>NC_091811.1:66142500-68920000 GCF_041296235.1 Equus asinus | reverse complement strand
TTGGCTCACGACCCCAGGGAGAGGCCCCCCTGCCCCGGCCTCTGCCCAGGAGGAGCCTTGTTGCCACAGGTTAGATCAGACCCTACAAACTCGCAGCCTGGGGCCAGCACGCTGGCAGGCACACAGCCCAGCCCTTACTCTGGGATGTTGGAACACATCAGCGTTTACCTCATTTCCATTATTACTTCACTGCCATTAAAACTGTAAGATCCCCACTAACAGGTGGCTTATTATTTTTAATTGGCTAAAAGAATTACAGAGAGGCCCTTTGTTTCAGAATAGCTCGAGGCAAGAAGACTTTTCCCGGATGGGCAGATCTCGTGCCCAGGCCCGAGGCGGCCCGCACATGCAAGGTGCGCCCATAGTGAAGCATCTTCCCTTCGGGACTTACGTGTCCTCCCTGGGTCACTTCCAGGGCCTGTGAGGACACAGCCCGTCCCAGGCTGCCGGGCCTGCAGTCACGGCTGCCTCGTGCCCCTGGCGTTCTCAGCCTGGCAGCCTGGCCTCACAGCTGCAGCAGCAGTGCCGACAGCTTGATGTTTCTGTGGCTGCCCAGACTCTGTCCACAGCTGTGACCCATCATTCATTCAGCAAACGTGCTGAGCCATTTCCATGCGCTGCGGGTGCCCAGGGGCCCCTGGGCTCACTAATCACTTTTGGGGCAGGAAGTGCCTGCCAACCACTCTCCCCACCCTGTGGCTGTAACTCGGGCCCCATCGACACGAGCTGCGTGATCACGGACCAGTCTCTCACCCTCCTGAGCCTCAGTTCCTCTGGGTGTAAAGAAGGTAACACATACAGAGAACAACGTGAAATGCTGCGATGTATAAACTATATAGCCCAGCGGGGAGAAGAGAGTGTAGAAGCAGGGTTTCTCAGCCACAGCACTGTGACATTTGTGTGGATAATTCTTTGCGGGGCTGTCGTGTGCGTTGTAAGGTGTTGCGTGGCATCCGGGCCTTTACCCACTGGATGCCAGTAGCACCCCTAGTTGTGACAACCAACAGTGTTCGCAGACACTCCCAGGTGACTCTGGGGACACAAGCTCTCCTGGTTGAGAAGCACTGTGTAAAAGCTAAAGGAGCAGGATCTGCAGTTACTGTCATCATCACCATCATCATCATCATCACCATCATCATCATCATCACCATCATCATCATCATCATCACCATCATCATCATCACCATCATCATCATCATCACCATCATCATCATCATCACCATCATCACCATCACCATCATCATCAGCACCATCACCATCATCATCACCATCATCATCATCATCACCATCATCATCAACATCATCATCATCATCACCATCATCATCATCATCATCACCATCAACATCATCATCATCATCATCATCATCATCAACATCATCATCATCATCATCACCATCATCATCAACATCATCATCATCATCACCATCATCATCATTGAGACACAGGAACTGATCGAGCACGTCATCAAAAACGCAAATTCCACTCATGGGGAGAAAGGCATGAGGGGTGGCAGAAAGGTGAAAGAAACGAGCTTACCCTCACGATGATCCTCTCGGAGATGTGGGCAGACAGCACGTAGGACTGGTCCTGGCTGGCAGCATACAGCCCGACCACCAACATGAAGTATCTAGTTCAGAAACAGCAGACCAAGGCCAACACGTCAGGGAACAGACGCATAACTTATGCAACCAAATACCACTCAACAGTTAACCAACAGTGAATTCACCTCGATGACTTTTGCATTTAAAGATCGCATACTCAAAGATTTTCTCTTCTGCTCTAAGTTGCCCTTCCCGTGAATTGAGAGAGCAGCTGACTGACCCATCATTGTCCTGGGTCCACCCTTCGCCCAGTTAGAGCATCTGTGGGCTCTTCTGCAGGCCCCAAGAGCCCTCACTGGGACACTGGTGGGGCCCTGGGCTCAGCCCATCTGTGCTGACTTGGCGCAGGCCTCACTCGCTGCCTTCCTGGCCGCCCCCACACAGCATTGCTCACAAACACATGCACAACAGGAAGCCACCGTAGAGGTGCCTTTGTCCCGAGCCACTCGAGCCACATGCCCGGGGCCTTGTGGAGGGCGAGCCCCTAGGATGTGCCCAACCACACTGGTCCTTCCCATCCCGAGGTGCTCTTGGCCACGCACGCTGTGCCTTGCACATTCTCCCGTCATGACTTTAGTCAAAGGCCTGGACCCCCTTCCAATTGCTCCCCAGGCAATTTCCATCACTGTTATTTCAGTTGCTTCTTCATATGTCCCATCGATGAGACATGGTTAAGATCAGACCATTTCTTGAAAGTCAAAATAGAAACTGCCCCTCAGAGCAGCTTTCGCTCTAAGGACTACGTGAAAATACCGCGCCAGCTTCCTCTGTAACACTTTGCAAATCCTCTAGTCCCTACAGAATGAGAATTCCCCCCTGTGTCTAAGTACATCAGTAATAGTAATCATTGCCATCATTATTATTGTAACTACCATCTGCTGAGCACTCGAAATGTGTCATGCTCTGGGCCAAGCAGTTTAGCCACATTATTTTCATTCAGAACCCACAACGACCCTATTGCAGTTGGATATGGATATTGTCCCCCTCTCACAGAATGGGAAATGAGTCTCGGAGAGGTTGAGTCTGTGTCCAGGTCACCCTGCCAGTAAGTGGCAGTATCAAATATTCAAACTCAGTTCCTTCCAATTCCAAAACCTATGTTCTAAAACCGGTGGTTCTTGGGGCTGGCCTGGTGGCCAAGTGGTTAGGTTTGCGTGCTCTGCTTGGGCGGCCCAGGGTTTCACTGGTTCGGATCCTGGGCGCAGACTCAGCAGCACTCATCAGGCCATGCTGAGGTGGCGTCCCACATGTCACAACCAGAAGGACCTACAACTAGAATATTCAACTGTGTATGGGGAGATTTGGAGAGAAAAAGAAGAAGAAAAAGAAGAAAAAAAACAAGATTGGCAACAGATGTTAGCCAGGTGCCAATCTTAAAAAAAAACCTCAGTTAAAAACAGTGGTTCTCGAACTTGAGCCATGCATCTGAGTCGCCTGGAGAGCTGGTCAAAAACAAATGGCTGGGCCCACCCCCAGAGGTTCTGATCTGCTAGGTCTTTGGTGAGGCCTGAGGGCTTGCATTTGTACTAAGCGTCTGGGCGATGCCATCTCTGCCGGTCCTGGGACAGCACTATGAGAACCACAGATCTAAATCATTAATGCAAATTTATTTTCTCTCTTAATTGGAAAAGGCTACAGCAGAGCTCCAGGACTCCGGGATCTGCACTAGTGCCAGCACACAGGCTTGAGCAATGTGGCCAGCCCTCAGCCCTCGGGCAGCAAGGAGGCGCCGCTCGCCACCACTCTGGAGAACTCTGGAGGGATCCAGGCAGGCAGACGGGCAGTGCAGGAGAGTGGCACAGCAGAAGACCGTCTACATAAATGAGATGGGTGTTAATCTGAGAGAGTTAGGGAGGGAGGAAGGCAACAGAGAGAGGCCGAGAGGTGAGAGGGGCCTGCGAGGGCGCTGGCCGGTCAGATAGAGCCCCGGCCACCCAGGTGCACACGGGGATGCCACTACCTCTGGTCGGGATTTGGTTTTCCCTTCTTCCTCATGTTATTTGCAGTGGTTTCGCTGAAGTGTAACCGGCCCAGTGTTACTTTGGTGACCTGGTCAGCCAGCAGGTCGACTCTAAAACAAACAGCAGAAATACCGAGAGACTGAGGGAAAACGAAGTCTTTGATCACATTGGACGCGTTCCTAGACCCTCAAGTACGTGTCCTGCTCTGCTCTCAACACACTGCAAGGACCGTTGATTCCAGTCACTGGGCTCTAACAAATACCCCCACCGCGGTCAGGAACGGCTGCCGGGGAGGCCACGGAAGGACACTGGAAATGCTCATCCAGCAGGAGCTCAAGCCCAGCGTTTCTGACTTGTAAGGGCCGTGTGCTCCCCACACCATGAACAGATTTTCTCATCTCCACAACAGGAGAAAAGACATGGTTCTTTGTGCCTCTGCCGCGGTGACTACAGTGCTGGCCTCTGACAGCCATTTCTCTAGGTTCCTGGTGAATTCCTTTGTGTCCCTTTCTGCATCCGCCTTCTTCTGGCCCAGCTGCGGGAGGTGGCCACACCCCGGCTGCCAGACAGGGAGGACCAGACACCTCAGGCAAGCTTAGCGCCATGTCTGGACAGTGGCTCCCACTCCAGCGTCAGGCTGAGCTGCTGCCTGGTCTGTCCAGGCTGTAGGACCATCTTCTTCCCAGCCCAAATGGGGTTGACTCAGGGTCATTACACTGAGCCAGCTCACTGCATCCCAGGCAAATCCGTCAAAAAGCAAACCCCACTCCAGGTCACTCTACAGGGTGGATGCTCGCTGTGGACTGCCATATTGCTTTGTACAATCCCAGCCCTGCAGGCTTTCTATCTTGGAACCCATTAGGCAATCTACCAACAGAGCTTTAAAAAACAAGAAAAAAATGAACTGCAAGCACAGCATGGATCCAGAACCTTGACGTTAATTCAATCAGCATCGTGCTGATTTAAATGAAAAATTAGAAGAAAGGTCTAGCTATGGTCTATCTCAGAGAACCAAAGTTGTTAGCAAGGTTATCAGTAATAAATGATTATAATATAATATAATATAATGATGACTTTAAAGATGGAGCTTTTAATAAGGAATTTTTTGCAATTATTTCAATGCATTTTACCTACTTCATTTTTGTTGAAAAGTACCTGTTCATAACATTAACACATTATTACTAATTTAGTTTCTACAGTGGGGTTCACTTTAAACAAGCAAAATAAATTAGACAAAAGATGTTCTTCCCAAAACATTCACAAAGCAAGTGAGAACAGAAATTCTTACTTAACAGGATTGAAAATCTTCTTGCTTCTGTCTGCTTGGGACTGTTCAATAGCGATTATTTGATTGGTGGCTTCTACCTGTGTGGAACAACAAAAAGTAAATGAATTACTTAATAAATTAACTAGCTTATTAACAAAAAATGTTCAGTAGTAAATAATCTTCAAGTACTCAGAAAGTTTTTCGAGGATCATGCTAGGCACTGGGCCGAGGGACAAGTCACTGAAAAGATGTATAAGAAAATGGCCCCACCTTAAAGCAGTGTGTGACTGGTGAGAAAAGAAACAAATTCCTGTAAAACTAGCAACAGGAACACCAGACAACCGAGTATTTCAGGAAAGCAGTGACCACAGAGTGGGCTCATAGAGGACCAGGTAAAACACAGGAGCAAAGCAGCTCAGACGATACACGCATTCATGCATTCGTTCGTTGGTTCGCTCGTTCCATAAATACCTGTTGAGCACCTGCCGTGCACCAGGCATTGCCCGAGGCATTAGAGATGAGAAATAGACAAAACTAAGAAATCCCTGCCATTGCAAAGCTTACATTCTAATGAGAAAAAACAACAATAAACACCAAGAATAAATAAAATATAGGAAGTGATATTTATTCAGTACAGTCCTATACCAGGTAACAATGTTTTGGTCAACGACAGACCGCACACATGACAGTGGTCCCAGAAGATTAGCACCACGTAGCCCGGGTGTATAGGAGGCTGTGCCCTCTGGGTTTGTGTAAGTCCACTCTACGATGTTCACACAACGATGAAACTGCCGAACATGCCCTTCTCAGGAGGCATCCCCGTCGTTAAGTGAGGCATGACTCTTCTTGCTACAAACTCTTCTTGTCGTTAGTAAATAGTGGCAACGACATGGTGACACCTGCCCTGTCATGGACGGCTTGTGGGTTATTCACATTGTAATGATCTTTCTGGAAAGCAACTGGACAGCCTACATGGAGAGCTGTAATACTGTTCATAACTCCGATGTGCAAACTCCTCTTCTGGAATTTATCTTCACGCAAAGTCGGGCACACACGGACAAGCACTGCAGTTTTGCTGACGTAGAGTTTTACTTACAACTACTTACAATAACACGGGAATTAACGTGTTGCATCCATACAACGGAAAACTACATCATCTTCGTAAACAATATTTTATAGCTTCTTTAATAATATCGTATGTTGTTATTTCCACAATATACTATTAACAATATGAGATTAATTTTAACAATAGAAAAAAACAAAGAAAAATTAGGTTACTAAATGGTGGGTCCCAAATATGAATGAATTTTGTCTCTTCTTCTTAATTTTATATTGTGTTCCAAAATTTTCACAACAGACTCATATTACTTCCATAACCAGAAAAATAAGTTCATTGGTTTTTTAAATTTGTTTTTGCTTTGTTTTGTTTTTGTTTAAGAGCTCAGTTTGGAGCAAGAGTCTGCGGTGTTCAGTGGTCAGGCCCCATTTGGGAGGCTCAATGCTGAAACCCAGAGTAAATCTCGAGTAAGATATGCAGATAACAGACGTTCCTCCCCAAGGAGCTGGAGCTGAGGTGACAATTTAACAAGAACTGCTGACCCCTCAGAAGTCATCCTGCCCTCGTGTGAAGCCCAGCTCTGTAATTTACTCTCTGGATGGACCGTGCATCATGCTGGGCCTCAGTCCCCCTTGTTAAACCGGACGAGAGAGGCATTGACTGGATTAGTGGCTCCCTGGCTGTTTTAAGTCAGGAAGCTCTTTGAGAATTTGATGAAAACTACGAACTTACTCCATGTGAAAATGCACCAGCACTGAAAAGTATAAAATAATTAAGACGACATTTAGTAAAAGAAGTGCGAGATTAACACACTGGAAACCATAGAATTGCAGTTGGAAGTGACACTGTGCCAGTTTCTGAGCCCAGGCTTAAGAAATTGGCAGCTTCCACTTCCTCTGTCTTGGGACGTTTCTTCTCAGCGCTCATCCACCATGCCATGAGGAAGCACAAGCTGTCCCCCAGGGGGGCCACACGGAGAAGAGCCAGGCCCCCGGCCACGGCACAAACTTGACAGGCAAGTGAGCTATCCCGGAACTGGATGCAGGCCCAGTGGAGCTCCCCTGTGGTCTGTCGCAGCCACAGCCAGGCCGCAGGTGTGTGACCCAAATAAACGACTGCTATTATTCTAAGTTCCTAGGTTTGGGGATAGCTTGTCATGCAGCAACAGACAACAAGAACACTTCATAAATGTTGGCTTAGTCAAACTGAACTAAATAATAGGCTTACCTTAACCCCAAAAGCTTTCAAGTAAAACATTTCTATTGGCTTTAGGCCCATTTGGGTTTTGACAAACTGTGGACTGCCCCAGACTTGGATATGGATGGTTAGCTGAAAATGGTTCTTCTTTTGGCAAACAAAAGCTTCATCTGCTGGTGAGAAATTAAATCCTTTGTCTGTGACAACTTGATAGCCTATATCAGGTCTGTGAAAAGAGGAATCAAGAAACCAATTTAACAAATACTGTTTATATATTTTCTTTCATAAACAATATTAATTAAATAAACATTTCAAGAAAATATATTATGGAAAGTTCCTTTGGCTACATTTAATCAAACGATTTCATGAATTTTTACTGGGGAAATGAAAATATTTCAAAACACAGCTGGCTGTCTCACAGTTTTTTATCTTCTCACGAGGAAAAGGCACAGTTCTTGCCAAATGAAGCCTTGGCTCCTCAGCCTGCCTTCTCCCTCTGCTTTCCAGCCTCTGATCTGACTCCACTGTGCAAGAGAAAGACGTCAGCTAGAAGTTGAGAAGTCACATTACTCAGTTGTGAAATATCTGGGATAGAATTCATCTACTTCTTCCTTTAAAAAAAGTCTCGAAATTTCATCAGCAACACACAAAGAGTTACTTGAATGAATAGTTGGCTGATTGTGGTCATGTGAGGAGAGCAGGCTGATCAGAATTACCAGGAACAGCTTTAAACCAGATCAGCCAGAGCCAGCCATACTACTGACTGACAACCCAGTGACGGACGAGAGCGTGGTCACTCGCTGTTGTCCTCCCAATCTGGTCACGGCACTGAGACCTAGCTGGCTGCTTTTGCAGAAAGGAACAGGAGGGTGGTGGGGTGGCTAATCTGACTTTTGCCTTGTGCGTATTATCAAATCATTTTAATAGCAATGTTTTGTGTGTTACATGTTTAATAAATACTTTTAAAGGTCAGTAAAAATAAAACATTAAATGTGTAACATTATCAAGTAGAGAAGAGAATACAAAAGTTGAAAACTGCTTTGGTGAGTTTTTCCCGTACACATTGTAGATATGGAACATGATTTTCAATTCCTCAGAGTCCTTAAATGTGGGTTTTCCTTCCCAGGACCACACGTGGACGAGGGCAGCACTTACTCTCTGCTGCTCTGGATCTTTGCTTCCTGGCCTCTCAGTTTGGACAGCTGCCACTTAATGAACAACTTGGAGTCTCTAAATTTTCCTCTAATTCCAGAAACAGAAAATATGAAAGGGTGTCTTGGGAAAAGAGTGTTCATGACTTTGCAAGTTAAGCACTTTCCCAATGGATCAAGTACTGGGTCATTGATTACTCTCAAGTAGCTGATGGGTCAAAGGCTCGGCAGCCACAATGCCCCCAGCAGCAACTGGAAAATCCATCAAATGAAGAATTCAAGAAGGACCACATGTCTTACACCATCTGGGAAGTATATTGACTCAGGTTGCTAGAACTAATCTGCTAAATTACTCATCTAAAGGCTAGATGAATTGAGTACAGATTTTACTACAGAGATTATTAAGAGCTGTCTTGGTTGTGAAAAAGGAAACATCTTTTTGCAACCTTCCACGTTTCACTGTCAAAAACTCTGAAGGAAGAAGGTAAGGTTTACGGCTCACGTACGAGCATTAGCCTGGAATTTCAGGACAGCTGGAAGCAGAAACTGAATCAGTCAACAATTACACTGGTGGAGTTTGTTCTGAATCTTAAATGCCAATCTCTGGTTATGGAAATTTGTTTACCTCCGAAAAGCAATTCTGTTTAACATCAAAAGTTAATTATGAGGTCAACTAAACTGTTTTTTTTAAAGCTCTTGTTAACACAGTTTTAAATATCATTCAGAAAAAAAAGATTTGATAAATTTTCAATCCCATAACTTTACTGCTTTTAGGTAACGTAGGGAAACTATTTTTGTAACAAATTAGACATAATAATCTAAGAAGAGACAAGTGATTTTCTATCTCAATATGAATAGTGAAATCAAGGCGGCTTGAATTCTAACCCAGGTGAACGCTGCCGCCTACTTTGCTTAAGAAGAGTGAATGATTGCTAAGCGTTCAAAGATGAATCTGCCTGCACACCTTTAAGTTGACACCATCCTGTTCTCTTTTTCTTCCAGATCAGTGGAGCAGAGATTGGCTGTTCAAATAAACTTTAAAAAAATAAGCTACTCAAGTAGGAAGAGAACAGTTACTTTGGGAACTCGGTCGACTCAGACGCAGAGGCTGCGAAGCATTAAAGGCTTTAGTGAAAACATTGTGCGTGTGTGACGCGTTGGACCCTTGGTGCCTATGTTAAGATGGAACACGGAACACTCCCCAAAGATAACAAATGAGGCCTCAGAGTGAAAACCGTGACACGTGGGCACATCCTTTCTTTTTCTGATGGCACACAGTGGCAAAGACACAAAGTTGTGACATTTCAAGGATCCAATGAGCAGTTTGCTTCCTTCTGCTTCCTGTTAAACGCACCAACTCCCAAAGTCTGTTTAACTCCTTGGATTTTGTTTTAAGGAAAAGATGTCTTCCTTCTAGTTCATCCAACATAAAAGTCCTAGTGATAAGTTTTGCTCTAAAAGAAGCTATATTTGAATTGGGAAAGTACCAGAAAGGCCCTCAAGTTTGTAGCCCAACATTTCTCATTTAATATTGTATTTATTACTTGAAAATCCTATTCTTTAACCATTAGCATTTTTTTAGTATTTCAAGAAGGCATCTATAATCAATGAAAATTCTAGAACACTTAAGGAGATAAATTACATCCTAATGAAGAAAGAGAAAGTTCAGAGGATGTTCAAGAGCAGTAATGCACAAATCCAGCTCCAGCTCCTGCAACTACAACGTGCTAAGAACGGGATGGAACTTTTCCGGTTTAAGGGTATTTTGCACGGCCTGATTTCAGTCTCCCAATGCAAAGCCACCATCGACCACGGCTGCTACGGGTATGTTGACAACGGACCCAACAACACTTGGTGCAGCACGGATGGTGGGGGAGGGGGCGTCACTAGCTAACAATTCAGTGTGGCCTAAAAAAAATAAATCTATAGGATTTAAAATTAACTGCAGGATTAAATGTTAGCGATTTGGGAAATCTCCAAATTCCGGCTTTTGGTTTAAACTGGGCATGTGATCTCAGAAAGATGCCCTCTCCCTCCACCATTTAGTGGGCAGATTGTAAGTTAGAATTACAGATCTGATTCCTGAAACCCTTCATTAGTTAGAATGCAAAACATAAGGAGTAAGACATACTCCTCGCTGACCCACCCCACTTGGTCAGGGTGGTGTCAAAGCCCCAATACCTGGGTTTAGTCTTGAGAGTTAGCGAAGCCTTCCTCCTCTCGCCCCCGCCCACCACAAGGTTCCTAAGGCCACTCACAGTTTCTCGTAACGACTGTTTAATAAACTATGCCAAGGAACACTTCGGTACGGCTGCCACTTCAGAGCAGGAGCGCACTGGTCCTCGGGCATCACCTTCTGCCCCTCATTGTCACCGTCTTGAGCTTTGCTGCTGTAACTCCTACTTGTCACTGCAAAGAATAAGTGTATTAGATCCTTCCTCCAAAGTTGTTTCTCCTAGACTCACAGACAGCTGCAGGGAGCAAAGAACAGGCCTTGTCAGAGGCAGAGTGACCGTGTGGAAGGTGACAGGTGTTGGGAGGCGGGAGGTATGTGGCTGGCCCTGTTTTCTCATCTGTAGCAAGGGCAGTTTAGGGCAGTGTGGGCCCTTGTTGGACACTCTGCCTCAGCATCTATCCACCCTGCTTCCTCACTTCCAGGCTGGGTGGTTCCAGCGATGTCCACTCCCATCTGGAGGAGGGCAGGAGCCCGGGCTTGACCCATCAAAGTACGGCATTCACTACTCGCATCAATAATCACACCAGGTGGACACATGGCCTAATCCAGTCCAAGCAGAGCAGACCCCAGTGCTTCAGGGAACGCGGGTTCAAAGACGCTGACTCTCCTCCATGAGGTCTGAACCTGCGAGATCCATGCCCTAGAGCTGCTGGCACCATTTAGGGTCATGCGGGAAAAGCGGTCTGGAAAGGAAGCCAGCACGGCAGAAGGCAGAGTTGAGAAAGGAGGGCGCCCAGTGCTGGTGGCGTGCTTTGAGTTCTGGGATCCAATCCTAAACCCTTGGGTTACAGAAGCCAACAAACCCCCTGGTTTGTTTTTTCATTTTGTTTGTTTTTTGCTTATGGCAGTTTGAGGTTTTGGGGTTTGTCCTTTGTTTCTTTGTTTTTGTTAATTGCAACCAATCCAGTCTAGTTTGTCACAGGTCTCTGTGGCACCAGGATTCTGAGGTCCAACTTTCTGAACTTAGATGAGTTACTCACTCGCTTAGCATCTTACTTCCCTCATTTGCAGAACAGAAATGAGAACAGGGGTCCTGGCCATCTTGCAACATTAACCAGCAGAGAGAATACCGCAACGCGAGTGGGGGCACTGTCAGAAGCTCACGCCAAGAGAAAGCAGCAGAAAGCATCTTCTCCTAATGTAGTATTGACTACAAGAAATTGCTACTTTCGTATGTCAAAAATGGCCAAATAACAGCAGTTTCACATGTGCAAACTACTATTTTTGCATAATCCTTGCAAGTTGTTTGTCTTAATTTGAGACAAACTGTACCATCAACCGCAGGCGATTTTTATGTAAATTCCGGTCCGTCTGCTGTCTCCTTTTCTTTTAGCTCTGCACCCCCTCACTCACGCCTGCCACCAGGAGGGCAGGGGAGTAGCGGCGTGCATGAGACCCGAAGGCAGTGGGCAGCAATGTGACAGAATATACAAAACACCCACCCTCACTCCTGCACGTGCACTCAGCCCTCACGGGAACACAGGGGCCACTGGGTTTTCTTTCCCTCATCTCACTTCCTCCCTTCATACGTTTACTGAGGACTTCCTAAAACAAATAAATAACAGAGCTCCTGCAGGTCGCTTGTGATGTCAAATGTCACAGAAAATGTTTTTCTTGGGCTGTCACTATTACATGGCCCCTATGCAAAACATCTATTTTTCAGTTTTTGTCAACAACCATTTTGGAAAGATTTCTCAAAATCCTGAAAAACTTTTCCCAGTTAAGAATACAGGAGGTCAGCAATGCAAGGAGCACTTCACACCCTCACTGCTCCAAAAGTTACCCGGCCTAAAAACTTTTCAAGAAGACAAAAACCCTTCCATGGTTCTCCTGCTTACACCAAATTCAGAGAACGGAAGACGCCCCTTCAGCCTTCGCTGCCTCTCTCCACAATGGGGAGGGGAAGGAAGTGCAAGAGCTTGGAGTGTGGAACCAGATGGACTTGGGTTTGCATCACAGCCTTATCCTTAATGGCGACACAATCTTAGGAAAAGGGTTGAAGGTCTCTGGGCTTCAGTTTCTCCATCTGCAGAATGGGAGTAACCATATGCTGCCCCCCAGGACTGTGAGTACTTAGCACAGGGTCTGCCACCCGGAACAGTTTAAACAATGGTGTCTTTATTAGTGTTGGTGGCACTGTCATTATCACATGTGTTTGTTTCAGCTCAGGTGACTCAGTTATTCCTAAGAAGTCTGGCAAACACTTGTGTTCTTGGCTTCCATGGTAACTGTATCTGATGTAAAATAACTAATGCACGGCCACCAGCTCACCCGGGCCCTTTCCTATTTGAGCGTGGTGGCAGCAAGGTCAAGGTGCCAGGAGAGCCAGTCAAAGGCCAGCTCCACTCCTCTAGGTGCTGGTAGGGAGGGTGGGCAGGGGGCATTGTCCTCAAGGATAAGGCTTTTTCTGCCCTTTCCATCACAGCAGCAAGGGTGTCAGGCAGCCACTCCAACAGCACTGACATAGTCGTGGCTTCCCTGGGAGCTGGCCATGAGCTGGTGGACCAGGGATGGGAATCTGGGATGACAAGCCCACACTGAGATCCCAGGCACAAGGCTGTAGGAGGACATGTCATCATTAATACTACCACTACTGTCTAGTTCTTCTGTGTGCTCTCTGCACCAAGCACTATCTCAGACACTTGATGTGGTTTCTCATCAACTCATTAACTCATCGTCAAGGTAAGGATCCCGTTTTTCAATGAACTTTCTTTACTGCAGTGTAATGCACATGAAGAGTAGTATATGGATCATTAGTACACAGTCTGATGCTTTCTTATAAGATGAATTATCCTGGGTAACTATCACCAGCTCAAAGAACAGGACACTGCCAGCACTCCAGTGGACACCTCCTGCCCAGGAAGAATCCCTGCTCTGAACTCTAACACCACACAGGAGTCTGGAGAAATGGAGCAATACAATATGTACTCTGTGTGTTGGCTTCTTTTGCCCAACAGTATGTTTATGAGGTTCGCTCATTATTGTTGCACGTGGCGCCATTTGTCCACTTTCACTGCTGCACAGTCTCCATTGCATGAATACGCCACAGTTGATCCTGCCCTCGACGGCCACTTGGGTTACTTTCAGTTGGTGGTCATTGTAAGTAATGCTACTACAGACAACTCTGTGCGTGTCTCAGTGGGCCTGTGCACACGTTTCTGTTAGCTATATTCCTAGGAGGGGAATCACTGGGTCATAGGAGGTGTTTTAGTAGATGCAGCCAAACAGATTTATATAAATTGCCTATGAGGTAAGGATTCTTAATCTCATTCAACAAATGCGGAAACTGGTGTTCCAAGACTGGAAATGGCCTGCCCAGCGTCGCAGCCGCCAAGTGAGAGACAGAACTCAAACCCTCCTCTTCCTTTCACGCTACACTGAGGGTTTCTCCAGAAAAGGTAACAGGAGAGAGAAGCAGACGTGTCAAGGCAGCAGATCACCCGGTCCCAATCTTTTGGAGAAAATCATAGACTCTTTTTCAATATTTTCTTACACATTACCGTTAAAAAATCTTGGAAATGGGTAAAGTAGAAATTAGGATTCTCATTTGATAATCAAGAAAAGTCAGGCTCGAAAAGTCCCCAACTGCTGGTGAGATGAGAAGATACTGTTTCTGACTGTACTGCGTGACTTCAGCCCCTGTGCCTCCCCCTCGGGGCCAAAGGTCACAACTCTGGGGCTGAAAAACTCTGGTGTTTGAGGTTCAAACCACAAGGCCAAGAACCCTCTCGTATTTGGAGTCTGACCATGTGGGTCCAGAACCAGCGAGCAGGAGGCGTCCATCAGCTGCTTTCTCTCTAAGTAAGATTTTACAGCTGCCCACAGCAACCCAGCAAGTCCACACTGTGAGCCCACGAGTGGGGGTCTTGGAACCCTTGGCCAGAGTGGACTGCTTGGGACAGGTCACCAGAAAGGCCTTCCTGATGGATTTAGAGCATCTTCTCCCACCAGGGATCCTGCACAAGCTCCTCCTTCCTCTGGGCATGTCATTCCCCGACCTTTGTAAAACCCTGTGGCCGCTGTAACATCACGTATGAATCTCCGCTAGAAAACTTCCGCTGAGAATATGAACTCTAAGGAAAACACGGCATTTGGATTAACTAAGTTTTTGCCCTTTTTTGCCCTGGGAACCTGCTTGTTTTCACTCTGGAACAGTTGTCTGGAGCCAGTTACCATCGGTCAGCTCTCGGCGCCCTCGGAATGGGATTTAAGAGGGATTCTAGGTTTCCTGTCAGTTGGGACACCTTGCCACTCCTCCCTGGCTGTTCTCTGGACGTGGGGGAACCAGTGCCCCCTCCAGCGACAGGGCAGAACCACCCCAGAGGAGCTGAACTCTGGAGCAGCCCGAGAGTCTGATGAGGAACACCTGGGAGGTCTGGGTGGCCTGCCAGGGACGCTTGGCGCGCCGGCGCATCTGTGCGAGAGTGACCAGGCAGCTCCCTCCTCTGGCTGGGAGTCTACTCAGCCTTTTGTGTCTGAGAATCGTAAAGAAGCTGCAGGCTGGGTGCAAGGATCCCTGAAGACATTGGAATAACCTCGCAAGGAAGGTGGATGGAGAGCTCGATGTCATCTGGAAAGGGGCTTCAATTAGCATTTTGTGCTTCTAGGGTTGAATAAGATAAATCAAGCAACTGCTGGCCACGGTGGGTCCATGCAAAAGGAAAGCAGGCCCTGAGAGTTCCAGTTTCTACCAGGGCCGGACGCCCAGTGCAGTTCTGCCAAGCTCTCCCAGGGATGGTGGTATGTGGGGCGTGGCTGAGAGGGTGAAGTCATTGTCCACTGAAGGACCCACAGACCCTGCTGGAGCTGAGGCCACATGTCCTTGAAGGGAGCAGCAGTCCCCAGGGGCACAGAGGACCAGTTCTTACCATGCAGCTGCGAAAAGCAAAGACTGCAACTCAAGCAGAAGAGAGAGACACATGCATCTCCTTCCGGGGCAGCATAAGCTTCTGGAGTCTGGGGACAACAGTGGGAGGGAGTCCAAAGGAAATCTTGGACTTCTTGCCAAGCTGATGCATGAGAATAAAAGACTTGGTCCCTGAATTTGGGGTGCTGTTCACACTGCCTACGTTGGATCACGGACAGTGGCTATAGATTCAGCATGGAGCATCACCCTTTTTCCCTAAAAAGTGCCATAGCATTTACTCTGAAAATTCTAAAGTTCAAGACCTCAGACTCAAAAGACCTAATTTGTTCTCAACTGGATCAAGTCTCTAAGCTGGAAACGTGATGTGTCACATGTTATATAAGACAAAGAGCAAGATAGCATCAGATGATCGTGCTACTAGACTTCTAAACGATTTTACAACATTTCAAAGATCTACTGGGAACCCGCTATCTGAAGCGAGTACCAGGGCAGCCCAGCTTTCTCCCCGCCTGCTCCACTGGAGAAATCCTCCCAAGTCTTGCTTCTCGGAGAACCTTCCCGAGCCAGCAGCATCAGCACCACCTGAGAGCTTGTGAGGAATGCAGACTCTCAGACCCCCCTCAGGCTTACTGAATCAGAATCTGCATTTTCCCAAGATCCCCAGGTGTGCACATTATGATTAAGAAGGAACTAAGCAGTGAGCACAGCAGCAGGCTCCCGGAGGTGCTGCCACGTTACACAGCCTCCCCAACCCGGGGCCGGGGTCCTCTGAGATACGTTGCCCCTGGAACTGGAAGGACCGGTGATTCGTCTCCACCAGAGGGAGAGGGTGGCATCTCTTCTGGGAGCTCCAGTACAACCCCACCCCAGGCTGCATGAAACATCACGTCAAGAGGGAAGAAAGAAACTCCCAGAGCCTGTCGCTGCCCTTCTAGCAGACAGAAAATACTTTTATAGGACGGCTCCAAGGCTGGTAAAAGACCCTGATTTCATGGCCAGGGCAGCAACAAGGCCCCGGGTTGGCTCACGTGGTCTGGAGAGCTGGGCCCACACCCGGCCGTCCCCGGGGTCCTCCAGCACCTGCGGGCACTTTCTCTTCTTGGCTGGTGGCAAGGAGGCTCTGAAAGCAAGAAACCAAAGTGAAAGTGAGGGCTCTCTTTCTCTCCATGTTACATTAAATCTAATTTAATTCTCTGCTCTCTGCGTCCCTCAGACTAATTCTAGTTAAAGTTCCTTGGGTCCCTTCTAGTCTGCAGTACCAGGTCCATGCATGGAGCAGATGGAACAGGTCCCTATTCCCAGAGCCCAACTGGTCTGAAACTTCGTTCTCCTCTACCCAGCGGATCTGAGATTCGGCTGCTTGGAAAATAACACGACCGCGTTTTCAAAGGCAGAGGACTCACTGGGACAGAGGAGATACAGACTCCAAACACATGCATACATTTCACGCCTGCACATTTTCTCCTGTGGAATTTCACCACAAGTTTTGATGGTCTTTACTCTTTCCGCCACCCTCTAGATCCAGACAGAGGGATGAAAGAGTAGATGAAAGACAAGAGAGGAAGGAAAAGAGAAGAAAAGAATGCTAGTTAAAGCTTAACTGACATATCTTCCTGAGAGCTCATCCACAAATTCCTTGTGCGGTCTAGCTGAGGCTGCCAATGCAAAGAGCGCTTCCCCATCGCCCAGCATCTCCCTATACGTTCCTGACATTTCAGCTTTCCACTGAACAAGGACCTTGGGTTTAGCCGGTTTTTAATTAAAAGATGGTCTAAAGCCAAGAGCAGGGGCCTTGGCGAGTCTGATCTACGTCTCAACACTGCCATCTTCTGGAGAGGACTCCAGTCTTCACTCTCCACTGGCCCCGAGGGGTGGCTGCTCGGAGATCCTCATAACTAAGGAACTGGCCCTTTACCTGGGGCTGTAGCTCAGAGGCTGCTGACGGTAAGAACAACTCATCCCCAGATGGGAGGGCACGGACTGGTCCAGGGGGGTCGGGAGGTGACTGGCGTCTGGGTAACAGGTGTGGAAGCTGCTGTGGATGCGGCCGGGGTCGCTCATTTCAGACGAGCCCTGGGGCAGGTGTGCGGGGAGCATCCCGGGTGCAGCTTCGGAGTGGTGAAGAGACGCTGGAGTCGCCCCGGCTGCAGGTCTCAGAGTGGGGCCGCATGCACCTGGGGGGACACACACTGAGAGGGGCCTCTCTTTCTCACCCCAGGGTTCAAGAAGAGGAGCAGCGTAACGTGAAGAAGGCAGATGCCACTCACCTCTGACCTGAGGAGGAGAGCAGGAGTCTGAGGCGGAGTAGGGTGGGGTGTCCGGGAGCTGGCGTGGCCTGAGGATTAGAGACGTGTGTTGCTTTTTTGTCGTAACCTGTTCCATCATTACATCTAGAGAGACGGCTGTGCACATGTTCGCTGCTGCACGGAAGCCTCAGGTCCCCACCTGGGCTCAGGGAATCCCAAAGCTCCAGGAAGGAGCCCAGGAGTTTTACAAAAGATTTTTAAATGCTTGGGGAAAAAAATCATAATGTTTTTCCATTTTATATATTAAGGTACAAGCAGAATTTCATCTTTAAAAAAAATGAGTACCACAACTAAAAAAGTGTGAAAGTATCTCTTCCAAAAAACCTTCAAGTTCCTTACGGCGCAGAAACTGTGAGATACTAAGTCACACGTAAACACCACACCCTGCACTTTATTCTCTTGATGGACAGGAAGCTGTCATGTTTTTCTTGGTTGATTAAGATTTTAATCTTATACAATGACGAAAAAAGTCTGTTTTTATTATTTACTAGAAAAGATATGTTTTCTCTCAAATTGGTCCATTATAATTTATTCATTTCTTATTACTAAGGGAAGAGAGAACACACATTTACCTTCCTCCAAAAATCCCACTCAAAGGAAAGTAAAGAATAAAGAGGCATAAACACAAAAGGACACAGAGCATGTGAGCAGAGACCACAACAGACCATATTTCAAAAACACATGGTAGACAGAAATAGGATTGAGCAAAATGAACTAGCAAAATGGAAAAAACAAAAACAGGACTTCTTGGGGATGGCAGAGGGGACGTAGGAGCCAACAAGAGGTTATCCAATTCAAATACACTCCAGAAAAGTCCAGGGCCTTGGCGTCACCAGGAGCCTCTGAATCCAGGGGTAAGGCGGGGCTGAAAACAAAAGAATTGGCTGAAAGTGTGATTAAGGAACAGCTGGACCCTCAGATTGGCTTCCCGACCTGTACCGCCAGGCAGCTCCCTCATGGCGCAGCAGAAGCTGGAGGGGCTCCCTCTCTGGGGAGACGGAACCAGGCGGTCTGTGGAGCTGCTGGGCTGAAAACGGAGGGTTAATTAAAAGTCTAAACACTGAACTTTGAGACTCCTCAACTCAGCTTTGCAGGCATCCAAGCAGAAACTGGAAGACTGTTCCTTAGAAAAATTGAAGGTCCTCGGGGGGAAATGATAATTTGATGTCACCTAAGGAAATGGCCAGTCCCTGCTTGGCCACTCTGTAATGAAACTCATCCTTTGAGAAATTACGGCTTGTCACAGGACTTCCCAAGGGACAAACATGAAGGGTCAGACGTTTTCAGAAGGCCTTTGGCATGGAAGACAGAGAACAAACACCGAGATACGTAAGGAATCACAAAGGAACTCCTTTGCTTCCAACATGACTGCTGAGCTCCTGCCAGACCAGACCCGACCCTCCCACAGATAAAAACTATGAAGCTGGAAAAGTAAAAATAAATATATACCCAAGGACACTGGAAAGTGGACAAAAGCAAGAAGATTCTGGGGGGCCCTGAAACTCGGACGAGGTAATGGCATGAGGTGAGTAATCTGTTGACAGCTTTCAGCCTTAGGGCTGGGTGAAGTCGGAACCGCAGAACAGCCAAAACCCCAAGAGAAGCCCGATGTTTCTGGCCTGAGGAACCACAGAACAGAGTCTGGGGTAAACACAGCCGCTGAAAGCGAAAAGGGAATCTTGGGAGAGAGAGATCCAGAGAAGGGAAACCCCAGGTTCTGTGTATAAACTCCAGCCTAGGGTCTGGCCGACTCCTGAGCCATCGATGTCGGGGGCTGACTGCACAGCTCAACCAAAGGCAAGGGACTGAACTGAAACGTGAGCTGCCTCCCAAGAGACAGAAGTCACAATTTGAGTCTAAGCAAAGTAGCTGCCCAATAAAACAAAAATATAGACACTCTTCAGAGGAATATAAAAGAATCCCGACATTCACAGAGTCCAGGGTACAGTTCAGAATTACTCCACAAACAAGGAACCAGGAAATCATGGCCTCGCCTCCGGAGAGAGAACAATCAATGGACACGAACCCAGAGACGATCCAGATGTTCATCAGCAGACGAGGACTTTAAAGCAGCTATTACAACTAAGCTTAATGGAGCAGAGAAAAACGTGTTTGCAAAGAACCAAAAAATACAAAATCTCAGCAAAGAAACAGAAACCATAAAAAAGAACTAAATGGAAATTCTAGAGATGAAAAACATTCTATCAATAAAAAAGATCACTGGGTGGTGTAACAGCAGAACTTGAACATAGATCCATAGATACCATCCAACCTAAAGAACAGAGTGGAAAATTTTAATTAAAAAAGAGAGAGAGAGAAAGAGATTCACGAACCTGTGGAAAGGATGGAGCAGAAAAATAGTTAAAAATGTAATGGCCAAAAATTTCCCAAATTTGGTAAAAAACATAACTTTAAAAGTTCAAGAAGCTCAGCAAATCCCAAGCAATATAGATATAGAGAAAACCACACCTAAGTCATTAGAGTCAAATCACTGCAAACCAAAAATAAACAGAAACTCTCCACAGTAGTCAGAGAGAAGCAAAATATTACTTGTAGTGTAACAGTGATTCAAATGAGCACTGACTTCTCGTCAAAATTTCCACAGGCGAGAGACAGCACAGCAATATCTTTAAAGTGCTAGAGAAAAACAAAACTGACAATCCAGAATTTTATATCCAAGGAGAATATCCTTCAAGAATGAAAGCAAAATAAGGACATTTTCAAATAAAAAAAATTAAGTGAATCTGTGAACAGACATGCATAAGAAAATGTGTTAAAAACATCATTCAGGCTAAAGGGAAATGATACCAGATGGGAACTTGAAACTTTAGGAAGAAATGAAGAGAATAAAAAATGGTACCTATCTGAACACAAATCGCTTCTTCTCTGAATTTCTTTAAGATACACAGGACTGTTTAAAGCAAAAATATTGACATTGTCTTGTAGAGTATACAACATATAACACACGTAGGTGTAATATGACAACTATCGCTTAGAGCATGGGAGTGGGGGATAGATGGAATCATACAGTTGAAGATTTCTATATTTTATGCTAAGCGGTACAATATTAATTCATTAACTATGAGTAGATTGTAAAAAGTTAAATAATGCAAAGAAGTATAGCTGAAGTCAACAGATAAAATGGAATTCTAAACTTATTCGAATATTACAAAATAAACCAGAAAAAGAGTTACAGGGGAATAAGAAATAGAAGAGACAAAAAGAAGACAAATAATACAATGGCAGAATTAAATACAACGTCAATAATTACTTTAAATGTAAGTGGACTAAACACTCCAATTAAAAGGCAGAGATTGTAAGAATAGATTTTTAAAAAGTAAAACCCAATCGTATGTTGTCTGCAAGAAGCACTTCAGGGGCCGGCCCTGTGGCTGAGTGGTTAAGTTCACATGTTCTGCTTCGGCGGCCCGGGGTTTCGCTGGTTTGGATCCTGGGCGCGGACACGGCACTGCTCATCAGGCCACATTGAGGCGGCGTCCCACGTGCCACAACTAGAAGGACCTGTGGCTAAGATATACAACTATGTATGGGAGGGATTTGGGGAGATAAAGCAGAAAAAAAAAACACTTTAAATATAAAGGCTCAGATAAGTTGAAAGTTAACACAGGAAAGAAAATGTGTAAGAGAGGCAGAGTGATTTCACAAATAATAACTAAAATAGACTTCAAAATAAAGAACATTACTAAAAGTAAAAAGGCTTGTTCCGTAATAATAAAAGTTCTTTCATTAAGAAGGCAAGCAATCCTGATTGTTTACATACTTAACGATAGAAGTCCAAAATACATGAAGCAAAAATTGACAGAATCGAAAGGAGAAATAAATAACCGTACATTCATAGTTGGAGATTTTAACATCCCTTCTCATCAATCAATAGAGCAAAATAGAATAAATCAATAGAAAAAAGAAGTCAGTGATGGCATAGATCATAGAGGAACGTCTTTAAGAAGAAAAGGCACTAAGGTGCTTTAACACTGAGGGAAACTCTGCAGTTCCCTTCAGAGAATCTGAGGGAAGAATTAGTGATGAGGAAACTTGAAGCCAAGAAAATCACGAAAGCAAGGTCATGATTCAAGACAAACAATAATTTCAAGAAAGAAAATATAATCATAGTAAATTATTATATGAACTCATAGTGATGATAATGTAAGCCCTGGATACTGACCTCACCAAAATTTCTGCACAACTTTAAGGTATTGGGAGGCTGGGGGTAGCCCATGTGGTATAAGAAAGTCAAATCCTCGCAGAAGATGGTATTAAGTTCTTAAAGTGTATAAAGCAAGAACAGTAACACAAAACCTCACTTAGATAGAAGGTGGTAGACACAGCTAAAAGAGCCGAAAGGGACCCGCCTCGGGGAGAGCAGCTCAGGGACGCTGGGGGAGCGGGCAGAGCAAGGCGGGTTTTCGTCGTACGCCGCGTGTGCAGCACCGTTTGACTTCCTAAATTCTGCACAGGCACCTCTCCCAGAAACCCACAGATTAAATTTTGTCATTGACTCCGTGATCTCACGATTCCACATTCAAGGTTCTAGGCCGTTGTTCAGTTACCTTAACATTAGCAGCACCACTGAGCTCAATAATGTTAATAAAATCTGAAACCACAAGTAAATGATCAATTCCCCCCAGAAGCATGGCCTGGCATGTTACCAACAGGAGCGCACGCTCCATCCGGCAGTCCCCGGCGGAGGACCGAAGGGCCTTGTGCTGAGTGGCAGCACTATGCATTGGTGGCTTTAAAACGAAGATTTTAAATTTTTAAGTGTTTTCCTTACAGTTTACCCTCCCTTCCAAAACTCACTACAGCTACTCCTTTATTTCACTGCATCCCAGGCTCAACGAATTTTAATATATCAAGAGAAATTTTGCAGTTCTTTTCAGAGAATTTGAGGGAAGAATTAAGGATAGCCACCTTCAAAACTAAGCAAATTGTAAAAAACAAGGGCAGTGATTAATTTGAAGAAAAACACTGCTGTCTGGGACTGTTTCTAAGCTGCGAACTCCTCCGGACTCACGATCGCCACGTCAGGAATCCCACTAGTGAACACTAGACTGTTTTTGGACTTCATGCTCTGAATTTGCCCATTTTGCCAAAAAGATTTCCACAAAATGGATATAGGAAGCAACAGATACCATGGGTCACTCCCTGAGTGGCCATCTCTGTCTCCAGCTTCTCCAGGAGATGGTTGTAAGAATCAAGAGATTCTTAGCTGCTGATAAGAAATAGAATAATTTGCCTTCCAAATCCCTTTCTCCCAGACACACAACCTGTTTTGGTTTTTGGAGGACGAATGGAGAAACGTGGTCTCCTGGAGGCTGAATGCCACCCAAACCAAAGGAGGGTGCAAAACAGACTTTGCCTCCCAGCTGGTTGCGGTTGTGTGTGTCATCCGCACACTACCTCCAAAGCAGCCAGCACTTCTTTCAAATTGAAACCCGGCTTGAGCAAGTGTTCCCTGAGTGCTACCACGTGCTCGTGACTCTACTAGGCATGATGCAGGACATGCAGGTGTCGAGATGCGGGCTTCACGTGACACCCGGCTGGGACTCCTCATGGTTCAGCAGTGCGATCCCTGTTTTCTCCAGGGACTCCCCAGGGCCTTCACACACACTGCCTCCCCTAAAGCTCGACTGCACGGTGAGCTCAGCTCAGCACCGTGCCTGGTCCAGAGTTGCTGCTTAATAAATAGGACCTACCGCTTTTTTAGCCTACACATGGCCATAAACATGCTGTATATATAATAAGCTCCTATATCAAGAGAGGGTTTTCCTGACCCTAAATCTAAAATGGTAGGCTCCCTGACCTCACTTGCTTCCCCTCACCTTACACCTGTGTCTCTGCGTCTTACTAAATGACTTTATACCAGACACCACTGTCCTCTTCCCACTAGGGTGGTGTGACAGCAGTAGAGCGGCAGGAGTGAAGGGATGGGAGCAGCTCACCCCAGGAGCAGGCCGTGAGGAAACCCACCCCCAAAGAGAATTTAAAACAATACTCAAACCTACAACAGACAGTCACCATGCACCATCAACTCAGAGAAAGATGCCGGGGTCCCCACAGGGCAGCCGCTTCCCACCCCAGTGCCCTCGGTAAACCGTCAGCAGGGGTTTCATCTGTTTTGTTCACTGCTGTATCCATCACCTAACTGTAAAAATGATTGTTACTGAAAGTATTTCCTCCAGTCTTCCGGGTGTCAGATTTATCCTACCTCATGGACATTTGGAGTGTGTCTTCATACTGTGTGCATGTGTGTGCGTGTGTGTGTGTGTGTGTGTCCACAGTGCCCAGTGGTGAGCACGAGGCAGGCACTCAGTGAATACTTGATCAGCTTCATGAGGGTCTGCACCCCCCACCCAGATGCTGGGATGGGAAAGGGCCTTGGCAGAAACGTCGTCAGTGGACAAGGCAGCCCGAGGAAAGCTTTTCACGACAAGGCAGAGAGAAGCAGGAAAGCACAATGCAGTCCTCCCTCGAGCCCTGTGTCGGCAAACCACAGGCCCAGGCCCTCGCGTGTCCTCCTCTGCTGCTGGATGCTGGAGACGGCCGGCCTTCACAGAGGACCCGCTCCGGGCCAGCACCGGCCCAGCCTCTGCGTGGGTCTCGTCTGATCACCACCACCACGTGAAAGGTGCTATCGCTGCCCCTGCTCCTGTCACGGGCAGTGAAACTGAGGCTGGATGAGGTTAAACGACCTACTGGAGATTACTCGTCTGGCAACTGGTCCAGCTGGAGTCGAGTGGTCCACCACCAGTCCATGCTCTAAAGAACACGCGTTTTAAACACAGACTATCCTAACCACGTTAATTACCATAGGTTATTTCACTTTCCACAAGTATCTAGAATTGAGAGCCGCCGGTCCTGTTTTGGGCCAGGCTTCTGTTCAGCCCTTCTCCTACTGCATCACTTGGAACCCAGAGGTCAAATGGCCGATGGACTCAGACGGCCTCTAACAAGCTCTTCTCACAGAACCATGCATGTTCCCTCACTCCCTTCCCCAACACCACGTGAAGGGCTCATCGGCCCCTCCCACTGGCAGCAGAAGTAAAACATGCAGCTGGTCCTCGACTCCTAACTCGTCCTGCCAGCCACCCTGACAAGCTGAGTCCTAAGGAAAACCCAGAATACCAGATGCTTAAGCTCAACCGTTAGAATGAAATAAAACGAAGCCTGGAGCTGACGTGTCTAAGGGACCTAATGTGTCTCTAAGGCCCCCTCCTGCGAAGTCACCCACTCCAACAGCGGAGAGGCATCACCTCAGCTCGCTCCCTCTCACCCCACAGGCGGACCGCAGGCCAGCCTGAAGCTTGGGGTCATGCCCCCCACTGACCACACAGACTCTGACCCGACTGTATTACCTGGTGTGGGACTTGGAGATGGGGCAGGAGGCATGTGTGCTAACCCAAAGCAGGGCTTCTCAGACCGTAACACACGTGTGAGTCCCGTGGGACCCTGTTGAAACGCAGGCTCGGGTTAAGCAGTTCTGGGCGAGGCCTGAGATGCTGCATTTCCAGCTCCCAGGGGCCAGCACTGCTGCCCCCGACCCCTACTGTGAGCAACAGGGAGGCAGGCGACGCTGCAGGCAGTTCTGAGGGAGACACAGCCTGCGTTGAAGAGGCACTGGTCTCTTCTCCAGAGCCTTCCTTCCTCTACACGCACACAAGCGCACATTCTCCTCCTTGTTCACTGCGACCTCCAGGGTCTATCTGTTCCCCAAACATCGAGCCTCCTCCCTGTAAGCAGCTCTCCACACCTGGACATTTCCCAGCCTGTCCAACCACGGTCTCTGGTGCACCTGGAGGTACCAGGCTGGCGAATCGAGGGAATCAGGGAGGACATCAGCCTGCTCCTCCTGGGCAGACAGCTGCCCCGGGCTCTGCACACAAGGACAGAATGGTTAAGGTCAATTTTCAGAAAACCTCATGCTGACGGGACTGCGCCAGCTCAACATAACAGTAGATCCACACAGACAGACAAGAAAATCCAGAGCAGCACATTCAATGCTCCTCCACGGGCACATGACCCCAAAAGTGGTCCATGGCCAAACAAGTTTGAGGAGCACTGCATGCGTTTCCCCTCCCCAGTTGCACATGAGTACATCAAAGGCTCTGAAAAGCCCTGCAGTTAAGGCATTCACTTTCTTCAAGCCAGTGAGTTACAAGCTTATTTATGGATCACGGAACTTTTATTTTTCCCACAGCATCTCATGGGGCCAGTTTTCCATAGAGCATTTAGGGCCATCTGTTTTACAGAGCCAATAATTCCATTTTTAAAATATCTTTCAGATCTGAAAATCTGCCTATGAGATTCAAACTGGCTCCCAGGAATTTTGCAGCCTAGTGGTAAAGAGTTGTCACTGACGTTTTTTAAAAGCACAGTTCACAGGCAATGCAGGAGAGCGGAAGTCACCCAGGATTTGTAGTACACACAGCTCTGTCACTTACGGCTGTGAGCCAGGCAAGGAGACCTCCATCCCAGGGCTGGCGTGCGGAGGGCAGCTAACCTGCGAGAGAGCCTGGTGTGTGGAAATACTCAACACTGTGGGTATCTGAATAGGTTTTACAGATGTCGTGATCACTGAACCAGCCCACAGCCTCATGGTCACGGACTGGACCTGCTTCCACTTACTCTCGCAGATCTCTATTGCAGCCCCACTTGACTGCATGCACCTGAGCAGTTTTTATCACGCAATGGCAGGGGATCTGACCATCAGACTTTTCTTTAATGGGCCTGAACTCTGACAATCTTTGCAAATCTTTGCATAGCTCAGATGCATTCTGAGTCACACCTTCTGGCAGATAATTTTAGATAGGTTTAATGTCTTTCCCTGAGGTTCGCATTCCTCTAAAACCTTCCCTAAAACATCAATTACTCTAAAAGCTGCATGTAGAAGAAAGGGCACGCGTTCTAGGGCCAGTGCATTTTAACCCCAGCGTCGCCACTTGCTGGTCCATGGAGAGTTACTGCACCTCTTTGCACCTCACCCTCCCGATGCAGAAAGGATGGATAATAGTGTGCCTATGTGGCAGAGCTGGTAAGAGAATGGAACGTGTAAAATCAAATACGGAATTAAATAAGTGAATATGTAAAGTGCCAAGAACAAGGTCTAACACTTGGTAAATGCTCAACAATGTTAACTCCAACCTCTCCCTGTTACTAACCCACCATCTCACCCCCAAAGGTAGAGGGAATCTGATTGGGCAAACCATGCCAGGACCTCAATAGCAACTGCCTATAAGGAGATGCTCTGGTCCTGCAGGAAGGACCATTATAAATTACCACGGAGACTAGGATCATATGAGATTTCAGACCTTCCAGATAAGAAGACAACTCTTTGAATAAGACTTCTGTCCACTTTTCCCACAGCAGCTAAAGTTCTTTCTTCAAGTTAGAAAAGTGATCCAGATGATTAAACAACACTGGTGGAATTCACCGTGCCTTCTCTTAAGGAGAAGACACACAGAGGAGAGAGACTGGACAACTTCTGGCAGATTGCTTCCAGGCCAGAGATGGTGAGGACACACATGGCCCACCCTTCTCACAGGAACCAGCCAGCTGCTTGGATGGAGTGAGAGGAACGTGAGGGCAGGACAGGGGCAGTTAGTGTCTGCGTTCAGCCCACAAAGCACCTAGAGCAGAAGAGCCAGCTCAGAGTGTGGGCTCAGACCTTGGGAGCCCACCAGCTCTGTGAGTGTGTGTGTGTGTTGACCTTGCACAATGTCAAGCCTCCCTTCTTCCCTTGGTCATTTGGCAAGGATGTTTTTGTTCCACAGACAGACTTGTCCATGACTACTGAGATTCAGGTCTGGTTTCACTCTGTCTTTTCCAGGGGAGAGGCGGGGAGATCCACAGGAATCTGAAGCGGGCTCAATAACAGAATGGAGAAGACAGAGGAGGGGGTCAGTGAACTTGAAGACAGATCAATAGAAATTATCCTATATGAACAACAGAGAGAAAAAAGCTGAAAAAATGAACTGAGCCTCAGGGACCTGTGTACAATATCTAACATTTGTCTTGTTGGAGTCCTAGAAAGAGAAAAGAAGGACAATGGGACAGAAAAGTACACGTGAAGAAACCATAGCTGAAAACTTCCCAGATGCAATGAAGAACAAATTTGCAGATTCAAAGAGATGAGCAAATCCCAAACAATACAATCTCAAAGAAAACCATACCCATATCCAGTTGCATCATAAGAAAACTGCTGAAAACCACAGATAAAGAAAATAGCCTGCAGCTGGAGAAAAATGACGTATTACATACAAAGGAAGAATGATTCAAATAACTATTTCTTATCAAAAACTGTGAAGATTAGAAGAGAGTAGGTCAAAATATTTTAAGTGCTGGGGAAAAAAAAACCCTTATCAACCAAAAATTCTAAATCCATAATCATCCTTGAAGCCTTGAACATTCCTTTCACAGTAATAGATTAAAAGAAGTAGACAAAGTCAGCAAGGATATAGGAGACCTGATCAATGTCAACCAACTTGACCTAATCAGCACTTCAGGGCACCTCCCCCAGCAAGAGCTGAAAGCACATTCTTCTCAAGTGCTCATGGGACGTTCACCAAGACAGACCGTGTCCTGGATCAGAAAGCAAACATTAACAAATTTAAAAGAATTACAATCACACAAAGTATGTTCCCTGTCCATAATGGAATTAAACCAGAAATCAGTAACAGAAAAATATGGAAAATTCCCAAACATTTGGAAATTAAATAACACAATTCCAGCAACCCATGAGTCAAAGAGGATATCTCAAGGAAATTTAGAAAACATTTTGAGCTGAAAGAAATTAAAATATAGCATATCAAAAACTGAGGGAGGCCGCTAAAGCCAGACAGAGAAGGAAATGTACAGCACTGAACGCTTACATTAGAAAAAAAGGGAATGGTCTCAAACCAAGAATTCAAATCAAGCTTCTACCTTAAGAAACCAGAAAAAGAAGAACAAATAAACCCAAATCAAGCAGAAGAAGGAAATAATAAAGAGTAAAAATCAGTGAAATTGAAAACAAAATAGAGAAAAATCAATGAAACCAAAAGTCTCTTATTTGAAAAGATGAATAAAATTGATTAATATCTAATGAGATTGATCAAGAAAAAGAGAAAAGAAACAAATTACAATAATACGAGGAACAGAAGAAGGAATATCATTGCAAACTCCTCAGTGTCTGGAAAAGGCTAATAAGAAATACTAGAAACAATTTTATGCCCGTAAATTTGAAATGGACAAATTCCTTGGGAAAAAAGAAAGAGAATAACAACCTACCAAAACTTGCTTAAGCAGAAAGAGATAACATGAATTCCTGGATCTACCAGATAAATTTAACGTGTAGCAAAGATCTTTCAACAAAGCAAGCTACAGGCACAGACCACTTCACTGGTTAATTCTACCACGTATTTAAGGAAGAAATGAATCCAGTGCCACCCAATCTCACTGGGAGAATCTAAGAGGAGAGAACACTTTCCAACTAATTTTAGGAGGCTATAATTTCACTGATACCAAAGCCAGAAAAATGTCACATAAGAAAAGAAAACTGGAGATCAATATTCTCATAAACACAGATGCAAAAACCTCAACAGGGGCCGGCTGGTGGCACAGCGGTTAAGTGCACACGCTCTGCTTTGGCGGCCCAGGGTTCACCTGTTTGGATCCCAGGTGTGGACATGGCACTGCATGACAAGCCACGCTGTGGAAGGTGTCTCACATATAAAGTAGAGGAAGATGGGCACGGATGTTAGCTCAGGACAAGTCTTCCTCAGCAAAAGGAGGAGGATTGGCAGATGTTAGCTCAGGGCTGATCTTCCTCAAAAACAACAAAAAAAAAACCTCAACACAAATGAGCAAATTGAATCCAGAAATATATAAAACAAATAATACATCACAGCTAACTGAGGTTTGTCCCAGGAGTACAAGGATACTACAATATTCAAAAATTAAGCAAAGTGGGGGCCAGCCCCATGGTCAAGTGGTTAAGTTTGCACGCTCCACCTCAGTGGTCCAGGGTTTCACCAGCTCAGATCCTGCACGTGGACATGGCACCACTCATCGAGTCATGCTGAGGCGGCGTCCCACATAGCAGAGCCAGAAGGACCTACAACTAGAATATACAACCAGGTACTGGGGGGCTTTGGGGAGAAGAACAAGAAGGAAAAAAAACAGAAGATTGGTAACAGATGTTAGCTTAGGTGCCAATCTTTAAAAAAAAAAATTAAGCAAAGTAGCTCACCATATTAACAGACAGGGGAAAAAACATATGATCATATTAACAAATACAGAAGTAACATTTGACAGAATTCAACATCCATTCATGAGAACAATTCTCAGCAAACTAGGCGTAGAAGAGACTCTCCTTAAGCTAACAAAAGGCACTGCAAGAAACTTACAGCTAACATCATACTTAATGATTAAAAATCTGAATGATTGCCCTCTGAGATAGAGGACAAGGCCAGGATGTCTGCTCACGACTTCTCTATGCAACATTAAACCCAAAGTCCCACCCAGTTCAATAAGGCAAGAAAGATTATCCGAAGGCATACAGTTTGGAAAGAAGGACACACAACTGTCCCAATTTGCAGACAACATGATTGTCAACATAGAAAATCCCCAGAAATCTCTAAAAAACTAATAAAGGGCTTCACTAAGATTGCCAAACCCAAGCTCAGTATATAAAAATCAGTAATATTTCTATATATTGGTAGTGAATAGTTGGAACCTAAAATTTGGGGAGGAAGTATTATTTACAATAGCTCATAGAAAACTGAAATATTTAGGTATAAATCGAACAAAATATGTGCAGGATTTGTATGCTGAAAACTTAAAACACTGGTGAAAGAAATCAAAGAAGGCCTAAATAAATGGAGAGACACACCATGTTCGTGGATTGGAAGATACACACTACATGATTTTAAGACTTATGAAAAAAATACAATAATCAAGATAGTGTGGTATTGGCAAAATGATAGGCACATAGATCAATGGAACAGAAGAGTCTAGATATAGATCCACACAAATATGGTCAATCGACTTTTTGCAGCAGTGTAAAGGCAATTCAGTGGAGAAAGGTTATTCAACAAATGATTCTGGAATAAGTGGACCTTCATACACAAAGAAATTAATCTCAACCCCTATCTCAAACCTTACACAAAAATTAATTCAAAATGGATCATAGACCTAAATGTAAAACTCTAAAATTTTTATAAGAAAATAGGAGAAAATCTTTGGGAATTTAGATTAGGCAATATCTATATTACTTAGATATAAAGTAAAAACAATGTAAGAAAAACATGATAAATTAGACATCAAGAAAATTTAAAACTTTTGCTCTGTGAAAAGGCACTGTTAAGAGAATGAAAACATAAACTACAAACTGGGAGAAAATATTCACAAATCATGTATCCAACAAAGTTTTTATATCCAGAATATTTAAAGAGCTCTCTAAACACAAAGATAAGAAAATAACCCCAAATTTTTTAAACAGGCAAAAAATTTGAACAGATACTTCACCAAAGAAAATATATGAACAGCAAACAAACACATGAAATGATGCTCAACATGACATGTCATCAGGAAAAGGCAAATTAAAACACAGCGAGATGCCACTGCAAGCCTATTAGAATGGCCAAAACAAAGTGTTTAAAAACTGGTAATACCAAGAAATGGCAACAAAGAGAAAGAATTGGATGTCTCACACATTGTTAGCGGTAGTGCAAAACGATACGGCCGCTCTCGAAAATCTGGCAACTTTATAAAGTTACGTTTACACATACAACATGACCCAGCAGTCTTTATTCTAAGATTTCCCTAGAGAAATTAAAACTCTTCAACACACAAAAACCTGTGAATGAATATTTATAGCAGCTCTTCGTAACTTCCCCAAGGTGGAAATAATCCAAATGTTCTTGAATGGGTCACTGGGTAAACACACTGTGTTATAAACATTCAGCAGAGTCTTTCTCAGCAAGAAAAAGGAATGAAGTCTTGATCAAAGTCATTACGCTTAATGAAAGAAGCCAGACTCAAAATGTTAGATACTGTGTGGTTTCATTTACGTGACATTCTGGAAAAAGCAAAACTACACGGACACAGAACAGAGGAGTGGTCACCAGGGCTCAAGGTGAGTGGTGGGTTTGACCACAAAAAGGAGGTATAAGAGAAATGCTCCTGGTAAGGGAACTGTTGTGTGTGCTCATTATGGTAGTAGTTGCATGACTCCATGCACTTGTCAAAACCCACAAGAAAAAAAATTGAATTTTACTGTATGTAAATTAAAAATAAAAACAGAAAGCTGGGGAGCCAGCCCCGGTGGCCAAGTGGGTAAGTTCGGCGCACTCCGCTTTGGCAGTAGGTGGAGACCTACCCCACTTGTCTGTCAGTGGCCATGCTGTGGCGGTGGCTCACATACAAAAAGAGGAAGATTGGCTGTTAGCTCAGGGCAAATCTTCCTCAGGCAAAAAAAAAAAAAAATCAAGCTAGAGTGGCTATATTAATATCAGAAAATAAGAGCAGAAATCAATGAAATAGAATACAGAAAAACAATTAGGAATATAAATTTAACCAAAAGTTGGTTCTTGAAAAGGTTAAGAAAACCGATAAACTTCCTAAGAAATTGATCAAAAGAAAAAAAAGGCACAAGTTACTCATATCAAGAACAGCGAAAGGATTATCACTATAGATTCTACAGCCATTAAGAGTGTAGTAAGGCTGGGCCAGCCTGGTGGCGCAGCGGTTAAGCTCAAGTGCTCTGCTTTGGCGGCCTGGGGTTTGCAGGTTCAGATCCCAGGCATGGACTTACACACTGCTCATCAAGCCACGCTGTGGTGCCGTCCCACGTACAAAATAGAGGAAGATTGGCACAGTGTTCACTCAGGCCAAACTTCCTCACAAAAAAAAATTTTTTTAATAAGGAAATACGATGAACAATTTTATGCTAGTGAATTCGACAACTTAGATAAAATGGACAATTCATTGACAGGCATAAACTGCCAAAGCTGATAACAACCTACGGACAACCTGGACAGCCCAGATCCATTAAAGACACTGAATTGGACGGGGGGGAAACTTCCTAAAGGGAACCCCAGGCCTAGCCGCCCTCACTGGTGAGACATGCCCCAGATTCACAAAAGAAATGTCACCAACTCTACCCAGCTCTCCTGGAAAACAGAAAAGGAGACAACACAGCTCAGCTCATTCAATTCTTCCATCGTTTGAAACATCAGCTGGAGAGCAGTGCTCTCATTACTTACATGGCCCCCAGATCGAGATCATTGCCCAGGAACTCCTCCAGCAGACTCGTGTCGAGGTTTGGGTTCCCCAGGGTGCCATGGGGCCCCTGAGCTGCAAAGGCAAATGGAAAAACTTGAGACCCATGAAGATTTCGGAATGGCCAATTGCTGAAAACACCGACATGCTCACACTCAAGAATTTGAAAGCAACTGCATGGCATGACGCATTTACTGAGAGTGCGGTCTTTCTTCCATTCACGTGTTTCCTTCAGAAATCCCTCTAGACGTCACCTCCTCCAGCAGCCTGCCCTGACTGCCTAAGGCTGGCTCAGGTGCCCTTTATATGCTCCCATGAAGACCACGTGCTTTCCCTTATACACTATCATAACTGTTTGCTTTTGCTTTTCTCTATCCAAAGTCTTCAAGGGCAGGGACTGTGTCTTTCTTATTGTGTCAACAAGGATCTATGGTATTAAAAAAGGCAGCAAAATACATTTTTTGGATGGATGGATGGTTGGTTTGCTGGTTGGACAGATTATTTCCACTTAAGTTCATCAAGATGATCTTGCTTCACATTTTTGGTAGACTTCCCAAAATGCAACACAATATTTCTGTCCTTTTTCTTGGTTTAAAAAATGAAAATAAACTTATTGGTTTCTTTCTGATCATAATAAAAATGCTAGAATTTAAAAAGAATATAAAATATAGGAATATATTATAAAAAAGAAAAAACAATCTTTATTTGCAGGCAATCTGACTCTACATCTAGCAAAGCCAAGAGAAACAATTGACAACGATTAGAAATGATTAGAAAATTCAATAGAGTAGTTGGTTAAAATTATATATAAAAACTAATTACTTTCTTATATACAAAAAATAACTACTCAACCATCCAGATAAATACAATGAAAAAAGATTTCACTGAAAATAACAAAAAGCATAAAACAGCTAAACATACATTTAGGGACAATTTTTTTTCAAAAAGCAAAAATCTTTATGAAGGGTCATAAGAGGAGATTTGAATAAACAGAAAGACCTACATTGTTCTTAGACAAAAAGACTCAATATTGCAAGATTTTTACTAGACATTATTTAGGATGTCTGCCAAACCCATATATTCATTTTCTGAGAGCTTTCTCCTTCTAAGAATGGTCTCAGCATCCATATTTGTAACACAACCTCCAGAGGCACCTCAATCAGGGAGGACCAATTCATGGGTTGGCCAGTGACCAATTCAATTATTTCTCCCAGGAATCTGAACTAGACTTTAAAGCTGGCGGTGGAGATTAAGTCATTTAGTAGCTAAGGCAGAGGCTGGAGCGATCGCCGGAATATTTCTGCCACGTTCACCAAGGTCCCTCTTGACTTTTCACCCTCACTGAGGCCTGGTTGTTCCACCTTTACTCCAACTACAAGACAAACTCTCGTATATGCCCAATGAACCCTTTTAAACTGGCTTGTATGTTACCTGAAATCAAATAATCCCAAAGTTAATGGATTCTGAAATTCTTCTGGAAGAATAAATACCCAAAAATTATGGAGGAGGAGGTAAATAAGAACTGAGAAACACATGAATGGACACGTCAAAGGAAGACAAGTCCAGGATACATCAAGCAACATGATGTGCACAGGGAATAACAAGGACTTTTAGTACACGATAAACACATCCTTTGACACCGGTGAGAAAAGATTGATTATTCAACAGAAGTTGTGGGGAAAACTGCTTAGACACTTAGAAGAAAAAACCTGGATCATTTTCCCACTTCCACACCAAAATTCCAGCTAGATCAAAGATTTCAACATAAACAAATGAAGTTGTAGAAGGAAAACATGAGTGAATATTCTTATGATCTTGAGATGAAGAAGGCTTTTCCGAGCACGGCATGAAAACCGAAAACTGTAAAGAAAAAGCCTGATAAATTTCACTTGACACACCTTGAGAGGGAAAGAACTTTCAACATTTTATCTTGAAATAACTTAGAAGCTAAGAGAAGCTACAGGAATACAAGGAACTCACGTGCACCTTTCACTCATGCCCAGTTATCCGCTCTACGGGGTTTCCAGGCACCATGAACTGCGCAGCCCTTCACCTCTCTACCCCACACCAGGACCCTCAGGTCACCGGGGACCTCGTGTTCTTCCAGGGGTAAGCTGCCTCTGCATTCAGGCCCTTGCACGAGCTGCAGGAGGGCCAGCTTGTACTCAGCTTTCGGCGTGCTATCTCCTCCAAGGGCGCTAAAATAAAACCTTAAAAATTTGAGCACCTCCCAAATATGAAGAATTGATGGGCACCAGAGCCAGGTGGAAGGGAGGGAGGAAGGAAGAGGAGAGAGGTGGCCAACTGGATTCAGTGGCAGGAACTGGGAGGGAAGTGAAGGGAAGACAGTCCTGAAATTTGAGACAGTCAGAAGTGACCTCCTAGCGCAGTTTAGTCTTGAGCTGGACTTTGAAGAAGGGCCAGGATGAAGACGAGCAGGGCAAGATGTAGTCATCCCTCCACTGAGTCAACCAGGATTTGTTAAGCCCCTCCCGTTCACACGCCAGGCACCGTACAAGGTTCTGGGGACACCGCAGCGGAGAAAAAAGACAAGATCCCCAGGGGCCTGAGTTCTAAGGGAGGAAAGGGGGCAAGAGCGGGGGTGAAGAAGGAGATGCAGGACGTACGAGAAACAGTAAATACCCAGGGTATTTTCAGACAATGATGAAGATGGAACCGAGTGTGATAGTGCAGGCACAGAGCTCCTCTCTCAGGATGGAGCACCCGTGCAAAGACGGAGGGCAGAGCGCGCCCGGCACGGGGAACAGCAAGGACAAGGCTTGGGGGCTGGGCTGTGCTCAGCATGTTTGAGAAACACCTCATCCAGTGTGGCCAGAGCCCAGCAGCAGGGACGGGGGGGGGGGGGGGGGGGGGGGGGGGGGGAGGGGGGCGGGGGGGGGGTGGCATCAGAGCAACGGCATCTGCATTTCAAAGGTCCCTCCGGTTGCTTTAGGGGAAGGGCTACCAGGGGACAGAAGAGGAGAAGAGGGATCAGGTCCAGCACCGTCAGTCACCAGGGACACCCAGAGGTGGTGCAGAGCTCTCACTCTGGGCCAAGCACGAGGAGCAGCGCTTCCCCCGCAAGACGGCATTGAGCCTCAGAAGAGCCCCGGGGGTAGGCATCAACACCACCCTAGGATGCAGAGAAGGCCAAGCAATCACACAGGTCAACCAGCTACCCCGGGTCGCACCAGGAAAGGAGGGCAGGGAGCCAGCCAGCCCTGTCCTACCTCCTGAGCGTGCTCTCAGCACCCACTCGCCCCCCCACCTGCACTCCTCACCCCACCCGTGACAGCCACCACCAAGGAGCACGTGCGTCTCCACCCTACCGGGCTCCAGTGGGCCGGCGGCCAGGGAAGCAGATGGAGGGAGGGGTCAGCTGAGCTTCCCCTGAAGCCCCTGCTGGCGTCCCACCTGCTTCACACAGTGCACATGCACACACCACATCCACATACGCACACACATACCACACTCACACACACCCCCACACACACACAGTTCCCCAGGCAGAGAGCAGAGGCCACCTACATGCTGAGACCTGACCCTGGGCCCCTTGCTCCCCCTCCCCCACCCCCACCTCCAGGTGGAAGCAGGAAATGCTCCACAGCTCCAGGACCTGCCCTGCGGCTCATCCAAGCGCCTCGTGCTCAAGGAGAGGAGCTTCCTCCAGGACACCAGAATCACACCTGCGCCTTCCAGACCCGAAGGAAATTACTCAGCAAGACAAACCCATAGTGCCAGGCAATCATTTTCAGGATCACATACAGGCCAACTCTCAGATGGCTCTTAAAATAAAGCTCATGCTTTAAAAAACAATCATTTCGGGGCCGGCCCGGTGGCACAGCGGTTAAGTTTGCACGTTCTGCTTTGACAGCCCAGGGTTCACCAGTTCAGATCCCGGGTGGCTGCGGACCTACGCACTGCTTGTCAAGCCATGCTGTGGTGGCATCCCACATACAAAATAGAGGAAGATGGGCACAGATGTTGGTTCAGGGCTAATCTTCCTCAAACAAAAAAAGAGGAAGATTGGAACAGATGTTAGCTCAGGGCTAATCTTCCTCAGCAAAACGAGGAGGATTGGTGGTGGACATTAGCTCAGGGCTGATCTTCCTCAAAAATCAATCAATCAATCAATCCTCATTTGCTCTAAATGCCTCAAATGCTGGTTTATAACCCAAACTGCGAAGAGTGCTTGGGCCTCTCACCCGGTAAGGGATGCCTGGTTTCAAACTTTGCTTCCACCCTTTTCCACTCTTATCTTTTGGGAAGGGCTGTCGCAGGCCTGCCCGCAGGAGAAGCTGCCCAGGCCTCCAGGGGTGCCCGAGAGTCGCCCCTTCACTGCACTCGGAGAGCAGCCCCTTCTCCAGCCTGGGTCTCTGCCTCCCCTTCCAGCACAGATGGCTGCAGGATGGGAACCGCCCCGCTGCCCTTGGCCTTGGCAGACAAGAAAAGGCAGGGGGTTACGAAGACCAGCCGCCAGGGAGACCCAGAAACTCGGTTTTCCAACTTGCAGCCCCAGGACCCACTAATAGACACATGTGTGCCTTGGGGGAAATGGGCTTCTCCAAGGGCCTGGGTGGGGTGCGCACAGCCAGGACCCTCCCCCCGGCGCCCCTCCCCACCCAGCTTGGCTGTCCTTGCTGTTTCCTGGGCTCCCTTCCCACATCGCTGTCCTCAACCCGGATGCCCCTGGTCCCTCCTTTATCTTCTCTTTCAACCTCTGTCCCATGACAATGCTGCCCCGAGTGTTCAGACAAGAGGCAAGATGACAAAGTTTGCCTATCACAATAACTCCAGGTTTTTAAAAGTTTAAAAAGCAACAGTGAGGACCCCCCAAATGGTGGCCCTTTGGATTTAGACTTAAGGATGGTTTCCCTCTGACACAGCATGTTCATGAGAAATTGGTGCAGGATGTTAGTGGATGTTCCAGAGGAGGAGTGGGGCAGGGGAGGAGGAGGAGATGGAACCGAGGAGGAAGGACCTAACGCTCTCCTTCTCTCATTTCCTAGAGATACCTTTGTCCCGAAAATAAAGCTGCATTGAAAATCTTGGTGTTGGTGTTGAGAGCCACGGCCAGTTCAGAGTCAGTGAGGAAAGATGACATTTCCAACCCTTAGTGGACTGTTTCATTCATTTCTTCAGCATTTACCCAGTGTCCACTACGTGTCCAGGAACAAACCCAGGGAGGAGCTCGGAGTCCAGTGGGAGGGACAGGTGTTAGACGTCAGGGGGATGTAGACGTGGACCCCACGGCGGCCGTTCCATGAGGCTGGCCAGCTGGGCCCACGACTTCCTGCACGTGACGCTTGGGAGGAATTTTTAAGGAGGAGCAGAGAGTGATAAAAATGTTCTGGGAACAGAAAAGAGCACACGCACGTGGATTCAAGTGACCAGCAGCAGGACTGCTGTGGAGACGTGCCGACAGCCCGGCCAGGGCAGGGGCGGGTGAGGGAAAGGCAGAGCCCTGCACAGCGCCCACCGCAGCAGCTGCACTTCCACCTCAGCAGCTCCTGCAGGGACGCGGCGTCTGTCTGTCCCTCTGCTCAGCTCTAAGCCCCTCTGGGGTAGAAACTGCCTCTTTTTGTACAGATCCTAAGCACCTAGGATGAGTCCAGGAACGTAGTAATTATTCAACAAATATTGAGTTTTTGGGCAAGTAATAAAATTCAAATGAATAAATGTGCTTATGGATGCTGGAGGGTGTATCTAGAGAAACCGGCAGACACCAGATTGTGAAGGTTCAGAGGCATCAAGGTAAGGAGCTTATCTGGAAAGTTACGGAGACTCTGAAAGTCTTTAAGCAGGGGGCGACGTGACCAGGTTTATATTTTTGAAAGGTCATTCTGCCTGCTGTTGGGAGACTGGACTGAAGCTGGGCGAGACTAGAGTAAACAGACTAGCTGAGGACACTGCCAACTTTAGCCTTTCCTCACTAAGTCACTCAACACACAATCGAAGGCCACCTGCCATGGATCAGGCACAGTGCCAAGTGCAAGAGATACAAAGGCCGAGGAGCCATGGGAGGGAGGGTCCTGGTTCCACAGCCTGGGGCCAAATCTGGCGGAGACACTTCCCAGCTGTGCAACCTTGGGCAAACCACTTAGCCTCTCTGTGCCTCAGGTGCCTTATCTATAAAATGCGGATAACAAGGTCATCTACCTCACAGAATTATTGTGAGGATTAAATGAGACAATGCATATAAGGTGCTTAGCATAGTTTCCAGCTCAATAAAGCCTTGTTGCACCATCGGTTTCTATGCTCACAAAGTTCACAGCCAGTGAGAAAGACTGACACAAAACATAGCACAGCAACCCGATGGGACATCAAAGGTGCACACAGGCATTATGGGACACCTAAGTGACTTAATAGGAGCCAAAGGGTGCCAAGAAAAGCTTCTAGGAGCAGGGTCCCTGGGGCTGGACTGTCAGCAGGGGCAGATCCTGGGGCCTCGAACGCCAGGAACCCTGATCTGGTACCATGGAGGTGAGCTGGGAAGTGAAAGAATGTGCAGCAGCGTGCTGGGGCCAGCTTGTCCATGCTGTGCACGCCTCTTCCCAACTCCACATTCAGTGTCTTTATCTTACTGGTTTAAAATCAGCCATAGGGGAGGATTCACGCTGTGGAAATTGGCAAAAACTACAAATCGGGGATTTTTTCCCCAAAGAGTTGGTTATTAAACGTTTACCAGCACAGCACTGGATGTGAGCAGTCTCTGAGAGGAGCAGCCCACTGGACTCTGTGACCGACGGGAAGGAATCGAGTCGACTCTCCAGGCCCTGTTTTGGTGGCTGGATCAGAGGTCATGTGGTGCCTTGCGATAGGAAATATGAGAGTCGGGTAAGCAGGCCGGGAGGCAGCTGGAGGAGTTCATGTGCTCAGGGCCAGGTCACTCAACCCTGTCCTCGCACACTCGGAGAGAGGAGTGAACTGCAGGGCACTGCCCCCAAGGGCAACTTCACCCAGTGACCCGCAATCCTGGGAGTCTCCCCGGTCCTCTGTGTCCAGAAAGCGCTACGATGGTCCAGGAAGAATCTAATCTGTTCTTTCTCGCAGAGTTAACACAACCCACTGCTGGAAATCATGACCAAGTTAAAGGACTCTCTCTGGACTTTATCGTGATATGAGTCATCTGAAGTGTATGTGCCTGATAATCCAAAGATAAGGGGAAAATTAACCTTCATTCAATTTGAGTAAATAGTTCAAGCACATTGTGCAACAGCCTACGTGGGTTTTCTATAACTGCTACAGATGCAAAATTCTGGAAAGGATTGCTGAAGAACTTGGCTGCCGGCCTCTGAGCAGAGCAGCAGACATCCAGGGGCCCGCACGTGCCACCAAGAACTAGCCGTGCGCTGGCCCCACGGCCTCTCCTCTTCGGCTGCCTGACTGCAGAGTAGCAGACTCTACGGGAAACGTGTGCCTTGACTTCAACTGGACACGTGACAAAATCGTCAATTCATTCACTCAGCATTCAATAAACATTTAATGAGGTCCTGCGTGCAAGCCCGGGGACACCACGGTGAGCAACACTCAACCTCACCCTCAGGGAAGGAGCCCAGATGGTAACAAGGCCGTACTCACAGGGCCTGGCCAGTCAGACCCAAGGAGACACGCGGGGGCTTCCGATCCCATCTGAGGGCAGCAGTCAAGGACGGCTGTCTTTGCAGCTAAGATGGAGAAAGGTCGAGAACTACATGGGAATCAGGCGAACTCACACCTGGGAGGACAACTGCACCCAGGCTGACCTGGAGAAAATGCGAAAATCCAGCTAAGATGACTATCCTTGTCCTTCCCAATCCGTTATCGGTAATTTGGGTAAGAACAGAGAAGGCACACTGGCCAAGCAGGTGGACGGCCTGAGGGAGGCGGGCAACCACAATATAGAGTGAGAGCCCGTCTGATCTCGCCGACTGGATTAGCGGCTGACCCTGACAGACGAAATCCAGCAGCTGAAGCATCAGCTTTACACTGACTTTAAATGATGTCAATATGGGAAGGGGAAACTGGGCTCGTGGTGAATGGTGATAAAGACGCAGGGCTGTTTGTGGCATCCTCACGAGGAAGTGCTGGGGATGCAGGCTTCTAAGCACAACATCGCTGAGTACAGGACCAGGGGTGAGGGCCCTGCTCTTCTGTGCACGGGTCCGGTCTTGGTGGACGTGGCTCACACCTTAAGAGGAATGTTGACAAACAGTAGGGTGTCCAGAGGAGATCCAACAGAGCGGGAGAACCACAGGCCGAGTCAGGAGAGCCGGTCAGTGGATAAGAGTAACAGGGCTTAGCACACCGGCTGAGCACTTTGAAAGCACCGGGCTAAGAACTTTACGTTTCCTTTCTCATTCAATCCTCACAGTACTTCTCTTTATCAGATAAGAACTATTCTCATCCCCCTTCTCAGAAGAGCCAGCGGCCTCAGTGGGCTTCGGTAACTCGCTCCAGTTGCGATAACACAGCTGTCATCGCAGGGCTCAGGTGTCCTCTACCGTCACATAATGTACGTGCTCCTGGACAGCCTCGCTGTCCGCAGAATCGTGCAAAATAACGAAGGAGAGTAGGGCTGGAGGAAACCACTTAAAGAATAAGAAAAACAATAACATTCTTAATAAAAATTTAGGGGAGACATCAAGTTATTACTAATATTGCTAAGTGCCTCAGAAAATATAGGAATTTGACCTTAATAAAAAAGGACGTTAGAAGAGGTTGTAAAGAAGAGTTACAGCCACTGAATTATGAAGGGAAGAGAGGAGGAAATTGAGATTATAATAACTGGTTTAAATCAATCACGTTGGAGCTGACCCTGCCAGGGATCAAGGACTCTCCCCACCTCTGAACTCATCCAGCATCGTTAGCAGGAAAGAAGGGGGGTGCACCACTGTCAAGCAGGCAACTGATGGTGTCTGCCATGTATCACTTGAATATGTTGTGGATCTAAGACCTTTGGCATTAACGTTATTATAATTTCATATGAACGTGTCCTATGTTGCTTTTTCACAAACTCAGGTCCACTCGGTGGGAATAAATGATTGCTGATTGGCTCAGTACCTCTGGAGAGCTGCCCTTGTGACATGTGCACAGCTTCTCGGTGAATGAAAGCTCGCCGGGGATTTACAGCAGGAGGCGAAACTGTCTGTCTATTGAATCACATAACCTCAATCTTCACGAAAGTATTTCAGCGTCTTCACTGGCTGATTAGCAAGTTCACACTCCTTCTCCTTTTAAATTAACAATTTGAAATGTGTATTAAGTAAGATCTTCTGGGCCCTCTGGGAGTCTGGGCATCCATTTTTCCAAGAGTTTTGGAAACTCACAGCTGAGCCTCCTCCCGGCCCTGCAACGTGAGCATTTAGCTTTTGTGCTTTGTCCATTTTCTCTTCAATTACATATACTAATGCTAATAAATACAGGAAAAATAAAACATCAGAAGAGAAAGAAAACACAATAAGCCACATGTTAACCAATATTAATTTTCAACCATAGATGATAAATTTGGGAAACAGAAGCTGACAAAAATGTTTAAATGGTATAGGGACACCCCAAGGAATCTCGTTGATTTTACATCCAAGGTCTTGAAGACTTATCGTTCTGGTTTGGTCTCCCAGAAAGTCCAATTTTGCCAAGGGCCAAAGAGGAGGAGGAGGAGGATGAAGAGGAAGGCCACCCCAAAGGAAGGACAGCTAAAGGGGGACACCCGCCCACAGGCTCCACAGGTGGTCTGGCTCACCTGGAATGCACAGCATTGACTTCTAAATCAATGTCCCCAGGGGTTGGACCCTGAACAGCACAAATTCAGGAAAACCTGACAAGGAAGCTGCCCACCCTGCGGCTATCAAGGGGCCTGTCCTGCCTTCCCGTCCTGCCAAGCCAGGCAGAGGGGGAGGGGACAGCCAGCAGAGCAGCGGTGAGGGCTGAGCTTCCAGCCAGGTGCAGGACAAAGACACAGGTCTCTCGGATGCGAGAACTAAAGGAGGGAAATCCAGAAGACTCGGAATCCTGGAAAGAGACAGACCCGGAGTTCCTTATTTATTGATTCGAAAAGTATGGTTGAGCACCTGCAATGGGCCAGCCCCTGGCCATCGAGTGACACATGCTTCGTTCCTCCCAGTGGCCCACAGGAGACAGACAGAGTGCACGGGAGCCCTGAGGGACTGACGCCCACGCCAAGGCCTCAAGGGGGAGCAGCAGTGGCCTGGTGAACAAGGAGGCAAGGCATTTCAGAAGGAGGGAGGCATGCAACCCGGAGGAGAAAAGCCTGAGATCCGGGAAAGGGTGGGTCAGGCAGAGCCGGGTGGCCTCCGGCTCCACTGAACTGTCTGGCACACTCCCTCGAGGAGAAAGAGATGGGCTTCCCACCTCCAAGCACTGCGGGCAGACTAACCTGGGGCCCACGGTCCTGCTCCTCCAGGCTCTCTCCTTGCCAGACTCCACTCAGCCTCCCCAACCCCCTGGAGGCCCACTTCCACGCTCCTCCACGAACTGCCCGATTTTAGGAAAGAGCCTGAAAACCAGTTTAGCCAGAACCCCCATCCTCTGTACCTGCTCACCCTCCACACCTGCTCAGGCTCCTTGTCCTTTGCCCTGCTCACATCTGGTGGGCCCGGAGCTTCAGCAAGAACCCTCTGGGTTGGTTCAGCCAGGATCGCCCCACCCTGCTGCTTGGCCACAAACACCCACTTGCCTCGCTGTGTTGGGAGTCGCCCCCAGTCTCTCTCCCCCACAGTACAATCCTCTCACATCTGTCACTACACCGGCTGTGACAGCCCCTCCCGTGAATACGGTCACCCTACCCAGGCTTCAACAAGCGTCCGTGGACGTTTCCAACACGGCGAGTGCTTGCACACAGTAAACGTCCCCCCTTCCTAGTCCTCCCCTGCCCCTCCCCCACCCCAACGCAGGCTCAGGACCATGAGCCGGTGTCAGGCGGCCCAGTGTCCCCAGAGCAGGGGCTGAGGCGAAGCCTGAGGACAGCAGACTCGCTGGCTCTGCTCTGGAGGGCGGAGGGCGAAGCGAGGGAGTGGAGCACGGAAGGAGATTTTCCAAAGACCGAGCGCCTGCGAGAGGACTCGACCCCCAGCCAGGGAGCACGGAGGCCAGTCCGCGTCTTCGCCCCTCCTTGGGGAGGCAGAGTGGCACTGGCTGGGAGGAGGCAGGACTTGGAATGAGAAGGCCAAGCCTTCGCAGCCAGCCCCACACTCCCTGATGGGATGTCAGAAACATCCGTCACTGCTTTTAGACTCCATTTATCTCATCTGCCAAATGCCTTCCCCTCAGCGTCGCGTGAGGGACCAAAGACTTGATGGAAACGGAAGTTTATAAAATGTCACAGGCTATAAACAAGACAGGAAAAATTGCAGAGGAGAAGGAAACTTTGAAGATGGGTTAGGAAGGGACTGGTCAAACGAGGGAAGGTGAAACTTGGTGGCTGTGTGTGGATTCTCGTTGTTTCCAGCGTTTCCACAAGCAGCAGCGAAGGGCGGCCAAGTCCTGAGCACGGTCCAGCCCCGCCTCCCTGACCCCTGCAAGGGTCGGCCTCGCGTGCAGCCTGCTTCTCCAGGACGTGCAGCCTGCTTCTCCAGGACGGGGGCAGCCTCCGTCCTGTCTCCTCCCCACACAGGCGCAGAGGAAAGGGAATTCTCCAAACGCCCTGGAGGCCCCACACTTGCTGAGACGAGTGGAGACTGGATTTCAGAGCGCCTCTGCCGGTGACTGGAATCTGCCTGGCTGTGCTGACGGCTAGATCTCACTCTTTTCTCTTCAGGCACAAAAATCGTCCCAAAGGACATTTAGTCTCAGCCGAAGGGCCCTGACTGGCTGTTACCTCGTGGAACGTGTAAGAAATAGTTTGTCGCTGTCCTTTCTGCCTCTTCCTGCATATAAAACATCTTACGTAACTGAATAGATTTGATCCAAAGCACCAAGTCTGCTAACCCAACAGGGCCGAGGACACAGGATCACCGTCTCTACTCTGCATCTGCAGAGTCCAGACCCCACTGACCCCAGTGCACACGCAGCACGCACGTGGACGAGGGGGTGGACTCCCGTCAGATGCTCTAATCCGCCTTCGCGCTTTCAGCACACACAGCACAGCTGTGCAGACGACAGAAGCGTTTCTACACGTGCTTCCACGAGCTTTTAAAAACACAAGTTGCACCGGGGTACTTAGCAGGATGTTAAACAGTAATATACTCTTCTGATTTTTTGTTTTTGGATATCCAACCTTTACTTCCTGATGATCCATAGACAGAAACAACAGAAGTATGAAAAGCTTTGATACTTTTCAAGGAAGCAGAGAATTTACTCTAATTCTGTGCCTCAAAGCCAGGGCAGGACCGAGCGGCCTGTCTGAGGTCAACGGTCACCACGATCAGCAGAGGACCTTTGCGTCTGTATTTTACACCCCCCGCCTTTTCTGAAGTACGGCTGACACACCGAGAGCGAGTTCTCCGGCAGCGAGCGCATCGCACAGCACGCGGAGCGAGAAGGAAGTCCTCTCCTCACCCTGGACCCGCCGTCTCCCAGCTCCCGAACTCCTGACAGACTCACTGTGGAGTCGGCACAGAACACTTGAGACTATTTGAGGACAGGACAACGTGTCCCTTCCTGCTTGGATTCCACCCCAAACAAGGAACGCCCACTCAACCTTGGAATGAGGGATTAAGTTTCTCTGCCTTGTCTTTCCCGAAAAATGTTGATCTCAAGACCAAGAAGGAAGAGCTGAACCTTTCACAGTAAAAGGAAACACTCAGTACTTTGTCCTTTGTTGCCTGGCAATGAAGGGCTATAAATAGATTTCATGATGATAAAGGCTCTGGAATTAATGTGAACATGTAAAAGTTACAATAACTCCCTGAGACAGGAGTGTTTGACAAAGAAATGTATGGAAATATATTTTTTGTAGGCATTGTTATTTCAGAATAAATAAAGCAAGCCATTTGGTCCCTTCCCACTTGCAAATGCTACAATGAAAATCAACAGCCATCATGTATTTCATTATTTCAACCTTTTATCACTAACCCTCACAATCCTAAGAGGTTGGCATCATTATCCCCATTTTATAGAAGGAGAAAACTGAAACTTCAAGATGTTCAGTAATTGGCCCAACGTCATACAACTCAGAAGCAGAGGAACCAGGATTCGAACCCAGGTCTGCCTGAACTGAGGCCCAGGCCATCAACAACACACCACAGATTCCTAGGAAGCACAGTTCTCAGCTCCTAATAGTTACGGGTACCGGTCACTCTAACCCTAAGGGAGTGACACTATTTCCAACTACCAAGTCATACAATGGTCTCCTTAGAACACGTGACTTCCCAGTGCTACACGTGACAATTGCTCCTTACATTGCTGACACCAGGGTATCAGATATCGGGGTACCACCTTGCAGGACTTCTTGTTCTGAGTCTGGTTACCAAAAAGAAGAAGACTGAGAGTTAATATTTTCTACCATAGTGCTGAGCAAACCCAGCTGTGTAAATCTCTCCACGGATTTCGTCTGCACCGAGCAGCCCCACAGGCTGTGCTGGTGTTCTCATATCTGTGCGCTCTCCGTAGCAGCCTCATCTTCTGCGTTCTGGAGCTGACTGTTCCATGAACGTGAACTCTGCCTTCTCACCACTAACAATGGTGCCAGAGCCGGGCTTTTCCAAAAATGCCAGATGGCACTAACCTACCAACTGATCGCAGTCTAGAATAATTTCATCTACGGAACTGAATTACATGCAAATCGTCACAGGCCAAAAAGCCCTGGTTATTTGAACAGGAGCCCTAAGTTTCACAGCTAGCCCTACTGATGCTGCCTCGTGACCTGTTTAGAGGACACTGCACAGCGGAGAGGCGCAGAGGCCCTCAGAGGAAGACACACGTCCGTCCAACTCCAAGCTCGGATGCAGAACAGCTGTGTTACCTCGGGCAAGGTACACACCTTCTCTGACCACAGGCTTCCTCGTCTCGAAAATGTTGACAGCATTATCCGCCTGTTCATTTTGTTGTGCAAATTAAGGATTAATACAGCTAAACGTCTGAGGACGATGTCTAACATAGAGTCAAGTGTCCATTTGATGGTAACGGTTTTCTTATGATCACAGGCTGCTTCAGGGAACTTCTTTAAAAGAATAAACATTTTGCTCAATTACAGAATACTGGTAACACTTTCACTGCACAGTAACTCGATGTCACGCGTTACACAAAGCAGTTCCCGTGCGCCACCTTACTTTGTGCCGGTTCCTCTCCTGTGAAGCAGATGTTGCCCCACCTGACAGATGAGGACGCAGACCCAGAGGCCCCGTCGCTTGCCGAGGCAGCATCTTCAGTCCGTGGTAGAGGCGGGATTTGAATCCAGGGCAATCTGGACACGGCCTGTGGGACTACGGTGTCGCCCATCAGCACACGGGCAGGCTGCAGTCAGGAGCCCAGGATAAAGGTGTGTGACTTGCACTGGTGCCCAGTGTCCAGAGCTGACCCGGGTGGCCACGAAATGCAGCCTCCGGTGAGAGAGGCGCCGCATCAGACAGTCCCCAAGATCGTTCCCGCAACCCCAGGTCCGCTGCCCTGTTTCCTGGGGCCTGGGCCTTTCGTTTTGCTCAGCACTGCAGCTTCCACTCCTCTGTTTGACTCCTCATGTCTCCTGGTGACTGCTAAGTATTGACTCTGATTCTCAGCTCACGACCCAGTTTGAGTGGCAGCCTGAACCTCTCCCCTCGGGACTGGGTTTTGAGTTCTCTCCATCCCCAGGTGGCATCTCTGCCATTTCCTACTGAGCACCACGCCACCTCCATCCACTTCTGCCAACACAGAGCTCCTTTCAGGGGAAAGAGAGTTTCCACATGGGGGACGATCACTACTGTGGGTCACAGACCCAAGAGTAACCCACACAGAAACGCTGATCCAGAGTTGTGACCCCAGAAGGATCCTGACAGTAAAATATCTGTAAGAAAAGGGGCCGGCCTGGTGGCACAGCGGTTAAGTTTGCACACACCACTTCAGCGGCCCAGGGTTCACCAGTTGGGATCCCGGGTGTGGACCTAAGCACCGCTTGGCAAGCCATATGCTGTGGTAGGCGTCCCACGTATAAAGTAGAGGAAGATGGGCACAGACGTCAGCTCAGGGCCAGTCTTCCTCAGCAAAAAGAGGAGGATTGGCAGATGTTAGCTCAAGGCTAATCTTCCTCACTAAAAAGGAAAAATACGAAATAAAGAAAAAAGAAGTATCTGCACGAGAAGGAGCTCAAGCCGGACAACTGCATAAAGGCAGCAAAGGCGCCTGCTCCTCCACCAGAAGTTTTGGTCAAGAATCTCGTTCGATTTTTTTAAAACTGCTTATTGAGGCTATACTACCCAAGATAATATGCTCATCCTTAAAGGAACACATAGAACGAGCTAAACAGTTTCTCTTTGCAGTGAGTTCATAATTGTACCATCCAGGAGGAGGGAAGGTAATTATAAAATAAGACGGATCAAGCTAAATCCCAGGAAGAGCGCAGGAGACAGCGATGGGGCTCCGATCCGCTAGAGATCGGGGGAGTCTTGGAAAAGCAGCCAATGCAGGCAGGCCGGGAGGAAGTGTGAGTGTTCCAATGGGTTGGGTTTGGAATCCAGGAGAGGCCCAGTGTGTCCTGAGATTAGAGCACACACAGAGGGGCAGGGAGAAGCTGGAGAAGGCAGGTGGGAATTTAAGAAATTTTTTTCCTCTTTATTCTACACTTTGGTATTATTTGAAGTTCATGGTTAACAAACTGAATTCACTTACTGTCACCCTAAAAAGAAAAAAAAGAATCTCGTTCATTTATGCATGTTTAACAAACTTTTTTTGAGTCACTGCCACACGGAAGACACCAAGCCTGCAAAGATGACAGAGACAAAGGCAGGTCCTCGCCCAGAGATGCTCATGTCTTCACTGGGGATAGACAGGTGAGCACGTAAAGCAACTTCTGAGTGAGGGGTGCACGCCCAAAATTGGATGAGGCGCTGGAGAAGCATGAGCACTCACTTCTAACTCTGCCGGGACATTTGCTGGATGAAGGAGGAGGAAAGCGCATTCCGGGCAGAAGGCACAAGGACCCAGTGTTACGAAAGGGCGGGTGGCTTCAAGAAGCATGAGGAGCTCAGCGGAGCTGGGTATAGATGACAATAAGAACAATGCTGATGATGATAACAGTAGTAACAAACACGCGGTGGCCCAGGAGCTGTCCTGAGCCTAGTGCATCTCGAACCATTTACCCCTCATGAGAGTCCCGTCAGACGGCACTGAGAGCCCAGTTTTACAGACGCACACCTGAGGCACTGAGAGATTAAATAACTTGACCAAGATCACACCGCTAGCAAAGGATGGAGTCAAGACTAGAGCTCCAGCCCTGGACATGCTCTCACCACTTGGAGCAAACAGCCCTAACAGACGTAAGGATGGGGGAGTCCCCGGAGGTGAGGGTGCCTGCAGTGTCACAGTGTTACACTAACCACGGTGCTCAGCTCAGGCAATGGAGAAGCAACAGGAATGTTCAAGCAAGGGCATTCACGTGAGCCACAAGCAAAGTGGAAGGGCGTCAGCCCAGGGAGAGAAGTTAGGACGAATGTGCAGACAGAGGGCAGGTTGCAGCTGAAAGACATTCCTGAGGTTGAAGTAACAGAGTTTGGTAAACGATCAGCCATGGAGTGTAGGAGGGGTCGAGGCTGACTCCAGTCTGCAGTTTCGGAGGTCTGCTGGGGAGTGAAGGGAGGGCAACACGGGAGGCAGCTGGCTGAAGTCGGCCAGAGCAAGGACGACGAGTTCCACTTTGAACGTATTGATGTGCGGAAACTGAGGGACACCAGGCACACACGTCTGTACACCAAACAGCTGTAAATATGGGTCTAGTGCTTGGCAACAGAATTTGGGATATGCTGATCCAGGGGAATACCCGTTCAGGGTGAGCTCTTGGTGCTCAAATAAAACAGTTTCCGAAACAGGACTCGGCAGACAAGAAGGAGGGTGAACCACCGCCAGCCTGAGGGAAACAGAGAGGCTGATGAGAACCAGAGACACAGACGCCCCGGAGGCGGACAGGAGAGAGTTTCCCCGAGTGAACGTGGTGTGGTGACCAGTCCTGGAGAGAAGGCGAGCAGGATGCGGGCTGGAGATTTTTAATGCGATCCAACAATAAGGAGAAACTTCAGAAGAGTAAATCAGAGGAGAAGCCAGATGAGACTGGGTGGGAGCGTGAATGCGACGTGAAGGAGACTGGGTGTTTTTCAGGGTTTGGTGACGAACAGGAAGAGAAAGATGGAGAATGTTTGGAAGGAGGGCAGAGTCGAGGGGAGAGGTGGAATCTCCCTGTGGAACCACTGACCCCCAAGGAGGCTCCCTTACCCTCCCCTTTCCCTCAGATGGACTTTTTTACACCAATTTTTGAGGTGTCCTTTAACATAAACTATTCCCAGAATCTTCTCAGAACCGGGCTGGGCATAAATAACCAGCAAATGTGCATCTACTGCCAGGGGCTCCCTCCTAGCCGAGTGCAGCCCGGGAAGCACCTCTTCAAGGCCCTGGCACAGCCACGGGGGAGAAGGAAGCCCTGGGCAGAGGAAAGAATCACCTCTTGCCCATAAGGTCAAGTGCTGGGAGAAGTCACCCAGTTTTCTATACCCACCAATGAAACAGAGCAGACGTTTAACAATTCACTCCCTTTCTGCTTACAGTGTCATTCTGGTGTTTTCTGATACTGTTACAACTCAGAATATACAGACGAAACAGTAATTTTCTCATCACTACACAATCATGCTATCAAATCTCCCTTACCCATCCCTCAACAACATTTTGAGTAGAATCTACAAGTTTCTAGACTCTTTGATTGTTGCACTGTGCCCTGGTCCAGGATCTCCTACCTGATTCAGAGCACATCTTCCTCCACGTGGGCTGCTCCAGGAGGGCAAGTCAGAGAAGCAGCCAACAGCCTGGGACCAGAGCAGAGCTTCCTAACCTCCTCTGCGGCAGAGACCTCACTGAGCATCTGTTGAAAACTATGGAGCCTTTCCCTACGAGTATGAGCCTACACAAGTACCTATTTCCCAATTTCAGAGAGTTCAAGTGCCCCGTGAACCTTAGCCCAAGTTAAGGACTCTGAGCACAGAGTAACTTTTTTTTTTTTTTTTTTTGCTGAGGAAGATTAGCCCTGAGCTAACATCTGTACTAATCTTCCTCTATTTTATATGTAGGTCACCACCACAGCATGACTGATGAGTGGTGTAGGCCCACGCCCAGCATCTGAACCTGCAAGCCCAGGCCACTGAAGCAGAGCACACCAACTTAAGCACTAGGCCATGGGGCCAGCCCCCCAGAGTAACTTTTTTAAGTCAAAAAATGCACATTAGTCTCAGGCAGATAATGACAGTCTGCAGATTGATATTTTTAAAACTTCCCAGCAAATAATTTGGCAATGCTTACAAAGCCCTAAATTTTGAAAATACTGTGTGCCAACAATTCTATTTTGGGGAGATTCATAGAAAATAAATGAGTAAGGATTTGGGGGAAATTCATCGCAGTACATGTATAATGGGTGACACCTAGAGCCTCAGTGTCCAACGGCGAGAGATGGGTAACTATGGGGCATCTCAAAGAGGCTCTCTCACGCGCTCTGGGGCCTGACAATGGCAGAGGTCTTCTCCTTGCTCCTTGTTGCCATTTCCAGATCCCTTCTTCACAAGCTCCAGCTCATATGAAGCACATGCCACATGGCTAGGCCATCTCCTGGCAGTGGCGTCTACCAAACTCTCAGTCACTTTTCCTTTGTCATTTGAACCAGCATCTCGTTCCCTGCCTTCCCCTCTCCAACACGGCTCTTGCATCACTGCTGGTAGCTTCAACATCCACCAGTAACACCCAGCCCCAGTTCTCACATACTTCACCTCGGCCACCTCCTCTCATGACCCCTCCTGACCTGGGCGTCCCCAGGCACTGCACCATCCTCTGAAACCTCAGTTTCAAGTCCTGTGCTCTCTGACTAGCTGAGCCTTCCCGCTCACTGACACTGGCACGCCTACTCTACTACCTTCACCCATGGGGACCCCGTTCACGCCTTATTCCCACTTTTCCACCCCTCCTCACCCCCCTTCCACTCTCACCTCCCTTCTCACCCAGTTCGATGCCAGGGTCCATCACTCTAACCACCCACCTGCAGAGACTGGTGACTCTCCTCCCTTCTCTCCGTCTGTGGAACTCGGGGAAATCTCACCTTTAGTGAAACCCAGTTCTTCACCCACTCGAGGCCTGCACCTGAATAGTAGCTGAATGCTGCTGAGAAGATCGTACAAATGTAATGACCTCACTAAAGTACCTCACCACAATCTCCAATGGACGTGGCACTGACGAGTAATCCTACTGTTTATTTCCCAGCAGATTAGCTTTTTTTCTCTCTGTAGTGAATTGAAAAATAGTCCCCCAAATGGTCTGACCACCCAGAACCTGTAAATGTGAACTTGCTTGGAAAAAGGGTCTTAGCAGATATAATAAGTTAAGGATCTCAAGACGAGACCATCCTGGATCAGGTGGCCCTAAGCAAAATGACGAGTGTCCTGATGCGAAGAGGAGAAGAGAACAAGGTGATGAGAGGGCGGCGGCAGAGATCTGAGTGATCAGTCCACAGTCAAGGAGCAGCAAGGATGCAGCACCCCCACAAGCCAGGAGAGCGACGTGCAACGACCCTCCCCCACAGCCTTGCGTTAGGGCAGCCGTGCCAGCTCCCTGATTCTGGACTTCTGGCCTCCAGAACTGAGAGAGAATACATTTCTGCTGTTTTAAGCCACTCAGTTGGTGGTAATTTATTATGTCAGCCCCGTGAAACTAATATGCCCTCTAAGAAGATAACTTCATAATTTACTCTCCCTCCTAAAGCCCTTGAACAGTCCCCCCACACTCCCTCCAAGCTCCCTCTTAGCGCACCTCAAACTTCACAGGTAAAGCAGCAGGAACCTAGCAGGCTCCCACCTGAAATCTAGCTCACCCCTCCACCTCTGCTCCTGCTGCCAGTCAGCCAGCGCTCCTGCTGCCTGAGGGCACGCTCTCTCCAGCTGCTCCGGACCCATCCTCACCCACACTCTCGAGGCTCCCCTCCCACAGTTACGCCCCCTCCGCTTCTGCATCCACATTGAATCATTCCCACCAGCAAACCATGCTTTAGTATCTCCCATCTTAAGAACAAAATTGTCAAATAAAAACTCTTGCCTCCACACCCCCTCCAGCTATTGCCCAATTTCTCTGCTCCTGGCACAAGGGAGCTTCTCAAAGGCATTACAGGCATCAGCCTCTCGCCTTCCTCTCTCTCCTACCACAGACTGAGCTTTCTTCTCCCAGTTCATGGAAACCACTTGTCAGGGTCATCCACAGCCTTCTTTCCCAAATTCCATGCTCAATTATCTGGGATTTCAGAAACACTGAAAACATTTGACTACACTCTCTTTGAATCACTATTCTTTCCTAGCTTAACACCACTTCAGCGGCCCAGGGTTTCACCTGTTCGGATCCTGGGCATGGACATGGCACCACTCATCAGGCCACACTGAAGCAGCGTCCCACATAGCAGAGCCAGAATGACCTACAACTAGAATATACAGCTATGTTCTGGGGGCTTTGGGGAGAAGAAGAGGAAGAAAAAAAAAGATTGGCACCAGATGTTAGCTCAGGTGCCAATCTTTAAAAAGGAAAACAAAAACACCAAGGAGCCAGATAGTGAATATTTTAGATTTTGAGGGCCGTGTGGTCTCTTTTGTTACCACTCAACTCTGCCAGCATAGCATCAGAGCAGCCACAGATAAAATGTAAATGAACGAGTGTATTCCAATAAAACTTTTTACAAAATCAGGCTGCAGGTCAGATTTAGCCTGTGGGCCATGGCTTGCCGACCCCTGTTGTAGATGAGTAAGTAATGATAAGAAGAGATGTTCACTCTATATTCCAGGAAAAAGTCCATTATTAAAGAGTATAAACAGTATAATCCCATTTTTGTTTTTAAAAAACACATAAGATCAACACTAAACTGAATAGCACTTATCACTAAACAGTGAGTGGCAACGATGACCTCATTTTCGGTTATGCGCATTTTCCAAAGTTGTCCACGTATTGAATGTTTAGCTTGTAAGACATTGTGGAGTCTTCCAAAAACCTAGTCCTAACTCCAAAGTTGAAAAGACGACATCATCAATAACACCACAGAACGTGGTGGAGGGTTAGTCAGGTGATTTTGTTCCAGATTCCCTGGAGGTGGGGAGACCCTCGGCAGTTCTGAAATGCAGGGCATGTGCATTTCACCTGGTTAGCTCTGGCCTAGTTATGGTGCATTTTGAATTCTAGTTAAATCGTCTTCTCCCTGAGGATCCCAGCATGAAAGCAGAAAAGGGATTTCTTCTCTGTGGCACCAAGCCATCACCTCTTTGTTTTGGATGCTTTGTGCCATGGCAACAGTTTCCAGCACCTGCCAACATCAGAGAGGACTGTTCACATAATCATAAGTTGCTTGCGTGAGCTGGCTGATTCTTCTTGTCCTTAGTGTGTCCTTGTTCCCAGACAATGCTGTCCCCACACAGAAGCAGAGGCTGCCTCACTAATAAACAAGGAGCTCCTGCCTCTGTGGGATAATTTCTGAGAGGCTAGGATGCAACAGCACGTCTAAAATTCTACCATTTAGAGAAGGTAACCTTTTTTTGGCTCATCTGATCAAAACGGCTTCGTATTCAATGAAAGCGTGGTGAATACAAGATTCTATAGAGATGTAAGATGGCATCAGATCATTTGCCATTTGTACTTTCCGTGCAAGCTCAGGTTTTATCGGGACAGAAGGAAGAGGGCATAAGGGTCCTGGTTGTCTGAGAGGGCGAGAAAGTGGTGGTCCCAAAGTGAAAGAAAGACAAAGAACTCAAAGACTGGCCTGAGGACAAAGACGCCCTTTACCCAAAGCACAGCCTTGCTGGGGGCAGCCCTGGCAGTGGGCAGCCCCTGCCGTCCACACCGCACTCAGCTCTTCAGGCCTTCTGACCCTCTCACAGGAATTCAGAAACATCACCAGTCAGTTGGTTTCATTTCTGCAGAAATAACATTCAGGGACCACTGGAGACAGTTACCATCTTCTTTCTGGTAAGGATGGAACCTGAGACTTTCCACCAGCAGGCAGCACTGTCTTAACCGCCGCCGCGGGTTCCGTTCTCGGGACCTTCCAGCTGCTGGTCAAGTTTTCCTCCTTCTGTATGGAACTTGCTGTGTTCTCCAAACCCAGCGTTCAGCAACTGTGTGTTGAACGGAACAGTCCTTTGCACGCTCTTTCATTCATGGATCCCATCAATGTTACTTGTATAAGTGCTGACATCATCCAGGCACTTTTCCAAGCTACATCTCGCTTCTACTCAGCAATTCTACTTGCCTCGCCTTGAAGCCTTTCTAGATTCATCCCACTGAGTCAGGCCCTCGGTCACTGCTTTTCAGCTCCAGAGCCTTCTGCATTTTCCCCGTCTTCCTGCACATGTGGCACCTCCGTGGTATTCCTGCACAGCTCGTGAGCAGTGGCTGCTTTTCCTGCCCTGCATCCCCACCAGCCTCTTTTAATAATAGCTACCTAGAAACTTAAATCTTAAGCAGGGAGACAGGCCAAAAATGTCTGAAGCTTCTTTGACGGCAGCTTCCTGAATGGACTTCGTTGCTCTTAGAGCTCAGGAGCTGCTGCGTGGTTCCCGCGCTTCTCCTTGTCATCGACTCTTCAGGTGTCATTTTCCCACTCTGCTCAAGCAGGTGGGAGTCTCCTCTTTTGTTTCAGGATAAGCTGACAAGCACTTGAGACCCTGCTCCAGGGCACAATGAAGAGGATGACTAAACAGCTTCTCACCAACGCAGAACACTTCCTCTTTAAAGATTAAATATATGAACAATAAATTACTCTTCTCAAATCAGTTTTTATAAGTTGTTCTAAAAATCTTGGGAATAAAAGATGAGTCCTCTGATATCAAAGTAGTCCCAAAGAAACACCCATAAGGAAAGAAGAACGTAAGGTCACAGCTTTCAAAAACAAATGAAGAAAACTGAGAAATGGGATTTACTGTACTTCATTTTCTTATTCCCTTTTACCAGAGGGCTGTTCTAAGAATTAAATGAAATGATGAATGAAAGCGAATAGCACAGTGCTTGACACGTGGTGAACGCCCAATAAACGGTACTAATGTGGTTCATACGCCAGGGGAAACGGACAGTCTCCAAGTTAACTAACCTAACGCTCTGCATGTTAAAAGATACATTTTTTTTTTTTAAAGATTGGCACCTGGGCTAACAACTGCTGCCAATCTTTTTTTTTTTTTTTTCTGCTTTATCTCCCCAAACCCCCCTGTACACAGTTGTATATCTTAGTTGCCAGTCCTTCTAGTTGTGGGATGTGGGACACCGTCTCAATGTTGCCTGATGAGCGGTGCCATGTCCGCACCCAGGATCCGAACCCTGGGCCACTGCAGTGGAGCGCACGAACTTAACCACTCAGCCACGGAACCGGCCCCTAAAAGATACATATTTTTAAAGATAAAATCATGATTCTCATACCAATGTAAGAAGAACTTATATCAAAGGTTTTATTTACTTAACCAGTGAAGGAAGCAGAAAGATTTTATAAGTGGTTCAAGGAGAATTCAAACAGATATACCGATAGATGAATAGATAGGTAGACAGATGACAGACAGAGAGAGGGACATGTGGATGGAATTCAAACAGCAGACATACAACTAGATCTCGAGAGACATACCGATATAAACTTTGTGCATAGATACAGATAGACAGATGTCTAGACCTGGATATGCCATGGAATGAATTTACAAATCAATGCAAAACTGGCTTGTACTGGAACTATTGATCCCCTAAGGACATAATTAATTTGCATATGTGTGGATAAAAATAATTTGCATTGATATCAGATATCTATAACATGTAGTTTTAAAATACATAGCTCTTAAATAATGAAAGGCACAAATCCCAGAGAACCTGATCGCCCAGAAGAGCATGACGTACACATAGTTTTCTACGGAAGACCCAGTAATCTATCCATCCACAATCAAAGTCTCTTATAATTTTTCTTTACACGGAAGAGAAACTCTCAAACAGAAGAGTTCTGCTGAATTAAACTCATTCTCCTTTATTTAAGATAACCTGATTATAACATAATACATTCTATGAAGCACTTAAATAATAAAGTATGAAGAAAATAAAAATCTCCATATTCCTACCACTAAGAGATAACTATTCATACTTGAAGTGTATTCATCCAGTTTTTTCTACGTATTTGTGTGCACGTGTATACATATAACTGTTTTCAAATTAGTTTTAATAAACTTTATTCTAGAAAGATATATCCAATTGTATTACATATACCTACTTGTAATCTACTTTTCCCCTTTATATCATAGACATTTTTCCTTATCATTTTTAATAGCTACAAAATATTCCATTACATGGAAGAACCATAATTTATTTCACTAACCCATCACTATTAGAAATTTAAGTTGTAACCAATTTTCAGTTATTAAAACAATGTTCCTCTCTTCTGACCAGCCTTCTCCTGCAGCGGTGCCAGCTCTGCTGAAGAAGCCAAACATCTCACATGGCCTCTGAGTGTCCAGGGGACACTGGGATCCCTAGAGCACCCGGTCCCCCTCTTCTGCTCTAGCTAACAGGCCCACCTACTGCGTCAATGGCAGACAGGGGATCTGAATTAGAGTTGGAACCACCAGCTGCCTGGAACCACCCCCTGTTCTTGTCATTGTCCTGAGACACACCATACAGATTTAGACATATTTGAAAGTTTAAAATAAAAACTAAGATCATCAATGGCTTTGAGCCCAAGGCCATTTAATTCAAGATATCGTCAATCCTTTTAATTAAGATACTTTTCAATACGAAAGTATTTATAAGGAAAAATACATTATTTAGAGCTTCGTTTCTCAGAATGAAGAGTCTGAGGAAATGGAGAAAAACAGCTTTCAGTCGGGTAACAAATTGCCAAACTTTTCTTGATTCTCAGATCTTGACTTTTTTTCAAGATCATATTTAATTAGAAACTGACACCCAACGAGAGCACGACATGCAACAACTGGCTCTCTTTAGAACACCATGTCTAGTTTCGTGTCCTCATTCTAAGGAATATTTGAGAATGGAAATCATCATCCTCTACAGGAAAGGCTTCAAGGTCCTACTGGCTACCACTTGAAAGAGGTGGTGTTGGACTTCGCTCACAGTAAGTGATCAATATTTGCTGAGTAGTGGAAGCAACAAAAAATCGACGACTCGCTGTGTGATTTCAGGGAGAGGAGGATGGCTGAGCTGGTGCCTCCATGCTTCCTTTCTAAAGTCTACATCCTTTCCATCTAGTCACGTGAGGATAATGTAGGAAAATACTGACCGTTTTCTCTCTTTCTGTGGAGAAACGACTCCCTCCTCACAAGAAGGCTTCATGGAGCAACAGAGTTTGTTTAGACTAAGAAATGCTACTGTAATAACCAGATATTGTAACAAGCTACACAGAGGATGTGTGGAAACTGTATTCCCAGGGACTTCTGAAAACAGCACAAACAAGGACAGCATAGGGATCCCCGGTAGAACTCCACTTCCCAAGACGGCAGGGAGACCAGATTAGTTTTTCAGATCCTCTCCAGCTCCACAAAGAAATCAAGCAGACTTTTCACATTTGTAGAATGAATTAGTGGTTTCTCTAAAAGAAAGCAGTTGTAACTATAGCTTGGAGCTTGCTATCTACTGTTGGAATGGAAGTTGCACAGGACGTAACACCAGGCAGTAACAATCGATAATGTTATGTGTGCCTACTGTGTGCCCAGCACAACCCAGGTGGACACAATGACTAGGCCACTGGCAGAGGCAGCACACTTGTTGGGTGGGTCATGGGGCTGAGATACACAGTAATTCTCTTGGTCTTATATTCCAAACGCAAAATGCAAGCCACAGAAACTACTGCACTGTGCTCATTCCTTCTGATAGTGACCTAGAATCACCCTCTCCCTGGTATGACACCCCGCACTGTTTGGTGCTGGGTCAATTCCATTCAACCTTTAAACATCTAGTATTTGTCGGACACTTTACTAATCACAAGAAACGCCAAAAGCACTTCCTCAGCATCTGCCAGGATCCTGTAAAGGAGCAGGTCTGCCCTCGAGCCTTCTCATACCCCTCCTGGGAAAGGCCTTGAAATGTGAAGGGCTGCGGCCACGTCTCCCTTCCCGTGGAAGTCTGAGTGCGGCCACCTGAGAAGGAACTGAAGCCGCGCCCCAACGGCACACCAAACGGTGCCACAAGATGGCAAGTCCTTGCTGACATTTTCAACAGACCCGCGACAGAACATCAGGCCAGCCGAACGCAAGAAGCTGGACTGCCACTTCAGGCTTTTACAAGAAATAAGATCTGTGTAACTACGTCCCACAGTACCCTCGCCCCTGAGGAAAAAGATGCTTAACTTCAAAAACAAACCATCATGCAACCGCACATTTTTTAAGGGTTGCGAAAAACGAAGATGGGATTGGGGAAAAAGGTGCTCCTTTGCTGTTTTAGGCTGGTTTGTATTTGATTATTGTAAGACAATAACTGTCCTACATAAAATCTTACATTTTTCTTGTGCTATCTTCAGCAAGTTTAAAGATAAAACAAAATCTGCCATCTTTGAGATGTAGGGATTAGAAGGGATAAAATCCAGGACAGGGACAAACACTAGCGACACAGATGACCCCTTGATTCTTTTACCAACCAAGCGCTAAGATGGAAATCCTGTATCCAAACCACTGCCCATACCATGGATTTCTGCTACAAATGCAGCAAACAAGGCTGCAGTCCGATTTCAGGACAGCGAGCACGACGGCGAGCATCTCTCCCGAGGCCAGCTTAGCTGCAGCCCACGCAGGCACGGCTCCGCGGAGGCGGCCTCTTACCTTCGAAGAACTGCCGCAGAGCCTCGTCCTCGCCCAGCACGTCCATGGCGCTCGCGCCCCGGCTCGGTGCTCCCGGACTCGGCCGTCGGGCCTGGGGAGGGGCCGGCCGTCCTCCGGCTCAGGCCGAGGACCGCTCCTGAAAAACCCTCGCTTGCTTTCTGCGGGAGGGAAGCATACCTTCAGCCAGCGAGCTGTGCCCGGAGGACGGTGACGTTCTCGAAACGACTGTGAAGCCAGGAGGAGAGGCAACCATGCAGAAAAAAATTCCCCCAGCAGCAAAGCCCTCTACCCTCCTGTCGGGAACTCTCTCTGTGCTTCTGTCTCTGTCTTAAGGACCTTTGTCCTCGGCGACACATGTAATTACATAAATGGGCAATAAATACATAGTCTTATCTCTTACTTGTCCTTTTACACCAATATATCTCTCTCACTCTCTATCAACCACATCGATTCAGCTACAACCAAGCAAAGATGCAGGAGTCTTTTTCCTTCAGACAAAGGGGGCAAATCAATGTAAGCACTTTTACAGAGACCAATAATAGCAGGTAATTTAAACAGGCTTGCCATAACGAAAAGTCAGCACTTGTTAAATACTTCCAAATTTACTCACAGTGAAAACTTACATTCCTTGACACACGTAGTCTATTGCCTCCGGAGTTTATTTTCTTTGGAAGTATAAACCATAAAGTACAAGAGGTCTCCCTAATGAGCAATAAAGTCACATCTGATGTAATAATTCTGACAACCAGGTAAATGGTTCACTCCTAGCTGGTTTCACTCCTAAACATAAAGCCGGACCACAGTAAATGTTTGGTTCCACTGCCTAGCTATTAATTTATTTAATTAACAGCCTAAGAAGACAATTAGAAAATTAAACCAGTTCTTTCAGCCTCTTCCTCTTCTCTTTCTCCCAACTCTTATTTTTAAAACGTTTTTAACCTACAGAAAAACTGAAAGGATAGCACCATGAAATATCCATATACTCTTCATCTAGATTTCCTATTTAGTAATATTTTCCCACTTCTACTGTTTCTCTCTTGATATATAAATATACCTTTTTGGTTGAGCCATTTGAAAATAAGTTGCTGACATCTTGACATTTCACTCAGAAATAATTCTATGTGTCTCCTAACAAATACAGACATTCTCCCACATAACCAAAATGTCAGTATTACATCTAAGAAATGTAACATTAATTTAATACTAATATCCCACATACAATTTCCATCACTGTCCCAAAAGTATCTTTTATGGCTTTTTGTTTTCTGATGAAGGATCCAATGGATGTTCACACGTAGCCTTTGGTTATGTCGTTGTGAGAACACAGAACACTCTGCTTGTCATTTTGGTGGTTGGCGGGCTTTTTACGACATGGACACTTCTTTAACAATCCAGGCCCACTATCCTGTAAAACGTGCCAGATTCTGAATTTGTCTGATTGTTTCATTATTGTTAGAATTAGTACAGGTGATGTGGTATACTTCCTAATGAGTATTTCAAAACTTCACACCTATCAACCGTTCCTTGAAAACGAGCAAACTGATTTTACCTTGGAAAGAGAAGAGGGTTAGAGTCCTATTTTGAAGGTCACATTGGGACCCAGATCTTTAAGGACAAAACCCAAAGTTGCTTAAAGAAATGGACTGTCGGGCCAGCTGCTGACATAGTGGTTAAGTTCCCACGCTCTGCTTCGGCGGCGGGCGGTTCAAAGGTTCAGATCCGGGTGCAGACCAGCATCGCTCATCACACCATGCTGTGGCAGCATCCCACATACAAAATAGAGGAGGATTGCCACAGATGTTAGCTCAGGGACAATCTTCCTCAAGCAAAAAGAGGAAGATTGGCAACAGATGTTAGCTCCAAGACCAATCTTCCTCACAAAAAAAAAGAAAAAGAAAAAAGAAACATTTTCTGTTTGTTTCAATTCAACTTGTGCTAAACTCTGCTGAGTGCAGGAAATAAAGGATGAGTAAATAATGGTCCTGCCCTCCACAGGCTCAAATCTAGGGCATGAGAAGACACAAGTAACTATGTCAAGCAGACTCTGATACGAGCCAGGAAAACATCCCAAGATTACATAGGGAGGAAAGAGTAACTTAATCTGGGAGAATCTGGGAAGGTGTCCCAAAGAGCTAGACTCCGAAGAGACTGAAAACAATGGACATGTTTTTAAAAACGGGAGCCACAGGGGGCAGAGAGACAGCACAGGCGCCGAGACTGTGTTACAGCATGTGCTTGTGCAGTGAGGGAAAAGAGGGCAAAGAGGCTGCCGAGGATTCGGGTAGATTTTGAATGTTGGGCTAAAGCTGAATTTGATTTCACGCATATTCATTCTAAGTACATCTGTGGATGACTTCTATTTGGGTAGTTGTGGTGCACGATAAAACTAAATCTAACCCAGAAAGATAGCTGTGTTACTTCTGGGTATATACCCAAAGGAAACGAAAAAAGGTTCCCAATGAGATACGTGCACATCCACGTTTATCACAGCACTATTCACAATGGCTAAGATACGGGACCAACCAAACGTCCACGAACAGACGAAGGGATAAGAAAGACGTGGTGCACACACACAATGGAGTATTATTCAGCCACGGGAAAGGAGGACATTCTGCCACCTGCAGCAACACGGATGGGCCTTGGGCATGTTATGCTAAGTGACATAAGTCAGAGAAAAACAAATACTATTGGCATCACTTATATGTGGAATCTAAAAAAGTCAAACCTGTAAAAGAAAAAAACAGAGTAAAACGGTGGCTACCAGGGGCTGGGGGTGGAGGATAACACTGATGCTGTTTAAGGGCACAGACTTGTCACGAGTGGTAACAAGCACAGAGATCTAACGAACAGTAAAATGAATATAGTAACAATACTATAATGACATAAGGTGATCAATGCCACTTCACTGGCAGCCACGATACAACATATCAATGAATCAAAGCAACACACTGTCCACCCTAAATTTACAAATCGTAACACGTCAAATGTACCAGACAAAAACAATGTCAAAAGTGATGCACAATTTAGTCACACACACACACAAAGAAAGATTGCTGTGTCAGGATGTGTCGGTCAGGGCAGCTGCTAAAGTTAGACGAGTTAAGAAACTGCTCCAAGAGTCCAGGGAGGCAGTAATAAAGCCTGAAGATGATACAGAACCAAGAAGATGTGACTACTGACTGGTCACGGGAGCAAGGAAGAAGTCAGATGTGATGTTTAAAAGGATTTATAGGGGCTGGCCCAGTGGTGTAGTGGTTAAGTTCGCGTGTTTTGCTTCAGCAGCCTGGGGTTCACAGGTTCGGATCCCGGGTGCCGACCTACACGCTGCTCATCAAGTCACACTGTGGTAGCATCCCACATATAAAATAGAGGAAGATTGGCACAGATGTTAGTTCAGGACCAATCTTCTTCACCAAGAAAAAAAAAGAAAGAAAGAAAGAGAAAGAAAGTATTTATATGCCTTTAGGTGCAATACGAATTAAGAGGCCTAAGACATGTAGCCTATGGCTAAATCTAGACTTCAAGAGAAGCTCCTAGCTGTATATAAGGAAACATAAGTCACCACACTACATACACTGCCAAGTGATGATTCGGGATCTTTCCAACAGTTCACCCAGAGACTTCACATTCTCAGCAACAGAGGAATGAGTGACAGGAAGGAAACACCACAGAGAAAGAAACCAGGTTCCACCTAATGGGCTGAGAAGCAAAGGTTAGAACTGGGTTCCCAAGTTCAATTACTCACAGGGCCAGGCAGATGAGTGAGTAAAATAGATGCAAATAAGCAAAAACCAACCATGCAAGCACACTGATAACTGACAACTGAGCCTTAGTCTTAATGCCGGGAGATGGTGAAGGGTGGTAGGGTGCAGGGCACACCAGGGATGGCAGTCCTGCTGAGGGGGAGCCACCCAACTTCCCCCAAGAATTGGGCTCAGGGTGTCAGATGGCCCATTTTAAAGGAGAAGCTGGAAATGCAGGTTTTAATTTTAAATCTTCTCCTTTTAAAATGTTGCAAGCAATTTGTTTAAAAAAACAAACAAACAAAAATAAACCAAAACATTGGCAAGGACAAATCCACTCATATGAACACAATTCAGCCTACAGGCTTTCAGGTGTAACCTCCGGGTCAGAGGCAAAATTCTAACCACCAACACGGTGGGAGGAGTCAGAGAATTGAGAGGAGGTGGTTGGAAGGGTGGGAAAACACATCTGTGTTAATGAGTCCAGGGCAGAGCTGAGGGCTCAGTCCCCCTGGTGGCAACTGGGATGTGCGTGGAAGTTCCTCCCTCTCGGGAAGAACAGACACTACGCCTCTTCCCTTGATGATGGTCTTCACATCGTTAACATTTTCCAATTCCGTTGGGCATCCCCGTTTTGCAGATTCTGTGGAGATTCATCTCTCGGATGGTGATTTAACGTGGCTGTGGCTTGGGCCCGTTTTGGGATGGCGTTTCCTAGAGAACTCCAGTAGATGAATGGGTAAAAGCTGAGGGGCTGTGGTCAAGTCCGGGACGTGATTAAAGCTGGGGAGGTGATGTAGGGAACCCCGCCTCCCCAGACCGCCCCGACCTGCAGCTCCAGAACCCCGGCGTTCACAGTCCTTCCCCGCAAAGCTGCACTGCACGTGGACTGGCACTTCCCTGAGCGCTGCCTGTGGGAGGGTTTTCTGTTCTTCTCCAGATTTCAGCAAGTTTGCTCCTCTTCCATGGTATGGTAATGTTTTGTTTTGTTTTCAGTTTTAAAAGATTCATGCCGGGGCCGGCCCCGTGGCCGAGTGGTCAAGTTCGCGCACTCCGCCTCGGCCGCCCAGGGTTTCACCAGTTCGGATCCCGGGCATGGACATGGCACCGCTCGTCAGGCCACGCAGAGGTGGCATCCCACATCCCACAACTAAGAATACACAACTATGTACCAGGAGGCTTTGGGAGGAAAAATAAAATCTTTAAAAATAAAGATTCATGCATTGTTTTCAAAGCTGATTGTTATTGCTACTTCTCTGTTAACAACCACTACTGTGAAAACTTAATGAAGATTTCCTATTGAGTTTGGATGGTTTTTCCTATGTGACTGGGAAGCCACTCAATGACCTGAAGCAGGGAAGTGACATGATCTGATTTTTGTTTTAAAAAGATCACGTTGGCTGCTGTGCCAGTGACTGAGCAGGGCGTGGAGGCCCGGACACCAAGAGATTACAGCAGGAGAGCAGGGGACATACAATGCTGGCTTGGGCCGAGGGTGGTGGGCATGAGGGAAGTGGACAGACTTGAGATATGTCTGGGAGATGCGGATGGGACCTGCTGATGGACTGGACGGGCAGTGAGGTGGGGGTGAGGGAAATGGAGAAACCAAGACTACGTCCGAGATTGCTGCTTAAGCAACCAGCACGTGTTCAGCCATGTTAGGTTTGAGATGCCCACTGGAAACCCAAGTAGAGCCGCCAAGAGGGCACACGGACACAGGGTCTGCAGCTAAGGAAGCGTTAATGTCAGGGCTGGAGATGTAATGCATAGGTAGTTTTTAAAGCCAGGGGCCTAGATGGGAAGACCTAACGAATACTTAAAGAGAAGGGGCCCAGGGCAAAACTCTGGGGACTCCAGTATTTAAAGGCTGAGCTAAGAAAGAGCCAGCTGGAGCTGTGGCCAGAGCTGTCACAGAAAACTCCAGATTCCGCACCATGCTTGGTCGGACCCCCGCCCACCTCTCCAGTTGTCTCCCCACTCCCCCCACCACAGTGCTACACTGGGTCTCCTCGCCGCTTTTCCAATCCCACCAAGTTCGTTTCTTCCTCAGGGCCTTGACACCAGCTTTAAGTGTCTCCCTTCACAAGGCTGGGTCCAATCAGGGCCCAGCTTAAAAATGTCACCTCCCAAATGTGGCCTTTCCTTAGCACCCAATCTGAAGTAGCCGTTCATTTCTTCTCTAGCCCACAACGCCATTTTAAGTATCTAGAGAGCACTTACCACATCTTCTAACATTTGTCTTTTTGCCCGTTTCTCACTAGACTGAGAGCTCTTGAGAACCGAGACTCGTCCGTCTTGCTCACGGCTGTGTCTCCAGCACCGGCAGTGGCACCTGGCACACACAAGACTCTCAAATATGTGTGAATGAACAAGGAGGAATTCGCTCTTTCTGGAAGCTCTACACAAAAATTACAGATGCTACTGGGTCTTTATTTGTCTACATGTCAAAGACAAGAAATTCAGTTGTCTGTTGAGATGGTAATTGTACAGAATTCCATGGGAAAAAAGAACTTTTTCTAGCACAAAAGTTAAACACAAATACAAATTCACATCGCTTTGAATTTTGTTTTAAACATTGTGTCTTACAGGAAAAAAATCACCTAGGGAAAAATACAACAATGAAAACCTTTAAAAACAAAAGCTTCTGAATAAAAGCAGACCGGTTCTAGACTCTGGATGCACAAAACAAGCACACACGGGGTTCACGTGGTGGTAAGTGGCCGGCTGGGGGGCTGCCGTTCTTCTGAGCGCTGAGACCCAAGGTTCAGAAACCAAGTCTCCTCTGTTCTTCCGTGTCGATGCTGAGTCAAAGGTGTGGATTCTTAGAGGCCCCAAGAGATCACCCAACTCAGCCTCTACTGAGGAGGCCCGGGGAAGAGGACCCACCACCTTCGCAGGTGGGAGCCACGCCTGGAGAACGCGGGCCTGATCCCCAGCTGTCCCCATCAGGCCAGGCTCTCTTCTCAGTGCTGAATCTATGCACAGAAATTTACCCGGAAGTCTTTTCCTCTTTTTAGAACTGGTAACTGGGGCAATCATATTCTCTCTAGAAGCGCTCTCCTGAAGCTACATTACTCTGCATGCTAACGTTCCTTCCTTCTCCCTCGCCTCTCCACTCCTGCTGCTCCTCCAGTCAGGCGGTGTCACGGTAACTCAGGGCTCAGCACCACGTCTCCCTGCCTCCAGTCTCCCTCAAGCTCTCGTCCGACCCCACGGGGAACTACTCCCAAATTCACCTCCACGCCTGACCCGATCATTGAATTTAGACTTCTGTGTCCAGCACCCACTTAACCTCTCCACTTTGAAGCTCAATGCGCCTCTCAAGCTTAAAGGGTCAAACACTGAATTTGGGGATCTGTTCCACCCTACATAATTTGCATCTATCCCAGATTTCCCCGTCTCAATAAACTGCAGCAGTAGCTCAAGCCAAGAGCCTAGGATTCAGACCTGATTTCCGTTCCTCTCTCTCAAATCCAACCCATCGACAGGTCCTGTTTGGTTTCTGGAATGCAGGAGCATGTGACTGGACTAGTCATAATCCTGGGTTCACAGCACACCACAATGGTCTGCAGGATTCTCCTACTCGTTCCTTCACTCCCTCACAGATTTACTCTTGATGATAAAGGAACCCCTCATCCTCCCAGGGACCAGGATGCTAACAATGACTTACTCACGTGTCTGCCCCTCCCCATTCTCTCCCTGACCTCCCCACACCCAGAGGCAACCCTACCCTGAACTTTGGGTTTATCACCTCCTCAGGTTTTTAAAATAGTTCTGTCTTATAATATGCCTAAACAACTGTTCCATTTTCATTTTTGAACTCTGTGAGAAAAGTGTTATGTCATATGCAGTCTTCTGAGAGTTTCGCTTTTTCATGCGATCCACGTTACAAGTTGCTGTGCTGCATGTAGCTGATGTTCATTCACTTTTCCTGCCACGTAATAGTCCATCATGTGAGCATGCAACACTTTATCTTCCTGTAAATAGACATGTGGATTTTCTTCTGGAACATTCTTATGTAAGTATTCTGGGGCACTCTGTGCAAGTACTTTTCAAATTTAAGCCTACAACTGGAATTGCTGGGCCATGAGTATATCAATGTTCAACTTATCACATGAACGGTGTTTCACAGTAGATACCAGTTGGCACTCCCATCAGCGATCTATGAGTAACGCTCTTGAAATTCTCTCCAAAACTTCACTGTGTTGGGCTTCTTAATTTGTGCTTGTTGACTGAATTTAAACACATCAGTGTGGTCTGATTTGCTTTCCTAACCATTAACAGAATGAAAACCACTCAACATGTTTATTGGTCCACGTGTACGTCTGGTTCTGTGGAGGACCTATTTCAGTCTCTTGTTTATTTTTTTGTTAGGGTGTCTATTTTTTATGTTGATCTGTAGAATTTCTGCATATACTCTTGATACTAATCTACTATTGGTTATGAGTTTTCAAATATCTTCTCACAGTTTGTAGTTTGGCTTTAGTATGTCTTTTGATGGAAGTTTTAAAATTTACAATTTATAATATAGCACAACTCACTTCCTTTTAACAGTTAGTTATCTTTCACAGTTTCTTTTGCTTCCAGGTTAAGAAGTCCTTTTTTTTTCAATTATTTTATTGAGGTCATACTGATTTATAGCTCTGTGTAATTTCAGGTATACAGTATTATGTCAGTTTCTGTATAGATTGCTCCGTGCTCACCACCAATAGTCTAATTTTTATCCGTCACCAGACATATGTGCCCCTTTACCCTTTTTCCCACCCACATCCCTCTCCCCTCGGTCACCGCTAATCTGCTCTCTTTGTCCATGTGTTTGTCTGTCTCGCACATATGAGTGAAACCATGCAGTGTTTGTCTTTCTCGGTCTGGCTTATTTTGCTTAACATAATGCCCTCACGTGTCCATCCATGTTGTTGCAAATGGGATGATTTTGTCTTTTCTATGGCTGAGTAGTATTCCATTGAATATAAATATCTCTTCTTCTTTATCCAATCATCAGTCGATGGAAACTTGGGTTGCTTCCACATCTTAGCTATTGCTAATATGCTGCAATGAACATAGGGGTGCATAACCTCTTTGAATTGTTGATTTCATGTTCTTTGGATAAATATCCAGTAGTGGGATGGCTGGATCGTATGGTAGTTCTATTTTTAATTTTTTGAGAAATCTCCATGCTGTTTTCCATAGTGGCTGCACCAGTTTGCATTCCCACCAACAGTGTATGAGGATTCCCTTTTCTCCACAACATCTCCAACATTTGCTATATTTTGTCTTGATGATTACAGCCATTCTAACAATGTAAGGTGATATTTTAGTGTAGTCTTGATTTGCATGTCCTTGATGATTAGTGATGTTGAACATCTTTTCATGTGCCTATTGGCCATCTGTGTATCTTCTTTGGAAAAACATCTGTTCATATCCTCTGCCCATTTTTTTTATCAGGTTGTTTTTTGTTGTTGTTATTGAGTTGTATCAGTTCTTTATATATTTTGGAAATTAATCCCTTGTCAGATACATGACTTGCAAATATTTTCTCCCAGTTGGTGAGTTGTCTTTTCATTTTGTTCATAGTTTCCCTTGCCGTGCAGAAGCTTCTTAGTCTAATGTAGTCCCATTTGCTTATTTTTTGTTTCCCTTGTCTGAGTAGACATGGTATTTGAAAAGGTGCTGCTAAGACCGATGTCAAAGAGTGTATGGTCTATATTTTCGTCTAGGAGTTTTATGGTTTCAGGTCTTACATTCAAGTCTTTAATCCATTTTGAGTTAATTTTTGTGTATTGCGAAAAATAATGGTCTACTTTCATTCTTTTGCACGTGGCTGTCCAGTTTTCCCAACACCATTTATTGAAGAGACTCCATTGTATGTTCTTGGCTCCTCTGTCAAAGATTAGCTGTCCATGGATGTGTGGTTTTATTTCTGGGCCTTCAGTTCTGTTCCACTGATCTGTGTGTCTGTTTTTCTCCCAGTATCATGCTGTTTCGATTACTATAGCTTTGTAGTGTATTTTTAAGTCAGGGATTGTGACGCCTCCGGCTTTGTTCTTTTTTCTCACAATTTCTTTGGCTATTTGGGGTCTTTTGTTGTTCCGTATAAATTTTAGGATCTTTGTTCTACTTCTATGAAGAACATCATTGGGATTCTGATTGGGATTGCAGTGAATCCATAGATTACTTTATGGATTTCAACTATGTTTCTTCTTCCAATCCATGAGCATGGAGTATCCTTCCAATTCTTTATGTCTTCTTCAATTTCTTTCAATAACGTCTTATAGTTTTCATTGTATAGGTCTTTCATCTCCTTGGTTAAATTTATTCCTAGATATTTTATTCTTTTGTTGCAGTTGTAAGTGGGATTGTATTCTTGACTTCTCTGCTAGTTCATTATTAGTGTATAGAAATGCAATTGATTTTTGTAAGTTGATTTTGTACTCTGCAACTTTGCTGTAGTTGTTGATTATTTCTAATAGTTTTTTGGTGGATTCCTTAGGGTTTCCTATATATAGCATCATGTTGTATGCAAACAGCATGAGTTTCACTTCTTCCTTTCCAATTTGGATACCTTTTATTTATTTTATTTCTTTTAAAGATTGGCACCTGAGCTAACTGTTGCCAATCTTTTTTTTGCCCCTGCTTTTTCTCCCCAAATCCCCCCAGTACATAGTTGTATATTTTAGTTGTGGGTCCTTCTAGTTGTGGCATGTGGGACACCGCCTCAGTGTGGCCTGACGAGTGGTGCCATGTCCGCGCCCAGGATCCAAACTGGCAAAACGCTGGGCCACCAAAGCAGAGCAGGCAAACTTAACCACTTGGCCACGGAGCTGGCCCACTAGATACCTTTTATTTCTTTTTCTTGCCTAATTGCACTGGCCAAAACCTCCAGTACTATGTTGAATATGAGTGGCCAGAGTGGGCATCCTTGTCTTGTTCCTGTTCTCAGAGAGATGGCTTTCAGTTTTTCACCAGTAAGTATGATGTTGGCTCTGAGTTAGTCATATATGGCCTTTATTATGCTGAGGCACTTTCCTTCTATACCTATTTTATTCAGAGTTATCATAAATGGATGCTGGATCTTGTCAAATGCTTTCTCTGCATATATGGAGATGATCATGTGGTTTTTGTTACTCATTTTGTTAATGTGCTGTATCACATTGATTTGCAAATGTTGAACCATACCTGCATCCCTGGTATAAACCCCACTTGATCATGGTGTGTGATCCTTTCAATGTATTGCTGTATTCGGTTTGCCAGGATTTTGTTGAGGATTTTTGCATCTATGTTCATCAACGATATCAGCCTGTAATTTTCCTTCTTTGTGTTGTCCTTGACTGGTTGTGGTATCAGGCTGATGTTGACCTCATAGACTGAGTTAGGAAGCATTCTGTCTTCTTCAATTTTTCAGAATAGTTTGAGAAGGACAGGTATTAACTCTTCTTTGAATGTTTGGTAGAATTCTCCAGAGAAGCCATCTGGCATGGATCTTTGTTTTTTCGAAGGTTTTTGATTACTGTTTCTATGCCTTTACTTGTGATCAGTCAGTTCGGATTCTCTATTTCTGATTCAGTTTGGGAGGTTGTATGAGTCCACGAATTTATCCATTTCTTCCAGGTTATCCAATTTGTTGGCATGTAGTCTTTCATAGTATTCTCTTATAATCCTTTGTATTTCTGTAATTTCTCCTCTTTCATTTCTAACTTTGAGACTTTTCTTTTTTTCTTAGTGATTCTTGCTAAGAGTTTGTCAATTTTGTTTATCTTCTCAAAGAACCAGCTCTTAGTTTCTATTCTTTTTTTTTTTTTTTAGTCTCTGTTTCATTTATTTCTGCTCTAGTTTTTACTATTTCCCTCCTTCTGCTGATTTTGGGCTTTGTTTGTCCTCTTTCTAGTTCGGTTAGGTTTAGTTTAAGATTACTTATTTGAGCTCTTTCTTGTTTGTTGAGGTAGGCCTATACTGCTATAAATTTCCCTCTTAGAACCACTTTTGCTGCATCTCATAATAGTTGGCATGTTGTATTTTCATTTTCACTTATCTCCAGGTATTTTTTTAATTTCTCCTTTGATTTCTTCATTGACCCAATAGTTATTCAGTAGCACGTTGTTTAGTCTCCACATATTTGTGACTTTTGCAACTTTTATCTTGTAGTTGATTTCTAGTTTCATAGCATTGTGATCAGAAAAGATGCTTGATATGATCTCAATCTTCTTAAACTTATTGAGACTTGCCTTGTTTCCCAACATACGATCTATCCTTGAGGATGTTCCATGTGCACTTGAGAAGAATATGTATTCTGTTACTTATCTATTAAGTCCATTTGGTCTAGCGTTTAAGTCCACCATTTCCTTGTTGACTTTCTGTCTGGATGATCTATCCATTGGTGTAAGTGGGGCGTGGAGGTCCCCTAGTATTATTGTGTTGCTGTCAATTTCTCCCTTTAGGTCTGTTAATAGTTGCTTTATATTCTTTGCTGCTACTGTGTCAGGTACATACATATTCATACATGTTACATCCTCTGGGTAGAATGTCCTTTTTATCATTATATACTGCCCCTCTTTGTCTCTCATTGTTTTTTATCTTGAAGTCTGTTTTTTCTCATATAAGAATGGCAACATCTGCTTTCTTTTGCTTGCCATTTGCTTGGAGTTATCGTCTTCCATCCCTTTACTCTGAGCTTCTGTTTGTCTTTAGAGCTGTGTTTCCTGGAGGCAGCATACTGTTCCATCTTATTTTTCAATCCATCCAGCCATGCTGTGGTTTGATTGGAGAATTGAATCCATTTATGTTTAGAGTGATTATTGATACATGAGGGCTTAATATTGCCATTTTATCTCATTTTCTGGTTGTTCTATATTTCCATTGTTTCTCTTCCCTTGTATTTCTGACTGCCATTTCAGTTTGACAGTTTTCTATGATGGTTTTCTCAGTTTTCTATTTATGATTTGTGGCTTTGCTCTGATTTTTTTAGTAGTTGCCTTGAGGTTTGTATAAAGGATCTCATAGATGATACACTCTGCTTTCTGATAGGCTCTTATCTCCACTAGTCTAAGCAGATCCCATCACTTTTCTCTTCCCCTTCTGCGTTATTGTTACCACAAATTATTTTTTGGTGTTGAGTTGGAGACTAAACTGCAGTTTTTATAGTTATTTTTTATGCTTTCCTTCCCTTTATCATTTGTTATAATTGTTTGCTAACCTATTCTGATAGCTCCAATTTTCTGATTTTATTGGTTTACTTATCTCCTTGCTCAAAGCTTCGTAAACCTTTGCCTTTTTGTTTCAAGTAGGAGGGCTTCCTGTATCATTTCTTGTAAGGGAGGTCTACTGGTGATGAACTCCCTCAGCTTTTGTTTATCTGGGAAAACTTTTATTTCTCTGTCATATCTGAAGGACAGTTTTTCTGGATAAAGTATTCTTGGCTGAAAGTTTTTTGTCATTCGGGATTTTGAATATATCATTCCATTCTCTCCTAGCCTGTAAGGTTTCTGCTGAGAAATCCACTGAAGGCCTGATAGGAGTTCCTTTGTAGGTTGTTTTCTTCTGCCTTGCTGCCCTTAATATTTTTTCTTTGTCATTGACTTTTGCAGTTTTGCTATTACACGCCTTGGAGAGGGTCTTTTTGCACTGATGTAATTAGGAGTTCTATCGACTTTGTGTACACGTAAGTCCAGTTCCTTCCCCAAGTTTGGGAAATAATCAGCTATTATTTCTTTGAACAAGCTCTCTGCTCTTTTCTGCCTCTGGAGTACCCATAATCCTTATGCTACTTTCCCTATTTGAGTTGGATATTTCTCAAAGAATTCCTTCATTTTTAAAAAATCTTAGTTCTCTCTCCTCCTCCACCTGAAGCATTTCTAGATTCCTGTCCTAATTCACTAATTCTGTCCTCCATAATGTCAGCTCTATTTTTCATGGTTTCTAGATATCTTTTATCTCATTAACTGTGTTCTTCATACCCAGAATTTCTGTACAGTTTTTTTAAGGGCTTCAATCTCTTTTGTGAAGTATTGCATCTGCTCGTTAATTTTATTCCAGAGCTCACTGAACTGTCTGAGTTTTCTTGCAACTCACTGAGTTTCTTTGTGACAGCTATTTTAGGTTCTCTGTCAATTGTTTTCTAAGTTTCTGTGACTTCAGGATTGGTTTCTGGACACCTGTCATTTTCCTTTGCTCTGAAGTGTCACTGTAGTTTTTTGTGGTGTTTGATAAACTGATCCTTTGTTGGCACACATGTGGTAGTATCAGGTCACAGATTCCACCTGCCACTGCTGGTGGGGAGCAGGAGCTTTGTTTCTGATCCTGCCCCCTCTGCTGGAAGGTGTGCAGGTACAGCTGTGTTTGCAGTCTGGCCACAGCTGCTCAGCGGGTCACTCTTGCAGGGGTGGGGTCTCAGTGCTCAGCAGACGAGTTTCGCCAAGGCAGGCCAGCACCGCGCTCACAGGTGGTTTGGCTGAGCCACTGGCTTGGTGGGCAGGGCGCCTTCGCAAGGGCTGAGCTGCCACCACTCACCACTCATTGGGGAGCATTCCAGCAGGCAGGGCTGCCGTGGCATGGTGGGAGCTCTCACAGGCCAGGCTACCACTCCAAACGCGTTCATGTGTGCAGACCGAGCTGCCCCCACCACCTCTTAATCACACCAGCCGCTGTGTGAGGCACCAGGACCCGGCTCACTGCTGCTGGGAGGGGCAGGGGTGTGCTCACCTAGTCCCACTGCCTCCCGGGGATCCAGTCCACCCACCTCCAGGCGCATGGCTGTGTGGATCTCTCAGGCATCCTGTTGTGCTGTGTGAATCTGCTGTCGGTTAGTGAATGTCCGTTTAGTTGTAACTTAGAGGGGAGAGACAAAGGGAACAGCTCACTCCTCCATGATGCTGACGTCACCTCCTCCAAGAACTTTTTTTGTTGCTTTCCAAGAAGACTCGTCCTGAGCTGACATCCACAGCAATCTTCATCTGTCTTTTTTTTGTATGTGGGTCACCACCACAGTATGGCGGGATCTGAACCTGTGAACCTGGGCCACTGAAGCAGAGAGCACTGGACTCAACCACTATGTCAAGGGGCCAGCTCCCCAAGAAGTTCTTAAAGCAGGATCAGAGAAGATACTCACCTATGTTTTTGAAATATATTTCACTTATAACTTCAACCATATTTTCTACAGCAAAAGTTCAAAAGTTTCAGGACATGTAAAACAGTTGTTTTTTTGTGTATGATATGAGGAAGAGATCCAACTTTATATCTTCTTTTCTCTTTTTTTTGTTGGCTCCATTTAATTCCGAGTCCTTTCTATCACTGATCTGCCACACCTTCCCTGTCAGTATGAAATTTGTACATTGTGTGCAGGCCTCTTTGGGGCTCTCGGTTCTATTCCAATGGCCAGTTTGTCTATTTCTGCACTAATGTCACACTCTTAAATACTTTAGCATCATAAAAAGTCCTTCTGGTAGGATAAATTCTCCCTCCTTTCTTCTTCTTAAGTGCCTTGGTCATTCTTCATCCTTTATTCTGCCACATAAACTTCAATCAGTTTGTCAGTTCCACAAGAAACGCTGAGATTTAGTTTGGAGATGCACTAAATCTATGTGGAGAGAAGTGGCATTTTTTTAAATTGTCTTTTTACTCATGAACATGGGATCACTCTAGTCCTCTTCAATGTCTTTCAGTAAAGTTTTACAACCTTCTGCATACAAGTCTGGCACATCTTTGGTTAGATTTATTACTAGGCATTCTAGAACTGTTTTTGCAATTGTTTGGCCTCTTTTTAAAATTCTATTTTCTAATAGTTTGTGGCTGTATGTAAGTATAATTCACAATTATATACTGATCCTATATTTAGCCACCTTACTAAACTCTCCAATTGGGTCTAATACTTTGCTGGAAGGCTTTTTTGGATTTCCTACGTAGATAATCACATCATCTGCAAATAACAACAGTTTTACTTTCTCCTTTCCCATCATCATACCTGTAATTTTCTCATCTGGCTACACTGGCTAACATTTATAGGACAGTTTTGAAAAAAAGGACAGTGATCATCTTCGTCCCATTGTTGATTTTAAAAAGAATGCTTCTGATGTTTCCCTGCTTCAGGGGGTATTTATTACAGGATTTTTAAAGATACTCTTTACCAAGTTGAAAAGTACCCTTCCACTTATAGATTACTAAAAGCTATCATTAATGGCTATCTTTATCAAATGTTTTTCTGCATCTATTGATCAGATGGCTTTTTGCTTTTATTCTGTAAACATGGTGAATGAGACGTACAAATTTGCAACACCACCACTTTTGCATTCCTAGGATGAGCACCACTTGGTCAGCGTGTGAGCGTCAGGTGGTTTTTGCGTATGTGTTCATGACAAAACGGACCTATGGTCTTGCTTTCTTGGACTGTCCCTATCTGGCTTTAGTATCCATGTCATCCAGGGTTTTAAGGTAGGAGACATACCTTATTCTATTCCCTGCAAGAATTTATGCAAGATTAGAATAACCCACTCTTGGGGCTGACCCTGTGGCTGAAAGGTCAAGTTCACGCACTCCACTTCGGCAGGCTGGGGTTCACTGGTTCAGATCCTGGGCATGGACCTAGCACTGCTCATCATGCCATGCTGTGGTGGTGTCCCACGTAGAAGAACTAGAATGACCTACAGCTAGGATACACAATTATGTACCGGCACTTTGGGGAGAAAAAAACAAAAAAGAAAGAGGAAGATTGGCAACAGATGTTACCTCAGGGCCAATCTTCCTCACCAACAGCATACTTAAAAAAAGGGGGGGGACCAACCTGGTGGCGCAGGGGTTAAGCGCCCACGTTCTGCTTCTCGGCAGCCCAGGGTTCACTGGTTTGGATCCCGGCTGCGGACACAGCACTGCCTGGCATGCCATGCTGTGGTAGGCGTCCCACATATAAAGTAGAGGAAGATGGGCATGGATGTTGTCTCAGAGCCAGGCTTCCTCAGCAAAAAAGAGGAGAACTGGCAGTAGTTAGCTCAGGGCTAATCTTCCTCAAAAAGAAAAAAAAGTGCTAAAAAAAGAAAAAAGAATAACCCATTCTTTAAACTTTGGTGAAAACATCTACTTATGCCTGGAGCTTTCTTTGTGGGAGAATTTTTAATTGCTTCCTTTCTTTTAATATTAACAGTACTGTTCAGGCTTCTGATTTCTTCTTAGTCAAAATGTAACATTTTTCTAGGAATTTTTCCCTTTTGTCTGAATTTTCAAATGTACTGGTGTATTATTCATAATACTCATGTATTTACTATCTGCAGAATCTGTAACGACAGACCCTTTTCATTCCCAATACGGCTTACTTGTGTATTTTTTCTCCATGATAAACTTGCCAGAAAATTTTTGTCTGTTTGTTCATCTTTTCAGTCAACCAACAGCTTTGCTGATCCCCTACTGCATCCTTGATTTCTACTTCTATTTCTGCTCTACCTCCTGCCTTTACCTTTATCTTGTTCTTCTGTAACTTCTTTAATTGGGCACTGGGCTCATTTAAGAAATATAAATAAGGATTTAAAGCTATAAAATTTCCCTTGAAGCACTACTTTCTCTGCATCCTTGTAAGTTTTGATATTCATTAGTCAGTCCCTAGCATTTTAAAACTTCTTCAATTTTGTCTTCTTCTTAAGTTTTCTTGAACTCAGTTTTTCACATTACGTAGCACCCATCTCTATCCCTGACAATGGTTTGTCCCAATGTCTGTTTCGTCTGATACTAGCAGAACCACACTGGCTTTCTTCTGGTATTTTTCTGTTATCTTTATTCCTGTCTTCTACTTCAACCTTCCCATGCCCTTATACTTTGTGTATAAATATACATTTTAATCCAACTTGACTATCTTTCCCTGGGGAGCTTCTCTCACCATCTCACTGTTTTATTTCCATATCACACTTCTTATTTCCCTATTTTTTTCCTGTTTCACTTTTAGTCGGTCTCTCTCCATGCCCTCTAACAAGACAAGAACTTCAACGTATCCCGTGCACTCTGGTCTCTTCCCACCCTCCCTGCGTTGATACTGGAAAGAACTTTAGCTCCAGATTGCTGTGGATATACTTTCTGTTCCTTATTTTCTTTAGCCTTCCTTTTCATTTATTCCTTTAAAGTCATCAGCAAATTTTCCCTGAGTATGTAGTCACTCTCCCCAAGTCTCTCGTAACATCTCCTGGATTTCTCTTTTTATTTAAGTAATTCTCCAAAAGCGTTTTTAATTTGCATCTTTGAGTGGGAAATCTTCTGAAGCTTTGAAAGTCGGGGCACATTTTTATTAAGCCCTCAGACTAGACTGACTAACTATCAGGACATAAACTCTAGTTTCAAAGTTCTTTTCATGTTCAATTTCAGATTCTCGGGCTGAGCAAGGTAATGATGGTTTCCACCACAACAAGCCATTCTCAAATACCCGTTTCCTGTGGACTCTCATCCATCCTGGTGACTGAGTCTTCTACCCCTAAGGTTGACCAACCTTTGAGACAGGATTGAAAACCAACCATCTTCAGAAAACCAGCCCTCTCAAACACTGCTGCTGTGAAAATAAATTGGTTCAACTTTCACAGAGGGCAATCTGGCAAAGCAGATCAAATAGTTTAAAACACATACACCTCGCTTGACCCAACGACTCTACTTCCAGGCGTCTACATGAAGGAAACACTTTAACAACGTGCAGAGAAGTATGCATAAAGATACTCACCACAGCATTAGGATATGAAAAAAAAAAATCGTAAAACCACCTAATCTCCAAACACAATTAGCTAAATTATGTTAACATCCCATAGTCAAAACCTTGAGGTGACTAAGATGTGTAAAAAATATTTAAGGGGAAAAAAAAAGTAAAAAAGTCTACTTTTTGTTTCAGAAATATGCATATGTAGGTAGAAAACACCTGAGAGCTGAAAGGCTATTATTCTTCACAAGTGTCAACAGTAGCTTTCTCTAGACAGAGAGACTGAAGTGGTTTTTCATTTCTCCTTTTTGCTTTCTGTAAATAATCTTTTTGGAAGCCTAATATATAAAACACATGAAAACACAGCCACTCTAGTGGGGGCCAGGAGCTGACCCTGTCCACTCAGCCTCCTTCCTTGCACTCTTGGGAAGCTATGCAGGTTGGAAACCACAATTCAGTACCCTATTTGCATGTCAGAGCTAGAAGAGAAAGCAAAACACATTCAAACATTCATTTATTTATTTAGTGCTTTTTTTTGCAACTATAAATTACAATCTCTAGCAATTACCTGTAGTTCTTTATAGTGTGTTCAACTAAAGAATAAGCAAACACAGCATAGGTCAATTTAAAAGAAATCACAGTACTTCTTAGTGTAATTTGCGAAAGAGGGAACAAGTCTTGGGCCCACTCCTTGGAAATAAATATCAAGTAACCATAAAAATATCCAGCCATTTTCCAGATATTCAGGGAGGTTCATGCATGGTCCCAGGCAGAGCATCAGAGTTCCTCTTTGAAATATCCCAGCTTTGCCAATGACATCTCTTTTCTCAACTGCATAACTTCCCAAAACATCTGATCAACTATACAAACAAAAAAGAGAGACACATAAATCATAAAATACCATCTTAATCATTTTTAATGTGTTTCACTGAAACTTTAGCTAAAATGCCAAGAGGACATTTCCTGATGACAGACCTACTGCCTCCATCTTCTATCGCTGTTTCACACAAACTTTTTCAAGTATTTGTGAGCAGCCCAGTTTTATGAATAAAGAAGTAATATTCACCAGTTTTGCCAAAACTACAGTCACGCATCACTTAACAACAAGGAAACATTCTGAGAAATGTGTCCTTAAGTGACTTTGTCATTGTGTGAACATCACAGAGTGCACTTACACAGACCTAGACGGTACAGCCCACTACACACCTAGGCTCTATGGTACTCATCTTATGGGACCACCATCGTACATGCGGTCCACTATTGACAGAAACGTCATTAGGAGGTGCATGACTGTATTTGTTAGACACTAGCCCAACAGAAGGTGGATATTTCAGTGTCCTGAGTAAATGGCAACGCTGTTGCCTTCCTAAGTAATCACACTCAATGTTCTGTTATTCAAGAGTTACTATCTAACGTATAGATCTTCTTGCCCTAGTTTGCTACATCTTCACCATTTCACTCTTAATTAACACTAACAGAGAGTAAACAGGAAAAAAAGAAAAAGAAGAGACGATCCAGGAACTCTGTAACATTCTTTGTGAATAATAACAGGGAAAGGTTTTGCATATGGCACAAATTAGAAATGAAAATAAATGTAGACGTCTTCCTCCTCTGACATATGATCAGATTAGACTGATTCAGATCAGTGGTTCTCAACTGGGGGGGATTCTGTCCCCAGGGGTGCATCTGGCAGTGTCTGGATATACTTTTCACTACTGGCATCTACTGAGTAAAGCCCAGGACGCTGCAGAGCACCCCACGAGGCACGAGACAGCCCCCCCAGTGAAGAACTATCCAGCCCAAATGTCAGTAGTACCAAGGCTGACAAACTCTGCTTTAGACTCAGTTGCCCTAAATCCTTTTTGGTACAAGGCACAAATAACACACAGACTTTAAAATTAATAATATTTATTTACCACAAACCCACACAATATGACGTGTTCCAAGTACCATGAAGTGGAAAAGGGACAGAAACCACTTTATCATCATCTCTACACTCACGACAATTTCTTCTTATTTTCATGAAGTAAATTATCTCTTAGTCTTTCCTAGAAAACTTCTTATTTGAACAAGGAGAAAAACGTGCTGGACAATGTAACCTAACATAAATCACCTGTTCTCCACCTAAAATCCTATTACCCACTGACAGGTACACAAAGACTTCAGTTTTACTGAAGTCACAGGTCGAACTGTACAGTTTAAAGACTCCTTTTAGCTACACAGCCTTTTGAAATTCAACATTAATTAGAGTCAAGATTCACCCCATTCTTTAATAGGCATTAAAATCTAATCATACTGGATTCTAAGTAAATATGACCATTCACAACATACCAGAGCTTGAGAAATACTAAATTTTCACCAGCATAACTCATTTTTCTACAGATTTAAGATGCACTGGTTTACATGATTGAAAGATAGTCGGCTTCTACTAGTTTTTAAGTATAAGAATATTTTCAGTGCCTGAAAACACAATCAACAGGAAATTTCCCACAACTTCAAATGGAAAGCGGGCATGGACTTGCCCCAGCCCAGGACTTGCTGTTTCTGGTTTACAACAGTCACGCATCCTTGAGAAACACTGCTCTGGGGTCGTCAGGCCACGTTCACTTCGTGCCTGGTATTTACGACAGTCACTATGAAGCTATCAGTAATCATGAAAGACCACATGAACAATACCAAAACACCTGCGCGAGGCTGGCTCTCCTGTGTCTATCATCTGCACGTTTCTGCTGACTTAGAATACAGTAATCTGAATTTAGATTCAGAATACAGCAATCTTTATTCCTCTCAGAATTATCCTCTTGACTGCTTTATTAATGCACACGTGAAAGTAGAAAATACAGAAAAAAACTGTGTTAGCTCCCCGTGGTTTCTACCAATTAAAATAAATCTGGCCACACCTAGAACTCACTCACTTTTATTTCTTAAGGAGCGAACTTCATGAGCTTTGCTCTCCCCTCACATTTGCCGTCTGGTTTATCACATACCCCTCAACAGTTACACGTGATCCTACTTGAAAATCAAAATTAGAGTAAATGAGGCAAATATAAGGACGAAATAGTGTGTTTTAAGAGACATTTTGTTCCCAAATTCTACACACATTTTATCAGAACTATAAAAAAGATTCAATATAAATGTACCAATAATAAAGTTTATTTGAGCATTACTACCATGCTCTAAATTTTTTACTGAACTTTCACGTAAATATTTTAAATCAAATTAAGAACACTCACCATCCTGCTGTTTCACAAGTCCCTGCTGAATATACCGAATGTACGTAAAAAAGTTACACACAGAAGTGATCTAGGCCAAAAGGAGAAAAGGTCATCAATAGCCCACCATCTCACCTCAGAGCGAGCTTTATCAGAACCCATGGTTAAGGTACTTACCCTGTATCTGCAAAAAGGAGAAATATAATAATAGTTGCTTGAGTCCCCTAACTTAATTCTGTGTTTACAGGACTTACTCAGGCCAGTGAGAGCACATTTTCTGTAAAATAATGATAAAGTTTAGTTGTTTAAAATGAGAAGCATTTTGCCCCCACCTTCTGTACAAACCATATACTCCTTCAGTAAGAAAACAGGTGTTTGAGAACCAGCCACGTCCCGGGTCTGTTCCAGAGGCTGGGCCAGGGGCAACAAGGACAAAGCCCCGCCCTTTGGGCCTGAGTGTCTAGGACAAGCTTAACCACGGCTCCAGGAAGAGCAGCCGCTGTTCTGCGTACACGCCCCTCCTGGAACTAATTTATACCATTTCCCCACTGAACCTGATCATCTCCTAACTTTTCCTTCTTAAGATTTGTCCCATCTCTCCTTTCCTCACCTCCTCTGAACACACTGTTGTTTCCAGCCTTCGGTCACATGCACGCTCTTCATCTATCCAATCTCTACCCACGCTCCAAAAACGCAGACACACCTCCCTCCGCCCGAGAACAGTCCCTGGTCACCACCACTGGACAGAGCTTGTCCGCCAAATTCCCGCAGCACGGTGTCCTTCATTTAGTGCTGACTTCACACCAAGCCCAGGAGAGCTGGGCCAGGGCCAAGCTCCACTGCTCATGACAGGGACCATATCTCCCTTGAATTTTCGCACACAATACGCACCACAAACACCTTGGCTCCTGGTCCCACTCCACACGCACAATATCCTTAAACCTAATCTGCATAATTATTTGACTAAATACTAAATCTATTTTAACTGATATCCTCATTTGTCATCATTTAATGATATGTGCACATGTATAATATGTGTGATATGTAAATGCAGGCACAAATTTAAAATCCTACAATAGAAACTGCCATATGCTATATTTAAAATAAAACATAACATACACAAAGTACGAAAACTGCTAATTTAATGATCAGGATAAAAATACTCAGGCGTTTGTTGAGGAGTAGAATTTAGGAATGTCAATCCCTTCTCCAAATTTAAGGCCACCTGCTACAGGGGTGGCACTGGGGGAGGGTAAAACAGGACCCGAGGCGCGTGGGCATGTGGCTCACAGACACAGGACTAAGTCACCTCCACAAACAGTCACCAAATGCCAGCGCTGTGTTGGCCTGCTGAGAGCGCGATGTGCACAACAGGAAACAGAAGGACCACACACCTCCTGGCAGGCTTTCACACAGACCCGCTGGTTCATCTCCACCAGCCCCTCCTCTTCCGTCTTCAACACGACCCTCACTGTCACTCACTGCCTCCTGGGCTCTCCTGGGCTTTCCAGTCCCCTGCACTGATTTGGTTCTTAACAGCCAACTGAGCAGCTTCCTCAAAATCTTTCCAAGTCACTCTCCAAACAGCCACGCCAAAGGTTTTAGGTACTGTTGGTTTCAGTCTTGACTCCTCCACGGGCTGGATGGAAAGGCGTGTCCTGCTGTGAAACATGGAGTGTACCTCTGCAGGTGTGTAGCTGCCAAACCTCCCTCACTGACGGAAGACAGGACTGCTCACTCACCACAGTGAGAACCCTTCACAACGTCAGGACGAGAGGAGAGGACCAATCGTGCTGGACAGAACTGTGTCTCATTCACTGTCTCCCCACACCGTTTCTGGTGGTAACCCTCAGGGAGAAACCCAGGACACACAGCTGTACAGATGCATGTTACACACAAAAGTTCTGCTTATGACCCACTAAAGCGATTCACGATCAACTGGTGCATCATGACGTCAGGTTAAAAAAAAACACACTTCTACCCCTGGTCCACCTGGATCCCTAACATACATACATGTATATTTTGGTAATTTAAAAGGGGACGCCTTTGGTGCTAATTTGAAATGCTATATCCTACCCTGTCTGAGCTGCACAGATGCTAAATAGAAAACTAGAAATTTAACCACATTTAAAACTAGAAAAACTAAATAATTACAATACACACAATTTTTAAAACTCAGTTTCTTTCACAAGACTTGGTTTTGAAAACTTACTTTGGTCCTCCACATTCGACTGCAGAAGCCTTCACAAACCGGATGGGCTGTAATCCCACTGGCTCAATGCTCAGAGTGTTGTTTTCCACAGCCTCCAGCACAGCCGAAGCCAACTTCAGAAAAATGAAAAGTATTAGACACTATGCTGCAGAAAAATATCAAAATGTATTCTATAGTAAACTGATTTTTAAAATTATTCTTTCCCCAAGTTCCACTAGCTTGGCCTTAGCCAACAAAGAAGACAGAAACCATGTAACCTCAACTAGAGTGCTTTTATAACTCGAAAATCGTCATGAAAGGTGACTCAGTTACAGCTGAGTAACTTTTCTCCTCATCTGGAAGAAGGTGAAAGCACTGATTCCAGTCTCTGTAACCCGCAATTAACATGCACTGTTAACGCCACTAAGAAATAAATATCCTAATGCTTTATTTTGCGAAATGCATGCAATGTTTTCAACACTGGTCATTCACAATACAACAATATATACTAATTATAGCTATATATTTTCTGAACTTACATTTATGTGCACAAGAGTGAGTCTATAAAAGAAGTAACTGAATTATCCAATATTAAATACCCAGACGGAGCTGGAAGCAACTGACAAAGAACAGACGCAAAGGCAAACCCTCAGTCCGGCAGGATGACTGACTCCGAACGCCGGACCGGGCAGAACCGTGGTGAACACACAGGTGCACACCAGGGCTCAGCAACGCCCTAACCCCTCACGAGCAAGCTTATGAGCAAATCCTCCGAAGAGTCAACCAAGACTCCCAGCGTCCAATATCCTAAACGGTGACTGAAGGATATTTGTAGACAAGCCTTCACATGTAAGAACAAATTAAAATTATGACCTTACAAAAACTTTTAGAAAATTTAAGGCACTATGCAAATGCATCTACTTAATTCACTTCATTTTATCCTCTTAACTCTGTGACACAGGCAAGGATGGCATTTTTTCCGGTTTTAAAGATAAAGAAACTCAATATGACTTTTATCAGGTACAGATAAACCCAGCCAACAGCTCAGAGCACAGAGAACTTCCTGGACACTGAACCCTGAGCTGAGAGTCGAGAAACAGGCCCCACCCCAACACACATTTCACACTTCACTCCAACCCCACACACGTGGCTGTGCGAAGGACCCTCCGCTCAAACAAGGAAGGTGCTCAGCAACCAATGCCAAGAACTCACGACGCTCCTGATGCGGAGCGGAGAAAGTGTGAAACGTGACACTTGACAAGGACTTATTCATGTAGGAGATATTAAAATACACAACAGGATTCAGTAAAGTTATACAAACAACTCTGATGCATTCCTACTAAAATTTTTTAAAAATTACCTCACTTTTTGAGAATGTTAAACACGGAAAGATATCCTCCTGATAGATTTTGTCTAAGAAAGGACACGTTCTGTCCATTGTGGGCTCGTCCTTCCAAGATCTGAACTCATTATACAGAGACAAGTCAGCCTGATAAACAAACCAAAAAGACACAAATCACTTTTTAAAAAGCACAAATACTTTATAAAAAATCACTTTATAAGACCAAAATTTAATTTAAACATGACTGAAAAAAAATACTCTGTATTTAAAACAGCAAATTGAACAGTTCTCGATTAGTTTTAATACATGGGAGCAATTTTCTTTTTAAAATCCAAACTCCCGCATGGCTAGCGGGCCCTTTCCAAGCTATCCACTACGTGAGCGATGAGGCTGCCATCACCTCACCCCAAAAACGGAATGTCGGGGCTCCACGCACAGCAATGTGCAACTGCTGTGAACACACAGAGTGACGACAGGTCTACACTGAAAATAATCAAAAAGCAATCTGGATCCAAGTTGATCAAATAAAGGGTTCAAATAAACTGAGCCTGACTAAACTGTGAAACCAAGTTTGGGGTGAAAAATGACACTAATTGTTCTGCTATTACCTGAAGCCCTTTCCAAAAGAATTTCCAAAGTGGTCACTGTACAAGCAGCAAGACTAAAAGCAGCACCCAGACAGCCTCCTAAACTGACCAGCCTAAAAGACGACATTTACTTAGATGTGTGTGGGCACGTGGACATCCAACAACTGCCAGCTGAGCCATCAGCCACAGGCCGGCTCTGCCTTCCTCTTCACTCTTCGAGGGTCCCTCTCCCCATTCCCCTTATAATAGATTTTCCCCAAGTACTCTTCCCTATGAATTCCCTCAGCCCCGCTGAACACCCACCTCAGAACACAAAGCTGCCCCTACACTGGCCGCCCACCCGAGCACTGTCCCTCATTGTCTGCAGCGCTGTGCACTCTCGTCCAGAAGCAGGGGGCGCTGAGCACAGCTGTGGCCTCTGGCTCAGCCCCATCAGACGTCAGGGACCCCAGTTGGAGTGACAAAGGCCGAGTGTACCCAACCTTCCCCACTGACTTTCCTTTAAGGGGTACCACGGCAGTCTCAGTGAGCATCCATACGTCCCCTGGATCAAAGCTGAAGGCAAAAGGATAAAAACAATAGCAGATATGCCATACTTACCTTTTCAAATTCAATTTCTTTGTAAAATTTACCCTTGAATGGTCATTAACCCCAGAGCAGATAAGTGGTGTTCTGAGGCAAGATTCTAGTTCACAGGCAGTAACTTAAACTATTTATTAAGATGTGACTCTGTGCCAGGAACTATGGTCAGCACTTATCACAAACATTTAATCCTCACAGCTGCGCAAGACAGACATTTTTATAGACAAGGAACCCAGGGCGTAGAGAGAGAAAGGAACTTGCCCAAGGCTACAGAGCAAGGAACCAGTAAAAGCTCAACTTCACATCCTGGGGACTGATGGCAGCCTGCACACGCACGGGCGCTTTAAATGCTGCCGATGTCGTGGCCTTGCCCCCATCACATCTTCTATAGAAACACGGACACATTTCATTTCCTCTCAGATCGTTACATCTTTTTCTAAGACTTACACAGGCCAAATTTATGTGTTTCTTTTGTCTAATAAAACTTTTTGACAAGTTTTTCACAAAACATTAGATACAGAATATGTCTGGAAAGCAAAAAGTTATTCTTTTGAAGTTATATGCGCCGCCTACTCATACTTTAAGAAATTTCATAAACTAAAAACAAAACTTTAAAATGTTCCATATGAAAAAGCATTTAAATTTTGTTAGTGTAAACAATAGGAAAAAAGGTACATAATTATACACACAGAGAAACCACAGAAAAATTACAAGTTGTGCCAAGCAATTAAAAATGTTATTTAAATTCAAAAGAAATTAGAATTAAAGTAATGACTAAAAAAAGTTTCTTAAATACTTAACAGGAACTAGTGTGAATTTCAGATTTTGTCACATTCAGATTTGATGAAGTATTGACCTTCTCTCTCACTAGCATGTTTTTATAATAATTAAACAAAATGTAATTCAATTAAAATAGGTAAGAACCTTGGTTATTCAGTTTAATAAACTCCTGGGTTCCATGCAGAAGTTTAACTAAATGAGCACACACAGCTTCTTAAAGGTCAATGATGGACTTGCATTCAACCATGTAAAATACAGCTTTTAGGACAAAACAGGAGGGCCACTCCACCAATTACCGATCAATCTCCTTGGGAATGGGTTCACACCACACGCAATGATTAAACAAAACAATATTTCACAATTATATAATTCTTACTCAAAACAGCTCAAAACAGGTCTACATTATCTCAAGTATCTTTATAACATATCTTTTAAAATGATAAAGCTACCTACCGTTATTCGATTTTTGTTGCTTAAATATCTGAATTAACTCTAAGACTCCCTCAGTGAGACACGATTCCACTTCTCCCAGAATTGAAGTATAAAAGCAAAACACTATTCTTCAGAAAACACCTTATTTTCACAAGTTCTTATATCAACATTTTGTCAGAGCACCCAGCCAGATCACTAAAGCACTAAAGCCACCCACTCTCCTTTACACAACTCACGGCAGCTCGCTCCCTGAACTAGAAACAGCGAGCTTCAGACACTTCCAGGTTCCAGCAGGTCCTCCAAGGCCGGCCGGACAGAGGACGGAACTGAGGGATCCTGACAGCACCAGCCCCGCATAAAACCCCTGTCCTAACACTGCATGATTGGACAGAGGACGGAACTGAGGGATCCTGACAGCACCAGCCCCGCATAAAACCCCTGTCCTAACACTGCATGATTGGACAGAGGACGGAACTGAGGGATCCTGACAGCACCAGCCCCGCATAAAACCCCTGTCCTAACACTGCATGAGTGGTACTGGCAATGCTGCTGGCAAACCCGAGGGGCCTGGGCAAGGAGGACAGAAGGACGGGTGGGCGTGGACAGCGCTGGGCGGGCCCGTTACCTCTCTGCAGTCCTTCACGATGGGCTGCACCACGCTGAGGTCCTGGTGGCCGGAGCTCATGGCACTGCTGGTGCTTTTGTTTCTCACGTGCCCCTTCTTAAACGCTGTCTTTCCTCCGGGCAGAGGCTCCTGCGTCGGGGATGTTGGAGAACTAGACAACACAAGTGTCTTCAACGCAGCTACTTCGGCTTGAAGTACATCAATCTTGAAAAGAAATCAACACTGTTGCACACACCAAACAGGTTTTATGACAGATGCAGCTAAATGTTAGCAACTTGGTCAAAGCACTTTCCTTTCAAAAGTGAAATACAAGTTTAATTTGTACTTCCTGTGGAGTAATAAAAGGAAAGTAAAATCGAGTTTTTTGATGTTTCCCTATGGTTTGGATTCAGCTACTATTCACAAGGTCAATGAACTTTTTTAAATTATCATGTCTAACATTTAATTTATGTGAAGTTTCAAAATCTTCAAAATATAATAGCTTATGAGTAGTTGTAGTTCATCCCTGAACAGTAAAATCTAGTAACATTTCGGCAATTTTTCCCGGGAATTAGGATAAGAAACATTACCAGCTCTAAAATGTGAGTATACAATCCCTGACACACACGTGATCCACTCTGACTCATCCGGCTCCAACACAGACGGACCAAGCGTTCACCGCCCGCTAGGTCTGCGCAGTAGCCTTCCTCGTCTTTAGGTGCGCAGACCTCCCGAGGCAAGCGCGGGCTCACAGCCGGAGCGCACGGTGCTGACCGCGTCCCACAGCAGCTGCGTCTCCGCGGGCTCACAGCCGGAGCGCGCGGTGCTGACCGCGTCCCACAGCAGCTGCGTCTCCGCGGGCTCACAGCCGGAGCGCGCGGTGCTGACCGCGTCCCACAGCAGCTGCGTCTCCGCGGGCTCACAGCCGGAGCGCGCGGTGCTGACCGCGTCCCACAGCAGCTGCGTCTCCGCGGGCTCACAGCCGGAGCGCGCGGTGCTGACCGCGTCCCACAGCAGCTGCGTCTCCGCGGGCTCACAGCCGGAGCGCGCGGTGCTGACCGCGTCCCACAGCAGCTGCGTCTCCGCGGGCTCACAGCCGGAGCGCGCGGTGCTGACCGCGTCCCACAGCAGCTGCGTCTCCGCGGGCTCACAGCCGGAGCGCGCGGTGCTGACCGCGTCCCACAGCAGCTGCGTCTCCGCGGGCTCACAGCCGGAGCGCGCGGTGCTGACCGCGTCCCACAGCAGCTGCGTCTCCGCGGGCTCACAGCCGGAGCGCGCGGTGCTGACCGCGTCCCACAGCAGCTGCGTCTCCGCGGGCTCACAGCCGGAGCGCGCGGTGCTGACCGCGTCCCACAGCAGCTGCGTCTCCGCGGGCTCACAGCCGGAGCGCGCGGTGCTGACCGCGTCCCACAGCAGCAGCCCCGGCCGCCCGCCCACCGCTCACCTTCCCCTGCGCCTCCTGCAGCTGCTTCTCCGCGGCCGCCTGCTTGACGTTCGCTTCTCGCACCATCTTGTGAGCCTCCTGAAAAGCGACAATCACAGATTCTGGAAACAAACCATCAGTATGTGTTTCCAAACCCTTCCAGCAGGCGTCTACACCACCAAGATGCAGCCTGAAAATGAGCGTTCCCCACCAACCCGCGACCGCAGCTGTCATCAGACAGAAACTCCCTTGGGCCCCAGCACCAGGGGCACCGCACTGACCGCCAGTTGGACCCTGCTGCGCCAAGACTGAAGGTGATGAAGGAGGACGTGTGACCCACACGTCACACCCAGCTCCTCTGCAGTCAGGCGTCTGTCATGTGGTCTCACTATATACATTCACCCCATTTGTCACAGCAAAGACACACAGAAGGGACAAGTAAAAACATTATCACATCAATAACGTCGCCATTTACAGGAACGAGAGCCGAGAAGCTTGGAGCTTCCAACAAAACGTCCACAAAATGACACTGTGACACTTTCATGCAGAGCAATCTAAGAAGGCAAATCAGAAGTCACCCTTTAAATAAGGCCCTAATTCTTAGTACTAAAAACATGAAACTCAAGGTATTTAATTCCCTTTTTTCCATACAGTATTTCTTAACGAGCTGACATTGTTTCCATTCTAATAATCAAAAAAAATTTGAATAAGAATTCTGGAAAAAAAAAAAGGTGGGGGATGGCACCATGGCTGAGTGGTTAAGTTCTCACGTTCTGCTTTGGCAGCCCAGGGTTTCGCCGGTTCAGATCCTGGGCGCGGACATGGCACCGCTCATCAGGCCACCTTGAGGCGGCGTCCCACATGCCACAACTAGAAGGACCCACAACTAAAATATACCACTACATACTGGGGGGACTCGGGGAGGAAAAAAAAAGGAAAAAACAAAAGATTGGCAAGGGTTGCTAGCTCAGGTGCCAATCTTCAGGGAAAAAAAAAAAAGAATTCTGGATTTATTCTAAATATAATACCAAGCCTTAGGGTCTTTTAAGGAAGAGAGTGACAGGCTCTTACATTTTAAAAAGATTACTCTGCTGTGTAGAATAACCCTATAAAGGATTAAGGACGGACTGGCACAGGACACACAGAGCTCGAGATAACACCCTGCGATGTAAGAACACATATTTAGAACTCGTGCTTATGGTTTTTGAGATGAAAGGGAAGGACCGAGGGAGGAAACCAGTTCAAAGGCGTGTAACAAAAGGTCTGCCGACCGTGCAGTGGGCGAGTGGAGCGCTTCACGTCGGGTTCACATGGCGCTCCCACGTGTTCATCCGCTTTTTCGGCCCTGTGATCCACCGCAGTTTATGTGTGCCCGTGAACGTGAATTTACAGACCGTGTTAGTCTATATAAGAGCAGCTTTACTATCAACGCTCTCTAATGAGATGAGATTAACCATGAAAATCCTACATGCACAATTATGCTGGTTATCTTGTATCAAAGTCCTTAAGAGCTGCTAAATTTAAAGAGGTAAGCACTTTTCTTTTAAAAATGTTTCAGATTTGCTGAATTTTTCTATGATGATGAGTGGCTGTCAACAGGCCATGACTTGGCAGATATTTTCAAACTAATAAACATATCTAATCTGATCCTTCAGGATAAGTGACACCTTAACTATAAATTCAAAAGTAACTCATGCTGTGAAGAGATTATTTGTTTAAATGTTTGGAAATGGACTCTGCTTTCTTTAATAGTGAACTATGCAACTCGGACCAAACCTCATGGAGAACAATTAGAAAACATTTTTTAAAGTGAAGGTAATTAGAGAGCAAGCGAAATAGTGAAGAATTGGGGGTCCAAGATCAGGAGAAGAAGTAAACCCAGAAAAATTAGCTGGAATTTGGGGTGACTCTTCCCCTGGAGAAGGAAAGGACACAGTGAAAAGGTGTAACATACACGTAATTGGAGCCCTAAGCGGAAAGAAAAGCTGGAATGAGGCAGACACAGTATCTCAGAAGGTCACGAACAGGATTTTGCAAACTGACAAAAGACATCAAGAGATAAGCTGTCATCCCGACGCTGGAAACGGCAGAAGCATCATCTGCACGTGGAGTTGGTGAACTTCCCATAAAGGGCCAGAGAGCAGTGGCCGGCACGTGGCGGCCCAGCTGCTGAGAGCAGACACACACACACAAAGTGTGGGCGCTGAAATCTGAATTTCATGTAGTTTTCCTATGTCACAAAACATTCTTATTTTTTTCCCCCAACTATTTAAAATGCAAAAACCGATCTTAGCTCATAAGGTCATAGAAAAGTGGACACACGCTGGTTTTGCCCTGCAGGCTGCAGTCTGCAGACCTCTGATTGATACAAATATTCATGACCACACTCTTACAAACTTTGAAAACAGAATTTTTTCCTATCTGGTTAGCGGTGATTCAAATGAAGAAGGAATTTTTTTCTCTTTGGTTAAGATAACATTTAAATTTAACATCTTCTGATTAATTTGGAAATACAATTTATTGGTATTAAAGAAGACATAAATTCACCAGAGAATTTTCTGGAAAAATCTTCACATAAATACCAATGGAACTGAGAATTTAGTATAATGATTTAATACAAGGAAAGATATACTTCTTCCATTTGGATCAATATATCTGCATTATGAACATCTAATTTAAAAAATGAAACTTAGATGAGACCTTCATCTGAATCATCAATTGTTAAAATGAGATTTTCAAAAACAAGGTAACATTCCATCACATTCCTCCACTAAGTAAATAAATACACACATACATGATGTTTCAGTAAGAACGAAGTATTTTTGTACTATTACAAAAAATTTTAAGCATTTTTACTATTGTCTCACTTTTTAAAACTTTTGTTCTATAACTTATGCAACGCATCATTAGGTATGTTAGTGTACATGTATAATTTGCAAGGAAGCATACATGCTCTTAGAACCGTGTCTAGCTCATCAAACACGAAGGGGAGAGAGGCCTCCACGATGACTCCTTCTCTGTGGCCTGAGACAAACGAAGCGCCGTTCACGATGGTCACAGTGCTTAAGCCAGGGTCAGGGCCCTGCGTCTGAGCCCCAGCACTGCTCCTTAGCCCTGTATGCCTCGTTCTCCTCACAGATAAAGTGATGATAATTTGCACTTATATGCCTCATAGCATTATGGAGAGAAAACTGGGCATATCAGAAATTTACCAAAACTGGCTGACAAAATGTAAAACACATCTTAAGACTATTCATCTTTTTTTTCCATGTTAAATGTAGCCTACTTATAAAGCGTTCTTTCAACTGATTTCATTTTATATATCTCAAAATCTTAGATACTTGAAGAAAATATGTAAAACTTCAGCATTCTTGTATTTGACTTCTAAGACAACTGTGCTACATACAAAGTATAATCATATTCAAGACTATTCATCATAGATAATAAACCGCTAAATCGAATTTACATGTTAAGTTTATCAAAACTGTGCAAACTAAATTTATTCAGAATAATCTTTAATTCTTAAACCTATACACACATACATATACATAAAACGCAAGCAAAAAAAATGTTTTCATAAGACAATGGTAATTGACATCATGAAGGCACAATCAAGACCACAGAAAAACTTTCAGACCTTTTTTTCAAAATTCACAAATAATTAGTTTAAGTACTACTTTCTTCATTGCTGAAATCATGTTTAATCAACGTAAGTTCTCTCCCAGAAAGCATACATAGTGTCGAGGCTACTGACCATTGTTAGCTCAGGGACCCCAAAACTATGTTTCTTAGATCCACTCTTCCATTATTTCTGGTCCTTCACCAGAAATGCTGTAGAGAGGGAAATGCCCCTTGCTGTTGGTTTCCCTTTCGCCTCACCTAACAGAGCACCCACGTAAGTACAGAGGACGGGGCGAAGCAGGGCTGAGATCCAGGCAGGAGGCAGGAAACAAAACCGACACACAGAGCGCAAACGTGTGCTTTCTCATCTAGCACACATACGTCATTACGAAGCCTTCTCCTAGCCCCACAATATCGGATGAAAAAGTCTTATGTTCCTGAATACCCCTTCTCTGTACAGAAATGTAGTACCACATAGCTCCTTTCCCAGATCTTCATCTTCCCACTCTTCCATCCTTAAATTTATCTTCCTCTCATCTCTGATGACTACCTAACTAAACAAAAAAAAAATCAGTTTTAAAGGAAAATGACCCCCCCAAAACAGGAGAGGATGAAGGGATATGAGCAGAGGGCACAGAGGGCCCAGATGTCTGAAGACACCCACTATGATGTTACTGGTAAGGATAAAACTTGTGGAATATGCACTGAGAGAGTCTGACTACCATTACACTGACTAGGGAGTAATACAAAAAGATGCTATTCAAAGAAAAAGTACAAAGAATATGAGGATTACCACAATGTAAGCAACTACACATACCTAAAGCCAAAATAGATGCTGCATAAATATAAATAATAAAAGATGAAGGAATTTTTCCCCTAAAATCTTATTACATTACAAGTTTTAAGAACAAATTTTTAGGGGAAAAAAGAAAACACTGGTAAGTCACAATGACATTAGTCATTCTAGTAACGCATCAACACTTCTGATAAGGGACGCTGACGGTCACGGTCTTCCCTGGGGGAGGCGCCAAACCAAAGCAGCGCCACCTCTCCCTGATACTTAGGCGTTGTCAGAATGTCACGGAGCATTACTAGCATATTTTGGGCAAAGCAAGTGTGATGGTTAATTTTGTGTCAACTTGACTGAGCCACGGGTGCCCAGACATTTGGTCAAACGTTATTCTGGGTGATTCTGTGAGGGTGTTTCTGAAAGAGACTAACACTTGAATTGGTAAACTGAGTCAAGCAGACTGCCCTCTATAACATGGGAGGGGCCACACCCCATCAGTTAAAGGCCTGAACAGAACACAACGTCGATCCCCATAAGTGAGAATTTTTCCCGCCTTCAGACTTGAAGTGAACACCAGCTCTTCCTGGTGTAGAGCCTGGCAGCCTCAGGACCAGACTGTACCCTCAGCTCTCCTGGTCATCAGGCCTTTGGACGTGGTCTGGAACTACACCATTGACTCTTCTGGGCTTCCAGCTGGCCGACTCACCCTGAAAACTTGGGACTTGCCAGCCTCCATATTCACATGAGCCAACTCTTTATATAACTTTCTCTCCGTATACACGTATCTGTGTGTGTATATACGTATACACACACACTATTGGTTCTGCTTCTTGGAGGACCCTCACTAAAACACCAGGATGCCAAGTGTCCTGCAACGTCAATGGCGCCCTATTGAGAAACACTGCTGGAGTCGGGTGGAAACTGGGGCCTGGTGGCAGGCGGGAGATAAAGAGGTGTGACTTCTAACAAGGAGATGCTCCTACGAACATGCCTCAAACCATCCCTGATCAGATAACTCCATTTTTGTAGTTTGCCATCTTTGCTGTGGGGTCATATAAAGTTACTCTAAAGCAGCCCCTAAACACTTGGTAAAATCAGAATTAAAATTTACCTCCCTTCTTTCCACACATGCATATTTAAACAACCTGGTAGCCCATAGTATTTTTTCCCTTTCACATTATTTTAAGTTGTAGACTCTACATTTCTTAAAGATTTTATTTTTTCTTACAGGACTTATAAATAAGTCTGAAGTTAAACATATTTTTTCCAAGATTCCCTCAAAAAGCAGTTCTATCAATATATAAAAATCAAGACGTTGCTCTTGGCCAAGACATAAAGGGACCCACCTCAAACAGACTAGCTGTGAGCTCCTCCAACTCCTGCCCCAGCTGGTCCCGCACCTTAGAAAGCCTCTCGCACTCTTCATCTTTTAACTTCAGCTCCTAGGAGAAATCGACCATTTTATTTTGGGTTTGAAGTTAGATTCAACAGACTATATAATCCTCACTAGTAAAATTACTACATGTTAATACTGTCCCCTCCAACAATGTTCACGTTGCAAAGCTTTATTTAGCACTTGCTATGTGGAAGACCATCAGGCAAATCTAAAATTACAAATAATTCTAACTCACATATTAAATTTTCACGTTCGTTTCATAAAATATCCCAAGATTAAATATGATTATAGACTACATGTGAAAATAAACAATTAAATGACTTCATTCCTTTTTCCCTTAGCTTTCTCTGAACATATTTATTCCATCAAGCAAGGAATTTCTTCAATTACACTTATTCATTTCAATAAAAGTTCAGTGGGTTTTTTCCACATTTACTTTGAAACTGTTTACTTCTAGAGAACTTTACGTACCAAACTTCAATTAGTGTAAAATTTCCATTAGGGGACCACACCTATTTAACACTGCAGCCAGAGGCAAATGATACATATTTGCATTTAAAATCAAGGAGAATGCTAACAACAAAAACCACATCCTACATTTATACATGACTCCTCAACAGGCCACAAACAGATGTTAAAAAAAATCCTTTTCGGGGCCGGCCCCATGGCTGAGTGGTTAAGTTTCCGCGCTCCGCTTCAGTGGCCCAGGGTTTCACTGGTTCAGATCCTGGGTGCGGACGTGGCACTGCTCATCAGGCCATGCTGAGGCAGCGTCCCACATAGCACAACCAGAGGCACTCACAACTGGAATATACAACTATGTACTGGGGGGCTTTGGGGAGAAGAAGAAGAAGAAAAAAAAAAAGATTGGCAAAAGATGTGAGCTCAGGTGCCAATCACTAAAAGAGAAAAAAAAAAAGTCCTTACTAAGATGTTAAAAATAGGTAATTTTATATGTTGCACTAAATTAATCTTTTAATCTTTTAAACTTAGAGATAAAAAAATCCAAGCTCCCTATGTACTGGTCATAATTACACTAATAAAATAATGGGTTAGTTGTGTTCTAATTCTGGTGGCAGCATAGTTTGTGAACATGCCAACCGTGATGTCAGAAGAACCAACGACTACGTCTTCCACATGACCAGGTCAAAGAACCCCCTACACCTCAGACTACGGGGTCCGTGTCTACATTGCCACCTCCACAGGAAGGGGGCAGCAGAAGGGGAAGGGACTGCAGAGGTACCCTACAAAGCCACAGAACCCCAAAATCATGGCAAACACCCCAAAAAGAGAGGACTCTACCCTTGGAGGAAAGCGGGAGAACGAATCTGAGAACCAGCGAGACGAAGGGAAAGGTCTCTGCGGGCTCCGAGCTGCAGGGAGTGCGGTCCTGAGGGGCCCAGAGTGCTGGGGGCACCGACTCCCAGGAGGCGCAGAGCATCCAGCAAGAGCCCCCTCCAGGACAAGCCCCCAGGGAAAAGCTCTTGGGATCTGGAAAAAGTGCAGGATGGAACAAGAGAGACAGGGAGAGAAGGTTCAGCTATCAGAGGAGGCAGGCGTGGTGAGGTCCCAGAGGAAACATCACAGAAAGTACCGTCAGAAAAAGTAAGTACCTTCTGGCCTAGTGCTGAGCCTGGGAAACTCACAGAGACGCCAGGCTGAAGGAGAAAACCTTCCTGCGCGAGGCTCACCTCTGAGACAGAGGTGGCCACACAGACACACCAGGACAACGGGAGGGAAGCCAGGAGCGTACACCTGAGAAAGCGATGCTGGTCCATCCCACTCCTTCACAGGAGCCTCTTCCTAACAGCCCAGGGAAACCAATTCATTTAAACACAGAAAACAAACAAAAAATATGTGAAGTTCTTGTAACGAAAAACCTAAACAAAGCCAAGCCACCAGAAGGGAAAGAAAACCAGACCGGTATCAAACATCAACAGCATTTTATGCAAAAACGGAGGCACGCTTTCAAGATACTCAAGGGAAAAAAATGTGAGCTGAGGGTTCTCCATCCAGCGAGAGTATCCTACAGTGTGAGACCAGAGACAGTTACAAACTGGAAAACTCTCTAGGAGCACCTCACCACGAGCATGCCTGAGTGAGCGAGGAGAGGAGTTTCAGACAATCAGGGAAAAGCCTGAGAAGCTTTAAGATTAAGGACTAGAGTTTATAATTTAACTGTAGAATTACAGCCAAAAGACGGGAATATCAGAACAATGAGAGGACAGGCCGCAGATGAGAAAAAATATTTGCAAAAGACACACCTGATACGGGACTGTTACCCAAAATGTATAAAGAACTCTTAAAATTCAACAATAAGAAAATGAACCACCTGATTAAAAAACGGGCAAAGGCCTGAACAGACACCTCACCAAAGATGTACGGATGGCAAAGAAGCATATGAAAAGATGCTCCACATCATATGTCATCAGGGATACGCAAAGTAAAACCACAATGAGATACCACCACACACCTGTTAGAATGGCCAAAATCCACAACACTGACAACAGCAAACGCTGATGAGGACGGTGAGCAACAGGAACTCTCACTCACTGCCAGTGGAATGCAAAATGGAACAGCCGCTTTGCAAAACAGTTTGGCAGTTTTTTACAAAACTAAACGTACTCTTACTATGTGATCAGCAATCACACTCCTTGGTACTTGCCCAAAGGAGTTGAAAGCTTACATCTACACAAAAACTCACACACAGATGTTTATATAGTCATAATTGCCAAAATTTGGAAGAAACCAAAATGTTCTTCACTAAGTGAGTGGGTAAATAAACTCTGGTACACCCAGACAATGGAATACACTCAGCGCCAAAAGGAAATGAGCTCTCGTGTCCTGAAAAGATGTGGAGGAAAATAAATGTATATGACTACGTGAAAGCAGGCAACCTGAAAAGGCTTCACACTGTATGAGTCCATCCATGTGACATTCTCAAAAAGGCAAAACTATGCCAGGGGTTAGGGTGGAGGGAGGGATGGACACGCGGAGCACAGAGGGTGTTTAGGCTAGTGAAACGGCTGTGTGGTTCTATAATGGGAGATACATGTCTTTATACATTTGTCTAAACCCAAGGAATACATACCGCCAAGAGTGAACCCTAATGTCAACTCAGGACTTGGAGGATAATGACGTGTCAGTGTGGTTCACTGACTGTAACAAACGTCCCCCTCTGGTGTGGGATGTTGACAGGAGGGGAGACTGTGCGTACAGGAGGACAGAATACATGGGAATTTTCTGTACTTTACTCTCAATTTTGCCATGAACTTAAAACTGCTCTAAAAAATAAAGACCATTTTTTAAAATGAGGATAAAGCTGACAAAACAGTTATGTAAATGTTATAAGCTTTAGGAACATAAACATAACATCCAAAAAAACAAAAACAGAAGATGAAACTAAAATCACAAACTTCTTAAATATTAACTGGGAGCAAAGGGATACACCTGAGGACCACACTCAATTAGTATAAACCTAAACATATTTGACACCACAGACATTGACGTTAAGACAATACTCGTAACTAACATCAAATGATAGGGGAGAAGGAAAGAGTTTTAGCATTGCTTACAGTAAGAACAAAGGCAGTGTCTGAAGAAGGGCTGAGAGAAATATCTTGATCACAGGTAACAACTAGGATGGAAACCAGACCTTCCAAAATACCAAAAGGAAAGAAGGGAGGAGGGGCAAAAGCAAACGGAGCCTGAGTGACAAGGTGTGGATCTTCACAGCACACACCTGAAAGCCATGCAACAGAAACAAGCCCAGATACAGCACATTTATCAATAAACATAAGTGGGCACAACTCACCTATTAAAGGAAAACAACTCCCAGATTGGCTAACAAAACCCACCTCTGTGCTCTATACAACAGACATACCTAAAACAGAGTGAGTCAGACAGGCTGAAAACAGAAGGATGGGCCAAGGCATAAAACAAAATACAAATAAAAAAATAGGAGTCTTAATCTCCATATCATGCTAGGCAGAACACTGGGCAAAAATCACTAAAGACAGCAAAGGAAACTTTATGATGCTCAAGATTACGATGCAAATGAAAACTTTAAAATACTCCCAAATTCAAAACACACAAGTAGACTAAACAAAGGTCTAAACGTAGGCAGGCACTGCAGACTGCCTCAGGATACAAAAACAAGGAAGACATCGTCCTTGAGAAGCTTCGATCTGTCAGAGCAATACCAGTCTCTGAGGAAGGCAGAATTCTCCAACAGCTCCAACCAGCAACCCAGGTGGCATAAACCTCACCTGATCCTAAAGACTCCCCACAACATGCACTGTTTCCCTTTTCCGAGCGACCTCCCTTGATCCAGACTCTAAAGCCAGAGTTTAATTAGTCCGATTCATTCTCGTTTCATGCCCCAGTCTGATCCATGCTCTGAACAAACTGTTTCCCCATAAATGTCTGACTGCTTTCTCTTTACACTTCGAGGGCCAACTCACTTTACCTATTTGAAGTCAAATTTGTATTTCACGTGAATACTTTTTAGAGTTTGTACTTTTCATTATCAGAACCTTTTGTTACAATATAGTTATTCAAAATTCATCCCTTCAACAAACATTAATTTCGTGTTAACAATGCCTCAGGCGTTCATCTAAGTGTTGGAGGCACAGAAAAGGAGAGATGCAGTCTGTGACCCTCACAAGTCATGGCCTCCTGAGGACAGCGGATCTTCCAACAGGCACACAGGCAATCTGATCAGGACTACGGCAATGCTGGGCACAGACCAACAGAGCAGGAATCTGCCTAATGTAGAGCAGGAGGGAATAAATAATCAGGATGGGGAGGGGTGGAAGCCACAAGCACACAATGCCAGAAAGTTAGGCGTATGCCCCGTGCGGAGAAACCTTGGCTAAGAAGATAGGATTTACTTTAAAGGCAAGGGGAAATTATCTCAAAGGCAGTGGGAGGTCCCTGAAGGGTTTTACACAAGGTAGTGACAATCAGATTTACAATTGGAAACAATAACTTGGACAGTGTGGCTAGGTTAAAAAAAGACTGGAGACAGAGAAAATAGTCGATTACTGCAGTATTTTAGGCAAGAGACAGAGATCTGGAGCAGTAGCACTGGACAAAGGAAATCCGAGAGATACTTAACACAGAATCTGAGGACCTAACGATCAAGTGTGTTTCATTAAGATTTTTAAGAGAAACATTTTATACATCAAGAAAGAAAAAACGCTGTCAATGAAACTATGAGATGATGCTTTTTTTTTTCATTTGGAATTTTCATTTTATACTTATAGAAAGAACTGTTTTAAACTGATGGACATCATACATCATTCTGCTTTTTGTATCTTTCTTTTTGTTTCAATGTCATATCAAGTGAGATCCTTTTGAAGATATTTAACCCAGTAATTAAGACCAACAAATACAGCATCCAACTCACATAATTCAACTGAATTAACAACAACAGGAAAAGTTGTGACCAAGTTCACACACAGTAGGCAATGAGAACTGTCATGATCGTTGCCTGGCTAATGGAACTTCTAAAACTCATACTGATTTCAGAGACATTAAAATGGGAAAAAACATACAATTTGGAATCAATGAACCATTACCATGTGTACACATCTTCTCTCCCCAACTACTGAAAAGCTTAAGGGCAGGGTCAAACCTAATTTATTTTTGCCCCTACAGGGCCTAGTACAAAGCTGTGAGCACTTTGGTTACTCAAGAAATATTTGTTTATTAAAGAACACAGTAAATGTTTATAACATCCCTGGGCAGTCAGTGGGGCCGTGCTGAATACGGATTTGGTACAGGTATGTGTTTCTGAGTGATTTCAGTGGCTGCAAGCTATTCCACTGGATTTTATTTTCCAAGTCACTTCATTCTCTTTTAAGGAAGAATAATTAAAAGGTAAAAGTAACACCTTATACCAGTAGGTCTCACATATTAGTGAATACAAGAATTAACAGGAGAGTTTACTGAAAATGCATATTCTCAAACCTCAACACAGTAAGTTTGTTTCAGCAGAATCTGGGGCAGAGTCCAGGAAGCTATATTTTAATAAAGATGCACCAAAACCCAACTTATGCCTCAGAATTCCACCAAAAGCTGTTCTTCAGCAATGGCCCATGGAAGGCCAAGAGGTGAAGAACCACCATCCCGGGCACCCCTGCCCCCAAAACCCATGATCACGGCGACAAGTCCCCGCCCCTCACACAGCTAAGCATCAGCACAAAACTGGCTCACACCAAGGAAACGTGAACAAAGTTACAAGGATCACTTCTAAGTCAGAGCTTTTTAGAAGCAGGAATGCCTCCTCCAAGCTTTCTTCTCCTTTCATCTCACTGATTAGATACAGATAACAATAAAACTCTAAAAGATCACAGAGACCCAAGACCAAAGAAACAGATCCCTGAGTTATTTCATAAAGAACTGCCTTCCAACTATGACCCTCCGCTATAGAGCGTTAAATGAATAAAAAGGAACTCTATTAGGTATGTCACTAAAATTAGGAGTTGCTTACAAGCAGTTAGCATGTCCTTAACTAAGAGATTACTCATGTGTGTCATTCCTACAACAGGGTAACTGCATACTCACGTACATGTTCATTTAATCAGTGAAATGTACTGAGAGCCCATTACATGTTGACAACAGAATCACAAGCAAAAACACATGCAATCCTTATCCTCATGAAGCTCAAAACTACTCGAGCTCTAGGTTTCTGTGTTGGGTTACTGGGATGGGTCAGAAAAAAACAATCAAACAATATAAAGAAATAGAACTTTCACTCCCAATCAAGACAGAGTAATACGAATCATACTTACCACTCCGACTGATACAATTAAAAAACTGGAAAAAATATATGAACAATGATTTTTTAAGACATTGGACATCAGACAACAAGGACAGTGATCCTCCAGAAATGGGAAACAAACAAGGTGAGCCCTATAATTTCCCTAGCTCATCACCTGAAAAGATGAAAGTATTATTAGACAAGGGTTACAAGAGCTATCAAATTGTACTTCATATGTTCAAGAAGCCAGAGGAAAGACTGAACATGTTAGACAAAGCAAGGAAAATATTAAAAAGACCCAGATCAAACTTTCAGAAATGAAAAATATAATGTCTGAGATAAAAAAATAGACTGTATAGGATTAACAGATTAGATATTACAGAAGAAAAGAGTAATGATATTGAAGACATAGCAATAGAAACTATCCACCATAAAACAGAGAGAAAAAAGATTAAAAAACAGGTGACTAGAGCACCAGTGAGCTGTGGGACAACCTGAAGCTGTCTAATGTCCTGAAACAGAAGTCCCAAAGGAGAGGAGAATGAGGTACAAGTTTTTGAAGAACTAATGGCCAAAACCTCCCAAATTCTGTGAAAACTAACAAACTACAAATTCAAGCTCATCAAATCCCACGCACAGGAAACCTGAAAAGAACTACCCCAAGGCACACCGTGCTCAAAATGCTTGTAGGCAGTGATAAAGAAGAATATCACACCACACACAGAGCAACAAGGCAAGGATGACAGCTGACCTCTTGTGGGAAATAACACAAACTAGAAGACACAGGAGTAACATCTTTAAAGTACTAAAAGAAAAAAACTATCAATCTAAAAATCTTCAGCCAATGAAAATGTCTTTTAAAAATACGCATAGTGGTTAAGTTCGCACACTCCACTTTGGCAGCTTGGGGTTCAAGGGTTTGGATCCTGGACATAGACCTACACACTGCTCATCAAGCCATGCTGTTGGCATCCAGATACAAGATAGAGGAAGACTGGCACAGATGTTAGCTCAAGGCCAATCTTCCTCACCAAAAAAAAACCCCCCAAAAAAGAAGCAAAAAATAGACCTTTTCAGATATACAACTAAAAATAATTTATCACAAGTGAACACTCACAACAAAAATGTTAAAGGATAACCTTTGAGTAGAAAGAAAATGATATGAGATAGCAATCTGGATCCAGAAGAAGGAATCAAGAGCACTGGAAATGGTAGCTACATGGGTAAACATAAAGATTCTTTCTTATTATTTAAATTCCTTTAAAAGATAATCAACTGTTTAATGCAAAAATAGTAACAATGTACTGTGGAGTTTAAAACATGAAAGAGTAAAATGTACGACAACCACAGCACAAAGGTGGGAGGGGAAAGACAGAAGCATACTTTTGCAAGGTTCTTGCACTAGATGTGAAGTAGTACCACGTTGTTACAAGGCAGATGCTGATTATTAAAGACATATATGTTATAAACCCTGAAGCAATCACTAACTTAGCACAAGAAAGATATATAGTTAATGAGCCAAAGGAGATAAGATGAAATGAAAACAATACGGAATTAATCCAAAAGGCATAAAAGGAGGAAAAAGAAACAAAAGAGACAAAGAGAAAACAGTAAAATGGCAGATTTAAACCAAACCATATCAATATCACATTAAACGTAAATGGTCTAAACATACCATTTAGAAGGCAGAGATTATTAGAAAGAATAAAAAAGTAAGACCTAACTATATGCTGCCTACAAGAAACCCACTTTAAATAGAAAGACAAAAACAGATTAAAATTAAAAGTAAAAGGATGTTAAAATTTTAATGATCTGGCCTCTCTTAAAACAATAACCAGAATAAGGAAAATGGCTGCTGACAGAATTTTGATTCACAAGTTGCCATAACTCAGGAAACATTTTCATATTCAAGAGTTCTTTCCAAGCTTGCGCTCTAAGTAAGCATTAATGCTATCTTGTACTCTTCATAATAAAATTCACCATACATATGTGTTCGCACATCATTATCATTTCAATTACCTCAACAGTACCTCTAAATACAGCAAATTAAAGATTTCAAAAGAAATTCCCAACTTGAGCTAAGAAATTAGCAATCTGTACTGATCAATAAGTAACCACAATGTACTCTAAAAGGTGGATATATATGCTCAATAGTTTACCTCTATATAAACTGTGATTTCACTCACTACTGTGTATTAAGACAGAGTCTGAGCAGATGGTAGAAGCCAAATACAACCAAATCTCACCAGACCCTGCCCTTTAAAGGGAAAAAATTAAAAAGGCCATTGATTTTTATTTCTCATAAAATACATTTAACCAAAAATGACAACACATCTGCAAGACTGTTTAACCATTAGCCACTGATTAAAGTGTTTATAAAGAGACAGATGTGCCGGGCATTGCACTGCATGATGCCAGGCCCTGGGGATACAAAAGTCAATGTCATGCTCTTGAGAGACAAGACTGTTTAACCATTAGCCACTGATTAAAGTGTTTATAAAGAGACAGATGTGCCGGGCATTGCACTGCATGATGCCAGGCCCTGGGGATACAAAAGTCAATGTCATGCTCTTGAGAGACAAGACTGTTTAACCATTAGCCACTGATTAAAGTGTTTATAAAGAGACAGATGTGCCGGGCATTGCACTGCATGATGCCAGGCCCTGGGGATACAAAAGTCAATGTCATGCTCTTGAGAGACAAGTCTGGTGGGAGAGGGTGAGAATATCTGTTTGCAAAATGTCATAAGATGCTGGAATTACACCTATAGGATGTTTGCCCTCTCTTCTCAATTTTCTGAACATGAATCAGTCCATTTCACCTAAGTTGTGAATGTGCATATGCAGAGTTGTTCATATTAATCTTTCTACTTCTGATGTCTTCAGGCCCTGTAGCAACACCCCGTTTTATTCCTGATACTGATAATCCGTGTCTTCCATCTTTTTTTGTCACTCTTGCTAGAGGTTTGTCAATTTTATTATTTTTTTAAAGCACCAGCACTTTGTTTCATTCATCTTCTCTAGTTTTTCTGTCGTCGATTTCACTGATTTCTGCTCTTATCTTTATCATTTCCTTCCCTCTGTTTGTTCTGGTTTTACTTTGCTCTTCCTTTTCTAGGTTCTTAAAGTGGAAGCTTAGATTGTTGATTTGAGACTTTTCCTTTCTTCTAATGTATGAATATATAGTGTTATAAATTTCTCTCTGAACTTTAATTACGGTCTCAAAAAAAGAATAAGATACGGCCACAAATTTGGGAATAATAGCAGAACTTTTAAAGACAACCAAGTGGGAAATAGAACAAAATACCAAGAAAAGTCAGTTCTCCAAAGTAAGATAGAGAAAATATTCAAACCCAGCTAAGTGGCAAAGGTAACAGTACTAAAACAACTCCTCGAAACACAGTGACTGAGACTGTATGACTTCAAGTAAATAACCATAAAGTCAGCCACAAACAAGGAGGGAAAAACCCACACACAGAACACAACCCACCAAACCTGCATTAGAGAGAACTCAAGACAGGGAGCAGAATCCAGGGGCACGAGAAGAGTTTCAGAATCTCATTTCGGCAGCTGGCACTCCTGGATGAGCTTCTTCAGTCTCAGACACTTTCACAGATTCCTAATGCTGCCCAGCGGGAGGGGAGGCCGTGCACATGTGAAGTTTAAGTGGAGATCTGCAATGGTCTCATTTGAGTTGTCCCACTCCATGGGTAAATATTAATTTTGAATATAATATATGAAAGAATAAAATATCTTTTTGCTTACCCTCTGAGCTTTTGCAAGTTCTTCTTTTAATCTTTCATAGCCCTTTTCTCTGACTTCCAAAACAGACGGGCTTCGTAAACGAGACAGACTGTCAGTACTCAACCCAAATATATCATCACTGCCATCACAAGCCTCTGTTACAGTGGCACCCTGTAAGAACTCCCTCTCTGCATTACAGGTGTCTTTTCTTGAAGTTAATTTAGTTAACCCAGCTGTGACTCCAGAGGCAGGACAAGGCGCCGGGTCTGTCACATGGATGCTGCAAAGGAGAGTTCAGAAGACATCAGCAAATGCTCAAACGGAACTGGCACAAACGCACAGGTCCCAAACTGCACTAGCCAATCTGACAGCCACTATATTTAAACAACAGTGTGTCCTCAGTCAAAGCAATCACATTTCAAGTCCTTAAGAGCCCATGTGGCTAATGGCTATCACCTCAGCACAGAAACAGAACGTTTTAATCTAGAACAGGGGTCGGCAAACTAAACACAGGCTAAACCCAGCCTGCCGCCTGCTTTTACAAGGCCCCCAAGCCAACGAGGATGTTTACATTTTCAAATGGTTGGAAAAAAATAAAAATAATAATATTTTGTGGCACAAGAAAATTACATGAAACTGAAGATTCCGTGTCCACACGTAAAGTTTTACTGGAGCCTGTTCACCCACGTCCTGTCTGCGACTCTTGCGCACTTTAACAGCAGAGCTGAATGGCTGCCAGAGGCTGGACGGCCCTAAACCACTTACTCTCTGGCCCTTCACATAAAAGCTTTGTGAGCCTTGCTCCTGAACACTGACATGCACTGCTCTTCATGGGCAAGCTTACATTCTTCAAATTTTCTAAGATAATAAAATTTAAAATAAGGTAACCAAGCAAGCTGTCCATTGCTTAATACAATACTCCAAAATAAGCATTTTGATGATCTCTTACCTGACACTAGGTATTTCTGCACAATTTAAGTGTCTGGGGGATGAATACACAGGTTGTGTAGGAAGGTTGGAAACATCTAAGGCGTTAGCTGGAATGGGGGCAGAGCACAAAGCTGACGGGTGCGGCCGGTAGATGACGCCTGGTGAGGTAGTCTGCTCTTGAGTTCCCGGTTCACGCACACCAAGAAGGTCCGGAGAAGTAGGAGAAGCAAGGTTTACTTCATGGAAGCCTTCCAAGGGGTCACAAGCCATAGCAAAGCCTCATCATAAGATAACCTACGCTAAGACAAAAGGCAGGTGATTATTTTGAGACAGTGGCATTTACAATTAAATTAAGATGTGTAAATTATAAAACGCATCTAAGAGCCCATTATAAAGCATAGATGTACAACAAAGGAAATAGAAAAAAAAACTACACTCATTTAACATTTATTAAGTGACTTCAGAGTATACATAATACAAAAGGCAAACCATCAGATTTGGAATAAACTTGAAAGTGATAGCTACGCTGTTCAAGTGAGCACAACTAGGGGCCAGCCTAGTGGCGCAGTGGTTAAGTTCACACGCTCTGCTTCAGCGGCCCAGAGTTCACTGGTTTGGATCCTGGGCATGGACCTCCACACCGCTCATCAAGCCATGGTGAGGTGGTGTCCTACACAGAAGAACTAGAATGACCTACAACTAGGATATACAACTATGCACTGGGACTTTGGGGAGGGAAAAAAAAAAAGTACAATTAATAAGTAAGGAGGAATGAATAAAAATTTGCTAGATATTTTTAAGTTTGCTATTGTATGGGACGTTGGCTGGAACAGGCAGAAGAGACAGTAAAGCGATGCACACACTTGGAATGAGACAGATCTAAGTTCAATTAGCTGTTCTCTTCTGCCTCATCCTGACGACGTGACTTTGGATGAGTCAGTGTTTTGTCTTTTCTTTTTTATTTTGAAATAATTTCAAATTTACCTAAGAGTTGCAGAACTCTTGTATATCTTACACCCAGATTACAAATCGTTAACATTTTGGAACCATCTGAGAAGAGGTTTCAGACATGATGCCCACTGTCCCTTAATATCTCAAGATATATATATCCTCAGTATGAGGACAGTCTGCTATCTAACCACAAAGCCATCATCAAAATCAGGAAGTTAGCACTGATCAATATTACCGTCTAATCAACAGACACCAGTCAAACTTCACTGACTGTCCTAATACCTTCCTTTATAAGTCCAGGTTCCAATCCAGGGTAATGTATTACATCTCCCTAAGCCTTAAATTTCTCTTCTGATGGGATGCAAATGGGGACAACAATACTCCCTCCTTCTCCAGGGTGCTGTGAGGATTAGAGGGGATAATCCACGGAAAGCCCCTGGTACAAAGTTCGGCCTCAGTAAACACTTATCACAATCAGCCATTAACACTAACACGGATGCTTCCATTTCTCCCTAAGCAAAAAACAGTTCATAAAACTACTCAGTTACATCCCGAACTTACATGAAAACTAAAACGTGTACCACTCAAGTTTCTCACTTGAGGAATCTAAAAGAAATCCTATAAATCCTTTACTGATTTCCTAGTATCTACAGAATGAAGTCCAAACTTATTAGCCTGAAAATCAAGGTCTTCTGTGACCTTGATCTGAACCCAACCTCTCTTCCCAGTTTTTTCCTTCCTACAATAGTACTTTGACAATCTTGAGTGATACCTTCCCAGAACTTCCCAAAATTCCCAAACACAAGCACCAATAGAGCACATAATTACTTCATAAAATACATACTCTTAATAACAAGTGTTCAAAATAAGGCAAGTAGGGAACAACAAAGGCTGCAGTAAATTTGGGAAAGAAGAGAGCTGACCAAATATTCACATAGTTTCTCAAAATTACAGATTACTACATGTCACAGACTGGACAATCAAGATTGAAACCACTAAATCTACAAGTGCCAAATTTCAAATCCAAGAGATTTTTTTTTATTGTTTTTATTGTTGTTGTTACTGCTGTCAAGTCGATTCTGACTCCTGGCATCCCTGTGTCCAGCGGAGGGGACCCGCCTGTCTGTCTGCGCCATCCTCTCCCCTGCCCGTGCTTATCAGACAGTGCTCCACTGTGTTCACAGGGTTTTCATGGCCACTTTTTTCGCAAGTGGGTGGCCAGGTCCCTCTTCCTAGTCTGTCTCAGTCTAGCAGCTCCGCTGAAAGCTGTCCACCACAGGTGACCCTGCAGATATTTGAAATCCCAGTGACAGAGCTTTCAGCATCACAGCCACACGCAGCCGCCACAGGAAGACAACTGACAGATGGGAAGTGTCGTCCCTGACTGGGCCACGAGCCCAGGTCACAGGCGTGAGAGCACCAGATCTTAACCACCAGACACCAGGCTTTCTTCATTGTAGCAAAGGGTAACTTCAATCCTCAAAATGAAACCAATTCTTGTTTTTCATCTAAAATACTCACTGCGCCAAATGAAAGATCATATTAACAAGGAATTTAAAGTATTTACTACTCAATTATAATTTATTATTTTTTCATCCAAAAGAATGCTGCTCACTCCTTATTCATAATACACACACATGAACACACACCAAGCAAACATATGACCTGAATATTTCATTTTCACGTGAATACAGTTTACTAATTAATTCACTTCAGGGTAGAAAACAGGTTTCCACTGAACTCTGGCATTTTATCAGTGACTATGTATGATAGCTCCCTTCTCCTACACACGCACTTCTCATTCACCTCTCTATGCCTCAGAGGTTCACCAATCATAAAGCATGCAGAATCTGCGTGTCTGGAAATGCAAAACGGTACCAATCCTATGGGGGAAAATTCGACAATATCTAGCAAAATGAGAGATTTATTAAACCTATGACCCAGCATGCCCACTTTGAGAGCTTTATCCCAAAGACGAACTGGCAAAATAAAAAAAGAAAAGACACATGCATAAGGTTAGCAGCATTAGCAAAAGACTGATAGAATGAACCAACACACACCCTCATAATGAAGCACCAGACAGCTGTAAAAGGAAAGGAATGACATCTACATACTGCTACGCAGTCATCTTGGGGAGCTACTGACAAGTTAAAAAACAGAATAACTGTATATAGTAAGCTCCCTTTAAGAAAAAAATACAAGTTTATTTATATGTTTACATAACATACATACATATATGTATGTATTACCTGTATTTTAGAAGTGGAAGGATAAACCAAAAACTAATAAAAATAGTTACCTATAGCAAAAGGGGACAGGCACAAAACTAGTCTTTTCTGAATGGACCATGCCTTGTAGGTTTGAATTTGAGCTTGGAACCATGTAAATGATAAAACAAAATTAAATGTTAGAAAAGAATCCCTAAAAATGAAACAAATGAACCTAGGTGTATATTGAAATGGTAGCTTAACCACATAGAAAAGAGCTATTGCAAATGATTTTAAAACATAGCAATAAAACTGTGCATCCTAGTGGAACATATTGTAAGGACAAAAGAAACGAAAGAAATCATAACCGACTCTCAGTAATCACAGCAGTAACAATCCTGATGTTGCTATTCTGAAACTATTACATACAATAAGATTAAGCAAATAAGTTATGTTAATGTAATCTGGAACTAAGATTTTCAGCATATAAGAAATTTAAATACAAAATCAAAGAAGCTAAAACTCTGGAGAAGTCCTAAATTTGAATCAGAAATATCAGAAAAAAATTTCTATTAAAAAACAATTCCTAACTTTATCCACTGTGAAGGGATAACAGCAGCAACTAATTCAGGAGCGGCGAGTGCCTCTCGTGCCCAAGACAGCATTTCCTGCAAAAGAGAACAGGAGCTCCTCGGAAAATGGCCCAGCCCGGGGCAGGGACAAACAGACCCTGGGAACATCTTTCCACCAGGAAGCAAGAAAGCCATTCAAGACCACTGGACAGCATCACTGACCAGAGGGACAACCTGAACACCAAAAAGGACGGTATCTGTGAAGACTTGAAACAGAAACATTTTTAAATCCATGACTTCCTGAGAGTAAAAATAAGACGAAAACAAAATCTCACTGGTCCCCTTTGACTGGTGCTATGGAACCAGTTCATTATTTTGAAAACTGGTAAATAAAGGATTTATCCTGACTTCCCTGAACAACAGGAAACTAAAGAGTTTATGAGAAAAAGTCCTTCCTTTTAAAAGAATTCCATTTACTAAATACAACTTTGCCATCCTAATGAAATCATGGGTCTGGGCAGTAATTATCAACAGCTATTGAAACCCTAAGGTAAAAATCTATCTGGGGAACTCTACAGTTCCTGGATCGGAGTGATAGTACCTGAACTTACTGATGACATCTATCACAAAGAGGGAGACAGTCAGACTTGAGGATCGTGTGGTGAAAGAGGAAATGAACACCCATCCATGAAGCATCCCGCCCCCTAAGAAAAAGAAACGACCCCAATCCAATTAAGCCTCTAGGTCTTCACCAGCTCGCAGGAAATATCGAGGAGAGAGGAACATATTAAACACCACAGGGACGAAAACAGTAAAGTCTAGACTTCGGGAAGCTCGACTGAACAAACCACATGGTTTTTTCAGTAAATAAGCCGGAAAAAAAGAGGTAGAAGAGATTTCTAGATTTAAAAAGATACTTAAGAGATATAACTAAATACAACATGTGGACCTTGTTTGGATTCTTATGTGAATAAACCAAGTGTAAAAACAAATATTATGAGACAATCAAGGGAATGTAAACACAGGATATTACTGATAGTATTATGAAGTATCGTCAATTTTTAGGGATAGTAATGGCACTGTGGTTATGTAAAAAAAAAACCTGTATCTTTTAGAGACACACACTAAAGTACTTATAAGATGAAATAAAATTACTTTGATTTGCTTCAAAATAACCCGGGGAGAGAGAGGGAATGGGGGGCTGAGCCATCCAATTACCAGTCCCCAGCACGCAGAATTACAGGGCAGCGTCTCCATCATGGGAGCTAATGTCACTGAGCATTTAGTAACATCAGGTTCCAGCTGCAGCTGCGGGTGGCTGGGATGAAAACCCATGGCCATCAGACTCCAGGGGCCCGTCTGCGCACCACCACAACGCGCGACACCACTGGCACCGCCCTGCCATTCCACTGTTACATGGTTCTAACAAAAACGCTTCCCCTTAAGTTGAAGTCAAATGCACGGTCCCTGCAACATTCACCCTACTTTTCCTATATATACACACAGTGTTTCAGCTATTCTTTCAACAAGCACTTACTGAGGGCCTACTATGTGCCAGGCTCTGGGGAAAGAAGATGAAAGACTTTCTCTACTCCCAAATACTATCAATACAGCAGAAGAGATAGACAAGTAGAGGCGATGATACAGTGTGATAAACACCACAGGAGATGCAAACGCATGGAGAGAGCACACAGGAGGGCTGGCAAGTCAGAGGAAAGGACTTCCTGAGAAACTAAAGCTGAAGACCAGAAGAACAAGCAGTAATTAATGAGACAGACAAAGCCCTTGGAAGGGCTTTCCAGGCTCATCTGAGGTGTGAAAGCAAAGCATTTACGGAAAATACAAATATCGCGTAAACTGGAACAAACGCTACAGACATGAGAAACAAGCCTCAGAGAGGGGCAGGTCTGAATCTGCCTTCTGCAGGCGACTGGGCCAGTCTGCACCTCGGGTCTGGCCCCACATGGAGAGAACTGACAGAGAGAAAGCGTGCAGCACTTCACACAGCACCACCGAGCAGAGCCTCGACCTGCGGCGGCTTCATTCGGGGGTACATTTAAATATTACTTCAATTCAAGCCCCTTCTGAAAAGGTATTTTAAGATTAAATTTAACCCCTTTTTCAAGCACGTGAAATTTCTATAAAATGTAACTTAGCTGGTAATGAGCTGCCAACCACACTGGTCCAAAAGTCTCTGGCTCTTTAAAACACACAGAGGCTTTAAGGTTTCATATTCAAAGTTCTTACATGAGTAAAGTAAACTGCTATTTTTAAGCGGCAGTACTCTTCGCATTTAGTAATGAGTGATTTCGAGAACTAATTCCCACTGGAGATGATCCCAATTCATACACTAAACTTGTCAAGGATCACTGTCAGTACGGGAGAAGGATGACGGCATGAAATTCTTATGGGTGAATTACCAACACAGCTGGGCTGGCTTTATTATTACTCAGTTCTGAGTGATAAAGCTGATTTCCAATCAAAAGGAAAAGTGGATCAATTTGCTTCTGATCCCTGATAAGTATTTGTTATTTCTTCTTTCGAGAAGTCAGTATTATTGCAGCAAAAACAGCAGCCAATATTTACTAAAAGTTAACTATGTGTCAGTTAACTGAGTTCCTAAGAATTTCATGTGTACTACTCACTTAAGGAATGTCCAGAAAAATCCTAGTTATAAAAATTATTTTTTCTAATTAAAATGAATTTTCTAATTGAAAAAAAAAGGCACCCCTAAGACAACTCAGGAAATTAAGACAAATTACTGGTAAAATATTAATTTTCAATTAAACATCTGAAGGACATGGATAAAATGGATATGTATCATTTAAATGAAACTCAGGACCTCCATTTATGTCAGCAGTCCAAACGAACAAATAAAATCCATTTTCCCACAGAGAGCACATTCCCCTCATCTGACTTACCTTGGAAAACACAGGCTTTACTTGTAGGAAGAAACCATTTTAAAGCTGTGATTTTTATCTTTTTCCATACCAATTTAACACTGAAAATTAAATAATCTTAATTCTGTATTTACTACAATTCCTCAAAGCATGACACTCTGGCAAGTCCGTCATCTCCAGCCCAGGAGGGCATGTGGCATCGGGGCAGAGACACACCAGCACCTGCAGTGGAAGCTACGGCTCCGTCCCGACCAGGCTGAAGCTACACCTGCAGGCTCTGGCGGGTGATTAAACTCCTCTGAGCGCAAATGTTTTCACCTATTTAGTGACAGAACTGGACCCAGGGGTCCTGGGTGTGAAGTGGTGAGTGTACCTGTTAGAAGGAAGGCCAGGGTTTGCCCTCCCAAGAGGAAAAATTAACCAGCATTTGCTACTTCACCTAAAAGCCAGGACTCGCGATCAGGCTCAAATCCTAGCCGACCAGTCACAAATAAAGTGACCTCAGAGCTCTAAGTCTAAATTTCTCATCTGAAAATAGGGGTAATGACTGAACCTATCTCATAAGGTTGCCATGAGAATTAAGTCAGACAACACACAAAAAGCACTTAGCACCTACCCGCCACTTACCAATTAAAATTAGCTATTACTATGCCACAACTAGAAGGACCCACAACTAAAATATACAACTATGTACTGGGGGTATTCGGGGAGAAAAAGCAGAAATACATAAATAAATAAAATTAGTTATTACTAATTACAACATCTCTAAGGTGTTTTCTGACTAATACTTGCCAAATATCAGTACACTGTATCAGAACAAACATCATCATCAAGGAGGACAAAAAACAACGGCTGTTTTGTTGGTTTAAATATATTTTTTAAATTAAAAGCTTACTGCTGTGAATGTTCTTCCTCAACAAAGCAAGCATCTGTATATTGTATCATACATATGAAATCTATTTCACTTTTATCACGATAGAAATTAAGTAACTCAAGGTCAAAAGAAAAAGTTTAACAATTACGTAACATATTATTTTTCTCTTTTAATTTATTGACAGACTGCTGGGCGCTGGAGGGCAGGGAGAAAGGTCCAGATGCTTTCTTTAATTCCCAAATGACTTCTTAATTTAGCACGAACTATGGAAGAAACAGCTTCTGTCATTAAAAATCAGATTGTTGCTTCAACAGTGTATAATGAATTAAAGTGTTACAAATTCCATCAATTAATTCATTTCCTTGAAAGTCTTCATCAACAGTTAAAAATATATATTTATTAAATACATTTTATACATATAATTCTGGTATAAAATAAGCGTGTTTAATAAATTTTTATCGACTGTATTTGTTGGAATGGAAGGATGACTGCCAGCTGCGATTCCTCAGGGCAAATCCTGGCACTAAGTCCTAAGAACACAGGTATGAAAACGGACTAAAGAGATGGCACACAGCCTATTATGAGCCACTATATGATTACCCTGAGGATGTGGAGAGGGAAGGAGACAGAGGAGAACGTTTCAAGGAGAAGCAAAACATAAGTTAAGACTTTAAAAGCTGAATAGGAGTCCAACAGACGGGCTGGGAAACAGGACAGGACAGTCGGGGGATAAGTGTTTGGCACTAATGATACTAACAAAGGAAAAACCGACAGGAAACCAGGCTGGAGAGGCAAACGTGACAGATCATTAAAAGCTTCATTTAACACAGAAAATATTGCTTGGAGTTTATCCTGAAGAGATGGTCAGCTGTACATTTTAGAAAGTGCAGGTGTACTGTGATGTCATTAGAAAAAGGACTCCCAAAGCAATGAGGACTTAAACTAGAGAGAAGAGACTAGAGACAATTGGTTAAGAGATGACTGCACCAGCTAGGCAAGAGATTATGAAGGTCTGATGGAACGCCAAGGTCATGCATTGGGAAGTGAGGGGTGGAGGCATATATGTATATGAAAAGTATTCCGAACAACAGCTTCACTTTTATTGATACATACACATATACACACATATACATCGCTTCTTGGCCTTTTGGCTAAGATCAAGTGTACACACATATATACTACACGGTTACATTGTGTGTGTGTGACATACACACATATACACTGTATACATCATTCTAGTTACTCCTCACAGTATGCCTTTGAAATGCTTCTTATCTCTTCGTCAAGGTCAGACAGTCAATAAATAACAGCTGGGATTCAAATCCTGATGTACCTGACTCCACTCCATCTAAGAATCATTTAAAAGGTAAAACTGATTAGGGAGGGAGGGGTGGACTCAGAGAGAGGTTAGATCAAGCCAGAGGATCCCCAGGGCAGGTCTAACCAACCAGAAGCAGTGAACAATTCCAGCAGAAGAACGCAGGTTAACCCCTGAACCCTTGTCTCACTTTCCAAAAGAGAAACTGAAGTTTCCTCGAACGCACTGTTATGAATGAGCTTCTGTTACTGCTTCGTGTTGCTTCTACCCTTTCCCCCAAATTCTCTTGGCATCATCACTTCCTCCTCTATTTTGCTGCCATGCTGGGATTTTAAACACTTTTTCACCCCCCTATAGCACTTGGGGGAAAAAAGCATATAAATAAACATAAACAGAAGCTTGATTTTACCACAGTGGCTTATCCTGTGTATTTAGAAAAGCTGTGAATATTTGACTCTAAGGAATTAGTGTTAATTATTTTAAGGGTGTAACAGTATTGTAACTGATTGCCCTTCTCTTTTAGAAATTCATACTGAAAAATTTACAGATGAAATAATACAATGCTTAGAATTTGCTCAAAATAATACAGGAGGGGACAAGCAGACGGGGCAGGACTAACCACTGTTGATGGTTATTTGCACTAGATGATGGGAACTTTGAGGTTCATTACACTTTGGAGTCTACTCATTTTATTTGAAAGTCTCTGTAATTAGAAAGCTTTGAGATTTATTCAACACAATATAAATAAAAGAGAAAAAGTAAAACAAAAAAGTACATATATAAAAAATCATTTTCTAACTTTTATTATCTTAAAGTTGGTTTTCCAACCTAACATTTGGGTTGTAACCAAAAAAATTCACATTTACATTTTAAGAAGCATTTTATGCTTATAAGTGTGAATTTAATTAATAAGTCAAGGGAAAAATTAGTCAGATGATCAATGAAGCTACACAATCTTCCCACTTTTATTAAAATAGACCACAGCTAATTCCATTTACTAAGTCCACAGGACTTAAACGTGCAACTAGACATATTGAGAGATTTTAGTTATTGCAAATTCTTAAGTGAAGGGTTTCAGAAAATGCTCAGAACTTACTGGGTTACTAATATTGTCTTTAATTACAAATCCTTGGAACAGAAATATTTCAAAAAACTGTTTTGTGAGTTTCTTTTTCCTAACAGTGGAAGCCTCCTTATTTTGTATATGTAAGAATGTATGTCACCTAAACATTCAATAGGCAATGAAGCATACACTGATGGGATAAAAACAACACTAAGAGTCTTTAGAGAGGAAATGAACAGCAAAGCAGTGAAGAGCGGAGACAGTGATTCCAGCTCCCTCTGTTAAAAAAAAGAGATAAAACAGTACGTACCCTGAGAGCATCAAGACTGGAGAAACTGAGTTTTTAAAAGTTTGGGGAAACCTGAGCATTTTATCAAACTAGCTTCAGAAAACCTTCCTTCCAGTTCAGATTCTGTCACTGACCAGCTGTGTGACCTTGGGCAAGTCACTAACTTCTCTGAGTTCAAATATCATTTTCTTCTCAACAGGAAATTACTTCAAAGATTTACTTACTGTTTTCAAACTTACTTTGGTTGTTTCTTCGTATTTTATCCCTGTCAACAGGTGCCCCAGAACAAATACTCAATACGATCACTCTTCTTTAGACGCATCAAATTGCAATTCACTTTTTTAATTTGTTCTAAGCCATCATCTGCATGCTCCTGAATACTTCTAGAGCACTCTCACATTCTTGAACAAAGTTTCTTTATAGTACTAAACTGTCATTTCATATTCTTTGTGTAGAGCTTCACCAACTTCCATTATGCTCACATTTACAACCCTGTTGTTAACGACAAGCACAAATCTCTCATAAATTTGAACTATTTCAATAATTTTCATTCTTTTTCCTCTGATCTAAGAAATCTTAGCTTATGGCTACAGCTATTTAATTTTGTGTTGCTGATATCCTAAGATAAATCAAGATTACTTTCTCATTTTTTCCTAACAATGACTACATACCACTTAAGCTTATGAAACGATTTCACGTAGTTGTAAGGTGAAAGGAAAAGCAGAAGGGAAAACAGAGCTAGCAACTAACGCCACCTGCTCTACGTATCCCTCTCTCCCTCAGTGCCCACAATCCTCACTCTGAACACTCATTTCATTTCTATATCAATGCTAGATCAATTCCAACACACCCAAACATTCTTCCGCTGACCCTCCACCAGCAAACACAGCACAGTACCTAGCAGGTTGCAAGCCCAATGCTAAAGCTCTAACACAGGCGAGAGGACCCGAGCCCTGCCCTGCCCTCAAAGCGTGGGTACACTGGAGGAAGACTCCTCGTCAATAAACAGTACAACGTAAATATCAGAACTAATGGGTGCCAAAATGGAGACACATACTCGGTGCTTTGGAAGCATTAAAGGGGAAAAAAAAAAAGTAACTGGCAAAGCTAAGGACGGCAGTACAGAAAAGGAGACACGAGCTAGGAAAGAGTTTTCAAAAGCTCAGATATTTTACTTTTAGGAAATGAAGCATATTTAAATAATTAACTTAGTAACCAATTTACTACCCTTTGTTGAACTACATCTTAACCAGAACTATACTGGACAAAGATTTAGTTTGAAAAAGTGTACTCACTCAGAATATCCTCAAAGCTTTCCCTCAACACCTCAACACACAATGTCCCTACCACGCCTCAGCCTTCCTCTGCACCGTCCTCGTGGGCACTCTGCTCTCCCCAACCATCCCAGCACCGTCCTCGTGGGCACTCTGCACTCCCCAACCATCCCCCACCGTTCTCGTGGGCACTCTGCACTCCCCAACCATCCCGCACCGTCCTCGTGGGCACTCTGCACTCCCCAACCATCCCGCACCGTCTTCGTGGGCACTCTGCACTCCCCAACCATCCCCCACCGTTCTCGTGGGCACTCTGCACTCCCCAACCATCCCGCACCGTCCTCGTGGGCACTCTGCACTCCCCAACCATCCCGCACCGTCTTCGTGGGCACTCACTATAAGTACAACTACATATACGTGCACATGTGAAAAGCACCTTCTAAATCTCGAGGAACTTACAAAAGATATGGGAATGATTAAATGGCCTACCTTCCAGGCCCCTTATGAATACTTTAACCCTGGCTGCAACTTGCAGAAGAGATGCTCAATGAATACCTGATTTAAAAATCTCTGGTGACACACTAAGAATTACTTACTAGACTAATATTAACTATCTCATAAAAGCTACATTAAAAACAATTCTTCAGCGTTACAACCTACACATGAACAAGCAGTGGAGTGCAGTGGCTAAGAGCATGGACATCAAAGACAAACTGCCTGACTTCTAATCTAGTGCAGTCACCTAATTAGCTGTGTGACGCTGAGCAAGCTACACAAAGTCTCAGTTCTTCAATCTCCTCAACTATACACTGGATGCAGTACTGCCTAACGCCTGGGTCGCTGAGATAAGCTGGCACAAGGCCTGGACCAGAACCTGAAACACGGCAAGCTCTAGACTCAACAGCAGCAGCAGTGGTATCACCATCATCAAAAAACTTGGATACTTTTTAACCAGAAATACAAATGAAAACACCTTTCATCTGCCGGCCTCCTTACACACAGAGCTCCTTTACAGAAGGGCAGGTGTGGGAACGGAAGGAGCAAGCGCGGGAGGAGCTCCATCCGGGGCAGTCACACTCGTTTTTAATCCTGGCTCTGCCACTGCTCAGCTATATGACCCCCGACAACTAAGTAAACACCTGAGTAACCATAGAAACTAAGCAAACAACTGAGTAACTGTAGTCGGGGTCTCTCTGAGCCTCTCTTTATCTGTGAAATGCGATACCACCACCTACACCCCAGGAAAGTTCTGAGGACTAAAGGAGTCAAGGCACACCGTCAAGCTTGTTTGTTCCTTCTCCCTACCCCACACATCTCACATGGAGCATCTCATCTAATTCTCGTCCCACTATGAAGTTCAGATTAGGCCAAACCATAGGGAAAACAGGTGAACATGGCAAATTCATACGGTTCAGTCTAATACTATACCCATTTGCAAATGGAGAAAATAAGCTCAGAGAGATTAAATGATTTACTCAAGGTCATATGCACAGTAAATAATGGAGCTAAAACTTAAAAAAAAAAAAGATTTAATAATTTTCATTTGACCAGGTCACTAATTGGTTCAATGAGTCCTGCTCAGGAAGGGGGAAAAAGGTATAGTAACCACCATAATACATGTAAAACTAGTGTGCCTGCAAGCTTTTGTTCTACCATATTAAAAAATGTCGGGGACCCAGATTTCTAAGACCCCTTGAATTTTAAGAATTATTTGTGGTCTACGTGTGTGTTGGGGAGGGAGGGGTTGAGAGTTAAGGAAAAATTAGAGGAAAAAATATTAAAGGAAGTATATGCATAACTACAGTAATTCAAAAAGCACAACTGGGTCTAATTAGAAACTCCACTAATTAGAAACTCCACAGGCAGCCGAACACCAAATATCCATCCTGGTGAAAGGTTAGAGGTATTAACGCGACAGACGAATTATTTGCCAAACACACGAGGAAGAGTTCTACTAAATGTATCCACTTTGGTTCACAAAGGTATGCACTAACATAGTAACTTTACTGTAGCGGAAAAAGGAAACAATTCAAAGGCTTTTCTTCTATTAGCAAGAAACATACCGTTGCGGTAAAACTATGTAACTGGTGTTTACTTCCATAAATTCCACAAGGGCTGTAGGATTAGCTCACATAACCCCTATCTGGGATACAATGTCCGAACATACAAAGTCCTACCAAAACGCACAGCACTGGCAAACAAACAACAAATGTTACCAGAACGAGGTCCCAGGGACACTGGTGGCATATTTAACAGCACCAAGCATTCGCCACGACCGGCCCACAGATCCAGCCTGCCTGTTCTCCTGGACTCGCCATTCCCCTCTCCTTTTCTAAAAAGCTGCACGAACAGGAGACTCAGAGTGAGCACAAGGGCCGAGGGGGTCTCAGCAGCCACGGGCGGTCAGGGGGTCTGCGCGCACCGCCGGCGGCCGCCCCGCAATCATGCAATCGCCAGGAGGGCTCGGGGCGCCCCCCACGCGGAAGGAGCGCCGGGGGGGAACCGGCTCCCGGGGCCCCGCCGCACCTGCCGCCGCACCTGTGGCGTCCGCGCGGGCCGGGCGGGGCCCGGGTGACCCGACACGCCGCGCAGCGCGGCCCGCCCCCGGCGCCCAGCGGCCGGACGCGCCCCAGCCCGCGGGTCCCGGCCGGGGGAGCTCGGCCCGCCGCACCCGCGCCGCGCGGGGACCGGGCCTCGGGCCGAGCCGCGCCGAGGAGCCGCCGCCCGCCGCCGGCCTCCCGCCTGCCTCCCGCCCGCCTGCCTCCGCCCCACGTCCGCCGCCTCACCTGACCCACTCGGCGGCCGCCGCCCGCGCTCAGGGCAGCCGCACGCCGCACCCTGGCCGCGAGAGGCCGGCAGGACGCGGGCCCACGCCGCTCGACCCGCCCGCCGAGCGCACTGCGCGGGAGCCGGGCGGGACTGCGCCTGCGCCGGGGCGGGCCGGGGGCGGGGCCGGCTGGGGCGGGGCGGGGCCTGGGCGGGGAGCGCCCGTCCAGGCAGGGGAAGGCGGGGCCGGGGCTGGAGCCTGCGTGGGGCTGGGGCGGGGTCTGCGTGAGGCCGGGGGCGGAGCCTGCGTGCTGTGGGGCGGGGCCTGCGTGAGGCCGGGGCGGGGCCTGCGTGAGGCCGGGGGCGGAGCCTGCGTGCTGTGGGGCGGGGCCTGCGTGAGGCCGGGGGCGGGGCCTGCGTGCTGTGGGGCGGGGCCTGCGTGAGGCCGGGGCGGGGCAGCGTGGGGCCGGGGCGGGGCCTGCGTGAGGCCGGGGCGGGGCAGCGTGGGGCCGGGGCGGGGCCTGCGTGCGGCTGGAGGCGGGGCCTGCGTGAGGCGAGGCGGGGCTGGAGGCGGCGCCCGAGGTGCCGGTGCCGCCGCGGCCCTGGTGCAGGTGGGCTCCTCGCAGGCGCGGCGCGAGCCCAGGTGCCCCGGGCAGTGTCCCCGGTGCAGGCGTGGAGTTGTGTCGCCGGCCGCAAGGCCTCGGTTCGCCCCGGGGGTGTTGGGCTCTTCGGGAGTCGGGAGAGGGATCTTCGATGTGAGTTGAGGACTGGTAGAACCAGCCGCGTCCATGTGTAGGACCTTACTGCGCCGGGGGACAGGTGGGGAGGAGGAGGAGTCGATAGAACCCAGATCCCGTCATTCCAGCAACTGCAGAACATTCGGGAACGTTGTTTCTGCACCTGCCTTCTCTCACCTTGTGTGTCAACTCTTGTCAAACTTCCACCCCGTTCTAGGTCCTCCAGGGAGGGAAAGTGAAAATACAGAACCAGGCTCCCAAAATCTGATCAAACAGAGGCGATCGCTGTGCGTGTCTGCTTAGTAAAGGAGAGACTTGCCATTTGTGTGATACACACTGAAGAGAACCGTCAGTGTGATGTCGATCACGTCTCCTAGAGGCGGTGAAGCAGGGAAGGTCATGAGGACGGCTCTAGGAATCAGAATTCCGGGATTGAATTCGCCACCTGCTAGACATGTGACTTTAGGCAACTGATCTCTAATCACCCAATTTTCCCATCATAAACAGGGATCATAAGAGTACCCACCTCACTGAGTTGGCGAGAGATTAAATGGTTTAATGCATGTGAAATACTTAGTGTCCTGCATGACACAGAGTGCCTAATCAATATTAGCTGTTATTAATAACATTGTTACTGTTATCATGTACCTATAATTCAAACAGAGACCAGAAATTTGTTGTTTACTTTTATACTCCACTTCCAATATCGCAAGTCCTATCCATTTCTGATTCCCAAATAATTCTTGAATCTATCTCATCTCGTATTCACTCCCTCTGGATATGACCTTCCTTAATGGACTCCCAGCTACTCTCCCTGACACCATGTCAGTGATGTCATGTCACAAATGATGCCATTCGATCATCAGACATTCACTGTGCTCCGTTGACGTGCCTATTGCTGGGTCTGGGGACAGAGAAACCATTACACACAGTCTGCACCACAAGAACTCAAACATAGGGAGACAAGTGTGTCAGTAACAAGTGGAGTGAATAAACTCAACGTGCAGCAAACTACTTGAGTCCTCCGGTCTTGCCATCCTCGCTCATCACCCTGTCTCCACGTAGGCTGCTGGTTTTCTTCCCATCAGCTGACCCTCCACCTTTCATTCCTGGCTGATTCTCGCCTATGCTTCATTATCAACCCAGGCACCACCGCCACTGTGAATCCTTCCCTGTTGCTGCCACCAGCCCTATCTGGGTTAGGTGCCCGTAACTGCTCGCATCACGCCTTATCTCCTTCTAGCACTTATCACATAGAATGGTAATTGTCATTTTTCTATATTCCTAATTACTATGAGCTTCTTGAGAATAGGCTCAAGGCCTGAATGTAGGTAGGGCTGACTCAGTACATGCAGATGAGGGGATGACATACATGCAGATGCACTGTCTTGGTCTATAAATGTTGAGAGGACAGACCCTATGACATGTTCCACATAGGACTGAAGACATCCCACATCTGTAGGAAAGAGTAGGCACGAGCCATATGCCTGAGTCCCATGTTGGTCTGTTTGAAAATCACCTGCCACCCACCAGGCTCTTTAGAATGTATTTATTGGTGTTTCCTCTCACATACTCAACCAGCTGGCACAGTTTGAGGATGAAAAGAGCGATATGAGTAGTTACCTGTGATAACACTCCAGTGTCCTTGCAGCACAGAGACCAACATACATCTAGAATGTTAGAATCTGAGCCTGCAAGATATATAAAGTGTTGTGAGCATCCTAGGTCAGATTGCTCACCCAGATGTTAAAGGGATGGACACTTCATAAACTTTGAAAACATGATGACAGATTTTGTAGTGTGCTCAAGTTTGCCTTCTTTCTCTTTCTTTGAAAAATAAATTATACAATTAATGTCAAATACAACATATAGAATAATATTGTATTTTTTTAATCTTAAAACTTTCCTCTCCATACCCGGGGCAGTGCAGATATCTAGAATTTAAAGTTGAACAAGTCATTCTAAGGTTGTTACCCTTAGTTATAACTTTTATTGCTTGTTTTCCTCTGTTTCATTTTCAAAGTTTGGAAAATGTACGTTTATATGGTACTTTCCAGTTTCAAACTGACTTCACATTAATTAGCTCATGAGTCCTTTACAAAACACCATCGGACACAGGTGGAAAGGTGGTTATTCTTCACCATTACAGATGGGGATCTGGGACCACAGAGTTAGGGCCCTGGTCTTCAGAATGCAGTACAATAGCTTACAAATAAATGGAGTTAAAACTCTTTAAAAAGCACACTGGACTTGCAAGCCCAGCTTATGGCCAACTAGAGACTGGCTGATTCTCCCAGCAAAAGCTCAAAGTGCTAAATAAAACATATCAAACATCTTATCAAACATATTAATAAGCTGACAGGAACATAAGAACCCCTGAAAGGCAAAAACTAGATAAAAGCAGGAAGCTGGACAGTAAATAATAACAATGCAAAATGGAAAAAAAAATCTTGTTATAGGGAAAAATGTACCAAAAGTAATCTATTTCCTTGTCTAGCAAAACAGTAATTTGTGGGCCAGTGCTTGCATTCCCATAAAAATTGGCTTCTGCAACTCCTTTGCAAAAGCAGAGCTGTCTCTAACGTGACTTTCATTAGATCAATTATAGGCAACTTGCATTTCAGGCCCTTTTCCTGATATTGAAATAAGCAACTGAAAAAATCGGAGGGCTGAGAGAAAGGGCTAACATAAGAGCTTGGACTCCAAAAAGTATGGTTCCCTTCAAAACAGTCCTCTGAACAGCCCCGGGACATATAAGGAAATGTTTTCGTAATTGGCTGCTGACCCAGAGTCTCCCATAAATGCTGTCCATTAAACAGATATGATTTATTGCTTCTCTCTGCCAGGTTCCTGAATAATCTGCAGTCAAAGGAAGAGAAGGAGGGAGGAGATGCAGGGAGCAGGCTCCTGGCCTCCTCAGTGTTCCAGTCCCAGTTTCCAGACTGTTCCTCAGCTTCCTTCATCCCTGCCCGTAGGCTCTGTGAGAAATCTTTGTATCCCTAAAATAATTCCTCTGTTTTGCTTAGATTTTACGTGCATTTCTGTTACTGGCCACCAGAAAATTATCCTAAACAATATATTTTCATGGGGGGATAGTTTTTATAGCAGTTAAAAACTCAAAGTAACAGTAGCTTAAATACAATAAAATTAATTCCTCTCTCGTAAGTGTAGGCAGTGCAGGGCTGGTGTCGTGGCGCTCTCATCAGTACAGACTCAGGCTCCTTCTGTCACATGGCTTTACCATCCTAAACATGCAGCTTCTCTCTTATGGTCCATGGCTGCTCAAGCTCCAGCCATCACATCCTTTTTCCAACCAGCAGAAAGGAGGTAGGAGAAGAAAAGAACATACCACTCTGTGTGTGTGACACTTGCAGAAGTTGTATGCAACACTGCGCTTTCACCTTATTAGTCAGAACTTAACTATAAGTGATGTTGAAACATGTATTCTCTATTGTGTTGCCATATGCCCAGCTAAGAAGCAGTGGTTCTAATACCAAGGAAGAAGGAAAGAACAGGTATTGGAGATGACCAGCAGTCTCTGGCTCATCTGAGACCAGACACAGGATAAGGGAAATGGCAGTGGGCTGGAACCTAGAAACAGAGCAAAGGCTTGTAAGGAAACATGCGAGGGGCTCAGTGGAGGAGAGCAATGCAGAGCAGTGAGCACATGGAACGAGTGCAGGTGGACAGAGAAGCCTGGACAGAGATGTGGGAGCAACCGGAAGCTCATAGCCCCCCTGAAGCATGTGGGATTTAGGAGTCAGAAGGGGATCCCTGGAGGATTTGGGTCTGGAGTGAAATGATTGTAACAGTGCTTCAGGATGAGGGATGTGGCGGCCGTGCCTGGGATGCACTTGAGGGGGTGACCAGAGGCAAGGGGTCAGTTGGGAGGCTCCCACGAGACAGGAGTGCCTTTACTGCAGCAAAACAGGGAAGGGGAAGCGCGTCAAAGGATGACTTTGTCTAAGGCGACAGCTGGTCAGATGTCTCCCTCTCTCTTTTTTTCTTGCTTGTTCAGCATCCCTCATACCTTCCTGAGATCAGCACAGTGGTTTTATTTGGGGCAGTGCCCTTCTACCATGTGCTATCCAAGGGCTTCAAGTGAGCTGAATTCCTCCCACCTCAGGGACAAGCCTGTGACCCAAGCTTAACCAACCAGGGAACCCTCCTGGTCTCCGTGGTTGGCTCACGATCAGCAAAAGACTCCAGCAGAGCCAGTAAGAATTAGTTCTGGGCCTTTTGGGAAAAGTGAATCTTTATAAGGATTCCTGAGAAATTCGAATGTGACCCTGAAGCTGCTGGCAGCCATCTTGCCGCCTAACAGGGAGAAGGCAGATCTGAGAGATAGGAAAACCAAGTGTGAGTCATGTTGGCAATGCTGGACTTCCTGGATCAAGCTGTGACTGAAGCTGGACACCATGAACTTTTTCATCATATGAGCCAGAATTTTCCTTTTGCTTAAGCCAGTTTGTGTTGGGTTTTCTGCCTGAATATACAGAAATAAAGGCAAGAAAGACATCAATGATAATTCCAGGCTTTAAAAACAGTATCATCTACCTTTGTCATATGTAGTATTAACAGACTTGTCTCTGAATAATTTTACCTGTTTGAAAAAACCAAATCTACCTTCAAAGAGAGGATATTTGGTATAATTGGGACTGTTCATAATTATGCTATGAAAGCTCTGAAAGTAATCACAGAGTCATAAACTATTGGAGCTGGAGGAGACCTTGAAGTCACCTCACCTCACTTCACCACCTGTCTTCAGTGATGAAGACTGAGACCCAGAAAGGTGACGTGATTCATCCAGTCACAGAGCTCACGTGTGTGGTCTTGACGAGGCCTTGGAATACTAGTCTATATATTTCCATGGTATGATTCTATGCTTCAAAACAGGACACCTAAAAATGTTTTCAAATACAGTTGAAATACCTATAAGACAAAGAGACAACTCCCCATGAAGTGGCTGTTTCGAGAGGACGATGTTCATTTTGAAAGCGGGGAGTGCCGGCAATGTTCACCACCCGCTCTGGAGGATAGATGGTCTTTCTGTACAGCGTTGCTGCACTCATGCCAGTGTATAGTAAGTGAACTAACCATGCTATGTTGATCCCTCACAGCTGGACCTGGATAGAAACCTGAGCCAGAAGCAAGCCTGTGTGGTTAGATCGGCTGTGAGGAAGGTCGGCCTTCTGCAGGGGCGGGAAGCTCTCCTCAACGGGATCCTCCATTCTGCTGATGAAATCAACCCAGTCAGTTCCCCTCTCTGAGAATATGAGTGCACAGCGTGCACTGAGAGGGTGGTCCTTCAAGCTCAACTGGCAACCCCACCAGGATAAACTACCCTTCATGAGGTCTGTTATTCATCCTCACTGTCGAAATACTGGGACCCACATCTAATAGTCCCTGTATCTTTCAACAATTCTTCCTGCTTCCAATCCCTTATTTACTGAGTGTCCCTTAGGTGCCAAATGCTGACTTAGATGCCGGGAATATGCGAGAATAAGACAGCGCCTGCCTTTGTGCTCTTATTCTAGTGGAGGAGATGTTAACATGGGAATAGATGTGCATAGATATTTGTTAAGTAGTCACGCTGGCTATGAAGAACAATAAAGCAGAACTCATCACTTTGTGAGAACTTGGTCACACGGCCAAACGTGGCTATATGAAAGCCTGGGAAATGCAGTCTCTAGATGGAAAGTCATCGCGCAGGAAGAAGGGAGAACCAGCAGTGGCCACAAAGGACGCTGGGGTAGAGCCAGGGGAGAAGTTATGTCAGCCGTGCTGCATCTAACACATTCACACATTCACAAACAGTCCACCTGGTGGTTAAGTTGACCCGAAGGGAGTACTTGCCTGGTTATTCACATAAAAATACAGATAACTTGTATTCCTTGGGTCACTTTTGGGGAGTCTGAGACTTTTTGTCTATTAAACTTTGCCCCACTCTGTAGTTGTCATTCATCAGTATTTACTGTGTATCATTATTGTGCTAAATGCTGCTCAATCGAATAGATCACAGAATATTTCTGAGATAGAAACAAAAGCATTTCTCCATTCTCCAAGGAAAACATCCTGCCTCAGTGCCTTCTCTATTGCTACATATGTTATCTCAGCCAGTTTTTTCTATTAAAAACATTATCCATTCCAGTGCATATACCAGGAGTTCTCATGCAAATACCCACACCCTTGTAGGTCAGCCCATTAACATTATGAAGGTACAGTGGGTGAAACACCAGCGTCTGAGACGCTTGGCCCCGGCCTTGTGATCAGAAGCTTCGAGGACTGGGCCTGACTGCTGAAATTTCTAGCAGACATTGGGAGCAATTCTTACAATACCAGACTTTAAGAATCAACAGTAAAGGATATAAGGAAAGTAAAAGTCCCCAAACTACAATCTAGTGGAGGTAACATAATATAGACATACAACAGTGATTTCTAAAATGTACTCTGGAGAAACTTCCAGAATTAAAATGCTAGAGTAGCTATAGCATCCTCTATCCGCCTCCTCTCAGAATTTACCCAGTATCAGGAATAATGACACACAAAAATGCAAAATCCATGTTAGCTGAAAACGGGAGACACCTGGAACCCTGGACTACAGGTATAGGCGGAAGTACCGTGAAGGGCAGGAAGACTATAACCATCTCGCTGGCGGCAGTTCTCAGAAAATGTCAACAAAGCACACTGCACACCTTTAAGTGACTTACCTTAGGGGCAAAACCAACCACCCTTCAGTTGAAACGCAGGAATCAAGTACAAGGTTGGCAGCAGCACCTCCTTCACCGTGATTTATTATAGAAAGGAGGTAAGACACGGGGGAAAAGGAATGTTCAGATGTGCCGTATCTGCAGGAAGCCTTCTGTCGGTGAGGCACAATGGAAAAAGTAGACTGCAAGGCGAGCAGCTCTGCCACTGCCAGTATCTCTCAGTTAGAAGTGGAAGCTAGGGGAATGCATCCTCACGAGCTCACATGACGAGGAGGATTCCCGTTAGGCTGGAACATGGTCCAGACCCCTCAGCACAAACCTTCTGCAAGTAGCATATCTGGGAAAACCTCTCCTCCTTCAAAGATGTGTAAGCAGTCGAAAATGAGCCAGCATAAAAAGACACCATAAGAAAAGAGGAAAGAGAGAATAAGGAAAAATGGCAAATCAAAATTCTTATCAGAAAAATGTTTCACCATTTAGCAAAAGAAATTTTTAATCAAACTTATAGCCATAAAGTTTAACAGTTAATGATGCAACTGTTGCTTTTAAAATAGGACCACAGAAAAATAATAATAAAATAAAATGAAATAAAATAGGAGCACAGAGCAGATACTAGAGCCTAAGGAAGAAAAGCCAAAGTTGAAAGAAGATAATTACTGTGTCAAAAACTCACCACAGATTAATTTCTAGCACATAAAAGTAACTTTTCAAATGAAGAAGAAAAAGAAAGGAACCCCAAGAGAAAAACTGGCAAAGGAACAGAAAATTTAGGGTAGAGAAAACCCAGAATATTAGCAAGCAAATGAAGAAATGCTCACACTCATTAGCGATGTCAAGTGTTTGGGGCTATAAGACTCCAGGAGCTCACTCCAGCATTACCAGGGAGCGCGTGATCTAAGTAAAGTAAGTTTTTGCCTATCCCATGACCCAGAATTTCTGCTCCTGGGTGTACATCTCAAAGAAATTATACTGGTTCATTGCAGGTGCTGTGGTCTGAATGTGTCCCCCCAGAATTCATGTTGAAACCTAACCCCCAAAGTGATGGTATTAGATAGAAAATGGGCCTTGGAGATAAGTAGGTCACGAGGGCTCCACCCTCATGAATGGGATTCGTGGCCTCCTAAAAGAAGCCCTGGAGAGCTCCCTCTGCCTCCCACCACGCAAGGACACAACTGGGAGTCTGCAGTCGGCGGCCTAGCCTAGAAGAGGCTTCACCAGAACCCAACCACGCTGGTACCGTAATCTCCCACTTCCAGCCTCCAGAAGTGTGAGAAAGCAATATCTGTGGTTTATAAGCCCCCCGGTCTATGGTATTCTGTTATAGCAGCCAGAACGGACTAAGCAGCAGGTTGTTTGTGGAAGCGGAGCGGGAAGCACTCCGGGTGTCCATCACCAGGAGAGGAATAGGTAAGAAGTGGCAGGTGCACGTCATGCAGCACTGTGCATTTAGGAGTACCTGATCGGGGGCCCCAAAGCCATGTGGATGGATCTTAAAAACATGGTGCTAAGTGAAAAAATTAGATAATGATCATAAATACCATGTATGTACGTTAAATGTGATATATAGAAACAATGCCCATTTTACAAAAACACATAAAAAGATACACATTTAACAGATTTGATTGGTTGCCTATTGCGGCTAGGAAGAGAAAGGAAGAAATAAACACGTAAAGCTGGCTACACACGAGTTAATTGTGATAATGTGGCATGAACTGATAAGTATGATTAACTCAACTTTTTCAACTCTCTTCACTTGAAATTTTAACAAATGAAGTAAGACCACAAAAGGAGCTTAAACATGAATTGAAAGAAGTGAGAGAAAAAAATTAAACTGTCTCAAAAATGAAGGCAGCCTTGGAAATAGCACAAAAGAAAATAAATAGTTGTTAAGGAAAAAATGAAAACCAAAATAAGATAGTTTTAAAGAGTCATGGAATACCAGATTGAGAAAAGCAAGTAAAATGAAATATAAAAGAGTAAACTAGTTAAAAGAACTAGAGAGCAAATTATGTAAGTGGAGAGAGTCAAAAGAAATCCAGTATAGCCATAGTCAAGAAAGACAACCAAGAAAATAATCTAAAAAAAGTAAGCTTAGATAAATATTTTGAAAGACTCTGGAAATAAAAGACCTAAATTTATAGATAGAAAGGGCATGTAGTTTTCCCAAAAATATAAAAAATGTCAAACTAAGACGTATTCTGGTAAAACTACTGGATTTCAAAGCTAATGAAAATCTTTTGGATATCTAGATAAAAATGATCAAGACATCTATAAGGGGAAAAAATAAAAATGTAACCCAAAGGATTTTATTCCCAAGAATTTTATACTGGAGAAACTTGATCAAGCACAAATGTAATAGACAATATTTTTGAACACACCAGCAGTCTGGTTTCCATGAGCCCTTTTAGAGGATATTAGCAGAGGATGAACCTCAGCCAACCAAGAAATGAATTTAGAAAAAATGAACTGGCAGTGATCACTGAATCCATTTATTTGTAGAATTAAGTCTGAAACAAATGTGAGAATTATGGTCATAGTACAGAGAGTAAATATTATAAATCCTGACAATATAGCAATGAAACAACCAACAGAAGTTAAGAGAGAAAAGAAATAAGGTAAACATTACAAAAAGTAATTAAGGAACGGGGAAAGAGGAACAGGAAATACACTGCTCACTGATTTGAGTAATATCTAAAACATAGTGATAGTTTATTAAGCTATCCACTGGAACAAATATACGTGCCTTTCAAGTTCAAAAACACATGTACACAAAGAATATACAGGCCATATAGTGACAAAAAAGTAAATGGGCAATATAAACTAAAGCATAACAAAAAAATGATAGGTGGACTAAAATAAAACATGAAATTAGAAATGAATTTTCATTCCAATAAATGTAAAAAGATTAAACTTACCAATTAATTGAAAATTTTCCTCAGATGGAATATCAGATCAAACCCCAATGACATACTATATACGTAAGGTGATGAAAACAAAGTGATTTAGAACGAAAATAAAAGGATGGACAGAGCATTCCAAGCAAATGAGGCCAAGATCAAAATTTTATCTCATAGTTCAATTCAGGGAAAAACCATAAATGAGACAAAGACAGGTACTTTATCACAATAAAGATCTCACACTTACAAACATCCATATATCAAATAACACAGCATTTAATTCATAAAGCAAAAACTACAGTAAATTCAGGGGGAAATCAACAGAAGACATTAACTAATTTACTTCTCACGCAGAACAGATGAAGTGATCATAAATAGTAAGGCTAGGAAGACCCAAACGGCATGATTAATAATGTAGATTATATACATGTTTGTATATTTATAAATTTATATAAATAGATATGAAAGTCGGAATGAGAATACATCTTCTCTTCACATACCCATGGACTGTTCACAAACATGGACTATGCCTCAAAATGTGCTTCCCCCAGGCCTGGGGATTTTTCCTCATTGGCAGGGCGATGCTCATTTATCCTCAGCCCCCTTTTAGCACAGCTGTCTTCTCTTTTATTTCCTTTACATATTGAACTTCCAGATGTAAAAAAAAGAAAAAAGTTTGAAAACCACTGTGACACACACACACTTAAACGAGAATGTAAAAATATTTATTTTAAGAGGAACAGTCCGTGTGCCTAGTGTCCGGAATGGAATGCTGTAAAGCGGCAGTACCCAGTAGGTGACCCCCAGCGGGTGACCTAATGACCCTGATTAGCTGCAACTCGGAAACTTTTCAAGGGCTGTCTCTGCCGACAGGGAATCTGAGAAGTCTGGGGTAAACTGGATGTTTACTGTGGGTGGGGCACCTGCAGCGAAGCGGGCAGGGGTGGGGAAGGTGCTTCAATATTAACTCAAGATGAAACAGAAGTCTGGTGCTCCTTGCATCATTCACCAGGCAAGTTTCCGATTCAAGCTGTGTCAGAAAGATTCTTTTCCTGGTGTAAGAATGGAAGTTATCCTGGTGGTCAGTTTTTCCTGCCTGTGCCCTTAACCATCACCAGACTGGACACAGACAAATCTGTGTGTGCTGTTTGGGTTTATTTTAATGCAGTCAGAAGCCTAGGTTGTGGTACTTGTTGAAGAGACGTTTGAGGTCAAGGGCTTTGGGGAACGAAAGGCTTCTCAGAGGCCCAACTTACTCAACGCGCAGGGGCCCAAGAGATTGCGCTTTCTGGCTGGTCTGACGAAACACCTCACTGCACTGAGCTGAAACCACAGGGGAGGGAAGGGCATTTGCCTCAGGAAGTGTAGATCTCAAACCTGGCAGGTACACGGCGCTCAGGCAACCGCCCTGAGCCTAAGGGAAGCACAGATTTTGAGGAGTTGCTGTACTATTTTGGTAGAAATAAAGTCCAAATTTCAAAAGACACACACTTTTATGAGTATAAACCATACTTTAGGTTTCTGTAGCTGCTTTTGGTGTGCAAACCTCAGGATGTGTTTGAATTACAAAGCGTCTCGCCTATCTGTGCAGCTTGGTTGAAGAGGAGTTAAATTTCACTGACCTGAAAGGAAACTATGCTATCAAAAAAGACAATTTATTTAGAATTTCACAAGCGGCATATCAATAGCAAAATTGTCCTACATTTCTGTCTATGTGACTCTCTTTCATGAAATGCTGAACTCCAGGCTGATCGCAACTATCAGTAACAAAGATTTGGAGTAGAAATTCAAATACACGCTGCTTGAATACCATCCAGACAGCTCCAAAATTGTTCAGTTGCACACATAACTGTATTGTCATTGACATAATCAAAATTAATCGAGTTTTTGCTTTAGGTAAATATCTTTCAGGACTAAAAATACTCTGACATCATCCCCATGTGAAATAAATCTTGCCAGACAGGCAGATTTCTTTTGGCTGCAAGGAATGGGCATTTGTCCCCATTTCAGTGCCAGCCATGTCAGCTCAAGGCTCAGATGATTCAGATAATTGCAGCATCTGACCTTGAGGCGAGGAACTGGACGCCGTGTGGAAAAGTATCTGAATATCGCCCAGCAGGGGATTCTGTAAGGAGTAAACGAACAATGCAAACTCTTAATTAGCCTGTCTCCAGGGTCTTGAAATTTCCAGCATATTGTAATTATGAGGCTTCAGGTGAGGCCTAGCCAAGAGATACGTCATCCCTCATTTTGGTAGGCTATGTGAGCATTTTTATTAATAGTTGACTAAATAATTTTAAAGGACCCTTTTTGTATTATCCTAAAAGTCCATAATTTTGAATATCATTAGGAGAGGATTGAGGACACACACATATGAGTATATGAATTTCTGATTTCCATAAAATGTGGATATCACTCCTAAAGAATTAGCAAGGACTTCTGATGTGGACATGACCAGCTATACTTGTATTTTCTCCTTCTATCTTTGGAAATCGTTTAAGAGCTACAAGCATAAAAACACAACCTATACCCCCCAAAATCCCCAAACTCTTTTTTTTGGGGGGCGGGGGGTAAACAAGGGCACAAGTGTACTGCCCAGTTCCTAAACATGGACAAAAGTTGCCAAAAGCAGATGAGATTGAGCAGAAATCATGTGGGAGGAAGTAGAGCGAAAAATTCGAGTCAATCTCAACAGCAGGAAGAGCCAGCTGGAAAAGCGTGAGTCCTGAGGGTAAGGAACACACCTGAGTTAAGGAAACTTCATCCTCTGTCTGCAGAAGAGGGTGTGGGAACAGGGCTAGCCAGGTTGCCAGCAAAGGACCCTTAGCCAGTTTGACTCCCAAAGAGTGTGCGAGTGAGGCGGCACAAAAAGTCACAGGCCTGCCGCATTTGCAGGACGCGATCTGTTCGTGGGGCCGCAGAGGAGAGAGCCCGCACTGTGAACACCAGCTCCTTCCCACCCAAACTGGAAACTCTTACAAATAGCGGGTCCGGGAAAACACACTTCATTCAACGACGAGGAAGAAAGGATGCAGCAGAGTGCCAACATGAAGAAACTATGACACAAAATTGAGGGAAAGGAGCAAAACTTAACATATGAACCAAACGCTACCAGTAAAACGATGCTACGGCAGACAAATTTCCTAAAACATATCTTTCCCTGAATTAGAAAAAAAAGGAGGCAATCACTCCTATAAAAACAAAAAGCAAACTCATAAAGCAGAAATGCAGGAATTCAAGGGAGAGATAATGAGATAATAGAATATGGTGAAATGGGAGAGAATTCAGAAAAGAAGCAGTAAAACAAATAAAACCCTCACAGAAATGAGGACAAAATTAGAAGGAAAGGAAGAAAGAAAAGAAACTTAGTAATGTAGAGAAAAGAAATGAGAAAAACAAGCAAAATGAAACGAAAAATAGTCAAAAAGATTAGAAACAAAATAATAGATACAGAAAACAGGTAGAGGAGATTCTTAGAAAACTTATAACTGGCACCCCCAAGGAAAAGACCCAAAATAATGGGCAGAACAAACACTTAAAGATATAACTGAAGAAAACTTTGCTCAATTCCAAGAAAACTTACTTCTCTTTATTGGGAGAATGTATTACATGCCAGGGACATTTTACCTGGTATAGCTACTGACTACAGAGAAAAAGAAAGAATCCTTTTGGGGAGGTTGCACATAATCAGGTTGCTTATAAAGGGGAAATATCAGGCTGGCCTCAGATTTCTGTGCAGCAATGTTCCTTACAAGACATTGGAGCAACATATACAAGATTCTCAAATATAGAAAGTAGACGCAAAGACTTTATGTCTAGCCAAACTGTCTTTCTTTCACGTATAAAGACTACAGAGTGTTCAATATGGAAAATTGTTCCTAATAGCCCTTCTTAATTAAACTACGAATATGGGTCACTTAACAAGGGCGATAGTTTTGAGAAATGCGATTTCGTCATTGTGTGCACATCATAGACTGTACTAAAGGAGAATAACATACGCCACCCCAAAATGTGTCTCTTTAACATGAGGATTATTTCAGGTTGATTATTTCTAAGAAACAAAAGACTCGGAAAGTTTTCTTATTACCTTCCCCTTAACTGCCTAAAAAAATTCAGATTAAAAAACCTGTCTCAGGAAGAGAGCGATCACCTGAGCACGACATGAACTGGGTGGTGGGCAGGGAGGAACCTAGAGAAGCCTGTTTGTTGGGCTCCCTTCTGTGTCTTCTGTTTCTGTGGCCAAACACTGTTTCCAAATGTTTGCTCCTTTTCAGCTTCCTGTGAATTGCCCCCTTCCCCTAGGAAGTCCCTTACTCTCCCCACCCGACCCCCATCTCAGAAAATATTCCTGAGAAGTTACATGTTACATAAATGAAATTTCAAATGCATAGGAAAGCTAGCTAGTTAAGGAGACTTGTGAATTCTTCGGAAGTGTAAAAAACTGCTTTCATAACACACTTTCCCATCGCTTGTGTAAGGTTGTCACATTTAAATTTTCTATAGCAGTTTCTTACTAGATAGTAATCTGTCGTGGCCATTGTTCCCTGCAGGATATTTACTCCTCACAGAAACCCTGTGGGGTGGCGTGATGTGGAGACAACCAGATGGACTCTGCCTTGTTACAGCATCGTGCTGGGGCAGGGCTGCTGCCCCGCAAGCAACAAGATCTTCACTCATGTGGCCTTTGCTGTGTGCTTTCGTATTGTAAAAACAACATGCTCATTGTGAAAAAAAATGGAAAAATATAAACAGGTAACAAGCAGGAAAACACACCACCTGTAATACCTCTCAAGTAACATTCTGGTCAGTTTATTTCCAAGTATTTGTATTTATACAACTTTTTCTTACTTATCATCATACTCTATATTCAATATATTTTGCTTTTCACTTAAATTATATTACATGTATTTTCCCACGTCATTATAAATTTTTACAAGTGTAATTTAAAATCACCGCACAGTAATCTTTTACGTGGGAACATCTTGTTTACTTAGCTATTCCCAACTTGTAGGGCATTTAGGTTGTTTCCAACTTCTTATAAATAATGCCACAACAAACACTTCATATTAAAAGCTTTTTCTGTAGTTTATCTTATTTCTTAAAGCTAGATCCCAGGAACTTAAATTATCTTAAAATATATTTATATATTTTAAGATTCTTGTTACATATTTTAAAATACCTTCCAACAGGTTTTGTCCAGCTTATATGCCCATCAACAGAGAACATGACCTTCATTGGCAGGAATATCTTCATATGTGAAACATGATATGTTTTTTGTTTTGCATTTCTTTGATTTCTAGACAGGCTGAGCTCTTTCTTGTATACTGGCTAACTAATTGTACTTTCTTTTTTTTTTTTCTGCTTTATCTCCCCAAACGCCCCCTGTACACAGTTGTATATCTTAGTTGCAGGTCCTTCTAGTTGTGGGATGTGGGACGCCGCCTCAGCGTGGCCTGACGAGCGGTGCCATGTCCGTGCCCAGGATCCGAACCCTGGGCCGCCGCAGCAGAGCGCGCAAACTTAACCACTCAGCCACGGAGCCCGCCCCTAATTGTACTTTCAATTCCACCAATTGTTTGTTCATATTATATGTACATCAGAATTTGTACTAAAATCACAAATTAGAAATATATAGAGCATACCTAAGTTCTTTATATTCAGACTTGATAAAAATAACAAAAATATCCACTGTGAATTATTACATGGATTATGGAGTGAGAACAATCTACAACTTTCTATAGAGAGAATTTAAAGCCTAAGCATATTGCAACAAAATAGTGATATTTGGTGAGATCCTGATACTGATTTCCATCCTCATCGAGAACTGGCAGGATGCTGAGCCAGGAGGCAGCTGAGGTGGTGCTCAGTCCTGGTGGTGTGTGTCACATTCTCTGTTCGTGTTCTGGTGTCCTGGCTGTCTTCCTCTGTAGTGTTTGAATGTTTGATCATTTCACGCCCCCTCCCACGAAAGCTGAAGCAGGTATTATTGCTGTCTTTACAGACAAGCAGACAAGGGTTCAGAGAGACGTGTAACTTTCTCAAGGTCACACAGCTGGGACGGAAGGAGTCCAGCCCTTTCTGACTCAAAACCTCATGTTCTTTCCATGAATGTGCTTTTACCTGAAGTCCGATGTTTAAAAGTGTTCAGGAAAAGGAGGAAGCGAGGGAGCTGAAAAATTTACTAAGACAGCAAAAAGCAGCCATTAAGGATTAGAGATGCCTTAGCTGGACTACAGTGAGCATCAGTAACATAAAAAAGTTCATCTCATATGCTCAAGATTATACTTTTCTACTTTTAAAAAAATTCCTACTTATTCACAGCTGGGTTCTTTTAGGTCCCGTCTTACCTGAAAGGCAGGTTAGCACAGTGGAGAGCGCAGCCTCTGACATCCATCCTGCTGCACCACCTCCACCTGGGAACCTGGGAGCATCACTCATATGCTCAGAGCCCTCACTTTCCTCGTTTGTAAAATGGGGGCAGGTGAGGGGGGTGTAATAACAGTAGTGACCACGTAGCATCGTGGGGAAGGGTGAACGAGTGCATGGAGTAAAGCACTTCACGAGGTGCCCGGCACCCAGAGACCACTCAAGCCATGCAAGTCACTGCGTCACTGTGTGTTAATTCATTTAAACTCATGACAGCCCTACTGTGATCCCCTGCTATTGATGAGAAAACAGAGAAGTTATACTAATTATAAAAATGTAACACAGGACACTGTTCAAACCTGAAAAAGGATCCCTGACTGCAGGTGTGGACCAGATTTGAAAAGCTCAATACAATGTGTTTTCGCATCAGTGAAATATAAAATGTTAAGGGAATTAAGTTACATTTTGCATTGAAAACAAAAGCAAGTAACATTAGACCCTAATGTAAAGATTTTTTGTCAACATTCAATGTGCAGGAAATATTGTGGAGATTTTTAAATGGTTTTCTTTGTGTCATGAAGTCTTAGAAAAAAAGACAGGCTAGCCTCGAGGAGTGGCTGGGATGCTGACAGACGCTGCAGCCACCTTCTCTGTGCTGTTTAAATTCCACATACCTCTCTTCTCAACAGGCTTGAACGCTTGGTTTCAGATGCCTGTGACTCATATTTGTAAATAATAAATACATTAAAAACATATTTTGTGCATCAACATATACTTTCATTTTGAATGAAAAGTGCACACACCCAAACACTTTTCTGAAAAGTCAGCTTTTATCCTGAGAACCCCCAGGGGAAGTCAAGCTGACTACGCTATCCTCGTGAGTGCCGTCCTTAAGAAATCTGACTCTGGGACACACTTACACTCACCGTCTTCTTCCTCTTTCCCTAACAGAGGGGAAACCTCAGCTGAGGGTGGGCTCTGCCCTGGCCGGGGAACGCCCGGCCTGGTGCGAGGAGACAAGTAAGCAAGGGCTGAAGATTATTGCAAATGTGGAAACCTAGAAACATTGACCAAGAAATGGCAGCCTAACCGTGGGAAGCCTAGAGAAAGATGGTAGATAGTGAGGAAAGAGGAAAAATACACACCTGCAGGGAAAGTGAGAGGAATGGGTATAGACAGAGGACCAAACGGCACAAAAGACACAGCACTTAGGTAAGAGTCATCTATTTCAAAAGGAAACCCAGCTGCTGAAGAGATCCCTGGGCTGCGGTGGAGACGAATGAGATGGTTTATTGCAAAGGGCCAACGAAGGGTTCCTGGACCCAACTCCAACGTGTGTGTGTGTGGCTCCCCCACACCAACAAGCGGTTCTCGGATGCCCACAGGGTGTCTGAGAATTCAGCTCACTCTGACAGTCTGCCTGGAGATAGGCTCCACAGGTGAAGGGCTCAGTCCCACCAGACCTCCCTCCATTTCAGACGCCGGCCACACGCCGAGGTGATGACCTGGGCTTCTGACCAACTGGCTGTAAATCAGAGGTTCCCAGGAGGCCCTCCTCGGGTCTGGTTAATTTGCTAGAATGGCTCATAAAACCCAAGAAAACTCATTTACTCACTAGATTACCAGTTTATTACAAGGGACACTAAAGAATACAAATCAACAGCCAGGATGAAGAGCTACAGAGGGCGAGTCCTGAACTCTGTCCTCGTGGGGCTTGGGGCCCAGCACGGTGGCACATGGAAGTGTTCTGGTTCCCCAACGTGGAAGCTGTCCACAAAAGGGCCCATGAGCTGTCCTCTCGGGTTTCTATGGAGGCTTCATTACACAGCTGTGATTGACTCAGTCATTGACCATTGGCTATTGGTTCAACCTCAAGCCCCCTCCCTTCCCTGGAAACCCGGGGGCAGGACTGAAAGTTCCCATCCTCTGATCACAGGGCTGATCCTCCTGGCAACCAGCCCCATTCCTCAGGTAGGGTCCAAAAGTCACTTTCATTAACATAAACAAGACATCCATTTCCCCTTTATGGCCCTGAAGTCTGTTCAGGAACTAAGGACAAGAGACCAAATACTACAACAAAAGATGCTCCCATTACTCTTGTCACTCAGGAAATTCCAAGGATTGAGAGCTGTGAGCTAGGAACTGTGGGTAAAGAACAAATATGTCTAAGAAGTATATTTCAGTCATCTGAATGACCAAACATATATATTTGTTATAAATCACAGTATCACAGGCCCTGACCCTTTAAGTCTGAGCCAAGAGGTACAGAGCGTGGCAACAAAGACAAAGAGGAGCTTCTTAGATGGCCTTTGTTTTCGTGTTCGCAGTAATTACACACTGCCCTGGCAGCACGCACCACACCTACCTGTCTGTGTGAACTCGACCTGTGGTTTCTCCTGCATCTCGTCTGCTGCAGTGATGTAACAGCTAGGACATGCGTGTTTGCAAATCTGCAGACAGTGAATGTTATCATCAAACAGCCCAGCACTTTGCTGGATGCGACCTCAGCATTTCTTGTATCGTTCGGCTTCCTAGATTCTCTTCAGCCCTCCTACAGATCATTGAATTTCAAGTTAAGATCGAGTCTCCCCAAGACGCAAAATAAATATTGCATAGAGAAAGGAAGCAGATTCAGATGCGCGGGGATGAAGAACAGGCCAGGTGAAGAGAGTAGGTTTGCTAATACCCCCCAGAGAGGATGGCTCTTTCCTCCTGACTCAGACCCTGACACTGACCCCGAAGACCCCTGAGCACCTTTGCGTTAATGCCGCTCCATCACAGCGCACTGTCCTCCCTCCCTGTCCGACAATGATTTGTTTGCACGTCTGTTTCCCCTTCTGGAGAGTGAATTCCTTGAAGGAAGGGATGGAGTCTTACCCATCTTTGCATCCCTTGTTCCTAGCGCCAAGCCTGGCACAGCTGTTATTCAGTATCTATTTGTTGAATGAAGGAATCAAATACTCAGATACATTTTTTATCTATGAGATTTTTTTGCTTATGAAAGTTTCTTAAAGCCTGTAAAGCAAGGTGTAATGCATTGTTTTGTGCTCAAAATCACTTTAGCCCCTGTGGCAGTCAATGGGAATTTGTGTAATCCGATGATTTATTATGTCACCAAACCTCCAGAGTTGAACACAGACTGGAGGGTTGACCCAATTAAAAGAGGCAGAGGAACATATGAGTCCTTTCACAACAAGTGATAAATTAATGTGAATAAATTTAGAGGCTATTAAAAATTCACATCCTGGAATTAACCTTCAAGGAGGTATTCTTAATTCAGGGTCCAGGGATCCTTAGCAAGTCCAAGGATGAAGTTCAGGGAGTGTCTCTATGAACCATACACAAAAAAACCAAAGTCAAAATGAGAGATATGAATATGTGCATTTTGCAAGGGAGGTGACCCATAGCTCGCATTAGATTCTCAAAGGTTTATGAGCCAAAATAACACAATCCATTAATGCAAAGAGACAGTTGCAGAAACATGAAAAGAAACATGCACAAGGATGCTCATCACAGCATTATTTGAAAGTGGAAAATTAGGAACAATGTAAATGGACTTCAATAAGGGATGTTGAGCACACACATAAAACATGCATGGTGTGCAGCATACACACCACAGCATATTGTTCAGCAAAAGAGCAGATCACCACACAGTGGGTACAATGTGGTCTCATTTGTGGAAAATAGTATGCGTGTGTGTCTAGCCCTAGACTACGTCTGGGAAGACAGTCACCAAATGGTAACAGTTATTGTTGATTGGCGGAATTTGGGGTGCTTTTGTCCTTCCATTTTACAGATTCTGAATTGTTTGAAATTTAGCAGTGAGTATGTTGTCATTGTAACAAAATAATAATACTATTTTCAAAAATTGGAGGGGTCATTCAGAGAAATGTGAGGAAGGCAGAACCATAATTGGCAGCTAATAGAAACTTAGAAATTATTAACCTTAAGGTTGGCATCAGAGAAGTCCATGTTGCTCTCCAAGTAGGCGGCAGAGCGGGATGAATCAGGAGGCTGACCTGGCGGGGCAATTCCTATGACCGAGTTTAAGGGTATTCAGAGGGAAGTGACAACTTGTCTTGGAAGCTCCTGGCTCCATCTAGCTCATCGTGAACTAGTTTTTCTGGGAAGACTCAAGAGCTCCGTACAAGGTTGAAACCAGGTGGGTAAGAGGTAGAGATGATTGCGTCTTATCACATGTGGTTGCGCCAGTCAGCCCGTATGTGGCAGGACACGTTCCTGGAAGAGCTCAAGCTGCCCATCGCCTGAATCAGATTAGAATCTTCTTTCCTTCTCAGTGGACAAAGACCCACTTTCAACCTCATATTTGAAATGGGAAAAGTTTGTTTGTGAGATTCAAATCCTTCTCAGAAACATGCAGATGCACGATTGCTGTGAGCAAGCACTGCCTCTTCCGATATTTCTCCCCTGAAGCTCTCTGGTTCACGGTCACAGGAATCCGCCTCAACAGCCGTGCATTTTCAAAACGTCCCTTTGCTCGATGCCCCCAAATGCTCACATCCTGGAGTAGTGACTATAGTAATATTTGAGATGGATGAGAGGAACGCTTTCTTTTGTCGAGTGGGAGGACAATTATAAAAGGGAGAGCAGATTAATCTTACGAGAGAATATTCATCAGGAAGTTGTGAGTCTGGAAAATGGTTCGCTTAAAACTATCCAAGCCCGTATACCCCCTGGAAACTCTTAGGTATATCCAGGGGGCTGTGTACCCCAGTTTGAAGACCATTGCTTTAGTCCACCTCGTTTATTCATAGATGTGGACACTGAAGCCCAGTGCAGTGGCCAAGGCTAGAACTAGGTCTTCTAACTTGCAGACCAACGGTCTCAGCTCTACCACACTGCCTTTTACTGTGACCATGGATAAATCCTTTCCCTCTTTGACGTTCATTTTTCCCGTCTGCAAAATGAGAGAGTTAGACCAGCTGATCTCCATGCTAGGTACATTTCTTTCGTTCCTCCCGACCCCCTCTTCAAACCTCTCCGCTCTACTCCAGCCCCTGGAGGTGGACATGTTTACATGGCATCACTGGACCCCCTTGACCTCTAGCTTCCGGTTGGGTGCAGCCAATGGGCAGCCCTGGCAGGAGCTGGGGAGGCAGAAGTGGGTAGAGTTGGACCATTTATTCACCTGGCTCCCCCGCTTGGTTACTGTGGGTTGGTTTTGTCCTGTTCCAAAGGCCACCAATCCTATCCAGTGTTCTCTCATTCAGCTACCCTCTCTGGGTTCCACTAACTTCTCCCTCCCCTCTCTCATTCAGTCTTAGGCATGGCAACAACTTCCCCAGATCATTCCAACCCACTGGCTCCCCTCCGCTTCCTGCCCTCCATTTTCCTGTTAAGATAGAATCTTTTCTCTAGGAAGAAAGAGGGACCAGAGGCAACTCAATTTAATATCCTCAATTTCCTTCCTTAATCCTTTAAAACTTCTTTTGAAAGGGAAAGTGAATGGTGTTCCTCGAAACGTATGTTCGAAAGCTTGACCAAGCTAAATGTGAAAGCAAGCAAAATAAACAAAAAAAAAACTTTAAATGAAAAAGACTTTTTTTTATTTTTAACTTATTTTGAAAAAGTTTAGCCTTAGAGGAAAGTCGCAGCAACAGTGCAGAGTTCCCCGGGCCCTTCTCCAGCTTCCCCCGATGTTGACGTCTTAGCTGAGCGTAGCACAGTGGTCGACGCCGGGAAGTACGCTGATATGGTCCTGTCAGCCACCGCCCGGCTGACCTGATTTCACCAGTAGTCCCACTGAAGTCCTTTTTCTGGTCCAAGATCCAGCTGTCACGTCTCCTCAGTCTCCTCCAGTCTCTGACAGCTCCTCAATCTTCTTCGTCTTTCACGACCTTGACACTTTTAAAGAGCACTGGTCAGTTATTTTGTAGAATGTCCCTCAGTTTTTCTCTGATGCTATCTCATGGTTAGATTGTGGCTGGGTGTTTTGGGCAAGAATATCACAGAATTGAGGTTGTGCCCTCCTCAGGGCATTGTCCTAAGGGTCCTGATATGACCTATTACCGGTGAATTTGACTCTGATCACTGGGTCATACAGAGGCAGCAGGTTTCATCTCTATAAAGTTACCATTTTTCTCTTTGTAACTAAAGCTCTCTTGTGGGGAGATACTTGAGGACTGTGCAAATGTCCTCTTTCTCAGCATCCTTACCTTCTCTACTTCTAATGTCTGTTAGTGATTCTTTTCTTTGCCTTACAATGACTTTCTATTTCTCTCATTCCTTCTATCTTTACTAAAGAAGAGCTGTTCCTTCTCTCCATCTATTTATTTATTCAATGATTTATTTGTATCAGTATGGACTCAGGGATATTTTATTTTATTTTCTGGGTCATAATCCATTACTGTCATTATTTACTTTTTAGTTCAGTCTATCCCAACTTTCGTTGGGAGCTCCCTCAAGTTGGTTCCCGTATCGTTTTATACTCCCCATCACTTTTGAGTACTTCCTTACTTTCTGGCACCACAAAATGTTCCAGGCTCATCTATATTCTCCCTGGAGTCAATCGTTTATCCAAGAAGCCCTTTACTTACTTGCTTAATCCTGGTACACGGATAAAGGGGTTCAGGATTGCTAACCCACACCCCGAGGAAAACAACTGGCTAACTAGAGTGCGACGTTGGTGGACAGCTCTGTCTTTAGTTTTGCACTGTACAGTCAAACTCTCTTTCCAGAGTTGGCCGGTTCTGCCCCGCCTCCTCCGGTGTGGTGATGATGTTCCTGAGCGGTGCAGTGACAGCCGTGGGTTACTCTGTATTCTAACTTGGGCTCTCCCCACGTCCTGGCTCATTCTCATTCTTTATTTTGGGGTAGGTGAAACATGATCATGGTTCTAAGAGTCAGAGCCATATAAAGACACAAAAAGGAATATCAGGTACGTGTCACCCCCCTCCCTACCATCCCATTCCCACTTCCTCATTCTTCCCACCCACCCCTGAGCAGCCAGTCTCATTAGGTTTAATCCTTCTTGTGTTCCTTTTGCTCAAACAGATACATGTATATTGCAGTATCTCCCCATTTTTCTTTCATGAAAAGAAGCACACTGTAGGTACTCTGGTGTTTTGTTTTGTTTTGTTTTTCAGTGAGGAAGACTGGCCCTGAGCTAACATCAGTGACAATCTTCCTCTATTTTGCACGTGGGACACTGCCACAGTGTGGCTTGATGAACGGTGTGTAGGTCCACATCCAGGATCCAAACCCACGAACCCCAGGCCACCAAAGCAGAGTGCGCAAAATTAACCACTACACCACCGGGTTGGCCCCTGTTTTCACTATTGAGGTACAATTCACATAACATAAAAGTGACCATTTCAAAGTGCACAGCTCGCTGGCACGCAGCACATTCACTTGTGATACAACCACCATCTCTAGTGAGTTCCACAAGATTTTCATCACCCCGAAAAGGAATCCCCACAGCCGTTGACAAGTTACTCCCCATTTCCCCTCCCCATAGCCCCTGGAGGGACTAATCTGTTTTCTGTCTCTATGGATTTACCTATTCTGGATATTTAATATGAATGGAATCATACAATGTACGTGACCTTTTGTATCTGGCTTCTTTCACTTAGCATAATGCTTTTGAGGCTCATCCATATTGTAGCATGTGTCAGCACTTCATTCCTTTTTATGGCTGAATAATATTCCATTGTATGAATAGACCACATTTGTTTATCCATCCATCAGTTGATAGACATTTGGGTTGTTTCCACCTCTTGGCTATTATGAATAGTGCTGCTATGAACATTCATGTACAAATATTTGTTTGAATATCTGTTTTCAATATTTTGGAGTATATTCCTAGGAGTAGAATTGTTGGGTCATATGGTAATTTTAAGGTTAACTTTCTGAGGAACCAAGAAGCCGTTTTCCACAGCAGCTGCACCATTTTACATTCCCACCTGCGTTGTACAAGAATTCCAAGTTCTCTACATCCTTGCCAACACTCTTTATTTTCCCTGTTTGTTTTTTTCAATTATAGTGGGTATGAAGTGGTATTTCACTGTGGTTTCGATTTGCGTTTTCCTAATCACTGATGATGTTGAGCATCTTTTCGTGCTTATTTGCTATAGATACTCATTTGTATTTTGTTTTTTGACCTGATACATCCTGGAAATCACCCCCTATCAATTCATAAAGATTGTTCTCAGTCCTTTTTGCACCTGCAAACTACTCCATTTTGTGGATTACGGTAATCCACAAAATGGAGTACTTATATATGGGTTTATATGCGGGAATTTAGGTTCTTTCCAGCATTTCATAATTACAAATAATGCTGCAACTGATCACTTGATACACATGTATTTTTGTGTTATTAGAAGCATACTTCAGGGCGGGTTCTTGGAAACGTGATTGCTGGGTCAAAAGGTAAGTTCCTATGTAATTTTGTTAGATATCATTGAAATTAGCAAGGAACAATCCTGGTTCTCTTAAATAGTCTAATGTTAAATACAAAAAATTAAGCTTTTCCTAAAAGGGTTTGCAGAAAGGAAGCTCAAGAGGAGGAAACAACCGCCTGGTTTCACCATGCAGGAAAGGACACTTGTACATTACACACCTTTCTCTGTTCTCTTCTTACAACAAGATAATTCTACAGTCAGAGATAGTAGCCTTGTCAGCACACAAATGCACCTCATGCTCCTAAAGGCAGGATTTGTATTTTCACTGGCTGGCATGACGTCTAGCAGAAGCTGGTCCTGTGAGAGTGCTTATATGCGACTCATTTTTGTGTTTTTAATTTAATCCAATTATGAACCTGTGTGAAAAATGGGATGAGAGAAAACATGAGTCAGCCCCAATCTATCAGGGTATGTAGGGGGTGGTAAGAGCAAAGAGAGAAGGTGTACTTACGCCTCAATATACTTCAATTTTCATGTCACAGAAATATTAAAATATATCAGACTGTGCTCTGAGATGCCACTTTAACAGTGGAGCTGTGTGTCCACATCTCTCACGTACCATTCCTCTGTTATTGGGATTTAGTCTAAAATTCTACTAAAGGACTTCCATAATTTCATCTTCACCGAGAATCACATCCCCATCCCAGAAGGGCATTCAAGGTCAAGAACCTGGAGGCACCTTACAAGACGCAGGAATGATATTGCCACCAGCGAGACCATCATCAAGAACATTTACTGTACTCATCCTTTATCACACTATCCTCTTAAGGGGCATCCAATGTGCTTGTCAGCAGCTGAGTGCTCAGTCCCACGCCTGGAACAGAATGATGCTACAGGGGAGTCAACAGGAAGTGGAAGGCATCCATGTGTTTCTGCCTCTGTCCTCATTGCCATTTAAGGTGCAGTGGTATCCTAGTCTGAATCTCCTTGAAGCAGTAAGAGAAAAAAAGCGAGAGGTGGTGTTGCAGACGGGTGGCCTGGAGGCGGCCATTCACACCTCTGCTCTCCAAGTTCCTGAGTTAGTTAGCTAAGGACGCAGAAACGCACAGGAGAGCTTGCACACAGGATACAGATGCAGCATGCCACAGTCCAGAGAGAACGCAGCCAGGACTCGGGGGTCCCTGCATGGTCTGTGTCTTGAGCATTCTGGAGTGCTGTGAGACACATACCTCCACGGGAAAAGTACTGAGTCTTTTTTTTTTAACTCCATAAAAACAATTTATATGAAAAAGATGGGCTAAACGTCTGAATAAAAATATATGTTCACTTGTCCATTTCACAAATATTTACTAGGTGCCTGCCAGATGCCAGACACTTTTCTGGGCATTGATATAAAGCAATTTAACGAAATGGTCATGGAACGCATCCTCTTGAAATTTACAATCATGAGAAAGGGTGGAAGTCTCTCCAGGCTCTTTCTATTTGTTCATCCAATAAGTATTTATTGAACTGGGTATTGTTGGTGGCACTTTGTTTTCACCAGTGAACAAAACAGACAGCTCCCTGCCCTCAGGAAACGTCCAGTGTAGGAGAGATAGACACACAATAAACACAATAAATGTGGGAATCATACGGTCCATTCAAGGAGATAAGTGGTGTGGATAAAAAGCAGGAGTGGAGGGGCCAGCCCCGTGGCCGAGTGGTTGGGTTCGCGTGCTCTGCTTCGGCCGCCTGGGGTTTCACTGGTTCGGATCCTGGGGGCAGACATGGCACCACTCATCAGGCCATGCTGAGGCAGCGTCGCACACAGCACAGCCAGAAGGACCTACAACTAGAATATACAACTATGTCGTGTGGGGCTTTGGGGAGAAGAAGAAGGAAAAAAACAGAGAGACAGAGAGAGAAGATTGGTAACAGATGTTAGCTCAGGTGCTAATCTTTAAAAAACAAAAGCAGAAGTGGAGCAGGGAGGGGATCAGGAGTGCCGTGGAGGGAGGTGTGCAATTTTGAGTAGGGTGACCAGCTCGTTGAGAGGATATTTGAGTAAAGACTTGAAAGAGGTGAGGGAGACAGCCCCTCACATACCTGGAGGAAGAGCACTCCAGGCAGGAAGACGAGCTGTTCCTCAGGCTTCAAGATGGGACCACGCCTGACGTGTTCGGGGAAGGGAAGGAGACAAATGCGGCTAGAGAAGGGTCCATACGCCAGGTAAGAGTAACAGGACAGGAGCCCAGAGAGGAAATGGGAGCAAGTTGTGAAAGACCTTGCTGACCACTGAAGCACTTGGCTCTTACTCAGGGAGACAGAGAGCTCCTGAGGGGTTTTGAGCAGAGGAGTGGCAGGACTCTCCTGACTTAGCTTTTAAGGAGCTCATTCTGCCTGCTCATCAGAACAGGCTGAGGAAGCAAGTGGAGAAACAGGGAGACCCGCTGGAGGATGACGTGGTGGCTCCGCGAGGTGGGAGTAGCAGAGACAGGGATGCAGGGTGACAGATTCTGAGTATATTTTGAAGGTGGAGCCAACAGGATTTGCTGAAAGATTGGACTGTGGTGTGAGAGAAACAGAGGAGCCGAGGATGACTCCACGGTTTTTAGACGTTTGGAAGGAAGGAATTTTCATCGACTGAGATGAAAGGTTGCAGGTGGAGCATGTTTTAGAGGAAAGATCAGGAGCTCAGCTTTGGGCTTGTTGGGCTTGAGACGTCCGTGAGAATGTCAAGGATAAGTCTGGAGTCGGTTAAAGATCTGGGCTGAGGGATAAGTTTGGAAGGGGCATCAAGTGAGATTTTTTATTGCATGTGACTAAATATGAAAACATGGATGTTATTTCAAAAATACAAAATTCTGTGGAGCAAAAACTGAAGTTTCTCTCACTCTCTTACTCACCACCTTCCCCAGCAGTAACCACAACTAACGAGCTATTATGTGTTAAGAAATTAAAAAGATGTCTTCCGAATGCTCAATGCACCATATTAAAGAAGCAGAACCAAGAATCGTTTTTCATTTTCCCATGCACTTTACCACATAAGAGGTTTTAGAGTTCTCCAAACATTTATGCATCGAATTTTTCCTATTTACCTATATCTTCCCTTCACCCACCCAGTAACATAATTTCCACAATGGCCGCCTTTGACCTTTATGGTGGCGAAGTAACAGAATTTCACAGCTGTTTGGAATAAACAATATACTTGGATTTGCATGACTTTTCTAGTGAAATTAAACTGATTTTTAATGGGTTCTATATTGCAATTTCTTTTCTTTAGCGACCTGGAATGTACCTGAGCTAAGTGGTATCATCCATTTAAGAAACATCATTGATTATAAAGTACAGGATACACTTTAAGCACCATAGCAATAATTCTCTAGACTCCAAGCTTTCATCCCTAAAATAGAACACAGTTTCTGTACCTTCCATTAGGAAAAGATGCCCTTCCGAATTTGGACCAATGCCTTTCTGTTCTGTTGAGTCGGCAGCTGCTTTAGGTAAGGAAAGTAATGATGACTCTTCCAGTATCCGGTTCTGGATAATCTACTCGGTTAGACTCTGTTCTTTGTGTGTTGTTTTACTTTTTATATTTTAATAAGCATATGTTACTTTTAGAATCTGGAGAAAATATGTCTATTTTAAACAATGAACTTTAAAATTGTCTTCAAAAAGTCACATGAAGGGTTAACTTTGCAGTTTGGGGTTTCTTGGCTATTTTGGAGTGAGCTGTAATGGGTAGCGGTCGTCCTCTCTAACGAGCTCATTTCTGAAGGCCATCTTTCCCTACCGATAGACAGAGCCACCAGACTCGGGGCTCGGCAGTGGGAGTTTGTTCACTCAATCTAATCATTATCGACTAATTACATTTAGAATATTATCTCAACCATTAATTAGTCATCCCTCAAAACAGCCCGATGGGAGAGATGAACATAATCACTGTGTAATAATGAGACCAGCCCACAGAGTCCAGTGGAGGTGGGAGATCCCTGGTCATGCGGTCATGACTGCTGGGAATCGTGCCACCCTTTAGGGCACTGCACATCCAATAGGACGCATGAGAGTGAAAATTTAAAAAAAAAACAAAAACCTCCAACGTTTCTATTTCATAAGCACTTGAGTTAGGATTTTCTCAAATTCTATGACGTTCATCAATCTTGCAAACCTTTATAAAGGCAGCATCAAATCTATCCAACCGCTTTTCATGCCACTCCAAATATAAAATATGCAGCATTGTGTACATGTTTTTAAAATGCTCACAGATTCCCCCAAGTGTACTAACAAGCATCACAGTGACGATGAGTTGATAATCGAACAACAAATGCACATTGAACATCCATCACGCACAGGCTCCGTGCCGGAAGGATGAACAGGGATGGGGGCAGGAAGTCAGACACCTGCAACTCTGTCTTTGCTCTAAGGGACTCGGAGTTTGACAAAGAAACCAGTCTTATGCATACGAAACTTAAGAATACTGTAGAAAACTTGTATATATATTTCCGGAATAAGCTTATTTCCTATATCTTTCTCCTTAAAAAATATATGTTTTTTGTACTCATTTTACTCAAGCTTAAGGTGCAATGCTTGGCGCACACATTACTTTAGAAGGTTAGAAAGGTCCTAGGAATTGGCCCTGAAATTATGTCGTTATTTAAAGAATACTGTTGAACTGTCTCTTTCAAGAAGGAACATATGGAGGCATAATCAACCTAAGAGAAGACATTTTGAATAATGTCTAGCTGACCACGGAAGGAAAATAAACGAGCAAACCATGTGTTAGCATTCCCCGCTACGCTGAGCCATCACACGTGATTACTGTCTGCGCTCTCCTGAAACACACACACGTGTGCACTCACAGACATACCTGCTCATGGATTTAATGGAAGCGCCTTCTCAATGCCTCTCAAATGAATGAGAATCCTGTTTATATTCTTGTCTGCCCCAGTTTTTGGCTTCACAAGAATTTACTCTTCGTTTTAGGCACACACAGAGTGTCCTAATCCCCTTTTTTGGCTGGTGGAGCCTTGTCAGAACTCTTTAGGAGGGAAATGCGTCTTTCTTCCTTGATCCCAGGGCAGAGTCAAAATGAAAATCAGACTTAAACGGCCCAACCTCCTTCACGTCGCCTCCGACTCCTCATTCAAAGGGGTACTTTGGCGGCAGGTGGAGTTATAATTATAGACTAGAAATAAGCAACATCAGCAGCTGTTGCTTCTGTTTGTTGCTGGCTGTCACTGTCATCAGGGGGCAAATTGGCATAAACAGACCTCCACCGGGGGGAAAAACATTTACCCCTGTGCTCCTCACACTCTGGGTCCCCTCGGTGGCCAGAGAACAGGAAGAAAATCCCTGCAAGAGCAAAGGGTGAACCCGAGACTGCCACCCGATCTGCCGGCACCTCTGTGGGGAGCCTCAAGACTCTCCTTCCTGCGGGGACTCCAGACCAGACAAACAGGTCAGTGCACAGAGTGTGCCTATGCGCTGAATTCTGACCTCCGCTCCATCTGATCGGGGGTTTTTTAACAGATGAAAAAGAAGGGTGAACTGTTAAAGGAAGTTATCTGAGGGCTGCTACTTAGAACAGTGCCCATGTGAACAGATTATGAAATGGGCTCAATTCATGCTGCTCCTCTCCCAATTTTGGCTGTATTCACACTAGATAAACAGACAAGGTTAAGATGCAAAAGTGAAACTGCTTTTGTGGCGTGAGTCCCATGCCTTCATAATGCCACTTACTCGTGCCAAAAAGCCCTGGTTTCTTTATTAAAATCAGTAACGTTGAAGGCTTAAGTTTGTGATTACAAAAGAATACTGTGAATGTAGCCCCAGAATTTCATTTCCCTGGTGAAATTAGGCAAATTAGAGTTGAGTTGTTTTCCCAGCTCTGAATAAAGACAGAAGAATTTCTTGTTTATAGTGAAATGTGTGCTGTAGGCTACTGTATGTAAGGAATCGGCTGTAGGATTTATTTCTTCCGTCTAGTTCAGTTCTACTTAAAAGCTCTGTTATTTCAGTCTAAATGTCTCTGTAAGACTCTCCTCATAGATTCTTTTGAGAAAACCACAAGGTTTCAAAAAAGCCTCATTTTATCTGTGCATGCTTCACGTTGGAGAGCAGCTGAGCAGGATTTTCACAGGTTAGCTTTGGGCCATCTTCCCAAAACCTGAATGTTTAATGTCTTGGTGAAAAGCAGTGGAATTCCAGAGAACTCACTGAAAACTAGGCGTTGGGGCCCAGTTCTCATCTTCCACACATTCGTGGAACAGATCCGAGTGGAAAGAGTCCTAAAGAATGGCCTGGTTTTGTTCAGCTTAAACAGAAAGTGAACCATCCTTAGGCAAGCCCTCCTCAAGGGTCAGGGCAGCCAACCTTGTCTCCCTTTGAAGTGTTGATGATGCACTCAGAGCTCCTCCAGAAAGAACCCATGTCCGCTGAAACCACCAAGAGAAACCCATCCGTCCAATTCCCACGGGGGCTTGCTTCGTCCCCACAATGTCCCAGGATCTCTAAGAGGAGAGCCGGACGTCTCCTTAGGAAATTTGAGGAGGAAATAAATACCTCTTTACGTGCTTCAGTGAATAAAGTTCCAAACAATAAGTTTGGCCACCCCTTTTGAAAATGTCAATTAATATATCAATATCCTAAGGAAGTAGTTCATTTATTCATTCAAATATTTATTGAGCAATGGCTATATAATATGAAAATAATATTTAGAAATTAAGGCAAGCTAAAGATTTCTAACACGACTCTTTTCAGAGACGCTCTCCTCCTCTTTTCCATCAGGATTTATCAGTCAGATGGAGGGCATCTCCAAATTCCAAAATGCACAATCAGGGAAAGGCAGAAAGGGGAGAGAGCTGACTGGTGCTGGCTTGGGTTTCCTTTGAGATACAGATTTGTGCTCAGTTTTAAACACTGCTTTTTACTTGTGTTTTGTCTTCTTGCTCTTCTAGAAAAAACTACCCACGATGACTGTCACTTACTCCAGTAAAGTAGCAAATGCGACTTTTTTTGGATTTCATAGGTTGCTCTGCAAGTGGAGAGGCAGCATCTACAAACTGCTGTACAGGGAATTCCTTGTTTTTGCTGGTTTTTACACAGCAATAAGTCTGGTGTACAGGTACTTTCCTTTGCACGTCTCCCTAAACGGCCATCAAATACCATGTGGGAATACAGTCTCAGAAACCTGAGCCCTCGGTGGCCATGACTCCTGAATTGTGTCCTTTCATGATCCTCTCTGGTACCTTCTTCCCTTGGGACGGGGCGTTTCATCCACACCTAACCTTTTTCGGAACGTTACATAGACTCTCATCGTGTCAGGCGGTCCTCTTTCCAGCCCCACATTGATTGATCGCAGTGAAGTGTTAGTCGTCCTTCAAGAACATTGGTGTAGGCATACAACGGGAGATTTATATGTTGATCCTCACTAATGTGATGATTCAGAACGGCCGAGTCCACGGACAAATAGTTACTCGGTCTCTCTCAGCTGTGTCGTTCACAGCTTCAATCTGTGACTCAACAGCTTGTAGCAACTACCCACATAATTAACACGTTTGTGAAGGTGTAGATCAGGCGAGTACACCTGGTATCCAAGCATTCCTTCTTTTTGCCTAGAATGACGAGACCTTGTCCAGGATGTGCCCACTAACCTTACAAACACCTCAGCTGAAGAAAAGACCTGAGAGCTAATTTGTTTTCTTTATATCTTCTGAGTTTGAGGCATGTTATATTCACAAAAGGAGATTATTCTTTATAACATCACAAGCTATGCCAATCAGATTGACAGGAAATTTGAGCACTGTCATGTCCAAGAAATACTTTCATAACTAAAAATGATCACCTTAATGAAATTTTATCAGTATTATTAAAGGGAAACCTTGTGAGTTTTGTTTAATTAAAATTGATTGCATACATTTCTTCTCTGGGGGAAGCTAAAACAGCATAGAAAAGCTAAAGGTTTTTGAGGCTGTATTTCCACCTTTTCTATGTAAAGCAGTTTGTTAGTTTTCTTCTCTCTACAGATGAACAATTTTGTGTATCATTACTGTCAACTACATTCTTCTTTTCAGCAATGGGACCCATCTGAAGAAGAGGGGTGTTCAGCTCGCTGGCTGATAATTACCTAAAGTAAACTAGGAAGAGCTATTGTGCCACACATCAAAACTACCGTTCCAAACAAACGTATCTATCGGTATACATTCTGGAAAAATACCTAAAGGGAAAGTTTTATTTGAAAACTCTAATAATTTTTCAGATGTGTCTTATATAATATGATATTATCTTGACTCTTCATGTGTCACCTAATCCTTCAGCATATGCAACAGTGGAAGACACACGACGTTTCAGGATAATTGTCTCATTAGTTTATTTTTACTAATGTGAATTTGTCGCTGCTACTGCTGCTCAGAATAGAATGGCCCTGAGAACAGTTGTAGTGTAGCCAGAAATGCTCCATGGGGCCTTAAGTTTTGCTCCAATATCTTATTTATACCCCACAAAATTGTATGCGTATATTTTTTCTAAAGACGAAACAGTGCTTACATTTATAGCAATAATTATTCAAGTCATCCTTCATTTTTTAAGTGTTCAATTGTAAAAGTGTCTTAAAATAGATCCTCATATCTGGATCGAAGGTATACCGAGAACTATAGGCTGAATTTGTCAAGAAATTCAAACACACCTGTAGGAAAGTGTAGACATAATTTCATTCTCATTTCTACTAATGACCCTAAGTTTTTTCAATCCTTTTATAAGCAAATAATTCTACTTGGCAAAAGTCATACGACAAAACCAGAATTCATTAATTATACCTCTTTCTACTTTTGGGGGGACTTGACAAAATTATCACTATAGCACTTTCCAGCTAGTAAAAGTCCTATGTGTCTATTAACTAAATACTTTTCCTTCGGCCAGTTCTGAGCAGTAACCACTCTATTACTAATGACGCCGTATGTTAAGCGGTTTATAGATATTACATTCTTTAATTCTCATAGCATCCCAACACACAGGTATTATTATCCTCATGTACAGATAAGAATCAGAGAGATTTAAAGTATCTGTAAGAGGCAGATCCAGGATGCAAACCTGGTTCGTCTGCACCTGTGCTCCATGCTGTCCACATTTAACCCTTCTTTGACGACTTCTGTTGGAGTGTCAGGAAGCGTCTGGCTGTCAGTTGTCACCAGCGTGACCTTGACAGGCCTGTGCAGCCATAGTTGCCTCTCCTGTCAGCTCTTCCTGACTCTGGAATTCCTGACACTTCCTGCAAAGCCACGCCTCCCGCACACCTTCTCTGTCCACAGCAGCTCCCAGCAGCTCTTCCCTGCCCTGATTGCTGGCTCGCTGTTACCCCACTAGCTCTCTGCTTCCTTTATCAAGCTCCACTGACCCAGAGACGCCTTCGACTCGTGTTATAACGTGTTATCGTGGGTCTTTCCTAGGAATTCTTCCTCCCTTGAAACAGCTGCACACACTCATCCGTGTGAGTTCGTCCGTGTTGCTTCTCTGTCCGGATTTTGATCACTATTATCACCTGCCTTGAGACGTTTCTTCTGACTCTGAGTCCCCCTCACCACAACACAAACATCAAGAATAGTTCCATTATCCTGGGCGCAGACATGGTGCCTCTCGTCAGGCCACGCTGAGGCGGCGTCCCACACAGCACAACCAGAGGCACTCACGACCAGAATACACAGCTATGCACTGGGGGGCTCTGGGGAGAAGAAGAAAAAAAAAACCAACAGAATTTATGTTTACCGACACCAGAAAATGAGTTTGGGTTAGATTTATAATATACATTTAAATTTATACATTGATAAATATAAATATAAACCCACCAAATATAATAATAAAAATTTTCACTTCTGTTAAGTCTTATTTTATATTTTGAATAATTGTAGGCTTTAAAAGAAACAGTTGTAATCTCCCTTGAAGAACATGTATAATTAAGAATGTGCTAAGCAGCATATTCAAGAGAAAGTGAGATTAAGATATCAAATTCAGGGTTATTATTAAATAATTACTTAATAACTCTAATCCTCCTAAACCAGACTGTTTTTTTAAAGTGTACCTGATGAATAATTGAAAAATGAACTCTCAACAAGGTATCCTGCTCCAAATCCAATGCAATAGTCATATAAATGTTTAAAAATAAAGGTATTTTAACATAAAATGGTTAATAAATTCCACTACTTAATGGCCAATAACATTTATGTACTAAAAACTTTAGTACTTGAAACATTTAGCAATTTAAATCTTTGAGATACGTCAACTTAGACGGAAAGAAAACGGTATTGCTCCTTTAAAAAAAATTAAGATATTTGTGCTTAACTGTTTGCACTGAATGTCACTTTCAAAGCAGGTGCAGAAGTATCAATACAATCATAAAGGGCTGTGCATTTTATTTTTGCTCCAGATTGTTACTTACAGGAGCCCAAAAACGTTACTTTGAAAAATTATCAATTTACTGTGACAGATATGCTGAGCAAATTCCAGTAACCTTTGTGCTTGGTAAGTACAGCTCACACGCAGAATGCAGCCACACAGCTGTCTCCCCTGGGGTGACGCCGATGACTCTGCATGGGAGTGTTTCCAGGCTGAGAGGCATGTCTGACATGCCACCGCTTGCAAAGAACCAGAATTTTCCGTAAGGCTTGCCTTCAGGCCTGCTTTTGCCTAATTAACCCCAAACCAGTTTGAGCTAATAATCTGCTCTTGGACAATTAAGCTTTCTTTTCACTAACTCCATTTTTGCCGTCAATATTTGAGTTCTAATACCCACTTACTGGATGCTACGGCCTTGCCAGGCACAAGTTACATTTTTTCTGGAGGGCAAAATCATAAGGTATGGATAACAACATATTTTTACACCCCAAACTCTAAAAAGGCTAAAATTCTGCTAAAAGCATCAGTGCCAGCAACGTGTCTGCTGTAAGAAATTGCTTTACAGTGTCTGTTATCCCACAGGCTTTTATGTCACTCTGGTAGTAAACCGGTGGTGGAACCAGTTTGTGAACCTGCCCTGGCCCGACAGGCTGATGCTCCTCATCTCCAGCAGCGTCCACGGGAGGGACGAGCACGGGCGTCTGCTCAGGAGGACGCTGATGCGCTATGTCAACCTCACATCCCTGCTCATCTTCCGCTCCGTGAGCACGGCTGTGTACAAACGGTTCCCGACGATGGACCACGTGGTTGAAGCAGGTACGGTGAGTGGCTTTTCCTTCCAAGCATCCTCTGAACCTAGAGGAGAACCTCCAAAATTCCTTTATTCATTCATTCCGTGAAGAAGACATTGATTACCTACTGTGTGCCAGAAACAGTCTTAAGAGGCAAAGATGAATAAGATGGGGTTCCTGCCCTCAAGACGTTTCCTTGGGGGGGGCAAAGGAGGAGAAGTGGCAGAGTGACCCTCAAGTTAAGTTGCAGGCAGTCACAAGGCCTTTATCTAATATAATAATAATTATCACATTTATTAAAACCATCTGGAATATTACCTTACGTTTTTCAAGCACTTTACTGTCTATCCACTTTCACAGATAGTATTTCATTTGCACCTCAATGAAACATGAGGAAGGCAGGAAACAGATAGAGAGGTTAGGACCTGCCTGAGTTAGAATTCAGGCTTGGAACTCCTAGGTTAATACTTGTCCTAAAGCGTAAGTAGATTCTAGTAGGTACCAGCAGTGGGCGTCTTCATCCGGACAGACCTGAGAGGTGGTAGCAAAGGTAACTTCAGTGCGGTCTCCCATCTCTCCTGTTCCTCCAAGTGGATGCACTTATCTGCCTGGGCTTTTGGACTCAGGATGTCTGAAGGATGGTTCTCTTTGGTGTATTAATGTTTAGCAAAGAAGCTATTAAACCACCGTTCAGTGACGGGGAGTGCTGGTGGGGGTGGGGGTGAAGATCAAATGAGATAATTCCCGGCACTTGCTGAATAAATGCTGGCCATCGTGCCGGGTTGTTGTTCGTAGCTCTGGTACCATGTTGGAAAGTATTAATGAATGTATAGATGATGTAAGAACCATGAGATGAATCTGCCTTTATGTTGATTACACTCTCAAATTAGGTTGCTGTGTCCAGGCTCCTTTTGTGAAATGTCCTTGAAAATAGATTGTTTTTTAGGAATAGTATTTTTTGTTTTTGGAGTTTTTTGGCTTTTCTTTGGGTTGGTCTTGCCTTCTTAGACGGGCAGTAGAGACAGTCGGAGCAGGAGTTCGAAGCCTTACTCCACCACGGACTAACCACACAACCTTGTGCGGGTTACACCTTCCTGACTGTCAGTTTCCCTATCCACAGAATGAGCTTATGAGAATTCACGATACCACCGTCGCACGTGCCACGTAGGCTTATGTGAGGATTAAATTAGTAAATGTCTGCGGTGATTGGAGTCGCACCCAGCACATGCTGAGTGTTATGTGAGGTCTCGCTATTAATGATGAACCTACTCCATGGCACGCCATGTTGTGGCAGGCGTCCCGCATGTAAAGTGGAGGAAGATGGGCACAGATGTTAGCTCTGGGCCAGGCTTCCTCAGCAAAAAAGAGGAGGATTGGCAGTAGTTAGCTCAGAGTTAATCTTCCTCAAAAAAAAAAAAAAAAAATGAACCTACTCCAGCAGCATCACACAGTGCCCTGGTCCCTTTAGCAGACTCATTTGATGTGACATCCCAGGTCTTCTTGATCTACCACGACCAGGAGGTTGTGAAAGTCAAGGTGGACATAAGGAGCGAGGAGTGGAGAGGATGTTGTTAGGGGAGCAGAGAGAGATGTGGGAAGCAATGGAGCGAGGAGTGGGTGGGGGGTTCAGGTGAAGGGTGCACGCGCCCCGTGGATTACGATGTAAAACCAGCAGGGACTCAGAATGAAAGTTAACCGCCACCTCCTCCACATTTAAAAGTGGAATACTGCTTCCGAGTGACCAGGTTGAAAATGCCACTTGATAACTGACTTTTCTTATCCTGACGTCCAAAGGATCAAGTGCAGTAAGAATACCCCCCCCGAAGAAAGTCCTAAAACAAATGGGAAGGGTGGGATCCATTCCATTTGAGGAGTGAGAGCTGACGTTGACTTGGGTGAGCAAAGGTGACATTTGTCCAGTCCTGACGCCTCCTTGGAAAGAAGGGAGTACATTCTGACACGAACCAGACGCTGGGCCCAATTCTCAAAGCAAATCTCACCCCCTTAGTGCCACCTTCATGTTAAAGGCACCCGGGCAGGAAGCCAGGATGGAGAGGCCTGTGGGGCCCGCTGTCAGGCCTGAGCTGTTCTCGGGTCTGAGGGCAAGTAGAGATGGTGAGATGGACAGGAGAATGACCACTTCATCTCCTTCCAGTGTAGTTTTCATCATACTAATACTCCCTGTCAGGTCTGTGCCTGTGCCTGTCATGTGCTAGCATCCGCCCTTTTCCCCTTTCCAAGGCGTTTGGGCTATTGGAATACTTCTCTCTCTCCAGTCGCCGAAACCTCAGCCTCCCCGAGGGAATCTGGAAATCACTCACTCCTTGACGTGCATTTTAACGAGCATGTCTCAAGGTGTGACCCACAGACTCCTGGGCCCTTTACCTCCTCAATAACTTGAGTTGTTCACTTAAAGTGCATATTCCTGGACCCCGCCTCAGACCTACGGAGTCAGGGAAACTGCATTTCACCTGCCCCCATCTGCTTTTTCTATGCTGAAGTTTGAGAAACACAGAGTCTTTTCTGGAATGCTCATTTCTTAAACCCTTTGGGTCTCCCCAGGGGATTGCCTTGGCCACCAGCGGGTGACCCGTGACTATTAACAAACCAGCAAGGATTAGGGAGACGGTGGACTCGGGGTTTCCGCCATGCTGGACGCTCCGCGTGGGGACGGGCTTCGGGCCGCAGTCTGTGCAGAGGCTGCTGTCCCGGGGGTTGAACTAGACTTGGTTGGACATAACGAGCACCGTTCTGACTTCAGTTGTCTTGTTGGTTTGTGTGGAGCGGCTGACGGAGGAAGAGAACCGAGGGAGATGGAAGGGGCTCAAACCTCTGCAAGTGCCCTCTGGGGCCACCGCCGATTACCGCAGTAAAGGTCCCTACTGCTCTCTTTCACTCCTAAGTGTTTTCTGGAAAGGCAGACAAAGGGTGGTGGAGCAGCCTGTGCCTGCAGGAACAGAAAGTCCGTGTGTTAGGCAGCCGGGCAAAAGTTCCAAGCCGCTGCCCTCCAAGCGGGAGGGGACGCTTCAGAGGCGGGGTCCTTCCCTGTCACCCCACGGCCAGCCACATGGGTGGGCACCCACATGGGTGGGTAGCCTGTCTGTCGCCGGGTGGCACTGGCTCACAGACTTCCTGCTCCTGTCCCCAGCAGACAGGGCTGACTCAGTCGGCACGTGGGGTCAGTTTCCGAGCTCCAACTGGGCAGATGTCCCCACTGCTCTGACTGTCCTTGGCCTGAGCCAACGTTGCTGGGAAGAACAGAAAGTTCAGGGATGGCGGAAAATGTTTGGCAGATGCTCTGAGCCCAGAGCCAGGGCACCTGCTCCGCCCGAGGGCAGAGACAGCTGGTAAGTGAAGCACAGGCATCCCAGAGGGGTAGGGCAGGCAATACTCAGGGGTCAGAAACCTCTTGTCAGGTGACTCCCCTGCATAAAGTCACCTGTCAGGAGAAGCACTTGCTCTCAAACCTCAGTGCGTGCTAGCTATTGTTAAAAATCAACATTGCTAAAAACGCAGCTCCCGAGAGACCACCCCAGAGATTCTGATTCAGGAGGAACGCATGTATTTAACAAGCTCCTGCAGATTTGAGGCAGGGGCTCCCGGGATCGCTCTCTGAGAGACCACGGGCTTTTCCCCCAACCTCTTGGCCTTCTTCAGGGAGGGCCCCTGCATGCAGATTTCAGGGCTGGCCAGCAGGAAATGAGTGGGAGGGCAGAGAAGTTGGGGCCAGCATCTCCTTCTGAAGCGTCTGGTGATGGCTTGACTGGTCCCTCATCTGCCAGTCCCTGAACTTACCTTGCTTTTAAGTCGAATGATCCAGCTATGTTATTCTGGAAAATGAACAGGATCTAATGCATGCTACTTGGGAAACACACATGCTTTGATGTTAGGGGTTAAATTTTTTAATTTAAAAATAAAAAGTTTTTTATTCCTACTCACATGAAAATAGAAATACAACAATTGAATGCAAAATAATGTCTGTTATGGGGCCAGCCCGGTGGCATAGTGGTTAAGTTCACGTGCTCTGCTTCGATGGCCTGGAGTTTGCAGGGTCAGATCCCAGGTGTGGACCTACGCACTGCTCATCAGCTATGTTGTGACAGCATCCCACATACAAAATAGAGGAAGATTGGCAACAGATCTTAGTTCAGGGCGAATCTTCCTCACCAAAAATAAGTAAATAAATAAACAATGTCTGTTATGCTGAAAATTCCCTGAACTGGCTGTTGTCCAATAATTACTTGCCAGAGGAGCTGCAAAGAGGAGCCTCTGTTATTTTCCTGTTGGCTGAAAACCTGCCCTGGGAAATTCCAGTCATTCCCGTCACCTGCCCTGGATGACATCACTCAGTCTAAGTGAAGTCAGGTGCACAGTTCCAGATTGATTCAAGTGATGGCCTTAACTCGATGTTTACGTTACGGTATGACACTGAATCAAAGCATGTTATCTGTTCCACAGCGACGGGGAGAAGAAAATACTTCGCTTCAAAATTAGTCACCAGGAACACAAAAATAGCTCATGGAAAATGATGTATATTCCTCTAAAGCTGTTGCTAGATGTCGTGCATCTGCTCATTTGACAAAGGTTTACTGAGTGTGGAGTACACGCTACGCACTGTGCTGGGCCCCGGCACAGGTGTGAGCGAGACAGACACCACCGCTGTCCTCCAGGATCAGCAGAAATCACCGCACATCTTTCTTTCCATGCATCACTTTGAGAGACAAGCACAAATGTATTCACAGCTGAACATCACATCTCTACGTTGCATTTCTCCTTCTCTAGAAGTTTCCTTCTGTGCTTGGTAACCTGTAAAAGTGGTTGGAAGACAGTAAAATCTGAGGAAGGGCACCATGTGGTTTTCTTAAAGGCCTGGAATCTTGACGTGAGGTCCTTCAGCCGCTCCTGTGACAAGAGAGCCTGCAGAGACCTCATCAGAACTTTTAGTGACACTTACGGTTAACAGACATTGACACAATGAAGCTAGCTCCCAACCGTCAAGTGTCTGTTGAGATAAAAGTTGTAACTTTAGATGCACCGGCTGGAAGCCTAGCCTCATACTTAGGTCATTTAATCTGTGACCTTCTCTCGCTAAGTAAAATCAAATGGGTTGTGTGTAATATCGACTTTCTGCCCTGTGGTTTGCTGTTCAAGCTTCTCCTGACGTTCTGTGGTGTGGGGGCTCCCTGGTCTCTGAAGCCCAGAGCTGCTCTGTGGTACAGGAGAGAAGGTACAGGGGGCCGTGGTACGCATAGCTCTGCTGGGCTTCCTTGTCGGCGGAACCTTTACAAGCTGGTCAGCGAGCCCTACAGTCCCACCTGAGGAGGCCAGCACAGCCGGCACGTCCTCCTGCCCGTGGAGCTGACTGACCTGTGCGCAGCTGCTCTCCACAGGGGAGAAGGTGCAGGTAGAATGAGTCCTTCCTGGATTAAGCCCTCAAGTGGGCGGTCAGCTGGTCGCTGTTTGAGCTTTCCCCACAGTTCTGTTTTACGAGTTAAATCGAGGTGATCCACTCAACGTTTCTCAAAGCGTGATCGAGGACCACATTCACTGAATTATCATGGGAACTTACTTAAATTGCAGGTTGCCAGGCAATTAGGGATCAGAGTCTCTGGGGCTGAGGACCTGGGAGTCCCCCTTTTGAACGAGCTCCTCAGAAGCCCTGCAGGATGTCTGACCAGACCCAGAATTCCCAAACGGCCGGCTTGCCATAAGATTCCATGCACTTGGGCATTTGTCCCAAATTTTGTTGCAAGTTGAAATCACTAGGGGTCTTAAAAATCCTGATGTCTGGCTCCTGCCCCCAGACATTAGGATTCAATAGGGATCCAGTGCACCCTGGGCACCAGGAGTTGTTAAGGCCCCCAGGCCATTCTAAATGCAGCCAAGTTTAGAGGCCACTGCAGTGGGCGCCTCTATCAGCTCCTCCAACTTTGCTTGCAAATCGCCTCGGATCTATTGCACCCAGGCAGATGAAATTCTGGGCCCCCGGCACAGGGGAGGCGTTAAAAGCATGGATTTCGTGTATGTTGTCTCCTGTGTGTCCTGTGCAGAAGGCGGGGAACCACCACACGGGATGCTAATTTAAGGACAGGGATGCGGTGGCTGGAGGTGTCTGCCCACACCAGGAAAATCGAGGGCTCTGTCTCTGTTCAGCATTGCTCCCCCAGAAACTGGTTTTACTCAATTGTATCCTATTTCAAGCTTTCCAAACCGTAGGGTCTAACTCATTATTAGGGTCTTAAATCATTTTAATGGCTTGCAACCAGCATTTTTAATGGAATGGAATAGAGTGGGACAGAAAATACCAGAGAGTACTTCACGTGAAGAGCGGATAATTGTTCTGGGAACCACCTATGTGTTACTGTGGTTCATGGTAAAAAATGTCTGATATGCTGCCCGACACAATGTCTTCCAATGTGACTCCATCTCTCTCTCAGTCTCATTTTGTCCCCTTGATTTTCCCGGTTGACAGGGATTTCTAAACCTCTTCCACTGAGTTTAGCCAGCCCTGGTGGTCTGGTGGTTAAGATCCGGTGTTCTCCCCACTGTGGCCTGGGTTTGTTTCTCCATCAGAGAACCACACCACCGGTCTGTCAGTTGTCATACTCTGGCGGCTGCATGTGGCTGTGATGCTGAAAGCTGTGCCACCAGGATTTCAAACACCAGTAGTGTCACCCGTGGTGGACAGGTTTCAGGGAGCTTCTAGACTGAGAGAGTAGGAAGAGGGACCCGGCCACCAGCTTCAGAGAAATTTGGCCACGAAAACGCAGTACATAGCAGCAGAGCATCATCTGACATGGCGCCACAAGGTGAGAGGGTGGTGGAAAAAGACCAGGCAGGATTCTGCTCTGCTGGACACAGGTCGCTAGGAGGTGGGATCCACTTGACGGCACCAACATCAACAACCATTAAAATAAAGGACAGCTGTAGTTGAATCTGGTGGCTTGGTTCCATTCATTTGGAAAAAACAGATGAAAATGAGCCAGGCACTTTGCAATCTTCCTGAAAAAGTCATCTCTGAGAAGGGCTTAGATGCTGAGTGCACAACTTTCTCTTCCAGAAAGAACTGGCAACAACCCCATCCCGCCTTCCAGATGCAGAGCTTTTAGCTCTTTTGCTAACAGCCTCCTTGGCACACTCTGCTTTAAAGGAAACGCTGTCTGCCTCAGCTTCAACCGAGGAAAGGAGAGCAGCTGCAGGCTGACAAAACCTGTGATAACCGGAACATTGTTTATCAATGGACTTGACTCATCTTTGGCTTGAGGGCAATAAAATTTTGCCTTGAAGTACCAGATCCTATTCTGTCCAACCACAATTCTGGCCTGCCCAAAGGTGCAGTGGTTAAGTTCACATGTTCCACTTCGGCGGCCCGGGGTTTGCACGTTCAGATCCCAGGTGCGAACCCACACACTGTGCATCAAGCCATGCTGTGGCAGCATCCCACATACAAAATAGAGGAAGACTGGCACAGATGTTAGCTCAGGGTCAATCTTCCTCACCAAAACCAAAACAAAAAACCCATGACTCAAGTCACAAGTAAATACAAATATATATACGTATGTGTATGCATACATATGTAATTTTTTTACTCTGATCTGAAATAGTAAGGAGGGTTCTTTGTGACAAGCACTATGAAAATTGCTGAGCAGAGCTGAACTAGCCAGAAAGCCCAAAGGAAAAGAGAGCAAGAGAAACTCTAGGCAGACTCAAGGGCAAGAGGAAGCAGCAAGGTCAAGGTTGTGGAGAGGACCGAGGAGCCTGGCACCAGGACAGACATGTGAGGAGAGAGGGAGTGAGAGGACCGGCCAGCTGACAGTGCTGCCAAACCGGCAAACCAGCCCCTGCGGTTGACATCGCCTTAGAGACGAGGGTAATGACCACACTCTGGAAAAGGTCGCGGGTGTCTGGTTAAAATGGCCTGAAGCGCAGATGAGGATAACTCCCCATTTCATCACAAATGTTCTTTGAGCTGATTTGACCAACAATCTAGAGATTTTCCAATCGACCGATAACTCAGTTTCCGAAGGTGAGGTGACCGTGGGTGAGATATTCATCCTGCAGGGAGTAACGAAAACTATTCTGCCCGTACGAACTTGGAGGACACATTATGTCTGGTTCATCGTTCCTCTTTCACAGCACCTAGCAAAGGACTTGGTAAATTTGGGCTGAAAATTTAAGATCAGCAGCTTTCCTCACGCCCCAGGCCCCCTTCCGGTCAGTGCGTCTGCTACATGGGGAGTCTCCTGCTTTGGGGTCTGCACTCAACACGCCCTCACTCTGCACACTCGCTTTCCACTAAGAAGCCAAGAAACGACTTGGCAGCACAATTTGATCCATACTCCTGAATAAAAAATAACCAGAGGTAAAGTGGTTCTTTGGCCAAATGAGAGAGATTGCAGCCAGTACATAAATGGGGTCACTTTTGAAAACTGCGCAAGAATATAGCTGTCAGACAATTGATAGGAAATGTCTGCAAATGGGCTTCCAGGTAAAGAGTGAACGGCTGCAGGCCGAGTATAAGCATAAAGCAGAGACGGGTCAAGTTTATCTATTAACTTCTTGTAATAAGACTTAATCATGGTCTGAAAGTCTTAAAAAAAAAAAAAGATTATCTGGATCATCAACAACTTTGAGATGCACGGAGAAATAAGAGAATTATCAGGCTTATCTTTATTTTTGACTCCAGAGAGTCCAATTCTCCCGGCATGGGCAGAACCCTTCTAAGCTAATAAAAATAACCTGAGTATTATCTAAAACTAGTCTGTTGGTAGACATTGGCTCTGTGGTTGTTACGCTGTTTATTTCAAATACTGAATAAACAGAATTTTCGTCCAGCAGGGCAGTGATTTTCAAACATTGCTGAATGTCAGAATTTCCTGCAGAGTTTGGTAAACATGCAACTGCCTGGACCCAATTCCATCAAGTCACCCAGGAAGATTTAAAAGAACGATGCCCAGACCTCCCTCTAGACCAAGTGAATCAGATTCCCTGGGATGAGGCCCAGGTGTTAGCATTTTCTAACAGTACCTACGTGAGACTAACGTGCAGACCCATATGGAGATCTCCCGCCCTACTGAGTCCGACCGGTAGGTGAGGGTGGGGCCCAGCTCTCTCAGTGTTTCATGGGTGTCACAGAGGATTCCGATGCCCGTGATCTGTGGACCCTGTTCTCAAAAGCACTGGCCTGGGTCGTGTCAAGATCTACGTGACTCTGGAGCTCTGTGAATTGGTGACTCTCAGAGCGAGCATGTCCCACCTCTCCTCTGGCTTCTTTTCTGTTCCGGCAACGCTTCCTAACCAGGACCCAGTCCACACGGTGAGGAGGAAGGCGCTTTAAAGGACAACCAGATTCCTAAACTGAGTACAGGTGGTTAAGGATGTAAACTGGGTTACGTTAGGGCAAGAGTTGATTCTCATCTGAATGTGTTATCAGAATTTCATAAGCAAAGGATTGCATTTCTGAGACAAAAGTAACTCAAAAGTAATAGCTAACAAAAATCGGTCTTAGGAGGAGGCTTTTGTTCAGAAAACATGGATACTAAGTCGTAATTAGCATTTAAAAGTCCATTTAAGATAAAAAGTCAAGGGGTAAGTACCAGGATAGTCATTACAGCATAATTCTTAATAGCAAGAAATTAAAAACACTTAAATATCTATTCAGAAGAGGACTAGTGAAATAAAATATTGTGTACAATTAACTAATATGCAGCCATTAAAAAATGATGCTGTTCTCTTTCTAATTATATATTGTAAAATATATAACAGAAAAATGGCAGATACGTATGGAGTACAAAACCATTTGTGTCTTTAAAAATTAGGCCTGTATGAAAATACGTGATATTTCTCTGGAAAGATACACGATAAATGGTTGTGGTGATTTCCTTCAGGAGGGACACTATGTGGCTGAGAAAATGAGACTTAGTTTCCCCATTAATATTCCTTTGGCCCTTTTGGCTTTTTGTACCATTTGAATGACTCAATGAAATTTTTAAAAAAACAAAAGGTCGAGTGTAAACTGGAAGCTTTTTATGTGCATCTTTCTGTGAACAAACCCTGGACACAGTAGACATTCAATAAATGTTTATTAAACAAGCCCGCTACCTAATTCCTCCTCTCCTATTGCTCAGATCTCTTCCTCCCTTGGCGTGGGGGCTGGAAGGCAGGGTGTGGGCTGAGGTTCCACGTGGTACATTGTGTCCTGACGCTCTTGGAGGGCTGCGCCTCTGCGGAGCGTCGTGTTAACCTCCCCAGACACACTCCTTACCTCAGGTCCTCCCACCACAGCTCTGTGCAGGAGATGTTGTCATCTCTCTTCCCAGGAGAAACTGAGGCTCGGAGAGGTGGCTGCGAGCTCAGGCAAACGGTATCACACACACACAGAGACTCGACTGAAGCAGCAATTTTAGAGCATGCAAGATGCTGTGAGGACCATGAAGATGAGACACTCATTGCCCTTCCAAAGGGTCTTAGCAGGGGAGACCTGTGGATGACATCACTACACTAAGAGCCGGGACAGCCCCTGGCGGGGGCTTGAAGGGGAAAAGTCCTGGGGAGGAGAGGGGCGGGATCCAGGAAGGCGTCACAGAGGAGGTGCTGGTGGATTGGGGCTTGCAGGAAGCATCAGGAGAAGCCACGTGACTCACGTGTTCCAGAAGATGCTAAGTGCTTTGTGAGCGTTATCACCTCTTATTCTTTCCATCCTAATAATTCTAAGTATTCTTGTTCCCGATTTCAGATGAATCAACCCAAAGCTAAAGAAGAAACCTTCCCCAGACGTTCCAGTCCACATTTAATGTTGTCTTACTTCCTCCTGGCCGTCTCTCTTAGGGATCGCCAACATGCATCGCCTCATATATTGATGTAAAACTTGTGTGCCCAGCTGTACACATTCCTTATCTCTAACACGAGTATAAACTGCCTGAGACAGGAACCTCTATTTTGTGTTTCTTTAATATCTCCCCTCTGTACGCTCACATGGTAGACACTGAATATTTACGGTACCATATTCATGCTAAACTAAGTCTGTATAACCTGGATACTTTTATTTTGTGGGAAGGTTTTATGACAGCAGACGAAAGAAAATTATTCGACCACCTCAAATCTCCTCATCTGAAATACTGGGTTCCGTTCATCTGGTTTGGAAATCTTGCAGCTAAAGCCCGGAAGGAAGGCAGAATCAGAGACAGTGTTGATCTGCAGTCACTGATGACGGTAAGTAGTTCGTAAACCGCCAGTAAAGGATGCTCATCAGAGACCAGGAGGGACCTGGACGTAACAGATCGGACCAGGACAAGTCTGCCTTGTTCTATTCTGGTTCCAAAGGAGCTGGAAAGACTGGGCTAGTGTCAGAACCTTCAAACGCAGGACAGAGATGGTACAGGGGTCTAACTAGATTGATTGAGAGTGGCTGCTTGGAAGCTCTGGTTTAAACACAATTAGACTCTGCACAAACTACCCCTTGATCGATTAGTGATGTCTGCCGAGGGCTCTGAAGAATTGGTGCCCATGCGGCATATTTGCCATCCTGGCTCCAGGACCCTAGAATAAAATCTGGAGTAGAAATAAACCCCTGCAGTCAATTTCCAAAATTGTAATATCCTGAGGTTAAGCCTTTTCAGAAGTTCCAGGAAACAAAATTGTATTTTTATTCAATGAAATAACCCTGAATTCATCTGAGAAACAAATTTCTGTCAGGGCTAGACAGATCTGTGCTACGACAGTCTCCTGCCTGGATTAGGCTAAAAGGAGTGAATGATTTAAAGATAGCTCCCAAATTAGTGTGAACCCATCTCCCTGGTCTTAGATAATAACTTATGTGCAGCAGAGAAAAAAAATCAATGGATCCCGGTCCTTCCTGCTCCAAACAGAGATGGATTTTCTGTCGATATAAGCATCCTCATTTGTGTATGGGGGGGGGGGGGCGGGTTAGGATGTATTTACTTATTTTTTTCTAAGATCTATTGTAAGTATGTTTTCAAGAGATGGAGAAACAAAAAAATAATTTGCTCTCCACGTGTTTTACCAAAATGGTTAGACATGACATTTCAAATATTAACCACTGCCTTCCCATCACCACTTTGGGCCAATATACATGTTGGAAATTATAGATTCAATAGAGTAGGGGACATTTCTATAAAGCCCTGATTTACCATATTTTTTTAAATGTCCAACTGTACTCATCCTTTCTGTACATTCTTGAGTGACACTCACTGCTTGTCGTTTTCAGAATTTTCCTTTTGGAGCGGCCTCAGAACCAATTCACTGGCCTTGTGAAGTCGGTACCATTGCTTTGCAGACATAGTCGTAAAGCCATGGCCACATTCTGAATCCTGGTAAATATTTATTCCCACACCCATCATTTTAGTAAATCGTATTCTGTCTGTTTCTGGCTCAGGAAATGAACCGCTATCGCTCCTGGTGCAGCCTCTTATTCGGCTATGACTGGGTCGGGATCCCGCTGGTCTACACCCAGGTAAGGGATCCTATGCACGTGATTTCTGTTTTGGTTGGCCCACCTTGGCTTCCGCTTGCTTGGGCAGCCTGCTGTGCTCTCCCTCGGGTTTCTCTCTCGGCCAGGTTGTCACTCTGGCCGTCTACACCTTCTTCTTTGCGTGCCTGATTGGACGCCAGTTTCTGGACCCCACCAAAGGCTACGCGGGGCATGACTTAGATCTGTACGTTCCGGTCTTCACGCTCCTCCAGTTCTTCTTCTACGCAGGGTGGCTCAAGGTAGGCGACAGTCTCGGTGCCTGAGACTCGCTCGGCAGTCCCTGTCCTGTTCCACACTCTGCACACTGATCCTTCACTGAGTCACTCACTCGTGAGTCAGTCAAAGGTAGACTTAACAATTAATACCTCAGAGTTGTTATTGCTTGTCAGCAGGGGTTAGAGTGACAGGGACGTGGTGAGTACTGTCCTGCAGGAGGTCTGAAGAGGCTCGTGTGTGCAAAGACGTTACAAGGCTACTCTTTTATGGCTATTGACTGTTTTGAGCCTGGGTGTGCTCCCCTTAGGATTACAATAATATAATTAAAGTAACAACTGTACCTGCATTGATATTTTATACCACGGGGAGCAACTCGGCAGAGCAAGAGGGTCAATAAGAAGCCTGGCGTAGTGGCCTTGAGCATTAACGCTGTATTATTATCTTGGCTCTGCTCAGCTCTGTAAATGGTCAGCTGTGCTTTCCTGAAATCCCCTAGCTGTCCCACCAAGTTAAATGCATCCCATTTTCAAAACCAGAACCAAGACTCAGAGAAGAGTTCATGAGAATCAAAACCAGAAACATGGGGATTAATGACGACATTTGGTTTGCCAGGAAGTTAAAGACAGGTCAGAACAGTGAGATGGACTTGTCCAGTCACCACCAACCCTTCCCCTCCTCTCCCACCCGCCCAGAAGCACGTGTAAATAACAGAGCGCTGATTCGTCCATCTCTGTGGTGAACTTCCCAAGGAGAAGTGTGTCATGGGGAAAAAACTCGATGGCTACATTAACTTAATTGAAATCTAATGACATTTTGAAGATGACTTGAATAAAACAGGATTTTCAAATGTTTGACCTTCCGAACGGCCATGTGCTGACGTGCACCGTGGAGGGCATCCAGTTTGTGGCAGCATTTTCCCTGCAGATGCCTTCAGTTTCATTGGTTTGAGTCTTAACTAGGAAAAATAAATGTGTTGTCATTTCAAATTATGCTCCAAAGAGTAAAGGCATGTCCTTTACCAATGGCAAAAACGTTTTCACCCAATAGCAGTGGTTCTTAATTCCTTTTACTGTTTAAGACAGAGAAAGAGCAAGAGAGAATAATAGACTCTCATCTCCCATTAGAGAAAAAGCAGACTCTACTTTTATGAACACAAAGTCACCACAATTGGCCCAAATGTCAACCATCCTGGCCTTTCATTCCTTCCTTTGAGATGCGCTGAGCTTTTATTCTTCGCTTTGTGACCATGCAAGGAGTTCCGCCAGCCAGTAGGGAACAGTGAGCAGTTCCTGCCTCTGACACCCTCTCTGAAATGTTAACATCCTTTTCCTTTACAAAATATTTTAAAGGCAAAATATAAAAAGACAACCTTAGCTCCATTAAGAGATAGGGAGTCCTAAAGAAGTGAGTTCTCCCGCCCAGTGGACTGTGTCTGCATTTCTGACAGCTGTTCTGTCCAGACCATTCTTATGTGTAGAAATCTTTGCAAAGTGTAGAAAAACGGTCTTGACCTTATGAACAGTATATTACTCGGTTATTTTCTGGAAATGGGGCCTCCAAGAGAGTAAAGGAAATTCTGGTGAAATAGTCAATTCAGAAACACAGGTGTCGTTTTGATGTCTGAACGTGGACTCTAAAACAATACGCAGGACTGATCCCGTGAAAGGAAATTCTGGATGTAACAAAAATATTTTCAGGGCCCATCCAGTGGCCCGTTTAATTTAAGGAAAACTCCAGGCAAAAACGTGTAGACAGCCCTTGAAGCGTGCAGCAGAGGATGTGACCGGGCGTTGCTGGTGCCGACTGATGGAGGCCCGGCTCTGCGCAGCGCTGGCCCTGAGATGACGGAGATTCACTTCTCCAAGTCACGGTCCTCCGCCCGGGCCACGCACCAGGAGCTCCTGGAGCCTTACCCGATTCTGAGGCCTGGGCTCAACCTCACATCCACCAAATCAGAACCCCGGGGGGAGGGACCCAGCCATCAGGGTTTTTTAAAACTCCCCAGGTGATTCTGATGTTCAGCCAAAGTTGAGAACCATTGCTCTAAGTGGTTAGACTTAAATCCTAAAAAATAAGTAGGTAGGTCTTCTACCAAATGGTCTCAGAATCTAGAAACTTAACGAATCAATGGTGCCTTTACTTTATATACTTGTAAGTTTTTCTCATCAGAGCCCGATGAAAAATCACACACACCCACCCCCTCCCGCGTCACGCTATGAAAGTGACAGAAGGAAGCAGAGCGTGAAACAGGCGTCGTCTCCACCTCCATTCTAGTCTTCACGAGCATCGTGACGATCTGTTCCATGTTCTCCTCCGCAGGTGGCTGAGCAGCTCATCAACCCTTTTGGAGAAGATGACGATGATTTTGAAACTAACTGGTGCATTGACAGAAATCTGCAGGTTAGAGGAGCTTTTCTTTCCTTCGCAAACATTAACAGTAAATCACTTGTGATGTTTCAAGTCTAAACGGACTCTGAACGCTGCCCCTGAAACTCAGAGCTTTAGCCACAAAGAGCTTTGGCTGTTCAGTATGTTGTCTCAGGTCCTTTGGGAAACTCATGGCTCCTAGATCTCAGTTCCACTGAAATTTAGTCCCTTTTAAATAGAATTTCAAGCCAGTTTTCTGTGTAAGTTTCTTTATTAGCTTTACACAGCCTCTTGCATCTCAGTTTTTGTTTCTGTTAGTACCGTGGAGTGGATTCTGACTCCTAGCGACCCTGTGGACAGCAGAGGGACCCCTGCCCGGTCTGTCTGTGCCATCCTCTCCCCTTCCAGTGCCATATCAGACAATGCTCCATTATTCACAGGGTTTTCATGCCAGTTTTTTCGGAAGTGGGTGGTCAGTTCCTTCTTCCTGGTCTGTCTTAGTCTGGAAGCTCCACTGAAACCTGTGCACCATGGGTGACCCTGCTGGTATTTGAAATACCCCTGGCAGAGCTGTCAGCATCACAGCCACACCCAGCTGCCAATGTGACAGCCAACAGATGGGTGGTGTGGTTCCCTGACAAGGGCGTGAACCAGGGCTGTGGCAGTGAGAGTGCCAGATCTTAACCACTGACCCCCAGGGCTGGTCTCCATCTCAATTCGGAATAATATTTCAACTCACTCTTTAATCTGCTTTCTATTACCACCCAGAGAGGTTGACAGTGACATAAAATGGCAGCCAGACACAATCCAACGTGAGTCCCAAACTCATGTCACGCAGGTCCCTGCAGTCAAATGTCTGGCAGCTGGACATGGTGAGCGTAGCCAACCACTGGTCTGCGTCTCAAATCTGCCTGAATCGCCCCCTGGGCCCCTGGGCCCTTACATGAAGCGTTATTGCAGAGAGCTTTTTCTCAAAGAACCGGCATGAGAGAATTTCCATTTGGGGCAGGACTCTCCCCAGACCACTCCCTTCCCCAAGAACCACAGACTGAGCAAAAGGCTTTCAACTCGTCTTTACTCAGCTCTTAAACGGGTTCAGACCTTTCACTCTAGACCACTACTGGTTAGCAAACGGGTCTCCACACACAGAGGCAGGGAGAGACCCAAGAAAGAGGCAGACCCCTCCAGATGGGCAGATGACCGGGGTAGTATGCTGAGGAACTTGCTCATGAGGCTCATCTTGAGTGACCACAAGACAAGTAGATGTCCATGCCTACCTGCCAGAATCTTAAAAGTTTATTTCGAGACCTTCATGGGACTCAGTCACACGTGCCATCCAGATGGTCTCTGTAGTGTCTTACTCTCGCGGGGCTGTGTCCTTGAACCTGGTTTCCACTGTGGGGACAGTGGGCCGACGTATATTCCAAGGACAGGGGAGGGGTGGGGAGTCTCCCATTGCCAGGGTCCAGCTGGGGGCGGTCAACCAGCGGTCACGTCCTCTGGACGACCTCCTCCGACAATCATGCTGTCAGTCTGCTAGAGAAAGCATAACACTTAGGCCCCTCACTCTCTGTGGAAACTGGATTCCCAGAGGATAATAATTTATTCCTGTGTCCGTTTCTCAGAGTCAAGAGGACAGACCTCTGTAGTCCCGAGCAGGACAGGTTTGTTACTAGACTTCCCAAAACGAACACACAAAAACTCAGGGCACATGAGCAATGATGTCAAGTGTACATGTGTCTATGGGATCAGCAGAACGGGCAGTGAGAATCTGCACCTTCCTGTGACGTCTGGGATCGTGAGGTTGCTGTCAGCAACACAATCATTTTGAGTAAAGAGCAAGGTGCTCTCCTGCCTCCAGGTGAGAGGCAGCTCCCCTCTGGAGTGTGTGGCCTGACGAACCAAGTGGGGACAGTTTGACTGCCGCGCACGCCCATTGCCACGTCTTCCTGTGCGGTAGACGGCCCGTACCGCGGTCTGCCACGGCCCCAGTGCAGCAGACACAAACCACAGACGTTTGTGCAGTCACTCATTCGGACCCTTCCCGCCCCCTGCAGACCCTCCCAACCACCAGGACAGGTTCTCTTTCTCCCGCAGTCACGCCTCAGTCCTTCTAACCGTGTGACGCTGACTGCAGGTCTCTCTTCTGGCTGTGGACGAAATGCACATGAGCTTACCCAAGATGAAGAGGGACATTTACTGGGACGACTCTGCCGCTCGCCCACCTTACACACTGGCGGCTGCCGACTACTGCATACCCTCGTTTCTGGGGTCCACAGTCCAAATGGGGTGAGTGCTTTTTTTTAAATCACCAACATTCAGAAAATAACTAGGTTACTGTTCTGATCTTTGTATGCCCTCGTCTTGAAGTCACTTTCATGATAACTCTCAATTATTAATATCTTATAATGGTAGCCTTTTCAAAATTTCAGATGTAATTAATATGCCCAATAGGGTTAGTAAATAGACTGTAGTTTCTAGTTTAAATATGGTGCGTGTGTGCATGTGTGTGTTTTGGGGTAATTTGCACTTTGCTTCGCTTTTATACCATGACAAACTTTCCAACAGTCATGAAACTATACTCTTTTTTTACTTCCAATTTGAAGAGTAGTTTAATTATGTGGTTGCTTATTATTTAATTATGACTATCATAATTAAATGTCCTTTTTTTTTTGGTGAGGAAGATTGGCCCTGAGCTAACCTCTGTTGCCAATATTCCCCTTTTTTTTGTTTTTCTCCCCAAAACCCCAGTACAGAGTTATATATTCTAGTTGTATGTCCTTCTAGTTCTTCTATGTGGGACGCCGCCACAGCATGGCTCGATGATCGGTGTGTAGGTCCCCGCCCAGGATCCAAACCAGTGAACCACAGGCCACCAAAGTGGAGCATGAGAACTTAACCACTCAGCCGCAGGGCCAGCCCCCTAAATGTACCTTGAACAAGTATTTATTGAGCATCCACCATGCGCAGCACTGTGTTAGACTACTTTGAGATAAGCGAGTCTTGAGGAATGAGATAAATTTTATCCAAAGTTTTCTCTGATATTATAATTCAGTCTAACGATGTTTAGGATACAAGTCAGTCAGTGGTTTTGACATAACGATCTGTCCCTCTGTGCTGTGAGTCTTAAATAAACGGGCTGAGGCCTGAAGTGACTCGTGCGCAGTTCTCAAATAGTTCATTAAATCTGATCATGTACTGGGTTTTGCAGAAATGTGTGACTGTGGGGGAACGTGCTGAAGGCAGACGCCTCCGTTTCCAAGCAACTTAAAGAGAAGAGTGTGGACGAATTTAGAAAAGTAAGAACTCCTCCGAAAAACTGTAGAAAAAGGGAAAACTTTTGCAGAATTTTTTCTGTAACTTTTGGCAAAACTACAGCTTGCGTCCCTGAGGCCAGCTCTGAGCAGGTGTGTGAAGCACGGTGTCTTGTAGCAACCCCACCATGACCGCCCCTCCCCTCCTCCCATGGTATCCTGCCTCCTCCTTCCCTGTTAAAAACCAGCATTCGACTGAGCTAATTTTAAATCTCTTACTGGCTTTATTGGACAACTTGCGAATCGGGAGGTGTCTCGTCTGGCTGTAGGAAGGATCTCCGAGGAGCTGTGCAGAAAGAAGGATGCCTACAGGCAGAGGGGAGTGGGGACAAGGAAGTCCTTCTAGCAAAAGGCAGTTGGTTATTTCAAGGTCCCTCTCCTTTAGGGGACGGTGGGGTCTGTCAGGCTGGTCCCCTCACTAGTCTGACCGGCAGTTCCTGATGGGCTGGTTCAAGACTCCACGTCTGGCAGAGCTGAACTGTCATTAACTCTCTGTCTGGTGACGGGGGGCTCAGCATAAGCGACTCCATTTGGGGCGTGTGGTCTCTAACACGCCGTCAGGATACCTAGCTTCAATCCTATTCTTATAAGGCTTTACTCTTAGCCGAGCGTCCCCTGATGCTCATAAATAATGGTTTGGGGCACTCCTCCTCCGAGGGGCCCTCTGAGGCTGAAAGACCTTCAAGACCCAAGGAGAAGGATGCCTGGACATGGAAGTTCAGGGTTTAGGAGCCAGGAGACGGTCATGTGGCCCTCAGGTGGGCCTTGGAGAAGGTGGCCTTGCTCCTTCCAGAGCCCACGCGGCCTGGGCCTCCCGCGGCTCTTCCAGGCTCCTCCCTCCCCCGCCGGCCGCTCAGTCTCCACCAATGGGGAGTCCCTGCCGTCTGCTCCTCTCGGCCTCTCACGGATGGTTTCATGGATGTCGGCAACCTGCTCAATTTTGAAGATTAAGAGGAGATGTTTTTCTGTGAGTTTGTTTTTAGATAATTAAAGATGCTTTAACTTCCCCTCCACTCCCGTCGTTGCTTAAGGCAAAGCATTTGAAGATCTGACTTGTAAAAGGAGACCAGCTCCCCTGACAGGGTCCGGGGTCACTGTGGTGGTCCACTGAGCCCGCGTGTGCTACTCGCTCTCCATTTCGTGTCCGTTGAGCTGGTTTTGCATCATGGTTAAGATGATGTTTTTTTGTCTCAAGAGTTTTATCTTGATCTACGTATTCAACCTAATTGTCCTAATTTTACATTCTTTTGTAAGTGTCCATGTTCTTTAGAAGGTATTATATATTTCTCCTATTTGTAAATATAGAAACGCAGAATTAGGGATTTACAAGACATGGGAGAAAATACCTACCTCAAATACTTATTGGGAAGATTAAAGGAGATGTAAATATAAGAACACTCTGGTTGTAGCTATAGAGGATTATTATCATCCACTGGTTCAGGTCTCTTACTGGTGGATGTCAAACTGAGGCAAAGAAAGATGAAACGAATCTAAGCTATTTTTCCTATTGAATTAACCTGGGAAATTTGGGACAGAAAATACAATGCTTGGGAGAAAACCAGAAGATATGGTATTTAAGAATGCAGCAAAAAGTCATCGGCTGTTGGAGACACTCCTCTGTTAGGATGGCCTGTTTACCAGCATGATGAGGACAGGGACTGGCGAGGCCAGAGTCTGTTAGGGGAAGTTGTGGGGTGGTAACTGGACTCTGCTAGGACCAACTGACCAAAGAAACCAGCAGGCAGAAGCCCAGTCGATCTTGGTTTTCTGCAAGAATGAAGACATTGCAGGGGAGCCTCCCAGTTCAGGACACCAGGCTCTGGAAGCCAGTGTCTCCAGGAATGCCCTCCTGGATCCATTAGTGTCTCTTCGTTCCATGACTGGGCTATATGGTTGCCTGTGAAAGAAAACCAAACTCAAACAAACTTAAGCAAAAAAGGGTTCCTTGGGTCACGTCTGGAGACCAGCCAGCTCTGGGTGCGGCTGGATCCAGAGGCTCAGAGGTAAGCAGGCCTCAGCATTGCCTGCTCCACCTCTCAGTTCTGCTCTTCCCTCCACGGGAGGTGACCTCAGTTCAAGCTCTCCCTGCCTGATGGCAAAATGGCAAGATGGCAGCCAGCAGCTCCTGGAGTACAACCTATCTCCCCAGCAAATCCTGTGGAAAGAGCGCATCTCTTTTCCAACTCTTAATCCTAAAGTACTGGATTGGCTATGATTGGCTGGACTTGGCTAACACGCCCATTCCTGAGCCAATCACTGTCGACAGGGAGACAATATTTTGATTAGCCAAGGGTGGTTCACGTGTCCATCTTTGGACCAAAGGGTGTGGTCAGCCCCAAACAACCTTATGGAATAGGTGATGTCTCAGGAACAACCAGGGTATTATTACCAGGAGAAGGGAGAATGGTTTACTGTCAAAACGATAGAAGTCCTCTAAAATCGTGAAAGATAATGCTCTAAGCATTGAATTGTTTACTCACCAAATACGAGTCAATAGCATGTGAGGTATCTGACTGAGGCCCAGGGAAAAGGGGACGGGGAAGAAAGGACTAGCACAGCACAGGTGGTTTGTCGCCGATGACTGAGCCACTGAGCTCGTCGCATTGAGGTGAAGACCGGGCATCAACGTAGCGTGGGTGCAAACATTTCAGGAAAGTGTTTACTACTTGATGAGCAAATAAAATCCCTTCCTGGAGGAGTGAGGTTTTTATTTTCTTGTTCTGTGGAAGGTGTATGTTCCCAGCATTCAGAAATCAAATCTCCTTTCTTTTCATATCAACGTTTCGGGTTTGTAATCACAATTCCCATGACCCAGAAATTCTACAATCAAAGTAATGCCCTTCGATAACTGGGCAGAAGTCCCGTCCAAGGGCAAGACGGAAAATTACTCAGCTTCATATTCCCTTTCACATTCAGCACATTACTCATTTCCACAAACAGGGAACTCCTTGGAGACAATTCCTTTGTTCTCTATATTCAGAAACATGTTCAAAATATTGCCCTATTTTCTATGCATTTACCAAATACACATTACTGAAATAAAGTAAGTGTTTCCCCTTTTTAATCTCAAGCACAAATTTAAAATACCATGTTTTCCCTCGTATCTTCGTACATGGGATGCACTCATTCATTTATTCAGGTAAAGTTCGTTCAGGGCCCCTGTATGGAAGGTTCTATGCCAGACGCTAGGGAGAGGCAAAAACCAACCAACAAGACCACCTCTTCAACTCAGACACAATGAGGAGACACGTTGTAATTCAGGTGGTAAATGCAGCGATAGAGAAATGCTCGGTCTTCTGGGAACGCAGTGAAGATGCGCTTCCCCCAGCCTGGTGAGTCAGAGAGGCTTCTTGCAGTTGGGACGTCTAATACGCATCTCTCAGAATGAATTCAGAGCTAACACACACACGGGAGCAGAGGCATTCAGCAGAGGGTAACTGCTAGGCCAGTGTGAGCAAAGACAGAACGGAGTGCTCATGTACTTCGGGCAACAATTGGATATGCAAAGCAGAAGAGCCAAGAAATGGATCTGGGAGGGAGGTAAGGGCACACGACGGAGGCTTTGACAGTCTGGGTAAACAGCCTCAGCCTTCTTCCAAGGCTCTTAAGTGACGTGGTCACCTCCGTGTTTTAGACAGGTCTGCCCAGCAGCTGCTGAAAGATGGATGGCTGGGGTGAGCCCTGAGCTGGAGAGACCAGCTGGCAGCTCTTGGTGGAGTTTAGACAGGAGAGGATAAGGGCCTGAACTAGGGTGCCTTACAAGAGATGGAGACAGTGGAGATGGCCGAAGGGACAGTTCAAGGAAGGAGGAGTTGAGGGTGACTGGGTGAAGGTGACGAGCCAAGGGTGAAGGAGGAGGTAGGAGCTGCTCCAAGGAAACCGTGTGAGCCCCCTTTTGCGTGCGTCGAATTTGAGGCATTTGTGGGCAAGCACATGGAGATGGCCAGCAGGCAGACAGCGCAGAGACAGCTTCCAGGAAGGGGGTGCATTTGACTCTTGTCAGTACAGGGTGTTTCAAGCCACAGGAGTGGGTGGAGCACCTGGGAACAGGGTCAAGTGCATGGGGTAGAGTACAACCACCTAAAGGCCGGCAGAGGAACAGGAGTCCCTGGAAGCATCAGAGAAGGAGTGGGCAGTGCAAAGGCAGGAGGACCCAGACGACGGCCTGTCCTAGAGGCCAAGGGGCAAGTTTCAACATAAAGTCTGGAAAACACCATACGGGTTTGCAACTACGGTCACTGGAGACTCAGGTGAGAGTGTTGGGGCAGTAAGTTGAGGAGTGCTTGGGGCATGAAGGAGATCCAGACTGCCCGTGGAAACAATGTTTGAAAATAGTTTCATTATGGAAAAGTTCAAGCAGATACAAAAGTAGAGAACAAACTCAGACAAACCTCACCTACCATCACCCGCTTCAGTTATCATCACGGCCAGTCTCGTTCACGAATTCTCCCACCCGCACTTCCCCTCCCGCCACGGGATCGGTGTGAAGCAAATATAACCACAGCACCCCTTTCATGCCTGAAAAAACGAAAAACTCGCAATTCCTCAATTCATTGACTCTCCATGGAGTACTTTTTTGAGAAGTCTGGACTCAGGGGAGGAGACAGCAGACAGTATCCAGTAGGAGACCTGGAATTGAGGGGAATGGCATAGTTTTTACCTATTTTACAACGTTTTAGGATGGGCACGCCTCGAGCATGTTTAACGGGAAAGGGTCACCTGCTGTCCTCCGCCCTGTACCCGCCTCGGAGTTGCTTTAACTGTCTCTACTGGATGTGTTATCACATCCTGGTCTTGTCTGGACAGATCCATTACGACTCCCTCTGGTACTTAGTCACTCTATGATATAGCATCCCTTTATCAGAGGACTCATGGTAAAAAATCCGTCTCAGACATAGGTGGGAAAAAACAAAGCTTTGCCTCTTCTGGGCAGCTGTTACTCTGTTTATCTTACAGACTGTGAATTTTACAGTTGATGATGATCTCCTTTTCATTTTGTCTGCTGAGAGCTGAAAACCAAATTTGCAGCCCACCTTTATAAGTCTGTGGGATTTGGGGGCATATATGTCTAGGTACTGTGTCTGTTGGTCTCATCTTGTTATCGTTCCTTGTTCTAGCTCTATATATTAGCCTAATTTTACATATTATTGCATTGTATATATTTTTGTAAGCCACCTCACTTTTATAAAATGAAGCAAAATGTAATAAACAAATTGATAACTCTGCTTGCTCTGGAAAAGGAAGGAAAAAAAGCTGAGTGAAAGGAGCCATCTGGGGAGAGGGAAGACCCAGGAGCCAGGGGGCGGGGGGCAGGGGTATGAGAGCAAGGTCCTGGAAAGGCACTAGAGAAGGCGTGGGGAGGCGGGGGTTGGCGCTGTCAGCGGAGGGAGCCTCCGAGCCTGAGCTGGAGGGCAGAGCTGAGGGGCCATGTGCTAAGGGGCGAGGGGAGCCCGAGAGTGTGCAGCCAGTGAAGCAGGACCAGCGTCCTCACCCCATCCAATGGTCATCACGTCTGCACCCCAGCGATGTAGGAACCCCATCCAATCAGCATCACTTCTTCATCCAAAGGACATTTTAATGAACAAGGCCCATCTTCCTCTGTCCAATCTGAGACCAAGAAGCTTCTATTTTAAAACTGTATTTCATATTTTCTAACACCAAATGAGAGCTGAAGTTCCGTCTCCCACTCTTTGTGTGGGGCATGTTAAAAATTGACCTCAGACTGACCCCTTTGAATGAAAAAAGGCCAGTTGAAAATCTGAACTGAACACTTGAAATAGAAAAGCTTTCATAGGTACCTCTGTCTTTAGCAGTTAATAGATACCGTTAACGATTGTGTGGCCAGTAACTTCCACTTACAAAAGCACCCTAAGAAGTACCTGAGCGATGAAAACATCTTCCCGTTATCACTCCTAAGATGGTTCAGTTGGACCCGATCAGGTCATTTTTTTGTCGTGATGTGGAACACTTCTGAGCTGCCGTTTTTAATTAAAGCATCTTTTCATTAACTTCACCACGGAGACACTATTAACCAAGATTAAGAAAATGCCTGCAAGCAGCCAAAAGAAGATTTCTCCGTAAGACCCACAACAGGAAAACAGGCCGAGGCCCTGAGATGAGACCAGGCTAACCCTCGTGCTCCATGAGCCTCCGTTCACCAGACGAACCTAAAGGGCTAACCTCAGCCAGCATCGCTGAAAGGAAATTTCCTTTCAAAACAAATAAACAAAAAATAAGGTTCAGGCCCAGCCGACCACAGCCAGCTTGAGAGAGAATGCTTGTCTTCACATTATTCCATCAGGAGGTACTCCAAAAGTCTTAATTCTTAAATACTTGGTGTAATCCACTAGCACAAATTTTTAAGTCTCTCAGGAATGGTACACATGGAAATTAAAGACTGAAGTCTCATAATTGCCTTTAATCCTCTCTTGGAAATCAAAACAGCCACAGTAAAGAGGGAATAATCTTTTAAAGGCTTTGGGAAAACCCTAACACGGTACCCATCGCAACAGCTGAGGGGCTCCACGTTCTGGAGGAGAGAGGCGGTCGCTGCTGGTGAAGCGGACGGCTCCAGTTCTCACGGAGGGTGTGGACTGGGCTCGCTCGACTGTCCTGCTCATCTGAGAGCAGGCTTCAGGCCTGTGGACCTGAAACTGCTGACTGGAGTGAGGAATTTATTTAAGATCTGTTTTCACTGTGAAACTACAACCACTTAGCCAGAAATACTGACTTGACTCATCTATCTTCAGTCCAAAAGTTCTAAGAATATATAGCAATAATGCTATTGCTTTTTCTGCATTTATACGTATGTGTATTCAATGTGCACAGAGCTTTTAGGATTATATGGTAGGTCAGAAGTATTCTCAGTGATATTGCTTCAAAGACACCAAAATTGGTATTTTTAGCAAGCAAACTCTTTATTAAGGTGTGGTTTAATATACTCCTAGATTGATGTTTTCTTCAGTAAGGCTTTTTAGCCAACGATATTCAAATATTTTAGCTTGACAGGAAAATACGTAGTCTGATATACACTGTTTCGTGCTCATGCTGTAAATTACCAAAAATATCTCAAATTCGGAATCACTAACTTCAACAAAAATGTATTCTTGGAACATTGATTTTCAGTTAATGGACCAGAAAGGACGGACAGAGGGAGCCCCCGGGAGACAAACGCGCATTAATTTAGACTTTCAGAACTTGCTCAGGGGTCTTTCATGTGCCAAGTGCGTCACCACGGGCCCTGATTTTCACCTTCTAAACCACGTGGTGTGAGAGGTTGAGAAGGCTTAACTTCCTTTTCCAGCAAAACTCCCATAGAATACAGCAGCCTTGAAAGGCGGGGCTTACGTGGACCCCGCTGTGGGCCACAGTTTCTTTGCGCGTCAGCCAGCAGAGGCCGGGAGGGAACAACCAGAGTGGGCATGAGGCTAGACTGCCTGTCCCTTAACAGATTTGCCGTAATCCTTGGTCCAAAGCAGCAGAGAGGCCACCGAGGCAGCAGGAGAGTGGCCAGCTCTGCGCACAGCTCTCTGGGCTGCACACCCCCACGGGGCTCCCTACCAGCAACTGTCTCCAGAAAAGGAGCAGAGGGCCCGCACCCCAAGCTCAGCAGGAGGCCACGGAGCCCGTCTTGTAAATCCTGGCTGCAGCTTTGACGGCAATTCTGCAGTTCAGGAGGTTAAAAATAACAGCATCCACCTCTAATGGGTTTGAAGAGCACATTTTTCTTTGCCCGGGAATAAATGCTCCTCCCCACGTGCCTCTGCCCCATAGATTTTCAGGCAAATGATCGCCCCTTGCAGGCAGCTGCCTGAGTTTGAGCGCACCAGCGATTAGAAAACAACAAATCTGACGTGAGAAATAGAACTCGTCATATTAAATATTGTTTCCCTAAATTCCTCATTTCAGATCTGTTAAGATGACCTCTTATTATTTTAATTTAAATTGTCAAAATACCACATTAGACATGGACCAGAGGAAGGCAGGTGAACGTCATCCAGTTTTATCCTTCAGCCTTTCGAAACTCTGTGTTTACCTGATCGCCCCAGGGAGGAGGGCATTGCTTTGCAAAAAAAAAAAAAATGCATTAAATCTTCCACATCCTCAGGGCTGTTTTGGTCTTTCCGACCCCAGGAAAGTCGGCCTGTCCTGTCTCCTGCCTCTGTTATGGCCCAGGAGGCGAGCAGGGCCCTCCTGCACCCCGGGCCGCCCGAGCATCTATCTCTTGCAGAGTCCTTACCTGAACCTCCACTGCGTGTGCCCTCGGACACATCATCGGCAAGGGAGATTGCGGGGCTGGTGGTTTGTAGGTGCTCAATAGATATTTTGAAAATTTGGGGTGTTGGGTTTTTTTAAACACTCAGGATTAAAAAAGAACACATCCCAATCCTGACAGCAGTCTGACCTGTAGAAATGACGCAAGGTCTCCTTCCTTCTAGACTCAACTAGAACCAAGCAGCCTGATGGCTTCACAGAGCGTGTTCTCTGCCCACAACCTGCCCTCCTCCTCCCTCTCGAAAGTGGCCCGGTACATGGCATGGCTTTCTCATTCTCGCTTTTTCTATATTTCTGTATTGACAGTTTATACTGTGTAATAAACGTACACTACAGGATTGGCCAGTGTCTGCAAATGGCACGAAGCACAGTACTGAGACACAAGGTCAGGGCAGGTACCCCGGACCGGCCTGGTCTTCCCTCCCTCAGAGTAATCCAGCTTACTCTCATCCTTACGCTCCTCTCCGTTTGCGTGCTGCCCGAGGCTCACCATCAAACAGCCGTCACGGTCATCCCTTCTGACGTGCTCATTGTTAGGTGGCAGCTCCGAGGTGTGGCAACATTGTTTAAAGGACACCTGAAGGAGAAACAGCAGTGACCTCCAGGCTGACACAATCATTTCCGCCAACCATGTGCAAGAAGCCGACGATGATTTGGAAACCATCTCTGAACGTTTGCCGGTCATCCACAGAGTCCTTTTCATATCTTCTGCTCTTCAAAGCTGGTCCACGCATAGTGCTCTTTTGAACTCCCAACCTGCAAGGCAGGCAGAGGAAGAGAGACTTGTCACCAGTTTGCCAAGTATGATGCTAAGTCACAGAGAGGTTAAGTGGGTCTCCTTAGGTCACACAGTTAGTTAACGTCAGCCTGGGCCACAGCAATCCTGGCTCTGCGAGCTCCCAAAAGAAATCACTTTCCTTACCACAGAGGCAATTCTCAAATTCCCTCTCTGGACACTAATGGCTGCATGGCACTTTCCATGAATGTCCTCCCGTCTCTAATTACCCGCCTCTCTCAGTCCAAGGGAATTCCAGAAAATAAGACCGAGGCTTTTCAGCTGACCTTCCCTAATATATAGCAGGATAATGAGAGCACTTACATTTCAGCATATAATGTTTCTGCTGTAAGTGTGTGGGGGCTCGTGAAGAGGTATCGTATTTGGGCCTTGGGGTTGTACTGACCCTATACCAAGGGTACACTTTAAAAATCAAATGAGGAGGAGCAGAGAGCCTAAAAGGACCTAACGGGCACACGCACGCCTCCTAACTGGGAAACAAAGAATCTTCTGAAGTGTTCTGTTCTGCACGGTCTGCACTTTAAACCATTTCGTTCTTAAACCACAGTTTCTGCAGTCATATTGAGAACATGACCATCAGAGGAGGCAGGTGGCTTTGCGCTTTGGCAATGAAACTTCCATCACGGAAACATCCGGAAGAAAGCTCATTAGGTTCGTCCCGCGGAGGGTTCGCACTGCCCTTTTATAAAGACCTGGGGGCTTCCTTCATCGCTTCACTGTGAGGTTCATGGAAGCGCCCCCAGACCACACACCACCCAGGGTTCTTCCAAAGACCCACTTCCTGACTCGCGGTGCAGAAAGTCTCAAGTCACGTTTCTATCCAAAGCATTTCTGGAGGACGGCACCATCAATGTTGCTTTCCATGGAGCTTTTCCAGCTGGGACAGGGCTCCAAGCAGACACTGCATCTCACTCTCCATCCGCAAAGACCATCCCAGCCGCCCTCTGCCTCTGGGAGGAGCCCCGAATCCCTCTGCCCGGGACGCGAGACGCTTCCTAACAGCCAGGGCCACCTCCCAGCTTCACGCCCAGCGCCAGTCCGCGTGTTTCACACAGACTCGAGTATTTCCCGTTTCTCACAAACACGCTCAACACCCTGCTGCCTTCTTTGCTCAGGTCACTTCTCCACCTGGAATTCTCTGTGCCTCCTGCCTATCCGAGTCCTACTCAGTGTCAAAGACCAGCTCAAAACTTTGCCCCAAATGTATCTATTTATGTACCTGTCTTCTCCCTCCTTTTAAATTACGTCATACAGTACTTCATGCACCAAATGTGTTCACGGCAGGTGCTCAATAAATTTAGTTGGGCACGTGGGTAAATCTCACTCATCCACACGGCAGTCTCCCGAGGCAGGAAGGTGCAAGAGGGTCTCTTGGGCAGCCCTGCCCCGTGTCACATGGTGGATCAGGAGAACATTAGCAGGAACACTGGCCTTGTTGCAGTTTGCTCTTTACAATTGGTCTGTTTTTCTCCAGCTGGTGGCCCCAGGCCTTAAACCTCTCGTTCCCCCCGAATGTCCATCTCCACTGTGTCAGGGTGCACAGTTTTTCCTTAGGGTTTGTGAAGTTTTGAAGTAATAATAATACCGACATGTTTTCCTGGAAGATTTTGTCATTCTTACAAGGTTGTGTGGTTTAGAAGCAACTTAGGAAAACAAATCCCAAATAACAAGTCAGGATCCCAAATGGAGAACAGAGGCCTGTCCTCCAGAGAGATGGCCAGTTCCACCTTGGACTCAAGGACACACAGGTGCTCCCCTAAGGGTCCTCCAGTGTCCTCCAGCGCTCCTCCAGTGTCCTCCAGCCCTAAATGGATTCCTGAAGTGTGATGGAGACCCAACCTGAGGGATCCACCACCAGGGTCACTGAAGCCGCCGGGGCCGGAGTCTGCATTCCTCACATCGGTGTGATGGAACCCAAGCCGGGCCCCGTGGAGGTGGTCAGGAGGCTGTGTGGCGGCCAAGGGCACTGCTGGGGCTTTAGGGTACAAGCACTAGGTTATAACTGGAAGCTGTCCCAGACATTTAGCCAGTTAGTCATCTCAGTCATCTATCTTTTATTCATAAACACGAGGAACAACATTTTCTTTGGCTGCTCACTCTGCCATTTCCAGTCCCAGCTTTTATGCTGTCCCGGCTTTTCCCTCATGTCACATGCAATGCACCTGCTTGGTTAAAGCGTCCTGTCGCCGTGGTCATCAGTGCGAACACTGGACCAGGACGGCCGCTCCCGCCTGCTCCCGGAGCCAGCGCGAGCGCTCGTGGTTGGAGGCCAGGCTCTGGATAGTTCCTCGTTCAGACCATGACCCCGCAGAGCGAGAGAGTGGAGACCGTGCCGTCTGAGGCAGGAGGAGGCCTCACACTCAGTAGCTCCTACCGTCAGCCCAGTGATCCCTTTTATTTCAGCCTTGAAGGGAAAGATTAAAAATGGTAGGATTATTTGTTTTGTGTCTTAAAAGTTGAAAATTCAACAAGAAATTCCTAGCAATAGCAAATCCAACAAACGTAATCACAAGGGGAGTCCAGCACACGCAAGTGCACGCCACCCCCACGGGGGTGACTCTCCACAGGGCCCCGTTTCCCCCTCCTTAACCCTAAGTGAGCAGATAGGTGTGCAGAGCGCGGACCAGGGCCGACTGTGGTACCTCGGGCAGGGCCATCCTTTACCCGCCGTGCGTCCCGACTCCAGCACGTCACTGATGCCACCGTAGCCCTTTACGTGGAAGGGACTGAGAACAAACGCTCTGGAGTCTGAGCTCTGGGTGTGGTCTCTCTGGATGCACAGCCTTGTTGAATCTCTCCAGGCCTCAGTTTCCTCATCCGTAAACTGTGGACAATAATAACACCAGCTCACACGATTACTGTGATAACGAGAGGAAATGATGTGTTGGAGGGGCCTCGGCAGGAAACGTCAGCTGTTATTCCCGCTGTCTTGAATTTAGCGATGATCCATCGTTTTGGGGAGTTTTGTGTGTCCTGGGAAACCACAACCTTAGTTCACCTGTAATAAGAGAGAAAGAAGACATACTATACTTTTTTTTCGAATGTCCAAGCCTCTAGATCACTGATTCTCAAGTGTGTTCTGGGAGCCCTTGTAGATCCCCCAAATCTAAGACCCCAAGACCCAAGTCCTTAAGGTCAAACTATTTTTGTAAGCGCACTAGAACGCCATTCGGTGTTCGTGCAGAGGCTCCGGGCTACGTGGTGATGTCATCACTTAGCAGTTAATGGAATGCGGCCTGCACGTCCTTGTGTTTTCATATTCCTCAGTCATCACTTCTAATAGGGTGGAGAGCAATAGCTATAACCCACATGAACACATCGCTTTGGGAACTCAGTAATTTTTAAGAGTTTAAAAGGTCCTGTGACCAAAAAGTTTGAGAAATTCTGCTCAACTCTCTCAAGTCACATGCCCCTCACACCCCGTTTCCAAGTCTGGAATACGGAAACAGCAAACAGGTCCTTAACTCTGATCCACCCCAGAGCCGGCCAGAGCCGCTCGCCTTCATGAGGTCCTTGTGTTTCAGGCTGTCGGGGTCTGCCATTCCCAGTGAGGAGTGGCTCTGGGACTACGAGAAGCCGGGCCACCGCCGCTCAGTCATCAGGAGAGTCAAGAGGTTCCTGAGTACCCACGAGCACCCCTCCAGTCCCCGGAGGACGCGCTACGGGAGGCAGGCCAGCGACAGCTCCATGTTCCTCCCCCCCAGCGACCTCAGCCCAACCCGGGACCTGCTGGACATGCCCTCCAGAAGCCGCCACCGCAGCCCAGCCACCCGGAAGCAATCCTGCTCCCCAGAGGGGAGCCCCAAGCTGCGCTGCAGCCTGGGGGAACTGCCCACCATCGGGGAGACCAGCGGGACTAGCACCGCACAGAGCCTGACCCCGCAGCCCACGGTGAGGCCCTCCCCCACCAAGATGCCCCTGGTCCCTGAGGTCCTGGTCGCCGTGCCAGGGCCCATGGCCGAGGGCCACCACCACGACTCCACCACCTCCATCCGGAGCTCTGACTTCACGGGGGTTCAGCCAAGCGGGCCAGGGCAGCAGGAGGACCCTGTGGGACAGTCCCTGTCCTCCTCAGAGAAGGGGACGCCTCCTGGAGACCCCAGTCCCCAGGCTGTTTCACCCAGAGCTGAGAGAAACATCCCCGAGTTTGCCTCTGAGGAAGCTGCTGGCGAGAAGGAGCAGCTCCTGAAGAGGTGGAGCCTGCCAGAGAGCCTGCAGCCGGAGCCCATGGGCCCTGAGCTGGCTCTTTTAATAGACACAGAGACGTCCTCAGAGACCAGTGGCGTCAACGTGGTGGCTGGCCCCCAGGTGTCCCCTGATGTGCTGTATTTAGTGGAAAACCTGGACACCAAGGAAACAGATATCATAGAATTTAACGATGAGCCGACAGAGGGATCACCCAAAGGAATGCCAGAAAGTTCCAGGACCTGGTTCTAGCCTGGCTCCTTACTTCCCAAAGTTTAGCATTAGTTCCGGACGTACCTGGGGGCTGGCCAATTTCTAAGAGACTGTCACACTGTATAAGCTACCGAAGACTCTGAAGGGCATTATGATCCTGACTTTTTGAGAACTGGGAAAACCAAGCGCATTCATGCCATCCCTCACCATGTGGCTTTCAGGGAAATTACGCGGACCACATGGGCGCATCCTAACCAAATAAGGGGTCTGAACAATACGCGTAAATGACTTATAAGTTCACAGGCTGTCGGCCTTGGAGAGGGCCAGTAGATCACGGTCCAACCCCCCGGTTTTGCCTCTAGGGAGACAAAGGATTCCCTACTTCGAGCACTTGTTTTGTTCCTTTCTTCACTTATAAAGACAGGGCAACGGATTGCATAACACCTCAAACGCCGCTCCTTCATTACGCTTCTTCTTTGGAGGCTTTCTGACCATTTCACTCCCACTTTCTAAACGATCATCACTTCCTAATTCCTGAGCCTGCTCGGCGTCTGAAAGCTTCATCCCTCTCAGTCTCCTTTCCGACTTCCAGGACTTCTCGTCCCTCTGCCCCTTATTCCCTCACCCTCTGTTCGCCCTGGTCTCTGGTGACGCTGACCTGTCCCACCTCTGAGTGATAATATTCTCTCTTGGCAGATCTACTGCTCACTTCTGGCCGTGGTTTTCATGGTAGGAGGCATGGGAAAGCCTCCAACAGAACAATCAAGGATGTTGACAGACCCGCCTGACACCTTCCAGCCACTCTGTGGGAGAATGCGGGAGGATGCAGCAGGGTTGAGGAGGGTTTGGGAGGATGCAGGAGGGTGTGGGAGGATGCTGGAGGGTTGAGGAGGATGTGGGAGGGTTGAGGAGGGCAGAGGAGGATGCAGGAGCATGGAGGAGGGTGTGGGAGTCAATGGTACCCCACTCACCCTAGCAGCCACAGGCAGTGATTTCTGCATCCTTTCTTTGGTCGTGAATGTGGGGGGAAACTGAAGCCAAGAGACATGGACCTGAACAACCAAACACTACAGAACCAAAGGATAGCAAGGCTCAAACCTGTAAGTAAACACCTAAAGCAAAATCCCAACCGTGTCACCACGTGGGACCAGTTCTGTGTCTGCGGGGTGTTTGGGCCAGGATAGGAAATCAGAGCTGGGTTGAGGGGCCCAGGACTGCACGGTGGGGATGGGACGCTGACTGGCTCCCTCCAAGGAGCTCCTGGGGGGCTGTTCCTGGGGCTCCCAGCTTGTCTGAAAGGCCATGTCCCATGAGTGTTGCTCTCACTGTTTTTGTCAAATGATGAAGCTTGAGTCTGCATGGCTCCAGGAATAAAATAACCCTGAGAGCATCCACTCGCTGGGTGCTCCATGCGTGACCTCGCCAATCCTCACGGGAATCCTGTGAGCTCACACACTAGCCGCTCCATCTTAAAGATGGAGGAGACAGGCTTTGGAGAAGCAGGGTAATGTGACTAAAACCACATGACCAGGAAGGGGCAGGGCTGGATCCAAACCCAGGCTTGTCTGATGCGGGAGCCCACCCTCTCCAGCGCTCCCTCTCTGTGCAGCACATCTGTAAGGCCCTGAGTCTGCCAGCAATGTGCGCAGAACTCTGGGGATGTCCCAAGGGAGCTGTGCCTCAGTCTGTCCAGCCTCAAGGCCCCTCCAGTCCTCCCTGCGTGAGTCCACCTGCGCCTTTGTGCATTCGCACGGGAGGGCAGGCTCCACCTCGGAGCCCTGCCTGGCTCCTCCTCACCTTTGTGACAGAAGACAGGTGGCAGGACCCCCCTTCCCTCCCTAGCTCCTCCCAATGTGCAGAGTTACCATTAGCAAGATGTCACATCCCGCCAGGCCACCCAGCTGCATGGCAGCAGCTACATTTACTTTAACTGGCTTCCCTCAAAGGACTCAAAGGAAATCATATTAAGAGAAATGTACACACCAATAGTCGTCCTCTTGCTCCATAGTGCTAGCCCCTGGGAAGGCCCCGATGTTCCTGGAGCCCTGGGCAGAGACTGCAGGATCAGTGAACACGGCTGAGAGGCGGGACCCCCACCGCCCCCGTCACAGCCTCCTAATGTCCCTGTTTGCTCCTTGGCTCTATCCACGGCTCAAATTCAAATAAGTTTCTACTTAGCTACTTTTGAAATATAAACAATTTTTTTCCCAAATCCAAGGAGACAGATTATGCACAAATGGAATCATATATTTTGTGGAGGACTGAGAGCATGTCCATTTCTCTCTGCTTCTATCCATCCCTTACGCACCTTTGTGCAGAGAATTATTTAGTTTCCTCAATATTTCATCACAATCTTAGGCGGCCTCCATTTCCTCCTTGAATGAAAACTGAATAATGACTCGTTCGCTGAGCCCAGGTGGTTGAATTCAGCTGCAAGCTCCAGCCAGCAAACGCCTGGATAAGATGAAGAAATTCTCTGTTCGTTCTAAAATGAGTTTTTACCCAACACAGGCCAAAGTTGCAAAAACAAAATGACTTCTTCTCAGGGGCCTGATTTCATCACCTACCAGCCCATTTTCTCCTGAGCTCTGGAAAGTTCCACCCCACGCCCCTACCCCATGAATGGTCACATGGCCTGGGGGCCTCGTCTTTCTGGCCCATCCATTCCAAGAACAGGACTCAGACCTGCATTGAATGTCACAGAGTGCAGTGAGGCCAGGCCCTGCTGCCCTCTCCCTGCCCTCCAGGGAGAACCTTCCAGATGCCCGTGTCCTCTGCCATGTGGTGTCACGGAATGAGGACAACAAAACTGGCCTACAAGTTACTCCCTCCAGGTGGCTTTATGAACTTGAATGGCCCGTCCTCTGAATCTCATATTCTCATCTGTGAAATGGGCCCTTCTCTGCACTGTCCCATGGCCGTTGTGAGGGAGTTTGTATGCAAAGGCTGGAGCCCCAGCAGCCCTGGGGGATGGAGGATGTGAGGGGACTGAAGCCCCTGTGGATTCACCTCCAACTGCAGAGATAAAGACTTCTCCCCCTGCCCTAGTCAGGACGCCGTGCCCTCCAGGCTTCCATCCTCTTTCCTTCAGGAAGCTTCCGTTTCTCTTTTGGCTTCTTCTTGTTCTCTCTCACATGCTCCCCAACGTCGCCCATGTCTTCCCTCTCTCCAGCGTTTTTCGTCCTCCCTTCACTCCCTACAGGGTCCCAGGCTTTGTCACTGGTGGCGAATTCCTCTCTGACCCACCACGTGTTTCACCCCCTCAGTCAAAATGTGGAGCTGACAAAAATCGATTGCTGTGTTCTTTCCACTGTAACTGTGGAGGACTCGCGGCCCTGGTTCTGGAGCACCCCCCAGGACACCTCATCTCCCCACAGCTGGTCCTGGGTGAGGTCGTTAGGAACAGTAACTACAGCTATAAAAACTCCTCAGCAAGAGCCGCATCAGGATCCGATCCCCTGCACGGGCCTCACCACGGTTGCCATCCACGTGAGCAGCGGCGTCTTCTGGGGCATGTGGTATAATAGTCATGCCCAAGGACTCGCCGCGCTTTACCTCGTCCAACCATCTCAGAAGGATCCCCCATCGTTTCGCATTCTTTCTGTTTCTCTTAGTTCGAAGAACCCTGATTTTGAGGACAGTCTTTTCTGCTGAAATGGCCACTGAGTCGAAAGACGCAATTCAAGAATACCAGGATTGTCCTCCGAGTGCAATCTCGAAAACCCCGAAGGAGGACCCCAACCCACTGGCAAAGCTTCGGAGACACGACCCCAGTGGCAGGCACCTCCCCCAGACCCTCCCTTGGCTGATGGCACAGGACACTGAAGCCACCGCCCCGGAAAACGGCACAGAAACCATGTTTGCCCTGATGACTCGGTGCCCTCAGACCGGAGGCTCAGTTTCTGTTTCATTTTGTTTCTGAATTAATTCAGAAAATGGGCCCAAGTCCCCCTTTCTCCTCGGGTAGATGTGGCCAGACGGTCGCCCGGCATGATCTCCTCTGAGCCCCTAGTTTGGGACACTTCTCTCACGGAGCAGCAGGTGGGATTTTGGGTCTCGTATCCTGGAAACAAGCAAGGCCATTTCTACGATAGGTTTGTACAGAAATTCAGATGTGTCCCAAGTTCCTTGTCTAGGCCAGCGGCTCCAACCAGGGCGATTCTGCACCCAGGAGACAGCGGGCAGTGTCTGGAGACTGGGGGGCACTGGCAGCTGTGGGTCGAGGCCGGGGAAGCTGCTCGACACCCGACAGTGCAGGCGACGGCCCCACACAAACATCGGGCCCAAACTACCGAGGCTGGGAAACCTGATTTAGGCCAATAGGAAGGTAAAACTGGGACAAACGTCAAGAAGATTAACGAAGAGAGAGGAGAAAGACATGGAAGCAGAAGAGAACAGATGAAGCAGCAACAGGTAAATTCCTGTGCTGCGTATGGGCTGTGTGCTCATCACCACATCTCCCCTGATGCTGAAGGAGTTGACCCATCAAATGCAGAAAACTGGGCATGAATCTGAGGTTCGGCTGCAGAGAACTCCTTGGCTGGCCCTTACTGAGAGGAGTCAAGTGCCGTTGTGAGCAAGACTGACTTTCCGAGAGTGAATAAAAGGTGGCGACAATACATTATACCAAATGTTATATAAGAATTTGTGCCAATAAACTGCCAGACGGTGGGGAGACACCTGGTCCAGCGTCAGCCTTTATATATGTCTCCCTTAGGACCAAACAAATTAACCGTGTCTTCTAGGCAGGCAATTTGGCATTTTATTTTTTAGTAGAAAAGTCGTAGTTAGAATGGGTAGGATGCGTCCACCTCCTCCCCAGGGCCGAGGCAGCTGTGGATCCCCAGGAGAGTGACATCGCGGGACTGGGGAAATCCTGGATGACGCCATCAGTCAGACTTTTATTCAGTCATTCATGAAACATTAAGCAACTGCAGAGTGTCAGGCATCCAGCTCAAGCTGGGTGGGGGGTGTGCGTCGCCCGCTCCCCCCCGCCCCGCCCTCTGTCACGACCTGTCACCCTCTGTGGGCCCAGGTGAGGACGGTGCACCCTCAGAGGTTCGGCCTGGCTGTCCGTTTCCTTTCATCCCCAGTCCTGGCCCCTCCCAACTATCTTAATTTGTTTCATCTGTCTGTTTTCCACTCAGGCAGCATTTTGAAGTCCCTCCCAGGCTCCGTGGGCGAGTCCGTCCACTGCCCTACCTGCGCATGTCCAAGGGTCCTGTGGCTCTTACCTCCTCCCCCACCGCCTCTGCCCTCCACAGCGGCGCCCTCCAGCCTCCTCCAGGGCCCGCGGGAGAGTTCCTGTGGGTGCTCACCTGCGGGCGGTCTCTGCGTCACAGGGCCTGCGTATTTAACCCACCTGCATAGCGCCAGGTGGCGCCCCCACAGGAGGACCGTGCAGCTCTACCTGCCCCCCGACACTGGGTGTCACCTAGATTTCTGATTTTCATCTAACGTGTAAAGTGACACCCAAGTGTTGTTTGATTGGCATCTACCCGCCAATTAAACATTACTGATCACTGATTTATTAGTGACATACGTATGTTTTCATATGTGTGTTAATCCTTCTGGGACTCCTCTTCTGAAAACTGTCTTTCAAATTCTCTGCCCTTTTATTTAACAGAGTTTCTATATTTCTTTGTTGATTTTCGTGAGTTCCTTCTATATTCTAGAATGAGAGTCGACCCTTGTTGGCTTGGGACATTGCAACAGAATTTTCCAATCCTTTGTGTATCTGTTAAAATTGTCTATCATGGGGCCGGCCTGGTGGCGCAGTGGTTAAGTTCTCATGTTCCACTTCAGTGGCCCGGGGTTCACCTGTTCAGATCCTGGGTGTGGACATGGCACCGCTTGGCAAGCCATGCTGTGGTAGACATCCCACGTATAAACTAGAGGAAGATGGGCACAGATGGTAGCTCAGGGCCAGTCTTCCTCAGCAAAAAGAGGAGGATTGGCAGCAGATGTTAGCTCAGGGCTGATCTTCCTCAAAAAAAAATTGTCTATCATGTTGTTCGTTGAATAGAAATCCTTAATTTTGATATAATTAAGTTTATCAATTTTTTGTTTTGTGCTTTTGAAGTTTTGGACAAGAGATCCTTCTTTGCCCCTCAGGACGTGCTCCACAGTTTTCTGTTTCTTTACAATGTTGGGTAGGGATCTCCTTAGAATGAGCCCGTTTCTCCCCGACAACACCTCCTGCTAAATGACCAGCTTATATAATTCCATGTCTTTCTGCAAATCAGACGCACCCGTGTGAAACAAAAGAGCATCCGCGAGAGTGAAGACAGGGTGGTGTGAAGGGAAGCAAGCAGGCTGAGCCGGGACCGTAAACCCCAGCTCCCCCACGGAGCACAGCTTCCTCCAGGGGCCGCCTCCCTGCCACCCTCCCCTGCAGTCGCCCCTGCGGAGCCCGAGTGTGCACTCTTGTCACTCGTCTGCCCACGAGCCCAACCCACAGGAGGGAAGCCTGGTGCGCACAGAGCGCTGGCTAAGAACGAACAGCACCGGTGTTGGTTACGGGGTCGTTCGGGATCCTCGGCGCTCGCGGGAAGGCAGGGTCGAGTCCAGAGAGGTGGGGCCCACCGTCAAACTGTGCTCAGGCCCAGGATCCGCAGAGGTGGAGGCGTCACCCCAGGAGGCCAGCATCGCTTTTCCCGCCGGGGCCTCCGGGCTGTCCCTCGGGGTCTTTATCCTCATGTAACTGCTGTGCTGAAGGATGGGTGGGTGGTGGGTGTTGACTGCCACGCTGGGACAGTTGCCGGTGGTCTCAGATGAGAACTAATCTCGTATTCTCTTTATTTCTCAAGAAACAGAGCTTTCTGACATGGGCAGTCCTTGATACAAATGATAAACGGGTTATTCATCCAACACAGCTGTTGGACCCTACAAACTCCAGAGGGAAAAGCACTTTTCAAAATTAGAAAGCACTTTCAAACAAGGGATCAGTCATATTTTTTGCAGTAAAAGTGGATTTTGACTACTTTGATTACTAAAGAAGGTGAAAACACAGGCAGGTCCCCGAATGGCACATTCACCTCCTTCGACCCAGGTTTGCTCCTCCCAGGCTGGCCCAGAGGCTGCGTGCCCCCGGCTGCTTTCCCAAGGAGGCAGGGCTAGGCTTAGATGCAAGCACAGGTGGGCAGGGCGCCCTTGTGGGCACCGTGGAGCGGGGCACATGCCCTCCTATCCCCAGAGGCAGCCATGCCCTTCCCGCTGGGATGGGCTCATTCACTGTAGTGTTCATCCAGCATTCCCCTGTGCTCAGGACAGTGCCTGACATGTCTCAACAGAGTATTAGATGAATGAATGCTTGAAAGAATGTAAGAATAAACCAAATTAGATCTAGATCCAGTGTTAGGAGACCTGGAAATCTCGATCGACTGTGACTACCACCTTAGCTGTGTGGTCTCAGCCAACTTACTGGAACTCTCTGGGCTTCATCTTGCTCAGCTCTAAAATGAGAGGTTAGACTAAGTGAGTTAAGGTCCCTCTCAAATGGTGGCTCTAATAACATTTCTGGAGATTCTGCACATGGGAGAGGAAAGAAGAGATGCTTATGATGAATATTGGAAAAATGGACCCACACGGCAGCAAAAAACAAAATGGCATGGGGTGGGGGAGAGGAGAACACGCCTGTTGGGCTCTAGGGGGTGCCAGGAGTTCCACTGGCACTTAGTCACCCTCACAGGGCACTGTCACCCGGAGTACAGGAGGAGAAGAGAAGTTGACCGACTTGCCAATGGTTTCACCACCGCTAGGATTTCAGTCTGGGATTTGAACCCAGGTCTCTCAGGTCGTTGCCCGTTCCCCTCCTCCATGCTGCACCCGGAAAACCAGGAACCAGGACGGGGCAGAAATTTCCGTATGCGGAACACGACTGCTCAGCAGCGGTCACTGTAGCAGTCGGCCAGCTCCACGGCACCGGGCAGAGCAGTACCTCACACAGGAGCGCGGACAGACTCCCTGCCCTGCCCTCCCCGGGCGCGGCCCTCGGAGCGCGGGGGGCGGCAGCGCAGACCCCACCCCACAGCCTCATCCCAGGGTGCCAAGAGGGAGTCTGGTGCTTGAAGGGACAACCCTGGAATTTCTCAGACTACTTGGCTCTGAAACACGAGCCGACTGTTTCAGCGGCTGCTCAACCGGAAAAGCTCCGCAGTTCTTGGCATCCATAAGAACGAATTTCCACGAAGGGAAAGGGCAACAGTAGACACATGCAAAGCAATTTTACTGAATCTAGTTTTTTGTCTTTGTTTTTCACATTAAGCAGAATAAGGTTTAATAATAAGTTCCTCTACTTAGCAGTCTGAGACAAGGTTAGATGCACCACTTTGGTCTGCCGTGGGAAACTGGTGGCTGGTAGTCTGAATCTGATTTTGTGATAGTTCTTGCGTGGACAGGGTTCTCCAATTTACCGCAGTCTCCACCACTCCCTGTCGTCCCACACTGGGTCTGCTTCACTCCGTTGTGGCCTCCTTGGCCCTGGTGGGTATCGTGAGTTTGCAATTCTTTTACTAAAGCATCACCAGCTCCATGGAGACCTCAGCCTCTGTGAGTTCCCTAAACTGTTCAAAGGGGGAAAGAATAAGGAGATGCAAAGCTAAGGTCTGGGATCATCCTACTTATTGCTGTAACCCCCTAGCAGTCCTACGACCACTCACACCTGACCGGCCTCATTGTTTCCTCTTGCCGAGCTGCCTCTCTGCGTGTACTGTACGGTCTTAGCATTCTCCCTGGCTCCACGACAGTGCAAATCATTTGAGACACACAGACTCCGGGCACCCACCGACCTCGCTTGACCAGGCCCCACTGGCGGCAGGCCTCACGGGACATCAGATCCCAGACAACCCAGGAACCGTGTGTCATTTCTGTGTCGTTCCCCCGGGACACCTTGAGCCTCTGCTCTCAGGTTTGTGCAGCCACAGCTGCTGTTCAGAGTTCCCGGCAGGCTGGCTGTTCCTGCCACGGTGGGGGCAGCCCCGGGCCCTCCTGCTATTTCCAGCCATCAACCTCAGGACCCATCGGTTACTCTGAGGTCAGGTCCAGAGCAAATGGTACAGAGCACTGAGTGACAGGGGCACACCACGGAGCGGGGAGTGAAACTGTAATTTTTAAAAGCCAGCTTCACTCTCCTAAGGAACAGGGTGGATTGGTAAGGGGAAGAAAAAACAACAGCTAAGCATTGGGGATCCCCGTTGGTGTTGGGGAGAGATGGCCGGGAATAAGACCAAACCCGCTCACCTTGGGAAATAAAACCTCTAGAAGCCCCGAGGGACCGGACGTTGGTGAAAGACCGGATGCCGGGCGGACACCAAATACAAGACGCTACAGCGCTCCTGTGTCTGTGAGTTCTCTCCCTGACGGGCACCGGCCTCATGTTCAGCCAACACCAAGTCCGGAGTCTCTTAGAACACACTTCAGGGGACACTCGGAGAGCCTGTGGGAGGGTCCCCGAGGAGTCTGAGACGCAAGAGTAGGAAGCCCACCATCATACTGGAAATGACCCTCGAATCCCGCGCCATCCGCTGGCATCAGTGCAGACTGGCCTTCAGCTGCCACTTCATGCCCGGCTTCCGCACACCCAACTCTGTCGTTGTCCCATCAAACACTGCAAGGTTTGGAAATAAACACAGCTCCTAAGATCCAGGGCTGTCCAGAGTTGCTGGCGCTTTCTAGAACTGAAAGCTGCCGACACACACAATCCTGCCCCTCCTGGCATCGAAAGAGCAGATGGGGCCCGTGCAGCCGTCACAAGACCCTGCACCCACGACTCCACGCTGGCTGGGGGCCAGAAGGGCACCTCTCCGAGGCCTTTTCAGCTAACGGCCTGTACTTGTGTCGGTCTCCGGTGAAGGTTCCTGAGACAAATCGAGAGTCTTCCAGGCCCACAGTGTGCCGGGGCTGGAGGCAGGGCGGGCTCTTGTTTCCATTTTATGTTCACTCATAGAACCAAACTTCAAGGGTGGCCCGATCGAGCTTTGTCAAGAGGAGAAGCCCCTGCACATAAAGGTGAGAATGTGAGTTTGGACTCGACTGCGTGGGTTCCAATCCCGGCTCCACCCTGCTGGTGAGGGGCTGCCTGACCTCCCGAAACTTAGTTTCCTCTCAGGTAAACGGGTACCATAGTGACACCTATGATTGTGGTGTTAGCTCAGCCAATGCACACAGTGCTCAGGCGGCCGCCACGATCGCGTCACGGCACCATTCAATGGCCGCTGGAGGAGGATGCGCCCAGCTCTGTCACCAGGACGCCTGCTGCCCCGCCCGGAGCGCGAGTCCCCTGGAGGCCGTGGCCTCAACTCCATCAGCTGTGATATGGCATTAATTCCAGCACCGTCCACATTGGGCCGCTTTACAAATCAACTGAAATGGTGGGTGAACGCACTGACGCGGTCTGACGGAAGCAGCGGCTCAGTAACCGTCTCTGTTAGGACTTAGCGGGCTGGGCCTCACTCACAGCAGGAGTCCCGTTTGAGGGTTTCCTGTTTCTTCCCTAAAGGGTTGAAAAGCACTCTTGCTGAGTCAGAATCTAGGTACGCGATTTCTGAAATTGCCTGCCATGCACGGATTTGATGAAACCCTCCTTGCAGGGCCTGCCGGTGGCAGCATTTTAGGATCAGGAGCTCGAAAGGCCCAGCTCAGACCTCAGACCCGCCCCACCCGCCCCTCAGGTGGCGTCCACCTAAAACAGGGGGTGGAAGCTTTCTGGCCCAGGCCTGCAGAAGGTCTCAGGGGCACTAGAAACTGCCGCCGGGGGAGGAGGATTGGGACGCAGACAGGGCGGGGGTATCGGGGCCACCCCCAGGGTGCGCGGGGCCCCTGTCTGTGTAAACAATCCGACTCACCCCAAATCAGCGTGTCCTTTCTGGAGGCCCAGTCTCACAAAACAAAACAGAAGGAAAAAACCACGTGGGCCCCCAGAGTGATCCGCTCGCCAGGCAGGTCCCCCTGGAACCAGGGCCTGGCCACGGCCACAGGACAAGCCCAGGAGCCTCAGGACGCTCTGCCCCATGGCATCGCCAGCCCCACCAGTCCCGGCACCAGGGAGGGACTTGAACATGAGAACTTAGAGGAAGGCGTCCCAAAGCACAGAGGGGCCTGGGTGGCAGTGAGACTTGCCCAGGGCAGGGGTCCCACGTCCCTGGGCCTAAGGTGCTAAGGGGGAAGAAAGGAAGGAAGCGTTGAGCAGAGGGGGAGGCGTGCCCTCCACAGCCTTCAGGCCACTCAGTGACCCCGGGCCTGGCTGGTCCTTGCACTCTGAACAGCAGCCTGAGTCCTATAATCCAAGGCCTTACTGGATTGGGACTGAGGACAGCCGAGTCACACACACTTTCTTTCTTAAAACTTTTGTTAACATTTAAAATCTCTTCCAAATAGGTTGTTTATCGAAGAGAGAATCTAAGAAATTGGCAGCTAAGTCTTATCAAGAGGGGAAAAACGCAGTAGAATGTGTGTGTCATCTGAGCTCGAGGTGACATGGCAGCCCCTCCCAGTGTGCTCCGGCCTGGGGACATGAGTCTGGTAGAGGAGGGAAACCGGGATGGGGACGAGGAGGCAAGGCTGCGCCAACAAACGTGTAACACGCCCGGGTGAGCAGAGCTCCAGTTCAGCTCACCACCGTGGCCTCAGATCCAGCTGCTCCACTCTTTCTGAATCAACACGACATCAAGGAATTGAGAGCCCTGCATCTGCTGGATACCGAGGAAGAGCCCTCGGAGGCGCTGGGAGCCCCCTGGCACCAGGCTGGTTACAGCAAAGGCGTTCACGGTGGGTCCCCATGTCAGCTGTCTGCCAGTTCCTAGAACCTTGGGTGGGGAGGAAAGTTCGGTGTCGCCTGGTTCCGTGGCCCATTGTGTGACGGGATCCTCTCTACAATACCCCTGCCAGGGTCAGCTGCCGGAATCCCTCCAGTGAAAGACAATTCACCTCTCCAGGCGTCCCACTGCACGCTGGGACGTCACACCTGTAAATGGCCTTCCCCACGGGAGCCAAAATCTGCCTCCTGGCGCCCGGGTCCCACCCTGGGTCCAAACCCAACTAGTGCATCCTTCTCCACACTCAGGGTCCGCCTCAGATGATAGAATGCTGTCACGCTGCATCTGTCAGGCCCCAACACACACACGTGTGCACACATATGCTTGTGCACACCCACACATGTGCATGCACACACAGGCACACACACGTGCACACACACGCGGGTCTTGAGTCCCTCCACCAACCTGCTCTTTTTCCTTCTTCTTTTAAAGATTGGCACCTGACCTAACAACCGTTGCGATCTTTCTTCTTTCTTTCTTTCTGCTTTTTCTTCCCAAATCCCCCCAGTATATAGTTGTATATATTTTAGTTGTGGGTCCTTCTAGTTGTGGCATGTGGGATGCCGCCTCAACGTGGATCCGAACCAGTGAAACCCAGGGCCGCGGCAGCAGAGCGCAAGAACCGCTCGGCCACGGCAGAGTCATGATTTCACAGTAGCCCTACTCAAACCTGTACCCAGAGGCAGCGCGACACTCCCGGTATTTTCTTGTTTCTGTTTTCTCACAGAGAGCAGCACGACCAGCTTCCTGTTGTGAATGTTCAGCTTCTGTCCCCATCGCCCCACGAGGAGGGGGTTGTCACCATCACTTCACTGCTGTGCCCCAGACATTAGTCCACCCTCCGGCCCTGGGCGGGCCCTCAGGAGCATTTGTTTAGCAAATGAATGACCTTTGAGAGTGCAGACTCAGTTTTTGTTCTGTTGCTGTTGTAGTCGTAGTTTGTGGCCGTTGTTAGTAGTCGGGAGGAAGTTTTTTGGGGGGATATTAAATGCTCCAAGTAGACATGCCAGATAGACGAGCGAATTACAGGCAAGCCTGGAGCTGAGAGCAGAGGACAGGGCTGGAGACACGGTGGCGTCGTGAGGTCACAGAGGATGAAGCCATGTCACTGCGTGAACGTGCCAGGAATTTCACCAGCCCAGGACCCCACCCTCTTTCCCTGCGGCCTGCAGGAGCCAGGGCCTCAGCCCCTCGTCTGCCCCACTCACCCACCCCCTGCCGTCTCTACCGCATCCTGGAGGGGCTCCAGAGGAAAGCTGGACGCACAGCTGCGTCCCAGGAGCAGAGGTCAGCCGCTTCCAGCTGGAGCGCAGGCGTCCTCAGCTGGGGGCTGGAAACGTGAGCTCAGCCAGCGGGGCGCACATATGCCTTCGCCACACGTCCGTCCACCGGGACAGGGCGCAGTGGTGGGACCCTGGTCCCCTGGAACGGCGGACCCAGGCCAGGCGTGCCCTCTGGTGGTCATTATGACAGTGATGCTCTTGAGAACCACTAAGCCATGAGCAGGTCGGCCTGCGATCACAATAACTAACCCTTACCATGAGCCAGACTTGTAGAAACGTTACCCGGATTATCCCATTGGTGCGCATCCTGACCCTGGGAAGCCCGACGGTTCTACTGTTTTACAAACGAGGAAACTGACCAGCGCAGCTAGGAGACTGACTCGAAATCCCAGAGAGTGCAGGAGACGGCTGCCCCCCTCTGGGCCACCCATCCTCTTCTAACTCCTCAAGATGACGTAAACCATCCCGGTGGGAAAGGGGAATTCAAATATATGTGCTTCTCATTATAAAAGTAACTATAGGGGCCAGCCCCATGGCCGAGTGGTCAAGTTCACCGGCTCAGCTTCGGTGGCCCAGGGTTTCGCAGGTTCGAATCCTGGGTGCAGACATGGCACCGCTCATCAGGCCATGCTGAGGCGGCATCCCACATGCCACAATAGAATGACCCACAACTAAAAATACACAAATACGTACTGGGGGGCTTTGGGAGAAAAAGGAGAAATAAAATCTTAAAAAAAAAAAAAGTAAATATATTACATATTTGGAAAAATTGGAAAGAAAAATAAATTGCCCGTTATCAAAACCACTGTTAGCATTTCAAAATGCTTCTTTCCGATTTTTTTCTCCTTTCCATCTTTTTTTCACAATTATAATCAAGGTACTGTATAATACAAATTCTTTGTTGAAGAATATTGCTAACGATTTCTTTCCTTCAAAACTTTTCTCTTCTTAGATATGATTTCCACGTGTTCTAGCCACAGCAATGGGTGTTTGTGAGACATCCAGGAGGAGTCTGGCCCAGAGTTCCTGCCAGGAGCCCTGCAGAGCCCCAGCCTGCCCAGAGAGCCGGGCTGCTTCGGAGACCGAGCGTGGCTGGAAACCTCAGGACGGGTCACAGGGCCAGTGGGGCAAGCGCACGGCCCTCAGGGCAGGTGTCCCAGGGGAACATTTGGGGGCATGTGGTGTCCAGCAGAGGCTGGGAGGATGGAGAGCGCCAGGGCTGCCGTCCAGAGGACCCAGGATTCTTGGCAAGTGTCCCTCTGGCCGCCAGAGGGACGAGGCCATGTGGCAGCCCTCTCCGTGAATGTTTCACTTTTCCACACTGTTTTCTGGAAAAGGGTCTCCCCCTTGCCAGAAGCCTCTGTCCCTCCACTTCGTGCTAAGGGGCTCCCACCAATGCTGCGGCCCCAGAGAAAGATCGCCAGCTCTGCCACCTGCCGCTCTGGGACCTTGCATGACGCAGCCTCCCGGGCTTGTTCTTTCATCTGAAAAATGAAGATGATGATGGTTCCGCTCACAGAGTTGTTAGGAGAGGCAAACGGACATCCAGCTGAGGATCGAACGCGTGGTGGGAGCTCAGGAAATGGTGACTCTTGTTCTAGAAGCCTCTTGTAGAAGGGTCGTGAGGGAAGGTATAGGGCAGCTGTCCACGGACCACATGTAAACAACCTGTGACTCGTCTAGAACATCCACGTTCCTGCATCCTCTCAGTTCTGTGCAAACGCCAGGGAGACCCGAGTCCTCTCCTGCTCCTCCTGGCCTCTCTCCCACCTTGTGCCGCGTCCCAAGAACACAGGAAGGACCACACTGGGGATAAGACTCAAGTTATGTAGGCGGACAGTCCCAGGTCAAACACCACTTGCGCTCCTGAGGGGGGTGCCACTGCTCACACCCCACAGTGCTGGGCCTGGAGGAAGCATGCGCCCAACCCAACGCTGCCGCCCAGCCCCAGCCCCACAGGCCCGGTCACTCAGTCGTTCATCCCACGAATACTCAGAAAGCCCACGTGAGGTGCCAGGGGTGTCTTGTGGGCTGCACACGACAGCGAGCAAGAGCAAGACCCATAGCGTCTCTGCACTCGCGGGCTCAGCCTCACAAGGAGCAAGACAGAACCACCATCCAGGGGATAAGAGCTGCAGAGGGAAAGACGGGGTGCTAAGAGAGAGGGGGCACCTAGCCCAGGAGTCTCGATGCAGGAAGTGATGTCTGAGCCACGCCCCACGGGCCGAGCGGGAACCAGCCAGACGCAGAGGAGGGGGAGGCAGGGAGCAGAGACCAGCTGAGCTGCCAGAGGAACAAAACAGGTGACCTGAACGTCAACGCAACAGTTCTGATATGTCGAGTTTGGGGTGCAATTAGTACTAACACGTAGGCCTGGCTTCTCGCTTGAACAGTGAAGGGTTTGGGAAGACTGGAACCTGTGAGTCTAAATTTCCAGGACAAAGGGGACATCGGCAGGGAGACCAGGTTAGGGGGCGGTGTCACAGGGGCTAAGTGCTGGACTTGGGTATCACAAAACTCTCCTTCTTCTGAGCTGGGTGGCCTTGGGTAAGTCAACTCAGCCCCCCTGGGCTGTCATTTCCCAGTCTGAAAATGGAGGACAGTACTGGCGTCTACAGTGTAGTGCAGCATGGTGTTCAAACGAGACAGCGTGTGAAGTCCTCAGCACGGTGAACAGCATGGGGTCAACTCTCAGTATTAACAACAGCTTTGGGGCATCCACCCTCCACCTAAAGTCATTTCGCGCCCAAGAATCTCAAGTGTTTTTAGAACAGAAAGCCAACCCAATCAGCAGTCAGAGCTGATGTTTACTGAGCGTTTCCATCCACTGGCCTGTCCTGCACGCCCCACCAGGTTGCTTTATTTAATCCTCGCAGTAAGAGAGGAGCTCCTGTTTTCTGGGTTTCACAAACTAAGAAACAAAGGCAGAAAGGTTTAGTGACTCAGCCCGGGTCGTCAAAAGCTAAGAGGAGGCCAAAACAGGCTTCAAAAGTCCAGAAGACGGACAACACCAAATGCCGGTGAGGGAGGGGAGCGACAGAACTCTGGTTCGTTGCTGGGGGGTTGTAAAATGGTGCAGCCGCCTAGGAAGACAGTTTGGCAATTTTACAAGCAGCATCCTCTTCTCACGTGACCCAGCAATTGTGCTCCTTGGTATTTACCCAAAAGAGTTGGAAACTATGTCCACACAAAAACCTGCACCCAGATATTTATAGCAGCTTTGTTCATCACTGTCAAAGCCTGGGAGCTGCCAAGATGTCCTTCAGCAGGTGAACAATACACAAACTGGTCCATCCAGACAGTGGAATACTCTTCAGTCCTGAAAAGAAATGAGCTACCAAGTCATGAAAAGACACAGAGGAAACGTAAATGCATCTCACTAAGTGAGAGAAGCCGATCTGAAAGGCTGCATCCTGTGTGGTCCCAACTATATGACATTCTGGAAAAGGCAAAACTATGGAGACAGTAAAAAAAAAATCAGTGGTTGCCTGTTATCGTGGAGAGGAAAAAAGAGGAGGAAACAGAGGATTTTCAGGGCAGTGAAACTTCTCTGCGACACTATAATGATGGACACGTGTCATTGTACATTTGTCCAGACCCGTAGAATGTACAACGCCAGAAGTGACCCCAAAGGAAACTACGGACGGCAGGAGACAGTGACGTGTCGTGTGGGTTCACCGACTGTGACACGTGCACCGTCTGCTAACAGACCGCAGTGAGGGCGGCCGTGCATGGTGGGGCGGGGGTACTGGGAACTCTCTGTACTTTCGGCTCGATTTTTCTATGAATGTAAAACTGCTCTAAAACATAACATTTATTAGTTTAAAAAAAAAAAAACAGGCTTCAAACCCAGGAAGTTTGGTCCCAGAATGCACCCCTTTAACCACTATGCTATCCTGCTCCCCAGCTTCTAATGAAAAGAAAAACCCAACTTTTGATAGGAGTAAAAAAGAAAAAACTACATACATCTAAAGTGAGCGAGGAGATTGTGGGTTTGGGAACATGCTTACGGCTGAGGCTGCCAACCGCCCCAGTCCTTCCCGGAGGCCCCTCGAGGCTTTGGGGCTGATTAATCTGATGGCCGCCTCACGTGTGGCCCTTGAGGGACAGCACCTGACGAGCGGCCTGAGGCCCACATCCCCAGAGCCCTTGGTCTGGAAAACAGCTCTGAGTAACCTGGGGCGCCGGAGTAGAAAGCTTTGTCAGCTGGCCTGTCCCAGAGCCCCTGGAAGCCTGTCTGCTGGTGCAGCTTCGCCCCAACTGTCCTATTTTTAGAGAACCCATTCTTTCCGGGCTGTGCTTCCTAGAGAGGAGCAGGCCGGCTCCGCCCCGAGCTGCAGCCGAGAGCAGCCAGCCGCCTCCACTCTGCCTGGCAACAGAGCTCGTTTTCTGCAGGTTTGTGGATCACCATCCAAAGCTTTGAGACAAGAGATTTGTAAAGCGCAGGCTCACTCCCCAGCTGGGGGAACCCCATGTGATGTTACTTTCTGGCCCTGGAAGGAGAAGTCGACGTTGTCCTCCTCAGACAATAGCATCTTGCCGACATGTCAATGAATACCATTCAAGGTCAATAAAAAGTTGTTTTTTGCTGAAAGGAAGCAAATATCTGCAGGGGAGACCAGCAGATTAAGCTATGTTTGAATGCATCATGGTGGGAGGAGGGGCGGGGATGGTGAACCAAGAGGAGACGGAGTTGGCCCAGTCAGCCTCTGTCTTCCCAACACTAAACCAGGAAGCCTTAGGATTCCCTGGAACGATCACAGCCCAACAGCTGATAACAACACCAGGGCACTTTAAACGCATGACTCATTGGCCTCGGGAAGATCCCGCACGGTGGGTGTTGCTGTGCTGGTTTTGCAGGTGGGTGAACTGGGCTCAGAGAAGGTGTTCATCTCACCCTAGTGAACGGCAGAGCCGACGGGAAACGTGAATTTTTCTGACCCCCAAGCCCATGCATTCTCTTTCCAATTGTCATGTGTCTTGGGGGTTACACAAAAGAAGGCTGGGTCTAAGTCACTGCCATTTTAACTTAGCGCTCCAGAATTTAAACTAAGAAAAAACAGCAATGGTTTTCTCAAGCCCATTTACCCCACCCCTGACCCATGTTTGCAGCTGAGTGATACAACGTGTTTGGTGACACCAGCCTCACGTGGTGGGAAGTCCCTGCTGCCAAGCTTGATGGGGACTTCAGAGACCACCTGGTACAACCCTCGTGTCTCCAGATCAGAGAAGGAGAGCCTGAGAAAGTAAACAACTTGCCCAAGGTCACACAGCAATCAGAGGAATTCAAACACAGTTCTTCAGAGTCCAAGTCGGAGACCCTTCCCGCCACACCGCCCCCGCCCTCCACCTGACCCTACCCGGACAGGACTAGGCGAAGCGCTCAGGCTGAGCCCCTCCTCCCTCCAAAAGGAAATGGGAGAAACTCTCCAAGCAGAGGAACACAACTTGCCCTGGGCCTCTGGGGACTCCGGCTTGTCTGTGGCCTTTCAGAGCCAGATGCCCAATCTACGCAAATAATCTGCCCCCGTGTCTCATAACCGGTCTTGTGTCATTCCCTGGAATGAACACGCTTCCTGAGGGAAGCACCACAGGTCTCCACGAGCAAAGGCTCCCAGCTGGTGGCCTCGCACAAACCCCTCCAGGGTCCCTGCTTCCCCAGCGTGATGACCGCTGGACTCAACTTGGGTCGAAGAATTCCTGAGAAGATAGAGAGGTGAGTGAGCTCATGGTGACAGTTCCATTCCAAGTCATCTCGTTCCGGGGTCAGCTCAGCAGTGTGTGGAGGAAGGTAGGCGACAGTCAAGGAGAGAGGATGTCACCATCTCCAGCTGTGCCAAGCCCTTACCTCTTCATGCCATGACGCTCCGAAGGCACACCAGAGCCACCAAGGTCGGCTTCGCTGTCCTTGCCCAATCAATGGCTGCGCACCGCTCACCAGGTGCTCTGACAGCTCCAAGGTTCCCGGAGTTCGGAGGTGGCTCCATCAGCTCCATGGGGCTCCAGGTTGGCAGCGGTGTTAGTGACGCGGCTGGAGTGAGCACAGACTCGGGCAAATACTGACATGCCATGTGAGGTGGTACCCAGCAGGTGCTGTCAAGAGAAATAGTAGGCAGTGGGAGGGGGAAAGCTAACATGTATTAAGCTTCTATTGTGTTCTGGGTATTTACGGTCATTTAATCCTCACTGTGACGTTGTTGTCATCTCCATTAGACAAATGCAGACAGACCTTCAAATCGGCTCAGCAACGTCTCCAAGCCGTGCATTCAGGAAACGGGAGAACGAAAACCCCACTCCAGATGCACCTGACGGCCAACCCCACAGGCCAAGAGTTCCCGCGGCCGGCACTGCTGCTCCTGCCTAAGCCCCCCGTCTTCCCGGCTGATAGAGCCGCGGCTGCACTGAGGCAGTGGTGTGCCCAGCACCAGGTGGCCCGGGGGTTTAGTAGCATCTACCATCCTCTGCAATCGCCTCCAGCTCCTGGGCCTGAGGCCTGAGCTGCAGCTCAGACTCCGCCTCCTCACAGAGACCGTCTTACAGGCGGTCAGTGAGCCGCAGACCCTCGTCTTGACAGCACCCCAGTCGTTCTGCCGATGACACCAAGTCTCGTAGAGTGAGCTGGGAGACCTCCATGTAGAGCCTGTTTCCACTGGAAATGCATGACAGATCTCCCCTCCTCCGAAAAACCAAAACACAAAAAACCAACGACCTTCAAGAGACTCCGTGAGTCTTTTATGAGGTTTGTAGTCGATTCAAATTTCACGGGTCCACACCCAAAGCTCTTTCATATTATCAACCTTTTACCTCTCAGGAAGTTCTAGCAATATCAAGACAGCCAAAGGAAATTTCTGAAAGTTTAGTTAAATATGGGGTATTTCTATACTAGCCCACCCCACTTAATTTGCAAGAAAATCTTCCCTACAACGGAAAAAAGAAGTGTATTCCAGTCAAGAAGATAAAATGCTGTTGCTGTGTTCGTTCTAGGAGGGCAGAGCTGCATCTCCCTGGGGGAGACCGGCTGGCACGAGGGTCGTCTAGGGTGTTTCAACTTCGGCCCTGTTCACAGCGGGGGCCAGACGACTCTTTGTGGAGGGCTGTCCTGTGCAACGTGGAATTGTGAGCAGCATGCCTGGCCCTGCCCGCTAGATGCCAGGAGCACTCTCTCTGTTTTGACAACCAAAAACGCCTTCAGATATTGCCACCTGCCTCTTGGAGGGCGCGACCGCCACTGGGGAAGAACCCCGGCAAAGGCTGATCAACGGGAGGGACCTATTCCTTACATGGCTACATTAAACCTGGCAGCACCTCGGAACACGCCAGTGAAGTAAGAAGGACTGGTCCATGTTCCGAGAGCAAATCCTCCCCAGTAAGTTAGGGAGATGGCCACTGAAACGGCCGGCGGTTTCTCACAGGCAGGCCCATCTCCAGGCCGTCAAGAAACCCACTTCACAGAGGATTTCCCTCCCGGCTGGTTCCAGGATTGTGCAGCAGAATCCCCTCAAGGCCCATGTCCCTGACCTCAGTTCCTCTCGCTGGCACGGGAGCTGCAAAGAGCCTGCCCTCGCACTCTTGCTCCTTCATGCCCCTCGCTGTCCAGCCCAGGGGGCAGGGAACTCCTTCAGGCTCCCAATTCATTTCACTGCTCACTTTTGAAGCCCCCTCTTCTCAGAATAATTGTCTTCGCATGGCAGTTGCTGTCGAACAGGTTCTAGCAATTCAGTAGAGAATCTCACGAACTTCACAGAGCATTTGGGGAGACTTGTCTGGAATCCAGCTCTGGACGTGTCCGGGGCGCGGGCTCAGCACGTTCCATAGTCGAAGGCTGCAATCACAGGGACCCTCAGCTTCCACCCAGGCTGAGCTCCGGAAACTGCAAAACTGGAGTGGATCCTACAGGTTACCAGGCAAACGTGAGTGCCTTTCTGGGCTCTTCCAACCCTGTATGAACGAATTCCAACGGCTCTGAGTAAATTCTGAGTCTCTCAGAACCACGCCCTTTCACCTCAATGATAACCAATGGTGGAAAACACTGATTTACTCATAAATACATATCAAGTCACCGGCTACCAGCAATTGGAGTTTCCATTATTAAACAGAGAGTAAAACAACATTCATTCATTCATTCATTCATTCAAATGCTCCAGAGGGCAGGGAATTTTGTCTGTTGCTCAGCACTTGTTTGTTGAATGACTTCTTGCCCGCTCTGTTTGGGGTGCTGGCATTAGTGCTAAGAACACGGTGGTGAGCAGCACGGGCACAGCCCCGGCCCAGGGAGGTTACAGTCCAGCCCAGGAGCAAGAGAACGAAGAAATAAACAAAACCACTCAGACTGTGGTCAGAGCTCAGACGCAGAGAAACGGGAGTGGAAGCAGCTCAGCTCCAGTGGGGTGGTCCTCCCTGAGGACACGCCCGCCCAGCTGAGACGTGAAGAGAGGAGCTGGCCTGGAAAGATTTTCAGGGGCCCACACACACACGTGCACCCACACCCCCCCACAAACATACACACATAAATACACATGTGCACAGGCAGATATGAACACATACACACACACACACCCTTTGCTTCAAGGGAGCATCTCAGGCCTGAGGGAAAAGACGTTCACACAGTTGTGTTCACCGTAACACAGGGGTAAATGTGAAAGACGACCTCGAATTATTGATGATTTTAGGCGTGACAGGAAAGCAAAGCCTTGATTCCTGGGCTTACCCCTGGACTTACTCCCAAATGTATTTAGGGCAAAAACCACTTTATGATTAAAATACCACCCGGAAAAGTAACTTTACTGTTGTCAACTATTCTGTATCTGAAGCGACACCGAGCAGTGGGCTCGCTCTGCTTGCCTGGATCTGAACCAATTAATCATGAGTTAGACGGAGAAAAGAAGTTTAATTAGATTAGCCGGCTAATCGGAAGACGGGTGACTAATGTCTCAAAAACGCATCTTCCAGGATTACAGAATCTTGAGCCAGTTATTTAGGGAAAATGGGCCGTGAGGAGGGGTCCAGGGATGTTGGTCTCCAGGCATGACAGGCTCCGGGCATCACGTTGTTCCATTCTTCCGTCAGCTGGCATGGACACCTTGTAGGTATGTTTCCCACCTGTGGTCAGCCTGCTCCTGGAGAGAAACTCATAGCACCAAGTTTAAATTTATCAAGCTATCGGGGAGTACACACATAAGTGGAGGCCACAAATCAGGAGAGCACGTGAATTTTCTAAAGTAGCTGCAGAGCAGCAAGAAGTCACACAGAGGAGGGGCCGGGGCGTGAAACAAGATGGCCTCACTTATGCTCACTTACAAAACTACTCTACTTTCCGCCCCTTTTCCCAGTGAAACAGTTGGGTTTACCATGTGAAACCACGTACATACTGTGTCTCGTTATGAACGCGTCATAAACACAATCGTGTGTCTAAAGCTCCAGTTCTTACACGAGGACTGCCAATCGCAGTACCCACCAGGGATAAGGTAAACCTGCGTTTCCTGTATTTAGCGCTGTCTTTAGGATTTAAAAAGAAGTGGATGTGTGCAGGTCAACGCCCGCTCCACCAGCCAGGCAGCGTGCGCTCATCCTGTCCACTGGCTGAGGACCAGCCGGGCTGGGCGCCCAGGAGAACCCCGCAGGATACAGGGGGCCGTGAACCCCACAGAGGGCGTTCTGCCTGCATGTCGTCAGATGACTCGCCCAGCTGCAGGCAAGGAAGTGACGGGGGGCAGGACAGCACAGATGACAAGAGTGAAGAGGGGGTGGCGGTGGGGCGGCCGTCCAGGCCTCGGGCTGCAGGGCCAGGCCTGATGGGTGGAAGGCCGCGTTCGGAGAAGGGGGGTAGCCCCCTGGCAGCCCCTGCCAGGCTGGAGGTGGCGGCCGCGGTGCTGTGAGGGCCCCAGGAGGAGGGGCTGCGGCTGACAGTGGGAGATGAGGGGTGCGGGGCGGGCTCAGCAGAGATGAGGCCTTGGGTCTCAGCCCTGGTGCCCTGAGCAATGGGCGGTGAGTGTAGAGCGCTGGGGACCAGCCGGAGCGCGTCCACGCGGGGCACAGGCCTCTCTCCCCGTCCCTCGCTCCCTCTCTGGCCACCGTCGGATGGTCTTTCTCAGGGACTTTTACCATCGACTTCATTTCTTGGCCGTGCTGCGCCCTGAGCACACCCCGGGGGCAGAGCTCTCTGGGGCCTGAGGTGATGCTCCCACAGGTCACGTGAGGTGTTTCAGACGGTCACAGACACCTGTGGCCAGAGAGGCCCTGCCAGGGACTGCAAAGAGGGTCTTGGGGGCCAAGAGATGCCATCAGGTCAACAGGCTGTCCTTCTGCCATGGACAGGTCAACAACCTAGATGGTCGATGAACCAGTCGGGCCACGCACAGTCCGTCGTGAGCCACCATGCAGGGACGTCTCAGCACTGGAAACCTGATCCCACGCAGCAGCTGCCAGCACGGGACAAACCCGGGCTAAGCAGTCCAACCCCACAGTCCGCGCCACGGGGAGGGGCTCGGGGCCCCCTCCATCAGTAAAGGTGGCCCTCAGTTAAAAGGATGGGCTCTTTCGTCCTGGAAACTGGCTCTCTGGGAAATGCTTGTGCCTGAACCCAGGGAAGGAGAGGGGAGGGCGGAAGGGGCTCTGGAAGGAGGAAACCAGTGCTGAACGTCCACCACACTCGACGGGGCTCGGAGTTGCCCGACTCCTGGTGGCTGCCGCCCGGGAGGCGCCTGTGAGAGGCTTCCCAAGGGCTTTGGGTCCTTATTATGCAAGTTGAGATGATGCAATCCGGAGAAAGACCTGGAAGGGCTACAGGTGCTGCATTCCCAAAGAGCTGCGGGGTGTCTGGGGAGGAAGTAAATGGCCACCAAGGGGGCTGGGTGAGAGTGAGGGGTGACCCTTCAGGGGCAGCGCTCGGGGCTGGTGCCCGGAGGGGCTCTGGGTGGGAGATGGAGGAGGGAAAGGCAGGCAGGGGAGTCTTAAGAAGAATTGCTGGGCGGCATGAAAGTGACCTCTCCCTTGTCATTCTCCTAAGTGACTATGATAAAGACTCACATTGGGTTCTGTCTATTTGGGGAGGCTGTATGTTTTTTAATTTAATATGCACTCGCCCCTCTTCAAGCACTCAGCGCCCCCATCCGGAAGCTCACACACACTTAGCCTGTGCCAGTTCTGTGTCGTCCTCGCCTTGGTGCTGGGTGAACGTGCCCAGACGCCCTTCCCATCAAATCCTGTAAAACCCAGCTCCACGCCCACTGACGGGGGCCGCCCAGCCCCGGCCTTGCTCAGGGCTCAGCCTGCGAGTAGCAGAGCACAGAGCTGCTCACTCGCTCTTCGCGGAACCCAGCGCAGCCTCCAGGAGAGCACAGCAGCAACACCAGCTCGAAGCAGCACCGTCAGAGGCCCTGCAGACTCCGTGAATTACGTTGCCTCACGCAGTCCTCACAGTGACCTGAGAGGTGACCCGGGAAAATGCCCGATCTACAGATGAGGAGCCCAAGGCACAGAAACTTTGTCCAAAGCCCCCAGACTGATAAATCAGCAGAGTCTGGATTCAAACCGTACGAGGTCTCTTTTATATCAAAGCCTTCGGGCTTAACTAAACTCGACTGCCATGGCGTTAACCAAAATAGTGTAGCAGGAGTCTGAGTTAATCAAAAATCTCAATTATGGATTATAGCAAAAGGAAATCTGGTTTTTTTCCCCTAGTTTTAAGCACATACAGAACCAGATTACACAAATGCTACCTGGTAAGATTCCTGTTTGGGTGGATTGCTTTCATTTCGTTTCAATAAATGTGTGTTAGTAACTCATAGAAATAGTTCTTACCCACTAACGTTTAACTGACATGCCATTTTCCTGTTGAATAGCACTGTCGCCGGCTGGTACGGCTGTCACATTGAATGTTACTCGATTCTTTCAAAGGTCTTACGATTATAAAGCTTCCATTCAAAGTCTTTTTTTTTAAGGAAGATTAGCCCTGAGCTAACTGCTGCCAATCCTCCCCTTTTCGCTGAGGAAGATTGGCCCTGAGCTAACATCCATGCCCATCTTCCTCCAGTTCATATGTGGGACGCCTGCCACAGCATGGCTTGCCAAGCAGTGCCATGTCCACACCTGGGATCCGAACCAGCGAGCCCCAGGCCGCCAAAGCGGAACGTGTGCACTTAACCGCTGTGCCACCGAGCCGGCTCCACCTTCTATTTTTATGGGATGGACTCCTCTGGGTACCTCATATGAGTGAAATCACACAGCATTTGTCTTTCTGTCACTGGCTTGTTTCACTGAGCACATGTTTTCAGGGTTCATCCATGTTGTAGCGGCTGTCAGAATTTCCTTCCTTTTCAGGGCTGAATATAGTCCATTGTCCAAACACAGGCATTTTGTTTATCCATGCATCCATCAATGGACAGTCGGCTATTGTGAAAAATGCTGCTGTGAACATGAGCGTACGATCCCTCTCTGAGACTCTGCTTTCACTTCTTTTCCACATATACCCTGAGGTGGGATTCCCGGATCATACGGTCATTCTATTTTTAGTTTTTTGAGGAACTACCATATTATTTTCCTTCTACAGTATTTTTAAATTGTGCTTTTTTCAAAATTTTATTTCTAAGAATTTTTTCATGTTCTTAGAATATTTCTTTGTTTTGTTTTTTTTTTTAAATTAGCGCCCTGCTCTTTTCATGGGTGTTATGTCATCCAACAGCAGGCACAGTATCCAGGACACAGATTATCGAGCAGGCGACTGGGGTTCAAATCTCGTCTCCACTACCTACTAGCTTGTTCACGTTCCATCACCTCCTGGTCCCCCAGCTCCCTCAGCCATCGATGGGAATGAGTCCCTACGTTTCAGGGTTGCCGGGAGGATTGGATGAGCTGACAGTGCCATGGCCAGCACACGTGCGCTCTTGTGAACTCTGAATGTACGGCAGTATAATTCGTTATGCTTCTCTGCTGTTCTATCCATCGTTCTTGCTTCTTGATTTCTTTTTTTCTGCTTATTCCCACTCCATCTTTTGTCTAAGAGCCTTTCTCAAGGGTTTGGTTATCGTCAGCTACCCGCTCGTATTTAGGGGCTGGCATTAGAGGGCTGAGGGGAAGTCCTGTATGGGTGGGGTTTGTCGACTGGTGTGACCCGCCTCCAGGACGAGGACCCCTCCTGCTCTGGTGGAACCGTGTGTCTGTGAGAGCAGGGTCCTGTCTGTCAGCCCGGATTCCCCACACTGAGAACACTGGGAGCTCCGTAAACATTTGATGTCACTATTTACTCTGTCTGAGCCTCAGTTTTCTCATCTGAAAATTGGAGGTAAAAATACTTATGTGCCAGGAGTTGTGAGCAGAGACAGGTGAAGCGCACGGCACAGCGCTTAGAATTTAGCAGGTAAGTCTTAGATGATAACAGGTGGCAATCATTATATCATTACCATCCCAAGGGAGGACATCAGGGCACTGCTGCATGACCATTTGTGGTCACCTCGAGCCACACTAAATATAGGGGCAAAGCACAGGTCCTGTCGAGAGGCTGGTTATTACAGGGCCAATCGACAAAGCGGGCAAGAGCTCGGATGCCAGCCCTCGACCTGCACCGTGTGGAAGGGCCCCAGCCGTGGTGACACTGCAGCAGCGGCTCTGTGCACACCAGTCCTTGGCATCTCGGCTCTTGCTCATTCAGTCTGTTAGAAGCAATTTAGCAGAAGGACCGTGGAGGCATCCAGCCTCCCCCAACCCCGGACGCTGTCTGAGAGCAGGCAGGCTGTTAGGCTGTTTCTTTTGGAACAGAGTTTCTAAAAGTAATAGAGGTCCATAGTTAAAAAAAAATCAACAGTACAGGAGGGTGTACATGGAAAAGTCGGCATCCTGATGACCCTCGGACCTCGGGGCAGACCCCTGGAGATAACCCTGCTCCACACTGCAGATCCTCCTGTGTGTACAGCAGACGTAGGCGTGGTTTTTCAAACAGGATCATAAAAAACTGGTCTGAAACTCGCTTTGTTTACTTCACTTATCCTGACACCTTTGCACATCAGTATACGTAGATGAGCCCCTCATTTTTAACAACGCCTCTATTCTTTAAGATAACATGATAGATAAGCCCCAGATGGGATAGCTTAACAAAGGTGAAGTTTCTCATTTACCAAAATCCAACTGGTAGCAGGGAGTGTGTGTGGGGTGTTCTGACGCTGGCACCTGTTCAGGGACCCAGGGTGACCAAGGCCCTGCCAACTTCAACATGAGACTTCCAAGGTGGCTTCTAAGGTCACCCTGGCTGTCCACATCCAGGCAGCAGATGGGGAAAGAGTGTGGAGGAAGGCAAGGTTTGTTCTAAATGAGCCAGGCCTAGTGGTGACATCCGTCACTTCTACCCACATTCTGTTGGCCAGAATTAGACTCCCTGCCCTAGACCAGTACCAGGAAGTGTCCTGGCTGGACAGCGGCTTCCCACAACTCGACACTTGGGAGTGGAGCACAGACCTCTGACGGGCAGGGAGCCACATCTGACGCCGACGCCACGGAGGAAGAAGCCCTCGTTCATCGCAGCTTTAGGAGGCTGGTTTTCCTCCTCTTTCTTTGATTTTCTACTTGTCTTTTGTGAAAGGGAAATTTTTAAACTATTACCTGGCAAGAATGAAGAAAGAAGAAGACGGACCCCTGTCGTGTGTGTCCCCTGGTTCAGGTTGCAGGTGAGGGGAGGCGCTATCAAGGTGAAGCCTTTAAGGGGCGCAGATCTCAGACCCCGTTATGCCTGTACAGACATTTTCTAAAGAAACCGGGGGGCAGCTGTTCACGCTGGACGTGTGAGGATATTTATAATAGTGACACGTTGTAAGCCACCCTATGCCCAACAATGAGAGCTGTTCAAATTACGGTGCATCCATACAATGGAACACCATGCAGGTGTTTAAAACAGTTGCATGGATACCCGCAAACGAAAATATGTTAGGATGAAAAATAAGACTCCTAAACAGCGTAAATAATGTTTTTTAAACAAATTGATTACTTGTGGCAAGAACACTGGAGGCCGTTCATTGAAGCGTTTCCAGGTCCATCGCTGGTGGTACGACTGGGGTTTTTCACCGGCTCCTCTTACACCCTTATGTGACGTCTCAAGGTTTTATCATTAGAAAAAAACAGTGAAGCTATTTTCAACTTAAAGAAACAAACACAAAAATGTCGATAAGGAATTTGGGGCTTCGGCGATGGGAACAAGTGTGTGAGTCAGACCCAGCCTCCGGGCCCCCGCCGGACCGGGGGGCCTGTCACCCGACACTCAAGTCACTATCAGGAGCACTTTTCTCTGTTGACATGACTGGCTTTTGTCACGCAGCCGCCAGGTTATAACGGGAGGGGAGGGCAGGCGCAGGGCAGCCAGCGGCAGCCCGTGGCCAGTGGGCTGGGGCACGCCAGGCCTCTGGCCTCGGCATGGGGAACACCATCAGGGCCCTGGTGGCCTTCGTCCCTGCCGAGCGCTGCCAGAACTACGTGGTGGGAGACCTCCGGGAGATGCCGCTGGACAGGACGGTGGACCTGAGTGGGTGCCAGCTCCGCCGCTTCCCCCTGCTCGTGGGCTCCTTCCGGGGGCTGGTCAAGCTCTACCTGAGTGACAACCACCTCAGCAGCCTGCCTCCGGAGCTGGGGCAGCTGCAGAACCTGCAGGTGCTAGCCCTGGACTTCAACCACTTCAAGGCCCTGCCCCAGGTGGTGTGCACCTTGAAACAGCTCTGCATCCTCTACCTGGGCAACAACAAACTCTGCGACCTCCCGCGGGAGCTGAGTCTGCTCCAGAATCTCCGGACCCTGTGGGTGGAGGCCAACTACCTCACCCAGCTGCCGGATGTGGTCTGCGAGCTGAGCCTCCTCCGGACCCTGCACGCCGGCTCCAATGCCCTGCGTCTGCTGCCGGCCCAGCTGCGGCGCCTCCGCGAGCTCAGGACCATCTGGCTCTCAGGCAACCTGCTGACCGACTTCCCGCCCGTGCTGCTGCACATGCCCTTCCTGGAGGTGATCGACGTGGACTGGAACAGCATCCGCTACTTCCCCAGCCTGGCCCACCTGTCCAGTCTGAAGCTGGTCATCTACGACCACAATCCTTGCAGGAACGCACCTAAGGTGGCCAAAGGCGTGCGGCGTGTGGGCAGGTGGGCGGAGGAGACGCCGGAGCCAGACCCCAGGAAGGCCCGGCGCTATGCACTGGCCCAGGAGGACAGCCAGGATGCACAGGCCCCCGCCCTCCTCCACTTCCGCCCACCCACTCCTGAGGAGCTCCACGTGTAGGTCGATGCCAAGGACCCAACTCCAGCATCTTCCAGAGCCCTCTCTGTGGCTCTGTGAGCCTGGGTGTCTCCGCCAGCGGGGGCTGACGGAGTCAGACAAAAAGCCTAAGCCACATCAGAAGGAAATGTTGCTGGCAACAACATCTCTCCCCAGGGAAGCTGTGTGCTGGAGGAAGCAGGACACAGGACGACCTCTTGGCAAGATCAGCCTCTCCAAGCAGGTACTTGAAACCCCGAGGGGCGGGCAGGGCTGGAAAGCACACCAGCAGGGGCTCGTCGTGAGGCTTTGAGCTCCTCAAATAAGGGATCTGAACAGAACCCACTCAAGTTCAGGGGGCCCGTCCCCAGCCCCTCGTGGGGTCTATCTTCTTACTACAAACGACCATAAACAGTATGAAAAATTGCCAGTTCAGGCCACTTAAAAAGGACATTTCTATTGAGTCGGTCAGCCAGACTCCACACTCCGCTGTTGCCAAGGCCCGGGATGCTTTCCCCTGCATTTGGCGACTGCTGAGAAGATGACCCCCCTGCCAGAAGAAGGCCTCCTGGTGCCCAGCTACCGCTTTAAACCAACAGCAACACTCACTGGTTTAGCTCATCTTCCCTCAAAGCTTTGAGCCGAGGGCTGCTCCCCACTGTCTCCAGTCAGGCACCCTCAGCATCTAGAAGGCTGACCTTTGGCAGTGTGGCCTCATGATGAGCAGGCCCGAGAGAGCGTAATCCTGCACTCCGTGGAGCAGAGCCCTGTTTACACTGACGAACCAGAGCTGACGCGAGTCCTTCTGGGGAGGGAAACCGCATTTCCAGGATCACAGTGGGTTGAGGGTAGCAGGTGGGAAGCCGGTTCACCTGGACGGAGCACCTGGAAACATGAGCCGCAGGCCTGGGCACAGGAGGCCTGGCCACGTTGGCATCAGCGCCTCTGCTTTCGCGGTGACTCGCTTTGGTTTTTGTAGGTAGGGCCTTTCGACGGTCTGCGTGTAAACCCAGGTATTCTGGTCGTTCCTTTTTTGAAGTGTGTAAATCGTGACCTTCTCCTCTTCCCGTGAATACATCAACTTTAAAGAAACGGCTGTCAGTGGGTGACTTAACAACACAATCCTTTATGTTCTTGAACATTTTCAGCAATCAAAGACACAAAAGGTGTCATCTTGGCTAATACTGCATTTAGCTTAAAAAAGTACTTTCCAAGGCCAGCCCAGTGGCATAGTGGTTGGGTTCACATGCTCCACTTTGGTGGCCCAGGGTTCACGGGTTTGGATCCTGGGCACAGACCTACCCACCGCTTACCAAGCCATGCTGTGGCGGCCCTCCCATGTCCAAAACAGAGGAAGACGGGCACAGACGTTACCTCAGGGCCAATCTTTCTCACCAAAAGAAAAAAAGTACTTTTGCCATAAAAGCATCTTAACCCAGCCAAGATTGGTTCTAAAATGACACTACACATGGACTCTTTTCCTACCACAAATACTCTTGCTAAACCAGAAGAATTTCACGGGATCACACGGTGGTCTCTCCCTGGTGCCACCTCCCAGTGTGTAGAGTACCCGCTGAGCAGGCTGCCAAAGGGTCCCTTCACCCATCAGATGTACCAGGTTGTCAAACATTTAACTCCTTTAGTAACAAGTCCAGAGCTCTATCAGGCAGCCAGGATTTACAGCCTATTCTCATTCCTAATGACTATCTAAACTATACTCAGTCGATGCTGGACACTTTCTGCCAACAGGCCGGCACTCGGAGCCGTATGCACAGCCAGCCTTACACGGGCTGCGACCTTCTTTTGACCCAGCACTCCCCTCCCAGCTCAGCAGGTCACCTTTTCCAGAGCAGCCGCAGGCTACAGCCCTAAAACTGAGTGAAGCCAACTGACCTAGACAGAGGGCTCACCTAACGAGCGAACCGGTCTGATTCCAATGTCAAATTACCAACATTTTGGCACACAGTCAAGCTGTTTTCTTCTAAAGTAATCAACATACAACCAATAAACATTTCCCAAATAAAATGGTTATGTGTTCCCCACTGATTTTGCTGTCCAGAATTGTTTTCACTATAGGGTTTCAATCAATTTTACAAGGTAACTATGTAAATGCTTATTTACATTTCCATAATCCTGATGTTTTCTTGCAATTCTGACATAATTAGAAAGCTAAAAAGGGGAAAATTTTGAAGCACCACATGTGGCTTTCCCACTCATGATTCTACAAGTCCAAAACCCAAAGTGCTGTGCACCAGAGGAAAATCTCTTCCAGAAGTTCACACAGGATTTCAACTTCCATAAATACACAGGACGCCAATTAAACCTTTAACACGGATCCTGTGGAAACGAACCAAAGTGTTGTCTTAAAATGTAACATCGCTAAGTTTGTAATTTCACTTAAAAAGTGGGCTTGTGCCCTAAAAATCATCTAGACTCAAGCTTTAACTGACAGCACGCACCACACACAGAAACCCAGAGGCGGCAGCAGGCCGGCGAGGGCACGGCCCCTCAGACCACCCGAGTTCACGTCCCAGCTTCACCGTCCACAGGCCAGTTAGCATCTGTGGCCTCGGTTTCCTCCTCAGTAAATGGGAAGTGTCCCTCTGGGGGCACTGCAAGGACTAAACAAGCTGCCGCGCACAAAGGGCAGACAGCAGTGCCTGGCAGGGCGGCCAGCCTCACGCATCACGTCCCGTGAAGTGTTAGCCACACAGCACAGTCCCCACATCTACCCCACAATCAGTACAGTTCCTCGCTTGAGGTTAGAAACGTCAACGGCAACAGAACAGAAAAGCTTTGCCTCTCAGTAAAATTTTCAACAACAGTCCCTATAGTCTTGAATATAAGAAATACAACTTCAATGTGGTCCCATGCTTCCAGCCACCTAAATAGGCAATCACAGCACGATGACCAAAGATTCCCTAATCAAATTTCTGAATGAATACACTTGGCCCTTTTCCTATGTTATTCTAGAATTTGCAAAATCGCCAGGTCTTTGAAAACGTGAGCTTATTCCTTGGCACTAAACTCATATGCGTCATGGGGCAGGAGGCACGGGACTGAAGACACGGGTGTGTCCGTGGACACTTTACTCTCTGCCTTTTGTCACTGTAAAAAAATGCATACAGCTTGTACTCTCACTCCTGTAGAAAGGATGTTATCGCCACTGAGAAACAACTAAGTTCACAGGTTTCTCTGTCTCCGGACCGTCCGTTCTGGGGAACAGAACCAGAGGACACTGATCTTTGAATCCCCAGTGCCCCGTATGATTGCACCACGTTACCTGAACTTCAGAGACTTTGTCACGCACCTAGGCCACAGGACAGACTGACACACGGAGCTGCAGGTCAGGTACTGCCCTAACGGTCTCATGTAGGTTAATTCACGTCGTCTCTTCAATACCCCTTTGAAAGGGGGGTTGCGTACTGCTCACAATTTAAAAATGAGGCATCTGCAATCAGGTTAGACTTTCTTCCTCACATTGAGAATCTGAAATGTTCTACAGGAATTCTGGATTTAAGAAAGGGTGAGTCCTTCGTCCTCTTCTGTTCTATTCATGCTCTAATCCACTGCAGGAGGCACAAGGCTGACTTCAGAAGGACCCCATACAAGAGCATTCTGTTGGCTTTTATCCTGCGTGCTGGCAGGAAACTGCATTCACCCACCCGGCTACACGCAGGGACTTTCACGAAGGAATTGCCACCAGACAGGATTAAAGGGGAACAGAATCAAGGCAATACTCAGGCGCCCAGACACGAGCCAGAGCAGCAGCTGTCACCACCCACGAGGCAGAATGAACAGGGAACAGAGACGTTACCCAAATCCAGTCACCCAAATCCAGTCAAAGCCGTGGCGGTGGGTCCTGCAGGGAGGCAGCCACTCCCGGAGCCGAGGAGCAAAAGCGGGAAGAAAACACCAATTCCCCCTCCCCACAGCCTGCTAGTTACACAGCAGGAAGCCACGCCCAGGGAGCATTCCTGCCCAGGGAGCAGGGGACCCCAGGAGTGGGTCCTGGGGATCCGGGCTCGAGAAGAGTAAGACCCCAGCCTTCTTCAGAGAACCAGAGGCTGCCAGCACAGCTCTCCATGCAGGAATGACAACGTACTTTGCGAATGTCTATCTCCATGTCACGTCTTGTGAAAATGCAGACACACTGCCTCCGTGTTCGCTGTTTCTGAGTTAGAAGAAACTCCATCCTAAAGCTTACACAGGGATGCGAGGGGCCTAGGCCGGTACTTCATCTCTGAAACTCAAAAGACCTTAAAATGTGTGAACTGGGGCTATTCTAGGTTTATGACAACAAAACCTGTAAGAGTTTCAAATAGTATGAATTCAAAGAGGGAAAGGGGCAGAGGTGTGGTCTTGGATGTAACGATGAATCTCCATGTTTCTGCCTCTTTTTAGACAAACTTCAACGCTTACTGGCGTAACCTTTTTAAGTCCTTGGAGAAAAGGGCCCGAATCCACTCAGGTGAAGAGCCCACGCAGACTGTCTGGCCCCTCACATGTTTAAACCCACCTGCCCCAAAACCTCTGGGCCATCTGCTCACTGGCTCCACCTACCTGAGTTGTGGGATGAAAAGTGATGTTGTGTGTGATAAAGTACTTTAAACAAAAACCATTGCTATTAATGTTTCTAATAATACTGTGACCAAGAAAACCAAATTTTTCAGTTTTAATAGTTTCTGCAAAATAAAAATGCAGAGAGAAACCATTACACAAAAACAAAACAGGGCGGTTTATCAGTGTGGCTTTGAAAACCCTTTTGCTCCTCTGTGGGAATCAAGTGTCTCTCCAAGATGCCAGCAGACACCCAGTAAACTCGTAACTTACTGGTGGGCTTCCTTGTTTCTTTTCTTGTGCACTCTGCAATACACTGATGTATTAACAACCTCCAAACCTAAATTCACGTTTAAACCTTCAAACTCAGTACATACTTACACACATTTTCATTCTCTCTCGAGAATCCATTTGCCAAAACCAAGAAGCCCTGACATGACAACCAGCCACAATCCTCAGCCTGGCCACATCACTCTACCCTGTGAGAGGAGGACCCCGCAGAGCACCAGAGGTGCCTCATGCAGCTCGAAACCAACGTCAATACAACCCTTCAAACTGGAAGGAACACAAACCACCATAATTTTTTCCCATGTAAGGCAGTACTTAGACCACACACAATTAAATGAGCACTAAAGGTTATGGCACTTTCACGAAACAAAATTAAATGGTTAATAAAAGTTATGTAGAACTGAGAACCAAAAGATGAGTGTATGTTTCCCACGTGACTTAGACTTATATTGATCAAGACAATCACTTTGCAGGGGCCGGCCCCATGGTGTAGTGGTGAGGTTAGCATGCTCCCCTTTGGCGGCCCGGGTTTGCGGGTCAGGATCCCAGGCGTCGACCTACACCACTCGTCAGCCATGCTGCGGTGGCATCCCACATACAAAACAGGAAGCCTGGCACAGACGTCAGCTCAAAACACGAAAAGGACCAAAACACGAAAAAGAGGAGGAGGACTGGGAACAGACGTTAACTCAGGGCTAATGTTCCCGAGCAAAAACACAATAACACTTTGTAAATGGATAACATCCAGCGTTAGTGAGGCTGGAATAACTCGACCCTGATTGTATATTCACTCCCATTAAGTAGAGTTAACCTGGCACAAATCACAAAGACAGGGAAGAACTAAGTAATGGTTCAAATTTTTATTTTGATGCACAGCATGAGAAGTGAACCTTTAAATCAACCGAATTTCATGGAAAATAAAACAGCAAATAAATTAGACCCATGTTAAAATAGAAGGTCAGTTAAATGTCCAAACTTAAGGATATAACAGCCACAGATGAACTTCGACTCCACAGTATTCTTCAAGAGGTCAAATCTTTCACACACAGCTTTGCTCTCAACTGGTCCTGGCTCCACAGCACAGGGCAACGCCTAACAGGGGTGGTGATCAGGGACACGCTTCCTGCAGGGATGACAAAATGCACACGTGAGCAAAAAGGCGACGGTGAGAATGAAAAGCGGGACTGTAACCAAAGGCTGATATTAAAGACAAACTCAGCCAGAATCCTAATTTTATTAAAACCATTGTAACTGAATTCTAACAGGGACGTTTCTACCTCATAACTAACATCCCTCGATTATTACTGTTTCAGCACGAAGCAGTAAGAGCCTGTGGAACGTGCAGGCCCACAGGCATGTGCCAGTTCTCAACTTCTCATCCATACAACCAAGTAACAAGTACGTACTCTCCAGAAAAAGGTTAATTTGTGTTTTCAACTAACACGTTAGGGAATTTTACTAAATTTGTTGAAGACAGTTACTCTGAACCAGAAGGCGCGAACTGACAAGGCTTTGGGGCTCTGGATGATGCTTCTGGATGGGGTGGCGGACCCCTCAAGTGCCAGCAGCACCTCATGTCTCAGACGCGACACCTGCATTCTCTGGTGACCACACAGTGACTCACTCAGGAAGGGGGCACGGGAGGGGTCCTAGAAACATTTTTACTTAATGCCTGTGGAAACTGCTTCTGGAGGAAAGCATATGAGTTAGGAGAAGCAGAAAAAGCATAAAAACAGACTCAAAGAGTACAGCATGCTGGGATCAGGGAGAGAGAGAAACCTCCCCACCTCGGTGGCTGGTGGGAGTGAGATTCAAGGACATCGAGGCAGAAACAGCGACCACGCAGCCGTCACAGCGCACCATCTAGAGGTTTTAGTAACCAGGATGAGAAGCAGCCCACAGGCAGCATGTGTGGGGAAGGCTGAGCTAAAGAAAAGGCATCCTGTCTCTTTACGACAAATTACTCAGAATTCCTAATATTTTTAATAGACACGTAAAGCTCTAAAACAGTGACATCCGATCAAATAAGGTGCTGGAGTCTGTTTCAAATGTGGCTGAGGGCGCTGGCTAACGTTGTGCCAATTTCCGAGGGGGGTGTGGCTATGCGACCTGGCCCCCCACCAGAGAACTCTGCTTACAGAACTCAGCTTCTTTCTGCTTAGAGACAAGGGGAGCATAACCATATTTACCCGTCTTCGGTGGCACTGCAGCCAAGAACAGTTTCTGTCCACGTCTCTTCCCTCACCAACTTCCACGTTAAGATCTGCATGCTCCTCGTGGCTCCTGACCCAGGAGCGGGGACTCCAGGGTCACAGCCCACCACTCCCTCACTGCCCCACAGCAGGTGTGGACCCCGCTCAGCTCCTGTCTCCACACTCACGTCACTCTCTCCCACCCTCTCCTCCGTCTAACAGGAACAGGATGGCTGCATCTGGGGAAGCCAGCCATGGAAGGAGCGCCGCGGGGTTCTGCAGACACTCCCTGTAACTTAAGTCCGTTAAACCGTAACTCCCTGGTGAGGTTCCTGCTCCTCCTGTTCCTCTGGATGAGCCCGTGCTCCTGTCTAAAACCGACCCTCTGTTTCCTCCTCCTTGCGGCCCCTCGCAGCCTCTGCGTGCACGCTCCCCTCTTCTGCACCAGCCACTCCCTCCCTGAAACTGCTCCATTCACACACACTGTTTTCACAGGAATGCCACACCCCCTCCACCATCTGCTCCCATTCACAAAAGACTCCCCAAAAGAGGTCCTCCCCCAATTTCTCTTTCCTGGCCTCTGTGGAACCTACTTCACTCAGACGTCCGCCCCCTGCGCTCCACTGACACTGCTGTCAGGACCGTCAACAGCCTCTGCTGCCAGACCCACGACCGAAGGCCAATCTTCAGCCCTGATCTCATTCGATCTGCTGGGCACCAGTTCGGCAGTCCACCCCCCGCCCCGAATATTCACTTCCTGTGGCTCCCGGGACACACCTCCCCACACACACCCTCCTAGCATAGCAGTACTATGGAAATTCCAAATACGTGCAAAAGCAGAGATGGCTAAATGAGGCCTCCTGAATCCACCACCCAGTTTTAGTAATTATCCATACTTGACAGTCCTTCTTACTGTCCCTTGCCAGCTGCTCTGAGTCTTTCTAAACTTATTACTGGACTTCTCAAGCCTTAAAACTCAATTTTCAGTCCCTGAAACCTGTTCCCTTCTCCACATTTGCTCTCCTGAGGACTCGTGGCGTGAAGCCCCACGTGCAGGCTGACAACTCCTAAACTGACAACCACAGCTCCAGCTTCTCCTCCAGCAGACAACATACCAGCCGCCCCTCAGAGACGTCCCACATGTCCAAAACTGAGCTCCTCCTCCCTCCCAACGTCCTGCCCAGCTCAGACAAGAGAAACTCCTTTCTCCTGACAAAGCCTTGAATACCCTTAACGCCCTTTCCTCTCACACATTACATCCACCCACGTTGAATCCTGATGGCTCCACCTTCAAAATGTATTTACTCTCACCCCCTTCCCCGACCTTCACCTCCGCCTCCTGGTCCAGGCCACCATCCCCTCCCGTCTCCCCGAACCACTGCTAATAGGTAGAATCAATGTTTTCCTAACTACTAAGAACAATTAAAATTATTAACAGAGTCTTCAAATGCAACGCGAAGATTTTCTGGCCACTTAACTGTTTTTGTGTGAATGAGTTTTTAAAAGAATCTGACACCTTAGGCAAGTGGCTGGAAAAAGAACATGTCAGGAACTGCGCAGACCCGTGCTGATGGACGTCCAGAGGGCAAGCGGACCCAGGATGGAGAATGACTGGCGCTGAGTCACCCTGCACAAAGACCCGAGTTCTCACTACTGCCCCCTGCCCCCATGCTCTCTGGTTCTTACCTGTCAAGCCTGGCTCGAGGCATCGCTTCAATCATGATAGCTATGCCTTGTCACCCACACCTCTCCCCACCACGCTCTTCTGGTTTAAATCTCAGAGTTGTGATTACATGTTCTAAATAACTTGCATAATACTTTCATCCAGGCAAAAATGGCTCCATTTTCTATCAAAAACAACTATGAAATCTACAGCTACCTCTTTTTGGTTTCCATGTTAGTCTTTTCTAAGAAATGTGTTTACAGTGGTACAATACCTCGGTGCTGCCTTGATGATGTTGTCCACACGGAGAATCACCTCTGCTGCCTCAGCCGCACTCAGGAGAACCTGCCGCTTCACTTGGAAGCTTTCTGTGATCCCCAGCTCTGCCATGTCTCCAATGGTACCTTCCTTCATATCTGGAAAGACAAAGTGTTCACTGTACAAACAACCAGAGTTTTAACCACCAAACTAACAAAAAACCTCTGACATAAAATTAATTCTGTTGCAAAAAATCAGATCACAACACCCAATTACTCAATTTAGTTACAGCATTATGATCAGCCTGTCACTCAAGGAATATTGATCATCTGTCTTAATGGAGGGCAATCATGTCAAATAATGGAAAGTTTGTACAGAACACTAAGTCACCTAGCTTTATCTACACACACATACAAAATTACTGCAGAAAATGTGCTTATCACTGATTACCATGGAATCTTAAGAACTGGAAGAGAACTGAGAAGTCACCTGCTTTCCTTCCTACGGGAATCCCACTTCATCTGACAGATGGTTATTCACGAGCGTGCTCTCGTGCAGAGACAGGATGTTCTACCCCCTAAGACTGTTTCTACCACATCCTAGACAGTTTGTTGTGAAATTTTTCCATCTGAATTAAATCTGCCTTTTTGGCCACTTTAAGAACGTCTCAGAGTAAGTTTACTGTGAGATCCAGAGTTAATGTTAGTGCTGATTATAAGAGACAGTAAGTTTAGACTTATTTCAGAATACAATACTGTTTACATATCTAGTCATTACACAACAAACTAGTTACAAACCTTCTAACTAGTTTTATACCCATTATGGACTAACCACGTTTTAGCAGTGGTGAGAATATGAAGCTATACATTTTTCTAGAATATATAGTGGTTACAAAGGCAGGGAGCACACAATCTTTTATATGGTTACTACAAGAATTCATCTCTAAAAGAAACAGAACTGGTGAAGAACCCCTCCCAACTGCTCCACGGCTCCCAACTCCTCACCCAGCCCGGCAGTCATGTTGCCTTCACTGTGGGCAGCTCGGAGCTGGGCCACCAGATCCGCACTGTCGTAGCCTGCATTGTCAGCTATGATGGTCGGCAACTACGAAGTGAAGAAGACAAACAGTGACAATCTACTCTACTGTAAGGAAGTTGATTTACACTAAGTACAAGCACAGCTTTTTAAAATTCTACATTTGGAAACACTATAAAACCTGCTTCCTTTTACTTACTGCTCATACAGAAGATACACTCCAGAATCAAATTTAAGTGGTGTAAGCCACTCTTTTTCTTAAAGCCAAGAATGTAAACATTTTCTGTCCAAGACAGAAAAATGTATTCATTTTAAAATCAATAAACACAAAATTTAAGTTCCGATCTTTTATTTTAATTAACTTACCATTCTCAGTGCTTTAGCATAAGACTCCATTGCAACAGCTTCTTTGCCTGGTGTCCTACTGGCAAGCTCTGTCACAGCATGAGCCATCAGCATCTCCGAACAGCCTACAGATTAAAATTCCAATAAAACATTATGCTTAGTTGTCTCCAAGACACTGAATGACTGACTTTCCGTACAATATGGCAAACATTCTAAAATTAAGAGCAAAGGCAATATAAATAAAGTTTCTTAAAAAAACCATTAAGGCTAAAAATCATCCCCATACTTTAACAAAAAGAAACACGTTTGTATTTTTCAAATGCTTACCTCCTCCATAAACTGTTCTGGGATCCTTCACGGTTTGGGCGAGAACACAAAGAGCATCATGCAAAGATCTTTCTGCTTCATCTAAAATCTGCTGAGTGGCACCACGCAGAACAATGGTGCAAGCCTCACCTAAAGGTAAAAGGGACATCCTTGTGTCACAGCCACGCCACACTTAGCTATCAAACATAAAAGCTTCCTTTTATTACATGTGCAGGTGTTGGTTACATCCTCTGGTTTTGAAAGCTGACATATCTCCTGCTGCCACCCATCCTCGCTAACAATGCACGTTCTAACAGATAAATCATCTAGAAAACGCCTGTGTTGAATAGGCATCATTCACAAAGGCAAGGCGACCCCACGAGACTGAAATTCACACACCCCATGCTTCTCAAGAATTAGGACCTGTCACATTCCAGTGACTGCTTTTCTCACTTCAACAGAGCCTAGCGAAGGTTTAGGAACCCAAAGCAGGATCTAGGTAATCACTCACCAAGGGCTACCCCGGAAAAGTGAATGAGCTTGTCCTCTCCAATCATGACCTCCTCAATAAGCTTGCAGCTCCCAAGCTTCACCAGTTCTGGGTGGTCAAAGGTAGAGGCGATTTCACCACCTATGAACATAAACGTACATCAATTACATGCACAACAGGTCTCAAATTCCTGTTTCCTAACAAGCAGTAAGGGAGAGAGAACACATTTTCTTAAGCTGATTGCTTACAATATGCCAAGCACCCTGTGACACACTTCACACAAACTAAATTATTTAATCTTCACAACCCTAACGAGATAGGCTCCATTACTACCATTTAGAAATGATCAAGTTAGACGGATGTGCACGTAGTTTCCTATCCAAGCTTACGTAGCTCAAACAAGCGTGGTGAAGCTGGAGTGCAAACCCATGCAGCGCTGCTTCAGACCCACATGCGCACACTGCATACTACTACCTCCCAGAGGTCAACGACACTTCTTCCCAATCCAATCTAGAGACCAGCACACTTACATCCAATTTCCCAAAACAAAACATGAAAATATTTGAATCGTCCTATTATGCCAACAGCCATACAGACATTAGGAACTGCTTCAAACAGGGAGCACTCAATTAATTATCTATTACACAGTAACTGAATTGTCAGAAAGCCCCTTGTAAGGCCTAAAAAATGAGGAAATTTATACTCTCAGAATTTCCCACAGCAAACTTAATGAGGTGTTAGAAAGCTAAACTCCTTTTATTCCTTTTGTCTTATTTCTACTCCTAGTCCCCTCCCCACGCCCACCTTCCATACTATAAACTAAAAGATTCAGCCATTTCCTATCATAGTTCTTAATTAAGCAAAAGACGTTTTCATTTTAAAATCCTTTTCTCTAGCTCATTTCTGTTCCTAGAGCCCCTCTGTCACAACCAATCCTCTTTTCCCACTCCTTACCAATACAGCTGCTGAACACGGGCGACACTATTTTACAATTTATTACACAGACTCTGGTCTTCCCAACTGTACTAATTTATGCTCATAATCTGTATAGCTGAAGTTCTTTTTACTTCTGGTTGGCAAATCCTTGAGACTGCTTTGTGTTCTAGAAGATGTGAAACACGAAGGACATTTGAGACAAATCCCCAAACTGAGACTCATCAGTCTTAGGAGTATTTTCACTTATCCTACACTCACTCATCTTCCAACTGCTCACAAGATATTTAACACCTGCAAGAACCAATTTCACACATCTTGACACCAAATGAGCTACTAGGGATGGGAACCACTGTGGGAGTCAACTCCACAGCCATATAGTTGGTGTGCTTGATGCCATAAATTTCCTTCTGGGTATACGTGACAGTTTCAAGTATCAAGTCCTTATGATATCAACTTATCCCACGAATGTGCTATCATTCACATTTGATTCTCATGTTACGTCTTTAATTTTGTTGCACTGAAGGAGAAATTAGAGAAACATGAGCATCGTATGTTTGGTTTTTTTAAAGGAAGATTAGCTCTGAGCTAACATCTGCCGTCAATTCTCCTCTTTCTGCTGAGGAAGACTGGCCCTGAGCTAACATCCGTGCCCATCTTCCTCTGCTTTATGTGTGGGATGCCTGCCTCAGCATGGCTTGACAAGCGGGGCGTAGGTCGGCACCCGGGATCCAAACCAGTGAACCCTGGGCCCATAAAGCAGGGCAGGCGAACTTAACCGCTGCGCCACCGGGCCGGCCCCCAAGCATCGTCCGTTTTATCACCTTGATCATCAAATACACAATGGCTTTTAAAGAACTTAAAGCAGGTAAGCCCACTTCAAAGTAATTAGTGAGAAGAAAACATCTAATTGGGCGAAGACTATGCTTCTCCAATTATTAAAATGGCTTTAAACCTATTCTGAGACGAGACCAATTCTCCCCCTACAATAATCAGTACACTTTAACTTGCTCTAATCCTCATGGCACTTCCAAATCCAATTCGACATCCCAGTGGCTTTACATGTCAAAACCCTTCTCCTTAGTTCTCACTGCCAGATCCCAAACCAACTTTTCAACCTGTTCATTCATTTTCAAGGGCCTCAAAATTAGAGAATAAAGGCTCTTATACTTCAGTTTTTCAAGGGCTCCCTGGAGGTGACTTTAAAAGCCGTTACCACAACAAAAAGCACCCACGCCGCACTGTGTCATTCTGATGTAGACGCACGGTACTTGTGGGCACTGTCTCCCCCACACAACTGGGATGATCAACTCGTCTCTACTCAAGGGGCCTGGCATACGGCAACTTCTCATCATAACTGCTGGACTGCTGCACATACTTCAACATTTATTACCTACAAAACTTGAACAAATTAACAAAAGTGACGTTTTCCTTGGCCACTCTCTGACACACTTGAGTGCTCAGTGACTCTTACTGCTGTAACTGCACTACACACAGGGCACTGCTCACTCAGCACAGACAGAAACACACGAGTAAATCAGATTAGACTTCAGACTCCCTTTAAAGCCTTACTCAGACTAGGTTTAGAACAGTGGTCCTGGGGGTTTCCGAGAAAAGATCTAGTATCTCTAAAACAACACAACAAAAAGAAATCTACACCTGTGGCAAACCTAGCATGTAATTTGGTATATTAAAAATAAGATAACTAAAGATATCAAAAAAGTGTAACAGATTTCAGAGTAACTGTTTAGTGTCTAAGTCCTTCAAGGGATTTCCGTGTCTTCTCAGCAATGAGTCACACACCCCAACACTCAACAAATGCAAGAGCGACAGCTGTTTGTGAGAAGCGAAGGCCGTACCTGTGACGAGAGCCAGGCGCTCCACCCCTGCAAAGTCTGCGTGCTCGATGGCCATGACACCCGCACCACCGAAGAGCTGCTCAGGGTAGTTGTAAATTAACTGCCTGGAACAAAACAGAAAACAGGGCAACACGCTCACCTCAACAGGATCAGAGATGCCAATCGGAACAAGACACCGTCTCTGACCACACGATGAGCTAACGACAGCGCTAGTACTGGGCACGCAGCTGTGGCCAGTGAGAACCTGACCCAGAATTCCAGAAAGCACTCTACCAGTAATGCACCAAAGACCTCCCAATGTTTCTGTGCTTTAACCTCACTCCTGAGAATCTACAGCAAGAAAACTTAGATAGTACAAAATTTACTGAATATATACGTAAGAATTTTTATATAGAACACAACTTGCCAATGACCTGAATATCCACTAGGAGGATGTCTGTGGAAATCACAACCAACCAATTTTGAAAAATTTGTAACCTTAAGTAAAAATATGCACTGTTAGGGGAAAAAAAGCAAGTTACAAAAGTTCATAGCATATGATCACAGCTAAGTGAAAAACTGAAACTGGAACATCACACACAGACACACAAATAAGTCAACAATAAAAATAACAGAATTCCTGGGAGTAAGATCTCAGACTCTGTTCCTTTTTTATAGTTTTCTATTTTGCAAAATGAGATGTTCCTTCTACAATGGCAATAAAACAGATATCAGTTTAAAAGTTTGTGACTTAAAAGCTGAAGAAAATTTTTTATAATTAGTATCAAGCACTGCTGGGCAAAACGCATCTTACTGGATTCAGACGACAGAGGTTTAGAAACTTACCTAAAAAGCCCACAAACATTCGGCCTAAAGCAATCATCCTTTCCCAAACATTAACCCTCTCAAAGTTGGCCACTGCCACCTCACTGACGACACGCGCTACTCCTCTTGGCAGCTTCACCAAGTGACACAATCCACACATGCCTCAGACACTGACAACTAAGAACGCAAGGGGGAGACTTACCCATATCTTTTCATACAAATTATAGATAAGCCCTAAAACTCAGTATTTTTCACCTCTTCATTCTTGTTTTACAAATACGCTATTAGCTCTTCGAAGCTTTTCACTTCAAACTCCCCTCATTTCATACGGATTTAAATCTCTCTTCCAAATACATGTAAACTACAGCAAAAAACAGTAACATAACTGCCAAATCGGAAAACTGTTACTGTCAACATAAAAAGGTTTAGTAAAGGATGTTAACATTAAATGTCACTAAAATCACTGTAATGCAAATGCCTGGCTGTACAATTATTCTGATACTTTGAAAAAACAGTAGTTCCTCAATAACAAACCACTAATTCAATATAAAGTATTTTCCTAAGTCTTTGTAGAAAAAAATCCTCTCAGACTGTGTGCTAATTAGCACAAGCACACACAGACCTGTTAATAAAGCAATTTATCCCATGCTTAAGAATACGTTCAACTTTCTCCTTCATTTTTTCCTTCTCGGCATGTTCTATTTCGGCAACCTTTGCTGTAGAATCAACTCTTACCCGGGAACCAAATATCTAAGATAAAAGAAAGCGTAAAATTAGTATCACTTTTCATTACTCCTCAGAGTCCCCCAGCATATTTGAAGTCTTATATAAATACACCAAAAAGCATGTGCAGGTTTGTGTCTGTAAACTCATAAATATTCTAAGTTCTTTTAGTGCAAGTGATTCCCGGCCTGAGTTTATAGCAACTAGCAATTAGAATTCCCAGAGATGTAGTTGACATACCTTTATTTTGTCTGTGTCCATACCAGTATTCGCAATAAGAATTTTAGCATTTTCAATTCGCTTTGGTTGATTTACTCCAATTTTTTTGTCCAACAGAAAGCCTACAACAAAAGGGTAGTACTGTATTAAATACATCAAGGCTGCAGTAATAAATCTTTTAAAGTTGTCTACCCTTTTGTTTCCTACCCCCTAAAGATTTTATTTTTCCTTTTCTCCCAAAGCCCCCGGGTACATCGTTGTGTAGTTTTAGTTGTGGGTCCTTCTAGTTGTGGCATGTGAGACGCCACATCAGCATGGCCGGATGAGCAGCATCATGTCGGCGCCCAGGATCCAAACTGGTGAAACCATGGGCTGCTGAAGTGGAGCATGCAAACTTAACCACTCGGTCATGGGGCGGCCCCTACCTTTTCAAATTACTCTTTCAAAGAATACATTTAAGTCCATTTACCAAGCTCCCAGGACCTAGAAAGGATTTCACTGGAGTAGTGATCAGAAAAATCAATTCAGTAGGTCATTTAAAAAATAGTATCAGAACAGAAAATACAAGCACACGGCATAAATATTAAAACATTAAGAGTAAACATGGTAGGGGCCAGCCCCGTGTCTGAGTGGTTAAGTTCATGCACTCTGCTTCAGCGGCCCAGGGTTTCGCCGGTTTGGATCATGGGCGAGGACACGGCACTGCTCATTAGGTCACACTGAGGGGGCGCCCCACACAGCCCAACTAGAAGAACCCACAACTAAAATATACAACTATGTCCTTGGGGGATTTAGGGAGGAAAAAAAAGATGGGCAACAGTTGTTAGCTCAGGTGCCAATCTTTAGAAAAAAGGAGTAAACACGGTATTTTGAAACTTGTGTTTCAGATGTGTGTCACGTACACAGGTGTGCGGGCTGCAACGCAAAGACACCAAGTCCACTTTCATTAGCTTAAAACCAATAGGTGCAAAAACACGCTGTGAAGACCCTGCTGCGCAGGGTGTTGCCAGAGATCACCGAACTTCTGAAAGAACTGAGGCTGGTGACAAGATGAGAACGCCTAGACGCCTAAGTCAGACAGAGCGAACCCCAACCACACCCACACAGCCCACAGGCACGCTGCGACCTAGGAGAGCTGCTCCTCTGTAACCCTAATGGCCCCAGGAGAAGAGCTGCTGGCCACCAGCCTAGGGCCCTGCTGAATCGCAACTGTCACCTGAACCCAGGCCTGCCCTCTCCAGGCCTCTCGAGACGCACACACAACCTTCACCGGACTCAGTGGCCATCACCACCTTGGGTTTTCCACTCCACTCAGCTGGACTTAACTCTCATGCTCCAGGTCAACACCAGGAGTGAGACTTCACGTAAAACACCCACCAGAGAGCCTGGCACGGAGCACTTCAGCAGCAGCAGCCATCCTCGTTGTAACCATCGTTCCCTACCACCAGCCCCCATGAGAAATGCTACACAGCCCTGCACATAAACTCAACCAAGAAGACACTCAGAACTGCCACTCCCTTAAAACAGAGACAAATGACATGCAGCAAAACCTGAGACTCCAAATTACCAGTAAGGCAGAAACTGTAAAGCACAACTTATTCCTTTTTCCCTTCTCTATGGAAAAGAACACTCACACCTTCTATAGGCCATTCTGTGAAGTGAATACAACGTAAAGATGCTTTCAAAAATTCATACTCTAAGAACAAAACACACTATTATTAAGGAAACAGCAGTTGCTAAGCCTCACTTATCACTCTTTAAGAACACCTGGAATGGGGCCAGCCTGGTGGCATGGCGGGTGGGTTCAGATCCTGGGTGCAGACCTACACACTGCTCATCAAGCCATGCTGTGGCAGTGCCCCGCATACAAAATAGAGGAAGAGTGGCACAGAAGTTAGCTCAGGGCCAGTCTTCCTCCTCAGGAAAAGAAAAAAAAGAAAAAAAAAGGAACACCAAGAATGATATCCTCAACACCTACCAACTAAACGACAGGACTCATCCAGACCCTCCCTGGAGAACACATGTAATCCTAGAAAAAGTGCCAGCTGAGAACAGCTGACTGGTAGTCAAAGAAAACAACAACTTTATCAGAGACTGTGAGTGATGTCACGGTATACAGTAAAATCTAGAGATTATCAAAGAAATGCTGGGATGGTCTCAGACGATGAAGCACGCTGTCAACATAACAGATTCAAATGCCAAAAGACGGCTGCAATACGAACGCACAAACACAAGTGCTCCAGCTTTGTAAAGTGTCACTAGTCCTGACGAGCTAACAACAGGCTATGCAGCCCTCGACATCGCACCAGAGCTGGTCTTCCCACAGCATCAGCACACACGCACCCTCGTCCAGGTAGGAGTCCGCCAGGCTCCCGCCCAGCTTCTTGATGATGTGGATCGCCTCCAGGTTACCAGAGCCCTTCAGTCGGAGCACGGCCTGCACGGCCAGCTGAGTAAAGTGGTCTCTGTGATGGGTCAGCAGCTTTGAGGACAATGTTGTTCCCGCAATGTTCATTAAATCTTGACGGAACTTAACTTCGTCAGAACTGAAAAACAGCCAAACAAAAAACTCGCGCCTGTTCTTAAAATGCTTCTCCAAAGATATGGATGTTATTTCACTTTCCAAAATTCATACAGATCTGTGTGTGTCAATAGATAATTTCACCCCAACCAGGAAGGGTTGTGTCAAATGAAAAGAATTAAACCTCACCAGTAATTAAAAAGAAATGCAAACTAAAGGATATTATTTCCCCCAGCAGACTAGCAAACTACGAAAAAAAAAAAAAAATCCCACAACCAAACAAAATAACACCAGATATTTCAAAAATATACAGCAAAACAGGCATTGTTACACAGCTACAGGGAGTGTAAATTAATAAACGTTTTCTGGAGGATTACTTGTAAATAAAATTGATTTAAGTTATAAAAACGTGTGCCTTAAAATACACACACATATTTGGACCTAGCAATTACATTTCTTTAAACATTTTGTGGGGTACCAAGTCTGTCATATCATAAAGCTAAAAATTGTCAAAACATAATCTCCAACTACAATTAGGTAAATTATACAGATCTTCCTCGACTTAGGATGGGGTTACATCCAAATAAACCCAATCTAAGTTGAAAATATCCTAAGTCAAAAATGCATTTAACATGCCAAAAAAGGAAAACCTAACTTTAAATTTAGTGACCATCTCTAGAGGATAATGTGGGGTTTTTACGTTGTTGGGGCAAGATGAGGCAACATCATGTTTGTGCTGCTTTTCACTGTTCTCCAGATTTCCTGCAATGAGCATATTCTGGAAAGAAAGTTAAACGTCTAACGCAGCAGCGTTCTAGTTACCAACCCATGATCGACTGCAGAATTCAACAGAGCCTGTCTTGCCGCCTTTGTGGCTTCTCTCCAACCTGCAATGATGGTCTGCGGATGAATCTTCTTTGCAATTAAAGATTCTGCTTCCTATGGATAAACAATGAAAAACACTCACCAATGCTAAATATGTAGGAAGTAAGGACTTGATTACTTCTGATATTCGAAACCACAGTACAAAAACAATCAAACGAAGGTACAGCTGCTCGCATAGACTTACCCTCAGTAATTCTGCTGCTAACACAGTAACAGAAGTAGTGCCATCACCAACTTCATCATCTTGAACCCTTGACATATCTACGAAAAAAAGCCAGTTACAGTACCATTTATATTTGAATCCACTTTTAAATTTCTTCTCTGTAGCTTATCTAACTCTCCAAACAAACCCACTACTAGTCTAAATCTCACTCATCTAGGTTACCTCACCTGACAAATTCTTTGGAACTTTTCAGTCTGAAACGCAATAGTTTTACCATCAATAATTACATGGCACTCCAGAAGGTTATATTTTAATAAGGACAATAACCAATTAAAACGTGGAGATCAATTAACAAAAAGTACAGTCTGTCAACACAGCATATTTAAAAGTGTGTTTCAAAGTACTATCTTCAGACTCACCAACTAAAACTTTAGCTGCTGGATTGTCCACACCAATGTTTTTTAGAATAGTGGCACCATCATTGGTCACCATAAGAGAGGCATCTCGTCCACTGCTTAAGAGGATTTTGTCCTAAAAGGAACATATTAGGCTCAAGTCAACGTAAGCACATCTGGAAGACCCTATGGGCCGCTCAGCATCCCCCATACTGCTAGGGCATAAACACTGTGGATGGCTACTGGGCAGCACCCACTCCAATTATTTCAATGCAGGCCCCACAAGCAAACCGCGGCGTCGACCACTAAGGACACCAGAACAGGAGGACACGCAAAAGGCCGTTTCAGCACTGAAACAGCAAAAACAATGGACACAAACTAAGTCTCCATCAACAGACTAACAAACGTAAAGCATAAGGCAGCGAAGACGCAGAATGCCACCTGACAAAGAGGACGCAGTCCATCTACTGACACCGAAAGGGACTTCGACAGCAAGGTGGAGAAAACGCACAATCAAACCTCATCCAGGGCACAGCAGCACTGTCTGCGACAATCAGCGCGCACAGGAGAGAACAGGTGCACGAGACGCGGGCATCCACCCACGGCAGACACCGGGACGACACCGCGGGGGGACGGGGATGCGGATGCGGACGGGGACCAAGCGGCTGACGCGGCCCGGTCCGGTTCCAGCGAGGAGAGCACGCCCCCGTCTCCCTAGCACAACCCGGAGCCGAGCCGGCCGCCCCTCCTCACCATGCCCTTGGGCCCCAGCGTGCTCTTGACCAGGTCCCCGATGGCGATGGCGCCGATGAAGGACGACAGGCGCGCGGTCTCCGCCCTCTCCTCGTCGGCGCCGGCCTTGAAGATGTTCACCGGGGCGAGGGACAGGGACGCCTGCGGGCGGGGCGGCGTGAGCGCGGGGCCCGCGTGCACACGCGCGGACACATGCGCACACGCGCGGACACGCGCACACGCGCGAGGGGCCCCTGGGGAGGGCTCGCGGCGCCGCGACGGCCCACCCGCCGCGGCCGCACGGGCCCGGGAGGAGGAGCCGCCCGCCGGCCGCGAGGGCGGGGCCTGCCGCCCGCGCCTGGAAGCTTCTGGGCTCGGGGCGGCGCGGGCGCCGCGGAGGCCGGGGCGGGGCGGCCGCCGCCCGGAGCCCGGCCCGGAGGAGGCCTGGCCGCCGCGCACGTGCGGGCCCGGGGGCGCTGGGGGCCGAGAGGGCAGCGGAGGAACCGGGGACCGGAGGGCCGGGGGCGGACGTGCTGGGGGCTGGGGTCGCGGGAGGGCCGCGGGCGGAGGGGCCGGGGACCCGGGGGCCGCGGGCGGCGGGGGGACGGGCGGCGGCCAGGCCCGCGGCCCGCTCACCATGGTTCCGAGGAGCGCGGCGCACACGCTGATCCCTCACGACTCGCGCCGGGTCCAGAGGAAGAGACGCCGGAAGTGACGCCACACGCTCGGCCGCCGGGGCGGGGCCGAGCGGACACGTCACGCCAGGGGCGGGGTCTCCCGCTGCCGCGGGCAGGGACGGGCTGACGCTCCGCGGAGCCGCGGCTCGCGAGTGGTGCCTACGAGGGACAAAAGCGTCGCCGCGCCGCGCGGTTGCCGCAGCAACGGCGTCCCGCCTCGCGCGTTTCATTGTTCTTCCATTTAATCTTTAAACATTTGCCCCGATGCCACAGACACGGTTAGCGTGTTAGGCAGTAGTACGTCACGAAAACGTAATTCACCAGCCTCCTCGCTTCGTCTCCCGGAGCCCAGCAATCAAGGCTTCCTGCTCTGATTTCTCTTTTGTAACCTACCATCGTGTTTGTCAACGTTTGTACTGACGCTTTCGTTTTCAACGTCGCTGACTGAGCGTTCGGGGAAGGCGGGCCGGGCCCCGGGCGCGCCGGGCTGCGCCGCCCCTGCTCCTCCCTCCGAGGCGGCGCGCGACAGGCCCTCCCGGCGCGGCGGCGGGCGAGGCCAGCCCCAAACGTTTCTCTGCGGCCTCTGAATTGACCCCCAGGACCTTTAAGGCAAAAACTTCTGTGCTTGAAAGAACGATCAGTTTCCTGTCTTGTACGGATGCCCGGTCCTCCCGGGGACTGGCCGATCCCTCAGCCGGCTCTGGGGTTTGGGCGGTTGGTAACGTGGATAGGAGCTTTCCATTTCTAACTGTTTCTACCCTTCGGATATCCTCTAAGACGGGGAGTTCGCACCGGGGCTTCACCACAGTCCAACCTGCTGCCTGTTTTTGTATGGCCAGAGAGTTAAGAATCGTTTTTACAGTTTTAAGTGGTTGAATAAAAAATAAGACCTTTTCGTGATACATTAAAATTATATGAAACGATTTTGGCGTCCATAACGCTTTGTTGGAACACAAGCATACCCCTTCATTTTTATACTGTACAGTATACACTATACAGTACAGTACGGAGCTGTACCATGACGGAGTTGCGCAGAGGAGACAGACTTACAGACAACAAAGCCTGAAATATTCACTACCGGATCCTCTGCAGAAAAAGTTTGCTGACCCTGGTTTACGCTATTCCCTAGGCCCATCATGAAAAGGGGTGTTCCGGTTGAACAAATTGTTATTTTAAATCAACTAAGAGTTTTGTGTTCTTTGTGGGAAAATCTGCTCTTCTTTCAGGAAACGCACTTTGACGGACAGAGCCCAGATCGCACACTGCACTGAGAAGAGTCACAACAATGAGAAGCTAAGATGCCTGCACACTATTGAAAATGGCTGTTTTTATTGTGGGCAAAATCACATGCCAGGAAATAGGATGTCCTCCGGCAGGCTGGCCCGAGACCATGGGTGATGGAGAAACCGACGTGCCTCCCTGCTGGCCTGTGGAGGAGTCGGGGACGTGGCCAGGGGCTTTGGCTGGGGGGCAGTCTCTGCCACTGGTGGAGCTGGAGCCAGAGACAGCTGGAGGAGATGTGTCCTTCCTCCACTGCATGCGGTCTTGACTCTTCCTACCTTCCTCCCTCCTTCGGTGTCACCCTCAGGGGTCAAACACTCAGCTTCTGGAACCAGGCTGTGTGGGTTTCGATTTCAACTCTTCCATTCACTAGTTTTGTAATTTGGGGTGGGTTCAATGGGCCTGCCTGCCCTGATCTATAGCAATGTGAGAAATAATAAAATCATTGTTGTTTTAAGCCACTAAGTTTTAGGATGGTTTGTCCCACAATAAATAACCTAAACACTCGTTTAACAATGCCTTTGAATAGGCATTTATCCAGTTTTGCTTCCATTTCCAGTCTCCTTGCTTTATTAAAATACCATTCCCCTAACATACCCTCCATGTTGATGTCAGAGTAATCTTCCTAAACTATTTCTCCCATGTTCCAAATCCTTCAAATGCTCTCACCTCATTTAGATTAAAACAAAATTCCTTAGCCTTCCCTACCTACGTGATGTTTGTCACTTCTCTTCTTCTCTATCCCCCAATCTGCCTTTGCAGCCTATGCTCCAGTCATACGGAACCCTTGCCACCACGGAACATCATCTTTCTACACTTCCATGCCTTTCTTTGTACATGCTGTTCCTTCTCCCTAACACACCCTCTCCCCTCCTTCTCTAATCTACAAAGGCTCTCATCAAACACTTCAGGGATTACTTCCTCCAAGTTTTCTCGAACACCTCCATTCTCAGGCTCGGTTAGATGCCCTTCCTTTGTGTGTGCCTTTATCACATCATTTATATTAAGGATTGGAGTGACAAGTTTTCAACTCTCCTAAAGTATATAGCTAGCATCATTCTAGAGCTATCAGGGAGAAGTCAATTCCTTACTTACAATTTATGTTTTAGGGCTTAGTTTTTGCGGGGGAGGAATGGCATTGCCCCCCTTAGAAGGACTATTCCAAACTACAAATTCTTTTGAGGACAAGGACTGCTATCTTTAGCATAGAGCCTACTTCATGCTCATTCATTCATAGCTACTGTCTTCAAAGGAATTCAAAGGAAAGATACAGAAATAATCCAAAGAAGTTTTCAATTTCTGAAAATGAATACCCAAGTTTTCCAAGATGTGGTTTCTGATTTATGTGTTCCATGGTGTCTGGCACATAGTAAGCACCCAATCATTTGTGGCCTTGTCTGTCCCCTTCATGGTTTAAATGATCTCCATCTGAGCTGTACCCAACCATGCTTTGTAGTGTCACTCCATGACTAAAGACAGGTTTGGAGTCCAGAGCTGAGAACTACTAGTTTGAATGACCTTGCAGATAAAACTGTGAGAGTCTGCCCCATGCTTACAATTTCATTTCCCTTTGATGAAACGTAATCCTGAACCCACTAGCTGTTCACTTTGAAAATGCAGGTAGTGATATGAGACTAAGAAATAAAACCTCTTATCATAAAGTTTCAATAAATGTGTGAAATATAAATACAGTAGAACTTTAAATAGGTATCCAACCAAACTTTTATTGGGGTTTTATTGCAATCTACTTTCGGCAATAAGGGGAGAGTAACCATGAGAACTCCGATCAGATTTTATTCAACAAAGCAGTTTTTCACGAATGCTTAAGGTCAGTGTATAGTCAGCTCAGCTTCCAGTATCAACTTGAGTACCTCATCATGGAATTTATGCCAGAATGATAACAGTAAGGCATTGCAAGATCCTAAATCATCTAAGATGAAACCATATTTTGCATATAACTTTTAGGACAGTATACTAATACTCTACAATAAATAAGGATTTTTTTAAATGTGTTGCTTAGCCCTTGTTGAACTAAATTCAATTATTAGCTTATTCTGTAAGTACTCCAGTTAATAAAGGTTTGATTGTACTTCAAGAACTCTGACTTCTCCAAAGATAAAAAATTAGTTCTTATTTGTTATGACAAAAATTAAGCTTAAAAGCACATTCACACTTGTCCTTAAAAGCATGTTGACATCATATATGAGATAACTCTCATGCCTGGAGACAGGGTTTATACGGCAAGTGTCATATGCACAGGACGACGAGAGGGCAACCCTCCCATCTCCACCTTCTCTGAAGAGCCACGCTCGGCCTCGGGATAACAGCTCTATCTTATTGCCATGCTACAAAATGGATGGAGTTGGCACTGATGGAGAGAAGCAGAACACAGGGTGGGGAGGGAGAGAGGACAACGGATGTTGTTACACACACAAGAAGCTCTTAGTCAACAGTGGTAAATTTTGCCAATATTAAAAATGCAAACCCAAATTTAAAATGCTGATATGCAACAGCATTAAAATATGATTTATGCATAGTACAGTATCACTTATGTCTTTTATTAGAGAAATATGGAATGTTTATAAAAGAAACTAACCATAGGGGGTAAAATTCATATTTCATATACAATTTGGCAATGGTAGTCCCACTGTTAGACAATTTTTTATAAAAGAAAAATTAAAACTCTAATAAGCTACCTTTATACAAAGTTGCTATATTTATGCCTTTACGTAGGAAAAAAACATTTATAATGCAAATTAGGACATACAATAATCTTACAATATTATACAACGTAAGGAAAATAAAAACATAACAAAATTTATCCTTTCTAGAATGCATATTCTGCATTTACTAATGCAGAGGTGGCACAGCGGTGACTACTGTACTTTTAATAGCAGTCCATTTCCATGCTATTATGGTCCAACTGTCATAGCACTGCAATTGTAACGCTGCTACAAAAGAACTGTGTTACACCCCCAAAAAACAAGGGACTAGGGATGGGAAAAGGGATGTAAAGAACAGGAAAGTTAGATAGGGTGCTGGTTTGGGGAGAGTACACTGTGGTATGTCATAAAATATTTGTTAATTTTTCAAGCCCAAAACATTTTCTATACATTCTGTAATTTCGTACCAATGCCTTTATTCAAATTTGGCAAACATGAGGGAAAAGGTAATTAGTACCATATACCTCACATATCAGAAGTATGAATGAGATGCCCGTACATCAGGTACTTCTGAATGTCGTCTCTGATGGCATGTCTATTTCAAGGATGTGTGGATATATATATGTGCACACACATATATATTTACACACACACTACACATTGCACAAAACACGGGCATTAAGGGTTAGGAACAGCACGGGGGGTAGTGGGAAGTACTTTTATGGTTGTTAAAACCTCACCTTGAGGCAAGACTATGGTGGCACATTACTGGGAAATTATGAAAACGTAAGGCCCCGTCCCACTTTTAATAGAACATTATTGAGGTACATTTTATTTGCTGTGCCACAGATTTTTTTTTTTTGGGAGGGGGAGAATAAACAAACAGTAGCCTGACATAACATTGAACTGTGGGGTCAACATTAATAACTATAAAAACAAAGACTGCTTGGCAAATTTTCATAAGTCCCAAATGTGATCTACTCTGGATATACTGGGAAGTGAAAAGCTTTTTGCTGAATCTTCACGAGTAAAGTGCATTTCTCATCACTCCACAGCAGCAGTAAATAATAGGAACTATTTGCCAATCTTCCTGGAGGGAGGGAAGGCACCATATTTTCATTTTTAAAGGAAGATGAAACTGGGAAATAAAACACACTAAGAAAAAACACAGGTCATACCCACATGAGTTTCCAACCCTGGTCTGGGATAAAAGCTGTTATGATCTATATGAATAAAAGAGGACTCTATTTTGGGAAAGACATATGAACAATGACTATTTTTCTAAAACCAGAAAGTGGGATCACATGGTCTATCAACGGAACAGAATATCTAAAATTAGGTCTGTCTCAGAAATTCTGAAACATATGGCCACAATTATATCCCAATAAAATATCTCATTCTAAAATGCACCTAGTAATAAGTACATTATTCCAGCACAGAGCTTAATGCCCAATACTAGACTACTGCAAAGGACAAGGAGTGTTCCACATTACTTTTTATTAAATAGGAACACAGGTGATTTCCAGAGACATCTAGAAATTAACACCAGTTGTATACATCTTCCTAATACTCATAGTACCTAAAACCAAATTCTTAGCAGACAAATTGGTCCCATTTTCATTTTTAAAGCACACAGCATTTAAAGCATAAACTGCAATGATTATATTGGAGTTACCTAAAAAATATAAAAACTAATTAGAATCTGGAAGGAAAAATGGAAAGGATGAGCAAAAGAAAGAAAATGAAGTATCCAACCTCCAAAATGAATAAATAGGTCAGCCCTTTCATTTGGAGGTTAATGTTCTTCTTGACTGCTTGTTTTGGAGAAAACCAGGTGTACTGGTTCCATCATAATTCTTATTCTACATTACAAAAATCATCACATAAATTTGGCACGATTAGCAATCTACTCCGAAGCAAGCATAAATGGGACAATATATTAAAAGTGGAAACGGCCCACCTATACCACTGTTCTCTTTTGACAGAAGAGTGAGCACTTTAGTAAGCACCAAGTTCACAGGGAGAAAAGAAGATTCTGCTATGCACGTAAACCAACAGCACTGAAAAGAGTAAAGACACCTTTAATAATTTACCTTCTTTATAATGGTCCCACTCTATTATTCTGCTAATCCATTCACTGTTCTATAATTAGGTTCTTTACTGAACAGGTTGGATGCTGTATTTCAAGCGAAATTAACCTTAGTTACATCTGTAGATCCCGATCATAATTTCAAACTTCCTCATGTTTAGAGAAAACAGTAAAATATTTTGCGAGGTTACCTAATCTTCTTTCCACTCTACTTTCTCTTGTATTCTCTAGTGTTTGGGAAACTGGAAAATTTTGATTTTCCAAGAGTTAGACATATGGATTCACATCAGTTTATATAAACTTCAATTCATTTTAAATCCTAAATTATGACACAATCTCATTGCTACAAGACTTCCACTGTACCTGCTAGGCTGGCAATAGTCTTACCATTCTACTGAAATCAAGGGATAATCTAAGCTCCAGTCGTGAGCGCAAGGACACAGAGCCAGGAGCACTGCGCTGGGCGCGACGACTGCAGTGTGGTACTAAGGGACGCACTCCTAAGGTGCTGGGGAGGGCGCCCACCCAGGAAACAACAGTACCTTCAGGGACTCTGCATGCTACACATAGCTTCCTTTTTTCCCTCAGCTGCTAAAGAGATCACCTATGGACACAAGTGAAATTCAGAATTGAGAGAATGCTTTTATCAACTTGAAAAGTAAACAGCATATAAATAAATACTGGACAAGGGCAACCCTGTTGTAGATAACAGCAACTTCCAAATGAACCTTCAAAACCACAAATGGACAAAAATGCAAATTCAACAACAATGAACACACAATCCAATTTCAAAACTATATACAAACTCAAACATTTCAAATTGAAAAAGACATTAAGCAACAAAATAAGACACCCCAACACCAAAGGAAAAAAGGGAAGGTAAACGGCAACCTAGTGGCAAAAACGCCTCTGGAAAACAATGTTTCTGCTAATAATCCACAAGAGAAGGACTGTCAAGAGATCATGGTTCAGATTTTCAAATGCTTTTGGGTAAAGTGACCTGAGACTGATTCTTGAGCCTATTGTAATTCTGATTAAGAATCTGGGCATGCCCTTCAAATGACATCATGAGATGAGTGAACAGAAAATCTTGTCTCCTTCCTGCCTTTCAACACACCAACAGCAAACCGCATTCACGGAAACAGGACTCTTTCTAGTAACACTGAAGGCAAGGAACTGACTGGCATCCACAGAGGTGTGGTGCTTTTACTTCCTTTCCATCTGTTTTGGCTCAAGTCAAAAAGCCTACAATTAATGAAATAAAGGATTCCTCGTATTACATGCTGGGGGCCACATACCATGAAGAGTGAATCTACAAATAGTACCTTCAAAGCCTAGAGTTATTTGTTAGCACTGCACATTACCAAGAGGTTTTATAAAATGTTTCAAATGCCAACCATGACTTCAACATGAATGATATGCATAAGTCCATAATATTGATAAAAATCAACCAGCATGTCACTCACTTCAACTCTCATTTTAAATAGGCACTGTGAAAATGGGAATGCTGCTGTACAATAATGAGTAGTAGATAATGAAATTAGTGTTCTTTAATGAGTACCTGCTCTATATTAATTCCCTTTAGTTAAAGAAGCACATGAAATATTCAGAAAAAAATTTTATCAAGTCTATAAAAGGAGTTAGTGTTTAGAAATGAAAATGAAGCACTTGCATCTTCCTTTTTAAAAACTTCACAAAGGTGCAAACAACATAATGCTTCCCAGGCTCACATGGGCAGGTCAGTACTATTGTGTCTCGTTTTCCTAGACGTGCCATCGTCTCGAGGCAGAGCTCTCTGCAGGTTGGACATGGCGGCAGTCCTCTCGATGTCGATCACAGCGTACAGCTCTGTGCGCCTAGTAGGGGTTTGTGGAAGGGGAGTGGTAGGCGTCTTTGGAGTCTGGGGGTTGTCAGAGTCACTGCCACCTTCCAAATCAACCTGTATGTAGTTGAGCTGCCTGTGTTCTAAACTTGGGCGTCTGATATCAAAGTTAAAGACTGTGGGTGTACAGTCCCGACGCCGTGAATATTCGACCTTGTGAGCACTTGCCGGCACTGTGACATTCTCTGTATTTACATAGTTGTGCATTGGATCTAGATTACTATGGTAGCCATTTAGAGATGGGGTCTTTGGTCCTAAATTGTCGTCTTCATCCCTACTTAGCTTGCGGGCTTCCCAAACAGGAGGCAAAGATGGTAAATTTTCATAGTTTAACAATGCAGTTCTTCTCTGAGCTGAGTTGTTGATATTCTGGGTATCTGAGGTACTGGTGGATGTCAGACGACCCCTCCTGACCCCTGAGGCACTAGGGATGGATAGCCCATTTATATTTTCATACACCAGCTTACTGACTGCAGGTGCATCTCTTCGTTCATCACTGTCATAGCCAGTGTCCCAGTCTGTGCTATTTGCACCACCTCCACTGACTGGATCTCTTCCGAGTTGCTCCAGTTTCTCTTTTTCCATTAATTGCTTTTGAACAGGGGTTGGTCCTAAGACAAATTTGACTCCTTCGGGTTCAAGAAGAATCTGAGGGTCCCTGTCCTCAATATTACTTGGTTCTTCTTTTGGTGTATTGCTTTCAGCATTAGAAATCCTTGCCTCCAATGGGACATGCACACTTGTGCGGTTTTTCCGCTCTTCTTGCACACCTGTAGTGTTGACATAGGTGTGCACCTAAAAGAAACCAGGAAAGTGAATCATAAACTTGCTTAAAATAAAACAAAAAGTCTGACCACATCAGTTAATTTTATTGATTAACTTTCTCTCTAAATATACTCTTACTTCAAAGCCTTTGTACCCGGTTTTTACTAATAAAAAGGTGAGGAGATGGGGAGGAATGTAAAAAGGTCTTCCTAACTTCATTAAAAAACTACTTCAAAATAACATGCAACATTGTACTTGACAGTGAAACATGAGAAGCATTCTGTCAAACTAAAATCAGGAACAAACAAGGAATACATCATTTTGATTTTGTTGTAGAAATTCTCATCAATGCATTAAAACGTAATTCAGAAATAAACAGCAAGTATTAAAAAGGAAGAGACAAATTTATCATTATTTACACATGATCTAACTATATAAAGATATAAACCCTATTAGATTTAATAACAGTTCTGTAAAACGCATAGATATAAAATAAATATCACCCACTAAGAAATTATCACTACTTAGAAAAAGCTCAATGGTATTTTGGTGGGGATGATATAAAAATGTTTAGAAGTCTGTACATAAAATTTGAAAAGCTCAAAAATAAAATGCAAAACTGGGGGAAATGTAATTATAGCAAATAATATTAAGAATTCATTTACTATGTAAAGAATACAAAGAAACAAATTTTAAAACAGTAAAAATTTCTTAATGATAAACAACCATGAGGTTCACAAAAGATAAGTATAACTAATTAATACATAGACAATGTTCAACCAGATAATTCACTCCTCAAATGAAAAACAGAATAGTCAGCAATGTTAAATGGCTCCATAAAACACTGACAACAAAGTCTGCCTGCTGCCAGTAGTCCATCAACGATAAAACTACGACACAAAAAGCACATAACTCCAATCCAGTGGCCGTCTTATAACAGGAACCGGCCATAAGTCATGTCTGTCTTCATCTACAGACGCCCTTCTCCTGTGAACCCACAAACTACTGTCATGCTAAGCTGCCTGCAATACCTGTACTTATTTGGTCATACGTCAGCAAATACACACTATTTCCTCTGATTCTTCACTACAAAAGTCACATGCAAACAGTGAAAGCTAAAACTCAAACTGACTACAATCTGCAAGTCTCAGCACGGCACCACTTGAACGCCAACAGCCTACTACCCGCTAGACAGGGGGACACACTTACTTGTTCCTCAGCCACAAGCAAAGGGTGTGTAGACTCCTCCCCAACGGAGGGCAGGCGGGCACTTCCCACAGAGGGGTGTCTGCTGGAGGGACGGGACGAGGCGTCTCCAAAGGAGGGGTATCGGGGACACCCGTTAGGCAGGCTCTGAGCAGCAAATCCTGGAGCTGAGTTTTTGTTTGTTGGTTGGTTAAGAAGAAAAGCAGGACACAGGGGTAGGGCAGAGAGAAAAAAATGAACTGGAATGCAATCTGCACTGCGAGGATTAAGGAAAGTGTTTCTGGCAAGACACAGCAGAAGGCAGAACACGAACAGTGCCCTTCCACTTCAACTTCCCATTCACATTTTAGATAATATGGAACACTTAATGTCTGCATATTTAAATAGTAAAAATGTTTATATTCATAGCTAACAGTTTTTAAAAACTGACGATCATACTTATATTAGCCAAACGTGATTTCCAACATGTTATAGATTAAATATCCAGAATCTGTAGTTAATAAATGTCCATTATTCAAAATACAAGTGGGAAACGGGTCCTTACTTGTAGGTGTTCGAGGTGTTCTGGGGACTTCCAATTCTGTCTGATGATTATTCCTTTCTACAACCGGCTCTTCCACCACATTTATACTATTATTTTGCATAATCTCCTGCAACATGTTGAATAACTCTTCTGCACGGGCACACTTAAAGGCAAAGATCCCTGCAGATATAAACCAGAAGGGAAAATGGTTACCCCATCCTTAAAAAAGATACAGGAGCATCTGTCAAAGAACAGAATTGGAAAGCAAGCATCTGTGCATCAATAGCAAGAAAGCCTTTTCAAATAAATGTCTGATAAATTAATGATACTCCCTGCTTCAAAACAAAAACCCAAGAGAAAGTTGAGAGAATAATTTTCATTTGTCTAAAGGAGGTGGCCCCAAATAAGGTAGACAAAAACAAGATTTGAATACTTACTCTAGTCTGCTGTTATCAACAGGGGCCAACTCATCCTCACTAATGTGGTCCCTTGCCACTGCACAGGCCCTGGCTGCAGGGTTACAGTCATTATCTGTTTAATTTGGATGATAATTCTGTAGGGGAAGGATTATCATTCTCCTCCGGTAGAGAAGACATTTGATGCTCGACAAAGGTCACGTGACTTGTGCAAGGCCGTTCAAGTTGTAAGTAGCAAAAAAACCAAACTCTGTTCTGTTTGATTCCAAAGTTTACGTTCTTTCCCCAACAAGGTATAATAGTAAAGACACACAGTCAATTTACTGGGACTAATCATTTACTAAAAACCTTAAAGTTAAAATGAGTCAAAACTCCTGACATAAAGAATGTGCTTAAATGCTTGACAAATGAATACACAGTTTACTATATCCCTTTTGTTAACAATCCACTATTTGGGGGATTTTTTCTATCAGGAGAAAGGTAAAATATTAATTTAAACACTACATCTAGAATAACTGAAAGAACAGTATTTCACCATGATACTGTTTGGAGAAAAAACAACAAAGGCTCCACCTACCTTGTCCAGTTTGACACCTTCGACCACTTTCAAATGAAAAGAGATTCGAATCATAGCCATAGCGTCGCAGGCAGAGGTAATGCCATTTCACCGAGTCACGCTTGCGAGTGTATAAAATCAGTTCTGTGTCTGTAAGTTCCATTATGCCAGAACCTAGCTCATTCCCATCATCATCCACATTAATGACCTAAAAAAGAAAGTTTAATTAGTGCGAACATAATGCTCCCGCTTGACAGTCACACACATATTTAACCAGCTTGTCAGGAAAATGCACAGCTGCTGACTGGCTCAGCTGTTCACTCCTTTGACAGTTCATTCGTCAATCAACATGTGCAGGGTGTGGGTAATGCAGTAGCGTGGTACCCACTTTGTCTCCAAGGAACCCATGTTCCCACTGGGGAGACAAGACAGGGCACCCACACCAAGTCAGCACCACAGAACTGGATGGCATTAATTGACGAGAGAGTGCAGCAGAGGCTGCAAAAGGTAGGAACGGTGGCCTAGGGCTACTGGAGAAGCCTCCACACAAGAAGAGGAGGGACGTGGCTGGGCCTCAGGTAGGAGGAAAGTTAGACAGGAAAGGCAGTTGAGAGAGACAGCTGGTGGGTCAGGAGTCGTAGGGTACATCCTGAAGATACAGTGTTACAGCAGAGGCAAAGAAGGTATTTCAGAGAGACCAAGACAAGACTGGTGGAGTTCACGTAAGGGAAGGCCTTGCATTGCTCAGTTTCGGAAAATGGCTGGAGACTATGAAGACTAGATAACATGTGGGGAGGACTTGCCATTCCCCTGGAGCTGGGCAAAGCACTTTACATGCATGTTTCCCTTTTAATCCTCTTAACAATCCTAAACTGCAGGTAATACTATTTTCTCCATTGTACAAAAATGAAACAAGGACTTAGTGATAATGTAACCTGCCCAAGGTCACACAGTTATGAAGCAGCAGGGCTGTGACTGACACCTAGGTCTTGTGATCCAAGGACTATGACTTATGGCAGACTGAGGCCAGACTACGAGAGACACTAAACGGCTATGGAGGAGTAAGGAGGAGAGCATCTAGTCCCCAGAGCGAATGTGAGAAGATTTGAAAAAGAGGAAGTTTTAGAATGATGAAATAGGAAGATTAACTTGACGCCAACCGCAGCTGGATCACAAAGGTGACGGGAGGTGGGCTCTATTAAGAAATGGTCCAGGCATGAAGCAGTGACAGGGAGGCGGTGATGGGACTGAAGGGCAACTACAGAATGGAGCTCTAAAAAAAGTATCACCAGAACTGTATGGTTAATTGGACACAGAGAACCAGAGGGAAAGGAAAGAGGATTCCACACCGTCAGTAAGAAAACGTGGTCGTCATTTGTTAGAACAAGAAACACAAAGTGGACCAAAAGGGCAATGAAAGGGTCTGGAGACAAAAGTGAGGTGTAAGGTATCAAGTGAAGTGGAAGGACAACAGCCAAGCAGGCAGCGAGAGAAGGACTCACACAATCTTACTGACCTTAAACTTGTTCCGATGGTTATCTGGGACAGTGTCTTTATCTGGACAGCTACAACAGCTACCCATGGCTTCTTCAGAAGACCATGTGAACACTACATGAACGATAAGGTGGAAAAAATTATTAGATGTAGGCTGCGAAAATCATAAAACAGAAAAGGACTTTAGAAGTCATGGAACACACGCCCTGCGTTACTCTGATGAGGAAAATTAAGCCTAAGAGGGAGCACAGCTGCAGCTAGATTTCACACAACTGCTTGATGGGTTTGCTCAGTGACAATGAGAACAATATGAGGCAGACTTCACAGAAACCTCAAATTTCCAGTTTAATTTGCAAAGATTGGCCCATTTTAAAATTATCTAAAAAAAAAAACAATTTAAAGTCTCACATGTAACATTATTTAAATAAGTTCATTCATGGAATTAATTATGACTTATCAGGAATTTCATGTCCCTCTTTTAATAAATTTCCAGAGGGATGCTAGACTTGTGGTTTGGCAGGAATGTTGATTCTTCTTATTCATTGCAGTATCTTTTATGTACCCCACCCAACAAGAATTCACTGGTAAATAAGACAAAAACAAATTTGGAATAGTTCATTAGAGAGAAATACAACTCAAAATTCAGCAGTAACTCACACAGAGAACACTGGCAAAACTGACAGAGCTTGTGTAGCTAACTCTCTTTCCCACAGAAGTGTAAGGGAAGAGGTTACGATGACTTTCAGTGTTCAACCACACTCCAAATGAACAAAGGAGGAATTCAAAATGTCACTTACAAACAAGAGAAAGAATCAGAGCGAATGTGAGAAGATTTGAAAAAGAGGCAGGGAAGGAAGCACAGGAAGTTACTAAACATTAAAAACATAAATGTGATCCGAACTTGCTTAAAATTCTTCAGTGGTTCTTCATGACCTTCAGGAAAAAATTCAAAGCTCGTCACTATGACATGAGGCCCTTTAAAATCTGGCCCTTGTGTACAGATGAAGTCTAGACTCCCTTCCTTCTGCTCAAGCCCTACCCAGTCATACCAAACAGCTTCCCAGAGCATCTGGTCCCTCACATCCTTCCATGCTGCTCCCCTCCTGCTTCTTTCCTTTCTCAAGATTCAACGCAGAGAGCAATGCCTTTAGGAAGCCTTCTCTGGCTCCAAGCACCTGGGTGCATTATACTCCTTATGCATCCCCCAGAGCACCCCAGCCTTCCCAGGGTCACAGCGCCTTTCACACTGTGTACTGAGCAGAAACTGTGACAGGCTGTCTGTCCACTTCTCTGTCTTCTTCCCTCCACGGCGAGCTCCTCCCTGCAGGGATGGCCCTTATTCATGTTTGCATCCCCCGTTCCTAACACAAACCTAGCACACAGTAGGTGCTCTAAGTCCCCTGTGAGCTGAATGAACTGTACTAAACAAAGGTAAAGAATGCCTGGCAGGTATAAGTATTAAGAAGACGAAAAAGTATACTAGTGTTTAAGCCAAAAGAAGTGATAAACAAAACAGTAAAGTTAAGTAAGACTCCTATTTGGTATTTTGCTCTAACGAATATGCCAGCTAAGCATCATGGTGTAAAGATGACTAAGCACAGCATGTCCCTCTGAAAAGCCATGAGTCTAACAGGAGAGAGAGATACAAATGGATAACGCACTAAGCTAACCCTTCTATCGGAACAGGAGGAGAGTTCTGTGGGCGAGAGGCAAGCAACAAACATTCTGGGTTACGCAGGGCAGGGTGCAGCACCTGAGCTGGTACTTGAAAAGGTGAGCAGAAACCAGAAACAGGTCCTGAGACGGATCAAAGGGCAGGCAGGAGGCAAGGGCCGGAGGGCGGCGCCTTCAGGGACAGGGGGTGTCCCTGCAACTAGAGCATGGGGCGCCGCCACACACACAGGGGCCAAACCGTGACGCATCGAGGGAGGATCTGGGCTCCAGTCAACCCAGGCGGGCTGCCTCGACGGTCCCCGCAGGCCAGTGGACAAGACTGTCGTGGTGCTGATCCCTCTCCATGGCAATGCTTCTGTCTCCCCACCTACTTCACTGTGATCTCCCTGAAGACGGGAACCCATCTCCTTAATTTTCCAGGGCACTACGCACACTGCTTGACACAGCCCATGCTCCATAAACGTTTAATAAATTACAGGATGAGAAGGAGGCAAAGGAACATTTAAAAATTTTTTCTAAAGCAAAGGGATAATTGATAGAAACATTAAAAAAAAACCTTCTTGAAAGTAAATATCCACCCTCACTGCTGACCTCCTCACAAATATACAGAGCTAAAAGATTCCTACAGTGTAGCTTTTGCTTTAAAAGATGGTGCCTCGAGAATCTGAATAGGCCAATCACAAGTAAGGAAATAGAAACAGTAATCAAAAACCTCCCCAAAAATAAGAGTCCAGGACCAGATGGCTTCTCTGGAGAATTCTACCAAACATTCAAAGAAGATTTAATACCTATCCTTCTCAAACTATTCCAGAAAATTGAGGAAGATGGAGTACTCCCTAACACATTCTATGAAGCCAACATCTCTCTGATCCCCAAATCTGACAAGGACAACACAAAGGAGGAGAACTACAGGCCGATATCACTGATGAACATAGATGCAAAAATCCTCAACCAAATTTTGGCAAACCGAATACAGCAATACATCAAAAAGATTATACACCATGATCAAGTGGGATTTATACCAGGGACACAGGGATGGTTCAACATCCTCAAGTCAATCAACGTGATACACTACATTAACAAAATGAGAAACAAAAGCCACATGATCATTTCAATAGATGCAGAGAAAGCATTCAACAAGATCCAACATCCATTTATGATAAAAACCCTCAATAAAATGGGTATAGAAGGAAAGTACCTCAACATAATAAAGGCCATATATGACAAATCCACAGCCAACATCATACTCAATGGACAAAAACTGAAAGCCATCCCTCTGAGGACAGGAACAAGACAAGGGTGCCCACTTTCACCACTCCTATTCAACATAGTACTGGAGGTGTTCGCCAGAGCAATTCGGCAGGAAAAAGAAATAAAAGGAATCCAAATAGGTAATGAAGAAGTAAAACTCTCGCTGTTTGCAGACGACATGATCTTATATATAGAAAACCCCAAAGAATCCATAGAAAAACTATTAGAAACAATCAACAACTACAGCAAAGTAGCAGGGTATAAAATCAACATACATAAATCAGTAGCATTTCTATACACTAACAATGAACTAACAGAAAAAGAACTCAATCCCATTCACAATCACAACAAAAAGAATAAAATACCTTGGGATAAATTTAACCAAGGAAGTGAAGGATCTATACAATGAAAACTACAAGACTTTCTTGAAAGAAATTGACAACGACATAAAGAGATGGAGAGACATTCCATGCACATGGATTGGAAGAATAAACATAGTTAAAATGTCCATACTACCTAAAGCAATCTACAGATTCAATGCTATCCCAATCAGAATCCCAAGGACATTCTTTACAGAAATTGAACAAAGAATCCTAAAAGATGGTGCCTCAAAGGAATATTTTTAATCTGTTTCTCAAAAGGGGCAGAAAAATGATTCCTCCACTTGCCTCCCTCACAGGCAACTTCCCCTGCTGGCAGGGACACAGGAGTGGTGGCGCCACCTACTTGGGGATTCTGACCTCACTGAGTACTTCAGTTCAGTCCAATAATAATTAACGAAAAGCCTAGTACATGACACAAAAGCCTTGTATGCCACACCAAGGAGAATGAATTTTATCCTACGCATGATGGAAAGGCACCGAAGAATTCTAAGCAAAAGTGAGGTGGCGAGGACTTCACTCTAAATTCCTCCATGTGCAGGATCAATTTAAGTGGGGTTTTGGCTCAGAGGAAGGGAAATCAGTGAGAGACTACTGAAAAATGAAATATGCTAAAGACCTAAAACCCGAGAAGAAATAGTAGGAATAAAGAAGAAAAAGATGAATTTGAGAAAGATTGAGGAGAGGAAGTCAGCAGCACTGAGTGGCTGGCTAGGCCTCCAGGAAGGAAGAGGCAGGTTCCAGTGTGGCCAACGAAGGGTGCTGGCTCCATTACCCGAGAGAGAGAAAAACTGGTAGTCTTCAAGTGGAAGAGATGGCTATTAGTTCAGTCTTAGACATGTCACATTGAGATTCCAGAGAAAACCAAACGGAGACATGCAATCGAGTTAGTATATGAGTGTGGGTGTGAGGGAGGAGGTAAATATTCACACACACAGAATTTGAAGCTATGAAACAGAAGACACTGCTCTGGAACGGTATGGAGAGTGGTCTGCAACTGAAATTCTGGGGAATACAAATGTGTAGGTACTGGAGGAGAAAGAAGTCAGTGAAGGAGGAAAAAGAGGTCAAAGTAGCACAAACTAAGACAAGAAAGCATCAAGAAGGAGGGTTCCACCCACAGTGGAGGGGCAGAGGCAGAAGCCCAACTGCAGAGAGCACAGGAAACAAGGAAGCAGCCCCCCAGAGACTGAACTGCTCTTTCAAGAACAAGCTGAGAAAGAAGTAGTAGAGCAGGACGGGGGGACAAACACGACGTCACAAGAAAATACGTTGCTTATTTACTGTGTTAGGATGACATCACTTTACGCAGGTTTGTAATCAGTAGGTCAGGAAAGGTTAAAAAAAAAATAGATAAAACAACAAAGGAAAGAGAAGGGCTACATGATGGATCAAGACAGAGGGGGAGCGAGAGAAGACGAGCTCCAGGGCCAGGTTCAGAATCAGTGCAGATGACGAGGAAGGCCCCATCTGCTGAGGAGAGAAGGAAGAAAGGAAGAGCGGGTGGAGCACAGAAGAGAAGCTGAAGCAGGTAACCTGGTCCATCCCACATTTCCTTTGTAACACACAAGGCAACTCTGCAGAACGAGGGACGTGGAGAGAATGGTAGGATGGTTCACGGAGGAGCCACCCAAGGAAGGTACTGGGATTACTGAGGGTTCTGCGCCGAGAGCTCCGCAGAGGCTGGAGAGCCAGGCTACACTGTTTGTAGCTGTGCTCAGCAGTCCGGGGCGGGACACAGTTCAACTGACCCAGGGTCAGAGGGTAAGAGGACAAGGAAACTAAAGGGTGTTCACAACACAGGGGTCTGAAGTGATGGATCATCAGGGCTGGTGAGGAAGAAGCACAGAAAGAAGAGGGTGGATGAAACGGGTGAGAATGGAGGCAAGGAGGACCAGAGGCCACAGTAAGGCCAGCAGGAGTGGGAGACAGAGAGAGCCGGGACAACAGGAGTTGTGCCCCATCTTCCAGCCCAGGAGGAGACTTTTCAATGTGAAGTTTCCATCCACATCTCTGACTCGTCCTCTTGAGCCACAAACTCCTAGACAAGGGGAAAGGCAGATGCTAGATATTCTGCATTTATGCCCACGTTAATATTTGGAGAACACATCTGGGTTATGTAAATGTGAATAACATGTACTAATACTGTAAACACTTGATGAGACCATGTGATCTCATCATCTTACTCTGGCAAGTTCATTACTCAGTGAAAACACACACTTACTGTGCTCCCTCAAGAAAGGAACAAGAACAAAAGGCAGCTACTGTTTGGGAAGATCAACATTGCAACACGTTTGCTGAATACAGTCATGCACAGCATAACAATATTTGGGTCAACAATGGACTGCATATATGACAGTGGTCCCGTGAGATCAGTACCATCCAGCCTAGGTGTGTAGGAGGCTGTACCGTCTAGGTCTGCGTAAGTACTGCAGGGGAGGAAGAAATTTTCCTCCACCCTTCTAGGTTCTGTCTGGTCTAAGAATTGAACTGACATGAGACAGAGTAACAACTGAAAGACAAAAAAAAGTTTAATAACATGTACACATGAGAGAAACCCAAGAAAACTGCAGAACTCACCAAAACGGCTGAAGCCCTCACCTTAAACACCATCCTCTGCTAAAGACAAAGAAGCTGTTGGGGGTGGGGGAGTCGGGGACTTCAAAGGGAAGGAAGACAATTCACAGGTAGGAGAAAAGCAGCAAACTTTTGGAAAACAAGGGCTTGTTTGGCCACACAGAAACAGAAGACACAGAGGGGAGCCCAGCAGACAGACTTTTCTAGGTTCCTCCCTGTCCACCACCCAGTTCATGTCACGCTCAGGTGATAGCTTGCTTCCTGAGACACGTTTTTTTATCTGAATTCTTTTAGGCAATTAAGGGGAAGGTAACAAGAAAAACTTGCTGAGTCTTTTGTTTCTTAGAAATAATCAGCCTAAAATAATCATGTTAAAGAGACACACTTTGGGGTGGCAAATGTTTTTCCCTTCAGTGCAGTCTATGACGTTCACAAGACAAAATCGCCTGATGACACATTTCTCAGAAGCATCGCTGTCGTTAAGTGACACATGATATCTTTTTTTTTTGTTGCTGGGAATGAATCGCCCAGAGCTAACATCTGTTGCCAGTCTTCTCTTTTTCTTCTTCCTCCCCAAAGCCCAAGTACATAGTTGTATATAGTTAAGTCCTCTGAGCTCTTCTACGTGAGCCACTGCCACAGCATGGCTACTGACAGACGAGTGATGTGGTTCCACACCCAGGAATTGAACCCAGGCCGATAAAGTGGAGTGAGGCAGATTTTAACCACTAGGCCATCAGGGCTGGCCCGCATGACTGCATTTTAAATTAGCAAACACTGTCTTTGTTTAATTAAAGCCATTTGTCCTTATTCTTATTCTTTGACAGCAAATCAGGAGGCAAAATGACTGCATTCAAGAAAACATTATTAAAATCTCTCATTTAAAAAATACAATTTGTGGATTTAATGATTTTTAAGTAAACTCTGACTTACCTAGATCTGGCCATTAATACTCCTAGCCTCTGCTGCAGCATCAGGAGTTCAATCATACTTCAAAACACCATGTTGTCTTTGTTTGCTGGCCTAACCTGGAAACAGTAGGAAAAAGTTGAGAATTTCTTATTTCTTTTAAAATAATAATTTTCCTTATGAGAATTCTGGCAGCACTGTTAGTTCAGTTAACCTACTTAAGCAAACTCAAAAGTCTAAAAATTTGATTTAAAATTATTTAATATACAAGATCTACTCTTAAAGTTAATATGATATGTACATGTTATGAATAACGGCCTTTTCAAAAGAAAAAGTAGAAACACCAAAGTCTAAAGCTTTATGATGTTTGGATAGCAGGGTCTTCAGGAAGTCATTGATTCTGGCGTCTCCACCATAGCTCTGACACTGGACAACTCACTGCTCTATACTTATCTCCTGAGACATAAATGAGAGGTTAGACTAAAAACACTCCTTTTCCAGCTCTCAAACCCCATTTTAGCCAGTTGCAGGCTAATTCTCCATCTCCATCTGCTTTTCTAAAATCTCACCATCACTGCCCACAAAGAGCGGACTCTCTTTAGAATTTACCCTCTGGATCTTCCTATTCCACAAGATCCCCTAGAAGTGACTCCAAGGAGTCAGTCATCAGAAAACAGTAAAAATAGCATGCCACAGTCACACGAGAATGAGACAAATTATGGTAATTACTTACAAGGTAGAGTTTCAAAAGATTTCAATATACTTTCAGAAATTTTCTGGTCAACTTACTCACTTTTTACAGCACAGAAAAAAATCAAGCGCACTCAAACATGGGCAGTAACATTTACTGAATAGCTACACCACATTAGGCATTATGTAAGGGGTTTTGCAAATAGTCTCACTTTAACCTACATATTAACTAGAGTTAACAAAGATGATTCATATCTAAAATGAACATTTCCAAAACCATAAACCCAATTACAATCAAAATTTTCAATTATGGACTTCAAACCTATACATAAAATCAGCAGTTCAGCCAGGTGTTTGCTTGTGCGCCTCGCAACCTGTTGCCACAGCCACGTCAGGCTGGGCAGCAACCCAGCACCTCTTCCTTAGCATGCTCTTCTTTTCTCCAGAAGCTTAACACACACCACACTTTGTCTCTGGCTAGTAAAACTGCCCAGCTAATTCGACCACCCACCATTCCTCTAATATGAATACATATTCTGTGTGTCCATCTCTCTCTTCTATGAGATTTTAGCCAACTTTAATTCAGGAACATCTTCTCTCTTCCTCTTTGCTCATTCCACTTAAAAGCATCCTACAACCCCATCCTGAAATGAGTTTAATCGCAGTAAATACGATGAAGAGAAGTGAGCGTCGGCTATCTATGACCAGTTATCAAGGAAAAGTTCTAAGTTCTGAAATAAAGTTAAACATGTTAAAGAATCAGTGGACCAATCTATAAAGCTCTTAATATATTAAAAAGCCTCCATTAGAATCTCTGAAACTTTTTATTCTGTTACACGTTGGTACCTTTTTTCTTTTTCCATTTTCCTTTATTGTAGTAAAACATAAAATTTACCACCTAACTCATTTTTAGTGTACAGTTTAGCAATGTTAAATACATTCAATACTGTTGCGCAACGAATCTCCAGAACTTCTTCATCTTGCAAAATCGAAATTCTATACCTATTAAACAACTCATTTCTGCTCCCCTTAAGTCCTGGCAAGCCCTGTTCTACTTTCTGTTGTTGTAAGTTTGACTTTTCTAGATACCAATTTTTGTAGGTAAGGGTCTAAGTTCACATGGGTGAAATCATACAGTATTTATCTTTTTGTGCCTGGCTTATTTCACTTAGCATAATGTCCTCAAAGTTCATCCATGTTGTAACATGTGTCAGAATCTCTTTCCTTTTTAAGGCTGAATAATATTACGTTATACATATACACCAAATTTTGCTTATCCATTCATCTGTTGATGAACATTTATCTACCTTTTGGCTGTTGTGAATAATGCTGCTATAAACATGGATGCACAAATATATCTTTGAAACCCTGCTTTCGATTCTTTTGGATAAAGACTCAGAAGTGGTATTGCTGGATCATATGGTAATTCTATTGTTAATTTTTTGAGGAACCACCATCGTGTTTTCCATAGCAGCTGCACCATTTACGTTCCTACCAGCAACGGACAAGGGTTCCAATTTCCCCACATCCTCATCAACACTTGTTTTCTGTTTCTTTGGTATTACCCATCCTAACAGGTGTGAGGTGGTATCTCGTTGTTTTGATTTGGATTTCCCTAATGATTAGTGATGTTGAGCATATTCTCATGTGCTTATTGGCCATTCATCTATCTTTTTAGGGGAAATGTCTATTCAAGTCCTTTGCCCATTTTTTGAATCAGGTTGTTTGTTCTTATGTTGCTGAGTTTTAGAAGTTCTCTCTATATTCTGGATATTAATCCATTACCAAAGATATGATCTGTAAATATTTTCTCTTAGTCTGTGGGTTGCCTTTTTCACACTGTTCACAGTCTTTTGATGAATGAAATTTTTTATTTTTCATAAAGCCCAATTTGTCTATTCATGCTTTTGTTGCCTGTGCTTTTGATGTCATAGCCAAGAAAGCATTGCCAAATCCAATGTCATGAAGGCTTTGTTCTATTTTTCGTCTAAGAATTTTACTGTTTTACACTGTATATTTAGGTTTTTGATCCATTGTGAGTTAACTTTTGTTATGATGTTAGGTAAGGGTCCAAGCTCATTTTTTTGCAGGCGGATATCCAGTTTTCCCAGCACCATTTGTTGGAAAGACTGTCCTTTTCCCATTGAATAGTCTTGGCACCCTTGTCAAAACTTATTTGACCACATATGTGCGGGTTTATTTCTGGGCTCTCTATTCTATCCATTGGTCTCTAGGTCTGTCTGTATGCCAGGACCACACTCTTTTGATAACTGGTTTGTAGTAAGTTTTGGTATCAGGAAGTATGAGTCCTCCAGCTTTGCTCTTCCTTTTCAAGATTGTTTTGGCTATTCAGGATTCCTGGAGAGTCCATATGAATTTTAGGATGGGTTTTCTACTTTTGAAAAAAATCACTGGGATTTTGACTGGGATTGCATTGTATCTGTAGATCTCTTTGGATAGCACTAAAATTTTAACAATATTGTGTCTTCTAATCCATGATCTTTAAAGCATGAGTCTTTCGTATTATTATATTCACTGTGGGTTTTTCATATATGGTTTTTATTATATTGATGTAGTTTTGTTCTAGTCCTAGTTTTTTGAGTGTTTTTTATGATGAAAATGTGTTGAATTTTGCCAAATGCTTTTTCTGCATCAATTAATATGACAGAGTAGTTTTTTCCTTCATTTGTTAATGTGGTGTATTATATTGATCAATGTTAATATGGTGTACCATCCTTGCATGCCAAGAACAAATCCCACTTTGTCGTGGTATAAAATCCTTTTAATATGTAGCTGAATTGGTTTGCTGGTATTTTGTTGAGAATTTTTGAATCAATGTTCATATGGGAAAATGGTCTGTAGTTTTCTTTTCTTGTAGCGTCTCTGTCTGGCTTTGGCATCAGGGTAATGCTGACCTCACAGAATGAATTAGGAAGTGTTCCTTCTTCAGTTTTTTGGAAAAGTTTGAGAAGGACTGATATTCTTCTTTAAACATTTGGTAGAATTTACCAGTGAAGCCATTGGGTCCAGGGCTTTTCTTTATCAGGAGATTTTTTTATTAGTGATTCGGTCTCCTTACTAGTTATAGGTCTATTTAGATTTTCTATTTCTTTGTGATTTAGTCTTGGTAGGTTTTGCGTTTCTAGGAATTTGTCCATTTCATCTAGGTTATCCAATTTGTTGCTGTACAATTTTTCACACTACTCTCTTTTTAGTTCGGTAGAATCAATAGTGATGTCCTAACTGTCACTTTTGATTTTGGTAATTTGAGTCTTCCCTCTTTTTTTCCTTAGTCCATCTAGTTAAGCGTGTCAACGTTGTTGGTCTTTTGGAGCAATCAACTGTTGGTCTCATTATGTCTCCTGTCCTCCTATGCTCGGCTTGTCTCTGCCCTACCCCTGCTAGCTTTGGCTTCAGTTCGCTCTTCTTTTTCCAGTTCCTTGAGTTATAAGGTTAGGTTGTTGATTTGAGATCTCTCTTGTTTTAATGTAAGCATTTATAGCTATAAAATTCCCCCTAGCACTTCTTTCTCTGTTTCCCATAAATTGCAACATGCTGTGTTTTCATTTTAATTTATCTCTACGTATTACCTAATTTCTCTCATGATTTCTTCTTTGATCCACTGGTTGTTTAAAAGTGTGTTGTTTAATTTCCACAATTTTGTGAATTTTCTAGTTTTTTATGTTGTTCATTTCTAACTTCATGCCCTTCTTTCTGGAGAAGATATTTTGCATGATATCTATCTTTTAAACCTGTTGACACTTAATTTGTGGCTAACATATAGCTATCCTGGAAAACGTCCCATGTGCACTTGAGAAAAATGCTTATGCTATTATTGTTAGGTAAAGTGTTCTGTATATGTCTGTTAGATCTAGTTGGTCTACTTAAGTGTTCTATTTCCTCCACTTATCTTCTGTCCGGTTGTTCCAGCCATTATTGTGAACAGGGTTTCAACGCTCTGGATATTACTGTAGACTATTTCTCCCTTCAATTCTGTTGGGTTTTGCTTTGTATATTTTGATAGTCCACCCTCAGGTACATAAATGTCTAATTGCTACATCTTCTTGCTCTACTGAACATTTTATTAATATGTAATGTTGTTCTTTGTTTCTTGTAACCTTTTTTAATTTGAAGTCTATTTTGTGTGATATTATTATAGCCATCCCTGTCCTCTTTTGGCTATTATTTGCATGGAATATCTATTTCCATCTTTTGACTTTGAATTTATTTGTATCTTTGGATCTCAAGTGAATCTCTCGTAGACACCATATAGTTGGATCACGTGTTTTTACTCATTCTGCCAAACTCTGTCTTTTGATTGGAGAGTTTAACCTATTTACGTTGAAAGTAATTACTAATAAGGAAGGACTCACTTCTGTCACTGTGCTAGTTGTTTTCTATATGCCTCAAGTTTTTTGTCCCTCATTTCTTGCATTACTGTCTTCTTTTTCGTTTAGTTGATTTTTCTGTAGTGAAATGTTTAAATTCCTTTCTCGTTTCCTTTTGTGTATATTCTATGGCTATTTTCTTTGTGGTGACCATGGGGATGACATTTAACACCCTAAAGTAATAACACTCTGATTTGAATTTATACCAGCTTAACTACAATAACATACAAAAACTCTGTTCCTTTACAGCTCCATCCCCACCCCTTTCAGTTACTAATGTCACAAAATTACAGATTTATACACTGTATACCCAAAAACATAGACTAATAATTCTTTTAAATGCATTAGTCTCCTAAATTATATAGAAAACAAAAGAGTTACAAACCAAAGTTAGGATAATATTAGCTTTTAGACTAATAATAATTTTTTTCCTTTAAACGTATTAGTCTCTTGAATCACACAGAAAACAGACAGCGCAGTTACAAATCTTTGTTACAACAGTACTAGCTTTTACAGTGCCCCTTGTATTTACCTTTATTGAGATCTCTACTTCTCCATCCGGCTTCAAGATACTGTCTGGCATCCTTTCCTTCACCCTGCAGGACTCCCTTCAGCTCTTCCTGCAGGGCAGGTCTAGTGGTCAGGAACTCTCTCAGCTTTTGCTTATCTGGAAATGTCGCAATTTCTCCCTCATTTTTGAATACAGAATTCTTGGTTGACAGTTGTTTTCCTTTAGCACTCTGAATATATCAGCCCATTGCCATCTGGCCTCCAAAGTTTCTGATGAGCAATTTGCTGATAATCTTATCGAGGATGCTTCCTATGTGATTGACTGCTTCTCTCTTGCTGCTTTCAAGATTCCTCATCTTTGGCTTTTGGAACTTTGATTATAATGTGTCTTGGTGGTATCTCTGAGTTAATCTTACTTGGAGAGCGATGAGTTCCTTGGATGTTTATATTCATGTCTTTCATCACATTTGGACAGTCTTCAGTCATTATTTCTTCAAATGTCTCTCTTTGTTTCTAGGACTCTCACAATATGTACGTTGGTCCACTTGATGGTGTCCCATCGGTCTCTTAGGCTCTGTTCACTTTTCTTCAATCACATTTCTTTCTGTTCCTCAGACTTGGTAATTTCCACTGTCCTATCTGCAAGTTTGCTGATTCTGTATTCTGCCTGCTCACATCTGCCTCCGAATCCTTCTACTGAATTTTTCATTTTAGTTGTTTTACTATTCAGCTCCAGAATTTCTGTTTGGTTTCTTTTTCGGTTTTCTCTCTTCATCAATATTCTTTTCTTCATACATTGTCTTCCTGACTTTTCCCCACCTTCTTTTAGGTCTGTAAGCATACTTAAAACAGTTGTTTTAAAGTCTTTGCCTAATACATCTGCCTTAAGGTCTTTTTCAGGGGCAGTTTCTGTTGATTAATTTTTTTCCTTCAAATGGTCCATACTTTCCTCCTGTTTCTTGGCCTTGTGATTTTTTGTTGCATACTGGACATTTGAATCTAATAATGTGGTAAGTCTGGAAATCAGACTCTCCCCGTCCCCAGGGCTTGCCATTTTTGCTACTGTTTTTATTTTTTTGACTGTTGTAGGATGTCTCTGTGCCAATGGCCAGCCTCTAGTGTCTTCTCAGGTCTTTTCTGAGCCTTTTCTGGACATGCATGGTCACTTTCTAACTTTCCCTGTACATGTGACTGTTTTTTCAATGTCCTAGTCTTTAACGTCCGGCTCCCAAAAGGGGAAAAAGAGGAAAATGAACAGAGCAAAAAAGGGTGTTAGCCCTTTAAATCCCTGGAAGTCACTTCGGCAGGAAGGAGAGAAGCCGACGACGATGGGAGAGGTCGACGACGATGGGAGAGGTGCACGACGATGGGAGAGGTGCAACAACGTCTGACCTCCGTGATGAGGAGCAGCAGCCTCCAAGCACAGATTCCTAAAATTCAGAGGAGAGGGCCCTTCTTGCCCACCCTGGCTCTCAAGCTGGGTGTAAGCTGCACCGGCCTGGGAGCCGGGGATGGGGAGCTGCCTGCCTAGGGCTGAGGGTGGGGGGGTGGGTAGCCGCTACTGTGCTAAGAGCTGAAACCGACCAAAATTGACTTCAATTTACATCGGAGCCTTCTCTTGGCAGTTGCAATTCTTCAATAACTCCAGAATTCCAAAACAGTTAGATCAGATTCTGCCAGTACAACTGTCGCCTAGGTGTGGAGACAAATTCCTGACACCTCCTGCTCTGCCATCTTCCCAGAATCCTCTCCAGACCTCTTTTTGAGGATTCAATATATATTCAGGTTTATTGTTTTAATTACTTTGATTATTAGTACTGCCAAGGACTGTGAAGTTTTTGCTTGCTTTTACTGTTTTTCAGTGCAAACATCCAGCATGCCAGTTGTATCAGGGGTTAAACAACATTATGTGCCTCATTTAAAAGGATACTTTCTACAAGAAAACACATTCTGAGTTCCACCTAACTGATAGGCCACAGCACTCCTGGAGTGAGCATAACCCATGGATGGTGGCATCTTGCCTTTGACTTTGGGACACGATGCCTCAGATACTCTCCACGACTTCTGAGCTCTCTTCTGTTTCTTCCCACTAGTGAAAGGCTCAGAAGCGAAAGGTGACTGGGAAGTAGTAAGAGAGAAGAGGTAGTTATAGCCACTACATGGAGCTAGAATCTTGTAACATGGATTTTTTTTTATAAAATAGGTATATATATTAGCATCAACTATGATTCTATATTCAAGAGGACTAGAATGATTTTACCAGGAAAATTATCAAGAAGCTAAAAATACACTAAATACTGTTTACTAACACCCTATTTTTCTATAGAAAATTGATTTTACAGCCCTTACTGTATGCTAAAGATAGATTCATCTGGATTATCTTGATCCATACAACCACCCTATGAGCTGAGTACTATCATTATTTCCGCCTTCCAAATGAGAACACCCAGGCTTGCAGATGTTAGTAACTTTCTCAACAGCTGATAAGAGGAAGAGCCAGAATTAAATCTAGATCTGACTGAAAAGTCCAAGTTCTTAGTAATTAATACATGTAGAAAGCTTAAAACAGCGCCTTGGCCTAGCATACAGTAAGCACTTAGTAAATGTTAGCTATTGAAATAAAAACAAAAATTTATTTTAAAACCATGTTGTAGGCCATTGGCAGCTGGTCAATCTTTCTGTGCCTAAATTTCCTCATTTATAAGGTCAAGACACCTATTTCACAGAGTTATTGTGAAAACCAAATAAATTCTGGCTATAAAGACATATAGAAAACACACAGTGTTTAAACAGACAAGGCATTATTATGTCACCTCTACAGGTAAAATCCTGTCTCCTGTATCACAAAGGAGCCTTCTGCACTGTAAGCACAGAAGCCGGGAACTTAAGCACCATCCTCATACAGAGTTACATTAATAAATTTAGTAAAGCTGTCCTAAATTATTCCAATACGATTCTTGCAGAACGACAAGCAAAGAGAACACTGACCTCTATTCATGAGTGTGATTATAAATTTGGTGCTTAGGAAAGTATATTTGCCCTTTCAGTTCACTAGCACTGAGAGTGAATTTGGCTTATACTACACTAGTTCTGTTCAAATACAGCCAGGACAGAGTAACTATAGTTAGAAGCACACAATATAACTCTCTATTTTGGGCACAGCTAACTGCCATATTTAATTACATTAAAACAATCAAGAGAGTGGCATTCAAAAATCCTTTGTTCTCTGTGTCAATGGTCTGGCTGCTTGTTTTTACACTATTGGGTAGGTCTTTTTTATTGATATGCATTAGTTTTCTGTTTATTCTTAATATTGCTAAGAATTTTTTATTACTTATATCATTCTCAGGAAGAGGAGTTGGGAAAATAAAACCTCAGGAGGGAGACTTCTCAGGACATTCTGCTAAGCACTGAACCAAAGCCACTCTGCGAACAGTGAGGACATCTGCAACAGTTTCCTCCTTAGCTGGAAACTCAGAGTACACAGTGCACACAAACCACAAGTACCCAAGTATTTCCAAACATCCACCCATGAATATAGTTGTGTCTGCATATTCCTAAACAGATTTTTCTTCCTTTAGGATTTTTATTCTACTAAGGGCAGTGTAAGTGAACCACTTTGTAATTCATAACCCTCCATTCACCGCCCCCCCTTTAACGCTCCAAAAAATCAATTACATTACTTACAAATCACTTCAATATCTGGTACTTTATTTTCTGGAAACTCTTTATGTCTAATCTAAATTCCTTGTACTGCAATTTAAACCAGATTCCTCTCATTTCTGTTTTCTCTGTAAGAGACAAGTAAAACCGGGACGATCAAGAAAGATTAAGCACATGCTCATGTATACTTCAACTACCATCAATTCATTTTCCTATGGATAAATATAAATATTAATAAAGTAACATTTCTTTATTTCAGACACAGTTGTTTGAATTAAGCTAACAAAATGTTACTTCATAGATAAAAATGATTTGTAAACAGTTATCAATATTAAGAAGAGAATAAAAATTGAGTTCGTTTATTTCTCCATCTACACATTGAAGGATTCACAAAGTATTTTCTGAGCACTAACTCTCTTTGCCAGGCACTGAGTTAAGTGCTAGAAATAAAGATAACAGACACATTCTCTGATTCCAAGGAGCTTAACGTTTAGTGACCGAGACACAAGAAAATGAAGACAAGGCAGAGTTGCAGACCTATGCGCCAGCACCATCAGAGCATTTAACTGAGAGCAGAAGGAGAGACGGAGAGACAAGAGAGGCTTCCTGGGAAAGATGACTACCCAGCCCTGAGAGACGGGGGGGGGGGGGGGGGGGGGGGCGTGTGCTACGGCCAAGGGCAATCCAGAGGGAGAGAGTGCAGGCAAAAGCAGAGCCGAGGAACACGGCCTGCTCCTGAAGCAGCAGGTCATTGCTTATAGTTGGATAGTAGGATGTGCATGAAAAAATATTAGGAGATAGGAGGGAAGGCGGCTTGCACCATTTCATGAAGGTCAGTTTGCACTACTGAGGGTAGTTCCCATTTTCCGTTACAGTCTTAAAGACACTACTAATGCCCTAGCTAAATACTTTCCTATACAGGCAGAAAATCTAGAGTACATACCAGGAGAACTTCTATTTCCTAAGAACAAAATTAATGATATTTTAGTGTCTATAATGCCCAAAGTCTAACCCATAAATCACAGCATCCATGTATAAGCATAAAGATTCTCCCAATAGCATCTGGACCTGCAGTGACTGTCATTGCAGGATGATGACCTGAACCTCCAATATTCCGTCCAGATCTAGAAAAAGTCACCCACTTTAACCCATTTCACACTGAATTTGACAAAGTCACTTTCAATCATGTATTTCGGCTTTTAGGAATAGAAATACAAGAATCTATATCTATATCTTTATCTACCATATATCAATCAATCAAGAAGTCTGTGTGTGTACTTAGCAAATACTAAAATGGCTTGCTAAAAGTAAAACAAGAGAAAGCTAAGTGGAAGATGATTCCATTCCAAAACACAACTCTCCCTTTAGTAATACTGTTCATGATTCAATCCTGGAATCGTCTATAACCTTGGAGCATACTTATACCCAGAAACATCGGTGATGAAATTTACACAATAATTAAGTCTGAGTGGCCACAATCTCTGCCCTGAGACATATAAGCACACCTACAGATGTGCAGACCCAGCAGATGAGTCACTGCCTTAGCTAACTCGACAATGTCCTCAGCACCAAAGGCAACAATCCCAGCACCTTCCATCAGGACAAAGTACCACTGGCCTCAGGAACTCAAAGAAATTCTTAGTTGAGTACTTTATGTGGCAATATAAAAATATGTACAAGGAAAGCAGATCCCGTCCTCCAGCAACACTGAAGTGATGAACATTCTGTATGACAGACCACACAGCCCTCTGCACTAAAAATTCAGATTGCACCATAGAAAGAAGACATGTGACTGTAAAATAGTAAGAAACTGTAGGCATTCTCCAGAAAGCATTTATCATTAACTCTGAAAACTGGAATGAATATATTTGACCTTACAGAAACAGTGCATTCAATTTTCTCTAAGTATTGTACATCAGAGTTCTATGTTTGTAGCCTTCAACTAGTTATCATTTCTGTGTACTAATTCTTATAACAGTCAAGTTAACAAATGATTGCTTATCCCTCATAATAAATCTCTAGTTTACAAATTTACTAATAGAGAGTAGTCTGCTGACCGAACTCTAGCATAATAAATATTTAACTTACAAGGTTTTACTGAACTGAGCAACAGTAAGAGAGAAAAGCCAAGTGTGAATTTTACAACATCTTCCTTAGTGTGGCACACCTAGTAGTTCTCAAACAGCATCTGACTTTATGCCTTTACTCTTTAAAACAACAAAACACTAAACATAAGTCACTCAAACGTCACACTTCAGGTTAAATACATACATAACTTATTCAATGTCAATCAAGCTATAAACATCGACAAAACAATGCAAGACAGGCAAGAAAATCTCCAGGCATCCCCATTTTCATATAATATGCTTACCCTAGAACTAAATAAACATTAATGAAGGATAACAGAAAAGTAAATGAAAGGGTCATTTTCAAAACTGCATATAAAGTATACAAGTAGAATATACCGTATGTAAATCTGTGTTTCCAAACTAAGGGGGTTATCATACTAGTCACTAGACTCATATTAAAAGCCTAAATATTGACTGTATGTATATAAAATGTACACACACACACACAATCTGCTCAAAATAGTTAAGCCAAGTGCTAAGCAACTCTAAATAACCCTCAAAACACACTGCTTCATGAATTGCTGCATTTAACTCAATCTAAAATGCTCTTAAACATACTCTCAAAGGAAAGTAAATGTGATTACTTATTTTCTGCTTTTACAGGAATGCATTCAAAATTACTGTTACAATCTAGCACTAAATTCACCTGACTCAAATAAACCACTAATGAAAATGTTTGATGTGTGCATTTTCTAACATTCACAAAATACTTAAAAAAAAAAGTTAACCCCAGAAATATTTACATCAGAGTACGTCTACCCTTTTGATGAACTTTTATGGGGCCAATAATAAGCATTGTTTAAAGAATATTTAATGACAAAGAAAAACATTCGTGGTAAAAAGTTAAGCAGAAAAAAAGGACATATGGTACCCTGGATTGGATCCTGGAACAGAAAAAGGAAATTACTGGAAAAACTGCGGCAATCTAAATGAAGTCTACAGTTCAGTTAACAGTATTGTACTAGTGTTAATTTCTCAGCTTTGACAAATATAACAGTTATTATATAAGGTTAACATTAAAGAAAGCTGGGTAAAGGGTATATGAGAATCTTTGTACTATCTTTCCAACTTTTCTGTGATTCAAAAATTGTTTACAAAAAAATGTTTATTTTAAAAATTATTCTCCATACCCAGCAGCAAATTTGAGAGGATTCTCATTTAAAAAAAATAACATTCCGCTTATTTCTCTCTCTCTCACTGCTACACAAAACATCAACCCAGAAAAAAGACTAAAACACACTAAAATGTTAACACTGGTTCACTAGATGGTAGGGTGAAAAGCATTTTTCTCTTTCTAGTTTGTATAGAGTGTAAATTGCTTTTACAATCAACAATAAATTATCAACTAAATAATATACAAATCAATACTTTATTAAAGGCTTCTTCAGAAAGAAAAGCTGTAAACGTCTACATACAGCCCAGAGGCAGACTCCATGCACAACAGGTTAGGGGAGAGCATGAAGAGCACGGCGGCCACAGGAGACCACCAGGAGAACTTGAGGAAGAAAACCTCACGGGCAAATGCTGGAAACTCGCCAACACACACAACTTACCCACTCTTAGACTAAAGGTGCTCGCAGCCAGCAACATCAGCCCAGGATTCACGCCTTAGGTGAAGGGCCCAAGAGTTTACAAAGATGCGTAGCCTGGCTGGATTCCAAACAAAAATGCTGCCGTTGGACATGTGGTGTACAACGCCCACCAAGAGCTGCTGGAGACACCGGCAGGATGACCCCATGTTCTCTAAGCTCTTCTCCTCTACTGCTTTCCTAACACCTTCCCACCTCCTAGGCTCAGGCCTTGGCTCTAGCGCCTAAACATGGCACTCTGGCGCCATTCAGCCACGTGGGTAGAATTACCAAGGTGTAGAGACTACTGCAATTACAGATGTAATTCCCATTTCAAATGTCTGACAGGTGAGTATCATGAAAGTTTTTTTCCTGATACTTTCAGGGCAAAACATGTTCCAGCAACTCCATTAAGCCATAAGAGGGAAAAACTTAATCAATAACAAATGTTCCCCAATCAAAATGAAAAAATAAAATCTATTCTGTCCCTTAAAGAAAGTGCTAGTAGAATCAGACAGACTGCATTTTGATGAAGAATCTCTGCCAGGCTGTAATCAGAGTGATTTATGTGTGTCAGGCTGTCTGCCCCTCCTGAAATAGCACTCTTGTGGCCAGTTCTGGGTATTGTATTTTTGTTTTTTTTTTTTTGAGGAAGATTAGCCCTGAGCTAACATCCACTGCCAATCCTCCTCTCTTTGCTGAGGAAGATTGGCCCTGAGCTAACATCCGGTCCCAGCTTCCTCTACTTTAAATGTGGGATGCCTGCCACAGCGTGGCTTGACAAGCAGTGCGTAGGCCCACGCCCGGGATCCGAACTGGCCAACTCTGGGCTGCCAAAACAAAGCATGTGAACTTAACTGATGCGCCATGGGGCCAGCCCCTGAGTTTTGTGTTTTTTAAAGATTTTTTTTTTCCCTTTTTCTCCCCAAAGCCCCCCAGTACATAGTTGTGTATTTTTTTTTTTTTTTAGTTGTGGGTCCTTCTAGCTGTGGCATGTGGGGGCCACCTGAGCATGGCTACATGTGCTGTGCCATGTCCACACCCAGGACTCAAACCAGGGAAACCCTGGGCCGCTGAAGCGGAGCGCACCACTCAGCCACGGGGCCAGCCCCGTGTTTTTTAAAACTAGTTTTTAATTCTTACTTTGTTTATGATCACCCTCATTCTCAGCTGATAGTATGGCAGATTCTTGAACTGTTACTTAATAAACATGTACATGCTTTTTTTTCACTTTACTCTTTTGAATCCTCACAGATGCTGTAATCAGATACCCAAGCCTATTAAGAACAGATAACAAATAAGGCCCTATACTCAGAGATAAAAGAATATTTTATGTTAAAGTGCATGGTCTTTACTTCATGAGCTTCATAACAGCAATTTTAGGCATCAGAAGCCTTTTTTGCTTACTTTCCAATTCTTGGTCATGTTTAAGAAAATAGAGGCTACCAAAAAGTGATCCTCAGGTATGGAGGCCACTATATTGTTACTGTTGCTGTTATTATTTTGAAAACTAATGGAAATACATACTGTTTTTCATCAAAACTGAGATGCAATTGATTTTAAGACTGATACTTTATATACCACTAAGAAAAAAAAGTCAGTTAAACTATGACATGCCACTGATTGTAAGATATACCCATATTTCAGTGAATAAAATTAGAAAATGTCTCTTAGAATCAATGAAATATAGTATACAGTCAATGAGAACTATCAACTCATTACAAATAACACTAATGAAAGGATATTTAAAATATCTTTTCTTTGCTCCTTCCTGGATACTAGAAGATAGTTACAATTACGTGGTAGGATTTCAGAGCACCCAAGACACAATGTTCTTTCCAGCTGTGATAAACCTGTCTGGAAAACAATCCTGTAGTGCGGACCGCTGGGAACTATTTTCTCCATTGTTCAAACAGGGAAATGAAGTGAAAAAACTAATTACAATTTTACCGGAAGCTAAATTTAGAATTTTTAGTTTCCCTGTCTACCACATTAACAAAGACAATATGCACACTTCCCCTAAAGGTGTCATGGGGTGTTGTCCTTCGGATGTATCTGGATCTTAAACTCAAGGTATCACTCCTGCACGATGAAGGTAACTCTGAAGAGCCATATTCAAAAGCACAGCTGAGGTCACTGGGGCTATCCCCTTAGAGTACAGTTTATGGTAAAATACAATATGAAAGCAATCGTGAGACTATTTCCTTTCATTTTTTTTTAAAGTCAAATGTGGAGAAAACAATCTATACAGAAAACTGTCAGAATTTCTAAGATGTTTTACTCTATCCCACTTCCAAAATGTTTCTTCACTAGTACTGGCTGAAAAGCTATCCACTGTAAATCCTCTTTTAAAAAAAAAAATCCATGAACTTAGCTACAAAGAACATTAGTCTAATAAAATATCCTAATATTAGTCTCATAAAATATTCTTGTCAAAGCCTTAAAATTTTTAATTTTCCACACGCAAATTACAAATCTGAATTCTCTTGAAACTATTAACCCCGCTAAAACAGAAGGTGGAATGTGGCTAAGAGTTTAATTCTCATATAATTGATAAATGAGCTACAACAGCTCTGCTATCTAAATGTATTTTAAAACACCACATTAGAATCTAAAACAAAAGGCGTGGTTTTTAGCGTTCTAAATTCCTCCAGTAGAAGGCAGTATCAATCTCTGATATTGCCAGCAATGCAGCATGACACAAGGAAAATATCACGGGCTTTAGGGCTAAGGAGATGAGTTCCTATTCAGCCTCTCTGCATCTAAGTTTCCTCACTGATAAGTTAAAAACCACAACTACCACCTCATATGGTTGTTACAGGTTTGGAGGCTGTTGCAGTAACAGTAAGGGGGGGTATGAATTAGGGTAGTGAACCATGAAGATGGAGAAAGGAGAACAGACAAGGAATACTCAGAAGTTAGCATCAATAACACCTGATCATTGACTAGCCTGGGAAGGAAAGCAGGAGTCAGGGAACATAGCCACATTTTCCATTTAGGTGACAGTACATTCACTGAGCTAGGGAACACAGGAAGGACACAAGGTTCTGAGAAACTGATAAGCTCGGTTCTAAAAGTACTGTGATGCCTGTGAGATATCCAAGCAGAAATGCTCAACAGGCAAAGAGAGAAAGAGGTAGGGAGGGAGAGAGAGACGTGAGTTGGGGATGGGGATCCAGGAGCCACGAGCTTATGCATGCAAGGCATGGGACCGATGAGACTGCCCAGAGAGGTGAACAGTAAGAGCTACAGAAATTCAGAAACACCAACATTTAAGGAAACTGCAAAGGAAGAGAAGCCCCAGAATGAGACTAGACAGGCACTGTCCAAGAAGCAGGAAGAAAGTCCCCAACAGTGTGGTTTCACAGAAGCCCAGGGAAGAGAAGGATTCAAGGTGAGGTGGGATAAGAAGAAGAGTCAGTAAGGTAAGATCACAGGAAGCATGGAAGTTAGTGTGGAGAAAAGAATATTTAGCAGTAAGGAAGAGTACGGCAGAGATGGCTGTTGTCAAATTTCTGTTTTACGGAATAATGGACTTGACTTGATCCTGAAATAGAGGTTGGACCAGATCATAGAAGTCTATGAGAATAAAAGAGCCTTCCATCCATCTAACAAAGAATTGTGTTCCCTTCAAATGTTCCCAATCACTAGCCATGTTTCAGAAGATTCCACTACTGGTTAAGAAGCTAGATGAGATGACTTGAGCTTTCTTTCAATTGAAGTATATTTTAAGGACTAAACTAAATCTAAATCTAAAAAAGAACAAAGGTAAAGACACAACAGAAGAGCTTTTAAATACTTAGAAACATAAAGCAATGGTTCTATGCAGTTGTAAAAGTTATACTCAATTAATTCTAGTAAAATGCATATAAAAGATAAAGGCATTTTTAACCTCTGAGTCCAAAGTAAAACATTTGATATGACATAAAAACTTTTATGTCTTCACCAAATTTTATGGTTGACTTTTAGCTGCTATAATTCTGTTTCATGTCATTAACACCTACCCAACTGAATTTGTATAACTTTCTACTACTAACAACTATGTTCTTTCTTTTCTTCTTTTTAAAGTTCAGGCACATCAGTTTGTTTGCTTATTTTTAAGACAGAGTTAAACCATTATTTTCCATTCGACCCCCCAGAGCCACCCTACTCTGCCCCAGAGGACAGGCCTGCATGGAGCAATAGCAGACCAGGTTGGCTGTGGCCCACTTCTTACTGAGGTTTCTCTACTGATGACTCCTATCAGGCAGCCCTCTTCTATACCTACAGCTCTTGCTGGTTCAGGTAATCACTTCCTTCCTGGTCCCTCTTAGACCTAGAGGTCTAACAGATTCCTGCTGTTGTCAGCTAGCCTAGTCATCACTGCTTGCTGGCTTCCTTTAACCTGCCCTTGTCGTTAGTGCCGTGGGCTGGATCCCGACTCCCAGTGACCCTGCGGGCAACAGAGCTGAGCCTTGTGCACACAGCTGCTACAGTATGACGACTGACAGATTCACCGAGAGACAAACTGGGCCACAGCAGTGAGAGTGGCAAATCCTAACCATTAGACCACCAGGCCTGGCTTTACTCTGCCTATACTCTGCAAATAATCCCTTCATTAAATTCTCTTTTATTACACTTAGGGTCCTGTTTCCTGCCAGAAGCCTGACTGATACAGTAGCTACTGATGTTTTCAACAGTCATTATATATTGCACTCTAACCACTGGAGAAAATACTTATGAAAAACAGTCATGATCACCAGCTTTTACATTTCTTAGTCAAGCCGACTAAACTTCTAAGAATAGAAAATAAAAATTACCTACCTAAAAATGCTTAAAAGGAAGAAGGAATTATTTGTAAATTTTACTAAGTTTAATACCCCAAAATCTTGCTGGCATCCTTGACACCTCACTCTCACATGCTTACCATCTCAACCACTTCTCTGGTTCAAGCTACCATCGTTTCTAGTCTGAATTTTTGCAATAGCCTTCTAATTGATCTCTGCCTCTCCTCTGGCCCTGCTCTAGTCTTTTCTCAACAGAGCAACCAGAGTAATTCTGTTAAAAAGCGTTACTGGATATTTTTTAAATGGTAAAAATCATGACTCTCATAAACAAAATGAACATATGTCAAAGATATTATTTAACTCATTAATTAATGAACGAGGGAACTATTAAGATATTACAACTGGTTCAGAGGAAAACTCCAAGAACCACACAAACAGAGAGAATAGGAACTCTGAAATGAATCTGCAAAGAGATGTAAACAGGTCTATTACCAAGGCAATAATCAATTGCATTCCCGGGACACAATTAATTTGCATCTTTAGGGATAAGACGCCTACATTTTTAACAGTTTTCTAGAAATTACAGAACTGTAAAATGACTCAAAGAAAATGAGACAGAGATAAACTCAAAGGATAAGCAAGACAGGACACCCACTCATCATTTTTTGCCCATTTCAAAGTTGTTCACAATTTTTCCTGACACAAATCTTGCATGGCTCCCTCTATTCCCCTGAAAGTAAAAATTAAAGACTTTTTAATGATCTGCACTACCAGCTCCTAAATACTTTGGTAGTTTGGTATAATTTCCTGCCCTCTGGCTACACTACTGATCTCATACACTTTACAGCTCTCCCCTCCACACCCTGCTTCTGCCATGCTGGCCCTCTGGCGGTTTCTGAATACCCGAACCATGCTCCTCCCTCAGGGCTTTCGCAGCCGTTGTTCTCCCTACCTCTTCTGCCAGATACCCCCCAAGCTTGCTCCCTCTCTTGCTTCAGGTCTTTGCTCACAAATTCGTCTGTCAGAGGGCTTCCCTGAGCACCCTGTATAAAACAGGTAACCCCCTTTCCACAACGGTACTCCCTTTTCCTCTCACACTGCTTTCTTGTTCTCCAAATGATTTACTGCCAACTGGCAGACTATATATTGACTTCTTTCTTTTCTGATCCCCCCTCTATGCCATAGCCACCACAAAAAGTAAACTCCACAGGGGCAAAGACTCTGTTTTCTTCACTGCTATATCCCCAGTGCGCAGAAAGGGCCAGACACATATTAAATGCTAAGTTTAGTGAATGAAGAAATACTCTAGTACTGGATAATGTTTCAAAATAGCAACATACTTATTGATAAATTTTGCCCCTGAATTTTTGCAACATGAGAACACACCAATAAAACTACAACCAAATAATCTTACATTTTTACTAGTTAATATGCTAATAGTTATTAAGATCACTGGTTAAAATGAAGCTCAAAATTATCACTTAGATTTGCCTGAACACTGACAGGGATTTCAAGAGAAACTCTTGGAAATTTAGCAAACAGTACCACCAAGTTTCTCTTGGAAGCAATGCTATCATTTGGCTGTCAAGGTGAACAAGTGTACTGACAAGACTTGGGCGGCACCAGGCACCCTCCTTTTCACACTACACGGAGTCAGAGACTGTCACTGGATTGTAGTTACTATAGCAGACATAATGTTTGAAGAGTCTATCGTGGCAAGGACATTTGCCAAAGGCATTAGCCAAGCCCTATCACTTCTTCCATGCTAAGTCACTCCTTGAAGGTCCTGCAGTCTTGAGATGGGCCTAGGTGAAAGTGAACAGACTCCAGATTTGAAACCAGTGTTTACGTTGGATTTCTGATCCCAACCCTCTCCCTAAGCTCTTTTAATTTTTAACCTTAAAAGGTGACTATTAACTTGTATTTTCTTTGGGTACTACTTGAGCTACCTGCCATATGAAATCCCAACTCCAACATCTTTGGTCTAATTACTTGCTATTTCTTTTGTCTAATTATTTGGTAATTGTTTCAGCCAGAAGAGGAATATGGCTATGTAAGTGGAAAGCATGAGTTTGGAATATTACAGGCTACTGAAATAATGGTTTAGCTATTAACAATATTAGTTTCTTCACATATTTTCTTTCTTTACACTAGTTCACTCAAAAATCTGTTTAAAAAGTCACAGAGTAAAAGAGCTCATCTTGGGGCCGGCCCTGTGGCCGAGTGCTGAGGTTCACGTACCCGACTTTAGCAGCCCAGGGTTTCGCCGGTTTGAATCCTGGGCGCGGACATGGCACCGCTCATCAGGCCACACTGAGGCAGTGTCCCACATACCACAACTAGAAGGACCCACAACTAAAAATATGCAACTAGGTACTGGGGGCTTTGGGGAGAAGACGGAAAAATAAAATCTTTAAAAAAAAAAAGAACTCATCTTTCTTCTTTCATCTATAAATAAATCAAACATAAGGGTAACAAGTAAGCTTTTAAATTCCTCTTGTTGATAAGGCTGGAATTGTTTAAGATGGATAGCATGCACATTTTCACTTTTTAATTAAAATGCTACAAATTAATATGTTTATTTTGTCAAAACTAAGTATGTCTGCTAGTAGGGGAAAATCTCCAGAATACGCTCTGCCCTACTCCCCACCAAGAAACTATCTGGGTTGGTGGCAATAAATGCTGTTTTCCTAATATATGGCCCCAGTAATACTTGCTGTAGTAATAAAAAGATAACTAAATCATAATCGAAGTTCCTAAAGCAAAATTTTTCTGAAAAATAGACAAATTATTTATTTGAAACCAGTTATCTCTCTTTAAATTATTAAAAATTTCTAAAGAGTATGTCAAAGAACACGTAGGACTTTTAAGTAACAAATTATACATTCAAAGGTATAGTCAATATTTTTTATAAGAATTTTGGTTGATCTGAACATAAAAAATTTAAAATGATACTAGAGGACTTGAGATTATAATAAACATAACTTTCTACCAATTGTGAGTGGGCCTTCAGCTGGCAGCAAATGCAGCATCATAAATACTGGGGCCTGTTTGCGAGAACCAGTTATGCAATATCCTCAAGCAAATTACTTTTACTAGATTTTTAAAAACTTCGGTTGCTCCAGGAATAATGTGTATCTAAGAGTGGAATATGATCAAAAACCTGGTAAAGTCATGAAGTACATGATTTCTGGGTTTAAAAAAATACTTGAGGGACTCAGTATTTTTTTTAAATAAACTTTATTTTTTAGAACAATTTCAGACTTAGTGAAAAACTGAGAAGATAGTACAGAGTTCCCAAATACTCCGCATCGTATTATTAACATCTTACATTAGTATGGTACATTTGTTACAATTAATAAACTAACGGAAACACATTACTAATAACTAAAGTCCATACCTTATTCAAATTTCTTTAGCTTTTACATAATGTCCTTTTATTGTTCCAGGAGCCTATGCAGAATACTATATTTCATTTAATCATCATTTTGCCTTAGGCTCCTCTTGGCTACCCAGTTTCTCAGATTTTCCTTGTTTTTGATGACACTGACAGTTTTGGGGACTACTGGTCAAGCATTTCGTAGAATGTCCTTGTATTGGGGTTTGTCTGATATTTTTCTCAGGATTAGACTGGGGTTATGGGTTTTGGGGAGGAACACCACAGAGATACAGTGCCCTTTTCACCCCATCATACCCCTTGAAGCATACTATCAATATGACTTATCACTGTTGATGTTCGTCCTGATGACCCGGCTGAGGCAATGCTTGTCAGGTTCCTCCACCTCCCAACCTCCTTCACTAGTGTGCTCTTTTGAAAAAGAAGTCATTATGCACAGCCCACACTTAAGGAGCGGGGAGCTAGGCTCCACCTTGGTGAAGAAAGAGCATCGACATAAATTATTTGGAGTTCTTCTGCACGGGAGATTTGTCTCTTCTCATTTATTTATTCAATCATTTATTTATACCAGTATGGAACCATGTATATTTATTTTATACTTTGGGGTTTTAATCCTTTACACTTTACGTATTTTCTTGCTCAAATTATTCCAACTTCAGCCACTGGGAGCTCTTTCAGTTGGCTCCTATCTCCCTTTGACACATTCCCATCATTGTGGGTTTGTTTGTTTAAGTACTTTCTTAATTTTGGCACTACAAGATGCTCCAGGCTGATCTTATATACTTCTTGCCCCAGTCCTAGAATCAGCAATTTCTCCAAGGAGCCCTGGCTCTTTTTATTGGAGGACTATATTAGAAACCAAGATCTGGGCATCAGCTGTACTCTTGCTACTGGGTTGTCACTGCTTCTCGGAGGACAGGACCTCAGTTTTTAACTGAATTTTGTGTTATTTTGTAGGGAATTTGCCCAACAAAATACAGAAATAAATTCACGTAAAACTAGACTAGGCCTATGGAGTTTTACAATCAATTAATGCAATTGTAGATGTATTTATCATCACTTTTTACAGGTATGTTTTAAAAACAATCTAAAAAGTATAAGGGAGACAAATTTTTAAAAGAGAATTGGGACATGCTCCTCCCTCTTTTAAAAAAAAGGAAAGAGGAACAACTACATAATGTCAGGAATAAAAAAGAAACATCATTATGGTTTCACAGGTCAGCAAGCAGTTCACCAACTTTTTGGTCTCAGGACCTCTTTACACTTTAAAAAATTATCTTAGTATTTTTCAAAGAGCTTTTGTTTAACTGGATTATATCTATTGATATTTACCAAATTAGAAGTTAAATCTGAGAAATGTTTAAAATATTAATTTATTTAAAAGAATAATAAGCCTATTACACATTAACATAAATAATATTTTTAACAAAAACTGTTTAAAAAATCTATTTTCCAAAAAACGTAATGAGAAAGTGATGTTATTTTATATTTTTGCAAATATCTTTAGTGTCTGGCTTTATAGAAGATGGCTAAATTCTTATGACTGTTTCTGTGATATGTTGTTTTGGTTAAGTTCTATAAGCATATGAAGAAAATCCAGCCTCAAACAGATAGAGAGTTGGAAAACAGAATATTTTAATAATCATTTTGAATAACTGTTGATATTCTTGATACTGTACCTAAACTCGACAAATGGTAGTTTCTTGAAAATCAGTTACAATGTGGATTCTAAAAACGGTATCAATGAACTTTTCACACTCTATTACATTAAAATCCATTGGTTTATCTCGGACTTTGAATGGATCTTTTACCCATATATGATTTTGTATTATCATACATTGGTCATCTGGAAAATACTGGTTCAGTGAGTTATGTAGATGTTCCAAACTGACACAATTCAGAATATGAAGGGGAAAAAAAAATCACATTCTTTAACATCATTACCCATCACACCAGAAGATCTGGGAAGCTGTCAAGCTCATGGTATTAGATATAAGTTTCCCAAAATTCTAAATTTCACTTTTTGAAAGCTTGACTTTTTTTTATCATTAGCTATTAATAAAGCTGTTTTTCTGGATGTGTTAGGCTCACTTAGTTCACGTTTGAGAAAAACAAATGTCAAATACCTAAGTTTAAATAACTAAAATTTGCCAGTCCTGTTCTTTCAAGAAAAAACGGAGTGTTACAGAAAAAACCAGCTGGTTCAGCGCACAACTCAACTGATAGGTGCTTCTTCTGAAGACGACAACCACGCTTCAGTGTGCCGGAGAAGTGCTTTGTGACTCCCTCCTATGTCCTCACGCAGATGCTAAAAAGACATGTCCTCAAAGTCAAGATCTAACAAAATTAATATTTTCACTGCTTCATCAAGGACATTCTTAAATGAAACTGGATTTATTTTTAAAAAAGAATACGAATGCATGACAATGAAGAATATAATAGTTCAGTTTGGTGCCACTGCCTTAAATTTGTGCTAAAGTGTCAGAAGTTTTAACTACCATTGCTTTGCAGCATCACTGTAAATGTCAAGAGAAAAAGACAAAAAAAAAATCTATATTATGAAAATAGTTTTGACCTCCCAGACTACCTGGTCTCAGGGATCCACACAGGTCCACAGAACATACTTTGAAAACTACTCAAAATTAGATATCCCAAAGACAATATTACAACAATATCATACCAAAAGATCAGAGATTTTAGACTAAATAAATTCCTAGAAAAAATTAACTTACCAAATACGATTCAAGAAGAAATAAAAATATAAAGCCTTATAATCTTAAAAAATTAAATCAGTAATAAGAAAATTCTCCCATAAAGAAATTCTAGGCCCAGATGTCTTCACAAAAGAATTGTGTCAAACACACAAGAAAGAAAGAATTTTACACAACGTATTTTGGAGAACACAGAAGATACCCTCTCTGACTCATTTTGAGAATAGTATAACCTTGATACTAAAACCCAAAAAGGATACCACAGCACAATAAAAGGAAATTATAGGCTGATGTCCTTCGCAAATACTGTGCAAAATTCTTAACACATTAGCAAACTGAGTCTAGTAACATAGAAGACATTTCAAACGTTGGTCTAACATTACAAAAACCAAAGCTGTTCTCCACATTAATTAAACAAAAGAAGAAAAAGCCATACCATTGTTAATAGATTCAGAGAAGAGAAATCTTTTCAGAGGTTTCTCTCAAAAGAAGAGTTAAGCCATAAAGGTGTTGTGAGAGATTCAAGTAGCCTAAAAGACTTGGCTCCCTGGAGTCAAGGAGAGAGCAAGCTGCAGTACCAAGGCAGGAGGAAGTCTCTGCACAACCAAGGTGCTACCAGGACCACGTTTTCCAAAAGGAAAAAATTAGGGTCAAGACTCCTAACCAAATTTTTCCTTTCTATTCCATGTTAAATGCAGTCATGCCTGGTGTGTCCTCCCCGATCTGTTCTGGGAGTCTACTAACAAGCTTCATCTAGACAAAGATGGCCTCTGTGTTGCCCCTACCTTACTACTAACCATCTGCATTAAAGATGAGATGAGTGGTACAACTGCTCCTACACTCCTCTTCAGAATACCTGGGGATGATGACCTTTTCCTCGATCTCATGTGTACCCACCAGGGCTCCCTGCCTAAAGAAAGCACTGTTTCCACTGGTGCAGATATTAAGCAAGTTCAGTAGAAACAATCCTATCCAATTCAAAACAGACCTGCAGTTAGCTAGTTAAATCAGGAAATTAAATATACATATTATTGGGGCCGGCCGGGTGGTATACTGGTTAAGTTTGCATACTCCACTTAAGTGGCCCGTGCTTCACTGATTCAGATCCCAGGCCAGACCTACATACCGCTCATCAAGCCATGCTGTGGCAGCATCCCACCTACAAAAATGCAAGAAGACTGGCATAGATGTTAGCTCAGGGATAATCTTCCTCAGGCAAAAAGAGGAAGATTGGCAACAGATGTTAGCTCAGAGCCAATCTTCCTCACCAAAACACACACACATATATATATATGCACACATATTATTCTATATTATGTTAAATATATATATACCTTAAACATTTTATTTTAGCTTAAACATATAAAAGGGAATGAATTATCCAAACTTAGAACCAAGGACTTTTTTGTTTTCTTTTTTAATGGGGAACTGCTGGTTGGAATTCTGTGCTATATTTCTTAGATAAACCTTACTTAAAACATATGTTTATCTGAAATGGATCAAGGATTTCCATTTCTTGTAATATGGTAGGTTAGATGCACATAGTGGCTCTACTGGCTAAATCTAAAATGCTGTATAAATTTTTTAAATATACCTTTAAACTTCATAATTTGGCACAAATGAACAGAAGCTGTGGAAGTTGGCTCTTGACTTTAAGGTTGGAAAACCACAGAATGCTGAAGACAGGCTACATATTCTGAGCTCCCCAATATGGGGAATGTAATCAAAAAACTTCGTATATAGCTAAAAATCCAAAAGGCTACACCTGTAAAGTACAGTGGAATGGGCAGTAAACCTACCTAGCAGAAGGTGACAGCAAGCAAACTTGACTGCTTGACCTTGGTGCTAGGAGAATGAAGAAAAGCAAAATCTCCTCTGAGAATTTATAACTACAAGCCTGCTGTTAAATGAGTTTGTGGGGAAGGAAAAAGATGAAAAGGGGTGAGACACATGGAAAATAGATTCAGAAGGTCTAATATATGTCTAATTAGAGTTACAAAGTCCTCATTTCCAAGATAACCAAGAAAAGAAGGAACAATGGTCTTGCCAAAATGGGCTGCAGCCACATACAACTGCCCTAAGGGCACCAGATAACACACCCAAGGACAATGCCACTGAGAAACAGCAGAGGTGTCAGAGACATTTCCAAAGCGAGTGTCTTCAATGCCTATGAGGCTCCCAAACTGTATGTGAAACTACGTTGCTGTGTGAGCTGTGCCATTCGCAATAAGAAGTCAAGACCCGTTCTCGTGGAGTCTGGAAGGATGGAACACACCCACCCCAATTTAGACCTGCAGGTGCTGCTCCACGACCTCCATCAAACCACGTAAGGAGCTGCATCCTTACAGACTGAAGAAAAACTGGCCTTTGGAAAAGGAAAATGGAAATTAAACTTAAAAAAAAGAAAGACCTATAGAAGGAAAAAATAAAATAATAGGAATTATTCAGAGAGATAATGGTCAAGAACTTAACATAATTATTCAAGTAAATCCTCAGATCCAGGAAGCCCAAAGAACTGCAAGTAGGATTACAAATAAGAAAATAAAAATGAAGTGAAAAAAAAGGAAGACCTCAACACATTATATAAAACTGCAGAATACCAAAGGGGGAAAACACAGCTTGAAACAGTCAAATAAAAGACAGATTATTTACAAAGGAAGGGTGATCATACTTCTCAACAGCAACACTAGCAGTCAAAAGACTGAGTAATGGCTTCAATGTGATGAGAAAACTTAGAATTCTAGACACAGAGAAATTATCTTTCAAGAATGGGGATGAAATAAAGACATCTTCAGATAAACAAACAAAAAAGTGTCTTTCTCACCAAAAGACTTTCACTAAAGAAAATTCTAAAGGTTGTATCAGAGAGAACAAACTTATCTCATATGGAAGGTCTTCAGATACAAAAAGGGATAATGAGCCAAGAAAATAGTAAATAAATTTAAACAAAAATCGACTACCTAAAATAATAATTTGTCTAAAAATTTTTATGTATGCAGGAGAGAAGTATGCTAAAACTAAAATAATGCATGATGCTGTTATAGGTTGGGAGAAGGACAATCAGAACATTTTAAATTATTACATTATTCAAGAACAGGTTAAAGACACTGATTAATTAAGACTTTCCTTAAAAAAAGTACACATGTTAAAGTAGCTAGAATAACCACTAAAAGAATAAAGAACATATCAACTTACAAACAAGTGTGCATGTTTGCAAGATGCTGGGGGAATGGAATGAGAAAAAAACAGCTAACACGAAGTCTTCACGTACATAACTCAACACAAAAGACTGGAGAATGGGAGGAGGGGAAGAGGACAAACAGACCACAGATGGAGACAGAAATAAATCTGAATCTACCAGTAATCACAATTGACTACAACTGTCCAGTTAAAAAGTAAAGACGGCCATTCAGAAAAAAGCACAACTCAACCATACCCTCTTTACAAGATGTAAAACAAAACATAGGACAAATGAAAAGCTTAAAGGATGGAAAGTACTATTAAGCAAAAGAAAGCTAGAATAGCTATATTAACCAAAGAAAACAGCCAACAACAACAAAACTATAAAGCTAATAAAAATGTTTTTAGATAGAGAGCCTTTTCATAAGAATAAAAAGGTCAATTCAAGAGAAAGATAAAACAGTTCTAAATTTTTAAGTACTTAATAACAGACTCAAAATAAATAAAACAAAAACTAACATAGCTACGAGGAGAAATCAACAAACCACCATCAGTTGAGAGACATTAATATATCTTTCTCAGTAGAGAAACTGATAGAGAAATTCAAAAATAAAACCAAACGCAAATCAAAGACAAAACCTAGAGCAACATGGAAGATTTGAATACAATCCATCGGAACAGGCACATGTGTAGCACTGTGCTAACCAACAGGAGAATTCATTCTTTCCAAATGCACGTGGAACATTTAGGAAAACTAGCCATACACTAAGTCTTAAAGTTAGTCTCAAATTACAATATTATGGTCTCTGATCCTAATAAGATCAACTTAAAACTGCACAATAAAAAATTACATTAAAAATTTACATATTTTGAAATTAAGTATACACATCTAAATAATTCATGGGGCAAATAAGAATATATTTTGTTAAATGAACAAACCAAAGAATATTATGCATCAACACTCATGGGAAGGCAGCAAGATGGCAATTAGAGTCAAATTTAAAGACTGAGAATCAAATTTAAAGTTTTTTAGGGGCTGGCCTGGTAGCATAGTAGTTAAATTTGTGCACTCAGCTTCAGTGGGCTGGGTTCACATGTTTGGATCTCAGTTGCAGACCTACACATCGCTCACCAAATCATGCTGTGGTGGCATCCCACATACAAAAAATAGAGAAAGACTGGCACAGATGTTAGCTCAGGGCCTATCTTCCTCACCAAAAAAAAAAAAAAAAAAAAAACACAAAAATAGACCAAAAGAACACAACACAAATTAAAAGAATGTTTTTTTAAAAAAAAGATAGCAAAAAAAAGAAAAAAAACCCTGAAAGTTCTCAGAAAGTAGAAAGAAATAATAAATAGCAAGACTTGAAACGACAAAATATGTACAACACAGATGATCAAAAGAGTCAAGAGTTCATTCTTTGAAAGAATAATTAAAACGATAAACCTCTGGAAAAACTAATCAAGAAAAAGAAAAAACAGACAAATTAATAAAAATGAAAAGGGAACAAGCATCATTAGAGATGCTGTAGAGATTCAACTGATAAGAGGATATTATGGACAATTTCACGACAAGAACTTTTAAAATTCACAAAGATTTTGAAACAACTTTTAGAAATTACAATCCATCAAAAATGACTCAAGGAGTGACATGAGCATCATGTGAAGTGAGTTCTTCCCTTAGACTCTCCCAAGATACAATGAAAAGGACACTCACAAACCAACAGGGGACATTCACACAAGACAAAAGATGTCTGAGAGGCCCATGCAGCCACACGTCTGAAGGTGGAGGTGCTGGGCCCATGGGAGGCAGTGGGAGGTGAGGGGATCTCCTCTCCCTGTCAAACGGCAATGACACGACCCCAGGACTGCGTGGCTCTGGGGGGGGTGGGGCGGCCCTCCATGGGAACACTTTCGCTCTCCAAGTTCCCTCACGCCCAAGGGAAAGCCCCACACAGAGCTGATTAAGCTATTGCCAGGGTGTCTTCCTCAAGACAGCACCCCAGGAGAGCAGACAGCAAGGGCAGAGCAAGAACCCCCAGGGTCACACAGGTAAAAGAAAGCACCCCTCTACCTACCAAGCACTCCAGCTCAGCCAGTTGGCCAGAGTGCTGCACACACAGAAAAGCAGTGGCTGTGAGCAAGCCATGGATCATGGCGGCCTCAAAATACACAGGTCCTGACCCCTACCCCCACTCAATGACAGCACGTGGAAGCTGCGATCAGATACCATCACTATGCAGAAGCACAAATCCATGACATCAAACAGTATGAAAAAATATATTAAATCTCCAGACTAGAAGGAAAATGACAAGCACCCAGAAATCAATGCTGAAGGCACAGAAATTTATAATCTAAATGACAGAGAATTCAAAGTACCTATCATAAAAAAACTCAACGAGTTACAGGAAAATACAGATAGTTCAATGAAATGAGGAACTTTTTCACAAAAGAAATAGAAACTATAAAGAAGAACCAATCAGAAATATTGGACATGAAAAACACAATGGTTGAGATAAACAAAAATCTGGACTCCCTGAATAATAGAGTTGATATTACAGAGGAACAAATCAGCAGCCTACAGGACAGAAATAAAGAAATACTTCAGATGGAGGAGGAGAGAGAACTAAGACTAAAAAGAATGAAGAAATTCTCTGAGTAATATCTGACTCAACTAGGAAATGCAACATAAGGGTTACAGGTATTCAAGAGAGAGAAGAGAAGGAGAATGGAGTAGAAAGCTTGTTCAAAGAAGCAATAGCTGAGAAATTCAGAAACCAAGGGAAGAGGCTGGAAATACAAGTGAAAGAAGCCAAGAGATCTCCTAACTATACCAATATAAAAACACTTTCTCCAAGGCAGTTAGTAGTTAAGCTGGCAAAAGTCATTGACAAAGAAAAAATATTAAGGCAAAAGAAAATAACTTACAGAGGATCCCCTATCAGGCTTTCAGCAGATTTCTCAGCAGAAACCTTACAGGCTAGGAGAGAGCGGAATGATATATTCAAAATCCTGAAAGACAAAAACTTTCAGCCAAGCATACTCTATCCAGTGAAAATATCCTTCAGATATGATGGAGAAATAAATAATTTTGTCAGATAAAAAAAAGCTAAGGGAGTTACAACAAGACCTGCCCCCCTCCCCGAAAAAATGATCAAGAAGGCCCTCATACCTGAAAAAAAAGAAAGAAAGGGGTTACAAAGCCTTGAGCAAGAAGATAAACAGGGAGACAAAATCAGAAAATTGCAGCTCTCTACCAGAACAAGTTAGCAAACGATTATATTCTTAAAGAAAAAGGGAAGGCAAGTACTAAAAACAAATATAATCTCATCATTTTAAGCACAAACACACAACACAAGATGAAATAACTTGTGAGAACAATAACTTAGAAGGGAAAAGGAAACGGATGGAATCAGCTAGTCCAAGGAAATAAGAGGCTATCAGAAAATGGACCATCTCATCTACGAGATTCTTTTATACAAACCTCATGGTAACCACTAAACAAATAATCAGAGACATAAATCATAAATAAAGAGAAAACTAAGAAAACTACCATAGAAAACTACCTAACTGAATTGGTAGTCTGAAATACAAGGGACAAGAAACAAAGGAAATGCAGAAGAACAGGAAAACGAGTGATAAAACGGCAGCATTAACTGCTCATATAGCAATAATCACTCTAAATGTAAATGGATTGAATTCTCCAATAAAAAGACACAGAGTGGCAAGACAGATTTAAAAACAAGACCCAACGATATGCTGCCTCCAGAAAACACACCTCAGCTCCAAAGACAAACAGAGGCCCAGAGTGAAGGGTGGAAGACAACACTCCAAGTTAATGGCAAACAAAAGAAGGCAGGTACTGCCATAATTTTATAAGACAAAGTAGACTTCAAGATAAAACAGGTAATGAGAGACAAAGAGGGGCAGTAATATAATGATCAAAGGGACAGTCCACCAAGAAGATATGACACTTATAAATGTCTATGCACCCAACACAAGAGCACCAAAGTACATAAAGCAACTATTAACAAACCTAAAAGGAGATAATAACAACAACAGACTAATAGTAGGGGACCTTAAAACCCCACTTACATCAATGGATAGTTCATCCAGACAGAAAGCAAACAAGGAAATAGTAGATTTAAAGGAAAAACTAGACCAGATGGACTTTATAGGTATATATACAGAACACTCCTGCCAAAAACAGCAGAATACACATTCTTTTCAAGCACACATGGAACATTCTCAAGGAGAGACCATACGGTGGGAAACAGGCAAACCTCAATAAAATTTAAAGACTGAAATCATATCAAGCATCTTTTCTGACCATAATGGTATGAAATTAGAAATCAACTACAAGCAAAAAGCTGAGAAATGGACAAAGATGTAGAGACTAAAACAACACGCTACTGAACATCCAATGGATCACTGAAGAAATTAAAGGAGAAATCAAAAAATATGCAGAGACAAATGAAAATACATCATACCAACTCATATGGGATGCGGCAAAAGCCGTCTCAAGAGGGAAATTCATAGAAATACAGACCTAACTTAACAAACAAGAAAAATCTCAAATAAGCAATCTTAACTACACCTAACAGAATTAGAAAAAGAACAAAGCCCAAAGTCAACAAGAGGAAGGAAAAAATAAAAATTAGAGCAGAAATAAATGAAATTGAAACAGAAAAAGACAGTAGAAAGGATCAATGAAACAAAGAACTAGTTCTTTGAGAAGATAAAATTCACAAACCCTTAGCAGACTCATGAAGAAAAAAAGAGAGAAGACTCAAATGAATAAAATTAGAAATGAAAGAGAAGAAAGTAAAACATACGAAGGATTATAAGAGAATACTATGGAAAACTATATGCCAACAAATTGGACAATCTAGAAGACATAGATAAATTCTTAGACTCATACAATCTCCCCAAAAAACAAGAAGAAATAGAGAATCTTAATAGACCAATCACAAGTAAAGAGATTGAAACAGTAATCAAAAACCTCCCAAAACATAAAAGTCCACTCAATTGGTTTACTCTAAGGAAAGCAGATGCAATCAGAAAAGGGACTCTTTTTTTTTTAATCCAATCTTCATGTATCACTTCCTTTTTTAATTGCTTTTTCTCCCCAAATCCCCCTAGTACATAGCTGTATATTTTAGTTGTGTGTCCTTCTAGTTGTGGCATGTGGGATGCCACCTCAATATGGCCTGATGAGTGGTGCCATGTCCATGCCCAGGATCTGAACCAGTGAAACCCCAGGCCGCCAAAGTGGAGCATGCAAACTTAACCACTTGGCCATGGGGCCAGCCCCAAGAAAAGGGACTATCTTATCCATGAGATCTTGAATACAAACCTCAGAGTAACCACCTAATAAAAAAGGAGAACAGACACACAAAGAATAAATAAGGAGAAAACAAACACAACATAGGAAACTACATAACTTGATTGGTAGACCAAAATACACAGGACAAGAAACAAAGGAAATGCATGAGAACTGGAAAATGAGTGATAAAATGGCAGTACTAAGCTCTCATATATCGATAATCACCCTAAACGTAAATGGATTGAATTCTCCAATAAAAAGACCCAGAGTGGCAAGATAAATTAAAGAACAAGATCCAACAACATGCTGCCTCCAGGAAACACATCTCAGCTCCAATGACAAACACAGGCTCAGCGTGAAGAGATGGAAGACAATACTCCAAGTTAATGGCAAACAAAAGAAAGCAGGTGTTATAATACTTATATCAGACTAAGTAGAATTCAAGATAAGGCAGGTAAACAGAGACAAAGAGGGGCAGTATATAATGATCAAAGGGACATTCCATCAACAAGAAATAACACTTATAAATATCTATGCACCCAACACATGAACACCAAAGTACATAAAGCCAACTATTAACAAACCTAAATGAAATTGTTAACAATAACACAATAATAGTAGTGGACCTCAATGCTCTACTCATATCAATGGATAGATCATTCAGACAGAAAATCAACAAGAAAACAGTGGAATTAAATCAAAACCTAGACTAGATGGACTTAATAGACATACATAGAACACTTCATCCAAAAACAGCAGAATACACATTCTTCTCAAGTGCACACGGAACATTCTCAAGGACAGACCATATGCTGGGAAACAAGGTAAGCCTCAATAAATTTAAGAAGACTGAAATAATAACAAGCATCTTTTCTGATCACAAAGCTATAAAGATAGAAATTATTTACAAGAAAAGAGCTGAGAAGGACAAAGATGTAGAGACTAAACAACATGCTATTGAACAACCAATGGAGCATTGAAGATATTAAAGGGGAAATCAAAAAATATCTGGAGACAAACGAAAATGAAAACATGCCACACCAACTGATATGGGATGCAGCAAAAGCTCTATTAAGAGGGAAATTCATTGAAATACAGGCTCACCTTAACAAACAGTAAAAAACTGAAATAAGCAATCTCAAACTACACCTAACTGCATTATAAAAAGAACAAACAAAGCCTCAAATCAGAAGGAGAGAAATGATAAAAATCAGAGCAGAAATAAATGCTATTGAAACAAAAAAGGCAGTAGAATGAATCAATGAAACAAAGAGCTGGTTCTTTGAGAAGATAAATAAAATTGACAAGATAAATAAAACAGTATGGCACTAGCCAGACTTACAAAGAAAAAAAGACAGAAAGCTCACATAAAATTAGAAATGAAAGAGGAGAAATAACAACAAATACCACAGAAATACAATGGAATATAAGAGAATACTACGAAAAACTATATGCCAACAAAATGGACAATCTAGAGGAAATGGATAAAGTCTTAAGACATGTACAACCTCCCCAAGGTGAATCAAGAAGAAATACAGCATCTGAATAGACCAATCACAAGTAAAGACATTGAAACAGTAATCAAAAGCATCCCAAAGAATAAAAGCCCAGGACCAGACGGCTTCCCTGGGGAATTCTACCAAACTTTCAGAGAGGATTTAATACCTACCCTTCTCAAGCTATTCCAAAAAATTAGGGAAGATGGCACACTTCCTAACACATTCCATGAGGCCAACATCACTCTTACCAAAGCCTGAGAAGGACAGCACAAAAAAGGAAAACTACAGACCATATCTCTGATGAACATAGATGCAAAAATCCTCAACAAAATATTGGCAACCAGAATACAGCAATACATCAAAAAGATCACGATCAAGTGGGATTTATTCAAGGGCACAGGGATGGTTCAACATCCGCAAATCAATCAACGTGATACACCACATTAACAAAATGAGGAATAAAACCCAAAGGATCATGTCAATAGATGCAGAGAAAAGGATTTGACAAGATACAACAGCCATTTATGATAAAAACTCTTAACAAAATGGGGACAGAAGGAAATTACCTCAACATAATAAAGGCCATATATGACAAACCCATAGCCAACATGATACTCAATGGGCAAAAACTGAACGCCATCCCTCTGAGAACAGGAACAAGACAAGGATGCCCACTCTCACCACTCTTATTCAACATAGTACTGGAGGTTTTGGCCAGAGAAATTAGGCAAGAAAAAGGAATAAAAGGAATCCAAATAGGGAGGGAAGAAGCGAAACTCTTGCTGTTTGCAGACAACATGATCTTATATATAGAAAACCCTAAAGAATCCATCGGAAAACTATTAGGAATAATTAACAACTACAGTAAAGTTGCAGGGTATAAAATCAACTTACAAAATCAGTTGCATTTTTGTACTCCAGTAACGAACTTAAAGAGAATTCAAGAATACAATTCCATTTACAATCTCAACAAAAAGAATAAAGTACCTAGGAATAAATTTAACCAAGGAGGTGAAGGACTTATACAATGAAAGCTATAAGACATTACCGAAAGAAATAGATGATGACATAAAGAGATGGAAAGAGATTCCATGAACATGGATTGGAAGAATAAACACAGTTAAAATGTCCATACTACCCAAAGCAATCTACAGATTCAATGCAATCCCAATCAGAATCCCAATGATATTCTTCACGGAAATAGAGCAAAGAATCCTAAAATTCATATGGGGCAACAAAAGACCCCAAATAGCTAAAGCAATCCTGAGAAAAAAAGAACAAAGCAGGAGGCATCACAATCCCTGACTAAAATATACTGCAAAGCTATAGTAATCAAAACAGCATGGTACTGGTACAAAAACAAGCACACAGATCAATGGAACAGAACTGAAAGCCCAGAAATAAAACCACACATCTACGGACAGCTAATCTTTGACAAAGGAGGCAAGAACATACAATGGAGAAAGGAAAATCTCTTCAATAAATGGTGTTGGGAAAACTGGACAGCCACATGCAAAAGAATGAAAGTAGACCATTATTTTTCACCATACACAAAAATTAACTAAAAATGGAGCAAAGATTTGAAGGTAAGACCTGAAACCATAAAACTCCTAGATGAAAACATAGGCAGTACACTCTTTGACATCGGTCTTAGGAGGATCTTTTCGGATACCATGTCTACTCAGACAAGGGAAATAAAAAAAATAAACAAGTGGGACTTCATCAGACTAAAGAGCTTGTGCAAGGCAAAGGAAACCATGAACAAAAAGATAACCCACCAAGTGGGAGAAAATATTTGCAATGATGTATCTGACAAGGAGTTAATCTCCACAGTATATAAAGAACTCACACAACTAACAACAACAACAAAAAAAAACAAGCAACCTGATGAAAACACAGGCAGAGGATATGAACAGACATTTTTCCAAAGAAGATATACAGATGGCCAACAGGCACATGAAAAGACTGTCAACATCACTAATTACCAGAGAAACGCAAATCAAAATGACACTAAGATATCACCTTACATCCATTAGAATGGCTATAATCATCAAGACAAAAAATAACAAATTTTGGAGAGATTGTGGAGAAAAGGGAACCCTCATCCACTGATGGTGGGAACGCAAACTGGTGCAGTTACTATGGAAAACAGTATGGGATTTCTCAAAAAGTTAAAAATAGAGGGCCAGCCCCATGGCTCAGTAGTTAAGTTTGCATGCTCCGCTTCGGCAGCCCAGGGTTTCGCTGGTACAGATCCTGGGCAGAAACATGGCACTGCTCATCAGGCCATGCTGAAGTGGCATCCCACATGCCACAACTAGAAGGACCCACAACTAAAAATATACAACTATGTACCGGGGGGCTTTGAGGAGAAAAAGGAAAAATAAAATCTTTAAAAAAGAAAAAAAATTAAAAATAGAAATACCATATGTCCCAGGTATCCCACTAACGGGTATTTATCCAAAGAACTTGAAATCAACAATTGAAAGAGACTTCTGTACCCCTATGTTCTTTGCAGCACCATTCACAATAGCCAAGACGTGGAAGCAACCCAAGTGCCCATCAACTGATGACTGGATAAAGATGTGGTACAATGGAATACTACTCAGCCATGAAAAGACAAAATCGTGGGATTTGCAACAACATGGATGGACCTAGAGCATACTACCTTAAAAGAAATAACCCGAAGACAAACACTGTATGTTTTCACTCATATGTGCAAGACAAACAAACACACAGACAAAGAGAAGAGTTCAGTGGTTACCAGGGGGAAGGGGGTTGGGCACAAGGGTGAAGGGGCACAATTATATGGTGACAGACAAATAATAACGTACAACTGAAATTTCACAATGTTGTAAACTATTATGACCTCAATAAGGAAAAAAGATTCAAAAAGAACTAAGACTCACGTTTTCTGACTTCAAAACTTACTACAAAGCTACTGCCATTAAGCATCAGATCAACAAGTGTGGTAGTAGCATTAGGAGAGACAAAGAGATCCAATGGAATAGAACTGAAAATTCAGAAGAAATCCATATATTTATAATCTACTGATTTTCAACAATGGTGCCTAACAGCTAAGTGTGGAAAGAACAGTCTCTTCAACAAATGGTGCTAGGAGAACTGGACTTCCAATTGCAAAATAATGAAGTGGGACCTCTACCTCAAAATATATACAAAATTTAATTCAAAATGGATCAAAGACCTAAATGTAAGAGCTAAAACCATAAAACTCTTAGAAGAAAACATAAATCTTCATGACCCTGAATTAGGCAAAAGTTTCCTTGATACGACACCAAAATCACAAGCAACAAAAGAAAAAAATAGATAAACTGGACTTCACCAAAATTAAAAGCTTGTGTGCTTCAAAGAACACTATCAAAACAGTAAAAAGATAATCCAAAGAATGGAGGAAAATATTTGGAAATCATACCTGAAAAGAGTCTAGCACCTGCAATATATAAAGAAATCTTACAACTCAATAAAAGACAAATAACCCAATTTTAACATGGACAAAAGATTTAAATAGACATTTCTCCAAAGAAGATACACAAATGCCCAATAAACAACTGAAAAGATGCTCAACAACACTAGTCATTAGGGAAATGCAAATCAAAACCACAATGAGATCCCACCTCACACCAGCTAGGACGGCTAAAATCAAACAGACAGACAACAGCAAGTGCAGAAAAGGACACGGAGAAACTGGAACCCTCATACACTGCTCTTGGAACAGTAAAATGGTGTAACTGCTTTGGAAACAGTTTGGCAGCTCCTAAAAAGGTTAAACATAGCATTACCGTATGACGCAGCAATTCCACTCCTAGGTACATACCCAAGTGAACTGAAGACATTTTTGCACACAAAATCTTGTACATGGAGGTTCACAGCAGCATTCTTCATAATAGGCAAAAAGTGGAAACAATCCAAACGTGCATCAACTGATTAACACAGAGATAAAACGTGGGGATAGTGACACAATGGAACAATATTCCACCATAAAAGGGAATGAAATACTGACAGGAGCTACAACATAAATGAACTTTGAAAACATTACACGAAGTGAAAGATGCCAGAAAAAAAGCGGCCACACATTCAAGGACCTGCACACTGCTTGTCAAAGCCACACTGTGGCGGCATCTCACATAAAATAGAGGAAGACTGGCACAGATGTTAGCTCAGGGCGAATCTTCCTCAAGCAAACTGAGAAAAATTGGCAACAGATGTTAGTTCTGGGCCAATCTTCCTCACTCAAAAAAGAAAAAGAAAGGCCACATATTATATGATTCTACTTACAGGAAATGCCCAGATTAGGCATATCTATAGAGACAGAAAGTAGATTACTGGTTGTCAGGGTACAGGGGAAGGGAGAATGGGGAGTGATTGCTAATGGGTATGACCTTTCTTTTTGGGATGATGAAAATGTTCCAGAATTAGACAGTGGTGACGGTTATACAACTTTGTGAATATTCTAGAGAAAAAAAACCAAAACACACTGAATTTTACACTTTAAAGGGGTGAATTGTATGGTATGTGAATTATACGTCAATTTTTAGAAGACAAATCAATTGGCCATTAAAAAGAAATAAAGAATTTGAATAGATGAAATAATCTAAAGAAGAAAGCAAACAGTACCAGTTTAAAATCTTTCCACCGAAAAAGCATCAAGCCCAGATTTTCTTACAGGTAAGTCCTACCAAACAGTCAAGAAACAACAAATAATTACAACCTTCAACAAATTTTTCTAGGAAACAGTAAAAAAGATAAACACTTTCTAATTCATATCAAAGTCCAATCAGGACAAAGGGTGCCAAGACCATCCCATGGGAGAAAACACAGTCTTTTCAACAAATGGTGCTGGGGAAACTGGATCTCCACACACAAAATAATGAACTTGGACCCTCATCTTACACCATATACAAAAATGAACTCAAAATGGATTAAAGACCTAAAACTATAAAATTCTTAGAAGAAAACATAGAGGAAAAGCTTCTGACACTGAATTTGGCAATGATTTCTTGGCTCTAACACCAAAACCACAGGCAACAAAAGTAAAAACAGATAAATTGGACTACATCAAAATTAAAAACTTCTGTGCATCAAACAAAAACATTAGACTGAAAAGGCAACCTATGGAGTGGGAGAAAATATTTGCAATATCCAGAACATACAAAAGCACTCCTACAACTCAGCAACAAAAAAACTAAATACCCAATTAAAAAATGGGCAAAGGCCTTGAATAGATATTTCTCCAAAGAAAATATACAAATGGCCAACGGGCATATGAAAAGATACTGAACATCACTAGTCATTAGAGAAATGTAAACAAAATTACAATGAGATATTACCTCATACCCATTAGGATGACTACTGCCAAAAACAGAGAAAGTAGGTGTTGGCAAGGATATGGAGAAACTAGAACCCTTGTGCACTGGTGAGAACGTAAACTTTGCATCTACTGTGGAAAACAGGATGGTGGTTCCTCAAAAAATTAAAAATGGAATTACCATATATCCAGCAATACCACTTCTGGTTATATACCCCAGAAAATTGAAAGCAGGGTATCAAAGAGATATTTGTACATCCACATTTGTAGCAGCATTAGTCACAACAGCCAAAAGCTAGAAGCAACACGACTGTCTATTCACAGAAGAATGGCTAACAAAATGTTTACACATGCAATGGTATGCTATTCAGCCTTAAACAGGAAATTTTGACACCTGCTACAATATGCACGAACTTTGAAATAACCCAGGCACAGAAAAGATAAATACTGTAAGATTTCACTTATATGAGGTACCAGAGTAGTCAACTCATAAAAACAGGAAGTAGAATGGTGCCTGCCAGGGGCTATGGGGAGCAGGGAAATAAGGGGGAGTTGTTTAATGACTATAAAGTCTCAGTTTTGCAAGAAAAAGTTCTAGAGACTGGCTGCACCACAATGTGAACACATTTAACACTGGTGAATTTGTACACTTGAAAACAGTTAAGAAGGTAAATTTTATGTTAGCTGTATTTTACCACAATTTAAAAAATTCTTTTAATCATTAAAAAAGAGGTTTAGGGGCCGGCCCGGTGGCATAGTGGTTAAGTTCACACGTTCCACCTGGGGTTTGTGGGTTCAGATCCCAGGCACAGATCCAGCACTGCTCATCAAGCCACGCTGTGGCAGCATCCCACATAAAACAGAGGAAGACTGGCACAGATGTTGGCTCAGGGGCAATCTTCCTCAAGCAAAAAGAGGTGGGTTGGCAACAGATGTTAGCCCAGGGTCAATCTTCCTCACCAAAAAAAAAAAAAGGTTTAAAAATAATCCAATCAGGACAATATGAGAAAAGAAAATTACAGGCCAATCTGACTCATGGATACTGATATAAAAATCCTAAACAAAATGTAAGCAAACCAAATCCAATACTTTACTAAAAAAAGATAATCCATCATGACTAAACTGGGTTTATCCCAGGAATGCTTAGTTAGCCTAGCTGGAAAATCAATGTAACTGACCACATTAACAGATTAAAGAGAAAAAATTCCGACCTTCTCTGGAGTTACAGAAAAACCTTTCAGTACAGCTCAACATGTATTCATGATTGAAACCAACAAAACACAAGCTAGCAAGCTAGGAATAGAATGAAACTTCCTTAACTCAACAAAGGCCATTTAAAAAAAACACTACAAATATCATTTTAAATGGTGAAATTTGAAAGCATTTCCTTTGAGATCAGGCACAAGACAAGAAACAAAACTGGGATTATCTGCAGCTCCCTGAGATAGGACAGTAATGGTTCAGAGTAGACACACAGATAAATGGTACAGAAATAGAACTACTCATGTATGAAACTTGATTTATGACAGGGAATTTTTATATCAGGGAGGAAATGAAGGACTATTTCATTAAATAGTGCTAGGATAACCAATTATCCATATGGAAAGGGTAAATTCATATCCTGTAGCTCTCACAAAAATCATTCAGCAGGACATTTAAGAATTAAATATGAAAGGCAAAACCATAAAGCTTTTAGTTGACAATGTAGGGGAGAATATCTTTATGACTTCTGAGTAGGAAAAGATTAAGATAAACTGTAAAAAAAAAAAAAACCATATATTTAACTATATTAAAAGTAAGGACTGTTGTGAGAGATATATGTAAACTGATTACACTCTGTTGTGTTTGGCAGGAGGAGACTGGTTATACAGAATGACATCAAAAGTTAGCAAGGTGTACACGAGCAAGGCCAAACAACCAAGTGAATTCAAAGATCAAATTATTTTAATCTTGTTAATTTCCTTCCATATTTTATAAATTAATCAATTAAAGAGCAATCACATCAAAACAAGTACCCTCTCTGATTAAGAAAAAAATAGGGGCCGGCCCCATGGCCCAGTGGTTAACTTTGCGCACTCCACTTCGGCGGCCCAGGGTTTCACTGGTTTGGATCCTGGGCGCGACGTGGCAACTCTCATCAGGCCATGCTGAGGCGGCGTCCCAGACAGTACAACCAGAGGCTCTCACAACTAGAATCTACAACTGTGTACTGGGAGGGCTCTGGGGAGAAGAAGAAGAAGAAAAAAGACTGGCAACAGTTGTTAGCTCAGGTGCCAATCTTAAAAAAAAAAGAAGAAAAAAGAATATGATGCTAATGTAATATAGGACTGCCAACGTTCCCTCCACTTTACACTTAAATATTTTATACATCTTTGTCCTCACATAAGATCAACACGTTATTGTACTGATTTGGAAACAAGAATTAAAAAAAAAAACTCACGATTCGCTAAGTGTCTATATCAATGTCTGTGTCTATATTTCATTTCAAATATTAGCAATGATGCCCATGGTAAAATCTAAATAGTGTTTCAGGTAAGTGGGGTATTACTTTGTCCTTTCCCACTGCTCCCTGAATCATATTTTTTACCACATGCCAAAATCTATCTTTGGATGCTTCGAAGAAACACTTAATATTAAGGTAAGATCTCCCTTGGAAAGAGCAAGAACTTTTTTTTAAAAAAAAGAAGAAATGGAGCAAATAGACAACATATTCTTAGAACTTTCAAATAATTCTGAAATTAAAAGTGCCAAAGAAATAAGCACAATTACAAAGAACACATCCTTCACTTGGGGAACTATTAAAACTGTGTGTATGATTGAAAGGGACAATTTGGAAAAAACATTTACCCCAAGATAAAATTTTTCTTTAACAATATGAAAGTATGTGCCCATCAAGCAAAATAAATTCATTCCCATTTCATCAAAACACCCTCCCCTTCACCCAAAACACACACACACATACAAGGTCCACATTTTCAGTGTGAATTGCAAGCCTCTGGCTCACATGAAAACAGCAGGATCCTAACCCACACACAGGCCCAGCACTTGCACATGTTGTTTCTGCATGCTGCCCACACTGCACTCTGAGCACGTGATTAGGAGCAACGATGCATAATCACACCACATTCCTTCCCTCGGCTCACACACCAACAGCTTGCCCTCTCAGCTGCATTCTTCCCCAAACAGCCATGGTCACCTTAGCAACCCTGTGCTCCTAACATGGACAGCTGGTCCACTTAAAGTCAGCCCTTCTTGGCAGGGGAAACGCTTGTTCTTCAAACTGAGGGAGAGAGGAGAAGTTTTCCTTTCAGTAGACATTACAGGGGTTGATTTAACTTGATCAGCACTTTTGTTCTGTGGCAGTAATTTGTGTCGAGTTTCAAGCTATTCTGAGTTTTGGTTTTTGGGTCCTTTTTTTTTTTAAATCTAAAAGCAAGTGGCTAAAAAAAATTAAACCAAGGCAGCTCATGGAATTCCATGGAAGAGTGGAACATGAAACAAAGAAGGTATCTGATATAATGGTATTCTTTTATAAAACAATAAAGTTACCTATATTTTCTAAAGTTCAAATTTACTTAAATTGAACTGCAACATTTGAAACCATAATACACAATAAGAGTCAGAAGATCTGTCTTTTTAGTATCATAGCCTATTTTTGAACAACAAAAACACTGCTAAACTTTCAAGTTTTACAACTCCAATCTATTCCAAAGACTCTGAGTCAACCTGTATTCCTTTATGCCACCACCTACACGTGAAATCTTTCCGGAGGCTCAACTGTAAACTAATCCAAGGACCCTCCAGACCTACAATGCCATAGACGGCCCTGGGTTACTCAAAACCAATCTTCATCTGTGCTTGCACCATTAACGCTAGGCCTGAACCAAATTAAGTCTTTCAGGATAAAAGATTCAGGCTTATAATATAGTTTGCCTGATTTTCATACTATAAACAAATAATTTGGGGACAGGGGATTACCATAGTCTGAAATACATGAGATCTAATTGATTGTTCCATACCCACAAAGAGATTCCAATCTTCCATCCATCAAAATTAGACACCTCATCTTCAAGGAAAGTAAATAGGCATGTTCAAAACTAAAAAAGTACAAATTTATGGTATTCATTCTAAACTGGAAATATTTATGAAACAATTTTCTATAACAGTGGTGGACAAAATCCATATAATTTATTAAATGCCGTTTTAGTAAACCTCAAGGTTAAGTGACTACCATCTACATCATTCATTAGTTACACTTTTGTTTATATATGTGCGTTTTTTAAAAAAAAACTCCTCAGACTATGAGGTTCTTCCTGGTTAGAAACATTTCTTTCAAGTTAAAAGTATCCTAGCAATACACCTTCCATATAGAGAAAAATATCAGTTGATAGGAATTACACCTTCTATATAGAGTAATATCAGTTCATAGAGAGGCAGTATAAGTTACTAAAAAGAACCTAAAGCAAAGTCATCTACTGGTTTCCTCATTGTAAAATGAGAATACTATCTGTTCTACTTATGCCATGCATTAACATAACAAAGCGAGAATAACGAAATTACTATGCCACACAAAATACTCAAAAATTAAAGAAACTAGAGAAAGGACTGATGTCAAATTCTGTGAATTATTTTTTAAGACAGTAAGGGGAGTATTCAACAATGCATAGGATACCAAATCAATATCAACCTCAAAAGTTGCTGGTCTTCCCACCAAAGGTCTTATAAAAAGTACTGCCATATAAAGAACTATTACTTTCAAAAAGCCTCAACCTTGGCTTAACTGTTAACAGACATGAATTCCCTTACCCCTTTGCCTTTCCCCTACTGACTCAGTTCCACATTTCCTCCTGGCCCCTAACATCTTCCTCCCACACAAAGAAACTGCTCCCAGCAAAGTACCTTTAGCGTTTTCCACCTGATGGCAGCCCTCCTTGATCTGATCACTGCTGTATTCATCCTCCACCTAAAATCAACGCCCACTCCATCCTCTCAGAGGACTCTCTCCCTCTCTCTCCTCCTCACTACTATGAAGCATACCATCATCACGGAATGGAGCTTCTGGAGTTCCTACTCTCTGACAATTTCTAGTTAGGAGATCCAAGAGAAGCTGCTTCTGCTGATACTGTACTACTATAGATGAAACTGTGTTTCTGCATCCCAAAGTTGGAATCCTGTATTTGTACTTGTCTTACTCTGTGTTAGATTCAGTGATGGGGATTCAGAGAACACAGTTCTGCTTCAAAGAAGTAATAGAAAAAATAAGATGACTGTTTAAATATAATACAATGTCAAAATTAATAAGTAATAGATAACGGGGAGGTTCCATAATATCACTGGTATTATCTTTCAACTACTAAGCTTTTGTGGGCTAAAAACTGAGACCTAATTATTTTAATACAAAGTTTCTAGAAGAAAATTACATGTTTTTGTTAGGCCTTGAAATTCCTTGACTGTTCCGACAGCATTCTACACAGATGTTTTCATTTCCTCTAATCTTCCACAGCATCTAACTCGCATTCTTCAATTCTCACATAAGAGCACAAGTTGGTCTTTTCTTAAATGCTCATTTTAATGTGCCTTATACGTTTAAGGAATTCTACATTTAACAGCTCATTTTAAGAAATAACAACCTGGAATACAACGTACCAGCCGGACAAAACAAATCAGATGAAGATTCAGCAACGTGCCCAGATCATAGGAAAGAAGCCGAGGAGGGACCACAAGAGTTACATGAAGACTAATGTGCAACTGAAACACAGGCACATAAAGTAACAAGCCTTTCACAGGACGCGACAGGACCCACACCAAACACATTCAAGGTCACTGACGTGGGGACAGGACGCAACAGGACCCACACCAAACACATTCAAGGTCACTGACGTGGGGACAAGTTTTAAAAGAAAACAGAGGAGCAGTCCTTCAATGAGCCAATGCCGACAGGTGTGATGCAGACTGAGGAATATCATTACTCAACACCCCCGTATAGAGGTTAAAAACTGATACTTCAGACAAAGCCATCCTCTTTCATAACCAACAGTCGCCCAAAATTTAAACAATTTTTTTAATTGTGGTAAAATACACATAAGGTAAAATTTACCATTTCAACCATTTTTAAGTGTACGGTTAACAGTAATTTTTTTTAAGTTGTCATTGTCCTTTTAACACCTTTGATTGTGTAGCAGGGTGAATAATCTTCTTCTGATTATTTTCTACTCTAAAAAAATTACGAAAGCATCTGGTATTTATAAAAATAAATATTTATTGAACACTTACAGGGAGCCCTAAGGGTATCAGACACCATTATCATATACTCTACTAAGGTCAAAGATTTAAATTTCATTTGCCAAAAGAGTGACAAAGACGCAACAGATCAAGTTCACAAGTTGTTTCAGTTTTTCCTTTAAGCACTGTAATCCAGGAAAAGAAGGATCTGGATTTCTCCTACAGTACTGCCTTTGAGCAGTGTGCTAGAAGATGTTCCAGGACCCCCTCCCTTAGCCCCCGGGAGGGAGAAGAAAACAAGAGGGAAAAAGAGTTTCACAAGAAACTTGGAGAGGAAAAACACTGGTGATTTGCTCTCCCTTCCTCTTCTTCGGCTAGTGTGGCCCTTTATTTAACCCTCTGTTTCCAGTTAGGATAAAAGTTGACCTGATTAACTAAATCTGTGGCAGTTTCAAAACCAGGTGGAAATGATGTGTCTGAGAGTGCGCATTCCCCTCAGGACAGAGGATACTGGAAAAGGAGAGTAAATAAGAAAGAATTATTGATCTGAATAATCCACTTTACGAGCACTTCCAGTTGACAGATTGAATTAATCTGCAGTGATCACTACTCCCTACACCAAAAAGTTTCGGAGAAAATTTAACTAGGTGACTTCCTAAGGCTGCCAAGCGACTGACTTTCGGTTACTGGCACAGGGTGAGCACCCTGCTGAGACTGTACTATCTACTCACGTGAACGTTTCATCCTCCAGAAGTCGAAGAGCACAACAATGTAAACCAATGATTTAATCCACTGTAAAGGTGATCGTTCAGGATTTTTTTTTTTAAATATTAAATGTTACTGAATCTTTTACTATCAACCTGATAGGAAGTATTGCACTTGTTAAACTAAAGGAGTTACACAATTTCCACAGGTGTAAACATAGCTAACTAATCCCCTTTAACCGAAACCCTTAAGAGAGCTTCTATGAAACTTCAACTCCCCAAGGTCATTTAGGCCATGTCCACTGAGGCAAAAGGTGAATGTGCCCTGTGCAAGAAGAGAACTTGTTTCCTAAAATGGATAAGCCCTCTCCCAAGGATGCGAGGAATAGGCACTGCCCAGGAAAAGCAGTATCTGAGTGGCAGATGTGACCACTCTTATCACACCCTTTCAATCCCAACTTCAAGTAAGATGAGCAGGGTCTTGGCTAGCAAATTCTGAGTTAGTAAAGGAGCAGCTAACATATTTGTGAGAATCTTGTAATAATCAAGAAAAGATATGAAATAAATATGGGGAAGGGATTAAAAAAAATCAAGAGCAATGAAGCCTGTATTCAATGAGATTTGTTTTATTACTACATGAACAATTTCTTACCTTGTGGAACACTCTTCTGAGAAAAATAGATACAATTTTGTTCCTAAAAGAATTTCAGGTAGAAAAGTTGACATGTTAGTTTCAAAACACAAAGTCTCTTGAAAATGAAAATTACAAAATGCTAATATAGTACATTCAGAATACTATGACACTTGTATTACCAAAGCTTAAAAAACAGTAAGTCTCTAATAAGAAAAGTACTTTATTTTTATAAGAATATTTACAATAAAAATTATTCTTATTATTACAGAAATACTTATTCTACTATCAAATCATTTTTGCTAGGTATATAATGATGAGTGGCATATTTTCACGTTCTAAAACATCAGTACTCAATTGGCTTTTACTCTTGCCAAGCTTTGATATTCTGAAGGGTATTTTCTTTTTAGGTATAATCCACATCATAAAGTTCATCACTTAAAAGTATAAAATTCAGTGGTTTTGACTATATTCACAAAGTTCTGTAACCATTACTACCATCTAATTCCAGAATATATTCATCACCCCAATCAGAAACCCCGTACTGAAGGGTACATTGTCATTCATAGGGAGAAACATCTTAAATTTAATTTTACAAGATAAACAAGAAGCATACTCTTTATAACACTATGATCAAAATTATGTTTTTTTAAAAATATGCAGAACAAACACTGGTAGGGAATTTGTACTAAAATCCAAAATACAAACAGAAATACAAGTTGACACTTTATAAAATGTCCACTATACTTTTTATTAAATATTTTTTAAAGTAGATAAAATAAGTATAAAGTTGAAAAAAAAATAGGCCACACTTACTAATCTTGTTGCAAAGCCACAGCTGCATCTTACTTTATGACAAATTGACTGTTTCATCACTTTTGCATCTGGGCATCTACTTCTTAACGGTCATTTCTGAAATAAAGATGTATTAATTAAGAATATATTATAACAAAAACATAAAATCTTTAAGGACAATTATCTAGATTTTAGTGACTAGAGCGGAACTCTTCAAACAGTTCTTGAGCAACCTTCTGATAAAATCATCAACAGCCTGAGCAGGGTGAGGTGAGAGGGACAGAACACAGGCTGGCAACCCGCAGAATTAGAATTACACAGTGACGCGACACGTCTGAGGATAAACATCTACAAACTGCTCAGTCCTCAATCCTTTTCACTCACCAGGGTCTTGCAACTCCTAAGAATGCCATTTATAGACTGGAAAAAGAGAAAGAAGACAGAGAAGAGGAGCCCTAAAACTGCACATCTGAAAACAAATTAAGAGCTTCTTTATTATGCTTGTCTATTTCCCCCTCATACTACAGAAAGTAAGCTCAGGAGATTTCTGTAGGTTTAATTCACTGATCTTTGGAGCACCTAAGACAATGACTGCCATGCAGTAAGCGCTCAGTAAATACTTATTGACAGAATGGGTAAACTGATGAATGATTTCACTTTTGATGAACTATTTAATCTGACTATTCAAAAGGGCAATCTCAAAAGTTTCTTCCACACAAACACCACTGATGTTAATGCCAACTAAAACATCATTATTGTTTTGTTCCTTGATAAGCAAAGCCCACAATTAAAAGACAATCAAGACATGGTCCCAACCCTGAAGGAAAAGAACAAAGGCATATACCACTTTGTAATTGTTAGTGCAACCTTTGGGAAAGACTCCTAGAAGGGGAACTGATTGATATGCAATTTTGCTAAATATTGCCAAATGGTGTGGGTGGGGATCTTTTTCTTTTTCAAACCTGTATGTTCTTTGAGGTGCTTGTTGCGGAGACTGCTAGGAATATTAAGAGAAAACGTTTCATAAGGAGTAAAAAGCTGACAGATCTCAAGAATAACCCTCAGGGAACCCAGTACTTCCCTACTTCTATCCTGTAGCTGAAGTAGTATTCCAAAAAATGCTACTTTTTTTGTAAAACAGTGGGGGAATACAAATATTAATACAGACTTACTTCTCCTTTCAAAAGGAAGCAATGGAAGGGGTCAGCCTGGTGGCATAGCGGTTAAGTTCACACCTTTCACTCCAGTGGCCCAGGGTTCTCTGGTTCGGATCCTGGGGTGCAGACCTACGCATCACTAATAAAGCTATGCTGTGGCACACATCCCACATATAAAGTAGAAGATGGGCACGGATGTCAGCTCAGGGCCAATCTTCCTCAGCAAGGAGAGGAGGATTGGCAGCAGATGTTAGCTCAGGGCTAATCTTCCTCAAAAAAAAAACCCCATAAGCAATGGAGAGATAAAACCAAAACCATTTTTAAATGGTTATCTACAGAGAAAAGAGAAAGCAGGGTAGAAAGGAGAGGGATGGAAGTAGACTTCTCAGAACATACCTTGTTTTACAGTTTTAACTTTGGAGAACTGTTTTGAGATCAAATGAATATCAAAAGATAATGACATTTTGAACATCAAAATGCTAACGACTACCACTGACTGAAACATTAAATACATTTTAAAAATTCACGGTCATCTTTGGAAGTTGCTAGGGCATTAACTTATTATTCTGAAAACTGATAAAGGGAAAGAATCAAGCATTTATCCTGCCTTTCTTATATGAAAAGTACCCCCAGAGAAACAAGCAGTCAATAAGTGAAAACTCTTTTTTATAGGATTCTGAATAATAAAGGTAGAAGGAATGATAGGATTAGAAAATCACCATTGTGTCCCCCTAATGAAATTATGAACCTAAAAAGCAATGAATGGTTGCTAAAACCACTACGTAAAAGTTGATCGGAAAATTAATAATAGATAAATCAGGCTGACAAAACTTGAACCCAGTAATTAATCTTAATGTCATTAAAAATGGGTCAATCAGACATTATGCGCAGAAGTATTCATCACTATCCACTAAGTGTTCACTCTGGGAGCTCCAGTTTCAAAAGACATCCATAATATTACCACTTCCACTCTTACCATCATGGTCCCAGCAACTCACTTGTCACGGATTTGATCTCCCAGCCTCTCCCCTGTTCACCTCCACAAGTCAGTCAGTCAGTTAGTCCTTTTCAAAAGAAAGTCAGATCACATCATTCTTCTGTTCAAACCCTCTAATTGACTCCATCTCACTAGTCTAAAAGCCAAAGTCCTTACAAAGGCCAAAAGCACTATAATCTGACATTTCCCTTCCTGATCTCTAACCTACCACTCTCCCCCTTGCTCGCCCCATTCTAGCCACATGGCTCTCTGTCCTTAAACGCATGAGCAAGTTCTCACTTCAGGCACCAGGACTTGGGTTCCCTCTGCCGGGAACACCAGATATCGCTCTGGTTTATTCCTCCTCCCCTTCCTGTAGGACTAGGTTTTTACAAGTTATCTCATCAAAGAAATATGCCCCGGTACCCCAGGCAAGCCCAAAATATCTGTCTCGGATCTCCTTATCTGGCAGAGAATATACAAGGAGAAATAAGTCATAAATTTTGGAGATGATAATCATTTGAAACACAAACATGAATTTTCACATCTTTCTGTCTAAACATCTACAGAGCTATACTGCCCCTTTTAAAAATTCTTATGGTCTCAACTTCAAAGAATTAATGAAGATATAGCTACCATCGTGTGGTTTTACTTATTTGGTTGTTGTTTTGTTTTAAAATCATCTATACCATAACTCTAGAAAGGAGTGGTGGAAAAACTGGAATTAAATGAATCCCATTAAAAAACAGCAACTAGTAAAATAAATGGCATTCCCTTTCCTCCTACTCCTTTAGGGATCTCTGTTTAGGATTACGTTATAAAGTTCCAAGTAATCTCAAGAAAAGTTTTAAGTACTTTCAAATTTATCTGTTCCCTTTAGGCACCATGACCACCAGAGAGAATCAAAAGAACTCACTAACGCTAACATGACTAGACTAGCTAAGACATGGTAGGGATGTTTGAACTTAATTATTTTTCTTTAAATAAACAAACGCCCCTGGGCTAAGGCCTCCTCTGCCTTTGAAACATCCTGTGGCTGGCAAGCTTCAGGGTCTTAAGAGAGACAGCCAGGGGACAGAAAAAACAGCAAGTATGAATCAGTGATCACATTTAATAGTCTCTGAAGACCAAAACAAAGATACTAGTTCTGGCAAGAGCTCGCTAGAATTGCCCAAAAACTGACTTATCCACATACCTTTCATCTGAACAATCTATTTTCACTTAGTTTAAGGTTCACAAAGCATTTGTTATGGGCCTATCAGACTTTAGGTACATAAATAAACCAAAAGTACAAGGAAAACAATCACTAGGGGTTCTAAGATGAAATTTAATGTTAAAATCTGCTTTGTTTGGGGTAGGGGGTGAGGAGAATCCTTGAATATTTTTGTGTAGAAACATCTCCATTCAGTTGGAAATCAGACTTTAGCAAGTTCAATCACTTGAAATAAGGCTAGTGACAGTAAAGTAACCTTTACTGAACAACTTCTCTGTGCCAGATACTTACATTAGCTCACTCAATCCTCAGAACCTCCCTCTGCGAAAGGTCCTAACAAAACACACAGAGCGGTTAAATAACTTGTCCAAACCACAGAGAGAGTGCTCCAGGATCCAAAATCTCAGTCTTTCTATTTTCACTATCATAACCTGCAGTAAACTGAAATAAAATTATTAGTCACAAATACCACATTTGCACCATACGAGTACCTGTAAACTCAGGCTGCTCAAGTGAGAAATCCGTCCTGTTCTTCCAAGGCTGCTTTAGATAAGAGGTCAAAGGGAAAGTTTGCTGCTGTTCACTAACAAGAAACCTGTGGCAATAAGCAGTGAATCAGAGGAACACGCCACACTGAGGCCTGCAGGACTGAGTGGGAGTGAGCTCCACACCGCACAGTGCACTGAGCGGCATTCGTTCCTAACAATTAACCTGAATCACCTCTAAGTGACTGACGGATATGATACTACGTATGCTCTGAGAAGTCAAGGAAGAAATGTGAAGACTTAACAGAGTGGGTACACAGGTGTTTACCAAAACAGTTTCTGTACTTTCCTGAATGTTTGAAATACTTCTCTTTCTCTCTTGATATAGATATACAGACACAGACACACACACACACATTAAAGTATTCCATTTCTTAAAATTTACAAGTTTATTAGAGTTATGATTCCTAATTTTCCTTTTCTGGAAAAGTCTTTCATGTGGAACACCTTAGTTCCCAACACTATGGGATAACACATATCGGCCTCAGTTCTTCATATTCAACAGAATCTGATTTTTAATGTGTCATTAATTGGAAAATATTTTGTAGGAATATTTTCTTTCAAAACTGTAAACTTAATCTGTCATTTGATGCATCCACTGCCTTTCACAGAGTAAAAGTAACATACCCATTCTAAAATAAAAATCAAGGCAATTACTTAATTATCAGGACACATTACTCAGGAAATGTGGCCTTGCTACATGAATGTCTCAATTATTTGGAGAAAGTGAAAATTCCTTGGAACAAATTATCCCCATTGACTAAAAAACATGCCAGTGAAAGAACTTACTGCTCTACACAGAGCAGAGACTCAGATTGAAGATTTAAAGTTTCCCAAAGACCTGAATACATATGCTAGGCTTGCAAATACTTGATTGTGTCCCGGGAATTTTCAGCATAAATTAACACTAAATAAAAAACCTCCCTCACAATCTCATCCACTGCACTGATGGTGAAGAAAGATGAAGGAGAGGGAAGGGAGGACACACTTGCCCAGGACACTAATGATAAATAATACCACCTTATTTTTACAAAACCTTACGATTTTAGTGTTTCTTTCTCGACAGAAAAACAGTGTGTTTGCAGATCTATCATTAAGACCAAACAAAGATACTGAAACGGTCTGTGTGGTTTTGAAGTCAATGTCGGGAGGTATCACCCATGGCACTTGCTGTTTTGCTTTGTATTTTAACAATATGGAAGTGCACACAGCACAGAGTATGTATGGTTTCTTGAAACTCGACCATACACACAATCTCTCCTTACAACTAGCATTTGTCTCTCTCTCTCCCTCCCCTTCCTTTGCACACTCTCACGCAAAGTATGAATAATTATTTTTAAAAACTTCTGTTTCATAGACAAACATGCTACACACATTCTGGCCAAGATATAAAATGTACTTCTTAGTAGGAAATCTTCATGACATCTTCACATGTGATTCTACGTAGAACATCAAGGTAAATATTTCCAGAGTTAGTTTCTTTCCATGTCTTCAACATTAAACATAATGCAGACATACACAAATCTAGACATCGCAGAGCCCACGGCTTTACTCTTCTTCATGAATTTTAATACAACACACAATAAAATATTCACCAGGGAGAGTAGCTTGGTGTGAAAGTAGGTTTGCCTTTGGCCCTATTCCGGGGAGATGAGTTACTTGAATACCAAATAACCTCTTAGTAACTGACAGCCTCTTCAAGAAGGCTGTGTAAGTGTAAGTGCCCCACAGACTGTCACCTAACTCCAGTAACTTCCTCAAGAGTGGAAACCATTTTTATAAAGCTCATGTCAGCCTTTTTATTTTACAGAAAATAATCCATAACTTCAAAAATAGAAGTCAACGGAGAGTTACATCTTTCCCTAAACTATTCCTTTATCTGCCAGGAGGAAAATACTATCTTCATTCTTTAGTAGTTCTGGTAGGCTCTACATATTTTTCAGCAATGCCATACAGACAAGTTTTCCCCACAACCAAACTCTAAGACAATTTCTCCTGGTGGGCATTGTACGAGGCTGTGACAAGGAAAGAAGGAATGACCAATGTCTTCAACCAGTTTCCAGCAAACTGAAAAGTGGTATTCATGTCTCATGAAAGGACCTTCCATAGATAAACCCACATCCCAAAGCCCTCAATTCAAGCTGTACCTGTTTCCTCTGAACTACAGCTACGGAATACTGTTTCTCCTACAATCCACAAAACCTTTAGGTACAGTCATAGCTAATTCAAAGGAATTCGGTGGCCCTCCGTAACTTGTGTCTCCCTCATTATATATAAAGAACTTGCTTAATATTCTATATTTAAAACACATGTAGGAAAAAAATGCTATGAAGGAGGGTAAGAAAGATAAACCTCATAAACTGGCCATATTAAAAATAACAACAGCACAGCCAGAAGGACCTACAACTAGAATATACAACTATGTATTGGGGGGCTTTGGGGAGAAGAAGAAGAAGAAAAAAAAAGATTGGCAACAGATGTTAGCTCAGGTGCCAATCTTTAAAAAATTAAAATCAAAATAAATAAATAAATAAATAAATAAAATAAGAGATGGGGGGACCTGTAAAATCATTTTATATTTTACAGGTGAAGAAACTGAAGCAGCTTATGAGCAAGGAAAGAACTGAAGTTCACATTATAAATGGTGTTTTCTCCCAACATTATCCCTTCCAACAAATCTATAACAGGTATTTTAGCTTAATACAAACATAACATGTAATCAGAACAGATTGCAATGTTGAAGAGTTTAAATAAACGCATGAATTCTGAGCACAGTATATAAGTTAAGGGAAATTAGAAATGGTCCCTGTGTCTTTTAGGAACGCCAGAATTCCAATAAATAACCTCTTTCCTTGGTGCAGCTCCTTAGGACAGTCTGAGCTGGAGGGATCACTGCTCTGGCCCAGAATGGCATTTCTTATACAGATGACTAATTAAATTCACCATTAGCTAATGTCCATAAAGATTAAAAAACTGTGCATATGCTAACATCCTGTTTTCAACCTGGTAGCTTAAGAAAAGGACTAGTGCCCGTGTAAGGATTGCTGGGCCACTACAACAGCTCATAAAAGAGGCATAAATCTCAAAGTAAAGTAGTGGAATAGCAGAGTATACAACATCAATTGGATTTATACAAAAATCCATTGTATACAGCCTGCACTGGACCAAAAACAAAAAATTCATAAAGAAATACGAGTTCTCAAATTAAAATTTATATCCTAGGAAAGATCAGATGGAGGTAAGGACAAAAAGCATAGTATACTCAATATTAAAAATGTTATACTTAAAGAGGACAAAAATCACTTTTAATTTTATGGACATTTACCTTACATCTCTAGCACCCAACTCACATTTAGCCTGTCCACAAGAGCATGTGTGTGGAAGGGCACCTGATCAACTCACATTCACAAAGCTATAGCTGCCCATTTAGTTCCAAAGGCACAAGTGGATAAAATGACATTATTACAAAGTGCTGTTTTGGTAGCATAAAAAAATCAGCAGGACAGATAGACTTGTACTAAAGGAATAATTAACAAGAGCTGTGGTTTATGCAGAAATACTCCAGCATGGGTGACATCACAGCAACTATGGCAGTTTGTCTTTACGATTTCTCCCCACAAACCAAGTTGGATACATCCCAAGTTAAATAACAGCTCCTGTTTATTACTCCTAGATATCACATATTTTTTTAGCTTTAAAATAGAAGTACATAAGTCAATTTAAAATGCAAATTGGTACAGAGGCTTAAAACTTAACTGTGTACTCTAGAGAAAGCAGTGCTTCTAACCTTAAAAAAAAAAGCCCTCACTGACTTTCCTAAGCAAAGGGAGAGTTTCACTGTTTTTCAAGCTACCATAACAAATAACAAAGGACATAAAGAATGCTGCTTGTGGGACAGCACGTGCCCCTACTCCTTCCATCCATATTGTCTCTGTCTCTCCAGGCGGTGGGGGAGCGGGATGCCGTGGGTGTGTGCGGTGTTTCTCCCTCTCCGCCTCAGTCTTGGTCACTCTAGGTACCCCCTCCTTCTTGCCAACCTCTCTCTCACACTCAACAACTGGCTTCCACGTGTTGATACTTGGACAGAAAGCATTTTATCAGGCTGGAGCCTGTGTCTCACAGTCACACAATAAGAAACAGAATCAGAAATTATTCAATTTGTTGAAAATAGATAAAATTAAAGCTGCAAATTTTTAATTTCCTTTAAAATGCCTAAATAGATAGACATGCCATACACAAGATTTTAATAAACTTGTAGAGTCGATCTAACATTTATTTACAGGATTTTGAGCTAAATATATCGGGGGGGGGGAGGGATATTAACAAAGTCGGTATACCACAGCGGTTCCGAGCACGAGCTCTAGAATGGCAGCTCTGAGTGAGTCCCAGCTCGGCAGTGACTGATCTTGGCAGGTCACTGACTCTCTCGACCTACCCATCAGTTCTAACATGGGGACGAGCTGTGACAGTGCCTATAAGACACTCCACACGCAGGGAGCGCTCAGCACACAGCACACCGAGAACAGCAGGTGGAGGGCACGTCCATCCTTATTTCTGTCTGCCCAGCAGCTGAACTTCCCCTGAGGTTTGGGAACTTCCCCACTTTATGATTTAGAAGTTCCAAGAGTTTTCCACATCTAATATTTGAGAACTTCCTCCCATCTTATGATTTCAAAAGGTTAAACACTTTCCCACATGTCCTATACATCTAGGCCCAGCCAGACTAGAAATGGGCACCTACTCAGTGGGAGAAGTAGAGACCAGAGGAAACGCCCTCACACTAACAGCAGAGCAATTGCAGCAAGGTCAAGTCAGGGGCAGAGATGGCAGCACTCGGAGTCATCTAGAGCTAGCAGTGTCACTGGGGCAGGCGGTGGCGTCTGTCAGTCTGTCTCCAGATGGGACTGGCATCCTCGTGGGAACTGTTGTACAGTGTGATTTTGGGCATTGTTTCTGGCTGCTTAGCCCTGAATCTCGTTCTCTAACCCTTGCAACAATTTGACAAGCCACTGAGCTCGACCCAGTAACCTTTTAAAATACACAGTATGTTTGAACTGGTGTCTACTGCCACCAAGAATTCTGACTGACACATTAGTTAGGGGTAACATTCATTCCCACCTGCCCCATCCCCACAGGGAAAAAAGACTCTATTTTTAATCTCTCCAAAGAAACCCAAAAGTATTGTTCACTTTCAACCAATGGATTTATCCTGCGAGGTCTGGAGAATCCTACTTTTACAAATTTTAGATAATCATTCTCCTAATTTAGAATATGAGAAATGTCTAATCAATTTTAGATTTATTTCCAAGGAACACAGTCAAGAACCGACGACACAGGAAAATACCCACATGCAAGGAGCAACTGTCACTGAGGTCAAAGAGTCACTCGAGCCCGCCTGACCACACCCTGGATGCATTCCCAACAGCTTTCCTCCCAGCAGGGGCTTTTCGCTTGAGGTTCTAGAACCAAGGAGTTCCCTCTGCCTCTTAAGGGTCATTTTAAGGCCAAAAACTTAAAAAGTATTACCAAAAGGCCTTAAATATTCTTCTTTTGTTTGAACAAATAACTCAGTGAAATACCTAGGTAACAAAACTATTCAATTCTTTGTTAAACCAGTGCAGAGCCAGCCAGCGTCTGACTGCCGCAGGCGGAGTTTTTGACGTGTAAAACGCACTCCTCTTCCTGGGCCAGATTTCTCTGCAAGACTATTCTATAGTTCAGTAATGCTATTTCCACTGTCTAGAATGCTAAAGCTCAAATCTGTTAATTTTATTACTTATCAATATAAATGTGATACAAGGTTTGTGAGGAGGGTGAAATTAGGGGACTAAATGTGTTGGTTCTTTTTTAAATTTCAGGAGCCAGTTACCATATAGATTTGAAACTACATTTTAATGAATAAAAGAATAATCTAAACAAAATCAAACATAGTGTTTCTTTAAAAAGTGTCAGTCTTTTCAGACTAAAATTTAGAAAAAAGAATAGAGCATTTGGAAATGTATATTGACATCTAACATATACCTAACATGTTAAAAATTCAGTAGGAGAAAACCAGAATTTTGGCAGAAAAAAAAAGCCATAGAATTGTACTGTTCACGACAATCACGTGCTAGAGCTATGTGATGGGACGGAAGAAGCTGAGGCCTTGAGAGTTAAGCAACTCACCGAAGGAACAGATCTGATTTCTAGCTGAGTGACGTCATTAAAACATCTGCCTGTCCTTCAAAATGAGTCAAAATAAAGTTAATTGAACACCATATGGTATTAATTCCAGGATTTAAAATAACAAACACTAAATCCAAGGCAAGTGATTCTGAAACCCAACTATTAATATTCTTCTTAAGATACAGTTCTGATTTATGATATTTATAAAGACCCTGGACTTATCAATGTAAAAAAAAGTCATCAGAAAAAGTAAAACCTTTTTATAGTGTCCATAAGTTCATGTCCCTGTAACTCCCAAGATGTGTTACAAAGTAAAATCATTATTGCCTATGTGCTAAGGGCTATTTCCTTAACCCCCAATTACAATTTACTGGCTGTTAATTACTGGACGCCCTCAGATAGTTAGTAACTTATACCTAAACACCATGAATTTAAATTTATGCCATTTAACAAAAAAAATGTTTCCCCCAGTCAGAATCCACCTGCCCGAAAAGAACACCATAATCTCTTATGGAAAAGTTTCTTTGCATTTGGTTGCCTTGTACTAAACATAACAGGAGCTTTCTACTCGGGGTGAGTGAGGAGAAAAGGTTCTCACAACACCTTACTCTTCTTTAAATGAGGCTTATCCCAGTCAGCCTCACAAACTAGCTACATTTGCGTTTCATGAGAGGCCCTGAAGCAGCAGGGCTGAAAAGGGCCTCAGGCTAGCTCCGGATTACTACCCTACTAACATATGCTATGAAACAACACATTGTAAAAACAAAAAAAAAAAAACAAAAAAAAAAAGAGCTAAAAGACTCCTATCAAAATAAGGTGCAAGAACAAAAAGGACATGAAACCCAAAAGAGGACAAGGAGCGAAGATGTGCATAGAGAGATCAAGAAGGCTTCCAGCAAGATATGGCTAAGCCGGCACAGGTGCTGTTACTCCCCTCCTTCAAGGCCGGCCAGCCGACGTAGGGAAGAGGAGACAGCCTGTGGAGCTGGGCAAAGGCCTCGGAACCCTCTCGAACCCTCTCGACAGCTCGTTAGAAGGCAATGGAAGTTGTGAGACCACACCAAACACTGCCATTCCCAGTTTAGACTGACTGGAGCGAGGCTGCAGAGAAAAGCCATTAAGGAGGGAATGAATATAAGGAAAACAGGACCAATAAGAGCCGCAAATATTTACTGAGCTATTTCTTAGTTTATTTTTTAGGTTACATATACTGTTTCATTTAATCATCACAACAGACTTCTTAAATACTAATATTATGCCCATTTTATAGATAGGAAAAAACAGGTTTAGAATTTTAAACAACCAACTTGCCAGAGTCATACATACAATAAACGGTGGAACTGAGGCTCCAACACAGCCCTGAACACTTTACCACTCCTTTTACTGAATCATGGAATTTAACAACTGACCTAACCCTCTATCTAACTTCTCATGCAAATCCACCAAAGCAGAATTTTTTAAATAACATTTTAATTATTTAAGGAATAGCATGTTTCTAACAGAAAGTCTGGAAAACATAATGGATGTAACAAAATTCATACCTTTTTTATTGCTTTTATAATTAATATTTTAATGAACACCTTGTATATAAATCTCTGCACACATTTTTATTCCATTTATAAAGTACTATAAATAGAATTCAGGGTCAAAGAGTGTGAATAAATTCTGCCAGAACATCTGATTTTAATACGATTGAAATGATGAAGAGATGATGGTTTCTTGAGAAAAACAACTATGGCTAAATCTCCCTTGCATCCAGAACGCCGAGGAACATGTGCAAGGGCACAACAACTGCTAAATGGAGAAGATTTCTCCTTCCTTAGCACACAGTCTCTGAAGGGAGAATTAAATAAAATCAGGCTCCCAAATCAGAAGACAAGAATCAGGCCAAATATCAAATTCATTAATGGGCTATATCAAACTCTTCTCAGGGAGAGAAGAGCATGAATATTGGTACTGTCATTCAAATATATTTCCATATGTTTAAAAGAGTTTGGATACCTCACTGTATATTTAAAGAATATAGTATTTTAGTAGGTATATAACACACTGAAGACATTATTTCTCCCATTTTAAGTTAGTATCTAAATGCCATAATCTGTTATTGTCCACGGTGATCACTTCAGAACATGCCTATATACAAAATTCAAAGAGTTAAATATTTTCATAGTACCTAGATCTGTCATTTTATTTTGATTTCCTACCAGAAATCACCACCTATTATCATCTCGTTCTAATGACATTATAGCAATGTCCCCATAAAGATGAAAAGGAGATTCACTGCAAAACGATGTTCCAGGCACTGCCCTCACACTACTGCACACTACGTATTATTATTATAAGCTCTATTTTAGGAACACAAGTCACTAAAACTAAAGCACAGAGAGAGTAAGAAAGGCGCTTGTTTCTCTGAATCCAGGCATTCTGCTCACACCTCTGATCACTACACACAACAAAGTCCTAGTAACAAGCAAAAAGCAGTGAAGTTTCTGGCACAGCTTTCAGTGGACACTGGTGATGAAGGGAATAACGACAGCATACTTGCCAGAAAATAGGGAATTCAATCAATTCAGGTGGATATTCACTCATTTAGTAAATAATTATCTATTATCTACTGTGGACCAAAACTGTATCAGAATGTGGGAGTGTTCTCCAAACCTTGAGAAACACTAGGTCTAAGAAAGATGGAGACAGATTGTACAATGTAGACATCTAGTGTAGACAGAGAGATCCAACATAGTTAGAATAAAACAGAATTATTCACAGGTGTAATGGCACAGAAGGAGTAATTAACTCTGCCGAGGGCACTCAGAAGCTGCACTGAGGAGGAAATGCCTGAACTGCACCTTCAGTAACAAACTTTCACAGAAATTTCTAGATAACAATCTGTCTCCCAAAATCACCCACACACAAAGGCCAGGTTCTCACTACTATGAGAACAGTGGCACAGAACATGTCTTAGCACAGTGGCCCCATCTTAGGTTTGCTGGAGGGGGAGAAGAAGGGACCGAGGGGTCGCACTAGGTCTGAAGAATCAAACCCTGCTAAGACAATGGGAACCGTGATAAGGAAGGAGCCCATCTATCAAGCTTAACTTTATAGCCAATATAGCTATAAAACTGCCTTTATTTGTCTGGAATACCTGTATTTAAATTCCTAATTTCAAAAAACTCTAAACTTAAAAAATAATAATAAGGAATTTAGGGAGAAAACAGACCTTCAGTTAGGCATGACTGACTGTGACTCCTTCCTGAAACCTCACCTTAAAAAGTTAAGGGAGTTTTTAGAAGTATAAAACTCATAAAGATAAAGAGAATCGGGAAAGAGACAATAGCAAATGAGGGATGCCATCAATATTTTGGAAGCTAGAAATGGGAAAAAAGTAGTAAATAACCTAACAAGACCAAGAAAGCTGAAACCCAAACCTGAAAGGAAGAAGCCATCAAGAAGGAAACTGATCAAGAAAGAAAGTAGAATAATGGGGGCTAGGGGCTGGGGAGGAGGAAGAAAGAGGCAGTTATTGTTTAACAGGTACACAGTGTCAGTTTAGGATAACGTAAAAGTTCCGTAGATTGATGGATAGAGGTGACAGTTACACAACAATGTGAATATACTCAATGCACTTGAATTGTGACACTTTAAAATAGTTACAATGTTAAATTTTATGTTATGTTTCTTTTACCACATTACCACAACAAAAAAAAGAAATAAGGGGACTCATGCTGGAGAGATTCAGGTAGTGGAAGCATGATGAAGACAAAAGCACAGGGTGAGGCTGCAAACGAGATGACTGAGGGAAAGTTCATTTAAGTGGCCCTACCCCAAAAACCAAGCTTCTCCCCATCCCTGATGAAAGTCTAGAGATGCATCTCTGGAGAGGTGGACCAGAGACCCTGATCTTAGGAACACAAGTCACACCTGAAAGCAAGACAAAATGCCTTACTGAAAACCAGAGAGAATTCTGAGAGTCTGCATTCTGAACAGGACGCAGACAGCTGTGTCCAACAGAAAATGGAACGGAGAGGAGACCTGATGGGTCCACCCTGAGTGAAAGGTGCTTCAGGTTTGTCAAACAACTGCAAATGAATTAATAATAGGCACGAAGTATATAAAATTTAAAACTTGGATAATTATGTGGGAAAACAGTTGCACAAGAAAGAAAATACAATCATAATGATTTTTTTTTTTTTTTAGGAAGATTAGCCCTGAGCTAACTGCTGCCATTCCTCCTCTTTTTCACTGAGGAAGACTGGCCCTGAGCTAACATCCATGCCCATCTTCCTCTACTTTATATGTGGCACGCCTACCACAGCATAGCTTGCCAAGCAGTGCCATGTCCGCACCCGGGATCCGAACCTGTGAACCCTGGGCCACTGAAGGGTACTTAACTGTTGCACCATCGGGCCAGCCCCAATCATAATGAATTTTGTGACAGCTGTGACAAATATTTGCATGGTCATAATAATTTAAATACTAAATAAAGAATTTACCTAAAACATCTGATATCCTATAAAAGGAGGAGGAGAGAAAGGGAAGTAGATGTAAATGTCAGCAGGCCATAGAGAGATTAAGATGACTAATCCTCATTTTTCTTAGAAGGAAGTCAGTAGCTACTGTCTAAAATGAAAATGCATAGGGCTGGCCCCATGGCCGAGTGGTTAAGTTCGTGCGCTCCGCTGCAGGCGGGCCCAGTGTTTCGTTGGTTCAAATCCTGGGTGCGGACACGGCACTGCTCATCAAACCACGCTGAGGCGGCATCCCACATGCCACAGCTAGAAGAACCCACAACAAAGAATATACAACTATGTACTGGGGGGATTTGGGGAGAAAAAGGAAAAAAATAAAAAAATCTTTAAAATGAAAATGCAACACAGAGCAGAACTGAGTCAGAAAAACAAAGGCAAATATCAGAACAAATAGCTGAAAGAATTGAAATTGATTGCTTCTAAAGATTGGGAATTAGAGGTGAAAAGGGGAGAGATGGGGAACTGCCATTTTTTATAAGCCTTGAAATATTATTCAACTTTTAAAACTACATATATACAAATATCACTTAAATATTAAAATAAAAAATTAATTTAAAAAGATAAAGCAGATTTTGTCATGATATTAAAAAGATCGAAAATTGCCTAAATTGAGTATGTATCTTTTTTCAAATTATGCTGATTTCTGTTAATTCTTAGAATTTTCAGTAGTATTGAGGTCAACAGTATTAAATACCTTTCTTAGAGCACAATCCATGAGCTGATATAGCATGCAATTCTCTGGAGAAATACTTTGGGTACACAGCAATTGTAAAACCCAACTGTTTAAGACCATTCCATAAACACAGTATTTTATTTATTCCTTTCCCTCTATGAAGATGTATTTATATAAAAGTGTATATTGTATCTTGGGTCTTTGAACGGCTAGCATTTGCAAACACCAGTGATGGTACAGTTGAACTTAGATTTAAGTCTGAATGTCAAATGATACAAATGGACAAACTGAAGGGCTACCTCATGGAAAAACATACAAAGTACTAAATATGCAAAAGAAAACAGGAAACAATCTTATCTGCAAGAACTGTAGCTACTTGCAACTTTTTAAAAGTCACATTCTTGTGGGCACAAATTCACCAACCAAATATAATCTAATTAACATATTTCTTCTACACAGTCAAAACCCAGAACTTCATTCCAGAAAAAGAAAAATGCGTCAAAGCAAAAGATTAAAATCATGAGCAACTACATCAGAATCTATTGATTTTTTTTTTAATTAATGAATTTCCTTTCATACAAAGACTAAAAACTGTAAGATGTGATCTGCTTTTCCAGCAGTACTAATGGACTGTGGTAATCTACAACATACAGTTTCTCCATTTTACGTATTGACTACATACAAACTTACAAATAAACAACTATACAAAGGCTTCAGAGCCTTAAAATCACGTTATATTATTTCCATTGCACAGCCATGTAATCAAAAGAGAAACAGAGATAGAGCAACGGAAGAAACTCTCAAGTCTTTATCACTGAGCACCACATGTCAAGGAACAGGAGAGGGAGACATGCATCTGAGACAAGACTCCTACGCTCAAGTCTGAGATTCAGCAGAAGAGGCAAAAAGTGTGCACGGCAGGGTTGCTAAAACTAAGACGTGAAAACAACTCATGAACAATATAAAGCAGTGAAACTACAAAATATAAAGGATAACTATCAATTTAGAGAAGAGGAAGATAATAGTCACCTTGAAAGAGGAAGTCTCAAAGAAGTAGAGGGTCTCAACGAAGTAGAAAGGCATTTAAGGAAATAAGGGAGAAGATGAATGCCTCTCTCTCTCTCTCTAGCTTCTGCTGTATACTTCAAGTTTTTCATAATGAAATACTGGGGGCAAATAGATGAAAAACAAAAAAGGTAAGTAATGTGAAAGAGAACTGACTCAGAAAAGGGAAAATAAATGAAGTAGTAAACAGAGGGGAAATTATCCACAAACGAAGAAAAAGAATTTAACCAACAACTACGTATCTTACATATCAATAAATGTTCACATTATTTTGATTAGCCTCATTCCATTTCTGAAGGAGAATAAGAGCATTTTAAACCCACTTCTGCAATGAGACTGACAAAAAAGTTTTGTTTAGCAATAAACCTTTGTAAGGACAGCTGAGATTTCCTGATTCCCAGTCCTATAATCTATCCATTATACTACACACTACTTCATGCATTAAGTATTTTACACTGGACTTACTTCATTATCAACCTCTCTCTCCTATAACAACCAAAAATATTAGGATGCTATCTATAGCCACTATATTTTAAAAGAAAAAAAAAACGCCCATTTTTGAGTAAGCATGCTGTAATACACAACAGCCAAATGGGTCTCACTTAACACCACAAAACTTTTATGACCATAACCATGGCCTTTCCAGTGAACCGAGACACGTTACTACTGCAGCGCGTCCTCTAGCCAACAAGGCCTTTCCAATGATCAGAGAAGAGGGGCTGATGCCGAGCAGCAAACTCCAGAGCTGAAGTCGTAGTTCCAAGGTATTCACATACCGAATTTTTTCAATGTTTTATCTAAATTATTTTGGTTGTAAAGATGATAGCCACATAAACAGGGACTGAAAATCAAAGAAAGATGCTTAATACATGTAAATGAAACATTATAAAATAGTCACATTCATGAAATGTACCAGTTAAGCCATACGGTTATTAGTCACAAACTTACTACAAATTTTCTCAGAATCATAATTAATATTATTTTTACACCTAAATTTTTCCCTTCTCTAAATTATTAAGATCTTATTAACTTTTTCACATCTACAAATGGTATCCATGTTTACTAGCATACCCCAAACGAGATTAATATTCATCGCACACTGACAAACACCCATTGGTCCAGCACCTGGGAGCCAGGATCCCTTAGACTGTCTCACTTCGTCTCTTGTTTCCCCACATCCAAAGACTGAAGATTCTCATGTCCTCCCACTACACCCCACCCAAAACACCCCTGAGCAGCAGGCAGGTGCTTGCTTCCCCTTCCATACAGATCCAGTACTGAATTAACTGGTCCCATTTACTTAGCATACTGAAGGGGGTAACTAAGTTTCCTTCCAATATTTTTACATGTGTTTACGTGTGACTGGAAGAAGCAGGGAAAAGGAGTTTCGAATGGAGGCACAAAAGAGCCAGAGACAAACTTCAGCCTTCTAACATAGCTGTGGCAGAGGACAAAAAGCAGTGCACTTGGAGTGGAGGACCAGAGTCCTCATCCCAGCTCTGACACTATACTATTCCTAGTTGAGCGACCCCCTTCATCTAGCATTTCAACTTGCCGTTTTCAGCCTCCAAAGACATCTCTAGGAAACCAACTTATTTGGCAGTCTCTGGTAATGACGGTGGTGATGAACCGGAAGCAGCAGTTGTAGCAGAAACAGAAACAGAGGTGGGGCAGCTGATGGTAGTGGCAGTAAGTCTACGGAACTGGTAAACATTTGAAGAAGCCTGCAACACAGAGAGGTTGGAGGCTCCTGTGATTCCGGTAAATGACCAAAACAACCCATGAATTGTTCTATAAACAGTAATTTAAAGTCATATTTATTTAACTAACATTTGTATAGTGCTTACTATGTGTGCCAGTAACAGTTCTAAGCACTTTATAATTTATTTAATCTTCATAACAACCTTATGACATAGGGACCATACTATCCCCATTTTTTAGATGGAGAAACTGAGGCACAGAGATTAAATCACCTACCCAAGTCACACAGCTAAGCAAGCGGTAGAGCCAGGATTCAAACTCAGGTAACCTGACTCCAAAATCCATGTTCTTACTCACACCACTAAGCAGCCATGTAGTTGTGGATGGAACATAATGTCTACTTACCTTTGGATGTGTTATGTGAATTTTAGCGCGCATCTTCCTAATTATATCCGTCTCAGACTAACATTTAAACTTTTATCAATCATATTCATAAACTCAATAATGAATGGTAACACTCACTAAAGTACTTCATTAGCCATTCAGGAACTTATTATTTTTAATTTTCTGAAAATGTTATCAGCTCATGCAGATGTGCACACACAGACAAAACACGGACTACTATGTATTAAATTATTAGTCTGTTTCAATGATCATACATCAGACTAGTTAAATATTCAACCAACAAAATACACCCTAATGGACAGAGTTAGACATCATTTAACTGGGTTATACTTCACTGATAACTGTAAAAGTCTATACAAATTTCCATACTTACCAAAAGGTAAGTCATCCAATTTTTTATTGCTGCCACCACAAAGTTTTATCCAATAGCTGAATACAGCATTAACATTTATTAAAGTCGCCTTAAACATATTTAATAGTTATTAATAATAATAACATCTTATTAAAATAATTTCCCCTAAAGAGTACCTATCAGTATTTCCCAAATTTCTCAGCATAACTGTATTTGCAGTTCCATTCTAAAATATTGGATACACTAGAAAGAAGACTAAAAGTTAATTATAATTTTATGAGGGATCTGGGATCAAACCAAAATTTATAGAACCCAATTAAAACTACAACATCAAATATATTCTTTGGGAATATAGGACCAAATCCAGACTTCTGGAAGTCTTATTAAGACAATAAACTAAATTTTGAAACAATTCCCAGAAGTGTTAATGCTAGAAGTGACTCTTCTCCACAAGGAGAAATTCATGCAAAATAAGCATGCCCTAAAAGCCAACTCAAACAGTGTGAGGGTGAAAGTAAAAGACATCTGAAGACAACTTTACTGTCTCATAATTTTTAAAAGCCCTAAGAGAAAATTTTAGGTTATAGTAGTATAAAAACATTAATTAAAGAAAATATGAAGATAAAAACAAGAGAATAAAAATTAATGAAACACTCCAGGAACAGGAGAAGGAGGGGGATTCTAATTAACCAAAGAGGAAAACAGAAAAAAAAAGACAAGGAACTCACGTGCAAAAACGTTTTTGGAATTTGTATTGAAAATTAATCATACAGAGTAATCATCATAAAATATGAGGTTCCATCTACTATGCTAAAGAGCTTATACCACATTTTTCCACCCACTCTCGATGAAGACATCCTCCACCATATACACAGGACAGGTTTTTCTTGATGCAATTTACTATGCCTATCCTCAACCCTAGGATATTTTTGTACCTAATCTCAAATTGGAAATGGGATGCTACCTATCCTCAAAATGTCGAGTTATTGGTAGAAACGTAGCTGCACATCTAATCGAACTTTTGTGCTCCACTACAAGTCCTTCAAGTGGCATTCTTGTTCATATGTAACTAAGACCACCTGTGTATTTTAAAATAGAAATCAAAACTTATGGAATACATTGTTCATCGATACAACGGATTTGCATTTTCCCTAATACGAGAATACAGTCTTAGTACTTATTTATCACTAAACCCTACCACTAAAGAGATTAATTCATATTATGTATATCCTTCATTTTATGGAATTAGTTTTCCAAGGTTAGCTACACAGTGAATCCTACTTTCCCACCACTGAAAAAGCACAGAAATATTCCCCCAGAAACATACTCCAATAAATAAGCCAAAAACCGTCTACTACAAAAGAAGGTTGATGCTTCCTTTGCTTCTGTGTCCTCACTGGTAACGATAGGTACCATGTGATATCCAGTACTCTTTACGAAAGGCAAGTGGAAACATGCTTCGAATTAGAAGATTCCTACACCCAGATGCACAATTGGGAGCAACTTAAGAAGTGTGGAATTGGAACTATAGTCCATTTACTCCCACCAGGCTCTGTGTTTCTACTTTGAGGGTGAAGGAAAGTTAAATGTGTGTTTTCAGGGTTATGATAATATGCATTTTAAACAAAAAGGACATTATTACATTATAAGAATCTTCCTATCTGAAAAAATATATATCTTATAATGGGGTGCAATTGCTAATACAGTAGACTTAGGTTATTTTCCTCTCTAAGTTACACTTTGTTTCATTAGTCTTCCTAAATAAACTCTCACTCCAATCTCCCAGATCTATGCTTTAAATTCCCTTAAAAGTTCTGTATTTAAAAAATCTTGTAAAAACAATTAACTAATACTAATTTTCCTTTGGGGGAAAAAAGCCCTTGGCGTTCTCATTTCTATAAAACAGCTAACCTCTGAGCCCCAGGGGTGAAGGAGGACCAAGAACCTCCCATTCCACTCTGCTTTCTCCCCTGAGCCACCATTCCCATGTCACTCTGAGCACTGGGGAGGAAAATGGATGGAGAGATGCTGCTCCACCACTTCGACCACTTCCTACTAACAACTTCTGCCCAAACTCCTCTTAGCAGCCCAAAGAGAAGTCCATTCCCATCACCGCAAAAGCCCATGATCTTTGGCCAGACATGAACGTCCTAGGGACGACTGCTGATGCTCCTCTTCACACACGAGAGGCAACTGCAACACAGCAACAGCCGTGCAGTGAGGACTGTCTGTGGTAGGCAGAATCGTAAAATCCAAGATCTTTGCTTCCTGATGTACACACCCTGCAGAATCACTGGCACTCTGAATATGATGGGATTTCACTCCCACGATTAGGTTAACTCTAAGAAAGCTGACTTTGAGAAAGGGAGATCATCCAGGTAGGGGTGAACTAACCACATAAACCCTTTAAGTCTAGGGCTAGAAATAAGAGACAAGAAGTCAAGGGACACTGGAGGGTGAGAGAGACTGGACACCAGGGATATTCTCCATAGCTGGCTTTAAAGATGAAGCCATGTGGCAAAGAATACAGGCACTATCTATGAGCTGAGAGTCGCTCCTAGTTGACAGCCAGCAAGGAAACAAGATCTCAGCTAAGAACTGAGTCCTGCCAACAACTGGAGCTCCAGAAGAGCCTCCAGACAAGAACCCCATCCATGTGACACCTTGATTTCTGCCTTCTGATATCCTGAGCAGAGAACCCAGCCACACTGCCCAGACTTCTGACACAGAGAACTGTGAGCTAATCAGTGGGCGCTGTTTTAAGCCACTGAGTTTATGGTAATTTGTTACACAGAGATAGGGACTCCTTGGAGACAAAGGATGGGGGCTGCTATGCAGCAGTAGGTTTCCTGTTAGCAACAGCAATACCACAGCAGGAAGACCTGACACAGAATGTAAATTTGCCCTGAAAACTAAAGAAGGGTCACCATAATGGGGAACATGCTTGGAAACTGCCCTGCTTTCATTCCTTCACATTTATCATTACCAGACTGTATGTATTAATTTGTTTGCTGTCTGTTTCACCCACTGGAAAGGAAGCTCCAAGGAACAGGGATATGTCTCTAATTCTCTGCTGAATACTCAGTACCTTAAAAAATGCCAGGCACAGAGGCATGCAATAAATATTTCCTGAACAACCAACCATCACAGTAAATTATTCCACATATGAGGTCTCTTAGAATAGGGAACTGAAATAACTACATTATCAGTTGGACATGCTGCATGCAACAAGCCCATCCTAACAAATAATTTTCCTTTAATACAAAACAGATACAGGTTATCCTGCTATCTGAAAGTGCGCTTTATACCACTTTGCTTTTACAAAAAGACCTACATTAGTATGTACCTGTTTTAACTAACTGAGAGAAATCCAAAGAGGCCTTTTGCTTTTATGTGAAAAGTGAAAAGAGTGTACAGCATTTTTCTGCAGTGAGAGAGCCATTCTGGAGGTAGAGCACACCCAGAGCAGAGTGCGCGCCCTCAAGCTCCTTCCCAGGGGCTGACCGCAGCATCTCAGCATCCAGCCGCCACAGCTTTCAACTCTGTCTGTGAGCACCTGCACTTCATTTCAATTTATTTGGGGAGGTTATTTTTTGGGTCTGGGACCACTCAAAAATTTTTCCCATACAAATTAATGGTAATTGCTTCTTCGCTTTACACCATTTCAGCTTCTGGAAGTTTCATAGGAATGCCCTACTTTCAGATAGCAAGGGAAACCTGTATGTATGTTTCTCCATCCACAGTTGTTCCATACATGCTTTTAGAGATGCTGACACTGATGCCACAACGCATTAGAGAACACTTGTAGCATGGTAAGCATGTCGACAATAACAGAATGGCATTTTAGTAAACAATATGATAGAGAAGAAATCACAACCTAAAACTGATTAAGATGAGGAATTTACTTTCAGTTGATGGAGCCAATTCAAGTCCTCGCTTCTTTCCACAGAACTACCCCACACCCTGCAGGGCCAGAGTTAAAGAATCCTAATTATGTTCAAAGAAACCCAGATCCAGAAAAATCTCCGGATGAGCAGCAGAGCTTATTTCTACAGAGCGGATCACATTTACATCTAGTTTCTTTGTTGTACTAAATCAAATGTTGCTCAAATTAAGTTTTAAATCTCTAATACAAAAGATATTAGTAATTAAACCTCTACTAGATAGACTACAGACTCAGGCACCTTCAAGAGAAGGTGACAGCAAAAGAGACCCAATTCTCTTTTAACACATCTCTTTTCTGCCAGAATCAATTACTTCTACAGCAGTTCCCAACTTAAACATGGTGCATTCCAAACACGACTTGTTGGTTGGTTACGTGGGAGTCAGGAATGCCTTTCTGCCCCACAGAATCACTGTTACAAACGGTGGTTAAGAAATGCAGCACTGTACTTCAGGTACATTACAGGGTTTTGTGGCCTGGCAACCACTACTATGTATTTCATCTGTTTATATTTTGTCTCATTCTTTAAAAAAGAGGGAAGGATAGAGGCTGAATCATCATATGTAGCAATTTAATGGGGTTTTTTTGGTAAGTACTGCAATTCCTAAACAAGTCTTTTTTTAATTGGAAAAGGTTAATCTTAAATTGGGACCACCTAAATTCAGCTTGAAAATAAAGTATGAAAAGCACATGTTCTACTTAAATATTCTTTAAAATGAATTTTATAACACAGAGAACAACAAAGTCCTATTGTGGGTAATTCACAGAAAAGCAAAATGATTTTTATCACCATAAATTCAAAGAACTTCCAAAATATGTTCAGAGTTCAGGGACAAATAAATTATCATTTAAGGATAACAAAAATACAAGTACACTGTTAATACATTCATTTATCTCCATACCCACCCACCAAAAGTAACAAGAAATTCAGATCTGTGACCAGTGCTGGTTCATACCCTGGAGTATGACTCAGAGACAAAAACTCTGCATAATAACTACTCTTCAAAATTATTCCCTATTCCTATGAAGATCTACAATCAGACTTCCTCAAAGCAGGATCCAAAAGGGGGGAGGAGGGGCGGGCAGACTTTCTCCTTTAAAGAAACAGTAATTGTCTGTGTGTGTATTTGTCCCTATTTGGCAGCCTAATTCATGTTTATGCCTAGACCTACAAACTTTATTTATTGAATTAACTAGTTCTGCTAAATCTCAATCATAAGAATAAGAACATGACCAAAAGAATGTTCTAATAGTTATTTTGAGAGCCAGGAATGTATTTTCCTCATCATTATCTTGTGCCTTTTCCACATTTCCCTTCACTCATTTATATTCCAGATAAAACTCACTAACATGCCAAGAAAGTATTTATCAATTCCTATGCGCTGATCAATGGGAATTGCCTGAATCCAAATATATAAGAATCACCAGAACGGAGTCTTCTCGGTGTATATTAATAAACAGTATCCCATCTTGCTATGCAAGTAATCACAAACCTTTCTGTGGATTTTCAACAGCACCACACATACCTTTCTGAAAGTCCTACGTCCCGAAGACTGTGAGGACATCAATGCTCTCTTCTGGTTCTCACTGGTTTGATCACTAGCTGCCTCTATTTCCACAGCAGATCCCTCTTCCTCGGCCATGCCGCAGTTATTTTCCAAAGCACGAAATGTACACCCACTTTAGGTGGCACATATATAATTATGAATCATGTCCTGAGAAACTATTGGCTTGTCAAGCTCTCAAGCCTTTCAAATTACAAAGTCTTACGGCTTTTTCATTTCATTCATTTATTTTTTTATAAAGATTTTATTTTTTTTACTTTTTCTCTCCAAAGTCCCCCGGTACATAGTTGTGTATTTTTAGTTGTGGGTCCTTCTAGTTGTGGTATGTGGGACGCCGCCTCAGCATGGCCTGATGAGTGGTGCCATGTCCGCGCCCAGGATTCGAACTGGCGAAACCCTGGGCCGCCAAAGCAGAGCGTGCGAACTTAACCACTCAGCCATTGGGCCGGTCCCATCATTTTAGTTTTTTATTTAAACTAAGTACACTCAGGCTCAGAGGATTTAGCAGGCAACAGTATCTAGCTAAAATTTAATACCATTATTTTATTGTCATTCCTTTAATTTTTCCATTGCCAACTATTTAAAGCAAGTGACATTAGTTTGCCATTTAGAGTACCAATACAAAGTTTCCCTTTAAAATACATGTGTTTAAGTAAAAGGGTCATTTAAAGAAATATATTAAGGAAATAACTGCATTTCAGAGTGGTCCTCAGAAAAATAATGTGTCACCCTGCTCCTGGTAGTTTCGTTGGGGCCGGCCCCATGGCTGAGTGGTTAAGCTCGCACGCTCTGCTTCAGCAGCCCAGGGTTTCCCCGGTTTGAATCCTGGGCACAGACATGGTACTACTCATCAAGCCATGCTGAGGCAGCATCCCACATGCCACAACTAGAAGGACCCACAAGCAAAAATACATAACTATGTACCAGGGAGCTTTGGGAGAAAAAGGAAAAATAAAATTGTTTAAAAAAAAAAAAGCATCAGAAATACCGCTCTGACCAGAACTGTGGGTTTTTCTAAACCCAATACTTTCTCCCCATTTTCTCTCTTCTGTAATGACCCCAAATTCTCAGCTAAGCTCCCGATTTTCAACTCAGGATATTGTACCAGCACATCTAATTTAACACCTCCAAATAAAACTCATTCTCTTCTAGATCACCACCACCTCCACTTCCAACCTCACCATCAAAAGCTAGCCTAATTCTCCTTCACTACCATTCACACAAATCTCATAACCTAGGCATTATCATTGACTCATCCCTCTCTATTCATTGAATTCTAGCAGTTACCAATTCATTCATTCTAAAAAACACCTGTTGGTTTCCTGCTACCATAAATTGTGTCATTTTAGAAAGCCATTTCTTTAAAAACTTCATAATCTGTGAGAAGAGAGATGTAGCCTTGTGGACTCTTTCTCCAAAACTGGCGGGGGCGGGGGAGTGAGAGGACATAAGATGGGACAGACTTGAAAAGGAAGGCTCAAGAATATTAACAGCGGTTATATTCCTAAACAGTAGAAATAAGAATAGGTACCATATTCTTCACATTTTTCTGTATTTTGTACGTTTTCTATACTTTCATAATCAACAAAAATACACTGCAAAAAATGTTCCCATCCAGACTCATTTCTCCATTCCTATTCAAGCATATTAGTTCAGACAAGACTCTCATTATGTCCTCCTGCCTGGCCTCTAAACTGACCTTTTTGAATGTCACTGTCCAATACATTATATACCTAGGTGCCAGAATAATATTTCTGAAAAGCTACTTTATTCAATTACTCTTCTATGCAACCATCTTTAATGACTCTTTACTGCCTATAATATTAAGAGTTGCCTACTCTACCAGCTTTTCAGGGGCTTCTATCATCTAGCCCCAATCCTATCAATATAAAAATAAGGGGAAAAAATACTATTATCATGAATCGAATATTAATGCTTTATCAGAAAGTTAAATGTAAGTTAAAACTACTTAAGATTCCAAATCTGGAATACTATTAATAATTCTGTTAAGCACTGTTTCTCAATACTCCTAAAACTCAGGTTTTTATTACAAACTCCATTTTTGAAAGACGCCATTCTAAAGAACTACACAAACAACCTGGATTGTGTTCAGCATGCAAGCTACAGTCCAGGTGACTGAAAGATATTAATGGAAGTATCCACACAACAACGATATACTTACATTGAAGCAGAGACATGAGAAAATAACTAATAGAATTTCTAATGGTATAAAATCAATACTAGCAGGTAAGTGCTAGGCCACCAGGCACAAAATAAATTAAGCTACGTATATTCAATGTATAGTTTTTGCTCTAAGTTTTCATTAGTTTGAAGCAACTGGTTTCTTTGTTCTGTAACTTATCACCTGAAAGTTCTAAGCTGTGTAACATTTAAAGGTGTTTACTTAGATGTAAGACTTCTTATTAGTCACTTTTGCCCAAGAGTATATATTCTGGGATGAGAGAGACAAAAGACGCAAGAAGCCCCTGCTCATGACGGCTCTTCAGCTCCCAAGGAACATCCAAATGCCTAGGGGATTCAGTCCTCATATCATTACCAGAGAATACTGAATCAAAACCTAGAAGCAACAGGGCTTACTCAGATTTTGGGAGGATTAAATGCCTGGTCAGCACTTAAAAGATGCTGAAAGTGACTCCTTAAATTTTGTGCCCTAAGGGACTCCTTCCTTCACCCTACTCCCGGCCCGGGATAGAGTCAGGAATACTGATAAACATCCTACAATGCACAGGTCAGTCCCCTACAACAAAGAATTACCTGACCAAAATGTCAATAGCACTAAATTTAGAAACCCTGATATAAAAGAAAGAACTTTAGTTAGAATCCCAGCTCTAGAACTTCTTAGCTAAGTGATCTTCAATAAATTATACAACTGGTCTAAGACAGTTTCCTCACGTTTAAAATAATCATGATGTTTATGTTGAAGGATTTATTGTTGACAGATTATGTTGAATGAGAATAAACTGATAGAGAAGCCCTTAGACACTCTACAAATGTTAGAATGTACTCCATTCTCAGATCGAGTACAAAAATCTTCTCTATCAGAGGTAGAGTTCTGGCCCTCTCAAAGACAATTTCAAAGTATGAATGAAACATGGTACTATAATTGGTTTATTTTCTGAATCTCCTATTAAAGTCTAAGCAGCCTTAAGGCAAAGTCCCTACTTTACCAAACTCTGTATCTTCAGCCTCTAGAACAAAGTAAGCATTGGATAAACATCTGTTAAATGGCCAAATTGACAAAGAAGCTCAAAGTGTCTACCTACTACAACAAAGCACTGATTGCACTGCATTGTGGAGAATTACCAAAAAATATATAACACACAATTCTTCTCCTGGAGAAATTTAAAAATAGTAGGAGAGATTGCTGGGAAGATGGCAGAATAAGGGGACTCTGAACTCACCTCCTCCCATGGACACAACAAATTTACAACTAACCTTGGAACAATTACCCCCAAGAGAGGACTGAAAACTGGATAAAAAGAACCCCCACAATAAGGGACAGTGCTGACCAGGGTGGAAGACGCAGAAATAGCTTTTTGGGGAGGAAAAATACACACTCTAGCCACAGTGCTTCATGGCTGGGAGCAATCTTAAAGGTGCAAAGCCTTCCCTGGAGGAGTGAGAGATCTGAGTCAGCGAACTATGCCACAATAAGCGTTTGAACTCAGCACAACCGAGATGAGCAACACAGTATCTGGCTCTGCTGGCTATTAACAACAATGGAAAATACCCCCAGAAAAGCTATCAAACATAAGAGAAAGAAAAGCCTGCCCTAAAAAGCCCATGCACAAATTCACCCATTTTGGAAAGCAACCTAAAATCATCAGAAAGAAAGGTGCACAGTCCCTTGGTGAAAAGAGACTCACTTGACAGGCTCTGGGTGCATCTCAGGGAGGAAGGAGGTGGCTAGGACCACTTCCCCAGGGACTGAGACACTGGCAGCAGCCATTATTGTGACCTAGTACAGGCGTGCTCACACAGACACCACCAGACACCCTTGGAGCTCCTTCCCCGGCCTGTTAGCACAGGGTTTGCCCTGCGCACTAGAGCACCTATTTAATCCAGCTCAGCCAGGGCAGGCAGCCTGCCCTAGGGACTGGCCCCACCCAACAGCAAGATCTCCAGCAACTTGTTGGACCACATAGGCACAGTGTGTGGGACCTCTGCAGTGGGGCCAGTGGGACGCCTTTGCAGGGCAGGGCGTGCATGAGGGGCAGGCCTGTGTTGGAGGAGTGTGAGGGGGCTCTGCAGCAGAGCAAGTGGGTCTGCTTCAGTGGGGCAGGGCATGTGCAAGGGGCAGGACTGTGTGGATGGGGTGTGTGGGCCTGCAGGCAGTGAGGCTTGTCAGCTGCAGACTTGTGCTTCTCAAAGAGCCATAGAGAGAATCTGCCCCACCTTCCAAAGCCTGAAACAACTGTGTGGGGCCAGGTCTGGGGTCAGCCCCACCTAGCTGCAATCCTGAGACAGCTGACAACAGCCTTGCAGCACAGAGGTCTACAGCAATTGTGAAGCCCCGAGCCTAGCAACCAGCCACGTTGGGGGCCTACTCACTTAACAGAAGAACTGCAGCAGGAATGTGTTATAAGACCTTGCAGCCAACTGTGCTGGGTCTCCTCCGCCCAATAAAGTGACGAAAGTGACCATAACAGCCTCATGCAGCTGAGGCTTACAACCAGCCAGCCAGGGGGACAGCCTAGCCTTCCCACGCACCTGCAGTAAGAGCAACCCCGCCACAAGAGAAGGACACATGGAGCTCACACAGGGGACACTCCTAGAACATTTGGAACTGGTGAAAAGAAAGAAGTACACTACTGGGCCTCATAGGGCATCTCTTACATAAGGCCACTTCTCCAAGATCAGAGAATGTAGCTGATCTACCTAATACATAGATACAAACACAGAGAAATAAGCAAAATGAGGAGATAAAGGAATAGGTTCCAAGCAAGGGAAGAGGTCAAAAATCCTCAGAAAAAGAACTAAACAAAACAGAGATAAACAATCTACCTGGTAAAGAGTACAAACTAATAGTCATAAGGATGCTCACTGATCTTGGAAGAAGAATGGATGAATACAGTGAGAACAAGGAATTGGAAAATAAAAAAACACCAATCAGAAATGAAAACTACAAAAATGGAAATGAAAAATTCACTAGAGGGAATCAATAGCAGAGTAGATGATACAGAAAAACGGATCAATGGGCTGGGTGAAAGACTACAGGAAATCACCCAAACTGAACAGAAAAAAGAAAAAAAGAATTAAAAAGAATGAGAACAGCCTAAGGGACCTGTGAGACAATATCAAACACACTAACATCCATCATACAGGTGTCCCAGAAGGAGAAGAGAGAGACACAGAAGGCCAGAACCTATTCAAAGAAATAATAGCTGAAAAATTTCCTAACCTAAGGAAGAAAACAGACATCCAGGTATAGGAAGCATAGAGAGCACCACACAAGATGAACCCAAAGAGGCCCACACCAAGACATGATATAATTAAAATGTTAAGAACCAAAGACAGAGAGAATCCTAAAAGTCTAAGAGAAAGGCAACAAGTTATATACAAAGGAAACCCCCTAAGGCTATCAGCTGACTTCTCAGCAGAAACCTTACAGACTAGAGGGGAGTGGCACAATATATTTAAAATACTGAAAGGACAAAGACCTACAGCCAGGAATACTCTACTAGGCAAGGTTATCATTCAATGGAAGAAGAGATAGTTTCCCAGACAAGCAAAAACTAAAGGAGTTTATCACCAATAAATCAGCCTTCCAAGAAATGCTAAAGGGACTTATCTAAATAGAAAAAAAAAAAAAAAAAATCACAAATAGGAATAAGAAAATTATCAAGAAACAATAAAATCACTGGTAAAGGCAAATATACAGTAAAGATAGCAGATCAACCACCTATGAAACTAACATGAAGGTCAAAAGACAAAAGTACTAAAATTATCTATTTCCAAGATAAGAGGTTAACAGATACACACACCAAAAAAAGAGGATAAATATGATATCAAAAACACATAATGTGGGAGGAGGGCAGTAAAAGAGTAGAGCTTTTAGCAAGAGGTCAAACTTAAGAGACCATCAATTTAATACAGACTGCTATATACATAGGCTATTATATACGAACTTCATGGCAATCCCCCTAACCAGAAACCTATAATAAATACACAAAAAACTAAGAGAAAGGAACTCAAACATAGTACTAAAGAATGCTATCAAACAACAAGGAAAAAGAGCAAGAGAAGAAGAAAGGAATAGAGAAGAATTACTAAAACACCTAGAAAAAGAGTAACAAAATGGCAATCAGTACACACTTATCAACAGCTACTTTAAACATCAATGGGCTAAATGTGCTAATCAAAAGACAGAGGGTGGCTGACTGGATTAAAAAACAAGACTCATACATATGCTGCATAAAAGAGACATACTTCAGATGCAAAAACACTCACAAAATGAAAGCAAAGGGATGGAAAAAGATACTCCATGTAAACGGCAATGAAAAGAAAGCTGGGGCACAAATACTTATATCAGACAAAACAGACTTTAAAACAAAACTAACAAGAGACAAAGAAGGGCACTACATAATGATAAAGAGAACAATCCAACAAGAGGATATAACACTTGTAAACAGCCATGCACTCAACATAGGAGCACCTAAATATATAAAGCAATTATTAACAGATATAAGAGGAGAAACAGACAGTAATACAATAATAGTAGCAGACTTTAACATTCCACTTACACCAATGGATAGATCATCCAAACAGAAGATTCATAAGGAAACACTGGCCTTAACACATTAGACCAGATGGACTTAGTAGGTATATACAGAACATGCCATCCAAAAACCACAGAATACATTCTTTTCAAATGCACATGGAACATTCTCCAGCATAGATCACATACTGGGCCACAAAACAAGTCTCAACACATTTAAGAACACTGAAATAACACCAAACACCTTTTCTGACCACAATGGCATGAAACTAGAAATCACCTACAGGAAGAAAATTGGAAAAGCCAAATATGTGGAGATTAAACAAAATGCTACTGAACAACCATTGGATCAATGAAGAAATCAAAGGAAGTATCAAAAACTACCTGGAGACAAATCAAAAACAAAATACAACACACCAAAATTTATAGGATACAGCAAAAGCAGTTCTAAGAGGGAAGTTTATAGCAATACAGGCCTACCTTCACAAACAAAAAAAGTCTCAAACAATCTAACAGTGTACCTAAAAGAACTAGAAAAAAAAAAGAACAAAACCCAAAGTCAGTAGAAGGAAGGAAATAATAAAAATAGAGCAAAAATAAATCAAATAGATACTAAGAGAAAGAGGAAAAACATCAATGAAACTAAGAGCTGCTTCTTTGAAAAGATAAACAAAATTGAGAAACCTTTACCAAACTACCAAGAAAAAAGAAAGGCTCAAATGAATAAAATCAGAAACGAAAAGAGGAGAAATTACAACAAACACCTCAGAAATACAAAAGATTACAAGAGAATACTATAAAAACTATATGCCAACAAATTGGATCATCTAGAAGAAATGGATAAATTCTTAGAATCATACAACCTTCTGAAACTGAATCAATAAGAAATAGAGAATTTGAATAGATCAATCACCAGTAATGAGATTGAAACAGTAATCAAAAACTTCCCAAAATATGTGTCCAGGACAGACGGCTTCCCTGGTGAATTCTGTCACTCAAAGAAGACTTAATACCTATCCTCAAACGCTTCCAAAAAATTGAAGAGGAGGGGAAGATTCCTGACTCCTTCTACACATCCAACATTAACCTGATACCAAAACCAGACAAGGACAACACACATAAAGAGAATTACAGGCCAATATCACTGATGAACATGGATGCAAAAATCCTCAAAATACTAGCAAACTGAATATATTAAAAAGATCATAGGGGGCTGGGCTGGTGGCGCAGCAGTTAAGTTCAGACGTTCCGCTTCAGTGGCCCAGGGTTCACTGGTTCGGATCCCAGGTGCGGACATGGCAGTGCTTGGCAAGCCATGCTGTGGTAGGCGTCCCACGTATAAAGTAGAGGAAGATGGGCATGGATGTTAGCTCAGGGCCGGTCTTCCTCAGAAAAAGAGGAGGATTGGCAGCAGATGTTAGCTCAGGGCTAATCCTCCTCAAAAAAAAGGAAAAAAAGGTCATATGCCATGATTTAGCCGGATTTATTCCAAGGATGCAGGGGTGGTTCAACATCCGCAAATCAATCAATGTGATACACCACATTAACAAAATGAAGAATAAAAATCACATGGTCATCTCAATAGATATAGAGAAAGCATTTGACAAGATACAGCATCCACTTATGATAAAAACTCTGAATAAAATGGGTATAGAAGGAAAGTACTTCAACATAATAAAGTCTATATATGACAAACCCACAGCTAACATCATACTCAATGGAAAAAAACTGACAGCTATCCCTTTAAGAACAGGAACCAGACAAGAATGCTTTCACCACTCTTATTAGCATAGTTTTGAGAGTCGGTCTGGTGGCGCGGTGGTTAAGTTGGCACATTCCACTTCTCAGCAGCCCGGGGTTCACTGATTCCGATCCTGGGTGCAGACATGGCACCGCTTGACAAGCCAGGCTGTGGTGGGCATCCCACGTATAAAGTAGAGGAAGATGGGCACAGATGTTAGCTCAGGGCCAGTTCCTCAGCAAAAACAGGAGGATTGGCAGCAGTTAGCTCAGGGCTAATCTTCCTCAAAAAAAAAAAAAGATGATGGCATGTATAGATTCTTATTAGCATAGTTTTGGAAGCCCTAGCCAGAGCAATCAGGCAAGAGAAAGAAATAAAACGGATGCAAATTGGAAAGGAAAAAGCCAAACTGTCACTATTTGCAGATGACATGATTTTATATATAGAAAACCCTAAAGAATCCACCAAAAATTTTTTAGAATAAATGAAAACAGTAAAGTTGCAGGATTCAAAGTCAACATACAAAAATCAGCTGCGTTTCTATACACTAACAATGAAGTAGCAGAAAGAGAAATTAAGAATACAATCCCATTTACAATTGCAACAAAAATAATAAAATACCTAGGACTAAACTTAACCAAAGAGATGAAGGACTTGTATGCTGGAAACTATAAAACATTGTTGAAAGAAACTGAAGACACAAAGAAATCAAAAGATATTCCATGCTCTTGGATTGGAAGAATTAACGTAGTTAAAATGTCCATACTTCCTAAAGCAATCTACAGATTCAATGCAATCCCTATCAAAGTTTCAATGACATTTTTCTCAGAAATAGAACAAAGATTAGTAAAATTTATAGGGAACAACAAAAGACCCCAAAAGCCAAAGAAATCCTGAGAAAAAAGAACAAATCTGGAGATAACACACTCCCTAATTCAAAATATAGTGCAAATCTACAGCAATCAAAACAGCATGGTATTGGCACAAAAAGAGACACACAAATCAATGGAACAGAACTGAAAGCCCAGAAATAAAACCACACATCTACAGATAGCTAATTTTCGAAGGACCCAGGAACATGGAATGGAGAAAGTAAAGTCTCTTCAATAAACGGTGTTGGGAAAACTGGACAACCACATGCAAAAGAATGAAAGTAGACCATTATCTTACACCATACACAAAAATTAACTCAACATGGATTAAAGACTTGAATGTAAGACCTAAAATCATAAACTTCTAGAAGAAAACATAAGCAGTATGCTCTTCAACACTGGTCTGAGCAGCATATTTTCAAGTATTATGTCTGACTGGGCAAGAGAAACAATAGAAAAAATAAGCAAATGGGACTACATCAAACTAAAAAGCTTCTACACAGCAAAGGAAACCATCAACAAAACGAAAAGACAACCCAACAATTGGGAGAAGATATTTGCAAACCACATATCTGATAAGGGGTTAATATCCAAAATATATAAAGAACTCATATCATACATCTCAAAAACAAAAAAACAAACAACGCAATTAAAAAATGGGCAAAAGATCTGAACACACATTTCTCCAAGGAAGATATACAGGTGGCCAATAGGCACATGAAAAGATGTTCAACATCACCAAATATCAGGGAAATGCAAATCAAAGCCAGGAGATATCACCTCACACCCCTCAGACTGGTTATAATTAACAAGACAGGAAACAACAAGTGTTGCAGAAGATGTGGAGAAAAGGGAATGCTTGTACACCGCTGGTGAGAATGCAAAGTGGTGCAGCCACTACAGAAAACTGTATAGAGCTTCCTCAGAAAATTAAGAATAGAACTACTATACGATCCATCTGGTCCACTGCTGGGTGTTTATCCAATGAACTTGAAGATACAAACGCACAAAGATACATGCACCCCTATTTTCATTGCAGCATTATTCACAATAGCCAAGACTTGGAAGCAACCTAGATGCCCATCAAGGAACAAATGGATAAAGAAGATGTGGTATATGCATGCAATGGAATATTACCCAGCTATAAAAAAAAAAGCATGAAATCTGGGGCCAGCCCCAGTGGCCTAGCAGTTAAGTTTGGAGCACTCCCCTTTGATGGCCTGGGATCGGTTCCCAGGCATGGACCTACACCACCAGCCAGCAGCCATGCTGTGGTGGGGGCTCACATACAAAAAAAAAAAGAGGAAGACTGGCAACAGATGTTAACTCAGGGCGAATCTTCCTCAGCAAAAAAAAAAGATGAAATCTTGCCATTTGCAACAACATGGATGGACCTTGAGGGTATTATGTGAAGTGAAATAAATCAAAGGGAGAAAGCCAAATACCACATGATCTCACTCATAAACAGAAGATAAAAACAAGGACAACAACAAAAAACAAATACATAGATACAGAGATTAGATTGGTGGTTACCAGAGAATAAGGGGGGAAGTGGAATGACAAAAGGGGTGTCTGGTGATAACCAGTAATTAGTCTTCAGGTGGTGAACATGATGTAGTCTACACAGAAACTGAAATATAATGATGTATACCTGAAACTTACATAATGTTGTAAATCAATGTTATCTCAATTAAAAAAAAAAGTAAGAGATACCTAACAACAAAACAAAATATACAGATAGGTTTTACACACAGTAGGCACTCAAAAAAAACTCACAGCTGAAGTCACAAATGAATACTAACAGGATGCACACAAAGGTTAGAATGAAACAGAATTAGCCAAGGAAAGGCTTTTTTTTTTTTTTTTTTTTTGCTGAGGAAGATTCACCTGAGCTAACATCCACTGCCAACGTTCCTCTTTTTGTATGCGAGGTGCTGCCACAGCAGGGCCACTGACAGACAAGTGGTGTAGGTCTGTACCCGGGAACCAAACCCAGGCTGCTGCAGTGGAGCACACCAAACTTAACCACGAGGCCACTGGGGCTGGCCCGAGGCCTTTTTTTAATTGGTCTAATCCTTCAGAGTACATGCAGCTAATGCCTTCAACAGGCAATAAAAAGCACACTTAAAGAACAAACATCAAAATGACAAGTGCTATCCTTTGTCATTTTAGTAATACTCAGCTGAATTTCACAATTCAGATAATGGTGGCATATTTCCACAGGTCCAAAGGCCATTTTAAGCAATTTTTTAAACCACATTAGATTTTAATGAAAGCTTATCAAATTCCTGACATCCAGAATCCATCTTAATTATCTTAAATGGTCTGAAACAGAATAGGACCAAAAGGGCTGATGCCCAAATGTCTGAACACTTTACTGAAAAGGCTGAGCTCAAGCATACCCAAAGTGTGTTAGAAGCAACTTTAAAATGCACAAATGTAACAATTATTTTTAAACCAACAATTTTAGAAAAATAGCAGTTCCTATCTAAAGCTTATATAAATATAAGACACTAGGTTTGCAAATGTCAGCAGACTTTTAAGATCCCTTTCTAAAGTAATAGTCTCCTTCTGTTTTGCTTGGTATCTTAATTTGCCTTTAGTTTCAAAACTAAGTTTGCCAACAGTACTCCTCTCAAAACCTCAGGAATTCCATCACTAGTTTTAAGCTAAATTAAAGGAAAAGAGATGCATTCAATCCATGGCAGAAGTATGCACAAAGTGTTTGCTGATGCTCAGAAAGAGACTGAGAAATTTAGACATGTCTGAAGGACAACGGCTACACAGTCAACTCTGTCTTCCTCCACCATAGAACCAAACAGAAAGAGAATTATTGCTACCACTTCAAGTGAGACCAGCACAGATATGTTAAACCAACTCAGCTATAATAGACAGAACATTCTCTTTAAGTTAGAGCCTTTGTATATGTTTTCACCTCAGGGAAGAATGGTTAGAGTACTCTTAAAAAATCCACATGGAGCCACACTTCTATCCTCTCCCCCAAAAACAATGCTTACAATGCCCTCAACACAGCCCACCCACTTGCCTCCAAAAAAACATAAAAAGTTTTTTTAAAAGGCCTATAAATGTTTAACACTTGGTTGTCTTTATCTCTAAACATCTTCTTTTCCATTCCATTTCCCTATTCTCAGACTCTACAAACCTTCCTGACAATGACAGACATTTCACTCTTCATCCCTCTTCATCACCTCCATCAAGCCCTACTTCAGCTCAGCTCACCTGAACCCCAGGTACCAGGAGCCCTGAACGGAACCAGTAAAAGAAGGAAGCTGCCAGGAAAGAAAAGCCCATCTCCACCCCTTGTGGCTCCCTCCCTACCCTACCCTCGCACTGCCACTGCCAAGGCCAAGCAGCAACCCAGGGAAGGAATTTAACCCACCTGAAGTGCATCCTGTGCTACTTCTCCCTCCTTACCCCTGACTTACCCACCGTTTGCTGCTCCCTCTAGGCATCTGGCTCTTTGCATATCAGCCTGTCTAACCCCCACTCCTCTGGAAGTCACAATCAAGGGCTTAGATTTTGGGTAGACCCAGTTCCCTAAGATAGGGATGAGGCAGGATGAACAAATTTCCACCAGTGGCATAAAGGGTAGTTTAACATATTGCAGTGTAATGGGTTACATCATTTTTTATTGCCTGACCTAGTAAACTAAACATATTTTCATATGACTTACTGGAAAAATACGCTCCTAATTCCAAGTTCATTTTTTTTAACTCCCCATTTCCCCTATCCCCAGCCCCTACCCAAAATCTTTTTTAAATAATTCATTTCCAAGACAGAGGCTACCTATACAAAAGATTAAAATTAAAGTGACTGCTGGCAATTAAAACAATATATTTTGACAAACAAGTGAATGCCAGTAGTTTGTGCAACATGAGTAATCCATGCTTGCAACACCATAATTAATAAAAATAAAGAAATAAGAGGAGGCTGGCCCAGTGGCGCAGTGGTTGAGTTCATACATTCCACTTTGGCGACCCGGGGTTCGCTGGTTCGGATCTTGCGTACACACATGGCACCACTTGGCAAGCCATGCTGTGGTAGGTGTCCCATATATAAAAAGTAGAGGAAGATGGGCACAGATGTTAGCTCAGGGCCAGTCTTCCTCAGCAAAAAGAGGAGGATTGGCAGCAGATGTTAGCTCAGGGCTAATCTTCCTCAAAAAAAAAAAAGAAAAGAAAAAAGTCTAGTTATACACAGCATATAACCAACAAGTGATCATACTTTTGCAAAAAGTACCCTATAAAACTAATACTTAACTTTAGAAATGGATACACCTAGGAGATCAATTTGGCAATATCTATCAAAATTTCTAACGCATTACCTATTGGCAAAGAAATTCCACTTCTAAAATTTAAAGTACGGAAACATTTGCACAGGTGTCAAATACGTACACAATACTCACTGCCACATTATTTATAAAAGCAAAAGATAGGAAACAAGCTTAATGTCCACCCCAAAGAGAATTTATAGTACATTCAACACAATGGATACTATATAGCCAATAAAAAGAATACATATGGTTGTAAATGTAGGAAGAAAACTACAAAAACATTGCTACAAATAGCAATTGCCTTAGGAGAGGGACCACAGTAGACTGAGAATGGGAAAAGAGACGTGCTTTTCACAACAAACCCTTTTGTACCTTTAAGTTTTGGATCATGTACACATATTACCCTTCTGTTAAAAATGAGTAAGTTAAAAATTTGTTAAAGATTTTAGACCATTCCCTCTGATCCTCTAAGCATAAATAGTTCTACTTCCTCGTTTGTCGGCAAGGCTAATTAGGACTGAGAACCTAGGCTACCACAGGTCACCAATAACCAACACACCAGGGTCGAGGGCTCACTTCCTCTTTCGTGAGAACTATGGCAACTCTGCATCAATCAAAATGAAGTATAACAGGTGACGAATTTATTTTTCCCAAAGCAAACTTTATTAGAGAAATAAAACTGTCTGCAATATAACTTTGTCAGCACTCTAAAAACCATATTCCACCAAAAGAAAGAAACTATCCGGCTGGAGTCTCTGGTTAGGGTCTAGAGCTCAAATGGCCACATGCACCAGAAATTTTCTGTAAAGAACCTAAGAGGTGGCCAAATCATGTGCATCCAGAAGGTCGTTACAAACAAGGGGAAGGAGGAGGACAAAGTCGTGGGCAAGAAACTCCAAATGCCAAAAGAAAACACTTTCGAGATACCATAGTTCTAACAGAATTTTCCTCTTTACCTCTTAAATTCCAAGTAAGATTGAACATAGTCGTCCCTTAGAAATTAAAACTCAAGAAATTGAAAGCAACAATCCAACCTCTATTTCAAACTAATTTTTAAATGTTGCTATTTAATATGATTTTTGGTTTTGCCACTAGATCAGGAGGACAATTAATACCACAGCAGCTGATACTAACCTGGTCTCTTCTTCCTCTGATTCAAAAGTTTACTACAATCTGACTGTTCGATTATAAAATCAGAAAACCAGAAAAGAAAGTCTTGAAAGAAGGGGTAAGTACATAACACGGAAACATTTAGGAAGAGGATCATATTTGCTTTTTGTAAAAAAAATATCCTTTTGGGGGCCGGCCCTACGGCCAAGTGGTTGAGTTCACGTGCTCTGCTTCGGCGGCCCAGGGGTTCGCCGGTTTGAATCCCAGGTGCAGACGTGGCACTGCTCATCAGGCCAAGCTTAGGCGGCATCCCACATGCCACAACTAGAAGGACCCACAACTAAAATATATACAACTATGTACTGGGGAGCTTTGAGGAGAAAAAGGAAAAATAAAATCTTAAAAAAAAATCCTCTTATTGCATCTCTTGTTAACATCATGCTTTGGCCATCTAAACACACAGCTATATCACTATGTACAATTTTAAATTTTACAGACTTAATGAACTGGTTAAAAAAAAAAAAACAAACTACACAGCCCAAAGGTTTGTTTTCACAACCAATTGTCTTATGAGGTTTAGAATGTATCTCAATAAATGAAAGAGGCTAGCTGGCATATCAAAAAATCAGTACATTCCTTTGCGAGATTCAAACAGACTAATGCCAAAAAAAAAAACCCCTCATGAAATAAAGGTATACTTAGGAAAGCAGGAGGTAAAAAGTGCCTCAGAATTAAAATGTGGAGTTTCCATATCTTGACATTTACAAAGAAAAAGGACAAGAATGTTATCAACTGATAATTTTCCCTTTTATTCTATATTATTCTCTATTTATTAGTACATTATTATGGCTCAAGAGTTTCTGAGGTACTTGATACACTCAATTAAAGAGTACTGCTAGAGGAAAATAAAAATTTGATATTCAGTTATTTTAGCCTGTAGGCAACTGTCTTCCTCTCCATGACCAATACAGGGCTGTAACCTCAGCAGGTTCAACCTGGCCGAACACCAGGAAAGGAAGTTTGTTAGATGAACAGTGTTCTGCGCACATATTTCTTCTTCCTAAGTGCTTTCTACTCTAATAATGAAATTAATCAAATTCGTACTCTTTGTTATTTAAAAAAAGAGTACTGCTAATAATATTAATTATAATCACATCAAAGTCAAGGATTAACAACTACACCAATGAACATTTAAATTCATATCAACGGTTTCCAAACCTGAGTCGAGGACCACCTAAGGGAGAACTGAGAGTTCCTTAAGCTATTTTCGAGATTTAAAGATAGCCTAACAGCCTCATATAGCGTCTGAAATAGAGCTTTTTACGCTAACTAAAACAACCAAATTTCTTTTGGGGGGGCTGAAATTAAAACTCAATATAGTAATATCAATTATTTCATAGTGATCAGAAGCTCTGGTTGTAGTTACAGTCTTCAGTAATAAAAACAGAAAACCCAACGAATTATGTAATAAACATATTTTGTGGAAAAATTTTGGATTCTAGCATCCGAAAATTAGTAGGAATAGAGTAATTTAGTTTTTTCTTAATGTTCTAGAAAAACAAAATGCAAACTAAAAATACAAACCAGACTCAAAATACTGACAAAATGTTTATCAGGAAAAGGTTTGCGTGCACTGGGTGAGGACAGAAAGACACCTATGAGTTACCCAAAAGAAATATCCTTTTCTTTAAATCCTAATGGCTCGGCTGATGCTTCATGAAATAACAAGTAATGACATGCATAAAGATGACTGATCAGAACCCAAACTGTGAGGAGAAATGGACAGGAGGGAGAGCAAGTCTGTGTCTGTTTTCCACTCCAGCACACGCCTCTACAGTTTATTTCCCAATTGCCTCAGCAGTTACAACACTGCAACCCCTTAGCCATAGTTCTCACAAACACATACCCAATATAAAATAAAACAAATAACCATAAGCCTAACCTTCACCTTGCAAGGTCCCCTCACTTTTCAAAGAGTTAGTACAAAAGAAACACTAAGGAGCAAAAGAAAACTAGGACCCACGATGCAGGATAATTTAAGACCACCACCCCCAAACACGACCTGAAGACCACTCAAGAGCCCTCCATGACTGGGTCAATCAGATGGCCTGACAGGCAGCTAGCACCTGCACAGGACGTAAGAGGACAAGCTCTATTCACACCTTCATAGCTCGAGGGACAAAGCCTGAGGCTCCACCACTTACCACCTGCCTGACCTTGGGAAGACTACTTAACTCTCTAAAGCCTCAGTTTCCTCATCTACAAAATGGAAATAAGAACAATAATTCAGCAGGAACTCTTTTAACAGACCACTGCTTTATCAATTTACAGAAATAAAGCTCTCAATCCCTCCTTCAATCACTCCCTGCGGGGCTGGCCCCATGGCCAAGTGGTTAAGTTCACGTGCTTCACTTCAGAGGCCCAGGGATTCGCCCGTTCAGATGCTGGGCGCGGACATGGTACCACTCATCAGGCCATGCTGAGGCGGTGTCCCACATAGCAGAGCCAGAGGCACTCACAACCAGAATATACAGCTATGTACTGCGGGGCTTCCGGGAGAAGAAGGAGGAAAAAAAAAAAGAAGATTGGCGACAGATGTTATCAGGGGCCAATCTTTAAAAAAAGAGAGAAAAAAAATCACTCCCTGATGCCTGCCACAGGTTGACCACTTGCACCTGGTAGAGTCTGCCAAGGAGACCACTTTCTTATATCTTTCCCATCCTCTGCTCTCACCAAATGAGGTGGACACTTAACAAGAGCCAGCTGTTGTTCCCAAACCAGTTCATGCCAACTTTACTCATTACTGTAATTAGGTAATTTAAGACTATGTAAACTGATGAATTATGAGAATAAAAGGGGTTGTTTCTCTGAAAACTATGTTGAGAAGTTCAAAAAGATTCAAAAGCTAATTATTTTTTAAGAAGTTATTATGGAATTAGGTGTATGTAAAACAGCTTTAAAAGAATGGGGAAAAAAGCATAAAACTGCAGAAGGACTTTATAATACGTTGAAAGTGCCTTTAAACCCGCTCCTCTGTAAGAGGGGTACTACAAGGACGTGTAACAGATGGCGCCTCATGGTGTGTGTGGGTTATGCTGAGAAGACAATCCAGAACTCTAATCAAAGGACCCAGCCACAGAGAAAAGCCTTGACCCTACAGGAGAAAAAATGGTGAAGAAATGTATATTTGAGCTAAAATTAAAAATGTATCATTTTTAATGATTCTTTGCTAACCACTTTTCAATTATCTACTAAACATCACATATGAGATCTTCATATGCAGCTACATCAAAAATTTATAGGAATACTGTGAAGACCAAATAAAGTAGACTACCTAAGCACAGTGCCTGGCACTTAGTAATATTCAGTTAAAAACTCCTGTTTTAGGGGCCAGACCCGTGGCCGAGTGGTTAAGCTTGTGCACTCCGCTGCAGGCGGCCCAGTGTTTCGTCAGTTTGGATCCTGGGCGCCGACATGGCACTGCTCATCAAACCACACTGAGGTGGCATCCCACATGCCACAACTAGAAGGACCCACAACTAAGAATATACAACTATGTACCAGGGGGCTTTGGGGAGAAAAAGGAAAAATAAAATCTTTAAAAAAAAAAAAAAACTCCTGTTTTACTGCAAAGGTTTTGTTACTGCCCTGACGGTCTACTGCTTTAAGGATATAGTACTGCTATCTTCCAAAACATACAGAAAAGTAAAAGGTACACAATTTCCTTGTTATTCTGTCATTTTTTATATTCATGTACATTACTAGCCATATAACTTCTCTGGTGGCCATCAAAAAAGTGAAGATGTCCAACACATCTGAGAGCCCCAGGAGACTGGAGTCTCCCAGGGTTATACTGAACGGCAGGATAACTTACGGGAGCACATTAAAATGCCAGCACACCCAGCACTGACAGCTGACAGGAAGAGAGAAAGGCAGCGAGGCGCCGGTGTGGTACTAGTGGAGGGGGCAGCAGCGCTGTGAAGAGGGAACAGCCAGGAAAAGACTGAGGGGCGTGAGTAGGAGATAATGGCAGAGACCAGAGAGGCGCAAGGCAGAAACTGGCAATCACCTTGCAGGTAACAAGCCTGCAAACTAAAGAGGTGACAGGTAAAGAGAAGGATCTGGTGATTCATCCTCTTGCTCAGAACTCTGAACCGTGGCACAGATATTACAATGCTTTTCCAAATTACTTAAAAGCAAAATCACATTTTAAAAATTTCATGTCGTTTTGACATTACAATCAATTTTACTCTTCATGGAAAAACTGCTACCTGCAGAAATGCACTCTAAAATTAGAATAATGAAGTACCTTTTCATCTATTAAGTTAGGGGGAAAGTAACACTAATGGCCAACCTAACAAGGACACTGAAACAGTACTAGTAACACCATCCTTTTGAGAAGTAATTTGACCCAATGTTTCAAGACTAATAAACTCTCATATCCTCTGGTTCAATATCACACATCTGGGAGTCTGCCCTAAGGAAATAACCAAAAATATGAAGAAATCTATATGTTCAAAGTGTTTTATGCAACATTTCCTACAATAGCAAAAATTAAGTATGATGGTGACACAGAAAATACTTAATATAATGTAAAGTACAAAAAAAAGCAGTCAACAAAATTAAGCATATACTATAAATATGATATAAAACATCACCTAAGAAAGGCTGCAAAAAAACTCCAAAATGATGACTGTATTAGAGTGGTGGGTTCAAAATGTTTTTTCTATTGTCTAACCTTTCTGAAATGTTATTTTACTTTTAGAATTTAAACACACTACATTTTTAAAACCTTTAAAAAAGGCTACATACTGTACGGTTTCACACATAACACTCTCAAAATGACAAATCTAGTGGGGGGGTGGTAAATACACAGAGGTAGCACTAGAGAGTTCTGTGGTAATGCAACAGTTCTCTATCTTGACTGTGGCAGTGGACACACAAAACTACACAGGGGATAAAATTGCTCAGAACGATAGACACACACAAATGCAATTTTAACAAATGGTGAAATCTGTATACATTCTGTAGTCTACTTAACAGTAATGTACCAATATCAATCTCCTGGTTTTCATATTGTATGACAGTCATGTAAGATGTCACCACGGGGGAAAACTGAGTTGAGTATAGGACACTGCTATTTTTGCAACTTTCTATGAGTCTCTACCTCAAAAAAAAAAAAAATACACGCGCTTGTATGTATAATATTAAGCTTTTTTTTTGAGGGGGTGGGAGATAAGGGAATGTAAAATAAGCCGCGTAATATATAACTTCCAAGGCGCTACTATCTACTAACTTCACAAAAGCCCAGAGCAGGCAAATGGTAGTCTTCAGATTGAACGTAATTTACTCAGGTCAGGCTTTAATAAAAGCCTTCAACTTAAATGAAAGTATCAGTCAATTTCCAGAATATGTTTAACTGAATAGTTTTGAATCTCAAACCCTAAACTTACACAATCCATTAAGCAATAGCCCTCAGAATTTTCTCTCTTGCCAGAAAAGTTTCAACAAACATAAATAAGACTTTCTTACACATATTCAATTTAAATATATAAATGACTAATACACACAAAGGATATAAAATTCATCACCTCTGGATTGTGCTACATGACAGCAACCACATCTATCCTAATTCACCATTTTAACCTCAATGCTTACCTAGCAGGCTCCCAACAACTATTTACTGAATCAATTAGTCCATGGGTGAATTCAAGTTCTAGCCAAGATTCAATGCCCAAGTCGCTTCAGCTTTAACTGAGAACGGGAGGTAGAAGGCAGGACACACGAGAACAGAGGGATGCATGTGGACAGGGCCTAGCTTCTACTAATTCACCAGGTCAAAAGATTACATTAACCAACACTACATCCTATAATCAGTGCAAAACTTGACCTTGGGAAAACCTTAAATCCCTTCTTCTCATCACCCAAATCTTAAGGACTTGTTTAATAACTAGGAAAAGAACTGAACTAGTACCATAAAATCTGCCTCACTAATCTTTATAACCTAATGCTTTCAAGAAAGCCAAATTTTCTTTGCTATGTGCAAATCCCTTAACTTTCTGACCTGAAAAATCTCAGCTAGAATTATGTAAAGCATCAAAAACCCCTTCTGCACAAGCTTTAAGCTCTCAGCAATGATATGCATATATCTATTATATATACTTATACACTACATATATCTATATTCAGATATAAATATAAAATATACAAATAATACAACTACAATAGAACTACTACCTTATAAGGCAGTTAAGTCAGATAGCGACTCATGTCTACATGTTATTTATTCCTTCAACAATCCAAAGTACTTACAACATAACAATGAACAAGACGACATAAAGGAATCCATATGCTCAAAGGCATTTTCTGCAACATTTCCTGTAACAGCGAACACTGAGTATGATGGTGACAGAGTAAATACGTAATATACTGTTAAGGGCCATGCCCTAAGTTTACAATCTATCTAGTGACTTCAAAGGCAGTTACAGCTAGTAAAAAGAATCTTAAGAAAATCAGGGTTTGAATTCCAGTACTACCTCTTATTAGCTATGTCTCTGAGTCTTAATTTCCAGAACTATAAAACAGGTACTATTGTCATAAAGATTCAAACAAAATCATAAAATATAAAAATGCTTGACAAACTAGAAAGCAGTATACAAATGTAAGGTATATTATGATTGTACTTAGCTTTTCACTAAGAAAAAACAAAACAGGTGGACACATCACTGTAGAACGCTTATTAGTTTCCTGGGAGAAACAGTAACTACACAGCGAGGAAAGCAGACAACACCTTGACCAAAATTAAAACTCCCAATGAGGGGCAAACGGACAGTACGTAAATCCAGATGTGATATCGTGAGAGGGACACATCACTTTTGTAGTAGTCTGAGTGAAAATAAACAAACAGCCTGAATCAAATCGCGAGGCAAATCAGATCAAATCAGACAAACCCAAATTGAAAAACTTTCTATAAAACAACTGACCTGTATTTTTCAATTGCATGAAAGACAAATAAAGGTTAAGGAACTCTTCCAAATTAAGGAGACTAGAGAGAAAAGACAACTAAATACAATACACAGTCACACTGACAGAATTAGCATATAAAGTGTGGATTACAATATTCATCAATGTTAAATTTCTGGAATTTGATAACGGTACTATGATTACATAAGCAAATATCCTTATTCTTAGGAAATACACCTTGAGGTATTAAGAGGTAAAAAAGTATGCAACCTACTCTTCAATGGTTCACGAAAATAAGTAACAATGTGTGTGTATGCCACAACACAAATATGGCAAAATGTTAAAAATGGGTGATTATAGGTAAAGGGTATAAAGCAGTCTACTGATGCAACTTTTCTATAAATTTGAAATTATTTCAAAATAAAAATTTTAAGAAAACAGGATACTTAACCTCCAGGGATTTACTTATAAGCTCTATGTTATACAATTTTTAAGTACTATTAAAAATCACTCTGCAAAATTAATACAGAGAAAGTTCTACGGAACTTCACACTCAAATTACAAAACAGGTAAGAAAACATGGCACCATGAGCAAGAGCCAGCAAAACATACAGCAGAATCATATCTACAAACCTCAGATATTGGAATTATCAGACATAAAATATAAAAACAAACACATTTAATAGGTTTTTAATAAGTAAAAGATATCTTGAGAACATGACCAAGAAAAAGAATAACACTACCGAAAAAGGGATAAAGCAGTCTTAAAAAAGAACTAAATGAAACTTCTAGGAACAAAAAAATACAGTAAATGAAATTTTTAAAAACTCAATGAACCTATTACAACATGGATGAACCTTGAAGACATTATGTTAAGAGACACAAGCCAGACAGAAAAAGACAAATACTGTATAATCCACTTATATGAGGTACCTAGAATAGTCAAATTCATAGAGACAGAAAGTAAAATAACTGTTGTCAGGGGCCAAGAGGGAGGGATGAGGAACTGTCATTTAATGGGTACAGATTTCAGTCTGTGATGATGAAAAAGTTCTGCAGACAAGATAGTGGTCATGGCTGCACAACAATGTGAATGTACTTAATGTCACTGAATTGTACACTTTAAAATGGTAAATTCTATTTATGCATATTTTACCACAATAAAAAAAATGCATATAATAGTTAAAATAAAGTGAAAAAATATAAAAAATTCAATAAACTGATTGAGCAGAGCTGAAGCGAGAATTAGCTAACCGGAAGGAAAGACATTCATTATCCAGAACCCAACACAGAAAGATGAAGAAATGAAAACACGAAAGACAGGTGAAGAGGCGGGGAGGGTAGAGTAAGAAGATCTAACAAATAACAAACTTCAAATACAAGTTCCAGATAGGAAATAAGGAGGATAAAATTTGAGGAGAAAATGGCCAAAAGTTCTCCAAAGTTGGTGAAAGACACCAATCTTCAGATTCCAAAGCCTAGTGAATTCCAGGCATGACAAATAAAAAGAAATCAACTTCCAGATATATCAAAATGAAAGTGCAGAACGCCAAGGACACAGAAAAGATTCTAAAATTAGCTGTCATGAAACAGATACCTACAAAGGAATGACAGTTACACGGATTACAGATTTTTCAACAGCAATAAAAGCCATAAAAGAATATTATAAGATTTTTAATGAATAATAACAAAAACTAACCGCTAGCATAGACTGCACACTCAGAAAGACCATCTTCAGGAATGAGACTAAGATAAAGATATTTTCAAACAAAAAAAGTTTTCCAACAGACTCTCACTGGAGGAAATTCTAAAGGACATATTTCAAGCAGAGAGAAAACAATCTCAGATCCCAGACAGCAGGTCTGAGAAGCACACAGAAATGATGAGTAAAGACACTTGTAAATATACAGGCGAATCAAAGCTACAGTGTTTAAAACAACGACGATACCTAATCTGTTGTGAGTCAGAACTAAAATAAAGGAAAACTACATAGCTTTGAACTGCCAATCTGCAAGAGAGGGAAATGGAATTTTTTAAATATACTAATTAAAATTAAAAAGAAATGCAAGGAACTGATTAACGCAGAATTCAGACGGCAGTCACATGGGAAGCACGTCAGAGAACACGAGCACTGAGAAGTACAGAGGGGCCTCTATGTTTTAAGCTGGTTTAGTGGTACATGGTAGTTCATTTTACAACTATTTACATTGTACATTATGCTATTCTTTTGCAGTAAAAACAAATTTTAAAAATCAACACAGAAGAAAAGAATCAGAAGACCAGCGATTACTCCATAAAAATCCAGACTAATTCATAAATGTTGGTCTTTAAAACTTAAAGAATAAAAAGATTCATTATTTCATTCCACAAATACTTCTGGAGTTCCTAAGCTCTGCCTATATAACTGAGCTTGAGGGGTGGCATGAAGATGTCTGACCTCTCTTCTGCTGGTCCTCTGAACCCCAGAGATGCACTACAGCAGCCGCCAGGCACACCTAAACGAACGGAGCTCCTCTGGAACACTAGACACAGCTAATGCTCAGTAGCCGTACTGAGGGCCACCACGCTGAACGGCAGAGAGAACACGGCCATCACTGAGAAAGTTCTACTAGACAGTGCTCCTATATTCTTGTAACACTAGAAATATGAAAACTGAATAATCTTAAATATAAAAGTAAGAACATCTTAAAATTAAATCTCCTTTTAAAGGTATTTTATTTCTATGAAACTATAACTCCGTAGTAGCATTTAAAACACTTTGCTGTTTGTTAAAAATATACAGAAAGTGTCAGAAATTGTTCACCATCCCCTACATCTCACCAAAAACCATCAGAATACAGGATTTTTTTTTTAATGAGCCAAAATTAAATAGTTAAGCATGGTGTTACTAAACTGTAATAGAAGCCATGTCATGGAGATGCAAAAGTCCCCAGGATGCACCTATCACCCCTTCTCAGTTGAGAGTGCTTTGAAACACTGTTTACATACATATATAACAGCAAAATGCATATGAATGTTTAAAAATGAAACCGTATAGGCATCATGAAATTTTTTACTTACAACAGGATACTTTTGGGCATATCTCTAGACTTCTGAGCATACCATTAATTCCTGCCATTAAGGGTACTTCAAAGTAAAACTTTAAGCATTGTTAAAATAAATGAATTCTATATGATTTTTCTATTTACCAGAAACAAAGATACACAAGAAAACTCTATAAAACAATAACATTCTTAATATCTAAAGCAGCAAACCTCCAGTTTTCTTTAAAATTAAAGGACAGAGGGCCCAAGCTATTTCAACTTAACCTGAACATTTTGCTTTCAGCATCGTAACACATATCAAAGATTTCTATAGCACTCCCAATTTTTTTAAATTACCTAACCACAAACACTCAAAGGAAATAAAGGTTAAGCCTTAATTTAACAGTCACTTGGGCTAGGTTTGCACCTTAAGTTCCTCCCCACCTCTAAGTGAACCAGGTTGTCCACACGCTTCTCATCTAGAGACTGAACGCAATTTCACTAAGCGCTTGTGCTAATAATTGGTCTGTGTCCCCAGGAGGACTTCCGTGGCTCCGCTTACATAACAGATGATGCAAAGTGCTGAACCATTCTTTCTCCAGAAAGCATTATGAATACTGATATTTGTACAAGGTTTACTTGCTATATTAAATAGAAAAGCTTTTCTCGCTCTAGCTTCAACAATCTTTTCTGCAGAAACGGAAAGCCAATCTCTACTACTTCACTATGCCAGAGGCGAGTTATTTATCTTGTTGGCTAATCAACAGAGCAATGACTTAGAGCAGCACCCCTAGACAGCCCCCGCCAGTTTGCCAGTTTCCTCCTGGGATTCTGGTTGAGAAACACAGCCTTAAACAAATAATTTGGAGCAACTTATTTGCATTTAACTGAAAACAATCTGAACTGCTCCTTGAAATGTTCTGTAAGTATTAACGTAAAACTCGACAAAGTTAAATTTAATGGTGGTGGGAATCACAATACAGTCCCTAAAGGGTAACAGAAGGATAGGAGGTACCCCGAACCTAACTTGAATATGGGTAAATGTGCTGGATGAGTACTCTCCCACAATCCCCCGGTTTTGTTTAAGCGAAGATTTTCAGATTTCATAGAACCATAACCTGAAAAAAAAAAAAAAGGGAGGACCAGCATAGAGTTGTCAACTTTTATTTTCCAAGACATTTAAAAAGAAAGTAACTACCCATTACCATCACCATTATTTCATAAAAGAACTAAATACACCAAAACTGGGTAAAAGACAATTTTAGAAAAAAAGATTATCCTTTAAATTCAATAGATTTAGCTTTATGAAAAGCTAACTCATTCTCACTTCACTTCAGGCAAGTGAAAACTTCATCATGGACTGACACCACACCACAGTCCAGCATTTGGGAACCACAGGTCTAAACAGCTAACTCCCACTTGGAAAAAGAAAGCCAGGGCAGGACATGCCCAAACCAAATATTAACCTATTCAATAAAGAGGAAACAGAGGCTTGGAGGGGTTTAGGGACTCTTCCAAGGTCACAGACCAAGAATTTTGACACAGGTGTGTCTAATTCCAGAGTCAGAGTTCCTAACCATTTTGCCAAATTTCCTCTAATATTCTTCCACTCGTATAAAGATCCACCCTAATCCAGTCACCTTTGTGACCAATGACAACCGAGGAATTTCCAAGGCAGCTGGGGGGAGTGAGAGGTGTACTCCCTGGCCATCATTCAGACTGAAGCTAAATGGAACTCCTGACCTTTGCCTCATTAATACCAGGCTCAGTGCAACTAAGCCAACCAGCCCAGACAAAGCACACACAAAACCCCCTGCCTCCAACAACCTGATGCAGGGGCCTTAGGACATTCCCAAGTGCCTGCAAAACAGTGAAAAACATATTCCTGAAAAACAAAAGGGACATGTGAATTCTCAAGAAGAAAATAAACACTTCCATGGTAACTGAGTCTAAAAATAATAAACTTGCCCTCAAAAAATTACAACTCTAAGCCTCATTCTGCAAACTATTACAATATTTTACACATTAATACACAGGTTCCCACTATTTAAATATCTAAACAGAAAACCACATGAAATTCTATAAATCTACACTTCTTAAACAGTTTCCAATTAAAATATATGGTTTTTATATATGTATCATTATATGATGGATAAAAGTATCTTATCATTCTATCCCTCTAGGATAATCAGAACATTAGAGACAAAACTACTCATGTTAATCAACATACTTATATAAGAAAGTTGGAAGAAAAATATATAACTAAATATCATTTTCTATGAAAGGCATTATTAGCAGCCAGTAGTAACAGGAGGCACAAAAGTTATCTTTGAATATTCAGAGGGTCTTGATAATGAAACCAAACTTGAAAGCCATAATATAAATAAATAGAATACTGTATCAGAGATTTGCTTCCAAATCCTCATATACCACTTGCCAACAAATGTCCAAAAGAAATGACCAAACAGCTCTTAAGTAACAAAAGACTGACACTCTGGACCAAATGATTCTGAAACAGTTTATCCTCCCTGAAATAGGGTGATGATAGCATAGTATTCTTGCTGGCAATGGCAAGAAAACTTTACTTCCCAATTGGATTTTCAATGATCAGATTCTTTCTACTCCATCTGAATCTGCAATGTGAGGGAGCAGTATACACACTATCAAATTTTTTACCCAGGGCATAAAATTATCTATTTAGTGTCTTTTCCTTCTGTTTTAAACAGATGCCACTTAACACAAAGGGTTTTTTTTTTCTTTCCCCTCTAAACTCTCCCTTGGCTCTTTCATCTCCTCCTTATATACAGATTCAACTAGTCATCTATCTGTATTATTCCCTACACCTATGTTTAATATATGCCTAGCACTGACCTCTCTCATGAACTACAAACCCACATTTCCAAAAGCCTCTGGGCATTTCCCCTGTTTGGCAAGTATATAAAAACTCAACATATTCAAAACTGATCTCTTCATGTACCTCCTTGCCCATACTTCTAGGAAGAGTACCACCACTGCCATCACCCGCATTTACAGTGACTATCATCTTCAACTTCCACTTCCTTCAAACCTTCCCCATAACCCCTCCTCCTACCCACCTACTAAATCATCCCAATGCCTTGCCTTGGCCAGTATTTACAATATACTGAAAGTCAGCTTTCTACAACAAATCATTCTACACACTACACAATTAGACCTTGGTAGTTTCTCACTACTTCCCAAATGCTGAACTCCTAAATACAGCTTTTAAACACGCTCCACGATCCGGCCCCAACTTACATTTCAAACCTCATCTCCTATTCCTCAAAATGCACCTTATATTCTAAGTAATCTGGTCCCACTAACTTTTCTCTGAGTACACAGTGAACTTTCCCACCTCCACAATGGTGTTCACATCATTCCCTTTATTTGAAAAGCCTTCTTCACCCCCTCCTCCCAACCCCTAAATGTCTGTCTTAGAAAAGTCTTACCCTCTGCAATATTGAATGCAGGTACCAGTATATTGGGAAGTAGTATGATGTAGTGGAAACGCATAGGCATTGGTACCAGGCAGATCTGGATTCAAATTGGGGTTCAGTTACTGGCTAGCTACACAGTCCAGGCAAGCTACTTAACATATGTGAGCATGAGTGACCTCATTATTAAGACGCTTACATGTTGTTGTGAAGCTTAGAAAACGTATGTAAAGCAACTAGCACAGAGCGTGGTGCTAAGTGCGCAATCAGCAGCAGCTTCAGAGCTCCCTTCCTAAGTATTGCTCTATCTCCACCACCTTCCCTGATTACTCCAGCTAAAAATAAACCCATTTTCCTTTCCTACAACTCCAAACTTTAGGTCAAACCTTCAAGTACTAAGTATTTACATATTTTTCTTTATGTTGTAAATTTTCATGCAAATATCTTACATCCTCTTCTAGATTTCAAATTCCTAGACCAAAGAATTAATCTTCATATCCTATAATGCCTAACAGAGCTTTTCATAAAGCACACGCCTTCCAACTAGGAAAAACTTTTAATATGCCTAAATACAATTCACCTCTTCATGATTTCTGACATACCTTAGAAAATTACTGCCAAAACACAAATCTAAGTTGCTATGGCTGTATCTTTATTTGTTCCCACATGGTTGCCTAACAGCTTGATGCCTAACAAAGCAAATGTTCAATATCTGCTGAACTGACTTGAACACAATAAAATTTACAATGTCTAACTGTATCTGATTTTCCCCAACTACCTTTTCTGCTCCTTCAATTCTTGAAATATTTCCCTTCAAAACAACAGTTATATCCACACGTTCAGTATGGATCTATAACTGTATCTACCTGGACTCCTTTTCCAGATTGTCTCAATCCCAATATTCCAACCGTATGCTCTAAAAAAATTAAGCACTTCAAATGTCTAAGAATCTACAGTTTCTTGCTAAATCCAAAAGTTGGGCAACTAAACTTCCTCCATAATTTTTTCCAGGGACTTTAAAAATCATCCATCCTTTGCCTGCTGAAGATCAACAACCCTGAAATAAATGTTCTTTTGCATAGGCAAGCTCACTGAACTTGTCACTTCAGTCTGTTTTCCCTAATTCACAGTATTACCTCCCCTTCCAATGGTGGGAGGAGAGAGAATGAGATAAGTACCCAAAAAACTACAATATGAGTCCTAATATTAGCACAAGATCATAAGTGCAGTCTAGTGTCACTGGTCTCACCAAGGCAATTTGTGTGTACCCTACATGGGAAAGCAATGGCCATCTGCCCAGAGTCATCCCCTGCAGTAACTGTATCCCCTTAGGACCATAACTCAAAAATCACCATCAAATGTGGAAAACCCTTGTTTCCTACAAACCTGTCAGCAGTTTATTACATAAAATCTGTTCACTAAAAATAACTACCTATGCATCACTTTTTCCTCTATTTTCAACTTGCCCAAGATAAACACCTCACAAGTTAAAAAAATAAATAAATAAAACAAAACAGAACACCTCTGCCCACCTGTGTGAATCTCGGCACGCAGCAACAGCTGCAACAGTACGCGGAACCTCTTAACAGTTACCGAGAACAATTTTTCTTTAAAAGTTAAGGAAAATGACAGCTCCAACTATGAACGTATACAAACTTGGGGGCAGAGGGGGTATAACAATTCCCCAACCTTCTGCAATCCATTCGTGCAACAAACGCAGACTGAACTCATCGCACAAGTGTGACCTCGGAGAGCCACAGGAATTGGGAGATGAGCAGATTAGAGAACAGCATCATTTTCTTAAGTCTGCAAGAAAATACGGGAACCCACCTGAACTACCGATTTTCTCAAGCAAGCTGTTTTTGAGAAGCGACTTCAACAGCAGCTTGAGCGAGCTCACAGGGTGTGAGACGCAGGAGGCAGGCCGGTGCCCGGGGCCCGCGTCTGCAGGACCGGCCCGAGCGCAGTCCAAACCGGTCCCGGGCAACCCCCAGGCGGGTCTGGACGCCGAGCCTGCCGAGGATCGGGCCTCCTCCCCCGCCACGCCCCGCCCCGGCCTGCGGGCCACCCCGGGGCCGGCTCAGCGCCGAGCCCCAGGGAGCGCGGGACGCGGACCGAGCCGGGGCCCGGCTGCGGCCGGCGTCCAGCTCCCGGCCCGGGGCGCACCCCCGAACCAGACCCGGAGGCGGCGCGAGGCCCGGGCGGCAGCGGAGACAGGTCGGAGGCACCGAGGCCCCGCCACCCCAGCGCGTCCCCACAGCTACAAGGCTCGGGACCCGCTGCCGCGTCCCGCCCACCAGCGGCCGCCGCCCGCGCCTCCCGCCCCGGGTCGCGAAGACCGCGGCGGCCCGCGCCCCTTCCCCCCGAACCAGACGGCCGAGCCCGCGGCGCGGAGCCGGGGCGGGCAGGGGCCCCGGCCGGCGCAGACGGCTCCCCGGCACTCACCGTCGGCCCGGCGCGGCGGGGGCGGGGCGCGGGTGGCGGGCGCTCGCAGGTCCCGGGCTCCGACCCGGCAGGAGCCCTAGGAGCCTACCGAGCCTCCGCGGCTGTGCCCGCAAGGCCTCTCCGGCCCGAACCCTGGAAAAGCACTTCCGGGGGCGCGGGGCAGGGAGGGTTTGGCACCGGAACTGCTCGCGGGCTGGGGCTGACGGGGCCCCCCGGGGGGCGGGGCCTCTCCGTGCGGCGCCCGCGGCCCCGCCCCCGGCAGCTCGTCACCCCGCGGCCCCGCCCCCGGCTGCTCGTCGGCCCTCCTGAGGCGCTGTCCCCAGCAGCTCGTCAACCCCCGCGGCCCCGCCCCCGGCAGCTCGTCACCCCGCGGCCCCGCCCCCGGCTGCTCGTCGGCCCTCCTGAGGCGCTGTCCCCAGCAGCTCGTCAACCCCCGCGGCCCCGCCCCCGGCAGCTCGTCACCCCGCGGCCCCGCCCCCGGCTGCTCGTCACCCCGCGGCCCCGCCCCCGGCCGCTCGTCAACCCAGCGGCCACACCCCCGGCTGCCCGTCAACCCCGCGGCCCCGCCCCCGGCCGCGGCGGCCCCGCCCCTGCCCCGGGCCTCCCGCATCCGTCTGGCGGTCCGACTTGACAGATGAGGACACCCAGGCTCGGAGAACTGAGGGGCGGGGCCCCGCGCGTACCCTGACCTCCTGACTCCAGTGTTCCCCCGACTCCAGGCCACCTGCTTTAAGAATCCTAAGAGTTAGGTTTACTGAGCGCTTCCTGCGCGTGGGCACTGTGTAAGGAACCGTCCCAAACCCCTGACGTTGGCCTGGTCTCTGCATCTTGCGGAAGAGATCCGCCGAAGGTACCAAACCCACTACCGCCAAAAACGTCGGCTCTTGATTTTATTTTAACTCGTGTTGTGTATGCAAATCTCATCTACTCCTAACAAGAGTTTTACATTCTTTAAGGGCAGGAACCAAATTATACTCCTATACTCCTGTATGTATTTCATCATAACTTGGAATTTCAGCAGAAGCCGAGAGCTGGGGGGCTCTGGAATCTTATTGTCTGGATCCTGGAATTTACTTTTACTTTTTCACCCCAAGTTGCTTGGCCTCTAAGCTTCAGTTTCCTCATTTGTAATGTATTTGATGTGTGTGTGTGTGTCTGTACAGGTGCATGTATGATCATCTGTACATCATTGTAGGAATTCAAAATGAAAATGCGTGATGAACACTGACTGCAGTGTACCTGGTGCCAACGCAGCACTGGGTAAAAATCACCAATTCTCATAACTCATCAACAATAGGGACAATTTCTCCTCCAGTGGAGTCACTCTAACAGATGGTAATGTGGGTTAGCAATAGGCAATAAGAAAGGTTAGCTAAGGAAATAAGAAAAGAGTAGAGGTTTTGCAGTGGAAAAGAAAGAACGTCCTAGGGCCAACCCGGATACTTGTGACACTGTGAACTGAGACAGTATGAGGGCCCACAGAGTCAGATGCCACGCAGGGAAAGGAGGGGGAAAAAGAAAAAGGGGTTTCTCAAGTATAAAACTAGGAAGACACTGAGCATCTGAGGCAGATTCTGTATCTGAGGCCACCTACGGGGAGGCGGGGTGGCAGGAATGCCTCAGCATGCATGCTATCTGCAAAACAAATTTAGCAAATTAACAAATTAAACAAATTAAAACTGTGGGGGAGGAAGTTTTTTTAATTTTCTACTAAGAAAGGCAGGGGAAATGGAAATAATTCAGAACCCTTTATTACAAATTTAAGATGCAAACAATGCCTTTGCTACTGGCTTTATTTACGGTACTGTCTTGTTTATTTTATTTTTGTGATTACAGAGGTGTTTGTAAATACTTCCTTAATACTCAAATTTAAACAGCCTTTCATGCCTCAGAGTGTGAAGAAGTAAAAAACAGAGCCTGGGTTGGCAGGACTGCTAACTTCTCTCTCCACCAAGGGCTCAGGGGGATGGTGAGAGAAGCCGTGAACATTGTCAGGCTCCCTGCGGGATGCAGAAGTGCTAGAGGTTTGTCACTGACACTGGCCGTCTAACTAGTAGCCGGTGCAGCCAGGATCTGAATGTGGGTCTGACTCCTCAGGTGCTTTTCACCTCTGTTCAAGTGGTTCTCAGACCTGAGAGACGGCAGATTCACGCGGAGGTCTTGTGAAAACACAGATGGCTGGGCCCACCCCCGGAATTTCACTCAACCACACTCATGCTTCTGTGACATGTGGTCCCTGGACTAGCAGCATCAACGTCGTCTGTGAACTTGTCACAAATGCACATTTTTAGGCCCCACTGCAGACCTCGTGAATCAGAAACTCTGCCGTAACAGATCTTCCAGGAGACTCAGCCGCTGCCTCTACTCTGCTCTTCCACAGAGGCCTCTCTTTCTCTAATGATCCCCGACAGGAACAGCTCTACTGTAGCAAAGCTCTTCCCATTGAACTAAACGACATGGGGAAGCATTTTTATTCATGTTTTGCTCTCAGTGGGAGATAAGGCTAGAAAAAAATTAGTTTTAATGGAGGATTCTTTTTTGATTACTTCAAATTTGTACTGAAATTTAACCAGATAATTCTGGGTTGGGGGTGGAACTAATCTTCTTTGGGAACCACTCTGTGCCAGGGCTTTCGTGCATTTTCTGTGTTAATCCTCACTACACTGCCATGAGGTTTCGTGGTCTTAATTTTACAGAAGAGAAAAACTGCGACTTAGATGAAACAACTGATTTAAGGCCACATTCTTGTTCAGGGGCAGAAATCAGGATTGTTCAGACAAAGATCCCTCTAATTCCCACACTCATGATCTCCCCACTTAGTGGCAGGAGCTGAAGAACCAAATTCCAGTGTGGGTTCCACCACCCCAACTATGCAACACTGAGTCAGAGATTTAATCTCTGTTTCCATTTCTCCATCTATAAATAATGTTATCATAAATCTGCCCCTCCCACACTGGAATGTTAGAACAAATGAGGAAATAAAAGTGTAAGTGCTTTGAGCTTTTTGAAGAAAAACAGTAAAAAGGCAGGTTGCTGTAATATTGTATGTTCAGCTAAGAGTTGCTGTGTGAGCCTGAGTATCGAATCTTTCCTGGTCATCTCCTGATTCATACAGAAGAGGTTCAAAGGCTTTACTTGATGCTGGAGAAACAAGTTGTCTGAGTTCATTTGTCAGTGTCTCCTGTAGGTTCCAGAAGATGACAGAGGATTTTACGCATTTCTTGTAAAAATTACAGGGACTCTCTCACCAGGTTCATGGGCTCCCAGTTGTTGCCAAATTGCTGGCCCATCCTCATCGTAGAGATCTGTTCTCCAAACCCTTTTCTTCTCCCCGTTACAGGCACCCCTCCACCTTCCTCCCTCCATCCACTAAGTGAAGAGTTAAATTCCTCTTACTTTATTATGTAGAAGGATTTAGCTCTCAATCCTCCTCTCAGGCCGGACTCCAGGCCTATCTTTGTTAACAGAATCACAGGTTGCACAATTCCAGGGGGTACCATTCACAAAGAATACAACCTGAATGGTACTCCAGGGGGTGCCCATTGCACAGGCTGCAATAGGAATGGTCCCCCTGGAATTGTCCGTGCATAACTCCTACCCCAAAAATCCATTGAGGTGTTTTGTTAAACAAAAGAGCCATCTACTTGGGTGTCCACCATTTGCCAATCTCTCAGATAATGGGGTTCTTTGTTATTTGTCTGTTTTAACATGGGCCCGATCCAATACTTCAACCACCAGGGTCATGCCCTGGGTCCTGCACTCTGCTATGGCACTTTTCCTTCTCTTCTGTGACATCATTACCTGCCTTCACACTAGACCTGTAGCTTCGTGAGGACTTTGTCATATTTCATGTTGCTCACCCTTTATTCCTGCCTTGGCACAGGTGCTTCAAAAGCATTTGCTGATTTGAAAAACAGCACAGTGTACTCATATTTATGTACTAGTGTAATTGGCAGAGATTTGATAAATGGCCCTCCAATGTGTTGTTTGACTCACAGAGTTTTTTACCAAGAAATAAACTGAGCTAAAATTTTAAAATTGGGAAATGTCATGTAAAAAAATCCCAATTTCTGGCATCTCTTGAAAATTTAGACACTCTGGCAGACTGGGCATGCCTCCCACGGGACGTCAGCCTCTTCAGCTCAAACACAGCTTATTCGGGTGGTACAGTGAGCTGGCCTCACTCACATGTGAGCTCTCCATGGCGGCGCTGAGTCTGGAGCCCCTACTGTAGGGGATCATATGGATGTTTTGGAGAAACAAGTATATGGAATTTTACCTTATAGATTTTACATGTGCTCATAACTATTTGTTCCAGTGTGTTCCAAGGTAATTTTAAATTGTTTTTCTGGAGTAGGAAATTGTGAGGTACCATGTCGTACCATTTCTAAACAAGCCAGTCAAGTGCAGACAACAGATTATAAATATCATTACTGCCAACATTTTAACAGAGTTGCAGCTAATGTTATTTGTCAACTACCTTGGAAACAGAAAAGACAAATAATAGCAAATATGTGATTACATTTCATGATATACAGTGATCTTGATCCCTTTTTACTTATTTATTTTTTCCCTGGTTAGAGAAAACACAAGCACGGTGAGGTGAGGTAGCTAGCAAGCGATGGAGCCAGGATTAGAACCCAGGCAGTCTGTCTCCAAGACATGGTCTTAACCACTAAATTAATATTTCTTGAGCCCTTCCCATGTGCTGGAGCCCTGACTGCCTCCCAGCTGAAGGAGCCGACCACATTTATAGAAGAATGCGTGTGTCTCTTCCAGGCCTTTTGTGGGGCGCTGTAATAAACCACACAGATCCTTCTCTCTGCCTCCCCGCCCACCCCAAGTCACACTGACATGTCCATAATCTTCATTTTTGAGGTGTACAAACTGCCAGACATCTAAGACTTTCTTTAATTCCAATATAATTCTTGCATGAAGTTTGTTTTTGTTACTGGTTATCACAAAGAGTCCTAAACCTATGGTGAGCAAAAGTCATCTTTTAAAGGCGATGGAAGCCATTCGAAGCAATATAATATTGACAGTGGAAACCAATATCTGAGGTAAAATTGTGCTTGTGTGGAGAAATGGGAGATAGCAAGGTTGAATTTGAGCAAAAGTGTCACATGGACACAAATGCAGTAAAAGCTCAAAAACAGAGGACCCCAAAAAGGAATGGTCATCAATTTTTAGCAATTTTACACTTAATTTTTAATTAAACATCGAGAAAAAATATTGGAATTGCCACATTCCTTTAAAAGGTTTAAAGAATTAAATTTCTGTTGTTGTCCAGATCGAGCTCTTTATTGAGTGTCAGGAATTTAAGAGGTTGCATTGCACCATCACTCTTTCTCATGAAAATGTGACCCATCTTACTCTGCCTCAATTTCTCTTTCTGCAAAATATGCATCGTAAGTGCATCTTTATATCGTAGAGCTGTTGTGAGACATAGCTAATAAATGATTATAAAGCACAGTTCTTTGAAGTAGAAAGCACTGCATAATTATTAAATACTATAATAATCATCCTCATAATAATAGTAATTTTCAGCCAGCACATCAACCAGACCCAATGCCTTTAGTCACCTCCCAGTTAGACAAAAGTCTATATGCCAACTATGAAATAAAGTAAAAATCTTAGAACACAGCCTTGTTCCACTCCCTTCCTCCTTCCTAGGCCGACTCTGGAGTCAGTTGGCTGGAGGTGCGTCTCAGTTCTGTCACTTGCTAGCTGTGTCCCAGCTCGCACAAGGTGGTGAAACCTCTCCAGCTTCTGTTTCTTCAACCGTAAAATCACAGTAATAATAACACCACCTCACAGGACTGCTGTGAGAGTTCAACAAGATGGTCCACATTAGAGCCTGGCGGACTGTGAGAGCTTAGGAATGTTAGCGATGAGGAGTAGCAGCAGCATCTGAAACACAGCTGATAGAAGGCAGCCATCTAAACATGTCATTGGGTGAAAGAGAAAGGAAAGTGGTCCACTCTATTTGGAGGATGATCTGAGCTGCCCTCTAGGTTGCATTGACATTTATCAAAGAGTATGAGCACTTTAACATTAAACTTTGATTAAAAAAAAAAAAAGGAAAAGTGAGGCATTATACTTTCTCAGGGGGTGTGTGTGTATTCATATTTATTTATTTGTTCATTTTTAATGATTGTGCATGTCATAAATGACTACAATTTGGGTATAGATGATTAGGGGAAAAAAGAGAGAGAGTAAAAGAAAAAGGTACAATGCTCCCCATTTCCCAGGCCGGTCCTCTCTGCAGATGTAACCACTGTTAATGATTTGGTGTGCTACTTTCCAGATCTTTTTCTGTGCATTTACATCCATAGAAACAAAACAGAATTACCCAATAGGCAGATGAAATACGTGCTTAAGGCACCAGCTAACCAGGACCAAAAAATATTGTGTAAGGAATTTAAGTTGTTACAAATGCATAAAAATTAAAAATCAGAACTTGTTGAGACTTCCATATCCTTATTTGATTTTAACATGGTTTTAATCTTAAAGTAAATAATAGGCTATTATTTCATATGTGCCATAAACTGTACAATGCTTAGGACGTTTCTTAAGATCTTAATCCAAGCTTGCTTGATAAGTATATATACACTCATATTTTGGGGACCGTAAATATGATCATATTGTTTTACAACTTGCTTTATTTGTGGGAGTGATTTTAAACATAGTGATATTTATTTAGTGGCAATCTAAATAAGAAGGAACTTTCACCATATTTGCCACTTTACCCCACTAAGGACTCTCCGTGCATAAGGACCTATTAGAACAATCTGGTTTTCAAAAGCTTCCTTTCTTGGTAAAGCAAATTTCATTTTCTATCACATTTTCAAGCCAATGTAATACAATCCTTTTTTAATCTGCACAGAGCGTATATGATGGAGAGAAATCCTGCCGACCAGGAGCTTTCTAAATGGTGACTGTGGAGAGATGCCAAGGAAATCTAATGGTGCCAAATGCAGAATCCTCAATTTGCTCTCTAAACTGACAGGAATTCATCCGGGAGCTGGATTTCACTGAGGCAGGAAGTGTTTCACCCACAGAGATAGAGCATGTGTGGAGATTATACTTGGGACCAGGGAATAAAGAAGGAAAGGAAAGCTACTTGTATCCCAGGAGACAGTAAGAAGAAAACATTCCCCGAGGAGAAGACCAATGACCTTTTGTGAAGGATGAAAGAATGCTTAGGCAATAGTTTATAGCTACATGTATTTAAAATGTTTCCCTTCTAGTAAGTTAACTGCTGACATTTTATTATTCCTTAATAAGCTCAATGCACTTAGAAGATACAAACATATACGTAAAGAGAGTGAGATCCAGAGATATTTCGAAGTAAAAAAAAAAAAATATATATATATATATATATATATATATATATATATATATATAAATAACCCTGGATCTAAACCACTGCAAATGTTATTACACACTTACTGTGAACAGACACCGGGTTGAGGATACAAGAACTCTTAAGTCACAGAGCCTCTTCTAAGAATCAAAATGGCAGCTGGGGAGACACTTATGGACTCGTAGAAAGAGAACCGTGATTATGTGAAGCATCCTGTGGTAAATGCTGAATGAACAAGAGAGCTGCTAATCTTTGGAAACCTTTTCCATCATTCATGGTCTTAGGACAAAGTAAGAGCTGGAACTTAAATAGTGTCTTAAAGGATTTGTAGAAATTATAGGAGAAGGAGGGAAATAAAAAGGATGCCAGCTTTCAGAAAGGAACAGAAGTAGGAAGTACAGAGCATGCCCAGAAGACCTTGAACAGCTCCTTGTAACTGAAACAAGGGGTTTGGGTAAGCCAGTTGGGCTTCTAGTCTGAGGGGTCTTGACTACTAAATTAAGATATTTGGACATTATCTTTTTAGGCAATAAAAAGTCAAAGCTGGTTTCCTGCCTGTGAAGAAACTAAGTAAAGTATGCTTTTAAAAAAACTATTTTTTCATGAAGGAAATTTGCAAAACACAGAAAAGCAAAAAATAAATAAATAAATAAAATAAAAGTCACCTGGAAACCCACCATCTAGATATATGTTACACTTTTGATGGATAAACTTGTAGCATTTTTTTCTAGTCATATTCATGTGTGTGTTTGTATAGAAATTGCAGTTATGTTTTATTTACTCAACATTATTTTGCAAGTATTTTCTCATTAAAATCCTAAGTGTGGGGCTGGCTCCATGGCCGAGCAGTTGAGTTTGCACGCTCTGCTTCGGCAGCCCAGAGTTTCGCCAGTTCGGATCCTGGGTGCAGACATAGCACCGCTCATCAGGCCACGCTGAGGTGGCGTCCCACATAGCACAGCCAGAGGCTCTCACAACTAGTATATACAACTGTGTACTGGGGGGCTTTGGGGAGAAGAAGAAGAAGGAAAAAAATCATAACTGCACTGTATTTCATCATATCTATATAATATATTGTACTCACTTAATTTCCCATTTTTCAATCAGGCACAAATAGCTAAAATTCATCCAAGGTTAACCCAACAGTATGTAGAGTAGGTTGGAGTCAGGATAAACTGAGAGCAGGAGGAAGAGTCGGGAAGCTGGCATTGGCAGAGCAGTTGATTGCTTATATCAATTAAGGCTTATTCACACACTAGAATAGTTTGTAACTGTTACTTTACAATATAACTATTATTTCAAAGGATGCTGCTGCTCCCTGTGAACTGTTACGGAGTGATCTCCCAGATATGTTTTCTCTTTTCCTAAATCTCTTAAATTTGGAGTGTTCCAGAACTCAGTCCTTTCTCTTCTCCTCCATCTGCATTTCCTCCCTTGATGATCTCATCCAGTCCCAGGGATTTAAATATTGTCCACATGCCAACACCTGATGACCTGTGGAAAGAAACGGTTTTCTATATGCAGAGGTGGATACAAATTTTCTGAAAAAGAATTCAAAATTGTAGCTAAAAAAATCACTGCTCCACTCCAATGCTATCCAATAGGAGAAATTACAAATACAAAATGCTGGCGTCCTGCTCTGGGAGGGAGCTTGGGAAGTGAAAGGCCTTGAAGTTGGGTGTATGCTACAGCTTAAGGAAGGGCCAGGAGACAGGAGCAGAAAGATAGGATGAAGGAGCCAGTCGGGGGACATAACTATTTCAAAGTCAGGGGATGGGATGGGTGCAAAAATCACCCATCAATTTGGGCAATTTGGTCTTTGACCTCTTTTCATTTCAATGTTTGTAGAATAACAAACTGAAAGCATCATTTGATTTAGGTTCCTAAAAAGTGGTGAAAAAAAAAAATGACTGTGAAAGGAAGGAAAGGGAGAAAGTCTCTGTGGGCTAATTAACAAAATAATGCTCCTGAGACAGAAAGCAAACCTACACGATTCTTAATTCCCAATACCCTCTCCATGTCAGTTTCTCTCATGGTTTCTATTACAAGTTCTGCTTTTCACCAAATAACACCCTCAGCTAAAATTTGTTGATTCTTTCTTCCCATATTGAAATTCCATATTCCAGCCTGGCTACTTTGATATGACTGTAATTTGTCCCCCATTATATGTGAGTACAAACATGTAAAAATATTTATACATCCTTCCAATCTATAGAAAACCATTCTGGGGTCTTGAAACAGTCTCGTTACAGATGGAGAGAATGTGAGAGCAATGCCCTCAGTGTGCTGGCTGAACACTGCCGTGTCTGCCCAGCACTGTGCCTTCTCTCATGACGGGATGCTCTGCTGAATGAGCCCTTGTGTGTCAAGATTCAAAACGTTCTTGTTTGCTCGGGGTGAACAAAGCTCTCACAGACAGTGGTATCTGCAGGGCAGCCACCAAGTGTGTTACGCCAGCGTTCCCTCCACCGCATTGCCGGGTAGTTTATCATGAGGGCAGCTCTCACCTTCGTGTGCAGAGGCCGATGTTGGTGTGGCCTTCCTGCACAGAGCTCCCACTGACTTCAAAGGAAATGGCAGAACAGAACCCCACGGTGTGAGGAGCGACAAGCAGCATCTGATCAGAATCGGGCCAATTTTTTTCATTCTCTCTGTATAAATGGCGGAATTTACAGACAGAATATGTAATGTCCACCTTTCACTCCAGCGGTTTATGAATTGTCAGATGTACATACACGTATTGGGGGGCTTGACGCTGAACTGCTTTTTATAGGAGGGAAGGCGGAGGTTGTGTTCTAGAGAAATCCATCCCAATCCCACGTTTTCCTTGGTCTGCAAGACCCCCGAGAGACCAAGTGACTGGGGCCGGCTTAATGGCTCATTTTACTTAAAGCTGGCCTTGAAGCAAAGGCTAAGGAAAAGAGAAGAAGAGATGGAGAGGGAGGGTGGAGGAGAGAGGAAGAGAAGGAAGGAAAGACAAGCGTAGACTCTTACACCTCTGGACAGGGGAGTCTCTCTCTGAGCTTGAGAGCAAGGGGAGGGGTCACTAAAGATTACTAAATTTAACTACAAAAAAGGGAAACTTCTACATGCCAAAAATTGAAAGAAGATAGATTTGAATGGCAAATAAAAAGCTGGGGAAAATATTGATGACAACTTTGGTATGTAAAGGATTAATATTCTTAGTATTAGAATTTTCTACAGATTGGCTAAAATGTAGCAAAATAAGTTCCAAAGAAATGTTTAACAAAATTTCTAAAAATGTAAAATTTCTGAAAATATTTAACAAAAATATAGGTGACTATCTGACCTCTGGTGGGGAAAGGGAATTTCAAGCTTAAAAATAACTAGAGGGGCTGGTCCCATGGTGTACTAGTTAAGCTTGGCACACTCCACTTCGGTGGCCCAGGTTCGCGGATTCAGATCTCAGGCACAGATTTACACCACTCGTCAGCCATGCTGTGGGGGTGTCCCACATATAAAGTGGAGGAAGATTGGCACAGATGTTAGCTCAGGGCTAATCTTCCTCAAACAAAAAGAGAGGAGGATTTGCAACACTCAGGGTGAATCTTCCTCAGGGGGGGAAAGAAAACTAGGAAGAAAACCAACATATTTGGCCACATAAAAGTTTTTTAATTCAATAAATTTAAAAAAATTATACAATCAATTAACTTGGAAAATATTTGCACCAAACAGGTGATTATTCTCCTGAATTTTTAAAGAACTCAAGAAAGTTGATTTTAAAAAAGAGACCACTAGGATTCTCGTAGAAAAATCAAAGGATTCACAGAATTCACAGAAACATAAATTAAAATGGCTAATAAACACTTGAAAAGGTTCAATGTTACTAATGACCAATAAAAGCAGTGAAATAAAAAGAGTTTTTTCACTTCAGATGGGCAAATATGAAAAAATGAAACCATATATTGTAGCCTTTTAAAATATTAGCAATAAACAGAAAATGTAATTTTTTAAAAGCACTTTTTCAAAATAGCAATAAAACAAAATACCAAAAGATATACATAATAAGACATGCGCAGAACCTAAAAAAAGAAAATGAACTTTCCTCCCTTCCTGGGCAGAAGAGCGTCACGAGGGCCAGGGCCTGCACGAGCAGGGTCTTCTGGCCTGGTGGGAGCCTGGAGGTATCAGGACATTGGCTACACACCGGGAGAACAAGCAGATGAGTAGAATGTTGAGGAGAATGAGAGTCAAGTTTCTCACTGTGGGAGAAGACAGGTGTAAATACGGACAGAGGAAAGCTAGGAGGAGCCCTGTGGTGATGGATTGGAATGAACATGTCTGTGTGAACCCATGGTTTTTATTAGAGGTAGGTCGATATGGAAATGAACGTAGACGTAAATGAGTGTATGTATATATGCATGCAAATACATATTTATGTGTGTAGGCATATGCACACATGTATTTCCTAGCTCAGGCCAATGAGAAGGCCTGAGAGAAGGGGCACACTCTAGTAACTGACCCAGTGCCTAGATCTTCGTTTCTAAACACCACCTTCTCTTCTCCACACAGACTTTGTGGTTTGGGGAGCTTCACGCTGATGACACCCACATTTATATGTCAACACTGGACCTTCATCTAAGCCTCAGATTAATATTTTCAGGCTGCTTATCTGACATCTCCACTTTGTTGTCTCATAAACATTTCAAACTTAACAGGGTAAAAACAGAATGTTTGTCTTCCGCAAGCCTTCCTCCCCGTTGTCCCTCTGCCTATCAATGGTAACACTATTCACTCAGTCACTGAAGTCAGAGCTGGGAGCCATCGTAGTCTCCCCCCTTTTCCTTATCCTTCACAGTCAGTCCATCAGCAAGTCCAAATTGCTCTACCTCCGAAATATGTCTTGGACTCATTCGCTTGTCCCCATCTCTGCTTGTGACACGCTGGGTTAAGCCACCATTCTCTCTCTCCTGGATGACTGCAATAGCTCTCTGACCGCTCCCTCTATTTCAGTGGTAGCCTCCCCGCATTCCATTATCGACACAGCCAGAGTGAACTCTTAGAATGTAACTGGAGCATGCCATTCTCCTCCTTAAAACCCTTATTCTATGATTTTCCAGCCTGTTAGAACAAATCCAAGTGCCTGGCTATGGCCAGAAAGACCTTGCATGACCTGGCCACCCGCCTAAGGCCTCCAGCTTCACAGCACGCGCCTTACCCAACAGCTACGACTCTGCAGTGAGGTTCCTAGAGGATACCGAGCTCTCTCCTGCTTCGGGATTTTTGTACTTGCTCTTCTTTTCACTTTCCGCACGACTGGCTCCTTCTCATTCTTTAGTTCTTGGCTTAAATGTCAACTCCTCAAAGCAGAATTTCTCAGCCATCCTATCTAAGTAGGACCCTCTATGACATCTTATCACAGCCAACCCTTTCTTGTCTTCCTAACACGAGCTGCGGTTGCTTCCTTTGCTTGCCTGTTCACTGTCTGTCTCTCTCACTAGAGTGTAAGGTGTGGAGAGAGTGAGCCTGTCTATCCTGTCTTCTCTCGTATTCTCTCAGCCCAGCACAGTGCCTGCTATATACCATGCAGTTGGGAAGTTCTTATTGAACTCAAAATAGAACTGTAGAAATCCACTATGTCCTAGGTGCTAGGGACTCAGAAGTGGAGCACAAAATTCCCTCAAATAGCTTATAATCTCTAAGGGAAGTGAAGAAGAAATTGCCGTTCTACACGATAAGTGCTGTCGTGTGGAAAGTGTCATATAGGAGAAGCACGTAATCTGGGCTCAGGGAAGCTCACACGGGACGGTGTGTGCTTCATCTTGAAGGAACAGGCTGCCCCTTGGGAGGTTTTATGCAGGGAGGAGCATGATCAGCTCTGTTACACAGAGGTCGTTTCGTCTGCGGTGTGTGTAAGGGACTGAAGGCCATGGCAGAGTTAGGACGCTGCGGCAGCAATCCAGGTGAAACCTGGTGGGGCGAGAGTCACCCAAACCAGGCCAGTAACAATGGGGATATAACGAAGGAGACAGAGTTGAAGGCTTTTTAAAAGGTAGCAGTGGCAGAAATTAGCAATTCAATATAAAAAATTTGATAAATGATGTGGGAACAAATGATTAGCCATTTGGAAGAATAGAGTTAGGTCCTTACTGCAAAACTATATCAAAATTAACTCCTGAGCCAGCCCTGGTGCCCTAGTGGTTAAGTTCGGCACACCCCTCTTCAGCAGCCTGGGTTTGGGTCCCAGGTGCAGACCTACACCACTCATCTGTCAGTGGCCATGCTGTGGTGGCAGCGCACATACAAAAAAAAAAAGAGAGGAAGGCTGGCAGTGGATGTTAACTCAGGGTGAATCTTCCTCAGTGAAAAAATAAAACAAACAAACAAAAACAAAAAAACAACTCCAGATCAATAAAGATTTAAATGTTTTTAAAGAATGACATGATAAAATATCAGAAGATAGTTAAAATGTTCTTGTTAAAATGACTCTTTGCTATACCCTCTCTCTTCCAAATCTATCGTTCACCCGCTTATGATAGCAGGCTGAAAAGCAAAGCAGATGCCAACCCTCTCCTTGACGCTGCAGCAGTATGACCGCTGTGGACATGAGGAGGTAGAGAGACACAGCAGCTAGGAACTGAGCCAGCTGACCACTGCCTCAGTGACTGGATCAGCAACATCCTGACAGCCCAAAGCTCTTACAGGAACAATGAAATGCCACTCAGGACACGACTTTGGGTTGAGGAAAGAGTCGGAGTGGAGACTGCCACAAAACTCCACATAAGGAGGAGTGAGCACGGCGGGTGCAGGAAGAAAACAAGCAAATGAACAAAGAAACCTCTTACCCAAAATGAGTCTGAACACCTAAATTCTAAAACACATGAACACAAAACTAAGGCTAAGAAAAAACATATATAAACCATTGGTACATGAATTCACTCCAACTCAAATTAGTTTTTGTTTTTGTTTTTTTAAAGATTGGCACCTGAGCTAACAACTGTTACCAATATTCTTTTTTTTTTCTGCTTTTTCTCCCCAAATCCTCCCAGTTCATAGTTGCATATTCTAGTTGTAGGTCCTTGTAGTTGTAGCATGTGGGATGCCACCTCAGTGTGGCCTGATGAGCGGTGCCATGTCCGTGCCCAGGATCTGAACCAGTGAAACCCTGGGTTGCCAAAGCCGAGCGCACGAACTTAACCACTCGGCCACGGGGCTGGCCCCTCAAATTAGTTTTATAGAACAGTCTGACAACTATTTTAAAATAAATATTTTGGGACATTCAAAGATACAAAGAAAGGAATAACTTCTCTTAAAATGAATAAGAATTTATGAAAAAATAAGCATAAATAAAATTAAAAACGTGATATAAAAAAGAAGCAACTGGTGACCGTTAGAATTCACAAATTCTTATAGCCATTGCAAATTTTGTAGACGGGATAAGCTCTACACGAAGTGCAGCTGAAGAGTGACTTTGCTGAACCGGAAGACGGTGCTGAGAGGCTCACCTAGAGCGCAGCACAGGGAGCCACAGAGACAAATACAGATACACGTTTATATGAAAGGGCAGTTGATTAGGAAACACGGAAAACAGACTGAAAGGCTCCAAACCGTATTCAGCAAAAGTTCCAGAAGTTTGGAGGGAATGCTGGAGAAACAATGTTTGAAGAGATAATCACCAAGTAATTATAGAATTGAGACACACACACTGAGGACAGAGCAGGATAAATCAGTGTGAGCCTGCGACTCTGTGCATTATAATAAAATGAAGATCATCTGAGATAAAGAGCTAATTTCAAGAGCTATTAGAGAAATTAATATAATGGTGGCAACATTATGAGAAACAGTGGATGTCAATCAGTTGTGCTTCAGAAGATAGGTTATATGGAAAAAATAAAATTTGTTTTCTATCTCATACCATACATAAAATTAAATTTAAGAGCATTAAAAGCTTAAATGCGAAAAGCAAATCTGTAACTCTTTTAGGAGAAAACGTAAGGACTGGGCTGTGTGACTTTCTTTGCCGATGGAATGGAATGGAGTGGAAGCGTGTGGTGTGTGCCACATGCAAGGAGAAGATTTAAATTGGGTTGCATTGCTTAGTTTGGCCTCTCTTGCTTCGGCCCTTTACCATGAGTGTGGCACGTGCCAGACCAGTGGCTGTTTCTTCAGCCTAGGCCCCATATTAGAAAACGCTTGAATCAGACACAGAGCTGGCCCTCAGCTTAGAGCAGAGCTGTAATTTACCCCTGCTCATAAGAATAAGAACAAGAAATAAATGTTTGTTGCTGAGATTTGGTGGTTGGTTATTACATCAACAATGTTGACTAATAAAGCTCCCTTTAAACTCTCCTGAGTGCCAGGCTCAGATATCCAGTTGCCAACTGGGGACCTCCACTTGAATGTTTATAAGGCAATTCAAACTCAATAGGTCCAAAAATGAGCTCTTGATCTTCTCTACCATATCTTGTCTTCTTGAAGTTTTCCCATTATCAACTAACAGAAACTCTAAACTTCTAGGATAAAAAACACTGCAGTCATCCCTGATTTCCCACTTTTGCTTGTATTCCATACCCAATTCATCAACAAGTCTTGTTAGTTCTACTTTCAAAATAATTCTAGATTCTGAAAACTTCTCCCCACCTTCACTGGTACCATCGGGCCCAAGCCATTATCATTTTTGCCTATTTACTGTTATAGCCATTCCAGTTCCCACCAATGGGCTGGTCATCTTTGCTTTCTCCATCCACAGTCTCAGATCCTAAACATTACTAGAGAAAGGTCTTCTAGAGGAGGAAAACAAAAATTAGTCGATAACCACCCCACAGATGCCACTCAACCTCAGCTGGGTCATAGTTATTCCCGGGTTACCTTTTAAATTCCTCTGATTACTTTTTACCACCTCAGAATTGCCATAGTGCAAGCCACCATTACCTTTCACATGGATTATTGTGGAAGCAACTCAATTTATGCTTACCCTGTCCCCTGGAGTGGGCCTCTTGAAACGGCAAGTCAGACTGTGTTGCTCCTCTGTCCAAATCTTTCCTTTCCTCAAAGGCTTCCTGCCTCACCAAGAGCAAAAGTCAGGTCCTTCTGCTGGTCTGCAACATCCTGTACGTTCTGCACACAGACCTCCCCACCTTACTGCCCAAATCTCATCTCTTAGGACTCATTTTTCTCACTCAGCTTTGGCCACGCCGGCCTCCTTGCTGTTCCTTGAATTCAGCATTTTCGCTCCAATGTCAGGGCCTTTGCATCTGTTGTTCTCTCTGGTGAAGACGTTCTTCCACCAACCATCTCTGGCTTGGTTCCTGACCTCCTGTAGGGTTTTACTTAAACGTCCCTCTCGGCAAGGCCTTCCTGCCCACCCTATTTTAAATGGCAGCCCTTACCCAGCTCTCACTAGCCCTCTTCCCTGCCTCATTCTCTCTACAACACCTACCACAGAGTATGCGATGGAGCGAAATCCAAGAGGAAATGGGACAGGATGGAACGCACGACAAATGGAGAGCTTAGACCCAGAAAGGAAGAGCGGACTCTATTCCTCTGAGACGGTAGGGACAAAAATGCAAGTGAAGAGATGACAGCATGCCACAGTGGGGACAGCCAAATGGGAGTCGCCTTCCACGGGAGGAAGGCTCAGGGACACCAAGAATAGTGAAGGTGGGTTTGGGGATCGAGGAGAATGAGGAAGTTCTGGAAACGCCGCTGGGGAAGTTCTGCAGGGATGCCTTCCTGAAGAGGGGTGCTGCCCAGGGGAAGCCACACAGCATCCATTCATAGTGGACCCAGTCAGCACGAGTCTGTGACTCTCTTCAGGCAGGCTCCTCAACCCGGAAGTGCAGGAAAGACCAGAGAATTCTGGACTTTCCCTAACGTGGAGGAGGGGAAGGCGAGTGTTGGTGTTTCTGGGACTTCCTTAGGCCATACATAATTAGCTGCTCTCAGGAAGCCCCCGGGGTGGAGCCTTGAGTGAGACTGGGAGGGGGTTAATAGACCCGAACAAGGAAGGCTGAGGGACAGGAAGTCGTGTTTCTGTGGACAGTTTAATGGTGAAGGTGCAGGACAAGCAGAGGGAATGACAGGTTGTAGTCAGGACAGAAGCAGAGAAGGGAAGGTCTGGAGAAAGTGTAATTGCAGGTGGTGTTGAGGTCCCTGGTATGGCCACAGAAATGTGTAACTGACGGAGGAACTAGTCAGCCAAGTTATTAGACAAAAATGAAGATGGATGTGGTAGATAGCCTCTAAACCCCAAAGATCCCCACCTCCTGTTACTCACGTGCTTGTATAATCCCCTCCCCTTGAATGTAGACTGGACCTAGTGACCTACTTCTAACAAATAAAATAAGGCAAAAGTAATGGGCTCTCACTTCTGAGATGAGGGTACAGAATGATTCAGCCTCCATCTGGCTTGTTCACTTGCTTGCTCCACAAGGCCAGGTGCCACGTTGTGAGCTGCCTGGTGGAGAGACCACACCGGCTAGGAACTGAGGAGGCCCCATGGAGACACGAGGCCCGCCAACAACCACAGGAGCAAGCTCGGAGTGGCTCCTTCCCAGCGGGGCCTTAGATGATCGCAGCGCCGCCGACACCTGACTGCAGCCTGTGGGAGACCCTGAGCCAGAGCATGCGGGTAAGTCTTGCCCAAATTCCTGACGCACGGTAACTGTGAGCTAATAAACATTTATTGTTTTACGCTGATAAGTTGGGGTGATTTTATACGGTCATAGATAACTAATACAGTGGATGTCAACATCCTGAGAAGAACAAGAGACAAGATAGAAAGGAAAAGTATGAGCCAGGAGCAGCGGTTATCATCAAGATTTAAGGCAGAGATTCTCCATCTTCAATATGCATGCAAATCGCTTGGGGTCTTGTTAGAACGCAGATTCTGATTCAGCAGTTCTGGGCCAGAGGTTCCGCATTTCTAAGTCCCCAGGTGATGTTGATGCTGCGGGTCCTTTGAGAAGCAGGGATCTAAAGTCCCCTGAGGGTGAGCAGAGGAGAGCAGAGAAGATGGGTGAAAGGTGAGCCAGGAGAATGCAAACCAACGTGCTTGTGGAGGGGTCGAGTTGTTCACTAAAACAAGGAGGCAGGCTGGGGCACACACAGGCCGGGACTTGAGGTCTGGACGGGATACAGAAGGATCAGATAAGCAGATCAGTCTGGGTGAAAACGTAAAGCACTGAGTATTGCCTACGACTGGCTTTTGTGGGTTCCCCATAGAATAATGTTTGGACAAGTCTCTCACAGTTGGGGAAGAGGATCCTCCTCTTTCTCTCAATTGCTCTTAGTAACTATCTACATCCATTTGAGAAAACCTGCTTTAGAAAGGTCATTAGGGTAGATGGAAAATAACTACACTCATTCGCTCATTCACTCACTCACTTAGCAAGCCTGCGCCGAGCACTCACGTGCAAGGCACCGAGGAGACAGTAGTGGATCAGAGAGCCCTGTCCCGATTGTTGAGATGGCAGAAGGCACACGTACACTGAGGAGACAGTAGTGATCAGAGAGCCCTGTCCCGATTGTTGAGATGGCAGAGGTCACACGTACACCAGGAGCTTCTAGAACACACGGTGACGGTGCTATAAGAGAGCTGTAAAAGTTAGGGCAGTCTGGCCGGTGAGTGAGCGGTTTTTCCCACGGGCCCAGGGGTGAGGGGTTCATGGAATGGGCGAGGTGTGAGCCGGCCCTTTGGAGGAGTAGACTTTGAAAGGGAATCGGGAATTTTAGGCAGATCAGCTTGTAAATACATCTCTCTCAGACCCTTTCCTTGTGCCAATAACTTATGCTCACACAGCAGCCGACTTCCAGTCTTCGTTTGGGTTCCTTTGTGGGAAGAGAACTCACAGACTGGCCAACATGACTGTCGCCCCACCTGGCTGCCCCATTTCTCATTGTAAATGACTGGGTTGATTTTCTGATACAAATCAGACTCACATGAGTTAGGGATGCGTGAGCCAGTTTTGCTTAGGACCTGATGAAGCCAGGATAAGCCAAGATTGCGGATCTGGATTTACAAAGACAGAAAACCCGGAGACCCTAGAAGGGCAACATCTTCCTGACCATCCACCTGCTCCCCATCTGTGCACCGTGAAACGGTGGAACTGAAGAGGGCTCAATTAAAAACACCATCGTTTACCGAAAGACACAGAAGGCAAATTCGGTAAGATTTAGGGTGATGGAAGAACCTTGAAAGAGAACCAGGGAGGGGACCAATGAGCACATCTGAGCAGAGACTGCGGGTTGGGCTCTTCCGCTCTCTGTGTGCATTCCTGGGGAGGCTTCAGTGCCCTGTTTTCATGCCTCAACCACGACAAACACCAATGGAGAGAGAGAACTCAGTGAGCTGTTCCTGGAGTCTCTTTGGAACTGTACCTAAGGTCAGCTTGACATCACATGCTAACCTTCTGCTTGATCAAGTCTGACCGGTTTCCCTCGGTTAATAGGGCGGCGTTTTTCCCGCTCTGTGACTTCTCAGCGGCCTTGAAGTGCCACAGCGCAGGGACTGCTGTAACCTGGGAAAGTGTGCGTGTGGCCTCGGAGCCACTGAGTGAAGCCTGACTCGAATCAACCCAAACGCTGACCCGGCAGCACAAAGCTGTCGCCGTGTCCTTAGCCCACCCTGTCGCACTGAGGTCTTCAGGTTTTAAGTTCTATATAGAGTTTCCCTCCACAGTATAAAATCCTATGTGAGTGCCCCCAGAAGAAAACTCCCAAGGCATTACCTCCCCATTTAAATTTCTGTGTCACACTTAACAGAAGATCTGATTCACCTGCAACACCCAAGCTTGTCCCTCTTGTTACTGTCTAGCCTTGGCCAGGTTCTACATGCACATTTTCAGAGCTGAAGTCAAGGTGTTCATCCTCCTGTTCATTAAGTTTGTTTCACATTTACTCCCTTGTTTACACACACTCACGCCACCACGCAGACCAGATTCCCGTCACTTGCAGCAGCTGCAGGGTACCGCAGTGCCGATGGAGCGCGTTTTCTTAGCGCTGCCCTTTATGGTTGGGCTTTGTTTGTTTCCAGTCTTTTAACACTGTGAATAAAGTGGTTACACACATCCTTGTACACACTGCCCCTTTTTCTTTTACTTTATTAACTTGGAATTAACCTGAAACTATTTCCCCAAGGAAGAATTAATGAGCCAACCGGTGGACAGTGAGGAATCACGGAAGGATTGCAAGCAGGGATGGGCGAGATCATATTTTCGTCTTTGAAATATCTGTGCAGTGAGTGTCACACCTCCTGCAGGGGTATTGGGGACACGAGGAGGTCGAGAAGGTGGGAGAACAGCAAGGAAACTACACAGAGGTAGGTGATTATACTCAGAACTTTGTCAGGAAGTCTAACTGCAAGGTCTAACCACAGCTCACTGAAGATCATCAGCTAATTCCATCACACACTTGAAATGTCTTTCTTGGGTTCTTATTTTATCTTCTCGTGCTGAGGACAATGCAGTGCCACAAGAAGCAGCGAACCCCAACAAATAACCATTGAAAACGGGCCTATTCTTTACTTGTGGGCAAATATCTGCTTCAGGAACCCAGGCCTGCCTCAGGAGCATGGCCGTGGCCCCCTGTGAAGCGTGACAGTTTCTGTGACCCGACAAAGAGAAAGGAGACACAACTAGTCTAGACACTGGCCTAAAGGGAGCTCCTCACATTTCTCTTCTCTCTTTTCATTTCATTCACTCTAATCCTCTTATTATGTTTAAGTCCTGTTCTTGCTTCTCCCTCTGCCCTTCAGCACTCAAAATGCCCTGGCTTCACCATCTCTGGGCCCTATTTTCTCATCTGGAAAACGAGGAGATGACCTTGATGGTCTCCTCCGCCCTGTGGCCCTGAGCCTGACTCCACGATTCTGCCCACTCTCTCGGGTGGGGAGGCTCAGTCTGGCTCTTCAGACGTGACTGTCTTGTTGCTTCCCTTTCCCACACGATGGACACCGGCTCTTTAGGGAAATCTTTGTCACAGTGTGGCATCTGAATCCCTCAAAGGATGTTAAATGCGGATTCCTGGGCTCCAGGACCCCACAATCAGAATCTCAGGGGTACATCCTGAAGAAGCCGCTTCTTTTTTGTAAAAGACAAAGACGTATTTGGCACAAATGGTCCTGGACCGGACTGTGAGATGCTGCCTCAGGGGAGCCCTGCCCTGAGGGTCCCTTCACACTGCCCCTTCCCAGCCCTGACCTCTTCTTCAAGGTCCTGCTTTCCAGGACAGGTCAAAACAGTCACAGAGAGTCCCCCCAAACAGGTGCAAGTGGCAGGACTGGCAGGCATGAGAGAGACACACAAGGGGGACTTTTCAGTCCTACTGATCCTCAATCCTGCCTGGTCTGCAACCGCCTAATCTACAACCAAGGCTGGCACTGAATGTGGCATTAGGAGACCATCATGGGCTGACTTGTGTCCCCCTGCCCCAAATGCAGATGCTGAAGTCCTAACCCCGACTACTCAGAATGTGACCTTATTTGGAGACAGGGTCACTACAGATGTGACCAGTTAAGAAGAGGTCATACTGGAGGAGGGTGAGCCTCTGCTCCAACAGGACTGCTGTCCTTATCAAAAGGGAAATTTAGACACAAACAGACATGCATGCAGGGAGAACACCCTGTGACGATGCAGGCAGAAATCAGGGTGATGCAGCTACAAGTTAGGGAACGGCAAAGACTGCCAGCAGCCGCCAGATGCCAGGAGAGAAACATGGAACAGATTCTCCCTCCCAGCCTCCAAAGGAACCAGCACTGCCGACATCTTGGTCTTACTCTTCTACCTTCCAGAACTGTAAGACAACACATTTCTGCTGTTAAGCCACTCAGTTTGTGGTCCTTTATTACAGCAGCCTAGCAAATTAACCCAGAGACCTTGCACACAGTGTGGCTTGATCACGGGGACCTTAGGGTACCTCTTTAGCTACCCTAAGCTGCACTGTGCATCTCAGAAATGAAGACAGAAGATATGTTCATTAGAAGATGAGTGTTGAATGAGATCTGTGTGAAAGCACCTTTGAAGTGTTGACTATTAGTGGAATTATTATTCACCAAGTGGCCAATGGGGAACTGCTTTGGGAAGATCATAGAGGAATTCTTGGTTAACCAAGAATTATTCTTCCCTACGTGTAATTTGGCACCAGGTTGTAGATGCCTTCAGTTATCCAAAATGTGCTGTTAGTGTACATGGGCTCTCTGTGCTCCGGTCCAGAGCCCATGCCTGACTCTATAGCACATTGCACCCCTCTCACCGCATCCAGGACAACCCTCCAGCATTCTCCCCTCTCTCTCCTAAATCTTCCATTTTCTCCTCCCATCAACATATAAAGATGCTATTATTTCTCCCAGCTTTAAAAATCCCTTCTTTAACCATACTTCCTCTGTGAACAACCCTTCCCTTCTTTCTTCCCCTTTGCAACAAAACTTCATGAAAGAGTTGCTATAACCCCTGTCTCCAGTTTCTCTCTTAACGTTTTCAATTTTTAGTAAACTTTATTTTGGACATTTACAAATGTGCGCAAAATCCTAAGCGCTCAGTTACTTTCTACCAAGTGGACAATCCTGGTAACCAGCACCCAGATCAAGAATTAGAATTCATTGGATTGCACATTTGAAAGTTGCTAAGAGAGTAGACCTTAAAAGTTCTCATCACAAGAAAAAAATTTTTGTAACTGTGGTGATGAATATTAAGTAGGAAGGAAAAAAGACTTAGATTATCATAAGCACCCCAGAAGCTCACCTCCTGCCGCCTCCCAGTTGCCAGCCCCAAGGGAACCACTCCTCTAACTTCTGGCACCACGGATTCGTTTTCCTGTTTTGGGACTTCACAAGAGTAGAATCACACAGTGTGTACTTTTATGTCGCTGGCTTCTCTCCCTCAACATTGTATTTGTGGAATTAGTTCCTGATGTTACGAATAGCAATAGTTGACCCCATGTGATTGCTCTAGTCCAGGGATTGGCAAACTTTCTCTGTAAAGGACCAAAGAGTAAATACTTAGGCTTTGTGGGCCATAAGGACGCTACCTTCTCAACTCTGCTCCTGTGGCCATGAAAGCAGCCACAGATGGTACTTAAAGAAATGGTTGTGGCTGTGTCCGAGAGAAACTTTGCAAGCATAGGCCTCATGCTGGATTTGCCTTGTAAGCTGCAGCTTGCTGACCCTGCTTGGTCTATCATAGCCCATGGAACAAATACACTGTAGTTTATTTATCCATCCTAATGTGGATGCACATTTGTGTTATTTCCAAGTTCTGGTTATCCTATTTTACATCTCCTTCTTTTTTGTGCTTTTAAATCAACTTTACTGAAATACAGTTTACACATAATAAAATGCATCCATTCACTTGTAAATCTATTCCAATCTGAATTTTCCCCACCACTCCAACAAAACCATTTGTTAGCAAGATCACCAATGTTCTCCATGTTGCTGAATCCAATGGTCAACTCTCAGTCCTCATCGTCCTTGACTTCTCGGCACCATTTGATACAGTTGATGCCTTACGTGCTCCCTGACACTGTCTTCACTTGGTTTCTGGAATTTGGCATTTAGGTTTTCCTCCTACCTCTGATCACTCCATCTTGATCTCCTTTGCTGAATGCTCTTCTTCTCTCAACCCCTTAATGTTGGAGCGCTCAAAGTCTCAGTCCTTGGACCTCTTCTCTATCTACACTCACTTCTTGGTGACCTTATCCAGCTGTTGACTTTAATATCATCTGTATGCCCACAACTCCCACATTTATATCCCCAGCTCAGACTTTTCCCCTGACCTCCAGGCTTGTATACCCCACAACCTGCCGCACCTGCGGCCTTCTCCATCTTGATGGTCATAGTCATCTGACGACTCTTTTTCTTTTTTCTTTCTTACATACCACGTCCACTCCATAACAATTCCAACTGGCTCTACCTTCAAATTCTACCCAAATCTGACTATTTCTCACCACCTCGACTACTACAGCCTGGTCCAAACCAGCATTGTCTCACTTCTGGATAATTGAAATTGCACCCTCTCTGGTTTCCCCACTTCCACTCTTGTTCTTATACAGTCACTCGCAACACAACAATCAGAGCAAGGTGGTTATAACAGAAGAGAGAATGTGTCTCTCTCTGCTCAAACCTCTCTAACAGAGTCCCTTCTCATTCCGAGTAAGAGTCCTATAACGTAAAGTTACAAGTCCCTGCAATGGCTAGGAGCCCACACATACCTCTTCCTACCTACGTCTTCCCATCTTCCATGGCCCCCTGCTCCAGTCTCCCAGCTTCCTCCTAGTCTTCAAACATAAAACATACTAGGCACACTGCTGCCCTGCTGTGAACTCTGCCCATGCTCTTTCCCCAGATGTCCCTTGGCTGATCCTCTCAACTCCTCCAAGTCTTTGCCCAAATGTCACCTCAATGAGGCCATCCCTGACTATTCTGTTTAAAATTGCAACCAGCCCCCAACACTTTCAATCCCTCTATTCAGCTCTACTTCTCTCCTTTTCCATGATGCTGAGAGCCTCCTGGCGTACACTAGATAATCTACTCATTCATTGTGTCTATTGCTAATCATCTATCTCCCACACTACAGCATAAGTCCCTTGAGGGCATGAACCTTTGTTTTGCTCACTGATGTATTCCAAACCCCAATAACAGTGCCTATCACATAGTAGGAACTCTATGAATGTTTGTTGAATGAAAGGTTAAGAAAGTAGGAATTTGTTTTTCTCATTAAAAAGCATTAGTCTTGTTTTTTCATGCAAATTCTCATCCTGGATTAAAAGCTAAAGGACTCACCCATCAAGTTCCCAGCGAGTGGTTTGGCAATTATATCAACTACATGCAGGTCCTCTTAGGTCGATAGACACCTGAGGCTATTTATTTTATTGGTGAAAGCTTGGCGTGAGAACATTTTGGTTCAGTTCACGAAAACAGCAGTGTTCCAACCAGCAGCTCCAATAAATCTTACACATTCTTGAGCCCATAAGTCCTGGCCCCTTGCCTCTCTACACATCCATTCATCCAACTAAGAAGAACTTCTTGTTGGAGCACACTGGGGCATTTGACTAGTAAGAGCAATGGGAAGGAGCACAATCTTCTTCCTTTTCTGCCCTGGGGACAAAACTTCAGAGTGACCAGCTCTTTGCTCAGGAAATGCAGAATGTGACCAGAAAGACTTTGCGTCTCTTTCCACATATACCAAATAGCTTGCCCACTGTGCAGACAAAGATAAAGTAAACACATGGAGCCATACACTGATACAGTCTTATTCCAAACCCAGGTGTGTTTACTCCTGGGACTGTCAGTTAGTATACGGCCCTCAAATCTACGGAGACTGGTAGGCTAAGAATGATTCATCCAAGAGTGTTTCCCATAATAATTTTCTGATTACACATCTCTTCACACGCAATCTCTATTATAGTACTTTTCACAGTTTGCATGGTAGTTGTTTGTTTACACTTTGATCTCCCTGTATATGCCTCTTGCTCATCCTTTGTGCCCTGACCACTACACTAGCAGTTCCTCACAGCTGGGAGTGTGGTTGATTGATGTCACAGCAAAGGGCAGTTGTTACAGGCATGACTCTGCAGGCAGATTGTGTAGGTGGAGTCTTACATTAGCACTTACTCGCTGTATGAGCTTGGACAAGCTATGTACCCTCTCTGTGCCTTGATTATCTGGACTGTGAAATGAGCATAATAATACCACCTGCCACATGAGGTTGTTTTAAGGATGAAATTAATTACATAAATCATTTGGCACAATGCCTGGCTCATAGGAAGTATGAATACATATATGAATATGTGTGGTATAAATATATATTCAAATGTGTATAGATAATGCGTACATATGTTTGTGTCTGTGTATATAAATCTCCCTCTCTCCCCACAGAAGCACTTTGGGTCTTCGCAAGGTGACAGAAATCATCCAAGACTGCTTTTCAGTGTGATTCCTGCACTGGAGTTATGAATGAACCAGCTCTTTGTCTGGTAAAAAGATTCTAACAAAATGTTGAGAAAAAATAAATTTGAACCTGTGCACACACTCTCAGAATGCCCTTTTCCCACCAGCAGGGCTGGGCCAATCCCATGAGGCAAGCTCCCCAGCAGACATTCTGGAAGGGAGACCTCAAAAGACTGGGGATTTCATGTGACACCACCAGGGTGTGGAGGGGGAGGCAGTGGTGGCAAAGTTTATGACAAGTTTTTATTTGCTTTCTCCCCATGCCCCCAATGCATCTTCAGTCTCTGTGATTGTCACATTCACACATGAGTACCCTTGGCCTATCCTGTATTAGTTCTTTAAGGTTTGCTATGGACTAAATTGTGCTCCCCTGCCCCCACTCCCTTCACATGTTGAAGACTTAGCCCCCAATGTGATTATATTTAGGGACAGAGCATTTAGGAGGTAACTCAGGTTAAACGAGTTCATAAGATTGGGGTCCTAATCCAACAGGATGGGTGGCCTTATAACAAGGAGAAAAGACAGAAATCTCTCTCTCTCTCTGAGGGCATGCACTGAGGAAAGGCTGTGTGAAGACATAGCAAGTAGCTGGCCATCTGGAAGCCAGGAAGAGAGCCCTCCTCAAGAATGAATTGGCCAGCACCTGGATCCTGGATTTCCCAGCCTCCAGAATTGTGAAAAACAAATTTCTGTTGTTTAAGCCACCTGGTCTGCGGTATTTTGTTATGGCAGTCTGAGCAGACTAAGACAGGTTGAAACAGGGAGCAGGGCCAGATGATCCCGATAATGCGGCTTATTTCTAGGATTCATGAGGCAGGAGGGATGTCCTCTATCTCCTTAGCGGGGCGGTCATTCTTGGTCACAGAGTTTCCCAGGCAGGGATATCTGCAGGCTCAAGGGAAGGGAAACAAAGGCTCAGCAGGGGCTGAGATGCTGCCTATTCTGTTTATTTAGTATTTATTTGGGACTCATATTTCCTGGTTGAGTTGATTTGTTACTGTGCAATACACAGTGGCCCTATTAGGCAGTTTGATACCAAGCTCTTCTTAGCCTCCTTCTGACTAGTCCGTCCCAGGGCACTTTGGCTCTAGCCAGGTGTGGCTGGAGTCGTGGGGTTGCTTTCACATGGCTTGAAATAAAACAACTTTATGCAGAACAAACCAGTAGGGGACTGTTTCTCAGATAGAGGTTGTGAGTCTAGATAGCACTAAGAGCTTCAAGGGTTTCTCCTCAGTGGAGAGTCTAGCACTTTCCATGACAACAAAGCTTAAAAACAGCAATTTTTAGGTAACTTGTCCAATAAATCTCCTTGTATTAGTTTTCTAGGGCTGCTGTAATGAAGTACCATGAACTGGGCGGCTAAAAACAACAGAAATTTATTCTCTCACAGTCTGGAGGCCAGAAGTCTGAAGTCAAGGTGTCAGCAAGGCCATGGTCCCCCTGAAGGTTCTACTGAAGAATTGGTCCTGCCTCTTCGAATTCCTGCAATCTCAGGCATTCCTTGGCCTGAGGCAGCATGACTCCAATTTCTGCCTACCTTTGTCTCCAAATGGCCTTCTTCGCTGTGTGTATTTCTTGTGTCCTCTTCTATTATTATAAGAACACCAGTCGTTGGATTAAAACCCACTGTAATCCAGTATAACCTTTTAACTAATTACATCTGCAAAGATCCTATTTCCAAACAAGTTCCCATCTGAAGTAATGAGTGGATATGATTTGGGGTGGGCGTGGGGGGCACTATTCCACCCACCATATTGCTTTAGTTACGACTCTAGTTGAAAACTACAGAAAAACACTTACGCCATAGTATGCAATAGAAAGGATTTTATTTGTAGGACATAGGAGTGTTTTCCAGAATCTCAGGGCAGTAAAGCAGTCTGGCCTCAAGAGGAGGAACCTGGAACCACATAGCTATCAGATGGTGCACAACTGCACAGTCCTCTTGCTTCCTCTTGTCTTGTTTCCCTCTACCTGTCAGCTTCGTTCTCCCTGCAGGCTGGCTTTCTCTGCATCTCCATGCCTTTGGCAGGCAGCTGATGGCCAACCCATTGCTCTAGAGTTTACATTTCTGTTCAAATGATCAGTTAAAATTGGATAGCCTTGGTCCCAATGCTAAATTCTCAGGAGAGAGAATCTAATTGGCCCATCTTGGGTGGAGTAGGTGTTCAATCCTCGTCCAATCAGTTGTTAGGCGGATGGAGTAAGCTAGTAAATCCAGCTGGTGGTGTGGAGTCATCCCAGTGGCAGGGAAGGAAACCCTCAGAGAAAGATGAGTCATTGTGAGCTAGGTACATAGCCCAAAAAAGGTCTACACTAGGTGTCTTGTGTTTTATGGCCTTTAACAGCATCCAGAGTGTTTTCATGTATATTCTCGCTTGATTTGTGCAAATTCATCCAGAGTAGGCATAATTGCAATTTACCCATTTTACAGATGCAGAAAGAGACTCTGAGAGATGAACCCACAAAGATGATCGGTGTCAGAGACCAGGCACAACATTATGTCTTCTGACTCCTGGCCTGACTCTTTTACCTTACCTCGCAACACAGAAATGTAGCCCACTCTGTAGTGTTCATTGCAACCAAATGTCACTTGTGCACAGCATTATTATCCAAGTTTACAAATGTACTTTCAAAAATAAAAATTCAGGTGTCAGCCCTGTGGCCGAGTGGTTGAGTTCTCACACTCTGCTTCGGCGGCCCAGGTTTTCACCGGTTCGGATCCTGGGCGCTGACATGGCACCACTCATCAGACCATGGTGAGGCGGCGTCCCACACGCCACAACTGGAAGGACCCACAACTAAAAATATACAACTATGTACTGGGGGACTTTGGGGAGAACAAGGAAAAAAAAATTAAAGATAAATAAAATAAAATAAAATAAAAATTCAGCAGTCTGAAGATTACAGCCATTCACTCGTGTCCAAGTCATCCAAAGTTTCTGCCGCCTCTCATTTTCCTGCTTCTTCCCCGGTTCACGGTCTTCTCACAATTCTAAACCCCTCAACATCATCGTTCTCCCAGAAAGTTTTCACTAGGATTTAGTATACTAAAATAAAAGGGAAAATCCTTTTCCTTTTAGCATTTAAAGGCAAATCCCTCCTCCTTTGCGTTTTATGATTTCCTTCTTACTGATTCTGGCATCCAATCAACGCACAGTGTCAGTGTTTGGGGAGATAGGGCTGTTTGGGGCCACACCTTGGCAATCTTTTTATTCACCTCTTACATTTGGGTCACCATCTTCTTAGAATTTTCCTCCCTTGAACCATCCTAGCTCTCTTCCCATTTCTTCTCTATTTGTCATTATCTTCTCTTGTCTAGAGGGCCTGGTAATGAGGCAAACTCAGTTACAAAGCAGGTCACAGTTGGTGCTGGCAATTTCCAGCTTGATCAGGGAACACAGCTGCAGGAACCTGGGCAGTGGTCTCCAGGCAAATCTCTACAGTTCGCCTTTAGGACATTTGCTGATTGATTGGGGGCCCATGGCACTCTCTTCACTAGTCAGATGGTCGAAAGTTGACTGTTTAACATGGGTGTATTTCAGTATGAATGCTATTTTTTTCCAATCTCATTTGGGGGAGATCTGAAGGTTTTTATTTTCTCAAGAAAGTTGAATAATTTGAAGTTCATATCGAGAATTTAATTTTTGCCATATTTGTTGTATTCCTACTCCATTTTTTAATTGATGGATCCTTTTTGACCTGCACAACTCCCCTGTTGGTCGTTCCCAGAGCAGACCCCATATTTACTCTTTTTTTCCTATGTGTTTCAGTTCCGGGTAGTTTAGCAATATGCTAAAATTTTCAGACTTTGTTTCTTATCTCAGATAAGATTATGTAAGTTAATATCTTGGTTAATAATTCCAGACCCCTACAAGCAGAGGCATCCACAAATTCAGGATGATTATGCTGCCACTGAGATTGAAGCCTCATTTTTCCCCTGAGGACATTTCTATTAATTACATATAAACTCCTCCATGTATTCAATATTAAACGAATTTAACTGCATCAAAAAGATGCCTGTGATAAAGAGAATAATGCTTAAAAATAATGCAATGTTCCACATCTGTCAAAAGAAAATAACTCAGATACTCTGATGACTCGCTGGAGCCTTTACTGATATTAGATTAGACATTCAGATAACCAATCATCAAGGAAAGGATAACTAGGTATCTTCCAATTATTCTTCCAACTCTCTTTCAGGAAACTTGTCAACACAGGTTCGATGAGAAAATACTATCTGAGAAATAATGCCACTTTAAAGGAGTCATTATCAAGCTCACACTGACAATCAGTGTTTAAAATCAAGGACAATTAAATATTTGCTTATCCCAGGAGTTAATTTACTGCCCTTGAGACCTTGTTTCACCTCCTTTAGGAGCATTTGAAAAATGGACAGACTGATTTTTAAGAAATGCCCCTCTTTAATAATGGTTTACTTAAAAAGGATTTTTTTTTTGTTGGCCTCCTTTCTTGATCTTCTTTGTTCTAGCCAGTGTGCTCTTTCTAACAAACAAGTTGATGATGTCACTGTCTGCTTGAAATCCTTCTATGGCTTTTCCTTGTCTTTAGGGAAAGTCCAAGCTCCATGACCATTCATGCTTCTTCATATTAACTCTTCAATTTCACTACCTTCCATTCTGCCAAGGATGCTCTGTTTCAGACACATGGAATGAGCTGAAATTCTCAGAACGCACCATGCTTATTGCTACCTCTAGCATTTTGTATATATTGTGTCTTCCGACTTTCTTCACCACCTTCGTAGTAGCTACAACTTATCTGTCAAACATAGACTTAAATGCCCCCTCTCAGAAAGCCTTTTAGGAGGTTTCTGCTGTTTTCTCAGTATCACCCCATTCATGCCACTGTTAGGACATGTACAGCCTTGTGGTAATTATTTATTTCTTCATCTACCTCCTTAACTTCACTGGAAATCCCCAGGGCTCAGCCCAGTGCCCAGAAACAGAGGCCACTTAAAAAGTGCTGATTAAATGGAAAATCCCGATGGATGTCTGCTATCAATCTCAACTAGGCCTTCACTTGTTTGATTTGTCACTTGTTGAATCCTGACCCTGAGGACAGTTGCAAACAGTTCCCACCTTCCCATGACTCAAGTGCAGCCTTTGCCTCACTCATCCTCAGCAGAGACTCTCAATGTCTGCTTAGAGTTCATAGACGGCATTAAGTGCAAAGTCCTTAATCTTCCCTAATTTACCTGGACGCTCATTCCCAGCATTAACATTTCTCTGTTCCTCATTCTCTTCATGCCTCTCATCTGAAAGGAAAAGGAATCTTTTCTCCCTAAGGATCTCATGCCCTCCACCCGCTTCTTGGACTGCCCTCTCCAGAATCTTCCATCTTCCCTTTGACATCTGCTAGCATTCCAGTCTCTAAAACACCCATCAAACTGGTTGCTCTTGCACAGCCTTACATATCCAAAGATTCCTGTCCTATCGCAATGCCTTCAAACCCAGCAGACTTTGCTGGAACTGGTGGCTCAAATACCAGACACAGCCTACGAAAGTGTTTCACTTGATTCTCACAGTGTTTTAAAAATTGGGAAATTTCACTTAAAAAGAAGGATTTCACTCTTCTCTGTCACGGTCAGATAGCTGGCTGCTCTGAGCCACCCTTCCCCTTGGCAGCCGTGGTCTAGGCACAGCTGCCTACTTTGGGTGAGCCACGTTGTCACCAGGTCATCCCAGCCTCCTCTGACCCTCCCTCTCACTTCTGTCCCCCGTCAGGTTCTTGTAAGCGTTTGAGTGTGCCGTCCTCTGCTAGGGTTTTGGATTTGTCCCTGTCTTTCAACTGGAAGTCCCCTCTTGAAAGTCGCAGGTGATTTTCAGTTACAAGATACACAGGTGTTTGCTCTATCCACTTGTTCTTGAAGTTTCTGCATCTCTCTGTCACCTCTCCATGAGCCACACCCAGCTTGGCTTCCTTAGCACCTTACGTTCCCGGCTCTCTAAGACCCCTAATGCCGATGTTGCTGGCTGTTTTCCTCCCACTCCTAAATAAATGCTTTTCCTAAGGTTTGGTCCCGGAATTTTCAATTTAGGACCCCACTCAGCTCCATGGGCTCACTGAGTCCCGTGGCTTTTGTCGTCCATCCCTTTAATTGAAGAGCTGCCACATTCCTCTGTCTCTAATGTCTCCTCCTTCTCTTCTTCTCACATATCTCTGGTGATCAGCTGGAAATGTCCTTCTGGATATGCTTTCACACTTCAGATTTAATATGCCTGAACACAACTGCTCATCTGGCCTCCCGCCCCCCCACCTGACCACACCAGGCCCTTCCTGACTAGCTGACTGTTGGCGGAGTTCTCACAGTGACCCAGGCTGTACTCACTTCACCCCTTTCCTTTGACCTCCACAGCATTTCTTCAGGCCCTCAAAACTCCTGGCCTCCAAGCTGGCCTCCCTGCCTCCCACCCCTTATCCGAATCTCATTCCTTGCATCCTGGAAAAATCACCCTCCTAAGATGCTGCTGTGGTAATGTCTTTCTACTGTCCTACACTCAGCAGCTGGAAGAATGAGACCTGTAAGTCGTCAGATTCCTGTCCACGCTCTTCTCGGCAGTCCAGCTACTTTCAAACCTCAAAGAAGTGACTAGCCATCCTCCTCACACCATTCTCAGTGCATCAGAGACGTTAGCCGTTCTCCATCATTTGAAGAACATCCAAAACTTAAGAAATTCAGCCATCTAGGCTCAACCAGGTTTCCAACCTCACCTCTTCCCACTTCCTGACACTGACCTACTGTCACCCGGACAACTTGTAATTCCCCAGAATTGAAGACACCTCACGCTCTCTCCCTTTGCCGATGCAAAGGTCCTCCCAGCATCCTTCCAGGCCCATCTCAAATGTTTCCCTGATAACGCCACCCATCACACACACTCTTATATTGTATTTCTGGCCAGGTCTTCTCTGGCCCACTACTTCGTATGCTCCTTGAGAGCAGGGAGTGACTCCTTCTCCATCTTTTATCCCATCAGAGTACCTGGCACATGGCATCCTTCTAAACAACGAGCACACAGACAAGCCTTCGATAGTGGCAGACAGAGCCAGGTGCTGGCGTACGAAGATGCATGAGGCACAGCTGCCGCCCTGCTGGGGTTCTCATTCGAACTGGTGAGAAGGACATTAAACACGTGGCTATAAAGTATTATGACACAGTAGAGGTGCATGCCAAGTAACGGAGGGTTTGCTCGTGGAGAGGTGATTGAGAACGGGAAGGGGAGGTCTCCGAGGACGTGACATTTGAACCGGGCGCTAAAGGAAGGATGGTCGGAGAGGCGGGCAGGAGAAATGACTGACGTGAAACCCAAGTCAGCTATGTTTACAACTTACTGGCAATCATGATGGTGGTAAGGTGGCAAGGCTGAAGGACCAGCCCACACGTATTTAGATTACGTGGATTTTGCTTTGGTATGAAACATAAATGAGAGTGAACCACCGCACAGCGAGGGACTCTACCCAGGGCGATATGTGGGGGAAGCAGCAGAAGTGACTCTAATTCTGGTTGTTGACCCCCTTGTTGGTAGGGTGTTCTAGACTAGCAGTTATTTACTGTCGATACTTTAAAACGAGGGCTAGAGAGTTGGCAATCAAGGTTTGGTGCAGATCAGAAAACTAGTAAAAGTGCCTCATACGAATTGCAAGCACAGCATCTGTGTTCCAAAGCCAGCTTAGATTTTGGAACTCTTCCATCTCTGAACACGACCTGAGCAGCGTCATCACCTGCCAAGGCTGAAGTCACTGCTAAAATGGCTTCCTCAACACAAGACGAGCCCCAGAATCTGTCCTCGCCACAAGAATGACCTTTGGTTTCTTTGCTAGAATACACGGCTTTATTTGACTAAGATAAACCAAAAAGTCAGAAACCTTAAGTACAACTGATTTCATTTGAGCATCTTAACTGAAATCTCTTTCTACATGAGCAAAGATTCCCTATCAGCTGTTTTTTTAAGGGACATCTGGCTTCAAAAGCTTTTATTGCTTTTCTTTCTATTGTAAAAATATCAAGTCAAGCATTTCTGCGGAGGCATGCAGCAAAAATGCCAACACCAAACTGAGTCCTGCTGATTTCCCCTGGGACTGTTTCCACAATAACAAGTGATTGCTGTTGTTTTCACAGAAACACCAATAAATAAACAGTTCTAGAAACATGGTACATGGAGAGTGATCAATAAAATTAGCTACGTCTCCACTTTAAAGCTAGTTCTAAAACGTCACAGAATTACTGGCGGAGAGCACAGATAATCAGACTGGGAAAGCAAAGGATTTACAGGCATGGGCGTCCGCCTCCCGCCCACACAGCCTTTATGCACCAGCAGTCCATCATCCTTTCTCATCCGCTCAGAAGCTTCAAAGGGATTGAGCCAAGGTCTTGATAATTTAGCCCTGACCAAATTGGGAACTGACCATCCATCTCCCACCAAATTCTCATCATCAAAATTAAGCATTGGAGGTCCATCACCACACACCGACCTGAGGGGGAAGTGGACTGTCATAGGTGCCTTGTCATTTCAAATCCAGACCCTGGTGAAGCCAGCCTGGGTGACTCGGTGGTGGTGGCAGGGCTGCAGGGAGGCAGTCAGGAATGTGACCCACATGCAGCTGGGGCTGCCCTTTGAACCAAATCAATGGAAATTTTTCCTTCCTTGTGGTAAGGCCTCCCACACACTGATAAGTACCATTTGGAAATCTTCACCGTCTGACAAACACCACTGGACCACTGTGGGTGTCACTGGGTTCAGGGTCTTCCCCTGGGCAGGACAGTCACTTTGCAATATGCCTTTGGGGCAAACTCCACCTCCCTAGCTAGAGGACCGTAAACGTTATAAAAACCAGGAGAATTTCTTTTTCTTTTTACTGCTTGCTAATTAACAAATTGAAAACACATCAGAGGATTGAACAGCCTCTAAGTTGTGTGTTGTTGTCGTGTTGTTTTATGGGGAGAACCGCTGATTCCCCGGATTGCAGTCTTCGTGCCTGTGTGCTCTCTGAAGCAGTGTCCAGGTGAGTTGGTGGCGGCGGCAGGCACAGAGAAGGGAAGCAGGGATGCAACAGCCTTTCCATCTCCTTCCACTGAGGTGGGACCCAGGGCCCGGGAGGTGCCAGCCTGCAGGATCCAGCCGCCTCTGGCTTCCAAGGCTGGGGTAATGGCTCTGTTCTCACAGAAGTGCTGACAGAACATGACAAATAGAAAGCAGATGTGAACTGACCTTCCAGAAATGTATCTCAAGGCTTCTTAATCTTCGTAGGAATCCTTCAGGCAGTGACGCACGTGACATTTAACGAAGGGCTGCTGTTCGTGCCTGGGACCCCTCCCTGGACAGTCCCCCACTCCATTCTCCTCCTGCCCCTCCCTTCCCACACTTCCCTTTCAGACGCTATCCCCAGAGCCCATTTCACACATGGTCACCCCCCTGCACACACGCTTTCCCTCGACCTGAGCCCACACACAGACAGTCTTGGCTGTCACAGAGGTATCACCTTTACCAACCATTGAGGCCACTTCTCTCCCATTTTTGGATCCATACTTGCTTTGAAATTGTCCCAATCACCGGGACCATTGCTGGCTCCAAACACTTTTGTGACACTGAATGTTGGTTTGAAACCCCTGAGTCCGCTGGACTTTTGCCCACTTAACGACTTGAGTCAGAAATACTGGACTAGAGGGTACCAGGGCCAGCTGGGGAAGCGAGTCTCTGTGTCCCTCTCCCACTGCCTCCCAGGGTCTCTGCTCGGGGCAAAGCGCTGCTTCTGATGCAGGTGAGCGGGGGCCTGCGCCACGCCTGAGCCCCCGGCTTTTGAACTGCTCTGCTTATGTTCGTTGCGGACACTTGTTTGCATCCCACAAGAATTTGGGTGGGATTTCCCAGAGTTTTGTCCTCCCCATGACTACAATACTTTGTAGAAGGCTTTCTTCCTTGCCCAGTTGTTGGTATCTCAGAAAACAATTTGTGGAAACATCTCCCTTGAGAAAGCAAGCCATGTAAGAGCGAGGCAGGGTAACTCATTCCCGTCGCTCCTGAGGGGCAATCAGCTACATCACCAGTTAATCCCAGATCAGTCTCTGTGGGCCAAGCCAGCGGTCCCCCTGGAAGTCCCCCAGGGGCTCTCTGCCTAAGAAGTCGGTGCATTTTGCTCCTCTCAGACATCGTATGCCTAGAAATTCCCATGGAAAGTTCTGGACAGAAGTGGATAGAGTTTGTGGAATTCAAACAATTGAATCTTTTTTCTATTCCTGTATTACTTAAGACTAAATCATTTGTCCAATTGGTAAGATAATCAGAAATGCACTCTGCCACAACATGCGATTGTTGTTTATATATTTGAGTTTTGCAAATGAATAGAAAATGTCAAACATGCAATTTGTATGAATTAGCTCGATTGAGAGTGATGATGATCTTATGAGATGGGTAACGTCATGTCAATTTACAGAGTAGATAAATGAAGTTTATGGGTGTGAAATAACTCATGTTATTTCTAAGCTGATAAGTGGGAGGGCAGGATTCAATTAGGCCTGTAACAGAGGCTCCAAAATTTTGTATTAGAAGAGTCAGGCAGCGTCTGATGGGAACATGGGCAAGGGATTTTCTTGCGGCTGTGTTTGCGTAGCCAGCTCATCGCTCCACTTCGCATATTCATCTGGGTTAGGTCAAGGCGGTGATGAAGATCAGGGGGCCTTGAGCCTCCCTGCCCACCGCAGGCTACCTCTCGGGCTGCCATTGCTTCTCTGACTCCAAGATCCACTCTCTTGCAGTTGATATATTTGCAACATGAGACCCTAGGAAGAAAATTTTAAAGACAAATAGGCAACTAGTAGATTATCAATCCACGGATTTTATTAACCCAAAGTTCTATTGTCTGCCTGTTTTTCTGGTTCATTCTATATCACCACCCTCACACATTTGGGGACCCAACAACACTGTGGGGTTTTCAGTCTTTCCAGGGTCCTGCTGTCTCACTTCTAGGTCTGTCTTTGCGCATGCTCTTCCCCGTAACTGGAAGACTCCCTTCCCACCCCTGCTTCCTCCTCTCCCTACACCCACTTTCCCCTGGCAAACTCCTGCTGAGTGTGAGCTTCAGTGTCACCACCCCTTCCTGTATCATCCTGTCATAACCCCATCACGCCCGCCATCTTTAAGGGAGGTGCTCTGGAGCCCAACCTTGTGTGCTTGAGTTCTGACTTTGCCTGGTTGTGCAAGTTCAGGCTGCTTACTAACCCTCTCAGTGGTTGACTTTCCTCACCTCTAAATTGGGGCAATAATGGCCCCTAAGCTCTGAGGTAGGTCCTGGTTCACTGAGAGAATATCTTTCAAGCACTTAGAGCCAACCTGACTTGAGGCAAGTCCTCCGTCCATGTTGACCAGAACCACTGGCTGTTTACAGTAACAGGGGAGGCACTGCCACTCGGCTGGTCACCATGACATCCTGGCACACAGCACACAGCATAGTCTCCAGTTACACACACAGTACGTCCACTGCTCCAGACCCCAACCCCACCATCTCTTGTCTAGACTCTGAAATAGGCTCCAACCAATGCTCCTGTTTCTGTCCTTGCTCCCTCGAGTCCAGCCAGAAGGATCTTTTCCAAACTTGAGTCAGATCACGCTGCTCTTCTGGTTTCCCATATCACTTGGAATAACAACTAAAGTCCTTGCAAGACCCTATGTGGCTTGGCTCCCTGTTACCCACCCGACGTCCTCTTCTGCTCTGCTCCCCTTGCTCGCTCGGCTCCCGCCACGTTGGCCTCCTGGGTGCTCCTCAAACAACAGGAATGCTTTTGCTTTAGGGGCTTTACCTGGCTGTTCCTTCCACTGGGACCATTCTTTTCAGAGTTAACTGCTCACTAACTCTGGCCCCTTCTTCATGTCCTGCTCGAATGCCACTTCTCAATAAGGGCTACACAGATCGCCCTATTTCAAACCTTACTGCAACCTCATCACAAAGAAAAGAAAAAATCATAAAAAGAGGGCAGGAGGAAACTTCTGGAGGTGATGGATGTGCTTATGGCATAGAGAGTGTGCTGGTTCCTCTGATGTATGCATGTCTCCAGATTCATCAAATTGTATCCAGTACATATGTACAGCTTTCTGTATGTCAATCACACCTCAATAAAGTGGTTTAAAAAAAGAAGGGAAAATATAAAATGCAGCCTTGTGCACGCTCACACCCAGCACTCCCAGCCCCCATACCTTGCTCTAACTTCCTTTAACTTAACACTTTAGTTAACTCACTTATTATTACTGTTTAGTGTTTTCTTTCTGGCTTTCTCCCCTAGAGTGCCAGCGCGACGGTGCAGGGATGTTTGTTTCCCCGCCGATGTGCTCCCAAGAGCCTAGAGCAGCGCCTGGCGCACAGGGCGCTGAATGATGATTTTTGGATGAAGGGTGACACTCACGTGCATAGGCACGGCCACGCCCAGCTTCAATTCACTGTCACGGTGAGTGGGAAGGTTAGCGGGGCCAACTCTTCCAGGGCAGAAAAGCAGACTCCTTCCTTTGCAGTGTTCACATGATGACGCAGATAGATTTCATCGAAAGGCATCTTCTCCACAACAGCAGTGCACGAGGCCCCGTCCCTGAGCAGCCTCCACATGTCTGGGCGGCTCCACGCCCTGCCATCAGTGTGGCCCCCACTGTGGTCTTGATGGAACATCCCCGAGTTACTGGAGGTGCTGAGCTGCCCAGGGACAGCTCCTCAGCTTAGGTCTCAGCAGGGGAAACGTCCTCCTTAGCGGTTCTATTGTCTCTGTCCTCCCACAACTCAAAACAGCACTTTCAGGGGGTTGGCCCCGTGGCAGGGTGGTTAAAGTCCTGCGTTCCACTTCCGGCCTGGGGTTGGTGGTTTGGATCCTAGGCACAGTCCTAGTGCCAGTCATCAAGCCATGCTGTGGTGGCATCCCACATACAAAATAGCGGAGGATTGGCAGAGATGTTAGCTCCGCAACAATTTTCCTCACCAAAAAAAACCCCACAACAGAAAACCCCAGCACTTTCCCTCATAGTCTCTTTTTGTCAGTCTTTTTCCTTATTGACTGCTAAAAACAAAGTGATAATTTCTTAATTTATAATGGCCATTCTGACCGAATACTTCAATCCCATTCTTCTGTGGTACACATCACAAGTTTCGTCTTACTTATGTTACAAATAAACTAGAATAGGAACATGTTACTGTGTAGAAGTTATGGGGCAATAGATTTGGGCTCATTATAAGAAGTTTTAAAAATAATCAGGATATAGAATGGGCTGACTCTTAATATATAAAATTTCCTAATCATTGGAGATGATTTATATGGAAATGTCCAGAAAAGGCAAATCTACAGAGAGAGAGAGAAAATTAGCAGTTGCCTGGGGCTGAAGGTGGGAATTGGGGGTGACTGCAAATGGGGACAAGGTTTCTTTAAGGAGTGATGAAAATATTCTAATATTAGATTGCAGAACTCTGTTAATTTACCAAGAATCATTGAAGTATACACTAAAATGGGTGAATTTCATGGTATGTGTATCAGTTTGCTAGGGCTGCGTAGAAAACACCACAGACTGGGGCTTCCACAACACAAATTGATTCTCTCACAGTTCTGGAGGCTGGAAGTCTGGGATCAAGGTGTTGGCAAGTTCAGCTCCATCTGAGGTCATGAGCGAGAAGCTGGTCCATCCTTGTGAGGCCATGAGGGAGAAGCTGGTCCATCCTTGTGAGGCCATGAGGGAGAAGCTGGTCCATCCCTGTGAGGCCATGAGGGAGAAGCTGGTCCACCCTTGTGAGGCCATGAGGGAGAAGCTGGTCCATCCCTCTGAGGCCATGAGGGAGAAGCTGGTCCATCCCTCTGAGGCCATGAGGGAGAAGCTGGTCCATCCCTGTGAGGCCATGAGGGAGAAGCTGGTCCATCCCTGTGAGGCCATGAGGGAGAAGCTGGTCCATCCCTCTGAGGCCATGAGGGAGAAGCTGGTCCATCCTTGTGAGGCCATGAGGGAGAAGCTGGTCCATCCTTGTGAGGCCATGAGGGAGAAGCTGGTCCATCCCTGTGAGGCCATGAGGCAGAAGCTGGTCCATCCTTGTGAGGCCATGAGGGAGAAGCTGGTCCACCCTTGTGAGGCCATGAGGGAGAAGCTGGTCCACCCTTGTGAGGCCATGAGGGAGAAGCTGGTCCACCCTTGTGAGGCCATGAGGGAGAAGCTGGTCCATCCCTCTGAGGCCATGAGGGAGAAGCTGGTCCATCCTTGTGAGGCCATGAGGGAGAAGCTGGTCCATCCTTGTGAGGCCATGAGGGAGAAGCTGGTCCATCCCTCTGAGGCCATGAGGGAGAAGCTGGTCCATCCTTGTGAGGCCATGAGGGAGAAGCTGGTCCATCCCTGTGAGGCCATGAGGGAGAAGCTGGTCCACCCTTGTGAGGCCATGAGGGAGAAGCTGGTCCATCCTTGTGAGGCCATGAGGGAGAAGCTGGTCCATCCCTGTGAGGCCATGAGGGAGAAGCTGGTCCATCCCTGTGAGGCCATGAGGGAGAAGCTGGTCCATCCCTCTGAGGCCATGAGGGAGAAGCTGGTCCATCCTTGTGAGGCCATGAGGGAGAAGCTGGTCCACCCTTGTGAGGCCATGAGGGAGAAGCTGGTCCATCCTTGTGAGGCCATGAGGGAGAAGCTGGTCCACCCTTGTGAGGCCATGAGGGAGAAGCTGGTCCACCCTTGTGAGGCCATGAGGGAGAAGCTGGTCCACCCTTGTGAGGCCATGAGGGAGAAGCTGGTCCACCCTTGTGAGGCCATGAGGGAGAAGCTGGTCCACCCTTGTGAGGCCATGAGGGAGAAGCTGGTCCACCCTTGTGAGGCCATGAGGGAGAAGCTGGTCCACCCTTGTGAGGCCATGAGGGAGAAGCTGGTCCATCCCTCTGAGGCCATGAGGGAGAAGCTGGTCCATCCTTGTGAGGCCATGAGGGAGAAGCTGGTCCATCCTTGTGAGGCCATGAGGGAGAAGCTGGTCCATCCCTCTGAGGCCATGAGGGAGAAGCTGGTCCAGGCCTCTCCCCTTGACTTGTGGATGGTCGTCTCCCCACTTCATCTTCACATCATCATCCCTCTGCACATGTCTGTGTCCAAATGTCCTCTTCTTAGAATGATACCAGTCATGTTGGGTTAGGGTTCACCCTAACGACCTCATTTTAATTTAATTACATCTTTAGAGACCTTATCTCTAAATATGGTTCCATTCTGATGTAGTAGGGGTTAGGACTTCAACATATAAGAATTTGGGGGGACAGAATTCAGCTCATAGCAATATGTAAATTATACTTCAATAAAGCTATTTAAAAAATAACACATTAATTGAGCACTTGCCAGGTTCCAGGTCTGTGCTAAGTTCTTTACATGTATCATCTTCTCCAAAATGTTATGAGGCGAGTATGATTATACCCACTCTCAATGTGAGGAAGGTAAGGCCCAGAGAGGTTAACTATGGTGCTGTGGTCACAAAGTCAGTGAGCTGTGGAGCCACGATTCAACTGCGTAGCCACCTCCAGAGCCCATACTTTTAATCTCTCCACTGAAACCTACTGTGTGCCAGGCAGTCAGCCCTTTAAATCAGTCCTCTGGCATCAGTTTTACAATCTCAATTGTATGCAAGAGAAAACTGAGGCTCAGAGAAATTCAGCAACTTGCCTAAGTTCACACAGCTCGTAAGTGGGCTTTCTCCAAAACCCGAGCAGCTTCTAAACACTATGATTTCCTCCCCAGTGTTGACGGGAGAGCTCTAGGGCAGGAGAGAGCCTGCGGCCCACAACAGACGCTCAGGAGACAGCAGCGGGATGAAGGAGAGCATGTTGGTCTGTAGTTCCAACTTCACAGCGATGGACAAAGGAAACTGCTCTTGCTGGAGACCTGAGTGGCCCCAACCCTGCCAGTCTGGAGACTGCTTGGGCCACAGCTCAGGGGCTCATCTTGCCTGTGGAGTTCATGGTGCAAACTCCAGAAGTTACCTCTTGGCTGAATATGCTTTATATGGGGAAATGGGTTCCCTCATAGTCTAGTGGTAGAGTGCAAACTGGGGTGAACTTTCTTTTGGGCCACCTGGTGCTGTACATCAAAAGCCTTAAACACACACAACCCCCTTATGCCCCTAATTCCTCATGTAAGAATTTGTAAGTGTTAAGAAGAAAACTGGAAACAATCTAAATATACAATAATAAAAGAATAATTATGGTACAGTCATAGGATGGAATAGTATGCAGTCCTACTGACGATGTGGCTTTTTATTATTGTTCTAGATAAAGGTCATGCTATATAATATTAGGTGAAAAAAGCAGACATAAAATGAGTTACACAGTAGTTCACAGAAAAAGAAATGCAAATGGCCAGTAAGTGTAGGAAAAGATACCCAATCTCACTGAGAACTTAAAGAAACGCAAATTAAAACAATGAAATATTTTTCACCCGTGAGATGGGCAGAGTTGGCCAGGGGGCAGGGGAAAAAGCATTCTAATACACAGTTGCTGAAAGTATAAATTGGTATAAACTGTGGCAGAAATTTGACAATAGTATTAAAATTAAAAAATACATACCCATTTTTTGACTAACAATACTATCTCTAGCAGTTTCACTTCATCCCATTCAACACATATATACGCAAAGATGTTCATTACAGCACTAACTGCAGCGGCAAAAAACTCGGAAACAAGTTAAATGTTCATCAACAGCGAAATGATTAGGTGGTGGGAATTCACACAGCGAAGCATAGGCAGCTCTTACAATAGCTTATGTGGATCTCCAGGTGCTTATTTGCAAAGATATTTACAATAGTCAGGGTCCAGCCAGGAACACAAAACTCATGTTAGATCTTGAGGAAATTTAATACAGGAATTAATGACAAAAGTTTAGAAGCAAACTGCTTTATAGCCAGAGAGTGGTGACCCAGGGACAGCTTGCGTGCAGGCCAGGCACAGGCAGCTGAGGAGCAGGGGCAGGGTGCAAGGCCATTCCTTCTACTCTCTGCTTCTCCTCGTGATCAACTTCCAGCTCTCTCTGTAGACCAACTCTCTGCTCTTCTCCGTGCATGTAGCTGCACCAGCTCTAGCTGAAGCATCAGTAATGGCTGAAGAAAGTCCTGGGAGAGAATCTGATTGATCCAGATTGGGTAAAGCATCCACCTAAAGCCAGCCATCGCTAGCTGGGGGAGGGGCCACAGGACTCTCCTCTGTGAGTGGACATTGCGGTTCTCAGCAGGGGGCCGAGGTTGGGGAGGTTCTGTCGACTATTGACAACACGGGCAACCAGCTTGGTGCCAATGCCATCTACCACAGGAGGGAATTCATGACGGGAGAAGATCGGAATGGAAGGTGATAAGCTTTGGACATGTTCAACTCAGATGTCCACAGAACATCCAAACACATCGTCTAGGAGGAAACCGAACGTAGAGTCCGGCGTTCTGCATGGGAATTTGGACAGGAAATCAAGGCTTGGGACAATTAGTGTAGAAACAGTATTTGAAACCATGGGTGAGTAAGAAAAGAAAATGCTGTTTCAAGATAGAACCCTGGAGAATAAGAAATATCTACAGGATAAACAGAGGAAGAGAAAACACTAAAAGAAACAGAAAAACTGGCCAAAAGGACTCGTCAAAAAAAAAAAAAAAAAAACCAGAAAAAAAATCATGGAGAGAGGAAGAGAGGAAAAGGGAGGGTTTGAAGGAAAAGAAAGTGGTCAATTCTGTTAGATAAGACAAGCCCTGAAGACCGCGAGGCAGCACGTGGCCCCAAGGTCTCTGCTGATGTGCGCATCAGAGGGGAGGAAGCAACCAAACTGCAAGGAGTTTCGGAGGATAGGAAACGAATCTCTTATGATTTAATGGTTTTGCAGCCACTCATGAAACAGGGAGGCAACAAGCCTCAGCCTGCTTGCGTTTCACAGTTCATCCGCAATTCCCTTTTGATAGGGCACCTTTTTGTACAGGGTACCTTTTCGTACAGGGTAGCTTGGACTAACTGGTCAGCTCAGGACATTTACAAAGGCCCAATCTCAGGCTGTTACTCTGAATTCACAGAGCAAATCCTGGAGCTCCCTCTTGGGGTTGGCGATTCTTGTATACTCCTAGTCTTGGAAACAGTAGAAGGTCAGGGAACCGTGGCCCTGGGGCTGCATCTGGCCCTCTGCCTGTTTGTACAGCCTGTGAACTAGGGATTTTTTTTTCACATTTTTCAAAGTTTGAAAAAAATCAAATAAAGGAAAATATTTTGTGACATGAAAATTATATGACATTCGAATTTCAGTGTCATGAAATGCATTGTCATTGGGACACAGTGCTCATTTGTTTAGGCGTGGCTGCTGCCATGCCACGACAGGAGAGCTGAGCAGCAGTGACACAGAACATGTAGGCCACAAAGCCCGGAATACTTGCTATCTGGCCCGCTTCTGAAGACGTTCGCAGACCCCCACCCTGGAAGACTGGACAGGGCTGTCCGGGGACTTCAGGTTGCTCTTCGGAGATATAAAAATAGCTCAGTTCTGGTCACCAAACCTCAACAAAAACATACTAAAAATTTGTCTAATCTTCTAAAGTCTTAAGCGTAGGAACAACCCGTGCATAAGTAGAGCCGCATGAATGCCCCCATTTTAGGCCAAACGCAATCTGACTTCTCTGTCCTTAGATGTGACATCTTGGGGCACGGCTGTGCCCAGCACCCAGACAGGCTGGAGGAGACAGAGGGAGAGCCGAGATCTGCAAGCAGACTTGAGTCTCCACGCGGAACAGACTCGTCCCAGCCCTGGGAATCGTGACAGAGAACAGTAAAATGCCAGCCACCATTCACTGGGCACTTCCTGTACACTGGGCACGCAAGTGCTTTATGTACTATTATGAAGACAGATGAGGCCCTCCTTCCCCCAGAATGAAAGTCTGAGGACAGTAACAGAGCAAGGGGCTAACATCAGAGCTTCGCAGCTGGACCTGGGGGATTCTCGATTCCACTTTTCCCTTTTGCGGAGCGTGAACTACGACACACAAGAGGCAGCAGGCCCCGCGTGCTCAGAGGAAGGTGACCTTACCTGGGAGCCGGGGAAAGGAAAACCTGGACCTGGAAGGAAGGAAAGATTTTAGCAAAGGACGAAGACGGAGGGCGCAAGAGACAGGAGAGCGCAGGGTCCATTTCAGGAAGAGCAGGGAGAGCCCACTGGTTGAAATGGAGGGTGTGCATAAACTAATTTTATATATATGTATATGTTTTAAAGATTGGCACCTGAGCTAACATCTGTTGCCAATCTTCTTTCTTCCCCTTCCTCCTCCTCCCCTTCCTCTCCCCAAAGCCCCCAGGGAACATAGTTGTGTATTTTAGTTGTGGGTCCTTCTAGTTGTGTCACGTGGGACGCCGCCCCAACGCGGCCTGACGAATGGTGCCCTGTCCGCGCCCAGGATCCGAACCAGCGAAGCCCTGGGCCGCCGCAGCGGAGCGCGCGAACTTAACCGCTCGGTCACTGGGCTGGCCGCCGATAAACTAATTTTTAACTTAAATTTATTTTCAATTTGCCACGAAGCCCTTTTGACTACGCCCAGCTGGGGGGGGGGTTCTTCAGCTCGGTACCGCATTGGCGCCCCACTCCTCTCGGACCGCGCTGCACACCCCGGGGGCGCGGCGCAGGCGCACGGGCGGCCGTGGGGAGCGGGCGGGGCTCCGCGGTCCTCGCGGCGGTCCGCTGGGCGGGCGGCGGCGGGTGGAGGAGGCGCAGCGCCGGAGGAGGCCGCCCTCCGCCGAGAGCCGCCGGGGCGCAGCGTGCAGGGCGCCGTGCGCGTCAAAGGGCCGCGGAGGCCGTTCAGCGGCGGGGTGGCCTCCCCACGCCCCCCAGAAGCAGCCCAAAGCTTACCCCCGGCCACCCCTCCCACGGCCCGCAGCAGCTTCTGCGCCTTCACCGTCCTCCGCGCCCGCTCCAGCTTCAGTGCTGTCCTCCGAAGCAGTTCCAGCTCACAGCTTTTCTAAGAATTCACGTCAGATTGCGTACATTTTGGTAGGCATTTAGTTCGTATCCAACTTTTCGCTACTACGAACAAGCCCTGAACGCCCTAACGTACGCGTAGGAGTGTTTCCTGGCCGTGAAATTATTTGATTAAATGGTAGGTAAATTCAAAATTCTGATATTAAATTTCTTTTAATCTAAAGGCACACCTATGAGTACCAATTCTCCTTCACTCTCTGGGACAGTGTGTATTAGAAAACTTTAAATTCTGTCACCATAATGAACGATAAATGGTCATGTGTTGATTTGCATTCCCCTGACTACTAGTGAGTTCACGCATCTTTTCAAATGTTTATCGGCCACCATTTGTAATTTTTCTTTTGTAAATTACTTGATCATGTTCTCTGCCCATTTTTCTGAGTTGACTTTTTAATTGATTTTTGGGTAATATGTATATCTATCTATAGACACATTTACATCCATATTACCATATATTATATACCTCATATATATACTATATATGTTATTACTACATATGTACATATTACACTACTATATATTATATATGTATTACCACATATGTCATATACATTGAAGCCTTGTTTAGATACCCACATACAAACTTTTTATTTGGGTATTACCAGATACATAACGGGGACTAGTCACGATTTCTGATCAGAGCAGCTTGCTGCTGGGAGCGATGACTGTCTCCTTGGCTCAGGTGCTTCCTAACACGTGACCTTGGGCAAAGCACTTGACCTCCTTGAGCCTCAATTTCCTTATTTGATAAATGGGGATAATAATGTGCTCTCACTGGGTTGTCTTTGGCTAAGTGTGGGGCCATGAAGTATTCAGTAAATGGTACCACTTAGCATTATTATTTTTTTAGTTGAGATACAATTCACATACCATAGAGTGTACAAGTCAGCGGCTTTCTAGCATATTCCCAGGTTGTGCAACCATCACCACGGTGTACTGCCAGAACATTCTCATCACCCCCAAAGGAAATCCTGCCTCCGCTCACTCCCCACCCTCCTCCATCCCCTGGCAACCCCTAATCGCTTTCTCTCTCTGGATTTGCCTGTTCTGGACATTTCATATAAGTGGGATGATACAATATGTGTCCTTAGTGTCTGGCATTTTTCATTTAGCGTAATGTTTACAAGGTTCATCCATATCGTAGCATGTTTCAGCACTTCATTCATTTTTACTGCTGAATAATAATCCGCTGTATTGATATGCCACGTTGATTTATCCAGTCATCAGCTGATGGACATTTGGGTTGTTTCCACTTTGGGCTGTTATGAATCATGATGCTATAAATACTCATGTACAAGTTTTTGTGTGGACACACATTTTCAGGTCTCTTAGGTATGTACCTAGGAGTAGAAGTGCCGGGTCATATATACAGTAACTCTATGGTTAACTTTTTGAGGAATTCCCAAACTATTGTCCCCAGCAGTTGCACCATTCTCCTTTCTCAGCAGGAATGGATGAGAGTTCGTCTCTCCACATCCTCGTAAACACTTCTCATCTTTCTCGTTTATTACAGCCATCCTAGTGGGTGTGAAGTGGGATCTCATTATGGTTCTGATTTGCATTTCCCTAATGACAAGTGATGTTGAGCATGTTTTCATGTGTTTATTAGCCATTTATATTCCTTCTTTGGAGAAATGTCTATTTAAATCTTTTGCCCAATTTTTAACTGGTTGTCCTTTTATTATTGAGTTGCAAGACTTCTTTTTTTGAGGAAGATTAGCCCTGAGGGAACTACTGCCAATTCTCTTTTTGCTGAGGAAGATTGACCCTGAGCTCACATCTGTGCCTATCTTCCTCTACTTTATATGTGGGATTCCTGCCACAGCATGGCTTTTGCCAAGCGGTGCCATGTCCGCACCCAGGATCCAAACCTGTGAACCCTGGGCCGCCAAGAAGCGGAACGTGCAAACTTAACCACTGCACCACCAGCTGGCCTGCAAGAGTTCTTTATATGTTCTGGATACTAGCCTCTTTTCAGATATATGATTTGCAAATGTTTTCTCTCATTCTGTGGGTTGTCTTTTCACATTCTTGTGTCCTTCGATGCATAAAAGTTTTTAATGATGAAGTCCAATTTATCTATTTTTTCTTTGGTTGCTTGAGCTTTAGGTGTCATATTCCTAAGTATTTTGTTTTCTTTGATGCTATTATAAATGGAATTGGTTTCTTAATTTTTAGTTCATTGCTAGTATATAGAAATATAATTGATTTTTGTATATTGACCTAGTATCCTCCAACCTTGCTGAACCCGTGTATTAGCTCTCATGGTCTGTGTGTTTGTGTGTATTTCTCAGTGTTTTCTAGGTACAAGATCATGTCATCTGCAAATAGAGATAGTTTTACGTCTTCCTTTCTGACCTAGATCTTTTTATTTCTTTTTCTTGCCTAATTATCCTGGCTAGGGTCTTCAGCACAATGTTGAGCAGACGTCGTGAAAGCAGACATCCTTGTCTTGTTCCTGATCTTAGGGGGAAAAACATCCAGTCTTTCACAATTATGCATGATGTTGACTGTGGGTTTTTCATAAATGCCCTTTATCAGGTTGAGGAAGTTCCCTTATACTCCTAGTTTGTTGAGTGTTTTTAACATGAAAGGGTATTGGATTTTGTCCAATGCTTTTTGTGCATCTATTGAGACAACCGTGTGGCCTTGTCCTTTGTTCTGTTAATATGGTGTATGCATTAGTTTGCTAGGGCTGCCATAACAAGTTATCACAGACTGCGTGGCTTAAACAACAGGAATTTTTCTCACAGTTCTGGAGGCTGGAAGTCTGAGATCAAGGCGTTGGCAGAGTTGATTTCTTCTGAGGCCTCGGCCCGTGGCTTGCAGATGGCCATCTTCTCCCTGCATCCTCACATGGTCTTCCTAATCTCTCTTTACAATGACTCAGTCATACTGGATTAGGACCCACCCCACCCTAATGACCTCATTTTAACTTACTTATCCCTTGAAAGGCCCTGTCTCCAAATAGTCACATTCGGAGGTACTGGGGGTTAGGACTTCCACATCTGGAGTTTGAGGAGACACCATTCAGCCCCTAACAGAGTACTGCACAGGTTGATCTTTCTATGTTGCACCAACCTTGCATTGCCGGGAGAAATCCAACTTGATCATGAGATCACTGAATCCTTTCTATATGTTGCCGGATTCAGTTTGCTAGCATTTTGTTGAGGATTTTTGCGAACAGCCAGCATTGCCATCTTCTTTATTCCTGCCATTCAAAGTGCTTTTACCTATGCTATTTCATTTACCCTTAAACGGAACTCCATGAGGTGGGCAGTATACTCACACTCGCTATAGCGAACCAAGGCTCAGGAGAGTGAAGCGATTGTTCCCTAATTACTAATTTGCAGTAGTTCACAGTATAAACTGGAATCAAAACTACAGAAGGGAGGAACATTACGGAAACGAAAAAAATCAGGATTTGGTGAGAACAAAGAGAAACTTTGTATGGCTGGAAGTTTACAGGGTCACTGTGAACGGCATCAGTGATCTCAATGACGCAAGAACAGAGGTCACCTGCTGATGTGCACAGTAAGAGTGAACACACTTGTGGTTTCAGCTCATGCGTGTGATTAGACCAAGTAGGGCTGACGGTTCTCATTAGTTTTGAGATCATGATTGGACCAGATTAGCTGGAAGAAGCAAACATAGAAATTTTGACGATAGAGAGTTGACTGTATCGGTAACAGCACATCCAAACTTACATTTCCTTCTTTCTCAGAATGCTAGTTTCCAAGCCAACTGCCACTGCACGCACTCCTCCCTAAGCCTTAGTGGAGCTGAACAACAATGCTCTAGTACCATGACTGAGAATGCTGAATTCAGATTCTACCTCGGGCCCCAACCGACTGTGGGACTCTGAAAGTCATCTAATTTCTGCAACACTTTACTTCCTCATCAGATGAAGGAACTGAACTAGATATTCTCTAAGCTCCCGTCCAGTCTCAGGACTCTATTAATTTAGTGAATAAGGGGAGTGGTGATTCAGTGGGCCGGAAATTTTCAAACAGCAATGCTGAGGAATTCACTAAGGGGAGACTGGGGAGTTACTGAAGAGCAGTGAAGCCTGGCAGAGGACAGAGAGCACGTAAGCCAGGGCGGGGAGCTAGTGAAGCTAAGAAAGTAGACAGACCAGAGTAGGGTAGGGGAGGCTACCTAGAGTTAGGTGTATCATGGGGGATATTATGCAAAAATTATTTTAATTAAAAATAATTAAAAAGCCAGACTAGAGAGTCCAGGCTGGGACAGAAGGCAGATAAACCCATACCTCTAACCACCTATTTTTGCTTCAGCATCATGATGTTATTTATCCGGGTTCACTGGGTGATGCACTCAAGAGTGAGCATCTTACCCATAAGTCCCTCTGGTAAAGTCCTGAAGCAGTCCTGGCCCCTCAGCTTCTCGCATCTGTCTCAGGTCATGTTTCATTTCTCTGAACTGTCAGTGACTTTCACAATGATCCGGCCTGTAGGAGGCAACATTCTGATAATCAAAGAACATCTGTTGTTCCTTTTCATTTAATTTTTAAACTATTTTTTTAATTCTCTTTCACTCAAATGAAATGCGTTCTTACCGTGAAAAATTCAAACATTCACACACACAATGTAGATAGTGACAGTCCCCATAATTGCTCTTCCTAGTGTTAAGATTGGTGAAAATTCCTCCACGTAATTTTTCTCTCCATACCCTAATGCAATGCTGTTTACCCAAATGGACTCATGAACACTGTTTTGCAGTGTTCTGCAAACTTCTTCTTCTCTCACTAACCAGTATACTCCTGAAATTTTTTCATGTCAGAGCATCCAGCTCTGCTTTATTCATTTTGACAATCACCAAGGAGTCCATTGCATCACTGTATCATAATCTACACAGCCCGTTGATGGGCATTCACCTTGGTTCCAATTTGATATTGGAAATAATGCTGCACAGCCCATGTGGTGCAGTGAGCATCCTTCTATGTTTCTTGCATATTTGGATAAATGTTTCTAAATAATACATTCTTAAAAGTCTAATTGCTTACTTCAGTAAAAAGTTAAACAAATGTGTATTTTAAAAGTGAAATTGCTGACTCAAAATATTTCAGTAGATATTGCCAAATTGTCCTCCAGAAATGTTGAACCAATTTCCACTCCCACCAGTGGATGAGAGTAGCTGCTGCCCACTCCCTGGCTAACCCTGGGAAGTCTTGTGGGGTTTTTTTTTGTTTTTTTTTTTTTGGTGAGGAAGATTCACCCTCAGCTAACATCTGTGCCAGTCCTCCACCATTTTGCATGTGGGATGCCTACACAGCATGGCTGATGAGGGGAGTAGGTCCAGGCCTGGGATCTGAACCCGTGAACCCCTGGCCGCCGAAGGGGAGCCCAGGGAACTTTAACCACTCGGCTATGGGGCCAGCCCCTTGCCTTTTGTTTTTTGAAAATCCTTCCTATCTCCTGTAGATACAGGGTTATCAGATTAGTAAGTAAAAATATAGGATGTCTAGCTAAATTTGAATTTCAGATAAACAAAACATAAAGATTACCCATCTCCATCAGTCAACTGGCCTATATTTCTGGTCTCTCATCAGTATCATAAGGGGCACCTTCTCTGATTATCAATATTTATCTGAAACATTTATTTCCTCCTAAATGGACGAGAAGTATTTGCTACTTAAACTTGCATACTCTTAAGATTTATTGGGATCAGCACATGTACTGGCCATTTTTATGTCCTCTCTAGTGAACTCCCTGTTCATATCCTTTGCTCCTTTTGTCAGTGGTTTATTTGTCTTCCTTGGTGGCTGGTAAGAATGTTTTACACTAAAGAATTAGACCTGTTCGATATGCCCAGTTTCCCTTTTGACTGTTTTTCTTTTTTCCCCATCTAGAGGTGTTGCATTTTTATGTAGCCCAACCTATCAAGCTGTGCCACTGTGACAGTTTCTCAAATCACCTGGATGCTTTGTATAAATGCACATTCCTGGGCCCCATTCCAGACCCAGCTAACCAAACTTCTGGGATGAAACCTGGGACTCTGTACTTAAAATCTCTGCAGGGGATTGTCTTCCTTTCTCCTTTCCTATCTATCTCTTTTCTTTTTTCTTCCTTCCCTTCCATCCTTCCAGATTTTTATTATATTCAATGATCAATAGGGAAGAATTTGCTAGAATTATTAAAATAAAAAATACAGAAGTAAACATGTAAACTATGCAATTGGAAGGTACTGTCATTTTCTGAGAGTGTGTGCTGTGATTAAAATGACTTATTCTTTATCAGATCTTGACTTCAGGGAGAATAAAAAAGGAATTTTAATGGTTTTCTCTGTCTGACAAAAAACCCTTTTATTACGGAAAATGTCAAGCATATACAAAAGGAAAGAGAATAATATAATCCCATATACCTATGTCTCAGCTTCAAAAATTATCAACAATGGCCAGTCTTGTTTCGTCTCCATGCTCTATCCCCACCATCTCACATTCTCTGGATTATTTTAAAGCAAGTCCCAGGAGATTCCTAAACTCATCCAATTTGAGATCCAGAACTTTATGATTTCTGGGTTTCCCACTGTGCTTTAAAAGTTCTTTCCAATTCCAAAAAAATAATATTTACTCATGTTTTTTCTAGCTAGTACCTGTATGATCTCATTTTCTTTGGTTTCAATCTCAAGAATTTGAAGTCTATTACTATTAGAAAAAAAACAAACTAGAGACATTGGGGGTAATGCTAAGGAATAGGTACCTGGAATATCTTCTACGAGAGATTTCAGACATCTGTTCTTTCATATTCCATCTAGAGGGATTAACACCAGAATTTCCTTACATGTTACTAACGGTAACCGCATCTCAGTGTTTGCATCCATGCCACCTGATGCTCACATTCGACAGTCCTGGATTACCCCAATTAGTTAAAGAAATGAGATCTGAGAAGTGTTTAGGCATGAGCAACAGACAATTAAAAATGCTAATGCTTTGAAGAGGAGAAGAAGTGTTACTGAGGCAGAAAGGCCTCTAGCTGTAGGTTACCAGTTTGAGTCACATTGCTGGTTGACTCACCATCTAGCTAGAGTCCCCTAGTCTCCCGTCTGTAAAACAAGGATAGCAGCACTAGCTGCCTACCTACCACTGTGCAGAGAAAGGAGACTTACACCTTGATCTTTAGAGCGGGAGCTGCCTAATTAGCCGAGTTTCCTTTCATTGTTCTTAGTCTTTATCTCAATAAAGTGATTAATCCTTGGTAAATAAATATTCTCTTCCACTTGTAGAAGAATGGGGAAATAGAAATCAAGACCTTGTAGAATATTTTTAAAGTTTGTATAATTCTAAACAAAATTTGCCACTTAAATTTTTTTTGAGATAAAATTCACACAAGTATTCATTTAAACTATTTTTAAAATGTACAACTTCGTGATTTCTGCATATTTGCAAGATTGTGCAATTGCCACCACTAATTCCAGAACATTTCGTCACCCAGAGTGGAAATCCCCTTCTCCTTATCCCCTGGGAACAACGAATCCACTTTGTTTTGCAGCTTCGCCGATTTAGGGCTTTCCATATAAATGGACTCATACCATATGTGGCTTTTATGTCTGGCTTCTTTCACTTCACATATGTTTTCAAGGTTCATCCATGTTGTACAGAATCTGTACTTATTTCCTTTTTCTGGCTGAGTAATATTCCACTGTATGTGTCTACATTTTATTCATACATTCATCAGTTGATGGATATTTGGGTTGTTCCCTTTTGGGCCATTATGCATAATTCTGCCACGAATGTTCACATACACGTGTCTCCGTGAACATGTCTCATTTCTCGAGTACACACCTAGGAGTAAGATTGCTGGGTAACTAGGGTAACTAAGCTTAACTTTTTGAGGAGTTATCAAACCATTTTTCTAAGTGGCTACACCATTTCACATTCCCAACAGCAATGTACGAGGCTTCCAATTTCTCCACATCCTCACCAAAACTTACTTTGTTTTGTTTAGAATTATAGCCATCCTAGTGGGTGTGAAGTGGTATCTCACTGTGGTTCTGATTTGCATTTTCCTAACAACCAATGATGTTGAGCATCTCCTCACGTGCTTATTGGCCATTTGTATTTCTTTGGAGAAATGTCTATTCAATCCTTTGCCCACTTTTTAAATTAGGTTTTTTATTTTTGAATTATTAAGAATTCTTTGCAACCTCATGGGGGATCCTACTTAAAGCCAACACAGAATAAAGGGCTGACAAAGGGCGAGATTGAGCCATGAAGACATATTTTGAATTCTTGTATTCACCCATGCATAAAGTCAGACTTTAGTATTAGGAATCTCTACATTCTTGGCGGTTAATCTGGCTAGAATAATGAGGGATGACCTTCCATGTCAGGTTCCTCAAGTAGAATGAGATTTTCCTCCCCCATTAGTTTTCCTGACCTCTCCCCAGGCCCTTCCTACGCTGTGGGCGCCGGGCAAGAGCTGAATGATGCCTGGCAGAATGAGAAGTGCCATCCTTAACCCCAGAGGGCCTCTGGCAGAGATTTCAGACCACAGATACCTTTGCACAACCACCATAATGCTTATAAATGCCACAACTTAAAAAATACAGCAACAAAGTAAAAAGTAACCAATCTACAAGGGCAGATAGATAAAGTATCTTCAAGTGCAAGGGTGGCTAGCTGTGAGCCTACAGAGCATACAGAATCCCTGCGTCCGGCCTGGGCCTGGGGGCCACCTTTGCGAGCTTTGTACATGTTAATGCTGCACCTTTCCCAGAATGCTTTCCTACCTATTATTGTCCCTCAGCTGCCAAGGAGGTTCCACTAACACAGCCTTAAAGATCTACTACTACTGGATGTTCAAATTAGATTGAGTCCAAAAGCAGGGGGCTCACCACGTGGGCTTGAACAGGTCAGGCTGAGGAGGAGAAGGCAGTTGTGAAGCTGATGCATGGCTGCTTCCTCTGTGTCGTTGGAACATGAACAAGGGACTAAATGTTTTTCTATGTGAAAACGAATGACACTGAAGTAGTTAGGCAGAAAAATACGTAAGCTCTTCGCCATCACAAGCGTCTGTATGCTACGAGCGCCAACAGAGACGTGTAGTCACAATACCACAGAGATACGTTACCTGTAACGAGAGAGCTCCAGGTGCTTCACAGAGGAAGAAACACAGCAAGAGGCAGAGAGAGGATCCGTAAGCTACATTTATTGAAACCTACAGGGCACTGGGCATATCAGACACAAAGGTTAGGATGGGGACAGATAAGAACTTACAAAATTAAATATACACTTTAATTTTACCACTAATTCTAACTACTAGTGAAGTATAAAATTTGTACAAGTTATACTTTATAACCAAATTATGATGCCTGTCAAAAAGGATAAGCTATACATAAAATACAATAAAAAATTTTTTAAATTGTGCTTAACATCATAGAATTACCCTAAAATGGGCTGATCAAATGCCTATACAGCATTCATTCTTATTACCCACATATGTTTCACATTAAAGATGGCTTGAAAAGTACACATACTTTGACCCCTCTGATGAGCAGTCCGTGGTCACAACTGTAGGTGCAGTTCCTCTGAGGAACAGCATTCACGGTCCACTTCTCCAAGTCCCTCACTCTCAGTACAGCTTCCTCTCAAGTTCTCTTCAGAATGGTTTATATCTCTTTTGTCTGATCATCTTCTTCAAGTTTCCTGATTTCATTTTTTAAACAATTAATAGTTTCTCGACTTGCTTTTAATCTCTCCTTAAGCTCTGCAATTTCAAAGCTTGTTTTTTTTTTCGCAGCTTCTAATTTTTCTCTGGTTTTCACTTCAAGTTCTGCAACTAAGGAAAACATGTACTTTTATTAAATTATTTCCTTTTTCTCACAAGTCTAAGATATGGCACCGAGTAATAAACACGGTATTTACTAGTCAGTGTTTCCATGATGAAGCATGGACAACTCAAGATCTACAACATTAAACACGGAAGGGAAGGACGTCTGAACTCCCAAGAGAGGATCTAAGATGTTGTCTACAATTAAGAATGAAATTCTGGCCACTAGTATTTTAAGATTTTAAGACATGACGTCCTTGTTTTTCTGCATATACACATTAATTTGGAAATACGGGGGCATACAATCCAAGAGACATCCAGCTAGTAAGAAGAGCTAACCAAATACAGTGTTCTTACATTTATTTACGGGTAAAACTTAGGTAATGAAAATCACGCTGACAAAACAAACCCTTTTTTCAAAAAAGACAGCACTAACCATCTGGGTTTGAATTCCACCTCTACCATCCAACAGCTGTGCCACGCTAAGTTAGTTATTATCCCTATGCTCACTTCCTCATTGCTGAAATAGAGATTATAAGAGCAAACACCTCATAACATTATTTGTTGAGAAGATTTTAAGTGAATTAATGCCTAGTTAGTATCTAGAACACTGGTCTGGTACATAAAAAGCCATATTAATTACTATTATGACAGAGGAACATTAAATGATATGTAAAACATTCTAGGGGGCTACATAAATTACTAAAGAAAATATCATTACTGCAAAAACGGACACATCTATTTAAATATTCCACTTGTTTTACAAAGAAAAACGCCTACTTTCATGCAACATTACCATCTGGTGGACACTTAAGGCAACTGCTGCTGATGACTATTAAAGCACAGTTGTACTTTTGCTAAAACAAGATGATCACTAACTGGAAGCAGCATGGTTTGGGAAAAAAAAACTGAAAACCCAACCTCTAATATCAGAGAGACCTGGGTGCAAATACACCTTTGGCCCCTTGTTAGCTGGATGCTGGTACCTCTAAGCCTCCCTTGGTCTCTTCTTTCTGTAGGACACAGTTAAAACTGTATTTCCCAGGGGATTTATGAGGATTAAGTCATGTATATGAAGCATCCAGACATTAAAAACATGCAGTAACGTTTCCTTATTCTTCTCGCTGCTGGTGATTTTCTTTTTGTGATACATTTCCTAACAGGTAAATTTTTATACTGCCAAAACAATCCATATTTTTATGTGTAATTTCTTTCATTGCTTTTTTTTAAAAATTATTTTTGAAAACAGGTACTACACACAGGACACAAAATTAGAAGGCTGAAAGTGTAGATAATGAAAAACGTCTCCTTCCGCCCCTGCCCCCCCACCCAGAATGAATCATTAGTAGGCTTCTTTGGTATCTTGCCAGAAATAATCTGTTCACAGACGAGCACACACCTAGGCATTACTTCTCCTCCTCACCCAATACAAGTGGTGTCACACCACACTCGTTGATCTGCACCTGGCCGTTCACTTCACTCTATCTGAAAGCTCCTCACATCCCAGACTCATGCTTTAACGGCTGCAGGGACCTCACTGAACAGACCCCCGTAATTCACTAGTGTGTCCCCTTGATGTCCGTTCAGAGTCTTTCCATTTCTTCTATTATGAACAGTGCTATGACGTGTGTGCTGCACACCATCATTTCAGTCTATCCATAGGGTAAATCCCGACATGTAGAATTGCTAGGTCGAGGGATCTAGGCCTTGTGACCCTGGACGAGCGCCTGGTGACTCAGGCTCTGCTGCTTCAGTCCCACGAGCAGTGGGTGCCCCTGCCATGTCAGCTTTTGAGCCTTAGTTAACCTGAGGCGAAAAATGCTATTTCAGAGTAGCTTTAATTCGCATTTCTATTCTTACTACTGGGGCTGACTGATCTTTTTATATGTTTAGGAAACATTTCTCTCTTCCTTTTTATGAAATGTCTGTTTTTCCTTTGCTCATTTTTCTGTTAGGTTATTGGCTTTTTTTTTTTTTTTTTTGGAGGAAGATTAGCCCTCAGCTAACTACCGCCAGTCCTCCTCTTTTTGCTGAGGAAGCCTGGCTCTGAGCTAACATCCGTGCCCATCTTCCTCTAGTTTATACGTGGGACGCCTACCACAGCATGGCTGCCAAGCACTGCCATGTCCGCACCCGGGATCCGAACCAGCGAACCCCGGGCCGCCGAGAAGCGGAACGTGCGAACTCAACCGCTGCGCCACCGGGCCGGCCCCTTATTGGCCTTTTTTAAATCGAGGTATAACTGACATATTAGTTTCAGGTGTACAACATAATGATTCAATGTTTGCATATCTTGCAAAATGATCACCACCATAAGTCTAGTCACATCTGTCACCATACATAGTTAAAAAATTTTTTTCTTATGCTGAGAAGATTTAAGATCTACTCTCTTATCAACCTTCAACTATATAATGCAGTATTATTAACTATAGTTGCCAAGCTGTACATTACATCCCCAGGACTCATTTATTTTATAACTGGAAGTTTGTCCTTTTGCCCCCCTTTCATGGATTTCACCTCCCCATCTGTTTTCTGTATCTGTGAGTTTGGTGGGTTTTTTTTAAGGAAGATTAGCCCTGAGCTAACATCTGCTGCCAATCCTCCTATTTTTTTGCTGAGGAAGAGTGGCCCTGAGCTAACATCTGCCACCAATCCTCCTCTTTTTGCTGAGGAAGACTGGCCCTGAGCTAACATCCGTGCCCATCTTCCTCTACTTTATATGTGAGACACCTACCACAGCATGGCTTGCCAAGCACTGCCATGTCCACACCCAGGATATGAACCAGCAAACCCCAGGCCAAAGTGGAACGTGTGCACTTAACCGCTGTGCCACAGGGCTGGCCCCATGGTGTTTTTTGTTTTTTAAGATTCTACATTATAAGTGAGATCATACAGTATGTCTTTTTCTGACTTACTTCACTTAGCATAATGCCCTCAAAGTTCATCCATGTTGTCACAAATGGCAAGATTTCCTTCTTTTTTTAGGGTGGAATATTTTATTGCGTGTGTATATATATATATATATACACACACATCACACTTTCTTTATCCATTCATCCATCAATGGACACTTAGGTTGTTTTTGTATCTCGGCTATTCTAAATAATGCTGCGATGAACATGGGGGTGCATATATCTTTTCGAATTAGTGTTTTCATTTTCTTTGGATAAATACCTAGAAGTGGAATTGCTGGATCACATGGTGGTTCTATTTTTAATTTTTTGAGGAGCCTCCATACTGTTTTCCATACTGGCTGCCCTAATTTACATTCCCACCAACACTGCACGACAGTTTCCTTTTCTCCACATCCTTGCCAACACTTGCGATTTCTTGTCTTTTTGAGAACAGCCATTCTAACAGGTGTGAGGGGATCTCTCATTGTGCTTTTGATGTGCATCTCCCTGACGATTAAGTGACGTTGAGCACCTTTTCATGTACCTGTTGACCATGTGTGTGTCTTCTTTGGGAAAATGTCTATTCAGATCTTTTGCCAGTTTTTTAATTGAACTGTTTGCTTTTTTCCCCTACTAGGCTATATGTGTTCTTTGTATATTTTGGATACCAACCCCTTATCAGATACATAATTTGCAGATATTTCTCCTTTTTGGTAGGCTGCCTTTTCATTTTGCTGATGGCTTCCTTTGCTGCACACAAGCTTTTCAGTTACTGGCCTTTCTTACTGATGTGCAGGAGCTCTGTATAAATTAAAGAAACCAGTCATTTGTGATTATGAGTACAATATTCATGGCTGTGTGTCTCTAGATTTTGTTTACAGTGCTTTTTACTATGCAGAAAGTTTTATTCCCTTGCTCTCTCTCTCTCCACATCAATTAAAAACATACACTGACTGACAGGCACTCTGTGAGATGCTGGGGCACAGAGGTAGGAGATACAAGAGAGGAAAACGCAGTACAGCGCCATGGGGTAGTCACAGGAGCTGAGAGAGCAGACTGGATCTGCACCGAGGGAAAGGGTGTGAGCGTATCCAGGAGAGCTTCCTGGTAGTGGCAAAATCTGAGTGAGTCTTAAAGAATGAGAAAGGAATCAGGTAGAGGAAGCTGACACAGGAGGGCCTGGGAACAGCAAGGAGTCCTAACGACTGCAGCAGGCGGTCTGAGATCGAGGTGGGAGACCTGATCTAACTCCTCTGTCAGAGGACAGCCTTCACTCTAGATGTAGATTCTTGTCTGATTTAGTCATTATACTTTATTTTTGACAAATCATAAGACTGCAAAGGGCATGATATATTTGGAAGAAGACCTAGGTTAATTAGCAGTGAGATCCTGAAGGAAAATATTTTAAAATTTCTTGTCGCTTGTTCCAGTTTTCTGCTTCCTATATATTAAATGCTTCCATAAAAAAGAAAAATTTCTGTTCTTAATTTCCAAATGAAGCCTCAATTTAGAGGAAACCTATCCAGGATCACTCACTGCTTAGGAGCACAGACTGAGGCTTCCACCCACACAGCACGGCTGGATGGCTACGAGCACAGGCTCTGGGTTTGCATCCCAGCTCTGCTGGGTGATCTGGGCAAGTTATCAAACCTCTCTCTGCCCCAGGGTGGTTACTCGCACACTGGGGCTAACAGCAGCACCTTCCTCCGAGGGTTGTTAGGGGCGCCCAAAAAGGGAAGAAACCTGAGTACACAGTAAGTTCTCATTAGTCTTCACTATCATTTAATTATTCCTTGTGGAAGCCATTATTACTATTAAAAGCTAGATCATTAGTGCTTAAGTAAACTTCCAGTTTACTACTATAAACAGCTTTAAAAACTTTTAATATGCTTCATAATGAGCAACTTCTATCTGAATATTACTCTACCTAAAAATATTACTAAGTTTTTAGAGTCTAAGTTCTAAGGACTGCCTGGGATCAAGTCCTGGCTCCAACACTAACTAGCTGTGTTAGCTTGGGCAAGTTTCTTGACCTCCCTGTGCCTCAGTTTCCTTTTCTACATGGGTTACCTAATCAAGTTATTCTAGATCTAAATGAGTTTACAGAGGTACAGATTTCGAAGAGTACAAACAGTAAGCACTCCATAAATCTAAGTGATATTTTATTATTACCCAAATATTGAGTATAAGACCTTCAAGTTGGTAAAAGTGTACATATCTCCTCTAGGCCTTTGATTAATATCCTCAAATTGCTCTTTAAAAGGCTAAAGCAATTTATACTCAAACAATTCATGAAAATGCAGGGTTCACCACACCCTTAAAAGGTACAACTAGTAAAGGTTCCTTTTGTTAATTTGACACAAATACAACCACCCATAATTGTTTGGTTTGCATTTTTTCAATTCGTAGAAGGGCCAAATATTTTCCTATTTTATTTACCAGTCATTTCCTCTTTCATCTGTCGATGTCTTTTGTCCATTTATCAATTGAAGTTTAAATTTTTTTTTTATTTATCTATTTTAGAGTTTTTAAGGTATTAGTCCTCTGTCATATTTTCAACAAATTTATTTTTCTTCTTTGCCCTTCTGAAACGCATAAGTTAAACATTTTTTACAAAATCGAGTTTGTCTTTCTTATAAAGTGATTTCTTCTAATATCTCAAACTTAGAAAGTCTTCCCTAGCCAGGACAGTCCTTCCTCTAATACTGTAAACACGCTGAATAACTTTAAAAAAACATTGAACTATCTTTAATTAAACTGGAATTTATTTTGGTAAATCCTATGAAACAATGATCTAAATTAAGTTTTCCTCCCAAAAGCTTATCAATTGTGCCAATAACATTTAAGGAATTATCTTTTTCTTCCTTATTGATTTGATACTGTTAAGAAAATAAACTGAAGATAACACAAAACATGTAATTTACTGATAAAAACTTCCCAAGGTTATACAGCTTCTTACATAAGCTTTAACACATCCAAGTAAATGTATAGAAGTGCCTTTCTATAAAACATATTATTTGTACCTACTTATTATATAAAAATGAATTAACGATACTAGTTTTGTTGAAAACACAAAAATGTGGGCACTTGAATTTTGAAAGACAAGTTTCCTCTATGAATTGGGCGTATTTCATGGTACAGGATAAAGATCTATAATGGAGAGGAAATGACTAACAACAAATTAAAATAGTATATTAGTAGTGCTTTTACCTTTTCAAAGTGATCATACACACGTTTGTTTTATGTTCATAACAAAGTAGGCCAGGTAAATATTTCTGCAGATGTAGAAAGCGAAGCACCACGGTTTTAAATGAGTGTGATTTTACATTTTAAATGACTACCAAGTGGCGAAAGCATCATTTGTATTCCACTGTTTTAACTCCCCATGATGAGTTTCATGAAAATATAAACACAACCCTGCTAGAGCCACTGATGGGGAAACAGCACCTCCTCTCCCCTAGTCTCACCCCTCCTCCCCCTTCTTCTACTGCTCACTTCTTTCAGCCGACAAATATACTGGTTCATTTCCCCTGGAAAACACTACCCTCTTGACCCCAGATCCCGCTTCTGCTACTTGAAGGATCACCGCTTCCCTTACAGCCCAGCTCTACGACAGGGTTGTCCACAGCGCTATCTCCAATTCCCCTCACCTCCTTCTCTTCTGACCCACTTCAACCATCTCCTGTCCTTACTGTTCTCCTTCAACTGTTCCTGCTCAGGTCCTCAAGGACCTCCCCCTTGCTATACTCCATTTCTTGGCTCTATCAACAGTATTGCACACAGCTAATGACTATTTCTGGATACACTTTCTTCACCTGGCTTTAGGACAACCTAGAACAATGCCTGGCATAGAACTGGTGCTCAATATACACTGTAAGCAAATGAATGAAAGATCAAAGGAAGAACTGAACGAATGATGGCAAACAGGTTTCGTTTTGAGTGCCAACTGCAAATGACTGGCAGTAGCTGCATGGAGTGATGGAGGGGGTGGATGCTGAGGGAAGACATACCATGACTGATTACCAACTGGTATTCACCATCCCAGCATTAATCTGAAACTATGTAGAATGACACAGGTTTTTAAAAAAGGAGATAAACTAGTTCACAGTAAACAAAAGTTTAATTATATTCTCAAGGTTCTTCACACAGATTTTGTTAGTAAAAACTAGTAAACAGAAAATAACTGAGTGACAGGTTAAGCAAGATTAACAAAAAGTTATGCTTAAATGTACCTAGGGAAAAAAAGACAGAAAATATTTCAGAGAATGTGAGAGGCTGCCTTTTACCATTTAAAAGTAGGCTGCTCTGGGAGCAATTTAAAATATCCCTCTTATATGTTCTATGGTAATACATATTTGGTTGTTTAAGTCCCAAAAAATTGACATATCTACACATATAAATATAAAACATAAGAAAAAATTTAATAATCACTAATCACACAATCCTTTCACCATTACAGAATACATTATTTTTCAGGATTAATTAGGAATTCTTGATACTCACATTCTGTTTCATGCTTATATGCTCCTAATGTTAGCTGACGAGATGTTGTTAATAATTGTTGCATCATTGCTGTTGGGTCTTGAAATATCTAATGGGATAGAATGGAAAAAAGCCCAATAACGTTGAAGTTATACAACTTAAAATGCTTTTAAAACTCACTCACTATAAAATCTTCTTACCATTTCATCATAGAACTCTGAAACCACTGTCTTTTTTCCCAGCATTGCATTGGTGTCTGACTGAAACAGCTTTAATAAATGGTACAGGGTTACCTATGAAACAAAAACAGACGTCACATCTGTGAATGGTTTTCATCATCACTGTGAGACACTGTCATTTCTGTAAGTGACTTAGAGGCTGGAAGTAGCAAACACATCAAATTCAGGAGCTTGTCTCAACTACCACTTACTGTGACAAATTGCTCAAACTCTCTGTACTGTCATTTCCCCATTAGGTATCACAGCATCCACCTACATCTGCTTAACAGGAATGCTCTGAAGAGCGTAAGTTAGGGTCTGCTATAGCATCTCCAGAGATTGACTATGCATAACAGTAACACAAGAGAGAGCTATGGAAATTAAATCACTAAGGCATGAGTTCTTTTACTTACACAAGTGAAATTTGAATAACTGTGACAGTTATTCTGTGAAGATTAAAGTTTACAAATTTACTCTGGGGAAAAAAAGATCTCTGATACTTCAAAAGGAATGACCAATACTAAAATGCTCAGTGAAAGCAGATAGTTTCTGTGCTGATCTTTAAGGTTATCACATAAGCAATAAAAAGTTAGTGATAATTCACTTTGGCAAGAGCAACATGTCTTCAAAATACTCAAAGACAGGTGCAGTCAGACATCAAAGAAAAAGCTTTGAGGCACAATGTGTGATTACTCGAGCAAAATAAAACCTAGCTGGCAAACGTCAGAGTTTACAGTGAAGCTGCAGAAAACAATTCAGAGGCCTCAGAGAATTTTCCAAAAAGTTAGCTAAAATCATTATACGGAGCATGCATCATATGCCATCGTTTAATTAAACCTTCATATGACCTATTTTCTGTAAGAGCCAACTACTGAACAAGTATAATGGTTTCACCACACCAGAAGAACATCATAACACCTTTTAGGGAATAAAATTGAAGCCTATGTAGGTCCACACGGAAACCTACTCAATGAGTCAATCAGAGTAGCGCAAATGACCACACTGCCTCTCTTCCAAGAGAGGACGTGCAGAGCTGTCTCTTAGTGAGGTTACACAACACAGTCATTTCTTTCACAGGTGTATTTTCCAGCTGAGGGCGAGGCAGGGAACAGAGGAGGTAACAGACAGGTAAGGCAGCACATTCTCAAAATAAAAATGAACCCAAAGCAATCTTACAAAGCTAAAAAGAGCTTCTGCTCTAGTAACATTACCGACTTATCCCCCCACAACATCTGCTGAATCCTGTGCCCTATTCTCCCCAATAGATTATTCTCATTAAGGATAAGAGCAGGGGGGCCAGCCTGGTGGCACAGCAGTTAACTTCACCTGCTCTGCTTCGGTGGCCTGGGGTTCACCAGTTTGGATCCTGGGCACAGACCTAAGCATTGGTCATCAGGGCATGCTGTGGTAGGTGTCCCACATAGAAAACGGAGGAAGATGGGCACAGATGTTAGCTCAGGGCCAATCTTCCTCAAAAAAAAGAATAAGAGCAGGGTCTCATCTTTGTATCCTAACCCTTGAACAGTGTCTTGCAAATAATCGATATTTAATAATTTCTTGCCAAATAGAATATAATGTCTGTGAGAGTATTCCAGAAGGACAAGAATGGTAGGAGATCTGGAAACCTTACCACATGGAAAATGTGTAAATGAGCTATGGATGTTTCTTCAGGAGAAAAGAAAACTAATGTAGGAACAGTTACCAGTAAAAAGTTCAAGGAAGCCTAGCATAAAGTAGGGCTTTCTTAAAACAAGAACTACCTCACACCTGAAGAGGATGACACAAGTCAATGTTCTCCACACTGGAGACAGGCAAGCCCAAACTGGCTTCTCACTGGAGAGCCTTCGGAAAGGAATTCCTACGTGGGAAGAGCATCCCCGGGCACCGAGATCACCTGGGTGCCCGCCCCTCCACACCCACTGAGTCAGGCGCAGTCGGGGGCAGTTTGAATTTTTAAAAAAACACCTCAGGCGTTTCTGGTGCAGCCATTTAGGAACTAATTCTCTGAATCACTGGCCCAGGTGATGTTCAACTCCTGTAAAAGCACACACACAGTTTTAAAAACACAATCTGATAATTAAAGTGCAAATATTTGGTGCTGAGGGAACTAAGGGAACGGGCTGAGTCTAACAACGAAAACTAACCATGATGAACGTTAAGGGCCTGAAGCCGGAGTCACGCCCCAGTCACACAGACGTGGGAGAGCCACACTGAGTTGTGACCCCATGTGTTCAAAAATAAAAAAGGCTTAGTGGTTTTAGTCAAAAGAAAGAGTAACGGAGAGAGTTTGAGGCATGAATGCAGTACTTGGGTTCAAAAACTAGCTCTGCCACAACTGTTTCTGAGCAGCGCTTGATCCCTGAACTTTAGGATCCTCATCTCTAAAACGACACCACCAACCTCACAAAGCTGCTGAGGGATCAAAGTGCAAGGTTTGAGGGAGTTTTCACACAATCAAGCCACAGAGTAGGATATTAAGTGGAGCTGCTAGTACTCATGGCAGCTTGAAAAAGCAAGAAGCCTGTTTCTAAGGCTTCTAACTAAAAAAAACTGAATACCCCTATTTCAGACAGCCTATGACTCAACCTGTTTGTCACTAATAACCAAATGATACTAACGAATTTTAAGCTTTTTTGCTCTAGTAATCATATGCTTTCCAAGGTTTCTTTCCAACAAATGTTCACATTATACCCCTTCTTTCTATACTTGAAAAATAAAAGAGTTCTGAAAGGCAGTTCACTTAAAAATGGAAAACTTTAACTCACAGCAAGAGGCCCCAGGCCCCAGCGTACATCCAGGACGTCTCACGAAAACGTCAGCACACAGCGAGCGACTCAGTAAGTATGGCTACAGTTTCACAATTACTAACAAACCCACTTCATAGGTGCAAAAATTAACATTACTCACAGGTCTTTCATTAGGATCAATGAAAAATATTTTGATGATTATTTCGAATTCACCCCATCCTGTTTCAGTAATTTCATATGGAGGCTTAGTAACAACTGAAGAGAGAGAGAAAAACAACTATAAGTTGTAAATTACTGATTCAGTTCCCTGTTGAAAATTTGTATGTTATGAATCAAAAAACTGTACTGTACCTCTTAAAGGATTACCATAGCTTTCATGTAATTTAAATTGGATTTTCTTCACATATGCTGACATATCCTAGAATACAGAGGTTTAATTAGTTCTGCCATCCACATACAAAAAGTATATGTGAGCATATGTACCTAATTAAATACACTTTCCCTCAAATTTTATGGAATACACTTTTCTAAAAAACATGAATTATACGTGGGAGGTTTGTTTCTTACTTTAAACAAAGGAGGCCCATGAATTCTTTCATAATTCATATATAGGAATATATGTCCCTGATGTGTTTTGCAAATCCTGTTTTTATACATCTCTAAACACAATACTCTAAATCAATTTTGATTTTTCCATAAAAACAATATTACCCTTTCAATATTTTTATAGAAATAACCATAGAAACCAAAGCAAATCTAAGACCTAATCAACTTCAAAGAACAAACTCTGATAAAGCTAAGGACAACTAAACTAAGCAAGCCCAAGCTGTTGGATATAAAGCTGCTCCTTTCCTTAAACTCTGTTGAAGCACAGGCGCACGTGCATCGGTTCTGGCACATAGAGAGCCTCTTTTGGTAAAGGCGGCCCTTAAAAAATAACTCATTATAGAAAAAGAGGAAAATGCAAAACAGTAAGTCATACTCAATAGTAATGTTTATTAATCTTTTTATTTGCTTTCAGGAATTTTTATGTGCTTATTATCTAAATATATACCTATATTTTAAAAATTGGGACCATCCTGTAGTGATATATTATTATCTGCTTTCATAACTGAACAGTATACTGCCAACGCTTTTCCTGAGGCAGATCTTCATAAGCATTTTTGAAGACTCTTTTGGGATACTTTCACTCTTTTTTTCCTGCAAATATGAGTGACTAGCAATATTGGGGAGCAGATGCTATAATGGTCAACAACGGGGTCTTGCCCTCTGGATCTCAGTGTGGAGGAGGCAGTCGAGAAGACCAGCATTTCTATGTAATCTGTTACGAGGGCGTTAGGTACAAGTCCATAGGAGGGCTGCCTGACAGTCTTGGGTGAGCAAGACAGTATTTCTAAAGAAAATGACACAAACTGAGAACTAAGGGAACAGCAGGAATGGAGTGGGTGGGGAGGAATGAGTGAAGAGGTTTAAGAGTAATTAGGTGTTGGAAAGACGCAGGGCCTAGAAAATGATGGGATGAACCCAGACAAGGGAGCGGGCTGCAGACAGGGCAGGGGAAGTGTGCAGCAGGGCTGCTCAACACGAGAGCTCAAGTTGACTGAGAGGCAAGAGGGAGCCACTGAGGGCTTTTTCCTTTTAGTGACAGCTTGAGACATAATTCACCTACCACACAACCTACCCATCGGAAGTGAACCACTCAATGGTTTTCAGTATATTCAAAGCGTTGTACAACCATCACCACAATCAATTTTAGAACATTTTTACCAGACAAAAAGAACCCCCATACTCATTAGCACTTACTCCCAAATCCCTCTTCCTCCCACCCACTGGCAACCACTAATCTCTTTCCTATGTCTATGGATTTGCCTATTCTGGACATTCTATAAAAATGGAAGGGCTGGCCCTGTGGCCTAGTGGTTAAGTTTGGCATGCTCCACTTTGGCAGTCAGGTTTGGTGTCCAGGCGCAGACCTACACCACTCCTCGGTGGCCATGCTGTGGCAGTGACCCACACATGAAACAGAGGAAGATTGGCACAGATGTTAGTAAAGGGCTAATTTTCCTCAGCAAAAAGAGAAAGATTGACAACAGATGTTAGCTCAGGGCAAATCTTCCTCAAAAAAAAAAAAACCACAATGGAATAACACAGTATGTGGCCTTTTGTGTCTGGCTTCTTTCACTTAGCATGTTTCCAAGTTTCATCTATGTGGTAGTAGAATGTATCAGTACTTTATTTCTTTTATTGCCTAATAACATTCCATTGTATGGATACACCACATTTTATTTATCCACTCATTAGTTGACAGATATTTAAGTTGTTTTCCCCTTTTTGGCTATTATGAATAATGCCACTATGAGCAATCATATACAAGTTTTTGGGTGGTCTTTGAAGGATTTAAAATATAATGTGTATTCATTCAATAAACATCTGTTGAATACCTACTATGTGCTGGCTGTGTTCCAGGCACTGGAGCTTCAGCCCTAAAATACAATTACCAGCAGGCAGAGGACACAGCAGAGTTCTCTCTCACACCCCCTAGTGGTCTTATCACCCATGATCACTTACAAAGCACGAGCTGCTATTCCTACAACACCTGATTAGAATCCCATGCTAGTTTAAGAAATGGTGTTGGGATGAGAACCGAGCCTACAGCATAGTTTTTGTCACTGTAACTTAATTTTAATTAGAAAACATTTCTGGAAAATTGATTTCTATTAAGAATTATATGAAGATGACAGCCCTTACTTTATTATTTCAATTTTTTGGTAACATTTCTACAATGGGCCAATTTTATAATGGGAAAGTTACTATAAAAAAAAATCGCATGGGGCCAGCTGGTGGCATAGTGGTTAAATTTGCGTGCTCCCATTTCGGTGGCCCAGGGTTTGCAGGTTGGGATCCTGGGGGCGGACCTAGCACTGCTCCTCAAGCCATGCTTTGGCAGGGTCCCACACAAAATAGAGGAAGATGGGCACGGATGTTAGCTCAGCGACGATCTTCCTCACACACACACACACACACAAATCACAACTTATTTTCAAGCAAAACAAACTGGAGCTTCAAAAGAAGTTATAGAAAAATCAAGCACCTACCTCGTTTCTGTAGGGCTTTACATACACTGTCCACTGATGGGTGTGCCCGTCTTCTTCTCTTTTCTTTCCAAAATACCGAGCAACATTACCATAAACTATTGGTTTAACAATAGTAACCCCCTAAAAGAAAAATAATTTAAATACCAGTTAATACTGTATCATTACCCAAATAAATAGAATGAGAGTTCTGAAAGCTTGTTTTATGTAACAGCAGACTGTCTAATAACCTAGAGTTTGGTTCTCTTGCGGGCAAGAGCCATGAGCGCCAGCGAGGAGGCGGCGGCCCCGGCCGTCAGCCGCACGGACGCACGCACACCGTTCCTCGGGGGAGCACCAGAAGCCTGCAGACTCAACCCGCTCCATCACCGTGCACGGAGGCTCACACGCTCCCGGAGCCCCAGCCGTCAGCCGCACGGACGCACGCACACCGTTCCTGGGGGGAGCACCAGAAGCCTGCAGACTCAACCCGCTCCATCACCGTGCACGGAGGCTCACACGCTCCCGGAGCCCCAGCCGTCAGCCGCACGGACGCACGCACACCGTTCCTGGGGGGAGCACCAGAAGCCTGCAGACTCAACCCGCTCCATCACCGTGCACGGAGGCTCACTCGTTCCCGGGGCCCGGCACGACTACAGGGAGGGCGCATCCCGCAGCCTCTCCCAACCTCTCGTTTCAGCCCGTTGGTAAGTCCCCCGCCAGCCCAGAACCCCCCGAAGCCTGGGCAATGGACGTGGGGACGAGGCTCCGGGACCACGAGCTCGCCGGCCTCTGCCCTCCCTTCCGTCCAGCAGCCCTCGGGGCTCCGGCGCACGCCCACTGCGCGTGGGACAGAAACACGCTGCGCACGACGGCCGCGTGCACGGTGTGATGACAACTACGCAAACACGACGGGACGCGAATGCGACCAGAAAACACCCCGCGGACCCACGACATCGGTGCAAACGCGGGCGACTCCTTTTCAGAGCGAAGCCTCCTGCGACCGGTGAAACCGCGGAGGGGCGAAGGCGGCCGCTCCCGCCGTCAGGACGCCCGTGCGGGACGCGGCGACGCGGGGGCAGAGGGACGCGGCCCGAGCGTGCCCCGCCCGCAGTCGCGCCGGGCTCCGCGCACCTGCGCTCGGGCGGGTCTTCCGGACGCGCCCGCCCCGGGTCCCGGTCGCCTGAGGCCGCGGGGACGCCGCCGTGGAGGGGACGGCACGAGGAGGGCCTGCTCTCGCCGAGGGACCTCCGGCCCGGGTCGCCCCCCGGCGTCCCCGCACTGGTGCCCGGGGCCGAGGGGACGGCGCGGGGGACACGCGGGCGGGCACCGACCTTCACTCTCCCGCCGGAGTCAGGCCCAAATTCGGCCATTCTCTTGAACATATTGTCCCCCGGAAGAAGCCGCCGCCGCCAGGGAAAGAGCCGGGCCGGCGGAGCCGCCGCCCTCAGACCCCGCTCCTCCGCGGGCCCAGGCGCCGGCGTGCGGCGGCGGACGAGCGGGAAGCGCGCAGCAGCGTCCCGGCAGTCGGCCCGCGCCCGGAAGTCGGCCGCGCGGAGGGCGGGGCGGAGGTGGGCGGGGCCGAGCGCTGCGCAGGCGCAGAGAGCGCTGGCATGCCGCGCACGCGCACGCTGGCTCGCGGCGGGCTGGCGAAGCGTATTGCCGGGTCGGGGGGCAACGCCGGCCGGGCCTCTTGGCTGTCTGCTGTGGGAGTCGGGACGTCGTCGCCGCTTGGCGCGCCGAGTCTGAAGTCAAGGTGATGAAACCTCCGCGCCCGGCAGGACGTGGCTGGCCCCGCGCGGGCCTCCGGAGAGGCCGAGCCCCCGACCCGGGCGCCCTCAGGCCGTCGGGCCGCTGCCGGCCCCAGCGCCGCGGAGGGGCTCCTGCGAGGGCGGTGGGGTCGGGTGGGCGTCCCGGGCGGGCCATGGGATGGACCCCTTCAAAATGCAGGAGGGAAGTGAGTCCCCCCTTATCCTCCACACGAGCCGACGTTCACCCGAGTGCGAGCAGAGTAGAGCCCGCGTCAGACGGGTTGGTCCCCAGAACAGTGCCTCTCCTGCGCCCTTGCTCAGGAAGATGGGGCAGGTGTGGTCCGCCAAAATGAGGGAATAAACCAGGAAGGGGGAAGCTGTGAAATCCAGGAAACCCGTAAATATCAAATATGGAGGGAAGAGAAGAGAATCCCACGATGATGCTGAAGCGGGAGCCCAGGACGGTAGCTGCGTGTTAGGCGTAGACGGCAGCCAGGCCCGCGTAGACCTGGTCAGACCTCTCGGAGGATCGCTGCTGTAGAAGGATGAAACGGACGCGACTGCAGCTGCATCTGAAGCCTGGAGAGGAGATTTCAATATGAGACCTGGAGTTAGAGGGTTGAACTAACCATGGGTACGCGGGAAACCAAGCGCATCTGAGAATCATGCAGTTATTAGCTCTAGGGAAAATACAGTCTCAGAAGAAAGTAATTGTGTTTCTGGCTACGTAGATACTCAGTATTGATCTAACCAAAAATAATACAGTTGCATTGGAAGAATGGGCTTTGGGGAAGGGTGCCATGTGTGATGGAGACGGGGGAGAGGATAGGGGGAAGTCAGTATCCCAAAGGGGAAAACTCAAGAAGGAGCAATATAAGCCTAATACTTAAAGACATGGAAGTAAATGGAAAAATATCAACATGAAGAGTAGAGAGGGGGTGCACGTGAAGGGGGAGAATCAGGGAGGTACGGCTTTCATGACAAACCTTCGAAGACCATCTGACTCTAAACATTGAGAATTTATAAGCTTGCTAAAATTAAAAATGATTTTAAAAGATAATTTGCATAATAGACATGGATTTAATTGAAAAACATCTGTGAATGACATTATCACTCCTGATTACCATTTTTAGTAATTCCCTTTAGCAACTTGCAAGAAAACAGTTTTTGAATGAATCCGATGAATAGAAGTGCAAGAAATGTGCTCAGGGCTTCCTTACGTTGAGTGCCGCCTGAAGAGCTCAGTCCTCATCTGGAATATCGTTCTGCATTTCAGAGAACATCCTGGGTGAAACTAAGCAACATAGGAATTGAGTTTCCTTTACAAATGATCAAACACTGATATTTGTATTCCCTCCCCAGAGTAAGAGTCGAAATTTGGTTTGGGAACTTGATTGTAGTAGTATAACAGGTATAGGTAAGAAATGATGTTTATCAAAAACACTAAGCAAAATCTCCCACAACATTGCTTTCCCTCTTCAGCCAACTTTTGCTACTCTCTGGTTGTATCTGAGCTGTCACTCTTCAAGTCTCTCTCCCCTGCCTTGACCCATTCTTTGTACATCTCTGGAGATGCTGCTATGAATAAACCCATATTCTTCCTGGGTTTATTCACATCAGAATGGTCCCCGACTCTGGAAGCCAGGGCTGCCCCAGTGTTGGGGCCCTCTGCTGCCCTCCCATGGCTGGTCCATGCACTACAGTCACGTGGATTTGAGACCTGACCCTGGGAACCCCAGAAGCTGCTCTGCTGGAATCACGTGGGCTTGAAAAGTAAGAAAAAAACCAGAATGCTCAACATGGGGGAGTATACAAAATAATCAGAAAGAGGTTCACTCAACCAACTGATATTTATAGAGCGAGTCTCATGTTCCAGGCACTGTCTAGGTGTCTGGAATGTGGGTGTAAACAAGAGTAACAAATTTCTGCCCTCCTTGCTATCAGGACGGTGGCCCAGCATGGTGTGTCAGAGATGTGACACGGTAAAGAGGGTGTCAGATGTGGGGGAGGGTAGCCCAAGAAGGGTGTCAGAGCCTGAGTGGAGAGCATCTACTCCATGGTGTGTCCGTGTTGGGAGACTGGTTACATCAGGCCAGTTCATCAGCACATACATGTGCGAAGGATACAGCTCAAGGACAGTGGGTGCCAGGTTTCTCACTGTTGGAGAAGGGAGTTGCCAACATGGCAAAGGAGAACACTAGCCTCACCTGTGGTGTGGGAGTGCAAGTGGAGGAGTTGATGTGAATTCAATATCAGGAGACAGATAGAGGGGTAAATGTTGTGTAAATAGATTGATGCCCTAGCTCCATCCATTGATGGGGCCTGGGAACAGTGGCACTCTAGTGCCCAGATCTTGGCTTTTAAATACAATTCTCCACTCTGAGGAATTGGGCTCTTTGGAGAAACGGCTGATTCCAGGGCTGAAGGAGGGAAAGAACAAGGTGAGCCTTAGAACATCTGTGGCAGAAAACAAGGAAGTGCTCAAAAAATGATGAGGACATGTCAAAATGACACAGAAGCCAGCTTGCAGGGGCTCTACTGGCCAAATCAGGGACAATGTCAACATCAAAATATGTGGTAGTCATGGATTATAACCCATTACAATCTGAATGAACAGGAAGCCACGGGTCCATACTGACACAATAAATAAATGCATAAGTTGAAAATTTGATGCGTTACAGTCTCAAAGCACCTTCCCCTCCCAAATACTCTGCAGTGGAGGTGACCTGCAGACGTCATCTCAATCAAGTGACCGAGGTGAACGTCATCAGTAATAGACCCTTTCAAACTGCATGCCACCCAGAGGATGCCATGAGAAGAGCCCAGCCTCACTTCTGTGTATTCCTGCCAAGGATGCATGACCCAATCCAACCAAGAAACAGCAGAAAAGCCTTAGGACGCGTCACAGCATAACTGGTCTGTGGTCTTCAAAATGTTAAAGACATAGTCAAGAAAAAGAAACCTGGAGAATTAGCCAATTGAAGGAAACTAAGAAAACATGACAAGCAAATACAACATGTGATTCTGAATTCTCTTTTTATTATGAAGGCCTTCTGGGGGCGGTGATGAAATTGATGGATCTGAAGATCAGGTGGCAGGAATGCATCAGTGTCAGCTTCTGGAGTTGGATGGTGCTTTGAGGTTATGTGGGAATACCACACGGAAAGATTCAGGGCCACTGGGCACGATGTTGGCAATATACCCTCAAACTGTTCATAAAAAACAAAAGGCCTTTGTACTGTGCTTGCAAACTTGGGGAGAGATTAAGATTATTCCAAAGTCTTTCAAAGTGGGAATAGACTTATATTTTAGCAAGAAGAGAGGAGTAAGTAAAATGTGGTGTGTCAAATGGTTATAGGCTTGAGCCCTGGGGCACTCCTACAGTTAGAAATTAAATATCAGAGAGAGAGCCAGCCAAGAAGGACAGAGAAGGAGCAATCTGTGAAGCAGGATGTAAGGGAGGAGAAGCTGAGGGAGAGAAAGTTTTCTGTAGCAGGAAGTGGTTCACTTTGTCAGGTGCTGCTGAGAGATCCAGTAAGAGGAACAGAGAAGAGCTGATGGCTAGAGGCCCAGGAGTCCTGGGCGGAGTCATGGAGGAGCGGTTTTAGCTGAGTGAGGCTGGCAGCCAGGTGAAGAAGGGTTGAGAAGAGAGGGAGAGGTGAGGACTGGGGCTGGTGAGTAGAGATGTCTCATCCCCAAAGTCGTGCCGTGAAAGGGAGCAGAGAATGATGTCGGTGTTGGAGGGTGTTGGAGCGTGAGTGAAGAGCTCTTTGTAAGACAGGAGGTTACCAGGGCTGTTTGTACAATGACGGGGGTGATCCAGCAAAGAGGGAGAAACCAAGGATGCAGGAAACGCTCAGCCTAACTTGGAGGAGTGAGAGGGATGCGGTGAAGATTGCATGAGGAGACACTGTCGTTGGCAGGAGCAGAGGAAGGGCGGATGGCCAGGGGAAGGTGTGGCCCCTGTTAGGTGGTGAGGAGGGAGAATTTCCTGTGAGGCTGGTTCCTCTCTCTCAGTGCTCTTTGAGGCCAGGTCACCTACTGAGCGCAGAGAGGGGTGGGAGGTGAATGGTCGGGCGTGTATGCTGGGCTCCGAGGAGAGAGAAAGAGAAGTAAAGTAGTCATTTTGGAGAGTGGGGACACCACAAGAAGGATTGCAGAGAAGTGACCAAGGTAGATGGCCAGGCCAACTGGAGGGCCCACGTGCGATCTCTGGGTTAGAATTTAAAGTGAGAGCTCTCAGCACGCTTGTGGATTTTTCTCCAGCAACAGCCAGCTGTTTGGGTACAGGTGAGGATATAGAAACGACTGAGAGTCAAATCTTTTTTTTTCAAATATATGTATATTTGTCTTCAGAGACACCAGATGGGTCTAAACAAAGAAAGACAAGGTATGAGTTGCAAGGCCTTTAATGATACTGTTTCTGTTGTATACAACATGCATAATTTCACACCCATGGTTAATTAGGAATTATTTCAGTAGTGGTGAACTCATCTGCCCCAGATTTAGTCATAACGCTTGATTCTAAGCTAGTGAAATCGAGAAACAGCAGCAGCTCGTCCAGTCCTTCTTTACATTGCTCCAAGATCACCGAGATGCATAAAAGAGTTCTTTAAAGGGTTAAAGAGATGGCTATATAAATGTGAGTTTATGTTTGAAGCTGTTTAAAAGCAATGTTTCTAAGAGATCCTTTCAACCAAAGGTCACACTTTGTGAAAACACCATTCTTTATTCAGGCTGTCTCCATTTTTAGCCATTTGGTATTCTGCTACTTTTTAAATATAATATTGCCCAAGAAAGAGTGGTTGGGATTACTGTTTTTGGAGATGACAGAACAGACGAGGGCGTCAGATGTCTGCACAGCTGGGATTTTGCCTAAATCAGTTTGTTTTCAGATAGTCTGTTGTTATTGACCATTTTTATATCTATTTTTGTTGATGATTGGGATGGACTTGTATCACTCAAGATTAAGTGTGGGTTATATTTTTGGTTAAGAACCGAATGTACTGGAGATGTATTTGATAACCAAGATTTTAGATAAATTGTCACCAGCATTAGTTCTATTCGCAAACTGAAAAAACTGTAGACTTCCTATGAAGTAAACACATTAGTCAACATTAAGCCTCTTAGAAGAAAGAACACATTTTCCTCTCCCTTCTGTAAAAACCTTATTTGTTTGAAAGAATGGTAGTGTGACCTTTCACTCAACTACGACTCCCTTAATGTGAAAAAGACAAGATGAGCTGAAGAAGGACACCTCCTCAGTTACACTCTGCAACCCTTGACATACTGAGTGAGGTCGCGGTTCTGACAACGATTTCTCCACGCCACCCTGCAGAGAAAGGTGAAAAAAATGGGCATAAGGTTAAAACGCATCTTCACTGTAATATGCATACTTCACATCCTTGGGGAGAACGGAATAGTTTATCAGTACACGCAGCACGGGCTATGGATGGATCCAGCTCGTGCTGTTTATTACACGGGGATCCATATCCCAAGTGCCTCTCTTCTCCCCAAAGCCCTCGCTGGAGCACAGAATGCTGGAGCATAGCATGTTGGGTGTGTGCATTTCCCCAGGGCGACTGCCAAGTGCCTTCCACGTTTACCTAATTCCAAAAATAACTTCAAGACACAACAAGGAACTAGTAGAGTGTGGAGAAGCTTACAACTCTAGACAATCCCCTAAAATAAAGTGAGGGTGGAGAGTGGGATTCCGAACCAGTTGAAGTGGATTCTTTCCAGTGACAGGCTGTTTGCGCCAAGTCGAGAGCCTCAGTCTTCAGCTCTCAGCCGCGTGCTGTGGTTTCTGAACTTCCCCTCCCACTTCTCTCCTAACAGAAAGGGGAAAGAGCTTTCCCCGCTAATGCTGAGACGCACCATGCTCGGATGCCCTGTGGGTCACTGACCACCCGCTTTGCACACGCCACGGCTTGAGTGATGTCATCTTGCAGCAGAGCTGAAAAAGAGGTGTGAGGCGTGAAAACCACTGTCATAGAAATTTCATTTTAAGCTCAGGTTGCCAGCTTTGTTCTCTCAGGCTGAGGGAGGCGCATGAACATTATTTTCCAAGAGTCCACGTATGTGTGAATGTTGGGGGAAAACTGTTTTCATTTCATCTGATTTGGCATGAAATAAAGCATTCTGTTTCTCCTTTACCAAAGTCTTTGGAAGCTCTGGAATTATTAACTAATGTGATAGAAGGTTCTCTTTGTACAGGCAGTGTAAAAAAAACGGCCTAGCAATTTTTTAATCAGCCATTCGACTACTGGAAATTTATCGTAAAGAAATAATGAGAAATGCACCTAAAGATGTATGCACAAGGCCTTTTATAGCAATTAATAAAAGGGGAAAATGGAAACAACCTGAGTGCTTAACAGTAAGAGTTGGATCAATAAATTATAGAATATTTATATAGTGCGATTCTATTCATCCTTTAAAAAGAATACAGATTTGCATGTGTTCACATAGAAATAACTTTGTGTGATAAGGAGCAAATTGTACAGCAGTATATATAGTATAATTTCATTCACGTTTGTGAGTACATACGTGCATGACACAGCTCTACATTCATAGACAGTATTGATGCATATCCTGTATATAACAAAAGTATATACCAAAATATATACCAGTGCTCATAAATCTCTGAGTAATAAGAATTTTTATGTAATGACCAATACATTCAATATTCAAGAATTCAATATTATTATATAATGCAACGTATTTTTAAAAAATTAACCAGGTACAAAAGAATATTCTAAGACTAATCTTCTATATTAGGAATTTTAACAATATCAGTTTTGCAGTACTTCTCCAATATTTTATGCTCTAAAGATTCTACATGTTATTTCCAGTTTTATAGGAGTTCAAAAGAATATTTGTTTCACCTCAACTTAACAAATCCGTAAATTAACTTGTTAGGTATGAAAATGATTATATAGAAAGTGTACTTTTTGGAGATGCAAAGTAAAGAATTTAGAAACGAAATGTCATCATGTTCCCAATTCACCTTAAAATCACTCAGCGAAAAATATACACATATACACAAAAGAAGTAAATATGAGTAAATGTTAACCACTTTTAAATTACTTGATGGGCATATGACTGCTTCTTATACTAATGTCTCTCAATTTCTACATAATAAGAGCATTTCATAATAAAAAGTTAAAAACAATTTAAAAGAAAGACCATACAACCAAATTATCCTAGACCTCCCCAGAGTAAGCGGGAGGAATGACATTGTTCCTGATGAAACATCACTAAGTCTGTGCCCAATAAATTAACAGGTCATCCCAGAAACTTTTGTACGTTAGAAAACAGCACTGTCCTATGAAACCAGCTCTCTGATTTCTCACTAGGGAATTGTTAGGAGGAGAATAGTGTTTCCAGAGGTCGAGATGGAGTTTCTCCAGGTCCTTGATGGACCCGTCCAGACTGTTTTGTTGGCCTGGACTCTCTGTCCCTGTGAGAATAACCACATGGGTCCTGTGCCGTACTTGCATGTTATCTGGCTTACCGCTGCAGGGAATCCGACAGGCATTCACTGCTCGTGGGGTTTTGCCATCATCGCACCAGTAGCGGCTGTTGATCTGAAATATCCCATAATCAGTGCTTTTACTTCCAGGATTGTAGTTTGTAGCTCGTGTGTTGTAATTACTTTCCCATCTGGCCAAACAGACCCCTGAAAAGAATTTATTTTTATTAATCAACAGGAACACTACATGACACCTCACACCACAATCAGTGCTATTTGGCTAATTCCTCTTCACTGAAGACTTCCTTTATAAGTATAAAGATGTCTTTTACTTGTATAGTATTTTAACACTTCCGTGTTAAAGGGCCCTGAAGAGAATCCTTTGGTTAGCAAGAAACTTTGTAGTACTAATGAAGCAAGAAAACATACTTTTAAAAATATTAAAATAGCTGTTTCTGCCATTACTTCCTACCCTTCCCCTCTTCCCATCCCTGGGGCAAGATTCAGCCTAGAATATAAAATCCACAGAGTTGTTGAGTGCTTTTTGTCATTAATAGCAGATACGTATGTATTAAGAAAAGTAAGCATTTTCTGGGAGATAGGAATTTTCTTATGCTACCTAAAGATGAATATGGGTATCAATTTAGAATCTGGGAAACAAGAGTTATAGACTAAGAAATAGTATTCCATCCACCCATCCATTGGTCCATCCATGCATCCCTCCACTCATCCCTCTACCATCCATCCCTCCATCCCTCCCTCCATCCATCCCTCCCTCCACCATCCATCCCTCCCTCCACCATCCATCCCTCCCTCTACCATCTATCTCTCAGTCCATCCCTCCATCTCTCCCTCCCTCCATCCATACCTCCCTCCCACCATCCATCACTCCCTCCCTCCATCCATCCCTCCCTCCACCATCCATCCCTCCTTCCCTCCCTCCATCCATCCACTCATTCATTCAAAAATAGTTATTGAGGGGAAACGTTTGAATTTCATTGAAAAATACAGTGATTACATTGACAAATATGGACTAAAATATAAAGTGACTTTTACTCAGAGCACATCTTAAATTGTGTGGAGGAAACTGAAAAATAATCAACTAGAGTGGAAAGGAATAATAACAGATCATTTATGCTGTTTGCAGGGATCCTTATAAAAACAGTGATTGAGGAGAAATAGATTCCTACTGCCCCTGCATTGAGAGTTCAACATAACTTTTAAAAATTTTGCTGTTAAAAACCCACATCATGGCAGGGAATTAAAAAAGAGAAAAACACTGCATTACTCTAGGCTCGCAGAATGCAAGTTCCAACTGGGAAATAGCTGGAGTGAAGTACTAAGGACTTGATGGAGATATCCCCAGGCCTCAGATGTGTCCATCAGTCAGCTGCATGCACCGCTGTCTGAGGCAATGGGCAAATCTGGTGAAACTAGGAGAGTAGAGGAGGTCCTGGTTTACTGGAATGACATAGAATTTTGCCCTCCGGTGCCCTCATTCCTTCCTCTGGCACATCTGGTTCTAATGGAACAAGCCGATGTTTAACCATTGTAACTATACAAACCCTCAAAGAAATAGAACGGTCTGCTCGCTCCAAGCTCCTGTCTTATTACTCATCCTCTCTGAGGGTCCTTCCCACGTCGGGCTAGCTCTCTGGGAGCGTGAAGAAGAGTGAACTTACAGTTTGGCAGGCTGACTCCCCTAAAGCCGTCCAGTCCAAGTCTTTTCAGCGTTCTGGCCAGCTCACATCTTTCAAAGACCTTGCCCTGGACAGTGACAGACAGCAGGAGAAGCCCCAGAGTCAGGAGAACCTTCATGGTGACTGCGAAGCCAGACCTCTAGGCTGACCAGGGAGCAGGAGAGAGTATTTAAGGTCTTCTGACTTCCTTCTCGCCCTCATGGTTTGGGGCTCCACCCTTCCAGATGTGTCAAAAACAGGAGCTATTTATCGGTCCAATGACTGTAAAGGCTTTTCTTTTGTTTGAAGAGAGAGATTCTGACATCCTAAGAACAAACCCACAGGAAAATGATGAAATGACATTGTTGAAAGACTTGGCTCGGGAAGAATTGGGAGTGGCCCTGTTACCAAGGTGGGAACTTTCCTGTTTCAATATGCATTTGAGCAACTATAAAGAAAACAAACGAACATTTTACACAACTGGGAATGAGCTCCGATCTTTGACAACATTCATCTTCATTAAATTGTTTCCGTGCACTCTCTATGTGTGTTCAAATTTTCACTTAACATTATTTTGTATACACTTTCCGCAAGAACGTGACACATTGCCTGTCATTTTAATAGGTTTATAGCACTCACCATGTTGCTCAGCCAGGTTCCTCCCATATCTTTTTTGTTACTCTTGTAAATTTTTCATTTATTAAATCCATGTTTACTGCTTTAAATAAGCCTCATGTGAACAACGTTCCTAACTCCTTTTCTGCAACGCCTTACCCCACATTTCCGTGTTCGAACATAAGTGTCATTAGAACTTATTACTTAGAACTTAGAACTTACTTAGAACGTGAGTAATCAAACCCACAGAAGAGTCGCAGAAACTGCCACCCCAATTCTGCTCCTTTAGCCTATGGATTATTTTGAGCTGAAGGCAACTGAGGTGAAGCAGATTCAAGAAAAGCCCACTTTCCTCCCCCTATTTGAATGAAAGCAGAACATCAATTGTACAGAAGTTAACCACTGACAACCCTAGACCCTTCTCAGCCCTGAGATGGCACCAGAGGACTCTGCATAAATGACTTTCCTGACCGGCTATTATCTTTGATTAGGCACCCATATATTTACCATCCTGTAGTTTGCCGCCCTTGGAACCTAAATTTCTTTGCCTCTGTCCTACACTCCACTAAAAATGTGCAATAGTCTCCCCTTTTCCATGGGAGACATGTTCCAAGACCCCCACTGGATGCCTGACACCGTGAATAGTACCCAAACTTATATATACTATGGTTGTTCTATACATAAATACCTATGATATAATTTATCAGTTAAGCACCCTAAGAGATTAACAACAATAACTAACAATAAAATAGAACACTTATAACAATATTGTGTAATGAATGTTCTGTGAATGTGGTCTCTCTCTCTCAGAATATCTTGTTGTACTGTACTCACCCTTCTTGTGATGATGTGAGATGAGACAATGTCAACGTGATGAGATGAAGTGAGGTGAGCAGCATAAGTGCTGGGACACAGCATTAGGCTGCTGTTGACCTTCTGATGAAGGTCAGAAGAAGGATATTCAGCTTCCAGATGTGGCTGACCACAGGTAACTGAGACCGTAGGAAGTGAAACCACCATAACGGGGGACTACTGTATTGTTCTGTGGATAAGATGCTATGTCAGCCCAAGATCTAGTCGCTTCTTTGAGTTACTCTTCCCTAAATTTCTCCCAAGTATATATGCATGTTAATAACCTTGCTTATGTTTCTCTTGTTACTCTGTCTTTTGTTACAGAGCCCCAGCTGAGAACCTAAAAAGGTAGAAGGAAAGATTGTTTCCCCTGCCCTACAGTTTCTGGTGACAGGGATGGGATAGTTAAAGGCTGGCACCCTCCACTCTCCCTGGAGACTGCAGCTGAGATATGGGATTCCTGACAACAGACCAGCAGAAGGTCAGAATTCTTCCCATGTCAGTCTCCCACATCTCTGTGTGTTAGTGCCCAGTCACGAGAGGAGGATAAAACTTTCCCCTTGTCCTTTTATTTCCAAATTCATGTTGTCCTGAGAAAAACACTTGCAACAATTTGTTCCTGAATTGTGACCACTGTGAGTTTGAGGTACCCATAGGTTTTTGATTCTTAGCCTCTGTCTCTTCATTTGCCATAAGGAAGAAAACCATAGGATGAGTTTCTCCCTTTGCCTTGTTTCTGTGTCCTGAGAACTTGGCTTTATAACCAGTGAGAATGTTCTTCTGGTTTCTGCCACTTGGAGAGTGCAGGTTGTCAGGCAAGTGTCAGGAGGCTGGCTGGCCAGGAGCTTGAGACATGGAGTGACAAGCAGCATCTGTCCCACTGTGCCAGCACTCAGGGCAGTTTGTCTTAATAAAGGGTCCTAGTCCATAAGGGGCCTTTGTCATCTCTGCCTTTGTTGCCTTGTGTCTACTGACAAAACTTCCCATCCCAGTATCCCCTTTCTAGTAACACAGATTAGTGGGTCTGTCATTTAAGGTGTCTCACTTCCCAGGAGAGAGAAGTTTCTTCCTCCCTCCCTCCCTCCCTTCCTTCCTTCCTTCCTTCCTTCCTTTTTGAGGAAGATTAGCCCTGAGCTATCTGCTGCCAATCCTCCTCTTTTTTCTGAGGAAGACTGGCCCTGAGCTAACATCTGTGCCCATCTTCCTCTACTTTATATGTGGGACGCCTACCACAGCATGGCGGCCAAGTGGTGCCATGTCTGCACCGGGGAACCAAACCGGCGAACCCCGGGCCACCGAAGTGGAACATGCGCACTTAACCGCTGCACCACTGGGCCAGTCCCAGAAGTTTCTCTATTGCCTGTCACAGTGCAGACCTGTGCTCTCCTCGACTATCTTAGAGGTGCTCTGCATCTTGAGGGGCTATATCTTCCGCCCCCTCTTTGGGGACACCTCTTGTGTCCCTGGTTAAGTCATAAAATGCTTATTGGTTTTAAGCCATAAAAAGGCTTATTGGAATAGAGTTACAGGTGAAATAAGTATACTTTTCAAGATTTTGACTTTTTCATCTACAAAGATTTTTTAGAAAGCTCTCATTCTAAGCAAATGTCCTATTGGTACCTATGGGAAGATCAGATTGAAAAAAAGAAAGAAAAAAGAGAAAGAGATACACAAAAATGCCTTGTCTAGTGTAAGAAAAAAATAAATGAAAACACACCTTTATCAAGATTAGGAGATAAGACTTAAAACAAATGCCGAGACCTGCAGATGGCATTCAAGCAGGTGTGAGTCATACGTAAATACTGATAGCCAGGAAAGGTCCGCCAAAGGCCCAGGAAACGCCCAGGAAGCCTTGATATACTGTCCTAACTTTGAAAGCAGACCCGCCAGTTCCAGGCCTTCCCACAGTTTGGGCCTCCACTGCAAGAAAACAATTCATTACACTCCTACCCTTAAAGAAAACAAAAACTTAACTGGTAATGACCCTAGATTCCTGATAATAGGCAAATATGCCCCTGAGTTCCTTCTTAGATAAAACCTACATTTTATCTCAGTCGCTTGGAAGTACTAATCTTACCATGTCTTTGAACTGTAGTCATCCAAAGAGACAATTGTTGGTTAAAGCTACCGCTGAAACTAGGATGAAAAAGAAAGAGTTTTTGAAAAAACAAACTACCACTTGATATTTCCATAGACTCCTTTGCCTAAAATTTGGTCCACAGCCTTCACAGGATTACCTATTAAAGACAAATAAAATCTCAAAAGCCTTCTCCACAAATATTAGTAAAAAGCTTTAGGGGCCAGCCCCGTGGCTGAGTTGTTAGGTTCGCGCACTCCGCTCGCTGCAGGCGGCCCAGGGTTTCGTCAGTTCAAATCCTGGGCGTGGACATGGTACCGCTTATCAGGCCACACCGAGACGGTGTCCCACATGCCACAACTAGAAGGACCCACAACTAAGAATATGCAACTATGTACCGGGGGGCTTTGGGGAGAAAAAGGAAAAAAAAAAAATACAAAAAGTTCTAAGCAAAATATCGCCAACTGAATCCAGGCAACGGTCATAAAAGCATAATAAATCATGTTGAAATTGGTATTTAAGCTTAAAAAAGAAAAAAAAGCTTTAGCCATCTGAGTGGGTGAACTTAACTTGCTCCATCTAACAGAAACACCATTTGATCCAAGAATTCTTCTATAAGCTCCTGAGTTTTGTATTGTTGTACCTCACACGTGGCTCAATTTTAAGCTGTAAGCTCTCTGTTTGTGTCTGTATGTTTATGTATGTGTATGTATGTATGTTATGTATATGTGGTGTTTCTCCACCTCCGGATCGTATTGCTAAGAAGTAACCTGTAAAAGACCTCTATTTAAGTGGCTTAAAGAAGAAACAATAAATACTCATATAAGTTCAGACTAATCAAACAAGTTTAGGTTACCTCTACTAGATGTTTAAGACTATAAAATTGTAAAATCAACCTAAGAACAAAACTTATAATTAAAACAAATTCCTTAGTGTATGCCAACATGGCAGAAAAAAACCCCATATATTATACTTTTTAGTTTCTTTGCCTCTGTGATTTTTGATGCTTACCTTATTTCAATGAGAAAAATAACTTAGAATGATGGTTAGTTCTTAATATCTCATGAAATTTCCATGAGCAATTCAAACATACTTGTTAAGAGCACATGAATTAAGTTGAGGTGAAGTGGGATAAAAGTTTATAAATGAACTTTGCAAAAATGATTATGTTTTAAAAAATGTCTTAAAAATCATTTCCAAAATCTTTTTCTAATCTTAACTTTAAAAGATAAATCTTCATTGAATATCTACATCATTTCCAAATAAGAGAAAATACTGAAACATTAATCACTGAGCACAGGTTTAAGTTTATCTATTTTTGGCTTCTCATTACAGAGAAACTAGAGAAATTTGGGCATATTAATAACATGTTCTTCTTGCCACACTAAGAAATTGTACTATGAAATGGCATATGTGTCTAGAAATTGTGAAATGGTGTGTTCATAAATTTGCTAATCTACTACACAATATTAGTATGTGGCAGACAGTTCACAATTGCTTACTGCCTCGCCATTTTGAGTCTTTTGTCAACTACAGATAGGTATTGTTTCACTCTGATTCTTCTGTGAAAACGTTTGAAACTGCCAACCCAAGATCAAACAGAATAGGAACTAATTACAGGGGACCAAATGAACTGGTGAGGTTGATAATAACTTTTTGTGACTTTTTGTTTAATTACATTACTGGAATGTTTTCAAAAACAAAAAGCTTTTTCCTCCTCTGCTCTACCCAAACACATATATTCAACTCCGTGCTATGTTTAAAAATAGTCATCTCAAGAGGCTGTGCACATTTTAATAATCCATGCCGGCAGAACTCAAAAGGATGTGTGTTTCTGCATCTGCTTCTGAAGACAGATTCTGAGCTACGCAAATGTCATCATTTCACAGTCACCCTGGTTTTCACCTATAGTGGTCTCTTTCCATTGGCCTCTTAGATTACTCACCAGTTTGGCTCTAAGTGAACACTTGATTCTTGTAATTTCTTCAAAAATCAAGAATAACTCCTTTTATGAAGCTATGCCCAATTTTGATTCTTTAATAATAAGTAGTGAGACAGATTGTCAGAACCCAGAGAGAGGAAGCAGTTAAGTCATCTTCGTTCTCTTCATATTCTTCCCAAGTCAGTGCTAAAGAGCATCTAGTTGTTACCCATGCTAGTTTCAGCCTTCTACCAATGAGATTTCTTTTCATCCATCTGAATAGTTATGGCCTTATACTTTGTTTGGGTGGAATAAGGAAATATTTGCTTGCCCTTCAGAAGCAAACTGACCGCATGAGACCGTGTGACCATGTCAAAGGGAAGAGCTGTTTTAATCCTTAGTTATTTCTCTTGGAGCAGAAGTTATGGGCAGTGATAACATCCAGTCATAATCCTATTATATCATTTGGGTAGGTTTAGTGAGATAGTTATTTAAAAATAAAATAGCAAATAAGCATGATTTGGGGGCAGAGATTTTTTTTCCCCTAGAAATTTTGTATGTACTGCTTGTTTTATTTGATACCATATATGCATCTCATCTTTCGGGAAAGGTGTTTATACATCCCAGATTATTTTGTTGGATTACAATGGACAATAGTCATCATTTATTCTTCCTATTTGTTTCCCATGATAGAAAACAAATAATTAATCATGGTGTATTGGGGGCTTCAGGCCTAGGAAAGAGAATTTGACCAATGATCTCGCAGACTTTTGACTATCCTCCCAAGCTAAAATCATCCTTAAAAGAAAAAGATTTGCCAGGTTTTAAGATATTCTGAAGAATGTGATATAGGCCCTCATTAAAAGAGGTGGAGTGGGCACATAGGTTTATCTCTGCTCCCTTCCCAAATACCATTAAAATATCAACAAAACAAGTTTGAAAAGGCATAAACCAGCAAGAGCAAAGGAAAAGGAGATGAGATAACAGTAGATGAGAAATGTCAAAAATCTATAATACAGGAAGGGAGTGGGTGAGAGGTAAGTAAGTTGGTATAACGAAGAGAGCTGACACCTTACGTGACTGCAGACGGGGAAATCAAGAAGAAGCAAGCTGGCTCTTGTCCTAGAACCTGCAAGAGACTAGGCAGTTCTGGCAGCAGGACTGCATGGCCGTGCTATGAACAGGAAGCCTGGCTGGAAGTCCATATGTACAGCTGTTAAACTCTCAGATCTACTCCCCCAGGCCAGGAACCCAGGTCGCTGCCCTTTCCCAATCCCAGAAGAAGAAAATGGGAGGATTCTTTTGGGAGGATGAGCCAGAGAGACTCTGGACTGGAACTCAAGGCATAGTTAGAGGCAGGGGTGCAATGCCATAATGGAAACAGGGGATTCAGTGAAAGTCTGGAGCAGTAAGCCAGTTCCCTAGCTCTCAACCTGCCCCTACTGAGCCCCTTGATTTCTGGCCGACTAAATTACTGCCCAGGCAGGACCTGGTAAGACTCCTCTCTTAGATAAATGTCTGAACCAGGAGAAAAGGGCTATGTGTATTAATATTTGAGGCCCATGGTGAAATGGCTGGTCTTGCCCAAATGCTGGTGGTGAGACGCAGTCCAGGATCACAGACTTTTCACTTATCTTCTTAGTGCTTAACTCTCAAATATATACAGTCAGCAAAGATTGCCACTAATGTGGAAGCAGGTCAAAATACACACTTAGAGAAGAGGAACTCAGAGGAAATAAAGGCAAAATAAAATAAAGTATAAAGTATAATGAATATCTCAGAGAAATAAGAAAAAATATCATATCCATGGAGGGAGCAAGGATGCTATAATAAAGAAATTATCAGAGAAAAAAGGAGGGCTTGAGATTTAAAAATATGACCACAGTAATGAAACATTTACTAGAAGAGTTGAGATAAATTTGAGAAATATTCCCAGAAATAGAATAAAAGACAGAGACGAAAAATAGGAGAGAAAAGATGAGAAAATTAGAGAATGAAGAGATCAAACATCCAATTAATAGGAATTCTTAAAAGGAATTACAGAAGAAAAGGAAATATAAAATAAATTTGCAGAACTGAAGGACACAGGTTTCCAGATAGAAAGGAACGACCACCAAGAGCTCAGCATAACCGTGTGGGGTAAAATCCACACCACTGCACGTCATTGTGAGTTTCAGAACACCAGGGATAAGGAAGAAATTTGAGAGGCTGGCCCCTTGGCCTATTGGTTAAGTTTGGTGTGCGCTGCTTCAGCTGCCCAGGTTTGGTTCCTGGGTGCAGACCTACACCACTCATCGGCAGCCATGCTGTGGTGGTGAGCCACATACAAAATAGAGGAAGATTGGCACAGATGTTAGCTCAAGGCAAATCTTCCTCAGAAAAAAAAAAAAGAGGAAATTTTAAAATTTAAGAACAATGATGTTCAACCTAGAATTTTATATCCAGTCAAGTGTGAGGGGAGGGGAAAAAAGACATTCTCAGATACTCAAGGACAAGAAACCTTACCACTGTGCACCTTTTATCAGGAAGCCTCTGAAAGACACATTCCATTTAAAAGGAGCAAAGAAGAAAGAAAGTGTGGGATCTAGGAAACAGGGTTCTAACACGGGAGAGAAGTGAAGGAAATCACCAAGACGAAGGGAGAAGTGTTGCCCAACATTGACAACCATGCTGCAAGTTAAAGAGAAGCCAGTCCAGATTGTGGCAAGAGGGTGAAGGGTCCAGGAGTGTGGACCTCATGGGGAAAACCAGACTTAGAGATGGCTTGGACTGTCTACCCTAATGAAGGGAGCCAGGCAACTCCAGCTGAGACTGTGGGTAATGAATTAATACACAAATAAGTACACGGAAAATTAAGCAACCAGAAAAACAAGGCAACTATTAATAACAAAAAAACCAAAAAGCTTAAGAATGGAAACACAACCAAATTGCACTCTCATATTGTAGTTATCTGTGAGTGTTTGCGCATGTTTGCAAATGGGACACCAAGGGTGGGGGCATTGAGAGGGAACTAAATATCCACCTTCCTTGGTGGAAATAAATAGAAAATGTCTGTGGTTGAAAATCAAGAAATAGTAGAAAAAACATGCTGTTGAGATATATGCAGTAAATACTAGAAGAAATAGTTGAAGTTAAAAAGGGATTACCTATAATGCTGGGCATTAGATGAAAAAGATTAGGGCTTTTATTCATCATTAAATTTATAACATTTTATTTGACTTTAAAAATATACACTTGTATTTTATGATAAAAAATAAAAGTTAAAAAATATATTATGTAAGAAAAAGAGCAAAAAGACATACACCAAAATGTTTACAGTAGTTCCTTCTAAACATTTTTTAGAATTTTTATTTACTTTGTATTTTTTTGCATTTTCCAAATTTTCTTCTTTTGGCATATATTACTTTTGCAATTAGCAAAATAATAAATAATTACATACATCCATGGGAATGTGCAGAATCACTAAAATAAGGGTGATTATTTTGAAGTCTTCAACATCTCTCTGTGTGTATGAACTCAGTCATATATGTTGAAATATTCTGTCACTTAACATTATAATCATCTTTCTCCTCTGCAGCTATCTGGGCCCAGGTCAATGGTCTCTCAAATTTCAATGGAAACGAGTTAAATATTAATTTTCACTGAGTTTCATGAACTGCATTAAAATAGCACATAGGCTATATAAAAAGTAACCAGAAAGAATGGCTCAGTACAATACTGTTTCGGTAGAATCATTTTTATTGCATACTTCCTTTTTTAAAAAGACTAAAAAAGTACTCTTACAAGCTGCTGGAACTCTACGTCCTATCCAGGCTTTTGTTCTGGAGGCTAAGGCCAGGGACGGGGGATAGCCTGGGGAGGAGACTCCCTGAGGGTGCAAATTTGGCCAGATCTAAGCTGACAGTGGTAGCAGGTTTGGAGAGTGGCAGGGCCCTGCATCCCACTGCCAGGCGGCCCAGAGCAGGCGGTCTCTCGGAGGGTATGTAGCTGCTGCGGAAACTGATGGCTCACTGCCCAGCCTTGGGACTCAGTGAAGCTAGGAACAGGGCCTTCCTGCCTTTGAATCATTGATTGAATCAGCCTGGGCAACCACCCCTGTACGAACATCTCAGGCATGACCATGATGGACCGAAGCTCCCAGGTCTTCCTCAAGTTTTCTGGACGTTCTAGTTTCTTGAGATGCTTGGAAGCTCCTGGGCAGAGGATCAGCTAAAAAAGTCTCATTGCCTCACCACTCGGGGATGTGGGGCTCAGAGACAAAGCGGGTTTGATTTAGAGAAATAAAGCGAAGCGATGTTTCTTGCATTGATGGATGGTATAGAAATTTATACCCCCATACTGTTTGATCTAGACTTCTCTGCTCTCATTAGAATGTGATTGGACAGTGGGAAGCGAGGTGGTTCCCTGGAGCGCCAGAGATGAACAGTTTTCATGGAAATGGCTCTGTGTTTCCGTGACTTGGGTCACCGTTAGCCCAGAGGTAAAGCCTCGGCGTTATCAGTTTTCAGTGACTCTGACCACTGGGACAGACCCTCTGTCTTTACAGTCTTGTTTCACTGTAATTTATGCCACCACTGTTTTTTCATTATTGGTCCCACAATCCTTTTTTCTCTATTAGTATTAAACAATTAAAATCTATTTGTGTTAGTATATGAAGGACATGAAAAACTGTATAAAAAAGAGCCTCAGCAGGTAAGTGACACTTTTGTAAACCAAAACTGTAAGAATGGAGGGAGCCTTTGGCACGAGTCTTTCAAAGGCATAAATGACCACCTGCCAGTGAAGCAGCGCCATTTCCTGGACGCCGTGAAGGACCCTGGGAGACCGTGGTCGGCAGAGTGGACGCTGTCCCTGTGGAGCGTGGCTCAGGGGCGCAGAGGACATGGTTGCGTCTCTGCTGGGGCAGTGTGGCTCCCGGGAGAACGTGCAGGGTTAGGGGTGGGAGGGCAGTGGAGGGGCCGCTCTGTGGGGCTCTCCAGGGGAGCCTAGATGCTGAAAGGTTAGGGTGAAGTAATTTCCCCCTCTGCTAGTGGAGCTGCCCTCACCTCGTTGTGTAATGACCTTGTGAAACCAGCCAGTGCCCCTAGCAGCTGCTCCCCCTGAGTGCGGTGGCCTGGCCGCAGGTCAGAGCGGCTTCTTGTGGGAGCGTCTCCTGCCTCGGGAGAAGGCCTTGACCCCAACCCACAGGTGGCATTTTGTTGGCCCTGAGGTGCCCGGTCTCTGGCAAATGGTATGATTTGGGTTGGCCAAATCCAGACCAGCGCATTTTCCCTAAGGACTAGTGCTCCCCTTCTGTGCTTCTAGCTCTCCATGTCACCATAATTTGAACCACAATTTGAGCTACCACTCTTTGCAAAATAGATGACACAAGTGATGGGACTGAGGGCAGGCTGCCGCAAGGTGTGCCACTCTGGTATGCAGACTATTTCGAGCTGAAGACAATGAAGCCTCAAAAGACTCAGTAAGAGCATCCGACCTTCCACCCTCAAACTGCCTAAAGGACTTGAACATAGAAGGTCTGTGCCAGGAAGGAGCTCATATCGGGTAATAGCTATAGTATGATGGAAAATAGGTGTGATAAAAGGACACCAACAAACCCATTTTTGGGGCCTAGCAAAACCTGTTTAACAAACATTTGCATTCCATCTCTATGTAGATTGTCTTCCTCCCCTTTGAAGTCCCAGATGACTGTGTCCTCCTGGTCTGTAGCTGAGGGTACTTAAACACGTGGACTCAGCCAGATGGCTGAGGTACTCAGTTTCCTCTGGGTTTCTCCCATGTATACATGCTATTAAATTTTGTTTGATTTTCTCTTGCTAACCTGCCTCTTTGATTATTTGACCAGCGATAAGAACCTTAAGGAAAAGCGGTGGGGGGAATTCTCCCACTTCCCCGACACAAGCAAGATAATTTCTTTGTGGGTCTCCTGACACCATCCAAACTCCAGAAATCATTTAACTTTCGCCCTTAATATACTCTATGGGCTTGCTGCTGTTGTGTTTTGAGTCAGGAAACTGGTTCCTACTGGGAGGAAATAACACTATTTAAGACACACAGGGGAATGACTTCTACCATGGTGCCAATACTGTGCCACCAGAGGCTCTAGCACAGAGCCACACGTTGCTGTGCTTGAAATCCAGCACTTGATCACTAAGCCCAGTACACAGCACTAGCCCAGCAAGACCCGCCCTGCACTCTGCTGCCAGGACGGGGGGAGTTCGCGTCCCTGGATGTGTTCTCTCTCTTCTCTGCCTTCACCCCTGCCATCCACCATGTGCTCTGCAGACACTGAACGAAGTGCCAGGGTGTCTGGTGAAATGTGGCAAAGAGAAATGGGGTTGGAGGGGTGAGCAGGGCCAGAGCTGGGCACTTGATCCCAAAGAGGATGAGATTTAAGACAACCCCAAAGACAACGGGAAACTATACATGAGAATTAAACTGGAGAGTAACAGGATGGAAATCTTTTTGCAGATCACTCTAGACCAGCCTCAGGGCCTCCTGCCAGAGACACAAGTAATCCAGAGGCGATGGTGGTGGGGCAGGGAGAGGACCCAGAGGGCTCCAGAGATGCCTAGGAGGTTTGAATAATCAAGACTGGTGACAACCCAGGTGACCTGGAGATAAAGGAAAAAGGAAAGATAAGTCATACCAGCTTGCGTGTGTGAACACTTACAAAGGTTAGTCACTTAATAAACATTATCTAGAATTCCTACCAGGGTCTTAGAGGTAGATGTTACTTCCATTTTACAGAGGAGCAAAGTCACCTGCCCGAAGCAATGCAGCTGGTGAGCGGCAGAGCAGGGTCCGGATTCACGCGGGGCCGTGGTCTTCTCAGTCTCCCACACCACCTGGTAAAAACTGAAGCGGCAAGGGAAGAAATTCCGTTGAGACCCAATTCTCACTCCTTGACAAAGCACAGCTTCTTTGTCTACTTCTTGTCTGATTTTAGTTTCTGATTTAGTTGTGCAAACCCACTTTATATATTCATTTTAAAGGTATGAGTTTTCTCTAAGAGGTTGGTCTAACAGCTCTTAGATGCCATTGAACAATTAGAGGTTGTTTTCAAAATCCATATGCTTGGTGTGTGAGCAACTGATAAAATAATTCTGGACGGCTTTTGATTTCTCGTGACTTCCTGAATACTCTATTATTTGTTATCTTTAAGCTTCCAGGGCCAATGTAATTAGGACTTTGGCTGGATCTCACTTCCTCTTTTCACCTTAGAAACAAACATTTTCTTCTTCACTTTGGTCAAGTTACAAAACTCTTTTATCAAGTTACACAATAAGTGAGCGTTCTACATTGAGAAACTATAGTGAAATGGCTAACCGATTGTTCAAGTGTGATGAAACGTAGTCTGGTTTGAGAAGGAAGATGGAAAGGTTCCCATTTTGATTTCCCCTTTCCAGAAGAGTATTCTGATTTCATTTCTTTATTAAGTATGATCTTTGAGTTTCAGGTTCTGTACGATCTTTTCATTTGTGCCAGTGCAACTGCATATTCACTAAATTTCCTTTCACTGAACTCGAACCCCAGGATTTCAAGCTGTAAGTTAGCTCTGGTGACATCACAAAGTGTTGGGGGAGAAGAGAAGACCCTGTGGCCAATACGAGAAGAGCGCACACCCTTGGGTTGTCTCTCTCCCCGCTCTTAAGAAGCAAATATTTTATTGCCATTCTTAGCAAGCGATCAGATAACATGCTTCACCCTGACTGACAGTGATTTACAGGTGCACAGTGAGTTGAAGACACGCTGCTTGCTGTCCTTGGGGCCTCACTCTAAGCAGTTTTGGGTACAGCCACACTCTCTTCTCCCCTCACCCCCAGCTCAGGTCAGCACCGTACCTGGGAGGGGCTGACGCTGGCGCGGGAACAGCCTACTCTGGAGCCAGTCAGGTAGGAACTGAGCCCACCAACAGAGCGCCGTGGACACACAGGCCCGCAACGACCTGACGCAAAGAGGACGAGGGCTGGCGGCAGTGTCTCACACACTCGCTTTGGAAAAGTTTCCTCGACTGCTGATTCACAGTGATTTTCAATTAAAAAGTACCTGAGTAAATTAGAAATGTTATGAAAATATAGAATGGTAAACTCTAGCCTGCTAAAAGAAATGAATGGATGTTTTAACATCTAGGAACTTAAGATATTTTAAAGTCTTCTCATAAGTACACTATCTTCTAAAACTGAAAATCTATACATGCACACGCACACACAAGTACCTATTTTTGTGAAAAAATAATAGGAATAAAATAAACCTAAATACAGAGGAACTGCACTTAAAATATCCTCGTCATGTAAGAAATTCCATCACGCTGCAACTTCCATTCTCCGAGTACCGTGGTGGGTGGAACTTGGTCGAGGCCTGAATTCCGTGATGGGACTACTGACGTGGCTTTCTAAGCAGTCTGCTTAACTCCAGTCTCTCTGCCCTCCAGCCCACTCTGCACCCAGAGCATGCCAGTTTTGAACTCAGAGGACTCAGTCTGTACCGCACACGTATGTCAATCACATGTCACCTGTGACTTTATTGCCTGTTGCTGTGGTTTACAGTGACAAATAGAAATGGCAAGCAATAGGACATAATGGAGTCTATGAGGAAGCCATTTGGTGTAAACCTAATTTGGCCTGACTTTGTTTTTCCAAAAGGGCCTGACATGGTCATCGAGCATGCATTGTATATCCGCTTTAAATATTTCCTATGGCAAGAACAAATGGCCTTAAGATAAAGGTGCAACTTCCCCCCACATTGGCATTTCCTTATGGATAAGCATCTCTCCCTAGGCTAGGAACTGATGGCTGCGCTCACCTTTGACCATCCAGCTCATCGCTGACCACCCAGCTCGAGACAACAGACTGCCACCCTGCTATGTTCACCGAGACAGCAGACCTACCTGCTGTGTCCATCCATCGCTGTGCCGACAGAGCAGACTCGCGACTATTGTAAAAGGGACATTTCAATCATGTGTGAAACATCCTGTCTGGGGGTAGATAACCACTCTCTGCACCCCACTTCTTCGGTGCCCTTTCTTCCTTTGGGAAGAAGGACCCTGGGACGTGGTCCACACATTTTAGCTCAGAATAAACTCACACGAATTTTCATTTATAGATTGATTATGGATGATTTTTGTCGACATTTCTTGGAGTAGTCACAGCAGGATTTCAGAGAAACCCACAGGAGACCACCTGGAATCTACACTGAGCCAGCATTCAGTACCAACAGGGGCCCATTGAGCCCCCCGGATCACTGCATTCTTCAAGTGACCCTGGTGAGTTCTCCTGAAACCCGGACCTCCTTATTTTAAGTTGACGGTCCAAGAGTTTACACGAGCTGCTTAAGGTCTTAAGACTAGGTGTCTTAAGGGGTACCGGTACATCCCCTAGGTAAGAGGAACCTCGGAGGAATTTGCTAGGCCCGAGGAGCCTAGAGGAACTTGGAGTAAATGCGGAAGGCTGACCTTTTTAATTTGGTTTTAAATGGGAAAGAATTGTGTTGATAAAGTCTGAACAAACTGCTTGATAGAGAAATGAGAGAATGAACGTGTTCAGCTCCAAAGAAAAGGGACACTTGCTCTTCCTGGCCTTTACCAAAAGGCATCCGTAGGTGACTAAGGACCTCAGCAGGAGTGTCAGAGGATCAATCCTTGTGACACGTGGTGGTCCCATAGGGAACTCCACTCTCATTCATGGTAAATAATTACAGGCTCGTCTGGGGACGCGCACGTAAGGGCTGGTCACTCAGTGCTCCGAGCCCCCATGGCGGTGTTAGACTGCCAGTGGGAGAAACCGAGGCACGTAAGAGAGTGTTTATGACCTTTATATAGGGAGTAACACTCACAAGCAGCACACTTTCTGACCCATTACACTGTCCTTAGAAGTTGTTCGGACTTTATAACAAAACAAAATTAAAAGAGAAGTGGGAAATCGAGCTTCTAAAGCAGCCCGATCAGTTCCCTAATGAGCAGCCTCTCCCCTGGACTCCGGTTGACTTCATGCTGTGACTCCAATTGCTTAACAAAGGGGGATCCCAAGCCAGATTGCTAAGGCCGAAAGAAAGAAAGAAAGAGAGAAAGAGGAAAAAACCTGGGAAAACAAGTTTTTCCACTGCGGTCTGCTATGAGAACAACTCTCAGAAATCTAAGGGGAATCTTTGTTGTGTCTGTCTGTGTGTGTCTATATATGTTACAAATGTGTGGTATTTTACCTCCAGATGGTACAATTTCTAAAGAGCTCTATTCCATTGACTTAAAGTAAGCACTTACAAAAAGCTTTTCTAAATAGAACTAACTCAAATGTCTTTCAAGTTAAGATGATATAGATTAATCTTTGGGTAATGAAAGTTTAAGTTTGTTGGTTTGATTGAAAAGGCATGTCCTCAAGAGTTGTCAGTATTTGAATCTGATGCAGACATGCAGCCTGTGTTTACTAGTAAAATAAGCTCACATTGTCTGTTAGAAATTTCTCAGCAAAATAATAGCTTTAAATGATAACCAATTTTGCCTAATGTCTCATGAAGTTTTGCGGGTAATCTAAACATCACTATTGGGAACAAATGGTTTAGATATAAATGAAATAAGAGTTTACAGATAAACTTTCAGCAATAATTATAGTTTACAGCATGTGTATTTAAAATAACTTCCAAAATCTTTTTGGTAACTTGAAACTTCGAAGTTTTGCTAGGTTAATGTAAATGAATGATAAAATTCATTGAGTATCCAGGTCATTTCCAAATAAGATATTAGACATTAATTACTAAATGTAAGTTTATCTACTTTTGGCTTCTTATTGCAGAGAGGCTAAAAGTGTTTGGGTCTTTTACTGTAAAGTGTGGCGCATTTCTAGAAATTATGAAAAGTGTTTAGAATGCTGATATAAAAGACAATTTGTAATTGCTTACCATTTTAGTGTTTAATAGGGTCTCTTAAAGGTTAAAGAGTTCTAATATATGTGATTAAAGCTACTAGGAATTAATAAGGAAAATGTATTTATATTCAAGGAAAGTAAGGTGTAAATTTTCAGTAAAGAAGGCATAAAAAGAATGGAAATATTTTGTTTGGTTGGTTAAGAAAGATAAATTTGTCCTAAAGTACTAGGAGAAAAAAAAGAAAGACATGGGACAAATTCTGAATGCAAAAGAAAGTTATAGAAAGTTTGTGAAAGAAACTCTGAAAAGAGTTTTGTATATGGTCGAGTTGGTTAAAATTGAAATGAATCTAATTAAGTAAATGGGTTTTAATATGAAAAAGTAAACTGATACAAAGATTAAAATTTGGCTGTCTCTCTAAAAAGGATAATTTTCCCAAACTCTTAGTCTGCTCTTGATAAAGAGGTTATAAAAGGTTTCTTCTTTCTGAGTAAGTTTACCTAAAGGACAGAAGATCCATGTTTCGTTAAGAAATTTCCTATGTGCAAAAAGACAAAGCTCTCTCTATTAAGGTTTTCTTTGGCTGTTCCTGTTGTCACTTTGGTTAAATATTATTATGAGCATTGTTTCAGTGACCCGTGTTTTACAACCTCTTGATCTTGTGTAGGCAAGTGTCTGAAAACTTTTTGATATTTTTGACAAGCTTCTCCCTTAAAAAAAAAAAAAAGAATATATATATATATTCAAGTCCTGAGTACAGACTTTCTTTTGACCTGGATGAAGGAAGAGAATTTTTCTGAGGATTTTCAGAGGGCCCCTGGGATTTATCAAAGAAATTTGTTCTCTCTTCTTGTCAAGGAGGGATACTGATTAGGCTTGTTTGGTGCTAAATTGCATGGGAAGCATTGTCAAGTAAATGATGGTAAACCTTAGGTTCTATTGTGTAGGTAAATATTATTCACTATTTTAACCCTGCTACCTTGCTTCCAACATCACAAGGGGAGAAGACCACGACTGCATTCTATTGTTTAATTTGGTTTACAAATGAGTCTTACTTAAATGATAAGCAAGGGTGTTATGAAGCTGGATATGCTGTCCAGCCTTAAGCATGCCTGCTACTTTCTGTTAACTCTGCTAATCCAGTAGAAAGATTTCCTTCTACAGGCTTAAGAAATCGTCACAGAAGAAAAAATATATATACATAAAGGTTGCAACAAAAGGGAAAAACAATACTTTTGGAAACTTTCTCCCAGTGGCTCATATGGCCTCTACTTGTTGTGCTATATGCCCAAAGTATAATCCAGAGAAGCCACTTCATGAGTCGCAAGGCCACTTTCCCTTCCTAAGGGGCCCTTTGAGGTATGACAATGGGACTTTGTCCAAATGCCACCATCTCAAGGATAGATATGTCTTGTAATGATCTGTATGTTCTCACATTGTTTTGAGGCTTTTCCTTGCAGAAGAGTGATGGCTTTAGGTAAATTATTATTGAAAAGGATAATTGCTGTTTGAGGAATTACTCCTGAGTTACACAGTGACTGGGGAACTCAAATCTATTTGTAATGTTTGGCCAATTATGCAGCATTTCCACTGCGCTTACCATCCTCGATCCTCAGGATTGGTGGAAAGAACTAACGGCACAACCAAACTTAATTGGCAAAGCTTTCAGAAGCATTTACTCTCTCAAGGCCAAAAGCTCTTGTGCTCGTGCTCCTTAATCTTACATCTATACTTTTTGTAAACATCGGCTGTCTCCTTTGGAAATAATAATAAAACAGCCTATGCAATTAGGTGAAGAAATATATGAACCAACTTTGCTTAAGGGAGATATTACATTGTTGTCGCAGTCTTATTGAGGTGCTTAAAAAAAAAAAAAGAAAGATTGGTAGCTAATTCTTTCACAGAGAGCTCCCAGAACTTAAGGATCTTGGACTATAACCTGCAGAATTTATTTATTGACAGAGACATCAAATAAAAGACTCTATACAGCCCAGTTGGAAAGGACAATACCAGGAGGAGAAGAAGACAGCATCTGTTGTTGACAGCTGTCCCAAGACTCTGGACCAGGCCTGTATTCCCGACCTTATATCTCCTCATTTAAGCCTTTGTTGTGCTTAAACTGTATACCTATTTTATAATTTGTTTGGAATACTATCATACTTAAAGAAAGGGATTAATTTGGAACAGACTGGTCTTGAAGGCCAGGCATTTATCGAGTGACTCCTAATGGAACTCAGTGGTTATGTGGAACAAATCTTTGGCCTTGGCTACTGCTACATGGCTAAGACACTGCACCCTGAGTTTCCTTTAAAAGCGGGGAAGGAGCCAGGCTGAGTTAAAATCTGTTGCCAATCTCCCTCTCTTTAAGGCCGGATGGGCTTGTTCAGCGTTCCACTGGTACGGCCACCAAGTGGCTACATTTGCTCTTTCTGTGGGGCTAAAAGATGTCATTATTACATATGAAAACTCTGACTCAATTTAGTCAAGAAGCCCTTAATGATAGTCAAGCAGGAATAACCTTATTTAAATACTGAAATGTCTTTAATGATAAGGGCTATCCTTCAAAACAGAACGCCTTTAGATATTCTTACTGCATCCCAAGGTGGTACATATGCAATCATTCAGACTGGATGCTGTGCTTTTATACGTGATGGATCTTCCAATGTGTCATCTCTGCTTACATGAAAGGACAGGTGAATGCCTTCTTTGATCCTACACCCAGTTTGATTTGTTTGGTTGGCTCCCTTTCAGTATCAGTTCCCTTTTTCAATCCAGATTGCAATTCCTATTTCTATTACTTCTTTGAATTCTTGTACTAGTCATAATGTTCAAACTAACTGTTGTTTTCTTTACTTAGTGTTATAAGACTGGCATACAAACTAGAGTAATGGTTGCTTGGTGACTCCAGATGGTTGATCTACCTTATAATCCTGGACAAATTTCCTTTTCTGATAAGGACTATGCCTAAGAACTCATTTTAAACTAATGTTTTCAAATATGTTGAACTATTATCATTATCACTGTACTTGTTCTATGATCATATGCAACGTAAACATGAAGAGACATAAAAAAGCACATATGCAATGTTTCTGCAACAATCTAAAATCAACTGAAAATTACGTAACCTATAAGATGCTTCCTTTGTTGATATATATACCTCTGTGCTTGTCCGCTATTTCCCCTCAACATGGACAACTGGACAAATAAATGAGATAAAAGCCTAGCACCAAGGGACATGATGGACCCAGGGCAGGCAGCAACAACCCTGGCGCCAAGGGACAATATTTTGATCATCAATGCTTTCTATTGAAAGATTATAGATCAAAAGGGGAAATGACAAATAGAAATGTCAAGCAATAGGATATATTGGAGTCTATGAGGAAGCCATTTGGTGTAAACTTAATTTGGCCTGACTTTGTTTTCCCAAAAGGGCCTGACATTGCCATCGAGCATGCATTATATATCCACTTTAAACGTTTCCTATGGCAAGAACAAAGGCCCTTAAGATAAAGGTGCAACTTCCCCCGACATTGGCATTTCCTTAAGGATAAGCATCTTTCCTTAGGCTAGGAACTGATGGCTGTGCTCACCTTTGACCATCTAGCTCACCTGTGACCACCCAGCTCGAGACAACAGACCTGCCACCCTGCTGTGTCCACCGAGACAGCAGACCTACCTGCTGTGTCCATCCATCGCTGTGCCGACAGAGCAGACTCGTGACTATTGTAAAAGGGACATTTCAATCCTATGTGAAACATCCTGTTTGGGGGTATAGAACCACTCTGTGCACCCCACTTCTTTAGTGCCCTTTCTTCCTTCGGGAAGAAGGGCCCTGGGACATGGTCCTCACATTTAAACTCAGAATAAACTCACACGAATTTTCATTTATAGATTGGTTATGGATTATTTTCGTTGACAACAGTCATGTATGTCAGTTACACGCCGCCTGTGACTTTATTGCCCGTTGCTCTTGTTTATGGTCATGTCGTCTGCACATTCATCATCACAGGCCCTTTGAGGCCCCTCCTCTGCCCTCTCAGCGAGAAGCACACTCGCGTGTACAAGGCAGACTTTTAACGAAATTGGTAAATTCACTGTATACAAAATGCACTCCACCTATAATCAAGGTGTTACTCTCCTCTCTTGACCACACATGGTAAAATAAAATTCTGACATTACAAACGTTGCAAGGAAATAATACAAATGTGCAAATAAAAACCAACTACAAACTATGGGAGGATGTGCTCCTCGAACATGAGAAAACAATTTTAAAGACAGCCTAGAATTTAAAGGAGAGAGAATAGTTTTCTATACAGAGTTAACTCAGACCTCTGGAGTAAAGTAGAAAGAAGACCATATGTTTGAGACAGGATTCCTCACGCCAATGTAGATATAACATTTTGGAAGCTATAAGTCAACACTTCATTTAAAGTTAGTAAGGGAAAAATATTTCTACTTCATTTGCCAATAAATTATATTTGACTAATTTGATTTTACTATGGAAGAAGGTCCTGTGTAACATCTGGCTATAAAATTTAGTAATTTTTCCATTCATTAATTCAATAAATAATAGAAGTTGATTGAACATCTCCTCTGTAGAGTCACTGTATTCATGCCGAGGAGACCAAGGGGTCAAAGCACGACCGTCTTCCTCTACAGGGCACGCCAGCCAACAGCTACAGTCCCGTCTGAGCTGCTCTCCTGTTGGTCTGTACCGAGTGCTGGTGGAGCATGAGGGGACCTGAAGTCTGTGGGGGAAACGACACTGAAGGCTGATGAAGAACAGGAGGAAGAACAGGACTTTGTTTGGTGGGCAGTGGGGTAGAGACTTGCGGTAGAAACTTCTAGTGCTCGCCCAGGGCAATTCTCTCCTTCCAGACTTGCCCGCGCGCCTGTCGTTAGGCAGAGCCACGTAACTGCTTCTGGCCAGTGAGCCATAGGGAGAAATGACGTGTGTCACTTCTAAGCTGAAGCATTTAATTGCCGGTGCAAAACACTCCAGTGCGGCCTGCCTGCCTCGGCCACTGGCGAGGCTGCGTGCGTCGGAAGGTGGAGCTACCTGAGGGTGGAAGCTCTGTTGGCTGGGTGCCTGAGTGATGACATGGGGCAGACCCACTTGCTGAACCGTGATGACACGGTGGCACGGACAAGAAATAAATCATGTGCTAAGCCATTGAAATTTTGGGATTGTTTTGTTATTTCTGAAAGACGTAAAACATATTTAAAAATAAAAGAGAGAGCAAAGAGACAAATCTCCCAGCAAAAGGACTCCAAATAATTTATGTGGATACTCTGCCCTCAAGGAGGTGGAGTGTAACTCCCCACTCCTCAAGTGCGGGCTGTGCACAGCAACTTCCTTCCAAAGAATACAGTATGGAAAGAGGGAAAAAAGAGTAATTTTACAGTGGAGAAACCCGACAAATGTTACTTCAGCCAGTGGGTCCAGATTAATCTCAACAGTGATGAGTCATGTTGATAGTGTGTATCCTACATATGACATGATGAAAATGATACATTACCTCTGTGGGCTTCCTCCTCATCACTCAACCCTAGTCTACTCAGGAGAAAAACATCAGACAAATCCCAGTTAAGGGCCATTCTATAAAATACCTTATCAGTACTCCTCAAAACGGTCAAGGTCATCAGAATCAAGGAAAGTCTGAGAAACTTACAGCCAAGAGGAGCCAAAAGAGGCATAAAAACTAAGTGTAATATAATACCCTGGATAAGATCTTGGAACAGAAAAAGGACATTTGGTAAAAACTAAGGAAATCTGAATAAAGTATGAACTTTAGTTAATAATAACATGTAATATTGGTTCATTAATTCTAAAAAATGTAGCATACTGATGGAAGATGTTAATAATGGGGGAAAGCATGGGGTATACAGAAACTATCTGTACTTCTTTGCAATTTTTATATAAATTTCAAACTGTTCTTTTTTTAAAAAAAAAAGGAGCTAGAAGCGAACATAGTGTGCTCTTGAAATTCCTTTTGAAGTGGGGAGTGGAAGTGAAGAGTTAGGCTGGGTAGGCAAAAGAGCCTTTATGCTGTTCAGAGGACATTCGATCTGTAAAGTGTATAGGCTGGAGGAGGAACCCTGGAAGACGTAGGGAGGGGCTTCAGGGATGTCGCAAAACCTCTGAAATCAGGTAAAATTAAATCGTGTGTATGTGTATATGTATGCTTTTCTCAGAAGAAAGCCGGGCTTTGTTTATTATTCATTTATCCTTACAGAGAAAAGGACCTAAAATACATTAGCAATCACAGCTGAAGGCAACGTACAAACTCTGATACATTCTGAGCAAGAGAAATGACACAACTGTATTTTTGTGTAAAAAGATCACTTCTTGGCAGTACAGACTAAAGGGATGGCGGCGTGGAGGAGGAAGGCGGGAAGTAAAGGCAGCCCGACAATAGGGATAGCCATCCTCAGACTCTGTTGGGTCCACTTTGCAGGGGGAAGAAATGACCCCATAACTCACCTCACTGGCTGTTACCACGACCCTGAGGGAAAAGGACTGAGTCGTCACGATGAAATGTCATTTCTTTTTAAACCGGAGTTTGTGGGATTGTATATACATCTACTTCACATTGGGACTGTAAATGATTAATGTGTGAATCAAAATGCATACGCATCCTGAAGTATAACCATAAACCTAACGCACTGTGGTATAAACATGTTTATGGGAAATCAGAATCAAACAGCAAACAAGCAGGAACTGAAAACCATGACACTGATAACAAGGAACCTTTCTGAAAATTAGGGTAATTCCAACTATTTACATACAGTAACATTGCATTCAGCTGGACTTCCTTTTTTTAAAAAAGACTGGCACTTGAGCTAACAACTGTTGCCAATCTTCCTTTTTTTTTTTGCTTTTTCTCCCAAATCCCACCAGTACATTGTTGTATATTTTAGTTGTGGGTCCTTCTAGTTGTGGCATGTGGGACGCTGCCTCGGCATGGCCTGATGAGCGGTGCCATGTTGATGCCCAGGATCCGAACCAGTGAAACTCTGTGCCGCTGAAGTAGAGTGCGTGAACTTAACCACTCGGCCACGGGGCAGGCCCCTCAGCTGGACGTCTTTGTAGGATATAGTTTAGAATAACCAGTAAATCCTACTGATGTGTTAATTTCAGTTTATTAATACAAAATTTCAGTAGTCCTTAGTCATTCATTTAGGTGGTTATTGATAATTAATCCTTTTTTGTATATGCAAAAGAAAATACATGGAATTGTGTATCATTTGTCCATAAAATGAAAAAAAAACCTTCCATTTTTGATCAATTCATGATCTCCAAGGAGGACTGTGGACTGCAAATCATTCTTTGAGAAGCTGCTGTTCCAGCCTACAGGAGAAAGAATGAGAGGCCGAGATAGAAGATGGCAGGGGTACAGAGAGAGGACGCAGACAAGAGACAGCAGGGGTTCAGAATCAGAATTTTCAGATTCCTGGGACAGGGAGAAAGAAGGTCGAAGGAAAGAGCTAGCTTGATTTTGGGGTTTCGGGAATGCAGGATGGTGGATAAACTCAGAGGAGGGGAGGGTGGGTAGGAGCTGGGGAGTCCAGTTTCAAGTCCTCTGCATTGAGATCCCAGGAGGACGTGCCTGGTAGGCAGCTGGATCCTGGGATTCTTCAGCTCAGAAAAAACGGTTTGGGCCGAAGCTCTAAGTTCTTAACTTAGAAGATGAAACATTCATACCATAGTTTGGTTTCTCGAACATTTACAACAATAAATAGGAATTCCAATTTTTAAAAAGAATTCCATTATATCTCTTGAAATAAATATAGACAGCCAGGATTAGGACAGGGTGAAGTCAGAGCCAATTAAGAATCCTTGAACACAGCATGAGCAGCTGCATATTCATGGTTAGAAATTCTTGGTGAGTGCAGTTTCCACTGCCTAATTTCTTGAAATTATGTTCCACGTACCTTTGTTTCTCCTTCCCATTCTCGCCCCCTTTAAATCATGGATTCGAGCCTCCGTTTATTTGTTGCTGTTGTTGCTGCTGTTTTACTCTTCACTGATGGCTTACATTTAGTAAAGCTCACAAATTTTAAGTGTACAGCTGGAGGAATTTTTAGATATTTCTGTGTAAACGACACAGAGGTCAACATAAAGAACATATCCAGCAACACGGAAGTTTCCCTTACACCTCCTTCCGATCAGCACTCTCCAAAGGTGGCCGCTGCTCTGATCTGTATTCCTGTTCGTTTTCCTGTTCTGAGCTTCCTGAGAACAGAAGCAGAGAGTATGTCTTCTTCACCTGCGGCTCTCTCGCTCTACATCATGTCTTTGAGATTCATTCACGTGCTACCACTTTGTAGCAGTAGTTCATTTGTTTCTGTGTAGCATTACTTTGTATAAACATACCGCAATTTATCCATTCCACTAGTGATGGTATGTTTTCATTTTTTTGGTAAATACGAACAAAGTTGCCATGAACATTCTTGCTCGTGGTTTTGGTAGACATGCGCACTCACTTCTCTTGAGTGTCGTCCAGGAAATGCAAGCGTTGGGTCACGGGACAGGCGTTTGTTCAGCTTCGGTAAATTCTGCCAGTTTTCCAAAATAGTTGTGCGCCTTCAGACTCCACCAGCAATGATGAATGTTCTATTTCTCCACACTCTTGGGATTACCAGAACTTTAAACTGTAGCCTAGCTGGTGGGTAGGATGTCATTGCTTTTTTAAAACAGCTCTTTTGAGGTATAACATACATAAAATGAACTTCACATATTTAAAGTTACACATTGATAAGTTTTGACATACGTGGACACCCATGAGACAATCACCACCCAGTCAACAGATCCAGCATCTCCACAAGTTTTCTGTGCCCTTTTGTAATCTCTCCCTTCCCTCATCCTCACCTTCCTATTTCCAAGCAACCACTGATTTGCTTTCTGTCACTATAAATTTGCATTTTCTGGAGTTTTATTTAAATGGAATCACACAGTATCTACTCTTTGTTGTCTGGCTTCTTCAACTCAGCATAATTATTTTGAGATTTATCCATATCATTGCATGTATCAATAGTCTGTTATTTTTGTTGGTGAGCACTATTCCATTGTAGGTTTATACCACAATTTCTTACTCCATTCATCTGTTGATGGACATTTGGGTTGTTTCCAATTTTGAGCTATTACAAATAAAGCTGTTGTGAACATTCGTGTCCCAATCTTTGCATGGGACATATACTTTCCTTCTCTTGGGTAGAAGGATTAGAATGCCTGGATCAAATGATAAGTGTATGTTTAACTTTTTAATAAACTGTCAAACTATTTTCCAAAGTGGTTTTACAATTTTATGTAGTCTCACCACCAGCACATGAGAGTTCCAAGTCAACCACATCATTGCCAACACACGGTATGGGCAGTCTTTTTACTTTTAGCCATTCTAATAGGTAGGTAGTGGTATCTCATTTTGCTTTTAATTTGCATTTCCCTCGTGAGCAGAGATGTTGAGCATTTTTTCATGTGCTCATTTGCCACATGCAAATGTTCTTTGGTAACGTGTCTGCTGAAATCTTTTGCCTATTAAAAAAAAACGGGTTGTTTGTTTCCTATTGTTGAGTTTTGAGAGGTCTGTATACACTCTAGATACAAGTCCTTTATCAGATACTTGCTTTGTAAGCATTGTCTTCCAGTCTGTGACAGGTGCTTGTCTTTCAGTTTCATAACATTGTCTTTTGAAGAATAGCGGCTTTTAACTGTGATGAAGTCCAATTTGTTGATTTCTTCTTTAATGAACTGTGCTCTTGGTGTTGTAGCTAAGGTCCGAAGACTTTCTCCCAGACATGTTACAGTTTTAGGTTTCATATTTAGGTCTAAGATCCATTTTGAGACAATTTTTATATGGGGACATGGCACAATGTACAAATCTTAACTGATTTTTTTGCATATGGACACACACACAAATGTACACATGTGCAAACACACACACACTTTAAGCTTACTAAATAACCGAGATAAAACTGTAACCTCAAGGAAAATGGCAGACTTCTTTCTGGGTGGTGATTCCCACGAAGGACCATTTCCAGGCGCATCTCCTCTTCCTTGTCAGGCTGTTGGAGTCAGTTTCATCTGGGGTGGAGCTGTGTCTGGCTGTGCTGTGGTTTTAGTTTGATTCAGTTCACCACTGGCTTCAAATGTTGTGAGAGTGGAATCAGGACTTTCCCTTCAGCAGAGCCTGGGGTCTGAGCACTAAGACCCTAGAGACCCCCCGGGCTTCGCAGCCGTGTCCCCAGTTTCAGAACTGGGGGAATCCCTTGCTTTACGCCAAGCTGCCAGGCTATTGGGTTGCTGGGGCTGGCCTGCTGTGTCCTTCAGTCCATCCTCCTCCCTCTGTGCTTGGAGGGCTTCCAGCCTTGCTGCTCTCTCTCTGGCCTTTGGAGGGCAGCTGCCCTTCTCTCCAGGAAGGTCTGGAACACCTTGGGGCCTTTCTCTCAGCTCCCCTTGGAGTCCCCAGGGTTTGGTGGTTGGAAGTCTGGATTGCTTATGAGGAGTCCTGATCCATCTCGACTCTGGCAGCTGGACACTGGAGTCTCCTCTCTCCTCCCTGATCCTCTTGCCTCCAGAGAGCAGCTGCTTTGAACTAGTGGGAGGCTCCCTGTGCCTCAGGAGGGGATCTGGCTGACTTGTCCTCCCTTCCTCCCTACTTTCTGCCAGCTACCGCTGAGTAAAGACCCATAGGAGAGAGAGAATGGGTGGATGCAGACTCGCTCTGTGGCCGGGTGTCCTTGTAATTTTAATCTGTCACACCAGCCTGTGTGTGGCCACTAAATGTTGACTAACATTTAGCCAATTTCTCCTTACACCCACCTACAGTGGGTTCTTCCTCCTGCTGCTCCAGGGAGGAGAGTGGCTGTGAGAGGGGTCATCACCTCCTGGAGGGTCTTTGTGTTTCTTTTTTCCTCTGTCCCTTTGTGTCTTCAGCTCTCTGAAGCATTTTTAAAAACAACACCTGGCTTGTTAACACAAGATTGACAGTCTTTTGTGACTTTCTACAACTGAATCAGAAGCAGAACAGAGATTCATTCTCAATAATGTGAGAACCGTGCCATTACAAATAAAACTGTTTGTGGGTAAATGGGTCGCTAAGGCTCAGAGAGGAGAAATACTGGTTTGGTGTGTGAGTTAGAGAAAGGTGGCTGGGAGTGCGGGCTTGGTGCTGGTCGGTTTGTGTGTGAAAGGCGCGTTCCCAGGCAGGGTATTTACTCTCTCTAGGAGTTAGCTAGCCTTGGGAGGGGCAGTCTCTCCCAAGCCAGCAAGGACCCCAAGATATCAAACCATCATAAAATACAAAAATTAAAGACATGGTTCATACACTACCCTAGTTCTTGGTGTGTTAGTACGGACTTGCTGAGTGCTTGACTCTTTCCTCGTCCTCCCTGTCTTTGTCAACCCCACTCTCCCCTCAGCAGCTTCTGAGCGATGACTTGGTTTTTCTCTCTGGGTGACCCAGGCCCGGGTTTCTCTCTGTCAAGCCACATTTTGACGCGCGCTGCCTGGATAAGGCTGACAGCCCCATTAACAGGGAGCTCTTCTAGGCTCTGTTGCAGGTTGGGGTGGCAAGATTAGGGAACAAGAGTAGTCTGGGAGGAGTCAGCTTTGTAGGGGCACAGACAACCCTGTTCTGGGACTGGCGAGAGGGAGTCCCAGCCTGAAGCCCCACAGGAGGTCAATCAGGGGTCCCCACGCCTCAGCATCCTTGCAACAGACAAGACACGCAGAAACCCATTCCCGTGCCTGGGCTTCCCACGTGCGTCAGCCACAGCTGTCCCCAGGCTGGTGGAAGGGACAGTCTATTGGCCTCTCCTCCAGAAGGACGGAGGCTTAGCTGTGGTGGCAACAGCTATGAGGAACAGGTCACTTTCTCCAGTTGTCTGGGCTGTCCAGCTTCAGGATGAAGGGAGAGTAAATAGGCTCGATCTCTGGACTGAGTAAGTATCCTCAGATTCTTTGAACTCTGAAGGGATAGATACTTACAGAAGGTAGAACATAATTTTCTGCTGACGTGGCCAAGTGGGACTGTTACAGGCTCTTAACATCAACCCTGATATTGATGCGGGATCGGTGAGCCGAGGAGTCGAAAGAAAGATTTCTTAGACTCTCAAGATCTGGCAGTAGTGCTCTTTTATTTAGAGAATAGTGTGGAATAGCATGGGGACAGGACCCATGGGCAGTCGGAGCTTCTGCTGCTGCCACTGCTGCTGCCCCCGCTGGCATGGGGACAGAGCCCATGGGCAGGCAGAGCCGCTGCTGCTGCCCCCGCTGGCATGGGGACAGGACCCATGGGCAGGCAGAGCTGGTGCGTGGGGACAGGACCCACGGGCAGTCAGAGCTCCTGCTGCTGCCCCGAACTGAGGGTTAGGGCCAATATTTAAGGCATAGGTGTGTGAGTTATCTCTTTATTAGTGCCCGTTTGGTCTGGCCATTTGGTGGTCCCACAAATCAAACCGGATTGAGTAAATGGCAGAAGTCACTGCTCAAATATTATCCTTGGCTAAAGACAAAGGAGGATTTTGGGGTGGGGGGTCAGTTACATGAGGTTGCCAAACAGTCTTCAAAGATAAGGCCATCCCCCCTTCCTCCTGGCTCAGAGAGGGAGGCATCTTCACAGATAGAGGTTTCCCTTAGAAATGTAAATGTTTTCCCAACAAGGGGCAAACAAATTCCAGAGAGGGAGGCATGAAGATTTCCTTTACAAATGCAATTGTCTCTGATCAAAGGGCAAACAAATTCCACTCCTTGGAGCCTGCTTCTTATCTGTAGTTTGAAAAGTAACCAGCCTAAAAATCCTCATCATAAACTGTTTTAAAATTAAGCAGCCTAAAAATCCCAAAATCCCCATCATAAACCCCCCCTGAACCCATTTTGGCCCCGAAATCTTTTGGGGATATGGACGATGGTCAGTCTTCTGTAACTACTTCCGGCTGTACAAGGTCGTAGAGCTGTCCCTAAATGGGGCCATGGGTACAGGTAGGAGGCTTAGCGGAACGGAAGGCTGCGCCCGTGGTGTCCAAGGCTGACAAGGCATCCAGAGCCTCTGGGGACGAGAGAATCATTTGATGAGAGGCGGTCCAAGAGGTGAAACTTTGTTGACATGTGGAAGACAAACAACGAAATAGACAACAAATTATAATAAGAAATACAAGCAAGAATGTGTCATAGGTGTGATTGGTTTGTTCCCAACATATAGTGGCCTTTTGACTGAGTTGACCACTAGTAGGAGTGAGCCAAATATATTCGTCCCAAATTTGATATAGTCCGTCCTGTGTGTATCCATAAGTTGGGGACTTTACCTTTGGAACTTTTTGTTTATCATCCACCTGTGACAAGGCAAATCTAGTTAGTATTTGAGCAGTAGTATTGAAGGAAAAGGTTTGATTGTGGCCAGGGTTCTCCCAGGTGTCAGAGACGGATGGCCACAAGGAGACATTATGATTAGTAATAGATGAATCTTGTAGAGGAGAAGAGTTAGAATCTAATATCCATAAATGCGTACTATAGTTTCTAATGAAACATAATTTTTTTCTCTCTAAAATCACCCTCATTTTCACAAAAGATGGTCAAATTAAGATAAACCGGTTTGCAAAACAAGTGTAGTTTCAATAAAACTTGGTCCAATTATTTACATAAGTGCAGCAAGAATAGCAATTGATTATACAGGCTCTTTTAAATCTGCTTTGCTGGAACTTTTTATGAGGAATCTCAGATTGAACTGCAAAGGCCTCTCGAGGCCTGAAAAGCCAAGCCAAGGACATGCTGTCAGATTTTGCCTGCAGTACCTCCAGATTTGGGTGGACTCCTCTCTCCTCGAGGTCCTCCAAAATATTCTGAGGTTCCTTGCACCTGCCAGATAAGCAAGCTTCCTTACTTACCAGGTAAGATTGCCAGAATCTCTGTAAACAAGGTACCAGGCCCATGATTCCAAGTGGCTGTATTCCAGAAAGTCCAATCTTTGTTCCTGAAAATCTGTGTTGTCATATCTGAGCCTGTATGTTTCAAATATGACATTCCAGTCAAAGCCTTGGTAATATGTGTCCTGTTATAAGGAGAATAGGTTCTTATTGAACTTATGCAAAGAACTATATTGCCACTAAATAACCATACTCATTCACAAAGAGTTTCCAAATTCTAGAGGGATCAGGTAGGGAGAAAAAGATAAATGTTTCAGTTTCGCTCATAATGGTATAACTTCACTAAATCGCTGTAAGTCATAGTCAGCATAAGAGAAAAGATTTCCTTAAATCTGAGAAAACAAAACAAAACATTAAAACTCAACAATATTTCAAACAGAAGTCATAAAAAGTTATAATCATCCTCATCAGTTCACATAGTCCTGTATAATCAATTCTTGAGCTTAATCTTCTGTTAGCAGATCTATGAGCTCAGTTTCTGTTAGAATTCTGTAATTTCTTACCCAGTTCAGTTTTACACTCTGAAAGTTTATCAGAAACCTGTAGTTTAGAATCTTGTGTCATAATCTTTTCTAGTACATTAGGACAAATTTATCATTCTTAACCCATCAAACAAAAATACTTCCATTCTTTGTACCTTCTTTACTGAAAACTTACACCTTACTTTCCTTGAATACAGAGCCGTTTTCCTTATTAATTCCCAGTAGCTTTAATTATATAAGTTAATAACTTTTAACCCTTAACAGACCCTAGTAAACACTGAAAAGGTAAGCAATCTTTTATATCAGCATTCTAAACACTTCATAATTTCTAGAAACACGCCGCTTCACAATAAAACACAAGGCACGCTTTTTAATAGACCCAAACGCTTTTAGCCTCTTTACAACAAGAAGCCAAAAGTAAATAACTTAGATATGTTTTAGCAATAATGTTTCAGTGTTCTATCCAATTTAAAAACGACCCAGATACTCAGATTTTTATCATTTAACTTAACTTGGCAAAACTCAAGATTGTTACCAAAAAGAATTTCAAAGCTGTTTTTTTTCCCCAAGTATACAGACCATAAAACAGTTATTATACCCACTTTTATCTATTTAAACCGTTTGTTTCCAACAATTATGTTCAGGTTACCTACAAAAACATCACTTGAGACATTAGACAAAACTGGTCATCATTTAAACCTATTATTTTGCTGACAAATTTCTAACAGACAATGTGAACTTATTTGACTAGTAAACCCAGGCTGCATGCCTGCATCATATGCAAACACCAACAACTCTTGAGGGCATGCCTTTTCAATCAAACCAACAAACTTAAACAAGCTTTCATTTACCAAAGGTTAATTCACATCACGTTAACTTGAAAGGCATTGGATTAATTTCTACTACATTTAGAATTTATGTAAGCGCTTACTTGAAGCCAATTAAACAGAGCTCTTAATTTGGCCATACCATCCGGAGGTAAAATATCACACATACAACGTACACATAGACACACGTACACAGAGACTACACAGCTATTGTTTTCTTTTACCAATATTTGTGGAGAAGATACTCAAGATGCTAGATTTTTTGGCAAGGGCACGCTTATGGCCGTTTTGCCTTTCCCCTCCTCTCTTTTTTCCTTTTTTTTTTTTTTTGCTTCAGTCTTAGGAATTAGTGATGGGCTTAGATAGTAGTTCCTGGAGAGGGGAGATGATAATCCTTTTCGTGATAAACGAACTAGGTGGAGTCCGAACTGCCTCTAGAGCTGTATTTCCAGTCTTGCAAGGATTTTCTAAAGACAGTTGCTCTTGATTTCCCAGAAACTGGATTGTAACTCAAATTACATTCCAGGTTGATCTACCTGTCCAGCTGCATCACAAAGGCACAGAGAAAACCCTCAAATTTTCTCCCAGATGGAGTTAGAATGCATCCGCAGGGTGGGTCTCTGGGGATGCTTAGGAGCCTTCCCCATGGCGGTAAAGCCAGTGTCTGACTGACAGCAGCTGGAGAAAGCGTGCAGAGGCTGATTGCTGGTGTGCAGAGGCTGATTGTGGGTGTTGACATAGTTATAAGATTTGGTCAAGTCCCGCTCAGCCAGGGCACTTTGTCTCCGAGCCAGCACAGTTGAGGTAGGGAAGCAGGAGGCAAAGGCCTGGAACTGGCTGGAGGCTGGGGCTCCTAGAGCCAGGTTTGAGAGTTAAATCCCTGGCAAAAAGGCTTAAGTTTTGATTTTACAGAAGGTCAAGGTTCTGCTCAGGTCCAGCCTGAACTTAACCTCGACTTGATGACAACAAAGGTGATTAACAAGACAGACAAAGAAAGGAAAAGAAGAGATCAGACCTCGCCCTCCTGGCCTCTTCCAGAGGGTTATCAAGATAAGAGTCACACAACAGTTCCCGTGCTGGGACACACTACCCTAGCACGACAGTTCACAGAATAAATCACAGGTCTCCTACCCTCATAACCGACTCAGTAGGTGACTAAAATACTCAATGAGTCAACTGTCAAGAGAGGGCACCCCCACTTAGGGTTGCTGGGGTGATCAGGCCCAGAAACCCAAAGTTGGGGCTCCCAGGGGTGGAGCCTTTTACTCTTTAAAGATTTCTTTGTTTCCCAGTCACAAAGCTCAAACGGAGACGAAAATGGCCGTTGTAACTCTTAAGAGAGACGAAAGAAACGGGTCCATTACCATGAAAAATCCCCCCTGAACCTAGGGCAGCGTCCTACCCGTCGTTCCTACTGTGGGGTTCCTATAGCAAGGGGTGATGGGGGCGTCCCCCGGCATTGCATCCCTTGTATACCTTCCCTGTTATGCCTGGCAGTAACAGGTGCCTGGTGCCTATTCTGCAGCATAGGCCTGGTGAATGGTCCCCGAGAGAAAAGGAGAAAGAAAAGGAGCCATTACCTTGAAAATCCCCCCATTGGGGTTCCTGTAGCAAGGGATGATGGGGGCATCCCTTGAACATCTTCCCTATTCTGCCTGACAGTAATAGGTGCCTGGCGTATGGTCCCAGAGAAAGGGAGCCATTACCTTGAAAATCCCCCCAATGGAGTTCCTGTAGCAAGGGATGATGGGGCATCCCTTGAACATCTTCCCTATTCTGCCTGACAGTAATAGGTGCCTGGCGTATGGTCCCAGAGAAAGGGAGCCATTACCTTGAAAATCCCCCCATTGGGGTTCCTGTAGCAAGGGATGATGGGGGCATCCCTTGAACATCTTCCCTATTCTGCCTGGCAGGAATAGGTGCCTGGCGTATGGTCCCAGAGAAAGGGAGCCATTACCTTGAAAATCCCCCCAATGGAGTTCCTGTAGCAAGGGATGATGGGGCATCCCTTGAACATCTTCCCTATTCTGCCTGACAGTAATAGGTGCCTGGCGTATGGTCCCCAGGAGAGAAAAGGACAAAGACAGTGAGAAAGAGAAAGACAGTGAGGAATTTTCCACCAGTCTGGGGGGACATTCTACCCAACTGCAGCCTGGAGCCATTCTCCCAAGAAGGGGTTCCCATACTCCACCAAAGGTTAGAGTTTGGTACTTTCCTTGAACTGGAGTCCCGAGTGGGACTTTCCTCGCAGTTCAGAGCGTGCTCAGGTGCCAGAGGGAGGGATGCCAATCCAGCCTTAGGAAAAGAAACCTTCCACGGGAGTCTTGGAGATTGGCGGCCGTCCTAATGACTTAAGTGGCCGACCCGCACCCACGTAAAATTTGTCTATTAGAGATAGAGTCAGGAAGGAATGGATTAATTCATTTTCCATCACCCTGAGGCTTAAGGTACTGAATCTCTTCAAGCTGAATGCCACAATTTGCCCCATAGAGTAGCCATGGGCAGCAAACGTGGATTCATACAGCCATCCAAGAAAGTTCCCGATGGAGCAGTGAATCTAGATCCATCTTTGAAAAAGAGCAGAAAGGAATGGATTAACTCATTCTCCACCACCCTGAGGCTTAAGGTACTGAATCTCTTCAAGCTGAATGCCACAATTTGCCCCATAGAGCAGCCATGGGCAGCAAACGTGGATTCATACAGCCATCCAAGAAAGTTCCCGATGGAGAAGTGAATTTAGATCCATCCTTGAAAAAGAGAAAGGCACAAGGAAAGGAAAAAGGGCACTTACCAGAACTCGAGCTCACAAGCCGATGAAGCAAGTCCCCGTACGGGCCACCAGAAATGATGCGGGATCGGTGAGCCGAGGAGTCGAAAGAAAGATTTCTTAGACTCTCAAGATCTGGCAGTAGTGCTCTTTTATTTAGAGAATAGTGTGGAATAGCATGGGGACAGGACCCATGGGCAGTCGGAGCTTCTGCTGCTGCCACTGCTGCTGCCCCCGCTGGCATGGGGACAGAGCCCATGGGCAGGCAGAGCCGCTGCTGCTGCCCCCGCTGGCATGGGGACAGGACCCATGGGCAGGCAGAGCTGGTGCGTGGGGACAGGACCCACGGGCAGTCAGAGCTCCTGCTGCTGCCCCGAACTGAGGGTTAGGGCCAATATTTAAGGCATAGGTGTGTGAGTTATCTCTTTATTAGTGCCCGTTTGGTCTGGCCATTTGGTGGTCCCACAAATCAAACCGGATTGAGTAAATGGCAGAAGTCACTGCTCAAATATTATCCTTGGCTAAAGACAAAGGAGGATTTTGGGGTGGGGGGTCAGTTACATGAGGTTGCCAAACAGTCTTCAAAGATAAGGCCATCCCCCCTTCCTCCTGGCTCAGAGAGGGAGGCATCTTCACAGATAGAGGTTTCCCTTAGAAATGTAAATGTTTTCCTAACAAGGGGCAAACAAATTCCAGAGAGGGAGGCATGAAGATTTCCTTTACAAATGCAATTGTCTCTGATCAAAGGGCAAACAAATTCCACTCCTTGGAGCCTGCTTCTTATCTGTAGTTTGAAAAGTAACCAGCCTAAAAATCCTCATCATAAACTGTTTTAAAATTAAGCAGCCTAAAAATCCCCAAATCCCCATCAATATCAGTTCCCCCACATTGAACCCAGTGTATATGGGGTTAAAAGTAAAACCCACCACCCCTTCCTGCTTCTCTAGCCCCACTCACATGTAAATACCTGTTTCTTTAAACTTGGACTCCTTGAGCTTTACAACTAAATGGGAGTTACAAATTGTTAAAAGCCCAGGTGGCCTGGAGTTGGAGGCACACTAAAGTTTAGCTAATCATGTGTCCTTGAGTTTGCCAGGAAAGCTGCTCTCTCAAGAGTATCAAGGAGCAGAGGCTTCCCAGAGCTCAACTCCTCGACTCCCGGCGCTCGAACCCGCCTCAAACGAGAAGAAGAGACAACGGCGAAGGACGCCCACCTGCCATCCTCCTATCTCACCCTCCCCCCGCCTCGCTGCAAGCAGCCTCTCAAGGCCAAACGCAGGCTGGTGGGAAAGCACAGAGCTGCACAAGCTACATGTTCCCGCCTCCCCTACCCAAAACCCCAAATAAAAATCCCTACCCATTCCTCATCGCGGAGCTAGCAATTTTTGAGGCATGAGCCCTTGCTTTGCTCCCTGTGCCTGGCATAGTAAAAACATTTCCTCTTCCACTCAAGACTCTGTTCTCGTTATTTGGATTGGCATCGGGTTCAGAGACCGAACTTTCGGTTACACGACCTTAACTGGGAAAGCACCTCTGAATGGGGAAGCAGGACACTAAGACAGGGCACCATTCAGGACGGAGAATTAGGAAACCCAGGCGCTGGATCAATAGCTCTCCTCCCAACACCTCCTGCCGTGAACAGCTTACCCACGGCTGACCGAGCGCCGTCAGAGCCCACGTGCCTGAGGAGGGTACAAACCTGGCTCCAGGTGCCCAAGTAACTTCTCCAAAAAAAGGAGAAGCTGTATGAAAGTCTATGATCCTGGCCAGTTATTCATACTCCACGAAGCCCAGTGTCCTCCTTTCTGAGAGGAGAGTACTAACGTTTACTTTGGAGCTTTGTTGAAATCATACCGTGAAGATCACTGCAAATCTTAAACAGCCTAGAAATGACAGCTCCTCCTCTTCTGCCCTCCAGTTGTCTCTCCTTTCTAAACAATAAAAACAACTTGTTATAAAGTGACCAGAACAGGGGCCGGCCCGGCGGCGCAGCAGTTAGGTTCACACATTCCACTTCAGTGGCCCGGAGTTCACTGGTTCAGATCCCGGGCCCGGGTGTGGACAAGGCATCGCTTGGCAAGCCATGCTGTGGTAGGAGTCCCACATATACAGTAGAGGAAGATGGGCACGGATGTTAGCTCAGCGCCAGTCTTCCTCAGAAAAAAGAGGAGGATTGGCAGCAGTTAGCTCAGGGCTGATCTTCCTCAAAATAAATAAATAAATAAATAAATAAAATTAAATAAAGTAACCAGAACAATTAACTTGATATAAATTGAGCCCTCACCATGCGCTAAAAACTATTCTAAGTGCTTATGTGTATGACCTCATGAGTCTATAAATGTAATAGACCCTGGAGAAAAATTCCAGACTTTTAATACATCACATGTGATAGCATTTTTATAAAACACTCTCTTGACTAAACCACAAATCCAGGTAGATAAGAATAAGATGAGGGGGCCGGCCTGGTGGCGCAGCGGTTAAATTCGCATGTTCCTATTCTCAGCAGCCTGGGGCTCGCCGGTTTGAATCCCGGTGCGGACATGGCACCACTTGCCACACCATGCTGTGGTAGGCTTCCCACATATAAAGTAGAGGAAGATGGGCACGGATGTTAGCTCAGGGCCAGGCTTCCTCAGCAAAAAAGAGGAGGACTGGCAGTAGTTAGCTGAGGGCTAATCTTCCTCAAAAAAAAAAAAAATAATAAGATGAGAAGATTTTATCATAGTTGACTCAACCTAATATTAGAATAAGAAATCACAAAATTTGTTCCCTTCACAATATCTATTTATTAATTAATTTTAGAAATTTTTGAGGAAAAAATAAACAATAAAAAGATACCACCTGGAAAGACAGCTATTAAAAATTGATCACACTAATTAAGGTAGTATGGTGTTATGGGAGAAATAGACACATAGATCAATGGAATGGAATAGAGAGTCCAAACATAGACCCACACAAATATGCTAAGTTAATTTTTTTTTTTTTTTTTTGGTGAGGAAGATTGGCCCTGACCTAACATCTGTTGCCGATCTTCCTCTTTTTGCTTGAGGGAGATTGTCGCTGAGCTAACATCTGTGCCAATCTTGCTCTATTTTGTATGTGTGATGCTGCCAGAGCATGGCTTGATGAGTTGTGTATTGTCTGTGCCTGGGCTCCAAACCCATGAACCCTGGGCTGCGGAAGCAGAGTGCACAAACTTAACCACCACACCACCAGGCTGGTCCCTGAGTTAATTTTTGAAAAAAGAACAAAAGCAGTTCAATGGAGGAGGGATAGCCTCTTCAGTAAATGGTGCTGGGGTAATTGGACACCCATTGGCAAAAAAAAAAAAAAGAACCTCAACCAAACCTCGCATCTCATGCAAAGATAAGCTCAAAATGGATCATGAATTCAAACAAAAAACTATCAAACTTGTAGAAAAGAACATAGAGGAAAATCTTTGAGATCTAGCACTGGGTAAAGAGTTCTTAGGCTTGACATCAAAAGCATAATTCATAAGAGGAAAAATAGATAAATTGGACCTCATCAAAATAAAAAACTGTTGCTGTGCAAAAGACCCTGTTCAAAGGATGAAAAGACAAATTAGAGCCTGGGAGAAAATATTTGCAAATCACTTATCAGACAAAAGCCTTTTATCTAGAATATATAAAGAACCTTCAAAAGTCAACATCAAAAAAATAAATAATCCAATTAGAAAACTGGACATTGACACAGAAAAGACACCCACAGACATTTCACCCAAGAGCATACACAGATGGCAAATAAAATACATAAAAAGATTTTCAACATTATTAGCCATTAGAGAAATACAAACTAAAACTACAATGACATAGCATTACACACATATGAAAATGGCAAAAATAAAAAACAGCAACACCACCAAATAGTGGCAAAGATGCAGAAAAACTGAATCACTCATACACTGCTGATGGGAACATAAAATATCACAGCCCCTCTGGAAAATAGCCTGGAAACTCCTGTCAAATTAAAAGTGGACTTACCATGTAACCCAGCAATCCACTCTTGGGTATTTATTCCAGAGAAATGTCTTATTTCCACATAAGAACTTGTACATGAATGTTCATAGCAGCTTTATCCCTAATAGCCAAAAACTATAAACTATCCAAATTTCCTTTAATGGGTGAATGGTTAAACAACCTGTGGTATGCCCACACCGTGGAATACTGCTCAGCAATACAAAGGAGCAAACTATTGATACACACGACATCTTGGAGGAACCTCAAGGAAATCATGATGAGTGGGAAAGGCCAACCTCGAAAGCATACATACTGGATGATTCCACTTACTTAATGTCTGTGAAATAACATAATAATAGAGATGGAGAATAGAGTAGTGGTTGCCAGGGGTTAGGGATGGGAAGGAGGAGATGGGTGTGGCTGTAAAGTGGCGACAGGAAGGAGTCTTGTGGTGACGGGCACAGTCAGATATCTTGATTGTGGTGGCGATTATCCAAGGTTCCACAGTAACAAAATAGCGTAGGGCCACACACATGAGTCCGTGGGTAACAGGTGGAATTTAAGTAGGCTCTACAGATTGTATCACCGTCAATTTCTTGACTTGATGCCACACCGTACTTTGCAAGACACCGACACTGGAGGAGGCTGGCGGAACAGGGCATGGGACTCCTCTGTACATTTCTTTGCAAATTTCTATGAATTTATAATTATTTCAAAATAAAGAGTTAAAAAAAGCTGCTATGACGGTTTAAAAAATACATAATTTATTTATGATAAATAGGTTTCCCAGATATTCTGAAAAGACGTTTATATTTGTTAAACCTTTCCTGAAACTAAAACCCATTCCTTCTTTTCCCTTCTATGGAAAATCTTTCAACAGAATTATTTTGACAATTAGAAGCTAGTATGAGCAAAACAGGCCAGTGAGTAATATACTTATATGGCGGCCAAGTGGCCATAAATGAGCTGGACATTCTGTCACTTTAGGAAAAAGCAAACAATAAACTGGGCATAAAAATGTACCTTTTGGGGCCGGCTCCGTGGCCGAGTGGTTAAGCTCGCGCGCTTGGATCCTGGGCGCAGACGTGGCACCGCTCGTCAGGCCACGTTGAGGCGGCGTCCCACATCCCACAACTAGAAGGACCTGCAACTAAGATATACAACTGTGTACAGGAGGGGTTTGGGGAAATAAAGCAGAAAAAAAAAAAGATTGGCAGCAGTTGTTAGCCCAGGTGCCAATCTTTTAAAAAAAAAAAAAGTACCTTTTATTTTAAAAATGTTTCCTGTATGTATTGCAGGTTGCTTGGACCTCAATGCTGTTTTTATTTTTGTTTTATTTACTTAATTTGTATTTTGTTTTATGACCATAAAAAGAACAAAGATGTTGCAAAATTGGAAACAATATAGAATTGTTTTAAAAAAGAAAGTGAATTCTCCTGCTTACAAATTAAAATAGATCCTAATAAAAATACCAAGTGGTTTGAGTTTATTTTTCGAAAAGTAGTAAACTAATCCTGAAGTTCACACAGAAAAATGAGTGTGGTAATTTTAAAATACATCTATAAATTCTTTAAGAAGTGGCGCTTAATTCCCCTCTCTTTGAGTGTGGCTAGACTTACTCCTAATGAATATGACAAAGTGACAGAGTGTCATTTCTGAGACAAGGTCATGAAAGTTATGTGGCCCCCTCCTTGTTTGCTTTCTTGGAGGCAGCCGGCTGCAGCATTGTGGGGACACTCAGAAAGCTCCACAGAGAGGTCCATGTGGTGAGGAACTGAGGCCTCGTGCCAAAGCCCACTTGGGAGCAGATCCTCCAGTCCCAGTCAAGGCTTCGGGTGACTCCAGCCTCAGCTGACATCTTGACCACAAGCTCAGGAGAGACCCTGAGCCAGAAGTCCCCCGCTAGGCAGCTCCCACACTCCTGGTCCACAAGAACGGTGAGATAGCAAATGTTTACCATGTGAGTCACTAAGTTTGGGGGTTATCTGCTGTACAGCGATAGGTAACTAATATAATGAATAAGCAATAACAGCCATGAAATCTTAAAAGAAAGAATAAAGGGGGATTAATTTGATCATATAGTAAAACATATTCTCAAGCTTCAATAATTAAAACAATGTTCCTGGCTTGACTAGACACACAGATGAGAGAAATGTAATAGAAACTTTACAAATACACATGTCCATGTGAAAATTTAGTATATGGTAAAGGCAACATTTCAAATTGATGGGAGAAAAGATGGATTATTCAATAAATGGCATTCTAACAACTGGAGAACCATCTGGAAAAATAAGTTGGATCCATACTTCGTAAAAAAATGAATTACAGATAGATCAAATACTTAAATATTAAATATCAAAAAAGCATTAAAATAAATTATGGGAGAAATCTTTTACAAATTTCTGAGTGGGAGGGAGAAGATCCAAGATGGCGGATGAGTAGTCTTCTTTGTCTCTCCCCCTTCCAATCTACAACTAATTGGACATTCATCGCTTAACAAAGGATATCCATATAGCATCTCAGGACGCCTGAGAGACCCACGCTGCTATACATCAGAAGGCGGACAGACTTCCCTCTGGGAGGAGGTGGAGATAGATGAAAACTCTCCAACCCTGACCCCCAAACAGCCTAGTACCTGCAAGCGGCCTTCTTCCAGTGGACGCCCTCAGAACATCGCCACACACCAAGGGCAGGAGGGAGCGCACACCAGAGGAGCGACGGTGGAAACAGGTGACCAGAGCCCTACCTAAGTCCCCCGCAACTACACTTAAGCCCAGAGGGAAGCTCCAGAGTTACACACCGGAGGCTGCGGGGAAAACCCCTACTCGCCATTAGCGGAGAGGCCCTGCCTAGCATCCACAACACCGGGAGGCTCCCAGAGAGAATCCCAAACGGCGTGGCAGCCCGCCAGCTGCCGCCGCCGGCTCCACTGACCGGGCTTTCGCCCTGGAGGGGCTCAGGACTACCAGAGATCTCCTGGGAGAGGACTGGGGCTGGGTGGAGTTCCAGCGGCCGGCTCCGTGGCCCAGGGGGAAACTCTACAGTCTCACAGCAGCCTCAGTGATAGCCTCTGCACAGCACTAGTAGAGAGCACCCACCTGGCAACCACAAGGCTGGAAGAGCCCGGGACAAAAGTAGCATAGCTAGGTGAGGTAACCACAGACTGCAGAAGATGCCCATAGCTCTGCTGTGACCCATAGTGTACAAGTGAGATTTTGTGGGCGCCGACAGTGACAGAGATGCAAATATAAGTGATCCTGCCCCTGGCCGCTGGGAAAGCCCATAACACCACTGCAGACCCTAAGGAGGGAGCACGTCTAGGTGGTCTGCAACAGTAGGCACCAGCAGCCTGAAGCCCCCTTGTGATGGCCCCCACAGCTGAAGAGGGAACCCACAGGATCACTGTGACTGCGAGGAGGGGCCCAGGCCCAGTTAGCAACAGCTGATAGGGTTCCTGGTCGGTGCAGAATAAACAGCTGCTCCCCCACCACACCAGTAGAAACAAGTGGAAGCAGTAACTAAACTCTATCTCTATGCGGAGGCACAAATATACACCATCAAGCAATATGAAAAAATATATTAAATCTCCAGAACAGAAGGAAAATGACAAACACACAGAAAACAATCCCAAAGACAATGAAATATATAACCTAAATGATGATGACTTCAAAAGAGCCATCATTAGAAAACTCAATGAGTTAAAAGAGAATTCAGATAGACAACTCAACGAGTTCAGGAGCTATGTCACACAAGAGTTCGATACTATAAAGAAGAACCAAACAGAAATACTGGAAATGAAGAACACAATAGAGGAGATTAAGAAAAATCTAGATGCACTGAACAGTAGGGCCGATAATATGGAGGAAAGAATTAGCAATTTGGAGGACAGGAATATAGAAATGCTGCAGGCAGAGGAGGAGAGAGAACTAAGACTAAAAAGAAATGAAGAAACTCTCCGAGAATTATCTGATGCAATTAGGAGATGCAACCTAAGGATTATAGGTATACCAGAGGGAGAAGAGTGGGAGAAGGGGGCAGAAAGCCTATTCAAAGAAATAATGGCTGAGAACTTCCCAAACCTGGAGAGAGAGATGGAACTTCATGTGACAGAAGCCAATAGATCTCCAAACTTTATCAATGCAAGTAGACCAACCCCAAGACATATAGTAGTGAAGCTAGCAAAAGTCAACCACAAGGAGAGAATACTAAGGGCAGCCAGGCAGAAGAAATTAACCTACGAAGGAACCCCTATCAGGCTATCAGCAGATTTCTCAGCAGAAACTTTACAGGCTAGAAGAGAGCGGAATGATATATTCAAAAATCTGAACGACAAAAACCTGCAGCCGAGAATTCTCTACCCAGCAAAAGTATCCTTCAAATATGATGGAGAAGTAAAAATTTTCCCAGATAAACAAAAATTAAGGGAGTTCATTGCCACAAAACCTCCTCTTCAAGAAATGCTCAGGGAAACCCTCATTCCTCAAAAGTCAAAAAAAGGAAAGGGGCTACAAAACCAAGAGCAAAGGAGATAAGTAGAAGGGCAACAACAGAGAGTAGCAGATCTCCATCAGAACAGACTAAACCATGGGATGAGAAACAAAGGAAATTGAAGAGAACCAGAAAACAAGACACAAAATGGCAGCGGTAGGCCCCACATTTCAATAATCACTCTAAATGTAAATGGATTGAACTCTCCAATCAAAAGACACAGAGTGGCAGGATGGATCAAAGAACAAGATCCAACAATATGCTGCCTCCAGGAAACACACCTCAGCCCCAAAGACAAACACAGACTCAGAGTGAAGGGATGGAAGACAATACTCCAAGCTAATAATGAACAAAAGAAAGCAGGTGTTGCTATACTAATATCAGACAAAGTAGACTTCAAAGCAAAACAGATAAAGAAAGACAAAGAGGGGCAGTATATAATGATAAAAGGGACTCTCCACCAAGAAGACATAACACTTATAAATATATACGCACCCAACACAGGAGCACCAAAATTTGTAAAGCAACTCTTAACAGAACTAAAAGAAGACATCAACAACAATACAATAATAGTAGGGGACCTCAACACTCCATTAACACCAATGGATAGAACATCCAGACAGAAAATCAACAAGGAAATTATAGAATTGAATGAAAAATTAGACCAGATGGACTTAATAGATATATATAGAACACTTCATCCAAAAACAGCAGGCTACACATTCTTCTCAAGTGCGCATGGAACATTCTCAAGAATAGACCATATTTTGGGAAACAAAGCAAGCATCAATAAATACAAGAGAGTTGAAATAATATCAAGCATCTTTTCCGATCATAATGCTGTGAAACTAGAAATCAACTACAAGAATAAAGCAGAGAAAGGTGCAAAAATGTGGAGACTAAACAACACGCTACTGAACAAAGAATGGATTATTGAAGAAATTAAAGAAGAAATCAAATATTATCTGGAGACAAATGAAAATGAGAACACATCATACCAAATCATTTGGGATGCAGCAAAAGCAGTCCTAAGAGGGAAATTCATTTCAATACAGGCTCACCTCACTAAACAAGAAAAAGCTCACATAAGCAACCTCAAACGACACCTAACAGAACTAGAAAAAGAAGAACAAACAAAGCCCAGAGTCAGTAGAAGGAGGGAAATAATAAAAATAAGAGCAGAAATAAGCGATATTGAAACAAAAAAGACAGTAGAAACGATCAATGAAACAAAGAGTTGGTTCTTCGAAAAAATTAACAAAATCGACAAACCCTTAGCCAGACTCACCAAGAAAAGAAGAGAGAAATCTCAAATAAATAAAATTAGGAATGAGAGAGGAGAAATCACAACAGATACCAAAGAAATACAAGGGATCATAAGAGAATACTATGAAAAACTATAGCCAACAAACTAAACAACCTAGAAGAAATGGACAAATTCCTGGACTCTTACAACCTCCCCAAACTGAACCAGGAAGAAATGGAGAATCTGAATAGGCCAATCACAAGTAAAGAAATAGAAACAGTAATCAAAAACCTCCCCAAAAATAAGAGTCCAGGACCAGATGGCTTCTCTGGAGAATTCTACCAAACATTCAAAGGAGATTTAATACCTATCCTTCTCAAACTATTCCAGAAAATTGAGGAAGATGGAGTACTCCCTAACACATTCTATGAAGCCAACATCACTCTGATCCCCAAACCTGACAAGGACAACACAAAGAAGGAGAACTACAGGCCGATATCACTGATGAACATAGATGCAAAAATCCTCAACAAAATTCTGGCAAACTGAATACAGCAATACATCAAAAAGATTATACACCATGATCAAGTGGGATTTATACCAGGGACATAGGGATGGTTCAACATCTGCAAGTCAATCAACGTGATACACTACATTAACAAAATGAGAAACAAAAACCACATGATCATCTCAATAGATGCAGAGAAAGCATTTGACAAGATCCAACACCCATTTATGATAAAAACCCTCAACATAATAAAGGCCATATATGACAAACCCACAGCCAACATCATACTCAACGGACAAAAACTGAAAGCCATCCCTCTGAGGACAGGAACAAGACAACTGTGCCCACTTTCACCACTCTTATTCAAGATAGTACTGGAGGTGTTGGCCAGAGCAATCCAGCAGGAAAAAGAAATAAAAGGAATCCAAACAGGCAATGAAGAAGTAAAACTCTCGCTATTTGCAGACGACATGATCTTATATATAGAAAACCCCAAAGAATCCATAGGAAAACTATTAGAAACAATCAACAGCTACAGCAAAGTTGCAGGGTATAAAATCAACATACATAAATCAGTAGCATTTCTATACACTAACAATGAACCAACAGAAAAAGAACTCAAGAACTCAATCCCATTCACGATTGCAACGAAAAGAATAAAATACCTTGGGATAAATTTAACCAAGGAAGTGAAAGATTTATACAATGAAAACTACAAGACTTTCTTGAAAGAAATTGATGACGACATAAAGAGATGGAAAGACATTCCATGCACATGGATTGGAAGAATAAACATAGTTAAAATGTCCATACTACCTAAAGCAATCTACAGATTCAACGCTATCCCAATCAGAATTCCAATGACATTCTTTACAGAAATTGAACAAAGAATCCTAAAATTCATATGGGGCAGCAAAAGACCACGAATTGCTAAAGCAATCCTGACAAAAAAGAACAAAACAGGAGGCATCACAATCCCTGACTTCAAAACATACTACAAAGCTACAGTGATCAAAACAGCATGGTACTGGTACAAAAACAGGTGCACAGATCAATGGAACAGAATTGAAAGCCCAGAGATAAAACCACACATCTATGGACAGCTAATCTTCGACAAAGGAGCTGAGGGCCTACAATGGAGGAAAGAAAGTCTCTTCAACAAATGGTGGTGGGAAAACTGGACAGCCACATGTAAAAGAATGAAAATTGACCATTCTTTTTCACCAGTCACAAAAATAAACTCAAAATGGATCAAAGACCTAAAGATTAGGCCTGAAACAATAAGTCTTCTAGAAGAGAATATAGGCAGTACACTCTTTGACATCAGTTTCAAAAGAATCTTTTTGGACACTATAACTCCTCAGTCAGATGAGGGAAACAATAGAAAGAATAAACAAATGGGACTTCATCAGACTAAAGAGCTTCTTCAAGGCAAGGGAAAACAGGATTGAAACAAAAAAAACAGCCCACTAATTGGGAAAAAATATTTACAAGCTACTTATCTGACAAAGGATTAATCCCCATAATATACAAAGAACTCATGCAGCTTAACAACAAAAAAACAAACAACCTGATCAAAAAATGGGCAGAGGACATGAACAGACATTTCTCCAAAGAAGATATAAGTATGGTCAATAGACACATGAAAAGATGCTCATCATCACTAATCATCAGGGAAATGCAAATCAAAACTACACTAAGATATCACCTTACACCCGTTAGATTGGCAAAAATATCCAAAACCAAGAGTGACAAATGTTGGAGAGGTTGTAGAGAAAAAGGAACGCTCATACACTGTTGGTGGGAATGCAAACTAGTGCAGCCACTATGGAAAACAGTATGGAGATTTCTCAAAAAGTTAAAAATAGAAATACCCTATGACCCAGCTATCCCACTATTGGGTATCTATCCTAAGAACCTCAAATCAGCAATCCCAAGAGTCCCATGCACCCCTATGTTCATGGCAGCATTATTTACAATAGCCAAGACGTGGAAGCAACCCAAATGCCCAGAAACTGACAGCTGGATAAAGAAGATGTGGTATATATACACAATGGAATACTACTCAGCCATAAAAAAGGACCAAATTGTTCCATTCGCATCAACATGGATGGACCTTGAGGGTATTATGTTAAGTGAAATAAGCCAGACAGAGAAAGACAAACTCTATAAGACTCCACTTATAGGTGGAAGTTAACATATAGACAAGGAGAACCGATTGGTGGTTACCAGGGGAAAGGGGCGGGTGGGGGGAGGGCACAAAGGGTGAAGTGGTGTACCCACAACATTACTAACAATAATGTACAACTGAAATCTCACAACGTTGTAATCTATCATAATCTTAATTAAAAAAAAAAAACAGGGATGAGAAAAAAAATTTCTGAGTGGAAACTCAAAAGCCTTAGAATAAAAGATTGATAAATTTGATCACATGCACTTTCTGCACGGCAAAAACATAACGAACAAAGACAAATGACAAACTGGGAAAAATATTTGCTGCTCATACCACAGATAAAGCACTTCCCTTCCTAATTCATGAAGAGCTATAAATCAGTAAGAAAAAGACCAACAACCCTATGAAAAAATGAGTAACAGACAACTGTCAAAAAATATATATACACGGCTTTTAAACATAGGAAAAGATGCTTAATGACACTCATAATACAAGAAATGTGAAATAAAACTACAGAGTGATATTGCTTTTGATCTGTCAGATCAGCAAAGATGAAAAGGTTTGATAGAAGCCTCTGTGGGCTCTGGGACCGAGAAACGCTGTGCCTTCTTGCTGGGTGAGTAAATTGCTACAGTCTCTACGGGATCATTTCGGCACTTTTGTTATTTGTCCAAACTACAAATTTACTCAGCACATCCATTTCTAGGATTTTATCTCATCAATACAGTCTCACGTGTAAAATGAGGTATGTCTAAAGTTATTCTCTGCAGCATTTTTTTTAAATAGCAAAAGATTATGAAAGCTTAAATGCATTTAAAGGGAACTGGTTAAATAAATTACATCACACACATACAATGAGATAATATGTAGTCATAAAAAAAGATTAAGGAATTTAATTATATACATATATAATATATCTGCAAGATACATCTAAACACTAAAAGGTAAGATGCAGAGGCTTTAATACTGTGGGAGGTGAAAGAGACTTCACTGAAATAACCCAACCAGGCACTAAACAAATAAACGATCAAATGATAAGAATAAGGAGTCCTGGAGGAGGTGGGGGACCAGCACCCAGAGTTACTACAATATATTATCTAAAGTGTCCCGTTTCCAACAAACATTGGCAAATATATTACACAGCACAAAGGAGGTGGGTGGGAGCAAAGCTGTACTGAGCTCAGGAAAGGACACAGACGGTGACGTGATATTTAACAAAGTGCTGCTGGGTTTGCAGCAACACTAGATGTAACACGCACAACACCACCAGCACAGGGCGAAGAGAAGAGGGCTGCGCGGGAGCCACATTTCCATATACATTCCCATATACCACTGGGAGTAAGGTGGTACAAATCCACAGCTGATTTTGGTAAATTAAGACATATATGGTAAAAACTGGAGCAACTACTAAAAAGATAACAAAATATCAAAAAATCATTGAAGAAATAAAATGCTACATTAGAAAAATTCACTTAATACAAAAAAAAAGCAGTAAAGGAAGAATAATGGAACAAAAAAGACATGGGACATAGAAAACAAACGGTAAAATGGCGGATGTAAGCCCAGCTATATCAGTAATGATGCTAATGCAGACGGACAAGAGAGGAATTAACACCAATTCTTCACAAACTCTTCGAAACAATAGAAGAAGAAACAGTTTCAACCCATTTTATGAGGCCAGCATTACCCTGATACCAAAATCAGACAAAGACATCACAAGAAAACTGTAGACCAATATTTCTTACGAATATGGATGCAGAACTCCTCAACAAAATACTAGCAAATTGATACAGCAACACGTAAAAAGAATTACACACCACGACCCAAGAAGATTTATCCCAGGAATGCTAAGTTGGTTTAACATCTGAAAATCAATGTAATATATCACATCAATAGAATAAAAAACAAAAACCACATGATCATCTCAATAGATGCAGAAAAAGCATTTGAAAGAATCCAACAAAAAAACACCTGACCATGTTCGTATATGATTAGGGCCCCTCGGAGGGCCTTGTGAAGGGCCCATGCGAGTGAGGGGCCCCAAAGCTTAGACTTCATTAGCTTCATGGTAAATCTGCCTGCGAACACTGCACATGGTATAAAATTCAAACGGTACAAAAGGATCACACAACATAAAGTTTCTTCCAAACATGCCCCTCAGCCACCAGTTCTCTTCCCTAATAACACGTTTACATGGTCACATGTTTTTGTGAAATTTTTAAAATGAGACATGTTAACCTCAAACAGCTAATCTTCCCTCTCCAAATTCCCCTCCACTCGCTTCCCCTTCTGTGAGATGTGTCGGGGAGGAAGAAGGGGAATCTGGCTGTAAACACTTGTAGGATACGGCTAAGGGAAAGCAGACTCAAGGGACACGTTCAGTTTGGGTTAAGCGGATGGCAATCCCATCCACGTACAGTTAAATTATCGCCAGTTGGCCTGGTGTAGAAATGACTTCCAGAAATTCTCTTATTATCCACTGTGTGCATTCATCCTGCGTTGTGATAAGATGGTATGGGGATGGAACTCATATTGCACAATGAACAGGTCCTACCAAACTCGGGGCCACACATGGATGGGGCGGGAGAGAAACACGGTTTGAAGTCTACAGAGTCACGAGACCATCCGGGGAAATTTTTTCCAGTTGTCGAATAAAACCGTAAGTGGAGAAGGAGCTTCTTGTCAACGCACAGTCAAAACAGAAGTGCTTTCCTATCAGAAACGTACTCAATGCTCCAAACTCACTTGTCATTTTTAAAACTTTTTAAAAAAAATGGTTTCTGGACCTTGTATCAAATTTTCTAGTTGTTTTCCACCTGTAACTTTAGAAATATTTGCCTAAATATTTTCCTATCACTTTCATAAATTATTCCATTTCAAAATTCTTTATTATTTTTAAATAATATACAAAAAAGCCATTTTAATTCCATTTTTGTGCCTCATATCAATATTGATCCTTACACCATCCCTCACCACTCCCATCCCCAAAGTAGCACGTATCAGAGATGTCTGCTATATTAAATGTTTGGTAACAAAAACTAAGGTTGTAATCTCATGGCACGGGAGTGTCAAAATATTTGTAACAGAACATCTTGCTTTATTCCAGGCAAAGGGAGCAGCACAATGTGAAGATGAGAAGACTTTAAACAGCTTAATTCATTTCATGAATGCAAGTATTTTACACGGCTAGGACGCAGGACGCAAAGGGGGCACAGCAGAGAAGAGATGGGAGTGTAGGAGAGTCAGATGAGGAGGGTCAGGCTAAGGAGTTTCAGTTTTGTCCTATAATGTTCTTAATTAGGTACCACCATCAGGAGTTCCATGAAACACTTTGAAACTCTATGCAGAATATTGTACGTGCATATGCACATTTTCTAGGGAGAGAGTCCAAAATTTTCACTGTCTTTGATTCCCAAAGGCTATTATGATTGCGACTGCCTTGAGCAACCATTGAAGAGGAAGTTCCACGGTTCATTCACTCGAAGGCTTTACTCCATGCCAGGGACTGCGCTTCCCTGGGTAAAGCGTGGGGATGATCTGGAAAAGGGGGAGGCTGGGATATAGTCACGGGAGGGCAATGCACAGGCTTTGGCAGGTGTCACTCTCAGTTTTCTAACTTAGATGAATGAGGATGCTGTTACCAAGATGTAGTATCATCACCAAGAGAGAGGAATAGATTTGGGTGTAAATATTATGAGCTCGGTTTGGGACATGTTGATTTGAGTAGCTTGTGGGATTTCAAAGTGAAGATGTTTCTAGCAGGATCTGGAAAGCGAGAAGTCTGGGATGGAAGCAAACATCTGAGGGTCATTATGAGCTGGAGTTGAAACTACAAGAGGAGATGAGATCTCCTAGAGAAATTCAGAAGAAAAGCAGGCTAAAGAAGTACCCTGGGAAACACCCTTTGTAGCCAGTCAGATTATTATCAAGAATTATCAAGACAGATTGAGAAAGACTGAGCAGAAAAGTGTATAAATGAGGAGAACAGGGTGTCACAGAGGTGAGAAATTGAATTTGCAATTGGAAAGCAACTGGTGATCTCTGTTGGCTCAGTTTGGGGGCCTGACGGTGGTAGAAGCCAGACTGCAACGATCTGAAGAGAGAAGGGGAAGTGAGGGTGGAAAAGATTGTACCTACTGTTCTTTTTTTCTATGTTAGCTTTATTGAGATATAATTTACATTCAAAATTCACTCATTTTAAGTGCAGTTTGATGAGTATTGACGAATGTAAACACCTGATTAATTACCACCACAATGAAAATACAACATTTGCATCATCCCAAAGGCTTCCTGTGCCCCTTCTAGACCCTGGCCCCAGGTCCCACTGCCCTGCTCCCTGTTGCTATAGATAATTTTTCCTTTCCTAGAATTTCCTAAAGGTGAAACCACACAGTATATACACTTGCTTCTGGATTCTTTAGTTGAGCTCGGCACGTCTTTATGATTTGTCCATGTTGATGAACGTATTCCTAGTCCATTACTTTTTCTCGCTAAGCAGTACCCTATTGTATGGACACACCATAATTTATCCATTCACCTATTGGTGGACGTTTGGATTGTTCCCATTGTTTAGTTATGGTGAATAAAACTGTTATGAAAATTTATATTCAAGTCTTGGGGTGGATATATATTTTCATTCCTTTAGGAGGAGAATTGCCGGATCCTGTGGTACGTGTCTGTTTATGACAAAGTGCTAAGTTGTTTTTCAAAGTGTTTGTACCATTTTACATACCCAACAGCAGTTCGAGCTCCACCACACTTAAGTACTGTCAGACTTTAAAATTTTAGCCATTCCAATGTGTGTACTATAGTATCACATTGTGGTTTTAATTTCCCTAATAACTAATGATGTTAAACATCTTTTCATGTGTTTGTCATTCATATGTCTACTTTTGTGAATTACACGTTTGAATCTTTTGCCCACTTTAAAATTGTGGTAGTTACTATTGAGTAGGGTTTTAAAAAAATATTCTGGATAATAATCGTTTGTCAGATAAATATATTGTGAATGCTTTCTCCTGTGGCTTGCCTTTTTGTTTTTTTAAACAGTATCTTTCAAGCAGCAGACATTCTTAAGTCCAATTTATCAATATTTTCTTTTATGGCTTGTGTTTTCTGTGTCCTATTTTAAAAATCTATGCTTATCCTAAAGTTTAAGAGATTTTCTTCTATGTACTCTCCTAGAAGCTTTACAGTTTTAGCTTTTATATTTAGGTCTAGGATGTATTGCAGGTTAATTTTCATGTATGATATGAGATGAGATTTGAAGTTCACTTTTTTTCTTAGGGGTGTCTTGTTACTCCAGCGTTATTTGTTGGAAAGACTCTTTTCCTCACTGAATTTCTTTGGCACTTTTGTCAAACAATTGACCATGTAGGTATAGATCTCTTTCTAACTTCTCTGCTTTGTTCCATTGATCTACATGTCTAATCTTACGCCATTACCATACCATCTGATTACAGTAAATCTTGAAATCGAGATGCATCAGCGTGTGTCCTGCACCAAGTACACCTTGACATCAGGTAGTACAGCTCTCTGGGTGTTCGTTGGCTGGCCTCTGGCTTCACTCTACATATGCACGGCTTGGTATTCAGTAAAGACTCAAGATCCTTACGCAGATTTCTGGAGCTGTTTTTCTGGGCATCATCTTCTCTGGACCTCTGAGCTGCTTCTTGCAGCCTGGCTCCTTGATGTCCAGTCTCAACATGGGATTATCTCAATTCTGCTTGGGATCCTTCTACCTGTGCTGCATCCAGAATGTGCCTCGAGGCAGAAACTGAGGCCGTGACAGAGTTCAGTTCGTCTGTTTCCCTTCTCTCAGGATCACAGTCCTGGGCTGCTTGTTGTCTAATGTCTCAAAACAGTCGCTTTTAAGTATTTGTCCAATTTCCTTATTTTTTATGGAAGGAGGGTAAATCCATATTCTGTTATTCCATCATGGACAGAACTGTATCGTCTGTTCTTACCTTAAAACGGACGGACAGAAGATCTTAACTATCAGAAGAGCCATTTGAGAGGCATCACCCTGTAGGCAGTAACTGAAAATGCTGAAGTAGGTGAGGTCTCCTGGAGCACAGAGCACCAGCAGGAAGGGCAGAGCTGTGAGTGTGTCAGTGAAAAGAGCAGCTGAAAGAGGCCCAGGATTGGGGGTTATTTTTGTCTGTTTCTTTAACACGGGAGAAAAAATAAGCACATGAGTTGAATGACTGCTCTCAAAGCTTCAGAAGCTGATCTGAGCATAAACTAAAATTTTAAGTGAGAGTTTGAACAATGGCATCCCATGGGCCAATAGGACACATAGATATCCTTTGTTTGGCCAGCAGTGTTTGTTTTTTAAAATTTCAATTCGTCCCCAAAATTTAAAAATCTGAGATTTCATATAAAAATCTGAAATTTCCCACTTTTCTCAAAGAATTAGAACATGTACCATTACTGGGTCTCGTAGAAACAAGACACAGTCCTTTAGACGGACCATGTGCTCTCGAGTTTGCCCCTCCCCGTCACCCCCGCTGGCCTTCTTCTCTCATTGACTTCACCTATCGGTTCCATGAACGCATTTGGATTTGTGTCCTCTGCATTAATAAATGGTTATCTACTAAGCAATTTTAAATTTACTAAGTCAATTTAAGTAATTTTAGGGGCTTTGTGGAAATCATTAAGGATGTCCACAAATATTCCAGTTTTCCTCTTCCTTATAGGAATGTGGCAGAATTACACTTCCCACCCATGTTAAATGTAGACAGCCATGTGTGGGAAGCAGAATAATGGCTCCCGAAGACGCCCACGTAGTTCCCAGAACCTGTGAGCATGTTATGACACACGGCAAAGGAGAATTCAAGTGGCTAATCAGAGGACCTTGAAATTTAATTACATTGGACGGGCCCAGTGTAAGTACAAGGGCCCTCAAATGTGGAAGAGGAAGGCAAGGACAGTCAGTGAAGAGTCAGAGTGAGGTGATGCTGGAAAGACTCAACTGGCCAGTCCTGGCTTTGAAGGTGGAATGGGACCATGAGCCAAGGAATGAGGACAGCCTGAGGAAGCTGGAAAGGGAATAACAACAAACCAAAGCCAGGTTCTCCCTAGGGCCTCCGGAGGAGATGCAGCCCTAATGACGCCCTGATTTTAGCCCAGGGAGACCCGTTTCAGATCTTGACCTCCAGAACGGGAAGATGATAAATGTGTGTTGTTCTAAGCTGCTAAATTTGTGGTAATTTGTTACAGTGGCAATAGGAAACGAATACAGCATGTAACTTATCTTAATGAAATACAACAGTGACATTTAATTGCCAGGGAGACAGCACCGCACTCACTCCTTTGACTTGCCATTGTAGACTGTAGATGACAGAGATGGAGTTTGAGTCCCTGAATGAGGACCAGTGATCTGGCACGGATGTACACCACGAATAAGAAAAAAGTCTTTGTTTTTAAGCCACTGAGATTTCAGGATTCTGTTTGTTACTGTAGCATAACCTAACCTAAGTGACACGGCCTCTAAAGAAGGAATCATCCAACCAAGTTGTTATTCTCACTGTATAAATGTGGGGAGAGGGGGTTGTTTCAGCTTCCGGTAAACACTGCATCCTCATTAAAAGGAACAGTTGCATAGTAACTGAGGTAATAAAAGATGCCGTCCTGGTGAATTGTTTCACAATTACGTGGGAGAGAAAGCCCCTCAAAATTGCTAGGGCTTATGCAAACACACTTGATGCATTTTACTTTATCTTTAATGGGTAATACTTGGGGGTGGGTCCATGCTGGCTGAAAATTCTAATACTCCTGCCCCCTACAAATTCACAGTGCATATCATGTGATTACCTCTCCATATGATGGTGATTTTGAATATGTCCTATGGGAGGTGGAAAGGGAGTTCAGCCTTTGTTCTAGAATGGTTGGTCAAATTTATCTTTTGCTATTGATGATACCAAAAAGTTTTGGCTTCATGATTAAAGTAAAGGTAACTTCAAGTAAATTTTTAGGGTCATGATCAAACTTGACACAACTTCTATCAAGTTTTTTTCATAAATGAGCTGTCAGATTTCAGGGCATTCAAGATTTTCTTGTGCAATGACTAATTCTAAATTCTTAATGACCAGTTTTTACCAATGTCCTTATTGTATTGACATGAGTTCTGTCTTATCTTTGTAGATACCACTATTTTCTTAAATCAGGAAGAAATTTGTATTTTTTCCAATGTGTTCTCACATAATTCTCTCCTTTTCTTCAATTGTATTATCAGACGATCCAAAAGCCTATGAATTACTTGTATTAAAAGTTTCTCTTATGAATTACCACTTTTGTATGGTCTGAAAATATTTGTTACAATTGGCTACTCAGTGTCAGGATAATTTTCACTCATTTATATGCTCATTTTTTAATCACTTTTGTTTCATATTCTATTAGTTTTTTACCTGAATTTTCCCTCAGTTCCTTTTTTTAAAATAGCTTTATTGAGGTATAAAGGAATACTGCACATTTTTAAAGTATACACTTTGTTACGTTTTATACACACATACACCCATGAGGCCATCACTGGTTGAGACAGTGAACATACTCTTCACCTCCAAAAGTTTCCTTGTGTCTCATTAGATATATGCTTTGCAAAGATCTTCTCCCTATCTTTTCTCTACCTTAGCAGTATCTTTTAAAAAGCACAAGTTTTTAAATTATGTTGAAGTTCAATTTGTTTATTTGTTCTTTTCTTGATTCCATTTTGGTTTTGTATCTAAGAAATCTTTGCCTAATATTCCAGATCACAAAGATATTCTCCTGTTTTTTCTCCTAGAAGTTTTACGTGTTTCATTTAGGTCTATGATGCATTTGAGTTATTCTTTGTATGCGGTGTGAGGTACGGATCCAAGTTCACTTTTTTGCACATGGCTGGCTGGTTGTCCCAGCACTGTTCATGGAAAGGCTGTGCTTTCTCCACTACATTGCCTTTGTGTCTTTAAAACATTTCTTATATTTACAGAATAGTTGCAAAGATAGTACAGAGAATTCCGTCACCCAGTTTCCCCAACGTTAATCTCTTAGTTTTGACAAATGAATGGCGTGATGTAAGATGCTAACATTAGTACATTACTATTAACTAAATTCTAAACTTTATTTAGATCTTGCTTATTTTTCCACTAATGTCCTTTTTCTGTTTCAGGACCCGATCCAGGATACCACATTGCATTTGTTTTAATGTCTTCTTCTGTTTTCTTGGTCTACACGTAAATCAAATAAAAATGAACTAGATCAAAGTCTTAAAACATAGACAAGAAAGAAAATTAAGTATTATTCTGAAATGCTAATAGTTATGGCTATTAAGATTTTAAAGTAAAATAGAGAATTCCCTTTTGAGGTTATAACGAACAGTGGCATTCCTAAGTAACCAATATTTCAGAGGAATCATCAAAATAATTGCTGCTTTTAATCCATGAGCATTTGAGAAAATACTAAAATAATAAAGCAAATTTAACAGTTATCCAAAATGCTTTATTAAGAATTCATCAAAAAATGAGAAAATATGTATAAAATTAGGTGGCAAAGAAAATAAACAAATCAGACAGCAAACTATAGTTCACTATTGGAGATTTTACTTCAGGTATGATGACTCTGATCAATCGTTGATTATTGTGTAATATAGTTATGATAGAAAACCCTATGAGTGATTCTTAATTTTCTTGTCAACTAAAAACGATCTAGCTGTGACTTTATTCAACAAAGTGAAGCAAGTTCTGGAAGATTTGAAACTGCTGTTGAATGGCATTTGTGGTCAGTTTTATGACAATATAGCTACAATGAAAGGTGTAACCAAGCATTCTTTAAAAACATGAATAAATACACGATATATGCTGTCTAGCTAGTTTCCTAAATCTCATTAGAAAAATGTTGCTTCCTCACTAAAAGGATTTGTTGACTTGGATTTGGCATTTTGCAACTATTATTTGTGTCCTTCTCAGGTTCATCTTGCAGATAAAGTATTTTAAAAATACATGCCAACTTAGATGATCTGCCCATGATAAAACTTCTCAAACGTCGCCACATGGATTCAAAAACATTTTAAAGACTCTGAAGTACATTTTCAAAGATTTGAAGAGAAACCTGATTGTGAAGAAGATGCAACATGTGTTTTATAAGAGTTGATAAAGCTGAAATATACGACTAAATTTCTCAAACAATTACAAGCTTACAGGAAGGTTTAAAGAATATTATAAAGAACTGATTTCCCTGAATCATTTGAGAGCAAACTACTGAAGTGATGTTCACCACTTTAGGTGTATTCCTACAGACAAGGACATTCTCCAAGGGAACCACAACGAAAATCAGAAGATTAGCACTGTTACTTTATGACCATCTGAGCCTCAGATCCCATTCAAACTTCTCTAATTATCCTGATAAAGTCTTTTAGAGAAAAAGGGTCTGGTTTACAATCACACATTGACTTTAATTGCCATGTCTCTTTAGTCCTTTTAGGCTAGACGAGTTCCTTAGTCTTTTCTTGACTTTTACGACCTTGATAGTTTTGAAGTCTTTTTATTTCGTAGAAATATCCCTCAATTTTGGTTCGTCTGATTTTTCCTCATGATTCAACTAGGTTATGTGTCTTTGGCAGGAATATTTCGGATATTGGGCTGTGGTCTTCCCAGGGCATCTCATCAGGTAGCACACGGGTTCCGTCTGCCCTGTTGCTCATGATATTCACCTTGATCACTTGATTAAGGTGTCTACGAGGCATCTCCACTGTCAAATTAATGTTTTCCCTTTATAATTAGCAAGCACTTTGTGGGGCGATATTTGAAACTACGCAAATATCCCATTCCTTATCAATTCACCCATATCTTCAATCTATTTGTTTATGTCTGTATAGGCTTGTGCTTATTTTGACAGTATACTAAAATCTTTTATCACTCTTTTTTGCAGTTTTCAAAACTGTGGTAAAAACATATAAAATTTATCCTCTTAACCATTCTCAAGTGTACAGTTCACCAGCCTTAACTCCACTTACAATGCTGTGTGACAGATCTCTAGAATGTTTCCGTCTTACAAAACTGAAAAACCGAAACTCTGTCTAGCAAAACACGACTGTCCATTTCTCCTGCCCACCAGCTACCCCCAGCCTCTGGCAACCAGCATTCCACTTTCTGTTTCCATGATTTTGACTGGAAATTTGCAATCATGATTTAGACTGGGAGAGCACTCTAGATATCTCGTATAAGTGGAATCATACAATATTTGTCCTCTTGGGACTGGCCTATTTCACTCAGCATAACGTCCTCAAGGTTCAACCATGTTGGAGCATGTGACAGGATTTCCTTCTTTCCGAAGACTGAATAAGATTCCACTGTCTGTCTATACTACTTTATTTATTCATCTGTTGATGGACATTTGGGCCGCTTTCACCTCTTGGATATTGTGAACAATGCTGCAGTGAACATGGGTGTGCAAATATTTCTTCAAAATCCTGCTTCCAATTCTTTTGGATATGTACTCAGAAGAGGGATTGCGGGATCGCATGGTAATTATATTTTGTTTTTTGAGGAACTTCCATGTGATTTCTACAGCAGCTGCACCACTTTACATTCCAACCAGCAGTGCACGGGGTTCCAATCTTTCTACATCCTCACCAACGCTTTGTTTTTTCATGGTGACCATCCTAATGGGTATGAGGTGATATCCCATTGTGACTTTGATTTGCATTTCTCTAATGGTTAGTGATGTTGAGCATCTTTTCATGTACCTGTTGCGCATCTGTATATTTTCTTTGGAGAAATGTCTATACAGGTTCTTTGTCCATTTTTTAATTAGATTAATTGATTTTTTGTTGTTGAATTGTTAGAGTTCTTTATATCTTCTAGATATGAATTCCTTATCAGATATATGACTTACAGTTTTCTCCTATTCCACAGGTTGCATTTTCACTCTGCTGATTGTTTCCTTTAATGTTTTGAATGCAGACGTTTTTAGGTTCAAAGTGGTCCCATTAATCTGTTTTTGCTTTTGTTGCCTGTGTCTTTGGTGTCATACCCACAAATCATAACCAAATCCAATGTCATTAAGTTTTTCTCCTGTTTTTTTCTAGGAGTTTTATAGTTTTAGGTCTTACATTTAGGTCTTTAATGCATTTTGAGTTAATTTTTGTACATGGTGTAAAGGTCCGACTTCATTCTTTTGCATGTGGATATCCAGTTTACCCAGCACCGTTTGTTGAAGAGGCTGTCCTTTCCCCATTGTGGTCCAGGTGCCGTGTCAACGGTCATTTGACCATATACACAAGAGTTTACGTCTGGACTTTCTGTTTGGTTTCCTTGTTCTTTGAGTCCGTACTACCATTCTTTGCTGTTCATGCCGCCCCCAGTGTGGCCAGGGGAGCACCCATTCTGTCTGGCTTCTGGGTTGCTTTGATGTGTCTCCATCATTCTTTGATGCTTTCTGAAATGAGATGTTGTTATTATTTGCTTGGCCTTTGCCAGCCTCAAAATCAGCCATTTCTCGAGGAGCCCTGAATCCTAGTAGTGGATACGACATTTAACAGCTGAGACCTAGATGCTGGGTGTCCTCTCTGATATTAAAGTGCCACTGTTCTCAGTGGACAGAGAGAGAAAATGTATATATTTACACGGAACTCCAATCCAAAACCACAGGGTCCATTCTAGTTTCACCCTTTCTGTATTTTTAACTCCCTTCTCAGAAAGTAAGAAATCAGCCTTCTGTTTTCCTTTTCCCTAATCAGTTCCCCCATATGTAACCAATCTCCCACCTCCATTGCTACCCTCTCACCCACCCAGATATCTCGTCTCCCTACTGGGGCTCTGCCACCCCCCACTCGGCCAGCCTCCTACATGATGCCCTCCTCCCCACAGGCTGTGGCCACCCACAACAGGCGTCCTTCATCTTACTCAGGCCTGGACTCCCCAGGCCAAGGTGCAGCCCCCGTGGACACTTTCCTCACTCGCCTTGGGTGTAACACTTTACAAGGATGCTCCTCCTTGTGGACTTCGGGCTCTAATCTCCCCCCGGACAACACACACCAGGCTACCTCTTCCACACACACACCCTGTGCACCCCATCTGGGCTCTGACAGCTTGGGTAAGGCCGCCCCCATGTGGGCAGCCTCATCACCCTGCCTGGGCTCTGACACCACACCCTGGTCCAGCTACCTGCCTGGGCTCCCTCTTCACCTGCTCAGGGGAGGCCGGGTCACCCTTTGTTATTCTCCGGAAGGTTTTGGGCTATTGGTATTATTTCTTCCTTAAATGTTTGAAAAAATTCACTTGGTGGTTTCTTTGTGGGAATTATGGAATTAAAACTCTTTAACAAAGGACTACTCACTTGTCTTCTCACGTCAGGTTTTCGCCCTAGGAATTTGTCCACTGCATCTAAAATCTCAAGTTTATTCACATAATTTGTTTGTTAAATCATCTTATCTTTTATATCATGCAAAACTTGTCTTACCTCCCCATCTTCATTCCTGAGATTGGTCAGTTTTACCTTGTCCTTCACAATCTCTATCACTCTCGTTAGGGTGTTATCTATTTTACCATCTTTTCAAAGTACCAATTGTTGGCTATGTTGACTCTCTGTTTACTATGTTACTAATTTCTGCATTTATCTCTATAACTGTCTTCCTTCTATTTTTTTTTTCTAATTTGTTGTTCTTCTGGCATCTTACTGAGGTAGCCTCATAGATTGGGGGAGGCAACCTTCTTCTGTAAAGGGCCAGATGATAAATATTTTTGGCTTTGAGCCACACAGTGTCTGTTGTTACTATGCTGTTAGAGTTCCAAAGCAGCCACAGACACACGTAAGCGAACACGTGTGGTTGTGTTCCAATAAACCCTTATTTACAAAAACAGGCAGGGGGCTGGGTTTGGCCTGTGGGCCACATTGTGCTGCCCCCTCGCTTAGATCATCAGATCCCTCACAGGCCTGTTTCCACTGTCTGTTATTTCTCCGGGCTCTCGTTCATCTCTTGTCTTCTGGTAAGTTGGGTTATTCTCGATTGCGTGCCAGCATTGCCCTTGAAGCACTGTCGATAGTTTGAAGCTCTGGATGATGTTCATCTTCTTCCAGAGAACTTACTTTTGCTTCTGCCAGGCAGGTAGATTAACGTCACCTGCAGTCCCTTTAATCCAAACAGGGACTGAAATTTCTGAAGCTGGAGGAGCCCTCTAGGTGCCAAGTGAAAACTTGAGGCGCACCCTTTTTCCTTGCAGCCCTCAACTCTAACTTCTGTCCTTTCGGCCCCATGAAGCTGTTAAAACTGTCTTCAGCTTCCAGAACTCTTGGCCTCGACTTTCAGAGTTGGCAGAGAGAGGTGGTCTCGAATGCCAGACTCCTATTTCCTCTCCTAGAGGCTAATTCTGGAATTCCTCGTGCATGGTTTGCTTTCTGATGCTTTCAAAGATACCTAATTTCTCCAGCTTTTCCAGTTATCTGCAGTGAGAGAGTTGGCCGAAACCATCTATTCTGCCATTGCTGGAAACTTGCTGTGTACTAACCACTCGGGGTCACTATCTCCTAGTGTATGGTGTGACTTTTGAGTATCCCTAGTAGACGGTGGGCCTGGGTGTGAGTCTTCAGTTCAGGACATTATGTTGATTTTCTATTTAGAACTTCCATTATGAATCTTAGGCTTTTTTTTGCCTGGCTTTCTATTTCTGTCATTTTTCAGTCCTTTTTAAAAAGCAATAATTCTTAAACCTTTTAAAAAACCCTTTTATCTCCCTGTGTTCCTTTCAATTTTATTTTCATTTCTACCCTGGTTTTTTTTCTTTTCTTTCTTTACTCTCTCATTTCACATTCCATCTTCTTGCGCCATCTACAGTCTCATATTTTGTGTTGTTTTCTCCCATCGTAGCAGTATTGCTTCATTGTCTGTTGATTTTAATTCATGGCAAATGTTGGGCAGGCTGCTCTCCGGGGCAAGAGCACAAATGGGAGCTGCCGACCATGTGTTTACATTTAAAAGTTACAAAGCAAGCTTTAAAACTATTAAGTAAAATATACTCTACCTTTCTACCTTGACAAATATACCTTCAAAACAATAAAAGATTTGTACAGCTATGGTTTTTATATGATTGAAATTCAGTAAATATCAGAGATAACTAAATTTTATCATTTCTGCACATGTCTAGGTGTTCTCTGGATGGTCCAGCAGTGTTTGCACAAGAAATAAAACGAGCACACACACTTCATAGCTTATGTTACTTATTCTACGAATTTTATTTTTTGCCTTTATTTCAGCACAATCATCAATAATGTTGTTATACTATTTTCACACAGTTTACTAATTATCTACTAATAATTACATTAGTAGTAATTAGTACTAAGTAATAGAAATTACATGATTATCTACAGTAAATAGTAATTATCTACAGGATTACCAATTTAAATAATTTTACTTAAAGTATACCAAATTTATACAGAGGTGTATAGATTTTGGTACACTCTGAACACAAAGAAAAGAAAATCAATGCTTGGCAGTTAGTGGGAAACAGCACCTTGTTACGCAGGAATCTTGGGCATTGTGCTGAGAGGAAGAATTTAACAAGTTAATTAATTTGTCTTTTCTGTTCCCTAAAACTTGACACAAATCCTGCTGTATGAAGCATGTCAGGGCGGGACGACCCACACCCCGGGCTGAGGCTCGGACACAGAGCACTAGGTTTTGAAGAGACGGATTTGGAGCAGCCCTTCCCTGGGCCCTGAATGGTGCCATCCACAGGTGCAGGAGTTCAGAGTCAGTAACTGCACTATGCTGGCCCTGAGCGCCGGATCCAAAGTGACAGCTGTTGGGTCTTTAATAAATCTGTGTGCTTGTGAGATGCGGGTCCCTCCAAGGTGTGGGACCCAGAGCAAGGCCCCTTTTGTCTGGGTCTGAGGGTCATACTGCTGTAATTTTCATGTTCTCTATGGAATGTTTTTCTGGTCACTTTTTTTCTTTATATCTTTGTTTCAGTGCCATGCCAACCACTTCACACCACACATCCTTGCGGCTCTTTCTAAGAGCTGCCCCCCACCCCCACTACTCCAATAGGCCTGTCCTTTCACACCTGTTTTCAACAGTACTGACATGTTTTGTCATTTGTGGACTTGGATCTGTAATCTAGTTCGGCTGAAAACAGTGTGCAGGGTGTTGTGGGCTGAACTGAGTCCCCGCTCTCCTCCTCCCCAGAAGGTATGTACCTAGTATCTCAGACTGTGACCTTGGAAACAGGGTCACTGCAGATGTAATTCATTAAGACTAAGTCACACTAGAGTGGGGTGGCCCTAACCCAACGTGACTGGTGTTCTTATAAACAGACGGCCATGAAAAGTCGGAGACTCATGGGGAGGACGTCATGTTATGATGAAGGCAGGGACCAGAGTTACGCAGCTCAGGCCAAGGACTGCCCGAGATGGCCAGCCAACCTCCAGAAGACAGGAGACAAGGAACGCCCTACAGCGTTCAGAGGGAGCACAGCCCTTCCTACACCTGGATTTTGAACTTCTAGCCCCTGGAACTGAGTCAACAAATTTGCTGTTTTTGTGGTACTGCCACAGCAGCACTCGGTCTGTGACACACACAGTGTCCCTCCCTCGCGGCTCTGGTTGGTTTCTAGAGAAAGGGGAAGGAACTTTGGATCTAAGCTGTCACCGAGCTGTCTGCCCACTCTTCTCCACTTTTACAAAAGAATTCTGTCACTGGAACTGCCTATATGAATGCCCCAAAAGGAATGAGTTCCTGTTCCGTATGCTAACCCACAAAGGATCCTGAGTAAACAAGTGTATATGGAGTATTTCCAAACATGGAGGCAAAGGAACTTCGTAGCCTAAGTCTGACCACAGCAGTGAGGCTTTGAGTTGTGGTGAGTTATGTCCTCACGAAGCATGCACTGTTAGAAACAGAGGTGCCCTGTAAGGAGACACACAGTCCCGGTAAAATCCATCAATCCCCTATGAGGACGCAGGTTCACCACGTGAGAAGAATGGGAAGCTTCAAGGTTAGGACCGTGGAGGCCTCCATGAGGTCACTATTCCAGACCTTTATATACTCCCGCTACTTGCTGACCAGTAGTAGCTCACTGGAGGGTGGATATTTTGTAAAAACGGGGGCTTTCAACTTCTTACAGGGCAACAAGTGGAGACGGCCTCATGACACTTGGTTTGTGGAGCATCCCAGACATCCCTTGATCAATAACCTCCCCTTCCAGCTACTGTCCCATTTCTTTGCTCTTTACAACAACACTGTTTTAAAGACCTCCCATCCCCTCCCACCATCCTTCTATCCTCACCACTCCATTAAAATCAGTCACCAATGAATTCCAGATTGTCAAATCAAATGGTCAATTCAGTCTTCACCTAATGGAACCCTTATCAGGTGACACTTCCTTCCCTCTTTTGTGAAACGTGACTTCTGAGACACCCTCTTATTTTTTCCTCCCCCACCCCACTTCTCCTTTTCTTTTTTTTGACTCTTTCACTTCACATGCTGGCCCCATCAATCTTTTCTGTTGCATCCTTTTTTCCCTATTTCTAGGCATAGGAGCACCCTATGGTTCAGTCTGCTGCCCTTTTTTCTTCATCCATCATCACCTCACTTCATCCATCTCACCTGGTCCCACCGCTTTAAATACTGTTGGGCACTCACACCGCCCACAATTCTATCTCCTGACCAGAAATTGCCCCTGAATTCCAGATATCGAAATGACTACTTGATGTTTCCACTTGGTGGTCCAATAGTTTTCTCAAACTCAAGATATTCAATACAAAACTTTGGATTCCCATTCCCACTGTGGGGGCCTGGAATTGGCCACCCCAAGATATGTCTCTTTGGCATGAGGATTGTTTGGGGCTGGTTACTTTTAATAAAAGCAACTCTGAGGAGTGGAGTTTGCTTGCCCTTTGTTGGGAAACATTTATATTGTAAAGGAAATCTCCATCTGTAAAGTTGTCTCCATCTCTGGACCAGGAAGAAGAGGAGTAACCTTATCTCTAGAAACTCTTAATCAATGGGGAAGGCAAGGACTTAAATCTGCATTTGTTTATTGTGCTTGTCTGGTAACCTCCTGTAACTGACTCCCCTCACCCCCAACATCCTCCTTTGTCTTTAGCTGAATGTGATATTTAAGGTGGGGGCTTCAGCCATTTTGGCGAGTTGCTCAGCTTGCCTGACCTCTCCCATGTATACATGTTATAAAGCTTTGTTTAATTTTCTCCTGCTATTCTGTCTCATGTGAATTTAATTCGTTCTCCGGCCAGAAGAACCCACATTGGGCAGAGGAAATGTCTTCCTCCCCTGCACCACCAAAAAAAGTTCCCACCCCACTCTCCGGTAATGTAGAAGACAACTGTACTTTTTTGTTTCTTAGGTCAACAACTGTAGAGATTATCTTTGACTTCTCTCTCTCACACTCACCTCTTGTCCATCAACCAATGAAGTTGGCTCTACATTAAAAATATAACCAAAATCTTACTGCTTCTCCACTGCCACTACCTTCATCTAAACCACTGCAGTTCTTCCCTACAATAATGCAAAATCATTCCAATTGGTTCATCTTCCACAATTGCTCCCTAACAGCCTACTCTTCAGAGAGCAACTAGTGATAAAATGTAGGATGTCTCTCCTCTGCTCATACCCTTCCAAGATTCCTGTCACACCGTGAATAAAAGCTAGCACCTTTACCATTCCCTATAAAGCCCTACAGAATCATGCCCTCAAATACATCCCTGAACCCATGTCCGACCGTTCTACCAACGTTTGCTGCTCCATTACCTTCAGGGCATTTGCATTTACTATTCCTTCTGCCAGAACGGTCTTTTCCTTGAGGTCTACGTGGCTGACTCCCTCAAGATCTTCAGATCTCTGTTCAACCTACACCTTACAAGGAGGGCCTTCCCTGATGAACCTATATAAAAACACTCTGCTTTACTTCACTTAATAACTTTAATATCAACTGGTATATTTGACCATTGTCTATCTTTTCTGACTAAAAATAAGCTCTGAGAAGGGGAACGGTGTCTGCAGATTCAGTGCTGCATTTCTAGCACCTAGATCAAGCCACTATATTTGTTGAAAGAATGAATGAATCCTATCTAGAAAGAGACGCTAACTATAGGATGTCCTGATGCAGACCCCATATTGGACCTCACATAAACCCCTATTCCAAGACTTCCTGAATACTGCAGTACTACCTCTTTTGGGGTTAACCCTGAAAAGTATATATATAAAAGCATTCAAAAAGTGAAATTCCTGCGCTACATCCTCTTCAATCAAGTTATCTCCATAATATTCAACAAGAACTTAGTCATAGTAGATTGGGAGCCCTCCTAATGGATGACAGTATATCCACTGCTTCACAGAAAAATCAACTTCTCATTTCTTCACTAATCTTGAGATGAAGGCATTTTTTTAGTTTGGCCCTAGAACAGTGTCTGGCACCCAGTGGGCAACTCAGTAATTGATGAGAGAATGAACACATGAAACCCACTGGTAACTGAGGCCTTTCAAGTATTGGAAGACACTATCCATTGCCACCCAGTACTAGCTTCCCTATCTCAGCCTGGCCGCTACCCAATGGTAGTTGCTTCCAGCACCATGCTAGGGCCCAGTCCGCCTCAGGAAATCTCTGGTTCTAGTGACCTCTATCTTAGCCGATTTCTTCATGAAGCAGATTCCAACTAAGGTCCTCAATCCAAGATTTTGAAGTGTTAGCACAAACAGCTGTTTTTCAAAATAGTATTTGAAAAAAGGAGACACCATATCACCATAAGAAGGGCAGAAATGGTTTGGCACGGGTAGATTACCGTCTAAGTGCAAAGGTGTCCACGAGAGTGACCCTGGGAGGTATAAGATTCCAGACAGTCTGCTCGGTGAGGGAGGATGGCCGTTCAGGAAACTGCAAAGCACATTACTCGTATTCATCACTGCACCCCATCCAAGACAATGACGCAGGCACTTTTGCGTAGCCTCACATGCAACTCAAAGTTTCAGAATGTCTGTCTTGTCACTAACCATCGCAAGTAACTGCACTTCTCCCACACCCAGGCCAGCACCCTGGATCCTGGTGATCAGGCACTTGGTTTCCTCCACCCAGCACTGTGTGAAGACCAACCTTGAGGCTGTTCAGTGGGAAAGTAGTGTCATGAGCTCACTTCTGATAAATGTAAACCCAATGCTCTCCTTTGACATTATTTGAAATTTTGAAATAAAACCTATCAAAGCAATGGTAGTTTTAAAGTATGCTTTTTCAAACCACACATGCCCCTTTCTTCCACGTCGAGAATCTGACAGAGCGGGAGACTGTTTATAACCTTACCTATTTGCTGTCTCCACAGCTTCACTGGACCGTTCGTTGTCTCCCACTTCATCAACTGTACTCAAATAAGATTTCACACATAAATAGGAGACTGTTTTAAAGGACATTTATGTTTTTTGGAGAAATACCCTAAGTATTACCTTCAGTACTTGTTAGTATCATATTGCAGGTATGACGGCAGCTTGAATTCAGTTAGCCTTATACAAGAAATGGCATATTTCTATCATTGTAATTTTACTGTAAAGTATGGGTATATTAAAACATATACTTGCAGTTCACAGCCAAAACACATGGATATCAACCATTCTGATTAACGAACACGTGACACCACCTTAGGAGCCCCTATGCCACACCTCCTTCATTGCATTCCTCCACCTCTCCGCCCCAGAGCCACATGCCGAATTTTGTTAATGATTCCTTGTATTACTCTTCTATTGTCTCCCTAACATAGGAATCTCTACTACACACACACACACACAACTTTGCCTGTTTCAGAACTTTATATAAATGGAATAAGACTGTGTGAATTCTGTGACTTGCTTCTTCCAGCCAATGTAATTTTAAGATTCATTTATGTTGCTTGTGCAGTTGGAGTTCTTGTATTTTTAGGGTATATGCACTGCATTGCACAAAAGTCCTCTCTACTGTTGCTGGACATCTGAGCTTTTCCAGTTTTTTGCTATTAGAAGAAATGTTGCCATAAACATTCTTGCAAATGCCTCCTAGTGCAGAGATACAAGTTTCCCTAGTGTATACATACACATTTACTTTATAAAGTAATGTTAGGCTGTTTTCCAAAGTGGTTGTACCAATTTACACCCCTTCTGCTTTTCATTGCACTATGTCCTAACCAGTACTTAGAATTGATGAATTAAACTTCTGCCAATCTTGCAGGTGTGACATGGCACCTGTGATTTTAATATGCATTTCTTGGATTACTAATGAAGTTGACTATCATTCCACATATTTACGGAATATTTGTGTTTTTTCTGTGAAATATCAGTTCATCTGTTGCCCATTTTTCTGTTGGGTTTCAGTAGTTCTCTGATAGATCTGTTGTTTATTATATATTCTCAGTATTAGACCTTGGTCAGTTTTGTGTTTTAAACATCTCCTCCTAGTTTGGGGCTTCTCTTTTCACTCTCTTTGTGGTGTCTTTTAATGAACAGAAGTTCTTAACTTAATGTATTCACATATATCAATCTTCCTCTTTATGATTTGTACTTTTAAGAAATCCTTTTCTAATCCAAGGTCATAAAATTATGTCCTATACTTTCTTCTTAAAACAGCCCTAAGTTCGCCTCTCCCATTAAGTCCACCTAGAATTGCATTTCTATATAGCATTAGGCAAAGATCCTATTTTTTCTATCTCAGTAGAGTCCACGACAACTTCCATTCTAGCATAAATCTAATTTCATATTTATATGGCTTTTGGTCTATGTTGTCCCTGGGCGGTTTGTCTATTCCTGCACCAAGTCTGTAGTATCCTATCACAGGTCTCAGGATCTGAGAGGGCAAGTCTTCCCACCTCTTTCTTGGTTACCATTTGCCTTTAACTCTTACATAAAGTTTAGAGCCAGATTGTTAAGTTCAATAACAAAAAGAAACCAATCTCTTGGGATTTTAGTTGGATTTGAAGTAATGCTAGATCAATGTGGGGGGAACTGACAAATTTACAATACTGACTCATCCTATTCACCAAAATGGTAAGTTCATTGCTTTGGTCTATATTAATGTCTTCCATGAAAGATTTAAAGCTTTCTCCAAGAGGGCTTGTACACTTTTATTATTAAATACTAGCTACTTTATCTCTGGTTTCTATATGGATCTTGTGTTCACAGGGCTTGCTAAACTTTTAATTCTAATAAAAGAATCTGTACTCTTTCATATCAACTCATATTGTCTGTAAATTAATAACCACTAAGTCCCACGGTCACATTCTCCAGGCTGGCTCCTATGACTCTAAAGTGGACTATTGCTTTGATTTTTGGGGGTGTTTTTGGTGAGGAAGATTAGCCCTGAGCTAAGATCTGTGCCAACCTTTCTTTATTTTCATGTGGGTCACTGCCACAGCATGGCTTGCTGAATGGTGTAGGTCCATGCCCGGGATCCAAACCCATGAACCCCAGGCCGCCGAAGCAGAGCATGCGAACTCAACAACCACACCATCAGGACAGCCCCTGGCTTACTGCTTTGTTACTGCATCTTTCTGAATTTGTTTCCTCACCTTTAAGATGAGGAGCCCCAAGAGGAGTGTCTGATGCTTCCATGCAGGAAGACATGGGAAGTGGCAGAACACGTCAGCCTTCCAGCTCTCTCCTCCACATGGCACTCAGTCTTCTTCTTTTGTTTACCTTTCTCAAGGTAGTTTTTGCACATTGCAGTCATTATGAGTGTTGAGTAGGAATTATTTCATTTTCTGGCTCCCAAAGGGCTAAAAGAATATTTCTTGGCCTATCCTCCTTCCTGAATCCCATACTTAGCACGGAGCAGACACTCCAATCTAAAAAAGATAGGATTTCAGCCAGGGTTACAGACAAAGCAGGACTACACAGCTAAGTCAAGCCAGGCCCACTCTACAGCTGCCCCGGGAACTGATTCAGAATGAAAGCAGAATACTCCACACCTCTTCAGATAAATATGTACATTTCTTCAACACATTCTCTAATTAATATCTATGTACAGAAGTACAATATATGTAGGTACAAAATACCTTCCCTTCAAATGACTCTCACTGTGTGCACTGACAAATTTAGAAATGTTTTCAGTGTAAGGAAAAAAAAAAAAAGGTTTCAACTGATTATTAATGGGTTTTATTAACTGATTTCACCAGAATAATCAGGGTATTATTCTTCTTACTTCCTTTTTGTTTGGCTGTGCTGCTGTGACTTACGGACACTGATTAGAAAAGCATCTTTCAGATCTTTCTTGCACACTGGAGCCTGGCTTGGATCTTTCAGTTCTTGTGGTTGCACTTTATCGACTGTGTTACTTTGGGCCTGAAGGCATACACTGAACTGTTTCCTCAATTATAAAAGGGAATTACCAAATCATGACTTACCCTTTAACTCTTACTTAAAGCTATCACTAGATGGCAGCACACTAATATTTTAAAACATTTAAAAGTATTTAAACTACTGCAAAAATCACAAAATATTTAAAAATAAGATACCAGTTTTCACCCCTAAAATTGACAGACTTTTCTAAAGCACCTACTATTGAAAAGAATGTGGAGAAATGTGCATTTTCACTACAGGTGAGGTGAAGGTAATTCAGAGGGTAACCTGATGTGTCAAAAACCTCAAATGTTCCCCCTCATTGAATTAAGCACTCCAAGGAACCACTTTTTGGAAAACAGAAACGTGGATTTAGATTTACATATAAGGATATTCACTGCAGTATCCTTTGTACTAGTCAACAATTTAGTGAAATAACCTGAATACCCAGTGACAAGAACGCATTAAAATTATGATGTAAGTTCAAATGCCAGGTAGCCATTAAAAACACAATTTGTCGATCTTTAATGTGCATATGAGTCACCTGGGGATCTTGTCCAAATGCAGATGCTGACTCCCTGGGTCTGGGGGCCTGGATTTGGCATTTGTCACAAGTTCCAGTCCAGGTGAGCTGACACTGGCAGTCTGAAAGCACACTTTCTGAATAGCAAGCTTTTAGACCATTGAGTGATGTAAGAAAATGCTGATACAGTAAGCACATTCAAATGCTCCCAAATAACCTCCCCATATACCTTCCCTATAAAACTGACTGACCCACACAACACGTGTCCAAGAACTTCTGCTCTAAGTACATTATACTTTTACTAACAGCCAGTTGTGTTTGTTCCTAAACTATGTCAACAGTACTTTCTCCTGTGATTTCATGACTTAATATTCTGTAAACCAATGAAATGCAAGCGCATACAGAACCAGTTCAATGAAAATTGAGGTAAATACTTGGAAAGACTCAACAAAGATGAGTCACTTTAAAAACTGCAGTTGACAACGACATACCACTTCACTGGAAAATAACAAGGGTTGGTCAAGATGTGAGAAAATGAAACTTCATGCATTGCTGGTGGGAACGTAAAATGGCGCAGCTGCTGTGGAAAACGGCTTGAGGGTTCCTCAGAAAGTTAAACATAGAATTACCATATTATCCAGCAATTCCACTTCTAGGTATATACCCAAAAGAACTGCAAACAGGGACTCAAACAGCTATTTGTACACCAACGTTCACAGCAGCATTATTCACCATAACCAAAAGGTAGAAACAACCCAAATGTCTATCAACAGATGAATGGATCAACAAAACGTGGCATACATACAATGGAATATTATTCAGCCATAAAAGGAATGAAATTCTGATACATGCTACAACATGGATGAACCCTGAAAACATTACACTAAGTGAAATAAACCAGTCGTATAGGACTGCGTATTGTATGATTCCACTTACACGAGGTACCAAAAATAGGCAAATCCATAGACAGAAAGTGCAGTATAGGTTGCTAGGGGTTGGAGGTGGGGCAGGAATTGGGAATTGTCGAATGTATACAGAGTTTGTTTGGGATGATGAAAAAATTCTGGAAATGGTGATGGCTGCACATTTTGAGTGTACTTAATGCCACTGAAACGTACACTTAAAAATGGTGAAACTAGCCATTTTTGCATTACGTATTTTACAATTTGAAAGATGCCGCCAAATTAGCTCTTACAACTGTAGTATAAGCTTAAGCTAACAAGATGTGATAGACTTACACTAAAAGGACATTCATCCATTCAACTATACTGAACATCTATGTGTCACCACTGATGTAGGCACTTGGGACTGAGAAAATAAAACAAGATCCTTGCTTTCATGGGCCTTTACATTCTAATGGACAGCAAATATATATTGTACCAGAAAAGATGTATTGTGTTAGGCAGGAAATGCTTGGAAAAATAATAAAGCAGAGCAAGGGGGATAGCAGGTTCCATTCTTCAATAGGAAGGTGAAAGCAAACCTCATTAAGGTAACAGTCACGTGGGTCTTCAAAGCATTCCAGGCAAGAGGAATGGCCCATGCAAAAGCCGAGGGACGGCAGCACGTTAGCTGTATGAAAAACAGGGAGGCCACAGTGGCTAGGATGGAGTAAGCATGGGGACGGTGATGGGAGATCTGCTGAGAGGTAACAGGGGCCAAATCAGGGAGGAATCTTTTAAGTCCTGGAGCTTTACCCTGATAGAAATGGAGAGCCACTGCAGGATTTTGAACAGACATGATAGAAAACTGACAGCTGTTCTGAGAATAGACTGTAGAGAGGCAGAAGCAGAAAGCAGAGACCTATTAGGTATTACTGCAATAATACAGGCAAAGGATGAAAGTAGTACTGAGTCGTCAGATTCCAGGTATTTTCTGATGGTAGACAAAGATCTCCTGACATGTTGGATGTGAGTGTGAGAACAGTCAAGCATGATTTCAGTTTTGGCCTAAGCAATTGAAATGGTGGTGCTGGTGTTAGCTGTTGCACAAGACTGGGCTGGCCAGGTGTTGCGTGGGCAGGAGCAGGTGAGCTCCACCTTGGCATCTGAGATAACTCTTATCCAAGTACAGATGTCCACTAGGCAGTTAAGTCTCCAGTCTGGGAAAAACGTCTAATTTGGAAATAGAAACTTAGGAATGAGAGCATATCAAAATACTTAAAAGCCACGAGGCAGGAAAGAGTGCTACGGAATGGAAAGACGAAGCCTCCTGGAAGTGCCCTGAAAGGGGAAAGGTTAGGGAAGAAAAACTGCAAAGGAGATGGACAGGAATGTAAGGAAGAATGAAAACCTATTAGAATCTTCATTCGTGCCTCCCTGCTTTATCTGCCTATTTATGCTAACTGATCGTCTGATCGACTTCTGAGAGAATGACATGTTGCGTCCTCAGTATGTGAGCAAGCAAGGGGAACACCTGGTGGAAGTTACTTCGGGAGCTTTCTGCCCACGTATCCTCAGGAGGGATGAGGTGTTGTGCCATTCACCCTGCTCCTCTCTTTAGTGTTCACTCACATACTCAGACCGTTCAGAAGGCCATGGACAAGAGGAGATGGTGCACTGCAGACGTCCACAGGTAGGCAGCTTCCAGTGTGCAGATACACAGAGCACGTGCACAAGTCACGTGAAACAGAACAGAGCTTAAGTTCACACATCCGGGGAAGACAGTCGCCAGCAATCCTGGAATAACTTGAGTTGTAAAACAGTGACTTCAACAGATAAGTGTTTAAATGGATCCACTATTAACTGTGAAAAGCCAGCCATCACCAAACTGAGTGAGTAACCTAGCTCCAGTCTTCACTTCAGGCAAAACACTTTCTAATAAACCAAGCAGGTACTTAGGATGAGTTAGACGTTTAGGAAGAGTCACGCATTTTGTGTTTTCATTTAAGGTGATGCCCCCTGCCCCCTGCCCCTCAACTTGGGGAAAGCTGAAGGTAATCAAGTAAAATGAAAACAAGTTTTGGGGAAAGCAGAGCTCAAGTGGTACACAGTGGTCCTCAAATTTCTACTCCGCACTGGGGTGGGGCCAAATTCCTGAGTCAGTGCCAAAAGTTTCCACAAATGTTATGCCCATCTTCTATCTGACAGGACAGCTATCTGTAGTAATTACATAGGTAGAACCTGTGCAAGTATTGATATTTTCAAAAAATGAGAGTAACAAGATACTACTAAGTTGCCACGGCCTGTCACACATCATAAAGTCACAGCATATTCCCAAATGCTGACAGGGAAGGCATCAGTACAGCTTAAGTTAGCACTTCCTGCGGGGGGGTTTAGTTTGGTAACATTCAGCAAATTGCGAAAGAAGCTGATCCGGAATCAAAAATCCATTCTGATTTCGACTCACCATTCTGCTAGTCATAACCTCTCAAGAGCCCACCGGAGAATACTATCCTACAGGGTGATTCAAGAAACTATGGAGGTAAGTTGAAAGAACACTGATGGCAACCTCCCCCCCCACCAAAAAAACAAGGGGTACATGAGTGATTCTATTCTACAGCTGGGGTGACAACCATTAAACTGAAAAGTGATGAAGAGAATTATTAATGCCTTTCCCACCCCACAGCTTGATCCAACTACCGGCCTTCTCCTGGGTGACTGAATGTGTTACTAAGTGGATCACCAACAAAAAATGGAGCCTTCGCTCAGGTAGACTAGCCAAGCCCTGACAATCCTTCTACATACCAACGTCAGTCCTTCTCCCAAACTTAAGCCACGACCCACTGCACAATGCCCTCAACTTCAATTTCAAAGAAAAGTCACTAGGTTTGTCTTAAAATTTCTACGACCTACCCACCGCCCACAAACTTCCACGTATTTTGGTCTATTCTCTTGTTCCCTCCTGAGGACAGGGTGTTTCTCTCACAATCCAAAGCCACTTCCTTTCCTACTACTCACCTCAATGAGTAACAGCCTGTTTCCAAAAACCTGGAAGTTGTGCCTGACTCAGTTTCCCCGTTTACCCACTGTCCACATTCTCCCCGCATTTAGATGGTTTCTTCTCTACTTTATCTGTTACTACAAAGTTATGGCTTTAACCCACATCTTCTAAATTCCAAAACCATACAGCTACATGACTACTTGCTCTCTCTTGGATCTCGAAGGCACTAAATTCACACTATCCGCACATCTTTTTCCAAAGTTCCCATCTCAGACAATGGCACACCCTTCAACAAGCTCTGGTCATCCTTCTCATATCCAAACTTCCAGTTATTATCAATTTTGCCTCCTCTTTCACTCAGTCACCTTTTCTGTGCCTCTATGATCCTATCTGCCTGAAGCCTCTGCTAAGTTTCACTGGTTTACCTCATCTATTCGTTTCCCAATTTAATCTGCAGCCAAGCTTTCTGAAATGCTAATGTAACTGTGACACTTCACACACTCCAGTGGTCCCACAGCATTCTTGGGACAATCTTTAATGTGACTTAGAAGCCCTGCAGCCTTGGCCCTTGCCTATTTCTGGAGCCTCAGACATAATCTATGTTCCTCATTTTCTATTTCAGCCAAACGGGCTGTCTTCCAGTTCCTTCCAATGTGCTCTCTAGTGCCAAAGGCCTTCTGTGCAAACCTCTTTGTCTAGAAGGTACTTCCCTTCCCTCTTCACCAAGCTAAGCCTTATTCCTTCATTAAGATGTCAGTGTAATAACTAAGGAAGTAAACTCTATTTTCTAAAGTTTTCCTATAAGCTGAATGTAGATTTTTGAAAGGTAAAGAATGTATATCTCCCTATCTGGCACTGACAATAGCAGTTGATTGGAACTCACATAAGATGAAAAACCAAGAACGCTCTTAGTAAAATATACAAGGGACAAAGACTTAGGACAAGACAGCATTGGAAACCATTTCTAATTAACATTTCTTGTTTCATGGTAATGGTTAAGAAGTAAATCTAGAAGACTGGGCAAATTGTGTCTACAAATCCTTTATTAAAAAGCGCCCCCCGGCCCCCGCCCCGGGGCTGGCCCCATGGCCGAATGGTTAAGTTCGGTGCTGCGCTGCAGGCGGCCCAGTGTTTCGTTGGTTCGAATCCTGGGCACGGACATGGCACTGCTCATCAAACCATGTTGAGGCGGCGTCCCACATGCCACAACTAGAAGGACCCACAACGAAGAACATACAACTATGTACTGGGGGGCTTTGAGGAAAAAAATTTAAAAATCTTAAAAAAAAAAAAAAAAAAACCCCTTCACTAAGTCAGGCCTTGACCAACTCCTATGGAGCTCTGTGTGGCATCTGGTTAAAAGATGTTCCTTAACAGTCTTTTCTTTCAAGTACTTTCTGCAAGAAGTCTCCATTAACTCAATGCAAGTGAGGATTGGTGAATGCAATCTTCTTTAAAATGTAAACATACAACAAAGAGTGAAAGGGAAACTAACAAAACCTGAACCACAATTTTAATGGCGGCAGGGAAAGAAATCCCAGTAATGGTAACTTATTGTTTCTCATATGGTTATTTCAGCTGTTTAGATTGTTACCTTCAACATACTTTAAGGCACACAGGTGAGAAATCTGGGGCCTGATAAAATACCTGGCACACAAATCCTTAATGAAGTCAAACTTGTTAAAGTACTCTATATTGTTTCCAAGCTAGCTGATGAGATGTTTTTTGCTGCAATCAAGAGACATTTTTACTTGATTAAAGTCTAGTAAAGTTAAGAATTCCTTAAAACTAGACAAACGTTTCCTGAATCTTAGATTTAAGCATAAAACAGCCCAGAAAACTTTCAGGTTTTTAAGTTCTAATTTTAGCCAGATATTGTCGGGTTTAAAAACCATCAAAACACCAATACAGACGAAAATAACCACTATCTAGGAGGCTGGCTTAAAGATAAAATATGGACAACAGTTCAATCTCTGGTATACTGCATACTGCCAAGAAATATGAATTATCCAAACCACGCACAATGGTCAACAAATTAAAATCAAACAAAAAGGACAAACTGCAAAGTATTATCAAAACTGTGTTTTATTTTCAATACAAGATAAATACCATGCTTGTTACTAGTGCAGTTTAAGGCCAACAATGGCCATATAGCAAACTGCTGAACAGTCACCTAAATGCTAAAGAAAGAAAAGACAGAAAGTAAACATTAAACACAAAACTGCAATTACAAACATTTTAATAAAATGGAATGCTTTTTAATAGAAGCTAATATGGAAGTCTAGTTCTCACGGACACCAAAAAGATGTCTGATCAAATATCACCTTACCTTTTGCACAGAAATCTTATTCTGAAGTCACCATAGAGTCAATAGCTAAAATTTTAAGACTTTCTTTGGCCTTCTGGTATTAGACAAATTATTTACAAACTGTGATTCAGTAATTCATGGATACTGGTAATATGATACAATTTTTTTTGTTAAGGGCTTTCCATTAAAAATTGTAAAACAACTTTGTAAGGCTGCACAAGGCTGTAAACTGCTTTGCTAATAGACCAGGGATGAAGACGAGGAAGGAAGAGTAACAGACCTTTTCTTAAGGCTAAAGTCATCAATGTCATAGACGCATTCCTTGGAATACATTATGATTTACCCCAAAGGATCCTTTCCCATAAATACCACCTGAGTACTATAATTTTCAAAGTAAAAAAGTAAACATGAATTCACCATTGTATTTTAAAATAACTTACAGAATGCTGAGAAGTGTTATGCAGTAACAGTGCGACAAAAAGAACATCTTCAAAATGAAATGTTTCTACTAAACGCAGGGTCCGTCCAACTATGGAATGAATGTAAAACATTTACACCCATGGCGGAGTTTTAGGATACTCTCACAGGAATAATTCCCCATACTATTTACTATCCACAGATACCATTTCAAGATTTGTGTGACTTCAATTAAATTCTATCTAATATTTTTAAAGACTCTCATCACAATAGGTTAGTTAATACAGCAGGAAGTCTTTAAAACATGAAAATCTGTCTATACCTAACCTATTGTTTATACATCCCATACGAAAACCACAGTCTAGCTGCATACTCAGAGTGAATGCCAACAACCTGAAATTTTAAAGAAACATTGGTTAAGACAGACCTAAATCATCTGAACAGGACACAATTGCCTGAATATTCTGAATATTCAAAAAACTCATATTGCTTCTTTCTCATGTCAAGAAAGAAGAGTTTAAGAACTTCCTCCCAGAAGCCTAGACATTTTAATACGTTTTCTAGTTCAACTTACAATGAAACTTTAATCCCGAATCTTTCGTTTTCTCTAAATCAAAAATCTCACATTACAAACACAAGGAATGCTATATGTAAGGCCACATCTTAATAAATTTATAATTTTTGGTTGAACATTAAAAAATTAGTCTAAGGCTTCTAAGAGTCAAGTTGCTAAAAAATAAATACACCAGTGTTTAAACTGAAAGTTAATGTAAAAAAAAACACACAAACAACAAAATACACACACTGTAAGAACAGAAAAATAGAATGCTTTGCTACAAAAATCCCACTTAATATATTTTAGCACAAAAATGTCTAATATGTACAATGGATAAGCGTGCATTGAAGTACATACAACTACAGGAAACATTTACAGGCAGCTATGGGATGCAAATGAACTTGAATAAAATTCAAAAGGTAGTTATGTGTAGAACAGCAAGACTCTCAATACTGTATTCTTAGTAAAGATTTAGAACATAAACTTCCTCAAAACAACAAGCTGAAGCTTAAAACAAAAATGGAGCCGTCTTACAAGATACAGAAAATGTAACTATCATTCAGGTGTCGAGAACACTAAACAGAAAGTCTTGTAGTAGCATCTCATTCATAAAACAGTATGTATTTAGGTGATTGGCACATTGAAATACATAAGGGAAAGAGAAAGTTTTTAATCCTTCCAACAATTTTCCCCTTTCACTATAAAATGTTATACAACATTCATTAAAACCTCCATGTTTAAGAACTGACCTTAAACTAGTAAAAAACAAAGTGATATTCTCCACAGGAGAATTAAATGAAAACAATACCTTAAGCTACAATCCATAAGTTATTTGTAAACTCCAAATTGTAGTTAACTGCTTAAGAATATTCTAGGTAAAGGGCCCATTAAATGGACTAAACTATGATCAACAGCCACTGCAACTTAGTCCAAATCTTGCTTTGCAAATTTGACAAAATAAACACTTCTAAATTTACACTGGAATATCCTTCCTGCAACAGATGTCTTTTAACTAAAAGCAGCATGTTCAACTCAGTGTTGCTGCAGAAGCAATACCATTCGGGTGCTGTCTCCCTCCTTCATAACTTTACCAGCTGAAAGGAATGTGGCCACACAGCACTAGTAAACGCTATGGTTTAAAATTAAACTCAAGTTTGTTTTCATACCCACTACAATTATCATTAAGAAGAAATGAAAAGGTTTCTGGGACTCTCTTTTTTTTTGGTGTCTATGTAAAGATTTATCTCTTTGGATTGTTTTTAAACATTGAAAAAGAAAAGAAAGTTTTCCAATAACATCAGCCCATAAACAACAGAAAGGATATGAAAAGTTAAACAAGGCTTGTAATTTTCACCTTTACTGCTATACATTCATGTGTTATCAGGTAGAGAAAGACTTTGTAAAAATTAATTGGTCAAACCAAACAGTTACCTTCTGACATTTAAAAATAATGGACTAGCAGCCAACAATTCTAGCACACTCACATTGTCTGCAACAAGTCACGGAATGAGATCAGCCAAGCAGGGAGAAGAATGACAGAGAATGAATAATTAAAGGTTCCACTGATAAAAAATGAAAAGGTAAACGAAGGATTTAATTAGTACAAAATTTCCAGTTCAAGCACAGTTAGATTTATATGATTCCATTTTAAACTTGTTCAGAGAAAATTTTATTCTCATGGACATTTACTTACCTTTTAAGCTTACTATTAACTAATTTCCCTTGTAATATATTTATGTCCACACTTCTTTGCATTAGGGCATTGCAATTAAAATATAAAAAAGCTAAGAAATGACAAAAACACCACCTATACACAAAACAAGAAAATTGATTTTGATACAACTCTCAAATGTTAAAAAGGCAACTGCATTTTCAACAAGATAGAACACTGAAATTTCTGAGAGCAAGCAGTTCTGATCAATATCAATGGTCCCATGCACAAATACTCCAATAACAATACATTGTAAAATAAAACTGGCAATTATGTGAATAATTGGAAACAGCTGGTTTTGTAAGAACAAGCCTGACCATGGACAAGATGAACGTGCAGAGCTGCAGGGGCAATCTCCGGCGGGCTCTTACAGCTGCACATGACATAACATCTGGGGACCTAAACACTTTAAGCATTGCCCTAAAACTTGGCTATACTTTTTAAATACTAATGTGTATTATCAAAAGATCTCTCAAAGATAATCAGATATTAAAAACAAATTAATTTGCTTGAGGATTTTTAACTCAAATTTCTGAAGTAGTGATTGAGAATGACCTTCCCATAAAAATGCTTAATCAAGTGGACACTGCCTCTGCTAATTTTGCAGTTAAGAACACGTGAGCCAGGTGCTTTTAATGTGGGACTGTATGCAAGGCAGGTTTGAAAGAACCTTTGATTAAGCAAATAACTATAGCATGAATCAATAGGTTGCATGAATATACAGAGAATTCCTTAAACTGGAGATAGGTACACCCAAACTCTCCCATTACACACACAGGAGGATACAACCCAATGTTAATAAACATGACTCCTTCAGAAATCAACAGTAACCGGAAAATAAAACTAAGGCTCTCTTTACTCACATTTGTCTGCTGCACGGCTGTATTTACATTGCCCATGGCTTCAAAAATAAACCATAAGCATTATCAATATAAAACAGCAAATAACTGCTGCATCAAATCAGAACTGTCAAAATATTTCTTCAATGCTAGCAGTTTACAATTAAGCATTTCAGTACATCTGTGTTGTAATTAAGCTGCGTTACTGTAGCAAATAACGTATGGGTTTTTTCTAAAATGTTAAAACCACAACATTTTTTTTGACCCCTAACACATTGACTGGATTGCTATGTCTGTGAAATTTCAGTTTTTACAAGTTTACATACCATTCAGCAAAATCACAAGCTAACTAGGTAAAAACAGCTAGAAAAGCAGAATATAGAAATATTAAGTATCCATGTAATCACCTACTCTAATATCAAAATCAAGGGCAAGAGACAATTAATTAATATGTTTAATTCACTGAACGCAAGATTAGATTGATGCATCTCCAAAACCGCTATTGCAATGCTTCTTTGAAGGACAGTATAAACGTCAGAGTAACAGTATCTTTAGATATTGCTGAACACAAGACTTTCCCTGAGGTGTAAACATCAAATAACTTGAACAGCTTTACACATCAGCCCCATTAAACAGTTTATTACAACACTACATCTATTATAATCAAATTGGTGCTGTTTACAGACATTATCATATGAACATTTTTAACAAGAACAAACTACTATAAAAACAAGCATTTACTTGACTTTTTTCCAATTGCTTGCACATTATAATGGCCAAATGTATATAACCAGTAATAAAGTTGCAAAAGCTATAACTTTTTAAATCACACAGGTTTCTTTCAAATAAAACAGTTAAGCAACATAAAAAATAAAAGTAGAGCTACTGGTTACCATTTATGCAGATTTGCTTTATTCAGATCTATTCCTGTTCATTTTATCCGTGAATCCTTGTGGGTTCAGTTCAGTCACAAGAAGCAAACTGCTGGACAAGCGTCATTTTCCCCCATGAAGACTGTTTTGTCTTGGATGGTGTTCCTCTTCCTTCAGCTGTAATGTGTCAAAATTTGTGATGTAGATTTTGCTATTCCCCATAATACACAGAAAAACGCTGGCTTAACTATACATACACAAGCCGTGCATCTACTTCACCGTTGCGCATTCTAACACAAAGTAAGAATTAACTGAAACAGTAGCTGCCTTTGTGGTGGAGAAATGCTCCCAATTTATGTGATGATTAAAACAGACATTCTGCTTTTGTTCTTGATATTTTTGCCTTACATATTTAATGACTGGAACAGAAATGAAAATATAGCAGCTAGTGTTTCTGTGATGATGGAAACATTTATAAATCATTTTCTAAAGTATGTATACTACAAAAATAAACGAAAAAATGCTCTGATGATTTCAATGTAAATGTTTTCCATTCACCCACATATCAATTCTATGTAATTAACAATTAAATGTGAACTGAATATAAAATGCAATAAATTATTTTACAAATTAGTTGTATTTATTTGACAGCATACAGGAACTTCTGCAAATGTTATAAATCAAATGGTACTCCATGTTACAAAATTTATAAATAAAATTTATAAATGTATAGTTCAGTACGCACATTTAAAGAAATATAATGACATCCACGTACAAATCTTTAGACATAATACAAATTTAAAACATTTACTTTCACTCTATTCCACCTATATTGAAATATCTAATGTAGTATACAAACCAAAAGTAAGCTAAATAGGAATCCACAATGATAAATTTCATTGAAAACTCACATAAAGAAAAAAAGCAATAAATTTGATAAACTAAAATTTCAAGAATACAAAAATACGCACACTTCAGGTAGAGGTTCACAAAAGAAACATTCAATTAACTCAGATATAAGTAATTACTGAAACACCAGAGGGTTAAAATATAAATTCCAAGAGTTATTTCAGTAAGATGATGTAGTGAGAGGCAAAAGGGCATAATATTTAAGGATATTTTGCCAGAAAAGTAATTAAAAAATACTTTTTGCTCTATAATTAAGAGTAATTAATTAGTATGTCAGAACTATAATTTTTATCTTTTATGACTTTTCCTCCCCAACTAGGCTGTAAGCATCGGTACACATAAACATTCACATTGCCTGGCAGTAAAAACCTAAATTTTACAACTGCAAGAAGGAAAGCAGATGTTACAATCCTGAACTTTCTCTTTTAAATAGCTTCTTTTTGTCCTTATTTTTCAAAGAGATATTTAAGCTATTTCTAATGTTACCTTTTATTGTACCTTTATCTTATGCTGATGAAGCTTTTGGTGTAATTATTTCATGGGAAAAAATCTAGAAAGGCAGCTTTCATATGTTTTATTTTTATTATTTGCAATGCCCTTTGAAGAACTGATGTTAAAGTATTAAAGACAGACGAGGAAAATATCCTAATCTGAGGAAATGGATTACTGGGAAATTCATAATTCTTATTGCAAAAGAATGCCCTCTCTCTAGTTTTTTTGTTGTGTTTGGAGGGTTAAAAAAGAGACGTTAGGGGGAAAATTAAAGTCACAGTAAGCAAAAAAAAATACCCAATCCTTCCAAAAAACACACAGCATACACTGCAACTTTCTATCATCTATCACTCCAGTGGGGAATGTTACTACTTTTTATGTAGAGCCCTGTTAGTGAAATGACAACACACATCTTTACCCAGGACGGGGGCACTCATATTTTGTTTGATTATACTTTATAGATAGGTCTTTACTACTAATAAATCTCTCATTTTCACCATACAGACGTAAGATCTGGGGACAGTCTGACAGTTTTAATTTCTGTTTCTAAACACTTTACATTTATCCATTTGGAAATACAAATTTTACAATCTCAAACGGAAGCAAATCTGAAGACAATATAACCCATTTCCAATAACCCAATTTCATATTATAGTCTCAAATTCCTAAGTAGACATCTACATAAACAAAGATATCAAAAAGAAGCTTAAAAGCGACAAATACATTCAATGCTCATGTTTTCAGAATACCATTTGGTCAAACCTGTTATTGTCAAAGCCACACAATTCCTTGCTTTAAGCTATCAGTTATAAAAGGAAGCTCCAGGTAAACAGTTGTTCAAAAACTAAGATGACAAATGGAATCGACAGCTCTTTCATGAAGTCTGTAAAGTGAGCACTAAGTATAATTCCAACACAGAGAAGCACCCGCATTTTGAGATAATATAAGATCAAGCCAATACTAACAACTCGAATTACGAGTGTTTCTGTTAGAAACTTATCTAAGTAAATTTGTTAGCATCAGTGTTTCTAAACTCACGGCAAAGTCATCTTTCAAGTAAAAGATTCAAACATTTATTTGATATGGCTCTTTTCTAAGGTTTTCACAATACAGTGAATTAAAAGGATTCTAACATAATTTTAGAGATGTACTATTCCTCAGTGAAATAAAATTCACTTTTATCTGAAAATTTCTCCTTAAGAGGAATGGAGATGGGTTGGGCAAAAGAAATATAAGTATCTAAATATAAGTTACCTCTTTTTAAAAATCAAAATTCCTTCTTGCATTGACTAGAACATATCACACAAAATTCTGTTTATTGTAGATGTTTACAACAAATTCACCTACTACCAAAGCATTTCATATTTGCATCTTTCTACCTCTGGAGATAGTACTTACCTCATTTTAACTAAAGCCTCTTATTACACTATGAAACACATACATGATTGTTGCTCTAGAAAGTTCACTATTGTAGAAATAAATTTCACCACAGTCAAAGAAAAATTGTCCTCCAAATTTCACAGAACGGACACTTCAAAATAAGCTGTTTATGTGATTTAGAATTCACTGTGAGAGTTAAAACATGCTACCACAGAAAGTAAATTAGTAAATTCGGATAGCATATATGGCACCCTTATCCCTTTTTGGTTGTTAGGTTTTCTTTAAACAATGCTAACTAAATATTCATTCAAAATATTGTATTCAAAACAATCTAATTTACAAACTAAAACAATGGTAGTAAATTTCACACTGAGATGAAGGTGAGAGAGCAAAGTGACTCACACTTGGCACTGATTTTTTTTTAACAGGGAACATTAATCTTTTGTAAACAAAACCATATTCTTAAACCACAGTGAGCAAAAAAAACACTACACATCCATTCAAGGATCACTTCCTACCTCTTACCCTGTCACTTCAATTAAGAGAGCTGTGCAGTCAGACAGATTCTTAGAGTGAAAGAAGTGCAAAACTAGCAGATCCAGGGGAAGTAGAGAAGTTAGGATATATGCGAAACACAAAGAAACACTGGGCCAGACAGTATTAGGCAGATGACCTAAGAGATGCAGAAATAATTTTTAAATCTCATTACCACCATATCATTCATCAGATAATTAAGAGAATTTAATTTTCACATAAGCCTCAAAGCAACACTAAGTCTTAAGGAGATAAAACATTTTAACATAGAAGAAAGAACTTTTCATTCTTTTGGCTTTTGTTTTTCCCAAATTAGTGAAAAGCTATAAACTGAACAAAGAATGCAAAGCACTCTAAATCTTGTGAATAAAAACGAAATCTAAGATGGTAATTATAGCAGAAGAATAACCATACAACAAAAGAAAGTGTAGAGTTCCTTAATCCATATCCCATACATGATACTTAAAAATCTTATCAAAGAAATGGATAATGATTTGAGAATATGTAAAACCTCATATACCAGGGAGAGGAAAAGCATAAAGAGTATTTTAAAAAATAATTTTGTTTCATTACTCTTCAAAACACAAGAAAAACTGAATTGTTCACAGAACTTTGCTAAGTAGGGTTGTTCCAAACAATAAGAGGAACACAACCTAAAAAAATAAAAACTATGAACGTAAAATTATTCTAGAAGTGTACAATCTTAAAACACTAAACAACTTCTGTTTTGCTCAGAGTGGTCTGAGAATAGAGGCAGAGATTACAGAATATGAAGCACAATGTATTTACATACTGAAAATTTACAATACTGATATTCCCATTAAAATGTTATCTATTTGAACTTAGATACTGAATGCTTTTAGAAAAACTAATACATTTTTTAAATGAGAGAATGCAATTAACATTACCAACAGTTCAAACACAAAAAAATTAAGATGGGACAGACATAAACACCTTGCCAACATCATTAAGTTTCCAGTTAGATTAAGAACTTGCCCGTTTAGCCATTCATCACCACTTTAATAATAGATTACATTACTGTTTAATGTACAGACTTACTGACATTCACTGACATTAGCTTCCAAGTTGCTCTTATTTCATTTCGCCCATTTAAGATTTACACGAAAGGTCAAAAGGACTCATATTTAAAAACTTCTAAAATGGCCAACAGACCTTATTATGATGGTGATTAAATGTGCAGATAGTTTTCTGTTTAAAAAAGTTTTTAACTTGAATATATTTAGTCCCAGCCCCCACCTCTTTATTCATGTCTACATCCACAATAAATACTGTTCGGTATAGCAAAGGTACACAATATTCCAAGATAACAGAATTTTTTGCACTGGAAATGCTTACGTAAAATTTTGCTTGGATGAAGGCACATAACAATATTACAACTCAATTCTGATTAATGTACAAACAAAACATGGGAATTTGGGTATGGTACACATCAGTGATTAAGAGAAAATGTCAACAATAGTCTGCAAGTTAGAAATTCACAGTTAATGTCTGAATGTAATGAAACTCAAGCCATGATATAGTTAGGTGTACCCATTACTAGAAATGTAATGTTAGTCAATTCAAAGTATTTAAAAAAAACAACAGACTTCTCAAGAAGGAGTTTATGTGGTTGACTATGCTAGTTTAACTGAAACCAGTAGGAAAACTTATTAATTAACGTTGGGTATAAACTGGTTCGGAAGCCCCTTGATGGGCACATCCAACCCTGGAGATGACTGAAAATATATGCAAGTTTCGTTATCATGTCTTAGCTAACTAGAAGCTTGCTGATAATTGACAAAGTTGAAACAAAAACATAACTTGTAGGACCTGAATCTTACTATAAATGACATAGCTGATAGTGTTACACATTTCAAGTAGTAAGTTGGCCACAATTCACCTTAAACAACTGATGGTCATTGAGAATTTTTCCTAAGATGGGATCAGATCTATTCAACCCAAGGGGAAAAGAAGCTATATATTGAAAATTTAGTGTTTAGATTTACATAACACAACATTCAATTCTTACATCCAGAAGCAGCATCAATTTCAATAAGCTTAGTTTTAAAAGTGAAAGATGTTTTGCCTTAAAGAAATGTTTTGAGATTTATATTAAGTTCTGTAATACAATACATGTAGAAGTATTTTAAAATTAAAGTTTTGATAAATATTCAAGATGCATACTTAAATGCAAGGAAAATTATTAAAACTGGTCTTTTCACTTCAAAAAGCCCTTAAAACTCTAAGTAATGTAATAGCTTATTTGTGTACCATAAAAATAAGATTTACATGCTTATTTTCTAAATAGTATTCAAAAGGAATCTCATTTGATGAAATGTATCTATTATAGTTAAAGGAACTGCTATTCTATCAGAGAATTACATACACTCAATAAAGTCTTTGATTTTGCCCACAACAATTTAAATGCTAACAATTACCATGACTGAATTTTCAATGTTTCCTGTGATTAATGAAGAATACTCGTGTCAAGAGCAGTTACCTAAAAGGGGTATGTTTTAGCCTAATTTAATTTGGACTGCCACCAATATAGAAGAAAAAAATACCTGTTTACAGAATAACCTTTGTGCCACATGCACAAGCCTTACAGCGCCCTCCCCCAACCTTTCACATGAATAAATGCTGTTCACAAATATAAAAATAAAATTACATGTGGAAATGAAGTATAAACAGACAATCCCTCCCACTTCATGAAAAATGTACACAAGAAATAGTTTTAAAATACAGAAAAAAAAGGACACAATGATTATGGTTTATGAATGAAACAAAGAAAAATTATTTCAAGGTTATTCTAACCTGGAATGTATGATTTGATACAATTTAAAGTTCTTATATATGGACTACCCTGACCCATTTTAATTAAGTTTTGTATCTTTTTTGCAAATTAAAGGATACTATTTCTCTTCTTTTTTTATTATTTTTTTTGGTGAAGAAGACTGTCCCTGAGCTGACATCTGTTGCCAATCTTCTGCCTTTTGGTTGAGGAAGATTGTCCCTGAGCTAACATCTGTGCCAACCTTCCCCTATTTTTTGCATGTGGGTCACCCCCACAGCATGGCTTGGCAGTGTGTAGATCCGCCCCTGGGATCTGAACCCACAAACCATGGGCTGCCGAAGCACAGTGCACAAACTTAACTACACCACAGGGCCAGCCCCTATTTCTCATCTTTTAAAAACAAAAACCAGATGCCAGGAAAAGTTTCTTTTCTAAAAAAATTTTTTTTTAAAGTAGAAAATCTCCTTCAATGCTGAGAAGCCATCCTCTTGTATTATAAACTATCACAGAGTTAGATTTTCTTTAGAAGTTTAGGGATAAATGAAGTTAGTTCAGGAGAGAAACTAAATTTAATTTTAGAAGTCCAAGCAGATTATATATAGATAAATATATGAATTAACTCCCCGTGTTTTATATTTTAAATCACATGCAAACTATGTATGTGATTAAAAGAATTCCAATTTTTGGATTTCAGAAGTAGACAATGAGTCCTCTTGAATATTTTCTTGCTTTCTTAAGAACATTAACAATCTGAAACCTAAAAGTTGTAACTTAGTAATACAATTTCACGGATAAGAGGCCAAACTTTTTACCTGTCATTACTTACCTGTCATTTGGCTCAGATGTTTCCAGATTAAATTCGGAACAAGTAGCTGGACCATTTAAAATGTAGGTATATACTGTATAAACAACAGCCTTGGAGTCACAATTCCTGTTTATAATACACATGCTGACACAACAGGAACAAGGCATACCCACCTCCTAGCGATGACGATACTCGCGCTCGCGGTCACGCTCTCGGTCTCGGTCACGATCGCGGTCCCGGTGTCTCTCTCGTTCTCTGCTTCTCTCTCTATAATAATCATCATGACGATCTCTACTACGGGACTTATGACGTCGACTCTTTTCTCGTGATCTACTATGGTCCCTCTCTCTTGATCGTTCACGTCTTCTAAAAGAAATTACTGGATTAATGCTCTCCAAACCTAGACAGCTTAAAAAGATGTTAAATATTTTGGTATTTAAAAATACCTAAGAAGGGAAAAAATTCTTTATAAATGTAGTTTAGACTTACAAAATCATGAAATGTCAATAATGCCTTAGCAACTCACCCTCAAGCATGAACCAGAAATTCCATTTTTTAAAATATGCACCCAAAAATTGGGAACCAGACACACCAGGGCAATGCACCATATCATCTATTACACCTAATATAACTAGTAGCCTAAAACAGACATGTAGCATTTACAGAATGAAAAATAGAAAGATAAAGGAGAGAAAATTTTAAAGGACTTGTGTTTCAAGCTAAAGAACATAGAGAAGGTAGTTTTTTAGATACAGAATTCATGAAATCACTCAATATACACAATGGGACTTTACATAAAAATTACCACCCATTAACAGAGGTTACCTAAACTTATTTATGTATCAATTTTACATTGATAACTACAAAAGTATGGTTCATCATGAGTACTATTCCACTAAGAAACTTCCTAATAACATATACATATGTTTGCTGGGGCATGGGGGGGGCGTGGTGGGAAGCAGGAGAAATCTAGTAATTATGACCACTAGAAAAGTTTGGGATACTATTCACACTGTTATTTAAAAATGAGAACTGTTTCCTGAGCTATCGTTTTTCCAAAAAAACCAGACAATTTAACCAAAGTATGCTGCCTAAAATACTTCTGGAAATTCTGCTGTGCTAAATTCTGAAATTCACAATAAGGAAATAATTAAATCTCTATCTTTTTTTTTTTAAGATTTTGTTTTTTCCTTTTTCTCCCCAAAGCCCCCCGGTACATAGTTGTGCATTCTTAGTTGTGGGTCCTTCTAGTTGTGGCATGTGGGACACCGCCTCAGTGTGGTTTGATGAGCAGTGCCATGTCCGCACCCAGGATTCGAACTGATGAAACACTGGGCTGCCTGCAGCGCAGCACGCGAACTTAACCACTCGGCCACCGGGCCAGCCCCGTAAATCTCCATCTTGTATTTTGCACCAGACAGCTAGACTTAGCAAACATTACTAGGCGCTAAGCTCCTTGATCAAGGTAGAAGTTCTTACTTTGGACTTAAAAAGTTAAAACGACCATACAAGATTTCTGTTTGGATATATAAGAACTTTACACTGGGTCAAGAAGGTAGCAAAGTTGGAGACCATGACAAAGACAAGCGCCTCTCCCTTAATTTAATGAAGACGACTTTACCACCAAGGAAAGCACAGTGAAAAGAGATGTAAGAATATCATGGAAATACTAAAGATCTACCTTCCAAAAATATGTAAAACTTCAAGGTTAGCAGTAATGCTACAAAAATGAATTACCTAATTAAAAAACCATGAACAGATCATTCATTCATTCATTCATTCATTCCCTTGTTCAAGAAATATCTATTTAGCAACACTCAGTACCAAGCACTGTTTAGTCAGTAGAAGTATTATAGTGAACAGGTCGGGTAAGGCCTCTTCCATCTTTCAACATGTGTTCTAGTGAAAAGTGCATTAATAATAAGAATAGATTAAGTGCTGTGAAAAAATACAACATGACAGAATAACCTGGGAGAAGACCCCTCCTAGGAAGTTAGACTGAGTTGAGGCATGAAGGATAAGAAGCCAACTATGTGCAGAGGAAGGGAAAAGAGCCGCCAGCAGGTTTATCAAGCACAAAGACAGCGAGGTGGTCCAGTGCTTGACGTGTCGGGAGGAAGTGAAGGGAGACCAGCGTGGGTGCAGAGAAGTGAGCAAGGGGCGAGGCCCGACAAGGCTGAACAGTGGGGTAGGGACCACACCACACAGCGCCCCAAGGCTCACAGTCTTATTCTAAGAGGAAATGGAAACCTTGGAAGGGTTTTAAGCAAACACCTGACATTTGATTTAGAGTTAAAAAAACAACAAAAAACAACTAGCTGCTGAGTAAACAGTAATAAGAAAATCAAAGTCCTATTTTAAAGTCCCAAACACAAAATTTTTCCTACTTGTAAAGAGCGGTTTTAAACAGACATGAGACAGGAAAGTTTTACCTTGATCCAGAACCGTAAGACTTGGATTCAATTCCATGAAGGCAATCTTGCAAAGAGCTAATAAGGACTTTGCAACGATCATCGGCAGATACTTTAGACTGTTTAATTAAAGAAATCGCAGTTACCAGTGTCTCAATAGCACTCCCATAATCACCTATGAGGGAAGGAGAGGGCTAAAGTCAAATAAATTTTGTTTTCAAAACACCACCAAACCACTTGTGCTAAGAGTGATAACGTGTTTTACAGAAGGAGTGCCCTTTCACGTGACTACAGAGATGTAATTCTTTTACTGTTTCACCATGTGGAAAAGGCTTCCATGCGCATGGAGTCAGCAAAGTTTGTTATTACCGCTGTGTGAAGCAGGTTACCATTTTGTAAACACGAGAATAAATGAGCTGCCTTACGGCCCCTGAGCCACTAAATGTCAGGACTAAGATTTAAATTTTCACCTAAAAATGTAAAATTAGAGGTCTCTCCACTACACTCTAACATACAGCTTCCTTCAAAGCCTTTTAAATAAAGTATAGGTAATGAGTCGGAAATATAAAAATAACTACTACATGTAAATGACTCATCTTCAAGATTGTACTTAAAGTTTTAGGTCATTCCTAACAACATACATGAGAAATATTAATACAGGAAGAAATATACAAACCAGCACTGGCATCAGACACAGCTCTTGAAATAGCACTGCTTGAGATTGCCCTATTTCTATTCATGATTTCTTCAAACTCAGCTTCACTCAATGGTGTTCTTGCAGTATCCATTTCCCTATAAAATCAAAAAAACCTTAAATCGCACTCAACAGATTTTCTAAGTTAGTCATAACAGCACAAGCAATTCATACTGGTTGCTTTTGACGAGTGCGTTAGGGCTAGCAGTTACTTTTCCAGATCGAAGCGTGCTATTTCTCCTATGAAGACAGTTAAGTCCAAGCAAAATTCTCTTACACTACTATCTTTCAGCTGAAATAAAGCAGCAACTCAGAAACCTTGTCTTCCTGGAGGCCAGAAATGACATACTTACATATCTACAGTGTAATATTTTTCAGAGTCATACAAAAACAGATAACAAATTGCTCTGATGAATACATAACATAATATCTGAAAAATAAAAGGTACTCAATAAGTGTAAATATTTGTTGAAAAAAATGAACAAATGCCAAGATTTTCTAAAGCTGCTTAACAACATTAAAAACTGTACATGTACAGTCAGGAAAAGGTGAACTTTTCGCCATCTTATTTACTCATTACTAGGTAGGACACTGAGTTGAGGCGAGCAGTAGCAGTTCATTCTACTGAAATGAGGAAACAGCTAATCTAACCATTTGCATGCAGATAAGATATTATTGTTATTCCCCAAACTTTATAAACATCCTGACCGAACTACAAGCTGTTCCAAGTTCATGCATGACTTCAACTAAATGCTAACTCGTGCCCATCGTACCCCCTAAAAAAAATCACAACTAAGATACTCAGTTTTCTCCAATTTTCAAGAAAAAACTAGTCAATAATAGACCGCCCCCTGCCCCAGATTCTTGAAAATCTGATACTGCAGAAAGTCCAGCATGTTAGGAAAAGGCTTTGAGACTCCAATTTTAAACTGTCCAACCAAGTCACCTAACCCCTCCTACACAGTGAGGGTGAACACCGGACACGCAGCTGCTCACTGGAATGAGAGTGAACAGAACAAGTTACACCAGCTCAGCAGCTACACAACATTTTTCTAAAGAAAACAAAACACCGGCAGTCAAAAAGATGGAACTTCTACAGATAGATAACTGTCAATAAACTTTGTTCACATCAAATTTACTCCCGTGGGCCTGTGTAATTGTACAGAATTAGGCAGATGCTCAAATTCATTATTAGACAAACTGAAATACAAAGTAGCTTAATGCTGACAGTTACAGAATACAAAATCAAATGGTAAACTGAAAAATTGAAGGGTATGGGGCTGGCCCTGTGGCCTAGTGGTTAAATTTGGCACAACTCAGCTTCGGCAGCCCAGGTTCACAGGTTCGGATCCCAGGTGTGGGTCTACACCACTCATCAGCCATGCTGTGATGGTGACCCACATACAAAATAGAGGAAGACTGGCACAGACGTTAGCTCAGGGCCAATCTTCTCAGCAAAATAAACAAATAAATAAAATTGAAAGGCACAAATTAAGACAGTTCTTACAGATTATAAACACAAACTCTCCAAATTATGATTTCAGTATGGATCATTTTTAAATTACTCTGGAGGGGGCTAAGAGATCACAAAGTTCAACAGTTTCCATCCAGCTTTTCTCTAAGGATCGCCGTTAATTATTTTAATTTCCATAAAGCCTATGTCTTACAAGCCTTTGTCTACCCAAAAATACTTGTAAATTATTTAATGTTCCCATTTTAATTAAGTTAGTAATTTGCTACTCAAGACTCTTGATCAGCATGAGATCATCGACAGTATCTAACAAACTGATCCAGTATCCAAAACAATGAAAAAAACCTTAGTGTTCTCGTAGTGCCATCAATGGTAAACGAGATTCAGACTTTAAAATTTTAAAAATAGCTCCAGGATCCCAACTGCTCACTTTAATTATCTTTATTAACCACTTTTAACTTAAAAAATGATGGACATGAATCCCAGGATTCAGTGATTTGCCCTAAATCACACGGCGATGTAAGTGGCAGAGCTGGATTATTCCCAACCCTGTTCAGTATGTTTTTCACCATATCATAACCACCTCTTCTAACAGGAAGAGGAAGCAACACAGAAAATTAAATATTTGAGGAAAAGGCCATAATTTAAAAAAATAAAAAAACCTTAGCAATGGAGCGGCGAGTATCTTTTATTGATCAAATACAAATATACCAAGTTTACTTTCACAGCTATGTGCTAACTTACCTTCCAGGAGGTCCATAGTCACCCCTATCATATGGCGGAGGCCGGCCATACGGATCTGTCGGTGGTGGACCCCGGCTATCTGATGTAGGCATGCCGCTGTTGGTTGGTGGAGGAAAGAAAGCCGGGTTCACATGTGGAGCTGGCGGTGGAGCACCTGGAGGTGGTCCAGGAAGATGCGGAGGAGGAGCAAGCGTAAGGGGTGGCCCAAGAGGGCCAGGTGGGCGAGGTGGAAAGGGGCCTGGAGGTGGAGGTGGTCCCTGTTGTGGAGGTGGTGGACCAGGAGGGGGGCCGTAGCCTGGAACTGGAGGTGGAGGACCAGGAGGAAGCGGACCCAATGGAGGCTGCCCAAAAGGTTGTCCAGGAAAAAGAACTGGTGGTGGAGGGCGATCTCCTCGATTAGGAGGACCAGCTAAAGGAGGCGGCAGAACCTGACCAGGAGGTGGAGGACCTGGTGGACCAGGTGGGCCTGGAGGACCTAAGGGTGGACGCGGTGGAGTCTGTCCAGCTATAGAATAGAGAGAGAGAGAGAGAGAGAGAGAGAAACACTTCAATAAAGTATTTTAACCTTTATGCCAAGATTATACTTTTAAAGCGTAACTCATAGACCAAGATTCTTTCTCTTTAAATGAAACTCATACGGTAAATGCTACACTAACAACTACAAAGGTGATGTATAGCCTTACAAATTTAACTAGCTCAATTTGTGCTTAAGAAAAATTATTAAAACAAAAACTTTAATAAAGATTACAATGCTTAGAGATAGTTTCCATCTTTCAGCGTATACACTTCTCACAGTGAAATCACCCACCTTATAGTCTACTCTGATGCCAAGCTAGAAAGTGAAACAAGGAAAAATGGTCTTGAAAGGATTTTTTAAGAGGTAAGAAAATAAGACGGATGTAAATATTCTATATATAAGTCAAGCAAGTTTGGAGAAAAATAAAGACCTTTTAGGCCAAAAATGGGTATTTCCTCTATGCTGTGCCCCATATGCCATGGAATCCTAGTTTCCAGGAACAAAGGCCGAGTTCCTTTAACAAGATGCTTGATCAAATTTCCTGGATTCCAAAAATAGCATAACAAGGAGAGTAAGTCACATTAATAATGCATTACTTGAAAAAGAGAGAAAAGGAAAAGAGGTATTAGGTAGACATTTTATCCATGGTAATTTAAGAAAAATTTTACCTGGAAAAGGTGGGGGTGGCCCTCCTGGTCCTGCTGGCCCAGGAAATCTGTCCCCACCGGGAACAGCCCCTGGAAAACGGCCCCGTCCTCTACCACCTTGTGGAAATGCTGCTCGTGAACTGCCTCCTGGAGGACCAGCTTTACCTTCCCCAGACATTTGTCCTGATTGTGTAGCTGCAAATATCCAAATACTCATAAATAGCATTGATTAAAATAGTTCTCTGAAATGTAACCACTGTTATTAGAAATAACGCTATTTCAAAGTTCATTTATACTATACACTAACTTGCAAATGCCTTGGGCCTGTCCAAACTCCATGAGAAACACTGGTTAGGAAAACACTCACATATATTTAAGTTCTTTCAAAATCTCAAAACATTCAGGCTTAAACGTATTTCCAATGAGCAAATACGAGTTAGTTTCAAAATACCAGTACTCTGCAGCAGCCCAGACCGAAATTCTCCAACAGAAATCTTAATTTCAGTAAGCACAGACCATTTAAATTTTGTAACATATTCTTCAGTTAAATCTTAAGGGCTAAAACATTAAAAGAAAAACAACCACGTGAATTTCTGTTAATTACGTGATCATTCATCTTATCTCTAAGTGGTAACATTCCTAAGTGTGTAATGGCAAATCTTCTCCACAACCATTTTACCAAGGGGTGAAAGGCCTTGGTGCCCAGCATAAAGTCAATGAATATTTTCTGATTATTAGTGATTTCTCCCCCATAACACACATCCTTCAACCTAAGGGTCAGAATGCAGATCTTCCTTTCTCTAGGATGGGAACGACAGGACAAGAATGGCAGGGCTATAAACCTTGCACACTGTTGAATAATACTGGGTCTGTGACATACAGAGAAAAATGGAGTATATTTCTAGTACACGGGATCACAGTCATAACCAGTAACTAAATCAAATTCAAAGCATGGACTTTTTAAAATGGATTCTCCAATGAACTAAATATTAAGATGACTTTTCTAGTAATAACATCTAACAAATGCTAGCAACATTGATTAAATGCACATCTTTAATTAAAACCTCTAAGGGGTTGCTTACTTTTCCTGGACTGCATTTCAAATTGACTCAGGAACTGTTTATTGCATGGAGTTACAACAGGATTCTGACCATGAAGTTCTCTTTTAGGCAACAGATCCATTAACTTTTTTGAGGATGCTTCAGATCCAACACCAACAAGGGCAAACCTAAAAGATGTTTAAAAGGGTGAGGGTCAAACCTGAGAAGGGTTAATAACGCTACTGCAATTAAAACGGATATGGCCTTAATTTACTTTTATCTAAGAAAACTGAAAATATTTCTTAAAATAAAATTATACAAGTTCACACTTTCATCTTTAACTTTTTTATAGCAACATACCATACAATTCACTCATTTAAAGTATACAATTCAGTGGTTTCTAGTATATTCAGTTTTACAACCACCAATACAACCAATTTTAGAAGACTTTCATCACCCCAAAATGAGAACCCACAGCAATTAGCTCTCACTCCATTTCCTCCCATCCCCCAACTCTAAGGAATGACGAATCCACTTTCTGTCCCTATAGATTTGCCAGTTCTGGACATTTCACATACATGGAATCATACAATATGTGGTCCTTTGTGACTGGCTTCTTTCACTTAGTGTAATGTTTTCAAAGTGTATGCATGTTGCAGCATATATCAGTACTTAATTTCTTTTTATGGCTGAATAACATTCCATTAAACGAATATACCACATTTTAAAAATCCATTCAGCAGTTGATGGACATTTGGGTTGTTTCCACTTTTTGGTTATTATGAACAACACTACTATGAAAAGATGCTCAACACCATTAACTATCAGGGAAATGTAAATGAAACCACAATGAGACACCATTTCACACCCACTAGAACGACTATAATCAAACAGACAATTAACAGGTGTCGGTGAGGATGTGCAGAAACCGGAGCCCTCATACACCGCTGGTGGGAACGCAGAAAGGCACAGCCACTTTCACAAACAATCTGGCAGTTCCTCAAAAGGTTAAACATAGACTCTGACACACAATCCAATAATTACACTCCTGGGTATATACACATACCTAACAGAACTAAAAACATATGTTCATGCAAAGCTGGTACGTGAATATTCATAGGGGCATTACTGATAATAGCAAAAGTGGAAACAACCCCACTGTCAATCAAATGCCGGATAAAATAGAAAAATGTGGTATATCCATATAACAGAGTATTATTTAGCCATACAAAGTCCTAAGAACTGAAACATGCTACAACATTGACGAACCGTGAAAACCTTGAAACTAAGTGAAAGCAGTCAGTCATGTGGGACCACATATTGTATGATTCCATTTATAGGAAATGTTCAGAACAGGCAAATCCAGAGACAGACTGCCAGTGGGTACGGGACTCCTCTTTGGGGTGGTGCAATTTTCTGGAATTAGACAGCAGAGGTGGTTGCACAATCCTGAAAATACACTAAAAACCACTGACCTAACCGAAGACCTTAAAAGAGCAAACTTTACGGTACGCGATTTATATCTTAGTAAGAAAGAAAGATTAAAACAGAAAAAAATGAGTGACTACCAATTCATATAGTTACAGGATATTCTAGGTTACTCTCAGAAAGGTGCTCAGGAGCTTCGAACCCTTTTTTCCCTAATGTTCAAGATGGCCCTTTAATTAGATCCCTTATTCCAGCCAACAAACAAGTTGTTTGACTCAAGATTATCTTGGGTCACAACATTTACAAACTATTTAATGAATTCATTAATTCAACAAATATTTATTGAGCACCACCTCCTGCATGCCAGGCTCCATTCTATGGCCTGGGATACAACAGTTAACAGAACAAATCCCTGCTTTCATGGAGCTTACATTCTAGCAGGAGACAAGACAATAAACAAGTAACATACACAATAATAAAGGAAAAATAAAGGAAGGAAACAGTGCTGGGAGCAGAAGGGACTTCGCAGCGGTCAGGGACGAACTCTTTAAACAGAGGACTGAGTGAAGTGAGAGAGAGATCCAGGTGGGTATCGGGGGAATGTAAACCAAGAAGGAAAAACTGCTCAAGTCCTGAGTAGGAATGTGTTGAGGAACAACAGAGAGACGAATGTGGCCAAACCGGCCAAGGAAGGTGAAGGGAGGTAGAAGACAGGTCAGAGGTGGCAGGATCAGACCCCAAAGTGCCTGGTAGGCTGCAGATTCCAGCTTGTACTCTGAGTGAGACAGGAAGACATGAGAAGACTCAGCACACGAATATTGATGCCACTTTTTTTCAACCTCTACTATGTGTCATACAGATGTAGGGGATTAGGGTGGAAGCAGAACACCAAGTAGAAGGCTACTGCAAAAGTTCAGTTAACAGAGAACAATGGCTCAGACCAGGGAGTAGAAGTGAAGTGTGTGAGAAGTGGTCAGACTCTGCATACATATTTTATGTATATTTATGAAAATATTCTTAGTTAGCATAAACTGTACAGAGACCAACATAAAATAAACATATTCTTCATTCTTCTGCATCCAGCAATTTGTCTTAAAAAAAAATTCCAAAATCTGCACTTGAAGATTTATATAAATGAAACCTGCTACATTATTTATTTTTAATTTTTCTTTTCTATTTTTTTTAAAAGATTTTATTTTTTCCTTTTTCTCCCCAAAGCTCCCCCATACATAGCTGTGTATTTTTAGTTGTGGGTCCTTCTAGTTGTGGCATGTGGGACGCTGCCTCAGCATGGCTTGATGAGCAGTGCCATGTCCAAGCCCAGGATCCGAACTGGCAAAACCCTGGGCCGCGGAAGCGGAGTGCAAACCTAACCACTCCATCATGGGGCCAGTCCCTACATTATCTATGATAGGCAAAAACTGGAAACAACCCAAATAACCAAAAATAAGGATGGTAAAATAAACTACAGTAGCATACAAAGTATGACGGAAAGAACTAGACATTAGAGAGGATGTATATTTACTGACAAATATTTGTTTTATTCCTTGTGTTATAAAATGTGAATTGTAATCCTGGTGGGTTTTTTTGCAATAAAAATATAAGTAGTAGGAAAAACCCTGAAAATATATTCACTAAAATGTTAAGAGTGATCATCTACAGATGGTGAGATTGTGGCTTTTTATTTTCTTACTTTTGGACATCTGTATTTTATAATGTTCCTATAATGATCCTACCTCGTTTGTATAATTTAACAGCCTAAGAAAATAAAGCACAACATCTATGTTCCTCATGTTATTCTCCAGTTGCTCATCTTCCCCCATCCCTTAATCACTGGGATAGTAACGCTTCTTCAAACTGTCATTTCAATAATCATTTCCATCACAGATGGAGAAAACTCAGGAAAATTAAAGAACAGACCTAATCTGCCCACACTTCCAGCTCCACTAGTTTTAGCGAGCTAGATCAAAGAGGAAGTGAAATGATTACAAAGCTTTGCCCAAGAAACTCCTGCCAATGTGGATAAAGCATCTTACACATGCAGACAGTTAGCATTACCTTTAAGGAAAGTTACCCCCAAAATTGTAAGCACTAGCTACTAACTCATACTAAGAATAAAAACAGAATTAAAATTCTTACCCCTTTGACTGGCCATTTGCCCGATTTTCAAAAAATTTTATCTCCAAAATATCATTTACTCCCAGAGAATGAACTGCTTCAGTTAAATCTTCATCTGTTGTCCACTGCAAGACATTTCCCCCTCATTAACCATCAAAACATATCCAAGATGTTTACTGCTTAGTTTGTAAGAGTAAACTCAGAATAAACAAGAGAAAACGAATGCTCAGTGCAAATCTAAGTGCGGTTACTGCCAGCCAGTCTCCAATTTTTAAACAGCACAAAAGCACCTGAGGATGTAACTTCATCCCTTGACAGTTTTGGAAATCAGAAGGTACACACCCTTAGACATAAGACAGATGTTTTATTCTTAAAGAGTTTCTGATCTCTTCCATCTTTAAACTGCTATGATTTTAAATTTTCAGTAAAACCAATCTCACTTGTCACTTCCTCTCCCTAAAGGAAATTATTTGGGGAAATAAATCCCATCTTATGTTTGAATATAAGATGAAAAGAAGAAAACCTAATATGTACTGAGTACCTACCATGTACTTAGTAGTATCAAATACTTAACTCTGAAAACAATCCTGTAAGTCTTATTATGATTCCCATTTTACACATGATGCAATAGACTAATTACAATGACTAACTGCATCATGTGTAAAATGCAACAGACTAATACAGAGCACCAACAGAGCAGCTAAGATTCAAAGTCTTCCTTAGCAACCACGCTCTCCATAACTACACTGCTAGCGTCTCCAATATTATAAAATTGCTCAGACTGGGTGGTGGGGGATCAGTCAATTAGTTTTTTAAAAAATTTAAACATTTTAAAATAAAATGCTATTAAGGAAGTGGAAGGGTGACAAGTTTTGCTATCTAGACAATTTTTAAAATTTCAAGTATATGTAACAGATGTTTCTAAGTAGAGATGTAAAAATTCTATAGGACTGTTTTAGTGAATATTTAAGATTTAATGCTAATAAAATTATAAATAGATACATCGAACATCTAGTTAATGAAACTCCCAACCAATCATCTTATATTCTCAAAAACCACCCAAATTAAAATAAAATGTATATAGTAGTACTTCCATAAAACAGATTTCAAATGTAAGAGCAGAAATGACACTGAACAAGTCTGTGTTAAGTAGATAATGAAAGCTTTTTAAAACCAGGAGTTTTTGTCTCTTTCCTTCTACAGTTCTAAATCCTGATGAGAGCTTATGTGAGCATTTTTCTTTGTAAAATTGGGATACTTGAAGTGCAGTAGTAGTAAGGTAAAAAAAAAAAAAAAAAGTGATTTGAAGACAAAATAATTGAACTATATTTAACTGGAATCTCTACCAAAACAAGCGGAATGACCACAAAATCCAAAACTAAGAAGATGTGGAATTTACGATGTTGTAAATGTACCTGTATTTCCTTCCTCACTGTGCATGCAAGCATACAAAACAACGAATCCAGTAACTTCAAATTCTCATTTTTATAGAACTGGAGAAAAACATTAACTACTGGAACAGTTCAAAACCAATCAGCAATAATTAAGTGCTTTGTTAAGCTTACTTACCCACGTTAGATTTCCAATGTACAAAGCAATTCTCTTCCCGGTGTACGTATAGACAACGTTCGGTGCTGCTCCCTTACCCACGTCGTCACCAACGGTTGGTGGGAGAGTATCCATGTAATCCCTGTCTTCGGGGGCATCTCCATTATTTGCAGATGGAGAGATGACATCATCATACAAATCTATCTGATCATGCCCACCATATTCAGCTTCCTGAGATACAGAAATAATGCTCTAGATTATATAACAGTCAGACTATTCATTCAACTATTTTGTCTGAAAAACCTGGTAGAAGATAGAAAAAAGCCCAAAGACCCCAGTACAAATCTTCTCTCACTTTATGCCATAAATGGATTCTTGAACAGCGATGTAAAGTTAACTTCCACACAAAGAAGCGTATTTCCCCACTGACATTTATTATAGTGTAGGAAATAATGTTTGGGAAACATTTTCTCTGGGAAAAGAATGGCATGTAGACAAAGTAATATAAAGCCCTCCTTGGAAGTAAAATGTTAAAGTAAAAGTAATAATACACGAACGCAAATAGATGAGCTTTGAAAAAAACTGACAATATCACAAACAAAAATCAGAGCCATTACAAATCTTTAATATTTGGCTGCAGAAAAATACAACTTATTTTCTATGGTGTCCAGGATCTTGCTTCCCTACCCTGTGAAAGCTATTAGTTTTAGAAAAAAGCAGGGTGAGCTAAGCCATAAGGAAGGGATGAAGAAACGTGGGTAGGTAAATAATTCCAAATGTTGTAACAAATAAACAAAGGAAAGAGAAACAATGAATAAAATAAAGGTAAAACTATCCAAATTAGTATCTAGGAGTAGTTTTATTATTCTCAGTCAACAAAGAGTTAATGCTTACCTGACTTCTTAGATAGCTAGTCAATTAGCAAAAGATAGCTAGTCAATTAGCAACAGAAAGTTGATACCAACAAGGATCTAGTAAACAGTAAAGCTTTGCCATTGAGTGTCACCAGCAGACAAAGCAATGCTAGTGGATGCCACTTACATGCCTAAATGATAAGCAAGGAAAATGAAAAAGAAACATATGTAAACAGGAGAAAAATGAAATGCAGGTATTGGCAGAACACTCAATACTATTTAAATTGCCTTTAGTAACCATTCCTGGGCCACAGTCAGTATTAGAGGAAAAACTATTTTTATCTTTCTCCCCTTCCACCAGTAAGTACCTAAATCGATATGAACTGTTTTATTCTTATGAGGTAGAATATTTGAAATAACAAAGGAAGAGGAGGCAATTACAATTACAAAACAACTTAAGAGTTCAGACATAACTCATATCCTTTCCCATTAACACAATTCATTACAGATGAACTGTTATACCAATGGCACGTAAGGAACAGCTAACAGTTTTAGGTACTAAGTGTTACACGGATAAAGAATGACCCAGAAAAAAACATTTGTAATTCGATTGTAAACAGACCAACAAAATATTGTTATTATAGGCCCCAAGAGAACATAACTATTGTTTTGTTATTCAGAAGGGATCCAGAGTAAAATTTTTTTTAAAAAACAAACAAACAAACAAAAAAAGAAAAACTTAGAAAGGGAAATGCCATTTACATACACAGCCAAAAGGACCTGAAATTCGTAAAGTCATCTTCAGGTAATCTTCTGTATAACTGAGTTAACTAATTTACTAATTATATAACAGAATCTTTACATAATAATTTCCTTATGAGGCACAATGTCTGCAAGATTTATTTAGTAAGGGACCCAAGATCCTAGGGAAATCAGAAAACAAAGCCATCTTTAGCAATGGGCAGAAACCAAGACCACAAGTCACTGAATAATGCCATAATTTTATTTTGTTTGTACAACAATACCAAAAATAATCTTTCAGAATTGAGTTTTTGTTAAGCAAAGTAACATGCTCAAACTGCAGTGACAGTAAAAATTAGAAAAAAGGAGGGTGAGTTTTGTTAGGAATTTCAGTGTAGCTGAAGCTTCAGGTGGCGTGGCTGCAGCAGAGGTTCCATACACTTAAGATACTAAAAGGCTTCCCACAGGGGCAGTGGGCACTTTAAGGTCTCTTGCAATCCGGTTCTGTCTATCAAGCAGAATTATTATTATTATTATTATTATTATTATTATTATTATTATAAAAAGGAGTTGTTTCCATCCTCCTCAGCAGAGACTATAATCACAATATATGGTCTGAGGGAGAGTAAAAAAGAATGCAAGAGTTATTAATAGCAGGACTAAAATAAAAGTATTTAAATTTACACTTTCATGAAATAGGTCAATACATTATTTGTTTTTTCATTAGTTGTAAATCCAGGGAAATATTTACATAAGTAGACAATAATTTACAAGCATAATTGCAGCTACACTAACCTGGTGAATCACAATCACTTACTATTTTTGTCCGTCCATGAATTCCTATGTTGACACCAACCAATTTTCCATATTGACATGATTCTACCAATATTTAGGATGAGCCATTTTGTCTGGTAGTTGGACTGCTTCCAAGTGGTTGAAGTGTGATGCTAAATGAGACCATGGTCCTGGGGTTTGATCTCCATGTGGGCTAGTTAGCTTCGCTCTGTTCCAAGGCCACAGCCTGTACTTCTAGCCCCAACGGTATACATTTGGACGTGGTGAAAAAATATTAATGAATCTGAACACATTTGCCGCCATTACTAAAACTGCAACTCAAAGCACATACTCTTGTAGCATAAGTAATCTTCCTTTCCAGCTTCAGCATATTACACCTATCCTTCACATTAGAAAAAAAATCCTACTCTCTGTTCCCACTTTAAAAAGGGGGAAAACATGCATATTCTGAAATTATGCCAACTGTGTATCACAGGTCACATATAAAGAATGTGAACTCTGAAAGTCTACTGAACAAACAAAATGGGGTCTACTTTGTCAAAGAGAAATGGTCAACAGTGTCAAGTTCTATGTAAAAGTCTTTTCAATTAGTACTTTTGGGAAATTTTAATGGCATTCAAAAACAAAAAAAATCAACATTACGCCCTTTAATTATTTCAGGTACCAAATGCTGCCCAATCTTTACTATCTACTTTTCACAGTAGTTAATCACCAATAGAGCTGGACTTTACATGTAAATTCCAGTAAGCAACAGATCTTACGGTTTGTTAAAAAATCCACTAAGTAATTTTTTCATTCCCGACATTCTAAATCACTACAATCATTCTAAAGGCAAGGTATTCTCTCAAGATTTTACACTTCAAGATTATGTTCTACATGATATACAAGAAGCTGTTGCTAAGCCAGAGAAAACACTTAATAATAATATGGCTACTGAAATAACCAAAATTCTATTAGGTCCCTAATTTTAAGGCCATGTTTCTCAACCCTTTTTTCATTATCACTGCCCTCCTTACTCCAAGGAGTTATTTTTAGAGATATTTCCCCTAATCACCTCCCATAAAATTTTAGTATCAGAGATATACTGTACTCCATTATTGGGATGCCCATGATATAGCTGTACTACACTCTTCATTCTCCCTGACAGGCCCAACACCACATCTGGTGGTCTTAAACTGTAATGTATAATACCATTCCTGAATTATATGATACTACCAGTAATGGCACAGCAAAGGCCACTTGTTTCAAAGACCCTCTATTTAAAATAAATAAATAAAAGGAATTTAATATTCATTTTCATTTAGAGAAATATAACCAAGGGGAAACGTTACATTTTGTACTTAAAAAAGAAAGAAAAATACTAGCAAGCAAAATCCAATAGCAAATAATCTAATATGTATATATCTTTTTAGGAAATACATGATTTTCTGATTTTGTCTAATTATGTTCTGAGTAGAAATCAAAATTAGTTTGTAATCCCCATAAAAAGTTCAACTAACGGTAAGGGAAGCCAACTTGGTATTAAAAATATGCCACATAAACCACAAAGTGGACAATTCACAGGCAGCTGAATGAACCACACCGGTAAGTAATAAAAACTGAGCGAGAAGAGTTCTAGCTCCCCTGAACAGCTCAACCTGCCTCACTCTTGACCTTACTGACTCCATTTTAAAGGGTTTTCTACTAAACACAAATTTATCAGAAATAAGGTTTCACTGATAATTGTCTAACAAACTTATTTTCCAAAACTGGGTAGACAACTGGCTGGAGCAGATACACGATGACGGAAGTCTAACGATCAGGAACTAAAGGCAAGTTGACTTAGCAGGATGTCTAGGTCCATAACTCGTGAGTGAATTTTGTTCCAGTCACTACCCAAATACATCTTCACTGCAAAGTTGGGTGGTCAGACTACGAAATCAGCACTGCCATCAGTGACCTACTGCCAGACAGAGCAATAACTAAATCCTACAGCAAGAGCTTTTGGTCCCCAGACAAGGAAAGTACACACTACTTCTACGCACACAGTGTAAGCTTTCCTGAAGTGCACAGAATTTTTGACTTTCCTCTCCCCGACCAACAAAATTCTACATCTAAAGATACACATAAAAGAGTGGATTCTATAATACATCACCTGTCAGAGTATTATAATTATGTGGGTGTCTCTCACCCCCACTACAGTGCACTCCAAGGGTAGAGACGATCTAAACGTTATAAGCCTCCTTGTTAGCATAAAACAGATACTCAAGAAGTATGTTTTGAACAACGGAGTTTTAAAATTTTTTATTCAGTTTTGGTCAAAATTAAAACTATAATTATTAAATACAAGACTAGTAAATATTACACTTGAGTTCAAATCCCAGTTCAAAGTAAATCGATACAACTATGGAGGCTGAAACAGAACCTCTTTCTTCTCCACTCCAAATTCAAGTAATCTAGAGGTTTGCAAGTAGTTCACCTCTCGATCCACTGGAGCAACTGTTCTCAACTTGGTTACATCCAAAGACCTTCCATTTGAGAACTAAAGAGAACCCGCAACGAATCGCCGAGTCCCCTGTGCCTTCTCCTTTCTTCCACCTTATTCCCCACTCACAAATTCATCTGGTGAAGAAAGGAACTCTACTACAGTCCACCACCTTATTCTCACCTCATCCCCAAATTAAGGTTTCTTCTGAAACAGCTGAATGCCTCACACTTTTGGAAATAGTTTTATATTGTGCTTTACCAAAATACACACACACAGCTTCATAAAAGTATGACCATTTAAAATAGAAGAAAATGGAAAATACATAGATTAGAGAGAATTTCAAAGTATACAAACGCAACTAAAATTGCAGCTCACATTGAAGAACAAAGTTTTTTTTAAATGTTTACAGCAGTTTAAAAGCCAAAAAGACTGATTATACTTGGTAAAACATTTCACTCAACTACAATAAAATAAAAGTCATAGTTTACTACAGCAACCAGTAGAAATAAAGCCACCTGCTAATGAAAGAGTGCAAATTAAATTAATCAGCAATAATTTTGTAGTTGCCTCTAATTCTGATAAAATTTCAGAAAAATATTTCAATGAAAGTAACATTTTAAAAAACAGGATGAACCATGAAAATGACCAACTATCCTTTTGTGGCCACATTTTGTACAGGAATTACCACAGCAAGCAGATTACAAAAGCCAACGATATGCAAAACAACAGAAACAAGGCCTCTGTTTAACCCCCCCATTAATCTATCCAAAAGTATAACGATTTTTCTGGTAAGATCATACAGCTACGTGCGAGATAGAACGCTATAGGTACAAGCCAACAGAAAATCACCTTCTGAAAAGAACCCTCTAAAGTAGTGTATGGGGCCACGAACTTCCAACGTCTTCCTAGCCCCCGCTCAGTCGGCGCGGGTCGGTGCACGGGGATGAGCAGGGCCCCCTCCACCGGCCGTGCAGCCTAGAGCAGGCCCACCCCAAAGCACGCGCGAAGGTTACAGGACACCCCACCAAGAGGCCCTGAAGGAAACCCCAATTCCTCCTTTTCTGCGGATGGAAAGGCAAAGACGGCCACTACTGAGCACAGCCTTGGACCCGGACCGCAGGGGCGGCCCTCTTTCGGATGGAATGCGACGCTCATTCAATAAACACAGGGAAAAGAAGTTTCCTAGAGCGCTTTGTCTGCTGACCTTAAAAGCACGAGAGCCCGCGCAGCCCCAGATAACGCTCCCGCAGCCCGGGCATCGCACGTCCCAGCACAAACGCAGCGAGACCAACAAAGATGCTACGGCTTAACGTTTCACTACAACGGGTTACGTTTAAACGTTTCAAGGGGGCGGGACACGTTTAAAGCCAACTGGAAATTGTTTTCTTTTCTAATATGTAAACCAGGGCACCAAGCCATTCCTGGAAAAAAAAACAAAAGGCGCGGTGAGGATTTCCAGCTTCCCCTGTTTTTAAAAAATCCTGAGCCCTAGGCACGAACAAGATCCTCAGTGGAAGGGGCAAAAACCCAAAAACCATGAGCCCGTGGGATTTTATTAGGCTTCTCCTACGGACCTGAAAAATACAAAAAATAAGGCCTTTCGGGGCGCCGCAGGAGGCACGGTTCTGTCTCCAATGTGTCACGACGCGAGGGGCGAAGGCGGGTCCCCGCGAGGACGCCCCCGCCCGGCCTCGCCCCGCGCCCGGGGGCGGCCGCGTCCCCGGCCCCGGCCCCGGCCCCAGACCCCGCGGACGTGCGCGCCGAGCAGCCTCCGCGCGGCCGGGAATGGGGGGGCGGTGGGCACAAAGGGCCCGGGCGGGCCGGGCGCCCCGAGGCGAGGCCGGCGGCGGGAAGGCGGCGCGCGCCCGGGCCCGGCCTCCCTCGGCGACACGCGGCCCGCGCCCGGCCTAGCGCGGCGGGAAGGCGCCGCCGCCGACAATGCGGCGCGGGCGGCGGGCGCGGTGAGGGCCGGGGCTGCACGGGCCCCACCTCCGCGCTCCGGCCCCGCGCCCGGGCCCCGCGCCGCCCGCGCAACGACGCGGTGGAACGAGGGCCGCGGCCGGCGGCCGGGAGGCGCCCCGCGCACGGCGCCCGCTGCAGCCCCCTCGCCCGCCCCGCCGAGCCCGCGCGGCGCCCGCGTACCTGGTTGAACTCCTCGCCCACGTCCGCGTAGATGTCGATGTGGTCCACGCCGTCCGCCATCTTCCTCGGCCTCGGCCGCCGCCTCCTGCAGGCCCGCCCGCCGCGGCAGAGCAGCGGGTCGACGGCGCGGGGCGGGGAGCGGCGGGCGCGCTGCGTCACTTCCGCGGCCCGAGGACGCGCGCGCGGGCGGGGGGCGGGCTGGGGGAGGCGGCCTCGGCGGGCCGGGCGGGCGCTTCCGGGGCGCGCGCCCGAACGTCTCCGGGTCGCGGTCCCTCAGCGCGGCCGGCGGCGCCCTCAGACCGGCGGGCCGGGTCTCGTCTCCGCCCCCCGGTCGCCTCCGCCCCGAGCGCGGCTCTTCAGGCGAGGCTCCCGGACGCGCGGGGGTCGGCGGAAGGCGCGGGCCGGGGGCGCACGCCCCGCAGCGGGGAGCCGAGGCCGAGGCGGCGCGGCCGCGGGGGCCGGCCGGCGCGTTTCCCGCCCGGCTGTGGTCCGAGGCGTCCGCCGGCGGAAGGCCCCCCGCCTTGCTGCTTCGCTCACTTAACTAGGCCGCCAGCTGGAGCGCGTCTGGGGGCGACGGCAGGGCCCCAGGAGGCCGGGCCGGGGCCTGGCGGCCGGACGCACGGACCCCCTCGGGCCCTTCGCGGCCCGGGGCGCGTGACCCCCGCTCCGGTTCCATCCGGAACCTGCAGAGTCGCGGCGGCAGCGTCGGCCCCGCAAGGAGGGAGGTTGGGGAGGGTTAGACGGGTTAACAGGCAGAGCCCCGCGCTGCTGTGCCGCTGGGAAATAAGATGCCCTGTTTCCCGGGGGCTTCAAGGCAGCAAAGAGCCGCTTAGGATCCGGGGCGAGGGCGTGTGTTCCGTGGGTGATGGGGTCGCCGCAACAGCGGCCCGTCAGATGCCACGTCCACCGCGGAGCCTGGGGGCGGGTTGCCCTCCCCGGCAAAAGGGACGTTGCAGAGATGCTGCAGGATCCTGGCGGAGGGAGAGCCTGCGGTGTCCGGGTGGGCCCGCGGTGATCCCGAGGTTAAGTGCGGGAGCGGGGCGAGGGGAGGAGCCGTGAGGGTGGAGGCCGTCCGTGTGCCTTCACCGCCCCTAAACCGGATGCCCCCGAAAAGGCTGCTTTCGGGCCGTGGGGTTTTCCCGCTGGCTGCTTTATAAGGTGCTCTTCTCGTAGGTTTGATTTCTGCTCCTGTGCTATGTATGTTTGGGAGCGTGTTCCTTTTCATTTATGGTGCTTGAGATACACCGGACCTCTTGAATGTGTTGATCAGTGCCTTTCATGGGTTCTGGGAAATTTTCAGCCGTTACCTCTTCACATGCTGCTTCTGCCCCCCCTTTCTTCTCTCCTTCTGTAACTCCAATTAGGTGTCTGTCAGATCTTTTCCATCCACTGTTTCTCTTACCTTCTCTTTTTTTATATTTTCTAGATTACTAATTCTCTCTTCTATGGTGTTAAACTTATGTATTGAGCTATTTTGGGGGGGGGGAGAGGGAATTTTAGGTTCTAGAATTTGTACTTGATTCTTTTAAAAATCTGTTCGATTCATTATTTTTCTTTAAAGATTGGCACCTGAGCTAACATCTGTTGCCAATCTTTTTTTTCCCTTCTTCTCCCCAAAGCTGTCCAGTCCATAGTTGCATATTCTAGTTGTAGGTCCTTCTAGCTGTGCTATGTGGGACGCTGCCTCAGCATGGCCTGATGAGCCGTGCCATGTCCAATCCCGGGATCCGAACCGTCGAAACCCTGGGCCGGCGAAGTGGAGCACTCGAACTTAACCACTTGGCCCCAGGGCCGGCCCCTAGATTCATTTTTATAATGGCTAACTCTTTGCCAAAATTGTCAATCTTGGCTTTTATCTCTTTGAATATAGTAGGCATCGTTGGTGCCCAGTCTGGGTCTCTGATAGGTCCAATATCTGGAGTCCCAGTGGGTCTGTTGTAGGTTCTTCGTTCTAGTTATTTGTTGTGTATTGTTTAAGCTGGTTCTTGCTCCTGTTGTCACCTGTCTTTGTATGCTGGACATTGTAACAGAAACACTTGAAACCCTAGTGAAACATATGATGATTTCTTTTCCCCACAGAGGATTTCATTTTCTTCTGGCCGGTGCCTCAGGATGCCAACAAACAGGATCACTCTAATCCAGAGCGTTGGGCACTTGGGGGGACTGATTTAGTCTGGTTCACTCCACCTTCCAGGGTGCTGTCCTTCTGAGGACCAGCTGAAAACAGGTTTACCAGAGTCACCACTCTTGACAGGTCCTAGACTCCATATTTTGTTCCCTAGATTGCTTCTGAATCTGGAAATGCCCCCAGGGCAAAAGTGCTCTGCATGTGTGGACCCTGTCCTCTTCTGCTTCTTGGCCAGCTAATTTCTCACTCACTACCTGGTTAGCTTTTGATGATTTAAAAATGTTGTTACAGGGTACCTCCATACTTGGCAATGTTCAAAAAATGAAATATTATTATAGATTACAAAGGGTAATGTGTAATAATAATGACAACAATGACAAAAAACTCTACCACTTATTGAGTACCTTCTGCATACCAGCCTCTTGGTTGGACGTCTTATAGTCCTTAATGTAAGTAGAGGAAAGATTGGAGACTTGGGTTCTTGTCCTGGCTTGACAACTGATGAGCCAAGTAACTTAGACAAGACCAACCTCAAGTCCTCCATGAAGATCCCTCTCAGTTCTTAAATTCTGTTATTCAAATCTACATAGAATTGAACGTCCAAGGCACCTTGGGAGGAACTTGCTGGTGGTATGTTAAATGTTGCAGAGGAACTTCCTGCTAGCCCACCTGCGTTAGTTTCCTATTGTTGCTATGACAAATTACCACAAATGTAGTGGCTTGGAACAATGCAAATTTGTCATCTTACAGTTCTGGAGATCGGAAGTCCCAGACGCATCTCACTGGGCTGACATCAAGGTGTTGGCGGGGCACTCCTGGAGGCTCTAGAGGAGAATCCGTTTTCTTGCCTTTTCCATCTTCTAGAGGCTGCCCACATTCATTCTTTGGCTGTGATGCCCTTCCCACAGTTGCATCACTCCAAGAATATAAACAATATAAAATCAAAGTATTTTAGAAGAGTGGCAAAGAGGCTGGAAAGGAGATAAATAATGTTCTAAGGTTCTCTGTACATCTGCAGCTTCTCTTTATAGAGAACTTGCTCTCCGTTTCCTTGCATGCGGCTGTGCGACACTGGCGTCCTCAGCTCCAGAGTTCAGATAACCACCATTCCAAAAAATGGCCAGCTGTTTTAGTTTCAGTTACAAAATCTAAGGAGAAAGCAACTGACTAGCTCAGTTTTTATCGGAGTCTACTCCTAGTCCAATCAAGTTTGTCTAGGGGTGGGGTGGCAGAGTGAAAACGTGGCTTGCAAATTCTACTCTGTCAGTTAGGAAGGGTGGAGAATTGTCAGTGAAAGACGGTTGCTTTGAGCTAAGCAGACACCCCAAAGGTTGTGTAACACGTTCCACCTATTGGATGGCAGCACACAGACGAAGGCCTGATGGTTGGGAGAGGCAGATTCAAATCCATAAGTATTTAATACATGCTGTCATTCTGGCTTGCTCCAAATAAGCCAATGTCATAATCTCTGTAGGAACATGATTTTGGTTCTAAGAGACCACAGGCCATAGTTTAGCCCTGTGGTCCCCAATCTTTTTAAAATATTCCTCTCAGTATGACCTTTTTAAACATGCACCCATAATATATGAATATGTAAATATTTTATTAAGGCATTTCATGTGAACATTTTTATACCATGAACAAACATGCAAATATAAAATTTTAAAGAGTGAAATGAACAAGATTTTTAAATGTCTTGCTAATCATAATGGCTTCATATTATCATTAGTGGATGTAAATCCATATTTCAAATAGTCGTCTTGAAATTTTTGAGCCTCCTCGTGTCAAGTCTGGTTGTTTTCATCTCAGTATGTGGCTGACAAGAGTTCGTACCAGAAGTGGACAAGTGTTGGCTCTGCCGTTTTCTTGTATTTCGCTTGTACTTTCATTATTAGTATCAGTTATGAACCATGGTTTCTTAGGATTCTTTTTAAGACACTCAGGCGTTTTGTGATGGTTAGCTTAGTTAAAACTGGAAAATATAATCTATGAGTTGATGTAACTGGACTCTCAAACTGCCAGCTGTCATAATATACTATCACGTGAAGTGTATTAAGTGCCTGTGTGAGGAATCCCTTTAGAATCCTCTGCATTGGAGGGGGAATCCCCCTCTTTCCTCAGGATTGCCCTCAGTGAGAGGGATTATGTAGAAAGTGAAAGAAGTTAATGATTCAAAGCTCCTCGCTTTCATGGGCCCCTAATCCTTTCCATTCCACTTTCCCCTCTGTCATACATCCATCCTTCGTGTTGGATGGGTGTTGGACTGGCAGCAGGCATCTTTTGGGATCTAAGTGGAAGCTGAGTGGGCTGGTGCATTTAATTTGGGTTTAATGGAAAAGATGTATGTGTAAGTTATCGTTAGCCTTCCTGATGTAGGAATGCTTTCCAGGAATATTTTTACACTGCCGACTCATCTGGCTCCTGGGACACGAAGATGCAAGGCCAGAGGTCAGATCGTGATCTGAGTGTGTCCAACCATGCTGGGCACTAGGAGGATGGGGGTAGTGGAGGAGAAACAGTTCGAAATGTATGGAATCAGATACTGTTCTTTAGAGAATTTGTCTAAAGAGACATGCAAAATTATAAGTGGAAGATTTGGTTCTCATTAATGCCTAGTCAAAATGGAAGTCTCTACTGGCAGGAATACACTAAATAATGAGGCATATAAAATTAACAACTCACCACACATTTTTTCTTTCTTTTTTTTTTTTAGATTGGCACCTGAGCTAACAACTGTTGCAAATCTTTTTTTTCTCGCCAAATCCCCCCAGTATATAGTTGTATATATATATTTTTTTAGTTGTGGGTCCTTCTAGTTGTGGCATGTGGGATACCACCTCAGCGTGGCCTGATGAGCAGTACCATGTCTGCACCCAGAGTCCAAACCGGCAAAACCCTGGGCCACCAAAGCAGAGCATGCAAAGTTAACCACTTGACCACGGGGCCAGCCCCCCATTTTTTCTCTCCTTATGAGAAAATCACATGAAATTGAAATTTCTGTGTTTCTTTTCTTCTTCTAAATAACAATTTGCTTTCATTCCTTATTTTGGATTCATAATTTTTTGTTCTTTTTCTTTAAGAAAGCTCCCAAAATATGGTTGTATCAGGCCACAAAAAACCTAGATTCATGCCTGCCACATACCTGAGTGACATGAAACCATTTGACATATGAATTGAGTAAGGACAATAGTGTCAATTCATATATTAAATAGTCGTTAAACTTAATTTTTCAATTTTTTAAATAAAAAATATAAAAGTACGTGGTCTAATATGTTTCCATATCTCAGTGACGAGATTTGTATGCTCCCCTTCAGAGACAGTGGGTCAAACCAACTATTTTGCTATGGTTGAATAAGAAAGGCTTGCTGCACGCCTAGAAAAATGGGGCATCCCACCCTCCACTGCCTCTCCTTGAATTGGTCACTCACACATTTCAAGCACTGCACTTCTGTCACCAAGTTCTGTTAGACCGAACCATATAAAATTGTAGTTTTTATAGGTCAAAAATGGTCTAACATTGGAAAATTCATAGGTTCACCATAATATATCATTTAGGATGCATTCAGCTGCAAGTAAAAGAAACAAGACTCAAATTGACATAAACAATAAGGAAACATATTGTGAGGATATTGGTGAACTCACAAAATTGACTAAAAGGGTTTAGAAGCAAGTTTGGAAAACAGGCAGAAACCAAAGAAGGCAAAGTAGAGGTTTGAGACCCAACTGTGTCATTTTGACCCAACTGTGCCATTTTGGGCAAGAGTTACTTAACCTCAATGGGACCTGTTGAAAAAAATGGGGATAATAATATCTACCTCAAATGGAGCATTAGGTTAAGGATGAGAGGAATGGAAAGGGGCCAACAATTATTGAGCATAGAGTAATGTGTGCCAGTCCCTGAGATGAATGCTTTATATGCATCAACTCAAATTAGAAAGTATATGTACAGTGTGGGGGATGGGGGAGTTGGTAATCCTTAGAAGCACAGATATCACTTTAGCATTCTCTGGGAGGATGTGTCAGTCACAACCTAGCAGGAAAGAGATGGCACACTCAACGGGAAAAATGGAGGAGAATTTAATGGAGTAACCATTTATGAGGGTGTGGGCAGAGTTAGGAGACACCAATAAAGGATGATGAAGCACTGTAGGGCAAGCCTGAAGGGACAAAGGAGTAGTCAGCAACTAAAACTCAGGAAGAGACGTGTGAGAGCAGGTGCCCGACTCTGCTGTGGCCTGCCGTGGAGGCACAGTGCAGAGCACCTGGAAAACAAAGACCTGATATTACTCTTCTCTTGACCTTAGACCTCCTAGTAGGGCCTCCCATCAGTTAAACCCAACTGGAAGTCAGAGGGAAAGAGGTACCATTGATATGGTCCGAGAAGGTCACCCACTGGGGCAGAGAGCAGGGTGGAAAAGGGTGGAAAGTGGATTCCCAGGGGCAAAGGAGAATATCTAGCACAGAAAGTGTAGAAATGAGCAAAGTTACCTCGTATATATGTTCTCTTGTGGGATCAGAAAGATTTAATCCACCTTTTTGGAGACCAGGGACTTCAGAGAAAGGATCTTTCTAGGCTGGGCTTACATCAGAACCTGCCTTGTTCTAAATTCTAGCTCAAGGGTGATGAGATTACAGTGTGTTAGTCAACTCTGATTAAGCCTTCCACAAGGCCAATTCAGTGATTAAATTAACAGTGAGCACTTACACCAGTTTTTAAAAATGTCTGCTCGTCACTCAAAGTCAAGAAGAAATGTTGCATCTCAAGAGCTAGGTAAGCTGTTATGGAGCATGGGTTCTGACTAGCAAGCTGCTGTATCCCAAACTCCATCTCATTTTCATGGATCCTCCCCAAATTAAGCTAATCCTGCCACTCACCCCTTTTTCTGTATGTGGTCTCTCTTCTTCAGTAAACAATCCCGATTACATGGGGCCAGGAATGGAACTACCTAGATCAAGTTACAAACTCTCTGCACTAGCCTCCAACAGCATTAAGATTGGCCTTGGAAGCAAGCAGAGCTGAAGAAAAGAACGTAGGTGATGAGGAGAAGGAGGAGGAGGATAAACCCTTCTATCACACTTACTATTCTGTGAATTCCTTGAGGTCAAGGAACACATTTTACTCATCTTTATATTCCCATAGCATCTGGAAAAATGCCTTAGTTGTATAAGGTATTCAATGAATCTTGACTTAATTTAATCGGTAAAAAGAATCAACAAATTTCAGAACTGAGAAGGATCTATGAATCCAAGTCCCCCCTTTTTTTACAGAAGAGAAAACCTAAACCTAAATAGGTTGGTGGTAGAGCAGTGTTGGTCCCACTATACAAATCTTTGAATAAACAGGCAAAAGTAATTGGGACTGAAATATAGGGGTTTACTAGGTAGTGTTGAAAAGAATGAAAGGAGGGGCTGGCCCTGTGGCTGAGTGGTTAAGTTCATGCACTCCACTTCGGTGGCCCAGGGGTCACGGGTTTGGGTCCTAGGTGTGGACCTAGCCCCGCTCGTCAAGCCGTGCTGAGGTGGCATCCCACACAGCAGAACTAGAAGGACCTGCAACTAGAATATACAACTATGTACCGGGGGGCTTTGGGGAGAAGAAGAAACAAAAAAGAAGATTGGCAACAGATTTTATCTCAGGTGCCCATCTTTAAAAAAAAGTGAAAAAAAATGCAAATTGTGGAAAAGCCTGGGCTCATTCAGTCTCAAACCTCGAATTTTCCTTTAAATATTTCTCAAATACTTTCTGTTGTACTATTATCCTGACCCAGGCCTTCATCACTTACATCACCAGCAAAGATAATCTATGCAAGTACTAATTTCACAGTGGGGGAAAGTGACTTACTCTAGGTCATAGTTAGAACGGATGCATTTTGTTCCCTCCTTAAGAACCATTTTTGAATTTTGCCTGAAGTGGGAATGGAATCCTGATCTACTGGGAAACACTGTTGCCTTAGTTTTCCTCGCTTCCTTTGCAGCTAGGACAGCATTGTGACCTGGTTCTGGCCAGTGCAACCTCGTTGGAATTCTGCTAGGAGCACAGGAGAAAAGTGTTTGCTTTCTTCGTACGTAGGATAGATATAAACTTTCTCCCTGTCCTCTCCCTTTTTTCAGCCTTGAATGTAAACTTGGTACCTAATGACCTTATGGCAACCATATTGCAACCAAGAGGCAATAAATATGTAGGCAAAAGCCAGCATGATAAAGAGAGTAGAATAGACAGAGATAGCCTGTGCTAAAGCTCTGTTCTGGAGTATGATAGAGCTATTAAATAACTTCAGATGTTGTTAGAAAAAAATTATATGTTATACTGTTATATATGTTAAATACATTATTCAAAAAATTAAAGGTAACCTCCAAAATCAGAGAGACATGATATATAGCCTTCACACCAGGTGAAAAAAGAAATTTTTGCTAATCTAACTGGAACCAGGAAAGGAGAAAAGAAAGAAAAATAGAAGTATAAATAGAAAACACAAAATAGGATGATAGAGTATGTCCAAATACATCAGAACACAACCAGTGCATCTCCAACTACACTCACCAATTAAAAGACTTAGGTTAGGGGCTGGCCCGATGGTACAGCGGTTAAGTGCACATGTTCCACTTCAGCGGCCTGGGGTTCACTGGTTCAGATGCCAGGTGCAGACATGGCACCACTTGGCTAAGCCATGCTGTGGTAGGCGTCCCACATATAAAGTAGAGGAAGATGGGCACAATGTTGGCTCAGGGCCAGTCTTCCTCAGCAAAAAGAGGAGGATTGGCAGCAGTTAGGTCAGGGCTAATCTTCCTCAAAAAAAAAAAAAGATTATCAGAATCAATTTGATGTTGAAATCGTCCAGAAGACATAGCTAAGCAAAGACTTGCAGGAGGGTTGAAAATGAAGGGATACGAAAGGAGCAGCAGGAAATACTGGCTGAACCACAGAGAGCATGGCTCTATTAAGATCGGGTAAAAGAGAACTTAGCCACTAATAAAAATAAAGATAGGAATAGATCCTTTAAAGAAATGTAGGAATGCATGAAAAAGTACAGGGTAGAAGAGAAATCACTGTGTAGAGGCAACTACTGTTAACATTTTGGATATTTTCTTTGAATATTTTCCTTTGCTTTTTCCATGACTGGAAATAGCTGTGTAGTTTTTTATGCCATAGAAAATTAATATATGATAATTATGGAAAAATTTTGACAATGCCTAAAAGTAAAAAGGGGAAAATAAAAATTAGCCTTATACTCAGAGCTAATCCTATTACCATTTCACACATATCTTTCCAGATATTTTGATGCAAATGTATAAATATACATCTTTTTAAAAAAATGGCATTGTAATATATGCCCCCCTTTCACCCAAGGATATAATGTAAAAATCTGTATCAATAAATATTCCTCCGTATCGCTTGAATGCATATATATTATCCATTGTGTAACTGTGCACTGACATTTCTCAATGCACATTCTCACAAAGTTGAAATAATACTGTGTATCATTTTCCATCTTGCTTTTTTCACTTACTATAAAATAAGCAATTTCTCATGTTATTGAGATTTTTTTCATAAAGATAAATTTGAATGATCAAATAATATTTTATGTCTGTGCATAACTGACTTAGCTTATTACTCTATTGTTGAATATTTAAGTTGTTCACAATTTTTCACTTATAGATGCTGCAACAATAATCACTTGTCAGAGTAATTTTTTTTGGTTAGGAAGATTCACTGAGACAGCATCCGTTGCCAATCTTCCTTTTTTTGCTTGAGGAAGATTAGCCCTGAGCTAACATCTGTGCCAATCTTCCTCTATTTTATATGTGGGTCAACGCCACAGTGTGGCTTGACGAGTGGTGTAGGTCCTTGCCCAGGATCCAAATCCGTGAACCCCAGCCACTGAGGCAGAGTGTGTGAACTTAACCACTACACCTTGGGGCCAGCCCCAGAGTAATTATTTTAATGAGACTTAAGTCCCCTAGATTTTCCCCCAAAGTTATTCTAAATTCAAGGAAGTCATCAGCAAGGCATTAATTGAATGTCTAATTAGTAATTAATACTTATACAATGAGCATATTTGCCCTGGGTAAGTCAAATTTATGATTTAATAATGTTGAATTGAATTGCTGATTACGTCCTTCATAGTACAGTCAATCTTCTTAGGAAATCTATGTGGATAAGACAGTGGCTTCTGTTTTATAAGATTTCAGCAGCTTCTTACAATTTTTAGGTGTTACAGCCTTTTCTAGTTGCTTCTTTGCTTTTTCGTTATTTAATGGGGCAAATCTAGGATTTATTTGATGCTAAGTCTTTGGTAACATGATCCCCGATTCGCAACATTGTTCTTCCCTGAATCTCTGCTTCTCTTCTTCCTGAGGACTGCTGGGAAGGCCCCGTTGCCTGAAGCTGTGATGTCCCAGGAATCAAGGGAGCAGGCCCAGCATGGGGCCACATGAGGAGCTGGATCTGCAGACTGAGGGGGAGGGGCAAAGGCAGACATTAGAAGTCAGAGAATTGTGCCAGGACTTGAAAAGCCAGGAACAGAAGAGAGATTTGATGCAGAGTCTGCAGTCTGGGCCTGTTTCTGCTGGCTTTCTTGCATTTACCTCCATATGGTGCAAGGAGTGGGTTCAGAGTCAGGAACAGCACTGTCACCCACAGGCTCCTCCTCACCCCCCTCACCTTACTTGCTTCCATGGGTTCGGTGGTGTCACAGCTTCCCTATGTTCACAAGGAGGAGGGCCCTGTGTTGGTTTCCCGTGGCTGCTGGAATAAGTTACCACAAACCCAGTGGCTGAAAACAACGCAGACTTATCATCTCACAGTTCTGGAGGTCAGACGTCTGACGCGGGTCTCACTGCCTGGAAGCGGGGTGTTGCCAGGCCTGCGCCCCTTCCTGGAGGCTACAGTGGAGAGTCTGTTTCCATGCCTTCTCCATAAAAGATCAGTCCTCGGACTTAAAAGATGTCTAGAGGAAACCTTTGGCTGTGTGGTTGCTTGCATGGAGGCCACCAAGCCTGTACCACAGACGTCCCTTTTGAAAACTAAACAGCCCCAAGGAGGATACGTTCTGCAAAGCCCACTTCAGATCTGGCCACAGAGAAGTATGGACAGGAAGACCCTCCCATAGGACAACACCTAGGGTCATGGAGAGGAAGGGAGAAGGATTCAAGGGAGAGGTTCCCACCTCCCCCGCCCACCCACTCCCAGGCAGCAAGAATAGCAACGCCAAGTGGGATAACCTGGGAATTTACTCCAGTCCCAGGGCAGGGACACTGCAATGACTGCCCTGCTGGGTTTGGTGACTGCTGTGGACCACAGGCACCTGGGTCTTCCCCATTCGTCTCTTTTTCAAGTAGATTGTTTTAAAAAAATATATTGGCTATCCCATTCCTGCTCTACAACTTATAGCAGAAAGATTGGAGGCAAGGAACTTGTCTTCTAGTTTATAGGCTGCCAGACCATAAGGAATTATATGTGGACGTCCAGAGATTGTGATTTAGCAGGATGCAGAAACTGGATGGGACTTTGGTGGTTTCTGACCCCAGGGAGGAAACAAATGTGTGGAGGAAGGGTGCATGTGGATATTGGGGTGGCTACAGGGCAGAATAGGCCAGAGACCGTTAGTGGCCCCTCAATAACTCTTCTTTCTTAGTATTAGAAGTCTTGGCCAGCCTGGTGGCGTAATTTGTGTGCTCTGCTTCAATGGCTGAGTGTTCAGATCCTGGGTGCAGACCTACACACTGCTCCTCAAGCCATGATGTGGTGGCATCCCACATACAAAATAGAGGAAGATTGGCACAGATGTTAGCTCAGGGACAATCTTCCTCACCGAAAAAAAAAAGGAAAAGGGGTGAGCCCAGTGGTGTAATGGTTAAGTTCTCATGCTCTGCTTTGACAGCCTGATGTTTGCAGGTTTGGATCCCAGGCCTGGACCTGCGCACTGCTCATCAGGCCATACTGTGGCAGGCGTCCACATACAGAGTGGAGGAGGATTGGTACAGATGTCAGCTCGACTACAGTCTTCCTTAGGCAGAGGGGGGAGGATTGGCAACACATGTTGGCTCACGGCCAATCTCCCCCCTCCTCACCCCCCCGAAAGAATGGAGATTGTTAAAAAAAACAACAACAACAACAGAGTCTTCAGCTTGGCGTGTGGCTGCCCAGAAAGGCTGTATACTTCCCAGCCTTGCTTGCAGCTAGAGGACTCGCGTGATTAAGTCCTGGGTAATGGGATCAGAGTAGCGGTGATATTTGTGGCTTCTGGGTGGCACTCTTCAAGGAGTAGCATACCCCTTCCTCTTTTCCTTCTTGCTGGTCAAAATGTGATATGACCTTGAGCCATGTGGGACCGTGTACACCAAGAGAGCACCCTGTGGATGGCGGAGCAACGAGATGGAAGAACTCGGGCCTGACGCTGCGGAGCGACACAGCTGACTTTCACAGGAAAGAGAGACATCCTTTCTCCTGTAAAGCCAGTGCAGTCGCGTGTCACTTAGTGATAGCGACGCATTCTGAGAAATGGCTCGTTAATCGATTTCGTTATTTTTATGAACATCACAGAGTGTAGGTACATAGACCTAGATGGCACAGCCTACTACACACCTAGGCTCTAAGGCACAGATTAGATTATAAGATTAGATTATAAGATTATATGGGACCACGGTTGTGCATGTGGTCTGTCGTTGACCACGACATCGAGATGCAGCACTTGACTTATTATTTTAAGCCTATCTGTGTGGCTGAATCTATCTAACTTTCACAAACATGTCGAGTTTCAGGTGCTTTAGGAAATTTCTCATGAAAAGTGTCAAACATATACAAAAGTTGAAAGAATAGTATAATAGCTTCATGTGAACTCACCTGTAGCTTCAACAACTACCATTTCATCTATCTGATTTCAGCTAAACCCACAATCCCTTCTCTCCACTGGAGTATTTTGAAGCAAATCCCAAATATCATATCATTTCTTCTGTAAATACTTTAGCATGTATTTCTAAAAGATAAGAATTCTTTTTCAAGAATAAGAGTTTCAAATGCTTTTGAGTAAAACAAATGCCGCTATCTAGTAGAGTTGAGCATATCTCTTTAACATTCAGGAGAATGGTCCAGCTTGAAGGTACTGCCTCAAGAGGCATCCTCATGTGGATGGTGTTTAAGGCCTCGGCAGTAGATGAAATAACCCAAGGAAACTGGTTGAAAACAGAGGAATTGCATCAGTTCAGACGAGCACAGTTTTCTTTCCCTGGCGTCAGGCAGCATGGGGAATTGGGAAAGACGGGGTAAATGCACAGGGATAAGAAGATTTTGTGGACATTGTTTCCACTACCCAAAATCCATTCCTCATCTTGATTTGTTTCTTTTTTTAAATATTGGCCCTAAGCTAACATCTATTGCCAGTCTTTTTCTTCTTCTTCTTCTCCCCATAGCCCCCCAGTAAATAGTTGTAGATTCTAGTTGTAGGTCCTTCTAGTTCTTCTATGTGAGACACAGCCTCAGCTTGATGCCTTGATGAGCAGTACTAGGTCTGTGCCCAGGATCCGAAATGGTGAAACCCTGGGCCGCCAAAGCAGTACATGTGAACTTCACCACTCGGCCACGGGGCCAGCCCCCCATCTTGATTTTCTTTGGAGACAACCACCCTAGCTCCAATCTCATTTTGTAGGTCTCAGTTATTTGTTCAGGGTTGGTCATGTGTGCTAGTCACAGTTGATGAGATGCAAGGAATGTTTGCTGAGACTTCTAGGAAATCCTCTCAGCTCTTCAGGAACTACTTGCATCTGCCTGGATGGTGTGGTGTGATGGAATGTGCTGGAACTGCTGCTGTCGTTTTGTTCTCATGGGAGGATTCTAGAACTACCCGAGGGCCTTGGTGTAGAGACAGGGGATGAAGCCAACACTGAGTGGACAGATGGAGAGAAACCCAGTCCTTAATGACATGGTTTGTGCTGCAGGTTCAAGCTTCTCCCAGCCAGCCTTCAGTCTGAATCTTGGAGTTATGAGTCATGAGCTAACAATTTGACTTAGTTGTTTCAACTGCTTTACGCTGGATTTTCTGTCACTTGTAATACAAAGCATTCTGACTGATAGAGTAGGCTGTGAGGTCAATGTTTTTCAAGAGCTCGAGGAACCCCAGTGCTGGTCATCTCAGTTTTAACATGGGCAGGTGATATGTTTCCGTAAGAAAAATAACTAGATTATGTCCTCTGCTCAATATATTTCCTTGGTGTTCAGTAGCAATAACCGCATAGTGCGTTTTGGCAGACAGGTGGATTTCCTGCAGGCTTTGTCTAGTGGCTTATGGCTTCTACAGCTACTGGCCAGTTGCAAGGGGTAATGTGGTGCTTAAAGGTATGGGTAAGTAGCAGATGTGGAACCAGCTGCTGTGAAAGAATGTGTTCTGGGTAGAGAAATGCAGTGAGTTGTGTATAAAATCTGCTTTGATTATTCTCTGTAGAAGCACAGCGTGGAGGTATTGCTCTAAGACGTACCTGACACACCCAACCAGGTGGACAGCAGGATGCAAAATTATATCTTTTTGACTGGTATCCTTCAAAACAGCAGCCAAACTGATGTGAAAAGTTGTGGGGGTTTTTGGGGATAGTTCTTAGAGGTGGATATTTCTTTGACAAAGTATTGGGGAGAAGGAGGGTGGACGCTGTTAATGGAGGGCGAGAGCAGGAGACAAAACGTGCCACGTTGATGAGGGATACCTCCACCTTCACAGTTATGTTGCAGTCACGGGGCCATCATCACCTAAATGTGGTTTCATTCTGTAGCATCGACACTTCAAGTAATCATTAAACAAAGAGTGCTCAGTGGCTGGTGATGTGGTCAATTACCAGTCACCCCTAAATGATTTTCCTACATGCAAAAGGGGGACTCTCTTTTCCTTTTTATGTTTTGTTGAGAACAAATGGCAGCCATGAGGACTATTTGCCAGAAAGAGTACTCACACTTTCCAATGAGTTATTTGCCAGGGAAATTAGCTGAGGTCACATATCTCTTATTAGGTAAATGGAAGACAGCTTATGAATATTTCAAAAAAGCAATTTACACCTATTTGAATTTAGCTCAGAGTACTACGGTTTGTTAAAACTCCGTAGACAAGGGCCTGTAGAAGGACGACTTATTTCCGTTTTTAAGTACCCAGAACCTGGCATTTTGAGAAGCCAGAAGGGATTTAATATTTAATTTTAAAGTATTTATGAATATTTGCGTTAGCAAATCAAGCATCTTTTTTGGAATTTAGATTCCAGGGTAATAGGATTAGTAACTACATTTGTCAATATTAGGGTTGAGAGGGGCAGCTGTCTTAGAAAAAGAGGGCAAAATAGCCCAAGCTGTGGGGGGGACCCCCGGAGACAAGAGTACAGAGCCCCCTGCTGGCAAACACCAGCAAAGAAGGACAGAGACTGAACAGAAGCGTTGACGAAACGCTGTTGGAAATAGTGAGGTGGCTTAGAAGGCGAAGGTTCAGGTTGACAAGGCAGACTGGGTCTGTTGTCACCCATGGCAGGGGAAGCTGAGAGCCTGCAGGGCTGGAGGGCCTTGCTGTGTCCTGAGCGACAGGCGTAAAAGGCTACCCAACTGCACAAAGGAAGATTGCGGATGACCTGAGCAGGAGTCAGAGAATCAGTCCAGAAGCAGAATGAGCAGCCAAGTCACAGACCAGAGTTATGAGTGTCGGTCTCACGGGGGATTAATGGATTGGTCAGCACAGGAGGGGCAGTGCAGGTCTCAGGGGCAAGTTTTGCCAACAATTTGTCCAGAACTGGAGGGAGTTTTTAAGATGGTAGCCCGCGAAAGTTCCTGGCTAGGAACCCAAAGTGCAGGTTCATCTAATATCTACCTTCACCCCTGTCCCCACCCCCGGCTTATTTATGAAGAATACTGGGAGCTGTGGCTTTGCTGTGACCATGGAACCTCACAGAGCTCACTATTTGAGATCACCACCTAATACAGCTGGGCCCCTAACTTCTGGACCACCCTCAGGCATCCATCCCATTTCCCTGAGGGCAAGGACTGTGATTTCTAAAAAAAATCTCTTTAGCTCAGACCCTCCCTAATACAGTGTCTGGCTCAGAGCAGATGCTTAATCCATATTTGGGAAAAATGGATTAATCATCAGACCAGACCTGTGGGAGGCCAACAATCTGGTGATGTCTCAGAAGGGTAATTTACTTATACGTTCATTTACTTCTCACTTTATTTCCATTATGTCTTCTTTCACAAGGGATTTGGAAAAGCTTATAAGCATACGTATGATCAAATAGAAAATATAAATAATAAATGAAGCCAGGATCGTTAGAAACATACATTAGACAAAAACAAGTCAGCGGAGAGAAAGAGTTATGCAGGCAATAGGGCTCCATATAAGTATCTGAGCCACAGATTCAGATTTGTTTTCCGCTGAAAAAATGAAGGCCAGCCTTAGTTCTCTGGACTACAAAGGCAAAGCATTCTAGTTTCTCACGCTTTTACTGGAGCTTAGCTCTAAAATAAATCTCTGGTATGGGGCTCTGTACCTGGAGACTGAGTGATGTAAACACAGTCCTCAACGATGTTCTTACAGCAAATCCAACAGGGCTTTTCTAATATCATCTCACAGGTGAAACCTGAGGCCCGTCCCATAGCGCAACTCATTGAAAGCGATTTTATCGGAGACCAAGGAAATATGGTTTAACACTGAAACTTTCTAAAATTTTGGCTGACTCAGAGAATACATCTAGAAAATCCAGATGAGTGCAAGTCCTTCAGACAATTCTCCGTTAAGATCGCCTCCTGGAACCAGACTTTTCATAAGGGTTGGGAGCAGGTCATTGGAGTTCTGTCTTCTCTCGAGGCCTGAAGGGACGTTGTTCTATTGTGTTCATTTAGAGTGGAAACGTATACTACAGCTATCAAAGGAGATTTTTTTACAAGCTTTTATGAAGATTGAGGCATCTTACCAAAACCTCTTCCGGGTGGGTGACTCGCTAGCCCTCTCTTCTGGTTGTCTGTTGCTACCTAGCAAACTGTCTTAAAACCTCGTGGCTTAAAACAACAGTGGTCATTATAATTATTTCTCATGGTTATGGGGGTTGACTGGGCTCAACAAGGCGGTTCTCGCTCAGCTTTTCTCGTGACTGGGTCTGGAGTCATCTGCAGTCCTGCTCACGCACACGTCTGGTGCGAGGCTGAGAAGACTCAGTCAGCCGGGGCAGGAACAGCTGGGCTCTTCGGGCTACTCAGTCTCAGTGTAGTTTCGGCACACGGTCTCTCACACAGCATGGCTTCAGGAGAGCTGGACTTCTGACATGGTGGCTCAGGAAGAGAGAGAGAGAGAGAAAGAGAAGCAGGTGGAAGTCATCTGCCTCCTTGACCTAGACTTGGAAGTCACACACTGTCATTTCTACCACATTCTATTCATTGACGCATGCACAAAGTTCTGCCCAGGGTCAAGAAGAAAGAACATAGACTCCAGGAGATATTGATGGGGAAGCAGCAGGGTTTGCAAGAGCATGTGGGACCAGAAATATTGTTGTAGCCATCTTGCAAAATACCACCTGCCCACCGTCCTCACTTCAAAGGGCCGCTCAGGGAGAACCTGGAACCAAGCAGGATTGTCCTGAAGGCCTACTCTGGGCCTTCAATAAGTGAACAGATTCAAGTTCCCCAAGTCTTTGTATCATAGAATGTAGAGGAGGGACTTAGCATGCAAGATTTTCAAAGAAGCTTTTACCAATCACTCATCAGAGACAGTGAAAACTGTAGAATGCTCCCATGAAAAGTCCAGTTTTGAGTAATGTTGAAGCCAGTCCTGGTTCATGTCTCCAGCAGGGACGATGCAGCCCGGTCACCAAGTGTTTTTTTGTCACTCGAAGAACAGCTAAAACATGTGGGAAGGAGGGAGCTCATAGTCCTGCTTTAAGCCCCTCAATATAGCTATCTGGTTTCCTGGAGACAGATCTGTCAGAAGACAGATACAGATTCTTGCTAAGATATTCAAATGCAGCTTTTGTGTAAGAACCAATAGATAGGAGTTAATACTGTGCTCAGGAAGCTTAACCCAGAGTCGTTCATTCTCGTCCAGGGGTAAAGGCAGAGGAGAAGTAAATTAAAAACAAGCAGGAAAAATCAACTCTATAGTTCATTTATTAAAAATTTTAAGTTATGCCCATTTAATTCCAATAATGTGAGGCCACTAACAATCTGTTATGTTATTCTTGATAATTTTTTCCATTAGGTAGTAGTATAGTGTCTGTGCTTGCAACTTTATTGAATCTTCTATAAAATATTGGTCCAGAAATCCTCAGTCTGACATATTTTAAGGAAGAAATAGGCATAAAGTTTTTTGGCCCTGAGCTAACACCTGTTGCTAATCTTCCTCTTTTTCTTTTCCCTCCCCAACCCACTCTCCACTCCCCACCGCACCCCCGTACATAGTTATAGGTCCTTCTAGTTCTGCTACGCGGGACGCCACCTCAGCATGGCCGGGTGACCAGATGAGCGGTGCTGGGTCTGCACCCAGGATCCGAACCAGCGAACCTCGGGTGCCAAAGCAGAGCGCGTGAACTTAAGCACTCGGCCACAGGGCCAGCCCCTAAGCATGAAGTTTAAATGGAATGTTTAACAACTGGGTGGGTCTGCATTTTGGAGGAGGTCATTTAGAACAGGCTTTGAATAGTTTTGACAGCAGCAAGTCCTTCACCTGATGCTTTGTTTAATTTAAGCCTTCTAACCAAATGAGATATGTGAGGAGATATTCCTGGGTACCAACCAGTGAAGACCTTGGAACTACAAATGTCAGTGTAGTCTTAGGATGATACTGGCAGGAAGGAGGCCTCGCAGGTCAGCTGAGATTTGTGCATATCTGTGCTTACCATAAATAATTATGTGCCCAGATCCATCTTCTTCATTGGTTCTGGCATCCCACAACGTTCATGAAAGTGAATTTTAGGCAATAGGGTTACATTTGAGGAGATCCCGTCTGATCTGTCCGCGTTCCTTTTGCACACCACTGCACCAACCCAGGTAACGATCAGTGGAGGGTTGACTGAGCTCCCAGGACTCCAACTCCACCAGCCTCCCAGGTGACGTCCTGAGACAGTGCTTCTCAGACCCTCCTCCTCAGGCTCGGCGGGCATGCCCTTGAGGTAGGTAGGAAGACCAGGAACCTCTGTTCTCAGACCCCTGGAGTGGGTGTGGTAGATGCTGTCCATGTTTACCCAATACTTCCTTGGAAATAGAACCCCCTAATGTTTTTTTTAAACTTTTACAGGGATAATAAGTGTACCCCAAAAGCACCAGTCCTAAATGCATAGCCTGATGAATTATTGCATATGTATCCCCTTGTGTCATCACCACCTAGATCAGGATAAAGAAAACTTCCAGCACCTCACAAGAGTCCCTCTTGCTTCTTCCCAGTCTGCATCCCAACCCAACGGGAGGTAATCACTATCCTCACTTCTGTTGTCATTGACTAGTTTTGCCTGTTCTTAAACTTTGTATAAGTGGAACCATACAATATGCATTCTTTTAAATGTGGCTTCTTTCACTTAGCTTAATATCTATGAGATTCATCATGTTGTTGCATGTACCAGTAGTTTGTTTTTTTCTTTTCTTTTTAGCTCATAGCTATATTCTTTCCCCACCCAGTTTTATTGAGAAATAATTGACATTCATCACTGTATGTTGTTTCTAACTGCTTTGTAGTATTCTATTTTATGCATATACCACAATTTATCTATTCTTCCGTTGATGGGCATTGAGTGGTTTCCAGTTTGGCTAACATGAATACAGCTGTGATGAACATTCTTATGCACATCCTTTGTGAACATATATACCCATTTCTCTTGGGTAAATTCCTAGAACTGGAATTGCTATCACGGGGTCAGCTACATTTAGCTTTAGCAGAAACTGCAAATTTGCTTACAAAATGGTTATACTATTTATATTTCCATCAGCAATGCATAAGAATCCCAGTTCATCCACATCCTTGTCATCATTTGCGCTGTTGATCCTCTTAATTTTAGCCATTCTGGTTGGTGTCTAGTGGTATTTCATTGTGGTTTTAACTTGCATTTCCCTAATGAGTAATGACACTGAGCACATCTTCATATGCTTAATGGATGTTTGGATGTCTTATTTTGTGAAATGCCTGCTCAAGTCTTATATCCGCTTTTAGGTGAGTTCTTCATTTTTTTCTTATTGATTTGTAGGAGTAATTTACGTATTCCTAACATGTCTTTTGTCAGAAATATGTACTGTGAATAACTTCTCCATTGTGTGATTTGTCTTTTTATTCTCTTAATGGTATATTCTAATGAAATAACTTTAATGAAGTCCAACTTATCAAGTTTTTATAGCAGTGCTTTTTGAGTCCTGGTTAAAAAATTTTTGCCTGCGCCAATGTCATGGTATCAATCAGGTTTCAGCTAGAGAAGCAGAACCACTGGGATATACATATTAAGAGATTGTTGCAAGGAATTGTCTTATGTGATTGTGGGGGCCTGCTAGGCAAGTTCAAAATCTGTAGGGCAGGCTGTCAGGAAGGACAGGATGGAACTTTTGGCATGGGCTGAAGCTGCCATCCACAGGTGGAATTTCTTCTGCATCAGGGAAGACACACTCTGCTCTTGAGGGCTTCCACTGATTGAACCAGGCCCATCCAGATTCCCTAGGGTATGTACCTTACCTAAAGTCAACTTTAATCACATTCAAAATACCTTCATGCACCACCTAGATTAGTGTCTGACTGAATGACTGAGGCCTGTAGCCTAGTTAAGTTGACACATCCAAAGATCCGCATAGTCATTGGCAAATGCTTCTGTTTTCTTCTAGAGATTTTATTGTTTTACCTTTTTCATTTAGTTGTGTGATCCATCTTGTGATAATTTTTGTGCATAGTATAAAGCAGGGGCCAAAGCCAAATGGGGTATCGTTATGGAGCAGCAATGTGGTCAGAGAAGGTGGACTCTGGCCCCCGCCGCAGGAAATGAGTCACAGATTGATCCAAGCCAATCGTGGTCATGCTATATTCCTCTCATTTGTTTAGCAAATGTTTATTAAGTACTTACTATGTGCCAAAGGTATTCTCAGTTCTGAGAATACAGCAATGACTAATAACAGGTAAAGTCCCTGCTCTCATGGAATCTCCCTTTGCAAGTGATTGGATAGAGACTAAGTATGAAACCCTGCTCTGAGCACTGGGACCTGAGGAAAGTATGTTGTGGACCTCCAGGGAGGGTGTCTGTCCTTCATGAAAGGGAGACTTTCAGAGAAACCCCCTGCCTTGCATGTGGGAGTTCACGATATTTGGTGCTGCTGCTGTCGAGCTCTGACCTGTAGGTTAAAACCCAGAGAATGACAGAGAAGCCAGCCCAGAGCCCCGCCACCTTTGAGCTCCTTTGTTAGCCTATCTCAAGGTTTCTTATGTGACAGAATTAAATATTCATATTGTTTAAGCCACACTCAGGCATTCTATTACTTGTAGCCATATATGCATAGATTTCTTGGCATGACGCCTCTGCTCTCTAATTTGTGCCATAACTCGTCTCAGTTCCCTGCACCATCCGGCCCCAGCCTTAACTCTGCCTTCCATCTTAGACACACTCACACCGCAGACCTTCACCGGCTCCCGTCCTAACTCGCTTTGATCTTTAGAGAACTAATTTGATCCCTTCTGCTGTGATCACTCTGCCCCAAAGTTTCCACCTCAAACGTACATCCACCTCGCCGCTCCTGCCACGTCCCTCTTCCTTTTCTAGTTTGACCACCATCCCCCCAACCTCACACAGACCAAGCCCCAGTTAAAGAGGTAGGCGCCGGATTATGGTTGTTCAGTGTTAGAGCCAGAGTTGGTGCAATTTTGATGCAAAGCCACACGAAATATGGTGCTATGGAGGAGCAGAAACTAAGAGCCTTGCCAAGAAGCCAGACTTCAGAGACTGTTCATGGACATAAAGTAGAGTTGAGAGAACATGCTGTCACAGAGAGTCAGAGAAAAGGTGCCTGATGATTTCTGGGTACCATATGGCCTGACTATCCTTACTGCGACTGAGTTCCTTGGAAGGCCCCTGTCTTCTCGTAATGAAACTGCTTCAACTATTTAACTATAAAAGCCTCCTTGAAGAGGTTTCTGTTTCTTGAAAACAAATCACTAGACTAGGTGGCTCTTGCAGTTCCCAAAGGGGTCTTACTCTGTCAAGTGTACAATTCCCTCTGTTAGAGAATGGTAGCAGGTGTTTGGGAGTCGAGCAGGTATCTGGTAAGCACACTTTCAAGCATCCAGCAAAACCTTCTGCACATTCCAGCCTAGGATCCTCCGACAGGGGACAAACCCTTCCTCCATCCTTCCTCAGGGAGGGCTCTTAAATTCCTAGAGCTCCCTTTCTTGAGAAGCCAGGGGAAGCATTTAACTCTTCTGTCTTAATTTGGGCCGTTCTTCCCCAAAACAGAGCCTGGGACAAGGACTTGAGTTCTGATAGTTTATTTGGGGGGAGGGAGAGAGAGCGACAGGCAGAGTGACCAGCAGAGAGAGTGGTGCCTTAGTGGGCTGGCTACCACCACGGTGACTGGGGCTCAACTCTGCTGGAAACTTGCTGAAAACCCATGTGGGATGTGCCCTGGGGCCCATCTACTCTGCCCACCACTGGGTCAGGTTTGCCCCAGGGCGTTAATTCCCCTGTACTTTTGGGCTGTCCTGCACAACGGGTGAAGGAACTCCTGTGGCTTCAGAAAAACCTCGGAGAGGTTTTCGGCAGAAGAGCCGAAAGTCACAGGGGCCCTCCCTGTGGAACCTGGCAGTGAGCATGGGAACTGTCTGACTTCAGCTGAGGAGGTGGGCTGAGGGATGTGTCAGAAACCATTGTCTCCATCCCTTCTTTGGGATAAGGGTTTTATCCTAGTATCATTCAACCTGACTGTGGGTTTCCAAATCAGAGACCCTAGAAGTAAATATGGCTGTCTCTGTGACAGACTGCTATCTGCTAACCAGAAATCCACGTTCTCTCCCTCCTGGGCGCTCTGCTGGCCCTAATTCCCAGCCTCCCTTGCAGCGAGGTGTGGCAACTGCCTGAGATCCACCCAATGGAATGTGAGCAGAAGTGATTGGCCCCATCCCCAGGCCTGGCCACAGCATCCTCCCACGCCTTCCTCTCCGTGTTTTCTCCCCTCTGCTGGCTCAGTGTTGATTCTCGGGTGACCTGTGAAACCACCTGCTGATGGTAGTAGTGCCTCTGCCAGCCTGGCTCCTTGCACGACCACACACAACATGGCATCTCCCCCGCCCCCTCCTCCCACTGCCCCAGCCCCACCTCACTGCCTGGAGCTTCCTTGCTCTGAGAGAGAAATGAACTCCTAAGGAGTTGGTGTATACAGCAGCCAGCCTACCCTAACTCATATACCCACCATAGTGCCGTACCCTTCCCCGGCACAGAAATCAGTCTTCAGGTGTCTCTGAACTATACTGTTTATGAAAGGCTTGAAAGTTTATAAAGATAATTATAAAATTAACTCATGCACATGTAAAAGAAATCAAGCAATACAAAAGAAAAGAGTCCAAAATCAAGGAAAAGTCTCCTGTCTCCCTTCTCACCCCATTTCCAGCCCCACTTCCATTAGGTAGCCTCTTTTTTTTTTGAGGAAGATTAGCCCTGAGCTAACATCTGCCGCCAGTCCTCCTCTTTTTGCTGAGGAAGACTGGCCCTGAGCTAACATCCATGCCCGTCTTCCTCCACTTTGTATGTGGGACGCCTACCACAGCATGGCTTGACAAGCGGTGCCATGTCCACACCCGGGATCCAAACCAGCGAACCCCGGGCTGCCGAAGCAGAATGTGCACGCTTAACCGCTGTGCCACTGGGCCGGCCCAGGTAGCCACTTTTAAATTATTTCTACCTTTATTTTCCTGATTGTTACCTCTCTGTAATCTCCTCTGTTTCCAGTTTTATCAATGTTGAAAAACATTTAGTGGCATCCCCCTATGAATGAGGAGTAGTTCCCACAGACTTTTCTTTTAACCTGGGGAGGCGGGGAGGAGTCCTGGGGAGAAGTAACCTGGTGGCAGCAGCACCGCACTCCCACCTGCTTTAGTTGCACAAAGGAGAAGCGGCGTGGGGTGTTGGCAGACGTGGAATTTGAGACCGCATTTGTGTGGGGCTTAGCTGCCACGCTTGTCTGCAAGCTCAGGAGGCTGTCGTGAGGTGAAACCTGGCCCCTGCAGGTGTTCTGCTGTGGCTTCATCCCGAGCAGTATTTCAGGGGCTTCCCACACCACCCCACTACATGGTGGGCCAGTTAGTCTTGTTGTCAAGTCCTATAATCACACTGTCCTGGAGGGTAACCTGTGCGGAGTGGAGCGCCTCGCACATCCATTACTGGAAGCAGACACTCGGTTCCTGAATTACCAAGTCCAGTCTAGCCAGCACCTCTTGCTCCAGCCAGTAGAGGGCAGTAGGAGACACAGAGTGCATTTGCTTTTAGAGCAAGGAAGGTCTTAGAAACTCCACCAAAGTCGGATTTGAGCTGCTGCCAGCCTATCCGAGTGTGGACCAGGGCCCGGCGTGTGTAAAAGCCTCCTTCTCAAACGAAACATCAATCAAAACGACTCGAAAAAACATCCACCAGATTTCTTGAAACTTCATAAAATAATACAAATTCTATATTAATTTAGAAATAATCAACTACATATTTAGACGCTTTGTTCAACCGTCAGGTGTCAGCAGTGAGAAGATGATAGCCTGTTGGCACGGTGTGCCATGTGAGGGAAACGGCTCATTTTCTTGTTCTCTGTAGGATGTCCCAAGTGATTTTTGTGCTGAATCATGTTCCTAAACAAATGACATCATCAGAAATCTATCAGAGTGTTCTTTGGTGAAACTCTGCTCCTTCAGTCTGATTAAATGTTCCATTATAGCATTTTCTAGATTGCAAAAATAACAAACTCCTAGCTGACTCTTCGGTAACGGGAACTGTCGTGAATCCTTAAAGGACATGAATAAGTCACGGAGAGGGTCTGCGTCACACCGGACGTGTGACTGTGAATGGAAAGACCGATGTCAGGCTTTCAGACTCGGAAAAGTAAGTCGCTGGATCTGAGAATTTAGATGAATTTTGATTAACTCCGGGTTCAGCTGGGAGGACAGCATAAGGGAAGAAGGAAGATGGGAATATGCCTCAACATCCCTCTTGAACTTCTCTGTCAGAAGGAAGTCCTGCCAGGATAGCGGCTGGGAGCCCTGTTTTAAACAGGCGTTAGTTGCCAGGACAGTAAATCATCTGACGTGCAAATGAGTGTAATATTTAAAATAGAGAATAGGTGGTTAATATATATCTTAAACATCTCTACAATAATAATAGAAATGATGTTTATCAGAAATTTTCTGAGTTAAATGCACAATTCTTTCTCGCTTTTTCTGCGTGGATGACTAGACTCTTTCTTTATTGAGAATCCTCACTGACCCTAAGGGTTTGCATATTTAAGTAGACAAAGGTAACCCCATCTTTCAAACATTCAGGATTTTTTCGGCGTTAAGTGTTAGACGAGAAAGTTGCCTTTTTAGGTAAGACTCCTTAGGAGGCAGGATTGTGAGGGGCCCTCAGACAAGGCCCTGTGTCAGACAGCCCTGGTCTCCTCCTCTGCTGCTCCCGCCCGGCTGTGTGATCATGGGCGGGTTCCTCAGCCTCTCTTTGCCTTAGTTCCCTCTATTCCAGGGATAGCGATAAAATGCCCAGCTCATAGGGTTGATGCACTTGGAATATGGTAAGCACTCAGTAAATACTAAGGTTTTTTAGTGTCAGAAATCATTTTTGAGTAAATGCCTAATAAATGTTAGCTGCCATCATCATCGTCTTGGGCCAAAACTCCAGCAAATATCAGTTATTTCAGCAAAAATCGGTTATTTTATTTTTTCCTTTACTACCTACATCTGCAAACCTTAGACTGTCCACACTCTGATGCTGGTTCTTGCTCCAGCAAGAATTTTGCAACATCTATCAGAATTAGTGGTCTTTGATAGGGACAATCAGTGCAGACTGGGGAAGGTCAGAGCCAGAATGTAAGCAGATCCACGATTAAGATGCACGGGTAAGTCTGAACACAGGAACAAAGGCAGGGGACATGTGCTTAAGACTGAATTTGGGACATCAGCTTATGTGGGAGAAAGCAGCTGAAGCGGTCAGAGGGGAGAGAAAAGTATGGAAGTATCATTAGCCAATTTGTTTATAGTGAATTCAGGATCCTGGGTATCTAGGACTCAAGACAGGCAAGTATTGGGACTTAAATCACCAGTACCTGGAAGGTCTTTGTGTGCGGCTGGCATCCCAGATGGTTATCAGCTGATACTGGCTCCTCAATCCTAAGGACACTGGAATTTAGAGGCAAGAATTCCAGACTCTGCCAAGAACAAGGTACCAGAAGGAGTTCTGTTTGGGGGAAGTTGGGGAAAGGAAAAACTGTAGGGGACCCTGTGCAGATGCAAGGATTTAGTTCAAGGAAATGAGTTAATATTCTCTTGGCCAGGATGACCCCAGGGGGTGTGGCCCCTGCTTATAAACAATTGGAGTCACCCCAAATGATGTGTCAGCATCATTCTCGTGGCCCAGTTTCACATGATTACAAGGAGGGAAGGTGGCCGCTGACCCATGGAGCCGTCTGATCACCAGTGTGTCCTCTTGGAACTGGAGCCACCCATGGGCTCCCAAGATGACCCCAAGGGTCCAGATTCCAGAGCCCTTCAGGGCATCTGGTCAACCTCTCTGGTTGAATAGGGAGTGTCGAGGGGTATAGTGTTGAAAAGTGCCCCAAAAAGTAGAAATGGGGACCAGGGCCCACACAGATCCTTGTCCAGCTTTGAGTCCAAAGCACTGGATGAGGACTGGAAAATTTTGAGGAAGATACTTAAAAGAAAGAGGAAATGCAGGGCCCAAGCTCAGGGCCCTGTTGCCCAGGCCCAAGGAGGCGCTCAGCTTAGGGCACAGTGGAATCAATAGCGCATGTGCATTAACTTCTTTAGGAGGGGTAACTGCCTGGGAATGGGATTGGCCTAAAGAAGGGATGACCCTACTTATGGCAGTTAAACGCACCGAGTTATGACGGTTAAACACGTTGGTTCTCGGAGTTACAACTAACCCAGACCAGTGGTTCTCAGTGCCAGCTCCACAGTAAAACCCCCTGAGAAACTTTGTTAAAGCAGAGTAAAACGCACACACACACACTCACACACTCACACACACACTGCTCAACTCCACCCCAGACCCATTACGTCCGTCTATGGGAGTGAGGGCCTGATACCATGATATTCTAAGAGCTCCCATGAAATGTGGTTCAGGCTGCAGCCAGGACGGAGAGGCAGCACTCCAGATGTTCCTCACCCCATGCTCAGAGTCCCGTCGTCCGTTTCTCCAGTGAGGGTGCTCCTCCTTGCTACTTGACTCCTGGGATTCCCGTTGGTAGTTGCTGACCACAGACAACGTCCCCTCCAGCCACGCCTGGATTGTCTGCAAGTGGGGAGCCCTCTCCCACTCTTCACTCTGTCAGCCGCAGATGCGGCAGATCTCAGCTCAGCCCTCCAGACACTCTGCCTTCGGTCTGGGGCTCTCTCCTGCCCAGTGCCTCTGTTTTGCGTTCACCGTATTGCACACGTTTATTCAGTCAATATAGACCCGTAGTCATCAGTATTCTTGGAAGCAGACAAATGGGTTGTTTACCTTTGAAACCCTTGTATCATATCCTTTTACAAAAAGTACTCTCAGGGCTCCACTTATTTTTAAATTGTAAAGTAAATGGAAATTAATTTGGTTTGTAGATTTTGGAGATACTTTAGAATTTCTTAAACTAGATTGAAAATAATTGCTATACAAGTATCTTATCCCTTTAAGAGAACAAGGAAACCCTAGCAGAAGGCTCACCACTGGCCCTTTCTGAAAGCTTGTCTACACAGCTCAGCAAATGTGCCAAGCATTTTCCTCCCCAAGACAAGAAAAGTCTACTGCAGTCAAGATGCTCTGAATTCTCCCTCTGAATTCCTTCCAGTCCTTTCACTCATCCGCTCATTCGTTCATTTCATTTTAGGCCTTAGATGGCTTCAAGGGACTCCTGCTGGAGGAAAATGGAACAAACAAGATACCAGAATACTTTTTAGCCCTACACATCTGATTTTTATTAGGAATGGAAAGAAATTGCAGTTGCTGTTTAATTAGGAAAAACTACTTTTATTTTATAAAATCCTTCCTTAGCAGAGTGTCCATCTCGCTTTTTTGAAGTTGTCTCCTGTAGATGCTAGCCTGCGAAACCAGCAGCATTTAAGTGTGATCTTTCTGTGACATTTTAAAGGTCGCTCAGAAAAGCCATAGCAACCTGTGAAAACAGAAACCAGTTGAAGAGGCAGAGCGTTTATTTGGGATCAAAGAGTTGCAATTCAGGGAGCACAGATTCAGGTAGAAACCCAAATAGTGTCCCAGTTACAGGAGAGGGACCTGGGGTTCTGTGGGGGAAAAGGGGATGAAGTGAGTTGTGCTGAGGAGCAGTTCACTGATGCCAGCTGAGGTCAGGCCGGGTTTGTACTTCGTTGATTGGCTTGAGATTCCGTCATCAGGCAAAAGGCTAGACTTGTGCTTCGTTGATTGGTTAGCAGTCCGGTCGTCGGCAAAGGCCAGTGTCATCAGTTCTTACAAACAGGATAGTCTTGTCCTTGCTGATTTCTTGGGATGTTGGCGATTTGGTCCAGTTTTGGAAAAGAAAGAAGACAAGATGTGCAAGGCAATTCCTCTGAAATGGCTGCCTTGGCTCTGTTTTAATATGGCTCCACTCATGTCATTTGTCACAGCTGACAATATCTTAATAATAATTTTTATGTGTAAAATACCTTTACATCCTTCATCTTCTTGGAGTCTGACACCAACCTGATGAGTGAGGGGTGAGGCATGTGAGTCTAGTTCCATCTCCTTTTCTGTTTTGCAGTGAAGGACTGAGATTCGGATGGCTTAAGTGGCTCTGTGGAAAACCCACAATGAGTCAGAATCAGGACTCGATTCTAGGATGTTGGAGCTCACAATTCTGGGGCCTCCTCACTACTGAAATGTACAAAATTTCAATCCCCCACACTCATTATTGAGTACTGTGTTAGTCTGGGTTCTCGAGAGAGAAACAGAACCTATGGGAGATTTTATATCTATAAAGAGATTCATTATAAGGAAGTGGCTCATGTGGTCATGGAGGCTGAGAAGTCCCAAGGTCTGCAGCAAGCTGGAGACCCAGGAGAGCTGATGGTGTACTTCCAGTTTGAACCTGAAGGCCTGAGACCCAGGAGAGCTGATGCTGTACTTCCAGTTTGAACCTGAAGGCCTGAGAACCAAGAGAGCTGATGGCATGAGTTTCATTCCGAGTCCGAGCCCGAAGCCGGGAGAAGACCAGTGACCCGGCTTGAAGACAGCCAGACAGGGAACAAGTCCTCCCTTCCTCCAGCTTCAGCTCTGCTCAGGCCTTCAACAGGTTAGATGAGACCCACCCACGCTGAGGAGGGCCATCTGCTTTACTCCTCTACCATTCATATGTGGATCTCACCCAGAAACACCCTCACAGACACACCCAGAACAGTGTTCAACCCAACATCTGGGCACATCAATTAATCATCACCAGTACCCACATAACTGTGTGTACACCTCAGGGCCGGGCATTCTTGGTACTGCCCCGTGCTTGTGTCACGCCCGGGAAGTCAGAAACCCAGGCTTCTTTTGGATCCCACATGAACGTGTCCTTTAATCTTTATGGTTCTGAGTTTTCTCCACTGTGAAATAAGGAGGTCAGGTTTAGATGGCTCCGTAGGACACAGCTCTAAACCAGTGCCTCTGTGATTCTATAAGTGAATTCTAAGGAAGGCGTTAAACTGACTCGACTTCTGTTTCATTCAAACCTGTGTTCCGCCTCCAAGGAAAGCATGAATGTTACAGGTACTTACCCGTCAAGTAAGATCAACATGAAGGTTGTTAAAGAACAAATATTCAACAGAATAAATTTAAAGATCTAATTGGTTACATTCAGGGATTCATGAATTGGGCAGCATCCCATGCAGCAAATAGATAGGAGCTGTACAAAATGGGAGGCTTTTCTAGGTAGAAAGAGGGTGGGACAAGGAAGTTAAAAGAGTGGATTATTTCTGGCAGCGTCACCTTGCCTTAGGGGAAAGCAGACGTCTTATCAGGCGGATCACCTCCTGGAATTGACCAGGAAATTCCAGACTGATTGGTTTAAAGTTCCATTCCTGGGAGAGGCTGACACTGCTGTTAGGTGAGGTTTTAAGTCTTAGTGGGGCTTAGCATAAGCAAGCCCATGTGGGGATTGTAGTTTCTTTTTAACAAGGTGATAATGCTGTATGAATGAGTCTAAGACCAAAAATGTGGGAGTCTGTTTCATGGTCAGTGAACACTGAGCACCATGGTGGATACAGATACAGCCTGTGACATGAAACAGTCCTTGCACGGGGACCTCACCATCTGATGGTGAGAAGATTAGCATGAGAAATTCTGGCATGACGAAGTGTGAGGTATGGACTGCAGGTGCCATCACCAAACAGAGCGGGAGGTCAGTGAGTGGGCTTCCTCTGAGGAAGAAAGGACTTACACTGGTTTTAAAAATCAAAACAAACAAACGAAAACACGGGAAGGATTTGCATGAACAGAGGCAAAAGAGGAGGGCTTTCCTGGCCAGGAAAGACATCTGGACAAGGATAAGCGAGAAGCATGTGCTTGACAGTGAATGGACCAGGGAGGCATGTTTGGCAGGTGGATTGCCCACAGAAGGCAGAATAGAAATCGTGTTTAAGGAAGGTGTAGTCTGACAGCAATGGGAGGACGGATTGGAGGGGGTCTCAGAAACCAGCTACCTTTAGCTGCGAACCTGCTGTGTGCGAGGCTCTGTGATAGGATTCCTATATATTATCTTGAATCATTGCAACAATCTACAAAGTAGATTTTATTATCTCTCCATTTTACAGATAAAGAAATTCGGCGTCAAAGAGGTTAAGAAACAGTCAAAGGCCGTCCAGTTACAGGCTCAGTAAAAATTCCAACCCAGCTCGTCGAACTCCACAGCAGCCGCTTAGCCTACCATCCCGCGCTGCGCCTCCCAGAAGCAGTGGGCTGCTGCCCCTGAGTGCCCCCAGATCAACCCAGACTTAGTCACTGGGTGGGTTTTGCTGCCATGGCAGCCAGTTACCGAGCAACTGATCACCTTGCCTGGCAGAGATCTGATTTAGCTGTGCTCAGTGTCTCCACAACTCAGTCTGCCGCTTTGTGGTCTGTCTTGAGGACGGATTCTGATCCAGTGTGTGGCGGGCGGTGTGACTGAGGGCAGAGAGGCCATCAGACTGATAACTGCTCTCCTTATCGACTCCCAGGGGCAAACTGCAGAGGCAGGCCCTGTGACAGCTGCTGTAATCACAACCCAAAAGACGGTCCTTTATTCGCGCCTGATATGGAAAACCGTTGGTCATGCCCTAGTCATTTCAGTAACACCTGTGTGTTCTTGGTCTTTGAGCATAAATTAAAAACCAAATTTTAATTTGGACATTGAAGTTTTTTACATAAACTGCTCTACAATCATGCAGAAGATCAGACAGAGAGCCAGAAATAGAAGTTACGGTTTACCATTCTGATGTATCTTTCGTTCGTTTCCTAAAGAAATCGGAAGAGGGATGGTCATGTGTGTGTTTGAGGGGAGAGGAAGGCATCCTATTTCTGTATAAGAATTTATTTTAAATTATAAAGTCAAATCATTGTAGAAACCTTAGTTTTGGAAGACCTTAGTCTTCTCTTTCTTTAACAATAGAGTCAGTACCCTGTGCCCCACGTCCTGGATGCAGTTCAACCTGGACATAAAGTCTGACATCCAGCCAGCTTCGCTATTGAAACATTTCAAGGTGTTAATTGCAGTTGTGAATTAATCATTATTCTAACTTAGCCAGACTCTTATTTTCCCCTTGAAGCTTCTCATTATTAAGTTTGCTTGAATTGGTTAATGTGAGGACACCATTAATGCAAATTATCACTCAGCAATTCACTACTGAACGTGCACAATTGTTTTGATCGTGCACTCTATCGTGGAATTTTATATATGGAAATTCACAATTAAGCACTTATTCTAAAATTCTGTTTTCATTCCTTTATGATAGTTCATCTTCATGAGTTCAGGATTTCTATCAGGTTCTCCTTTTCCTTTCAGATTCTGAAACCTAAAATGAAAGTCACAATGGTTTCAGAATTTTTAGAAAGTGACCTATTTCAGAAAAGAATATCAATAAATATTTTTACAAGTGCTTATCAAAAGTGGTATCTCTTTGCTGCCTTTGTGTGCATTAACAAAGCTATTGTAGCAGTTTCACCATGATAAAAATAATTCAAGATAACCAGTCACTAATCTATCGAGACAAGGATGTATAATTCTCCTATGTTCCAGAAGTTTTCAGTGCAGGAAGGGATTAATGAAAGCATCTTGTCAATAATAGCTAGAGGAGGATTGCTCCTGTGTCTTGGGACTCAGGAGGGGTCTAACCAGGAGGCGGTCCAGCATTTGGCACAGAATCCCTCACTGGGGTGGGTCAGGTGCTGGGGATGCTAACCTGGTTGCACCTGCTGGTAACTGAGGTCCTAACTGGCAAACTTGGGTGTTGTGGGTTCTAGTCTGGGCCTGGGGTTAGAAACGAGAGAACAAAGATGCAGAAATTGGAACCAGTTTGATGCTTAGCAAGTGCCCACTTTTCAGAGTTTGTAAAATCTCAAAAAGGTCAGAAATCCAGGTGAGAAGTCAACCTCTAGCTGATTTGTCAATGAGCCACCAATTTGGGATTAAAGGAATAGAATTATTCTTGGAAGGGCTGTCTCGAGGCCAGCCTTCAGTTCCAGGAGGGCACAGAGCACCAGCACAGTATTCTAGAACCTCTGTTCAGTGCACTTGTAGGACTCAGTACCCCGCTGTTGTACCCATCCCAGCTGTGGATTCTAGCTACTGTCTTCCCCATAAGCTCTGCGAACGTAGAAACAGCCTGTGCTGTCGAGCCCTGTCACCACAGCAGTCAGCTCTGTGCTGTGGTTTCGCCACCCCAGCCAGGCAATTGTCAGCTCTCACCCACATCATGGCAGGACCCTCCAGACTAGTCTCTCCCTTGACTCTCGTCTGTTCAATGTGCCGTTCACACAGTGTCCAGTGGGCTTTAAAATGTGACTCTGATTTTGCTGTCACTCTATGTATAGCCCTTCAGTGACCTCCCATCTCTTCTGGGATGGAGCCCCAACCCCACACATGCTCTCCAGGCCAAGCCAGCCACTCTGGCTTCTTTCAGTTTCTCAGGCCACGCTTTTTGCATCCCCAGCCTCCCTTCCATCCAGCTAATTCCTTCTCATCCGGCAGCTCTCTGCTTAGCAATCTTTCCCCGGAAATCCTGCCTTGAAAGCTTGGTCTCCCTGGTATTCGCTCCAATAGCTCCCGGGCTTCTTTTTCATAGCACTTTCCCCAGCTTGCTCATCATTCGTTAGTATTATTTGATGAATGTCTGTTTCTCTCATTTCACCTCTTCGTTCCATGAGGGCAGGGAATGTACCCATTTTGCTCGGGGCCTGGAACATAATAGGAACCCCAAATCTATGTTGAATTAGCCCATGAATACTTTAGGTACTCATTCCAGTACTGAGAACTGGCACTAGGAGAGGACTGAGGAGTGGACGGCCCTGGGAAGGATGGAGTTAGAGCGGCTTGACAGGAAGCCACCCAGGGTGATCTGGAAGGGTGCAAACCCCTCCTGCCTCAGCTCCAGAGGGGCCTGGTTGACCTCTGCCAGCACCCCTGAACTAGGTGCGGATGACTAATTACACCTGCCCAAGATCACCCAGTTGGTCAATGGAAGACCCGAGATTCAGATGGGCTCTGAGTTTGGGTGTCCCCTTTCACACCAAGGAGCTTCTCTTCCCGTGTGTAAGAACAAGTGGCAGATAATGAAAGAATCAGGTAGCAGATAAATAATGCCTAAGGTGTTTGCCCGGGACTTCTCCTGACTCACTCTGCCCGTCTCTTTCTCGGTGACAGCAGCACCTGTGTACTCATTTATTCTTCAGTCGTGCCCAGCTTGGGGACCGATTTCCATGGAGATTACCTAGAGCTTTGTGCAGAACAGCTGCAGTCCAGGCTTTGCTGTGGTGATTGTCTTCTGCCGGTCCCTGTGTGCTGTCACGGCCGCAATGCTGACGGAGCTGCTCAGGAAGCCAGATGAGAGCTTGGCGACACTGCGAAGATGCTGGTGGCAGATGGAGTGGCAGAGCAGGCAGCAAGCAAGCTGGAATATGGATGTTCTGTCTCGGGAAAGGTTTTGCACAGCAGAAAAGAAGCGGGGTCAGAAACAAGTGCCAGAGGCAGGCATGCAACTGTGGGCCAAGTGACATCCTGCATGCCAGGAGGAGGACGGCATCGGCCACGTTCCCACACAGACTGGGGACTCCGGGGAAGAAAGACACTCTCCATTTTTTCACGTGCTTCACGTGGAAGCTTTCTGTGAGAGGAAATCTGCGGTATTGGGGGAACCCATTCCCGTGTGTGCTGTGTACAACTGGAGGTATTTTAAGGGGGTGGAAACTTACTGCCTACCCACTCTTTGTACAGATGTGCTCCTGTTGATTAAAGGAATTGGCCCTAGCGTCCTTTTTGCTTTCCTTCATTGATCCACATCCCTGATTTTAAGTCATTTTGTGAAAACAGAATTCGCACTTAACGAAAAAACCAGGAAGGTTTTGGGAGCAGTTTCTCTTGAGCCAGTTAGAAATTGTAAAATCCTGTCTCTGCATCAATTCCACGACATTAAAAGTACAGTCTGTACAATGAAGGTCTCAGAAAATGATGCTATTTATTACCTTTTCAAAATTTACCTAGAATCTTCATTCTTAGCTGTTTACACAAAAATGTTTCTATACTTTTGTCCCTTTTCAAACAATTCTAAAGCCTTATTTAGAATATCTGTGCTAATTTCTTCTTTTATTTACAAGGTTTGTACCAAATGACCCCAATCAGACAAATACCTTACATGAAGAAAATAAACGGCTGTAGGAAGATAAAGACAAACTGGTCCTTCCCTCTCAGGCTGTGGGTGTTCTTCACGCGTCCTTGGCACGGTTCAGTGCCTTTGTATCTAGATAGACAATATCTGCAGTAATACGTGAATGGGCTGCGAATCAACCTTTGAAAGTTGAACCACTGACTGTTTTAAATACTAAATCAATCACATATCTGAGTGGTTTTAGAAATCAGGGTTACATAACACACTTATTCCTCCATACTATATTTTTAGAAGCTATTACAGAATTAAGATGTTCTTTAAATAAGGCATTACATTTATTATTAATCTCAAGCCATCTTTTCCCTTAGTTGTGCACATTCTTGAAGCGGAAAACTTACAAACATAACATCAATTCACCAATTTGGGGCTTTTATTCGTGAAATGAAAGTTTGTACTTTCCCATAGTCTTTCCAATCTTTCGACCTGACAGTTACTGTTTAAATAAGTATCATAGGATCTCAGGGTTCCCAGGGCCCTTTTGGAGCTTGTCTGGACAGCGTAGGTGCCCTGAGTGTCCCCTGGCACAGAAACTTGGCCTCGGGCATCAGGGAAAGGCACTCAGCCCTGGGATGGGAGCTCTTCTCACCTCCCTCTGTACCTGCTTCCTGCGTCTGTCTTGCAAAACCCACACCTCTCTTGTCCTCACTCTTGTCTCTAGGACTTGAAGCTCTGGGCCCTCCTGGCTTCCGGGCAGGCCTCTCCTGCTGTGTATTCCATTCACCTTTGCTTCCCCCAGCTTCAGCCTTATCCCAGGCTGTGGCTCCCTTTGGCTCCTTTTCTCCCCTCGGGCCAGTCCGGCCCTCCTCGGGAGGGAAGATGGAACAAGATTTATCCCCTGAGTGTGAAACATACCCATCATCTAATCTGTAAATATTTTGATCCTGGTTTACCCATTCAACAGGTATTTCTTGAGCACCTGCTCTGTGCCAGGCCTGTGCTGGGCGCTGGGTAGAGGGCATAAAACCATCAGGGGTCCTGTCATCACCTGGTTGACTGACTGGTGGAGGAGGCAGACGTTAATGGAGACGTCACACAAGTGCACACGTAGATGATTAGAAATGGACAGAAAGAGTGGTGTAGCATGCTTTGAAGCTGTGTCAGGGAGACTTGACCTGTAAGGGAAGCAGGGGAGAAAAAGCTGCGGAACGATCTTTTAGACACAGTGCTGTAATGCAGCTTAATCCAGCCGTTCTCAATCCCGGCTGCGCGTGGAGTCTCCTGGGGGGGTTTAACAAATACCCAAGCTCGGGCTTCACCCCCGGAGAGTCTGATCTAATCAGCCTGGGTGTCAATACTTTCCCTAGCACTCTGCGTGCTTCTCAAATGCAGCAGGGCTAAGAGCTTACTGTGTAAATCTACGTGTTGGTGGTTTCAGTGTCCTCCACTTCTCTCTGATGTTCAGATGCAAATCCTCTCTGTGGGATAGCTCTAACGAAAAGTTTGAATCAAGTTGGAAACAATACTTGTCACTCTCTACTCATTTGGAGTAACTTCCAATGAACACCTTGCAAGATATATTTTTATCTTTAAAAATAGTTTCCTTTTGAAAGTAACATGCACATATTATTAAACATTTGAAGAAGAAGGGAGAAACACCCATGAACTCACCGTGCTCCCGCAAGCACTCTGAGAATTTGAGTATATTTCCTTCTCCCCTCCCCTATGCATCCATACACACAATAAGCTAAATGGCGATTTAAAACCTACAAGTACTTTCAATATAAATTATGTAATCTATATAAGAAAAATCCTATTTTTTGGACTGAGAAAAATTCTTGAATCCTGTCACCCCCAGCTTCTAGCCAGCTCGACATGGTCCCTGTCCTCATCTCTTGGTCTAGCCTTGCTCTCTGGCTTGAAGGAGTAAAACTCGGCTTGGCCAAGGTCACGGTGACCTCCTGACGGCCAAGCTCACAGACTCCTCAGCCCCTCTCCCTGCTCTCTGCAGCATTCGGCACAGTGGGACACTGTCGCCTACTCAACGTTTGACTCCTAGAACCTTGACTTCCAGAACCGTTTCCCCCCCATTTTCCTTTCTATTTCTCTGGGAACTCTTCTCAGTTATCTTTGCAGTCCCTCCTTCTGGTCCTAGGTGTTAGGATTCCACAGGGCTCCATCTCTGGCTCTTTCTTTTATTGCTCTGCTTGCCCTTCCTCCAAGACTTCAACCAAGCCCAAAGCCCCGGTTACTGTGTAGATGCTGTTACCGCCCAAGGTGGGGGATCCTCTGCTCGCCGTCCTGCCAATAGTCAGGAGGCAAGGTAGGAGAGAAAGGGTTTATTACAGATTGCTAGCATGAGGGAAGACAGCCGACTCCTGTCCGAAAGAATCATCTTACAGAACAAAGAACACAGGCCAGTTATAGAGGGGCCTGGTCTCTGGGTGGGGCAGACACCTGGTCTTAGTTCCTGATAGTCTTCTGTTTTACTAGATATCCCACAGAGTCCAGAGCAACCCCTCTACCCTGATCTTTCAGGTGTCATGGATGCTGGCTCTCAGCATAGACTCTCTGCCCGGGGGTCATCACATTCCTAAGGAACTTAAAAGAATGAAGTTATCAACTTACAGCAGCTGGAGGGACCAGAAGACGTACAGAGACTGCAAATCCCCAGGAGACAGACCTTGCTTATCTGGGCAAACTAAAGCAAAGGGTCAAAGGGCTGGTGAGTCAGGGCCAGTTAACCAGAGGTCATTCAAGGTTACAATATGTTTTCCTGTCTACAATATGGCTTCCCTCACATCAACCTTATCAGGGAGCATGCTGATAACTCCCTGGGGGAGCCTGATATATGGAACCTCAAAAGGCCAAAGTATGGCAGGAAATAAAATGTAGAAGTCTGATGCTAGGGTCCAGCAGAGAGTCCTTATATGGAGACGAGCTGGAAATTTCAATGCTGACCTGTTTTCCTCTCTCTTCACTACCACATTCAAGCCTTGCCTAAAACAGAATAAAAGATTGCAGACTGAGCCCCATGATTCTCTTCCCCTGACCTACGCATTCCTGTCATCTCAGGACTGTTGAGACGAGAACTTGGGCCCAGGGGGCCATGTCTGCTCACTCCTCCACGTAACCTCCGTTGGTGCATATCTTTGTCAGGGTTTGTTTGGAAATAAAACAGTAAAAAGCAGCATTTGCTGAGTCCTCAGTTGTCATTTTCACGAATCCTTGAATCTGGACCAGCCTCTGCAGCCTGTCCAGCTCACTCCCAAAGGTATAGTTCCTGTCCACACCTCTCATCTGACCGGCTCACACAACTGCCGGCTGACCCGCTCCACCCAGCTGGGCCGTGGGCCCCGAATGGCATCTCCATCTTCTTTCAAGAGCCCTCTGGGGGAAGATGCCCTGACTCAGTGGCGGCAATGCCAAGCCACTGTTCCACCCCCTTGCTCATGTTGGAAATCAGAGAATGAACCTATCTTTTCTCTCCCCCCCATGCCTGTATTCAGTCGAGGCTGGATTCCATCTCATAAATACCCTTCAAGTCTGCACTCTCCCCTCTAATGTCCACTGTCACTGCTTGATGCAGACCTCCAGGATCTGTTAAGGCTTAGGGTTAAGCTTAAGTGTGGAGCCAGTAGCCCTCTTTGATTTGAAAAATACGTATACAACCAGAAAATGAGATAAATTTATTCCATTCTTAAGAAAATTAATCTGCTTATAAAGATAATAATTGGGGCTGGCCTGGTGGCACAGCAGTTAAGTGTGCACATTCTGCTTTGGCAGCCCAGGGTTCACCAGTTCGGATCCCGGGTCCTGACATGGCACTGCTTGGCAAGCCATGCTGTGGTAGGCATCCCACATAGAAAGTAGAGGAAGATGGGCACAATGTTAGCTCAGGACCAGGCTTCCTCAGCAAAAAGAGGAGGATTGGTGGCAGGTGTTAGCTCAGGGCTAATCTTCCTCAAAAAAAAAAAGATTGTAATTATTTTTCTAAAAACGGAAAAAGTTGTATAAAGAAGCTCGCATTTATTTTTTGCTTATTTCTTTATTTTTTGGTGAGGAAGATTGTCACCGAGAAATCTTCCTCTATTTTGTATGTGGGATGCCACCACAGCTTGGCTTGATGAGCAGTATGTAGGTCTGCACCTGGGATCTGAACCCACGAACCCCAGGCTGCTGAAGTGGAGCACGCAAGCTTAACCACTATCCCACCGGGCCAGCCCTTCACCTTTATTTTTATTACCCAAGCTACAACAGATTTATTATTTTTTAGATGATGACTGTCTTATTTTTCCCAAATATTCAAGAAACTGAGAATTTTTTGTTGGTTCATTTTCTTTTTTAATAACTAGGACTTTACTTTTCACAATGTAAACTATATCAATCATAAATTCTCCAAGGACTGTTTTCTTTGGTTGAGTCTCCTAAAGGACTGGAGACCAGGGAAGCAAGTTCAGTTGTCTTATGTTGGGATACAAATATGACTGAAAGATAGAGGCATATTGTGGGGCAGGAGAGGGTATTTTTGGGGGCCAAGAAAGTAAAAATAGTGTTCCTACAGCATGCAAAGCCAGTACCAATACTTAAAGCAGCATTAAGTGGATCGAAAGCCCCCCTAAATATCCTTTTTCTATAGTCTCTGCTATTTCTAAACATAAATTATCACTAGCAAATAATTCTGGTGAACAATAACAGTCACTCAGTTTCCTGCCAGCCAAGGGCTGGCAGAGTTGAAGCCTGAAGAACTCAAGAGCAGGTGATCCTAGAATTGAACAATTAGGCTGGGGGAAGATGGGAGTAGAGGTTACCATGGCAACCTAATCCCGCGGCCTGTGGCAGCCGTGTCGTTTCAGTGTTCGAGTCACAGAGGTTGGTGGTTGTGACTGATAATCTGGGCGAGTCTGGGTCATACAGGGAGCCCCAGTGCAGGTCCAGGAAGGGCATGTGCTCTGGAGTCTGCAGAGAGGTTACGTCCAGCCCCACCCGGGCCCGGGCCCTGTGCTGTGTTTACCGTGTCACTTGTTACTTCCCCATTGAATTCCTCCCAGCGACTGTTTTAGTCTGGGCTAAATGGAGCGTTTGCAGGTCACGTGCCTCCCGGCAGCTCTGCCCTCCTGGCCACAGGGCCGCATCCCTGCAGCTCAGCACAGAGGCAGAGCCCGCAGGCAGCAGCGAGAGGCATGCCTTTCACAGGACAGCAGTGACACAGATTTCTTCAGAAATACAGTGTGATGATGCTCTCGGAGGGAGAGCTCGGGGAAATCACAGGTAGACATCGAAAATACCCTCTGTGTGTACAAAACCCCTGTTGCTGGAGAAGGCCCTTCAGAAGCTGACAGGAAGACTGAGGCCCAGGGGTGAGCGGCTGGCGCTCGACCAGGCGGAAGAGAGAAGGGGTCCCCACTGCACAGGGACTGAGAAATTCTCCTGTTGTCGCCCTTGCGTCACAGGTGTAAAGGGCTGGGCCGACACTCCTTGGCTGGTCTGACCACTCTCACTTAACGTCATAGTTGTGACAACACACACACATTTGTAAGTTATCTCATATTCCTAGAACCATGCCAGAATATAGCTCCTTTCCATTGTGAGGCTTCCGTTGTTCATCCTTTTGCTATTTTCGTCAAGTCATGAGGTGAAGAACCCCACTCAGGTCTGGTTAAAGGTACACTGAAACTGAGCAGTACCAGTTAACAATCGTAGAGGAGATTTTTGTGCCCAGGATGACATTTTCCGCTTGTCCAGTGGATACTTACCGAATGTCCACCATGTGTTAGTATTGGCTTTACTTTTCTTCCAACTTATAAAATTGCTATATTGATCAAGTACCCACTGAGGGGCTTTTCTGACACCAATGAATTCTCTGATCCCAAGCGGGTGCCCTGTAATTCAATTCAGTTCTGACACTGACTGCCCCGAGTGCGTGCAGACCCCTCAGCTTAAGTGCTCCGTCCCACAAGACTGCCCCCACTTCAGACGCCATTGTAAGTCCCGGGTCCCCAGAACATTGACCAACTGGCTACAAATCAGAGGTCCTCGTGACCCCTCCTCAGGTCCCATGATTTGCCAGGATGGCTCACAGAACTCAGGAACACACTTTATTTACACTTACCAGTATATTATAAAAGATACAACCTAGGAACAGCCAGATGGAAGAGATGCAAAGGCCAGAGACGCATATGGGGTGGGGGGACACCCAGCTTCCTTGCCCTCTCGAGGCACACCAACCTCCTGGCACCTCAGTGTGTTCACCAGTGCAGAAGCTCCTAAACCTCATTCAAGAGTTTGCGTGGGGCGCAGTCTCCATCCTCAACCCTCCTTCTTCCCGAGGTTCGTGTGGGGCTGAAAGTTCCAACTCTAATCACTTGGCCTTTCTGGGACCAGCCCAACCTAGGATATCTGGGGGCCCCACCAGGTCACCTCATTAGCATAAACTCAGGAGTGATTGAAGGGGCTTGTTGTGAATAACAAAAGACACTCCTGTCTCTCAGGCTGTTAGGAGCTCTGTGCCCAGGACCAGGGACCAAGACCATATCTATGTTTGCATTCTACCACACCCCCGTTGTTGGTATCTCAGATGACTCGGCCAAGATCCCTGCCTCAGATGTGAGCCTCATTCCCCCAGCTGCTGGGAGCGCTGGCAGCTGACAGCTCTCAGCCAGGCTGCTCCCTGGAATTGCCCTCAGCTGAGGAGGAGGTGACTCCCCACCCAAGGTCCCCACCCTCCCTGGGCGAAGTTGGCATTCAGTGACTGGCCTGTGGGGGCCCAGGAGAGCGGCTCTGAAGGGCCTTCTGGCTCCAGGCCTCACTGTGAGTGCACTCTAGTTCAGCTGCCCTCTCTGCCCACTCCCATTTCTTCATCCCCCCTTGTGTTGATCCCCCGGGATCTCTAACAGGACTCCTGCACGCAAACCTGCCTCTCAGGGGCAGAGACAGAAATGCACCTAAGACAGCAGGCACTATGCTGGTTTACACGTAGCCAGGCATAAACGTATGCTATTTACATGTGACATATATTTTAATTTTCCTGACAACCCCATAAGGTGAACATTATTAACTACTTTAGAGACGAGGACACAGAAAACTAGTGAAGTTGAATAAATTTTCCAAAGTCCCAGAGCTAGGAAGTGGCAGAGGCTTAGCTCCATAGCTGTACTCTTCTCACTGGACTGGCCGGCTCTCATCACTCAGGTGCCACCCAGAGCCTGGGGCAATACGGTGGGAACCGGGGGTAGGGAGGCCTAGGGGTGGGTCAGATCAGGAGGCTGTTGGAATCGCTGAGTTGTGAGGAAGCAATGAAGCCAGGAAAGAGTCAAGGTTGGGGGCTGGAGAAATGGACGTTTTCACCCAACTTGGAAGTCCGAGATCAAGACTCCGCAGGTGAGAAGAGTCAGAAACAAAGTAGAGAAGGAGGAATGAGTTGAGGGAGCCAACAAGTGAAGCAATTCAGAGTCTTAATCCGCAACCCAGCACGACTTCTGTGTGGGTCCTGGAGTACGTCACTGGGGTGGACACGTCCTTCAGGGAGCTTTTAAATCAAGTGTAACATTGGTTGCATCCTGCAATTTTTAGGTATTTTTGTCATTTAGGAAAATCTACTTCTCCGTTGTAGATTTACCACCAATCCAGAGTAATTTATTACACAGATATTAGGGAAGATTGACGTATAATTAACAAGAGGGTTCACTTACATGTTCTACCAGTTAGCTGCTAATTCTGAAGCAGTACGTGAGGGTTCCTGTAAATATTCAGTAAGAATAGGATTACCCTTGGCCCTTGTTAGCAACACAGACACAGATGAAAAGAGGTTCATCTTGTCAATTTGCTGTTTTCTTGTTTAATGTGAGGGGTGGCTCAAGGGTTGCAAAGATTTATGAGTTGTTTTGCAGAAGAATAAGACACCTTCAAGAAAGTTACGATCGCCATAACCAGCCCCCAGCTGATGCCCAGAAGTCTGATTGCCCAAGGGCTTATCTGGAGTGAAGGAAACGTGGATTTCCCCTTTGTTTCTCCGAAACTCCTCTTTCCAAGCCCCTTAGCGCTATAAAACCCCCTGCTTTCTGCTCTTGTGAAGGCGGATTTGAGAGAACCTGTCCTTGCCTTCCCATTTTGGCCAATTTGAATAAGCCCCGCTCCATCTTCAGGCACCATGTCTCAGTGATGGGTTCACTGCACATCCGGCACATGAACTTGAGACTAAGACATCCGGTATCAATTCTACATTATTAACTATATAATTTTGGGCTGTAGTTTTAAAGATTTGTCACCTGAGAACTCATTATGCATCTAGGAGGTGTAGGTTTCCAAGTACATTTATATTTTTATTTCCTCCTGTCCTCTTGCTGGTTCATCCTTCCATTAAGGAACACTTGTTATGTTAGACAGTGGGAGAACAAAAATCGATAAGACATAATTCCTGTTAAGGCATTAACAATCAAGTGGGAGAAATAGACATTTAAACAGCAACCATGAGGACACGAAGGTGCCTGCAGCAAGCCCTGAGCCCCCGGTGGAGGAGGCACTGACTCCAGAGATAATAGTCCAGGGGGGTGTAAGGGAAATGTCCCCAGACAGGAAATCAGGTTACACTGAGAGCAAAACCAGTCAGAATCACAGTGGATAATATTAGCCATCAGGAGAATTTATCCAATTTGTTGTCTATAAAAGTGCATCTTTGGGGCTGGCCCCATGGTGTAGTGGTTAAATTTCAGAGTGCTCCACTTTGGCGGCCTGGGTTCGCAGGTTCAGATCCTGGGTGTGGACCTACGCCGCTCATCACCCATGCTGTGGCAGCATCCCACATATAAAGTGGAGGAAGACTGGCAAAGGTGTTAGCTAAGGGCTAATCTCCCTCAGAAAATAAAAGTGCGTCTTCTCTGCTTAAATCCTTCAATGGCCGTCCGTTGTCCTTGGGAATAAGTTCTAGCTTCTTACTATGACCTTCCATTATCTGCACCTACTTTTCCAACTTCATCTCAGATCCCCAGTGATCAGCAACACCTCGAAGTCGAGAGTCACGTGGGATAATGCATGAAGATTCAGTAGCGAGCTTGGCACCTGTGCCAGTTACAGCTTTCAGCTCCACACCACCTTCTCTATCAGCTCTGTGATGCTGGGACCAGGACTTTGGAGACCGCATTTGCCCTTTGCCAGCTGGCGGGCTGCTGGGCTTTGCCCACAGTGGGCACTGGAGGAGGCTGCACTGCTAGGGGCGGAAAAAGTGAACCAGTGGCTCCCCCAGTCCTTCTGTTCTGGAGAGCCACTCCTCCTCGACCACAGGGCCCTTCTCCAGCAGCAGTCACATGGAGCTTGCAGTTTCCCAGCAGCCGCAGAGCCAGCTTCGGCAGGCCCCCTGGGAGATCCCAGGACCAGCGGAGGCCTAGGGGTCCGAGGGCCCCTTCTGCCGTACGTCTAAGTTCCAATAACCCCAGCTTCTTCTCTTTGCTCCCCCAGCCCCGGGGTGCTGGCTGCCTAGAGCTAGCAGTCTGCCCTGGGGCACATGTGGCGGCTTCTGGAGGGGTTTTCAGTTGTCACAATTCAGGGGAGGCACGGGGAGTGCTTCTGGCATCTGGTGAGGAGCGGACAGGGAGGCTGCTAACCATCCTACAGTGCACGGGATGCACACACACACGCACACACACAGAGGCACACACACATGCGCATGCACACACAGAGGCATGCACACACGTGCATGCACGCACAGGCACACACAGGCAAACGCATGCACACACAGAGGCATGCACACCGTGCATGCACGCACAGGCACACACAGGCAAACGCATGCACACACAGAGGCATGCACACCGTGCATGCACGCACAGGCACACACAGGCAAACGCATGCACACACAGAGGCATGCACACCGTGCATGCACGCACAGGCACACACAGGCAAACGCATGCACACACAGAGGCATGCACACACGTGCATGCATGCACAGGCACACACAGGCAAACGCATGCACACACAGAGGCATGCACACCGTGCATGCATGCACAGGCACACACAGGCAAACGCATGCACACACACGTGCACACACAGGCACATGCACACACACACTGCACAGAATTGTCAACAGTGTCCAAGTGGAGAAACTGTGTTAGAATCTTCTTTTTGGGGGCTGACCCCGTGGCCGAGTGGTTAAGTTCGCGCACTCCACTACAGGCGGCCCACTGTTTCGTTGGTTCGAATCCTGGGCGTGGATATGGCACCGCTCATCGAGTCAAGCTGAGGCGGCGTCCCACATGCCACAACTAGAAGGACCCACAACTAAGAAGACACAACTATGTACCGAGGGGCTTTGGGGAGATAAAGGAAAAAAATAAAATCTCAAGAAAAAAAGAATCTTCTTTTTGCCCTTTTCAGTTAATTTTATACGAAAGCCTGAATCCTGACTGAGTTGGCTCTCAACAGTGTTAAAAGAAGAAACTGGATGACTAGGGGAAGGTTGAAGACATCCATGGTTGAATCTAAGAATAGAATTAACTGCAAACAGGTTCAGTCTTCCTGTATCATGCTATGAATTAAATACGCAACGTCTAAGGGACGAAGCACCAGGCAGCAACGCTTTTTCGGAGAATGTGACTTCTCTCCTGGGCCCTGAGAGAAGTGAGGCAGAGGCTTGCTGCTTTCCATGCTCAGCTCTTCTACGTGATTTTGTAAAACCCAAGCTCACATATTATTTTGATTAAATATTGTAAGAAAACTATGCTGTTACGGATGTACAACTCTATAAACGTTATTCAGCTGAAGCCTCAAGCTGGTAGTTGACAGATGTGTTTTATTTGGCCTTCACTGTATTTTGTAAATGGCCAATATTGCAAAAATGTAATACTTTGCATAAAAGTCTAGTTTTTTTTCCCTAAAGATTGGCACCTGAGCTAACATCTGTTGCCAATCTTCTTTTTATTTATTTTTCTTCTTCTTCTCCCCAAAGCCCCGCAGTACATAGCTCTATTTTCTGGTTTTAGGTCCTTCTAGTTGTGGTATGTGGGACGCCACCTCAGCATAGCCTGATGAGCGGTGCCATGTCCACACCCAGGATCCAACCTGTGAAACCCTGGGCCACTGAAGTGAAGTGTGTGAACTCAACCACTCGGCCACGGGGCTGGCCCCAAAAGTCCAGGTTTTAAAAATTTTCCTGAAAAATCAGAAAATTTGGCAGTACCAAGCCCTCATCTGCATATGGTAACACCCAGCTCTGCTGGAATGGCTGCCCGCTTTAGACAGAGGCTGTGATTTTCATTTAGCCACAGTCCCCACCCGACCCTGCTTTCTTCCTGAGTAGTCTTGCCTAAAGTTGCTTCCTTTTTTTTTTTTCCTTTAGACATGGCAGTGTATTTTCCCTATCATTGATTTATGCCTCTTCTTTATGGATTCCCTTTCTTGAGGCAAAGGGAACGGGGCCTTTCAGCTGAGATGCTGTGAAGGGAACCAACCTTGTAGAGATAGCATTTGCTCTGAGAATGAGGCCAACCCCAGCGAACAGTGCCACCCAGAAGAGACGGCCACAGCCACATCTTCCTTGAAGTCACTTGAGCGTTCCTTTTTCCTGGAGAGTGTGCTCTTCATTCATCTGTTTCCTGTCCACAGGACTTGAGGCTGAGGGTTAGGACTGCGACGTAAGCTTCCTTTGCAACCAGGGGTGGCCGGTTCTAATCAATGAGATGTGAGCAGAAGCCACTGAGTGAGATTTTAACTTCATTCTTGTTTCGATTTGCTTCTATCGAATGCCAAATATCAGCAGCCTGACACGGTCGAGGCACTTAATGCACGGGGACCTTCTGCTTCCAGTTGGTCCCAGGAACCTCAGGAGATCCTCTAGGATCTACTCCAGCTTTCCAGGAGACATCTGCACCCTGAGGATTCGCGACGGGCTGTGGTCCCTCAGCTCGCCTCTGCTCACACACTATCACGCCCACGTTGTGGGGACCATGTGGAGGCTGAGGTGAACCCAGGAATTTGGGTTTGGGAAGTTCTGTGTGAGACGTGGAGCCTCACAGCCAGCCAGGCAGGAGCCACCCCAAGGCACGCAGCCCTCCCTGGAGAAGCGGGGACCATGGTGGAGGCACGTTACCCCCACAAGCATCCTTCAAACTCAGCAAAACTGAGAGGAGTGCACACCATCTGGCCTTGCTGGCTCCCAACCGCAGTCGGGATACCCCTAGAGAAGCCATTGACACACGCGACTGAGGCTGCTTTCTGATGTGGCTGTGGGCTTGCTCTCTAGGCACTGGAGTTTGCAGCCCCAGATGTACAGTAATAAATAACCTCCATGTCTTGTACCGTGGTGTCATCAGCACACACAGCAACAAAAGGAATTTACGTAAGAGTCACTGGTTCAGGACTGGCATGAGCTTGGTACCACTGATTTTAAGAGAAGGAAGAGAAAGTTTCCTCTTGCATTTTTTTTTTTTTAAAGATTTTATTTTTTCCTTTTTCTCCCCAAAGCCCCCCGGTACATAGTTGTATATTCTTCGTTGTGGGTCCTTCTAGTTGTGGTATGTGGGATGCTGCCTCAGCGTGGTTTGATGAGCAGTGCCATGTCTGCGCCCAGGATTCGAACCAACGAAACACTGGGCTGCCTGCAGCGTAGCGCGCGAACTTAACCACTCAGCCACGGGGCCAGTCCCCTCTTGCATCTGTTTTTAATAATTCATATCCAGGCACTGTTCTAAGCGATTTACATGTACTAACTCAGTTAATCCTCACAACAATCTAATGGAATAGGTAATAGTATCCATTTTATAGACGATGAAACCAAGGCACAGAGAGGTTAAGTAACTTATACAGTATCACACAGTATCATGTGTAAGTCATCTATTTTTAATCAATTTTAAAAAAGCAACCCATGCAGTTTGTTTAGCTGGTCTCTGTATTAGTCAGGACTCTGTCTGCTCCAAATATCAGAAAGCCAGCTCAAACCAGCTTTAAAACAAAACTTCTAAAGTGTGGACAAGCTGGCCCACACAGTGTAGCCAGAGGATGCCAAGACTGGAACGGGCCCCTGGGTGATGGCATCCAGCCAGTTCTCTCACTGCTTGTCTCTCCTTCTCTAGTTCAGATTCTCTTTGCACGATGACTTCATTCTTCCAAGTTTCCTGTGTGGTGGGTGTTGCGGGCTGGAATGAAGACCCTGAGATGGAGTTCAATGCTCAGAGCGTGACACTTTATTGAGGAGTGCCCCCAGGGTTCACGCCTATGGAAGGAAAGCAGGATGCAGGATAGGCAGAAGGAAAGTCGAGCTGTGATGCAGGCCCAGTGCCAGCCTAGGCGGACCCCACAAGGAACTGTGGGGTTAGAGGGTCCTTCAGAGTTGCCCCACGCTGGACCGGCATGGCCTGGCTCCTGCACCAACCGGTCTTTGGATGTGGTCTGCCGGGTGAGTAGGCTCTCTGCAGCTGAGGCCGGCCCTGAAGACTGACTGCCAAAAGCTGTGTGCCAACAATGCTGCCAGCAGCTGGGGCGAGCCCTTCATGGAAGGGGATCTTGTCCACGCATCCAGCGGAGGTTGTGACTGCTGGCCATTCTAGGTCACATTCTTACAGCTTTCCATCTAAGGAAGAGGAGAGATCTTCCTTGAGCTCTGACAAATTCCAGAGAGGACCCTGGTCCACCCTGAATTACATGCTTACTTCTTGGGCCAACAATTTGGCCAGGGAGTGAGTACTACGATAGGCACCTTCTTGGTCATGCCCACCCTTGTGGGCAGCCAGTATTCAGCAAGGACTGGGGTTGGCAGCCCCCAAAACCCCACAGAGTCAGGAGAGAGCTTTTCCCCAACAGAAGGAGCGGCGGTGCTGTAACCCCAAGAAGAGGGAGGGGGTGCGTTATGTGGACTAAAATGACAGCTGCCACGAATTTCCCTTCACTCTTTCTCAGTTCAGCCTCCCCACTTTGCCCTGCTCCTCCGGGATGCTGGTAGCCACACCCCTTACTCAGTGGGAACCTGAGAAGGATGCACTGCCATCTATTAGGGAGAATGAAAGTCAGCTGGACCCTCCAAGCCCATGGGATTAAAGGAGCAGAGGCGTCTGTCAGTTTCTGAGCCCGTCGGAGGCTCTTGTCTTTTGCAGAATGCTCCTCCCACTCCCAGTCAGCCAATGAGAACATGATAGGTCAAGAACTCAATATTCTGTCCTGATCCTATAGCCTTCACCCCACCTGATGCACACTCCAAGCACAGGCAGCCTCACCAAGGTGCAAAAGCTATCTGCACAGGTGGGATGTTTCCCCAGACCCTCTCGTCGCACCCGACGCTTCTCTCTGTGCTCCCCTCTCCCGTGCCGGGTTCTGACTTCCTCTTCCGCGGACATCCTCTTCCTTTCCTGACCTTGGCGTTGGCCTTGGGTCTTTCTGATCCTGATTTTTTGCTCCTACTCAGGGGCCCTCCCTTGGATTCATGCCCACGCCTGTCCTTGTCCACCCCTTGGTTCCCACTAACCCGACACCACCGTCCTGTCTGCTTGATCCCCTGAGTGGGGCACAGAGGGCCTCCAAACGAGGCACCCTGTGAGTCGGTGCAGTTTTTAGTTCTTCAGAAGAAATCCAAATGGAAAAGCACACAGTGACTAGAAATGAGGGTTGTGTAAAGAGGAAGAGCCAGAAATCTGCCAAGAGACTCGCAAAGTGCTATCTATCGGATGGGCTTCCCACGGGCAGGGGCTGACCTTGCCGGGGACTGTGCGAGATCTTGTGATTGGGGATGCTGAATTATACTACTGAAGCTTCAGGAGAGATTGAAAATTGTAAATGGGAATGACAATTTAATATTTCACAGAGGAAATACAACTACAAAAGGGACTAGGTAATGAGTCTTCCTGCCAGCACAGCCTCTCCTTGCGGCAACTTCCTATAGTCTCTCCCTTTAGACGGTAATAGGCAAAAGGCAATCAAATATGCAGACCATTTCAGTGATCCGCAGAGCCACAAGCTCCACATCGATGGGTAAGCTACTGGGTGGCAGGCAGTGCCACCTTGTGGTGGCTCCAAGGATCCGCTGGTCAGCTGAGTTAAGAAAGTGGATGAAAAGGTGGTTGAGTGTCTGTGATATACAAAGGTGTAGCTTACGTAACAGAGAGAAGAAGTCAAGGATGCCTCTGCTTTTTGCATTGTATTAACGTTTGCTAGATCTCTTAATGCCTTCACCCGGGTCAAGTCCTGCTGGCCTCAGGACCGTTTTCTCTCTCTGAGCTGACTGCATATCTCTGGGCACTTGGTGTAATGTGTCTGTAACTCAGAGGGGAAGTTTACTTCCAAGTGCTCTGGGACCGTCTCCCATCGCCCCTGTGTACAGACCATGTGGCTTCCTGCTCTTGCAAGAGTCCAGGTCAGCACTCCATGATGCTGTTGGAGGCTGTACCTTGGCGAGCCCCTCTCTTCCTGGGTCTCTGGAATAATCCGTATAGTTCTACTCTGCCATCTCCCACCCCTCACTGCCCCCAGGGACTGCCTGAGATCTGCTTCTCCCTGGGGATATTTCCAGTTCTTGTTTCCTTTGCTTCCTTTTGGATGGTTGAATTCCCGGGCTCGTCTCCATGACGATTTTTCAACAGGTGCCTAGCTACCTGCCATGTGTCCACGTGCCCTGCGCACGGGGGTCCAGTTTCTGTCCAGACCTTGGATGGCAGGTCTAAAACTGGACTGAAACTCTCTGTCCGTGTTTGGCCTTTGATCGTCTGTCCTCGGGAGGGTGCCCGGCTCTGAGTTCCTCCCAGTGTCCCTGCTTGCCCCCTCCAGCTCCCTCTCCCCTTCTCCAGACACACTGGGGGGCTGGAGTTCCAAGTGGAAGACCCCAAACCCTTGCTGGGGCAAACTCCGTCCAGTTCCAGAAAAAAAAAAACGCCCTCCAAGCCAGTCCGACAGAGCATCCCTGTTGGATGCTTGCTGACCTCACGGCCTGGTTCTCCAGTGCTGTTTCCTCTCACGGTGGAGGCCACGGGCACACTCCTGTCACAATAAACAGGACAGGAGAGGGCCATTCCTGCACAAGTCATTAGGAGATGTAATGTAATTCACTCAGCTTGTTCTTTAGTTTAATTTTGCTCCATTATTGGATAAACGAGGAACAGGGCAAATGATCAGCAAGACAGATGAAGAATAGGGTGCATTTTTGGCATTGTAGAGGAATATTAGGGGGAATTACGCTGAGCATTTGAGGGCATTCAAATTCTACATCAAGTTGCAGTTCCCATGCGCTGCGCACTCTGTTTAATCCTGTAACGGCAGTCTGCGGTGTGGGGAGTTCTGATGGTGCTCTCCTGCATCACCCGGCCTCTAGGTCACATCTCATCACTTCCCATGCCCTCCAACTCCCCGCCCTAGCAACGCTCAGTGCCGTCTCCTGTCTCAGATGTGCCATGCTCCTTCTCGCGACTGAGTCTTCTCTCCTTATGCCTGAAATGGTGCCTTTACTTCTCCTCGCCTCTGCCTGTTGGTCTGGTAATTTCTACCAACCCTTTACATTTCCATCCAGCAATGTTCAAAAATGTCCCGAAACCTTATGTCCAGGTAGGTGCCCGTCTCATGTGCTCTCGTAGCCAGAGTTCCCGGGGTGCCCATCCAGAGCGTGCTGTCACATACCTGCAAACCCAGCTCTGACATAGCTGAGGACGTGCAAATCGGTCCTACGCCTCTGCAGCAAACAACATTCCAGAATGGAAGGTTAACAAAAAGATTAAACAGCTGTCCTCGTTAGCACAGCCCTATTTCTTCGGAGCATCTTTACAGTGTGCATATGCGGTGACAGTCAAGGCAGCAGAAATTCTGAAACTGAATAATATAGGGTATAGTGAAACTTACCATGAGTGAGTGATTTATTCTATTTTCTAAATTTTTAAAAAATATTAATAGTCCTACCAAGAATGTGTGGGGTTCAGAAACCCAAAGGCAAACTTGGGAAATAATAATTATAAAAAGGTGAAAAATAAAAATCTTTGCCAAATTTTTCAGCACTTTGATTTGCTTTGCTTTTCAGCTGGTGGAAGTGAATTAGGGACATTTACCCTAAACAGTTTTACTAATAGAATATTTGTTTCGCTAAAAATGTTCTGTGTATCTAGTGGCGCCGGCACAGCTCTGGAGTGAAAGTGTAAGGTGTGGCGGGGAGGAAGGTACCGAGGAGGTCTCAACTGTATTGATAGTGGGCTGGTTTTGGTTTTTTTTCTGGTTTTATTGAGCTTTAACGAACATATAACATTGTATTAGTTTCAGGTGTACAACATAATGATTTGATACTTGTATATATTGAGAAATGATCACCACAATGAGTCTGGTTAACATCCATCACCACACATAGTTACAATGTTTTTTGTTGTGATGAGAACTTTTAAGATCCACCCTCTTAGCAACTTTCCAATATACAAGGCAGTATCGTTAACATAGTCCCCATGCTGTGCATTATATCCCCAGGACTTAGTTATCTTATAACCAGAAGTTTGTACCTTTCAACCCCTTCAACCCATTTCCCCACTCCCTGGTGTGTATTATTTCTTAAGTGGTGTAATGGATATACCAGTGTTTATTATATTATTCTTTAAAAAAATAGTTTAAAAATCCGTTGTCCCCACCTCTCACGGAATAAGTTTAAAGGCATGGCCCCAGGCAGCACACAGCTCCTTCTGGCCGTGCTCTCCTGGCACGACCTCGCTGGATGGCATGTCAGTTGCCTGCGTCCTTGTCTTTCTCTGTCTCTCCCTGCGGACTGTGAAGTCCTAAGGACGGGGGTTGCTGACTCTCCGCTGTGCCTCCCTTGCCCCATGCGCAGGGCTGACATGAAATTGGTGCTCAGTAAATATCTGTGGAATGAGTAGGTAGCTGGATGGATAGAGGGTGGGGTGATGTCCTCAAAGCAGCCAGGTGAGCAAGGCCAAAATGCCAGCCCATAGTTTCGGCCAGTGACTTCTTCTCTCGTTCCCCTTCCTTCTAAAGACATTCTTAAGGGGTGGTTTAAGGAATAAGCCGCAACCTGCCCAGATAGCAAAGCCTCACCCAAAAGCTGTAACTCCCTAAGGAAGAGCTCTCCTGGGGGAGGTCACAGAGGCGCGCCTCATTCTGCTGGATGACCCCAGGGGTGGGGGTAGAGACACTCCCATTAATTCCTTATCTGCCATGGGGTTAGAACCGTGCTGGGCACTTCCACATACAGCACTCCCATTTACTCCCACAAGCATACTGCGAGGTAGGTGTTACCCTCCCCACGCACACAGAGAAGACAGCAGAGCCTCAGAGAGATGGTGGGCCTTGACCAAGTCACCCACAGTGAGAGGCGGAGCCCTCGGTCAGTCTGGCACCAAAGCCCAAGCCTGTTCCTTCCACCACCACCTCCACGCGGGTAGAGAAATGGAATGCTTTCACTGGAAAGGAAACTTAGAGATTGTCCATGTAACTCATTTTGCTATTAATATAATTTTCTTTAAAAAAAAGAACTCTGGAACATTTCTCTTGCCAAATAGGATCTTGCAAAGCATGATTTTGCCAAGAGAAACAAAGAATGCTCAATTATCCTTGAAGTCTGTAACGGATTGAGCAACTTTTAAAATCAGCCGGGAACATCGTTGGCCACACTGGACGAGTGGGCATGCCCTGCCGTCTGCCACACCAGGAGCAGGAATTCTGGCTCAGGCCCCGTAGCACAGGGACTGCGTTCGTTCCTCTCCAAGGGTAGCTTGCCGGCTCGCGTCACCACTGCTTCTGCTGCCAGGTCAACTCACTTACTTATTAACTAACATTTATTGCAAACTTGCTGTTTGCTGGGGACAGGGCTAGGCATTTTATGTGAATCATCTCAGTTAATCCTAACTGTGACCCTACAAAGAAAGTAATACAATTAACTCCGTTTTACCTTTGGGAAAAGTTACCTTGCTCACAGATACTGTCATCGGTGGACCTGGATCAGGATGCAGATCACTGTTGAGTGCAGAATCAGCGCCCACCACAGCTTTGTGGGCCTGCTCTCCAGGCAGGGGGCAGATGTGGGGCGAGGACGCGGACACCTCACACTCCGCATGGCCCGCGTTGTGGCCTCTGCCGGGCTGTGGCCCTGGTGGTCTGGGTTGTGTGTGACAGGTTGACTTTTTTTCTTTTCAGCAACAGACCTATGGTTTACAGAACAATCAGGCACGTATCCAGAATCACAAATCTCTTCACACGGAGGAGGGATTTCCTTTGTCTGGATTTTTTAAGAGTCTTTCCTTAGAAAGACCCCCTTTGTTGAGCAAACGCAGAGTTCTTTCTGTCTTCAGCATGGGCGCTTGAAAAGAGAACACCAAGCCTTTACTGTTGGTGGCATACCAGACTGCTCTGTAATATGGGGGGTGTGGACGAGGCTGAAGCCATTTTTTGGAAGATCTTAGGGAACAGGATTAATTTGGTGAGATTTATATTGTGCCTAGAACTTTGCACCACACACTGTTTATTTGCTTTTAAATTAAGAGGATTTATTTCTCAGGTAACACAAATATAAACAGATGGTAGAAAACAGCCTCGGGGCTGAAACTAGAGAAGCTGTAGCATGATGACTGGAAACAGCTGTAGGAGAAAGTTCTGGAAGCTCTGTTTATGATGGCCTCCTTTTGGGAGATGAGGAAAGAAAAGCAGATGTCAGCCTGTGGAAGATTTTACGGAAAATTATTGATGATTGTGTCACCTCGAGTCGAAGGAGGAGTAAAAGAGGTACTTCACACTCAGTTTGGAATGAAGGATGGTTCCGGATGGCATTGGCGAGTGAGACCTGGCCATGTGGACTGTTGAACCAATACCAGGTAGAGGAGGGGCCAGTATATGGACAGAAGTGTGTGTGTGTGTACGTGTGTGTGGGGGGGGGGGTCCTAAACCAGGACAGTCCCCAGTCAGAGGCAGGTTTTTGCAGTGACGACCACTAAGATCTGACGTGATGCTTTACAAATTCCCACATAGAAAAAGCACCCGAGAACAGGGGTGTAGGATCAGACCAGGTGCGGTCTCCGAGAGTCACTAACAGCATGTCCATCCTGAGGAAGAGCGCCAGCCTGGGAGGGGATCCTTGCAGCGGCGGGCCCAGGAATGGGGGAGGGGGAGGGAACAAGGCACGATGCCAAATACGTCCTATACACCTCTCTTAGCCTGTCACTGTCTCTTTTTAAATAGTCTGTTGTTCTTGATCACATCTTATCATATGAGTGGGCTGAGAAGGATTTTTTTTGTTATTTATTTCCTTCTACTCAAACATCTCCAGCTAAATCAGAGAAGCCATCTGCCAAGTAGTGCTAGAGAAATTGGGAGATGCTAGGCTTCTGCCTCGGCCACTAACCAGCCGTGTGATTTTGAGCAAGCCACTTAAACTCTCCGGGCTTCAGATGTATTATCGGTAAAAGGATGATTTCTAAAGTCCTTGTCAATGCTAAAATTTACAGGGCCAACAACTTTCCTATCAAATTCATTTGAGGGTTTTTGTGCCTGTTCACATGTCCTGTTTCAATGGGCATGAATGAAACTCGGTAAAGGATGGTGGTTTGGTTGTGGTGGAAAATGTGGATCTATGATGGATGGTTTCCGCCTGGAAGATTTCCCCACCTCATTTCACGTTGCCTAGCGATGAAGCAGTTTCTACATTCTGTAAGCTGAGCCTTGACAGATACATGCCCATCTCCTTAAAAGAAACATTTGTGGAAGATTCCTGAAGTTGCTCATTCATTATAATTTTATTCCTTTTAAATGCAACATTTATTAAATAGTCTCATAGTCTTGGTGATCATTTAGTTCTTACTGTGTTTTAAGGAAATACAACACTAAGTGGAACCTAAGTCTCTACAGAATCACTTATCTCACTTCATTATAGCTTATCTGTTCTCAAATCTGCCTTCAAATAAATCAACTAAACTGTGAGCCCTTGAAGGTAGAAATCATGTTTTTTTATCCTTTTATTCCCTACTGCTGAGTATAGTATTCTGACCCAATAGTTGTCTTGGATGAAAGATAATTCATCACTGTCGATCCATCAGTTACAATTTAGGCATGGCCACTGCCTTCACGTGCGGTGTAAGAAGGGCGTGGTGGTGTGGAACTCACACGGTTCACGCAAGCCTTGTCTGGCTCCTCCTCCCTTCCTGTCCACACACGTAGTGGTGATGGAAGGGGTGTATTTCAAAAAGACTCCCCCAGATGCTTATGATCCACCTATTTCTCATCTTCCTGAGGAAAGAGAAACACTCAGAAGCCACACATTTCCTAGGCATTTGTCCCGTGGGCGCTGGGCTCTGGAGTTCCCAGGCTGCTCAGATGCTAAAGAGATGGACAGCAGCTCAGTGAGTTGGGTGGAGTGGAGGCAGCTTCTTTTCCACTGTGCGAGGCTGCCTGGGGGCAGAGGGGAAAACACCCTGCCCTTCTGGGAATGCCTGCTCTCCTCTCACCAGGCGAGGAGACCCTACACGCTCCGACCTACGTCTCCCGCACCAGGAACGAACGTGGTTTTAAGGCCAGTTTGTTGATGCAGCTGACGCAGACACATTGAGAAGAAAAAGGGGAATAGAGAACTAATTCATATAAAAATAAATCTTACCAACCTGCCTTTCAAGCATCACGTTGATATAGAACTGTTCACAAAGAAACCTTGCCAACAGGAGAAAACTTCAAATATTTGGAAATATTAAACCAAAGCAATGAAACCGCAGGAAGTAGAAACATTTGGATTGAGCGTTAGTTGAAAACAAACTGGGGCACCCATTCGCTTTGTGGAGCTTTGAGATCTTCAGCCCAAACGCCAGCTCCTCGGAGGACTTTCCCTGTGCACCGGGTCAGCAGCTGCCATCTGGTTCTCAGTGCTCACTGCTTCACGTCACTCTGTGTCACCACGTTGCCCAGTTTCGGTTTTTTCACAGCATGTATCATCTGAAATTCTCTTGCTTCTTTGTCTTCTGTAGAATGTCCCTGAGTGTAGCATCCTCTCTGTCTGACTCCTTACTGTGTCCCCACTCCTTGGGAGCAGCAGGTGCTCAGGAAATATTGACTACATGACAGCATTATATTATCCATTGCTCACTGGAGACAGTGCCTTCAAACTACTTTTCAAGATGGAACAACTTTCAGGGAAAAAACAAAAAATTTACTCTGTTCAGGATTTGCCTCAAAAGAATGCTTGGCGAGTCCCTCGCAAGCGTCGACAGCATGGCTCGGGGAGTCAGAACCCCTGGACGCACCCGCCGTGGGACCCAGGAAAGCGCCCGCTAAATAGCTATGGAGTCAAAGTTTCAAGATTTGGTTCAGGTTTGTGCTCAGCATTAGGGACGCGTTATTATTATTCTGAAACACTCACATAGTGGGGCCCAGGGTGCAGCAGAAGAAGGAGATATGAGACCCTTTTAAAAATCAATTTCACGCTGAAGGAGTGCCTATACATCCTAACCTCAGAAAGCATTTTCTTCTGTCTTCCATGAAAACATAAAACTGTCGAAGTCTTTATAAAACCAAATATGGCACAAAATTTGTTTTCTTGGCTGTTTTATGCAAGATCACAGAAGGTGGAGTCCAAGATGTTAGTTCTGGTTAGAACTGTCACTTACTAGTCTGCCAGCCACTTGATTTCTGAGTCTCATTTTCTTTATCTGCTAAAAATTTAAAAAGCAATTATCCCCACCAAATTCTTCCCCTCCCAGGGTGGCTTTAGACTCTAGTGACGTAACTTATGGGATTAGTAATAGAGCCAACTATTAAGGGTTGTAAGAATATTAGCTATTCTTTACAGTGAGGAGGTAAGGATGTAAGCATATTATGACTTTGTGACCATCGAGAGTATAATCCTCTTTCAATGGTTAGAGCAAAACTCTCAACTGCCTGAGTGAGCAATACTGTTTGCCTTCAAGATCAAATGAAGTGGTAAATGCAGGAAATAATGGTGGAGTACAAGCTGAAGCTATGGAGCCGTTGCCATGCGAATTGGGCCAGATCTCAGCAGCGTTTCTCAGAAGTTTAGCAGCTGGAATAGATATCCAGAAATCTAATTATATGGTCTCTTATCTACAGTAAGAGACTCTAAAATGGGAAAATTCTCTCCTGATCCCTCCTATGTATTTCCATGAATGTTCAAATCATTAAATCTTTTCTTACTCCACCCTCTCTCTTCCAGCCCATCAAGACTACCTTCTTACATTCAAAAATCCTATTTTCCAGGGCCAGCCTGGTGCTGTAGTAAAGTTACCACACTCTGCTTCAGCAGCCCAGGGTTCACTGGTTCGGATCCCAGGTGTGGACCTACACACTGCTCATCAAGCTGTGCTGTGGCAGCACCCCACATACAAAATAAGGGGACAATTTTCCTCACACACACACACACAAATCCTATTTTCCTCGTGAAAACTTCCATTTCCTGAGCCATCAACCTTCATAGTTTAGAAGGAAATAGGTTAAAATGTTAACAGTGGTTACCTCTGAATCACAAGATTATGAGTAACATTTTCTTATTATGTTTTTCTGTACTTACCAAATTTTCCATAATGAGCATTTTTTCTTTTCACACTAAGAAGAAAAACAAGGAAACATTTATTTAGGCAGCATTATTCAGAGTATTTTTTCTTTTTCTTATTGCAGTAACGTTGATTTAAAACATTATATACATTCCAGGTGTACATCATTGTATTTCAGTTTCTGTTTCGATTACAGCATGTTCACCACCCACAGACTAATCACAAGCCATCACCACACACGCGCCTAATCACTCCTTTCTCCCTTCCTCCCTCCCCCCTCCCCTCTGGTAACCCTCAATCCAATCTCTGTCTCTATGTGTTTGCTGTTGTTTTTATCTTCTATTTATGAGTGAGATCATACAGTATGTGACTTTCTCCCTCTGACTTATTTCACTTAGCCTAATATCCTCAAGGTCCATCATGTTGTCACAAATGGCTGGACTTCATTGTTTCTTATGGCTGAGTAGTATTCCATTGTGTATATATCCACATTTTCTTTATCCATTTGTCCCTTGATGGGCCCCTAGGTAGCTTCCGGGTCTTGGCTATTGTGAATAATGCTGCAATGAACATAGGGGTGCATGTACGCAGAGTATTCCAGACGATACTAATCCTTGGGAATATCCTGCAAGGAATAAGATAGCTGACCAAATAAATAGGGGAAATATTAGACACTATCTTCTTCTGGGAGAGTCCCCAAACAAAATAGTATATTGAACACTTGCAAGAGCCTTCAAAAAAGAAATCTATTTAACTTTGTTTAATCCAGCATTTTCCATCAAACACACTCTTCATGCAAAATCTGTAAATATTTCGTGAAACTAGTACCCATAGAATATCTTTTTGGGAAACATAGGTGATGGGACAACTTCCTTTTGCTGAGCAAGAGGATGACGTGGGCTTTCTCCCCCAGGGTCTACGGACCACTGGCCGGTCCACGGGTGGCCTTGATCAGTGCCACAAACCCCAGGAAACATGTATACAGCATCGAGTGTGCGTACAGGCATGTGCTTTCTTCCCAGGGAGACAGTCCGGGACACTCATTATGTTCTCAGGCATCCACATCCTGAAAAGATAAAGGACCGTGGACATAAAGTAAGATCAGCTTCTTGACATTCATCACTTTTGCCTAAGCAACACTTTGCCATCAAAACAAAGCAGAAAAGTTGCCGTATTTAACAAAAACAACACAAAACAAATAGTATGCCAAGTTAAATCTGAATTTCAGATACACAATGCACACTATTTTAGTAAAAGGATGTTCCATGCAATATCTGGGACATCCTTATCCTAAAAAATTATTTGTTGTGTATCTGAAATTAAAATTAAACCGGGCATCCTATCTGTTACCTCACAACCTCAGTTAGCTCAAATTTATTAACACTGGGGCTCTGGAGAAATGCCTTTCTAGTCAAATTTGGTCCACAGACCAGGAGCATTAACATCACCTGGAAGCTAACTAGAAATGCGGAATTTTAGGCTCCACTGCAGACCTGCTCAATCAGAATCCACATCGCGTCCGGATCCCCAGGCGAAATGTGCACATGTTGAAGTTTGAGAGGCCCTGATACGATGGTTTTCAGTCGCGGCCGTGCACTGGAATCACGTGGAAGCTTTAAAAATACGAGTGCCTGGGTTCACACCCAGAACATCAGATTTAGTTGATTTGAGGCACAATCTGGACATTAATATTTTTTCACGCCCCCTCACCTCCACCCCAAAAGATTCTAATGTATAGCTGTGCTATTGCGATTTGTAAAAAACATATATTTGGTCATTCAGATGACCAAAAGATATTTCTCATTCATATATATCTGGTCTTTGTCTACAGTTTCTGGCTCACAGCTCCCCAAACCCTTGGAATTTCCTAAGTGTCGAGAGTGCAGATTGACAAAGGTGTCTCTTGTTCTGTGAATGAGGTGGCTTTTGGAGAGCACCTAAGCTTGGGGGCTGGCTTTCAGGCAAGCCAGCCATCTGATTAGCGGTCTGGAACTTTCAGTCCCAACCCCAGACCTCCAGGAGGGGAGAGAGGCTGGAGGTTGAATCAGTCTCCAATAGCCAATGATTTAATCAATCATGCCTACATAATGAAGCCTCCATAAAACCCCCGAAAGGAAAGGGTTTGGGGAGCTTCCCGGGTGGGGAATGCTTGTGGAGGTGTTGGGAGAGTGGTGCCTTCAGAGAGGGTGAGGAAGCTTGGCGCTCGTTCCCCGTGCCTTACCCTAAGCATCTCCTCCATGAGGCTGTTCCTGAGTTGTATCCTTTTATAACAAACCAGTAGTATGGTTAGTAAAATGTTTCTCTGAGTTGTGTGAGCCACTCTAGCAAATTCATTGAACAGAAGAGAGGGGGTGGTGAGAATCTCTGATTTACAGCCGGTCAGTAACAACCGGGACTCTCCACTGGCGTCTGAAGTGGCGGGGTGTGGGGGAGGGCAGTCCTGTAGGACTGAGCCCCTAACCTGTCGCTCTGACACATTAGAGAGTGTCAGAATCGAGTTGAACTGTAGGACACCCAGCTGATGTTGGAGAATTGCTTGTTGGTGTGGGAAACCCCTCCACTCAGAATTGGGTGTAGAGCCTTTGGTAGCCAAGGTGGTACCTTTACCTAAAGTCAGAGAGCCAACAAGGTGAGGACATTCTCAGAAGTACCTGTGGAGAGGTTTCCACCACGCATTTCTGTGCCCGGCCCAGGTCTGTGGAGCGAGAAGCTCCAGGTGCGGCTGCAGCCTCAGGAAGTGCCTGTCACAGATCTGTTCTGCACACTCCCTCCAGCTGAGGACCACTGATGCTCAGGGCGACCTAACCCGGGTTACCAGCTCCGGTCTGGCCACCAAGTTAGCAAGGGAAGAAGGCCCAATCCTGGGGACTCAGCATTCAACTTGGGTCAGGTTGGTTTCCTCCTCTCGCAGCACCCCAGAACCACAGGAGGGGGACACAAAAGACAAGGCAGGACGGCCTTTGCCCACCAGGGGGAATTTCATGAGCGTTTTAAGTTCTTTGAGAAGAATTGCTATGACGCCCGAGGACAAAGGCATTCCCCGTCTCCTACCAGATGAGGTCATTTGTTTTGACTCTTGGGATGTAAAACGGCATCCTGAAAAGCTATTTGGGATACTAAATGAATTACGGAAATGGTTCTAGCAGAAGCGGGAAAGGATTTAAATAATTCTGAGTTATATTATCCAGTGCAGGTGGTGACTTGCTTTCCTGCTGATAATGTAGAAGCCAGCTGCAGAGGATGACATAAATCGTGTCAGGTGTGGAGGACCCCGGCCTGACAAACGGGCTGAGAAGCAGCGGTTAAATTCTCTCCTCATCTTCTCTCCCATCATGTGGGGACTGAGCGCGAGGCTTCGTAAGAGGCAGGTGGAATTTCAGTCAGAGGAAAGAAATTCTCAATTTTATTAAATCTTATGGATTTCATCTGACTTGAGCCTGTAAGATGTCTTAGTCTGTCTTTTAGATCATTATTTTGAAACTGCTTTTAGAAGAAACTGAATATCAGTTAATACTTTCGTCAGCCTAGGACTTATTTTCCTATAATTAAAAAGAATAAAGAAATGCTTGATTTCCTTGAGGAAGGATGCGACCTGGGACGTGAGTACAGTGAGAGGCGAGAAGTATCTTCGATAGTAGCAAGTAGGCCTGTTCCTGGGCCACGACCACCTCCACAACCAGGGGATTAAGAGGAGGTACATCCGGTTTATGACGTTGACACAGGCAGCCAGTGGGCTATCTCCTTCAAAGGGTGCAAGCTGGGGTCTTTATTCTCTTTTCAGAAGTTCCAGAGTGGACGTCCCTCAAGGCTGAAGTGTTGAGGATTGTATTCAGGTAAAACGCGTTGTGGTTTATCCTCTTCGTGTTGCATTAAACGTCCTCTAACTCTGACGGCTTAGGGATCATCTAGGGATCTCATTAAACCCAGTTTCTGATGGAGTGACGCTTCTGCGTGGGGTGAGCTTGTGGGTTTCTAATGAGTTTCCAGCTGGGGTTGATGCTGCTGCTGGCTTGCAGACCAGACTTTGAGTAGCCAGGCTACAGAACTTTTTTTTTAAAATTTACTTCATTTTATTTTTTTAAAATTTACTTTATTTTTTCCTTTTCTCCCCATAGTCCCCCAGTACATAGTTGTATATTCTATTGTTGTGGGTCCTTCTAGTTGTGGCATGTGGGACGCTGCCTCAGCGTGATTTGATGAGCAGTGCCATGTCTGCGCCCAGGATTCGAACCAACAAAACACTGGGCCACCTGCAGCTGAGTGCACGAACTTAACCACTCGGCCTTAACCACTCGGCCACGGGGCCAGCCCCAAGGCTACAGAACTTTAAGCCACATGTACGGTCAGGGTTTTCCAGAGACAGAACCAGTAAGATGTAGATATATCCGTGTGTATATTGAGAGAGAGGTATTTATTTTAAGGAATAGGCTCATGTGACTGGGAGTTGGCAAGTCCAAAGTCTGTAGGCCAGACAGACTGAAGGAGGAGTTAAAACTTCAGTCTCAAAGCAGAATTTCTTCTCCAGGAAACCTTAGTTTTTGCTCTTAAGGCCTTTCAACCGATTACATGAGGCCCACCCACATGATTGAAGGTAATCTCCTGTACTCAAGGTCAACTGATAAAGATGTTAACCATGCCTAAAAAATAGCTGTGTGGCCACATCTAGATTAGTGTTTGATCACGCAACTATAGCCCAGCCACAATGACCCATAAAAGTAACCATCACACCTTGGAACTCTTTCTTTAAAGGGCAGTTCCCACTCATGCCTAACAAGCAAGAGAGAAAAGCAATAGTGCTCCTGCCTCCCCGCCCTGAGGAGGCCCTGAGGAACAGAGTCTTCACCTGAAACATGCACATTCGCATAGCAGTACTTGACTCAGGATTAGATTAGATCGTCTGAGTAAAAACCGTGCAGTGCAAGGCCTGGCACATTTCTAAGTGTTTTATACGCGTTATCTCCTTCTAGGATTATTGTTATCAGTCAGAACTATTGGAAAATAACCTTTCTTTCAAAGAAAGAAACTCGAAACATTTCAGTAGAAGGCTCGTGCTTCCCAGTGAGCTCTGGCATGTGTCTCTGCCTCTGCTTTGCTGCTCAGCTGGGGGCCGGAGAGCAGCAGCTGCAGTCGCCACGGTCCAGCCCAGGGGAGCTTCCAAATGGAAGACGTCTTTGTGGGCCCAGCATTGGGGCGAGCCCTCAGACCTGAGGGAGAGAAGGTCAAAAATTTTTGCCTCAAATGACCACACGTAACCTTGCAGGTCTCTTGACCAAGAACGTAACTGTGGTTCATCTCTCCTGGTGGCTGGAGAAGGTAAACATGAGGTCTTCCTTAAGTTCAACTGCAAAGAGATAGCACTAACAACTTTGTTAAGTGAAAAAAGCACAGTTCTCTTCAGTTTCCTTAGAAATTAGAATCTGAAAAGCAAAAGAAGTTACTTTCTATGTCTCATTTTGCATACAAATAATTTAATAGAGGAAGGAACACAAATGTGTTTAAGAAAAAAAAGTCTGAAGTCTGTAAGGCCCCTAGGGCACCTTGAGTTTAAAAAGCAGTGTGGAATGACGAAGAATTTTCCCTCTCAAGACACTAGGCTAATGAAGTTAAGAGACTGTGTTTCAATAGCATATTCTGTAAAGTAGTCCTGGAACTTGGAAATGAAGTTTCACGTTTTCTGCTTGCTTCAGTAACAAATGAAGACAATATGTTTTATTTGACGATTGAAGCTTATGACGTATGGGACAGAAGGGCCTCCAGCTCGCTGCACCATCACTGTACTGACTCCCGCAGCAGGAAAAGCAGTGAAGAATCTCCGCCCCATTAGTAAGTGAGCAGATATAACTTGAAGACATGCTAGGAATAGTTCCTTTGAGTATGAAGTTACTGGTTTCCTGATTGACAGCCACAGTTCACGTGAAGTGGCTCTGTAAGTGAGCACGTGAGGCCGTCTTGTTACACTAAATGGCCCAGCTCCTCCTCTGTGTGACTACTCTCTGCTCTGCATGTACTCGAAAAAATTCACGTGCTCTCCTGATTTGTGGCCTCTGCTTACGTATGTCCTCCCCAATACCCTGATAAATTACAACTTTGTTCTATGAGTTTCTCTCCAGGAACAGGCTGACCACAGGTGAGAAATACACCTACAAGGAGTCTATCACAGCTGACAGAAGAATGGAACAATGGGACGCCTGGAGACCAGCATCCCTGGACCCTTCCCCATTACCCGTTTCCCTATATAACTGCCTCAAGATTCTGTCATTTTTGAAGATGGTTTTTTTGAGACATTAGTCTGTCATCTTCCCATTAGCTGGCTAATCTAATTAAATTTCCTTTCTCGATCTCTAACTTGTTGTGATTAATTGGCTCAGATTGTGGCCAGCAGAGCAAGCCCATTGTTACATGTTACAGGTGGTGTTTTAATTTCCCCATTTTTTCATTGGGGGCCTCTTTGTGTCCCAGGATCCAATCCAGGAAACCATGTTGCGTTTCGTTGTCTTGTCTCCTGGCCTCCTCTGCTCTGTGACAGTGTCTCCATCCTATTTCCTGTGACCTTGACAGCCTTGAGTATGGCCAGATGTCCTGTAGAATGTCCCCAGTCTAGGTGTATTTGGTGTTTCCTGCAGGGTTGGATGGGGATTCCCTCATGGAGTTGAATGGGGATTTAATGAGAGAATTGGTAAAGCACTGGGGACCCCATCTGGCAGGTATTTTCATTATCCGTGTGCACTTCTAACGCAGCCAGCAAAGCGGAGCTGTGGTGGAGCTGAGGGTCTGCAGCCAGCTGCCCGGGGCTGCGTCCTGCTGCTTTCTAGCTCTGTGAGCCAGCCACATTTCTAACCTCTCAGTTTTCCTCCTCCGTAAGTGAAACTAGTAACAGGCCCTTCCTCACAGGGTTGTTGTGAGGGTTGAATTGGTGTACACAGGAGCAGATTGACGTAAAGTGCTTATTACCTTCTGGGCACCTACACGGTCCCTTTACTTTGTGCCATTAAATAATATTAATAGAGTGAGTTCATCTCACCCTCATTCATCTTCAGATGCTTCTGAGTCTTCGTGTAGCCATTGGTCTACTGCGGCTCTGCCTGTGTGAGATGCCACATGTCTTGAGGCTGCCCTGTCCAGGAGTGTCCCTATGAGCTCAGGTCCTTTGGGAGGTTTGAGAATCACATGAATCATCCTTCAGTAGAGGCCCTCACGTAGTCGCCGCGGAATTCTCTGCTTCTGTGTCAGCCCCATCCACGGGCAGGACCAGCTGACAACGTGGATCCCGCGCCTGCAGGGAGGGTCCTGAGTCAGGGGAATGAGAGGAGCCTGGAGGAGCCCTGCGGTGAGCAGCGACCCCCCTGCTGAGGGACCCAGAGCCTGCACCTGAGGCTACCTCGTGGCTTCTGATCATCAGGAAGGTCAGATTTCAAGCAGGGACCCCTCCCCGTTCAGCACACAGGATGACTCGGTTACACCAAGTGCAGTTCGGTCCTGGAACAACCTTCTAAAGTCACGCAATTAAAGACGTCACGAGAAGAAAGCATCTGAGTATATGATTTAACGAAGTGGATCAAAAGGAGAAGTAAAAAAAAAAAACAGGGAGAGAGTGAAACAATAAGCCTGGGAAGAAGAGGAAAATTGAAACCAGTGACCTCGTCTTCCCACTTCCCCTGTCTCACTCCCGCAGTGCTGTTTGTCTCCTCCTGCCTGTCTGACCTGTGGGAGAATCCCCAGGGAAGGAAGTGGGTGGCCAGATCTCAGGGCGACTCCAGCGCTGAGCAATCCCTCAGATGTTAAAGACAGCAATAACCTTCACACTCCTGAGCTCCAGGGGTCTTCCTTGCCTCTTAGTGTTTCACTCACTCACGAAACACTGTTTGGAAGTGTTATAAATTCAAAGATTTTAATCTTCCCAGAGATCTCCTTAGGTGGGTGGGTAGCGGTGGTATTCACTTATTTAAGAAATACTGAGTGCTACCCTGGGCCAGCACTGCCCTAGATACTTGGGATCCCTCAGCAACCGTGGACCAAGAGGCCGCTCTTATGTGCTTACGCCTTAGTGGGGAGGCAGACGCACTCACAGCATGATGGACAAGTTTACGGTAGGGTGTGTTGGCGGGTGGTAAGTGCTGTGGAAGGAGAGCAAGTAGAGGGGAGTTGTGGGGGACGGGGTTCTCCTTTCTCCCCATTTACCACAGGGAGGGTGCTGCGATAGGGGAAAGCACCCCCCTCTTTCCTACCTCCCCAGTCTCTCTGTCCAGCTGTCTCCGACCCTTTTCTAGATTCCTTTTTAATGGGAAGAGTATGAAATGCAGCAAAGCTCTCAGCTCTGGAGCCCCAGTGTCTGGAGTTGATTCCTGGCCCAGCTCACGCTTCTCTATGTGACCTTGGGCGAATTAACTTCTCCCTGTTTGACTCCCTGTCTATAAAACTTATCTACCTCTGGGGTCGTAGAGAGGATTAAATGTGCCGGATCTGGCACATGGTAAGCACTCAGATGTTAGCTTAAAAAAAAATGTCGTGTGTTATGGGAGAGGGTCACGGGCAGGGGAGTCTCTGCTCCTTGGAGGATGATGGGCAGCACGGAGCACAAGACCCATTTCCATCTCTAAATGCCTCCAAAGGCCCCTAAACACCCCTAAACCAGCTACACGGGGCTCCCTGCCTCAGGAACTCGGGGGTGAAGCTTGGTCTCTCCGCCTCATTCATTCAACAACTTCACTGAGACACGTTAATACCGCGTTCAAGGCTCAGGCAGCTACAAAAGCTGATAAAAATGGCTCCTCTCACCCCTTGGCCCAGTCCCCAGAAACATTCTTCTTTCCTAATAGTTTTTATATCTTATTTTTATAAATTCTCACATTCTTTCATTTTAACTTAAGCTTAATCACACCAAAAAATAGGCACTTGCTCTGTTGTACGGCCATCTGAAACGGTCACCACTTTGACCGTCTGTCAGGCCATCATTTTCCAAGGCTGTGTGGCCTGCACTTTGTTCCTGTTCGCAACTGCAACCCATACTCCACTTTCATAAAATAAAACAGGCAGCAAAACCTAAAATACTGAAGAGGGATGAAATAGGCCAAACAATTTTAGGTTGGAGAAAATACTGGTGATTTCACCTATTCCTGGGGATTTCTACAAATCTAGTCTCCCCTGAAGCAGAGAATGCAAGGCATCGAAGGCAAGACTCGACGGGTGGCTACAGAATTAGCACAAATACTGCCAAACACACTCCACGTATCCCGGCAACTTCCCCGGGTCACTTATTTCCTGAGTGTTGAGTCTCAAGGACTCTCTCGTAGTAAATTATTAAGCTTCGTGCAAGGTCTAAGATCAAGATAAAAGGAGAAGAATGTTATCTAAAGTGGAAGGTCAAACATATTTAATGCACCTCCGTGATGTGGAGATCAGTCTATCCTTCATCACAGGGACAAGAGCAGGGAGTTGGACAAACAGCGTGGTCACAGTGATTCCTTTTGTGGTCCTCTTGTTCTCGCAGAGCTGCTACCTGATGACTACGTGCAGAAAGTCCTCTTGTCACGGGAGAATTAAGGAGCTCCAAGTCTTCAGACCAGGCTGTAGCATCTGGTCAGTCTTGCTTAAGGCCGTCACTGATCTTGTCCCCCACTTTCCAACAACTGGATCTGTGCCTTGGTTGCTAGCTTGCAAGCCCAGTTTCTCTAAGACTGGCCCTAGACCGCCTGCTCCCGTAGCCTCCCAGAGGCTGGAGTCCTGAAGGTCCTGGGGTCAGGGGCCTTTTGGACTCACCTGCTTAGGTCTCCACGTGATCCGCATCTCCGAGACTCTCCATCACTGTTCTGTCCTCCTGTCATGACTTCCTCCTATACTGAACCTCTCCAGCCAGCACTCTGCCATCTTGGGCCACCTCCTGCCGCCTGAATCTCCAGAGAACACTCTATACTACGTCTGGACTTTCTCTGTTGCACCTGTGTCTCAGCGCCTCCTGCTCTGGCTGTTCACCAAGTTCCCATCCTGATCTGAGACCTGGAGGAAATGTGGGGGCAGAAAGAAAGAAGGTCACGTGTGTTAGAAGTTCACTTCTGATCGAGAATGGCAGTACCTCCTCCTCACGAGGGCATAGTGAGGACTAAAGGAGCAGATGTCTCTAGACGACGCCGTAGGTGAAATCTGAAGCGTGAGAAAGACTGACCCAGATGCGGAGGAGTGACGGAGGCATTCCAGAGGGAACAGCCGAGTGAAACCCAGGCACTAGTGCCCAAACTGCCTGGAGGCCCTGGTGCCTCTGTTGGACCAAGGAAGCTGTCTATTGCTGTGGACTAAAGAAGACTTTCTCTGGGGATTCAAAGTCTTCTCGGAAGGGTCCCAGCAGAGGAGGGTGCTTGGCCATGTTTTGCCTCGCTTCCTTACCAGCAGGACCTAGACATTGTGGATTAGACTGTAAGGTGCTAATTAAAATGACTAAGTGAACTACTTCCCATTTACTCTTAATTTTCAAGCACCACCGTGATGATGTGTGTTATTAAATGTGTCAGATTAGCTTGGCTCTAAATTTATTATTTTTTTTAAGGAAGATTGGCCCTGAGCTAACATCCGTGTCCATCTTCCTCCACTTTATATGTGGGATGCCTGCCATGGCATGACTTGACAAGCAGTGTGCAGGTCCATACCCGGGATCTCAGCTGGTGAACCCCAGATTGCCAAAGTAGAACGTGTGAACTTAACCACTGCGCCACCAGGCCGGTCCCATTGGCTCTAAATTTTAATTGACTGCATCAGTGAACCCCATTTGTGTAAGCTCTCCTCAGTGGGCTGCTCACGTAGCAAGGTGATAAATTTTCCAAAGTTGTGAGCATTGGTTAAACATCATGAGTCCTGTATTCAGTACTCACTTTCTTGTCTGTCAACTTACAAGTTTAAGTAACTCTTTATGTTGTCAAATCCCATGAAATGCAGCAATGCTGCTGTGATCCGCATGCTAATCCTTGCGCCTCTTGTCTGCCTTTTTCCCCAGGAGCATCTTAGTTGACTTGCTAGACGCCGTCTTGTTTCTTCTTATGCATGTGTTTTAGAATCTAGTAAAGGGAGGAGAAATGTTCAGCAGGAGAAAGTTGAGGCTATTTGATTATTTTCTAATTTGGCTCACACGTCTAGCAGTCTTTTCACCACTATCTCTAAGAATTAATAATCAAGATTGCTTTACATTTCCCACCTTGTTTCTTTCCTTCCCTCTCTATGCTCTAACCCCTGGTGTATATTTGTTTTGTGCAGGAAAAAATTCATTTCTGATTAATTCACACAGGGGTCCCAGGTCTCTTGTCGTCAACAACATACAGCATGGGACCCTTGATAAAGCTGACATTAGCCATCTCTTAGGTTGAATGGGTTATGCCAACCCTGGAATGTGTGGGGTTTGTATGCTTTTGAGAATGTTATTGGATTCATACAATAAACCATGTTCCAGAGGGACGTGAGTTAAAAGATGAACAATAAATTGGGGCTAATAATAATTGCACTGCCAGGCAAGGATTAGCATCCTTATTACATAAAGGGCTATTTTGGGGATTCATTTATCCAGTCGGTCTTCATGCACTCATTAATTCAACAAAAATTCCTTAAGCACTGTATGTGTTGAATTATGTCCCCTTAAAATCCATATGTTGGAATCCTAACCCCCAGCATCTCAGAATGTGACTTCATCTGGAGATAGGGGCTTTCAGAGGTAATCAAGTTAAAGCAAAGTCATTAGGGTGGCCCCAATCCAGTATGACTGATGACCTTATAAAAAGGGGAAATTTGGACACAGACATGCACATAGAGGGATAGAGGGAAGATGATGTGACAATCGTTTTCTGCTGTTTAGACCACCCAGTCTGGGGTCCTTTGTGAAGGCAGCCGTTGCAAACTACTACAAGCGCTCACTGTGTGCCAGACAATGTCCTGTGTGCTGGGAACATGGCAATGAACAAATCCGACAGCATCTGCCTTTCTGGAACTCACCTTCTAGCACGAGAACAATAATCAAGAACATAAATAGATAAAACATGTCAAATCAAGATCTGCACTGTGAAGCAAGTTAAGGAGACAGAGATGGAGTGTGTTATGTAGATTGGGGGGCAGTTCAAGGAAGATTTCTCTGAGGAAGTGATATTTGAGCAGAGACCTGAATGAAGAGGGAGAAAACTATGGCTCTCTAGGGAGAGAGGGTTCCTGGCAGAGGGAACAGCAAGTGCAAAGGCCCTGAGGCAAACATGCAGTTGACCTTCTTGCTGTTCCTTGAACATGTCAATGTGTTTGGAGCCCAGCAAGAGACCAGGAGGAGTGGCAGACGATGGGGACAGAGAAGGCCAGTGTCAGATGCTCTAGGACCAGGTCCTGGAAAGGCTTTGGGTCTTACTCTGTGTGATGGGAGCCATCAGAGGTGTTAAGCAGGGGAACAATAGGATCTGATTACTTTTTAGAGGCTCGTTCTGGCTGCTGTGTGAAGAATAAATGGTGGTGATGCAAGAATGGAAGCAGGGACACAAGTTATATAGGAAGAGGCTGTCACAATGATCCTACAGAGAAATCGTAGTGGCAAGTCCAAGTTGGCGGTGGGAGAGAGGATAAGAACTGGTACCTCTTGGAGTATTTCATAGTTTGAATGGATGTGATGTGCTGGCAGATTGGATAGGAGATGTTAGAGAAAGAGTCAAGGATGACTTCGAGGTTTGGGGCCTGAAAAACTATGTGACTCATGATGCTATTTATTGAGAGAGTGAGCACTGAAAGAGGAGCAACTCTGGGAAAGAGAATCCAGAGCTCAGTCTTGGACGTGTTGGTTTGGAGATGTCTATGGAACATACAAGGGGAGCTTGGGAGAGAGGTCTGAGCTACAGATATAAACTGGTGAGTCTTCAGGATAAAAATGATAGTTTAAACTAAGATCTTGGCACCCAGGGGGTGATTGTGTAAAAGAGAGAGGTCTGAATCAGAGCCCTGAGGCTTCATCCAACAGAGGAATGAAAGAGGGGAGACCCAGCCAGCGAGCCCCGAGAACAGTGGCCGCTCAGAGGTGGAGCAGATTGTCCTGGAGATCAAGCACGGGGGCATCTCAAGGAGGGGGTGTTGAGCTGTCGATGGCTGCTCGTGGGTCGAGTGAGATGAGGCCTGAGAACTGCCCTTTGGTTTGGCAACTGGGAGGCCACTGGTGACCTCAAGTAAAATGGTTTTGGTAAAGTGGGGAGATGACCACCTCATCGGTGTGGGTCCCAGAGGGAGTGGATGGTGAAAAAGGGACAGCAAGTCCTTTCATTCTTCCTTCAAGGAAATTTCCCAGAAAGCAAAATGAAGCGGCACCAGAGAGGGGGGCTCCGGGCAGGTTTGTTGTTGTTGTTGTTGTCGTTTTAAGCTGGAAGATACTGTGTCTATGTAACATCCTTCCGATTTTGTGCTGAAGGAAATTATCCAATAGAAAGGGGGAAATTGATGATGGAGGAAACAAGCTTCTTGCAGAGCTGGTGAGGCGGATGGAATGCACGTACTGTTGAAAGGTTGGTCTTAGCATGGCGCCCTGGCCTCTCGCATTCAGATTCATCCATTGTTATAGGAGAAAAGGCAGACCTGTGGGAACAGATGCAGAAAGCTGGGGAGATGATTGCTTGATTTTCTCAGTGAAACAGGAAGTAAGGGCACGAGCTGGGGAGGAGGGGTGAGGGGGGCATGTGGTAATGTAACTATATTTGGAGATAGGGCCTATATGGAGGTAACAACCACTACATAAGGTCATAAAGGTGGGGCCTTAATTCCACAGAACTGGTGCCTTCAGAAGAAGAGGAAGAGACACCAAAAAGCTCTCTCTCCATGCGCTCACAGAAGAAAGGCCAGGTGGGGACAGTGAGCAGGTGGCGTCTGCAAGCCAGGAGGAAGGCTCTCACCGGAAACCAGCCCTGCTGACACCTTGGTCATGGACTTCCAGCCTCCAGAACTGTGAGGAAAACTAATTTCTGTTGTTTAAGCCCCCCAGCCTGTGGAATTTTGTTATGGTGGGCCGAGCAGACTAATCCAACAGGGGATGGGGTTTTACCAGACAGATGTTAGAGAAGATGGAACAAGGGCTGGTTATAAAGGTGGACTGAGTGAGGAAATAGATGCAGAATGCTGAGCCTAAGGTGTGGAAGGAACGTGGCAATCGCTCAACCGACGGTAGCTGCTGCTGGCTGCCCTCTGAGGGGCTGCCTCTCAGCTCCCACTGTGACAGGGATGTGCCAGGATGACAGTCACGTAGGCAGCAAGGTGCCTGTCCTCAGGAGCTCAGAGTCAAGTGGAGGAGACAGACGCAGCAGCGTCAGGACAGCACGACCAGCACAGCCATGAGAGATGGATAGCATTCTGATGCAGAGGAAATGTCACGGAGCAGGTCACGTTTGAGCTGAGCATGAAGCTGAGTAGGAGTTTGCCAGAAGAGAGGAGGCATCTAGGCTCAGAGGAGGGCAGGACACTTGAGAGAGAGCAAGGCATTTTTAGAGCTTTAGTGCAGGCGGTGGGGAGGTCGTGAGGAGGCGAGTTGTAACCAGAATGTGAAAGGCCTGGAGTTGGTCACGCACAAGCGTAAGCAGAGGAGTGATGCCATAGATTTTTTTTTTTTAAAGAAAGGTAAGACTCCAATAGCAGTGCAGGAGACAGAGTAGGATGGGAAAAAACTTCCGGGAAGCGTTTGCACAGCCCAGTGGGGCCTGATCTAAAAGGCGGTGCAAAGAGACACAAGAGAGCAAAATTTGGGAGAGAATTCAAGGTCTGGCGGCCAGTAAGAGGGGATGTTTGGGAGAGGCGAGGTGTGAGAATTACTCCTCATTTTCTGGCTTGGATGACTGGGCGGGTCATAACACTGTTAAGCATAAGATAATAACAGGTGAAAAACAGGGCGAAATGCTTGCCGGGGGTGGGGCACAGTGGTTGGAAGGGTGTTGAAGAGTTCAGTTTTAAACACGCCCAGTTGGAAGGTTCTGTAGATGTCAGCAGGCAGTTAAAATACTGATTTGGCGCTTAGGAGAGAGCTCAAGGCTGCAAAAAATCCTTTTGCTTATTTCATGCAGTAATTGAAGCCGGGGTGTGGCTGAGAACAAGCCAGCTGTCACTGGCTGAGTGCTCATCAGACGCCAAGCACGAACTTCTAGTGGATTATCTCATTTAATGCTGACAGCAATTTTATTTAGAGGATACTATTGTTACTGCTTGTTTTTTTCAGATGAATCATTTAAGGTTTAGAGAGATTAAGTGACTTGCTCAAGTTCACATAGTGATAAATGGATTTGAACCCAAGTGGTCTGACCCCAGTGGCCTTCTCTCGGCCCTTGGCCATGGAGAGATCTATGTTTAAGGAGGAGGCAATAATGGAGTCTGGGCAGGACAGTTTTTAAAAAATTTAACAGGGAACCAAGAAACCAGATGGAGGGCACTAAATGCTCAAAAGCTTCCAAGAGAGATCAGTGGAGATGAGCTTGGATTTTAAGCCTAAATCGGATGAGAAGACCGTGGATGCCTTCCTGAGAGCAGTCTTAGTGACAGGGCTGAGGGCACGTACAGTCTGGGGTTTGATGCAAAGCCGTGCACCCGAGGAAGGAGGGAAGGCTGGCCGCCTAGATAAGTGCACAGGTGACATCCCTGGGAAGCTGACCTCTCGTCCTCAGGCTGGCGCGCTCAGAAACGAGTCTGCTGGCACAGAGAGCCAAGCCCATGAGAGCTTATGTTTTAAAACCAGAATGTTGATTGAATCATTGGTGCTGAGTGATAAACTACCAAGCGAGCCAGATGTTCACGGTTTGCTAACAAGACTGCTCTAGCTTGTAGGCAAAGCCTAATGATAGTCAAAGTGTTGCCAGGAAACGTGAACCCAGAGCAAGAGGAATCATGCAGGTAACACGACCAGCGTTGTCAGTCTGTGATTCGCTGTGCGTCTATCTCCACCATGTACTATGCTTGCCATACGGTTCAGGTGCTCGTGCTTATGGGCCCCAGTACCTTCTCCCTTGGGCAGCAGTGTAATCACACTGACAAATTTTATTTCTCTGGATTTTTCTTTTAGAGAAACCATCCCGTTTCTTTGGTTCTGTGTTCCCAAACACAAAAATTCTCGTACTATCTTCACAATATTTGCCACATCCATATACTACCAGTATGTACTATTATTAGCATAATGCCTAAAAATTACTTAAAATTAATAATGAAGATATTCATTTTAAAGGAATTTCATGTTACGAGCATAAATGGAAAGTCAGCGTCCTTTGCCACACATAGAAGGCAACCGTGAAGCTAAACACACGGCTTTAAAAAAAAGTCTGATTACCTGTTGTCCCCCTAAATCTTCTTGTACACCAGCAGTGATGCTCTTCCTACCCTCCGGGTACCCTCTGGGAAGCGCTCTCTGAAACAGCACAGCGCAATCACTGGATGTGGGCTTTCTCTGCAGCACCATCAGTTGTTGGAGCGACCGTATCCTGCCCCCTGGGCAGGGCGGGTTTACCGAGACACTATTGAGGTTTGAGTGTCACCGTTCTGTCCTTTCCAAGGTCTTGAATGTTGGTACCTAATTTTGTCCTCTTTTTACAAAGAGAACCCCTCACTCCTGTCTTGTGTAAGGTTTAGGCCCCAAACCTGTATCCTCTCCTACTTCTGGATCATTCTAGAGGTGGCTGAGTTCACCCCTGGAAGTTTCCTTTCTTTTCGTTCTGAAGGACTGGGCTTTTTCCAGGTTTGGTGACATCCTGCAGTTTATCCATCTTTGTAGGGAAAGAGGTTTGAGGAGTAGCTTGAGGGGAGGTGAGCGTGAAGGCAAGGATTGTGTTTAGACTAGAAAAACCTGAACGTGTTTATGAAGAAGAAGAGTGGATGGAGGGACAATGAGGCTGTCTAGAGTGGAGGTAACTCTACCGGGGTTAGCAGTAGGAGAGGGGTGTGGCCTTGGGAAGGAGGAAGGACCCTCGCCCCCTAACCCTCTAAGCTAACAGGAGGAAGAAGGGATCGACAAATCCAGAAGGCTCTGGCTCACGTGGCCTCTGTTTTCTCTCTGGATCCTGAGAAGACATCTATGCCAAGGGGTGGGGACGTGGTGTGGGAGGTCTGAGGAGAAGTCTCTGTTTGGGATTTTCAACATGGAACCTGCCAGAGGGAGCTCACCAGGGGCAAGAGAAAGCACCACAGAGCAGCTTGAACGAACCCAGCTGGGTGGGGTACAGGGCAGTGCGGTGCTAGGATCCGTCCACGTGACTCTGATTCTGCCAGGACCCGAGTCGGCTCAGGAAGGAGAGAAGGGGGGCCAAGAGGCAGAGGAAATGGAGATGCTGACACACATGTCGCAGGGATCCACCCGAGAGCAGACTGTTCATAGACTGGAATTGGGGACTGCGGGTCTTGGAGAGGTCAGAGAGCACGTTTAGTGGGAAGAGCACTAGGGGGAGAGGGGACCGTGGTCTGAGCAGGATTCCTGAAGGAGGGCTCGAGAAGGCACAAGTGTGAGGGAGGGTTGCCAAAAACGGGGGATGTAGACGGGTGAGGTGGGTGGCACAGAGGAGATCAAGCCTGGAGGTCAAGGCTAGACATCACCAAGGACGGTGGGAGGGTGGGAGACAGAGATCTCTGCAAGAGTAAGGGGAACGAGTGGGCTCTCTGGAGACGAGGCCGGGGGAGGAGAGAGGAGAATAACACACCCACGTCCTCATCCCGAGAACCCATGAACCGGTGACCTTACACAGCAAAAGGGACTTTGCAGATGAGATTAAGTTAAGGATTTTGAGGGAGGAGATAATCCAGGATTATCCGGGCAGGATCGATGTAATCACAAAGGTCCTTAAAAGAGAAAAAGGAGGTGAAAGAGTGAGCGACGCAACGACAATGGAAGCTGAGGTCTGAGTCCTGTGATACCGGCTTTGAAGATGGAGGGAGGAGTCACAAACCAAGAAGCGTAAGTGGCCAGTGGAAGGTGGAAAAGGCAAGGAAACAGATGGTGGCCCCGAGTCTCAGAAGGAAGGAGCGCAGTCCCGCTGACGCCCGATTGTAGCCCAGGGAGACCCGTTGTGGGACTTGTGGCCTCCAGAATGGTGAACAGCAAACTTGTGATTCCTGTGCCACTCAGTGTGTGGTAATTGGTCAGAGCAGCCCCAGGAAACCCAGAGAGATGAGAAGCTGACTGCTATGAATTGTTTCAAAGGACGGGATTTTGAAAGTGAAAGAGCGGCATTCTGTGGGCGGAAGCTCCAGCCAGAAGAAACCACCTCCGGCCGTCAGACAGGGCACGTGTGCAAGGATGCTGTCTCCACTTGAGGGGGCTGTGAAGGACAGAGTCCTCCGGGGAAATCCATGCTTCAGTTCAAGCCAGGAAGTAGAGGGGGGAGTGAGGGAAAGGTTGAGAGTGTAGCGACTATTTTAACTCTTGGCAATAGAACAAGTGTTTCAAAGTGTACAGTGTAAATAGAAGACGGGTCCCTGGAGACCAGACTGCAGAGGAGTAAGAACGCGTAACAGGATCCGTCACCTCCAGGGGCAGCATGCTGTGCGCACACCACCAGCCATTACCTTGACTCACAGGAAACAGGGGGCAGGGCCTTGCGAGGGGGCCAGGAAGGCCAGAGATGGAACCAACTGTGTCCAGCAGTTCTAGTCAATGCCTTTTGCCTCCCCTTCGATGTAGCTGGCTGGTTTCGATGCATGGTGCCTGCCTCTGCTGGTCTCAGTCAACTTCTAAAATAAAGCTTTTGCTTTTTAAAGGACTGAGACTAATTTTAAGCAGAAAAGCAGAACGTATGCAATGTTAATGAATGAATAATTGGTATAAACAAGTCAAAATAAATTTGCTTCTTTATAAGCTGTAATGAAAATCTGTTTCTGATTCAACAGTGCCTTGCCCACGTTAGGCTCATCAAGTCCTCACTGGATTTCATTGAATTAAGAAAAGTCACAAAGTGCTGGATATCTTGGATTTAGCTCCATGCGAGAGCTACATCAGAGAATCATGAGGGAGCGAGGGGAGGGACCTTCCCTGCAAACGTCAGGTTTCTGACTGCAAGACCTCAGACCCGTTAGCCCCTTAGCTGGGCTCAACCATGTGTGGTCAAGGCCTCCGTTTGTACTCATGGCACGAGGCCTAGAACCAGAGCAGGCGGCGTTCCTTCCCACGAGGCCTGCCCCTGACCCCAGCCTTCCGTCTCACCCAGTCTGTGACCAGGGAGGCAGGAGGACAAACCCAAGGAAGGCTTTTCTCTAGAGGAGCCAAGCAGAGCTGGCTTAGCTTCCCACCCTTCAGTCTCCACCAGGCCGGGTGTCCTCCCGAGCAAATGGGCACCCCAAGTCTCTCTTATCACTCCAGCTGCAGAGAGAGGAAAGAGGATCCAAGAGAGAAATGAAAGCATTCAACAGAAAGAGAGAGGAATGCAGCGACCAGCCATTGGCAGGCAGAGCTGTCGCCTCCTTGTTAATCTCATCAGAAGTTCCAGCCGGGGTGGCCTGGTGGCTCAGCAGTTAGGTGAGCACATTCTGCTTCTAGGCGGTGGTTTCGCTGGTTTGGATCCTGGGTGCGGACATGGCACCGCTTGGCAAATTCCATGCTGTGGTAGGCATCCCACGTATAAAGTAGAGGAAGATGGACACGGATGTTAGCTCAGGGCCAGTCTTCCTCAGCAAAAAGAAGAGGATTAGCAGTAGGTCACTCAGGGCTAATCTTCCTTAAAAAAACAGTTCCACCCCTCACACCACGGCTTGGCTGTGTCCTTGACTTTCACTCACGTCAGACACTCCCCTCCCTGGGGTGGAGAAAGAGGATGGGGAACACTGAGTTTCTCCCTACAAACCAGCAAATGAGTATTCCCTTTCAAACTCTAAGCTCTTAAACGAAAGGTTGCTGACACGTATGTTCGTTGTGTATGTGTTCACCCATTTGGCCCTTCCTGCGTACAAAGCTGATTACCTCTTTAACTAAGTACTCTTCCCTCTTATCAGAGCTGTGAGCATATTCAAGAACATTCACTGCTCTTGGGTTCCCAGTGGACCGAGGCGTGCATTTTCAGGAACCAGCTGGTGTTTGTTTGCACAGCGTGTATCAGCCATGAGAAGGATAATTTACCGCCTTTCAAATACCTATTTCTTCCCCTGCGAGGGGGTGCACCTGCATCGGAGCCCAGGGGGTCTGGCTGCACTCGACCATCACTGCAGACTGATCTTGGCTAGCTAACAGTCTCCGAAGCCAGACGCAGAATTGGCTGTCTTGGAAGCATTTGTCTGTGCGTCCTGAGGAGCTGCGCAGGGAGATGGGGATGAGGACCCTGCCAAGGGCAGGGGCTCTAGAGATGGGACTCAACACACAGAATCACTGCAACGTCCACATCCCGTTCACCATGGGGCTCAGTCTCCTCACAGTTATCCTTGGTGCAGGAAAGGACAGGGGTTCCTCTGAGCTACCTGCCCACTTCTCCTTTCATCAGTACCGAGCTGGGTATCCTCAGGGCTGGTCCTTATCTTTCCAGAGACCAGAATCTCCAACAGGGCGAACTTCATGAGCGAGCGAGCTGTCCTAGTTACACAGGGTCCTGCACTAGAGGCGCCCCATGCTTGGTGTGCTGCTCCACTGCGGCTGTCTGGAAAACCCTAACAAATTTAATAAGGACTCAGCATTCTCATTTGCACTGCGCTCTGAAAATTATGTAGTCGGTCCTGGTCTCCAGGATGGTTTCTTGGGTTGAGAGCCCTTTGACTTCAGGGTCACTTCTTTCATAGTTCATGCCCCTCTTTTGCTCGCATTTATGTGTCTGTGTCCATCTGCCAGACTGCAGAGTTCCCGGGGCGAGGGCTTGCTGACCTCTTTCTCCAGGGCCCGGAAGAGTGCCTGACTTTCCGTAAGTGGTTGGACAATATTTGCTGAATGACTGAGTGCCTGAAAGAGGCCTCAGGGACATTCCCATAGCCAGGGCAACAAGCAGACTATCGGGATAGTGCCACATTTGGTGTCAAGTTCACCATAAAAGGGGTCATTCATTCTGGACACGCCTCCCGCCCTCCTCCTCAACCATTTCTCTCTGTCTGAGCGGTAAGCTGTTTTCATGCTTGACTGTGCACCTGAGTCTCTGCTCACCTGACTCCCCGAGCTGAGTGGGAACCTTGTCCTAAAGCCACGTTAATGGATCGGGTTGAGCTGCTGTTGTCAGGGCTCAGGGAGACAGAGTTTCGACCTGGGGCTTAGGCACACCTTCGCCCTGGCCAATGGAGCCGGGGGATCTGAGGAGTAAATGGGAGGACGAGCATGATGACTTCTGAGATGGTTACATAAAGAGGGGTCGTTCTGTCCTCTCCTGGCGGCTGGACCACGAATCTGGTGGATTCAGGCACCAGCAGCACCATAAGAGCCACGTCTGTGCCATGGGTCACCGTGAGGGACTTTCCTTAGAACATTTAAGGCACCCAGTCCAACAATGTTTATTCATTTAAAATAAATTAGAGGAGACCTGTTTAAAGGAAACACCACGTTGGGGGACCACAGATAAGATTCATTTCTGGGGGCCAGCCTGGTGGTGCAGCAGCTAAGTGCGCACGTTCTGCTTCTCAGCAGCCTGGGGTTTGCCGGTTCAGATCCCAGGTGCAGACATGACACCACTTGGCATGCCACGCTGTGGTAGGCATCCCACACATAAAGTAGAGGAAGATGGGCACAGATGTTAGCTCAGGGCCAGGCTTCCTCAGCAAAAAAGAGGAGGACTGGCAGTAGTAAGCTCAGAGCTAATCTTCCTCAAAAAAAAAAAAAAAAAGACTCATTTCCAGCAGCTGCCTGGAGCTCCATGTTGACTGGTGTTCTAAGGAAAGAGAGCAGTGACTGGTTAGCCATGCCAGCACGGACACGCGTGCCTGCGTTTACTGAGTCTAGCACAGCATCGAATACACGGTAAAACCTTCATGTGCGTTTGTTGACTGAATAAATAGATCAGTGAGGAGTCACCAGAATATGCCTCTGGCGTATTGATTATTCTGAGCTGAAGGCACCCAAGAAACCTCAGCTGCAGGAAGGGCCCTCTGACCTCCGCCTTTCTACCTCAAAGCAGATCATAAAATCTCCTGTGAGAAAGATGCCTTCCCGTACCAGGAAGAGAAGAACACCCTTATCACCAGAGAGGGGGCCGACATCTGAAAGGATCTGTATACACAAACTGACTAAATCGCCCTGATCTCCCGTTGGTCCCCCCCATATTTCCTAGTCCCTGCCCCACAGTTCACTGCCTCCCAGCCTGAGCCCTTTGTCGGGCCACATTCCCACAATTTATAGTTCTTTTCATAAAGTGCTATATAAGCTTTTTGGCCTTGCAGCTTCTTCAGGTCTTTATTTTCCTTCTGAAGACTGCTGTGTACTTGTAAATATTCAATTTTGGATGCTTTCCCCTGTTCATCTGTCTTATGTCCATTTGATTCTTAGGCTCCACTACAAAACCTGAGAGGGTGGAAGAAGCTTTTCCTCTCCGAGGCCATCAACACTCTAAGTCTGCCCCTGGGGCTAACTGGGAAATTTAAACAATTTCTTCAGCATGAACTTCAATTTCGTTAGGTGTAAAGACTTCAGATGTCTCCCAGCCCTCGCGTTCTGTAATCGTGTCAGCCTTTGGAAGACGAAGAGTGCACATGTCGAATAGCAGCCCTCCCACCCCCTTGTGTCTGCACGCGCCTGAGCCCCATTTCTTTAGGGCCTCCTGTGGGGCCTGGCTTAGTTTCTAATGCAGCAACATATGCAGTATGTTTCTCAGAGAATTGCCAGAATACGTCTCTTTTGAATCTGGATTGTGGCAAAGCTGGACTGTGGCTAATGCGAAATGGGGACTTCCAGAACCACGTCTTCAAGTGACCACCGTGACTTAGGACCCAAACTCACAGCCTTGTTTCTTTAATGATCTGTAACCCTAGGAGACATGTGTCCTCTCCAGAGACTTGTGATTCTTCATGGCGGAAACTGAAAGCAGAGACCATTGCCTTTGCCTGTGGCTTCTACGGAAGGGCTAAGCCAGAATATGATTACTGCCTTACACTCCATCTTCCTCTCTCCTCTTCCCAGCAGCTGTTCCCCGCTCTCCCGCCTCCCGCATCTCAGACCTGAACATCATGCTTCTTCCCAGTTTCAAGAGATTCTGCCCAGGAGCTTCTTAGGAAGGTGGCTGCAGAGCCAGAGAACCGGAGAGGGTAACTGGGCATATGGGAGGAACCAGGTATGGTGGATTTGCCATTATTTTGTTCGTCTGTTTTATTTTGAAGGATAAAGGGATCAGGGAGTCACAGGGATCTTCCTGTGGAGCTGGCCCGGTGCTCCGGCTTTGGAGGAATCGTCTAGTTTAATTTACGAAAAGCATCCGAGGTCAGGAAAGTGTGTTGATTGCAGAGGCGCTCACATTCAGAACTGACAGTTGCCCACGTGGGGCGACTTCAAGGCCCCTGGGACCCCTCCCGATCCTCAGGAACTGCTTTAACCCACCTCGATCTCTGAGCAGCTTCGTTGGAGATTTATTCTTTGGAGGCAAGGTTTTGTCCTCTAATAAAAACAGAGTCGTCATGGGAGAGAGAACACATTGAATGACTGTCAGGCGTTAACAATCAGCCATCATTTTTTTAAAGTTTGTTTTTATTGCAAAAGTAATATGTTTTTGTTGTTAAAAAAAAACAAAGCAAAAAACTAAACGCGGCAGATAATGCTCAGCATCCCTTGACCGGGACCCGTGTTGACTCTGCACACAATGGTTGTGCGGTGTTGACTCAGAGACCCTGCCCGTGACCCTCTGTGCCCCACCCCCAACCCCATCCTCCTGCCAGAGGGAAACGTTGCTGTCAGTTGGGTATAAATCCGCCTAGACCTTGTTCTGTGCACTTGCACACAGACATATGTACTCACAGAACATAAGCACCTATTCTGTTCCTTTTTATTTTTTAATTTTATTTGTATTTATTTATTTGAGGAAGATTAACCTTGAGCTAACATCTGCTGCCAATCCTCCTCTTTTTGCTGAGGAAGACTGGCCCTGAGCTAACATCCGTGCCCATCTTCCTCTGCTTTGTATGTGGGATTCCTACCACAGCATGGCTTGCCAAGCGATGCCATGTCCGCACCCGGGATCTGAACCGGCGAACCCTGGGCTGCCCAAGCAGAACGTGCGCACTTAACTGCTGCGCCACCGGGCCGGCCCCCTATTCCTTTTTATTAAATGATGTCATAATAAATATATCATTCTGAGATGGGCTTTTTTTTTTTAATGTAACGATATTACTTGGAGATCTTCCCATATCAGTGTGTATATTTTTGAATATGAAAACATTTAACCAATTTTACACGTGGCTAAAAAAAAAAAATCAAATAACAAAAAAAGACATAAAAGCAGCCACCCTTCTCCTCGGTCCTCCTGTCTCCTGGTCCCACATCTCAGAGGGAACCACTTTTACCAACTTCTGCTTTAAGTTCTTCCGACAGTTCCTTTTCTATCTGTAGTATTTAATTTATCGACTTGAAGCACCGCATGTTGACTTCCGGTTCTGATGGATGAGGACTGAACCTCCTCTCACTGCCCTGGGTGCCGCTCTCCCTCCTGACGCAACTATAGCGCCACTTTCAGCTCCTCCGGGTCCCATCTGTACCCCAAACCGCCAACCCCCCAGCACCCCTCCCGCCAGCACAGACTGTGCCTCTCCAAAGCCTGTTGGGAAGGACAACAATACGGTCACCTAGCACCTCCCCTCTCCCACAGCACACCTCCATCAATTTTTTCTTGCCAAGACTGATATCATCACATTTTATCGTGTCGCCATAATCAGTTTTCCGTGATCCGTCTGTAGGTTGGTTTTAGAAGCTGAAAAACAACCGAGAGCATCTGTATTATGATACCCCAGCCTGGTACAGTCCTGCGCCACATAAGGACACGGCGGTGGTCCCATCAGATTAGCACTGCGCAGCCTGGGTGTGCAGGAGGCTCTAACACCTTGGTTGGTGTAAACACGTGCTAGGATGTTCACACAGCAACAAAATCGCTCAACGCCGTGCTTCTCAGGACATGTCCCCATCGTTAAGCGTGTGACTGGGGGGCTCCCTGCAGAGCTCAGCAGAGCTGCGTTGCGCTTCTGCTCCTCAGATCGGTGGTCAGAGTTCCAGCGCTTCTCAAGGGAGACAATTCGGAGCCTCCAGGAGAAACGAATTCTCATCCCCCTCCCTCCCCGGTCCTTGTTCCGCATTGTCGCATCCCGCCTGCTGCCTCTCCTGGGAGCCTCCTCTCGGTTCAGGCTGTCATTAGCTTTGGCTTCCTCTGCTTTGTGTCAACACTCTTCTCGCCCCTCTGTTTTCTAGAAACCTTGTGAAAACTCTCCTGTTCTCTTCGTTGTGGGTTTATACACTTTCGTTTATTCCTTTGCTGCCATTTTAATTGTGTCTTGGGTGAGAAAGAAGATAAGTGCTTTTGCTTAATCCACCATCCTGAACCCAGATATTAATATCTTGCTGTAAACCGGTCGATCCCCTTTTCTAAAAGGAGAACAATCTGAGAGAGGATTTTTGAATGTAGAAGATGGAAAACTGTCACTAAGTGCAAATAACATTTTCTGAGTCTTCTTCCTTTTTCTCTAACGTTTGACGTGACTGACTGCTCCCTCTTTTGAAACTCTCCTCTCCCTTCACGTTGGAGCTCCCGTCCTCCTTGCTCTCTTCTCAACTTAAAAACTCTTTCAGCAGCTCCTTTTCCCCGCTTGTCTCTTTAAGATTCGTCCTCCTTCTCTCTTCTCCCTCTTGTTATGATACTCACAGGTCTAAGACTCTCGGAATCTTTATCTCCACTGCCAACCTTTCCTGAGCCCCAGACCTTCACCTCAGGCTGCCCACAGGACATGTTTGCCTGGATGTTCCAGAGGGATTCCAGACTCTACATGCTGAAGACCGAGTTCAGTATCTTCCTGTCACGTCTGCTTCTCTTCAGCGCGCCTTATTTTGGTTAACACAACCGCCATCCTATTAGTCTCTGAAGCTGGAAACTTCCACCCTGCTTCTCTGTAGCAGACACTGGCCGTGAACATATTCCCCATTTTTCTGGAGACCCGCTAAGCTCCATTGCTCTTAGGTATGGCCCACTGGATGGGGGCGGAAGTGATGAACGTCGCTTCCAGGCCTGGCCCGTATGGTCTTCCTTGAGACCCTAGACTCTCTCCTTTTCTGCCTCTTTGCTGGCTAGTGGTTGTCAGGGCTGGTCTTTTCCTCTGTGCATGCCGGAAAGGGCAACGTGTCATTCTCCTTGACTCAGGAAGCGAAGTCACAGCTTCTGAAGGGAATATTGCTGAGAACGCTCTTACTTAGCGTGGCAGGTAATTGTGTGCCAGCTTGGCGAGGCTGTGGTGACCAGTTGTTTAGTCAAACACTAGTCTAGGTGTTGCTCTGAAGGTGTTTTTACATGTGATTAATGCTTACAATCACTAGATGTTATGTAAAGCAGCTTATCCTCCATAATGTGGGTGGGCCTCTTCAATCAGTTGAAAGCCTTAGAACAAAGACTGAGGTTTAATGAAGAAGAAATTCTGCCTCATGATGGCAACACAGCCTGCTGGTCTGCCCTGCAGATTTTGGACTTGCCAGCCCCATAATCGCATGAGTCAATTCCTTAAAATAATCTCTCAATCTCTCTGTCCCCCTGTCTGTCTGTCTGTCCATCTATCCATCCTGTTGGTTCTGTTTCTCTGGAGAACTCTGACAAGTGCAGCAAAGAAGGAGCTAATTTCTTTCAATGTGATATTTTGATGTCCCATCACCACGTCAGTCTGGGACTGGATTTCAACTTGGTCTCTACACACACCAGACACTGCCCAGGGAGAGAGATAAGCCATGAAGCTTTTTAAAGAATTGAAACATAACGGCCTCTTCCCACCCCCAACCCCATAACAAAGTTTTGTCAAACCAGCACACAATGCAGGCGCCCCAAACTTCTCAGCCCCCACTCAAGTTTTGTTGGAAACCTAAGAACATCTCAGAAAGCAATAGAGTTGCCTACCCAGAGGGTCACTGATACAAAACATACCTTCTCTGTCAATTGACATGAGGACAGGACTCTAAAACATGTGCATCCAAGAGGTTGGAATATGTTCTCAAAAACGCCCTATTTCTCACCTCTCTCCCATCCCCTGTGTGTGCAAGAACCCAGACGGAGGACTAAAGCTGGAGAAAAGAGGTCCTGACGCAGCCTGCAGAGAATTGCTTCCATCTGAACAGGCGTCAGGCTGCAGGTAGGATATAGCAGCTGTTCCTGAGAAGCTGTCAAACACTGAAGCAAAAAAAGAGAGAGAGAAAACACTGAAACACTTGGGGAGGGCGGATGTGGGAATTCACCCGAATTAGCACCTCACCTAATTCTGGGGTCATGATGCCATGCAGGACCTGGGCGTAGCTACAAAGTGAGAGGGTCCCCAGGCCTTGTTTGCCCATGGGAGTTCCTTCTGTCTGCTCGTTGCCATGGTGTCCGTGGAATCAGCTGTGGTCTAGAGAGCATCCCTTTTGGGCACCAAGCCGAGGCCTTGGTCCGCTCATCTCCTTTCTGCGGTTTCCGCTCAGGTGGCTCCCTTGTTCTGATGGCCTCAGTGGTCACCTCTCCTCTGCCACCTTCCAGCCCCACTTCTCACCCCGATTCCAGTCCCTCTGACCCTGCTCCCTAAAGGGCATCCACCTGGTCCTTTCCAACCTGGCTCTTTCCACGGGTCCAGGCCTACCTCACTCACAACAGATGCAACGTGCCAGCTGCTGGAGCAGCTCTCAAAGATGTACACAAACCACCTCCAGTTTCCTCCAAACCACTGCTGTCTTCTCTTGCCTTCTCTCTTTACCGACCTCCATTTTGCTCCATTCTTCTAAATCCTCCATCTGCTCCTGCCTCTTCCTACTTTTTAGCCACAATCCAAATTTTAGACACATATCCCATGGATTGAATTATGGTAGTTGCCCTCCTGGCCCCATCACCACAGCCTCCATAAGAGAGATTCTCATCTTCTTCCCAGGACCACCTCTCTAGTTGGGGCTGTTTCTCACCCAGCCTCCGCATGAAGATAGGAGGTTCAGATATACTCATAGGTCTCACATCCTTCTTTCCAAATGTCCAAAATCAAGGTCATCAGCTCCCTCCAAAACTCCTCTCACTCCCAGTGTCTCTGCTTCTAGCTGCCAAGGTTTAAACCTTTAAAGACGTTTTGAAATCAGCCCTCTCCTTTATCTTCTACTTTCATTTAGCATCAAACCCCAACACTTCCGTGCTCCTGCTTCGTCTCTCTCTACCTGGGCCTCCTCACCAGCCGCCCAGTGGTTTCTACTCAGCTTCCCGACCTCAGCTCTTCCCCTGCCCCCATCCTCTGCATCACTGCCATTAATCTTCCTTGAACGGCTCTTCCATCCTGTTATCTACCCACTCAAACGGCTTACAAGGCCCACTGTTTCCTAAAGCATCCAGTCTCGACTTGATGCCCTGTTGCAGAGGAGGCACAATGCTGAGCTGGGATGCAGAGCTCCACCGCACATTAATATTATCCCTAGAAGCTGGGCAAGTTAGTGAGCTTCACTGACTTCTAGTGTTCTTATCTGTACTATAGCGATAACGTGAAAGCACCTTTTTTGGGGGGGGGGGATAAGGCACTATAGAAATATGAGGTATAATTGGGGCATTAACATACTCTTTTGTCTGGCTTTTAAGGTTCCCCATAAACTGATCCCCAGGCAGTCGGAAGTCTTTCCCTACATGCTGGTCTTGAAATTCCCAGGCAGAAGCTCTGGGCGTAGCTGGAGTGTGCTGGAGTACTTCCAGATATTGAGCTTTCCAAATCGTGACATTCCCTGTTGGTCTTCTTTTGGATTCGTAAAGTGGCTATAATCTGAGGAGAGGTGTCTTTGGATCAGAGATAGGATTTTTGTGATCCTTACATACAAAGGTGGTGATTAAAGCCATTGCAAGGGATGAGCTTGCATGGAGAGAGCGAGGAGGTGAGAAGGGGACTGAGGACACAGCTGAGGGCAGCACCAGCTCAGGGCCGGACCACCGGTTAGATTCCAGGAGGCTGGCTCAGTGCCTCTGTAGAAGGGATCCAATAAACAACACTTAAATTGCATACTGTTAAATAGTATGTCTATGTTTCATTCATTCGTTGATCCATGCACTCAGTAGCTGTTTATGAAATACCTAGAAAGGATTCGGTTATGTGCTGGGTGTTGAGGTTACATTGATGATCAAAATGAACACTGTCCTGGGAGCTTACAGTTGGGGGTGGGGGGTTGGAGAAAACCTTCATTGAATAATCCCAACAGGACAACCACCAGTGTGAAACGCATCAGTAGTCTGGAGTGTCAGCGAATGTGTTTCTAAGAGAGCGACGTTCAAGCTAAGATCTAAAGCCTGGCTGAGGCTGGGATGTTCGTCAGTTCTTATCAGCAGTGACTGATGGCCTCTGCTAGTTGACCCAGCAAAGAGACACTAACACGGAATTTCCGGGTGAGAGGAAGCAAGGGCTATGCCAGATTCTGGGCACCCACATCGTTTTCTGCAAGTGAAGCCTAGTAAAGGTTTCTTAAATCACGCTGTGCAGGTTGTTCCCCACAGGGTACATCAAGTTGCCTTACTTAAGAGGAGTAATATTAAAAACCTGAGTTTGAAAAGTACTTGGAAAAATATTGCAAATGCACGTGCAAAGTTTAAGCCCCATTTACACGATTACAAAGTTGTCCTCCTAAGTCACATACTTGAGCACGCCTTTGGGACAATCTCAGTGGAGACCTGCATGCTTAGAACCTGTCTAACCCAGTGTGACTCCATCCTGTCTGTGGAGAGTGGCACACAGGTGTGGCATCAGGCAAGAGACTTCAGCCTGTAGCTAATACCTCCCCTTTATAGAACGTAACTTTTTCAACCACTGGGCTTTCACGCACTACAATGTTACTAATTCTGTTCGCCATTTGAAGGACACAAGGCTAAGTAGGTTAAAGATGAAAGGGAATCCGTGAGAAAAGCATTTTTCTTGTTTCACTTTTGTAATTTTAAAAGAAAATAATGCTTAGGAAGATGAGATGGAATTTCCCAGCAGAAACCACAGGATCAGGTTGCAGTGTAAATCGTGTGTCACGGACAACAAAGGCGACGTGCTTTCGTAGGCGCTCACTCATTCCAACCATTGGAAGCCTTCCCATGGATGCTGGAACTTTCCAAGTCTTTCCCCACACTAACTGTGAGGCTATGCCCTCCATGTGTTTTTTCCTCTCCTCCTTTAACACCTTGCACGAAAGAATGTTCAAATCATAAAGCATTATGTACATGCGGGAATTAAAAATTGAGTTATGGAAGCAAATATGACACGTGTGAGGAAAAACAGGCCATGCCGCTTATGTTCACCAACCAGTATTTTTATCTTGGTTTTTTCTATTAATGTTGTCTCATCTGTCTTTGAGTGTCACAAACCTTTTGGGAAACCTGTCTCTTTATCCATCTTTCGTGCTGTTTCTCAGAGCAATTTCATGCCTGGTACTTTTACATTTTATAATAGTGAGGGGACAGTTGCATAAAATGTTAATTACGTTGTCTAATACAAAGCTGCGATGTCTTCCAAATAAATATCTGGGCCACAGCTAGATCACTAAACCAGTCAAATAGTTCGAAAGGGCACTTTTCTTAACATTTGAAGTTATTATTCTATTTATTTGCTTTCATTTCCTACTCTTTTAACTGCTAGATTCTTCCTTTTATTTAGCAAAGAATTTTGTTCCTCCTGTCTTTTTGTGTTTGCAAGTTTGTGAAATCTCTATCCAGTTGGAATGCACAGGGCTCTGAAAACTGGGCTGGACTCGTGCAGCGCCTGGCTCGTCCTTGATCTCTGCAATTCATGAACCCTTCTCCCAGGCACTGTTTTTCTTTAGTCAGTAGTGTTTTGTGCCCCCAAGTCTCATAGGGATACTTAAGGAAACAAGAATACAGCACCCTACGCTTTCACCCAAACCAAAATGCTTTTGTTTTATGCCTGTCCTGGCTCTGAAAACAGCATGTTTTCAAAAGGCAAGAGGCTGCAGCAAGGGACTAGAAGACAAGCAGTGAAGTAGAAAGAAGATAAAACTGGCAGCGCCAGAGAGGAAAGCAGGAAAAGGAAAAGGGCGACGAGGCTAGCATTCAGCAGGAGATCCCACGGTCTCTTATTTGTAAGCCTTTCTCGTTTTGATTCTCTTCCCATTATTTGCTGGATTTGGTATAAAATAATTTAGCATTTGCAGAGTTAGCTGGGTGCAGGATGCTGGATGGCGCGGGCACAGGCCCACGGAGCTGGCCTCCTTTCAGGAGCTGGGCATGAACTCCTCTACCCTGTGACTTTGTGGGCAAGTAACAAATACATACTCAAACCAGCTTCCCCACAAATGGGAAATTCACCTGAGTCGATATTAAGGCGTCTCAGGGAACCCAGGGCAGGAAAGTCTGCTGATTGTCTCAGGGCTGCGACCAGGAATCGGGCATGTGGTGGTTACTCTCCCCATGTCGGGATCCATGTGGTTTTCCGGTCTCAGCATCTCTGCTTTCTCCTCCCGCTCTCCATGGGCCAGCCTGCTCTGTTTCTCCGAGCACGAGCTCTCGGGACTTGCAGCGCCCGGTGCAGGTACTCCTTCAGGTACCCTCAGCCCCAGGGCCCCTGGTAACCTGAGCCGCATCTCAGCCCCCAAGATGCCAGTGCTCAGGGGAGAAAAGCTTTGGGCTCATGCCAACCCATGAATGGCCCCCCTCTGGCTCAGGTGTCCCCTCTTGGCCAATCAGTCGAAGGCAGAGGGAGGCACAGGGTTACAGGTGCAAACTCACTTGAGTGCCCGGCCTGCTCATGTGGATGGTTCTAGAGAAGGGGGGGCAGGATCTCCAAGAGCCATGCATTACATTCCACCCCTAATTGTCACTGTTTCAGCTCTGGGGAGAACTGCAGAGGGGAGGCGAGAGAGTGCAGGCGTGTCCACTGAAGTTCTGGCACCAAGTGTCCGGACACTGACAGGTGTTTACTGAACAGAAAGATGGCGGGAGGAAGAGCAGGAGGGTGGGAGCAGGCATTTCACGGCCGCTTCCTCCAGGGGTCTTTTAAACGTATTATTACTTGGAGATGATTCCAGAGCGACTGCTGTTCCCATACACAAATATGTGCGTACCTAACCTGGTCAGACTTCAGAGAAATGCACGTTGAGGCCACACTGAGGCTCGTTTCACATCAGTAGCAGGGATGGAAAGGGCTGACAAGTCTGAGCGAGGGTGAGCATGTGGGAACTGGTACTCACACGGTGCTGGCAGGAGTGCAGAATGGTTCAACTCTGAGAAACCGGTTACATAGACACTTGCCCTAGGACCCAGCAATTTCACTCCTAGGTGTATCCCCAGGAGAGATGAGTGCCTCGACCCTCCAAAAGGCATGCACAGGATTATAGAAGCTTTATTCTCAACAACCCCAAACTGTAAACAACCCAACTGTTCAACCACCATAGAATGGATAAATAAACTGCAAACTGTTTATATAATGGACGACTACACAGCAATAAAAGGAATGAACTACTGTCACCTGCCACATTGGGGAAGCTCACAGACAGGTCTTGACGGAAGGAAGCCAAAAACGAGAGTGTGTGCCATAGGCATGTCCTGCGTGATTCTCTTCATGTGAAGTTCAAGAATTGATCAGAGATGACAGATTAATGGTTACTTTTGAGGGGTTGTTGACCCATGGGGCATGAGGGAGCTTCACGGGGCGACAGAAATATTCTATGTCTTGATCCCAGTGGTTGTTACACAGGGGTAGATTTCTGTAAGAATGAAATCTGAACTCCAAAGAAAATGTGTGTTTTTTACTGTAATTTATGCTTAAACTTAAAAAAACATAGCCTTTTGCTGCCTTCACACAGAAAGACCTTGGTAGGCTCTCCAGGGCCATAGAGAGTCCCCTGAGAACCCTTTATCCGTGTTATCCCTGTCCCGGTGGGACTCAACATGCTAATCTGACGCGACGACTCTCTTCTGAATGTGCTTCTAAACAGCCTGTTTGGTGAAACCACGAGAACAAATGATCACAGGAGTCTCCCCGGTGCCGTCGTGAGGGCTGGACCAGGCACAGAGTAGTGTTTTGGTGTTTGGCACACGGTGTGCAGATGGCAGGGGAGATAAGCCACTCCAGGCCTCGGGGATGGTTCAAGGACAGACACACAGATTTCCACCAGGTTAGCTAATTAGTGTTAGCTCAGAGCCAGTCCTTGCTAGAAATCCTGGCATTCTCTTCCTTTCTCTTCCTCTTTTTCTGACAGGGGAATGCTTTGCGCCAGGAGGTAATCAAGGGCCCCTGGAGGCCAGCGGGCTCCTCATCTTCATTGCCTGTGCCAGAGGAGAAGAGTTGGCGCATCCTTCGTCGTGCCACCGCTGAGTGCACCCAGAACTACATGACCTCCCCTCACGCTGCATCTCTGCAGGGGCCTCCTCGGCACCCTGTCGTGTCCTGGACCCCCACTTACTAGGAGTTTCCGGCCCCAGCAAGGTTTAGCCTTTCTTTGTGAACCTCAGGGTGGGCCCTTTCAATTAATCTCCAAAGCGTCTGGATCCTGTTTCTCGACACAGGTTAAATGACTAAGCTTCTTGAACCCTTGTATCTGAGCTCCATGAGAACGAGAGGGAACTGCTTTCTGAGGGATTTGCCTCGATTCCATGATATCTTCCTTATGTGAGGTGACAGGGTGCTGTGCTCCATTCCCAGGAGTGGATGTCCCACAGAGCAGGGGGTCGCTCCAATTTCTGAACTGGGCTCAAGCAGAAGCTTGTGTGAAATCTCTTTGAGAGGAACTTGAGGGTTTTCTCCTCTATTTTTGATGCCTCGTTGTTGCTCCCTGCGTCCCTCCCTGCCTTCTCCCTCATTCTTTTGCATCCTTTCTCACTGAACTTTCCTCAGGATTCCCCAGTCAACATCCCTTCTTGCAGTGTTGCTCTTTTGTTGGAGAGCTAGACCACCCCATGCCACGCTGTGCACGCCTCCCTCTCTACTCACCTCTATTTTTCAATTTGACTAAACAAGATACACAGAATTTTGAGAGTCATTTACATTGGCACCTTCATTTATTTAAATCAAGACTTATTTTATCAGAAATGCACAATCTGTTTTTCATTTTCACCAAAATACACCAGCAAGATTGATTAGATGACCTTATTGTTTGTTTAAGGAAAGTTTTTATGTCAATTCTTTATTACTGGAAAATTTCTGTGTCCTTGACTTCTTTTTTAAATTTGGAAATTTCAAACAAATAAAAAAGTATGATGAGTTCCCATGTACTCAGCACCCAACTTCGACAATTATCTATAATTTGTCATTCTTGTTTCATTTATCCACCACACACATTTTCCTTTTCTTCAGTGTTTTAAAGCAAATCCCAGATACTGTTTCATTTCCTTGTCTATATTTCAGTGTATTCACCGACCTTTAACATTCACAAAGAAACACAAAGACAGAAGGTAAAATGTATAAGAAAATCCTTAAAGATTTTCATTAAACTGTCCATTTTTATTGGTGGATTTGGTTGGAAATGTGAAGAGCCAATTTATTTATAGGATAATAAGGTTCAATTGTGTTTCATATTATTCCAGAGCCTCAGAGACAGGAATTCATGATAAAAGGCACCTACTTTTCAACCAACAATTATGCTTGGTGTTTCCCAGACAGATCCACTTACCTCAGTTCCCACCCTTCCTGAGACCCATGGACTGGAACCAAGACATGACACTTCAAATAAGACGTGAGGGGGAAGATGGCCATCACACATTGTACTCTGTGGTTTACAACCAGTAGGGCAACTTATTTAGAAGTCTAAAATATCTTTGTTTAAAGCCTCAAGCTCACCCAGTGCCAAGTGGTTATTTGATGTTATCACATCCAAACAAACCTGAGACAATGGAAGGCACCCTTCCTCAGTGGTCAGAACCACAGAAGGACGATTTTCTGTCGGCTCTGTTCTTGTCCCTAAGCTCTTCTGGGCTTTCTTTTCCAATGGAGGCGAACTGTTCACTGAGCAGGCCTGGGGTCCCAGAACGAAAGCCTCGTTAGAGTGAGCTTCCTGTGAGTTTCATGAAGTCTGCCAGAGAGGTCTCTGCTTTCTACTGTATAAACGTTTTACTCTGTGGGGAGTCTTTCCTCCTGGAGTGGATTTGTTAGCTGGAAGCTGGGGAGTCAGCCTTTGCTGGCCTCCTGTTACAGCTCATCCTCTGACAGGAGGGTAGCAGAGAATGGCCCATCTTCACAATAACTCTCAGGCCAATGGCGGAGGGTGGAGGGTCCAGCTTGCAATTTGTGATAGTGGCAGGTCCCAATATTTCTGCATGGGAGGGGCTTAAGAGGCAGGAATCTGAGTGTTGTTCTCAAAGTTGTATTTGTCTGGTACTTTATATAAAACGTAGTAAGTGTCAGCTGTCCATATCAAAGATTGGGTGCTGACAGATTATGGGGGGTCAAAGGCTCTGCCACTGCTTGTCTACCGGGGGTGGATGCCCAGAGTCTCTTCTCTCCACTGAGGTTTCTAGAGCAAACTTTCTCTCAGCTGATTCTCTCACAGAAGTCTTAGATAAGCTTTGCCTGTGAGTGAACCCATAGAGAGTAGAGACCATTGCTCCCATTATTGTTAATTTACTTGAATCCTGCTTATTTCCAATAATTTGAGGCAGCCCAGAATTTCCAGTCATCCTCAGCTGGTGCTCTGGGCCGTGAGTCGTCATATGTGTGTGTAGGTGTCACTGATACGGCTAATTCAGGATCACTTCGCACTCACAAGATGGGTTTTCTTTGATTAGGGGTCTGAAGCTCTCTGAAGGCCTATGTGAGTTTCCCTTCTCCTTCTAGATTCTCTACCAGGAGGATCATCATCTAAAAGCAGGTTCTTCACCTGGGAACGGGTGTCAGGGGCATCTGTGGAGCCCTCGAAATTGTGCCAGAATTTGCTGCATTAGGGCTTTTCTGGAGAGGACACATTTTTCATTAGATCCTCAAATGATCCCGTTCCTCCAAAGGTTAAGATCCATTGCTCACTATCACGGTTTCTAGGCGGGGTTTAGGAAAAACTCAGAACTTCCGTCTTCAGTGTGGGTCTTCACTCCGCAATCGTCGTCGTCCCGCGACCCTGGACCACCTGAGAGGTGAGTCGTCTTTCCCATTTGTCTGGGCTTTCTCTTGACATTCTAGCAGTGGGATCCTAAAGGGCCTCCTCATTAACATTGTCAGAAAGCCACCCATCAGCTGTGAGAGGCCGAGTTTGACTCTTTCCCAAGGGCTTGTCAAAAGCTCCACAAGCCATGAGCCCACTTTTAGAGGCACGTGAATTGAGCACAGAACATCTACTCCACGTAGGTGAGCTGCAAAAGGCTGGTTTTTTCCCTTTTATGATCCATGGATATCCGACACAGTCAAGTAACCTTACAATATGGTCAGGTGAACTTGTACCAACTACCATTTTCTATAAACTTTGAATTCTCTTTTACCAAATACAGATAAAATGAGTATGTCAGCAATATCCCTGACCTACCTGGGCAGATGAACAGCGTTTAAAAAATTATCTGCATTAATGTTCACCTCCATGGGTGTAAATAATTGAGAAGTGAAAGTATCACCAGGAATGACAGGCTTTAATTACAGAAATGGCCTTTCATCTGAAAAGCTGAAATACAGACAGATACTATGAGCGCCCTTACAAAGTTGCATAATTTGTCTTTAGAGAAGGTATTGCAAAGCCTAGGCTTTTGGATTTCCAATTCTGCCTTCATGTGGTTTTTGTTTTGTTTTTTAACTTTCTGCTTCATATTTCTTGAGTTTTCGTTGCTGTTAAACTCTGAATATAAAAAGGACGCTTGCTCACCGTCCTTCTGAACATCTCTTTAAAAAGTAGCTTCAGCAGCTGCAGGTGAAGACCTCTGAAAGAGGGTCTTCCAAACTCAGTTCGTAAACATTTAGCGGGTTGTGAAATCAATGTAGAGTGTTGCAATGTGGATTTATTCTTTTAATAAAATAGTAGAATATAAAATATCAGAGGGCATCAGATGTAGTAAGTATAATCAGTATCTTATAAAATATTCGTTTAAGTTATTTACGGGTGTATGTGTGGGCAGTGGTGTGTTGGTAAATGTTAACTGGCTCTTTGGGAAAAGAGGTATGTGTGTATATACATGTTCATAAATATATCATAAATTTTCCTGATATGAAGTACATATAGCTTACAAGTTTCAGATAATAATATACATCACTATTGTAAATTTCATATAGCCAAAGGATTTTCACAGAATGCTTTCATTGATTTTTGCCAAACTTTTGTATCCATAGCCAAGCCATGGCTGAAATTCAGCTCTAATTTGACAAAATCAGACTATGAACAAATGTTTGATTTCTATTTGATTCAGCAAAGAAGTCACTCATACTACTGAAGAATGAGTGTATTCTGACCTGAGTGTTAGTTCATGTTTTCATTGACACTAATGAGCAAGACGAAAGTGCAACAATGGAGACGTCAGGATGTCACTGGCCATCGATGATATGAGTGCAGCTTGGTTGAATCAGAGCTTAATTTCCAAATACTGGAAGAATATTTCCTCAATTTTTTTTTGTGCTATTCACAATGTAACAGCTACAGACACTTTTAAATTTCATCGTCCTTATTAGTATATTCTCCATCACTTTCATGAGTAGAGTATCAACAAGACAATAAACCTAGCCCTGATTTATAGTGTTTGCCAATTTCTGTGGTGTAGACATCCCCACCGTGACTATTGCAAGCTACCACAGTGACATCACAGGACATAGAGTTGGAAAGTGGTACACAGTAGCACATCTTTATGTAGTATTTCTACCACCCAGACGCAAGAGACAACCTCATGAGCAGAGATAGCAGTAAAGTGTAGTAAGATAATTAGGAAGTGATTAATTTTGAGTATTTATTATCTTTGTTTTTTTTAATTGTGGTATAATAACATTATTTCAATATTTGTATATATTGTAAAATGATCACCACCATAAGGCTAGTTAATATCTGTCACTACACATAGTTACAAAATTCTTTTTTCTTGTGATGATAACTTTTAAGATTTACTCTCTTAGCAACTTAAAAATATACAATAGAGTATTATTAATTATAGTCACCATGCTGTACATTACATCTCCATGACATTTATTTTCTAACTGGAAATTTGTACCTTTTGACCCCCTTCACCCACCTCCCGCCCCTGCCTCTGGCAACCACCAATTTATTCTCTGTATCTGTGGCCTTGGTTTTTTTTTAAATTCAAGATATAAGTGAGGGGCCGGCCCGGTGGTGCAGTGGTTAAGTGCGCACGTTCCGCTTCAGCGGCCCAGGGTTCATTGGTTCGGATCCCAGGTGCGGACATGGCACCGCTTGGCAAGCCATGTTGTGGTGGGCGTCCCACATATAAAATAGAGGAAGATGGGCATGGATGTTAGCTCAGGGCCAGTCTTCCTCAGCAAAAAGAGGAGGATTGGCAGTAGTTAGCTCAGGGCTAATCTTCCTCAAAAAAAAAAAAAAAACCCTAACTGTAGAAATGCCTTTATAAAAAAAAAAAGGTATAAGTGAGATCATATGGTATTTGTCTTTCTTTGTCTGACTTATTTCACTTAGCATAATGCCCTCAAGGTCCATCCATATTGTTGCAAAATGGCAAGATTTTATTCTTTTTTATGGCTGAATCATATCCCATCATATTTATATACCACATTTTCTTTACTCATTCATCCATAGGTGAGCACTTAGGCTGTTTTGTATCTTAGCTATTGTAAACAATGCTGCAATGAACATGGCTGTGCATATGTCTTTTCAAATTAGTGTTTTCATTTTCTTTGCATATATACCCAGAAGTGGGATTGCTGGATCATACGGTGGTTCTATTTTTAATTTTTTGACGAACCTCCATACTGTTTTCCATAGCGGTTACACCAATTTCCATTCCCACCAACAGTGCACGAGGGTTCCCTTTTCTCCACATCCTCACCAACACGTGTTATTTCTTGTCTTGTTGGGGATGGCCATTCTAACAGGTGTGAAGTGACATCTCATTGTGGTTTTGATTTGTATTTCCCTGATGATTAGTGATGTTGAGCACCTTTTCATGTGCCTGTTGGCCATTTGTATGATCTTCTTTGGAAGATCTAGTCAGATCTTCTGCCCATGTTTTAATCAGATTGTTTATTTTTTTTTTGCTATGGAGTTGAATGAGTTCTTTATCTATTTTGGATATTAACCACTTTTCAGACACATGATTTGCAAATATCTTCTCCCACTTGGTAGGTTGCCTTTTCATTTTGTTGGGGTTTTCTTTGCTGTGCAGAAGCTTTTTAGTTTGATGTAGTTGCACATGTTTATTTTAGCTTTTGTTGCTTTTGCTTTGGGTGTCAGATCCAGAAAATCATTACCAGGACCAATGTCAAGGAGCTTACTGCCTATGTTTTCTTTTAGGAATGTTATGGTTTCAGGTCTTACATTCAAATCTTTAATCCATTTTGAGTAGACTTTTGTGTGTGGTATAAGATAGTCCAGTTTCATTCTTTTGCATGTGGCTGTCCAGTTTTCCCAACATCATTATTGAAGAGACTGTCCTTTCCCCATGGTATATTCTTGGCTCCTTTGCTGTAAATTAATTGGCCATTTATGTGTGGGTTTATTTCTGGGCTCTCTGTTCTGTTCCATTGATCTACATGTCTGTTTTTATGTCAATGCAACACTGTTTTAATTACTTTACCTTTATGGAATAATTTGAATCAGGAAGCATGATGCCTCCAGTTTTGTTCTCCTTTCTCAGATTGCTTTGGTTATTCAGGGTTCTTTGTGGTTCCATACAAGTTTTGGAGTTGTTTTTTCTATTTCTGTGAGAAATGCCATTGGAATTTTGATAGAGATTGCCTTGAGTCTAAAGATTGTTTGGGGTGGTACGGACATTTTAACAATATTAATTCTTCCAATCCATGAACACAGGATATCTTTGTATTTATTTGTGTCTTCTTCAATTTCTTTCATTAATGTCATCAGGTTTTCAGTGTGCAGGGAAATGTACCGCCTGGAAAACCCCACCCCAGTTAAACCCCACTCCTTCCCACACTCTCTACTACTGTTTCTGCAAACCCGCCCGCACCCAGCACAAACCTGCTGCCTGGCCTCCAGTCATTAACGATGACGTGCTCCTAGCTGGGGCCAGCCCATCCTCATCACTTCTGATCCTCTCGCCTGCAATTTGTGCCTTCTTCTCTCTGCCTCCACTGCATCCCTCAGGGAGCACAACTGGACTCTAACCCGTTCGTTTCTTCTCCCCTCGTGGCCCTCCAGCCTATTTCCTGCTTCCCTCCACAGCAAACCAGAAAGAGCTGCCTGGAGCACTTGATCCAATCCTCTTCCCCAGGATCATCTGACTCCCTCCAGTCTAGCTTCCAGCCCCAGCTTTCTGCAACGCGGGGTTTCACAGGTCAGACTCCACATGGCTAAACGCAGTGGTCACTGCTCTGTCCTCATTCTCCTCCTCTTCCAGCATTTCCAGAAATGCTTAACTCCTTTGGCTTTCAAGAGCCCACAGACTTCTGATTTTTCTCTTGTTCACTGGCCACAGCCTCTCAGCTTCATCTCTACGTGTTGTGGCATCCCAGAGCTTGGTCCCCCGCCCTCTTCCCTGTCCATCAATGGTCTCTCCCTAGGCGACTTTATATCCCACCTAATTGCTGATGCCTCCCAAATTTATATCTCTGGGTGTCATGTTTTTCCTCTTTGTCAGCTGGTCTCTCGAACAGCTAGCCATGTCAGCATCTCTGCTGGGATGTCCAACAGGCATCTCAGAGTGTTATGACCAAAGCAGAACTCTGGATTCCTCTCCCTCACTCTCCCATCCCTTCCTCCCCAGTCTTCCTAATCCAAGTAAATGGAAACCCCAAATGACCACTCCAAGTCCTGTGGGAAGACAAAAATGACATCAGCTGTTTGAGCAGAGAATTGTTAACTAGGTATAAAGGTGTTGCTAACTGGGAGGATTAAAAGAGGATTCTCAGACATGATGGAATAGCAACTGCAGGAAGCAGCCACGGCCAGAGGGCTGCGGAAACAGAAGGAAGAGCCGGGGATGGTGAACATTTAGAAATGTAAAGGAGGGGCCCCCACAGAGCGGAAACTGCCCTTGGAGGAGGGGCTCTGCGTGGCTGGTGCTGTCTCCCCAAGGACGGCATGATGAAGGCAGCTCTGCAAGTGCTGGGAAAGCTGCAACCCGGATTCGCTGCTGCTCCCAGAAGGAATGGCTGCTGCCAGTGGAGCAGCTTTGTCGGACGACGTGCTCAGAAACAGGAAGCAGATGGGGGTGCAGGTTCCTTCTTCCTCCTCAGGCTTTGCATCCCCCTCAACACCTGCAATTGGCAGGGCCTCACAGAGAGCCAGTCGGCCAAGCAGAGAGTGCTTTGCAGGGTTGCAGCCGCAGCATTACGAAACAGAGTGTGGAGGGAGAGTTTGGAGCTGAAGACAATAAACAGCCTAAGAACTCTGCAGCCATCTGCCTGGTTGATCGACAAGCCAAAAGCCTGGAAGTAACCGACGTTTCCTCTTATTCTCCTTATTCCTCATATCCAGTCCATCGCCACATTCCCGAAGTTCTGCCTCTAGTATGTGTGCTAAACCTGCTCACTTCTCTCTGTCCTGGGCACGGCCACCCCAGCCAAACCGCCACCATCAGCGGTGGACGACTGCACGGCCTCCTACCTGGTTCTGACTCCTTGCTTCCTAACTGTATCTTCTCACAGCAACCTCGGTGGGTTTTTAAAAACATAAACACTCAAGTAGCTTCCCACTGCCCACAGGATAAACCCCGTCCCCTCACCACGGCCTGGGCTGTCTCTCTCAAGTTCTCACACCACACTCCGCGCTGGCTTTCTTTCTGTTCCTCAAGCACGCCATGCCTGTCCAGCCTCAGGCCTGTGTCCTGCTCTTCCCCATGCTGACCCCTTTCCCCTCACCCCACCCTCTTCACAGGTCTGGCTCCTCCTCATTCTCACCTCAGCTCAATGTCACCTTCTCAGAGAGGGCTTCCCAGACAGTCCCCTCTAAAGCACGCCCTTTAGAGGCCATTCTAATGATCTCGTCCATTTGTTTTTTACTGTGACCATTTCCTCGACTAGGAGGAGAGCCTGAGAGAACGAGGACATTGCTCTGTTCATCACCTGGCATAGACGCGGGGCAAGTAGAAAGAATTTAATAAATGTTTGTTAAATTATGAATCTCATTTACTACTCAGAACAGTCTTCCCCGTTATACAGATGATGAAAGAAGAATATGAAGAAGGTAAACAAAATCATCCAACGGCAGAAAAAAAAGATCGGAACCTATGTACTTTAACTACAGCCTAAGCTCAACTTTAATACCACATTTTAGACTTTAATTTGTACGTGTAACACCTAGATTGTATGCTTCTCTAAAGGAACTAAATTACAATGCATTCTTCTCTTCATCTCCTAAGAAAAATGTCCGTTAGCTTTTCACGGTCACCCGCTCTACATGGAACCAGCCCTTTCTTTGCAACTTCTAGAAGTTGTGGAGGAAATTGACAGCCAAGTGTTTTCAATGAGCAGGGCGGATTATTTTAAGAAGATATAATTTTTCTAAGTGCTGATATCCACAAATAGGTTTTAGGAAAGTACGCCATAGGTGACATAAATCTTCCTTTCTGAAAAAGAAAACCAAGTGTTGGATTCCGATTAGCAAGTGGAACACAATTGGTCCATCTGAGCTCTCGTCTCGGATGTTTCTGCTGGTCTGCATTAGCTGCTCAGAGTCCAGCTTATCCCCTTTCTCTGTCACAACTCTCTGGTTCACACGAAGAAGCAAGAAAAACATTCTCAGATCTTGTATCACTTAAAAAAATTCAAGTTATTACTCTGGGAAGCAGAATCAACATTATCTCAAATTTCCCATGAGTATGCCAGCCATAATGAAAGGTTGCTGAGAAATACCTTGTTTCCATCAAAGAACCACTTTGGGGAAATGGAGCCATGGGTGTTTCCACTGCCCCAGGCTCTAAAGACCTTCTAAACGGGTTCATTTTAGTCCCTGGGTATTAGCTAGACTCATACTGGAAAATCCCTACAAGATGAGATAGTAATATATTCCTGAATTATAGACGTATTTTCTGTGCTTCAAGCATTTAAAGTATCTATGTGAATTAGCCATGAGCAAATATTTCAAGATATGGTCTACACTCATTATCTTGCCTCTTGTTAAGCTGACAAGCCTTCAGATTGCTAAGATTTCCCACCAATGGATATCTAATTTATACAGCTCCTCACTTTCCAGTAATTTCTTCCACCAGAAATTCGCTTAAGGCAAAGAAGTGGAGAGCTAGGAAGCCTGGAATGCACTTATGGGACACATGAGAAAATAAATTTTGTTTATGTTAGGAAGAATATATAACAGACTGCAAACGTGTTGAACATATTCTGATTTCCAAATCCTATTTAAGAGTTTCCTGGCCTGATGCCGGACGGGGGGTTGAAGGTACAGGATGGTAAAACTGTCTTGTATTCTTCGTGCATACCTTTGCTTATCTTGAAGGTCAGTTCCCGCTTTGGTCCTAGTGCCAATTTTCTCATTACAACACGAAAAGCCAATAACTCCGGTATTCTCCACGTACCCAATGCCAGGATTATAACAGGGTAGGCTTTCTTTACCTTGTTCTTAAGTCTTTAACTTGCCAGGAAATGCTACACTGCACCATCTCACCTTATCAGATTGGCAAAGAATAAAGGCCTGACAGTACTGGGTGTTGACACGGATGAATAACAATGAAAATTCACACAAAACGATGGAAATATAAATTGGCCAATCCTCTTGGAAATCAGCTCGTCAATATTGAGAATAGTTGAAGATATGTATAACCTCAGACCTAGCAATACTACTTCTAGGAATAAACTCTGAACATTTGCATAAGAAAACACTTAAGAGAATGTTCATTACAGCCTTACTGGTGATTATAAAAATTGGAAACAGGACAATTTTCTGTCAAAAGCAGAACAAATTGTGGTGTGTTTAATGCACTAGACTACTCTTTAGCAATTAAAATGAACTCAGGGCTGCGTGTTTCAACACGGACACATCTTTAAAACACAATGTTAAGCAAAATTTTAAAAAGCAAGTTGCAGAAGGATGTGTACAGTATGCTACTATTTATGTTATGTTTAAAAACTTGCAAAACAATCATCTGCGCTGTTTACAGACACAATCTTACACAGAAAGGGCATAAAAAATGAAGGGAGTTGGCAAACACCAAATTGAGGATATACAGAGAGAGTGGGCAGAGAATACAGGAGCTTGGAATAAATCTGTCGTTCATTTCCTAACACAAATACAGGATCTGAAGCAAATACAGCAGAATGTGAAAATCTGACAAAGTTGGACTCTGGATACATTGATATTCGCTATACTTTCCTGTTTTTGAAATGTTAGGGAAAAAGCCATTACTCCTGTGGGTGGTTCATTTTCACTCGATAAACATGGATCGAGCATCTTCTATGAGTCTGGCGTTATGCCAAGCGCTGGGTGGGAATCAGAGCCCCTGTCCTTGGAGGACTTAGGCTCCGGTGAGGGCTGGCCCTGAAACCACTCCCTCAGCCCCAGGGCAGTTAGTTTGTACCTCTGTTTTCACCTTCTGCTTTACACCGTGCTTTCAGGTTTCTCCACCTGTGTCCTCCTACAGCAGTGCTGTCCGATGGAACTTCGGCAACAATCAAAACCTTCTGTATCTGTTGTCCAGCGTGGGAGCCGCTAGTCTCCATGTAGCTATCAAACCCTTGAAACATAGCTGGTGTGACTGAGGAGCTGAATTTTAAATTGTAATTAATTTTAATTTAAATAATTACATGTGGCTAGCAGCCAGCAGACTGGACAGCACGGTTGTAGAACGTGTGCTCTGTGAGGGCACGGACTGCGTCTTTCCCATCTTTAGAGCCCTCACGTCAAGTCCCACCTTCTCCTCCAAGCAACATACTGTACCTCGCAGAAGACGTCTGATAGATATCTATTGAACTGAATCCTGGAACCGAGTCCTTGCGGCGCCGTGAACTAGCGTGAGCTCCGGGGAAATTTCCCTTCATCTCTGTCTATTCCTCCATCTCTTGATGAAGTATGTCCTGCACACCAGTTCTGCTCCAACCTGAGGGGATATGAAAATAAATAAAAGCTAGTCCCCATCCTTCCAGGAGACACAGTCTCCTCTGGGCAACCATTCTTTCAGAAGTAAAATGAGAGGGTTAATCCTGAAGATTTCTGAGATCTCTTCCAGACCTAAGATTTTGTAAATACATTCACTGAATTGTTTGTTTGTGCCTGTGATCACTTTGGGAGTTTATGCAAGTGGATAATAAATCGATAAAATGAGGACATCTAAACTTGTCAAGAGCACTTTGGTCTGAACCATTCATTCATTTAACAAATATTTACTGCACATCCCCTTTGGATGTTTTGATGGCGTCCCCTTTATCCCATCAGTGAGGGAGGGAGTCTCACCCCAGGATTATGGGGCCGGCTGAACATGCAGTCCCCAACACTGGACAGATGAGGTCGATTGCAGGTTATCAGTCACACAGAGCCACACTCCAGGAGGAGGACACCCCGTGCCTTGCAGGGCCACACAGGGCTGCCCTCAGGGACAGTGGACGGCCGGGTGCTGTGGAGCAGGCTGTGTAGTGTCAGAGAGTGGGGGGCCCCCGGTTCCTGTGGGAGCTTGATTCCATGGGCTGGCAGACAGCCCCCCTTGGGGACCAGCAGGGGCTGTGTTTGGTCCGTCTGATGAGGGTTGTTTGGCTGGGGGCCTTTTCCACGAGAGCAGAGCAGGGCAGGGAGCTGGCAGCTGGGCGTTGAGGCCCTCCCCGTTTACCACGGGCGTCAGGGCAGCATCTACGCTGGGCCTTTGCTTTAGGCCTTCCAGCACGGTCGGCCAGCCTCTGGACTAGGCACCCTCCTGGGCAAGACAAGAGCAGGTGGTTCCTGTCTTTATGAGTCTCCTCGTTTAAGTTTCAGGGCACATGGGTGGAACCAGCGGACTGTGATGTGGTTTACCGTAGCACTGTGTCTTCCCATCCCTGACTCTGCAGTTGGTCCCAGGGCCAGCAGAACCGAGAACGGAGAACGGCTTCTCTTGGCCGCCAGAGGGCGTTTCCTGCATTCTGCACAGGCTCCTGCGTCCTTGTGGTGTAGGACAGTCGTGGGTTTAGTGCACTGATTGGTTCTTAACTTTGGTACCCACCAGAATCACTTGGGAAATTTTTAAACAGAGGTCTACCCTTAAAGATCCTGATTCAGTAGAAATAGGATTAAGCTTGGGCCTCTGTAATCTGAATGTTTCCCAAGTGATTTTGATAGGTAAGCAGAGATGAACAACCAATTTAGTGAGATAGCCTACATTCTGATTTTCAGGGGTCCCCATTTCATTTTATTTCCCAACTTTATTGAGATATAACTGACAGATAACAGTGTGTAAGTTTAAGGTACACAACATGCTGATTGAATACATTCGTGCATTGCAAAATGATTACCACCACCATGTTAGCTGACACCTCTATCATGTCACATAATTGCCATTTCTTTTTTGTGGTTAGAACATTTAAGATCTGCTCTCTTGGCAACTTTCAAGTATGTAATGAAGTATCATTAACTGTAATCACCATGCTGTACGTTACATCTGCGGAACTTATCTGTCTAATAATTAGACATAATAATAATTGACAGCATCTCCCCAATTTCCCTGCCTCCAGCCCCTGGTAACCACCAATCTAGTCTCTGTTTCTATGAGTTCAGCTTTTTTAGATTCCACATATAAGTGAGATCATAGAGTATTTGTCTTCCTCTGTCTGACTTCTTTCACTTAGCAGAATGCCTTCTTAATGCATATGAATGCTTCTTAAGCATTACGCATTTGGCTTAAGGCTGCCCTGAGTCTGGATGAAAGGCTGCGTTGAGTTTTGAAGCAAAGTGGTGATAAGAAAGCTGACCCTGTCACCGCCTGTACTGTTCTTGTCATCTGGGCTCTGTGAGCCCCACAGTTGGGAGCCACATCCTTTGCTTTTTGGCTCTAGACCAGCCCCTCTGGCCAGTGGAAACTGTGTGAGCGTTGGGTGGGGTGGCACCGAAACAGACAGGAGGATGTCCCCTCTATTTTCCTCATCTCCCCTCCCCATCTCTCTCCCAAGCCAGGCATGAAATTCTCTTCTCCTTCTGCTCCCAAGCATTCACTTCTGCAAGTCCATACCTGAAGGAGTCAGCAGCCTGCAAACAGCTAAGTCTCAATAGAGTCCAGGCTCACCTGCCACAAACAGATGCATGTCATCGTCGTCATCTCCAGACTGGTTCCCATCTCATCTGATCCTGAGAAACAGGAAGTGAGGGGCCCCAAGAAGTGGAAACACCTGATTTCCCATCACTTTCCCGCTGAGTCACTGAGTCTTTCATTGTCCTCTTTCTGCTAAGGTTTTATTGTAGTGATTTTTATTGTTATTGTTGCTTTGCTTTGTTTTGTGAGTGAATTGGGCTCCCCGCAAAATCTTAAGTGAGTTCTTGAGTGATATTTTTACAGTTGCTTGTTTTAAAACCAGTGTAATTACTTGATTATAAATATTTCTTGAAAAAAGTTGGAAGGAAGACTCCAGGCAGAGAGAGCCACAGAGTTATTTAAGGGTTGCAGACGTCCCTTCAAAGCAGTTACGCTCAGTTATGAACGATGTGCGCCCTGGAAGATAATGCTAGTTCCTCCAGAAAAGCAAGCCTTCCACTTTTAGGTAAGCTGAGAATTCATTCCTGCCCTCCGGTAACTTAAAAAACCCACACAAAGCACTATTCTCTTTATTCATTGTCAGGAAAATTCTTTAAAGCTCCCAGGGCTAAATTATAAATGTTCCCTTCCAACCAAGATGATTACACAAAGGAAGCTGGGATGGCTGGCCCTGTGGGGCTGGGGATGCGGGCATCACAAGCCAGGACCTTACCTGGCCTGAGAGCTACACAACAACTCCTTTTTTTTCCTTTTTAACCCCAGCCTAGGAGGCTCATTTCTGTGCCCATGCAAATTAGACATTCCTCAGTGCTTGCTCCTTAATTACTCACCCACGTCACTCACTCTGCCATGCAGGAGTAGGACAGGAATTCACCAAATAAAAACTTGCATGAGGTTGTCTGTCCCAATGCCCAAGACGCCTGACAAAACGGGAAGTAACCTCCAGAGGCACAGGTGTGTCAGGGTGTGGACTTATAAGTTATCCTCTGTTGAACTAAACGTGTAATTAGAAATTCCTTATCAGATATGCCTACTTCAGATGGTGCAACCAGAAAGAATGATAAATATTTGTATTAAAATGATAATAAATCTATTATGATTTTCACCTCCTTTTTCATAATTGTCCTCCATCTACAAAATACATCTCTAGGCAAATTAAACTTCTCAAGAGAGTATGAAAAAAAGGTAGGCTTTTCTTGATTTTAGAAGCCAAGCCACAACTTGAACAGCTAATAGTAAAAGTTCCCGTCGTATTGAACGCCCGCGCAGCCCAGGACAGGCGCGGTGCTGGGGCGTTTATGAGCTGTGTCTCCTTTAGCCTCCTGACACTTTGAGGTACTATTACTTTGCCTATTTTACAGATGAGGAAACCAAGACTCAGGAAGCCTGAACCATTTGCTCAAGTCGCCCAAGAGCAGAGGATGGCTAGGCTCCCGTGTACGGTGGAGCAGGTCATCACCACGCGCAGAGGCACCAGCCCAGGGCATACCGAGGCTGAAGGCCAGCCTGTGACCCACTCGCCAAGCCAACACCAGCTGGGCAGCACCTGCCCAGAGGGGAGCCCCGGCCTACTATGAACGAAGGCACTACGTGGGCATCTTCGGCCGAGAATAGAACCTGGGCTCACAGCTGCTAAGCCCACACCAGGTCCCCTGGGCTTCACACTGCACTTCTAGCCAAGCACAGTGCCCTACCTCAAAGGGTCCCCTAAAGCTCACACCCTATTCCCTTCTTTTCCACTGTGGGCTGGGGCTGGCACGAGGGGAAGACGAGAGCGTGGGAAGGAGCTGGAGGGAGGCCCTGTCACTCCTGGCGCGGTGGTCTTCTGGTTTGGTGTGAGGGGTAGTGATTGGCGGCAGCAGCAAAGTGGCCTGAGCCCTCGGAGGTTTCCTGGCCTGCTTTGCGGGGGTCCCTCAGGGTGGGAGTCGAGGTGGCCCCAAGTGAACAGCCGTAATGCCCTGATGACGGACGTCACTTCAGGGCAACGAGCCAGCGGACAGGGATTCTCGGGCAGACTCCACCACAGGCTGGCGGTGTGACCTTTGCCCGGCCACTTAACCTCAGAGCATTCCACTTCTCATCTGAAGACCAGACAGTGACAACAGGTGCCCTCAAGCCCTCCCAGGACCGGTGCTCAGAAGCAAGACTAGGAGATTCTGGGGAGCGGGCAGAACCCACCGTCCATGCAGGTCTTTCCCCTATTTCCCTTTCCCGGCAGCATTCCTTCTATCCCAGCCTTCTGTCAGGAGGGAAAAGTGAGCTGATAAACACCAACGAGCATTGTACACGTTAGGGATTAAAAATATCGATTTTCCCAAAGCCATCTTTATCCCAAGGAAAAGGCAAGGAAGACTTTGCACAAAGGGGCGGGTCACCCTGGGGTGACTTTTAGCGGCAGAGGAAAGTTTCAGGCCTTCCCCGAGCCTGTAGACCACAGAAGGCAGCAGCAACTCAGGATTAGGCTGCCCTGGGAAAGCATCGTGAAGTGCATCAAAACAACCACGTGTATGTATTTGGTGGAATATTACACAGTCGTTACAAATGGTCGTACACGGAGACTATGAGGCAACATTAGGGACAACTTCAGACGTAACGTGACATGTTAAAAGCAGGATCCCAAAACGTGTCAGCTGTGCGTCACAGCTACATAAAAATGATATGCAGAGAGAGCCTGAAAAGAAATACAGAAGGATAAGGAGCTGGTTCAAGTGGTGGATAATGAGTGATTTTTAAATTTTTAGTGAACATTATTACAACAGTTTGAAGTATATTTAGAAATACTAAAAAAGAGGAAGTTTCAGCACCTTTAAAACATCTGTAGAAAATTGGCCACACACATAGTTGAATTGTCTATGTAATTCCCAGTAATTTCTTTTGTCTGGTACAAGATGTTTTTATGACTTAACATTTTTGTAAAGCTCTTAAATGTTGTTTTTGCTAATATAAACACACTGTATCATCAACCACATGCTTGAGAATCTTTATGTGGAGATGTTATGTTTATACAAGAAGAATTTGCCAAAGCCGTTTGAAAAAGAGAACCTGGTTAACTAACATTTAATAACTGTGATGACTCTCAGGATGGAGAGCAGCACAGGCACCTTCACGCCTCAGAACTGCACTTAGAACAAGCCAGAGGTCTGTGCTTCATGGACGTTCCCCGAGCAGGCGGGTCAGTCCTTTCACAGCAACCTTCAGACGCACCTAGAGTCTCCTTCCATCTGATTGCAGCTTCTCGGGGGTCTCTGAAGGAACGCTCACGAGTACCTGCTGGATAGGGAGTGATACTCATATGTCATCCCCACCTCCCAAATAAGAGCCAAGAGGTTTCCTATAAATGTGATTTGTGCTCTAATATAAAGGAAAAATTACAGTAGAAATTTCAGATACTGCAACTAGCTTGACCGGCCTAGAATTTTTTTCCACATGCACACCTGGGAGCCTCTGATCTTCTCAAGGTCTCCCATAACCACCCTCCTGTTCTTCACCCTTAGAAAAACTTGTTGAAACACATGGACAAGGAGAACAGATGGGTGGTTACCAGAGGAGAAGGGGTGGGGAGAGGGCAGAAGGGGGTACAGGGGCGCACGTGTATGGTGCGGGTAAAAGCTGGATGGTTGGTGGTGAGCACAATGCGGTCCATACAGAAACTGAGATACAGTGATGCACACCTGAAATTTATACTGTCTTGTAAACCAACATGACCTCAAAAAAATTTTTTTTTAAAACTTGTTGAATCAGAGACTGCCAAAGGTGAGGGAACTTTATGAATCATTTGATTGAACTGGGTGAGCCACTCTTGATTCCTCTTGCTATCACTGTGGCTTTCTGCAAAATTTCCTTACCAATAAATTGTGAACATTTTCCCACACCAGTAAACATATGTTTTCAGTTCAGGTATAATTAACATATGTTATATTAGTTTCAGGTGTACAACATAATCATTTGATATTTGTATATATTTGAAAATGATCACCACAATGTCTAGTTAACATCCATCACCACATAGTTGCAGAATTTTTTTTCTTGTGATAAGAGCTTTTAAGATCTATTCTTAGAAACTTTCAAATATGCGATGCCCTATTATTCACTATAGTTCCCATGCTGCACATTACACCCCCAGGACTCCTTTATTTTATAACTGGAGGTTTGTACCTCTTGAGGCCCTTCACTCATTTTGCCTGTGCCCCACCTCTGGCAGCCACTGATCTCTTCTCTGTATCTATGAGCTTGGTTTTGTTTTCCTTTTTAGATTCCACATGAAGTGAGATCTTACGGTATTTGTCCTTCTCTGACTTCTTTCACCTAGTATAATGTCCTCAAGGTCCATCCATGCTGTTGCAAATGGCAAGACTTCATTCTTTTTTATGGCTGAATAATATTCCATTTTGTGTGTGTGTGTATACATATACATATATGTATATACTACATTTTCTTTATCTATTCATCCATCAGTGGATACTCAGGTTGTTTTCATATCTTGGCTATTGCAAATAATAATGCAATGAACCTAGAGGTGCATATATCTTTTTGAGTTAGTGTTTTTGTTTTCTTTGGATATATACCCAGAAGTGGAATTGCTGGATCATATGGTAGTTGTATTTTTAATTTTTTGAGGAATCTCCATAGTGGCTGCACCAATTTCCATTCCCACCAACAGTGCACGAGGGTTCCCTTGTCTCCATAGCCTCACCAACACTTGTTAATAGCCATTCAAATAGGTGTGTGTGAGGTGATATCTCATTGTGGTTTTGATTTGCATTTCCCTGATGATTAGCAATGTTGAGCATCTTTTCATGTGCCTGTTGGTCATCTGTATGTCTTCTTTAGAAAAATGTCTATTCAGATCCTCCACCCACTTTTTTATTGGATTGTTTGTTTATTCATTGTTGAGTTGTATGAGTTCTTTACATATTTTGGATATTAACCCTTTATCAGATATATGATTTGCAAATATTTTCTCCCATTCGGTAGGTTGCCTTTTCAATTTGTTGATGGTTTCCTTTGCTGTGCAGAAGCTTTTTAGTTTGATGCGGTCCCACTTGTTTTTGCTTTTGTTTCTTTTGCTTTTGGAGTCAGGTCCAAAAAACCATCACCAAGACCAACGTCAAGGAGCTTACTGCCTCTGTTTTCTTCTGGTTGTTTTGTGATTTCAGGTCTTAAATGCAAGTCTTTAATCTATTTTGAGTAGATTTTTGTGTATGCAGTAAGACAGTAGTCTAGTTTCATTCTTTTGCATGTGGTTTTCTCAGCATCATTATTGAAGAGATTGTCCTTTCCCCATTGTAGATTCTTGGCTCCTGTGTTGTAAATTAATTAGCCTTTTATGTGTGGGTTTATTTCTGGGTTCTCTATTCTGTTCCATTGATCTATGTGTCTGTTTTTATGCTAATACCATACTGTTTTATTACTATAGCTTTGTAGTATAGTTTGAAATCAGGGAGCATGACGCCCTCCAGCTTGTTCTTCTTTCTCAAGATTACTTTGGCTCTTCAGGGTCTTTTGCGGTTCCAGACAAACTTTAGGATTGTTTGTTCTATTTCTGTGAGAAATGCCATTGGAATTTTGGTAGGGATTGCACTGCATCTGTAGATCGCTTTGGGTAGTATGAACATTTTAACAATATTAATTCTTTCAATTTGTGAGCACAGAGTACACATTCTTTTATAACTTGATTTTTAGTCTCTCCATAAGAGCTCACAAATACATGAATTGTTATTTAATTAACCTCCTATTTTTGGACATGTGAGCTATTTCCACATTTTTACCATTAAAAACAACACTGTGATGAGCGTCCTTGAACAGTACTTAAATATTTGTGCACATCTACTGTTTCTTTGGGATAAATTCTTAGAAATGGAATTGCTGGATGAAAGAGTATAAATATTTTAAAGGAATGTGCTAATTAACTCTGCAAAGGTGGCCGTAATGTTCAGTTCTACTTCTCAGAGTGGGGCCTTGTTTTAGGTGCACCAGAATTCAGAACTCACCCCTCTTTGAGCCTGGCCTCACCTTGACACCTTTCATCACGAGAAGATGGGAGACTCAGACGGGAGAGCCGGAGCCCAGTCAAAGGGTTTCCTCATCCCTGTATTTCCTGCTCAAGACAGACTGAACATCATTCAGACATTCCCTCTGCTCTCTGCCAAGATGACGGGGCTCCGACTGTCTGAACATAGATGGCTCTGTTTACTCGGACAAAGAAAAGAACAAAAAGAATTTTGCCCACAGATCAGAGCCAAGCCCAGTGGGGTGATCTGAGCCCTTTCGTTAGCTCGCCTGCGTCTGAACTGGTAGACTGAGTGGACGTGCAAGCACAGACCCTGCTCTTCTGAGGCAGGCTCAGGACCAACTCTCTTTCCTCACTTGAGACACTATTCTCTAACAAAAACGCTAAATGGCAAACAAGCAAACTTTCTGGACAAGAAGGGGCTTCTCACAAGAATTTTGCAAACACGACATGTTTTTTCCCTTCTCCTCTGTTCCAAACATTTAATATTTTATCTACCTTCCAGGAACAGGATTCATAGATCCTAAACCACTCACTTCTCTCTCCTTCTGAAAGAAAGGGAGTGACAATGGCTGACACTTACATAGCACCTCCTGTGTCTAGTGTGAAGTGAGTGCTTTGTGCCTGTTCATTCACTTTATTCTTCATAATAGCCTGCTGCCATCAGCATCATCTTCTTCTCCACTATACCGATGAAGAAATCCAGGTACAGAGAAGTTAACTAAGTTCTGACTGGCACATGGCAGAGCTGAAAGCACAGCCTGGCTCTGAGACCCCGTCAGTTCCTTCCTCCTCCTGCAGTCCTGGCTGAGATGGCCCATAAGAGGCCCCTTACATTTCCTTAATGGCAAATTAGACTTCGTGGGAAGGGTCATCCTTGATGGTTGCAGCGGCTCCTGGATTATGTTCATAGCTTTGTCCAAATCTTTCCTTCCTACTCCCTATTTTCTTTTCTTATTTATCCAATTTCGTCTATTTAAGGCCATTTCTCTTCTGCCCTTGTCTGGATGTAGTTTTAGTTTCTATCACCTGTGTTTAGAAACCTGGGAGATCCAGGTGGCTCAGTTTTCAGGCTGACAATGCTTAGTCTATATTTTAATTGCAGTTTAATTATGACTGTGACAGTGGCAGGTGTGACATTCAGGAGAAAATGAATAGAAATGATTTAACAAACATATTTCAACACCCATGAAAGGCATTTCCATTACTCAATTAGACAGAAAGACTCTTACTCGGAAGCTTAAGGGAAGCAGGCACAGAACAATGCATTGTGAAACTGGCGTGCTTGTTTCAGGTTCTTTATGAGAATTTCTCCTCTGTTTGCATGCCCTTCCACCAAGGAACAAAGCGTGAGCCCTCTTTTGCAAGTGAGGTTAACGAGCCTTGGCGAGATTAAGTGATCTGATTCAGGTGGGTCTGCAAAGAGGCAGGGCCGGGTGTGGACCGAGGCTTCTCTGCTGGTTCAGCAGCCACTCCACAGGCCCGTGCAGTCTGGTTCCTTTGCTTTTGGTGTCATAAGATCTAATGAACCAGACAATCCAGACCTGAAGATTAACATCTTCCTATGGAAAGGAGACCTTCCTTATTGCCAATAACCAGGCCAAGATATTTCTTTAAGAAACATCAGCTTGAAAAGAAAGATCATCCACCTCACCTCCGTTTAGCAGGGGTGTCTGACAGGAGTAAAGATGGGTCCCAGCACGCCCTGTGCTGCATCTCTGTGACCCCCCAAATGTGCTGGTGGTTTCACACAGGTACCCAATCTGCCTCTCAGTTTGTACCTCTTTTTCTTTTCTACTAAAACATTCTCTCTCTAGATAGATAAATCCGTAGATGGATAGATAGTCATAAGCCATAACGATGTATGAATTGTCATAAGATATAATGATTTATATGTAATATATGAATACATTGCACACACATATACATATATTGTACATGTAAATGCGCACACACATATGCACAAATGTAACCTTGTCTTTTTCATGTTTTCTTTCCCCTTTTTTTCTTGGCTTGCCCCTGCTCCCCTCCTGCCCCTCTTCTCACGTGAGTCACCCTCTGAAGGACACCATGTCAAGTCCCCGTCTGCATCCTTCCATGGTTTTATCGATGCTCATATAAGCCTATTTAAATAAATACTTACATACACTCACACCTCTATACACATACATTTTATACAAGTGTGCATTATTTTTCTTCACAAGGATCGGATCATATTGCATATTTTTCTGCACCCTGCTTTCCTCACCCAGCATTTTCTGGTGGGAATCCCTTTGGGTCAACTTGTACAGCTGTAGTTCAGTCTTTTTAATAGCTTCATAATATTCCACAGGTGAATAGTACCATAATTTATTTGGCCATTTCCCTACTGATGGATTTTCACATTGTTTCCAGATTTTTGCTACCAAAAACAATACTATAATAAACATCCTTATACTTATACTTAATATACTGGAAAATCTTATGCACTTTTGGTTTTATTTCTGTAGGCTAGACTCCCAGGAGTAAGATTACAGATCAAAGTATACAGACATTTTTAGCGGATGTTATTTGATTGCTCTCTACAGAGTCTTTTTCTAGTCAATTTAAAATAAATCTTTGTATAAAATACAGCTGACATTAACTTTTGTAACAATTCAAGCATTTTTTCTAGATACAGAAGTTACCTATTAATTCTGTTCATTACTTCTTTTATGATGTGAGTTTTTAATTTTATATAAACATGTCTATATTTTCTATTATAGCTTCTTGACTTTCCTCTTTACCTCCTTCTCTCAACTAATCCTTTTGACAAACATTAACTTTCCAGAATCCGCTCAGACTCAGAAGTCACCTCCTGGGTCTCAACACTCTTCCCTCCGTCTGTCCCAGGCAGAGGGAGTTCTCTGTCCTGTGCGGTCTCACTGAGCACCTGGTGTTGTACTTGTCTGGGTGAGTCAGCCCCACGGGACTGCAGGCTTCTAGAAGGCAGAATCAGTGTCCTATTCGCCTTTATTAAATCCAGCAGCAAACAGAGCTTTAACACACAGCCAGTACTCAATGTGTAGTGCACCCTGTATTTAACTGTTTTTATGTAAATTCTTACTTTATGACGAGTTTAAATGACTTAATCTAAGTGACTTCTAAAAAAGCCTGAAAACAAAAGATTGGGTTAATTAAATATTTCTGAATGAGATGACAACAATGCATACTTGTGATGCTTAATAGATATTTTAGGGAAAACAAAAAGAGCGTTTATTCATTTCACCACAGACTCTGAATTACCATGTAGAAGGAATAAGACCCAATGTGCGTTTTATAAACATTAAGCCCTTACCCAAAAATGGCATACCTGCATGTGCGATGCACAGACTTTTCAGAAGATTGGCCCTGTGACGCTCACAGTTCTTAGACACCACCACCCTTGAGGCTTTATGGAACTTTCCTTCGCTGCTTTCCTGTCAGAGAGCCCCCCTCTGGGTAGGCGTTCCTGTAGGAAATGTGTGTGATGCAGAGACGGCTGTGTTACAGATCCTCCTACTTCACATTGTCATCGTTTGTCTACTTCAATGACAGTTGAGGAAAACAATTTAAGAATCTAAATACTAAAAATGAAAGACTTGACTTTGCATAATTCTTTATCAAAAGCTTTTTTTTCTTAACAGAAGCAGACAACTTGACAATTATGAGAATAAAAACATAAAGAGAGATGACTGTCTTGAAAACTAGTGTTTGTTTGTGCTTCTGTAATATTTCCCATTTGGAAGCAACAGTAAACTCAAATTTATCTTAAAGATGAATTTGTCTCAAATCAGCATGGAGTTCCTGGCAGGTAACAGGTCTCAATAAGTATTTATTAGATCAAGGACCAATGAACTGTGGTAACGGACAAACTCATTGATAACTTTGTTATATTTAGAGTTGTTTAAAACACTCACACCCAACATTCTCTAGCTGATGACTCTTCAAAAAAAAAGTGAATCCTCAAAATGTGCATTTCACGGACACCAATATTGCTCAAGGACCTCAACAGGAAACCTGTGTTTGGCTTCTCTCCCTTTGGAAATTTAGGGCCAAAAGCAGCTTCTAGCAAGAAGCTCAGGGCAGTGTTTTTTGAGCATTGGCTCATGTAGATTTTTTGTGGTTTTGGTGCCAAGTGTAAACAAACTAAAACTAAACCTAAAAGCAGACTTGTCTTCAAAATTTGCCTCAGGAATATCGGCCTTAGTCCATACATTACTGGGCAGACGACAAGCATACGAAGGAAGGTATGAAGTTTGACGTGGGCCGCAGTTCTAAAAAACACGATGTGACGTAAATCTTGTGGCGCCATTCAAAGCACTTGCGAGAGAAATCAGAGCGTTGAATTCACTTATGGAACCTGTTAAACAGTGTATCAATTCTTTAGCAATAACTTGAAATATGAAACATTGCCCAATCTTCCCTTCAGCCAACACTCCCCTCTCCCAGCTTCTGGGAAGCCAGGCAGGGGAGGATGAACACTGCTTCTAATTACTCCGTGGCAGCCAAAGGTTGCTTCAACTTTCAAGGTGTGAGGTGGAGCCAGGGAGAATACTAAAAACAGTAAATAATTTTCACGGATCTTTAGCTTGAAAAATAAATGAAACAGACAGCTCCAGTGTTCTTATTTTGCCTTTGGCATCATGTTCCAAATACTTGACCCTGATCAAAAATTGTTATTTTTTGACAACCCCCATCAGGATTCTGTGAATTCTCCTTGGGTGCTGGAGAGAGGAGCAGGTCCCACTGGTCTACCCCTCACAAAGTGGCTGAATCACAAATGTGGACACGGGGACGGAGAGAAGATGATCTGGCTCTCAGAGACATCCAACTCAAGTGACATTTGATACAATTAATTCATAGGCAGTTGGGGTGCAAGGATGAATCGAAGGCAGAGACGACCTTCCAGAACTCTCTCTTCTCCTTCCAAAGTCTGGTTTCCATTCTCCTGGACCAGGTGCTTGTCTCTATTAAAATAAGACTGTAGACTAGCCCACCATTCAGTCTTGTAGTTTTCAGAACAGTGAATTCAGACCATGCCAAATGTGTTTCTTTTTTAAGCTAGGAAACTCCAAGGCTGACACCTGAGCCTTCTGCAAGATTTCTGAGGTTTGGGGAGATTGCACCTTGCTCATATTTTCCATGGGGCCTCTTATCAACACTGAGCTGGAAGAACAGGTGAAATCAGCGTAACAGCGAACTGGAGCGGCCAGTTTCTCTGGTGTGTGACCAGGGTGCCTGGAGCAGGAACAGCCTAAACTCCAGAATCCTTTCGTCTATATTTAGTCCTGAGAAGGTGAACCTGATGTGATCACCTGCTGGAGACCTAGCTTCATGGTCACAAGGCTCCCATGCGTGGTCAGGACACATTCATCGAGCACCTACTGAGTGCCAGGCGGTGTGCCAGGCTCTGGGAATACAACCAGGAGCAAAACATACACAGTTTTGCCCTCAGAGGTCTCACAGTCTAAGGGAGGGAAGCAGGAACTCACAGCAGCAACTGTGTCAGAGTTAAATGCCATGGGGGTCACCTCAGAGGGAGCACCCAGGAAGAGCATTGCGCCTTGAGCCAGCCCCCCCTTCCCTGTTTCTTTGTGATTGGGCAATAGTATTATCCCAGCCTGTGAACACAGGAAGCTGGCAATTAGGATTGACGGCCAATTATCTCCAATGTTTTCCAAGTACAGTTCGCTCCTCAAACACTGCTTTGCTGCACGAACAGACTTTTCCACTTTGGGAAAGCAGACAGAGTCAAATGTCACTCAATGAACCAGTGATAGGTAACCTGCATGGTGGCAGGCAATCTCAAATGCCTTTCAAGAGCTGAAGATTCAGTCAATAAACCAGGAGATGAGGCCAAATGTGATACCATATTAATGTCAGACTTCCAAAGGCCTTGGTCCTCACATGTAAGTTATATAGACCATGCATTTTGAACTCTGGGTGCTTCTGATGGCGAGCCAGAAAGAGTCTCCTAGGAAAGCAAACTATCCATAGACGAGGATTTCCTCCTGATTCTGGTCTTTGTGAGCAATGATTAAATCTTGCTTAGTCTTCTGTCGTCTTCCACATGGTGCAGTCTTAGCTCAGGAGCAAACTCTGAGAGGATTCGTGTACCAGTGATGTACTGTGAAAGTGTCCCCATGAGGAGTCCATGAAGGGGGTAAGAGAAGCAGGACAGGGAGGGGAGGAATCCAAGCAAAGATACGATATAAAGCAAAGTTCCAGCTTCTGCCTGATCCTTCAGGAGGGCAGCTCAGGAGTGTAAACTATTCCTCAGAGTGTGTCCAACTGGAGGCCAGGTAGCTGGTCTTTCAGAAGCCCATATCAATCACTCCTTGGCCACCCAGGAGACATAAACTCTTAAGCACTTAGTTTTCTGTGTCTAGGTAAACAGCTCTAGTATGCAAGGGCAGGGCTCACAGTGAGTGACAGGTGCAGGCCGTTTAGAAGTAAAGACACACAGAAGCCCAACAAGAGGTACATAGAACCCGCAAAAGGGACACAAAGGGATCTAGGCAGAGCATTGACAGGCTGGCTACAAGTACCAGTTGCTACAGAAGATACACAAAAGATAAAGAGAAGGGAATCAAAGCATACCATTACAGAAAATCATCAATTCACAAAGGAAAGCAGCAAGAGAAGAGGAAAGGAATAAGAGAACTATAAAACAGCCAGGAAACAATTAATAAGATGGCATTAGTAAGTCCATACCCATCAATAATTACTCTAAATGTAAATGGATTAAATTATACAATCAAGGGGCATAGAGTGGATGGATGGATAAAACACAAGATCCAACTATATACTGCCTATGAGAAACTCACTTTTGGGGCCGGCCCGGTGGTGCAGCGGTTAAGTTTGCATGTTCCGCTTTGACGGCCCGGAGTTTGCCAGTTCGGATCCCGGGTGCAGACATGACACCACTTGTCAAGCCATGCTGTGATAGGCATCCCACATATAATGTAGAGGAAGATGGGCATGGATGTTAGCTCAGGGCCAGTCTTCCTCAGCAAAAAGAGGAGGACTGGCAGTAGTTAGCTCAGGGCTAATCTTCCTCAAAAAAAAAAAGAAAGAAATTCACTTTAACTTTGAGAACACATTTAGGTTCAAAGTAAAGGGATGGAAAAGGATATTCCATGCAAGTGGAAACCAAAAGAGAGCAGAAGTAGCTGTATTTATTAGACAAAATAGATGTTAACTCAAAATCTGTAACAAGAGACAAAGAAGGTCATTATATGATGATAAAGAGGTCAATCTATCAAGAATATACAGCAATCATAAATATATATACAACCAACATCAGAGCACCTAAATATATTAGGTGAATGCTAACAGATCTGAGGGAGAAATAGACAACAGTACAGTAATGGTGGAATTTTAATACTCCACTTTTAACAGTAGATAGATCATCCAGACAGAAAATTAACAAGGAAATGTTGGACTTGAACTATACATTAAACCAAATGGACCTAACAGGTGTATACAGAACATTCCATCCAACAGCAGCAGAATACACATTCTTCTCAAGTCTTAGCAAATTTAAGAAGATTGAAGTCATACCGTTTATCTTTTCTGACCACAATGGTATGAAACTAGGAATCAATAACAGGAGAAACATTGGAAAACTTATAAATATGTGGAAATTTAAAGACGTATTCCTGGGGCTGGCCTGGTGGTGTAGTGATTAAGTTTGCGTTCTCCGCTTCGGCACCCTGGGATTTGCAGGTTTGGATTCTGGGCATGGACCTACACACTGCTCATCAAGCCATGCTGTGGTGGCATCCCACGTAAAATAGAGGAAGACTGGCACAGATGTTAGCTCAATGACAATCTTCCTCAAGCAAAAAGAGGCAGACTGGTAACAGATGTAAACTCAGGGCCAATCTTCCTCACACAAAAAAACAAACACACTCCTGAACAAGCAATGGGTGAAAAAAGAAATTAAAAAAAAAAATCTTGAAGCAAATGAAAATGCAAACACAACATGCCAAAACCTATGGGATGCAGCAAAAGCAGTTCTAAGAGGGATGTTTACAGCAATAAATGCCTACATTAAGCAAACAGAAAGATCTGAAATAAACAGCCTAACTTTATTTCTCAAGGAACTAAAAAAAGAAGAATAAACTAAGCCCAAAGTTAGCAGAAGGAAGGAAATAACAAAGATCACAGCAGAAATAAAAGAAACAGAAACAAGAAGAACAATTAAAAAATCAATAAAACTAAGAGCTGGATTTTTGAAAAGATAAACAAAATTGACAAACCTTTAGCTAGACTAGGAAAAAAAAGAAGACTCAAATAAATAAAATTAGAAATAAAAGAGGAAACATTAGAATGATACCACAGAAATACGAGTCATAAGAAACTACTATGAAAAATTATACACCAATAAATTAGATAACCTAGAAGAAATGGATAAATTCCTAGAAACATAAAACCTACCAAGACTGAATCATAAAGAAATAGAAAATCTGAACAGACCAATAACTAGTAAGGAGCTTGAATCAGTAATCCAAAACCTCCCAACAAATAAAAGCCCAGGACCAAGTGGTTTCCCTAGTAAGTTCTACAAAACATGTAAAGAGGAATTAGTGCCAATCCTTCTCAAACTCTTCCAAAAAACTGAAGAGGAGGGAACACTCTCAAACTCATTTTACGAGGTTAGCATTACCCCGAGACCAAGGCCAGATATGGACACTACAAGAAAAGAAAACTACAGGCCAACATCCCTGCTGAACACAGATGCAGAAATTCTCAACAAACATTAGCAAACTGAATTCAGCAGCATATTAAAAGGATCATACACCATGATCAAGTGAGGTTTATCCTTCGGGTGCAAGGATAGTAAGACATCTGCAAATCAATAAATGTGATACACCACACTAATAGAATGAAAGATAAATATCATACATCATCTCAATAGATGCAGAAAAGGCATTTGACAAAATACAACAACCAATTGGGACAAGAAAGAAACTACCTCATCATAACAAGGGCCATAGATGACAAGCCCACGGCTAAAATCACACTCGGCAGTGAAACGTTGAAAGCTTTTCCTGTAAGATCAGGAAGCAGACAAGGGTGCCCCTTCTCACCACTCCTATTTAACGTAATAGTGAAAGTCCTAGCCAGAGCAATCAGGTAAGAAAAAGAAATAAAAGGGATCCAAATTGGAAAAGAAAGAAAATCATCTCTGTTTACAGATGATATGATCTTATGTATAGACAATCCTGAAGACTCCACCAAAAAACTGTTAGAACTAACCAGCTAATTCAGTAAAGTTCCAGGATGCAAAATAGACATACAGAAATCAGTTCTGTTTCTGTACACTAACAATGAAATATCTGAAAAAGAAATAAAGAAAACAATCTCATTCACAATAGCACCAAAAACAATAAAATACTGAGAAATAAATGTAATCAAAGAGGAGAAAGACCTGTACACTGAAAACTATGAGACACTGGTGAAAGAAATCGAAGAAGACACAAAGAAATGGGAAGATATCCCATGTTTGTGGATCAGAATTAATATTGCTAAAATGTCCATAGTACCCAAAGAAACCTATAGATTCAATGCATTCCCTATCAAAATTCCATTCGCATTTTTCACAGAAATAGAAAAAACAGTCCTAAAATTTGTACTGAACTACAAAGACCCCAAATAGATAAAGCAATATTGAGAAAGAAAAATAAAGCTAGAGGCATCATGCTTCCTGATTTCAAATTATACTACAAAGCTATAATAATCAAAACAGTAAGGTACCAGCATAAAAATGGGCACACAGACCAACAGAACAGAATCTAAAGACCAGAAATAAACCTTCCCATATATAGTCAACTGACATTTGACATGGGAGCCAAGAACACTCAGGGGGAAAGAATAGTCTCTTCCATAAACGGTGTTGGGAAAACCAGATAACCACATGCAGAAGAATGAAATTGGACCCCTGTCTTACACCACTCACAAAAATTAACTTGAAATGGATTAAAGACTTAAACATAAGACCTGAAACCATAAAACTCCTGGAAGAGAACATGAGGAAAAGCTCCTTGACCTGGGTCTTGGCAACAGTTTTTTGGATGTGACACCAAAAGCACAAGCAAAAAAAGCCAATACAAATGAGTGGGAATACATCAAACTAAGTCTTCTGCACAGCAAAGGAAACATCACCAAAATGAAAAGGCAACCTATAGAATGAGAGAAAAGATTTGCAATATCTCATAAGGGGTTAATATCCAAAATATATAAGAAATTCATGCAACTCAATAGTAAATAAACGAAGTATCCAATTAAAGGGCAGAGGAACTGAACAGACATGTTTCCAGAGAAGACATACAAATGGCTAACAGGCACATGAAAAGATGCTCAACATCACTAATCACCAGGGAAATGCAAATCAAAACCAAATTGAGATATCACTTCACGCCTGTTAGAAGGGCTTTTATCAAAAAAGACAAGAAATAACAAATGTTGGTGAGGATGTGGAGGGAAAGGAACCCTTGTGCACTGTTGGTGGGAACGTAAATTGGTGCAGCCACTACGGAAAATAGTATGGAGTTTCCTCAAAAAAACTAAAAATAGAACCACCATATGGTCCAGCAACCCCACTGCTCTTATGTAGCCAAAGGAAATGAAAACAGCATCTCAAAGACATACTTGCAACCCATGTTCTTTGCAACATTATTCACAACAGCTGAGACATAGAAATAACAGTGTCCGTCAACAGATAAATGGGTAAAGATGTGATCTACATACACACACATATATATACACACACACACTGTGGAATATTATTCAACCATGAGAAAGAAGGAAAGCTTGCCATTTATGACACCATGGACAGACCTTGAGGGCACTAAGCTAAGTGAAATGTTAGAGAATAATAAGACAAATACTGTATAATATCAATTATATGTGGGATCTAAAAAAGCTGCACTCAGAAACAGAGAGTAGAATGGTGGTTGCCAAGTGCTGGCTGATGGGGGAAATAGGGAGATGTTGGTCAAAAGGTACAAACTTCGAGTTATAAGATGAGTAATTTCTGTGGGTCTAACATAGAGCATGGTAACTATGGTTAACAATACTGTATTATATAATTGAAAGTCACTAAGAGAGAAGGTCTTAAATGTTCTCACGATAAAAAAGAAATGGTAATTATATGAGGTGATGGAGGTGTTGACTGACACCATGTGGTAATCATTTCACAATATATATGTATCAAATCATCACATTGTACATCTTAAACTTACATAATGTCATCTGTCAATTATTTCACAATAAAGCTGAGAAAAAAATCTAGAAAAGGTTGGAGTCTGAGTTTTTGGGTCTTGAATATCCACTTGGGATGTTTACATTTAATTTTTTAGATATTGGCTCATCACTGAAAGTTTCTGAGAAAGGAATGATACGGTTGTAGTCTCTTAACCCTAGGACATAATAGAGTGCCTGATGCATATGAGGCCATCTAAAAATATTTCTTGAAAAGAATTGGGAATCTTTTCCAATTCCTTACATGTAATTTCCTTACATGTAAAAAATGAAGGTAGTTAACTAGGAATGCTCTTAAATTAGGATTTGTAAATTATTATCCTGAAGTATTTGAAGGTTCTTTTCAATAAGAAAAGCTCACAACTGTTCTGAATCTAGAGATGCTAGATTCTGTCTGAATCTTTAGATGACTGAGGAAATGGAAACAGCTAAAATGAAAAGAGATATGTTAGTAATTCAAAAGAATTCAACCATCAAGCAATAAAACACAAGATTGGGTTCTAAGGGTGACTAATGAGAATTAGAACAAATTGTAGCCTTCCTACAATGAACTTTCCATGGCAAATCAAAGATGAAGGCTCATAAAGAGTTCTGCAGCAGAAAAGATCCAGGAAATATGGTGGAAAAGAGAGAGCGCCTGACTCCAGTCTTGAGCGTGCCAGAGCAGAAGATTTTTGAAATTATGTGGCCAGGAAAACTGAAGGCACCTGCTGTTATGATCTTGTCTACAGGACCTTATTACAAGAAAGGGGAGAGAGAAACTCTCAAAGAAAAAGATTCTAGGGTAACAATGACTTGTACATAATTGATGCTCAATATGTATTTATTGATAAAAGTCGGTGCACAGAAATGATGACACACACAATAGCATAAAAACCAAGCAGGAAAGTGGCCAGCAGAATAGCTGATTTGCCATCCAGCCATTGGTTGTGGAGTTTGGTGAAAGAATTTTGGTGGATAATTCCATCAGCTGGTCCATGATGCCCGTTCCGCCTGCAGAACTCATCTCATGAAGTAAGTACAAGCAGTTCTTTCTTCATATATTTGCCATGCCTGTGCCCCAGAATTCTCTACTCTAGTCCCAAATGATTGGACTGGGGATTAGTTCTCAAGCAAGGGGAGGTGAGGTCGGGTGCCTAGGAAATGGCGGGATGGGAAACTGCCCAGTGGGGTGCTCCATATTGAACGGTGACAGACAGACTATCAGATGCAAGATGCCCACAGAGAAGAGAGTGAGGAGCGACAGACGGTCAATCCCAGGATGAGACAAGATGCCTGGGATAACGGGAGCCAACAATGTGTCCCAAACAATGAGAAGCCACTGTTTCTGATTCCCTCGAGCCTGTCCTGCATTGTAATGTTGGAGTTCTAAAGGACCACACATCCCGCTCAGATAGCTCCATGGGTTTCCTTAATTCCATGTATGTTGTCACCATAAGTTCATACCCATAAAATAAGAATATCTCAGCCAGTCTCCTCCTCAAAACCTGAAAGAGACAAACTGTTACAGACTTTAGACGTAAACTCACATTATATATGTAACTGGTGGCTTGAAAAAAGGGGACTTGTCCACTTTAATAAATAAACTGTTGAAGTTATTGTTACTGCCCCTGCGAATCCGCTCTGTGGGTTAGCTCTTCCCTACCCCTTGGAGAAAGCCTAGGACAGGAGGCATAACTTTTCTGGTTATTCTTAGGTAACAGAAGTCTTCCATCATTTCTAACAAAAACAGTCTCTGTTTGGTAATTTAATATTTCCAGGTCAGTGTACTTAAAACAAGTCAATAGACAGACAAAACCCTGAAAATGTCAGTGAAAGTTAGGGGCTCTCCTGCCCCAAGCTGGGGTCTGCAGCAGGCGGGAAGCATGTGGTAGAAAGGGGCGGGCCAGTGTCTCCTCTCTTTCCTCTCAAACTCCACCTTGCTCCTTAGTCAACTGCAGTTCCTGACCCATCCCAGGTGGGAGCAAGGGTGGGGTCGGGAAAGATTTTATTTGATTGGCGCCCACACGATGCTGGTTTCCTCCGGCCTTGAATGGTACTTAAGGCTGGTTCTTTCATCGGTACCTCCATGGGTTCTTCAGAAACCACCTCCACTCCCACTCACCAGGCATCTCTCACCTGTGGTTTCTAGATATGGACACTGGGCTTGCCAGCTGGCCACTTAAGACTCCTGGCCCAGCCCGTGGCGATGGGGCTGTATACCTTCAGCATCTCTCTGCTAAGGTCTCCCCATGTGGCCTTCTTAGGCAGGATCTAAGATAGCAGCTCCCTGGCTCTCCCTCCTGGTCCACTAGGACCTTCTGTCCTGGCATACACCACAGTCCCTATTCTACTTCCAGGTGCTACTTGGGTGAGCCCACTACCCTAACATTCATCAGGTATGAATCAGACCCTGGCCCACTGTGCACCCCAAACATCAATCTCTCTTTGAAGCCCCTCTCTGTAGCCTTGAAGTGACAGAAAAGTGCTCTTGAAACCTCCCTGTGAGGGGAGGGGGGCACTGCGGGACTCACTTACATCCTCCCAGTGAAAGAATCCTCCTTCTGATCTCCAGCTTTCTGGCCAATTCAACACTCATACGCCAACTGTAGGCCAGCTCACTCCTTTGGAAGTCCTGCATAGGTAGTCTGGGTCTCACTTTGAAACGGAAGGGTGTTATCTTGGGTCCTCAGCCAAACATGAGTCTGGAGGCTGCCATTTTAACATCCTGTTGCATATGTAAAAGACCTTTCTATAATTCAGGGGACTTGTGGATTTTTTGGTCATTATTTCATGTTTCAAATAACTGGCAACAATCTATGCACTAGGAGCCTTACTTTTTAAACCTACAAAACAGAGTCTAACATAGAACTAAGTGAGACAGCCAATGAAAAGTCCTCAGCATAGCGCCTGGCACAGAGTAGGTGATAAATGAATATTAGCATTTACGGTTATTATTAGTAGATATGCTTTCACCAAATGAAGACAAAGAAGTGGATCTGAGCATCTCAGCTGGGTTCAGAAAGTATCTGAGATCCACTCAGACCCTTTGGTCTCCACGGGTTGATGAGCGTATGAGGTAATCACCCCAGCACGACTTCTCTTCACTAATCATCGTTGACCGTTGTTTCACTCCTCTCGGCCCTGCAGTGGGGAAAATCCCCGTCAGTCTAGGAGGTGAAGGGTAACAGATGAGAACAGACATCCCTTAGAGAACAGAACCATCAGTACAACTGCCTGAATTCAAACTGTTCAGCATCTTAGAAGGGGTCCATTCTTAACCCCTGCTCAAGTCCCCCCACCCACAGGAACATGGAGCTTCATAATCTTTGCTCCAATAATCCCACTACCTTTCACTTGAATCCTACAATGTTTTTCATGGTTTGTTCTTAAGTATGTTAGTTTTTTTTAATTGAGGTCTAATTGACCCTGTAACATTATATTAGTTTCAGGTATACAACGATGATTTGATATTTGTGTATATTGTGAAATGATCACATAAGTTTAGTTAACATCCATCACCAAACATAGTTAGAAAAAATTTTTTTTCCTGTGATGAGAACTTTTAAGATTTACTCTTAGCAACTTTCAAATATGCAGTAAGTATTATTAACTATAGTTACCGTGTTGTACATTACATCCTCGTGACTTATTTATTTTATAACTGGAAGTTTGTACCTTTTGACCCCCTTCACCCATTTCCCCTACCCTCTACCCTCCCACCTCTGGCAACCACCAATCTGTTCTCTGTACTTATGAGCTTTTTTTTTTTTTAATTCCGCATGTAGGTGAGATCATATGGTCTTTTTCTTTCTTGGTCTGACTTACTTCACTTAGCATAATGCCCTCAAGGTCCACCCATGTTGTGCAAATGGCAAGATTTCATTCTTTTTTATGGCTGAATAGTTATTCCATTGTATACATAAATACACCATATCTTCTCTATCCATTCATCCATCAATGGACACTTAGGTGTTTCCGTGTTGTAGCTATTATAAATAATGCTGCAGTGAACATGGGGGTACATAGATCTGTTCAAATTGGTGTTTTTGTTTCTTCAGATAATACTCATAAGCGGAATTGCTGGATCATATGATAGTTCTGTTTTAATTTTTGGAGGAAACTTCATACTGTTTTCCACAGTGGCTGCACCAATTTACACTCCCACCAACAGTGCACAAGGGTTCCCTTTTCTCTGCATCCTCACAACACTTGTTATTTTTTGTCTTTTTGATGACAGCCATTTACCAGGTGTGAGGTGATATCTCATTGTGGTTTCGCTTTATATTTCCCTGATGATTAGTGATGTTGAACATCTTTTCATGTACCTGTTAGCCATCTGTATGTATTTTTTTTGAAGATTGATTTCCCCCTACAGTGAGAATCTTTATTACATATTTGTCATTTAAATACAAATTTTTTGCTATATTTTATAATAAGGCAGAAATGTATTTTTAAAATTTTTTTTTGAGGTAACATTGGTTTATAACTTTATATAAATTTCAGGTGTACATCATTATATTTTGATTCCTGTGTAGATTATGTCATGTTCTCCACCCAAAGACTAATTACCACCCATCACCACACATGTGCCCAGTCACCCCTTTCGCCCCCCCATCTGCATATCTTCTTTGGAAAAATATCTATTCAGATCCTCTGGCCATTTTTTAATAGGATTGCTTTTTGCTGTTGAGTTGTATAAGTTCTTTACATATTTTAGATATTAGCCCCTTATCAGATATATGATTTGCGATTATTTTCTCCCATTCAGTACGTTGCCTTTTCATTTTGTTGATTGTTTCTTTTGCTGTGCAGAAGCTTTTCAGTTTGATGTGGTCCCAGTTGATTTTTGCTTTTGTTTCCTTTGCTTTTGTCATATCCAAAAAATCATCACCACAATCAATGTCAAGGAGCCCACTGCCTCTGTTTTCTTCTAGGAGTTTTATAGTTTGGGGTCTTACATTCAGGTCTTCAATCCACTTTGAGTTAATTTTTGTGTATGGTGTGAAACGGTTGTCCAGTTTCATTCTTTTGCATGTAGTTGTCCAGGTTTCCCAACACCATTTTAAGTATGTTGTGTTATATTATGACCAATGCAGGGCCGGCCCCGTGGCCGCGTGGTTAAGTTTGCGCACTGTGCTTTGGCGGCCCAGGGTTTCACCAGTTCGGATCCTGGGCGCGGACATGGCACCACTCATCAGGCTATGTGGAGGCAGCGTCCCACATGCCACAACTAGAAGGACTTACAACTACAATATACAACTATGTACTGGGGGGGATTTGGGGAGAGAAAGCAATTTAAAAAAAAAGAAAAAAGAAAGAAGTCTGGCAACAGTTGTTAGCTCAGGTGCCAATTTTTAGAAAAAAAAAAAAAGGAGAGAAAAAAATATATTATGACCAATGCATCTTGCTGTCGCCATCAGTGTGCAGGAGTATATTCTTTACTATTCAAACTGATAATGCAAAGCCTCACCTATCACAAGAATGATTTCTATCCTTACAGAGTTTTTCCTTTATAGGCCAAAAGCCCCAGGAGGTTATTTAATCTATTACCTGTCTTGTTGCCTCACGGGAAATCTGCTTGGTGCACTGGATTTCTGCGTTCTCTGTGGCTATTGCTGAGGTTTCCACAAAAAGAGGTGGGCCAATGTGATGGACATTCTGTAATGCATGTAGAGACGTCTTTAAGAACACAGGCAACAAAGATGTTATTAACAGCGCTAATGAGTAAATAAATAACACTCCCCGCCACCCAAAAGGAGGCAATGCAGCACTCCGCCCAGAGCCTCTGCTTTGATGATGGGGTATAAGTGGTGGTTTCTTTAAAGGGAGCAGGGAGGTAGATGCAAAATGAAGAAGTGGGCCTGACTCCCCTATTATAGCTCTTTAGTTACACAGCACTTTTGGTCATTTCCCGAAGGCCACTAACAGTGACAGAATGACTAGAAGAGAAGGGTCTCCAACCTCAGCCATGTTGAACCACCTCCCGTGACAGTCAGGGTCTGGGGAGAAACTGAACCACTAGACCACACTGCTTTTCCAGGGGTGAGCTCCTCCTCAGGGTCGTGTGCTCTCCTTCTCGGTGGCCTCGATGTAGGGCCAGTTGAATCCATTAGAGATATTTTATTAACATTGAGGCAGGGAGTTGGCACCCCATCCCTCTCTTTTGAATCTCCTTGGGCTTTGTGCCAGTTTGCCCATTTCTTCCCAGCAGCATCTGGACTCCCTTCCCAGAAGGGGCCAAGCAGGTAGAGTTCCCCCAGACAAAGAAGATCTGTGCAAGGCAATGGAGGTAGCCCCAGCTGGAAAGGGAAACGATATTCGTCCAAGTAGTGCCATCGTTTATGTTCGCATGGAGTTTCACTTCAATGAGGTGGGAAGGAAAATTAATGTTCTCCCGCGCTGGGCGTCTTGCTACACATGTGGTTGAACCGCTTAAAAATTTCAAAACGTGTGTGATTCATGTCAATATCTGGAAGGTCTAGACTCCAAGATGGACTTACTGCTCCCAACCAGGGTAGACATCTAAGAAGCTAGCAGGAGAACAAGTGCTCAAGGCCGTCCAAGCTCAATGAGCTGGAAAAGCCAAGGAAGCTGCATCATTTTGAGGGCTGACCAACCTCAAAACAAACCTGTAATTGCCTCATACAGCACACACCGCATGCAATGATCTGGTGGCAGGTCATGGGAAGCGACTATCATGGCGGCAACACCTCTCCTGTCAGCTGAGAGAAATTTGTGACCCAGATGCCAGATGTACTGAGTCACCTGGAATCCCCTGCCACCCACCCCTCCAACTGCTGGCTGCACAAATACGTATGTGTGGTGTCAGGAGGTGATTTAAATAATTTGCCTCTGGGAGATGGTTTGCACCGCACGCACGTAGAAAAAAAATCCATCAACATATATAAAGCTGACGACTTAATTCTTGTGTCTGGAACAAAAAGGATTTTGTCTGTTTGTTGATCTGCTCTTTCCTTGGTAGTGAAGCGTATGACAGGGAAACTGGCTAAACTATATACTATTTGCCTTTCAGATTATTTTTGGTAGATAATCTTGTCTTAACTGGATGGAACATGGCAGCAATGTAAAATTTTAAACTTTTCAGAAAACAGAAAGTTAGAAACACAAGAGAAAGTCTGGCTCCAACAGAGGTTTGCAAAATATCAAACACTACAAAGCTCCAAGCCGAGGGACAAATTTTGGCTTCCCTGGTTAGAAACAGCTCATACAGCATTGGTGAGTTGCCACCTTTTCTACTCTTTTGCATCCTCTATTTTCCATGGGTAAAACTCCAACCTTCTCAGCCTGAAATGCAAAGACCTTGACAATCCAGCCCAAATCCTCTTCTAGCCTGATGTCCTCCCCTCTCAGACCTGCACTGCCATCTCACAGGAGTACCCAGCGTTCCCTGGACATAACGTATGGTATCACTTAGTCCACACTGGTCATAGGCTGTTTCTTCTGTCCAGGAGGTTCTTCCTACCTTCTCAACCTCAAAGTTGGCTCAAAGGTCAGCTGTTAAGAAAGGCTTTATAACTGGCCACTCCGTCCTCTGTGCTCCTGGAACCCCTAGCACTTCCTTCCATTATCCAGTTCAATCACACAGTGTGGGGTTTGCTTACCCATCTGTCTCCTCTGCTAGGCTGGGGCTCCTTCAGGGCAGACAACACCTCATTCTCTACTCTGCCCTGGGCCAAAAATGCCTGGCACAAAGTATCAATTCAACAAACATATGTTCATCTGTGTGGCGACTGACCATCCACAACTAGCTGAACACTCCCCCTTTATCTGACCCAGAAGCCAAGCACCCAACCCCAGAGTTAGCCTGCCTGGGTTCTGAGACCAACCACGTGGTTACCCAGGAGGATATGGAAATCAACCTTACTCAGGTGACCCGGCATCAAATGGATGTTGATGCTCAGTCTGCTCTGAACTTACGCCCCAGTTACAGAACCTGGGCTTTGGTCTTGGTCTTGGGAACATATTCTCACCTCGTCACTAGATCCACACTTCACTCTGTGTGTCCACATTTCTGTTTTGACAACATGCCGTCCCAAGGACCACCAAAAGTGAGGTTCCTCCCTCTGAATGCAATGGAAGTTGCAAGACATCAAGAAGCTGGCCCAAAAATTTCACCCCAATTCCCTATTAAGCACGATGCTGGGAGCACCCATCCCTGTGTTGCTTCTAGTCCTCAACTTGAAGGTGAGATTCTTCAAGCGTCTAAACCAGTATAATCCTGGCTCCCTTAGCAATGGGGGCTTTTCCTAGAGACACAGGTAAAGGACAGTGATGTCGGGAGGTTGTATGGGTTCCAAATCATTGCTGCAAATGTTTTAACATTCCTCCCATTTGAAAGCAGCATCTAGGTCCCCACTCCGTGAACCTGGGTGGGCATGTGACTACTTTGATGAATAGAGTATAGTAGAAGTGTTGCTGTGTGACGTCTGAGGCAAGATCATAAAAGGCCGTGCAGCTTCCTCCTTGTTCCCTGGAAGACTGCTCTTGCAGCCCTGAGCCACTGCATAAGAATTACGACTACTCTGAGGCCGCCATGTTAGAGGCCAAGCACAGGTGCTCCAGTAGACAGCGCAGCCTGCCAGCCATCCCTACTGGGTGCCATTTTGGACCCTCGAGACCAATCATTCCACAAGCTGAGTATCACCAAGTGATCTCCATCAATGTCATTTAGAACGAAAATCACTGTGCTGAGTCCAGTGCAAATTTATGACCAATATATATAATCATAATACATAATAAAATGATTGTTATTTTAAGTCACGATGTTTGGGGGTAATTTGTCATGCAGGAATCTATAGCAGAAACAGAGGCAGACAATGAAATGTCACGATCCCTTCTGTTATTTCCCTCAGAGGACATTGAATTTATATAGCATTATGGAGGATACTGATAAACACATTTTTCTGTAACTTTTTAATAGAAACTTTAAAAGCAAGCGAGTATAATTTCTAAAATTAAAGAGGACTATTGCCAGGGAATTTGCAAATGTAGTATTTCTGTTTCGTCATCACAGACTTGCAACCATCTCTGGGAATAGACACACAGGCTTGTGTGCTCACATAAATAGGGCAGTAGTCACAGTGTCTGTTAATTCCATCTGCTTCCCTGGGAAAGGAAAACTCATGACATGAGACTGTCGAGAGGTCTCGGGCTCCTTGAAGGGGATGTTTCTCTCTATCTCCCATAGCATAAGCCCGACATCCAGTTCTTCCAAGATTTGCCTAATCTGTATCTCTAGTGGTGCTTACCCCTTTCTACTTTGCATTTTAGATATTTATTTCTATAGTAGTCAAAGTTTAATTGCAGAGACAGTGTAGTTTAAACAGGAATAAATGTTTTGCAGGATATTAAATGACTTGCCAAATTGTTGGGAGCACTAAAGAAACAAAATCTAGAAGGAATCACAGAGCAGAGCCAAGACTTAAGTTTGCTGCTGCCTCCTCTGTGATCAGAAAGCCACTGGCTCCCGAATCATGTCACCACTGCCACGATTGGGAAGCACCATGATCAGGAAGCCACCATGATCTTGTGCATCTCCAGCCCCAGGACCACACCATCTTGGCTGCAATCTGCTGCAGTAGAATAGGGGCCCTGGGCTCATCTCTGAACACCCACAACCAACAACTCAGTGACTGCGGGTGCCAGCAGAGAGAGCAGAAGCAGAAGATGTTACGGCTTCTCGTTTGCTTCTGTTTTCTTAATTTCCCTCGAGTGCCTATGAGTGGTGGAACCTAAATCACATCCAGAACCTACCGGCCACAGAATCTGGGAAATGTAGTTTCCACTTTTGTGCTTAGGTTTTAGCTTTCCAGGCTTTGTAGCCCCCAGGCTTTGAGGATCCCACTCAAAGGAAGGCAGGATGGATGTTGAGTGCCAATCTACAGATTCATCATAACATAGTATTTCTTCTACTGGACTACAAGAATTTGGATCCACCTTTATGTCTCATCCCCCAAAGCATCTAGCAGTTTCCAGGTAGCCAATTGTTTGAGATAAGGAAGTGGGTGTAGTGAGGGAAACAAAAGCGAGAAGAATCCTGAAGTCCTAGTGCCTTGTGCAAGTTCCCACCAGGATATGGGTCCTCGAGGGCAGGCTAATATGATCTTAGCCTTAAACTCACCTCTGTCTTAGACATTCTCCATTTTCCCAGCCTGCTCCCAGGCCACTTTTCACTCATCCCCACCCTGCCTTGTGCCCTAGGAGGCTGACCTCTACAGATGGCATCTCCAGGTTTCCTGTGCCCTCTGACTTCTGGTTGGGCTTAGCCAATGAAAGGCACCCGCAAAAGGTCAGATGGAAGAAGAAAGCGGTCAGATTATTTACTCTCTCAGTTCCATCCATGCCAGTTCAGCTGTAGCCACTTCTTTCTACCTAATGTCGGTACCCAAATCAGCGCGTCTGTCAGGTGGCCCCATCCACTGGCCACAGCTCTCAGGGGGTTCTGCTAACTGTTCCTTCTCTTGCCCCTTCACGGCCAGTTGTATTAATGGCTTCCCACTGACGCTAGTCACAGAGTGCGTTATCATCCTTGACCTCTGCAGGGCTACTGGTTAACGAGTGCCTGTTCATTAGCTGCCAGGACAGATGTCAGCGTGACTGCTGGCTTCCAGAGACCGTCAGTCTGCATGTCGTAGCACCTCTTCCAGCACCAGACTTTCCACCTCCCATGCTCCACCTCTCTTCCTTCCTTTGGCCGAAGCTGGATCTGCTTCCTCAGGACCTGTGCCAGTGGCACATGAGGCTGGTGTGGCTCCACACAAAAGTGTCTCAAGATCCAGGGAGCTGGGTCTGAGGGGACGACGACTGCCAGGGCCTGGATTTAACTGCTTCATTTCAGTTCTTCACCTGTAGAGAGGAGAAGAGCGATCACCTGTCAGGATTGGTGCCAGGATTAAATAAGGCTATGCAAACGAAACAGCTGAGTAAACTGTAGAAGGTGTTACAAATATTGGCTACGACACAGGCATTTCCGCAGGCTGGCTCTCTTTCCGCTTGTCTCTACTCTTACATTTTCCCTTCTGCCAGTTAAGTTTCTTATCAGTCGCAAATTGATATCTGAACTAGTACCGCAGTCTTGGTGGTCTAAATCCTCGTTCCAGGAGAGAGGAATGAGGAAGTGAAAAGTCAAGGCAGAGGCACCATATAAAAAGTCATTTTCACTCCTAAATAGAGAACTACCCAGGGGTCTTGGAATTTCTCACTTATTAACTTGGGATGGAGAATTGGCAGGAAAAGTCATGACTGTGGTTTGCGTCTGTGGGCAGTCAATAGCGACTTTGGCCTTGGGCTGGGTTAGACAGTTTAGAGGAATTGTGATAGAATGAAACCAGAGTCAAGTGTGGCCAGTCTGCTGATTTCCACGGCACTTGGCGTCCCAGTTGTTCCAGATCTCCTCCGGATCTCAGACAGCTTTTAGGGTTTTAGCTAAAAGAGTGGCCGGGACAGCTGGGCAGCCTGGCAGAGTTTTAACAGGTTTTGAATCCTGACTTTCCATTTTACCAGACAAAGAAGCTTTTAAAATATTTAGGGAGTTCTAACTACAAGCAATAATGAAAGGCCTCTAAAAGAAGGCAAGCTTCATATGATTATAAAACATTAAAGTTTTTAAAGAATTTACTGGTTTAGAGAGAACGATTTAATTGTTTTGGAAAGTGAAAATTTGCTTATAAGATCCAGGTAAAATTCACCAAAATTTTCCAGGAGACTATTTGAAAAAAGTAGATCTACACAATAAACTATTCTAACATAATCAAATGTCCCAAACCTAAACTCAGTCATATTTAAGCCTCCAAGTAAGTCATATCTGGAATAAAGATTATGACATTATTCATTACGATAAGAATTTATACCTCAGTGCCTAAACATAAACAGTTTTAAGAGAACAATGGAAAAGCTATCTGTCCCTGGATGCAGCTATTCAGTAGTAAGGGTACACACTACTACACACACTTAATCACTCCTATAACACAAGCACCGATCGGGGAGAGCGGACCCCACCCTGATGTGCCTGGCGGCTGAACCAGCAGGGCCCACCTGTGCACCTGCTCCACCTGCGTCCCATGCACCAGCTCTTGCTCGTCTCCTGCGGTGGCTCCTCAGCCTGCAGCAAACAGTCTCCCGTGCAGAGCATCCCGCATTCTCCTAGATGAAACTGAAATTCTTCAGGAATGTGTTATTCTTCTCTGTCTACCTTCTCCAGTCTACTACCAAAGGCAACTTGCAGTTTCTTGGCAGCTTCCAAGAAGGAGGTCCCTTAAGCAAGTCAAGGCACAGCTCCACATAAGGATGTTTTCTTGAAGGCGGCAGCTGGCTTCCATGAGTCCTTGCTCACATCTCTTGCTGTGTGTGGCTGTCCCCACCTTTGAGAGGGTGATGGCGGGTGTGGACAGCTGGGCAGCATCAAGCCTGTTCAGACATCACTCACCACCACAAGCCTGCTCCCACTGGCCTCCATGCTGATCAGCCCAATAAAAATTCAAAAAACAAAGAGTTCCAGTTACTGAGGAGTCAGGCCAGCTCAGCAGCAAGCAGGTTTTCGTTTTTGTTTTAAATTGAGGTCTCTTCCTTGAAGCCCCTTGTCCAGGCTTTCATAGCCCCTCGCAGCTCACTTTGTTTGCAGTTACTAGACTGGGGTGAAGTCATCGCCTTGCCTGTCTGTCTCTGCTGCTCTGTCTCTTTAAGGGCAGGAGAGATGCCTCTTTCATCTCATTCTCTTGTGCCCAACACCCAGTCCAGCGCCAGGAACACCTGCCACGTGCTGGGGAGGGTTTGTTGACCCGAACAGAACTGCTGTTAACATGAAGTGAAGGAAAAAATTACACTGTATTGAAACAGCAATCTATCTGGATCCACTTTCTGCCTAATACAATGTAAGAAAAGGATTATTGTCAGATTATATTTGATGTTTTACAATTATGTCTTTCCATTCTAAGAATTTTAGAGGTTAGCAAGAATGAATTTGACATCCACAGACTGAAGCTCTCAAAGCATACCCGTAGTGTTATATATAAGCATGGATCAAAATTATACCAATCTGGGGGAAATAGGCTTTAAATTGCTTAGCATTCTCTTTTTAGGAATTATCCATAAATCATTTCCTTAAAAACAGCAAAATAATCAGCCTCGAGAGTCTTTTTTTAATGATCCTGGATTAAAGTTTTCCACAAATGAAAGTTATAACTATGATTATTGTTTTAAACAGAGATGTGAATTATAGGAAACAAATAATGTTCCCTTTACTTAAAAAATAAGTTTACACAGATGTTAGCTCAGTGACAATCTTCCTCAAACAAAAAGAGGAAGATTGGCAACAGATGTTAGCTCAGGGCTAATCTTCCTCAAAAAATGAAATAAAATATCGGAAAGGATAAGAAAAAAATCATCATAATCTACAGTCCATAAATAATCTGTGTAAATAGTTTCTATTTAGTTTTACTTCTACACGTCTACACATTTTTTGTGTGCTCGACATTGTATGGTTTATATGGTTTCATATCTGGCTCTTTTCTACCTAATGTCACAGCTTAAACCTCATTGAAAATGTAAAATGGGGACCCCACTGGGCTCCGGTCAGGACCCTCCCGGCTTTGCTCATGGCGGTGGCAGGCTGAGCGCCCCAGGCCTGTCTGCGCCGCCCTGCCTGGGGATAATTGGCCGTCTCTGGCTTTACACACAACTCGGCCTTATTTTTTATTAACCTTGTTTTCTTTCAAAACCCCTAACCAAATCATGGACTTTTCAAGAGGCAAGAGGAAAACCCAGAGCAAATCCACATGTGATTATGGGACGTCCAGTGAAGGAAGAACTGGGGTTCCTTCCCTGAGCAGGAGGAGAGCAGCCACCTCGAGGCTCCCTGGGGAACGAGGGAGTCAGGACCACAGTGCCTTTGGTGCGATGCTGGGTGTCCACCCTTGTTAGTGCCGACACACATAGATTCCCTACCCGCCACACGAGAGGGGCCAAATGACAACTGGACCCTGGGCTTATGGTGAGGAAACAGTTTGTATTTCAAGTGACATCAGCAGCGAGATGAGAGTGAGCCCTCAAGTTTGTCTCAGTTCAACTTGTCTCCCCGAAAGAGGGGCGGCGAGGGGTTGAAAGGTTTGTGAGGAAGATGGCTGCTTGTAGAGAGGCCGGGAGAGCCAGTGGCCGTGCTGGTTGGAGCCTCCCCACCAGCCTGAGTTCGGCCTCGGGACCCTGTGTGCAGGGAGGAGGGGGATGATAAGGGATCCAGGTGAGTGACCTTGGCTGTGTCTCCATGGCGCATTGTGGATTCGGAGCCCAGGAGCCAGGGAGGAAGCAGGGAGACAGCGCTTTGCTTTTAAGCCCACACATGCTGCGTTTAATGTAGGGAACTGCCATCAGGGCTGGCACCACTCTCACCCTCCTCCACCTGCTCTTTCCCTGGGAGGCTGGCCAGTCTCCTCTGACTCCCACCTGGGTTTGGCCAGTGGGGACCCTGATGGGGGACGGAGGAAAGGAGGAGAGTGACCCTGGATTTTCCACTCCCTAGCTATCTGCTTGTGCAGTCACTGCAGGCTGGCTGTGTTCCCCCACTGAAGGCCACGGCTCCTATCCCCTCACTGAAGGCCACGGCTCCTGTCCCTCACTGAAAGCCATGGCTCCTGTCCCTCACTGAAGGCCATGGCTCCTGTGCCCTCACTGAAGGCCACGGCTCCTGTCCCTCACTGAAGGCCACGGCTCCTGTCCCCTCACTGAAGGCCACGGCTCCTGTCCCCTCACTGAAGGCCACGGCTCCTGTCCCCTCACTGAAGGCCACGGCTCCTGTCCCTCACTGAAGGCCACGGCTCCTGTCCCTCACTGAAGGCCACGGTTCTGTCCCCTCACTGAAGGCCACAGCTCCTGTCCCTCACTGAAAGCCACGGCTCCTGTCCCCCCACTGAGGGCCACGGCTCCTGTCCCCTCACTGAAAGCCATGGCTCCTGTCCCCTCACTGAAGGCCATGGCTCCTGTCCCTCACTGAAGGCCACGGCTCCTGTCCCCTCACTGAAGGCCACGGCTCCTGTCCCTCACTGAAGGCCACGGCTCCTGTCCCTCACTGAAGGCCACGGCTCCTGGCAAGTGCCTTTCTCCATGGGGGCCCCCCGAGCCTGGCTTCTGGTAAGCAGCCCCTCCCTCATCCTTCAGGCCTAGGCTGAGGTGGGGTCAAGGTACTCCATCTTACGAATTCGGGGGCCTCACCATCCCTTTGGTTTCCCACACTCAGCCCGTCTTTTAAATAGTCCTCTTATTAAACTCCCTCAAATTACTCAAATTGAGGGGGCTTTCTGTTTCTGACCAAGACTCTGACAGAAGTATTTAAATCGTGTGTCCTTCTTCCAAGGCTAGAGTACTTCATTCAATCTTCAGAATTAAACTATTACCTGGGTTTCCTTTGCAGGGTCATCTGGGGACAATAAACGTATAACCTACCTCCAGTTCCAGCGAGCAGCTATTTAGAGAGGCCACGGGGCTGCCGCAGTGATGCTGCTGATGAACGCGGCAGTAGGAGCTGTGGTCGTGCTCCCGTTTGGTGCCTGGGCCCGATCCCACAGAACAGATCAGGAAGGTGGCGTTTGTTCCCATTTCACAGCTGAGTAAATCCAGTATCTAGAAACGTAGGTAACTTTTATGTAATATCACAGGACCCTTGCACGCACGTCCACTGCCTCACCTCCTTCAAGTCCTGACTCAGAGGCCGCTTTCTCAGTGAGGCCACTCCTGGCTGGTCAGGGTCAACACTGCTACCCTCTTCCCTGCTTCATCAGTGTCCTCAGCACCATCACCCGCTGACATACTACATTTTTCCTCAGTTGTCTTGTTTAACGTCTGTCTCCTTCCACTTGCATAAGCTCTGTGGGCATGGCAGGGATCCTTGCTTCATCCACTGCTTTCTCCCAGCTCTTCCAATAATTCCTGGCACGCAGAAGAGCCTTAGTAAATACTTTTGAATGAGTGAATGACAAAGCCAGGATTCAGAACCAGGGCTCCTGACTTGGTCATTGTTTTTCTGCAACACCCACCTTAGCAAGTTACAATCAAGGTAAATAGAGAATAGCCACAAAGAGAGAAGACAATAGCATCGGTTTTTAACAACGTTATGCAACCTGCTATGACTGCAACATACGGCAGCCAAGGAAAGGAAACAAATGATGCTCACAAATTCATTTTCAAAAATGCGTTCACTCTCAAGACACTCAGACAGGTCAGGCCATGCGGGCTCTGACAGAGCGAGGCGCCCTTCCGAAGGCCAGGGAGAAGAAGACTGAGCAGTGGGCTTTGGTGCAACACCAGCCGCCCCTTCTGGCCTAGTGCCGGCGAACGGAGGCTTTCTTCAGGCTTGGGAAAGCTCAGTGACGTCGGCATGCTAGCTGAGCCAGCGCGGCCAGCTGTGGGAAGTGGGGGTCTGGGAGGAGCAGACATTCTGGGACTGAATCCTGATTATTTCCTCTTGCTTCTCTTCAGACACTTCAGGCTCCGTTTCCCATGACCGTCATGTAGGAACATAAGCAGATTCATGAGCTGATTGATGATAAGAAAGAAGTGCAGCTGGAGCCAGCCCTGATGGCCTAATGGTTAAGTTCAGCTCACTCTGCTTCAGCGACCAGGGTTCTGTTCCCAGGCATGGAACTACACCACTCGTCTGTCAGTTGCCATATTGTGGTGGTGGCTCACATAGAAGAACTTACAACTATACGCAACTGTGTACTGGGGCTTTAGGGGGTAAAAAAAGGAAGGAAAAAGGAGAAAGACTGGCAACAGATATTAGCTTAGGGATAATCTTCCCCTGCAAAAAAAAAAAAAAAAAAAAAATAGCAGCAGAAAGCCAGTGCTCTCCAACTACGTAGATACTAGGAAGGTTGTTTCCAGCTGGTCCGAGCATGGGCTGCGGCCTCAGGCACCCACCACTTCCCTGCCTGCTCTACCACTCGCTTCGACTGCGAGCAAGTCAGTTAACCTTTCTAAGCTTTGGTGTCCTTGGTTATATAATTGGGTGATAATGGTATTTATTTCATTGTTGTAAGGATTATGGGAGAGAATCTTTGTACCTAGCACATAAGAGGTGTGCCATAAATCTGTGCTCCAAATCACAGAAATACTGTACCAAGAACTGGGTTCTAATGGAGTGCTCTACTGGCCAGAGGAAGTTATCGTTTCCTCTGGCGCCTGATCCCGTATCATTACAGGGAGGGGAGATGTTGACAGGCGACCTCAGGAAATTCCCCCACACAGGCTGGGACATCTGACATCAGCTGGTGACATTTTTTCCTTCTCATAAGAGGCGGGAAGATTAAGACATTGGACTCTTGGTTCCCGTCCTTAAGCAAAGCATTAGGTTGTCTGGCTGCCCCTTCCCAGAGGCAGGCTCCATATTGTTCTAGGTCTTCTTTGTTAGAGACTATGCCTGTTTACTTTTTACATTTCTATTAGAAATATGTTGAAACTTGTCCTTCAGTGTCCCAAATGGGATAGGAAAATTATGAGTGACTGTCACCAAGGGTCTATAATTTATTCTCTGAAAGAGAGTAAGAAAATGAGTCAACACACCTCCCCCTTGGGAGCTGTGGCCCAGCAGGCCCGCTGGGCTCATTGCAATGTAAGAGTGCTTCTGTCTTGTCCACTCTCAATACTCTAGACATTAGCTACTAGCCACATGAGGCTGTTTCCATTTAAATTGGTTAAACAAAATTTAAAAATCAGTTCCTCAGTTGCAGTAGCCACATTTCCAGTGCTCAGCGTCCATGTGTCTATGTGGCTCCATATTGGATAGTGCAAAGATGGGAAGTTCCCATTGTTGCAGAAAGTTCTCTTGGAGTATGCAGCTCTAGGAGGGAGTGCCAGCTGGAGGCCCAGATCCATTCAGACAAGCGAAAAGTCCCATTTTCACGCGAGGGCTGCAAGCAGTGGGGGTAAGATCTGAATATTGCTTAGCCTTGTATTTCAAGGGGAAAATGCCAGACCATAAAGTCCTTTCAGCTGGACTCTGAGTGTCCCTGAACTTCCACGTCATTGTGGTTTAAAAAAATTGAAGCATAGTCTAGCCCAGAGACAGGAGTCATGACTTCATTTTGCCAGATCTCAAGATAATGCTTCAAATCTCCCCCAAAATGCCATTTTACTGTTAACCAGTGAGTCAAGCACACACTTGGAATCCTGAAGAATGTTCACTCAGTACCTTGCTGAAGGGTCAAACTTTATGTTCCATTTGAGGGGGAGGAGATTCTGAAGACCCTCAGCCACAAGAATGGGGCCATGCTCCTAGAGGCCTGGGTCCATCAGGTGACTCAGACCAACACCTAGTGCCGTGTGGCGCTCTCTCCTGTCGTCTCACCACCTCAAGCCCCAGCACATTCCCTTGGTCATCTTCAACCCTATCTATTCCACTCCTTGTCTTGCCTCCTTTTATATTCAACCTCTGGCTTGAGCTGTTGGTCATTCTCAGCCATTTCAAGCTCCACCAGTAGACAAGGGATAGGGTCGGGTGGGGTGGAGCGGAGGTATCAGTGCTCCCCAAGGCAGTCTGACTACAGGGCCACAGAATAAAGCACCTAAAAATGAACCAGAACTTCTATATTGTAAAAAAAACCCACAAGCAAACACAAATTCTCCTGCTGGCATGTTGCCAGCATCTCATTATGCATGCTAAGAGTTTTCTGTCCCCTCCCTAGTCTTGAGTTAAATTTTACAAAGCTGCATTTTGTTACTTTAACCTCAGTGGTAGTTGAGCTCTAGGAAAGGAGGCATAAAAGGCTTGTTCTGCCACATCAGCGACCTTGACTAACCCACAGGGTCACAGCAGGGGGCTGCATCCTCAGTGCCAAATAAAGTGGGAGAGGTTTCTGAAGATTCTCATGGGAGAGTCTTAAATTATCCAAGCAAACAAGAATGACCCATTTCCAAACAAAGGGAGTTAAAAGGAAGGTTGTTGACCTGCAGTTTAGTTCAAGGGCTAGTAAACTGCCCAAGTCAGTGTTTGGGAAGTTCTTTACATTTTAGAAAACCAGACCAATAATCCTTCAAGCATCTCTTTGTGCAATTTATATCTTTTCTCCTGGGCCTTGCCATCTCTAGGATAATGTGTGCTCATTCTGGAAAAACCCACAAAACTGTGGAATCTGCTGTGCAAATCTGACCAGAAGCCCAGTGTGTAAAGGAGATGGGAGTGAAGCTGCCCAGGCTGAGAGGGGAGCCCAGCCTGCCCCCTCGGAGTCTCCAAGGAACCTCAAAGCCTTGCAGAGCCTGTTAGAGCCTCGCTGTCCAGCTGGACTCGTTGGAAACCTCGTATCAGACATTTCAATGTCAAGGATGCTCAGATGAGGGAAGATTATCATCTGTCACTTGCAAAAAAAGTTTGTAAAGGATATTGGAAACCATTATCTCCAGGACAAAGCAAGCTCACAGATCCCAGATTAAAAAGAATCATTCTTCCAAATGTTCATTGTTCTTTTGCCCCACTCATGCAGAGGAGCAGATTCTGTGCGGCTTTAGTTTGTTTTAATGAGTCATCACTATGCCTTTTCCTTTGTGGAAGGAGAGGGTGGCTTGTGTACGTGTACAGTCAAGAGCACACACTTGTGTATACTTTCTTGTGCGGCACAGACCACACAAAAAGATTTATAAAAAAGTAACTATCTCTGGGTGAGGTCAGCATTATGGCAGAGTGAGTTCTCTGGGCGATCTCTCCCCTCCACCATACAATGGAAAAGACATTCATACTCCACCAGGGGACGTCCACACAACACAAAAGATGTCTGAGAGACTCACACAGCCCCATGTCAGAGGGCAGAGAGGCTGGAGCCCCCCTTTGGAGGAGGTGGAACAGGGTAAGAGAAAACTTCACTCCCTCCCCAAAAGACTGCAATCTGGGACTGTGCACGGCCTCTGAGAGGGAAAGAACGAGGGAGGGGATGCTCATTCGTGGGAACATCAAAGGTCCCCGAGGTCCCTCACAGCTTAGGGGAAAGCCCCTACTGAAGTGAAAGCTAACTCAGGGGTGACTTCATCAAGCAAACACCCCAGGAGAGCAGATAGCAAGTAAGCCTGCGAGAGCACGCAGAAGAAAACACCTGTCCCAGCAGCGGCTCCAGTGCCCGGGATCCCAGGGGAGCACAGAGGGCTCAGAATACATGGCTCTTGACCCCCAAACAGTGGCACTAGGTGGTAACAGTGACCAAACAATACCACAATGCACAAAAACAGAGCCACACCCTCTAGCAGTATCAACAATTATATTAAATCTCCAGACCAGAGAGAAAATGACAAGTACCCAGAAATCAGTCCTGAGGACACAGAAATATGTAATCTAAATGACAGAGAATAAAAAATAGCTATCATCAAAAAACTCAACGAGGTAAAAGAGAATGTAGAGAAACAATTCAATGAGCTCAGGAGCTACTTCACAAAAGAGATTGAAACTATACAGAAGAATCAATCAGAAATACTGGAGATGAAAGACACAATTGATTAAATAAAACAAAATATGGATTCCCTGAACACTTGAGCAGACATCATAGAGGAGCAAATCAGCATAATTGGGGATAGGCATATTGAAATGCTCCAGATAGAGGAGGAGCAAGAACTAAGACTAAAAAGAAAGGAAGAAAGTCTCTGAGAAATATCCAACTCAATTAGGAAATGCAACATAAGGATTATAGGTATTCAAGAAGGAGAAGAGAAGGAGAATGGAGCAGAAAGTGTGTTCAAAGAAATAACAACAGAGAACTTCCCAAACTTAGGGAAGAAGATGGAAATCCATGCCAGGTCTCCTAAATATGTCAATGTAAAAAGAGCTACTGCAAAGCATTTAGTAGTGAAGCTGGCAAAAGTGAATGACAAAGAAAGAATACTCAGGGCAGCAAGGCAGAAGAAAATAACCTAGAAAGGAACACCTATCAGGCTTTCAGTGGATTTTCTCTGCAGAAACCTTACAGGCTAGGAGAGACTGGAATGACATATTCAAATCTTTGAAGGACAAACACTTTCAGCCAAGAATACTCTATCCAGCAAAAATATCCTTCAGCTACGATGGGGAAATAAAAAACTTTCCCAGATCAACAAAAGCTAAGGGAGTTTGTAGTCACAAGACTTCCCCCTCTACATAAGAAATCCTCAAGAAGGGCCTCCTACCTGAAAAAAGAAAAAGGGAGAAAGAGTTTATAAAGCATGGAGTAAGGAGATAAATAGGTAGACAAAGGCATAAAATTGTAGCTATACATCAGAACAGGTTAGCAAATTCTCAAGTATAACATTAAAGATAAAGGGAAGGAAAACGCCAAAAAAAAGATAACCTTGTCATTCTAACCACAAACTCCCAACACAAGATGGAATAAGATGTGAGAAAAACAACTTAGGAGGGCAAGAGGAGAGGGACTGAATCGGTTTAGTCTAAGGATATAAGAGGCCATCAGAAAATGGACTCTTACCTTCAAGATTTTGAATACAAACCTCAGGGTAACTACTAAACAAAAAAGCAGAACAGAGACACAAATAATAAATAAGGAGAAAACAAAGAAACACAACATAAAAAACTATATAACTCAAATGGTAGATCAAAATACACAGGATGAGAAACAAAGGAAATGCAGGAGAACCAGAAAACGAGTGACAAAATGGCAGCATTAAGCCCTCATATATCGATAATCACTCTAAATGTAAATGGATTGAATTCTCCAATCAAAAGACACAGAATGGTAAGATGGATTAAAGAACAAGACCCAACAGTATGCTGCCTCCAGGAAACACATCTCAGCTCCAACAACAAACACGGGCTCAGCATGAAGGGAGCTACTCCAAGCTAATGGCAAACCAAAGAAAGCAGGTGTTACAATGCTTATATCAGACAAAGTAGACTTCAAGATAAGCCAGATAAATAGAGACAAAGAAAGGCAATACATAATGATCAAAGGGACACTCTACTAAGAAGACACAACACTTACAAATATCTATGCACCCAACACAGGATCACCAAAGTACATAAAGCAACTATTAACAAACCTAAAAGGAGACATTAATAATAATACAATAATAGTAGGGGACCTCAATACTCCACTCAGATCAATGGATAGATCATCCGGACAGAAAATCAACAAGGAAACAGTGGAATTAAATGAAAAGCTAGATCAGTTGGACTTAATAGACATATATAGAACACTCCATTCAAAAACAGCAGAATACACATTCTTCTCAAGTGTGCACAGAACATTCTCAAGAATAGACCATATGCTGGGAAACAAGGCAAGCCTCAATAAATTTAAGAAGATTGAAATAATAACAAGCACCTTTTCCAATCACAAAGCTATGAAGCTAGAAATTAATTATAAGAAAAAAGCTTAGAAAGGCACAAAGATGTGGAGACTAAACAGCATGCTATTGAACAAGCAATGGATCATTGAAGAAATTGAAGGAGAAATCAAAAACTGTCTGGAGACAAATGAAAATGAAAACATACCATACCAACTCATATGGGATGCAGCAAAATCAGTACTAAGAGGGAAATTAATCGCAATACAGGCTTACTTTAACAAACAAGAAAAATCCCAATTAAGCAATTTCAAATTACACCTAACTGAATTAGAAAAAGAAGAACAAACAAAGCCCAAAGTCAGCAGGAGAGAAATAATAAAAATCAGAGCAGAAATAAATGCTATTGAAACAAAAAAGGCAGTAGAAAGGACCAATGAAACAAAGAGCTGGTTCTTTGAGAAGATAAACAAAATTGCCAAACCCCTAGCCAGACTTACAAAGAAAAAGAGAGAGAAAGCTCAGATAAATAAAATTAGAAATGAAAGAGGAGAAATAACAATGGATAGCACAGAAGTACAAAGGATTATAAGAGAATGCTATGAAAAGCTATATGCCAAAAAAAATGGACAATCTAGAGGAAATGGATACATTCTTAGACTCTTACAACTTCCCAAAGCTGAACCAAGAAGAAATAGAGAATCTGAATAGACCAATCACAAGAGATTGAAACAGTAATCAAAAGCATCCCAAAGAATAAAACCCCAGGACCAGATGGCTTCCCTGAAGAGTTTTACCAAACTTTCAGAGAGGATTTAATACTATCCTTTGCAATCTATTCCAAAAAATCAAGGAAGATGGAACACTTCCTAACATTCTACATGGCCAACATCACTCTGATACCAAAGCCTGACAAGGACAACACACAAAAGTAAAACTACAGGCCAATATTGCTGATGAACATAGATGCAAAGATCCTCAACAAAATATTGGCAACCCAAATACAGCAATACATCAAAAGGATCATACATCATGATCAAGTGGGATTTATACCAGGGACACAGGGATGGTTCAACATCTGCAAATCAATCAATGTGATACACCACGTTAACAAACTGAGGAATAAAAACCGCACGATCATCTCAATAGACACGTAGAAAGCATTTGAAAGGATCCAACAGCATTTATGATAAAAACTCTTAAAAAAATGGGGATAGAAGGAAAGTACCTCAACATAATAAAGGCCATATTTGACAAACCCACAGCCAACATCATACTCAATGGGCAAAAACTGAGCACTATCCCTGTGAGAACAGGAGCAAGACAAGGATGCCCACTCTCACCACTCTTATTCAATATAGTACTGGAGATTTTGGCCAGAGCAATAAGGCAAGAGAAAGGAAGAGAAGGAATCCAAATAAAGAGTGAAGAAGTGAAACTCTCACTGTTTGCAGACAACATGATCTTATATAGAGAAAACCCTAAAGAATCCATCGGAAAGCTATTAGAAATAATTAACAACTACAGTAAAGTTGTAGGGTACAAAATCAACTTACAAAAATCAGTTGCATTCTATACTCTAATAACAAACTTACAGAAAGAGAACTCAAGAATACAATTCCATTTAAAATTGCAACAAAAAGAATAAAATATCTAGGAATAAATTTAACCAAGGGGGTGAAGGACTTATGCAATGAAAGCTATAAGACATTATTAAAAGGAATAGATTATGACATAAAGAGATGGAAAGAGATTCCATGAACATGGATTGGAAGAATAACATAGTTAAAATGTCCATACTACCCAAAGCAATCTGCAGATTTAATGCAATCCCAATCAGAATCCCAATGACATTCTTCATGGAAATAGAGCAAAGACTCCTAAAATTCATATGGGGCAACCAAAGACCCCAAATTGGTAAAGCAATCTTGAGAAAAAAGAACAAAGCTGGAGGCATCACAATCCCTGACTAAAATATACAACAAAGCTATAGTAATCAAAACAGCATGGTACTGGTACAAAAACAGGCACACAGATCAATGGAACAGAACTGAAAGCCCAGAAATAAAACCGCACATCTATGGACAGCCAATCTTCAACAAATTAAAAGGATCTTTTCAAATACCATGTCTTCTCAGACAGGGGAAACAAAAGAAAAAATAAACAAGTGGGACTTCATCAGACTAAACAGCTTCTTCAAGCCAAAAGAAACCTGGATCAAAACAAAAAGACACCCCACCAATTGGGAGAAAATATTTGCAAATCATATATCCGACAGGGGTTAATCTCCATAACATGCAAGGAATTCACATAACTGAACGAAAAAAAAACAAAGAGCTCCATCAAAAGACAGGCAGAGGCCAAGGCTGGCCCAGTGCAGAGCGGTTAAGTTTGCACGTTCCACTTCAGTGGCCCGGGGTTTGCCAGTTTGGATTCTGGGTCTGGACATACGCACTGCTTGGCCGTGCTGTGGTAGGCATCCCACATATAAAGTAGAGGAAGATGGGCACGGATGTTAGCTCAGGGCCAGTCTTCCTCAGCAAAAAGATGAGGATTGGTGGGGTAGCTGTTAGCTTAGAGCTAGTCTTCTTCAAAAAAATGGGCAGAGGATATGAACAGACTTTTTCCAAAGAAGATATACTGATGGCCAATAAACACATGAAAGGATATTCAACATCACTCATCATCAGGGAAATGCAAATCAAAACTACACTAAGATACAACCTTACACCTGTTAAAAAGGCTACAATCACCAAGACTAAAAATAACAAATGTTGGAGAGGATGTGGAGAGAAGGGAACCCTCATACACTGCTGGTGGGAATGCAAACTGGTGCAGCCGCTATGGAAAACAGTATGGAGATTCCTCAAAAAACTAAAAATAGAAATACCATATGACCCAGCTATCCCAAACAACTTGATTTCAAGTTGTCTGTGTTGTATCTACCCAAACAACTTGAAATCAACAATCCAAAGTGACATATGTACCCTTGTTCATTGCAGCACTATTCACGATAGCCAAGACATGGAAGCAATTTAAGTGCCCATTGACTGATGGTGGATAAAGAAGATGTGGTATTATATACACAATGGAATACTACTCAGCTGTAAAAAAGACAAAATCATCCCATTTGAACAACATGGATAGGCCTGGAGGGAATTATGCTAAGCGAAATAAGCCAGACTGAGAAAGACAAACACCAGATGATTTCACTCATATGTGGAATATAAACAAACACATGGAGAAAAAAAACCATTCAGTGGTTACCAGGGGAAGGGGCAGGGGTAGGCACAGGGGGTGAAGGGGAGCACGGATATGGAGACAGACAAGAAATAATGCACAACCGAAATTTCACAATGATGTAAACTATTATGAACTCTATTTAAAAAAATGTAAAAAAAAAAAGAACAAATTCCACCAATTCTCCATCACTTCCTGTTCCTGTGCTGTCAGCTCATAGAGCAGCGCCTGGCCTCAGATGCAGGCCAGCTGTGCTCATCCATAGGCTGGCTAGGTAACTGGCCTTAGACAGGAAGCAGGGAGCAAACAAAAAAAGGAAATATCTTATTTTCAATTTACAAAACATTTTAGAGATTATTACTTACAGATTATCACCTTTGCATTTTGTTTAAGAATGCATAGTATTTTGGTACTAGGAGAAGAAAAAGAAGATATTGATGCCAAGAGCAGCTACAGGACGATAGAAAAAGAAAAGGAAAATGATCATGGGAGTTTCGTTGTATTCTTAGAGGTAATTCTCGTGCCGTAAGAAGATTGTTCAAGGCCTTTTCTGCTTTTCTTTATACTTTAAATTACGACTTAAAAGGCTTTGTTCTTTCTTAAGATTTCAACTTATAAATCTTATTGCATTTACAAGTCTAGAAGAATTCAATAATCATTTTAGAGTTTTTACAGCTTAATTAAATAATCTTTTAAGCATTTAAAATGACATTTATAATTTTAATACATTTAATTACTTTATGTTTTAATTGTCTGGTTATCAAACACGTTATCACATGTTTACATAGTTCTTATACATCTACTAAATTAAACTTACAAAAATGGTTAAAATTAAGTTCTTTTTATTATCCAATTATTGCTTATAATCCAAGTAAAATTACGTAATTTCTCTGAGATCCAAATCAATTAACTCTCTCTAAATTGGCATCACAACTTACCAGATACCTTAATATGCCAAATTCTTAAATACTCTAAGTACTTAAAATACCAAATACACACAGACTGTCCTCAACTTCACATGACAGTGTAAATAATTTGGGTTGTATTTACTTCATCATTTCTGTGTTGCTGTCTTGCCCGAGTGCACCGAGGTTCCTGTTGCACCGTCACAGGGCTTGAGTCTTTTCCTTAATCCTAATGGGTGGCTGGAGCCTGAACCCTATCAATGGTGATCATCACTGCGTTCCATAACTTTCAAAAAGAGTGAGTGTCCCTGAGGTGAAATCACATCCTTACCCACTTCTTCCCTCTGTTGCTGGAGATCTGTGACTCCCCTAGTTATAACTGACTCTTGCATTTCTTCGGCTCTCCTAAGATATAAGTGTCACCCTAGTTCATTCTGCTTGTCTTGAGGGTTGGTCTGAGTGGTAACAAATAAAATCATGCTAATTACAAAAAGCAAAGCAAAGTTTTAGAGGACTGAAAATCATGAAATATAAGCCGTATCAGGGAAGCTGTGGAATTAAACGAAATTATGGAGATGCCCTGAGAACAAATAACTTTAGGGACATAACGCAGTCACAGGTTAAGGAAATAACTAAAACACAGTTACTGGGTGCTATTTAAGACCATTCAGACCAGGGTGTGTCATCCAGTGGAATTGTAAGCATGGAACTAAAGAGAGGAAAAAATAATGTTTAATTCTGGGTCAATGACCAGAAACTCAGTTGTGTCAACACTGCTAAATATTTAGCCACATAAATTTATAGCTCTGCTACCTGAGCCGGATTAAATCCAAACAGGAAAGTCCTCTGGGTTGTTATTAGAAAATCTAGGCCACTATTTAAAGTACAGAACATTCTGTTTTTTCACCACAGACCAATTGCATTAGAAAGTGCACATTTCCCACAGCTAACATCATACTCAGCAGTGAAAGTTTGGAAACTTTTCCTCAAAGATCAGGAACAAGACAAGGGTGCCCACTCTCACCCCTCCTATTCAACACAGTACTGGAAGTCCTGGCCAGAGCAATCAGGCAAGAAAAAAAAGATAGCAGAATTGGAAAAGAAGAAGTAAAATTGTCTCTATATGCAGATGACATGATTTTATATATAGAAAATCCTAAAGACTCGAATAAAGAACCATTAATTCTAATCAATGAATTCAGTAAAGTTGCAGGATATAAAGTAACAGACAAAAATCAGTAGCATTTCTATACACTAAGAACAAATTTTCTGAAAAGGAAATAAAGAAATCAATCCCATTTACAATAGCATTGAAAACAATAAAATACTTAGGAATAGATTTAACTAAGGAGATGAGAGATCTCTACTTTGAACACTACAAGTCAATGATGAAAGAAACCAAAAAGGACACAAATAGATGGAAAGATACTCTATGTTCATGGATTGGAAGAATTAATATTGTTAAAATGTCAATACTACCAAAAGCCATCTATAGATTCAGTGAAATCCCTGTCAAGATTTCAATGGCGTTTTTTACAGAGGTAGGAAAAACAGTCCTAAAATTTACATGGAACCACAAAAGATCCCAAATAGCCAAAGAAATCCTGAGAAAGAAGAACAAAGCAGGAGGCATCACACTTCCTGATTTGAAGCTATTCTATAAAGCTATAGTCACCAAAACAGCAAGGTACTGGTCTAAAAAGAGACAAATAGACCAATGGAACAGAATTGAGAGCCCAGAAATAAATCCAAGCATATACAGTCAACTAATATTTCATAAGGGAGCCAAGAATATTCAATGGAGAAAAGTCAGTCTCTTCAATAAATGGTGCTAGGATAATTGGATATTCACATGTAAAAGAATGAAACTGGACCCATATCTTACTCCACTCACAAAAATTAACTCAACGTGGATTAAAGACTTAAACCTAAGACCTGAAACCATTAAACTCCTAGAAGAAAACATAGGGGAAAATATCCTTGACATGTGTCTTGGTAATGATTTTTTAGATATGATACCTAAAGCACAAGCAACAAAAGCAAAAATCAACAAGTGGGACTACAGCAAACTAAAAAGCTTCTGCACAGCAAAAGAAACCATTGATAAAATGAAAAGACAACCTACAGAATGGAAAAAAATATTTCAAACCATATAGCTGATAAGCAGTTAAAAGCCAAAATATATAAAGAATTCGTACAACTCAATACCAAAAAGCAAATAACCAAGTTAAAACATGGGCAAAAGACCTGAATAGATATTTCTCCAAATAAGATACAAATGGTTAATAGGTACATGAAAAGATGTTCAACATCACTAGTCATTGAGGAAATGCAAATTAAAGCCACAATGAGATATCACCTCACCTGTTAGAATGGCCATCAACAAAAAGACAAGAGATAACAAGGGGCTGCCCCGTGGCTGATTGGTTAAGTTCGTGCACTACACATCCGGACCCAGGCTCTTGCCGGTTCAGATCCTGGGCGCGGACATGGCACTGCTCATCAGGCAAACATGCCACAACTAGAAGGACCCACGATTAAAAATACACAACTATGTACCAGGGAGCTTTGAGGAGAAAAAGGAAAAGTAAAATCTTTAAAAAACAAAAGACAAGAGATAACAAATGCTGGAAGGATGTGGAGAAAAGGGAACCCTTGTGCACTGTTAGTGGGATTGTAAATTGGTATGGCCACTGTGGAAAACAGTATGGAGGATCCTTAAAAAATTAAAAGTAGAACTACCATACGATATAGCAGTTCCATTTCTGGGAATATATCCAAAGGAAATGAAAACACCAACTCGAAAAGATGTCTGCACCCCCATGTTTACAGCAGCGTTATTTACAAGAACCAAGACATGGAAACAACCTAAGTGTCCATCAATGGATGAATGGATAAAGAAGTTGTGGTGTATGTATACAATGGAATATTATTCAGCCACAAAAAAAAAAAACAAGGAAATCCTCCCGTTTGCGACAATGTGGATGGATCTTGAAGGATTATGCTAAGTGAAATAAGTCAGACAAAGAAAGACAAATACTGTACAATCTCTACTTATATGTGGAACCTAAAACAAATAAACAAACTCATAGAAAAAGAGATCACACTGTGGTTACCAGGGATGGGGGCTGGGCATGGGGTGAGAGTTGGCGGAAGGTGGTCAAAAGGTACACACTTCCAGTTCTAAGATAAAAAAGTCCTGGGGATGTGACGCACAACACGACGACTGCAGCTCACACTGCTGTATGACATGTAGGAGAGTTGTTAAGAGAGCAAATCCGAAGAGTGCTCATCACAAGGGGAATTAATTTTTTTCTTTCTATTGTATCCATATGAGAAGATGGATATTAGCCAAATCTCTCGTGGTCATCATTTCACAATATATGTAAATCAAACCATCATGCTGCACGCCTTAAACTTACACACTGATGTGCGTCAATGATTTCTCAATAAAACTGGGAAAAAAAGGAACGTGGACTTTTCATGTAACCTTTAATATATCCGTTCTGCTTATTCATCTACTTATTTATGGATATTAGTTACCACTCTTGCCCAAAACAATCAGTGGCTTAATACAATGTAAGTTGAATTCATGGTCATGTCACAGCTTAGTGGGGAGGGGTTGGGTTCTCCTCCACACTGTCATTCGAGGACCCAAGTTTCTTACATCTGGAGTCTTTTATTGAATCCTCTGCATTCTGGCCAGGAGACGGGAGCAGGAAGAGAACATGGGGAACTCTGGGAGAGGTTCATGGGCCATACCCAGAAGTGGGCTTCCTGGCTTCTGCCTGCTTCCTATGGCCAAAAGTTAGCCACATAGCCTCACCTCCCTGAGAGGGCATCTACTGGGCCCAGGAGGAAAACAGAAATAGCATGGTGAGCAACTAGCCAGCCTCTGCTACATTGTGTCATAGATGTAGCTTAATATCTAATGTTTCATTGGGTAATAATTAAACAGACAAAATTATAAGCAGAATACAAATTGATGGCCCTGGCCCGTGGCTGAGTTGTTAGGTTCCTGCGCTCTGCTTCGGTAGCCCAGGATTTCGCCAGTTTGGATCCTGGGCGCAGACGTGGCACCGCTCATCAGGCCATGCTGAGGCGGCGTCCCACATAGCACAACCAGAGGCGCTCACAACTAGAATATACAACCATGTACTGGGGGGATTTGGGAGAAGAAGAAGAAAAAAAAAATAAGATTGGCAACAGATGTCAGCTCAGGTGCCAATCTTAAAAAAAAAAAAAAGAATAAAATTGATGTGACAGAAACAAAGCTGGTATAATTTTATCATGCATGATGGTCACACTACAGCAAGAAAAGTAATGATGTTCATGCTCTTGCATCCCTTAATTTCTTATGCACCACATTTTCACAACTTTTTACAAGTCAAGACTATGTACAACATTGAAATAGACGCTTGTCAAGGTGAACTGTTGTGTTTTTGCTGTTTTAAAGAAGACAGTTATGGTCACATTTCCAAACGGAAAAGGCTATCAGATCACAGTGACTACTTGATAAGAGCTCGTGTTTATGTAACGCTCCACTGCGTGGAGTACGGGCTTGCTAAGAAGAGAGATAATTTACTATGGTTTGTGTTTTAGGAACAAAACACTTTTAGGTGTGAAGCATAGAGAGTGCGGGGACTGAAGACTTGGCGTCTACTGCGGTAGTCTAGGCAAGCAACAGTGCAGGTCTGACTCAGCGCGGGTTTGGCAGTAAGACCTGGTTTTTCGTCCCTGATGCACCTGCTGTTTGCTCTGAGACCTTGGACATTTTAGTTAACCTCTATAAGCTTCAATTTCCTTATCTGTAAAATGGAGATAATAAGACCTTTCAAAGAGAGGTAAGAACTAAACATCTCTTTCCCTCACTAGAATTTAAGGTCGGTGAGGCTAGAAACTTCTTTCTTACTCATTGTCATAATCCTGGCACATGCTAAGTTCCAAATGCTAGGTAGTTTTAATGAAAGTTTAATAATAATTTACTATTATCATTATCTGTATAAATATATCCAGGAGGCAGCTAAAAATTAAAACTTATAATCCAGGAGCAGTGGACGCCTTAGACCCAGGGAAGAGGGGCCCCTGTGCTGGGCTGGGTTTCAGGGCAATGCTGTTCGTGAGGGGGTCCAGGGACCAGTCAGTCCACAAATAGCTCAGTCAAGGAAGTAAATTTATATCGTTTATTTTTTAAAAGTCTAGTTTACTGATTAGGAGAGAAGTTTTATAGGACTTCTTTTTCAAGAAAAGACACGTTCCCAAATGTTAGTAGTGGTAAACCAAATGGTGACAATGGACGTGATTCTGACAGGGTTCACCCTAACTTTCCTCAGAAGCACGATCGCTCGTATACTGAGGTCATCTGTGGCCATCACTGAGGATGAAGTGCGAAAACCACACTGTATCATTCACAGAAATGTCCCAACTAATGAATCAAGGCAATCATCAAAGCTTAAGTGGCTTTTACATACCAAATGCAAGAAATCAGTGAGAAAAGAATTATTTGAAAGAAAGACTATTGAGTTAAAAAACTGACAGAAGCAGATGTTAACTATTTCACACATAAGCAGTGTTGCAGGCTTCTTATAAAGAAGTATTTGGGGCTGCTAAGACCAAGCATTTGCACTGCTGCCAGGACACGAACACAGGGCTGTGTCGAAGATGCTGGCTTAGAAATGCTGGGTGATGCCATGGCAAAGGGGGTCGCTCGAATGCCATTTTCCAGTGAAACTATAGGTCAAAGTATTTGGGAATTGACTAATATGGAAGGCTAACTCTTAGGAAAAAATGAAACTAGCAAAGTATTTTTCATTGAAACTAGATGAATGCACATGTAATACTGTTACTATGCCCATCCTTTTAGTGTATGTATGATTTATACATGACCATGATAGGAAGAAATTGTTCTTTTATTTTCTCAGCTTCACAGTCAATAAACACAACTGCGAACTGTAGAAAACTATAAAGGATTACATTGTCTATAATGTGTCTGGGGTTAGGATTTTGTGTAGGGTTATATTCTGATGGCACAGCTGCAATGACTGGAAAACATTCTGGATTAGTTTCCCAGTTTAAGGAACTTGTGCCAGAATGTAAATCAGCAGACTGCTTCCTTCTTCAGGAAAGTTTCGCCACAAAAGTCAGCTGAACTAAGCAAGGAGAATTTGTGGATCTGAAACGCCTTTCTTTCACAGAAAGATAATTTAAATTTCACTATGATTTCAGAGGAAAAGTCATTGGAACTGACTACTGATGAAGGATGAAGGATTGAAAATGAATTTTGCTTTTTGAAGATGAATTTTTTATATAAAAATTGTAAATGAATAACCTGAGCTTGTTTATACAGATCTGTAACGGAAATGAAAAAAAGGAGGAAAGATCCCTCACGACAGATTCAGAAATGCTGCTTTAGTGATCCAGTCTGGTACGAGGGGTCCGTGGGACCAAGGGAACGTGCTCACCAGAGCCCCCAGTCCTGGGACCCAAAGAATCCCAGCCTCAAAGGTCCTGAGCCTGTGTCAGGACCCATGCCAGCTTCTCCCCTGGGAGCACACTGCCGAGGTGAACAGTGCTTCCAGCGTGCGAAGCCCTGACCCCGATTTTGGGGTATGTGAGCAGAGCTAGGATGTGCAGGCCGTGTGCACAAGGCCCCTCACAGCTCGAGGTGGAAAAGAAGAGGGCAGGCCAGGGGCTCAGACCAGCTCACTCAGCGCCACCATGTTCCAGCACGAACTCCACAGGGGCCAAGAATTCTAAATTTGACCAGATTGGTAAGAAGGTGTATTTGTCAAGGCAGGATGATAGAACGTATTTACTTAACAGTCGCTGGTTTCGTTCATAACTTTAAAAGTTTTAGACATTTGGAATGTGGGCCTCCATTGTGTTCTTTTGTCTTGGCCCCACAAACAGGAGAGGAGGACTTATGCTGGACATGGGTCAAAACTGGAGCCGAGTGTCTGGCAGTCAGCGTGGAGCGGGGATTTGAAGCTGAAGGAGAGGCAGGGAAGTGTAAAGAGTCACATCCTACATCCAGACTGCCAGCTTTGAATCCCTTATCAGTAACCCACTAGCTGAAGAACTTTAGACTCTCTTTCTGCACCTCGATTTTCTCCTCTGTAAAGTGGGGATGTTGATAGCACTTGCTTCACAGGATGGTTTCGGGGAAAAAATGAGCTCGTCCATGTAAAGTGCTTAGAACAGCCTGGGCAGAGAGTAAGCTCTCAGAACCCCGGGGGTAGCTAGATTACCTGGGGAAGGAATAGAGCCTGAACAGAAGTCTAGGAGGACCTTGGGAACAAAGTCTAGAGACACAGAGAGGGTGGAGAGCGCGTCCCAGCACCCAACAGGCCGGGCAGGTGGTAAGTGCAGGAAATGTGGATGGATCTGAAAAGGATGCTGGAGAGGAAATTGAGACAGCGCTCTTCCCACGTGAAATGCACCAGAGAGGGCAGATGGTGGAGAGAGCGCATTGGACTCAGAGTCAGGAAATACCTTTAAAAGAAGTTTCAATCCACAGGAAGTCAGATTGCAGTCAACTGAAGAATGAGTGGGCAGATATTCCTCTTTTTAGTTGAGCTTAGTAACTCCAGTGGAAACTACTCTTTGCAGAAATTAGACTGTTTAGAGAATGAAAGATAAAACAGTAGCTTGAGGGGCATTCACGGTTGAAAGAGAGTTCTTTTCTGTTGGAGGAAACATGGGCAGACTTGTTGCTAAGAGAAAGAAAGCAGTGGAGAGGAAGAGCTGATTAATGGAGAAAGAATTTAGGAGAATAGGAGGAGAAGAAGTCAAGAGGAAAAGCCACAGGGGTCAGTCTTACAAAACAACATTCTGCCTGAGGTGAAAGGAAACAGGATAATCGATAAGAACACAGAGACATTTTGAGGGGTGATGAGTTGAAGAAGCTCTTGAAGTTTACGTGGGGGATCTTTAATTTCCAGGGGAGCAAGCGAACGTAGCTGACTGGGGAGCATCTTCCTTACCCGCTGTGGCAGGTGTGGTAAGTTGCCTCACTCAGCGGGCCCCTGGCCAGCTTATCGTCCTATACAGAGCGGTGGTTGGCAGGCTATGTGCAGCTCATGGGCCAAATTTAGCCTACTGCCTGTTTTCCTGTGGCCTGTGAGCTAGAAACGGTTTTCGCATTTTTTTATTGTAGTAAAATATACATAACATAAAATTTACCATTTTAATCATTTTTAAATATACATTTCAGTGGCATTAAGTACATTCATAATGTTGTACAACTGTTACCCCTATCCATGTCTAGGATTTTTTCAACATCCCAAACAGAAGTTCTGTACCCACTAAACAATAACTCCCCAGGTGCCTCTTATCCAAGTCCCTGGCAACCTCTATTCTGCTTTGTCTGTGAATGCTCCTATTGTAGGTGTCTCATAGAAGTAGAATCATAAAATCTTTGTCCTGTTGGTCTGGCTTACTTCACTTAACATGTTTTCAAAGTTCATCCATATTTAATAGCATGTATCAGAATTTCATTCCTTTTCATGGTAAATAATATTCCAGTGTATGTATATACCATATTTTGTTTATCCATTCGTCCGTTGAAGAACATTTGGGTTGTTTCCACCTTTTGGCTATGGCGAAAAACGCTGCTATGACCACTGGTGTGCAAGTATCTGCTGGAGTCCGTGCTTTCAGTTCTTTCGGGTGCACACCCAGGAGTGGAATTGCTGGATCACGTGGTAATTCTATGTTTAACTTTTTGAGGAACCACTAAACTGTTTTCCATACTTTGCACCATTTTCCTGTCCCAGCTGTCACAAGGCTTCTGACTTCCCCCCATTCTCAACACTTGTTTTTTGTTTTCTATAGTAACCATCCCAATAGTATCTCTTTGTGGCTTTGATACGCATTTCCCCAAAGGCTGCTGATGTTGAGCACCTTTTCATGGGCTTATTGGCTATTTGTATATTTTCTTTGGAAAAGTGTCTCTTCACGTCTTTTGTCCATTTTTGAATTGGGCTGTTTTGTTGTCGTTGTTGAGTTTTAGCAATTCTTTATATATTCTAGATATTAAAGATGTGTGATTTGCAAATATTTTCTCCTGTCTGTGGGTTGCCTTTTTGCTGTGTTCACGGTGTCCTTTTGCACAAAAGTTCTTAATTTTGATGAAATCCACTTCATCGATTTTTTTCCTTTGTTGCTGGTGCTTTTGGTGTTATATCCAACAAATCATTACCAAACCCAAGTCATGAGACTGCTTATGTTTTCTTCTAAGGGGTCTATGTTTTAGCTCTTACATTTAAATTGCACCCATTTTGAGGTAGTTTTGTATATGCTGTAAGGTAAGGGTCCAGCTTCATTCTCTGGCATGTGGAGAGCCTTTTTCCTGGCACCCCTGGTTGAAAAGGCTGTCCTTTTCCCCACCGAACGGTCCTGATACTCTTACTGAAAATCAGTTGATCACGTATGTGAGGGTTTATTTCTGGACTCTTCACATTTTTAGATAGTTGGAAAAAATTTTTAAAAACGTAATATTTTGTGACATGTGAAGATTTTATGAAATTCAAATTTCAGTGCCCATGAAGAATGTTTTCTTCAAGCACATCCTTGCCCATGGGGTTCTGTGTCGTCTACGCTTGCTCTTCCTTTATAACCGCAGAGCTAAATAGTTGTGACAGGGACCATATTTCTGCAAATCCCAAAATATTTACTATCTGGCCCTTTAAAGAAAATGTTTGCCAACCTCTGTTATAGATACAGGATGAAAAGCTATAAAATGTATTTCCCACACTCTCCCACAGCGAGGAGGCAGACAAGGGACCCAGTTTCTACAAATCAGATTTACTCACACAGATTTGCATGAGGAAGTGACTCACAGAGGCAGCCACACGCAGGGAGATTACATTTTCTGGTAAGTAAAGGAGTGGGGCATCCAGCCCTTCCTGGGAAGTTGGTGGAGGGTCTGGCATCTGATTCCTAGCATCATGAATGCTAAGCGGCTGAAGATGGCCGTGATGGTGCCCCACCAGGAAGGTCCTGTGGTGTGTTGCGGTGCTTTTCTTGGCCTCGTTGTTTCTAACTGTATAGCATCAAATCCCAGTTCTCTGTCCACTCGGGAGAATCTGTGAGCTATCTAATATTTCTTTAACAAATCTCTTCCTGCTTCAACAGCGAGAGGGACCTCTGTTGTCTGCAATCAGGAACCCTGCTGACAGTCAGTAGACAATTATGTTATGCTCAGTAATACTTCCTGAAAAGGGAGTGTTTGGTGAGAAACTCTTACTTCTAATTATGACTTTTCTACCAACTTTTATTGCCTATAACCTTCCAAGATCTGTAAAACTGGTTTAATAGAATTTACAAACCACAAGGAGGATATAACGGAGATTAGCCAAGGAATAGACACAAAAAAGTAAGACTCTTAGTGAGAAACCGTAATTAAAATGGCATATTTAATTGTAGGAACGCCACTCCCCAGACACTTTGATTTCATTGCCACTGAAGGAAGAAGAGATACATTTATGAAAAGGGAGCAAAGAGAAGTGCGTGCCAGGACTCTAGCTCGGCCGTCCTGGGAGTATCTCCAGCGAAGGAAGATGGTTTCTCACAGAGTGGACACGGCTTGGAGGTGATGGAGCCGAGCAGGGCGGGACCGAGGTAGCGGTCCAGACCAGACGGAACCATTCCGAATTCTAATCTCAGTTGTTCCTCTTCATTCAGACCTGCTGCCGTTTCTTCCAGCCAATGAACACACTCTTGAAAAACAAAGTGCTCACACTAGAATACGTGTTGTATTGTTATTTGTATATGCTCTCTATTTTCCCACACAGCCGTGTGGGTGAGCGATGGCGACATCACCACAAAAACAGAACTCCTTCCATGAACTCGGCTGCAGGAATGCGCACGATCTTCAGACCCATGCTTCCTTTCCTACGTGATCGATCTCTCTGTTTTTAGAGATTTTCAATTGTTCTTCCTAATTTGAACATACTGGTCCTATCGAGAGAATATTTCTTTCCCATGTTCACCTCTCCCATAAAAAGGAAAAATTTCTAGTCTTACTCCCTGTGATAAAAACTGGGATAGAGAAATGAAGAAAGTAATTTAAAATGGAATAAAGTAAAAAACACAGACACATCCTAAAAGCTGCCAAGATGATTCTTGAAGAAATCAGAATAGATGGAGCAGTAAGAGAGAAGGTAGGTAAGCCAGCACTAAGTGACGGTGATAGGGGAAGATAAAAGGTCTCACCAGAGAAAGCACTCTCCGGCCGAGGTCAGAGGGGGTTCACTCTTGAAGTCCACGCCCAGTGACCGCATCACTGGACCCTCACCTTTCATAGGCAAAGAATGGCCTGAGCAGTTCCGGTGCCACAACCAGCCAATGACAAGCAACATCAGACAGCTGGGAGATAAGTAACTGCTCGCCCTTCATTTTCAACCTACAATTAGACAATTGTGGGTGCAATTATCTGTGTGCGCAGTTTTGTAACAACAGATAATTGTGGCTAAGGAACTACCTGCATCCTGAAAGGCCCCTTGTAACAAGTTCGTCTTTAAAATCTAAGCCAGTATCTAATTTATTAGTGCAAAGACACCCATGACTTCATCTAATTACGTTTTTATACTTTAACGAGAGCTTTCCCTAGCCCATTTGTGGGCCTCACTGCAGCATCACCAACTGGTACAGTCGTCATTAAACTGTCAGTGAGAAATGCCACGTCAACGATGGACGAGCCACGGATCCTATCCAGACCACACTGGTACTCGACAGCCAGCACAGAAGAGGCGCAAATGAAGGACCCAAACTTGAGTCTAATAACGTGCTTCCTGCTTGGAATATAAAGAAATAGTCCAAAGGCGCCACGTCCAGCAATGCCTGGCACGTGGAAGGTGACAAATAACAATGGCAAGTAATAGGATATATTGGAGTCTATGAGGAAGCCTATGGTGTAAACCTAATTCAGCCTGACCTTGTCTTTCCAAAAGGGCCTGACCGTGGCCATTGAGCATGCATTGTGTATCTGCTTTAGATATTCCCTATGGCAAGAACAAAGGCCCTTGAGATAAAGGTGCAACTTCCCTCCCCCTCCCAACATTGGCTTTTCCTTAAGGATTAAGCATCTTTCCTTAGGCTAGGAACTGATTGCTGCGCTCACCTGTGACCACCCAGCTGGAAACAATAGACTTGCCTCCTGCCACACCCACTGAGAGAGCAGACCCACTACCTGCTGTGTCCATCAAGGGCTGTGCCAACAGGGCAATCTTGTGACTATTGTGGGAGGGACATTTCAATCATATGTGAAACGTCCTGTATGGGGTTATATAACCACTCTGTACACCTCACTTCTTTGGTGCCCTTTCTTCCTTCGGGAAGAAAGGCCCCGGGCCATGGTCCTCAGATTTTAGCTCAGAATAAACTCACCCAAATTTTCATTTATAGATTGGTTATGGATTATTTTCGTCGACAAAGGCACACAGGAGTGCTTCCCGAATTGCCACTGTGTGAGAAGTCTCCCCCGCACCCCACGCAGTCAGGCCGGCCCTGCTGCAGCCCTCAGGAGCTGTGCTGTTTGTCCCTCTCCCCGCGCTTAGGGGCTGGTGGAGGAGAAGCCATGTTGCTGTCATCTTTTCTTCTCCTCAGCGTGTCTCGGTTCTGGTGGCAGAAAACGAACTCAAGTTAGCTGAAGTCAAACAAAACAAAAGGACCGGATGACATCTGGGGTTCTCTTTCTGCCCTCGGTCTCCTCAGTAAAGCCGCCTCGGCCCTCCGTGGCTTCAGCACTGGCCTATCCTCTCTCCTGTAGGTGGGTGTCCTCGGTGTGCGAGGCAGATCACTGGTGGCTCTTCAGCCTGACTGCCAAGGCCTGAATCGGCTGTGACACTTACCTAGTGTTGACGAAAATAATCCATAACCAATCTATAAGTGAAAATTTGGGATGAGTTTATTCTGAGCTAAAATGTGAGGACCATGGCCTGGGGCCTTTCTTCCCAAAGGAAGAAAAGGCATCGAAGAAGTGGGGTGAACAGAGTGGTTATATGGGTTGGGAAACACCCAAACAGGGTGTTTCACATAGGATTGAAATGTCCCTTTTACAATAGTCACAAGACTGCTCTGTCGGCACAGCGATTGATGGAAACAGCAGGTAGGTCTGCTGTCTCGGTGGACACAGCAGGGTGGCAGGTCTGTTGTCTGGAGCTGGGTGGTCACAGGTGAGCTGGATGGTTAAAGGTGAGCGCAGCCATCGGTTCCTAGCCTAGGGAGAGATGCTTATGCTTAAGGAAATGCCAATGTGGGGGCAAGTTGCACCTTTATCTTAAGGCCATTTCTTCTTGCCGTAGGAAATGTTTAAAGCAGATATACAAAGCACGCTCAACGGCCACGGTCAGGCCCTTTTGGAAAAAACAAAGTCAGGCCGAATTAGGTTTATACCAAATGGCTTCCTCATAGACTCCAATATATCCTATTGCTTGCCATTTCTATTCATCACTAGAAAAGCTACTTAGCTGCCTTGAGTCTTAGTTTCCATATCAGTAAAATGGAGAAAATAATAATAATACTGGTAAAGAAAAAAAAAAAGAAAGGAAGAAAGAATAGGCCCCTAGTGGCCCCCATGACAGCAAAGTGGGACTGAATTACAGCCCCGCTGCGCCCGGGGAGGTGACCTTCAAACTGTCGCCTGAAATTTCCCAGAAAAGAAGATGCCTTGGCCTAAAAACAATCCTTTCTTTTCTTTTGCTAGTGACTTCCCGGCCCCACCCTCCTTCTTATAAAATGTCCCATTTTGTAGGACCCCTTGGACGTCCGCCCTTCTCTTTGCTGGATGGCCGGGATGCTGTCTGGTTCATGAATTGCTTAACGAAGACCATTAGATCCTCAATTTACTCGGTTGGATTTTTTTAACAATACCTACCTCATTAGATGATTGTAAAGATTAAATGAGATGATGTGTGTAAGGACTCAGCACAGTGCCTGACACACAGAATGTGCTCAGTAAGTGTGAGCTTTGTTAATATTGGTCTTTCTAAGGAGGAGACAGGGAGGTAGATGGGTCTGACTACAGACAATTCTAGACGGATAACATCCCAGCTTAGTGACCCCAAAAGAAAGAGGGAACATTTACATGCCAGTATGGATAACAATTCCCCAGGATAAACAAATTCGGGGAAGGACTTGGATCAGCTAAGACCCCTAGTGTTCACTGTGTGCCAGCACCATGATAGGTGCTCTGCACACGTTGTCTGTCTGTGCATCGTCATAACGAATTTCAGCACAACTCTATGAGGTAAGTGCTGTTTTCGTCCTCATTTTACAGATGAGCAAACCAAGGCTGAGGGAAGTTTCGTACTGGGGGTGCAAAGACTGGCCACCTTCTTCTGTGAACTGGATAGGAAATGTTTGAGGCTCTGCAGGTGGTATAGTCCCAGCCACAACCACTTAAGTCCACGTCATAGTGAGAAGGCAGCAGCAGACAGTATGGGAGCAAATGCACCTGGCTGTATTTTCACACAACTTTCTTTGTGGGTACCGAAATGTAAATTTTGCATAATTTTCACGTGTCACAAAATACTCTTCTTCTTTTGATTTTTTCCAATCCTTCTAAAATATAAAAGCCATTCTGAGCTCAGGGGCTATATGAAAATAGGCAGCAGACTGGACTTGCCCTGGTCTCTTGTTTGAGCCCCTGGTTTGGTTGTCTTCCAAGGCCACATAGCTGAAAATGGCGGACCCAGCCTTAGTCCAGGGGACGGAGCTCCAGAGTCTGCACCTTTAACCACGGCTGCCTCTCAGTTTGTAAAATGCATTATTGTTGAAGAATTGACTCAACAAGACTGAAGAAACATTTAAGACTTTGAAATAAGCAAAAGGGACTACTGGACATGCTTTCAGTGGAATACGGGAAGAGACCAAGGGATACTCTTTCCGCAGAATGCTGGAGCTTCCAGAAACTATCTTTGTTCTGACCAGATTATTTACAACCCTGTAAGTTACAGAAAACTGAAGCGGTACAAGTATTTTTTGTCTATAGATCTGCAAATAAATTCTATCCAGTGGTGGAGGGACAAAAGCCTATTCTGCATCTATTTGCAAATTCATTCCAATATTCCTGATCTGGATTCTTCTTTGAACCATTTGTAACCTCTGCCTGATTCCTTCAGTAAATGATGAGTTAAATAGAAGCTTTAATATATGTTCTTGTTTTTTTTTTTTTAAAAGATTGGCACCTGAGCTAACAACTGTTGCCGATCTTTTTTTTTTCTGTTTTATCTCCCAAAATCCCCGTGGTACATAGTTGTATACATTAGTTGCAGGTCCTTCTAGTTGTGGCATGTGGGATGCCACCTCAACGTGGCCTGATGAGCAGTACCATGTCTGCACCCAGGACCCAAACCGGCAAAACCCTGGGCCGCCGCAGCGGAGCGTGCAAACCACTTGGCCATGAGGCCGGCCCCTATATGTTCATTTTATATCTGAAAAGCAGTCATCATTTTATCTTTTTTTGAAAATTGTCCTTTTTAAGATAAAGCTGGAAATTTTAGCTAAATAATATTATCAGTATTCTCGTATGTGTTCATGATGTTACGCAGTCCATTTATGGCCAGGCAGCTCTACTTATTAAAAACATATTTCATCTATTAAGTCAAAACTGGCAAACCTATAATTTCACCTCTTTGTCCTATTTTTGCCCCAAGAGCTGAATAGAATAATCCTAAAGATCTGTCTTTTTCAAATATTTAAAGACGTGTGCATTTGGGCTCCTATGCCCATTTCTCTGCTTCCAGCTTTCTCCCCCGACAGACCTTCCTTCCATGACCGACTCATTTAGTCCATTTGCTCCTTTCTGGTTGCCACCTCTCGTTATTCAAAAAGAAATTTCTTTTGCTAGAAAGACTGCAGAATTAGGAAAATGTTTTCCATGCCACCCTCTCCTGACAATACATGTGCACGCACACACACTCTCACTCATGCACTCTTAGAGAATTTCAGTTTTAGGCACTATAGGGACAATGATTAAAAAGCAAAATTCAGGACATATCAGAAACACAAGTCTTATGTCACACCCATTCCTGCTGTTTCTGGGCTGTAGCACACCCTCCTAGTTTGCTACTTCTTGTCCTTCAATGAGTCAATTAGTCCCACCCAGCATGCATGGATGAGCAGCTAGGCCAAGCCAATCAGATTGTCTGCCAAGGGAGTCTGGGGTGGCACCAACCTAGGTCTGCTGAAATGTTTTGTTTTACCAGAATCTTCCTCCAGGTATGGGGCACCCCCAAGAGAAGAGGTTCTTATTTCTCACCCCTCTGCCCCTAAATGCATTCTGTAGGTTTCTGAATAGTCACCTCCATCCTGAATAGTCAGCTCTTTGGGCTTACCTAGAATTTTCTCTGATTCCTTTTCTAGCCTTCAGCAGTGGTTTTCAAAGAGTGGTCCCAGGACCAGCAGCATTGGCATCACTTCTTAGAAATGCAAATTCTCAAGCCCACCCCCAACCTGCTGAAACCAGAGGCCAACTTACTTTGACTATACTCAGTTAGCTGTTGTTTGCAAAAATAGTTAGATAATGTACTCCTAAAGCCCAGATAAAGATAACATCTCTGATGCTGGGGTCGCTGTGGTAATGGGTGAGGTGCCTAAGTTTTTCAGGAACAGAGAGTTGACTCCTTGTCCGTTCAGGCCAATTGAGCCCACCTCCTCATCCACTGACTGATCCTTTGATGTCAAGGAGCTGAAAACTCTACCCTCAGATCTTGGTAATGCCGCCGTTTTGTGAACATGCGTCCTATGGAGAGCCATGAAGCTTGACTAAGCTTACGTGGATGTGGGGGACAGGTCTTGGCCACACCAGGATATGTCTCTTTGGCATGGGGATTATTTGGGACAGGAAAGGAGGCTCTGAGGAGTGGAACTTGCTTGCCTTTTGTTAAGAGACATTTACATTGTAAAGGAGACCTCCATCTGTAAAGGTCCCTCCCTCTCTGTACCAGGAAGAAGAAAGGGGATGACCTTATCTCTAGAAACTCTTAATCAACGCCAAAGGCAAGGACTGAAATCTGCATAATAATCTTATTCCTGTTTCTGGTAACCTCCTGTAACTGACTCCCTCCACCCCCAACATCCTCCTTTGTCTTTAGCTGAATGTGATATTTAAGGTGGGGGCTTCAGCCATTTTGGCTAGTTGTTCAGCTTGCCTGAGCCATGTAGACATGTTATAAAGCTTTGTTTAGTTTTCTCCTGCTATTCTGTCTCATGTGAATTTAATTCGTTCTCCAGCCAGGTGAACCCAGAGAGGGTAAAGGAAATGTCTTCCTCCCCTGCATGGATCACCCATTACCTCACTTCTCCTCACCTCCAATCATCTATTCCCACTTCACAGCACCCCCCCCCCCATCCCATAAATATCCCCAATCCCCATTTTGGGGGGAGACGGATTTGAGATTGGTTCTCCCACCTCCTCGCTTGGCTGCCTTGTGATTAAATCCTTTCTCTTTGCAAACTTATTGTCCTGGTTATTGGCATAATTGTGCAGCAGGCAAAATGAACCTGGTTGGGTAAAACCGCCATCCGTGTTTTAACAATCTTTCCGGGTAATTCTAATGCAAGTTCCAGTTTGAGAACTGATGAGGATTTTTAGGCTGGTTAATTTTAAAACGGTTTATGATGAGGATTTTAGGCTGGTTAATTTTAAAAAACTGCAGATGAGAAGCAAGCTCCGAGGATTGGAATTTGCTTGCTCTTTGAGAGATATTTGCATTTGTGAAGGAAGAGAGATGACCTTGTCCCTAGAAACTCTTAATGGGGAAGGCAAGAACTTAAGTTGGTTGCTGTCTGGCAATCTCATGTAACTGATTTAGGGGGGTGGCTTCTAACCTTTCTAACCTTTACTTAATCCGATTTGACTCTTGTCTAAAAGTCATGGGATCACCCAATGACCAGACCCCACCTGCACTGATACCATTTTAACTTTTTTTCATGTTCTTTCCTTTGTCTTGTAAAGAGATGACTCACATACCCATGCCTTATAAAATTAGCCCTAACCCTCAACTCGGGGCAGCAGCGGCGGCTCTGCCTGCCCATGGGTCCTGTCCCCATGCCAGCAGAGGCAGCAGAAGCGGCAGCAGCAGAAGCTCTGACTGCCCATGGGTACTGTCCCCATGCCAGCAGGGGCAGCAGAAGCGGCAGCAGCAGAAGCTCTGACTGCCCATGGGTCCTGTCCCCATGCTATTCTATTCTCTAAATAAAAGAGCACTACTGCCAGATCTTAAGAGTCTAAGAAATCTTTCTTTTGATTCCTCTGCTCACCTACCCCGCATCAAGAACCACCAGCCTACAGCATCTTCACTAGCAGGGGTGAGGTCTGAGTCCACTCCGTGGCACAATCCTGAACTGGTGTCTGGGCCATTGGTCACAATGATGATCATGTGGCCACTTGTCAGAAATGGCCATCTGAAGCCTGTCAGTCTCTCCTCTGCTTTTATTCCTGGCCAACTTTTCCACTTTTTCTGCTTATAAGCAGGGTGCTGACTGGACTGCTCATCAGGCTCCTCCTGGTCTGAGGATGATCGCACCTCAGGCAGAGAGCAGAGGCAATGCATCCTCGTCCCCTGCAGAAGGGCGGCCTTCCTGAGCCTGAGCTCTGATGCTCCAGCCCTCACATCCTGAAAGACATGCTCTCCCAACCGTGTCCTTGTGATATCGTGAGATAATAAGAAATATTTTTGGTCTTCCTCTCCAGTTCCTGGCACAGAGCTCCTAAAACCCTTGTAATTTCCTAAGTTATCAGAGTTGAAAGGAATGTCTTTTGTTATAAGATTTAGTTTTTGTCCCCAGTTCCTGAAATAGCTCTGGAGCATGAAGGTGAAAGGAGCATCTTCTGTTATTCATAACAAGCTCCTTTCAAGCACACCTGAGTGTATGCTAATGCTAATGAGGTGACTTTTGGACCGCACTAAGGATGGGGCTGTTTGCCGGGGAACCAACCTGTGATTAGAGGGTTGGAACTTTCAGCCCCCACCCCCATTTCCACTCCAGGGAGGGGAGAGGGGCTGGAGATGGAGTTTATCACTAACGGCCAATGATTTAATCAATCCTGCCTGCCTAATGAAGCCTCCATAAAAGTCCTAACCGAAGGGGTTCAGAAGGCCTCCATGTTGGTGAACACGTCCAGATGCCGGCAGGGTGGTACACCCAGACAGGGCTTGGGACCTCCGTGCCCCTGCACACCTTGTCCTCTGCATCTCTTCCATCCTGCTGTTCCTGAGTCGTATCCTTTATTATAAACTGGTAAATGTAAGTGTTTCCCTGAATTCTGTGAGCTACTAGCAAATTACCGAAACTGAGGAGGGGGTCCTGGGAACCACCGATTTGTAGCCAAGCAGGACAGAAGTTGTGGGTAACTTGGGGATTGCCTACTTGGGAGTGGCACCTGAAGTAGGGACAGTTTTGTGGGGCTTAGCCTTGAACCCAGGGAGTCTGACACTATCTCCAGGCAGATGGTGTCAGAATTGACATGAATTATAGGACACTGGGTTGGTGTCCACAGAGAACTGGAGGATAGCTTGGAGTGGAAAACCCACACACTTGGTGTCATACGTGTTGTGAATTATTCCTGCTTCCCTTCTTCAACCCTACAAAATAGGGGTGGGCCTCCAGGCTGGTCCTTTAGATGCAGACCAAACAGGAGCAGACTTCTTACATGCTTCTGTATGTTCTGCCTTCCATACAGTGTACACAGATTTTATTTTTAGCGGGGGCGGGGGGGAACTATTTTTCTTTAAAAAAACAAAAATAAAATTGTGACAAGACAATGATCCCAGTTTTGCAAAAAAAAAAAACCAGTGTTTGTGTGTGTGTAAGATGACAACGGCATTGTGGTCATTACCGGTGATAGGATTACAGGTGATTTTTAATGGTTTATTTGCCTTTTCATCACTTTCCAATTTTTTACAGAAGTAAATAAATAAAAAAGAATACATCATGCAGAACATCTTGGCAACACCAGCCCGGGGAAAAGAGAGTCAAAGCTGCAGTCTCAGCTGTGTTTCTGAGGTTGTGCCCACCCATCCCACGATAGGGACCCCTGCTCTTCTGAAATCCCTCCCAAGTTCGGAGGGTCACCTTTGCTGGCCTGCGCATCCTCTCAGCCTTGGCATGAAAGTCCACTCTTCACTGGTGAAGGCAGAGCTCCTGATGCCAGATGAAACCTCATTTCCTTCTTCCTCCATCCACTTGCTCTCTGGACTCCCTGTACCGTGTGTCTCTTGTTGGCGCTGGGTCAACACAGGAGCCTGTGAATGCCTCTTTGGAGAGAAGAAAGTGAGCTGCTCCCTTTGTCCAGCCACTTGGAGGAACCCCAGCAGAGTGGCCAGTCTCCTCCAGTAGCTTATGGAGATGCTAATGCACCTGTTTTTGTTTCTACCTTCTCTCCCCAGGACTCTCTCAACATTCCCTGGTGAAAAGAGAGCTTGATATGTGGTCCCTCTGCCTGACTTCACTGAGTCCTTCCTACTGAGCTTCTCTGGTGGGAACTCCCCACCAACCTCCAGATAGGCCCATGTGTCTGACTTCCCCTCGAGATGGGGACCCCTGCTACACGGTAACTAACATACAGATAGAGCATAATCCATGCTATATTTTTAATTATATCCTTTAATTAAACCCTAAACTTATTTTTTTTAAAGATTGGCCCTGAGCTAATATGTGTTGCCAATCTTTTTTTTTTTTTTTTTTTACTTCTTTCCGTCAAGGTCCCCCAGTACATATTTGTATATTCTAGTTGTGGGTCCTTCTAGTTCCTCTATGTGGGACGCTGCCTCAGCATGGCCTGATGAACAGTGCTAGGTCCGCGCCCAGGATCCAAACTGGCGAAACCCTGGACTGAAGCGGCGCACGCAAACCTAACCACCTGCCTACAGGGCCAGCCCCAACCCTAAACTCTTCAACTGTACCCTCAAGTAATGCGATTTCAAGACGCTTCAGTTCTCAGTCATCCTTTCAGGACACTTTATAGTGTGTCAGTTGTTCAAGAGAGCGTTATTCTGACACTCGCTACAATGGTAAGGAAGACTTAGTCAAGACTGTTGCAACAGAGGTGCTGCAACGGGGAGAGAGACTCAGCTCAACTCCAAAGACAGCCAAGACAGCTGGGGGTGCCCAGCAGACGGGCCAAGTGAGGGCAGTGGAAGGAAAAGTAGTAAGAAGAGACATCAGGCCTGGGAGGATTCCTGCTAAACTGACTTGGCAGGATTCTGGCGATAACAGGGCTTGGTACGTCAAAGATAGGATAGGGCCAAGGTCAAGGCCTAGTTGGAAAGAGAGCTCAGAGGAGCCTGACTAAAGTTTAATCAAGGAGGGAATCTTTGCCACAATATTGCACGTTCTAAAATGTGGCTCTTGGAGCTGAGCAATGTAACACAGAGGCGATCTGGCCAATGCAGGGTCTAGAAGAGTGATGTCTGTTCTTGATGTGGATGCTAAATTCCTCTAGCATTGAAGGTTGACATCAGCTTGCACAGAACCCCATGATATGGTTGGCTCACAATTAAGATTATAGGCAGCTAAAACATGGGTGTTTACTCACAAGAACTCTCCCTTTCCTATCTACCCATCATCTTGCTACCCAAATTATCTTCCCCAAATGCAGACCTGAGCAACCGCCAATTGTCTATCAGATAAAAACCTTAGCACAGCACGTAAGCCCATCACAATGAAGTTGATTAGTTAGAGTGAATTCCCCCAAATTTGAGAATCTCAGGGTCTAATCCAACTGTCTTCCCTGAGGCAGAGTCCTGGGGAGGTGTATTAGTCAGGATTCTCCAGAGAAACAGAACCAATAGTATATATCGATGTCTAGAAGAGATTTCTTATAGGAACTGGTTCACAAGGTGATGCAGGCCCAGAAGCCCCATGACCCGCTGTCTGTAAGCTGGAGAACCAGGGAGCTGGTGGTGTGATTCAGTCTGAGTCCAAAGGTCTGAGAACCAGGGAGCTGACGGTGTAAATCCTGATCTGTGTCCAAAAGCCCAAGAACCAGGAGCACCAGTGTCCTAAAGCGGAAGATGGATGTCCCAGCTCAAGCAGAGAAAGTAAATTCATCCTCTCTCTGCCTCTTTTCTTCTAGTCAGTCCCTCAAGGGATTGGAGAATGCCCACCCACATTGGGGAGAGCCATCTGCTTTACTAAATTCACGTCTTCAGAAGCTAATCTCTTCCAGAAACACTCTCACAGACACACCCAGAAATAATGTTTTACCAGCTCTCTGGGCGTCCCTGAGCCCAGTCAAGCTGACACATAAAATTAACCATTGCAGGAGGGGGGACGCCTGAGGTAGTGTGAGGGCGGTGGGCTCCTACCCAAGGTCCCAGAGAAATCAGGGCACAGATGCCAAGAGCTGAGTCCTGGAGGGTTGCTGAGATCAAAACCAGCAAGCGAGCCCCGGGTGATGGTGGGTGCTGGGCAGAGAGGAGAAGCTGAAACACCAGCTCCCAATGAAGGAGGTTTCAAGGAAGCAGGGGGAGGCAAAGAGTCCCGCTCAAGGCAGGCAGGGGTAGGCGAGGGTTCTGGGCAAATTCTAGAGCTGGAGTCTAGCTCCTGCAAAGGTTTCCCCCAGATTTAAGCATGGGTCTCTGCGCACGGGACAGGTTTAGTCACAGGGGCTGGAATCGTTCTGACAGAAAGAAATTTTGGATTTTTGAGACTGTAAGGCCGGGCACCTGACTTAGAACAGGGAGAGCGAGGAGGTTTTATCTCCTGTGTCAACTCTGGCAGATCATTGGCTGACTGAGCACTGAGCTGAGAAGGATTCTGAAGACGCATTTAAACTCAACAGAACAGTATGTCCAAATGCATCAGTGACACCTGCCAATATCTGAGCGGAAGCGTGGAGTGACCTGGGAGCCATACATCACTATTGCTGTCACTAGGCAGCCCTGGAGGGGCCCAACCACAAAGATCAGCTGGCACGTCTGCCCTAGGGCCTCATGCCCATGAATTTCTAATATTCACCCCCAATATAAGTTTTATTTTATATCCATCAGCTTTTCTTTTGCTCTTATACATATTTATTTCTTCTATAATTTGGTATAAACGTTCCAAAAGTTTCTCCACTTGTGGCACTTTGAGTGTCTGGGTAGGTTTTCCAGTGTCCTTCGGCCAAAACAAATACCTAGTGCTTCCATTTATTAATTAGTTCTAAACAAGTGACAGGAGATTTTCACATATTGAGGTATATGGGGTAGTTAATCCAAGTTCAAAACCCATTCACTTGAACTAAAAAGCCTGACTTATGGCCTTGCAAACATACATTGTACATCTGCTTAACCACGAAAGTGAAGAAGGCGCTCTCTCAAGATAAGAACGCATACTTCCCCTCCTGGCCCTGCTGGTAAGGCCGGGATGAGCTCCTTTCCCGACATCAGGGTCACGTAGACCTGCTAATTTTCAACTGAACACCTCTTTGAAAATGTATCCTCGTGCATTTAATGTCTTCTTTATTCTAAAAAGATATAAGACTACTCAAACCCATGCTTCTCCGAACGCTTTCTAAGGCCTTCCCGGGTTATAATCCTCTCTCTAGCTCAGGTAAACTCACTCAATTCTCTGATCTCGAGAGTGTTTATTGGTTATTTTGCGTCAACACAACTTAATAAATATTTATGTCCGAACAACTTCGGAGCTGTTTGAAAAAAATGTACATATAAATTGAAAGGGAAAACAATAATTTTATTTCATTCTTAAATAACCAAAATTACTTCTTAATGGCTACGTAGCTTGTTGGGCACTGCATGGTTGCTCAAACTTTGTGATCAGACTTGTTAAAAATGATTAAAGAAGAGGAGTTAGGTGACAGAACTTGAACACTCCACGAAGCTCCGGCGCAGTTTCCATTCCCAAGGGCCTGGCGAGTGGCAGAATGGCGCGGAAGGCAGGGAGCTTTAAGATTGAGGAGCAAGGAAGAGAAAATAAACAAGAACAAGGAAATAAGTATGATACCGACCCTGGGTTTGTAGGCTCTCTGTGCAACAGAAACTGACCAGAGGCACAGCCAAAGTTTGGCAAGGCTTCACTGGGGCTCATGCTAGAGCACGAGGGGCACAGCACAGGGGGGTCGGCCCTGGAAGAAAGGCGTCCCGAGGGTTTTATGGGGTGAGGGAGCGGACTGGCATCCCGAGTCCCCTCTTCTGGAGGTGTTCTGCTTCGCTCTTCCCAGTGGGGTCGACTTCTCATGCCCCGTGGGGGCTGTGGTCCCCACCCCCGCCCAGCAGGTCCAACCCGGTGGTGTCGCACACTCCGCTGCCCCAGGAGGGTCCGGTGTGGTCCTCCGAGCCATTGTGCACGTGTGGGGGTGGGTCGCCTGCCTGGGGGCGGTTTTGTGGTTGGAAGGTTGCTTATCTTGACTTAGAAAGTAGCTGGGCTGAGAGGTGCCAGACCTGGTGGCTACAGGTGAAGGGCAGAGGCCATCCCTATTCTGTCTCAAGTATAGAGCCCAGAGTGGGCCTGGCCTTGGGGACCGGCTGACTAGATATCCTGCGTTTGTGGTCAAGCAGAGCATCTGCAGGGACACGAAAGTCATCCAGATTTTGTTTGGCTGACTTGGCTTCCCGCCCCCCACCATGGGCAGGAGCGGCTCCATCTCGGGCCTGGACGGTTATTTCAGCAGACTGGACTGACAAATAGAAATGGCAAGCAATAGGATATATTGGAGTCTATGACAAAGCCTTTTGGTATAAACCTAATTCGGCCAGACTTTGTTTTTCCAAAAGGGCCTGACATGGCCTTTGAGCATGCATCGTATATCTGCTTTAAACATTTCCCATGGCAAGAACAAATGGCCTTAAGATAAAGGTGCAACTTCCCCCGACACTGACATTTCCTTAAGGATAAGCATCTATCCCTAGGCTAGGAACTGATGGCTGCGCTCACCTTTGACCACCCAGCTGGAGACAACAGACCTGCCACCCTGCTGTGTCCATCGAGAGGGCAGACCTACCTGCTGTGCCGACAGCAGTCTCACAACTATTGTAAAAGGGACATTTCAATCATATGCGAAACATCCTCTTTGGGGGTATATAACCACTCTATACACCCCACTTCTTTGGTGCCCTTTCTTCCTTTGGGAAAAAAGGCCCCAGGCCATGGTTCTCACATTTTAGCTCAGAATAAACTCATCCCAAATTTTCATTTATAGATTGGTTATGGATGATTTTTGTCAACATTTCTTGGTGTAGTGATGGCAGGATTTCAGAGAAAGCCACGGGAGACCACCTGGAATCTACACTGAACTGGCATTCAGTACCAATAGGGGCCCATTGAGCCCCCCAGATTACTGCATTCTTCAGGTGACCCTGGTGAGTTCTCCTGAAACCCAGACCTCCTTATTTTAAGTTGACGGTCCAAGAGTTTACACGAGCTGCTTAAGGTCTTAAGACTAGGTGTCTTAAGGGGTACCAGTGCATCCCCTAGGTAAGAGGAACCTCGGAGGAGTTCCCAGGCCCGAGGAGCCTAGAGGACTCTTGGAGTGAATGCGGAAGGCTGACCTTTTTAATTTGGCTTTAAATTGGAAAGAATTATGTTGATAAAGTCTGAACAAACTGCTAGATAGAGAAATGAGAGACTGAACGTGTTCAGCTCCAAAGAAAAGGGACGCTTGCTCCTCCCGGCCTTTACCAAAAGGCGCCCTTAGGTGACTAAGGACCTCAGTGAGAGTGTCAGAGGATCAATCCTCACGATGTGTAGCAGTCCCATAGGGAACTCTACTCTCATTCATGGTAAATAATTACAGGCTGATCCGGGGATGCGCACATAAGGGCTGGTCACCCGACGCTCTGAGCCTCCACAGCGGTGTTAGACTGCCGGAAGGAGAAACTGAGGCACATAAAAGCATGTTTACGACCTTTCTATAGGGAGTAACACTCACAAGCAGCACACTTTCTGACCCATTACCTGTCCTTAGAAGTTGTTCGGACTTTATAACAAACAAAATTAAAAGAGAAGCAGAAAATTGAGCTTCTAAAGCAGCCTGATCAGGTCCCGAATGGGCAGCCTCTCCTCCCGACTCCGCTTGACTTCATGCTGTGACTGCAATTGCGTAACAAAGGGGGATCCCAAGCCAGATCACTAAAGCCAAAAGAAAGAAAGAAAAAGAGAAAGAGGAAAAAACCTGGGAAAACAAGTTTTTCCACTGCAGTCTGCCATGAGGACACCTAACTCAGAAATCTAAGGGGAATCTTTGTTGTTGTCTGTCCGTGTGTGTCTATATATGTTACAAATGTGTGGTATTTAACTCCGGATGGTACAATTTCTAAAGAGCTCTATTCCGTTAACTTAAAGTAAGCGCTTACAAAAAGCTTTTCTAAATAGAACTAACTCAAATGTCTTTCAAGTTAACATGATATAGATTAATCTTTGGTTAGTGAAAGTTTAAGTTTGTTGGTTTGATTGAAAAGGCATGTCCTCAAGAGTTGTCAGTATTTGAATCTGATGCAGACATGCAGCCTGGGTTTACTAGTCAAATAAGCTCACATTGTCTGTTAGAAATTTCTCAGCAAAATAATAGCTTTAAATGATAACTAATTTTGCCTAATGTCTCATGAAGTTTTGCAGGTAATCTAAACATCACTATTGGGAACAAACGGTTTAGATATAAATGAAAAAAGAGTTTATAGATAAACTTTTAGCAATAATTATAGTTTATGGCATGTGTATTTAAAATAACTTCCAAACTCTTTTTGGTAACTTGAAACTTCGAAGTTTTGCTAGGTTAATGTAAATGAATGATAAAATTCATTGAGTATCTAGATCATCTCTAAATAAGATAGGGTATTGGACATTAATTATTAAATATGTTTATCTACTTTTGCCTTCTTATTGCAGAGAGGCTAAAAATGTTTGGGTCTTTTACTGTAAAGTGGGGCATTTCTAGAAATTATGAAACGTGTTTAAAATGCTAATATAAAAGACAATTCATAATTTCTCACCTTTTTGGTGTTTACTAGGGTCTATTAAAGGTTAAAGAGTTCTAATATATGGGATTAAAGCTACTAGAAGTTAATAAAGAAAATGTATTTATATTCAAAGAAAGTAAGGTATAAGTTTTCAGCAAAGAAGGTATAAAGACTGGAAAATTTTGTTTGATTGGTTAGAAAAGATAAATTTGTCCTAAAGTAATAGGAGGGAAAAAGAAAGACTTTGGACAAATTCTGAATGTAAAGGAAAGTTATAGAAGGTGTAGGGGAGGAGGACATTTCCTCTCCCCAAATGGGGGTTCGTCTGGCTGGAGAATGAATTAAATTCACATAAGACAGAATAGCAAGAGAAAATTAAACAAAGCTTTAGAGGAACCATGGCCCGGGGCCTTTCTTCCCGAAGGAAGAAAGGGCACCGAAGAAGTGGGGTGCCAGAGTGGTTATATACCCCCAAACGGGGTGTTTCACATGTGATTGAAATGTCCCTCCCACAATAGTCACGAGATTGCCCTGTCGGCACAGGGCTTGATGGACACAGCAGGTAATGGTCTGCTATCTCAGTGGGCGTAGCAGGAGGCAAGTCTATGTCTGGAGCTGGGCGGTCACAGGTGAGTGCAGCAGCAATCAGTTCCTAGCCTAAGGAAAGACGCTTAATCCTTAAGGAATGCCAACGTTGGGAGAGGGAGGGAAGTCAGTTACAGGAGGTTACCAGACTAGCACAATAAAATGCAGATTTTAAGTCCTTGCCTTTGGTATTGATTAAGAGTTTTTGGAGAGTAGGTCATCTCCTTTCTTCTTCCTGGTACAGAGAGGGAGGCACCTTTTACAGATAGAGATTTACCTTACAAATGTAAACGTGTCCTAACAAAGGGCAAGTTCCGTTCCTCAGAGCCTCTTTCCCTGTCCCAGTTTATCAAAAGCAATCAACCTCAAATAGTCCTGATGCCAAAGAGACATATCTTGGGGTGGCCAATTCCAGGTCCCCACAAAGGTTTGTGAAAGAGAAATTCTGAAAGGAGTTTTATACATGGTCAAGCTGGCTAAGATTGAAATGAATGTAATTAAGTAAATTGGTTTTAATATAAAAAAGTAAACCGGTACAAAAATTAGAATTTGGCTTTCTCTCTTAAAAGGATAATTTTCTAAACTCTTAGTCTGCTCTTGATAAAGAGGTTATAAAAGGTTTTTTCTTCTCAGTAAGTTTACAAAAGATCTGTATTTTGTTAAGATAATTTCCTATGTGCAAAAAGACAGAGGTCTCTCTATTAAGGTTGTTTTTGCTGTTGTCACTTTGGTTAAACATTATTATGAACATTGTTTCAGTGACCCTTATTTCACGATGACAAGATCAGCAACCTCTTGATCTTATTTAAATAAGTGTTTTGAAAGCTTTTGATATTTTAGACAAGCTTCTCCCTCAAAAAAAAGAAAATTCCAGTCCTGAATAAAGACTGTCTTTTGACCTGGAGGAAGGAAGAGAATTTCTCTGAGGATTTTCAGAGGGCCTCTGGGACTTCTCAAAGAAATTTGTTCTCTCTTCCTATAAAGGAGGGATACTAATCAGGCTTGTTTGGTGCTAAATTGCATGGGAAGCATTGTCAAGTAAATGATGGTAAAACTTAGGTTCTATTGTGTAGGTAAATATTATTCACTATTTTAACCCTGCTACCTTGCTTCCAACATCACAAGGGGAGAAGACCACGACTGCATTCTATTATTTAATTTGGTTTACAAATGGGTCTTATTTAAATGATAAACAAGGATGTTATCAAGCTGGATATGCTGTCTGGCCTCAAGAATGCCTGCTATTTTCTATTAACTCTGCTAACCCAGTAAAAAGATTTCCTTCTACAGGCTTAAGAAATCGCCACAGAAGAAAAAATATATATACATAAAGGTTGCAACAAAAGGGAAAAACAACACTTTTGGAAACTTTCTCCCAGTGGCTCATATGGCCTCTACTTGTTGTGCTATATGCCCAAAGTATAATCCAGAGAAGCCACTTCATGAGTCACAAGCCCAGTTTCCCTTCCTAAGGGACCCCTTGAGGTATGACAATGGGACTTTGTCCAAATGCCACCATCTCAAGGATAAATGTATCTTGTAATGATCTGTATGTTCTCACATCGTGTTGAGGCTTTTCCCTGGTAAATTATTATTGAAAAGGATAATTCCTGTTTGAGGAATTCCTACCAAGTTACACAGTGACTGGGGAACTCATTAAATCTATTTGTAACGTTTGGCCAATAATGCAGCATTTCCACTGCGCTTACCATCCTCGATCCTCAGGATTGGTGGAAAAAACTAACGGCACAACCAAACTTAATTGGCAAAGCTTTCAGAAGCATTTACTCTCTCAAGGCCAAAAGCTCTTGTGCTCGTGCTCCTTAATCTTACTTCTATACTTTTTGTAAACATCGGCTGTCTCCTTTGGAAATAATAATAAAACAGCCTATGCAATTAGGTGAAGAAATATATGAACCAACTTTGCTTAAGGGATATATTACATTGTCACGGTCTTATTGAGGTGCTTAAAAAAATGAAAGCTTGGTAGCTGATTCTTTCACAGAGAGCTCCCAGGACTTATGGATCATGGACTATAACCTGCAGAATTTATTTATCGAAAGAGACATCAAATAAAAGACTCTATACAGCGCTGTTGGAAAGAGCCCTACGAGGAGGAGAAGAAGACGACATCTGTTGTTGACAGCTGTCCCAAGACTCGGACCAGGCCTGTTTTCCCGACCTTATATCTCTTCGTTTAAGCCTTTGTTGTGCTTAGACTGTATACCTATTTTATAATTTGTTTGGAATACTATCATACTTAAAGAAAGTGATTTATTTGGAATAGACTGGACTTCAAGGCCAGGCATTTATCGAGTGACTCCTAATGGAACTCAGTGGTTATGTGGAACAAATCTTTGGCCTTGGCTACCGCCTGGATGGCTAAGACACTGCACCCTGAGTTTCCTTTAAAAGCAGGGAAGGAGTCAGGCTGAGTTAAAACCTGTTCCCTATCTCCCTCTCTTTAAGGCCAGATGGGCTCGTTCAGTATTCCACTGGTACGGCTATATTTGCTCCTTCTTTGGGGCTAAAAGATGTCATTATTACATATGAAGACTCTGACTAAATTTACTCAAGAAGCCCTTAATAATAGTCAAGCAGGAATAGGCTTATTAAATACTGAAATGTCTTTAATGAGAAGGGCTGTCACTCACAACAGAATGGCTTTAGATATTCTTACTGCATCCCAAGGTGGTACATATGCAATCATTCAGACTGGATGCTGTGCTTTTATACGTGATGGATCTTCCAATGTGTCATCTCTGCTAAAGCACGTGAAGAAGCAGGAGGATGCCTTGTGTGATCCTACACCCAGTTTGATTTTTTTGGTTGGCTCCGTTTCAGTATTGGTTCCCTTTTTCAATCCGGATTGCAATTCCTATTTCTATTACTTCCTGGAATTCTTGTACTAGTCATAATGCTCAAACTAATTGTTGTTTTCTTTAATCAGTGCTGTAAAAATAGCATACAAACTAGAGTAATGATTGCTTGACTGCCTGAGATGGTCCATCTATCTTATAACCCTGGACAAATTTCCTTTTCTGATAAGAACTTTACCTAAGAACTCATTTTAAACTAATGTTTTCAAATATGTTGAACTATTATCATTGTTACGGTACCTGTTCTGTGATCATATGCAATGTAAATGTGAAGAGTCATAGAAAAGCACATATGCAATGTTTGTGCAACAATCTAAAATTAATTGAAAATTACGTGACACGTGAAATGCTTCCTCTGGTAATACATATACCTCTGTGCTTGTCCACTATTTCCCCCCAACGTGGACAAGTGGGCAAACAAGTGAGATAAAAGCCTAGCACCGAGGGACATGATGGACCCAGGGCAGGCAGCAACCACCCTGGCACCGAGGGACAATATTTTGATCATCAATGTTTTCTATCGAAAGATTATAGATCAAAAGAGGGAAATGACAAATAGAAATGGCAAGCAATAGGATATATTGGAGTCTATGAGGAAGCCATTTGGTGTAAACCTAATTCGACCTAACTTTGTTTTTCCAAAAGGGCCTGACTGTGGCCATTGAGCATGCATTGCATATCTGCTTTAAAACATTTACTATGGCAAGAACAAATGGCCTTAAGATAAAGGTGCAACTTCCTCCCACATTGGCTTTTCCCTAAGGACAAGCATCTCTCCCTAGGCTAGGAACTGATTGTTGCACTCACCTTTGAACACCCAGCTCACCTTTGACCACCCAGCTCCAGACAATAGGCTGCCACACTGCTGTGTCCACTGAGACAGCAGACCTACCTGCTGTGTCCATCAATCACTGTGCTGACAGAGCAGTCTCGCAACTATTGTAAAAGGGACATTTCAATCCTATGTGAAACATCCTCTTTGGGGGTATATAACCACTCTGCACACCCATCTTCTTTGGTGCCCTTTCTTCCTTTGGGAAGAAAGGCCCCGGGTCACGGTCCTCACATTTTAGCTCAGAATAAACTCACTCAAATTTTCATTTATAGACTGGTTATGGATTATTTTCGTCAACAGGACCCACCGCTTACTCTCCACTCCACATTGCTTTGCACATCTCACAGTGACCCCAGCTTGAGAGGATGTGACCTCGTGCAAGGGACACTGCCTCATCTAATGCTGAGGCTGTGAACGACCTCGAGCTCATAGCTGGCAGCACAAGTATTGCTATGCTTCCCTGAAAGTTTTGTAGTATCCTGTTGCACCCAGGGCACCTTGGAGCCTGGGTTGAGGACCACGGCCTCGGTGGGCACTCCATCCCTTGTATTCTGGCATCTCTGTTTTCCCTTTATAAAATATCTTCCCCAGGCAGCCCCGTGGTGTCGTGGTTAAGTTTGCACACCCTGCTTTGGCAATCCCAGGCACAGACCTACACACCACTCATCAAGCCACGCTGTGGCAGCATCCCACATACAAAATAGAAGAGGAATGGTACAGATGTCAGCTCAGCGACAATCCTCCTCACAGACACAATATTTTTATATATATATTTTCCCCCCACTTTCTTAGTTGAAGACTTATTGGCAAGAGTCACTCAACTAGTGGAGTAGGATCAGTGAGAAGAGCACAAAAAGGTGGTGTTTTGGCTATTAGAAGAAAATCTGAATAAAAATGATGAGAAATGGGGAGAAAATAAACCCAAGAAGTCTTAGAAAATGAGACAAGGAACCACGAACTTACTAAATCATCCAACACATGTCTGAGTATGTCATACATGCCATTTTTCCCCTTTGAATGATGGCCAGCTTCTGGGTTTGGCTTTGACTGACGGCTGGGGTGGACTGGAGCAGCAGGGCTGGGTGAGGCTGTACTCTTGGGGGAACTGAGCTTGTTTGTTTGGTTATGTCTCTAAACACCAGGGAAGAAAGGAAGGAGGGAGAAGGACAAAGAGAAGAAAGGAGGAAGAAATTGTGACTCCCCTCACATAGATCTTATTTTAATTACACGTTTGGCAAATATCTATATTTCCTTGCCTAGAGGCAGGCACGTCAGCATCAAATGCTTTGACGCAGGATGTTAAAGAAACAATGCTGGTCAGAGCTTGGGCTAAAAGGATTGAAGAGTCGCTGGGCTCGCAGGAGTGCCTTCCTTCTGCCCTGTCCTGCCCCTGCTTTGGTGAGGGGCCTTGTCCAGGCCTGCTCAGTTCTTCTCTTGTTCCATTTCAAGCATCTCTGTATCTCACTCTCTGGTTCATTGGACCAGAACAAGGTGAAGCGAAGCCACCCAGGGGTGGGGCTGCTCAGACCGTGCAGACTAGGAAATCCTCCATCTTCCCAGGAGTGGGGACTGTTCTTCTTAACCCAAGAGGAACTTTAATTAGCCAAGTGAATGGTGCCCTCATGGGTGGTTCCTTAAAAAGTCCGTGAGTCATGCTATCAAAAAACAGAAATCCATGAGTAAAGCTGCTTTATTTCCAGATCCCCAAATTTAAGTTTCATTCTGTAGAAATCCGAGCTGGTGGTAAAAGGAGCAAAAATTAATGTGTTTTGCGCCCATTGGTCCCTAATCGGCATTCTCTTGTTCTCATCTCACAGAGCAGCTGTGCCGACACTTCAAGCAGCTGGCGCTCATGTCAGCCGTCGACTCAAGGTGGATAATTTCACAAGCTAAGTTCAACGCTCCAGGCTGGCTCAGGAGCCCTGGCAACAAGGCAAGCGCACTTGAAGACAGCCTGCCGGTGAGCAGAACCAGCCCTCAGCCTACGGAGCAGGAAGTTTCCCTTTTGATAAATTAAAGGAAAAAAGGCAAGGTGTCATATTTTAAATGACTAAGTAGCTATTTCACGCTGCAGCCAAAGCACTGTCTGGTAGACTGCATGGTCGCCGTCATGGTTTTGTTTAATGATGTTTGGAAAGTTGGCCATCTCCAATGTGAAATAGTCAACTCGTTCGCACCATCATCAGGACATGCATTAGCGCCGTGGCATGTGGGAGCTGAATGTGGGGCCGTGACACAAAAAAGAAGCATCCTTTGAGTATCTCCCCGGACCCCAGGCAAGCCTCCAGATTTCAGGAACCAGGAGTGACTACATAAGTGGGATTATTGAAGGTGTGGAAGTCAAAACATCTGCCCCAAATGGTCTCCTTTCACTTTAGGGGCTGTCGATCTCCAAAGCCAAGCCGAGGAATGGAGTTTTACAAAGGCACCGGAGAGGACTTGCTCGCCCTTAACCACGTCAGTAGACAAGCCCAGCAAAGGCACTGGAGGGATCCCAACCACAGTGCCAGCTGAGCTCAGGCACGTTCAGGGTGCTGTGGCCCTCCACTCACAGCTACTGTTAGAGAAGGGGGGCTTCAAATGGAGTCCAGGTTAGACTGCATAAGGAAGTGAATTTAGGGACCGGCCCCGTGGCCTAGTGGTTAAGTTTGGCACACTCTGCTTCAGTGGCCTGGGTTTGGTTCCTGAGTGCAGACCTATGCTGCTCATCAATTAGTGGCCATGCTGTGGCAGGGACCCACACACAAAATAGAGGAAGACTGGCACAGATGTTAGCTCAGAGGGACTCTTCCTCAAGCAAAAAGAGGAATATTGGCAACAGATATCAGCTCAGGGTGAATCTTCCTCAGCAAAAAGAAAAAAGAAAAAGAAAGTCAATTTGGAAACAGGGAAAATATAGGTTCTATGGCTTTGAATTTCACCAAAGAAGAGAGACAAGAAAGAAATGTATAGTAAAATTATTATCTAAACCATACAGAACTCTGAGAGTGTATGAAGGGGTGCCAGGAACCACAGGTGTTTCCATGGGGCCGAATGGACAGTGACCCTGCATGATTCCCACATGCAAGTCAGGGAGGAAAGGAATGAGCGGAGACCTCAGATTTGGGATCTTAGGCGCAAAGTCGCTAACAACAGCAATAATAGCAAACACAAACTCTTTCCTCCCTCACGGCCTTTGACCTTGCTCCTCCTTCTGCACAGAGCGCACTCTCCCTGTCATGGCTGGCTGCTTCTAGTCATTCACCCTCCATGAGCTTTTCCTAACCCTGGTCGCTGTCCACCATAACACTGTGCTTTAAGCCTTCATAGCTCTCACCACCACCCGAATTTATCTTATTTATGATCTGAATATTTGTTAATGTCTGTCTCCTCACTGGTGGTGAACATTTAACAGCAGGCTGTGGGGTGGGGGGTGATGGGAAACACATGTAGCACACAATTTCCAAATAATAACAAAATACACGACACTCTTTACTGCAAATTCTGTATCGTCAGTTGACTCTCCCAGAATGCCTTTGAGGATTTTTGCCAAACTCTTGTCTCTGTAGCCAAACTGTGGTTGCACTTGAACCAGGATTTGACAAATAGTGTTACATCCCAATGTGCAACTCTTTTCCCAATAAAAGCATTGTTCTTAAATCTGCTATTAAACTATTTCTCTCCCTCAAACAAACTATCTCCACTAAATTGGCACCTCTTTCAGCGTCAGCACAGCTTCAGCACTTGTTTGCAACAGTGCTAGCCATCACTTTAGACTTGTGTTGTCGCAAGGATTGGAACATTGGTATTAATAGCTTGCAAAATTCCTGAAAATGTAGCAATCCTCTCTCCTGGGTCAACACAGGCTCTGCGTCCCTCCAGCTTGGATGGTCATTAAGTTCTGAGAGGATGAAGGACATCTGGCACGTATCAAATTTGTACAGATCCTTTCTTAATACAAAACTTATTCATATCTTGGGTTTGATTCTCTTTAATCTTTCTATACCTGATTCTTGGTTTTCCTGGGATGCAAAGACTGGGAAGAGTGCCACCATCCCAACCATGGTCACCCAGCTACTAAGGATGGCGGTCCTCACCCTAATTATTAGGGGACTCTAATGATCTGAGATTTTGGTCAGACGTGAGACCCAGAGCTGCAGACCTCCAAAGCAGTTCTTCTCACTGTTGGACGGTCTTTTTATAGACATTGTGTCATGGGTTTCAGAGTGTTGAAAGGGTTTTGGTCTCCTGAGTCACGCTGTTTAATTCTGCCTACTCACAGAAGTCTGCAGCTTCCACCCAGGCAGATCACGTGCCTGGATGTGGCGTTTCTCCAGCTCTTAAGACATGGAGATGTCTTAGTTTGCTGGGGTGCCTTAACCGAGCACCACAAACTGCAGCTTAGACAACAGAAACTTATTGTCTCACGGGAATGGAGGCTAGAAGTCTGGAGTCAAGGTGTCGGTGGGGATGGTTCCTTCTGAGAGCTGTGAGGGAGAATCTGTTCCGTGTCTCTCTCCCCTCTCCTGGTGGTTTGCTGGAGGCTGTAACATTCCTTGACTTGTGGACGCATCCTCCTGATCTCTGCCTTCATCTTCACACGGTGTTCCCCCCAGGTGCCTATGTCCAAATTTCTCCTTTTTATAAGGACACTGGTCATATTGGATCAGGAACCCACCCTACTCCACTGTGACCTCATCCTAACCAGTTACATGTGCAGTGACCCTGTCTCTAAGGTCCAGTCTGAGGCACTGGGGTCAGGACTCAACATACGTATTTGGGGGCCGGGGGCAGACACAGTTCAAGCCAGAATAGTAAACGCTTTTTCTTTTGGTCTAACTCTAAAGATCTTTGAACTAGATGGGATCCTAAGATAAGTAAATGTTATTTTCTATCTAATAGTTAAAAATGTTTAAGCTTTATGAGATCTTGCATTCTTTCATAGCTTCAGGGCCTCACAGCTCTTAGACATATTTAAAGATATCTCACACGGTTTTGTCTGTCTCGTGGTCAGCAACTCAAGACGTCATTCTTCTAACAACCTGGTTTGAGTTGACATTGTTGGATGACGTGCTATGAGTGTACATTATCTTTGAAATCTACTCTGAAATCGCTGCTCCCATAATTCCTCTAGAAATTCAACAAAACAGTTCAGTGATTATTTGCTAAATCACTCCTTTTGTGGGTGTGTGTGAGGAAGATTGTCACTGAGCTAACATCTGTGGCAATCTTCCTCTACTTTGTATGTGGGACACCACCACAGCGTGGCTTGATGAGCAGTGTGTCGGTCCACGCCCAGGATCCAAACCCTTGAACTATGGGCTGTGGAAGCAGAGTGCAAGAACTTAACCACTATGCCACCGGGTCAGCCCCAAATCACTGCTAAGATAAGCATTTTTCCCCACATTTAACGTCTGAAATCAGAATCTGTTTATGATCGCTGGCATTTTGTAATTTAATTAGCAGCACTTTTTCCTTTTTGGTGGAACATGAAGTAACGGTATGATCTTCATTAACGGTGTCTTAGTTTCAATGAGGTACAGTATTGAGGATTGACAATGTGCAGACACTGCTAAGTATCTGGAATATGAAGATTAGTAGCAGCAAGAAGAGGTAGCTGCCTTCACAGTCTCTTAGGAAAGACAAGTAAACAATGGGCTTCAGTGTGGTGATTTGGGGGACAGTTTCTTCTTGTGGATTCCTGATTCTCACGCACCATCCTTTTCATTCCAATTGCATTGTAACTGCTGGTTTTCTTGCTTCTCTTCTCCTCTAGCAGCTCGAGGACAAGAGCCCTATCTTGAACACCCAGGCCCAGAGTCGATGCTAAATGATGAAATGAAGGATGTATCTCTAAGCCTACATTGTGTTGGAAAGTCTCACTAAGAAAACTTAGAATTTAGTCTTAATTATGAAAAACAAGTCAGGTTTAATCACCTACTCAAACAGGACTCTCAAGCAGGACTGCCCAGAATGCACATCTTTAAGGCTTTTTGCTGCAGCGGCTCTAGGTAAAAGTTGGAAAATCATGGAAAAGTGTAGGATTATTCTGTGGTTTGTACTGATTTCACAGCCAGCCATCGACTGGACCGCAGCATCACACAGAAATGTGGGGCTGGGGAGGAATATGTGGAGTGAGGTCTTCCCTCTCCTTAAGGGTCCTATTGTGCTCCACCATGTGCTCAAGTTCAGACAAACTGAAGTCTAGGTGAGTTTTCACTGGCATTTTGAATAGTTCAATAGATGGACAGTTGAGGAACAGACCAAGATTAAGATTTAATAATGCAAGTGCAATGTAAGGCATGCATGTTAGTTTTCTATTGCTGCATAACAAATTATCACAAATTCAGCAGCTTAAAACAACACACTTTTATTATCCAACAGGTTCTGTGGGTCAGGAGTCTGGGTATGGCTTAGCTGGGTCCTCTGCGAGGGTCTCACAAAGCTACAGGCAAGGTGTTGGCCAGGCTGTGTTTTCATCTGCAGGCTCAACTGGAGAAGCAGTCCCATGCTCCTTCAGGTTGTTGGCAAAACTCATCTCCTTGTGTTTGGATGACCGAGGTCCCTGTTTTCTCGCTGGCCATGGTCAGGGGCTGCTCTCTGCTCTGAAGGCCATCTGCAGGTCCATGTGCCCTCCCCGTAGGCTCTCTGAGAACGTGGCCCTGCACTGCAAAGCCGGCCATGGAGAGAAAATCTCTGACCTAAGCCCAGTCCTCTTTAAAGGACTTTACCTGACTAAATCAGGTCCATCCAAGATAATCTCCCTTTCGATTAACTCAAAATCAACTGATTTGGGACCTTAATTACATCTGCAAAATCTCTTCACCTTTGCCGTATTCCCTTGACTAGAAACAGGTCACAAGTCCCCCCCCCCCCCAGACACAAAATGAAGAGGTCACAAAGGAGGTGAACATTAGAAGTGGGGATCGGGGGGCCCATCTTAGAATTCTGCCTATCTCAGCAAATATATCCCCTCGCTGAAACTTCAGGGCAAAGCCATGGAAAAATAATAGCTATGAAGTTAGCTCCATGGGACTCCAGGGTCCGGAAGAGCCTCCAGAGTCATTGTCTGCCTCTAAGTGAATAATCCTTAACCAGACCTGAAAAATGAATGCTTATCCTCCACAGATCTCCAGGGAGAGTGAGTCTCTGTAATCAGTCTTTGTGGATAATGAAAGCACTTCTAGGAGGGGAGAGCTTTCTGATCCCACATGAGGTCCAGTTCCTTGGTAGAGCTTTCTAGCTTGTTGGTGTGTGGAGTTGGGAAGACTGTGAAGCTAAGAGATCAGTGGAGAAGAATTCTGGGATCACTTATGAATGTCTTCCCAGGAAAAGCTAGTGAGAACAAATATATGATATGGATGCCAATAATGGGAAGAGGACCAGGCTAGAAGATCTCTGTTCTAGTCCCAGCTCCAATCTAGCAGGTGACTTTGAATAAATCACTTCACCTCTTGGCCCTTGTTTCTTCATTTATTTTTTTCTAAAAAAATCTGCCTCCTGGGTTTTCTTGAAGATCAGGTGACATAGCTCAGATGAAGATGCTCAGTAATTGTAAATCGTTAAACAGCTACAGGATGTTATTGCCACCTAACTTCTTGAAAGAGATTATTCCAGCACATCTTCTGACACAGCCTTTGTCTCCAGCACCTTATTTCTGCTTTCTTCAAATCTCAGGTGGAAAATACCTTCCTCATACTTGCCCTTAGTGAACTGACAGGTCCCTGGAATAGATGTCTGGCTTCTCTTACTGACAAGCAGGATGACAATGGCATCATGACTAGTGAGTGAACCCAAATGTCTTCTAATTTCTTTGAGTTTGGTATATTAGGATCATGGTTCACCTAAACAAACAAACAACTCTATTTTAATATCATCATGTGAACCCTAGGATTGCTAGAAGGGCGGACTATACAGCTACATGGAGCAATCTTGGGATCAAAAAAGCAAATATTTGTAAAGTAAACGCAGTGCAATTTCCCTGCACTCTTTCTAAATGTAGGAAATGTCTAATGTCATACCTATAGGCTTTGCTCTTATCCTCCTTCAGTAATTGGTTTTTCTGATATCAAGCAGAAAATGCAACAGAAGAAATTACAACCCACCAAACCCTGGCTACTCAGGGTGGTCTGTGGACCAGCAGCATTGGCATCACCAGAGAGCTTGTTAAAAGGTAGGCTCTTGGGCTGCACCTCAGACCTGTTGAGTAAGAATCTGCATTTTAATGTTTAATGTGCATGTGAGAACATTAGCCTTTCCAGAGCAATGTTCCTCAGCTCTCACCAAACAGCTCGGGATATCCAGCCTTTATCAATGGGTCCCTATTTTACAGGAATTACTGGCATTTCATTATTTTTTGTTGTCATTGTGATTTTATTTGTGTTTATTTATTTATTTCCAGCTTTATTGAGATATAATTGACATATCATTGTGTAAGTTTAAGGTGTACAATGTAATGATTTGATATACGTATATATTGCAAAATGACCACCACAATAAGATTAGTCAACACATCGACCACATACTTACAATTTTGTGTGTGTGTGGTGAGAACTTTTAAGATCTACTCTCTTCCCAACTTTTAAGTATACAATACAGTTTAGTTGACTAGAGGCCCCATACTGTACATTAGACCTGCAGAACTCGTTCATCTTATGACTGGACGTCTCTACCCTTTGACCACCTCACCCATTTCCCCCACCTCCTGCCCCTGGCGTTTTAAACATGATCCAAAATCATTACTCTGACTGCTATTTCACTTTGCCGACAGCAATATGCAATCTGATCTATCAGCAGTTTCTATGTAAGACAAGAGAGCACATTATTAGAATTTTGCCAGCTTGTTTTTTAAAGGTTGAACTTATGACTTATTTGTTAGAAACCAGTTCAATTAGGAACTGATTTGGACTCACTCAGTTTCAGTCCAACACCAATTTGGTGGTGTCACAATGACCAAAACGTGGATTCCTTAATGGTTATAGTATATAGTAGAGCATGCACATAGCTCACTCTTGGCCTCATCCGAGGGATATCCGAGGAGCTCCCAAGGAAACTTGTCATCTTCACATCTAGAGCCCTCTAGGCCTGTGAAAGTGTTTTCTAGCAGAAGCTGAATAAATCAGGGCACAAGCCTGGAAGACAAGACCGTAGCTGTAAAAGAGAAGGAAATGGTGGGAAAAGATGGTCTGGATTTCATCTGTCTGTAGCCCAGGGGTCATGGGTCCTGTGAGCAGTCTCTTCTCCAGCTGTGGAAACAGGCTCAGTCCACATCACAGCTGCACTGAGCACAGGCTCCTCCCAAAGCTTCAGAGAGCAGCGCCAGTCTTGGCAGGATTTCGTGAAGGACCGAGAGAAGGCATAGACTGCATCTCAAACTGCAAACGCCCTCATAAGATTCCCCATCGACCTTCTGCTACCCACCAGCTCTCGGCTGCCCTACAGAGTCACTCTCGGTACATTTCCCTCCTCTACCCCTAACTTTTCCATCTCCCCTGCCCCTTAATATTCATCCTTTCCTGTGAGAACAATGTGGCCCTGTCCCCTATCTTTCTTTGAGGAACAAATGACCTGCAGTCTAACCTCGTGGGTCAAGGTTTGGGTTCCGGAGTTGAGATTCTGCTCATGTAAATTACTCAGCCCCTCTAAGCCTCGCCTTTTTAACGTGTAAATAAAGTGTAGACCCTGAGCAATAAGGGCTGTATCTTGGATAACAAAAATAACGCTTATCTTACGCTTTGGGGGAGAGTCAGTCAGATATTATATGAAAAGGACTTCCCTGATCCCAGTGCCCAGCACAAAATAATAAATGGGTTATAATTATTGAATTACTCCCAGTCTCACTTATTCCATGCTTATGAGGGTCTACCAAACGAAACCCTAAATACTCACTCAATGAGCACCTATTTAGTGACTACTGTGTGCCTACTATTGCAAAAACAAAAGAAGGAAAAAGGAAGTAGGGAATAAACATCTCTGAGAGCCATGTACATGCCAGGCACGTCACATCTATCATCTCATTTAGTCCTGCAAATGATGTGGCAAGAAAGATTAGTGCCCCTACTTCTACGGATCAGCAGACAGAGCTCTGAGAGGTATAACTTGTCCAAAAGGCACAGATCTGAATTTGCATCCAGGTCTGTGTGGCTCAGGAGCCCTTTTTCTTTTATAAACTGCAGTGCCTAACAAGTAGAATATATGATCAAACCTTAAATTCTAAAGGAAAGGAGAGAAGGCAGGGGGTAGATGAATAGAAAAGGGAGAAGAAAGAGAGAAAGATAGGAAGGGAAGACAGGAAAGAGAATCAGATGCTGAAGGAGGGGTAAGAGCGCAGCGAGAGGAAGCTGGGGTGGGGGACACCTCCGGCCCCATCCACAACGGGCAGGTGGAGAGCCGGCACTGGAACTCGCCGGGTCGTCTTCGGTGATGCGTGAACTAGCACTGGCTGAAAGGCGTCACTTCTGCAGTTTACCAGCAAGTGCAGCTAGCAACAAATTATCTGGCCCTGTCCTTGGAGAGGCTCAGACAGAAGTACTTTAGCCCTCCATGTACAATTTAATTCTCTGTCTTATTTATAACTTAATTTTGTACATCCCAATAATTGTTTCATATGGGTTCATCTCATCGCCGTAACCAGACTATAAAAAACTCAGTGCATGTACTTGGTTTACTCTTCTGTAAGAAGGTGGTCATGGATGAGAACACACTTCTAAATTTCATGAGAGCTTTCTAACAAGGATCTGAAAAAGACTAGACAGAACTTGGAGTAGAGAGAGTTATTTTAAGAGCAAATAACACAGAACAGAACAGATAGCCCAGACATAAACCTACACATGTATGGTCAAGTAATTTTTGACAAGTGTGCCAAGAACACACAATGGGCAAAAAACAGTCTCTACAGTAAATGGTGTTGGGAAAACTGGATATACACAAAAGAATGAAACTGGACCCCTACCTTACACCACTCACAAATATTAATTTGAAATAGATCAAAGACTTAAATGTAAGGCCTGAAACTGTAAAACTCCTAGAAGAAAACATAGGGGAAAAGATGTCTGACACTCATCTTGGTAATGATTTCATGGATACAACATCAAAAGCCCAGGCAACAAAAATTAAAATAAACAAGTCAGGACAACATTAAACTAAAGAGCTTCTGCACAGAAAAGGAAAACATCAATAATTGAAAAGGCAACTTACAGAAGAGAGAAAATATTTGCAAACCATATATCTGACAGGGAATTAATATCCAAAATACATATAAAGAACTCATACAACTCAATATCAAAAAAAGCAAATAATCCAATTAAAAAATGGGCAACGGACCTGAATAGACATTTTCCCAAAGAAGACATACAAATGGCCAATAGGTATATGAAAAAATCCTCAACATCACTAATCATCAAGGAAATGCAAATCAAAACCACAATGAGATACCACCTCACACCTGTTAGAATGGCTATTATCAAAAAGACAAGAAATAGAAAGTGTTGTGAGGATGTGGAGAAAAGAGAACCCTTCTGCACTGTTGGTGGGAATGGAAAATTGCACAGCCATTGTGGAAAACAGTATGATGGTTCCTCAAAAAATTAAAAATAGAACTACCGTAGGATCCAGCAATCCCACTTCTGGGTATCTATCCAAAGGAATTGAAATCAGTGTCTTGAAGAGATATATGCACCTCCTTGTTCACTGCAGCATCATTCACAATAGCCAAGATATGGAAACAACCTAAGGGTCCGTCAATGGATGAATAGATAAAGAAGATGTGGGGTATACATACATACATATATATATATGGAATATTATTCAGCCATGAGAAGGAAGAAATCCTGTCATTTGCAACAACATTTGCAACAAGGATGGACCTTGAAGGCATTATGCTAAGTGAAATAAATCAGACAGAGAAAGACAAATACTATATGATATCAGTTATATGTGGAATCTAAAAAAGCTGAACTCATAAAAACAGAGAATAGAATGATGGTTACCAGGGGCTGAGGGAAGGGGAATTGAGGAGAGGTGGTTCAAGGGGACAAACTTGCAACTACTAGGTAAGTAGGTTCTGGAGACCTAATGCACAGCATAGTGATTATAGTCAACGACGTTGTATTATAAACTTCGAAGTTGCTGAGAGACTAGATCTTAATTGTTCTCACCACAAGCAAGAAATGATAGTTAGGTGACATGATAGAGGTGTTGGCTAAAGCCATGGTGATCATCATATTGCAATAGATAAATGCATCAAATCAACACGTTGTACACCTTAAACTTACATACTGTTATATGTCAATTATGTGTCAACAAAAATTCAAGAATAATAAAGAGTAAGTAACATCGATTTTAGAAATATATTGCCAGCTCTTCTGAATTGATCTTGTTGGTCCCATGGAGGTGAGGGTGTCCCCGCAGGGAACGAGCCTGGTCAGCTACCCTGGGAAGAGGTCAGTTTGAGAGGAGGGCACAGACTCTGGGGGCGGAGCACGTGGAGGGGCAGGAAGGACATCCTCTTTGTTCTGCGCCTGGCCAACACTTGGCCCAGTCTTAGGTTATGGAGTTGCCTGGAGCACTCCTATTGATGGGAGGTGGCTGCTCCTTGTCACGGGGTGATAACCTGGGAGGGAGGCAGGGTATGTGCAGAGGACAGGGCCTCAGGCACGGTCCTGCCCGTAGCATCTCTGAATCATTCTCTGTGTCACATGTCCTTTCATCATCCGTACAGTCTGTCCTGCACTGGATCAAGGAGGTGTCCACACTCACACCTGGGTCAAGGTGACACAGGGAAATGCCGGATCCTCCCTGAGGTCAGAGGATGGTGCCCGCAGAGAACAACCAGGTTCAGTAGCCACCGACTGTAGGGGTGTTACCTTGAGGAAGCCACTTAACCAAGCGCTGTCTCAATTCCCTGTTTGTAATATGAGAAGAAACAATAGCTACCTCACAGGGGTGTCAGGAGGATTAGAGAAATACATACAGAGTGACTGGAATCTACGTATTCTTCAACAATTATTCCTCTCATCCCACGTTATTGTAATTACACCCCGCCAGGCATCAGACAACAGGAACATGGCAGTGAGCTAGTCAGCCCGAGTTTCTGCTCCCTGGACGTATATTCTAGTAAGGAGGGAGACAGACCGGCAGCAGATAAATACACAGGCAGGGCCTGAGCCGAGGATTTGGGTGCATGACTTATTCAGGAAAAACCTGTGAAGGGTGAGGGGCGCAGGATGGGGAAGGGAAAGAAGCCGAGCAAGGGCGTGCTCAGGTGAAATCTCACCTTGGCTGATGACTAGGGTTGGTGGCGCGCAAACCGCACCCTCAGGGATGTACTTTGAGGCAAGAGGATGAAGCTTCTGCACCCGGTCTCTGTCAGTCCCTCTGATACTGACACAGGTGCAAGTGTCAGCTGCGGTCCTCACGTGACCTGGGCTCTGGGCGGAACATGGCACCACTGACATCCATTCCCAAGGGAAAAAGTCACATGCCGGCGAGGCTGGGAGAGACTGAACATCAGTGACATGGGAGGGACGGGGATTACTGTAGGTTTGGTGGCCTTGAAATGGGGGGTAGATTCAGAGTTTGTAGAACCTGAAGCTTACAACTTGGGGGGCCCGTCTAAGGTAAAAAACACAGCAAATACAAAACTGGTACAAACATGAGGATTTATTGAAAACGAGAAATCCCAACAAATTACAAATAATAAAAGCTAATAAATACCTCAAACACCACAAAATCCAGGAAAAAACCCAACATGATTTTTATATTAACTCCCTGACGCACCTCTACAATACCTTTTCCTACATATTCTGGCTGTCTATTTTTTGATTACCTTCTCATGTGGTCATGATTTGGTAATAGACTCTATTGAGATAATGAAATATTCTGATCTTTCCCCTAAAACAGTAGACCAAAATCATTTTTTTTTTTTGGTTATTGATATTTTTTTTAAAGTTTCTTTCAGCTTCATAACTTGTTCCTCGGTAAAGTCATGTGACTTTTGAGGAAGGTTGTCAAGTCTGGGGAAGCCTCTGTGAAGTTTTTCTCGTGGATGCGCTATTTGGAAAGATGTCCCCCAGACTAGCTTCCGACTCTCCACATCCCAAGCTCACTCCCCTCCCATGCTCTCCTCACCTGTTGGTTTTGGGTGTCATGGGCCATGTTCATAGGGGGCTGCCTGCTTATGATGATAACAGGCGGTCGGTGGCGAGTGATCCAGGAAGTCCTTACTGTGCCAGGACCTCTAGCAATAATGCACCCGCGCAAGGAAGTGACTGCAAACCCCTTAAATTTCCCCTACACTCAAACGAAACAGACCCCTAAATCAACTTGCTCTTAGCCAGGTCCTAAAAATGCCCACAGCCACTCAAGTTCCACCAACAAGGGGAAGAATGAGGGAAGGACAGTTGGGGTAAAACGAGTGAGTAGCCTTATGTTGTGATGATTGGTGTTAAAATATTTTACTTTTGCAACATTTACAAAAACACACAAACCTGTGAATAGATGGCTAGGGTCCCCACCAGGACTCAGACAGGGGCACACGAGTGAGGGGCTCTGATATGTATGCGTCGTTAGCATCACCTTAAATCCACCTCTGCCCGTGAGGACTATCTGAGGAGGTGACATGGAACCGAAAACACTTAGTTGACACTCAATAAATTATTATGGATTGGAGACTCATGGTGAATTCACTGTGGTCTTTGAAGGCAGAAATCCTTGGCTCTGTCCTGAGACTCAGACCACGTGATGACAAAACAGGGACAGAACATTCCCCAGGAAGGCCTCTTTTAAAATAGAAGTCACCTGCATCAGAGACCCTCCCTAGAGTATCCCATTTGTGGTCATTGGTCACGCAGGCATACAGTGAATGGTACCTGTCTAAGTGTCTGCGTGGTGATGTTGGAAGCAGGAAAGACTTAAGTTGGTGCATGGTTTGGCTGTGATTTGCATCTTCTCTTTCTCTGCCAGGTCTCTGGATGAGGGGGTCCCTGTACTGCCAGATGTTGCTGATGAGGACAGGCCTGCTCCCTTACAGAAAAGAGCTGTGCCAGGGCAGGGCGCCGTCTCACTTCTGTGCCTCCAGCACAGAAGGCATTTGATCCATGTGGCGAGATGAATGCATCACCGCCCATCCAGGAATGCATGAAAGAAAGAACGTCATGCCACTAATTTCTTTATTTTATCTCAAATTCCCAAGGACAGGTAAGTTAATACTTGGTTCAGTTTGGTCAGTAATGTAATTCTTGACCCTGAACGACATAAGAAGAATATTTCTGGTTTTCAGGTCATTTGCAGAAAGCATGAGTTACTTTACATAAATAATTTTCACTGTTGCATAGAAAGCATTCACAAAATAAAGGAGAAATAACACACAATATGCAGTTTTCATTCTGGTTACTCTGCACCAAGATATGGAACAGATTCTCTTTCTTATTTTGGAGGACAACAGAGCTGCTTGTCTAGAATCACTTTCCCTTTGTCGATAAATAAAAGATCTTTGTGTCTGCAAGGATTTCACATGATGCACTGAAAAAAAAAAAAAAGGAAAAAGGCATGTAAAGTTTTCCATAGCAAGTGTGCTCACCAAACTTGTACAAACCACCGAATGACCACGGACCCGAGGGCCACACCACACTCCCGTGCAGCTCACGGAAGGGCTGCAGGATGTCCTGGCGCTTTTTCCTTTGGGTTTCCTCTTTCCTCTCTGGCTTTCCCCCATCCAAGAACAATGAAAGCAACAACAACAAATCACAAATTATTTTTTAATTTAAAGTTGAAAATTTAAAGCTCATTTTCAAGTGACTAACAATATCTCACATGAAGCTAAATTAAGAGCAGAGAAAATATTTTTTTTCCTGTATTCAAACTACCAACCGTGTTTAATAGAAAAGCAGGTTAAATCCTTCCTAAACTTTCTAGGGTTCTCAAATAAACCCTGGATTAAGATAAAAGCCTACTTGACTCTGAAGATTTCAAAGGAGTTAAACAATATAAATATTTTTATAAAAAATTAAAATCTAGGTGAATCCTGAAACTAGAAAATGAAGATTAACTCTGGATCTTTGGAAAAGATCTATATCTATCAAACATCTATGTTTGTAAGGCAGGAAGAGCCTTCGTTTAATTGACAAAGGAATAACAGGGACTGGTGAATGGAATTTTATTAAGTAAAAAGTATGTTAAAAATAATAATAAGTTGGGGCCAGCCCCGTGGCTGAGTGGTTAAGCACCGTTCGTCAGGCCATGCTGAGGCGGCACCCCACATAACACAACCAGAAGGACCTACAACTAGAATATACAACTAGGTACTGGGGGGTTTGGGGAGCAGAAGGAAAAAATAAGAAGATTGGCAACAGATGTTAGCCCAGGTGCCAATCTTTAAAAAAAAAGTCAATCCATGTAGCCTCAGATGACAGCCCGCTAACCAACGGTCCTATTTCTAAGGGTAACTGGAATGGTGTTGAAAGTTTTTGCCTAACCCCACTCCTCTATTTCTCTGAGGGCTTGTCTACTATGTATGCAAAAATCTGGCCTCAGCCTCATCACTGGGGTCTGCTAAAATAAGTTAGCTTTTATCAGTCATTAATGCCCTAGTCTGAATTGGCATTCACACTGGCAAAGATATGGAGGCGAGAACGCTGGGTGAGTAGGTGGGCTGCAGGGTCAAGAAAGGTGAACACAAAAGTTCGCAAAAAAGCAACTGTTCCTGGGAGACAGAAATCCTCTTCCTGGGCAGAACCTGTAGACTGAGGTCACCCGTGGGCTGTGGTCAACGAGCCCAGGGCCTGCCATCCTCAAGGGCTCTCCAGGAGATGTAAATAACCTGCTCCTAGGCCCGTGTTCTCTCCGCCCTCCGCGTGGCGGATGTGTCCCAGGCGCTGCAGCCGGACTCACCATTCAGCTACACGACCTTGGACGAGGTGCGTTTTTGTTTCTGCATGTCCACCCCGTTAAAATGTAACTTTCCCAAGAGTGAGGACTTTAGTTCATGGCCATAAGAAGAGGGCCTCGAGCGCAGTAGCTGCTCAATATTCATTAACTGAATGAGCAGATGAAGTATTGCACCTCTCTGGGCCTGGTTTTCTCGTTTGTAAAATGAGGGTAGTAATAACACTCAATATGACACATACACACAGGCAGCACCAGTGTCAAAATGCACGAACAGCGTTGCCCTATCCAAGGGGTCCTGAGTGTTCTTCCTGCTCCAGGAGGACATGGTTTCAGCACGTGCAGCTGGTGACAAAGGGGACGGATGGAGCACGGCAGGTGGGTCCTCTCAGGGTCATTTCATCGTGTTGACTCGGAAAGTCACTCTGAGTGAATCTGGTCCTACAGATGTCCCTATGCTCTTTTTTTCGTTTTCACGGGCCAGCCTCTTAGAGGTAATGAGATGAAAATGACTCAAGATGTGACTGAGGAAGGAAGGGGGCTGGGAGCGAACTTTTCGGTCACATGTCGCAGTTCTCGCTCTCATTTGATTTCCACAACTTGGGTGGGAAAATATTTTTAGAACCCAGTATGGTCAGTTACAAGGAAAGTATAAACATTGGTGTCTTTCCTACAGATGGCTGTGTTCAGTTGGAAAAAATAATGGAAATATTTTTGCAAAAGAAAACTAAATATTAAACATCAATGAATAAACTTAAGAAATATGAGGCCTATATGAAGAATCCTCTACAACATTACTTGGATACATAAAAGAAAACAATTAAATGAAGAGACGCACTTTATTTATGGATGAGAACATTCGTTATTATAAAGGCATTAATTCATAAGTTTATTGTGAAGTTTTGCACAGTATTTTTTTTTAAAGATTGGCACCTGAGCTAACATCTGTTGCTAATCTTTCTCTTCTTCTTCTCCTTCTTCTCCCCAAAGCCCCCCAGTACATAGTTCTGGTTGTGGGTCCTCCTGGCTATACCGTCTGGGACGCCGCCTCAGCATGGCCTGATGAGCAGTGCCATAGTCCGCACCCAGGATCCAAACTGGTGAAACCCTGGGCCGCTGAAGCAGAGCACACAGACTTAACCGCTCGGCCGCGGGGCTGGCCCCTTTCGCAGTATTTTTCCTGGACCTTTCAAAATAATTTTAAGCATCAACTTTTTAGACTAAACTTATAAAAATAACCAACATAATTTAGAAAAACAGGAAAATATGATTAAGAAAAGACTTGTCCTCTCAATTATTTAGCAAAACATATTACAAAGGTATAATACTTAAAGTATAAGAAATAAGACTACTATTTATTCCATGGTCTACTAAGGGTCATGAACTGCAATTTGAGAAACAGTATTTTATAGATATTAAAATGTCAAAAATGGGCAATTTGGTTAAACATATTTCAGTATGTATAGTTATAGTCCAGAGTACAGGCAACTATTAAAAATAATGTGTAGAACTATATTTATTGGCATGGAGAGGTGTTGACAATTTATTGATATCTAAAAAATTCACTAGAATTGCCCCATTTTGAAAGAAAAAAAACAGTACGTGTATACATGCAGAGAAAACACATGGACAGATAAGTGCCAACATATTAACAAAGGTTATAGGCCATTTGTCTTTAGCGTAAACTTTATTTTCAATTTTGTCGTTGCTGTTGTTGTTGAGGAAGATTAGCCCTGAGCTAACTGCTGCCAATCCTCTCTTTTTGCTGAGGAAGACTGGCCCTGAGCTAACATCCATGCCCATCTTCCTCTACTTTATACGTGGGAAGCCTACCACAGCATGGCTTGACAAGCGGTGCCGTGTCCACACCTGGGATCCAAACCAGCGAACCCCAGGCCACCAACGTGGAACGTGCACACTTAACCACTTCGCCATCTGGCCGGCCCCTATTTCCATTTTTTTTGCTATTATAAATAATATTATGATGACTAACATGAAAAAAAAATTTTCCTGGGGCTGGCCCCGTGGCCGAGTGGTTAGGTTCACGCACTCTGCTTTGGCGACCCAGGGTTTCACTGGTTCGGATCCTGGGCACAGACATGGCACCGCTTGTCAGGCCATGTTGAGGTGGCGTCCCACGTGCCACAACTAGAAAGACCCTCAACTAAAATATACAACGATATACTGGGGAGATTTGGGGAGAAAAAGTAGAAAAAAAAAGAAGATTGGCAACAGTTGTTAGCTCAGGTTCCAATCTTAAAAAAAAAAAGAAAATTTCCAAATTTCAGATGATGCCCTTAGGATAGATTCTTAGAATTACCATAATAAACATTTTTAAGGCTACATCACAAAATTATTTTCTCAAAGGGTTGTAGCAATTTTCATTCCTACCAGCAATGTATGAATGGCTGCTTCTTCATACCCTTACTCATATTAGGCATCTCATTTAAAAAATGAATAGCTACAAAATTTTTAAAAAATATTTACTATTTCAATAGGCTAAAATTTTTTCACTGTTGTTTTAATTTGCATTTCTTTATTTCCAGTGAGGTTAAACTCTTTTCCATATGTTAGTTGCTTGTATTTCCTCTTTTGTGTATTGTTGCAAATGCTGTCTTCCCGAACCACTTCCTTCTGAGTAATAATGGACATTGACACCAAGACGATTCATATGACACAGCTTTTCTCACTCCTGGAGAGTATATTATTATGTACTCTCATGTCAAAACTCAGGGTCTAAAATCTTCTCCCATCTAAAGTCCTACCTTATCATAAAGTGAAGAAAAGTTTTCAGATATCTAAGGAACTATATGCCCTACAGATTTATTATAATCATTCATCGCATTTCTCATCTATACTTGGTACTTCAAATATAATGACTTTTAAACTTCCTTTTTCCCCTCTAAATGTACCCCAAAAAAGTAATTTTAACTAATATGTTGGGCCATTAGTTCAAGGAATTTTATTTACACAGCATAAAATTCCTTTATGAACAACACTGAATAAATAAAATTGTTTAGAAAAAAATTGTGTTGTGTTCAACTGACCTAAAAAAATAACCTCAGCTTACTGAGCTGGAACTGACTGTTGGTCTCTTTCCAGCAGCACCCAGGGCGACCATGGAGCTCTCAGGGCGGACGCGTAGTGCCAAAGGGAAGGCAGTCACAACCTTATTTTCATGAGTTGGGTGTTTTATCAAGTAAACACACTTTAGATCACTGTTTTTCACACTGTGAGTAGGTCATGAAATCAGTGAAGTGGGTCAGACTGGTTTTGTTTTTTTTTTAATGAAATAGAATGAAAGGAAAACACGAGAAAGGAGTATGGCATGTAATAAAGGTGAGTATCACTTCCTATGATGAACCAAGGTGCTACGTCAAGTGCGTCCCTACTATGGGCTGTGATCAAATACGTTTAAAAGCACAGGACTTTAAATAATAGCCAGTGTTCTTCTCATCTAAAAAAAATCCTCAGTTAGCTCTATCTTCACCCCAACAATGACTCTCCATTAACATTAGCCTTTAATAAATTTGTTTTAAAGAGGATTATTCATTTGCCGCTCCCATAGGCTGGGCGTTATTCTGGGCACTGAAGATACAGTGGTCGCAAGCTGCGACCCCGCTCTCATGGAGCACCCGCAGAGCGGGAGCACAGGGCATGGGCATCTGCAGGTGTTCCATGAGCACCGAAAGAGGAAGGAGGAGGCAGGTGGCCCAGGTGCAGTCTTAGATAGGAGGTCGGAGAAGGCACCACCGAGTGGGGGACATTTCAGCAGGGTTTGGCATTTAATTTTTAATCTAATATTTTTCAATGTTATTTTAAATTTAAATGAACATCTTGATAAATAAGAGTGAACAGCTGTTGAGATTTAAAATATATGAACTATTTAATTCCCTATTACGATGTTTAACTTTCTGTTCATTTATATATTTCGCCATTTTTTCAACAAATGTTTATTTTGTGCCTACAAAGGGTGAGCTGCTGTGCTGGGCCTGGGGGTCGAACTGAGAAAAAGATGAAGTCTGAGAGTTGCCGTTGCGGGAAGGGTCCAGGCCACCAGGTGCTCAAAAGAGGAAACAGACAAAGGCAATCACAATGCGAGAAGTGTATCTGGGGCACAGGTAGCAGTTCCCGTCTTGGGGATCAGGGACAGCTCCCTGGAGGAAGGGTGACTAGCCTAGGATTTGGAGGGTGAAATAAATTTGTTGTCACTTGCAAATTTTTAGACTCATGCTCATTCAAGATGGTAGTCGAGACCACAGGCATTTCAGTGATGCTTCGTGAGAAAGTGAGTTGTGACAGAAGTGCCTTTAACTTCACAGAGTACTGGACTCATCCTACCCTCCCTTTCTCTCTCTCTCTTTTTTTTTTTTTTTTTTGAGGAAGATTAGCCCTGAGCTAACTACTGCCAATCCTCCTCTTTTTTCTGAGGAAGACTGGCCCTGAGCTAATATCCATGACCTTCTTCCTCTACTTTATACGTGGGATGCCTACCACAGCATGGCTTTTGCTTAGTGGTGCCATGTCCGTACCCAGGATTGGAACTGGGGAACCCCAGGCTGCCGAGAAGCTGGACGTGTGAACTGAACTGCTGCACCACCGGGCCGGCCCCCTACCCTCCCTTTAAAAAGAATGTTCACATTCCTGTTTCCATTAAATTTCAATCCATAATGATTCTTTATCGTGTAGTCCTAAAGGTGTGTTTCTCTCTGTTTCCTGGCAAGGCAGTGTCCCTGTGCTGTTCCGAGGTGTGTTGTTACAGGTGGAGGGGAGGGGTAACCACCAATCTGTTCTCCTTATCTATATGTTTGCTTGTTTATCTTCCACATATGAGTGAAGTCATATGGTAATTGTCTTTCTCCATCTGACTTATTTCGCTTAGCATAATACTCTCAAGGGCCATCCATGTTGTTGCAAGTGGCATGATTTCATCTTTTTTATGGCTGAGTAGTATTCCATTGTATATATACACCACATCTTCTTTATCCATTCCTCTGCTGATGGGCACTTAGGTTGCTTCCAAGTCCTGGCTATTGTGAATGATGCTGCAATGAACATAGTGGTGCATATATCTTTTTGAATCAGTGTTTTTATGTTCTTTGGATAAATAGCCAGAAATGGAATAGCTGGATCATATGGCATTTCTATTTTTAATTTTTGAGAAATCTGTTTTCCATAGTGGCTGCACCAATTTACATTCCTACCAGTAGTGTATGAGGGTTCCTTTTTCTCTACATCCTCTCCAACACATGTTTTTTCTTGTCTTTTCAATAGTAGCCAATATGACAGGTGTGAGATGATATCTTATTGTAGTTTTGATTTGCATTTCCCTAATAGTTAGTGATGTTGAAAGTCTTTTCACATGCCTGTTGGCCATCTGTATATCTTCTTTGGAAAAATGTCTGTTCATACCCTTTGCCCATTTTTTGATCGAGTTGCTCATTTTTTTGTTGTTGAATTGTATGAGGATGCCCACTCTTGCCACTCTTATTCAACGTATTATTGGAAGTCCCAGGCAGAGAAATTAGGCAAGAAAAAGAAATGAATGATATCCAAATTGGAAAGGAAGAAGTGAAATTCTCAATATTTGCAGATGACATGATTCCCTAAAGAATCCACCAGAAAACTATTAGAAATAATTAACAAATACAGTAAAGTTGCAGGGTACAAAATCAACATACAAAAATCAGTTGCATTTCTATACACTAACAATGAACTAGCAGAAAGAGAAATCAAGAATACAATCCCATTTACAATCACAACAAAAAGAATAAAATACCTAGGAACAAATTTAACTGAGGAAGTGAAAGACCCATACAGTGAAAACTATAGACGTTATTGAAAGAGATTAAGGAAGCCATAAAGAAATGGAAAGCTATTCTGTGCTCATGGATTGGAAGAATTAACATAGTTAAAATATCCCTATTACCTAAAACAACCTACAGATTCAGTGCAATCTCACTCAGAATCCCAAAAACATTTTTCACAGAAATAGAACAAAGAATGCTAAAACTTATATGAAATGACAAAAGACCCCAAATAGCCAAAGGAAGACTGAGAAAAAAGAACAAAGCTGGAGGTATCACAATCCCTGACTTCAAAATATACTGCAAAGCTACAGTAATCAAAACAGCATGGCACTGGCAGAAAAACAGACACACAGATCAATGGAACAGAATAAAGAGCCCAGAAATAAACCTACACATGTATGGACAAATAATTTTTGACAAAGGAACCAAGAACGTACAACAGAGAAAGGAAAGTCTCTTCAAGAAATGGTGTTGGGAAACTGGACAGCCACAAGCCAAATAATGAAAGTAGACTATTATCTTACACCATACACAAAAATTAACTCAAAATGGATTTAAAAGACTTGAATGTAAGATCTGAAACCATAAAACTCCTAGAAGAAAACATAGGCAGTATGCTCTTTGACATCAGTTTTAGTATCTTTTTGAATATCACATCTCCTCAGGCAAGGGAAAGAAACAAAAAAAAAGGCAAACGGGACTATATCAAACTAAAGGGCTTCTGCACAGCAAAGGAAACCATGAACAAACTGAAAAGACAACCCACCAACTGGGAGAAAATATTTGCAAACCATATATCAGACAAGAGGTTAATCTCCAAAATATATGAAATTTTTTAAAAGACCATATAAATTTGCATTTTTTTCTTGTGACTCTTCCTGTCCTTCTGACACCTTTGTGTCAGAAGCTTTTCCCTCCTGACTGCTGTACCAGAGCATTCTTTGGGAATGGCTGTATCAACCCAGTAGGCTGAAATGAACACACTTCCCTAATGCTACCGAGGATGATATCCCCAATCCTGATTGCAGAGCCTCTCGAGCAGCCTTAAACTTACTGACTGGGTAGAGTAAAAAGTCAAGATAAGTAGGCCAAAAAGGAGGCTTTGTTTGTTTTTTCTATATACTTTGTCACTGGGAACCCTGGCCCAGGAGATCCTGTTGCCTAGGTCTGTAGTGGGCCCAGGAGTCTGCATTTTTAAGATGGTCCCCAAGTATTTTTGATAATCAGCTGGGCCTGAGGACCAAGCAACTAGAGGGAAGCGTTGAAATATTTGCATGGACTCGTGTTCAGGACTCATATTCTGAGTGATTCTGAAGCTCTTACGAGAGTTCCAAGTTTAAATTAGAAGACGCTTGCTAGGAGAAACCCTTACACTACAAAATGGTGTTAAAATTTTATTTTCTCCTCCTTGAAGATCATAATTACACAAATAATCCGATTTCCTCCCACAGTTGTTATAGGTAATCAGTAAGCCTCACTGAAAGTGTATTCTTACCTGCTATGCAGGTAGGGAAAGGCAGGTTCAGAATGGTCAGTTCCGCCAGATGAGTCAAGCTAGGAGGATCTGAAATGAAGACTTGGGCAGGGCCAGCTTCCTGAGCTCAAGACCTGTGTAGTCACAGAGGGCCCCACACTTAGAGCCTGTTCTGGGTTTAATGCTCTGCCATTGCCATCGTGAAATTCTTAATAATTTTTTAACAAGGGGCCCCTATTTTCATTTTGCACCGGGCCCTGCAAATTATCTAGCTGGTCCAGGATGTAGGTCACTGAACCCCAATGTGATGCGCTAGCCTCAACCAGGGAAGGGCACATGAAGAAAGAAACAGCATTGTCCTTTTTACTCAAGATTCAATGTTGCTACTTTATACATTTTCGTACTGGTTTCATACATAGTAGCATTGCAATACTAACACTGGAATCCACAGTTTAAGAGAAGCTGGCGCACGTAAGAGTTACATCCAAGTTTCAACAGAAATCCTCACAAAAACAGATGTAATTTTCTCATAAATATTTACAAGTTTCAAATTGTTAGATATTAGTCACCCCATTTATCTTGGTGTTTCCTTGTGAATGAAGTGAATGAAGTCCATCCAGTGTCTACATCTTATTGAGAAAAATCTGTGAAGCTAATGCAGAAGGAAGAATCAAGAACGCCAAAAATAAATGTTTCCATCCCAAGCCAAAGAATGAATCACTTGTGCATTCATCGGTTATAGAAAATGCGATTCCTTTTTTCCAGTTTCACAAGGCCAACACCTATCGGAAACACTAATTCTTATGGTTACCGATTTAGACTAGGTCTCGAAAGCCATAAAAAGGCTGTTCATGGAAAAGAACAAAGAACGTATTTGTATCTGTATCTGAGAATTCCCGCCAGAATCCGTTCCAAATCAGCAGAGTAACATTTATTTTCACATTTGTATGTTTTAGTGAATTTTATAAACCCGGAAGCTAACTGACTTTTGCTTGTAAAGTAGAGATAGAAACTGCCGTTGGGGAGAAGACTGGGAAAATGGGCAGAAGTGACGCGTGTGTGCCTTATTTATTACACGTGGTCATCCTTCCCCTCCAGACATCGCCACAGAGCCGCTTTCCCAGAAGGCACTGCGGTCTGAGGTCTGTGCTCTGCTTCTCCCTTATGCCTCAGGCCCCCGCACAGGGCGGGCACAGGGAAGCGCTCACAGACCCTCTCTCAATTCTGGCCTCTGGGGGGACAACCTCCTCCCCTCTGCTAATTTGTCACGCATGCCTGTCCGGACTGGGCAGTGCCCCCAGGTATACAGCTTTTCGTGTTCTCTCTTTCACACTTTCACTATAATTTATTCGTCCTTGGTCCCACTCCTTCTGATTCCCAAAAATGAAAATAATCTGATTACTAACTCAGGCTCGTGTTTCGATGAATTAGTATATTTAAGATAGCACGAGACTTCCATCCTCCTTTAGGTAATATTTTTTACAGTAACAAGGATATTCCAAGACAGTGGCCCGTGGGGTGGCTATTAAAAATTGAGCTTTCTAGAGAGGCAGTTAGCATTTTAAAAGACTTCTGAGTCTCTTAATTTTTTTTTTAGAGTTTCTTTTCTTTTTTTTTTTTGTTGTGAAAGATTCACCCTGAGCTAACATCTGTTGCCAATCTTCCTCTTTTTAAATATTTTTTCCTCTCCAAGCCCCAATGCATAGTTTTATATTCTAATTTAAGTCCTTCCACTTCTTCTATGTGAGCTGCCACCCCAGCACTGCAACTGACAGACACCAGACAAACCTGGGCCACCAAAGTGGAGTGTGCCAAGATTTAACCACTAAGCCATTAGGGCTAGCTCTGAGTTTCATAATTTAGATGGCAACCTATGGACAGGACTGGATCTTTCTAAAAGATATTTATTCATTTCCTTATTCAATCATCAAACATCTGCTGAGGACTTGGCCTGTACCAGGACACCATTGAACAAGATGACCAGCTCCTTGTCCTCATGGAGCTTACATTCTAGGCCTGTGGACAGGGATCTATAAACAAATAATAAGAAAATACCTAGTAATAATAAGTACTATGATGAAAATAAGACATGGTGATTTGAAAAGAAGTGACTACCAGGGCATGTGCTGGGGCCTGCAGCTGATGGCCAAAGAAGGCCTCTCTGAGGAGATCACACTGAAGTAGAGATCTGAAACGATAAGAAGGAACCAGCCATGGAACAGTCTGGAAAAAGAACATGTCTGGCACATGGGCAGAGCTAGTGCAAAGATCCTAAGGTGAGAGGCACTCTGTGTGTTCATGGGTCTTGTGGCTAGAATGTAGGATGACCAAGGGAGATGCAGGGGGAGAGGTGGCCAGGCGCCAGTTCGCGTGGTCTCAGAGGCCAGGAAGAATCTTTGGGTTTGATTCTGTGCGTGACTAGGAGCCGCTGGAGTGAAGCCGGGGATGACGTGTTCTGCTTCTGTTTTAAATGACACTCTGGCATTTGAGTTGTAACTAGACTACAGATGCCAGAAAGGAAGCCAGGAGGGCAATTAGGGCAGAGACCATGGTGGCTCGGGCCAGGATGGCACCAGGGGAGGTGCCAGCAGCACACAGAGTCAGGATCTCTCCAGGAGATGGAGTCAATAGAAACTACTGACGTATTACATACGGCAGAGTGAGTGTGAGATGCTCATTAGATATCCTGGTGGAATTGTCAAGTAAGCAGTTACATATGTAAGTCGGGAGCACAGAGGAGAGGTCAGGGATAAAAATTTAAATTTGGGAGTCATTGGTGTATAGCTGGAAGTTAAAGCCATGGGGTTGGATGCGTTTATCTGAAGAGAGGGAAAATGGAGGTGAGGAGGCAAGAACACCACCACTTGGAGGATAAGCAGAGAAGTCAGGAAAGGAGCCCTTGAACAGGATAAGAATCTGGACTGTGCGTGTCTCAGAAGCCAAGAGAGGGTAACACTTTAAGGAGAGAGAGTGTAAACTGTGCCAGATGTTGATGAGAGGCTGCATAAGATGCAGACGGATGTGCGGCCCTTGGAGGTCTTTGGCAACCTTGACGGGGCAGTTTCAGAGTGATGGGAATAGAGTGAGGGGGTTGAAGAAATATATGCTGTACTCTTCCAGGCTGGGAATACCCCCAGAGTTGTGCTGATCAACAAGCATACGATGTTCTCAAAGGTGTTTTATTTTTTCTAAACTATGTGGCACACAGAAAATACACAACAAAAAATGTTGTGAAGTTTTCATTGCCACCTACGTAGCTCATAAATTTTGAAATGCCATGAAAGAGCTTCTAAATAACCAGCATTCATAATTTTATGAGGTAGCTCTCCAAGACATCATGAAAGAATAACTAATAAAAGCAATTGTAAAAAGTCTAACAAAAATAGAAAACCGGACTGGGACTAACGCACGCCTGATGAATTTCCATGTCGTAATGCTAACAAAGCTGCCATAAACACATGCTATTGACTTCTGTGACTAAGGTGCTTGTACCACAACAAATCCCACAACTAGCAAAACATTTTTCTAGAATTGGGACGGACTTACTTCACTTGTCGCAAAGTGCTACTGAAATCGTATCATATTCCATTTAATTCAACAAGTATTTTTATTGAGCAGATAGCAAAAGGAAGGAGCTGTACTTGCTGCTGAGGAGACACAAAGATGAGTCAGAAGGAGTCCCCGCCTTCAAGAAGCTAACGAGAACGCTCCCACCGCCCAGCTGCCACCCCCATGGGGGCAGGGACTGAGTCTGTCGGCGTTACCTCTGTAACCAACACCTGGACCTAGAAGGCTCTTATCTGAGTCTGTTCAGGCTGCTATAACAAAACACCATAGACTGGGTGGCTTATAAACAACAGAAATTTATTCCTCACAGCTCTGGAGGCTGGCAGTCCCGGATCATGGTGTCAGCAGATTGGCATTTAGCGAGGGCTTCCTGGTTCATAGACAGACATCTTCTTCTTCTTTTTCTTTTTTTTTTTTATTATTTTATTGGGGTCTTATTGGCTTACAACGTTGTATAAATGTCAGCTGTATATCACTATATTTCAGTTTCTGTATAGACTGTGTCGTGTTCACCAAGAACAGTCCAGTTTTTATCTGTCACATACACATGTGCCCCTGTACCCCTTTTTGCCCTCCCCCGACCCCTTCTCGTCTGGTAACCCCTAATCTATTCTCCTTATCTATGTGTTTATCTTCCACGTATAAGAGAAATCACATGGTATTTGTCTTTGACTTATTTCGCTCAGCACACTACCCTCAGCATCCATCCATGTTGTTGCAAATGGCATAATTTTATCTTCTTTTATGGCTGAGTAGTATTCCATTGTATGCATATACCACATCTTCTTTATCCATTCATCTGTTGATGGACACTTGGGTTGCTTCTGCATCTTGGCTATTGCCAATAATGCTGTGATGACTATAAGGGTGCACATATCTTTTTGAATGATAGATTTCATGGTCTTTGGATAAATACTCAGTAGTGGAATAGCTGGGTTATATGGCATTTCTATTTTTAATTTTTTGAGAAATCTCTATACTGTTTTTCATAGTGGCTGCACCAATTTACATTCCCACCAGCAGTGTATGAAGGTTCCCTTTTTTCCACATCCTCTCCAACGCTTGTTATTTCTTATCTTGTTAATTATAGCCATTCTGACAGGTGTGAGGTGATATCCCATTGTAGTTTTGATTTGCATTTCCTTAATATTTAGTGACAATGAACATCTTTTCACATGCCTGTTGGCCATCTGTGTATCTTCTTTGGAAAAACGTCCAGGTAGCCATCTTCTTGCTGTGTCCTCACGTGGCAGAAGAGGCCAGGGAGCTCTCTGGGGCCTATTTTATAAGGTGTTAATCCCATTCAGGGGGGCTCCTCCCTCGTGACCTAATCACCTCCCAAAGGCCCACTTCGTAATACCATCACGTTGGGCATTAGTTTTTCGACATATGAACTTTGGAGGGACACAGACATTCAGAGCAGGGCAGCGCCCAAGTCAGTATTTGTGAATAAATGAGTGAATTCAAAACAGAGAAAGATAAGTATATCTGGTACATAGAAGGTGTTCAATAAATACTTATTGAACTAACATCCCAGGATACCTTACAAAATCAGTAGGAAAAATATAAGCAAAGGGCTATAGACTAGGACTGTCAGAAAACCACAAAAGGACCACAGAAGGAGATCCTTTAAGGAGAGAAGACTCTTCATTACCCAATCACAGGAAATGTGTTGTTTTGAGTTTGTTGCCTAATATTGAGCCAAATATTCTGTAGGAGCAATGTGGCTCAATGTCCTGGGCTGGGCCCACAACAATAACCTGCAGAGAAAGCTCTTTTCCATGAACTGGTGGTACCTACCTCCCCAGCCTGACCTTATCTTTCTGAGAAATAGCAGTTTTGGTTAGGTCACCTGTACATTTTTTTGTTTTAAAGATTGGCACCTGAGCTAACATCTGTTGCCAGTCTTCTTTTTTTTTTTTCTCTTTTCCCCAAAGCCCCACAAAACATAGCTGTATATTCCAGTTGTGAGTGCCTCTGGTTGTGCTGTATGGGACGCCGCCTCAGCACAGCTTGATGAGTGGTGCCATGTCCGTGCCCAGGATCAGAACTTGTGAACCCCTGGGCCACCAAAGCAGAGCACACGAACCTAACTACTCAGCCACGAGGCTGGCGCCCATCCTCTACATTTTAGATGAAGATAAGCAGCCATCCAACCTCAGCCAAGATACCACGAGGAGAGCAGAGCACAAGCCTCATGTTCTTCCGACCCACCTGTAAGCACAGAGGAGGTGTGCCCGGGTAAGCACAGTTTTCCCCTGCTTCCTTTCATGGGGAGATAGCCAGGCACTGAAGACACCTGCCTGTCTGACCAAGTGACAAGGTGGAACCTCCATGGAATGTTGCCCCGTCTGCCCTCTTCCCAACAATTTGGAGAAGGCAGAGTCTCTGGGAGTGTGAAGAGATCATAAATAGGACAAACTGGGGGAAGGTCTTTCTGTCCCCTCTCCTCAGCTGGTGCTCTGCCCCAGAAACGTCCCAGATGAGAGTTTGGAAGCAGGAGACAAGTCGGCAGAGCCAGCCTCAAGGGTGTGGGACCTGCATGGTCATTCAAGGCCATTGGTTTAATGCCGTGGCTTCATTGTCTTGAAATTCTTAATTTTTGAACACGAGACCTCACAACTTCTTTTTGCGCTAGGCTCCACAAATCATCCAGCCAGTCCTGGAGGTGGGAGCCGGCAAGAAGCAGCCTTCAGAGACAAGCACGCTCAGGCCGGACTCTCCTCTGGGCCTTCAACTGGTGCTTCTTCACCAGTTTCTGGTCAAGTTCTTTCTCCTCCCAAGTGCTCCCAATACCAGAACAGAGGGACCTAGGACTCACTCACCAGGGTCTCAGGGAAGAACAGGAGACTGCTCTCCTCAATTGTGACCTTTCTTGGAAGGCTCATATTTTATCCCCAAAAATGTGATATTTGCATTCTGTTCCTTAATAAATCTGTTGGATACATTTTTTAAATAAGATAAGTTTCACCCCCCAAAATAATGTTTAAGTAAGACTGACACTTCAAGAAGATAAGCCTTCTTTATCGCCTGGATATGAAAGCCTCCTGGCCCCCAGATAACCTCCATGCTGTAGTAGTAGGGCACACACAGGTCTGGGAGAGGCAAAGGCCCTAGCCGGCAGACGCCCACTCAGGGGCTTCCAGCTTCCTCTCTCCTCATGTGGCTCCCCATGGCCTTCACGGGCCGTTCTTCCTTGTCTTCTTTTTAAAAAGTCACAGTGAGGACTTCAGCCCTAAAATTGCTTTGTATTTTCACTCCCAGAACAGATGCGCCCTCATAGCCAGGCTAGCGGGCTCCTGATGAGGCCTCCTGGGTCCTGGCAGGCTCTGCTCTCCTGGGCTCCACCCACCACCCAGTCTCCTCCCTCTGCCCTGCCCCAGACACAAGATCCCTCAGTGGTGAGATGAACGCTAACAACAGCGGCAGTCATCGGCTCCCGCTTACCCCTCAGGTTTACACACGCAGCACCCTCTTAAGATGATCAGGGACTCCTACTTGTCCTTGGGTCTCAATGTAGATGGGAATCCTTCCTTGACATGTCCCACCCCCAACCCCAACCCCACTAACCACCAACACTAAGCCGGTCCTCCCATCCTACTCTCTCCTCCCCTGGTAGGGATACTAAGCATCCTATACTTACTAATTCTTGCTAACTTGCCTGTATCTCCCACTCAACCCCAAGCATAATCGGACAGGGACTTGCCTGCCTTGTTCTCCATTGTATGTCCCAAACCTGTCACCCCATTCCCTGAAACATCACTGAATTATAGACAGTGTTAAGTGATTTTCATTTATCTTCTCACAAGGATCCAAGAAGGAAAGGATTAGTGTTCCCATTTAACAGATGGGGAAAGTAAGGCTCAGAGAGATTGAGTAAGTTGCCCAAGGTCACAGAGTTGGAAGTGGTGCCATCAGGTTCAGTTAAGGTCTATATGTTTAACTCCCTGTGCCAGTCAGAAGTCAATCAGAGAAGCAGAACCACTATATATATGTGATATAGAGTGACAGATTTGTTTTAAGGATTGGACCTTGAACGAGCAATTGTTGGAGCTCGTTAAATGGTCTACATAAGGCTATTGCTGCTCCACACCCACCAGGGAGCCAGCGGAGAAGCGACAGTGTGCCTGAGCCGCAAGGGCTCTGGGGCTCTACCCTGACCTTCTGGGCGTGAAAGAATAGATGCTTCACTCCCACCTTCCAAGCCTTGGGCAAAAGCTCTCTTGTGGGCAAAGCAATGCAGAATTCTACAGGGAAAGGAATCCTGGATTTTCTTATTTCCACTTAACTAAGTCCCTTTAGCATTTCTCCTAAAGCTGATTTCTTGGTGATAAACTCCTTTAGTTTTTACTTGTCTGGGAAGCTCCTCAGGAAGGAGTTAAAATAAAAACTTGACCTATGTTTACTCTATATTTTTAAAAATTTTGAAATTATGTTTTTGACATGTTATAGGAGTAATTTGGCCAAATATTTCAAATTTCATGTCAAAGACTTGATTCTAAGGAGATAGGATGTTCTCAAAGATTTAGCTCTAAGAATGTTTGTGGATGTGCTGAGTATAATAGTGAAATATCAGAAACGTGCAACATGAGGGGACCCATTAATACCGAAATTTGTTTCGAGAATGGTTGTTTCTGGGTAAGTGGAATTTTTAGATTTTAAAAATTTCTTTTATCTTGTTCATATTTTCTTATGACACTTGTGGAAGAAGAAAAAAGAAAGCTCGAAGGTCACAAAGTCCAGCTGTGCTGCTCTTCCCTCCTTGTTGATGTCTGCTGAGGTATTCGGGCCCTGGCTGTTGTTCTCTCTGCTCCAATTCCTGCCACTATCTCAAGAAAGGTCAGGGTCCGTGGGCAGAAACACCCCAACCCTAGCTTTTCAATTCCTTATATCCCATTTCCAGTGACCTTCTTCACTTCTGTAATTCACTCCACAGAAATTTTAGATCCAGGCTTCATTCGGAACTGTTCCTTTCTGACACTTCTGCGATTTTTGCTCTGTTTTGCTTTTAGATGAAAAATGCCTTGTTTTTCTAATTAAAAGAAGTAACACACATTTACTGGAAAATTTTTTCAGGAAATACAGAAAGATTCAAACAAGAAAATCAAACAATGAAACCCAGAGCTTACACTCAGTGTTTTTGTACCTTTTAAACTTTTTGCTAGAAATAGTTTTTTGTTTGCTTTGCAAAATGGGATCTTACTATTCATTTTACTTTTATAATTTGCTTTTCGCCACTCAATGATTTATCTTTCCAAGCCAGTAAATACAGCTCTACATCATCATTATTATGGCTGAAAAATACTTTATTGTCTGGCTGCAATATTCTTTATCTAACCCAGGGTGTCTCCACTGACATTTGAGGCTGGATAATTCCCGGTTGTGGGGCTGTGTCATGCACTGTAGGATGTTTAGCAGCATCCGTACACCTCTACCCACTGGGTGCCAATATCACCATCTCCCCATCATAACAATTGAAACCGCTTCCAGCTATTTCCAACTGTCTCCTGTGGGCAACATTGTCCCAGTTGAGAACCACTGATAAGATCAATCTGCTATTGTGTGACATTTGCCTTTATCTACTTTGTCACAGTTAAAAACAGTAGAGTTTAGAAAGATCCTAACACACATAAACTCAGCACTTCTTCAGATTACTTCTACAGCTTAAATTCCTAGCAAGGAAGAGTGTATTTTAACTTTTGATGTGTATTCCCAGACTGTCCTCCAGAAAGCTTGTATTAATTTATAATACCATTAAAACAGCAGAAATGTCATTTCCCCAGATCCTGTCCATTTCCAGGTATTGCCAATCTTTTTAATATTTCTTAGTGATAAGATAAACAAAATATTCCTTCACCCTTTTAATTTGTAATCCTTTGATTGCTAACTGGGTTGGTCACTTCTACTGTGTTTATGGCCATTTGCGTTACTGCTTTTGTGAACTGCCTTTTAACGTCCTTTGCGCCTTCTTGGTTTTGTAGGAGCTATTAATTCTTCCTTCCAGTTTGCAATTTTTCTGGTAACTCTGATGCTGAGTTTCCCTGCACAGAAGGTGTACATTTTTATGTTGTGAATGACCAGCCTTCTCATCGGGGTTTACCCTCAGTGGTGTCATGCTTAGGAAGATCACCTCTGAAGTCTGCAACTTCATTTAGTGTTTTCCTCTATTGGACCAACCTTTTATTCTTCTGCATCTTTCATACTCTAACACTAAACCTTTCTGACCTCTACACTAGTGTGTATTAAATTTGAATGTACATAGAAATCACCTGGAAATCTTATTATAATGCATGTGCTGACTCAGTATGTTTGGAACCAGACAAGGGAGTCTGCATTTCCAGCAGGCTCCCAGATGATGTCAATGCTGTTCCTGGACTGCACTTTGAGTCACCAGATTCGACACCTTCAGCCCTCAATTCTCTGTCCTTCCCACCTCCATCTCTGATTGGTTCTCCCTTGAATTTGCTTCCCTTCCACCTAGTGTGAACCCCAAGGGCAGTCCCCTTTGTTTTCCTGAAACAACAACCTTGGCATTCTCCATCCCAGCGTTGATAAAGCCACCACGGCCTCCAGTCTCCAGCCACGGTGCCACAAGGAACCCATATAACTGCCATGCTTCCATAACAAGGGTGTGATTGCTAAAGTCAGATCAGCCCTCCCTCACTTTGTTCCTAGTCAGTTCTGTTTCCCATTCCTTATAGCTACTTTGCCTGAATTTGACTAATCCCCCCAAGCCCTATTCCCCCTCCTTTCAGGCCTCTTGTTCAGTGAACAACAAGGAAAGGAGAACCTCTTCAACCCATCTAGCGGCAGTCACATTTAGCAAAAGAACTGCTGCAGAACTTTTTAAAGAATCCACTCAAAAACCCAGCATCATGTTAAGATTTTCCAACTCAGAAAATTCTGCTTAAAGATTTATGAATTAGCCTAGACTGGGTAACAAACATATTACACCGTTCTGACAAGGCGCCTGCCAACATTATTCTGGTAGGTTCAATGATTTCCACTTGCAGACCAGGAAACTGAGGCACAGTGAGTTGGCATAAGCACAGAGTCAGAGCAAGGATTTGGATCCCGATCGTGTGACACTATAGTCTTAGGTCTCAAACCGCCCACTCTGCTGCCTGGGGAGCACAGCAGGCCTCAGGGCTCCTAAGAGCTCAGTTCTACAGTGGCATCTGTTTCTGTGATAGAGAAGGGCCAGTAATCACTAATGGTTCTCAACTCTTGGAGGCACATTCAATTCACTTAAGGTACTTTTTTTTGCTGAGGAAGATTGATCCTGAGCTAACATCTGCTGCCAATCTTCCTCTTTTTGTATGTGAGCCCCTGCCACAGCGTGGCCACTGACAGACGAGTGGTGTAGGTCCATGCCTGGGAAACAAACACCAGCTCCCAAAGCGGGCGAGTGGAACCTAAGCAAATTATCCACTAGGCCACCAGGGGGGCCCTCCCTTAAGGTACTTTTTTGGAAATTTTCTTTCTTGAGCCTCATCGAGGGAAATTTTGTTCAATTAGTCTGGGGTGGGGCCCTGGCACCACTGTTTTTAATCTGTTAACAAGAAAAGTTATCCCAAATCAGTGGTTTTCAATATTTTGATAGTCACTGGACCCTTGGCACGAGGCCCCAGTTACTCTGACAGGTAATGTGCGACAGGTGTGTGCCGTCTTTGTCCCACCAGGAACCGTCTCTGGGTTTCAGTGACGCCCTTGTTATCCCCGGTGCAAACACAGACCACCCCAACCTTCCAGAAAGAAGCACATTAGGAAGAGAGAACCGAAATGACCTGGGGAGTATTGGTCGGGGAGCATTGGTTTACGCTAGCGACTCTGCTTTCTTCCGTGTGATTTCCAGTTTTAAACGTAACTCTGATTTAGTCAAATCTCATGCACCATACAACTTTGTCGAAAATTCTCCCGGACTCCTCACTTGTCGGCATTGAAAACGTATAGACACATGTGCCTCTTTCCTAAGTCCCTCGCGACGCAGAGCAGGGCTGGGCGCTGCGGCCGGAGACCCCCGAGATCCCCGCAGCTGCCGCAGCCGGACGCGCGAGTGCCCCTGGCGGAGCGCCTGGACGGGCGGTGCCCGGAGCCCCGGCCCAGCGAGGACACACTTCCACCGCGGGCGCCCGGTCCCGGCCCTCACCCCGCGCTCACCTGCCCGGCGCCGCGCCCGCCCGCCCAGGTGCGAGGGAGGTGGAGGCGCCCGGCCCGCCCCGCCCAGGGGGCCCGGCGCCTGAGTGGGCCGGCGGGACGTCAGTCAGGCGCCGGGGGCGGGGCCTCCCCTGGCCGGGCTATAAAGTCGGGCCCGCGGGCGCTGCAGACGGCGAGGTGCGCCGGGCCTGCAGGGTGAGGTTGCGGGCACACGGGGCGCGTGGGGCGCGGGGTGTGCGGACGGCGTGCAGCTGCCGGACGGTGGGGTTGGGGAGCCGAGGCTCGAAGGTGTCGCTGCCACCTTCCCCTCTCCGGGAGGCGGGGAGGTTAGTCCCGGGGACCTGGGGCCGGGGCGCGGGGCCGCAGGCGGGACGCCCCTCCTTACCTGCTCCCCGCCTTCTCCTCTCCTGCCCGGCCCTAGAACATGGACTGCGCCCGCCTCTGGCTGGGGCTGCTGCTGCCCTTGGCGGCCGCGCTGGACTTCAGGTACCACCACCAGGCAGAGATGGAAGCCTTTCTGAAGGCTGTCGCCCAGAACTACAGTTCGATCACCCGCCTGCACAGCATCGGGAAGTCCGTGAGAGGTAGGGCCCTGCCGCGCGTCCCGCCCCCGGCCGTGTCGCTGGTCAGCGCGCCTTCGCGCCCCGGGCTCCGTGCGCCGCGCGCTCCGGGCGGGGCGTCCGCGCGTCCTGCTGGCTGGTCTGGTCGCGGGGCAGTCGGAGACCTGAGTTTTCCTGTCGTCCCCGCGGGGCTTGGGGGTCGCTGAGTCCTGCGTGTTAGCGCCGTCCTGTCTTTTTGGACCTTGCAGACATGAGTTGCCGGGGATGTGCGTTTTAGTTCCTTTTCTGGATAAAACTTCTGCCAAGAAAGTCCGTCTGTCCGTCTCAGGTTTCCCTTTCTGTCGGCTTCTTCAAATACGGCTCGGAATGTTAGTATCATTTCCAGTCTCTCTTAAACTAAAACAGTGCGGTTCTGTTGGTGCGATTTCTATGTTATGTATAATTAGCTTTAGGGCTTAAAGTTATGCAAAACTATCATTTCTACAAGTTTCTTTTAATCTTAAATAGTACAGTTCTAGTGGTAAGATTTGTGTCATGTGTAATTAACCCTACAGCTTAAAGTTAGGCGAAAAATGGCTCTGGTACTGATTAAAGGCGGGTTTTAAAATTATCCGTTTGAATAAGACGATTGCTGGGTAATACATAGTCGTTGCCAGTGATTGCTACTGCTCCTAGCCTTTTCACGTTTATCATTTAATTGCTTTATTGTTTTAATTGAGAAATTATATATTAAATATAAATATACAATTATATATTGAGTAATTCTTATTTTTATAGATGGGGAATTTGAATCCTAGAGAAATTAAGTATTTTGCCCAGAATCACCCAGACAGGGAGCTTTATCCCCAGGATTGGCACTGAGATCACTCTGCTTCAAGGTTTAGACATTTTGGGGACAAGGCGGATAACTTTATCAGATATTTTATTATTTCTTCATCTTCCTTTCTTGCCTTGGTACTCTGAAAGAGCTTACCAGACAATTTAATGCTTAAATGAAAAGTTTTGTCAAGTCTGTGCCATTTGGATCTCAACTCTTTATAAGGTGTGTTCAGACGCTACCTAGATTTTAGCTCTGAGCTTTTGAGACAATTGGGAGTCTCTTAATTACCATATTCTTTTCTCTTTTTTTTTGAGGAAGATTAGCCCTGAGCTAATATCTGCTGCCAATCCTCCTCTTTTTGCTGAGGAAGACTGGCCCTGAGCTAACATCCGTGCCCATCTTCCTCCACTTTATACGTGGGACGCCTACCACAGCATGGCTTGCCAAGCACTGCCATGTCTGCACCCGGGATCCAAATCAGTGAACCCTGGGCCGCCAAAGTGGAATGTGCGCACTTAACTGCTGCACCAGTGGGCCGGCCCCCTACCGTATTCTTAATTAATCATTTTCCAAAAAAAAGTAAGGTCAAGGTTTTTATATGAAAGAAGTAGTATTCGATGAATTTACTTACATGCAATGCAAAATAAAAATCCTGGGCGATGTGTGTAATGATACTTTCATGTTTAGGCAACATTGCCGAAGAGTCGATGCCAGAATTACTCTATATCGTTCTATAAGCCAAAATTGTAGAGGTCGGAGTGTGAGAAATCATATCTTGAATCAACGTATGGATTCAACCTTTTGAAATTATTTTCCCGTAAGGCTAGAGAAGAGCAATTTAAAAAGATCTAAGAATACTAATTATGTTGATAAAGGAAACAGGACACAACTAGCTTGAGTTATTGTTCAGTCATCATTTAAACCACAAGATGACGAGGATGTTGTTAATTCTAAGTACTAAATGATATGGTAAGTTTTTATTTTTTTCAAGCACAAAGTGCTTGTGAAAGAAAGTAGGGCACTCTCTTAATGTGCACCGGCTATTTTGGTCTCTCCTGCTTGGTATCAGACCACAATAAGAGTGGAAGCCAGCAGGCTTAACTTTTTTACCTTGTATGCACTCTTGTGGTTAGTTAAAGGACTAAGGAGTTATCGTGTAAAAATAAAATCTGACACTAGGGGTCAAATGTTTGTGTAGAGTATGTTCTGAATAATTACTCAAATCAAGAAAAATCCCAAATCTGCTGTTAGGCTCCAAGTGGTAGGTTAAAGTGTGCTGTAGTGACTGGGTGTCACTTACTGCAGCGTCCCTGCATGTTAGCCTGAGCCCTGAAGCCGGTGCTCTTCCCGCCAGACAGGCACTTCTCCCCGGCGTCCTGTCCTCTGGCTTAAGACAAGTTTGCTTCGTGAACGGGGTTTACCATGTGTTATTTATTTTTCTTTTTTTTTTTTTTATAAATGTGGGCAGCCTACCCAGATGGGAAAGTAATAATCTACCTCGCCAAATACATTTTCAGTTTTTGTAAATGCCTATCTCGCATATATTTACATTGCTGTAATCATAGATTCTATTCCACTTTTTTCCCCAATTCACATGATTTCATTCCACATTTCCATGAATTGACAAAGTCCGCAGATGTGAATTGGTTGCTGTATGGTATTTCCCCCTCTTCATGGTGTGAATTTCCTCAGTCATTCACCTCTTTGGGGCGTCTGTGCAGTTTCTGATGATCTCTGTTATAAACAGTGATGCTGTAGACCCATTGATACATGTCATGGTAATTACCTTCTATTACAGTTGGTGATTTTTTTAATTTTTAATTTCGAAATGTTTGAAACTCACACAAAAGTTGAGCACATGTATGCTCTTCACGTGGATTTGGCCCGTGTGGACTGACTGTATACAGTTGAGCCTTTTGAAGGAAACCCCATTACCTAATGACATAGTAAAGAAAATCTTAGGTGAAGAGAGAAGCAAAAAAGAACTCCAAAAAAGAACTGACCAGGGAGTTGAGAGAAATGAGAAAAGGTACAGTGTTCACTGGTTCGTGCGTTCATTCCTCCATTCCGTTAACGCAGCACCTCCCTTTTCTTTTTCACTCCCCACCTCCTTTGTCCAGCAGGATGCCTGGCCCACGTTCAGTCTCTATTTCTGTTTGTTTAATGGATTGAATATGTGCTGAGCGAAAGCCGTGTGAAGCAAGCAAAGCTGTGTGCCATTTGTCCCCTGCCATCAGGTCGCCCCCTTTAAAATACAAATGTATTTATTGTAGATTTCTCCAGCTAGGCTCTCCACACCCCCAAAAATTAGTTATAGGACCATTTTAAATGAGATTTCCTACCATCTCTGTTTTAAGAATCTTGTCTTGCCTCCTGCTAAGTCTGACTTTTATTTACCTGAATAAGGAAGGTTGCAAAGGGGAGGAGTGGATAATAAAAACCTCTGTGATCAGGGCCACCCCGTGGTCGAGTGGTTAAGTTCTTGCGCTGCACTGCAGCGGCCCAGGGTTTCACCAGTTTGGATCCTGGGCACAGACCTAGCACCGCTCATCAGGCCATGCTGAGGCAGCGTCCCACATGCCGCAGCTAGGACCTACAACTAGAATATACAACTATGTACTGGGTGGGGGTGGAGGGCGGGGGGGTGCTTTGAGGAGAAGAAGAAAGAAAAGAAAAGAAAAAGAAGATTGAACAGATGTTAACTCAGGTGCCAATCTTTAAAAATAAAAAATCTCTTATCAAGTGCATTCCATGTATTAGGTGTTTTAATACATTATTTCCATCTCAGCAATTCAAAGTAGGCATTATGCTTATTTATGCAACAGGTCAAATGAGGCATGGAGAAGTTAATTAACTTGCTGAAGATCACACAGCTGATAAGCGTTAGAGGGAGGATTCAAACCCAGATCCATGTGTCTCCCAAGCACATCTCTTCTCTTTAAAGAAGCGGCTTGACGCCGATGTGGATGACTGCATGGAAAGGGAGGTTGTTAGTGGAGAGTTTCCGAGTCATGGTTTGGGCACCTTTGACCTAAGAGTGTGGCTTCTTCCAAGGATCTGGAGCTGTGTTGTCCACTACAGTAGCCATGAGCCACCTGGTGTGGGGCAGTTGAAATGTGACTAGATCAAGCTGAGATGTGCTAAAAGTGACTTTGAAGACAATACAAAAAAAGTAAAATACTCCATTAATAGTATTTTTATATTGATTACACATGAAATGGTAATATTTTAGAAATATAGATTAAATAAAAATACTTAAAAATTAATTTCACTTGTTTCCTTTTTCATTAATGTGGTTATGGTTACTAAAACATTTTAAATGACATATGTGACTTGCGTTATATTTTGTTTGGGTTGTGCTGATCTGGAGAGAAATTTGTTATTAGTAATTTTTTTCTGAGTGCAAAAGGAATCCAAGTACATTTAGAACATTTGGAAGATACAAAAAAGCACCAAGAAGAAAATTAGAATCTCACCATCCGAAGGAAACATTTAGTAGACTGGAATCACTGTGTACACTGTTTTGTGTCTTTCCCGCCTCTCACTGAGCCACATATCTTGTTTGTCCATGCAAACATGTTATTTCTGAAACTTGATTTTTAATGACTGCTTTGTGTTGTCAGTGGACATACTATAGTTTATTTAACTTAAACCTCGTTGTTGGACATTTAGTTTCTGAACTTTTCTCATTATAAACAATGCTGTAGTGAACATCTTCGTAGCTAAGACATCAAAAGTTGTCAAGGCACAGGCTTTGGAACCACAGCGCCCAAGTTTACACTCTAGATCCTGTACTTTGTAGCAGTGTGGAGCTGCTGGTAGGGATACATTTCCTGAAAGGAAATTACTGGGTCTTAAGCAGTTTTACATATTTGATACACATAACCAAATTGCCTTGCAGAAAGATTGTATTGATTTATAGTTGCATGAGAGATGTATGCTGAGAAAAAAACAAGTCTTCCAAATCTTATACGACTCGTAAATCAGTACTGGCATTAGTGGTTTGAAAAATTACTGTAGTATTTGTCAGTAGGTGCAAAGGTTCAGATATACCAGATGAAGATGTCCTCAAGACGGGCTGTACAGCATTGCCTACAGTTAAGATTGTATAGTTAAAATTTTTCTAGGAGGGTAGATCTTGTGTTAAATGTTATAATAATAATGATGGTGAAAGATTGCTGTAGTATCAATTTTTCATTGTTGTGTTTAAAGTATAAAGGAGAGTTTATTTCTCATGATTTTTCCCCAAGAACTCTCACCTTCACATATTCATTCAACAGATTTATTGAATTCTTCTGCCAGGAGTCTTCATATCATTTCAGAAGCTCAAAAATCTCCCTACAATTGGCTTCGATTCCTGCCCCCAAAGAGGCAGGTACTGTGTTCACACAGATCTCTCATTGTCTACTGCCCTTGACTGGGTAAATTTTGACTGAGATTTGCCCTCGGAAGAAACATTGTATATAAAATTTTACCACGACATTTGGTTTTCTGTCACCCTCTGTTCATTTCTCAGGTGTGATCGTTAAGCCAGTTTGCCTGTATAAAATGCTCTTTGTGATGTAAATATTGACATGTTGAGGACTAAATATCAAGAAAGCCGCTAAAATCTAGGAATTTCGGCTGTAATACACATTTGTGATTTAAAGTTAGTACATCGGTTTAGCAAGACTTTCCCCTTCTTGAACTTGAAATGCAAAGTCCTTTTCTGGAACATCTTATAGATATCAGCCTTGCTTTATAACCATTCAGGGTTTCTTAAAGATACTGCCTTTTTTTATTATAAGGAAATAGTTTGGGTTTCCCCTATGTTTGTAGTATAATATTTTAAAGGAGGAAATTGAGACAGAGAATATCCAAAAAGTAATACAGAATTTTACTCTGCTTCTTATATCTAGTAACCATTTTTATTCCAAATTTCAAATATATATAAACAACAATACTCTAGGGGCAAGTAGCATTTGAAACTTAAAAAAAATAATAATGACAGGCAACATCATGTGAGTTTTACTACTGTTTGCCTGGCACTTTATGTATATGTTTCACTTAATTGTTCTAACAATGGTGTGAAATACCATTATCATCCCCCAATGCACGTGTGAAGGGTTGAGATTGAGCGAACTGTCCATGGTTAGTTAAAGACAGGGGTGAATGGGACCAATCTGCCTTGAGCAGAATGGTGGACCCGCACACCTCTTTGCTGTGGAGAAGTTTCCCCACTTACCTTTCTGTTCTTGTCCCTTCTCCCCTCCCCACCCTCCTGCCCCCTCCCCTTGTCACCGCTCCTGTGATTCTGAACCGGTTGGTAGGCCTCCTCTATCATCCAAGAGAAGGCCTGGATTAAGTGTTTTTAATGTGCTGAGTGGGCTGTGGAAGTCCTTGACCCCTTTTTGGTATTCACAATTATTTCCAAAGCAGTTTGAATTCCATCTTTCGCTGTAATCTTAAAATTTTTTCTGTATGCCAAAACTCTGATTTTGAGGCAGAAGGAGAAGGCTGAGATGCTGGTTTGAGCACTTAGGGGACGCTCACCCCACCACCTGCCATCTCCTGAGTTGAGAACAGTGGTTCTCGCTCAGAGCAGTGCCGCCCCCTAGGGGGAGTTTTGGAAATTGGGAGATTTAGGCTGTTATCCTGGAGGGGGACGGTCCTGACACCTCCTGATCCTGTCAGCAGTGTGTGGAATGGTCACACGTAGGGAGAATTGGTCCCCGCCTTTCCCAATGCCCTCTGTGGGTGAAAGACAGCTTACAGTGATCTGAACCTAAAACCGAACTGTTTTATGTACAAACACAACATGCTTTCTCCCACAACTTTAATATGCACTGACCTTTCCAGGAATGTAACTGTACATAAATTGAGGGAAAAGTCTGTTTTGTTTTTCCCTGAACTTGATTGAGAGATATTTAACATTCAGAAAGCCCTGACCCCGTTCCCACACAGCTCAGTGAGGCTGCCTTTGTAGGGACGTCTGCCCGTGCCTCTCAAGAACCGAGAGAAGCATCTGACTGTCAGTGTGTCCTCTACAGGATGGTGCCGAGTATTTACGTACCAATAGTAGATTTTCTTATAACTTGCTTTCCTTTTATTTCTTCTTTATATGCAGTTTAAACATTGTCTTGATCTTTTTGAAATCATGTATGTAAACATGTATTTTCTATGAATTTTATGACAGCATGGGAAAGGAGTTGCAAAATACAGGACAGGAGAAAAGAGGCATCGACTGAGAGGTTAGGAACGACTTCTCTAATATCACAGGCATGGCTGACAAGGACCCGCTTCAAGTTTATGTAGCCAGCATCCAAGAGGGGCTTGGTTTCTGTTCTTAATCAGTGAACAAGTGTGTCTGGAGGTGACACTGGTGACAGCAGTGTCTGGGGTTGAGACGTGGTAACTGCCATTAGCCCCGTTTCCTCCTTTCAGTTTATCTAGAATCCCTCTCTAAGAGCACAGAGGAGGGAAGGAAGATAAAAAGTAAAGGGTTTTAAAAAGATTATGTTGAATACCAGCATGCATGTGGGTTAGTGGAAGGAGATTAAATCAAGTCTTCCTGTCTAGTGACTGAAAATGATGGGTGTCCTCCCAGCTCCATCACGGGTCAGTGTAATATGGTCTAGTAGTTTGCTGAGAGGTCAGGAAGTCCTAATTTGAGTTCCTGTTAAAATAAGACAGACATCAGTTGCACATTAAAAATCTTTCTCTGAGCCGGCTGGTGGCGTAGTGGTTAAGTTCGCACGCTCTGCTTCAGTGGCCCAGGTTTGCCGGTTCGGATCCCTGGCACGGACCTAGGCACCGCTCCTCTGGCCATGCTGTGGCAGGCGTCCCATATATAAAGTAGAGGAGGATGGGCGCAGATGTTAACCCAGGAAGAGGATTGGCAGCAGATGCTAGCTCAGGTCTAATCTTCCTCAAAAAAATTTTTTTTTAAAGTTTCTCATGTCTGTTTTGTGAGCATTCCTGCATGTCAGAGGTTCAAGTTAAAGTACAGATTTTCTGATCTGTGACCCTTCACATACATAGTTCTGTCAAGCTCACCTGGACAGCTCAGTCTCCTCTGCATCAGAAAACGCCACCGACTTCACACGAGTCACCTTCACACTGGCCGCACACACTCATTGTGCCCTTGCCCAGAACTGACGACGTGGCCTTCCTGGGGGGTGTTCAGGCACTAACGACAATGGACGTGTATTCAGAGGGTTTGCCCACACACAGGTTCCGTGCCAGGAACCAGCTAAGTAAAGCCTCCATTGGTTTAAATAAAGAGCTTTCAATTAGTCGCTTTCCCAGTTTTTAAATTTCTCTGATGGGACTCTCTCTGAGGAAACTGGAGCCATACTTAAGGAGCACAACCAAAGTCACATGAGCGAACGGTTCTCCACGTCCGTACCTAACCTCCTGTCGCGCAGAGTGTGCAGGTGTGTTACTAATACAGTCAGCTGAAACTTAGCGCGTCGCAGCTTTAGAGCAGGAGTGGATGTTAGGGACCAGCTGATCGTTTATCAGTTAAGTGAGGCTGAGTTCAAAGGGTTGCCTCCTCCTGGAAGCCTTTCCTAGTCCCCTGGGCGAGCTGGAGTCTCCTTGGCCTCTTCCTGAGCGTCCTCCAGGAGCGCCGTCTCTGTTGCACCTGGAGGCAGGCCCAGGCTTTGCTCCCCTTTGTCTCCTGGGCTGGAATGTGTGCTTATTTTCTGTGACAGGCGCGCCTGGGGTCAAAGCTGAAGAGCTTTTCTGTGCACAGTGAATGCAACGTGAATGTACTTTATACAGGGCAGTGTGTGTTATTCAGTGTGTGGTTCTGTTGTGTAAGTATCCAGTGTGCATATTTTTATGTAAACTCTTATGTAGTTACATATATGTGACTTTATGTAACTTTATATAGTTATTTATGCTGTATGTGGTGAGTACTTCAGTCTCAAGAAAAGGAAATTGTTTTCTTGCAGTATAACCATTTTTTTGCCAGAACTGTTTTACGGTAAGTACGCTGATAACCCGGAGAGGCAGAGTTGCAGGCCTCCCGATGCCCCAGCTCAGGGCGCGTTGCTGAGCCTCAGAGGAGGCAGCAGGGAAGGCTGTGGCTTTCAGGCCGTAGAGGGCTAGTTGAATTACTCACTGACGCACCTAAGGTGGTTCTGTCCCCGCTCCCCTGGCCCCCAAACATAGAAAGAAAAGAGATAGTAAATATAGGCGATACATACGCCTCCATTAAGAGTTTAAGAAATAGCCCTGGTTTTATTTGAACAGCGCAGGAATAATTCAAGTGTCTATCAGAGAATGTGAAAAGAGAGAGAAAAGGATCATGTGATGAAGCCTTCTCCTGCCCCCCAGAAAAAGGTAAGCAGAGATTTGAAACCCCTCAATTTTGTGTCTTTTTTCCCCTTCTGTACTCAGGAATGTTGCACAGATTTGCGATGAAGGCACGGACGTGTGTAATTATGCTCGCTGTGAGCAGTTCAGAAAGGCACGGGTTTGGGACTACCCAGGTGGATAGACTCTTAAGGGCATCCTTAACTTCAATTTTTAGTCCCTGTTAAATAGTCATTCCTTTGCCCATTCATAACTCAGTTGAGCCCACCCATTGAAATTCTTTTAAAGACGGGTAGTCACTCTTGTGAAACTATGGACACCTGGGGACAAAGTGGGGAGCACAGATCATTTAACATGTGGCAATTCCACAGGAGTTTTCCCATTGTTTTTTAATAAGAACGATTGATTTACACCTTGACAGTAAGACGCGGTGCACGTGGAGTTAAATTTCAGATCAAGGTTGCTCAACTAGGGAACACACTTTGTTTATTTCTACTCCTCTTAGGCACTCAGAGGAACAGTCTCACTATACGAGACAGAATCTAGAGTTAGGCCCACCTGGTCTATCATTGGTTACTGGAGAGTTCCTTTCTCAATGTGGGAATACCACATTCTAGCCTTAACAAACAGTTAATTGGGCTTGGTTGTCTTTTGAGTTTCAAGAACATGTACTTCTAAATGTACAAAATGTGTTTTCAGACTCAACACCATACATTAGTTCAAAGTGCAGAGGCAGAAGGCAGGTGCAAAGGCCCTGAGGCAGAAAGGGTTCTGCCGTATTCTAAGAATGGAAATAAGACCGGTGAAGCAGAAGCGTAGGGACGAGGGGAGAGTGGTATTGGATGAAGGTGGAGATGTGTGCAGGGGACAGTGCACAGAGGCCTCACAAGCCAATTCAAACATGGAGAGTTTGAACCAATTCAACCATGGAGAGTTTGAATTCTCCTCTGAGAATAATGGGAACCCGTTGAAGGGTGTTAAGCAGAATGATGTAATATGATGTAGGTTTGAAAAAAGATAACTTTGGCTGCTGAATAGTGAATTAATTCAAAGGGGGCAAGAATAGAGGCAGGGAGAATTACCCAACTATAATAATCCAGGCAGATGTTGATGATGGTGATTTGGATTAAGATGCTATACAGTCCTATATTGCTTAGCGATGGGGACCATTCTGAGAAATGCGTCGTTAGATGGTTTTGTCGTTGTGCGAACATCGTAGAGTTACTTACACAGACCCAGATGGTACAGCCTACAACACACCTCGGCTACATGGTGCTAACCTGATGGGACCACCATCGTGTATGCGGTCCATTGTGGACTGATACGTCATTGTGCCATGCAGGACTCTTTTAGACATGGAGAGACGTGGAAGGATTAGAGATTTTTTTAGAAATAAAACCAACAACACTTGCTAATGGATTGGAAGGGGAGTGGACAGAGACTGGGAAAAAATTTAAAATCCAGGATGACCTTTAGGTCTAATGCTTGGGCAACTGAGTGTATGAGGTGTTATTCACCAAGATGGGAAAAACTAGAAGAGGACAAGTTTGGAGTGAAATCAAGAGCTCTGGGTTAGACAATTTTGAGTAATTTTGAAATCCTTAGGAGACAGCCAGTGGAGGTGTCCAGTAGACAGCTGGGGATGTGTCTGACTGTAGAAAGAAACTTGAGAGTCGGCAACATGTAGATGGTATTGAAACCCATGAGACTCATAAAAGAATCTAACAAGAGTAGAGATCAAGAAAAGGAGGCCTGAATAGAGCTGTAGGGCACTCCAGCATCTAGAGTCTGGTAGACATAGAAGCCAAGAAAAGAGATGGAGAGAAAATCAACGATGAGCTAGGAGGAAAATGAAGAATGGTGTCGCAGACATCAAGGAAGGGCAGCAGTTCCAGAAGGGAGCTGTTTCTGGCTCCCATGACCACCGACTAGGGAATTAATTGCTGGCAGCACTCAGGCTCCATGGGTGCCAGGTGCGCGTCAAGAATCTTCATGTTTACTGGAAACGTTGCTTTCTCCTTGGTACGTCCTGACCCACTGACTGGGGGTACAGAATAACACCATCAGTGAGTGAACATTTCAGAAGTTTAGTGCTCAGAGTTTGGTTCAGGGTCATTACTGTGGCTGCAGGTGTTCTCAGAGATAAGCAAGAAGTGCGTAAAACAGACCAGCTGTGTTAACTCTTTCTTGGCTGAGGTCATGGTTGACCATGCTGAATACTGCTGTAAGTGAAAACTGAGAGCCAAAAAGTTAAGTGACATGTCCTAAAGTCTGGTTAGTTAAATCCTGTTGTTCTGTAGGCAGGTTCATTCAGTTTATTCAGCAAACGTTTATCGAATAGTTTATGGCGTGTGCTAACGTAGGAATATAGAGGTAAAGAACTTAGACGTGGTCCCTGCCCTGATGGAGGCGACAGTCCGAGAGGCAGGTGGGAGGGAAGAGATGTCAGTAAATACAGATGTGATCAGCCCTATGGGAGCATACGGCAGGGGACTCGCCGTGGCCGAGACCTGAAGGATCAAGAGATGTCAGCCAGGTGGCCGGGGGAAGGGAGGCAATAAACAGCACATTCAGAGGCCTGGTGGCGAAGGAGCATATTGACCTGGAGAAAGAAAAGAAGTTCCTTGTGGCTGGAGAGGAGAGAGAGAAGGGGAGAGAGGAGGCAAGGTGGGCAGATGGTGGAAGACCTGTACACTTAGAGACCTTTTCCTTCATCCCAGGGGAGTCATAACCATCCTAGGGATTCATGCCTCATGGGAAAACAACAGAGTTGTTTTCTTGATTGGAGAATTTCTGATGGTTTTACAATTCATTTGTGTTACAATAAAGGTTCCCTTTAAGAAATATGGTGGAACAGCCATTTTGGGGGTGAAAAAGACCCAGAAAATACAAACACCAGGGCGAGTAAACCAGAGCACCAAGAAAATGAAGTATTAAATCTATAAAAATAATAACAGTTGCTAAGAACTACCAGTGTGAAGAGTTCTGATTTAAATATCATAATTGGATCCAATTATTCACTTACACCTTAAAGATAATTTATTCTCACCAATAGAACTTACTAGAACCCTTTCAGTAGCGTATCACACATAGTGCCTTTTGCCCTTACGGAGCGCAGACCTCATAAGAAGAAATGGCTTTTTAATCAGCAGTTTTGGAGACAAATTCTGTGTATGCCAAAGTTATGCTGAAACTGATAAATATGAATTAAATGTGGAAGTCATAGAGAAATGCCAGAATATTTAGGAACAAATATTTTTTCCAGCTGTGTTGAGATGTAATTGGCATAGAACATTGTATATGTTTCAACTGTGCAACGTGGTGAATTCACGCACCTGTGTCTTGCACAGGATTGCTGTGATAAAGTTGGTTATCAAGTCCTTCACCTCACGTAATTACTGTTTTGTTGTGGTGGTGAGAACACTTAAGAGCTGCTCTCTTAGCGGTTTTCAAGTGTATAATATAGTGTCATTAACTGTAGTCATCACGCTGTGCATTAGACCCTCAGACCTTATTCCTCTTACAGCTGGAAGTTTGTCCCCTTTGACCAACCTTTCCCCGCTTCCCTCATCCCCAGCCCCTGGCGACCACCATCTACTCTCTGTTTCTGTGAGTTTGGCTTTTTTAGACTCTGCATGTGAGATCATAGAGTATTTGTCTTTCTCTGTCTGACTTATTTCACTTAGCATAATTCCCTCAAGTTTCATCATGTTTTTGCAAATGGCGTGATGTCCTTCCTTTTTATGGCTGAATAATAATATTCCATTATATATACGGTCATGTGCCACATGACAATGCTTCAGTCAACGACAAACCGCATACACAACAGTGGTCCCATAAGACTAGTAGCACGTAGCCTTGGTGTGTAGTGGGTGAACGATCTAGGTTTGTGTAAGTGCTCTGTGATGTTCACACAACGACAGCATTGCCTAAGAATGCGTTTCTCAGAACGTGTCCCTGTCATGAAGTGACGCCTGACTGTGCGCGTGTCCGTATGTGTGTATCTCACGTCTTCTTTCCCCGTTCATCCATTGATGGGTGCTGCGTGCGTGTGTCTGGATGTGTGTATCTCACATCTTCTTTCCCCGTTCATCCATCGATGGACACTCAGGCTGTTTCTGTGTCTTTGCTAATGTGAATGATGCTGCAATGAACGTGGGGTGCAGATGTCTCTTGGAAATAGTGATTTCATTTTCCACAGATAAATACCCAGAAGAGGGATTGCTGGATCATATGGTGGTTCTGTTTTTAATCTTTCTGAGGAACCTCCATGCTCTTTTCCATAGTGTCTGCACCAGTTTACATTCCCACCAACAGTGCGCAAGATGGAAACAGATACTTTCTATTTTAAAATAATTTCGGGATATTGTTGTTATGAAAAACAACCATTTGTATTTTCAGGTGGAACGAGTGGGAGCTCAATCCTGGTCTCATTTTCTAGTAGGCTGTTCACCAGGAGCAGTGGGGACCGGAGCGGGAAGGAAGTGGGACTGCAATCTGTTGAGAACCTGTTCTGTGCTGGGCCCTTCCCACGTGTCCCTCACCTGAGCAGTGTAGAAACTCCATGATGAGTTATTTACATTTTGTTTTAGAGCTGAGAACAAACAGATTTCAAAGATGAGGAAATTGATGGTCCAAAATTTTATCTTGGACTGACATGTTTGGGTCATTAACCCAGACTTGTCTTTTGGTAATTCACTTATATATTCATTTGCTGAATAGTTATTGAACTCCTGTTGTTGACCAGAACCTGTGTGGGAGGATACGAGGAAGAACGAGATCTGGGCCCTGGGGCCGGCCCCGTGGCCGAGTGGTTAAGTTCACACGCTCCACTTTGGTGGCCCAGGGTTTCGCCGCTTCGGATCCTGGCCACAGACATGGCACTGTTCATCAGGCGATGCTGAGGTGGCATCCCAAATGCCACAACTAGAAGGACCCACAACTGAAATATACAACAATGTACTGGGGGGATTTGGGGAGAAAAAAACAATTAAAAAAAAAAAAAAAAAGACCTGGGCCCTTCTCTCTAGGGGCTGGGCCTGGGAGCCTTGCACCTAATCGCCTTGATGGGAAAGCACGTAGGGGCTGTGAACTTCTAAAGGCCTGGCCCCAGGTGCTCCATACAGTGGAGGAAGGCTGATTAGGGAGCCAGTACTGAACAAAGCTCGAACGTTACCAGGCAGACAGTGAGGTGGGAATGCAGGTAAAGTGAGTAGAAGACAGCCCGGAGCCTGAGGGGCGTGGTAGGGTCGTGCTGTGGAAGCAGGGAGCCCTGTGCTCAGGACACGGCCCACCTTGTCCATGTGGCCGAGGATAATGACGGTGATTTCTATGTCTCTGAGCATCTTAGTTTGTACTCACTGGAAAAGATAAAGTTTTAGAAGTATTTTGTCATTGTGGGGTTCGTTTGGGTTTTTTTTTGGGAAAGAGATTGTTCAAAGAACAGTGATAAATAGGGAAAATATTTTGACTCACGTAACTCTTCACTAAAATTGCAATATTCATAGTCCCGAGGGAACTGTGTGTCCTTAGGACATTCTGTTCTCTATCCTTGGGAAAATATGTTTAAGAAAGGAAATAAAGAGGGGTATTTGAAGATTAGTAATGAAGTGTATACTTTACGAATGCATCCTCTGTCCTGGCTGCTCTCATGCGTTATTTTAAGTCCTGACATCGGTCTGGGAACGAGGTGGTGTCCTCTCTGTGTCACAGATGGGAAACCGAGACTTGGGGAAAATGTGACTTGCCCAAGACAACCCAGCTGGTCGGTGGCAGAGCTGGGGATTCAAACCCAGTTCCTCCACTTTCCAAATGGGCTGTGGAGCTTGGAGGCTTCTGGTGAGGTGACCTGGGACACTTCGGTGGGTAAGGATACAGAAGACAGCTCGGGGTCCTCTCCCTTAAACCAGAGCAGCTTGGCTCTAACTTTTTACATTGGATTTTCACAGAAGATTTTATCGGAACAAAGGTTCCGCAACGGGGGATGGACAGCGAGGTACCTTTGCAAGAAGAGACCGGGGACGTGCCACAGGCACGCGAGTGCCCTGGGTTATCAGTTCCTGCCCTTTGGAACGTGGTATTCTATTGGGACACGTATACATGACACTTTGCAAAGGTCCAGAGCCCTCTGAAATGGATCAAAACAAGATTATATCTGCTAGGAAATAGTGAATATATTCTGTATATCAAGCCAAGTGCTAGGCTCTTGTCTAAATAACTGTGTCTTTGCTGACCACCTATGTGGTGGGTTAGCAAAAGAGCTCTTGACCCTCCTCACGCCTGCATCCTTGCTGTGCTCTGGGCAGATCAGTCTCTGTAAATGTCTCAAAACACTCAGAAACACTTACCCACCTCAACTGACTTGCCTGGGCTCAGGAGGTCCGTCCTCACAACTGAGATTCAGATTTAGACTCCAGCGGTGGACAAGGTGGAACGGGAGAGTGGGGAGCATAGGGGCAGAGTCTGGTTCTCAGGAGCTTTGGTTTTTCCAATGAGCACACACTGAGATGCCTTAGATGCGCAGGCTGCAGGACCCCTGAGGAAGACTGTGCACAAGACGTCAAGCCACTGGATGGGTGGGGCAGAGCCCACTCAGCATCCTTCGTGCCTGAGAGGGGAGGTGGTGGTGCAGTGTAGGAACACTTGAGGTGCCCTGACCAGCCTCAACTCCTCCTGTGCATCCTGGAACGAGACGGTCGGGTCAGACAGGTGACTGTCATTCGTTGCCACTCAGGTCCCACTTGCTAGAGGGGGAAAGCTTTTCCCTGTGTGCTAGAGATGGAGATAGAAGTGAATTCAGGAAGGAAAACAAAATGACATTTTACATTGGGTACATTAGCAGAATCCCAGGCTGCCAAACACTGAGGCTGGCTTCGTGAGCGGTCCAAACTGTATTTCTCTGAGGGAAATATTATGAGCTGTGGTCAGTGAGAAACCGTTTAGTTTTGAGGTGGCAGCTCTAGGGAAATAGAGGAAGCTAGTGGGGTGAGTGCTGCCCAGGACGGGAAGGTAACGCCAAGCATTCGAGTTCCAGAACGTCTTGGACTCATAGCCATCATGGTGTGATCTTAGAGGTCATATGTGACCAAATGAGAAGTTTAATAATGCCTTTTCTTATGTTCACTCTTTATATAGCTGCCTTTAAAACAAGTTATCATCTGGCATCATTTAAATAATAGGTTTTTTAATTAGGTGATGGGTGAAAATTGAATGTTTAGCAAAATAATCTTAATTTTTAAAATTTGATAAGAAAGAGACGTTGGTACTGGGTATTGTAAGTGGGGAGCTATCTGAATAGGGGAAGATACGATATTTAGACCCACGCTCATACCTACACAGACATTTGTAACAATAAGAAGCCCCTCGGATAGTGGTTAAGAACACACCCTGAAGAGTGCAGATTGCCTGCTCAAATCCTGGTTATGCTCTTCAGTAATTGTGGTCTTGAACATGTTTCTTAGCCTCTGTGGGCCGAGTTTCTCTTTGGTAAAATGGAAAATAATATCGACCTCAGAGACTGTCGAGAGGGTTAAATAAGTTAACAGATGTTAAGTGCTCCGAATGTGATTGGCACGTGTAACACGCTAGGAGTCTGTGCCGCTGTTACTGCTGTTAAACTCTTTGGGATATTTGGCAGCTTTGAAGCTTGGCACTGCTACACACTCTGGGGTTTAAAATGCTCGACGCTGCCTTTTCTTGAGGGCGTCTTTGGTGTCAGGCCCAGGAGAGGCAGTGTTTGTACTTTATCTCGTTGAATCCTCACAGTGCCCTGTGAGGTAAATACCGTGGACGGCTTTAGAGACCGACTCTCCTGTGGGGGAGTAACGTGCCCAAGGCCACAAAGCACTTAGCTGGCAGGTCCCCACCAGAGCGCCCAGTCTGCAGAGCGGGGCCCCCACCCCTGCAGGTTTCAGCTCACCTTGTTCCTGCAGCACACCTTGTGACCTGGCCATACGAGTTCCAGCATCCAGGCCAGGCCCCCCACTGCACGGAAGAGGATCATGAGGCCATGGGATTAAGTGAGTTGCCCAAGGCGCCCTCTGATTAGACTGTGAAGTCCAGATTAGGAATTTATCTAATATGCAGGCTGTGTCTCTCTCTGTAGGGTACAATTGCTTATGGTGTGTTTGGCAAAAAAGCCTCAGGATAGGCTGTCAGCTGCCAGATAACTGATTCCATTGGGATCAAGCGTATGTACGCTCAGGTACTGGGTAACAAATTCTCCTTTGCTTTAATTGGCTTGTGTTTATATACTTGACAGCATGAATGAACATAGAAAAATAAGGGTTTTTTAATTTTTCCACTGTTGCATTTGCTTTGGAAAATCCCGTATCTCTTTGAGGTTTAAAATTATGTTTAACAATAATGTAGTAATCTTAGGAAAAGACCAACCCATATTCGTCTTTATTGCTCTTCATTACTGGCCCTCAGCATGTGAGAGCTTTCTATCCTTTAGAGAAACACATTTTCACAAAGTGTGTATGAGGGTATAGATTTATAGCATGATTTACAATAGTGAAAAATGAAAATGGCACAGTCATCTAATTAATGCCATTGAATGGTATATTTAAAATGACAAATTTTGTATTATATGTTTTAACAGAACTTTTAAAAATTGATAATGTAATATACCAAAACCAATGAATTGTACACTTTAAATGGGTGAATTGTATATGTGAATTATATCTCATTAAAGCTGTTCAAAAAAAAACCCCCAAACATTCATCAATATGGAATTGATTATACTGTGCTATGCCTAGTCAATGGAATATTATACAAACTTTATAAAAGAATGAGGTAGATTTTTATGTTTTGACGTGGGAAGATGTCCAGAATATATTGTGAAGGAAAAAAAGTTGGTATCAAACTTTTCTTTGCATTTACGTACACGTCCATGTCTTGTTTTATGGGTCTCGCTCTGAGCATTGTTATGCAAGTTGCCCTTTTCACTTGTGTGTGTCGGGGGTTGCTGGTGCATGTAGACAGACCTCATTGTTGTAAACTGCTTCGTAGGATTCCTGGTTTGATTTTATCACAGTTTATTTAATCCTTTCCATATTGATGAGTATTTTGGTCGTTTACAACTTAGCATATTTCAAACAGTGCTGCGATCGATACCCGTGAACCAGCACAGGAGCTCAGTAACTGCCTGGGAGAGGCATTGCTCAGTCTGAAGGAACTAGAATTTTTTTTTGCCTCGTGGAGGCTGACTCATTGCCCTACAATAAGATGTATTATTTACGCTCCCAACACCGCATGAGTGTGCACATTTCCCCACTTCCTAACCAACTCTTTAAATTTTTTCCAATCCAATGGGTAAAAAAGTCTCCATTTTAAACTGAATTTTCATGATTGAAAATCAGAATGAGCATGTTTTCACATCTATTTAATGCTGAGCACCGAGGTACTCCTCCAGATGCTGGAGACAGTGGTGAGCGGACGTGAATCCCGCCCTGTGGAACTGACGTTCAGACGTTATTGCCCATTTATATTTCCTCATGCCTTTTGCCTATTTTTCTGCTTATTCTTAGGTCTTCTTAGATAATCTTTGTTATATATGTGGCAATTATTTTCACCCATGCTGTGGCTTGTCTTTTAAACTTTGTTTTCGATATCTTTTGCCTTACAGAAGTTTTTAATTTTTATGATGTCATATTCATCAGTCTTTTTTTTAATGCTTTTTTGTTTTATGTCTTATTTAAAAAGGCCTTCTTTACCCCAAGGTCATAAATATAGTCTATACTTTTTTCAATATTTTTATAGCTTTAGTTTTAACATGTAGCACCTGAATCCATCTGGAATCTATTTTTGTGAATGAAGTGGTATGTGGATAGAGTCCACATCCTACAGCATATATTTTTGAATGTTCAAATTTTTTAAAAGTGTGTATGCTTTTGGAAGCAGAAAGAGCCATGAAGATTTTGAAAAGACGCTGAAGGAGTGGATGCCCAGAGGATAAAGATGAAGCAGTGGGGACAGAAGCCTGTGGTCTGTGGGGCAACTTTGGTCTTAGTGGGTCTGGATGGGGACAGGAGCACAGAGTGAGCCCCTGGTGTCCTGGGTGCTCCAGCTCAAATATGAGACGTGGCTCAGCTTCAGAATACGAGAACCAGAGAATAAGCCAGAATGAGTCAGAGACTGGGTTCTTTGGTGTTTCTAGTTGTCATGGAATAGAATTGTTAATCCATCATCTGGGACAAAAAGGAGCTGGAGGTGATACCCTATTTTAAAATAATCCAAGCCTAGACTAGTGATTGGCTTTACCACCACTAATTCTGGCTACCAGAGGTTAGTAAAAGCAGAGGATCAAAGTGTGCAGGCTCGTTAATTAATGTCTTTTAGGTTTAAGAAAGAGTTTCTTCAGAGAATTTCTTTTTCTTTTTTTTGGAAGGATTTTTTGTTTGTTTAGTACATCTGAAAAGAACGCAGACACAAAGAACTGAGACGTGAGGAAGCGCTAGTCCAACACCGAGGAGTCCACGGGAATTAGGATCAGGGGAAGGTGGAGAAGATTGCCTAGACATTTTTAAAAATTGCAAACTGCAACCCAAATAAGCTGATAAAATCCCTGTTAACGCTTGAAGAGTCTTCCTGAGACGCCCTCCGTGACTATCATGAAACCAGAGGGCCTCGCCTGGCAGCTCTGGGGCTCGTCATAGCCAAAACCAAAATAAGAGCATCCCCTGACGGTCGCCATGTTGGTAAATGTTCTCCCCAGCTTCCTAATGACGCAGGTCTCCATCCTTGTCACTTGAGAGAGAATGTTGTGTGGCAGAAACATGGATAACAAATGAGCGAGGCTCAGTAGGCCATTCTTTAAAGCAGGCAGAGTGGGAACCAGTTGGGGTGAATCCACCCAGAATCCCGAGTTCTTTTCTTCCTTTGGCATTAGACCCAGACGGTTCCTTGGTGTCTGGTGACACTGATGAGTTTAGAAACACCTGTTCATCCTTCAAGCGTGTGTGTTTGCTTGCTGTGCGCTGACCCTGTTCTAAGTGCCCACGAGCGTTGGCTCATATACTCCTTATAAGAACCCCTGAGTTACAGTTAAAGCCTTATTTTACACGTGAGGAAACTCCACGTTTCCACGAGCTCCAAATAGTTAAGTAGGGTGCCCAGGGTCTCACCGGAAGTGGCAGGACCTCGGTAATCTGTCTCCAGCTTTACATAACCTCTGTGCTAACGCCACCTCCAAATGGACTCTCGGCAAGTGCAGCCATCAGGAAAGGACTAGACTCTGATAAGCCCTAACGAGAAGGAGCTGAAAAACCTGCATCAGGAAGATGCTCGCAAGGCCTCTCTGTCATCAGACTGCCCTGGAGGGGCCTCTCTAAAGCTGACAGCACGGCTCCCGCGCGTGCCCATTTTCACTCCAGGCCGGCCTTCTGACTTCAGCCACAGTGTGAGTCTGTGGTTCCTGGCAAAGCTTAGCCTCCTGGGAAAAAGTGCCTTCAGATGTAACACATGGCTTATCCATGCAGGGTAAGTTCTGTTTATGCTTCATTCTGGAAGCCAGTGGCTCTCAGTCTGGCTTGCATCACACGATGGAAGCCTGTGCCCTGAGCGTGAATGATTTGCGTTTGCACACTACAGTGTGAGGGAATCGGCTGTAGCGGAGAGTGCGTGGAGTGGGCACGAGGCTGCTTCTCAGGGCTGGCTGCGCAGCTGCGTGTTCAGTCTCTAAAATCCAGGGAGCTGTACGAGGTAGACTTTTCTCGAGGTGCGTCCTACTTCCCTAAAGAGGTTTCGTGTTTCATGGGGTGCCTCAGTCAGCTGAGGTATTGCGGAAAATGCAAACTCCTGAACTCACGTCTGGAGATACCCTTTCTGGGCAGGGCCCAAGAGTTTGCAGTTTTAACAATGACTCTGGATAATTCTGCTGCAGGTGGTCCAAAGAGATACTTATAAGAAACACAGTGATGCTACCGACCAAGTCTGCTGCTGTTCTGCTTAACTCTGGCTGGCCATCAGCAGGACTGTATGAGCCAAGCAAAAGGGTCATTTGGGAATGACTGAACTCACACTGTGGGATTTATCTTACAGGATTTTAAAAAATCCACAAAAATACAGAAACACTGTATAAAATGCCTTCAACAAGATTTCTCTGAATCCGTCCCATGCCCACAGAAGAGACATATAAGAATCTTCCTGTAGGGGCCGGCCCCGGGGCTGATTGGTTGAGTTCGCATGCTCTGCTTCTGCAGCCCAGGGTTCCAACAGTTTGGATCCTGGGCGCGGACATGGCACCGCTCATCAGGCCACATTGAGGAGGCGTCGCACATAGCAGAGCCAGAGGGACCTACAACTAGAATATACAACTAAGTACTTGGGGGCTTTGGGGAGAAGAAGGGAAAAAAAAAAAAGATTGGCAGCAGATGTTAGCTCAGGTGCCAATCTTTAAAAAAAAAAATTCGCTAAATTAAAAAAAAATTTTCCTGCATTTTAATGGAAAGAGGATAAATTCCAGGCCTGGCTCTATTCTACCAAAGTTCACCTCCCTTAGATAGCAGTCATCCATATACGACAGTGTCACCACCCACATCCTCCGCTCCCTCTCTTCTCCTTCCACCAATTGCAAGAGCTGTGTGAAGACCGCTCCTCCCGGCCCTCCCCATGCGCCTCTGTCACGCCGTGTCAGGCTCCCTCACGTGTGGTGAGCGGAGAGGGCGCCTTGAACAGACATTACCCCTGGTCTTTAAGAGCTTGTCTAAGTCTGGCTGATGGTTGGGTATGTCTGACGTGTTGCCTTCTTAGTAATTCTGTGGCTGAGCATTGCTGACTTCTTGAGCAATGAGAAAACCCTAGCAAATCTTGTCTGTGGCCCATCCCCTCTTAAGAATCTGCCTCATTGTTTCAGCCCAACCATTTGCCTGAGCGTGGTAGAGTGAAGTAGGGCACAGCTTGGATAAGGTCCCTGTCTACAGATTTCTTAAACCTAGCCGACATGAATAGGGGCACACTGTCAGCATAAAGGCTGGCCACCGTGTGCTGCACCTGACGGGTGCTGAGCTGTGACTGTCCCAGCAGATGGGACGTGAACCAGGGCTGCCTTGACCTGTTGTGAGAAAGTGTTTCTGGAATGGCTCTTTATAATTATTTGGACTTTTCACCAAGGTTACTGTGTCACAGCCCATGGAAAAGTTGGTGCCTTTCAGGAGGCCTGAGCTTCATCCTGCATTTATGGGCATGAAATCCATTCTCAACCTTCGGACATGGCATCTGGGCCTACTCTTTCTCGCAAATAGTTTGCCAGTGAGCAGTGTGCTGTGTGACCAAGCTGCCCATCCTTGTGAAATTGGCAGGGCATAAGTTGTTAATTGAATACATGCAAGCTAACAAAGATCCAGATAAGATGTGCTGTAATGGGTGAGCAAACCCGGGTGGCTTATTAACAGCTGCATTTCCTCATGCTGCTTCAGAAATGGGCGTTTCTTAACCCACATTTTCAGATGGAGCTGATCTGAGATCAAGCTAATTACGCAGTTTGGTGAAGCTGAGAAATCAGGCCTGGGACATTTTCCGACCTTGAAGTATTCAGTGGAGGTGGTCCGTGTGGTCTTGGGTTTGCTCTGGCAGACAGTTCAGAGGCTGAGCATTCAGTGTTGCCCCTTTGGACATGTTGAACAAAAGCTGCAGCTGTGGATACAAGATGGCATTGTTAAAGTTCTGGTCTCCAGCTTAGGAAAGACTTGGGATCAGTCAGTTGTAAATGCACAGCCAGAGAAACTGTGGGGAACCTTAGCTGCTTCCAAAATAGATGCCGGTTTCTTTGTGTCTGTGTGCACAGGCCTGCATTGCAGATAACGTTGGCTTTGAATGATAAGCAGCTAGTGTCTCAAAGCTCTTACAGACACAGAAGAAAACAAACACACAGTGTTCCAGAAAGCATCTTCTCATCGATGAGTCTACGGCCACCACTGGAGGAGAGACTTCCTAATGGCTGCGTTGGTTGGGTGGGGAGAGGGACGTGGGAGGTGCGGCTCTTGCTTTGTCTGGGAGTTGTGAGAAGCCTCAGCTTCTTTGTTCGCAGACAGGTGAATATCTGTTGCATCTGGGTGGCAGCAGAGGCAGTCCTCCTCCACGGTGGGGGCGAGGTGCGGAACAAACGCTGATCTCAGAGTAAAACGAACAGAAAACCAGTTCAAAGCCCCGGCTGTCTGAGCACCTTCCCTCATCTGTACAATGAGAATGGAACAACCGCCTCATCTATCTCCTGGGGTTTCTGTGAGGATCAAATTATAAGATGGAGTGTGTGAAACACTGGGGAAATTGTGTAAAATATTAGTATTTTAAGAGAGATGATTTCCTGAAACCCTTGAGTTCTTCCTCAGATTCCATGACTATGGCCTCATTTAGATTTTCTGGCCCCTCTGTAACCCTAGCCATCAGATTCTCAGGGAGGCACTAGAAAAGCCCCAAATCACTAGAAATCCCTACTGAGGCAGTTCACCCCAGACGCCCCTCCGTGAGTGGTCGTTGCTGATGGATCTGCTGTGTCAGCTCGAGAGATCCGCCGATCGTGGCTGCAGCAGGCGTGGCTGCAGCAGGCGTGGCCGTGATGGGAATGCCTGGGCGCTGGTTCTTGTTCTGTTTCTTTTTAAAGTGAATGTTTATATTCGTATTGACTTTGCAACAGTAGGTATGGCAAATTTAACATGCTACTTTGTGACAGAAATTAGCTAGCACCAGCTCATGGTTTAAATGATCTAGAACCACAGTGTTAAAAGTATGCTCACAGTCTTGACCACATTAGAAACGAGGGGGCCAGCCCCAGTGGCCTAGTGGTTAAGTTTGGCTCCCTCCACTTCGGCGGCCTGGGTTTGGTTCCTGGGCACAGGCCTACACCACTCGTCTGTAGTGGCCACGCTGTGGTGGCCCACATACAAAAAGAGGAAGATTGGCAGCAGATGTTAGCTCAGGGCGAATCTTCCTCAGCAAAAAAAATGCACAGAAACAGAATGTAAATAAATCTCATGTTCACACTCCTTTTAAAGACGATGAGTGTTTATCACGTGCCTTCTTAAGTCTGTTGACAACAAGTATTTGCTGGGATTTTGTTAAAGGATAAATTGGGAGGATCCTTGAAAGTCACACACGCGCAGTCCTGCATTGGTGTCTGCTGGGTGGCGCTGGGCTTCCCCTGTTCCAGGCGGGGTGACCTTCAGGCCTTTCTTTCCCCACTCTCCTCCTTGGCAGCCCGCCTGCCCCGCCCACCACTTCCTCTCCTGTAACAGTCTTGCTGCTCTGTTCTGCCCAGAGCCCCAAGGGGAGTGGGGATCAGGTCAGGCAGAGGGAACAATCCCAACCGCTTACATTCCTTTCTTTCCCCATCCAAAGCCCAATCCTGAGGAAGACATGGAAGTCATTACTAAAACTTCCCAGCATCCCTTATTCTTAGCCTACATTAACCACTTGGCCTTTGCTAGATTAATGACTCGTTGACCAGCAGGTCAATGGTCACAAAAATTGTATTATTTAAAAATATTTCTGTAGTTTTTTTTCCCAGTTGTAATAAAAATAAAAAGTGGCTGTCCTTTGGTTAACCTTCACATTTGCAGCGAGGTGATTTTTCTTTCTCGATGGATACAGAGCTTTAGTAAGCTCCTGGCCGTGGGTTTGGGTGGTTCACGCGGTCATCCTTAACCCTTTTCCGGTTACGGTGCTCTGTTTCCCTTGGAAGAGGCAGCCTGTGGATTGCCGCCATCGGCCCCACTCCCGTCCTCACGACTTCACCTTTCAGGTGAGCAGCCCTGGCCCCCAGGCCCCGCATCTCACCTGTACAAGTGGCAGAGGCTGGGGGATCAGGCCAGGACTTTTTAACTTGACCTTTTTTAAAGCTTTCCCCCAGCTTTTTATTCTGAAAATGTTCAAACCTATAGAGAAATTGCAAAAATAATAAAATAAATACTCAAGGAGTCTTCGTGTAGATCCACCTGTCGTGAATATTCGGCCACATCTGCTTTCTCCCTCTGCTGAGCTCTGTCTGCAGATTTTGCTGAACTCTTGGAAATGGTGGGTAGCGTGCTTCTTTACTAAGCGCTTGAGCGCACATTATCTAAAAATGACCTCTTCCTACCCAACCACAGCACACACTGTCAAACAAAGAAAAATAATAACCACTCAGTGAACGGCAGACTCCGTTTTTACGGTTCCCCAAGAATGCCCTTTCTCACTTATTTTCTCTGAGAATCCAACCAAGGCTCACACACTGCGTGCAGCCTTGTGTCTCTTGAGTCACGTAACCAAGGCCGGTCCTCCTGCCCTTGTGGACATTGACCTGTTCACTCTGAGCCAGTTTTGCGTCACTGACCGATTCCCTTATCTGCGAGCTCTCGGGTCGCCCTCGGACAGTGGAGAGTGTGAGATCTTCTGGAGCGTACGTTTCTGCTGACTGCTGGCATAAGTCTCTATCCACGTCTTATGGACACTTTATCTTTGAAACTTTTCTTTGACTGCTCTGATGCTGCATCGTCTGCTGGGGTCTGTGGTCTCTCATCACCCGATTCTGCGCACTCAGCCCTCAAAGCCAACCTGTGCTCACCCTGTTCCTGGCACAGTTGTAAAGCTTGTGAGGATTAAATGAGATAGCAGCCCCATGAGGTGTGGGTACCATTAATCCCACAATACAGATAAGAAAACTGATCCACTGAGAGATGAAGCAACTCACCCAATTCCACCTGGCTCGTAAGTGGCAGAGCTGGGGTTAAACCCTGGCAGTCTGACTCTCGACCCTGCACGTGTCATTACATCCGGCGCCCTAAGGGGATACGGCATCTCTTTTAAGAAGTCTAAATGTCAAAGAGAAAGTCTTCATTCTCCAAAGTGGCTTATGAGGAAACTACCAAAGTAATTGCCATTGTTCCTGCCACCGAAAGCTGAGCTCTCTTATGGTAGCAATAAAGAGGCAATGAGGATGAGCAGGCCTCCAACAGACTGGGTTTTTTGGGGCAAATGGATCTGAATTGACCTCATAAATTACAGCTGTGTGACACCCACAGAAACTCACAAGAAATAAAAACACCACTGGGGAGAAAAACAAAACATCAGCGCTGAGCCAGAATGCCCCTGACAAGCCATAAAAGAGAGCCCTCAAATGGACAGGAAGCGGATAGCGCCGGCTGTAATGCGTGCATCTCTGAAGAGAACGTTTAACACTCTCAGGTCCTTGTTTGTACTTTAAGATGACGTTCAACTTGGCTATTATTGCTGAACTTTCTTCAGAAGGTTGATCTGGTTTCGTTTGACTTCTCTCCCCAGGGACCAAGAAGGGAGGTTCTCAGCTTTTTATAGTATGAGGCCTCTAGAGAATTTTACTTCAGGGACTTATAAAAGCAAGTTTCCTGTCGCTGGATGAAACATAGAGAAATTAGCATGGTTGGGATGTAAGAATTATGGCTCATTATTAAAACTCAAGTTTTTAAAAACTTCTTACAATTTTATAGCTGAAAATTTAAAAATTTGAGAGGAAGGGGAACAGAGTTGTCAGCCTCGGGCCTGGGAGTCGAGTGGGAGGAATCAAGAGGGTGGGGTTGCGAGAGGAGGAGGGCAGAGGCACTTCCTGCCACCTTCCTGTTGGGGTGATGGGGGTGATTACGGAGACAAGCCGCTCCACTTCTCTGGGAGTCTTGACTACTGAAATCAGAAAAGAAGAAGAAGAAAAAATTTATCCCAACTCAATGCATCTTCATATTTTTCCTTTCCTTTTATCAGTTGAAAAAGTGGGCCCTGCCCCGTGGCTGAGTGGTTAAATTCGCACGCTCTGCTTTGGCAGGCCAGGGTTTTGCCAGTTCGGATCCTGGGTGCAGACATGGCACCACTCATCAGGCCACGTTGAGGTGGCGTCCCACATGCCACAACTATAAGGACCCACAACTGAAAATATACTACTATGTCCTGGGGGGCTTTAGGGAGAAGAAGAAGAAGAAAAAAGAAGATTGGCAACAGTTGTTAGCTCATGTGCTAATCTTAAAAAAACGAAAGAAAAATGAAATGTCCCTGAGCAATCAGAAGAATCCAGATTTAGAAATTGAAATCCCCAAAGCTCCCCCTTCGCCTGGTCGGGAAGAGATCAGTGGACCCTAACCTGTGCGTTTCCCAGGTGTCATTTCCCAGCATTGGTGCCGTGGGGGCAACTGTAAGCAAATGAAACCCCATCTCCCGTGATGTCGGAAGAGTCCTACTCGAAGCCCGCGTTTGGTTGGGGCTTCGGCACGCTCTTCTACGGATACTCTGAGGGGGGCCATCGACTCTGCAGCTCACCTAGATGTTTGGATGCTTCTCAGAGCCCACCCAAGACACACTTCGTAGACCAGCTGCAGACTTTTCCATCAATCCTGGAAAACAGCTCCACTGAATCTCTGGACCAGGGCTGACCCTGGCTCCAACCGGACGTCCCTAGCTGTTAATTTAGTTGTCATTTACCAGTCACCCACTGTGTGTGCCAGGCACCACACCACGTGCTGCAGGCACGGGGCACACGGTCCCTCGCCTGCGGGAAAGCCTGTGGTTTCCGAGTGTTGGGAGAGGGTTGCAGATGTACTCTGGGAGCTCAAAAGGGAGAGTGACTCAGGCTGGTACGGGACAGGACCGAGGAAGGAGAAGGGTAAGAAAGGTGTTGGTGTGAGGGGGCTTTTGGTTGAGCCTTGAAAAGGCGGGTGGAAGTGGCCTGTGGCCAGGTGCACAGAGGACTGTCCACGAGGAAGAGAAAGCACGCCTTAGCGGTCGGTGTAGCGGCGGGTGGTCGGCACACGTGGGACTGCACGTAATTAAGAATGGCCAGGGCCTGGCGTGCGGGGTTGTGGTGGGAGGCTCGAGGCAGCTAGGGGACAGACCGTGGAGGCCTGGGTGCCACACAGAGGGCCTGGGCTTGCCCTCGATGTCTTGGGAGCCACTGCAGGACAAGCAACAGAGCCGGGTGACCCGACTCACGTTCGATTAACCCCAAGTAACGGAAAGTTTACCAGCGCTGTACTTCCTTTGGAGTTCGTTTTTTCAAATGATGAAAGTAATGTCAGAAGTACAAAATTAGTGTTTTTCAGGGCAATATAATCGGTTAGTGATTTACATCTCTTTCAGCTGACGGAAGGCCAGGCTCAGGAGAGGCATTCAATGCATGTTTGTTGAACGAATAAGTGAGAGAGTGAATAGTTAAGCCTTTGTACAGCATGGTGGCTTATACAGTGAAGAGGTACCTGAAGTTTTTGGAGTTCGTACCAGGGTTTGCAGACGGGTCTGGTCACCTGGGGAAGCCACATCTGACCCACGGGGCTGCAGTTGCTGGCTGCTGCTCCCGGCTTGGCCCCATTGCTGTGTTTAGCCAAGGTCTTGCCGTCCAGTTTCTGGTTCCTGGCGTCAGGTGGGCCAGGTTCCAGCAGGTCACTGGATGACCGTTTGTCCACAGTGTTTCAGCGCATCCTGAAGCGGCCTCCTCTGCTCACCCCGCCTGGGGTTGCCCCTCTTTACGTACCACGTGGCAACTTAGGCCCTTTTGTTGTTCTTTCTTCTCTGTTCACGCCCAGCTTCGCGTCCTAGAATTCAGGGCAGTCCTTCAGCTCTGGAGTCACATCTGTCCACATGCAAGTGCTGTTTGCTGGTGCGTGCAGGTGTCATGAGTCACCCAGGAAACAATTCCAAGCCATGGGCTTCGCCAGTGAGGTCTCACCATGGTATTCCTTTTTAATAGAGTGTCTCCAGTGCATTTTAATACTGATTTATTATCTGTCACTGTCAATCAGTAGATCCCGTGAATGCGCACGACACCTTCTGGTGCTATAAAAACAAAACTGTACGACATGGTTAGCAGCCAATTGTTTGGACGGAGAAGCAGCAGCTACACATGAGAACGTTATTAACGGAGGCTTTTGTAGGATCCGTGCCACATGAGTAGTTTTAAAGCCTAGTTCCTAAACTTTCCTCACTTCTGGGTCACCTCCCCAAAATCTTAGGGTTCTGGGCGTCCCTGCCTGAAGAAACACTCGTATCAGCAGTAAGAATAATGAACATGCGGTGGAGGGAAAGATAATTTGGGGTTGGGGTCAGTGCAGAGGGTGCATCAGACAGGGCAGGCTGACTATACTGCAGAAAGAAAAGCCCCCCAATCTCAGTGGTTTATAACAGCAAGATAAAGGTTTCTGTCTACTCTCATTACACGTCCTTCGTGGGTCAGTGGCGACTCTGGTCTCTGTCACCTCTCCTTCAGGACCCACACCGACAGAGCAGCCTCTCCTGAAATGCCTGTCTTATGACTGAGGGAAATGAGATAGAAAGCGCACATTGGCTCTTAAAGTTCCTTTCCAGAAGTGAAAGGAGTCATTTCTACCTACAGTTTATCGGCGAGAACAGGTGACCGCACCTGAGTTCAGCAGGGCGCTGAGTGTTGGACCACCAGTGATACAGAGGCCCCTGCTGAGAGGGGACCTGAGCCCTGTGGAGGACCCTGATTTACTGAGCAGACACACACACACAGCAGGGAGGAGAAGGCTGGGACGGCCTGGGCGGTGCTGACGGGATCGTTAAGAAAGTAAGACTTGTCCATGTGAAACCCTTAGAAAACCAACTGAAAGGCAGGATGGTGTTTGATTATTTTCTTGACCAGAAGGTTTTCAATGGCAAAGCTTGTGATGTCATTTTATAGAAATAGTCTAAAGAAGGAGAACTCAGGGCACGTCAGAGTAGCCTGCGGACACTTCTGGGGTTAGGTCTTATGGGATCCTAGGGTTTGAAAATCCAGTGATGCATTTATTGATGCAATTGAGGACAACACGGCAAAGATGAGGCTGGGCCTGTGGTACGGAAAGGGGCCCGATGCGGGGGAGCGTTTGTGTAGCGGTGTTGGGAGCAGGGCTGGCACCCTCAGCTGCTCGAAGCCTCGTCGTCCAGGCCTGGCCCGTCAGTGTGTGAGATGATGGGAACGCTGAGTCTGCAGAAGGTGGCCGTGGGCATCTACAGCTGGAGGACCAGTTGGGAAAGCAGGCTTGACACCCATGCAGGAGCCCTGGTGACCACTAGGTCCCATAGCCTCCCCTGGGCCCAGGCCACACTCATATGGCAGGTGCCCACCCTGGACCCTGCACAAGGTCTCTGTGCGGAGGACATTCCGGTGCAGCAGACATTGGAGTTCAACACCTGCCTCTGAGTTCCAGGATGCCTCCTGTGCCCGCCTCATCCCCATATTAAACTGAGCCACAAAACTCATGGTGTGAAGTAGAATTTAGAATTGCCCCAGGCAAAAGAAACAGTCAGCCCATTGTTGGCTTCCAGGCCATGGAGCACCTGCTCTTCCCACAGGAACAGCCGGACCTGGGACACCCAATTCCTCTGAACCCCTGACAAGCTCCTCTGTTCCTACACAAGGTCAGGAATCCCAGCCACCACATGGGAAATGGCAGGTAAGCTGCGTGGGGCTCAGGCAGCTGACTTGGGGGTGCATCGCATCTGTCCGAGTTTGGGTTCTTGGCTTTGCAAGTACAGAAACGGGCAGAATGGGTGTTCACGGTGTCTGCCAGAACCCCTCAACTCAGTACAGAAGCCACGGTGAACTCTGGGGCTTTGCCCAAGGGAGGGCATGTGCGCAAATGTCGTGTCCCAGAGGCGGGACGTGTACAGAGAAGGCGGTCTGTCCACATCTTTCCTGCTCTGGCTGCTACTTCCCCCTCCTACTTTTGCTGCCTAGTCTTTGTTGACTACTCACCAAACTTATCTCAGGGAAAACCCTGATGCGCCAGGTCCCTGAAGCCTCTCCAGATTCCATGACCTGGGGCCAGGTCTCGAGGCCTGCCTGTCGTCTTCCAGTGATGACCAGTCTTGGGACAAAACTGTGTACCCGTTTGCAAACCAGCTTTGGATTTGCACACCAGAGGGAGGAGATAACAGCTTTGACTTCCCAAACCGTCCTCAGAGCGTCCTGTCAATCTCCTCCTGCCGTTCCCGATCCTGCAGAGCGGAGAGAGAAAGAAATCTCTACGCCGGAGATGGTTCATAGCAAGCTTGGGGCACGGTCCACTTTTCTTTGATTTTTCTTTGATTCTGTCTTTGATATTTTCCATCTCTTAGGTGACTAGAGAAGTGCAACGTAAGGTTAAGAACAGAGCAGGCTCTGTAGACAGACAACCAGCTCCACCCCTGGTGACTGGTTCTTTGGTGTGTGTGAGCATCCCCGGAGAGCTCATTCAAGCAGACTGTGCATCCTGACTCCAGAGTTTCTGGCTCAGGACTGGAGGGGGAGCCTGAGAGTGTGCACTTCTAACTAGTTCCAGGTGACGCCGGTGTTACTGGTCCTGGGACCATACTTGGAGACCCGCTGCCTCATGAGGTCACTGCAGATTGTGTCCACCTGTGTGAGAGGACAGTTGTCAGGGTTAAATGAAGATGGGTCCAATGCTCCGAGCTGTGAGTGATTCTGCTATGCAGGCATAGCCGACCTGGAAACATGGCCCATGCCTTTTCTCCCTGTTTTGTGTGCTGCTTGTGTTTTGTTTTTGTAATGAGCCACTTAGCAGGATCCTCTGCCCCCATTTCAAAGCCAGAGGACCTGTGACTTTGGAGGCTGTGTTTGCCCTGAGCTAGGTGACGTGCTCTTTTCGCCTCTTCTGGAGACGCCTCCACTATCTGATGTGGACCCTCGTACACTCTCGTGTGATGAGCTCCGTGTGTGTGCAAATGGGAATGTGCACACATGAAATTGAAGGTTTGGTGTCAGTGCTGTGGCTCCTTCTTAGGGAAGGCAGAAGGAACTTGCCAGCCTTACAACAGTCCAACCAGTAGAGCTGCTGTTCCCACTTACGTATGAGGACGTTGAAACTGGCACAGTGGGCAAGCTCTCTCAAGCTGTGACTTAGGTCAAAGGGTAGCTGTGAGGATACATGGAGAGATGTGCAAGTCTGGGACACCAGCAGCTGCTCCATCACTCTGGGTACCAGAGCCTCGTGGACAAGACCATACATGCAACAAGCCTCGTGAACTACGGACACGTGCCCATCATCACTGCAGCTGTGCTCCCTGGACCCGGCCACACGGGCAGGTCTCTGCTTCTCTCTGGGTGTGTCCTCCTGAAGCTCTCAGAGTAGACAGTCTGACCAGGGTTGCTACGGCAGCACTCAGCATGGCGTGGTCCTGCAGGGTGCCTCTCAGCTGTCTGGCCCTGGCTCAGTCAGTCACAGCCAGGTATCAGCCTGGACCCTGCTCCAGGTGCAGACCGTAGCAACACGATGCTGAGAGAGCTGCCTGGGAGCCTTGCCCCAGCATGGAGTGGCTCCTGCCTGTCTGTCTGTCCGAGGTGACTGAGGCAGCTGGGTCCTCGGAGGAGCACACAGTTTGGACTCAGACAGACCTGGGGCTGAGCCTGGTTCTGCCACTTAAGTCAGATCCTCAACAATAAATTGTGGCTGTCGCCCACCACACAGAGGGCTTATAAAGACCAGTAACAGTGCTAGCATCGTGCCTGGCACACAGTGTCTGGACTTGATGAATAATAGGACTTGGTCTTTTATCTAAAAAAAGCTGGAAAGATGGAAAAGTGAAAAAAAAAAATGAGTTGGCTCTATCACCCTGACACTTAGCCCTAAACACTGACTGTGCTGTTTTCAGTTCTCGTGGGGACTCGTCCGTTGTTTAATTTGAAGCTTTATGTGCTGTGGGGCTATTTCCGTCCATGGTTTTTTTTTAATGAACAGTCTGTTTTATGTGGTTGTAGTTGTATAATTTTGCGTTCAGATTTCTTTCACATGGTAAAATATTTTTATTGTAAGTTCTGTACGTAATTTTGGCAGACGCGCTATAATTTACGTAAAATTACCTATTGTCGGACGCCTAGCAGTAGAACGTTGGCTGACTAAGTGGTAGTGCATTCCTATGACAAGATGCCGTTTAAAAAGGTGCTTCCATATCAACAAGTATACTTCTGCTGCACGTTCATGATTGTGTGTAAAATGAGACGATTTCCCTCCCAGCTCTCTCTGGACGGTCACTGCCCCGGGCTCAGCAGCGCTCACCCTTCAGTGGGCCTCACAGCCGCCCAGGGAGCCTGTGGGTCCGGCTTCACCCCTGGAGTGTGGTTAGGAGCCGGGGCTCAGGCATTGGCGTTTTTGCGAGCGTCTGGGTGACTCTGACGTGGGAATGGCACTCCCCCCATTTCCACCTTTGAAGCCGTACTTAATTCTCCCAGCTCCCACTTTCTCCTGAGCTCCCCCAGTGCTTTCTTGTCTTGTGGATTTTTGTGAATCCTTCTGGAGCGTAAAACTTTTCTCCATCCTCCAAGCAAACCCATTTGGGCACGCACGTCACACCGCCGGGACTTGTGTCAAGCCCCGAGTGAGTTCCTGAATATAGATACTGAAGCATTTGGAATCCAAGTTCCATTTACTTTGTCGTGAGGAGAAAGAGGCCAAGCATGTCAGAGCTCTTTAGCACACCTGCTGTTACCAAGAACTTTGGGAATAAAGGGTAACCTTTCCAACCTTGATAGAAAAACAAAACTCTTGTTTAAATTACCCTCATCTTGGCAGGTGGGCTGTGAAAAGTAAACACCTTGTCCTTTGTGCATCTACTCTGGTCTAAGCCAGAGATAGCCCGTGTTTGTTGGAGAGGGTGATTAAAATGCTTCAGGAGGCCTGTCGTTCCAGAAGCATTGCGTGAGTATCTTCCAGATTCATTGTTTGGTTTTCATTCCTAGACTTTGTGCCATTGAGGTTATTCAAGGTGAGTTTCTCATCTTGCAGTTCACTTAGGGGCCATTGGTGCTAAAATTGAGATTGAGTTACTCACCAGAGTACTTCTTCATTCAGGGTTTATTGGTTTGATTTCCCTCCTTCCTTCAACCTGATCGTACTGGGTGTCCATGGTGAGTGAGGTTCCTGTTGTCTCTCACTGTCCTTTATGTGACAGGCCGGCTGTGGCAGGTGGAGAGCTGTACGTATAACGATTGTAAAGGTTCTGCTGAGATGACATGGAATGTTTTCCCTTGGTTGTGCAGGACTAGACCAGATTCTGTACAAATCTGTGATTATTCCAGCTTTAAGAGCATTAATAGCTACAGAAAAGAATTCCCCAGGGGCCGGCCCAGTGGCGCAGCGGTTAAGTGTGCACATTCCGCTTCTCGGCGGCCTGGGGTTCGCCAGTTTGGATCCCGGATGCAGACACGGCACCACTTGGCACGTCATGCTGTGGTAGGCGTCCCACATATAAAGTAGAGGAAGATGGGCATGGATGTTAGCTGAGGGCCAGTCTTCCTCAGCAAAAAGAGGAGGATTGGCAGTAGTTAGCTCAGGGCTGATCTTCCTCAAAAAAAAAAAAAAATGCCCAGAAGGAAACCTGAAGAGCCGGGTTCAGTAGCTCGCTCAGAAAAAGCTCTGCCTTGCTTCACATGAACATGTTAACCTTGTGGAATTGAAGCTCCAGGTGACCTGAGAATTGGTGCTACTGGGGAATGGAAGGTTCTGGTTAATGGAATCGTTCTGGTGGGAAACCACGGGAGGGACTGTACTTGTACACATGGCACACTCAGAATCCTCCTTCAGAACCTTGTTCAGAAGTCAGCTTAAAACTCTACGTCTGTAAAGCTGTACGTGATCCCCATCCTTGGAAACTGTTAACCATTTCTTCTTTTATTCCACATCCACAGCAGTACCTTACACACACCTCTGTGATCCTACATGTCACGGTCCGGTGGAATGATCTGTTTGCGCGTTGCTATTCTCCTCTAGATCAACACCTCACTGGGCGTAGAGAGTGTGACCCGCCTGTCCAGCGTAATCATGGGTTGAATGCCTGGATTCAGTGATACTAAATAAATGGACGGGTGAATGAATGAATGAGGATTCTGCACTGAACAGGTGGCATCAATCAGATAAACTGCATTTTATGGGTGTTTTCTGAGAATTCCTGCAGTTACTAAATTTAAAGCGTCACCCTGCCATGACAAATTTCCCTAAAATATTCTTATAATAAATTAAGAATAAATAGTGAAAAAGACAAGTCCAGTATCTGCTTCTTCCTGGATTCCTCATGGCAGCTGAGTGTTCCCCAGCCTGTGGGACCCTGACTTAAGGAACTGGATCTGGATTCTGCAGAAACCTGCTCCGAGGTAGCCCGTTGGCTGCCGTTGATTCTGTTCCCGGGCTGTGGAATTCCACCGAGGGCTCAGGTATCACAGAGGTTTGAACTTTGTAACATGTGATGGATGTGAAGCATACATTCCCCAGTCTCTCATTTTAAAGCGTTTGTATTAAAAGGGCCAGATGATTTTAGATTTGAAAGAGATCTCTTCACCTCACTGATTAGGACACCGAGCCTCTTGAGACGGGCAGCTTTCGTCTGTGGAAAGAGCGTCAGAATTGAAGTGACAGGGGCCAGGACTCAGATCTTGGCTTTGGGGCTCAAATCACAGCCTCTTCCAGGCCGTGTGATCATAAGCAGTTTATGTAGTACTTTTTGGTGATCAGTTTTCTCATTTGTAAAGTCTGGTTGAAAATCCATCTCCAAGGGTCGTGACAAGGGTGAACGAGGACCAGCTGTGATGTCGCACAGACCAGCTGTCTCTGCCCATCCTCGCCTGGATCACAGCATCTGTGGCGCAGGGAGGCGTTGCCCCGAGGCGTTATTAGGGTGGACTGTGGTTCCCAGGTCACCTGACAGGACTCACGGATGTCAGGGACACTCACTGCAAAGAGCTGTGTTACACCAGCATCTGAGTACAAGATCCGGGATTTCTCACTTTAAAAGCCATCTCCCTTCTGAGTCACAGGTTTTATTGCTGTTGCTCTCTTCACTTTCCTTGCAGGGAGAGTTATGGCAACCTCTCAGTCAACCAGCCACTATAACATAAGTTTATATAATTGTGTGAACTGGCAAGATCATTTCTATAATGCGCTAAGAACTCAGAGCAAAGTATATACGTATTTGGAAAAATAAGATCTACCTAGCTTAAAAATTTTTTAAGTCACATTCTAAAATAGTTAAATATTTGTGCTAAATTGAAAGGGTTTTGGCAGGCAGTGAACCAACTGCATTTTAAGCACAGAATTTTTTAGGTCCCCATGAAACGTCACTCGGGGGAGAAGCTGCACCCTTTGCTTCCTGTTCTTATTCCCCCAGAGTTCGTTTATCATTTTAAAAGACAGCTTATTTTCCTCCCTTTTTCTCTCCTGTAAAGGCAGAAACCTGTGGGTTCTTGTTGTGGGGCGCTTCCCAAAGGAACACAGAGTTGGGATTCCGGAGTTCAAGTACGTGGCAAACATGCATGGAGATGAGGTATGTATGCGGCTTGAATATCTGAAATGTCACCAGAGGAACTTCCCCTCAGGTCTCTGGAGCTCTGTGTACCTGCTGAGGAAGCAGCATAAATCGTAGCAACGAATCTGGAAAGGCCATCGTGTTAGGCCTTCTGAGAGAAGCAAGGAACCAGGGTCCGGCACCCCTCACAGCCGTTTGGTTGTTTGCCCGGTGCCCTGGGGGGGTTACCTGGAGCTTCTCTGTGCTGGGTGGGAAGAACAGCCAGGCCCCAGCTCTGCACTGTGGCCGCGTCCCTCACCTCCTCCTGGTTGATCCTTCCACCTCCTGGTCCGCAGCAAGGTGAACCCAGCAGAGCAGCTGTCTTATGTTTCAACTCAAAACAATCAATGGATCTCTAATAGCTGACCAAACTCCTATTATTTGGCTTTTTAAATGCTTTCATTGCTTTCTCTTGATCTAATCCTCAATGTTTTCAATGCTCAAGTGTAGACTTAGAGAAAGTTCTCTCGTACCCACCATTCAACAAACACTTACATTCCACAACAGGAGCCGGCCCAGGAGCGCAGCAGGTAAGTGCACACAGTCCCCTTCGGCATCCCAGGGTTCACCAGTTCAGATCCCGGGTGCGGACCTACATGCCGCTTGGCAAGCATGCTGTGGCAGGCGTCCCACATATAAAGTAGAGGAAGATGGGCACGGATGTTACCTCAGGGCCAGTCTTCCTCAGCAAAAAGAGGAGGATTGCCAGCAGATGTTAGCTCAGGGCTAATCTTCCTCAAAAAAAAAAAAAATCTGCAATAATGTCTTGCCTCTTTTCCAACTTAGCAGGGATAAATTCTGTTTTGTGTTATTTATTTTATACTTTGCAAAATACTGTTTTACCTCTCCTGCCTGCATGGTCCTTCTGGCCAGGCATTGGAAGATGCTCACCTCTGTTTCTCACCTGACTTCCTCAGAGTGTTTAAAGAACATGACAACTGCAGTACTTCCTGTTAGCGAGGACCCTGTACAGCTGGGCAATCAAGTGGAAAGGAAGACAGTTCCGTCATCACAGTAAAGGAGATGTATGTGGGGACATGCGTAGCATCTGACAGGACGTGCTCAGCTTCGGGGAGTGGCAGAGTCAATGCATATTCCCGAGTACCACCTGCTGGCTTGTTAAAACACTCCTGAATTTGCAGCAGTGTGGGGGGCGTGTCTATCAAATGCTGAGCTTCCGGTTCTGGCCTAACCCTCCCCAAACCCAGGCTCTGTAGGAACTGGATCCACCCCTCGTACCACTCACAGCCTGCCTTTTCGAGGCATACCACCCCACCCACCCTGCCTGGAGAGGGGGCTTCCTGCAGCTGGAGCTAAGATACAAACACCTGCCTCTAAGAAAGGGCTTGGTCCTTCAGCCTGATTTGTGGGTGGGTGAAGTTCAATCCCCCTGTGACTTTTTGGAGCATAACAGGCTGAACTTTAAGAGACTTAATCTTACTGGGAGTCTGACCAGAGCTGTTTTTAATAAAACAACTGTTCATTACAGACAGCAGTCCAGATGTCCTAGTCTATTGATTAAGGTGCCGTGGAATCCATTTTTAATAAGAGACATATGGCCCTCATTGACATGAGTAGTTTATTTACTGAATTCCTGGCATTTCAGAGGTTGCAGCTTGCTGCTCAGAAATTAATCCTCTGAACTGACATTTGCAAAGAGAAGCAGGAGTCTTTCCCTCACTCACCCCTGAGTTTGCGTATTCCTTCCACGTCCTCTCCAGAGTTCTGGCATCTTGCTCTCCCGTTCATTCCTGTATCCCGTCAGTCAGGGCTCTCGTTCACCTGCTTCTCGGAGGAGCACTAAGCAATGAGATGAGGCAGGGGGAAAGGTCCCAGTGTATTTTGGGGTAGGGACCTGAAGTCCCATTACCTCTGTGTGTCCCACTGATAGCAGTGTCTGGAGCTCCCTGGGCCATTGAGAAACTTATTATCCTGAATCTGAGATCTTATATATTCTGCCCCCAGTGCCACTAGCTGCTGGGGAAGGTGATGGCTTAACCCAGGAGCAGAGGGTCTAGCCACCTGACTCATCTTTTTTCTCTCAGATCTTTTGGAACTGAAAGAGCATTTTCAAGAACCCACTATTAAAAAGCAACATAGCCAGCATTTTAGGGCAGTGGTTCTTAACCTTCTTTGGATGGATTTTTGGCTCTTCTGGCACAAACTTTGAATGCTGACCTCGGGGTCCACGGATCCTCTAGGAGTTTGTGGACCTCGTGTGCAGGATCCCAGCAGGGGGCAGATGTGCTTTGAGTCGCACGGTGGACAGAACTGACCACACTGTGTTAAAAATGTTTCTTCTTTTCCCTGAACCCCACCGCAGAGTGTGTGTATGCATGCGTGCGTGTCACACTTAATACCCTGGCTGGGTCACAGTAAGCAGTGGCAGCAGAAGGACCCAGTTCTGTTGGTGATACCTGCTGTTTTCCCCCATGAATTTTTACCTCATTTTGCCTTGTTTTAGAATTGCCTTTTTTAAATTAAAAATAATGTTATTAATACAATGTTATTATTACAAAATCAACATATGTGCATCTTAGAAAAAATACAGATCAACAACAACAAAAAAGAAAACATTGTATACTGACCTTCCAAAATTTAGGACTATTAATTCTTTCTTATTTATCCTTCCAGATATTTCTATGTGTGTGTGCACTTTTTACCAATGAGCTGTGCTAATTTGCTATTTGTAACATTTTTTAAATATTAGCTACTCTTTTCATGTCAATAAATATTTATTCTGTTTTCATCTTATACCCCACTGTCTAGTTTCCCCACTTGTCCTCAAAGTGTCCCCCAGATTGTCCAAATCGGGATCCAGTACAGGACCACGCATCACATTTGGTTGATATATTCCGGAACCTCTTTTAACCTAGCTTTTAAAGCATCTTTTCATGACACCAGACTTAAGAAAGAGACTTGCTCAGTTGTCCGACCTCCAGTGTTTCCCACATCCTGGCTTTTGTGTGTCCATCATTGAACTTGGGCCTCTTGTCCCTTTGTTGACTTAAAACTGCATGTTAGATCTAAAGGCTTATTGGATTTAGGTGAAACATTTTTGGCTGATATACAGCTTAGCAATTGTGAAGATGGGTTAGTCTGGCTGATGCTAAGGATTTGGGCTAATTAATTAGCGTAGCTGACTCAGGAATGCCAAAAGCAAACGGGTAGCAAAAGCAGCTTAAAATGGCCCACTTGCAGATAAGTATTGTTACAAAAGAGGTGCAATTAATCCTACTCTTGTTCTGTATGAATTTCCCTTATTCTTTCATTTTTACGAAGATCATTGTCATCCTACGAGGGGTAGGGCCACATGCTGGATGTTCTGGTTGTCACACTGGCTCACTCTGCCACGTTGAACAGGCTGGCAGGTTACCTTCTATATGGTGCTTTACAGCAGAATAACGACAGTCACCCTTTACTGGAGGGACCACGCTGAGTGCTTCATGGGCATCGCTTCTTTTGATCCCTTTGCAGAAGGCGAGTTCGTCAGTCCCGTCCCATTTACTGAGAGGGGGTCCAGGCTTGTGTTTGGTCTTAAGCTGTCAGAATCCGGAGCCTGGACACCGAGCCTTCCCCAGCTGTGGGTCTGCCTCCTCCTCTCTCTGCTGCCTTTGAAATGTTGTTTTCATTGCTAACATTTTTACATGTAGACCTGTGATCTGTCTCAAAGTAATTTTGTTTGGGTGGATATCTAGCTGTGCCAGTGCCATCTGATGAGAAGATTTGGGCTCATTCACGGCGTAGAGGAGTGCCGGCTCTTACTGGGGTTAGCCTTCCAAGTTACCTTGCTGGCCCTTCCTTCTGCCCTCTCTCTGCTGCCCCCTCCTGCACGGCTGCAGAACCACACCCGGCCGCTAAGAGCACCGCCGGCCTTTGATAAGCCTTTGTCCCCTGATGGTCACGCTGTTTCAGAACAAGGGAGAGAGATTTCTGTGCTTCCACCTTTCTCATTTTAATAAGACTAGCAGGTGTTCTTCTGGGTCACCCAGGCCCTTGTTTGCACACGCACTGGCATGTTTCGCTGTAGAAACCCCAGTTCTAGGTGCAATCTGTGTAGGCTTCTAGGCTCCTGGTTGGCAGTGCGGAGACCCCTGAAGTCTAATCGTTTTAATTAGAAGGGGTAATGCCAGCCCACTGAGTGGGGAAGCTTGTTTTGTGCCTATCTTGTATCCCATGTTTTTTAAACTCTGTAGAAAAAAAATTCTTAACCTTGGTAATCTCTAGATTGTTAAGACTTTCCTAATTCCTCTCTCATGGAAATATTGAAGCGAGGCTTGACTATGTGCTTAAAAGGTTGGGTGCTCAGTTTGAAGCTAACCCGGTGCCAGATGAAGTGCGGTCAGAGCCAGGTTGCCTGGGTTCCCTGACCTCAGGGCCCACGGTCTCAAGTAGATGGGAGCCAGGAATTGATGTGTGTTTGTTAAGTTTAACTGAATTGCCAATTCGGGTTCTTTTTTCCCCATAGAGTTTCTTTTAAGCTCTGTTTCTTAAATATCAATGAATTATTTTTACTGTGATGGTTTTTTTCACGTATACGCTTTTCAAGTATCCACATCACACTCAGAATTTCACACTTGGTGGCATTAATTTATAGTTTATTGCATTACAGATAGATAGGTTGAAAGGAAAAACAGTCCCTGGATGACAGTGACCATATTTTTCAGTCTGAAAACAAAGGATAAAGGATAAATGATTTTCACACACTTTCTAGGTAGGAGAGAGAGTTGCGGAGATGTAGCGTGTAAATGTTTGTATTTAGAGAGTATTTTCATGGTTAACCTGAACAGTAGGACATAACATCTGAAATTCTGCCCCTCCTGGAAAATCCAGGATGTGTAGTCAGCGTGCAGCAGAGGTTCTGAACTCACTAAAACAAAACAACAAAACATCAAAGCCTGTCCTTCCCAATGCCGCTTCCCGAGCAATTTGTCCACCAGCGCCCCAGCTGAGAGGAAAATGTCCTCAGTTACACAGTGGGGCTTGCACACTGAATTCTTTGTTTTTGGATTTAGACAGGACTGATCTTTATTCCAGGTGAAGCATCTAATTGCCTTTAAGCATGTATTAAATTCCTCATATAATCGTCCTCTTTCTCTTCATCTCTCTTTTTGTGAGGCTGGGCCATGGTCGCCAGATACCCTGAGTCCTTGCCGTGATCTCAATTGTTAGCCCCCAGCCCTGTAAAATTCCCTCAGTGTGGAAAATCCTTCAGACGAAGTCCCTTGATCATTTGTACCTCTCCCCTCACTGAGAACCTTAAGTTCTCACGTTTTCAGAAAGCTCCTCCTCAGCATGTCTTGACCTTGTAGTGGGTTTGTCAACAGTAATCAATAGTCGCTCATTGAGTATGTGATATGCCAGGCGCTGGGTGGGACTCAGGGCTACAGGGGGAGCTGGTCCAGGTCAGCCGGCTGTGTAAGGTGTGTGAGCAGCATTAGGACGGCGTGGTGTGGGGTGAGGGACCACATAGGCAGGTCAGGGAACCCCAACTTCGGAAGGCCAGGAAAAGTGTGCTAGATAAGGTAGTATTTAGGCTGATAGTTGAAGAAGAAGGATTTAGCCAGGCAATCCAATAAACGGATTAAATCTTTAGCACGCTATTGTGGAGCCCCAGAACTGACAGGCTCCTTTGTGCCCCAGAAGCTGCATTACAGGGTAGCGTTCCAGAAACAGAGTCCACCGTCAAAATAGCTGAAGTTTCTGCGCACCTTGTGCTCTCTCAGACAACACACTACTATGTTGGGGACTGTTTCTTCAAAAAATTTCTTCCATTTTTTGGAAGCATTCTGTGAAGAGCTAGAACACTCATTTTTATCTATCTAGCAAATTCCAACATAATTTAGTTCAATGTGAATTGAGCTAAAACTGATAGAGAATTTGTTCTCTGCTTTCTGGGTTATCACCATTTTAACTGCTGGATGAATTGTCAGCAAAATACACGGGAGCTGCTGTGCTGGTCTGGCCTCGCAGCCCCTGCGTGGGATCCCTTCGTTCAGCCTGCACTCTCCAGGGGCGGAAGGCAGTGCACCATCTGAAAGGCTCCTTCAGCTCATGGGACCTGTTTTGACCACATTCTTTTTTAAAATTGGGATTCTCTAAGCTTTCAAATTCAAAGACTTAATTTTAAATGAAGGGAGGTTTATATATAAAACATGAATGAGTGCTTGACACATTTATATTAAGTTTGGGAAGAATTCATTTGAATAATATTTGGCATAAATCTGCTGTTAGAGGCAGCAAAATACGGCCTGACAAAAAAAGAGGACTTTGTTTCACTTCTTCTGAAATTTCATCTGTTTACTTCAGCATTTTTTAAATTATCTGACTCTTAGTTGGTTTTTTATCACATCTCCAAGATTTTTATTTACCCTCTGTAGTGAAGAACTTACGATTCATTTTGGAATATGGAGGCACACAGAAAATACCTTGGTTACACATTTGTTTCCTTGAAATTATCATGATTTTATTGGTTTTTTAAAATAACGTGTTTAATTTAGAAGAAATTAGACAATAGAAAAATAAGAGGAAATAAAAATCATTTAGAGTACTGTCACTCCAAAATAACCATGACTAATACTAGCCAGACATCCTCCTAGGCCTTTCTATACTTATTTCTGTAGTAAGAGGATGAGAGGAAGTAAAAGGGTATAAAATAAAATGTGTGTCATATTATATATGTTATTTTTAAGAAGTATGAGACTTAATTTTACTTGAATTTAACAGAACCAAACTGAAGTGAAACTAAAATAATTGGTCAACTTAATAAATATTTTCCTCAAAAAAATTTATTAGAAGATTCTTCTAAGGAAAAAATTAGGAATAACTTTGAAATTGTAGTCATTTCAAAGATGTACTTTTAACTTTTGTCGTATCTTATGACCCTTTGCCACGAGAAGTGAAGAAATTAGCGCTTTGAAAAAACCTCTCTCCTCTCGCCCGGCCCCACCCTCTCTGTTAATTAGAAACCTTAACCTCACGTTCTGTTCCGTACCCAGGCTGTCACCATGGCTTAATCCAGTTCTATACCTTAACCACAGCTCCTTTACTCTCTGTTTTCATTTGCTTTCGGTTGGGTGAATTTCATTGCCAACTCGTGTCTTGAGTTCTGATGCTTGAGAATGGATGGCTCAGACAGTTGGGAGGGAAAGTCGCGTGGAACCACATGGGGATTCTGATGGGCCCCCTCCGGGCTGCACTTGGGACTCAGATCATCCTCCAGTTCTTCCTGGTTCGTCCCTCTGATCGAACCATCCTACGGTCTCCAACCAGCACTTGGAAATCTCAGGAGCTAAAGTGGTTCCTGCCATCCCTCCTCCCTCTGCATAGCTTCCGCTCTTCCCCAGCCCCTTGGCAGAACAGCTCCTTGAATCAACCACTTTCCACACGTGAAGTCGCCTTTCACAAATTAGCGTCCACGACCCCTTCTCCACTGTTTCTAGGGAGCCAGTGAGCAGCTCGTGGAGGGTGATTCCAAAGAGCTGGAGCTTCTAAAACACGGAATTGGAAACCCAGCGTGTGGGTTGCTTGACTTTTTTGATTATTGGTCTGTCAGGACTTTTTCAAGTGAGATTTTTAACCATAAAAATAAAAATCAAGGTAGTGGAAGGAGATAGAAATGAGTAGGAAAAAAACAGAAGTCAGAATCGAGTATATTTCCACTCTGAATTTTCAAGCTACCTTTGAATCTGTAATTCACATATTCTAAGTTTTCTTAGTCCCAGTTTCAATTATTCTGAGTTTGTCAGGATAACGAATGCATCAAATGCGGCCTCTTTGCTTGCCAGTGAGGGGCACAAAGTGAGGGATTGCTCACCTTTTGTCACAACAGTGAATTCCTACCGTGGAGCTGGGACTGAAACCCTCTTCCTGCCCTCTGCCACATTAATGCCTCTGCAGCTCTGTCCTCGTGTCATCCCCTGCTGGCCCTGGGTCCCCACTGACTAACCCTCTGCAGCCCCTCATCTCACGTCGGAGGTAAACGTTCCACACTCAGAAGCAGATTCCTCGAACCCAGGACTATAGGGAGAGCTTGACGTAGCCTAGTCAAACCTTTCTAAAATAAGGCTGAAATGTGAAATACTTTTTTTAAGTAAGAAAAATAGTAAATCTCTCCCTTGGGAATTGTATAGCAATCACTCTTTCTCACAGGTCCTCAGTTTCCCAGTCGGCGGTGGTACATAAGATAATTTCAGGTGGATGTGACCATTTTTATTTTCATGGTCATGCTTTCACTTTAATGTACATTAGAAACATATATCTAACAAAACGGTAAAGACACAAAGGTTTTCATGTTTAATGTAAGTAAAAATTGAGCCAATTTAAAGAAAATATAAACTAAACAATAGCACAGATAATATGCAGATACGGCAAAAAATTGTGAGAATGATGTGCAGATGACTGGAGTTTCAGAAACAGGATGTGAAGATCAGAAACACACAGATATGGCAGAAATTGCACAGATGTGCAAGAGGGAAATTTGGAAATAGGGGAATTTGGAAATCTGAAACCTAGTTAAATTATGCTTGCTACAAACTTGGATTTTTCTGTATTAAAATCTACGTACATTGAATGCAGTGGTTCTCAATCTGTTATCCAGCAAGACATACGAGACAGCTTTCATACACACCATGCATGCTCGTGGGCACAGAACCCCACGCCTTCTGAAACTCTAAAATTTAGAAAGCAAGTAAATTATAAGAATAACCTTTACTCCACTCTAATTCTTTTTTTGGTGAAGAAGATTGACCCCGAGCTAACATCGGTGACAGTCTTCCTCTATTTTGTCTATGTGTGATGCTGCCACAGTGTGGCTTGATAAGCGGTGTGTAGGTCCACACCCAGGATCCGAACCAGCAAACCCCGGGCCAGCGAAGTAGAGTGTGCAAACTTAACCGCTGTGCCACCAGGCTGGCCCGCAACTGTTTTAGGTTTTTCTTATAACTTTTACTAACAATTTTCAGCATTCCAGAGTTGATCGCCACTTGCCAGAGTATCAATATGCGTGAGAAACAGTGGTCTCAACTGGTTTTGGTCTGAAACGTCATGTGCACATCGCTCGTTGGGGAATTTGTGCTTTGGGGACTGTGTTCATCTGACCTAATAACACCCCATTATCTCGTCAACACGCGCAGACTGTGGGGCGGGAACTGCTGCTCCATTTGATCGAGTATCTCGTAACCAATGATGGAAAAGCCCCCGAGATCACACGTCTGATCAACAGCACCCGCATTCACATCATGCCCTCCATGAACCCGGACGGGTTTGAAGCTGTCAAAAAGCCCGACTGTTTTTACAGCAATGGCAGGTACGGGGGGGCTCATCTGTCTTTATGTGAAAACAGAAAACAGAAAGGCCCCCGTCAGCTTGTCCCCCTTGGTGCTGGCGGAGGAGCCGGGGAGCCGTCTCAGAGCCCGCATCAGGTCACTGCTGGGCTGAAACCTCCTCAGGGCTGCCTGTTGCCATCAGATGAAAAGTGAGACCCTCACTGAGGCTTCGGGCTTCAGTGACCCCTGAGCCCACCCGCTGCCCCCTTCACCCCCTCGCCCCTCTGCTCCCGCTGCCCCACCTCCCCCTCCTGGAGCTGCCCGCTTCTTTCTCCCCTCAGCCCTTTTGCACAGCCTTGCCCACTCCTCAGCCCACCCCTGCTCACACAGCATCTCCTCAGACTCCTCCCCGAACCTGTCGTATGTTAGGTCCCAGTCACGCTGGCCTGCCTCCTGGCGCCTTATCTCCATAGCACAGTTTTAAGGTCTGATTTCCTGTTTGATGTCTCTCTCCTGGCTACAGTAAGCTCCCCGAGGGTGGGAATCCTGCCCTGTGCATTGTGGAGAAATCCCCAGGGCCCGACCCTGAGGCCCTCGGTCGTTACTGGTTGATTTTTTTAAGCCAGTACAAGAACTAACCACAAAGAAGAGTGAGTCTTGTCGGATTTCTGATTTAAGCAGCTCGTTTTGTTTCAAGCTGCCTCAGGAAGTTTGGAACGCCTATGTCTAATATACATTTATATTTGTGCAGTTAAAAATTTATTGGCTTTTACCAAAAATAAATAAAATCTCACCACTTGATTCCCTTCAAGTTTTTCTAGCATATTGAAACACGGCCAGTCCACTTTTCAAAAATACGTTTGTATGAAGTGGCACGTTCCTGTTGTTTCTGTTATCAATTGCTATGTAGCAAACTACCCCCAAATTTTAGGTACTTAAAGCAACCACCCTCGATTCTGCAAGTTCGGCGCTTGGGCAGGGCAGGCCGGCACGGCTGGTCCCTGCACCGTGAGGTCTGGGCCCGGCTGGGGCTGGCCGAGACAACGAGCCCGGCCCAGGTGTCTGGAGTCTCTGTTTCGGCTGTCGCCTGGACTCCTCCTTTCCCCGTGTGGACTCTCCACGTGCCTGACCGTGGGGTCTCAGAGTTCCAAAAGGGAGTGTTTCAAGAGCAAGAACCCAGAATGCACACACTTACCAATCCTCTGCTCACATGACGATAGCTGCTGTCCCACTGGCGAGGGCACGTCACGTGGGAGGGGACCACACACTGCGTGGACGCCAGGGGTGGATCGTGAGAGGCTGCCCAGGCGAGCACCCACCACCCTATGTTTATCTTTGTAAAGACACCGGGAGCCCACGCCAGAGGGCTGCACACTGAACGAATCCGCTCCCTCACGTGCCATCAGTAAACCCTAAAAAACTCTTTCTTTTAAAGGGAAAATAACAACTACTATGACCTGAACAGAAATTTCCCCGATGCGTTTGAATCTAATAACGTGTCACGGCAGCCTGAAACGGTGGCGGTCATGGAGTGGCTGAAAACAGAGACCTTTGTCCTCTCTGCAAACCTGCACGGCGGGGCCCTGGTGGCCAGCTACCCGTTTGATAATGGGGTTCCAGGTAAGCACACGGGGCGGCTCGGGCGTCCTCGGGCTGGACTGCAACTGTGTACTCAGCCTCGGAGTGGGGTACCCTCCTCCTCTCCCCACGTAGCTTCTCGGGCAGGGCTAGAAAGCCTTATTTTCCCAACCCTGAGCCATCCCTGCTACAACCTGTAAACAGTAGATGACAATGTGGCTGAACTGACAGCCAACAACAGGGTTACGTGACACTCGTCGTGAAATAGTAAAATCGGGCATTTAGATTCTCTCACAGGAGAGACAAAGAAAATAAAAAGAAATGAAAGAAAATAAAACCAGAACAACCTTGCTTTCTTTGCTAATTATATGAGTAATAATTGCTGACTCCCCTTAAAACTCTGTGGGACGAGATGTGTACCAAGGACTTAAAATATCACAGTGGCTTCATTTAAGGCCGAGGGTCCCCGAGGAAAGGTTACTGCCCTCCAGAAATTCGCATGAGTGTTTGAGGACATTTAACCTCCGGGCTGATGTAGGAGGAGTCTGGATGCGTAGATGGCTTATTGTGCGTGATGCCGCCATGTGTACGTTCATAGGAAGAAGAGTAGAGGTGACACTCATGGAAATGGGCGGAGGATTTCTCTAGGAAATTGGCAGCTTTGTGTTTGATGTGGTGATGTACTTGCCCATTAGTGTCGTGCGAGCTTCCTCTTTCCCGAACGTCAGCTGACAGGTCTTGGTCTGTCCTTCACGTGCAGCAACCGGGACATTACACTCCCGGAGCTTGACCCCCGATGATGACGTTTTTCAATACCTCGCTCACACCTACGCTTCGAAAAATGCCAACATGAAGAAAGGAGATCACTGTAAAAACAAAATGAACTTTCCTAACGGGATTACAAATGGATACTCTTGGTATCCACTCAAAGGTGAGTTTCTCTTCATGCTACCGTTCTCCTGTTGCTGTCGCCCAGAGATGCTGGCTGGTTTTCGTTGACCCCAGCAGTTGTCAGAATGCGTTAGGCACGGTGCCGTCCCTTCCAGCATCTCTGTCGGCTAACACCACAAAAGCAGTGGAGGTGACTGACGGTTTGAGAGATGCTCAGACACGTCCCTCTCTGCCACGCCTCCTTCATCCGTTCAGATGCTCCTTCAGCATTTACCTGCTACGCGCCAGGAACAGTGCCAGGAAAGATGAACAGGACACAGGTCTTCCCCTCCAGTTTAATAGGGAAGAGCGACATGGAAAGAAATCATTGTAGTGGCAGTGTAATTAGAAGAAAAACAGAGATTTAGAACAGGTACAGTGTACCACAAGGGTATACAGCCAAAATGCAATAGGGAGTAGTGAAGACCTTGGAGAAATGTACTGTTTATGTCTCATCCGATGGGGACAGATGCTACTTAGAGCCAGTTAATTATTGCCATGTGGCAGTGCAATCCCAATACTGCTACATCTTCCTGTTTGTAAAACAAGCTGGATTTGTCCGTGAAGTCTCATGACTTTCAAGCCACTTGCAGGCTGAACAAAAGAACTCTTCAGGCTGATTCAGTGCGAGGGGGCCCCCAGTTTTCCCCCCTTGCAACAGGATGGCCAGGTGAAAGAGTGGGGGATGAGACTGGCTGTGGGAACATGGGAGGGAGATGTTCTTCTCAGGAGGAAAGATACGAGCAGAAGCCCAGGGGTGTCAGAACTCATCCTAGTCTGGGAGCCAAGAGATAATAGGAGGGACCTAGGATGGAGGGGCGAGCGGGGAGACGGTTTCCATTGCCTCAGTGGAAGTGCCCCCTCGAGCCTGGCCAGCCTGCCCCTACCAGCGGCAAGCTGCAGGCCGCCCCTCTGCATCCAGGCCCTCCCCCAGTTGCCTCTTTGACAGCACAGGCTGTTGGGTATTCTTGCACAAGCTGATACATTCATGTCTGGGTGGCTCTCTGCCAGCTTTCTAGGTAATATAAACAAACAGAGACCATGACTGATAGGCAGCAGGGCCAGCTGGACACCACAGCATCCCAAACCTCTCTTTGCTGTCCAAGATGCAGCCTCCCTACCCCACGCCAGGCCTCCAGCCAGCCCCTGCTCGTCACTCTGCCTGGGGAGGAAAGGACCCCTCCTGCCCGATGGCAGAGCTGTCCTCCGTGTGCACTGTCTGTAACTTTCCAGACAGATCCAGATGTGTGGGAAATTAGCGAGGAACCTAATTTTGCTGTCAGGCATTGTTCCCAAGTGTACCTGTGTGTAGGCTGTGTATCCTTCTGAGAAAAAATGCGGGCCAGGCCAGCGATTTGAGGAGCTGACGACAAAGCATCTGGCTCAGCCTGGAGGTCACGCAGCCAGGCCTGACGGCCTCATCCAGAGCCACACATGCTCTCCATGCCTGGCAGCCTTGGCCCGCAGCCTTGCACACTGGCCATGCCGTTTAATTCTTTCCATGTAGGACACAGCCATCCAGCCAAGGGCTTTTTTTCCACGTCGTTTCTCTCTTCCTTTTTCCCCTCTTCTATTTCTTAGTGAAAATTACGTCAGAGAGAAAGACAAAACTTATAAGTAAAGGAAATAAAAGGATGGAGAAGTTCTTCCTGGCTGAAATCTGGACCTACAAAATATTTAAATAGTATTTTGATATAATATTTTGACTATTTTCTTAGCATAAGATTTTTCTCTCCTTCAGTACTTCCCAAATACCCTAATGGAATTGAGAATATGCATCTTATTGGGCAGGTAATCAAGTATAACAAATTAAAATCTGGCAAAAACTACCGCCTTCAAAGTTTATATTTCATCAAATCCAAGATGCCATTGATTGTAAAGTACACTGTACTGCCAAGAAAGAAAAACTATTTCCAGCCAAACCAATGACACAATGAAGTTTTTCAGCCATCAAATTTAAGACAACCCCAATTCAGAGATTTTAAAATATGAAAAGTTTTGCATCTTAGAAAATACGAAGTGTGATTATAACCCTTTGAAATCCTGTCTTCGGAGGTGAGGTCTGCACAGGGGGCTTGGGCAGCGGCCACCCCCTCCCGAGTCAGCCCAGCGCCCCCCTCCGTCCTCAGAAGCGGCCCTGTGTAACGGGCCAGAGCTCGGGACCCACGCCCCGCCGCGCACAGGCTGGAGTCCTGGGCACGGGGCTCCCCATCTGTGATTAAGGCTCCTCACCTGGAAATACAGGGAATGACTACTGTGAAGATGGAAGTGTTGATACGGAGCCCCTCAAACAGTACCCGGCAACAGGAACGCTCGGTCAACGGCCATTATTATCCTTCAAATTAACGTACTTAGCCTTATGTAATAGATGTATTTATACATGGTTTGTGGAAATATTTTTAAAGAAATCTCATTCCATATCTGTTTAAAATGTAATTTGGGGAAGAAATGTAATTTGAAGATTCTTTTTTGTAATGTATGGTTTAAAAAAATGACCCTTCCCCATCCCCCTTAATTTTGATGCACAATTGAACTTGATTCTGCTCCGGTCCAGCTACCCAGATAGGAATACTCTGGAGGGCCTGGTCAAGCCTGGGAAGGCAATGTCGAGCCCTGCCTTTACATGCTAATATGGCAAACTCATTTCTTCCTGTTAATATGCACTTTCCTTGCATCTGTCTGATTTGCTTGTCTCCAAGGTACGGGATATTGGGTACATTCCAACTTTAGACCTTAAAAAAAGTTAAATATGCTTGTGTTTTAGGTGGAATGCAAGATTACAACTACATCTGGGCCCAGTGTTTTGAAATTACATTGGAGCTGTCATGCTGTAAATATCCTCCCGAGGAGAAGCTTCCATTCTTCTGGAATTTTAACAAAGCCTCGCTGATTGAATATATAAAACAGGTGCACCTAGGTTTGTAAGATTTCTCATTAATTCCTGTCGACACAAAATATAGCATCTGGCAAAACCTTTGGGTTGAGAAAACGCAAGCCCCTATTATGTTTTCTAGCTTGTAGCCTCATTTTCAGCACCAGAACCAATGGTTAAGAATTCTGTCTGCGTGAACGCCTGCAGCGTGTGGGAAATGCAGCTCCTATCAGAGGAAGTGAGACGTATGTTACCTTAATGCAGGCTGTAAAATCCAGAACACTTCTGATTTTACATGTTGAATGACCCGGAAGTCTGGCAAAAGAGCAGGAAAACAGGTTGTTACTCTGTTGCATCATCACCCATTTAGAAAAAGCCAAGTTTGCTCGTCACTCGCCACACGCTGTCAAGACCCAGAGAACACTGGACGTGGATTTTGCGTTTTTTCTGGAACTGAGGGGGTGACCTAGCAGCATTAGCTTCAACCTGTCTCAGCCCTAAACTCTGCCAAATGACCCGGCAGTGGAAATCTCCCCAGCCAGTCTTTTGACGGCTGGCTGGCCTTTCTCACGATGGACAGACTAAATGTGGCAGAGCATAGTTCTCAGACATGTGTGGTGGACCCACCAGGAGGGTTTTTTAAACACATGTGGCCATGCCCCATCTGTGTGTCCCTGCGTGAGTGGGTCTCAAATGGTGAACATCTGCCCAGGGGATGCTGATGCTGCTGGTCCAGGGACCACACTTGAGAACCACTGCACTAGAGAAACACACTGCTTGTGATGAGGATGGAGTCACGCACAGTCCAAGTTTATTGAACCGGTCTGGGCCTCTTCTGGCAGGGTGTGGACAGCTCTTCTGTTTTGCCAGAGTTAAAGATATTTTTCTCTGTTAAAATGGCTTGAGGGAAGAAACATATCAGGAAGTGGCACAGTAGTCGTGCTACCACATCAAGCCAAAGTGGAGGGTGTTTGTGCTGAAAGGTTTACATCATGGGTCTGCTGCACAATTGCGTAATTCCTGGAATTTTCTGCATGCTTCACACCAAAGCTTTCCACCTGCTAAAAAGAGATGGAGGGAGCTGAGAGAGGGAAAAGTCAGAAGCACAGGGGTCCAGGGCTGAGTACAAGGACAATTAAGGGCTTCCCTTGGCCGCCCCTCCCCCTCCATACCCACGTCCCCAACCCCCAGTGCCCCCGACCCTGAACACGAGATTATTAGTGAGCTCACAGGGCTGTGTTGAACCAGTTGGTTGCATGAGCTTGAGAAGGTTTTTAATAATCCAGAGCCTTAGCTTCTGCACCTGTAAAACTGTGGTGGTGACGCTGCCTGCCTCGTGGAGTTGACATGTGGATCCGTGAGAAAGCGCACATTAGGCACTGAGCATAGAGCCTGAAATATACTCACTGCTCAGTAAATAATTGCTCCTGTTATTAGTAACAGGACCCCAACAATCGAGTCCCTGCTTCCAAGCAAGCTTGTGATTATAATTTTGTTTCCCAGGCAGTTTGCCCAACCATGTGACAGAACTATTGATTTCCTTGCATAGATAAGTATCTTATTGTAAATGAAGACGTGGGCATTTCTGAGTTGTGTTTCGGATTTCATGGAATCCACCCATGGCACTCTTGCAGTACAGCTGCAGACTGGGTGAACAACTTGGGAAGGAAGGAATGGGTTCAGACTGTCATCTATGCGCTCTCGTTTTGATCATATGTGCTACAAATGGAAGATTCAGCAACAAACCAATTTAAGCTGTAAATCACATTTAAACTGACTGTATTTTAAGTTACATCAGAAACAAGTTTACTGAGTCCCAGGTCAAGATGATGATGTAGGAGGATCCTGAACTCACTCACCTCCTCCTGTGGACACACCATGTCTACAGCTACATAGGGAAGAATTTCCTCTGAAAGAAACCCAAAAACTGCCTGAGCAACTCCTACACCTTAGGCAAATGAGAAAAAACTCATCAAAATAGGTAGGAGAGGCCAAGACACAGTCTCACCATAAACTCCATCCCTGGCATGGTGCCCACCATCAGGAGGGGAGTTACAACTCCACGCTTCTCCCTGAGGAGCAAAGGGTGTGCACCCCTCAGCTAGCACCCCAACTGTGAAGACCTACACCCAAGACGAGCCCCCAAAACATCTAGCTTTGAAAGCCACGGGGTTTACATCCATGAGACCAGCAGGCTGCAGCAAACTGAGAAACGGTTCTTAAAAGGCTTGTGCCCACGGTCTCACCTGGCTACCACCAGCAAGGCAGCCAACTGAAAAGTGACCCGTCTTCCTGTGAAAAAGGCCTATTCCCATGTCTTCATAGTGGTGGCCTGAGGGGTAGGCTTTTAATTAAACACACATCGAGGGACCAACTACAATGCTCTTAAGACAAGGGAGGGTGGCAGGTGCCATCTTCACGCTCTCCCTCTGCCCCACCCCAGGTCCCCAGTGTCTCCAAGAAAGGATCTTGTGTACACATCTCTTGATCACCTGGTACTGTTGGCCAGCAGGGCTTGTGTTCACAGGCAAACAAATAAATAGTTCTTAACTAGCTATCACCCCAGGGCTCAGTGCAGAGGGAACAGACAGAAAGTGCTCATCTCCCAGTCTTCCCCTGAAAGAGGTATATTGCATACCTTAATAGCTGCTGCCTGAGGGCCTGGCTTCCCATCAGCCTGAATCTAGATGTTGACTAAGATCCTCCCCTTTGGGACGGTGACAGGTCTTGGCACACCCTCAACTACTGGAAACCACTAAAAATAAAGCCGGCTGCTTGGCCAAGCACAAAGATATGAGAGGCAACCAAGAGATGGGAAAAGGTTGAAGGATAAGGTTCATCTCCTACACGAGGCCATGCCTTCAAGACTGGGAGAGGAGGCTATTTTATCTAATGCATTAAAACCAATACAGTCAAAGAAAATGAAGAAACAGGAATATGTTCCAAACAAAAGAATAAAGTAAAACCTCAGAAAGACTTTAATGAAACAGAGGTAAGTGATTTACCTGATAAAGAGTTCAAAATAAAGGTCATAAAGATACTGAGTTCAGGAGAAGAATGCATGAACAAAATGAGAATTTCAACAGAGATAGAAACTGTAAGACAGCACCAAATAGAAGTCACAGAGCTGAAGAATACAATAACTGAATTGAAAGATACACTACAGGGGCTCAACAGCAGACTAGATGAAGCAGAAGAAGGGATCAGTGAACTCAAAGACAGGGCAGTGGAACTCACCCAGTCAGAGCAGCAAAAAGAATGAAAAAGAATGAGATAGCTTAAGAGACTTATGGGACAGCATCGAGTGGACCAGTACTCACATTATAGGGTCCCATAAGGAGAAGAGAGAAAGAGGCAGAAATCTTATTTGAAGAAGTAATGGCTGACAACTTCCCTAACCTGGGAAAGGAAAAAAACATCCAGATCCAGGAAGCCCAGAGAGTGCCAAACAAGATGAACCCAAAGAGACCCACACCAAGACACATTACAATGTAAGTGTCAAAAGTTAAAGACAAGGAGAGAATCTTAAAAGCAGAAAGAGAAAAACAACTACTTACATACAGGGAACTCCCATAAGATTATCAGCTGATTTTTCAGCAGAAACTTGGCAGGCCTGCAGGGAGTCGTGTAATATATTCAAAATGATGAAAGAAAAAAGTTCCAACCAAGAATACTGGGAAAGTTGTCTTTCAGCATTGAAGCAGAGAGAGTTTTCCAGACAAGCAAAAGCTAAAGGAGTTCATTACCACTAACCCAGCCTTAGAAGAAATGTTAAAGGGACTTCTTTAAGCTTACATGAAAGGGCAATAATTAGGAAAACATATGAAGGTATAAATCTCACTGGTAAAGGTATAATATATAGTAAAATTCATAATAATTAATGTTGTAAAGGTAGTGGATTAATCACTTATAAAGCTACTATGAAGGTTAAAAGATAAAAGAGTAGAAAAATAACTATTGGTACAATAAGTTTTTGATGGGACAACAGATAAAAAGATATAAACTGTGACATCAAAAACATAAAACATGGGCAGGGAAGTAAAATTGTAGAGCTTTAGAATACATTCAAACTTAAGCTGTTATCAACATAAAATAGACTGTTATAAATATAAGTAGTTTTATGGAAGTCTCATGGTAACCACAAAGCAAAAACCTAGAGCAGGTTTTTACAAAAGAGAAAGAGAAAGGAATCTAAGCATACTACTATAGAAAATCACCAGATCGCAAAGAAAGCAAGAAGAAAGGAACAGAGGAACTAGAAAACAGCCAGAAGACAATTACCAAAATGGCAACAAGTACATTACCTATCAATAATTACTTTAAATGTAAATGGACTAAATTCTCCAATCAAAAGACAGAGAGTGGCTGAATGGATTAAAAAACAAGGTCCTTCTATATGCTGCCTACAAGAGACTCACTTCAGATGTAAGGACAGACACAGACCAAAAGTGAAGGGTTGGAAAAATATATTCCATGCAAATGGAAACCAAAAGAAAACTGGGGTAGCTATACTTATGTCAGACAAAATAGACTTTAAGACAAACACTGTAAAAAAGATCATTATATAATGATAAAGGGGTCAATCCAACAAGAAGATATATTTTAAATATTTACGTACCCAAAATAGGAGCACTTAAGCATATAAAGCAAATATTAACAGACCTAAAGAGAGAAATACACAGCAATGTAATAATAGGGGACTTCAATACTCCACTTTCATCAATGGATAGATCAGACAGAAAATCAGTAAGGAAACATGGCCTTAAATGATACATTAGACCAGATGGACTGAACAGACATATAGAGAAGATTCCATCCAAAGAACAGACTACACATTCTTCTCAAGCACACATGGACCATTCCCCAGGGTAAATCATATGGTAGGCTGCAAATCAAGTCTTAATAAATTTAAGATTGAAATCATCAAGCATCTTTTCTGACCACAATGGTATAAAACTAAAAATCAATTATAGGAAGGAAACTTGAAAAAACCCAAATAAGTAGAAGTGAAAGAACATGCTACCGAACAACCAATGGATCAAAGAAAAAAATCAAAAAATACCTTGAAACAAATGAAAATGGAAACACTACATACCAAAACTTAGGGATACAGCAAAAGCAGTTCTGAGAGCAGAGTTCCAAGCAGTCCTATTATCCCAAGAGGTGCAGAGAAAGCATTTGGCAAATGTCAATATACATTTATGATTTAAAAAACTCTCAAAGTGGGAATAGAGGGAACGTACCTCAACATAATAAAGGCCATATATGACAAGCCCACAGCTAACATCATACTCAATGGCAAAAAACTGAAAGCTTTTTCTCTAAGATCAGGAACAAAATGAAGATCCCCACTCTCACCACTTTTATTAGTATTGGAAGTCCCAGCCAGAGCAATTAGGCAAGAAAAAGAAATAAAAGGCATACAAATCAGAAAGGAGGAAGTAAAACTATCACTATTTGCAGTTGAAATATTATATATAGAAAACCCTAAAGACTCCAACAAAAACTGTTAGAACTAATAAACAAATTTAGTAAAGTTGCAGGATACAAAATCAATATTAAAAAATCTTTTGCATTTCCGTACACTAATAACAAACTATTAGAAAGAAAAATTAAGAAAACAATCGCATTTACAGTTACATCAAAAAGAATAAAACATCAAAGTGGTGAAAGACCTGTACACTGAAAACTATAAGACACTGACGAAAGAAAGTGAACACAAATGAATGGAAAGTTATTTTGTGTTCATGAATTAGAAGAATTAATATTGTTAAAATGTTCATAGTACCCAAGGCAATCTACAGATTCAATGCAATCCCTGTCAAAATTCCCACAGTATTTTACATAGAAATAGAACAAAAATCCTAAAATTTGTATGGAACCACAAAAAACCCTGAATAGCCAAAGCAATCTGAGAAAAAAGAACAAAGCTGGAGGCATCATGCTTCCTGACTTCAAACTATACTACAAAGCTATAGGAGTCAAAACAGTATGGTATTGGCATAAAAAAAGACACACAGATCAATGGAACAGAATAGAGAGCCCAGAAATAAACCCACACATATATGGTCCATTAATTTAGGACAAGGGGCCAAGAATCTACAATGGGAAAAGGACAATCTCTTTAATAAATGAGTTGGGAAAGCTGGATAGCCACATGCAAAAGAATGAAACTGGACCACTCTCTTACACCACACACAAAAATTAACTCAAAATGGATTAAAGACTTGAATGTAAAACCTGAAACCATAATATTCCTAGAAGAAAACATAGGCGGTAAGCTCCCTCACTTCAGTCGTGGTAATGATTTTTTGGATTTAACACCAAAAGCAAAGGCAATAAAAGCAAAAAAATCCCAAGTGGGACTACATCAAACTAAAAAGCCTCTGCAGCAGAGGAAATCAACAAAATGAAAAGGCAGCCCACCAATGAAAGAAAATATTTGCAAATCATATATCTGAAAAGGGATTAATATCCAAAATATATAAAGAACTCATACAACTCAACAACAAAAAACAATCCAATTAAAAAGTGGCTAGAGGATCTGATTAGACATTTTTCTAAAGAAGACATACAGATAGCCAACAGGTATGTGAAAAGATGCTCAACATCACTAATCATCAAGGAAATGCAAATCAAAACCACAATCAGATATTACCTCACCCAGGACAGGATGGTTATTATCAAAAAGACAATCAAGTGTTGCTGAGGACGTGGAGAAAAGGGAACCCTTGTGCACTATTGGTGAGAATGTAAATTGGTGCAGCCACTATGGAAAACAGTATGGAAGTTTCTCAAAAAGTCAAAAATAGAACCACCGTATGATCTCGCAATTCTACTTCTGGGTACTTATCCAAAAGAAACAAAAACACTACCTTGAAAAGATATCTGCACCCCTGTGTTCACTGCAGCATTATCTGCAATAGCAAGACATGGAAGCAACCTAAGTGCCCACTGATGGATAAATGAATAAAGAAAATGTGATACACACCCACAATGGAATACTATTCAGCCGTTAAAAAAAGAAGGAAATCCTGCCATTTGCAACAACATGGATGGACCTTGAGGGCATTTTGCTGAGTAAAATAAGTCAGATAGAGAGAGACAAACACTATATGATCTCACTTATATATGGAATCTAAAAAAAAAAAAAACCTCATAAATACAGAGAACAGATTGGTGGTTACCAGAGGTGGGGGGGTGGGGAGTGGGTAAAATGGATGAAAGTGGGCAAAAGGTACAAATTTCCAGTTATAAAATAAATAAATCCTGGGGATGTAATGTACAGCATGGTGACTATAGTTAACAATACTATACTGCATATTTGAAGTTTAAGTGAGTAAATCTTAAAAGCTTTCATCACAAGAAAAAATCTGTAAGTATGTTAATGACATATTGTGATCATTTCACAGTATATACATATATCAAATCATTATATTGTACATCTGAAACTAATACAATGTTATATGTCAGTTATCTCTCAATTTTTTAAAGAAGTTTACTTTCCCTTCTCAAACACTTTATTAACTTAGCTAATAAATATTGAGCATATTTTTATTAAATAATTACAAAAATCATTTTTCATATGCCATGAAACATGGTATTAACATTTAATTCTCTTTTTGTCTTGCAGGTGTAAAGGGTCAAGTTTTTGATCAGAATGGAAATCCATTACCCAATGTAATTGTAGAAGTCCAAGACAGAAAACATATCTGCCCCTATAGAACCAACAAATTTGGAGAATATTATCTCCTTCTCTTGCCTGGGTCCTATATAATAAATGTGAGTATACATCCTGGTTATTATTATTAAAGTATTAAAGAACTCACAATACTTACTCACCCAGTAGGAATCTAAATAAGTCTGGAAAGTCCCGAAGTAGATTCATGAGGACAGAAGGAAAGGACGTCAGACCTGCATTTGGCGGGAGTGGGAGAGGTGGGAATGATGGTAACAAACAAAAAAGTCAGGTTTTTTCCCAACTGGCAATTAATTTTTTTTTAATAGAAGCCAAATCCTATTTCTTGTGATACCTTTTTTTAAAAAAAGGGGACAAACCTTATTAATAGTAATTAAACAAGAAGGTCGAAGTACTTCCAAGCTTCATGGAATACCATTTTAATGCCCAGTCCATGAAACATAATTTCTGCTATTAAAAAATAGATTGGGACACAAGTAAAACTTGATCCACAAATGCTACCATTCTATTAAGCAAGTGATAGACATATTTTGCAGCCCTTTCATAAGCAAATGATGGTGAGTTTTCCAATCGTGCATGTAAAATTCCAGGTAAGCTGTGTGTTTCTGAGTCATTCCTTCCTAGGAGGAGGCATGGACTGGTGTAGCCCAAGTAGATTTACGTCCATGAACTAAATGAATAAGTACCTGATTTAGTTGGGCAGATTGTGCCTCTCCTCTTTGATAGGATTTCTCTAAGAAACTCAAGACTCTTCTACTTTGCTTAAGTGGGTCTGATGCCAAGCACAGTGACTGTCTGTACAGAGCTACTCCTGGGAGAAGGTCATCATCATTCTGTAGTAAAAACTGGCTTCGTATTTCACTACTGCATCATTAGGACATAATAAAGGGCATGGTTTTCAGTGTATAAACTGGGATGCAGGGTCTCCCTGCTCACAGGTCACCCCCACAGCCTCCTCTCGAGACTCTCTCCTCCTCCTGAGAAGACGGAGAGAGTGGGAAAGACCTCAACTCAATGTGAATCTACCTAAAAAGACCCTTTATTTTCTTATTATTTACTGGGACATTCCTACTCTATTGAAAAAAAGGGTTTTCTTTGTAGTGAATCTAAGTTATTTTTATGCAACTCCATATAGGCCACACCTTTTATAAAGTTATGAATTGTTCATTTCCAAGTAGGTAGACTAACACAGTCCACGTTGGCTCTGGCTGCTAGTTCTAGGACAAGACTGGGAGACAAGACTCTGGAAGCTGAAATGAATGGCTGAATACCAGTGAGTGGTTATGTAAACGTCATTCCCTCTCCCACATATGTAATAAAAGCATTTTTCAGTGCACGTGACCTATGGTTAGTTTAGCATTTGTCCCATTTTTCCTGATCATTTCCTCCACCAAAAAGACAAATCTAGCTGAAGATTCAGACTCATGAACAAAACCAGGTAAAATCCAAGCTTTTTAAGGAAGCAAGAAACTTGGACACTTAGATGAGCTGCAAGGAAAATGGAATAAATTGAGAAAAGAATATTAGGGACAGCCTGGGGCCTCAGCCCTCTCTTTACCTCTGCTCTCCATGAAATGAGAGGGCAGAATCGGTCTATTGCTTCCTTCTCCTGACTTGTCTCTCCAGAGAAGGGACCTGTCTTCATTTCACGTTGTAATTCTTAGCGACAACATCAACAACTGTGGTCCATACCAACAGGCACTGGCTAACTCCTTCAGCCAGCGGGCCTGAAGCGTTACTAGCCGTGAGGCCTGGCCGATGGTTACATGTCTCAGAGAGGCCACATTGTGGTGTGGATATCGGTGTCTTCAGTGCTGGCAGCACCAAACATCTGCAGTCACTCAGATAATTGTTCCTTGTTTCCTCTCAGGTTACAGTCCCTGGACACAGTCCGCACCTCACAAAGGTGATTATTCCGGGAAAATCCCAGAACTTCAGTGCTCTTAAAATGGACATTTTACTTCCATTCAGAGGACAACTGGATTCTATCCCAGAATCAAATCCTTCATGCCCCATGACTCCTCTGTACAGTGACTTGCCAAGCCACTCGGCTGCAACAAAGCCCGGTCTGTTCTTGTTTTTGGTGACTCTTTTTCACCTGTTGTTCAAGTAAAGCAAAATCTGAGACTCAGCCGCCATTACCACCTGGCATCGGGGACTGCTCACTGCCCCTCTCACTCCTGGGGGACCTCGACCAGGTAACCGCCATGGTCCCTCCCTAAGGAGAGAAGCGGTTGTTTCCAAACCCTGCGACAAGAAGTGTGTGGCGGTGATGGTGAAGGGAAGACGCCTACTTGGCGAGCACTGCCCCCTTACACCTCACCTGGAAGTTGTCTCAGAGACTTGTAAGAAGTTAAACTTGAGAAACAAAAAAGAAGTTCCTGCAAGAAAAAAAGGAGCTCCTTTTGTAGACAGGGAGCCAGATGAATATGGGCAATGAAGATGAACATTTATCGATCGTCTCCTACATGCACGACCTTGCCACGAGTGCCACCTGTGAAGAGATGGTGCCATGTGTAATCAGTTCTCAGCACGGGGAGAAATGGTGATGGGCCGGGAATATTTGGTTTCACTAATAAGGAACAAAATAAGGAAATATGAGAGAAAACAGGTCAACCGTGTCTCAGTGGCCAAGAAGATACAGGCCTGACGGGATGACAAGGTTGTGTCTGCAGAGCCCCAAAGCAACAGGTCGGTTAAGTAAGTGTCCCCGCCTTTCTGCACCTGATGCCACAGTCCTGTAATGCTGACCACCCCAAGGCGTGACTCTCACCTCTGGCCTGAGCTGCAGACTCACGTCGACTGCCCGCTGGACCTACCACCCGGGTGTGACCCACAGGTACCTCAAACTCATCGTGTTGAAAATTGAACACACTTTTCTCCCTAGAGTGGCTCTTCCTCCCATCTTCTGTCTCAATTCCTGGCCCCACCAAACTAGAAACCTGGGAGTCATCCTTGACACTTCCTCCTCCCTCTTCACCCGACAGATGCAGCCACTGAAGACGCATGCTCATTACGAATGTTGATCAACTCTCCCCTCTCTCCATGGCTACTGACACGGCCAAGTGCGGGCCGTCGTAGCTCGCCTCCACCACTGCAGCCGCTTGCCTGGTCTCTTGACCCCAGGTTCCTCCCCTTCGGATCCATCCTCCACGCAGCACTGGGGAAGGGGGTCTATTTAGAACAAAAATCAACAACCAACTGCTTGTAGTTGCCACACTCACACCGTGGGTCTGGATCCCTTGTCTGGAATGCCCTCTGACCAACCCCTCCAGGAAGCCTCTGCTGAGCATCACCCCGTTCCATTCCATTCCACCCTCCCAGTCCATCTGGGGACGCTTCCTCTTTGCTCCCCAAATTAAATGGGTCACCTCTGTTTTTGGATTTACATACTGTATTATGGTCTACATGTGTGATTTTCACTGGTAAAGGTGAGCTCTTTGAGACCTGGCTATGTTTAATTTGTTTGAAAAATTCGATTTTAGCTCCTGAGCCTTGCAGTCAGTAGGAACTGAATGAATGAATGAATGAACGGTTCCAGCAGCCTGCTCCCGTCTCTTCCAGAAACTGTACAAAGCTTTGAAAGTCATTTTATGAAACTAGGTCCTATGCTTTGGCAGTCTCCCGCTCACTGGTAACACTGACAGAGGACTGTTTGCATGTGTATCGAGAAATTAATTCAAATACCTGCTTTTACCGGACTGCACGTTTAATGTAAAGGTATTACATTACCTGTTAACAACATTACAAGCACCCTTTTTTATCAGGAAACAAAATTTTTCCCATTAGTACTCAATTTGAAGCAACTGTTCTCCACTGGAATGAGAGTTAACCTTTCTTAAAACATTATATGTAAGAATTAAGGAGGGGCAGCATCAGACAGACGTAAGAGCAATTCTGGTGAGCAGGTTTCTGAGTGCTGTGTGTTGCTCATGGGAGGCGAGTTTCCTTGGCGCTTGCTTTAAACTGAAAGTTCCTAGGATCTGAACAGGAAACTGTGCTGGGCTCGTACCTGGTGGATGCTTGAGCAGCACAATGGAGGGGAAACACACGGGCATTCGGGAGCTACTCCTGTGCAAGCCTCTGCTACATGCACAGAGCCATACATGTTAACGGAAACAGAATTTGTAGTCTTTTGATCACATCTTTTAAATTTGGTAATAACCTGAATACTTTGATCATTTTTATTTAAATAACCAGTAATTTATTATATACTTGAAAGTGAATATTAATATAATATTGCAGAAAGTGATTTTGGTATAATATAGAACTATATAAAACTACTTGATTTATCAAAGCCTCATCAATTTTCCAGTCAGGCGTTCTGAGTTCTAACTTTTCCTTTTCCAAGAAAGCAATTTTTGAAGGGACATGAACCAAAATCTGAATTGGTTCATGAGCCTTAATGTAAATTCCTTAAGGAAATAATGTTTTTAAAATCAGAAATTTTACCTGAACCGAACCTAAAATCATTTAGAGACAAGCAAAACAATTAGAATAATCTCCAAACCAAACGTAAGGCAAACCTGAATTTAATTCAGAGCAGGTTTGGGGTACCTATTTTGTGGTGATGGCCCTGTGCTCACAGGTCCAGTTAGTGGCCAGGGTTTAGTATGTAGAACCCCAGCTCCACCCCCACTCATCGCGTGAGGCGTCAGAGGGAAGAAACCAACTTGGAGTTCCGACCGTAGTCCGCCCAGACCCCAGTGTCCCTGCATAACGCCTCTCCTACTGTCCGCACCCTCCCAGGCTGGGCCTGTGGGCCTCGCGTTCCAGGCTCAGGTGTAATTCCTTTTGTGGAGACACTAACCCAGCAAAGGTCTTCAAGATGGGAGAGAAGACGACGGCATGTGGGGTAAAAGGATAAGTAGGAGGCAGGAGCCCTAGGTTCAGACCCTACTTCCAGTTCCCTGACTTGTGAAATGAAGCCCTCTCGACTGTGGCTCTGGACGCTGCAGTGTCAGATGCCACACTTCGCCGCCGATTTTGGTGCTTGCCCAGGTGGAGGAAGGACAATTAACACTCAGGTGGCATAAGTCTTTTGAAGGCAGTATAACATAACTTATTAAAGACCAAATTTTTTGCCTCAGATATAAACAGAATTTGCCTGAAAAACATTTGTTAGCTAGAATGATCACTGCATAATATTTAAGCAAATTTTCATGAAGTAACACAGCTTTTTTCATGTACCTACTCAAGTGATGATAAATGTTAACATGAATGCATCTAAATGGGGGGGAGTGTTTTAGAGAAACCTTGAGCAGGTAAGTGCCTGTTGATTTCGCTGCTTACTGTGTCACCTTCAGACTTGCGCTGTTGGATACGTCAGAAACGTCAGTATAGGAAGTTAGCTCTACCTTTAGAAACTACTTATATCTGACATTGGATTGGAAATAGCTTTTCCTAGGGAATCCAGAAAAATGAGCGTAGCATACCGTCTCCCTGCAACAGGAGAAGCTGCTGATGGAGAAGCATGGTTCTTACTCTACACGGTGACGATACAGTTGATGTCTGTTTTATGACAGATCCTTTCTATCTTCCTCATGGCTTTAGATGGAGGGAGGAGGAGAGAATGAGGATGGTTAAAGAGCAAAAAAAAAAAAGGTCCAAGCCCCTAACAGAGAAGTTTGGGAAAGGGGCTGACTTCTTCACGTCACCAAGCAGCAGGGACTGGACTGGGCGGGACTGCTCACAAACTGCCTGGTCAGACTTTAGCACGAGAACGACTCCACAGCCTCGTGGATGCTTCCAAGCTGATTTTACAAGTTTTCTCAGTGACTTTCTTTTGTACTACATTTAACTTAAAATGCACAAATTGTCTAAGACTGTAAAGTTTTATTGGGCAGGGGCCATGACTACCTCTGAATTCACTAAATTTACAATATTTCTGATTCTCAATAAAGAATTAATATTCATGTAAATAATGAATGCTGGATTTTTTTGTGAGGAAGATTGTCACTCAGCTAACATCTGTGCCCATCTTCCTCTATTTTATGTGGGACGCCACCACAGCATGGCTTCATGAGGGAGCGGTGCTAGGTCCATGCCCAGGATCTGAACCTGCAAACCCCAGGCCACAAAAGCAGAGCACATGAACTTAACCACTACGCAACGGGGCCAGCCCCAGAATGCTGTTTCTCTCCATAACATTCCCTTGAAAAGAAGTACTTTTGCAAGTACAACAAAGTCCACAGACTAGAGCGGACTGATTACCACCAAATAAAGCCCGAGAAAGAACAAATGTAATGACCTTTTATGAGGCAATAATATTATAATAACTCTTCCAAGCCCAGATAGTCCTTCCAGAACAGTTTTTATGGTATCAACCCATCCTAATATGCATGTTATATTCCAAATTAATTTGTACATGGAGCAGATGATGGATGAAATGTGTGCCTTCTGGTAAAAAGAAAAGCAAAACAAACTTTGGAACATTCACAATGCACATTACTGTAGTAAAGGATCTGAAAAACCAGGCAAGAAAGAAATGGATTTCCCAAACATAGTTAGCCAAGGAACCATTTTCTTAAATAATTTAGCCTAGTACCATCCCTTTGAACTTACATTCCTAGATTTCCAAACACAGTTTTGGAAATGCTGATATAGGGAGAAGTTTTTTGTCCTGAATAATAAATGTTATTGATTTCAAAGTGCCTTTGAAACACAGAGCATAGTTATAAACAGAGAATCTGCCTGCTGTGGGAACTGGAAAAGTGACAGCCCTCATGCTCACCCACACAGCCCTGATAATGTAGAGTTTCCAATAGGACAGAGGTCAGGCTCAAGTGTATGTCCAGCCTCTGAACCACACTAAAGAAGCAACGGAAATGAGACAGGCTGCGGAGGAGATGGCTAGCCTACAGGTACCAACTTCTAAAAAGTGATAAGTATTGCAATTTGGAAAATAAACTGGGAACAGTTTTTCTGTTTTCAAAAGAAAACTTATTATATAGGAACCCCTTGGTGTATTTTAGCCAGACATCAATATTTAACGTGCAGCTCCTTAGAGCATCCATTACTCCCCACCTGCCACCCCTGAAAGCAAGGCATGATTTTTAAATGAACGAAATTTTACTTTTTTGTTTTTTTTGAGGAAGATTAGCCCTGAGCTAACATCCGCCGCCAATTCTCCTCTTTTTGCTGAGGAAGACTGGCCCTGAGCTAAGATCCGTGCCCATCTTCCTCTACTTTATATGTGGGATGCCTGCCACAGCATGGCTTGACATGCAGTGCATAGGTCCACGCCCGGGATCCAGGCTGGCGAACCCTGGGCTGCTGAAGGGGACTGTGCGAACTTAACTGCTGCGCCACTGGGCCGGCCCCTGAATGAATGAAATTTTAAAATATTAGACATACGAAAAACAAGCGAATGAAAGAAAGCATAAACAAGTAATCAGCCTATTTTGGGAGAATAGAATGTTTTAGTTTCTCCTGCTTCATTTTTGAAATTTTCTACTTACTAATTTTATAATGAAAGAAAAGCAACTGATTTAAAGAACGGAACAACAAGTTTTAGAAGCCCCAGTTTACACAAGTAACTGCTACACCTATTCTTACATATTCATGAAACATTTCCAGAGTTTATACTTAACTAACAGTTGACTAACTTAGGCCAAAGTTAATAAGAACGCTTTCCTCCTAATTGAGCAAGGACATCTGTGCTTCAAACACTTACGCGTAGTATTTTTCTGCAGTGCTCATCTCACGAGGCTCTGAGGGATGAGCCGTGAAGGATTTCAGGACTGAAATGGGAAGTCTGTTTTCTCTAAAAACTGAGACCAGAACTCCTGCCACTTCTTTGCTGTCTAGCCCGGCAACCTCTCCTCCGCGGTTCAGCGTCCCCCTACATTAGTGGGTGCCGTGGAGAACTCCCAATGTGGTGCTGCCACCTTGGGTTAAAACGGTGCTCAACTAAAGAGATCTGGTCTTCTGACAGGCCTCTTTAAAAAGAAACAAAATAAATGATAGTGAGAAAAGTATTTTTTTATACAGAGGGATGCTTTGTTTTTTAAGGAAGCTTTCCCAGTTCTGTTACATTTCTGACACCCCATCAACTTTTAAAGACCGTTGTTTCCTTAGAATGTTTCTCTCCTGCCATTTAAGGAATTTATTGCATGGACGATATTTTCTCAGGTGTTTTAAACTGTCTTTTCCTCTTGTAGAGAAGACGCACAGCTGCTTTCCTTCAATCCACAGCCTTTTCCAAAAGCCGGCTGTGCCCACAGTGCGTTCTGTCAGGCACCCGGGGAAGGAGATACAAAAGGAGAGAAGATACACAGCGACATGTCAGGGAACATAAGGGGACAGTATCTCAGGGCTGGGGCCCTGTGGAACCAGAGACAGGGTTAATGAAGGCCACCTCAGCTGGGTGTTGGAAGTGGTGATGGCCGTTGAATGGAGGCAGGCGGAGTATTATTCAACAACTGCCAGTGTTAGAAGTTCCACTAGCCGCCAGACCCCATCTGAGACTCCAGCCACCTCCTGTCTCTGCTTCTATCATGGAGCAAGGAAGTTCCAGATCTGCTCTTTGAAGTTAGCCCTTCCCACTCCACCAGGATGAACATGAAAAGGAGTCATGGGAGAGGGGAGGCAAAAAAAAGTAAAAAGGGTAAGAAGAGAATGGTGAGAAGAAAGCACCCATTTCAGAGAGAGCTCTGAAGTCCAAAACGGTCAGGCAGAACATTTGAGCTAATATCCAACAAGCAATAGAATTATTGAAGGTTTTTTTCAATATTTACATCAGCGGAGCGACATGAAGATATCTGTAAAATAATCTACAAATGAACCAAAACTGGGGGACACCAAAGGCAGTGAAGCCCATTTCGGCAGATGTACCACGATCTTGGAGGAGGGCGTAAGCCAGGGTCTGTCCTGGGAAGGTGTGAACCAAACACACACGCACGAAAGTGCTAAAATTTAACCAAGACAAAAAATGAAATTCACGTAACACGACAGTAACGTGAAAAATAGGAAGAGTTGAAATTTTGGAATCTGGAATGATATTTTGGTAACTTACGTTGCCGGCAGAGCACGTACGCATGGTATTCTGGAGGCAGGTCCGGGGACTGAAACAAGGACCAGAGGAGGCCCAGCGCTTCAAAGGCGCAGTGGCCTTCAGGAGGTTTCCGGCGCCCCTGAAACAATCAGTTAGGGTTCTGTTATCCACAGTACTAATATTCTAAGACGTCATCATCAGGGCGGCGGGAGCGGGTCCCTTTGTGTCCCCTCCAACTTCCAGTGAGGGGCACATCCCTAACCCAACCAGGGCCACTCTGCCGCCGCCGGGGGCGGGAGGGATGCGCACGTGGTACACAGAAGGCGGGGCTAGGAGAGAGGACCCGACAGCGGGGAGCGGGGAGCTGGGATCCTGACCCCCGACCCCGAGAACCCGGCGGGCAGCAGCAGGGGCGCCTGACGGTGGAGGTGGAGCACGCGATCGCCCCCGGCCCACCAGCTTCCCGCCCCGGGACCGGACGGTGGAGGGGGCCCGGGCCTCCCGGGGCGCAGGTGAGACGCAGAGCCCGCCTGAGGGGACCGGGGACCCGCGCTCCACCGGGCGGACGGCGAGACCCCAGACCGGCAGCGCTCCCCCGGGGCGGGTCCCCGACCCAAGGGCGCCCGCAGGGAGGAGCCAGCAAGCGCACGAAAGGCCGAATCGATGTTATTCCGGCAGTATCTTAATGTCCCATTTCGGGGGCACTGTTGTCCGTGCCATCGAGTCCATTCTGCCTCCCGGCGACCGTGGGCACGCGCCTGTCATATGTCACTCAGCACCTGGGGGCGCTCCCGGCTGCTGGTCGCTGCGCACGCGCTCCCATTTTCTGTTGCTTTTTATTCCTGTAAACAGTCCATTTTACAATTTGTTAACACATTCAACATTTCTGAGTGCCTTCTAATGAGCTAGTGCTTTCAGATATTTTTGTTTTTAAATCGTTATTTGCAAATGTAAAAAACTCCGTATCATATAATTCAGAGCTGGCTATAGGACAAAAAGGCCACAAACTTTTAAACAATTGGTATTTTTTTAAGCTGGTATTATCTTTTAATACCAAATAATTGGAATTATTTTTTAACAATTGGTATATTTTGTAAATACCAAATCAAAACCCAATTCAGAGTCCAACCAACCAGTAAAGCCACAGACTTCTCACAGCCCCAGGCATGAGCCCGCAGCCGGTGTCACGAGCCCACAGACCTACACACCAATCAGTACCTTTAAAACTCTTGTTAAAAGAAAAATCTAAACTAACTGACCCAGCAGCTCACCGCGGTCTGGCTCAGGTGCCCCCAGGCTCCTGCTTTAAATCAGCTTCCGGACTCAAGTCACAATAAACTTAGTCAGCACCTGGATGTGTGTGTCACCATCAGGGAGAGGTTCTCCCCCCATGGCATTTAGCTCCACCAACGCAGAGAAGTCACGGGCAATTACAACAGGGCTTTCCCGGCTGACAATCGGCAGGGTGCCCAGCCCTGACTCCTCCTCCTGCCGCACCTACAGCCCCTCCAGAAGGTTCCCTAAAACTTGTGGAAAAACCGCTGAAGCCAACCTGTCACGTGGTAACACACGTGAACAGGACACGGAGGAAGCAGCATTTCGTGGCCCTGCCGCATCTAACATCATTCTCTCAGGCTGGTCTTAGTGCCTTGGAGATTCCGACGGCATCCCACTGCCCATTGATACGTGGACCTCCAAAGTGGGCAGACACGACCATTCCCAAAAAAGCAGCATATTCAGACTTATACCTTTGATTACCTAAATAGATGATATTCAAATACAATTTCTATTTTAACAAAACTCACTGTTAGGAAAAAACTGTAAGATCCAATAATCACATTCTTGAAACAATTCTTAATCAAACATTTAATAAATTGTTTATTCGTACATTAATAAATAATATATGTATACTAAACCTAAAAATTTAGACAATCAAAGCTATATTAGTATGGATAGACATGCTGAATGAGATGCTATCCGCACAGACTTGCATGGTTTTCTTTCTTCTTCTTCTTCTCCCCAAAGTCCCCCAGTATATAGCTGTATATTCTAGTTGTGCCTACCTCTGCCCCTATGTGGGATGCCACCTCAGCGTGGCCTGATGAGCGGTGCCATGTCCGCGCCCAGGATCCAAACCGGCGAAACCCTGGGCCGCCAAAGTGGAGCACGCGAACTTAGCCACTCGGCCCCAGGGTGGCCCAAATGTTTTATGAGTAGCATAATGACTGCATGACATACCCTGAATGTACATGTCTATCAACTCTCCTCAGAAAGGATCCTTCAGTTCTTGCTGAAGTATTCTAAGTCCCAAATTAATAACACTTCCCTGTATGTGAGGACCACCCGCTGAGGCCCAACCCACACACGTGCACAAGGGAAGTCCCGCGTGTGCAGTCTTTGTCTTCACAGCTTAACACACCATGCTGTGCAGCAGTACCACGCAGTTCTGTTCTAAACTTAGAGCTCAGCTGATTGTACTGTCCTCCCCCGAGTATGTCACATATGGGAGGAAGATACTGGGACCTTAAGTCAAAGTGGTTATTTTTGCTCTTTTGCTGAAGATTCATACTTAAAGATAAATGAAGATGTTAGTCTGTGAGTTCGAGGGTTATTTTAGAAGCCTGTGTTGCGATCCCGTCATTCTTGAAACAAAGTAGTGCAGCGTTTCTGCACCATCTGGAGAGAAGCTACGACACTTCCAGCTAGTTTAAAAACAGGCAGTCCTCCTGTTTCCTAAACTTCTGAGTTATTCTTCGTGAATTCACTGGTTTCTACAAGTGGCCTTAAGCAAAGGTTTGAAACCCAGGGAACTCCCAGGAACCCTGGGACCCGGCCCGAGAACATTCTTCAAAGTGTCTCAGAATGGTTTTCCTCACAGGGGAAACAAGAGATTGCACTAATCCTGCAAAGAGGTGTGGCAAAGTCAGACCTGGAGCATAGTTGCAAGCTGCACCGGGGGGCTTAAAAAAATTCAGTCTTAGGTACATGAGGGCTGCTCTCAAAGACTTCTCAACTGACACCACCCTCCCCACCCCGCCGTGACCATCCCCCAGAGGGTGGGGCACCTCTCTGCTTACATAGCACCAAATATAACTACTAATTACTTCTTCGTGTGCCAGAGTATTTTAAGAGGCTCTGAAAGACTAACTAAGGATCAGAAGGTTTAAGAGCATGTAAAATTTAAATATTATCTTTCATAAAAACTTTTTCTCCTTACATGAGAGGCACTAAATAAATTACGTTTAAATGTCCTACTTATATTTTCGAAGGATTGGCTCCTGCTCATTTAAGAGAAAGTGGAAATTATTTAAAATAGGGGTGGGGTAAATGATGAGCTATATATCTAACTCAACTTACATTAAAACCCAAATATAAAATATAAACAGAAGTGAAATTTTCCTAAAAGGAAGTAAATATTCTCTATTCCCCCTGCTAAGGCAGGTAAATTACACTGCAGAGAAGATATCTACATGCACCAAGATAGGTCCCCACTTTGATAAATGTAAAAAAATAAAAATGAATTTCATGTCTAAATGCTTCGGGCTACACAGTTAGAACTATGTAAGTCTACTTTCAGGGCCAGCCCCGCTAGGGGAAGTAGGTCAGCACGATCATCTGAATGGGCTGCCTGCACACGGGGCATGGCTTGTTCCTCCTCTTCAGCTTCTTCGCGCACGTGAAGCACGCCATGAGGTGCCCTGTTTTGCCGTGGACGATGCACCCATTCTTTGGTCGACCTTGGCAAATCACACACGGCTCAGTGGCGTTGAGGGGCAGGCTGGCCTCCATGCTTTCCTCCTTGTCGGGTGCGTCTTCCCTCTCCAGCTCACCGGGGCCTTCCTGGCTGCTGTGAGCACCGCTGGTGGAAGCTGGCGGCTGGGAGCAGCCCTCACTCTCCTGGGACTGGGATGCCTGGGCGGCAGCAGCGTCGTCGTCCTCAGTGCACACTTCCCTGGGATGGCCACCCTCGGTCTTCCTGCAGTCGGGGACATCAACGCCCTCCTCCCCGGGGCCGGAGCCTTCCGGGGCCACGCTCCCGCTCCCAGGGGCCTTTGCTTTGCCTTCAGGAAGCCAGCTCTCACGAAGGGCCCAGCACCTGCTGCAGTGTGACGGCAGCGGGGGGTTCGTCTCGCCGCAGGAAGTGCACTTCCAGTAGTCCTTCAAGGAAACAAGACAGTGAGTCTCCGCGCCCTCGGGGACCTAGTCACAGCAGCACTAGCACCTCCGACGTGTCAGGTACCATGCATCATCACACAGCTCAATTTTCAGCATTTCATGTTTTATCTCAAACAGTCTTTCCTCAAGTATAAAGTTGTAAGTACATTTTTTTTCAGCCAAACCATGCTGAAGAACCCTAAAACCAAACGTGTACTTGCCGTGATCTTGGTCACGTATCTATGCCATGACTATTTGAGAACACACACGGTGCTGGTTCATTTAATGGAAGCAAGTGCTATGGGATCTCCTCCTCGGTGACAAGGCCTGTACCCACTCCAGCCTGACGGGGTCCCACAGGACTGCGCCCAGAGCCCACCCCATCAGTCTAGACGGAACTACCGCCCAACCTGCCACCGACGGAGACTCCCTAAGAAGTGCTCTGAACCAGGGCTCAAGCCAGTGCTCCCTAACTTCCTCCACAAAGGAAGTGCTAAGACATTCTTCTCAGCCATCACTGCCAGCTCAAATCTGTCATCTCTGTCACTTTCTAAAATGCACACCCTTCACAGTCCATCCTTCTTGTGTTCCTGTCTCTGTAACCGCTCCCTGCTGCTTCCTCACCCCACTGCCTATTCCCCAACCTTCCCACCATGCAATCTGGACAGCCTCCCATGCCCTGCCTCCTTTCTGAACATGTCCTCATCTACCTGCCTTAACTGAGGCATGGGTCTTGCCTGAGGACACTGGACACGTAGAACTTGCCACAAGGCTTGGGCTTCTCTTGCACAAATAATGTAACTCTTTTTAAACTGTCTGACAAATGACGTGAGACGTGAGCAGTAAGGATGGAGAGAGTTCATTCTCCCACTTGGTTATTCCACGTTCCCAAGGGAGGTTTCTACTAACTGATAAAATCGAAGGCAAAGGTCTTGAAATTTGGGGGGGGGGGGCGGGGCGGACGTGCTTCATTGAGTCCAACAACTTCAAGATCTGAGGCCGAAACATTTCACTCAACCTGACATCAGATGAGTCAACTAGTTACTTGAATTATTTTCAAATATAGCAAAATAATTTTACATTTTCAACTTCTTTTCTTGCATTTGGATAATTAATAAATGTTTCCAACTCGGAAAAGAAAAATGAGATTTCCTATTCAAATATAATACAAGGCAGTATTAAGAACAAAAGTGAAAGCAATAATATTCAGTTAAAAAAAACTTCCAAAGCCTCAGGAACCCAATAAGGCATGAAATATAAATGTTTAATTCCTGATTTCTTTAATGGCAAATCCTACCACATTCTCTAATACACATCAGTGGAACAAATGTTTCTGTTTGACGCGGCTGGCAAACGTTGGGAGCTGTCAGAGCTGGGTGCTAAGCACCCTGGGCAGGCACGACACCACCCTCTCTGCTATACATACCGGAAATGTTCCATAAAAGTTCTTTAAAAGTTCAAATTCCAGCACAGAAAAACCCGAAAACATGTAACAACAGATGCCAACGCAGCAAATAAAGGAACAAGAATGCTTTAAATCATTAAAACTTTAAAAAGATTTAACTTTATAAAAATTCCCTCACGTCAGAAAGTAGGCTAGACCTCTTTCTCCAACCTCGACCTCATGTTATTTTTTGATTCCTTAAAAAAGCAGATGTATACTTACAGCTAAGGAGATTTCAGGATCTTCTTCAAATGAATCTGTATCGCTCTCCTCTGCCTGATACACAGTCACTCGATATACCTAATAAAATAAACCCATTGGCATCAATTCATCACCTTTTTTCTTCAACCAGGAAAGCTTCTTAGTGGTAAGTCCTAAACCACAGCGTATGTTCCCATATGTGAGAAATTCTGAAACAGAAGTCCAGTGGAACGCGTGAGTGTAGAGGACAGTGACATCCTCTCGCACATGGTAAAAAGGCAGCAGACAGGATGTGTACACAAATGAAGAAAAAATTCAGTACGAGTATTTTTATTCTATAAATATGGAGGTATTGAGTGACAGTGAAGCGGCGGGGAACGCTGAAGGTGTCACCTCCAGAAACAGGTCTGGAGGTGCTGTGTGACTCTAACCGGGCACACACTTTACTTTTATAAAAAGTAAATTAATATTAAATGAGGGGAACTGAATTAAATGTTTTTAAAAATGAGCAGCCTATTATAAGAATGCTCATTAAGGCCTACTGACTTCTTGGCATTAGCGCTCGTAAGAACATAAGTCAGACAACAAGGAACCACAGAAGCCTCAAATCCACAGAACAATATTCTAGTTTGAACAAATCAAGAGCCAAAGATTTCCGGCGCAATCCGAATACACTATTGTTTCAATCTCATCAGTCAATGAACGTGAAAAACATTTAACAACTTTGGAACAGAGAGGAAAAGCCTACCTCGTCATCGTCATCCGAGGGCTCCTGCCCCTCCTCGCTGAGGCTGTAATCTTCCGAATCGAGCGACTCCACTTCAAATTCCACACTGAACTGGTCTGAAACGGAATCCTGATCCAACCAGTCACCTGAGCGTTCACTGACGCCAGCATCCAGATCCTGAAATCCGGAAGGAAAAGCGTCTTAACGTGCACGACCCGCTGGCCTCCGTAAAAGCTCCCCAACTCCCCAGTGCGCCCCAACTCCCTCAGAGCCAGCCTCCGCCGACACCAGACCACAATTCGGGGGCACTGCCACGGTAACGCCATTCCCTGTTCAAAACGCCACCACTAACGGAAAGGGTCGAAGCCCCTTGGCAGTCAAGGCTCATACGGTGCGACGACGTTAGCGCCTTCGTCTTCTGTCCAGGAGACACTCGCTCCCCCCAATAAATATCGACGAGCAGCCAGATCTAGATGGTTCCCCAAACCAAACCTGGCACCTCGATTCCCTCCCTTTCCCTCTCTGACTGGAACAACCGGACAGTTTCTAAGTCCTGCTCACGCTTTTCTGCCGAAGTCTCTGTCAATCCCATAGTGAAAACAGCTCTTCCCCCTTCAATGATCCTGACCACTTAGACGGTATTATTGAACAGCATATCTTTTCACAAAAATTATGCAAAACATTACTTTGCATGCATGTTTCTTATCTGAACTATACACACTTCAAGAGTTAAGACCATGTCTCAGTCATCTTTCTATCTTCAGATCAGAAGAATGCCAACAGCTACAACACGCACAGTAATTCTGAGATTTATGTTTTCAAATAAACTTTGAGAATAATTTCTTCAGAAGAGCTTTTAGACATAATTTTCTAAAATTTATTTTTAAAATTCTGTAACTGCTCCTGTGACGCCTCATTTTAGGACTTTAGTTAACAGTCTGAGAACCTAATAAGACCTTCAGTCCCACGATACTGCTGTCGGGGGCTGGGGCAGGGACATGTGACAAAGCAGAAGGCTGGCATACAGAAAGGACAGTGGTCTGGGAGTCAGGACACATACCGTCTTACTCTGGACTTGCCACTAAGCGGCTGTTCCACCTCGGACATCTTTCACCTGTGAAGGCCGCAGCCCCTCCCCCATGACAGGAGTCTGGACTGAATGCACTCTACGAGTTCCATCATTTATAAAAACAACAACAAAGCGTATTATTTTATAACCACTGAGATCAAAAACCTGTTTTTTACAGCAATGTCAGCACAGCAGTAGCAGCAGCCACACCGCAGTCCTGGGGCCTCACAGGGCTCTATCAACAACCAGGTTAACATCACAAGTCTAGCTGGAAACACCTCTAAGAAAGCAACCCAACAAACTGGGTACTTCAATTAACTAGTCTTCAGTGCACTAAGTCTAAAATGAAGAGGTAAGTCACAACAAAAGTTAAGACTCAGAAAGCATCTTCTGGGCCAGCCCAGTGGCGCAGCGGTTACGTCCACACGTTCTGCTTTGGTGGCCCGGGGCTTGCCCGTTCAGATTCCTGGTGTAGATCTACACACCACTTGTCAAGCCATGCTGGGGCAGGCGTCCCACATATAAAGCAGAGGAAGATGGGCACGGATGTTAGCTCAGGGCCAGTCTTCCTCAGCAAAAAAGAGGAGGACTGGTGGCAGATGTTAACTCAGGGCTAATGTTCCTCAAAAAAAAAAAGAAAGAAAAAAAAGCATCTTCTATGGCAGGGTGGGCAGACAATGGCCCACCACCCATCTATTTTTATGAATATGGGTTTACAGCCACAGCCACGCCCACCCATGCACCCGCTGTCCAGGGCTGCTCCAGCCTTACACAGCAGAGCTGAGCAGCTGCACCAGAGACCACATGGCCTGCAAAGCCCAAAACAGTCACTATCTGGCCCTCTAGAGAAAGTTTGCCCACCCCTCGTCTAGGGTACTATGAAGAAAGCAAGTATTAAAAGTTGCTTTTAAAAAGTTTTGGCTAATGTTCAAAAAAGAACAACCTAGAAACTTTTAAATATTATATATTTAAAAAGCATCAGACAGCCTTAATCTGGAAATATCTTAAATTTTGAAGTCAGAAATGCCTGGTTTTGTCTGAATTCCAATTGTGACAATTATTAGTTACAGGATCTTGAGTTATTTGAAACTCTCAAGTCTCAGTTTTCCCATCTGAAGAGTTTGAGGCTGCTGAGATGATAAAGTAATACATATCATGTAAACTGCCCAGTTTAGGGCCTAGAAAATAGCCTCGGTTCCCTAATTTATTGAACCCAAAAGAAAGAAGAGATGGAGGCGAATGCACGTGGCTTCAGCTCCCTTCACAGTGGCAAACGATGACACTGAGTGATGACATGACATGAGGGAGGCTAAAACGAAGAAAAAAAATGGGCCCTACAAAAGCTTTAATGACTGGGGACGCAGCCCGAAAAGCAGCAGATTTTTACTAGATAGGATTTTTAGAAGAGAGTGTAGGAGAGGACTAACAAAAAAAAAAAAAAGGAAATAGCCTCTGCGTTGCTTTGATAACACAGCAGCGCCACAGGCAGAAAGCAAGAACCAGGACAGCCAAGACCATTCAGCGAGGATTCTGAAACAGCTCTGTCAAAGACTGAGTCTAACGGGGCAGAGCAGTTCTATTTAAACCATTTGCAAGAAATAAAATTATCCACACGTCAAGTTTGTGTACATGTCAAGTTTTCTTTAACTGGATTCAATTCTCACATCAGACGTATTTGCTCTCAAGAACCTGTATTTTTTTCATAGCATTTATTAAATGTTTTAGTTGCTTGTCTGACTGTTCATGATTTCTCTCCACGCGGGCAGGGACTCTGTCTGCCCCGACTACCCCTCTGTCTCTACCGCAAACGGGGCCGGGCCTCCAGGAGACCTTAGAGCATCTCCTGAAGGGAGAACTTGTTCTCGGAGCCCGTCATGCCCTCTAGTGGCCAATCCAGGGACCAGCTCCACCAATGCTGACGCGGCACGTCTGCCTCCGCAAGTCCCTGCTCTGGAGAAGCCGGTAAACACAAGACGGGACAAGGATACAGGAAAAGTGAGAGCAGGTCACTGTCACAGCGGGTTCAGTCCTTCCATCTTCTAGAGAACTAGGAATGACCACTAATATCTCCCATAATGACCAGGAGACACGGCCACAGCTCAAATAAAGGTTCCCGATTTAGCGACGTGTCAAAGACACATTGAATGACAAGAAGGAAAATATCCCATTTGTCGAGCATTCTTGTTAGCAAAAACTGTTTTACCAAACTTCAGTGAGATCTCTTATGAATTTTACTCCTGGCTAATACTTTGGAATTTTGTATCCGACAATCAGGAACCACAGCTCTCGCCCGCGATCCGTGCGATAATGACCCGTATGTCACAGCCTGAGCGCACAGACCTTCCCTGATGTCTGGACCTACGTGGGCACATGGGAACCGCAGACTACGCTGACATGCTACCGACAGCTGGAACAAAAAAGATACTTCTACTCTAAATATTCAAGACAACTTTGCCTTAGAACCCTAGGCACCTAACTGAACCAAATTTTCATTTTTGTTCCTTATTTTTTAAAAAGTAAAACTTCTAAATTCTCAGACTACTCTATACTCCAGTTTATCTGACTTTACCACTGGCGCAGTGGCCCACAAGCTTCTCCAACACGGAAGGTGACATTAATAACTATTCATGTTGGTCCTAATTTTGCCAACATACCCCAGTGCAACTCCGCTACCTTCCACCCTTCTCCCCACACCTGGGGTTGGGGGAGAGCGAGAGCAGTTTCACTGGACAGAAATTCCCCGGTGTACAGCAGCAACCGCACGCCACACACGCGCTCGCTATCTGAATGCTCCCCAGCACGGCAGAGCCGGATTGCAAAGCCAGGAGTCCCGTTTGACTTAAAACGAGGAGGTTACCGGATCGGACGGCGTCCCGGCTGACTCGCTGCTGCTGCCGCCGTCGCAGCAGATCTCCCGGATGACACACAGCGCGAGGCCCTCGTCGAAGGACAGCGAGACGCTGTCGGACTTGTGGCGCTTCCTCTGCCGCTCACCAGGCAACTCGTCGGAGTTTTCTTCTGGATGTGCAAGGAAACGAGTTAGTCCAATGGCTATACTGTGATTTACTTAGAAATTGAACTGTCATGAGTACCTATTTCTACTGAAACTCAGTTTCAATGAAATAAACAGAGAAAAATAGTGTAGTCCTAGGGTTTCAAAAGTCAACACTATTGTACGGAATCCGCCTGTCTGAGAGTTACAGCAGAAGACTCTATTTCCAAAAGCTTTTTAAGCTTCTTTCAGAACTTTATCTCCTTTAACTCACAATTTAATTCATCTAGAGCTTTCATTAACTCAACAATATAGGATTTGTCTGTCAAAGTCAAACTTTAGGATATAAGATTTTTCTCCTGAAAATAACCAAAAATGCTTAATTTACTTAGAAGGTATTCTTAATCTTTCAAATTTCCTCAGTACCTACCCTGTATTTTCAACAGGAATCAAAATCAATGATCAAAGGCCCCGAGAGAAGTCCCTCACCGGGCTTGTGCTCCCCATAGGAACAGGCGGTCTGGGCTGAGTGACATCGGACAGAAGCCCACACCCCGCTACTGCTATGTCTCACCTCCATTAAAAATAACACTTGGGGTTTTTCTGATTATTAAAGAATTATATTACTCACTGTAGAAATCTTAAAAAAATAGAAAAAAAACAAAATGTAAACTTCTGTAATGCTACCATTGAGAGAAAACTACTATAGACATTTTAGTGTAGTAATTTTCCAGTGGCTTTTTCAGTTTATTTCCTTTTTTAAAAAAATATTTGAAACACACACTACAAATATACGTACATATATATACAATTTCTGGATTATTTTCTCTGAAATGTTCTTCTACATTATCTTTCATGGCTGCAGAACATGGTGTCCATGACATGGGCCCATGTACGGTCCATCGTAATTGAACCGCTCAGTCCACATATCTGAGCACCTGCTTCCTGTCGGGCACAGCGCCAGGCCGCGGAGCTACAAACGTGAAGTCAGCCATCATTCTGGCCACCAGAGGAAGTTTACATTCAAACATCAAAGCAACTGAAATACACATTTATGAGCTACAAGTGCTGTGTAGGAAACAGCAGGGTGCTAGGGCAAAGAATAACAAGAAAACGGGGGCCACCCTGTGGCTGAGTGGTTAAAGTTCCGTGTGCCCCACTTCAGGGTTCCCGGGTTCGGATCCCAGGCACAGACACACTCCACTCATCGGCCATGCTGTGGAGGCATCCCACATATAAAAGAGAGGAAAACTGGCACAGATGTTAGCTCAGGGACAATCTTCCTCAAGCAAAAAAAGAGGAAGATTGGCAATGGATATTAGCTCAGGGCAAATCTTTCTCACCAAAAAAAAATTAAATAAAATAACAAGAAAGGATTGCTTTTCTGGGTGGTTAGAAACAGCTTCTCCAAGAAGGTCATATTTAAGTAAAAACAGAAAAACGAGGAGCTGGTCTTGCAAAGTGGAGGTAGAAGAGCTCCTGGCATAAAAAAAAACTGTGTGCAAATGGCCCTAAAGCAGGAAGATGGGAGGAACCAAAGCAAGCAGTGCAGCAGAGACACTGCAGGTGGAGGAGAGGCCCCAAAGCAGGCTGCAGGCAGGTCAGGGCCTCGCAGACCCAGGAAAAAGAGTGAGTTTAACTGAAGGTCAAAGGTAAGTGACCAAAGTAGCTACGTGGGGAAGTGACAGGGTTTCATTCCCCTTTCGCCGTCTCTCTGGGGACTGTGTGAAGGAACAGAAGGGCAGAAGCTGCTGCCGTGGTCCAGGCAGGGGACGGCCACAGCCTGGACCAGACGGAGGACATCCTCATCACCACAGGTATTTCCAGTTACCAACAATGTCATAGGGGCCGGCGCTGTGGCCGAGTGGTTAAGTTCCCCGCTTGGCTTCAGCAGCCCAGGGTTTCGCTGGTTCGGATCCTGGGCGCGGACATGGCACCACTCATCAGGCCATGCTGAGGCGGTGTTCCACATAGCACAACCAGAGGCACTCACAAGGAGAATATACAGCTATGTACTGGGGGGATTTGGGGAGAAGAAGGAGGAAAAAAATATACTGGCAACAGATGTTAGCTCAGATGCCAATCTTTAAAAAAAAAAAATTTTTTTTTAAATCTCATAATTAATACCTCTACATAGAATCTTTGCATTTCTGATCATACCCCTAGGATAGATTCCAAGAATGGAGCTACTGGGGCAATGGTAAGAACGCAAGCCTTTCTAAAGTCCAAAGGTTTAACCAATTTAAACTAAGTGGCACACCATCAGTGTGTCAGTGCCAAGACACGTCAGCAAGGATCAGTACAAAGACTTACCTTTGCTAATTTATAGACCAGAAAAGACACTTTTCTGCATTTTTTATTATCCACAAAGCTAAATCGCTAATATCCACCCTCAAACTTATTAGTCATTTGTATTTACTATGAAATACCTCTTGGTGTTTTGGGTGTTGTTTTTTTACCTTTTCAAATTTTTGATATTTTTCTTAGTGACTTTTGGGAACTTTTTATGTAATAAAGACATTAACACTGTCAAATTTAAAGTGAATATCTTTCAAATTTGTCGTAATTTTTTTCATCTATCTTTTAAACTCATTGGGAATTCATCTTGGTATAGGGTACAAACATAACTTGATTTTTTTCCCAAATTATCAACCATTCGTTGAGTCCCACGAAGACAGCTTCTGCCCTCTGACCTCACGCACAGACTCTGGCCGGGGTTTCCGGATCCGGGCTCAGGGCCTGCTGTGCTCGTCCTCACCTGGATCACACCGTCTTGGGGATTACGACTTCTGACCAGGCAACGGCCTCCCCCGCTGCCTTTTCTCTGCAAAAATGCTCTCAGCTATTTTCTTTTCCTCGTCTTCATTTCTAAGACACTATTTACTTTCTCTGTTTTTAAACTCATTGTTATGTTTTATCATTTATGAGAAACAACAAAATATTTTAATTGCTAAGATGACTAAGAGTAACGACTAAGATACAGTTTACGTCCTCGTCCTCTCTCATCCTGAATAATGGCGTTGGCTAATGACGAAATCCAGGGGGCACAGTAAACCGTGCCTGCTCAGTCAATCAGAAAAATGCTGCTAAGAAAGCAATTTTTAAACCAGATAAGTCATATAAAAATGAGAATGACAGAAACTCAGAAATTCATTCATCTAAACCAAAAAAGCACAAGGTCATTAAGCCGCCAATTTCCTGAGCAAACAAACTCAGAGTGCCAGTGCTCATACCCGTCTCACTGATGGCTCTCCTCCTAGATGACGTGGGCGGCCTAGACACCAAAGCCGAAGACGACGGCTTCTCTTCCTGCAGCTCCTGCACAGCGGCCTAAGCATTCAGGAAAGGGAGAACACAACTTAACCTGTAACACCAGGAAGCTGAAGATTCTTTGTTTGAAATAATTTTTCCAATTTTCAAGAAACATCACAGCTGACTGAGTTCATTTCAAGATTACCTTTTGATCACTCCCACCTTCAAGGGGACAACTGTTTTCACTCACAGATGTGCCTGAATCTGATGGTTCTGAAAGAAAATAAAAACAAAGAATCACCAACTAAGAAAGAAAGGGCTGCTCCACAGACATCAGTCCAGGAGAAACTCCTTACACAACTGGACCTGTCAACAACAGTAAACGTGTCTCCCAGGTGCCACCTGTGCGAGACAGTTCCATGTTAATATAGAAGATACACGAGAGTAATTATAAAGTATAATAAACAACGGAATTATCATAAGATAACTTCGTGGAGAAGATGGAGCAAGGGTTATTTGGCAGAGACAGTTCTAAGGAACGAGGAATCGGGAAAGGGTGCGCAGGAGAACGTGCAGCAGGAGGCCCAGGAAAGGCCACTGCAGAAGGAGGGGACGCCGTGTGAAGACGGCATCCAGAAGTGCACTGCAGGCAGTTCTTTATCACTGGAATGTAAGCAGGACCAGCAAGGATCCCGTGTGTGCTGCTGAACAGCACAAACATGTCCACAGGCAGCACTCAAGCCCGCCTCTCTGCATTCTTCCCAGCCGATATTGAGAATCTTCCCCACGGCACTGTCGCAGCCACTCACCAATGAAAAGGTTTCATCCGAGAGATAAAACGGACTTGCTGCTTCACAGCAAGTATTTCATCCAAGAACAACAAGGAACTCGTAAATGGTCATTTTAAGCAGAAGAGTGACAAATCACTCTGGCAAAACAGGAAAGAGAGCAGAGCCAGGGAAACCCGTATCCGACAGTGACCGCAGAGACAAACGAGAGGAACTAAAGCCTAGAGCAGGCATGGACAACAGCTCAGTCCAGAGAAATGACAAGGGGGAAACCAACGAGACCTGGTGTCTGAGATCTACGGCAGTGGAGGAAGGAGTCAAGAAGGACTCCAAGATTCTACCTGGGGAGGACAAATGGGTGGCACCATTCACCAAGAGCGAAATTCAGAAGACGAAGAGATGTGGGTGGGAAGACAATGAACTGGAGAGGATGAAACTCATAAGCAGGCTGTTAGAGTGGGTAGTTGGATGTAGAGAGCTGAAGCTCCAAACTCAAGGCTTCAGACCTGGGATGTATACGACTCCCAAAGGTCATCACCAAACACCCTCTACTACTCCCCCCAAAACATCTTCGTCTTAACAGTGAAGTCAGGCTTGGGCACTAACATTCTGCAATTATACACATTCTCCTAACAGTTTATTTCTTCTTTATATTATGGGTGAGGTATTACACCAACTTTAAGTTGTACATATGGGTAGGTTATATTTTGCCTTAGTATTATAAAGGAGATGTGACAGAAAGGAAGCGCTAGGTGGGACAAGGCTGAGAACACTGACACAGGAGTTCTGAAGTTCACTCTACTAGCCTGAAACTGAAACAAACTCAGAATGGCGATAACGTGAGTAACCCACAGGTTACCATCCCATTAATATCATTGTCCTAGTAATCTACCAAGGTTTAAACAAATGAATGAATACAGCAGGTATAATATTCAGAAAAGTGAAAATACTATTACAGATACTATTTACTTGCCTTCATTTGGTTCATAAACAGCTTTGTAAAACAATAAAATATCAAGTCACCAGCCTACTAATTACTTCTGTTCTGAGATAAGTTGGTGATGGCCTTTTCTGGGTCTTAAATCCTAACTTTGGAAGAATAAGTGTTCAGTTCAACACATTTACTAAACACCACATTAACAAAACTCTGTCCTGTGTGATGCAGAAGGCCAACCTGAACAGGACACAGGATCAGAAACGTAAACGTGTGAGTGTAACAAAGAGAGCAACGCAGTCTAAGTACGGAATGGGGGAGCACACAGGAGGGGTCAGGTGGTTCTGGGAAGTAAACAAGCTTCTGAGAACAGTTCTCAGGCGTAGAAAAGCCGCCTGTGGTGTTGGAGCCGGCTCCCACCGGCGCTCACAGCAGCCTGTGCGCAGCTCTTCCCACGCTCCGTCTGCACTCTGAAAAGGCCATGGCGGGCGGACTCAGAGCAGGGCAATCAGCAACCACCACACATCGGGGCTTTTCCCCGGAGAAGGGGCTGTTAAACACTCACCAGTACACCGCTGTACTTACTCATGCGTATCTTTCTGGAATGAGAGCCCAGCGCCTTCATGAGATTATCAAAGGGACATGCGACCCAAAAACAACCAGTTAAGACCCAGAGGTCTAAAGGCAGGGAAGTAAAATGCCACTTACCTAAATAACTTGGTAACAAAGTTCTATCCATTATGAAAAACAGAGAGGACCCATCCTTTCACCTGGTCCTACCTAGTACCCACATCACTTCCCAGAGCCTTCCAATCCTGTTCCAAGGTTCGAGCACATCTTGACTAAGCAGGAGCTTCTGAAATCATCTACCTTCCAAAACAAATTCCAACTCTGATATCCCAAGACTTAAACTGATGTAAGAGGATACTTAACTTTACATATTGCAAATCTGCATTTGAACCTCAATATGACATTGTTTTAGTTCATTCCTATTTCTTCCTGTTAAATTTATCATACTTTTATTATAATTAAATACATAACTAAAGCAACTTTTAAAGAGAAGCACAATTATAAAAGGACTGCGCATGCACAGAGATCTTTACAATGCGTTTCTACTTTCACAGTTTTCACAGTTAACTCACCCGGCTGATTGACGACCACCAAGTTTCTGTAGATCATCGTATATATTTTCCTTGGAGGGAGAAAAAAACAAAACAACAGATGTACATTTTAAAATAAAAATCTATTAAACTGGACTTAACCCAACTTTTAAATGCCTATTAGTATGAACTATCGCACACAAACCAAATTTCAAATCACTGCATTAAAATTATATCCCTGGCAAGCTTCCAGGCCTAGAAAGCAGCATCGTTAGTTGCACGACGATGACAGACAGCTGCTTTTAATAATCATCAAGGTGTCTCCGGCTGAAAGATCTCACATCTCCATTTCCTGAAGCTTGCCTTGTTTGGACTTTACCAAAGACCCCAGAAAATGGGTGTGAACACAGGAAGCAGGTTAATATACTTATTTTCAAACAGAAAAGAAATTTTCTAGCTCTGTGCTTAGAAGCAGATTGCCTACAATAGTAGCGGGTTATGCAAGACCCACTATAGGAACTTGACTATAATTCTGAATTTCACCGACCTTGGACCAATCATCTAATGGGTTTTCTTTCTTGACCTTAAAATTTATTAACAGATAAAGCAGTATCTATTCATTTAATAAATACAGTCTGAGAACCTACTATGGACCTGTCACTGTTCTAGAAATCGAGGAAGGCAAAGAACGAAATAAACAAACCTCCCCCTCAGGGGCCGAGAGCCATGCAGGCCGACAGCTCTCACTCCGGAGCTCACTCACGTCAGAGCACATTTTTCTTTCTTTCTTTTTTAAACTAATGATTTTAGAGAATGTTTACTGGTCACAGATTTGAAGGTTAAGGGGAAAGTGCGAACCCCAAGCATTTCTTTTCACCCTCGGGGCTGAAGCTGCAGCTCCCTGTGCGACGCTCCTCTGCAGGGGCTCTGTCCGCGCCAGAACTTCCCCAGTCACATCAGAACGCAGTGAAAGGTAATCCTAACACCAGAACCCTTTCAGCACCAGAACCCACGCCTCCAAACCTATCAGAAGATTCAGTACTCAAACGGCGCAAGTCACCGAGACAGTTATTCCGTAAATTTACAAAATTAGAGCTTACATCCCAAGGTCAGTGTAAAACGATAACTAAATATTAAACAGAAGTGGTTTATAAACGGAAAGATGCTTATATGTTAAATTAAGAAGCAAGATGAAATTAAATATAGTATGTTAACAAATAGGTTAAAACATACATCTGGACATAATATAAAAATGATGAGTAAAAATACCTTTCAATGACAAACTATGGTCATTTTTTTTCCTATTCTTAGCTTTCTGTCTTTTCCTAATGCTCAATAATGAATATGTATTATGTTTATAATAACACAGTTGTGTGACAGTGAAAAATACCCCATTTAACGACCATCTTTTTAGCTGGAACGTTACTGGGCATTAAAGACTAGTAGAGTCTAGTTACCTGCTTCAGGTGAAAAGCACTCACCCCGTTCATTAAGATACGTGTTAAGGCTCCACACAGACTGACCGCACCAAACCAAACGGGACAGGAACTCAAATGTGAGGTAAGAATGACAGAGAAACAGTCTTCAGTTCCCAGTAGGAAAACTCAGCTGACTGAGGCCATCAAGGTATAGGACAGAGTGATCTCCACGGTAACTGAGGCCCAAACTGAGGCCTCACCCGCAGGGTGGTATACAGACTGTCCTTGCAAGTGACGGCAATAACATTTTTAATATGCAGTAACTAACATGCAAGTGCTTTCTGTGCCAGACACTACGCTTTCCACACGACGTCTCTTCATGACCTCCACATGAAGTATTTATATTACCCCTACTTTACAAACAGGGGAAACTGAGGTTTAGAGAGGGCGAGTCAGTTGGCCTCGTCACACAGCTAGTGAATGACTGAGCTAGGTCTCAAACCCAGCTTTCCAAGACTCCAGGACTCAGAGTCTCAAGCAACATGCTATATTGCTAAGAAATTAAATTTCAGCTCCTCTTACGTATACAGTCACAATTCTTCTCTGCCCCAGGGAGTGAGGGTGGGGTGAACCGAAGCATGTGCCGGCTGGCCTTCAGAGTGGACTAAGCTGAGGAGCGCACCTGTGTTCTTTCACAGAGAAGCTGGGCACGCCGAACAGGTCCCCCAGCAGATCGTTGGAGCAGTACACCATGTGCTGCTGCTTCTCGTCGTACAGCCGCTTAGTCATGATATACTGGCCAAGGTAGAAGATCACCTGAAACACAGACACGATTTCCGAGCGCTGAAGAAAAAAAGTTAGTTTCAAATACATTCAGTAATATCTCATTTATCGGGAGAGGGTTCAACAGCAACCGCGTCCACAAGCACTCAGAATAACCACCCTCCTGCGCGCGGAAAAAGCTGCTCTGAAATCTTTTCAGTTTGATGGACGCAGAGACACTGCTTCTCAGATTTACTCAAACCTTAAAATGCGTCTCTTTTTTTGGCAGACTTTAACTCTGTCCAGATACTATCTAGGTGCGACACGTTAGAAAGAAGGGAGAAAGCAGAAAAATGCAAAACCACTGATAGTGATAAAAAGTTACAGAATCAGAAACATCAACCAGAATACAGCAGTGACTGGAGTCATTTAGTAAAGATCCCGGACACCACACAGCCTGTGAGGTCACCACAGACAAGGAAGACAGGAAAATGACCAATCACATCTACCTAACATTCTGGGAGAATTCAGTGAATGAAATAAGCCCTCAAAAGTATCAATACAATCATATAACCACAAACAATCAATAATGACCCCGAATCATGCATTTACAGTTAATTTACACTCTGTATGCCCCACTGAGACAAAGATGTCAGCAATACATTCTAAGACTTCCACACACACACCCACCAACAACCACCTAAACACGTATGGTACACTTTTACAAGTGCTGTCCCATTCTTCTGTTATTTCATTGAACTATTATCACCATATTAGGAATAAGGAAACTGACTCAGCCTTCTGACGCCTAGTCCAAAGTTCTCTCTACTACCCCATACTAGCTGGCATCACTCTCCCAGCGTCTCAGAACTAACATCCCACAACTGAAACCTGCACCAGACAACATCCACACTGCTGTTACAGGGCTTGGCTAAGCATCCAAGCTCGCTGTGACGGCCTCGATCCGTTTCTATCTGCTACTAAATCCATACTTGTTTGTTTCCTTAATTGCTTTTATAATAATAAGGTCAAACCCAGGTTAACAGCCCTAAAAACATAATTTACCCTGACACTTCCCTGCAAGCACTGTCTAATCACGTGACAGGCTGGCAGGGTGCAGAGTAAACGAATACTCCTCCACAACTATGGACTGGAGACGGCTGGCAGAAGCAGGAAGAGAACCTAGACTCCTACCAAACAGCCCATAGGGAAGTTTATAAAAGCGTGCCTGAACGGGGGCCAGCCCAGGGGCACAGCAAAGTTCACATGCTCCAATTCAGCGGCCCAGGGTTCACCAGTTCGGACCCCGGGTGTGGACCTATGCACCGCTTGTCAAGCCATGCTGTGGCAGGTGTCCCACGCATAAAGGAGAGGAAGATGGGCATGGATGTTAGCTCAGGGCCAGTCTTCCTCACCAAAAAAAGGAGGATTGGCGGCAGATGTTAGCTCAGGGGTAATTTACCTCAAAAAAATAAAAAATTTAAAAATTTAAAAAAAGAGTGCCTGAAAAGGAAAAGGGTCTGGCATCTCTTCCTGCCCCACTATCCTGATGTAGGCAAGGGACTTTAGTGTTTTAAGCAACCTGAGCCCCGTAAACTAAGTGGGAGAGACGGGAAAGAGGCACATTTCAATCACTGAAATTTCACCTAAGATGACCCAATCTCTCAGTGAAAGTCACGCTTCTGTGCACAAATTTAAAGCTAGAGAACAATACATTGAAGTGTATCCATTAAACAGAACACGTCTCCACGAAGCAGCTCACCTCTGCCCAGAAAGATCAGTACACTGTACCCACGCACTCTAGTGCAGAAGCTCTTAACCTGGGATCCATGGATGCCCAAGAAGTCCTTGGACAGAATTCAGGGGGTCCATTAATTTGGATGGAAAAACATTTCTATCTTTATTTTCACTAACTTTTAACTGAAATTTAGCTTTTCCTTCAATTGTGAATATAGGCAACAAACCACAAAGTATCAGCAATATCTGTGATTCTGTCAATAAAAATCACAATTGTTTTCATATCATACTATGCTTGGAGTTAACATCTCGAACTATCGATTATACTCCTCACTACTTCAAAATCATAGCTATTAGATCAACTGCTAAATCTCATCATTTAATGTGTTAATAAAAAAGCACATATCCCAATCTCATTTACTATTTTGATAACTATTTTAATATAATTTGCTTCCTATGTAATTCTATATATTTTAGTTCATGAGTTTAAAAACATGGTTCTGAGAAGGAATTACCAGTCTGCCAAGTGGGTCCACAGCACAAAATGGCTAACAACCCTGCAGAGCTTCCCGCTGCCTCTCAGTCCCTAGCTGAGAAACGCAATTCAAGTATCATTAGAATTTTTAGCTTCAAATTATAGTCCAAATGACCACAATACTTAATACAGCTGCTTACTGACGATCCTGTGTGGCCAGTTTCTCCCCAGGGCTAATTATAACTAGTAAGACATCGGTTATCTCGTTCACTCTTGGGTCAGCTCACCTCTTTCATAGTATAAGTGTCCTTTTGTGCACCGACAGACTTCAACAACTTCAGAAGCAATGGCTTTGGTCTAACCTGCAAAGAACAAGAAGTTGCTATTATACTTCCAAAATTATTCCAGAACTACAAGGCCCCTAACAAAAACGTCCATAAACAATTCCAAAAAAGGCAGCAGGCACTATGTTTAACAAGCTCAAAGGTCAGACCTCACAAAATAAGTCCTCATGTTTCCCCTAAATGTAACAGACTATATAAACCAAATGCCAACGACTGTCGGGGGGCCTTGGAAAAAATGCTGGGATCTGATTATTCTGCAAAGAACCCTCAAGTATCATCAGCTGTAATCAAAAACAGTACCCACACCAACACAGTGAAAATGCTTCTTCCTCCAGCTATTTCTATCATCTGCTGACTACCCTACAAAGTCAGCCATAAGAGGAATACTCCAATGAACTTACTGTAAGCTAAGTTACAAAATCCAAGGGAAAAGAATAAACCTTTAGGGTGGGTTCTTTTACCAATCTTTTCTTTCTACGGATTAGGTTCCTGAAGATGGGGAACTTAAATAACTAACCCAAGCTGACGAGGATAATGAAAAGCAGATCTGAGAGTGTAACTCACATCTGTCAGCGACAGGTCAGCATTTTCTTCCTACGATATACTGCTGCCTTAGTTGGTCTGCATTTCAAGTATCTACTTGACATTTATGGAGCTCCTACCATGCACCAGACAGTGCCAGATATTGCAAAACAATGACAAGTACAACATGACCTCTATTCAAGGAGCCAGCCAAGTAGATCAGGGGGTCAATTTTTCCTGTGAAGTGCCAGAGAGTAAATATTTTAAGCTTTCCCTGCCAGATGGTCTGACTCAGAGGCATAGGTAATATGGAAACCAATGGGCTTGGCTGTATTTGAATAAAACTTTATTTACAAAAACAGGCAGCAGGCCAAATTCGGCCCACAGGCTGTGGTGTGCCTGACCCTGATCTAGAGGCTTTGCAAGTGGGATTAAGAAATAACCGGGAAGCGGGAGGGACACGATGTGCTCCTCTCCTCCTATCTGCTGCTCTATCGGACTCTTCACACTCAAGGATCTTCACAGCCCGCCGCCCGTCAGGACGGTGCCTCTGGGCCTCTCGATGTACTCCTGTCCTTTGTCTAACTCTGAAATCCGACAGCATCCCAGTTTGGGATCTAACTCTCAAAATTAGATTTAAGAAAAATGACCTATTTCCAACTAATCAACACAATAATATTTAATAACTGCAAATTTAAAATACACAATAAGTGTAGCACGGAATCATTAATTGTTCCAATCACACGTTTTTCACGTGCTTACATATGCGCTTTACTTTCAAACTAAAGAATGAACTCTCTCAGAAAAGATACTTTTTTCTCCTAAAATTTTATATATGCTATATTAACTTCAAACCACATGAAACAAAGTAAAAATCAGCAATGAAAGCCATTAGTTTTTTATTAACACTTAAAAGACATGCATTAGTAAGGAAACTGCTATAAAAGAGCATCATTCTTAATTTTACACTCAAGAACAAAAAGAGAAATTGCAGATGAACAAAGATCTAGATGTAAAAATTTTTTAAACTAGAAGAGAATATAGTAACATGTGTGCATAATCTTGTGATGGGAGAGTTCTTCCAAAGCACGATCTTCATGCTACAAAATTCAAAAGCCAACAAATTTGACTTCAAAAGAACATTCTCAACAGGAAAAAGACAACATGATGAAAGTTAAACCCAATATGTGTAAATGATAAAAGTTAAATACGCTAGAAATGCAGAGATTACTACAAATTATTCAGAAAAATACACTAAAACCAACAGAAAAGTGGACAGAAAAGACCAGGCAAACCCCAGAACAAATGATTTAACAAACAAGATGCTCAACCTCACCAGAGATTAGGGAAATACAAATTTTAACAACGACAGAGTACCTTTTACCAAAAAAATGCCAATTTAAAAAACAGAAGATTCAATGTTAGTACAATCTCTTGGTGAGCAAGATAGCAGCAGCAATCAAATATGTGTATAGTTTAGGACCCAGGAGTTTCACTTGTATAAAATATTTCTTACAGAAATGCTCACTTAACACTTGTGTTAGAACGCATGCACAAAAGAGCCGTATTTGTAAGACTCAAAAACTAAAGGCAATTAAAAAAATTTATCAGTAAAGGCATAAACTTAAAAAATGGTAGACCAAGGCTATGAAGTACTATGAAGCCATCAAAAAGAATTCTGATTTTATATTGACATAGATGCTATTTGCTGATCACCTCTACTTTAATCCTATTTTAGCAGGACAGATGACACAGACTAAAGGTCACATGCGCATATATGTGGCATGTACACAGCGAGATCTAAAAGGAAACATGGTGGAAAAAGAAGCCTGGAATTTTCAGCTTTTACTTTACACATTTCTGTAACGTCTAAAATATTTACAAGCATGAATTACTTTTGCGACTTTTAGAAACTATTTAAAAAGTTAAATACTGACAGGTCAAAACAGAAACACAAATTAGTCATATAATAAACACAACTTCAGCATCCACCGTAAGAATGTAATGAACTTACTTTCAAATCCAGTGCGGGAAAGCTCTAAGAAAGTAAACACTGATTGTCACAGTCAACTTTTACTCCACACAGAGTGGCAGAATTTAGTACATACAACGTCACTGAGAGTCATGCTAGAGTTGGGGTCTATGGAATTTAGTTGATCGGCTCATCAAATAAATTATCCGTAAACGTTACGCTTGAGACAGAAATACCAACCAGGGTCTCCTGCTCCGCAGCTGGGATCTGCGCGGTGCTTACTGCACCATCAGTGGACACAGACATGTTGGTATTGCACATCTGCCTAAGAGCAGGAAAAAAACCACACGATAAAAACTCGAAATGATCAAGCATCTGTCAAAAGACCAAACCACACAGCGAGGAGACACAGCCTCGATGACACCCAAAGCCACCTGCAGGCGGGTCCTTACCTGGCCGGTACGGGGTCAGGGCTCTACCCCGGAGCGCGGGGACCTATCTCGGGCGGCCAGCGCGGCCAGCTGAGCGGGCGCCGTTTAAATGGCCCCGCTGGAGACAAGCCGGGGCTTAGCTCCGGCCGCGCCCGCGGAACGTGTCCGAACTTGACCGGCCCGGGGAAGCGCTGAGTCAACCGCGCGGACCCGCCCCGCCCGCGCGCCCACGCGGGCACCCACAGGCACCTGTCACGCCGGGGGCCCGCGGGACGCCCGCGCCCCGGACCCCCGCCCCGCGCCCCCGGCCCGGAGCCCCCCGCCGGGCCCGAGGCCCCGCCCCCGCGACGGCACCGCCTCCTTCGGACGGACCCTCCCACGTGCCCGCGCCCCGCCACGCGCCGCACAAAGGCGCGGGCCCAACGGGCCGCGCGTCCTCACCGGGCCGGGCGTCCTCACGGCGCGCGCGGGCCCCCGGCGCGCGGGGCCTCGGCCGCCATCGCCCCGGCCCGCCGGCCGCTCGCTCGTCCCGCAGGAGGTCCCGCGGCGCACGCGGCCCGCTCACGGGCGCTCGGCGGCCCCGGGCTCGGCGGCGCGCGCCCCCCGCCTCCGCTCCGCCGGCCGCGCGCCCGCCCTCCGCCCGGTGCGCCGCCTCCGCCCTGCGCGCGCCCGCCCCGCCCCGCCCGGGAGCGCGCCGGAAGCCGCCTCGGCCAATGGGGGCGCGGGGCGGGCCGGGCCGGGGAGGTTTCGGGGAGGGGCCCAGGGCCCGCCCTCATCCCCCGGCCGCGCACCGCCCCTCCGCATCCCCCGTCCACGTACCGCCCCTCGCATCCCGCCCCTCCGCATCCCCCGTCCGCGCATCTCCCCTCGCATCCCCCCTCCGCGCACCGCCCCTCCGCGCACCGCCCCCCGCATCCCCCCTCCGCGCACCGCCCCTCGCAGCCCCCCTCCACGCACCGCCCCCCGTATCTCCCCCTCCACGCACTGCCCCTCGCAGCCCCCCTCCACGCACCGCCGCCCGTATCTCCCCCTCCACGCACTGCCCCCCGTATCCCCCCTCCGCGCACCGCCCCTCCTCCGCCCGGGGGCCGGGCCTTCCTCGCTGGCTGCGCTGTGTTTGCCCTTCTTGTTCCTGCGCCTCCCGACCGCGGTGGGAACTGCGGGCGAGCGCGCGTCTCAGCCGCCGCGGAAAAAGAAAGCAAAATTCACAGCTGTGCGATCTGTGAAGCCCGCACCGCCAGCCGTCGGAGTTGTACGCAAAATGAGCTATTTCAACACTTGTTTTTTAAATAGTATGATTAAAAATAGTACAACGCATGCCTACAGATGTTCCAGATGGAGGAACAGAAGTCTTCTGGCGGTTACCGTTAGAAGTGGCGGGGGGGTGGGGGGAGAAGAGCCGCCACTTTTCGCTGTACGCTTTCAGAGTGTTTGGGTTCGTTTGTGTATATAACATAGGCATTGAGTGCCATTAAAAATATGTATTTATGTATTAGGCACTCGCCTACTTCCCCCTTTTGGCACATAGGCGTGGCGATCTCAAAAATGAACGAGGACGTGACAATTGAGTTGACTCAACCCAAACAGCACAATCATTGCAAAGAACACGTTCTTATTTGCTCGGAAGAGATCAGTTTCTTGTCCTTTTTTATAAAGTTGTATCTTCCCGTTCTCCCACTCCCTAGCCTACTAGAAAGGAGGCTCCCTAAGGCCGCCCCGTGGCCGGGTGGTTAAATTCCCGCGCTCCGCTTGGGCGGCCCAGGGTTTCGCTGGTTCAGATCCTGGGCGCGGACGTGGCACGGCTCATGAGGCCACGCTGAGGCTGCGTCCCACACGGTACAGTCAGAGGAACCTACAACTAGAATATACAACTATGTACTGGGGGGCTTTCGGGAGAAGAAGAAAGAAAAAAGATTGCTTCTGGTCAGGGCCAATCTTAAAAAGAAAAAAGGAAGGAATCTTCCTTAAACATAGTGGTCACTCAAGTGATTTAATTGCTAACATTATTATCTTCAGGGATTTGTTTTGGCTTTAAAAAAAAAACCATCTTTATCAGATAAATATAGTGCAGTTTCTGGTGGGCGTGGGCTTGACACAGGGGCTTTGCAGTGCTGGGGGAGAGGTGGATGAGGGAGTACTCTGTCTTTCAGGAAACTAGTTTGACTGAAAACTTACTGTGTGTACCAAGCACTGCCCGAGACCCCAGGTAGTGAACAAGACAGTCATATCCTGCTGTCATAGAACCTGGCAGGATGACTCTGAACTTCTGCCCAAAGAGAATGATGATACTGCTGAGAAAACGTTTGGAGGAAGTGAAAAGCTGGGTGGTTGCTGAGCTTTGAATGAGGCAACACAGAAGGAAGAGTTCGGTGGTAGGAAACGCGGACCTGAAGCTCAGGCTGGAGACAGGGCTTTCGAGGGGATGACCGGCTCACCACTTGAGAGCTGATGACTTCCTGGAAGGAGAGAAGAGACTGGTCTGGAATAAGGCAGCAGGGATGGAAACAGCAAAGAAGGAGGAATGACCAGAGGCCAACCAACACAGGCCCACATAATGGTGTCTCAAAAACCAGAGGACTTGGGCTGCCCCGTGGCCTAGCAGCTAAGTTCGCGTGCTCCACTTCAGCATCTGGGTTTGTGGGTTCGGTTCTGGGCGTGGACTTACACCATTCCTCAGCCATGTTGTGTCCGCGTCCCACATAAAAAATAGAGGATGGTTGGCACAGGTGTTAGCTCAGGGCTAATCTTCCTCAGCAAAAAAAACAACAACAGAGGACTCAAGTAACGACACCAAATCCAGCAGAAAGTCAAAGAAAATGAGGAATGAGAAAAACACACTGGACCTGCTCACTCTAAAAACAGTTCCTGTTGTTTGTGACTTTATCATCAAGAAAAAAATGCAGACCAGCTGTTGTTTTCCTGTGTCACTCTGCCCTTGGGCTTTCTTGAGGCTTTCCTGGGGGCAAACTTCTGCTTAATTTTTAGCAGTAATTTTCTCAACACCCTCCTTTCCAAGGGATGGAGATCCCTTGAGCATCTTTGTATTCCTTGGGACCTAAACCCTGCAAACACATCCAGAGTAGACTTTTATCCAGGTCCAAGGGCCACTTCACACTTGCATTTACTAGTGACAGCTGACTAATCTTTAAAGAGTGGTGAAAAATAAACAAGATTTATCTCAGAAACAGTATTTAGAATGCTGAAATTTTCACAATATTTATGAGGCCGTCTAAAATTACAAAAGTAGTTCAAATTCCATATATCTTTCCAAACATCTGGAGATGAATAGTGTTACTTAAAAAGCAAAATCCCAGCAAACAGTGAATGTAAATACAAGCTTTTTCTTTCTATTTTGAGAATTAACGAATTTTTTGTTTATTTTGACAAGTTTAAAGTATGCAGAAGCATTCACAGAACAATTCATCTCCAATGTAACCACTGCCTAGAATTCACATTTGTCATTTCTGCTCCAGATATGTTTAAAAAATAGAACATTAAAAAAAAGTTTAAATTCCCCTGTTGTCATTCTTAATCCCATTCCCTCCCTCCTGGAGGCAATCATAATGATCAGTCTGATGTCTGTGCACTGAGCCCCGGTTTTTATACATCAGTTATAAGTGTGTGAATCCACAGACAGTATGTACAGTGGGCCACATACATACAAGAGGAACCGCTGGGCCACAGGGTATGCCGCTAGTAATGAGTTTCAATATCTAACACAGAAAGCTCTCCTCATCTTTCTCAGTGTCGTTTTGGCTCATCTTCGATGTCACTTTTAGAATCAGTTGGTCTAAGTTATAAAAAAGAATCCTATTGGGATTTGGATTCAAATTGCATTGGGTTAATAGATTAATTTGACATCTTTTCAGTCTGGATTCTTCCCAGACAAGAACATGACATGTGGTTCCACTGTTTTCAGTCTCCCATTACATCCTTTAATAATGTTTTATCATGTTCTCCATAGGGCTCTTGTATCTTTGGCTAGTTGTTTTTTGTGGGGGTTTTTTGAGGAAGATTAGCCCTGAGCTAACATCTGCCACCAATCCTCCTCTTTTTGCTGAGGAAGACTGGCCCTGAGCTAACATCCTTGCACATCTTCCTCTACTTTATATGTGGGATGCCTGCCACAGCATGGCTTGACAAGCAGTGTGTAGGTCCACGCCCTGGATCCGAACTGGCAAACCCCAGGTGGCCAAAGTGGAATGTGGGAACTTAACCGCTGTGCCACGGGGCTTGGCCCTTTGGCTAGTTTGTTTCCTGAGGTAATTGATAATTTTTATTGCTATCGTAAATTATATATTTTTTCTATTTAGTTATTTCTGACACCAGGGAGAATTATTGATTTTTGTATCTTGTGATCGTATAGCCAGAAATACAGCTGCATTTTGCTTCATAAATACTTATTAGTTTTTCAGCAGATGCTCTTGAATTTCTATGTGAATAACAATACCATCTGTAAAAGTCATCAGTTTGTCTCTTTCTTTCTAATATCATATCATTTTCTTGTCTTATAACCATTAGAACAATTATTATTTTATGTGGGCATGCTTGCCATATTCCTGACTTTAATAAAAATGCTTTTATTTTTTTTCAAGAATTTTTGTTTTAAAAGATTGGCACCTGAGCTAACATCTGTTACCAATCTTTTTTTTTTTTTTTCCTACTTCTCTCCAAAGTACATAGTTGTATATTCTAGTCGTAGGTCCTTCTGGTTATGCTATGTGGGACACTGCCTCATGGGTCGATGAGCAGTGCCATGTCCATGCCCAGAATCTGAACCGGTGAATCCCTGGGCAGCTGAAGTGGAGCACATAAACTTAAACACTCGGCCACGGGCCAGCCCCTAAAAATGCTTTTAAAGGGAACCCTCATACACTGCTGGTGGGAATGCAAACTGATGCACCCACTATGGAAAACAGTATAGAGATTTCTCAAAAAATCAAGAATAGAAATACTATATGATCCAGCTATCCCACTACTGGGTATTTATCCAGAAAACAGGAAATCAACAATACAAAGAGATTTATGCACCCCTATGTTCGTTGCAGCATTATTCACAATAGCCAAGATGTGGAAACAATCCAAGTGCCCATAGACTGATGAGTGGATAAAGAAGATGTGGTATATATACAATGGAATAGCACTCAGCCATAAAAAAGACAAAATCGTTCCATTTGCAACAACATGGATGGACCTTGATGGTGTTACGTTTTATGTGGAAGATAAAGACAGGGATAAAGACAACAGATCAGTGGTTACCAGAGGGGAAGGGGGTGGGGGAAGGGCAAAAGGGGTAAAGGGACACATATGTACGGTGACAGATAAAAACTAGACTATTGTGGTGAGCACAATAAAGTCTATACAGAAACTGAGATATAATAACGTAAGCCTGAAATTTCACAATGTTATAAACTATTATGACCTCAATAAAATAATTTTTGAAATGCTTTTAAAGTTTAATGTTTGCTGTAATTTTAGGTAGATGCCCTTTATTACATTATAAAAGTTTCATTCTATTCCTAGTTTTTTTTAAAAAATATGAATGTTCAACTTTATCTAATGCTTCTTTATGCATCTGGGGATGATCTTGTGGCTTTTCTCCTTAATCTGTTAATATGGGAAGATTACAGTGATAGATTTCTAATACTGAACTATCCTGTATTTACTCTGATAAACTCTACTTAGTTATAGAGTCTTTTTTTTTTTTAAGACTGATGAATTTGTAACAAGAATAATGTAACAGGATGATATGGAACATAATTGATATCTTGTCCTGTTCTTAGAGGTTACCAAATATTTCAGGGGTTTCACTGGGGATATTGTCCCGTGGAAAACAGTTACTCAGTTCTCCAAGGTTAAGTTGAAATAAGGCCAAATTCTTGACCTGAGGCTCTGGTTCCCATGGGGGCAATACAGGCTGAACCAGTTTGATGACTTTTGTTATTGTGAGTTTTAAGGAAGTATCAGAAAAAACATAGGTCACCTTTTGGATGAATGAAGAGTTTATAACCCCCGATACCTCCTGACTAAATCTGACATTTGTGATCACAGCTTGTCTGAAAGTCGCTGAGCTACTCAACTGGCAGAAGAGACACGGTGAGGTCGAGTAGCGCTCCACCCCACTTTGGTGTGGAAAGTTGCTGGCGTTTCCCACAGGTCTGTGGTCCCTGAAGAAGATGGCAGGGATGTAAGGAGTTTTGCTGTTAGCCTTGAAGATGGCCACTGCCTCGGTAATGGAACTCTGGCAGCAAGAGACTACTGGATGTCTAGTGGTGGAATGTGCTGAGTTGGGGCAAAAGAAGTTGAGCTGCATTCAGCATCTGCTATCCAACTTCCTGCCAGGACCATGCCCCAGGACCCTTTGAAGAACTAGCTTGTGGACACCTGCCACATGCAGGGAACTGATGTCCAACTGGTATTAAACAGAGAAGCCAGGACAGCCAACAGAAAGGGCACAGAAATGACTCCATCACCGAGCTGAGATTGTTCATATAGAGGAACCATGGTTACGTCCAGCTGATGAAAGGGCACCCAACTTTCAAGGGCAGTCACGTAAGGAAAGGTCATTTTCCCCTCCTTCCTCCTTCCCACCCCAACACCAAAGGAGGGATGCAGTAGGTTTCTATTCTGCGTAACAAAGTACCACAAATGTAGTGGCTTAAAGCAACACAAATGAAAGAGCTCACAGTTGTGTGTGTCAGAAGTCCAGTAAACCCAACTGGATTCCTCTGCTCCGGGTCTCATGAAGCCAAACTCGAGGGACAGCGTGGACTCTGATCTGGATGCTCTAGGGAAGAGCCTGCTTTCTAGCTTCTCGAGATCGTTGTCCAAATTTAGCTCCTGGCGATTGTAGAACTCTGGCCCCTCTTCCTTGCTGGCTGTCAGCGGGGCTGCCGGAAGCTCCTCGAGGCTGCCTGCATTCCTTGCTGCATGGCCCCTTCGCCTGCAAGCCAGCCACAGTGCGCTCAGTCTCCCCCATCGTTCAGATCTCTGACTCACTCCTCTATGACCGGCCAGAGGAAACTGCGTTGAAAGGCTCCCTGCGATTAAAGTGGGCCAACCCAGATAATCTCCCTTTTGGCCATGTAATGTAACATAAGCCTAGGCATAATATCTCACCATCGTCACAGGATCTACGCACACACCAAGGGGACGGGGTTGTACAGAGGCAGTCATTGAGGGTCATTTTTGGAACTCTGCGTACCACAAGCAAGAACAGGAAAGAGGGAGTGGGATGTGACAAGCAGATCCATGCCCCACATCCCATATCCCCATCCTCAGTGTAAGGTCCCCAGAGCCACAACTTCAGTCTGCTGTGGTGGCTGAGGGAGGAAAGCTTTGAAGCAAACGTGAATTTAAGTTTCGAAATGGAGGAGTCAGTCTTAATAACTGAAGTGAAACTTTTAATAACTAAAAGAACTGGGAAATGATGGATTTGGATTGAGGTGTCATTGAGGGAGACCAATTCCCAGAGAAAAAGGGGCTGACATGGTACATCCAACAAAACACATTGGATTTCAGTAGAACCCCAATAAGAAACTCTTTATACTGATATTTTTAATTGGGAATTTTTTGTCTAGGTTTTTGAGATGGGTCTATATTGTTATTTCCTTGTAAACTTTGGTCTAGTTTTGAGATCATAGTTTTAATGGTCTTACAAGTAGTTGTTTCTATTCTCTGAAACAGTTTGTACAAAACTGGAATTACCTGTTCTTTAAAGGCTTGATAAAACTGGTCTAGGAAACAATCCAGGCCTGGAGATGTCTTTTGATGTTGGAGATTTTTGACTACTAAAGAAATTTCAATTTCTTTAATGATTGTTGCTTCAATTTCTTGTTTCTCCTAAAGTCAATTTTGTTAATTTATATTTTTTTCTTGAGAACGATCCATTTCATCACAGCTTTCCGTTTTTGGGGTATGACCGTTTATATTATGATCATCTGATATAGGAGTCTTTACTGTATCTGTAATTATGTTGCCCTTTTCAACCCTAATATATAATATATTATTTAATATTAGGGATGTGTTCTAAAAAACTGCAGTAAGTGCAAATTAAAACACTCATCACCATGTCCTAATGCAGGCCTAGGCCCAGCAATATAACGAATTACTTATGGCCCACACATTGGGATTGTAGTGGCTCCACTCCTGAACAACAGCAGAGAGGATAAACGTACTCGGAGTGGACATCTGTGTTCTCTCTGGACCCTGGGCCTCTGAACCTCCTTCCTGTGTTTGACGAATTCTCCACTGTGTGTGTTGGTGAGGCAGCCCCTCCTCCCACTACTAAAAGCAAAACTACAGATGCTTGCTTTCCCAGCCCCCCTGCAGCTGGGACGTGGGCTGCTGAGGCAGATTTAGAATTAGGGACTAGGAATACAAAGGCAAGATCTCGGAATGCCCATCCTTGGATCGGGCGGCTCAAGGTATCTGGAAGCTGCAGCATGGCAGCTCCGAGATTCTGGGGCAGCATAAGTGGTGGTGCCCAGGGTCCTGCAGAGGCCAGGACGTCCGCACCGGGCTGGTTTGGGGCATGATTTGGGCTGTGGTTCTGGCTGCTGCCCAGCCTCCTCTGGACCTGCCCACTTTCCCATCTGGTTCATCAGCCTTTCCAATGACTCTGTGAGGCAATATCCTGTTAATAGTCTTTTTCTTCCCCCCGTAAATCACACAAGGTTGGTGTTATGGGTTGAACTGGGTCCCCAAAGATTCATGTGTTGAAGTCCTAACCCCCTTATCTCAGAATGTGACCTTATTTGTGTTGTTGCAGACATAATTAGTTAAGAGGAAGTCATACTGGAGTAGGCTGGGCCGCTAATCCACTAGGACTGGGGTCCCTATAAAAAGGGGAAATTTGGACACACAGACCCACAGGGAGAGCGCCCGGAGTTACGCTGCCACAATCCAAGGAGCTCTCGGAAGCTGGGAGAGACGCCTGGAACGGAGCCTTCCCAGCACCTTCAGAGAGAGCACGACCCTGCTGACACCTTGATTTCGGACGTCTGGCCTCCAGACTGCGAGACGATAAATTTCTATTCTTCTCAGCCACCTGGTTCATGGCGCTTCGTTAAGGCAGCCCTAGCAAGCTAAAATGGTTGGTTTCTGTTACTTACCACTGAGAATCTGACTGATATGATTTTTCATTGAGTGAATAATTATGGTACAACTCAGCATTGGCAAATCTGACAGCTCAGGCAGAGATGGGTGTCTTTGAAGGGCAGGTCAGCACGGGCTTCATATGAGAATCCCACAAAAGTAGCACCACCCAGCAGGACTCGAGGGCAGTCCTTGGTGGCACCGAAGCCTTCCTCCCCAGGCAGGCGGCTCGTGTTGCCATGCTCCGTGCATGCCTCGAGTGGGTCAGAGAATCCCCGCCCTCAAGGTCAGCAGCCTCTGCCTGACTGCTAGGATTACCTGTTGCTGGTCTCCGGGTGTTTGGCACTGGCCAACCACCGCAGCCGGCTCCAGGGGTTTCTGACGCTGACCTTCAAAGAGGGTAAAAAGACACGGTGCCTTCTCCACGATGAGGAGCTGCCTCAGAGGCATAGGGATCTTCAGATTTTTTCTAACGCGGCTAGATCTAGAAGGGGACAGCCAACTTCTATTGGTCGGTCCCCTAATTCAGGTCCCTGTGACACTCGCTTTTCAAAAAATGCCATGATATTCTTTGCTTCTTTATTGTGAGCCAACACTATCACTTATGTGATTATGTCAGACATTCTTGGGTCAAACTCTTCTCTAGAACCCAAGATAAACAGCAGAAAGTTAAGCTAAAGAAGCACAAATGACCGGCCCGCAGCACGTGTGCCGCAGTGGCCAGCTGGGGTCCCCTCCCTGGCAGTCTGGCAGTGCAGTACGCTTACTGTCACCGCTGGAGCAAACAGGACACTGCCTCACCAGCTCTCGTGGCCGTGACCACAGCCGGCTCTGAAAACATGCGGGAAAGAGATCCACAAACAACATCGCAGCGGACTGTTGTGTAAGTAGCGGGCGGCACGTTTACCTCGCCACAGCTCCGAGAGGCAAGTGAAAAGGAACACTGCGGCTCTGCCCACGAGCCTTCCCGAGCCCACCTGGGGTTTAATAGGGCATTACTTAACTGTCCAACATCAGTCTGAGTGGATCTGATCACTTAAACAGTCAAGTGAGACAGTGTCCAGTGTCCTTTAGATAGAAATGTTCATGGGTGCCTGTGGCACCTAACAGTTCATCTTCAGGATTTCAACGGTCAGTCATGCAATAAATGTTCTGGTTCTAAAATGAAATAGCTAGCTGAATGAATGAATGAATGAATGAACGGACAAACAGAGATGTTCAGTCTCCTCTAGATTCCCTCCACCCTGCTCCTCTCTCTGAGTTGGTCTCCCAGTAGTATTCACGCTTACATTTCGGGGGGCGCCTTTTTATTTCTGGTACAAAAGAAAATATCTGTTTCTTGATTTCAAGTTATGCTATAGACATACATGTGTCTGCCTTTGAATTTGTAAGTGTATATGTATTTAAATTTTATTTGATCTTTTATGGAGGATCTCCGTCTGTTTAAAGGGAGTATACACATTGGTCTATGTCAGTTAACCAGAAAACTGACTTAATTTTTAAAAATAAAATTTAAGTAAATAATACATAAATTCTCCTTGTTAAAAAAGAGGCAACATTATAGTTGAGGCCAAATCCCCTTCAGACTCCACCCACCTCCCTGTCCCTCGTTACCCCAGAGGCAACCTGGCTTACAAGTCGGTTAGCGTCCTCTCAGTTCTCCTTTCCTCACTTACACACATTGGCCTGTGTCCTTTAGGAAACACACAATTTCATTCTGTGGTGTGGTTTCTTTTCTTTTTACCTAAAAAGGTATCATAGCAATATATCCAACTTTCTTTTTCCCCAAGTGGGCACTGTGGAGAGCTATCCCGGCCGGCACGGCCCTACCACACTCCCTTAACGCCTCACACTGCTGCATATGTAGCTGGAGTGCACGCTGTATGAGCCATTCTTCTTTCGTGGTTCAGTGTCTCCAGGCTTTCCCTGTGAGGGACTCTGCAATGACATGCTTGTACGTGTTTCCTTGTGCACAAGCGCCAGTGGTTTTCAAAAGTAGACACTAATGGGTAGAATTGCTGGCTCATAGCATATGCGTAATTTTATTTTACTCAATACTGTCAAACTGCCCTTAAACATGGCTGTATCAGTTTTATATTCCCGTTGGCAGGTGTGTGTACGTTTTCCCATACCCACGTCAATATACTTTATTAATGTGTTTAATTTTTGCAAATATAATGGTTGAAAATTGTTATCCTAATATTCTAAACATAACCAATTTTCCCCAATAAGTGGTGAGCTTCAGCTTCTATTCATGTGTTCACTGGCTAACTGTATTTATTTTTCTATCAATAACTTATGCTATTATTTTTCCATGGTCCCATTGGTTTATTTGAGTATTTTTGGGTTTTTTTTTTTTTGAGGAAGATTAGCCCTGAGCTAACATCTGCTGCCAATCCTCCTCTTTTTGCTGAGGAAGACTGGCCCTGAGCTAATATCCATGCCCATCTTCATCTACTTTATATGTGGGATGCCTGCCACAGCATGGCTTGCCAAGCGGTGCCATGTCCACACCCAGGATCCAAACTGGCAAACCCCAGGCCACCAAAGCAGAACATGCGTACTTAACCACTGTGCCACCGGGCCAGCCCTGAGTTTTTCTTTTTTGTAGGGGTGCTTTATAGATCTAAATGCTATTCCCTTCTGTGTTACACGTATGGCCAATGTTATCTCCTAATCTGTCCCTTGCCTTTTAACTTCATTTAAGCATGTTGGACGTGTTATTCAAACATATCAGTCTTGTCACTTTGCTTATGATGTCTTTCACAGTAGAGAACTTTGACACGCTTTCAAATTTATCAGTATGGATAAATTTGAGGCAAACAACGATATATTCCTTTACGTCTTTTTTTTTCTTTTTGAGGAAGATTGGCCCTGAGCTAACATCCGTGCCCATCTTCCTCTACTTTATATGTGGGACGCCTGCCACAGCAGGGCTTGACAAGCGGTGTGTAGGTCTGCACCCAGGATCCAAACTGGCAAACCCCAGGTCATCGAAGTGGAGCGTGCAAACTTAACCGCTGCACCACAGGGCTGGCCCCTCCTTTATGTCTTTCACATTTAGAGTCTGGTTTAGAATGACTTCTAGTTTCCCAAAGTCATAAACACATTCTCCTATATTTCTTCTGATACATTTAGGGTTCTGTCTTTTATGTGTGGGTCTGTAATCCCTCCAGAATTTATTTCTGTGAATGGTGTTAGGTAGAGAATCTAACTTTATTTTTATTAAAACAAATGATCGATTGTCCCAATGCCATTACTGAATCGTAGTACTTCCCCACCGAGAGGGGATCCATCCTTATTGTACGTCTCGCCCTAACTGGGCTGAACCAGCCCTCTGCGGGAAGAACCCACACCAAGAAAAGGCTGCTGAAATGAGGCGAGTACCCCAGACTTATCTAAGCGAGCAGGATGCGTCCTTAAAATGAAGATTGTAACTTAGTTATTTCAGAGCCTGTCTGGAAGAACACACATACAGGAGTATACAAAAAGGGGAATTAAATAGTAAGAACTGGGTCGTGACTGCCTGGCACAGGAATAATTGATTCATTGGAGAAACACATAAAATTTTCCAGGCCTTTCCGTGGCTTGAAAGGAACAGCTTTCTACGTTAGTCCATTCCCTCACCTCTGACTATGCGCCCCTGGGAAACTTTCTGCTGGCCTATCCAGTTTGACGGGTACCTTGATACAAACGGAGGGGATGCCCACAGAGAGGAACTGAGTGTTTCAGGCACATCTACTTTTCTGAATTGAGAAATTGCTATTCTGGTGTACAAATCAGTCCTTTAAGAGACTTTAATTGTGTCGTTTAAATAGCTCAAGCCATACAGTTTCTGAATTTCTAATTCTGTGGTTTTACCTCCAGCGCCTGGTACACAGAAGGTACACAGCACATCTGTTGAATGAACCGATGGCTGAACCATCGCTGCTGTTCTGTCAGGTGAACAAGTTAAATGCTGTGAATCGCAGTCAGTTCTTCCCCATGGGTTACTGTGTAAAGGATTTCTTTCTGCAAAGAGATACAGGCCTATAGCTTGAAGTAGAGTTAATCAGGTTTAAGGCAGACCACAAACATCTCATTCGTTCAATCGCTCATTCAGTAAAAATTTGCTAAGTACCTATTAACTATAATGCTAAGCTCTGGGGACTACGATAATTCTTTTTTAAAAGATCACGGTCCTTGTAACTAAGCAACTGGGAGGTAGAGGGGGTTGCAATCCCAAGAGGTTGGACGTTCAATTCCAGCAGGTTGAAAGCCGAGGGGAAACCAAGCTGCTTGGACTCAGAAGTGAGAGGACTAGCAGTCATTAACTGGAGAGGTCCATGGACTTCCAGGGTCCCCTCCAACCAACTGAGGGTCAGGGGTCAAGTATGCAGTAAAAACCCCACGCCTTTCCAGTAAGGCTGGGGAATCACACAGATGAGCAGACCAGGAACATTTAGGTGCTTTCCAATTTGTTGCTGTAACCAATATAGCTGTGATCAACGTCCCTAGACCAAAATCCTTGCGCACATCTTAACTTCCTCAGGATCAACTGCTGCAAGGGGATTCTCTGGGTCCAGGAGAGGATGAGCCGATTCACCATCCCCAGTCAACCTACGACCTCTGATCAACCTACGATCAATGGAAGAGGGTAATGGGGAAAGATACAGAGGTAGAGGTCTCTAAGAAAATGAAAACGAAACGTCTGCCAATTGTATATGTTAAACAATTTCCATTTAACTTTTCATTTCAGAACTGTTTTAGTCAGTTAGAGAAACACGTATGTTACATTTACAGAAACAGGAACTCTCTTCACATCACATTTCAGGGACCACTGGGTCTCGTCTGTTCGTGTGAATATTCCTGTGTGGAGCAGAAGCGCCCTCCAGTGCTTCAGCTCTAAGCTCGAGGTGTGTGGAAGGAAAAGGGCGGCAGAAAAGGTTAAGAAAAAACTAAATAAGATAGGAAAGGAAGACAAAAGGAACAAGCTGGAGTAAGGCAAAGGATGTAGGAGCTAGATAGCCTCCTGGCACCTGCCCTGCCTGTGCTCATCCCCTTCCTGGGGTAGTTGCCCTGTCTGATATTTTCAGCGCAAACATTTAGCAACTGCAGCTTCCTCTATCATTAGAGGAGGAAATGAAAGAGCACGCACAATTATAGGCTGAGAAGTAATTGCCGGGGCCAAAATGAGAAATCAGCACAGAATGGTTTTTTTAAAAGGAAAATCCACGTGTTGCAACCTGCCTAGTCACTGGACTCTTAGGGCTCCGACCCGCAGACGGTCGTCATTCCTTCCTTGTAGATGGTTCCCTCCCTAGTTTTCTAACTGGTCATTGTGTTGTTAATAAACACAGCAGGGCCCTTCAAACCTCTCTGAAACATCTGAAAATGAATTCAGATTCTGATAAGCAGCATTTCTGCATGTCAAAATGTAAACCACTTGACTAGTGTTTCATTCCTCTCTACCTGTTAGGATCTTCCCTATTTAAGGGAAATCTCTGAACTAAAATTTAATTTAAATACTTTCAAGAGGCTGTGGTTTTAAGATGACAGACAAGGAAGCTTCTCTGTAAGTTTACGATTTAGAAAGCCGAGGGTCGCGGTGGCTCCCTCTAACGACCAGAAAATGCCACAATCTAACTGTGGTTTTGTTTTCAAGCTTAGAGGCTGTCGCCCATTTAAAGACCTTGGTGAGGCTGTTTCCTCTCTCACCACCTCACTTAAAAGTGTCTTCATCGCTGTTCAGTCATTGAAGACATAAACCCAAAAACGCCACATAAAAATAGGAACAAAAATTATAATTTTTAAAAGTAAATCATTGTCTATTTTTAAAGGTAGGGCTGAGGGGGTGGGAGAATCGGGGAAATGTTGGTCAAAGGGTAAAAACCAGCAGTTAGAAGATGAATAAGTTCTGGAGCGTGAGCGCAGAGCACCGTGACTACAGTTAACAACACGGGATTATTGACTTCAGCGTTGCCGAGAGACTAGATCTTAACTGTTCTCCCCACAAAATGAAACGAGAAGTACGTGAGGCGATGGAGACGTTAGCTAACGCTGTGGTGATCATATTGCAATACGTGTGTCAAACCAACACGTCGTACACCTTAAACCTACACAATGTTATCTGCCAATTATAGCTCAATAAAAATGAAAAACAAAAGCAAGCAAAAAAACCCCAACAAAATACAAGACAGACCAATGGACGTTTATTTAAGAGTATCAATTTACTTGATTTGTGATAGGTTTTCTGAATCAGTGGATGTTTAAAAACATTTATTTCTAAAATTTCAGTAAAACTAATATCACTTAAATTGTGGAAATAAATCACTTAAAATTTAAATATCAATTTTAAAAAAGTAAACTAGAGTCTTTATCACAATTAAAAATAAACAAATAAAGTAAAAAAAAAAAAAAAAGTAAACCAGGATCTAGAGCAGAACTTTGTCCAGCACAGGAGAAAACAGTCATTTAGCTGGATGGAGAGAGAAATCCTGTGTGGCCAGTCGCACGGGGGTTCTCGAATGACCACTGCAGTCCTCTCAGCCAGGTATCAAAACATCTTAAGCAGGATTTGGCTGTGATCCTTAATTCATACATTTGACAAATATTTATTGACACAGCACAAGGCATCTGAAAGAGAACCTGATCAAAATGCACAAAGTCCTCGCCTTTTCGGAGCTGGCAGTGCAGTGAAGGAGAAAGACCAGAAACAAACATGTAATTGCAAATTGGGATGGAAGGAAAGGAAGGAAAAGAACTGGGCTCTTAAAAGAGACTAACAGGGCATCCGGACACACAGATGCAGATACAGACTGCCGAGCTCTGCGTGCGTGCGGGCAGTGAGCCACGCAGAGGGTGGGGAGGGCCCTGCAGGTGGAGGGGAACCGACAGACGCTGTGAGTGGCGGTCGCTCAGTGACTCAGGGAGCTGAGGTCTTTGCCACAGTTGGTGGTGTGTTAATATTTCCTTGTTCATAGACGCGTTCTCGCAGGGCAGTTCAGTGTTTGGGATATGGTCATGTCCTCTGCCCTTCAGATCGAGGGTCTGCGATGAAGGCAACGCCTCCCATTTCTTCCCGCTTCTCTGGGTTTAGTACAGGGTGCTGCCTGCCTGCAAAGGACTCATGACCCATGCCACCAACCGAACACAGGACCGCTTCCGAGAGTCTACCCGGTCGGGAAAGTCCTCTTGGTTAGACCGCTTCGCCCAGGGATTTTGTATTCCCAGCATCTGACAAAGCGCCTGCCATCGTCAGTGCTGAATAAACATTTGTGGAAAAGGGAATAAAAGACCAGGTGAAGTAACACAGTCCTCACTACGGTCGTATGTCCGTGTGTCCAGTTAAACCGGACGTTTAATCCCTCAATCATTCAACAGATAACCGCTGAACACGTGGGGCGTGCCAGGCACCGTGCCAGTGCTGGGGTACAAAGGTGGGCAGAACAGACAAGCCCCTGCCCGGTGGAGCTGAGAGTCTAGCAGGTATTACAAAAGACACAGGAGAAAATCAATCAAGCAGATACTGTATGTTCTTTATCGTCAGGAGACAGAGGGCACAGGCCCATGCCTCGATGGAACCACGTGACTTCCAGAAGCTCAGCGCAGGGCTCCCTGGTGAGAAGCAAGGGTCCACGATGAGGGCTAACGACCAGATGGCGAACCCCTGGACCGCGGTGAGTCTCTTAGTGGGGACGAGGGTTCTGCTGCATTCCAGAGGACAGAGAGCCCCCAATCAGGGAGGACGTCTGACCTCAAGCGCTGGTGATTTTCTGAGCTGGGTCTGATCCTTCAGCCAGTGCCTGGGGGTAGGATTGGGGTGGGCTGAGACGAGCACAGCAGAGACGATTCCACAGAGAGAAGATGGGTGAGATGCTGCTGGATCCACACGAACATCTCAATGTGACATGGGTGGTCTCATTGCTCTGTTTGAGGGAAGGTTGCCCTTTCCCACCCAAGCAGACAGTTAGGTCCCCGTGCCCATGGGCTCTCAGGTGACTCGCTCCTAGAGAGGGAATGACAACCTTCCTGCCGGTCAGCATGGACTTGGCAGTAGGGCGTTGTACTTCTGTAACCTCCTTATCAGACCACCAGGGGCGTCAGGGAAGTCACTCAACGAGCAACCTGTACAGAGGAACTTGTCAGAGCAGACTGTTCAGCTTCACAGCTCTCTGCTCTGTCTATATCTTATTTAGAACAAGACAAAAGTTCCATAAAGAATCAATGCAGGGGCCAGCCCCGTGGCCAAGTGGTTAAGTTTGCGTGCTCCGCTTCGGCGGCCCAGGGTTTCGCCGGTTCGGATCCTGGGCGCTGACATGGCACCGCTCATCAGGCCACGCTGAGGTGGCGTCCCACATGTCACAACTAGAAGGATCCACAACTAAAATATGCAACTATGTACTGGGGGGATTTGGGGAGAAAAAGCAGAAAAAAAGAAGATTGGCAACAGTTGTTAGCTCAGGTGCCAATCTTTAAAAAAAAAAAAGTGTTCAATTTAGGGGAAAAAAAGTCAATGCGGCTCAAGGTGAGAGAAATTTTTCAGCGGAATTATTCAGAGAAACTCCTTGTATTCACTCCCAAAGTGACTTAGGTTTATATTGCAATCACAAATCTTATACTTTTAAAAATAATGCTCTTAAGAAATTCAACCTGAATTTTTCTTCCCTCAAACACATTTGCGGCAGCCACAGCTTCGGCCAGGCCTTCCTGCTTCCCCGCTCCGTGTCACGACTGCGCAGTCAGGCCAGGCTGGCCCAGAGTCCGACTCTGTTCCTCTGAATCAGGGCTCTGTCTAAGACAAGCGTCCTTTTCATAGGCTGAGGGCAGCAAACCACATTCCTTCGACCTTAGGTCTGAGGGAGAAAGTTCTCCAAATTAGAGACGCTGGCAGGCTCTCAGAATAGCGTACAGAAATATTTAAATTTTTACTAAAAAGTGTGACTTCGAAAATTATGCATTGAGATTTTAAAACAAAGTTCCAGAACTAATTTAAATAAAGAGAGTAACTGATCTGGGATAACCAGATAGCCTGCATTAGGAATAGTATTAGAAACTAAAAATTGGGGCCAGAGAAGTGGCCCGAAATGTCCCTCCTGGTCACTCCCTCTATGCTTAGCAGGAATCCATATTTCTTTATTAATCCCATTTATTTACTCTTTTAACTCCCCGGGGAAGTTTTGCAAATGGCTTCAGTCCCCTCCTCCTGAGCTGTCCTCCTCAGACTGTGCTTGCACCCTCTCCCGGGCCGGCCCCTTGTCCTGGCTCAGAGTCCAGTCCCCATACCTCTAACCTCACCTGCAGTGACTTCCGAAGCCTCCTCTCAAGGTCACCTGGTCCAATACCTGTACCTTGAAATCTTACCGTTCAATATTATGGTACATTCCCAGCATTAAGTATCTTAATAAAAGACGGTTTACATAAATTTTTATTGTTTTAAGAAATGTATAGAAAGCAAAAACTTTTTCAGTTAAACCTACCAACTACTTATGCTATCATCTCTGCTCATCTTCACTGCCGTGAACGTCCCACAAGTCCTTGGAAAGTGCGTGTGCCCCCTGCTTGGCGCGGGGAGGGCCTCAGGAAGCCCACTACGCACGTTTCCTACCTTCCAGCGCTTGCTCCAGCAATTTCTGATGGAGGTGTGTTAAAAACCTTGGATTTCCTTTTAATCTTAGTGCTATTTATGTTGTTCATGATTGGTTATGTTCTTGGTGGATTGTCCTTTAAGGGAAGAAACCCTCTTTGAGCCTGTTAATACTTTTTCCCTTAAATTCTAATCTGTCTGATACTGATATTACTAGCCTAGATTTTTCTTCTTTTTAGGAAAGTTTCTTACAAAAAGCACCGAGTTAGATTCTGTTTATCTATCTAAAGTCCTCATCTTTAAACACCCATGCTTAACATGGATGCCGGTGTGAGTACTGATATATTTGAACGTAATTGTGACATCTTATTTTGTTTTCCACCTGCTAAACCTTTTCCTTGCTTCTTTTTTCCTCCTTTCCAACTTTCAGTTGAGAAGATTCGAGGGACGGTCTGGACTCGTGCTCCCACACCTGCTCTGATGGAGACCCCATAGCCCCGGCACAAGCACACTTTAACGGGGAGAAGGAGATCCAGCCACTCGTGCGCAGCCCCGGCACAAGCACACTTTAACGGGGAGAAGGAGATCCAGCCACTCGTGCGCCGTCCTGCTGCGCCTGCGTGAAGCCCAGAAGTTGTCAGCGGGTGAGCTCTGACCCTTCACCTGTCACCTCTGTTTCTGGCCCATCCAGAATGGAAGGATGACAGACAGGAGGACTGACAGACAGGGAGACTGGGAGGCTGCCGCTGGAGCGGAGCATGAGGAGCTCCTGCAGTTCTCAGTGGGTAATCCAGCCCCGCGTTCCCTCCTGATCGCTCTTCACCCTCCTGCTCCCTCACCCGCCTTCCTAAGGCAGCAGCGAGGCTCAGGGGGACTCTCCAAGGGGACTCACGGCCGCAGGGAGATGCGTTCACTCACCTGCCAAGTATCTGTTCAGCGCCTGGCTCCGTATTTACCAACAAACAGCCCCCCGACCCCTGTGACGCTTACCTTCCGGTGGGGCAGGGGCAGTGAACAATAGACGAGTGCATTAAAATGGTTCCAACAAGAAGTTACAAGTTCTGTGCAAACAAGAAAAAGCAGGGCAGGGTGAGGAGAGTCTAGAGTGCTGGGAAAGAGGGTGAGAGCAGCTGTGGCGGAAGATCAGCCAGGCCTCCCTGAAAAGGTGAGGTTTTTGAGGAAAGACGAGAAGGAAGTGAGAGAGCCACACAGACGATGGGGGAAGGGCTTTCCAGGCAGAGCTGAGCAGACACCCCGGGGTGGGAGCACACCGGGATGTTCGGGAGCGACAGCATGAAGGCCAGTGGCAGAGGCAGAGGCGGCGGCCAAGGGTGAGACGAGATGAGGTCACATGCTACGTGGCCCTGAGGCTGCCACGAGGTTTGGCTTTTCAAGTAAAATGGTGTGCGACTGCAGGGTTCCGAGCAGAGGGGTGACGTGAAGGGACCACTGTGGCTGCTGCACTGAGAACAGACTTTGGAGAGCAAGGGTAAAGTGGGGAGACCCTTAAGGAGGCCTCTGCAATAGCAGGAGAAATGGTACAACGAGTTTGGTTTCTGGAGATGTTTGGAAGGTAGAGCCAACCAGCCTGCCAGACTGGACACATAGGCGAGAAAAAGAAACGTCAGTAATGACTCCAAGATTTCCATCTGAGAAAACGATAAGATGATGTTGTGGGAGGAGTGGGTTTGGGGCCCGGGGGAAGATCAGCTCAGTTTTGGGTATGTTTAGTTTGAAGTATCTATCAGACGTTGAGCAGACCACTGGATTAATGAGGTGTACATGAGACGCCCAATCTTATTGCCCCAGGCACTTCGTCCCCCCACTAAGCTCCAAGGCTCTCATGGGCTGGGGAGGTCTGCGAACTCAGAGCGGCTCACAGAAGACCCTGCCCTGAACGAAGTAACCAAGAGGCCAGGCTGAGGCAACCACAGAGTTCCTCACAATCGACTCACCTTGTGGTTCACCCTGGCCACTCCTTCACTTTCTCCCCACAGGGCTGGTGACGGCCCTTCTCCAACTCTTTGTAGACCAGGTTTTTACTTTCACCCCACTGCAGAGTAGTACTTGTGTCAAATACCAAATCCAACGCCTGGTTGCCATAGCAATATCCCTGCTGTAAAAGTCCCCCAACACTTACTCCCAGTTTCTGCACTGACTTTGTTTGAACAGGTAAGGAACCGTTGGTGGCCTGGCGCTGGTGCACAGACCACACCCTGACCCCGCTGCTCTAGAGGACTTTTCTCAGGGGCATGATCCAGCGCTAGTTCATAAACCCTGTGATGGTCATTCTGAGTAAATACCATTTCTAGCAGGTTCCAGATGCTCATCTTGACTTTCTGATTTCTCTAGTCCCTTAAGGCAGTGAAATTCAGACTGTCCCACCTGGATGTGCATCTTCACACCAGGAGAGAAGGTGAGACTAAGGTTGGGTTAGAATGGAGATAAACACGATGACATGCAAGAATCCACGATGAGTGGCCACACTTCTCCAGAGCCACACGGGGCTGTGTCAGGGGAAGAGTGGACAGAAGTTGTGGCTCATAGTTTCCTGGGCAAAATCCCTGAGTTTCATAACAGGATTCAAGCTTTCTGGAGGTATAAGAGAGTCACAGGCTCGACATCCCCATGAGGAATGTTCTTTGAGTGCAAACACTGGATGTCTTCAGGATGGTCTTTGATTTCCGAAGAATGTTCCTGTGCTTGGTGGAATTCTCCATGCCAGTCATTCCATGATAATAAGCAGACATTTCCTCCAGCACACAGGTCCTCACCAATGTCCACAGCCCTGTGTGTATGGGCACTGGGAAGCCCCTAGTGAAGCCCCACCCTCCTGTGGTTTTATGGAGATCCTGGAGCATTACTGGAGTGAGTTTTTCCTAGGTCCTCTTAATGAATATCTGTAGAACCTTCACACTGATGCCCAGTTCCAAAACCTGGGCATGACCTTGCAGGCATTGGTGACAGTGCTTTCTTCATCCACCAGCTCAACTTGAACTGGGAGAGGTACTAGGGATGAGGTAGTGGCTGAATAAGGTGTAAGACTGTGGCTGAGGGAAGGGGCGGATTGGGTACTTGGGATGACCAAAGTCAGGGGGCACAAAGAGGATGGTGGAGGACCAGGCAGGCTGTCACCCACTCGGCTGGAAAGTTTGCTCCTGGTTGGAGGTGGTTCATTCACCCCAAGCCAGCAACAGCTTCAGGTTTGGACTCTGTCTGTGAGTCCTCATGCCCATCAGACCACTCCCTCTTCCATCCACCTTACCCTCTGGGGTCTGGTTCTCTATGGAATGCAAGGATGGCTGGGGTGAGCAGAGCCACTAGTCTATTTTTGTTTTGAACCAGTTACATTCACTTGTTGCTTCCTGGGTTTTAAAGTCTATCAGACAGATCAAGCCCTCCATTCTTGCCCCTCTTTACCCTCAAATGCTCACTGGCATGCTTTCAGCTGAAGCAGCAATTAAAAGTGGCTCAAACAAATAGCGGTTTACTTTTCATCTAGAACAAGAAGGCTGGAGACATGCAGCTGATGGCACTGTCTTAGCGAGTCTGCAATTTTGGGTCAGGTTCTCTTCTCCTCCCCTTTACCAATTAGCACCACTCTAGACATCCACAGCCACATGCAAGGCAGGAGGAAGGCAGGAACAGGCAGTCCAGCCACATCCATCCCTTTATCCAGAGAGCAAAAGCTCCCTGAGACGCTCAGCAGACTTCCAACTACGTCTCATTGGTGAGACCTCACATGGCCACCCTAACTACAAGGCAACATGGTAAAAGGAGAACTTAGCATTTCAAGCCTCTGAGTGGTGGGGAACAAAGAATAGGAAAGAGTGTTTGGTTAGAAAACCAACTGTGTCTTCCACAGCATTTTTGCCTTTTTTTTCCTGTATAATTTCTTATTGAACTGTATAAAAACATTCTGATTCTAACAAATAGGGCCAATGAGTCACTCCATAATTCTCTAAGAACTCCAGTCCAAAGAGGTTCATCTTGCTTCTAAACTCCAGGCAGAGAAAGAACCTGGAGAGTCTGCCCACTCCTGTAATAAATCAGTGTGGAGATGCCAGATCTCCTGAACAGACTGACTGATTTTGAGCCCCCCACCTCCTGGGTAGAGGCCCAGCCATCACTGTCTGTCCCGAACTGCCAGCTCTAATTTTAAATTGAGAAAACAGGAAACTGACGTTTTTGGGAGTGTAAGAACAAACAGGAAAAGGAAAATGAAGGCACTTGGTTGATACAGATCATTTGATTTTAAAAGAAAAAATAATCTCTTATGGGTAACGAAAAAAATTCAAAAATTCAGAAATGCATATGAACCTGAAACTGCCCTAAAATAATAAAGTCTTTAAAAAAAGAATCCATAATCCTAGCTGGTTAAATAAACACACAGGCCTGTTCTTGCGGCATACATATTTATGAAATATTTATAGTTAAATGGAAAAAATGTGAATTCTATGGTTTGGGTGATGTGCTGTTTTCCAAATTAAAAAGAGCATACATAATAGGGGCCGGCCGAGTGGTTAAGTTCGCACACTCTGCTTCCGCAGCCCAGTGTTTCACGAGTTTGAATCCTGGGCGCGGACATGGCATCACTCACCAGGCCATGCTGAGGCGGCATCCCACATGCCACAACTAGAGGGACCCACAACTGAAAATACACAACTATGTACCAGAGGGCTTTGGGGAGAAAAAGGAAAAATAAAATCTTTAAAAAAGAGCATAATAAAAAAAATCCCCCAAATAGCCATAAATAGTTGAAATGGCAAGAGTTCACCTCTCAGTGATCTCATATGATTTCACATGCAAAGCAGCTCTGATAAATGAAATATCTTCTAATACAACAAATATGAAAATAAATCACATTTAATGGTTTGCATACAATTTCTAAAAACAGGATCCATGAGTAAAAAAATACACATGAACAAGAAAACAGCTCTTATAAGGGCCAAACAAAATCTTTCTCATTAATTTAACCAAATCTGCTTTCTGGGGCTGGCCCCGTGGCCGACTGGTTGAGTTTGCACACTCTGCTTTGGTGACCCAGGGTTTCGCCGGTTCAAATCCTGGGGGTGGACCTAGCACTGCTCGTCAAGCCATGCTGAGGGGGTGCCCCACAGCACAACCAGAGGGATGTACAACTAGAATATACAGCTATGTACTGAGGGGCTTTGGGGAGAAGGAAAAATAAAATCTTTAAAAAAAATCTGCTTTCAATATAAACAAATGAGAAATCATAATTTTAATCTGAAAGAGCAGAATCAGGGGATTTGGGAGATGGAGGGTTACTTGGAAATCATCTGGATCCAAGCCTTTGTTTTATAGACGAAGAAACTGAGAACTAAGCGTCAAGCGACTTGCCCCAAATCAAAGGTTATCCCACCAGTCAATGCAGAGTCTGGACTGAAAGCCATGATGCTGACCTCCAGGCTGGCCCGGTCCCTCTGTGCCACCCGAGTTCCAGACTGAGATGGGCCTTTTTCTAGGCAGGGTTTTCCTTTTTAACCTCGCAGGAATAGAACAAGGAAATGCAGAACCGATCATCACTTAGTGGGCTTGCAAAATTGTTTCTTCAAAGTATGCTGGCAGTTGGCAAAAGTCAATGTAGATTTTAATAGCAAACCATATTTCAAGAATATATTCAGGAGGCAAAAGTAAAACTCCTTTTTGGAGCAAAAGATCATCCATTACAGAAGTATGTGCACTTTTTCCAAGAAAACACAGGATGTTTGGTGCTTCAAGCATTTTAATTCCGTAATAGTCAAGTACTCTTACAATAAATCTTCCACGCACACACAAGCCCCTGGTCCACGTCAAGCAACGTGCAGCATTGCTTCCGCATCCTTACCTCTCCCACACCGTCTGCTCAGCCCACCCCAACCTGCTTTTTGCCCCCATCACTCACAGAAACAGCCTGACTGAGGCCAACAAAAAATCTGTTAATAAACACAACGGTTATTTTTCTGTCCATGTCTCAGTTGACTGCTCATTTGTCCACCCTCTCTCCCATCATGTCATCATCCTCATTTTCCTCCTACCTCTTTTGCCTCCTTCTCAGTTTCCTTTGCAGAATTACCCTCCTCTACCAGCACGTGCTGGAGCTCCTCAAGGCTCAGTCGAGGCTGTTTTGCCTTCTGCTCTCCCTGTGCAAGGTCATCCTGGTCTGCTTTCATCCTGGTAGTTTCTCTAGCAACTCAAGTTTTACTTCCACTCCAACTCAAAAGTCTCCTGACTTCCAGACCTGTGTATCTGATTATTTGATTAACATCTTTAATTGGAAACCTGAAAATCACGCTGGCTATGCATGAGCTCCTGATCTCCCCCCATCTCACCTCTCTGCAGGTGTTTCTTATCTCAGAGAACACACCATTCTCTATCAAGTGCGCAAATCAGATACATGTGATTCTTGACTTCACCCCCCCCCCCCCCCCGCCCTCCACTTTCAATCCACCTCAAGTTCAGTTGATTCCGTCTACTAAGTTCTCTTGACTCTATCCACTCTATCATCTCCCCTCCCCACCCCTCTAGCTGCCATCGTACCTCATTAGTGGACTCCCAACTGGTCTCCTAGCCTCTCTTGAGTTCTCGTCCATTTGTTGACTGTGACAATGCTCAGAACACTCCCTCTTGCTCTTACTCAATTATTTTATTTTTTTTTAAGATTTTATTTTTTTCCTTTTTCTCCCCAAAGCCCCCGGGTACATAGTTGTATATTCTTAGTTGTGGGTCCTTCTAGCTGTGGCATGTGGGACGCTGCCTCAGTGTGGTTTGATGAGCAGTGCCATGTCCGCGCCCAGGATTTGAACCAACGAAACACTGGGCCACCTGCAGCGGAGCGCACAAACTTAACCACTCGGCCACGGGGCCAGCCCCTCTTACTCAATTCTTAACATAGCCTACAAGAGTCTACGGTCTGACACCTGCCTGCCTTTCCAGTCTCATATCACAGCACCTCCTCACCTCTAAATGCAGTCTCAACAATCTATCCTTTCTGCAGTTCTTTAAACGCCTCGTAATTCCTCCAACCAATGGGCCTCTGTATGTGCTCTTCCCTCTTCCCAGAATGCAATCCACTCCCTCTGCTTAGCTGTCTCCTAAACAGCCCTCACATTTCAGCTCAGTCATCCTTCCTCATGGACACCTTCACCAACAGCCAATCCTGGGCCAGATTCTTTTGTCATATAAGTTCTTAGTGGACCATGTTCCTTTAAGGATTTGTCTGAATTTCTGATAAATTTTGTTTTTATTTAATTAACATCTATCTCTTCTGCTAGACAGATGTTTCTTAAGATCATAGGGAACACAGGACTGTCTGTGCATAAAAGGACCATCTTGGGGCCAGCCCCGTGGCAGAGTGGTTGAATTTGTGCGCTCCACTTCGGTGGCCTGGGGTTTCACTGGTTCCGATCCTGGGCGCAGACATGGCACTGCTCATCAGGCCACACTGAGGTGGCATTCCATACAGCACAACCAGAGGCACTCACAACTAGAATTTACAACTCTGTACTGGGGGGGTTTGGGGAGAAGAAAAAAAGAAAGAAAAAAAGAAGATTGGCAACAGATGTTAGCTCAGGTGCCAATCTTTGGGTGGGGGGAAAGGACCGTCTTTGCAGGTACCCAGCACATTCCCTGGAACATAAAACGCACTCAATAAACTCAATTAATTGAGTGAATTAAAGTAACATTGTATCCCTGACGTAGCAAGTATAATCCAGTTCAAGTCTGGGAACAAATGCGAACAGAATCTATCTAATAAATCTCGTCTGCACTCTTGTAATCAGACATTCACCTTTGGCAATCCTGCATCTTTATTCACCCAACAACTGTTTACTGATGGAGTCACTGTGGAGTGCTGGATTAACGTTGGTGCTTTCAAATAAATGTTTTAAAAAACACAATGATTACTGATTTAAAAATACCAAGGTTTAACAAGTATTTTTAAAAATGAAACACAAGAAAGCTTGCTTCACTTCCCAGAGAAAGATTTCTCTTTTATGTTATTTTAAAAGGGAGACGAGGACCTGGTTCACTAGATTCTGCACACTTGGGAGCCGTGCAGCCGGCGTTGGCCAGCCTTGCCGCCGCACGCACACGGACGCGGCCCTTCTCCCAACGGTTCTAAAAGGCAACACGCAAGTACAAACATCAGGTTCTCTTTATTTGTAACGGGTAAAAAGTGAAGTTCGGTCACTTAACAGAGGATAAAGAAACAAGTGCGGCTCCATCGGGAACAGGACAGCGTGTGCCTCCACGGCCCTGCCTTCCGGTCTGTCTCTGTGGTTGGTCCCAGTCAACTGGTGCAGTTTTCCCCAAGAAACTTCCTTTTCAGTGGGAAGAGCATCTTCAGCGCAAGGAATGTGGGTCAGATTCCAGTTCCAGTAGCACATACTTTATCCACTTCCAGGTACGTACCCAGCCTATCTTGCTCCAACCGTTCACTGCCTTCCTACTGACACCATTTGTTACAACCCCCCACACACACACACGCTGCATTTACAGTCGAGAAGAACTTGTACGTGGCACAACCAACACAGCTGTCAGCGCACGGAAGTCACACAATCCTCACTGTGCTGAAATGCTGTCTCCTGCCTTGGGGAAATAATTATATGTTAATTTAAACATACACAGAGAACATTACTTAGACAAACGTTAAGGCCTGAGGCTCATCTGGTGAGACAAATTGCTTCGTACTTCCTAGCACGATAAAATACATCTTTGGAAACTGAGAAGAACCAAAGAAGATTTAAAACAAAAACACAATCACATACAGTAATCATATAACAGAATGATGTGTTGAAATCCCCGTCAAAATAGATTTTCAGTGGCTTTTCATTTCAAACAGGCCAAGACAAAACCCTAAAAGGTGTATTTTATACACATGGCTCTTTGTCCTCTTAAGAGTCGTCTTCTCATTTAAAGCTTACAAATAACATTTAGAAAAAGAAATATTACAAGAGGATTACCTGTCTCAGTCAATTTATCGTGAGAGGTTATCAACAACTGCTTTTTTCTTTTTGAGGAAGATTAGCCCTGAGCTAACTGCTGCCAATCCTCCTCTTTTTGCTGAGGAAGACTGGCCCTGAGCTAACATCTGTGCCCATCTTCCTCTACTGTATATGTGGGACGCCTACCACAGCACGCTTTGCCAAGTGGTGCCACGTCCGCACCCGGGATCCGAACCAGCAAACCCTGGGCCGGCGAAGCGGAACATGGGCACTTAACCGCTGCACCACCGGGCCGCCCCCAGCAACTGCTGTTAATGCTCAAATGTCAAGAAGGTGGAAGGCAGAAGGATGTTCTGTGATTAAACATATGGCACTAAATTTCCTTAAGTGGAAATCATGGATTTCCCTCGTACCCTAGTTTTGTAAAATTATCCCTTTAAAAACTCAAGGAACTAGTCAAGTATTGGCTATTTTCCTGCTTCTCTTCCCCCTCTTTCCTCATATTTTCACCAGCTTTCTGCTTAGTGTTGAGACAGCATCTGCCCTGACCTGCTGCGTAAGTGTCCCTCGGCCACCTCAGAAAGGCTGGACAGTCACAGATCCTTCAGTGTCAGAGATGGCTCCGTGGACACCTCAGCCGCAGTGGGGAGCACCAGCAGGGAGGGGGTGCCGAGAAATCTCCGATGTGACCTGCTCAGAGGCCGGAGAACAGCCACCAGGACAGAAAGAAACCTGCTCAGCTCCACCGACGGTCTTCGGGCCATTCAAACACGGAGCTGCCTTGTTTTTAACTCCATTCATCGTTTCTAGAGTTCACTGAGAGCTCAGAAACAAGAGAATACCTACCTGAACTGCAGCTTTTTTACCACGTGTAACTCCTTACAGCAATTTCCTACTAGAAAAAGGTACTTTTAGAAGTGGATTTTGTCTTTTGCTCTTCTTTACTCCACTTTCCTTTCTATAAATGATACTTCATTTCTATAAATAAACAGGAAGTTAAACTAAACCAGCTAAAACAGAAATGGTAGATTTAAATTCTGACTTGAACACTTTGGTGAGATCATACTCTCGCTCACATTGGGGCCCCCCTACGGCAGGGGGGGCAGCCCGTGTGGCCTTCTTCAGAGGACCGTGCGCATACATGGCCGCCTCACGGCCGTCGGACAGGCCCACAGCTGCCTCAGCCCCTGCTGCAGAACCGTATCCACGACCTCACTGGTGTGACCACACCGGCCCCCCCCACCCGACTTCAGACACTCATCTTTGAAAAGAAGCATGAGCCATTGTTTTAGAGAATTAAGTTTTTTAAAAAAGGTTCTGTAAAAGAGAAAGTCATATTTATGAATAAAATTTCCTTTGTGTTCCTTCTTGCAAACCATCACTCAATGAATTCTGCAGCATTTTTTTCTTCTTTGAAAGTAACTCATGCACTAAACTTTTTTTATCTTCTTGGGGTGACTTTCTTTTCTCCACAAAAATCTGGTTAAGGACGTTGTATCAATTTACTCTTAGTTCCTTGCTGTTCGCTGAGTTTGAAATGGGTGTAGGCAAGGATGCCGAATAACGTGCACAACATGCCGAGAGCCTGACTGACGGACAGCGGGTCCTTAAACAGGACGTATCCTCCAAACAGAGTGAGGCAGAACTTGAAGTGGCCGAACATGTTATAGCTGAGGCTCCGATAAGGACGAAAAGGATGACAAGCGGGATGCTACGTTCACACGCACACACGCGTGTGAAGCACAGGCTTCCTGTGGCTGAGGAACTGCACGGCCTGAACAGCAGCCCCAGCTAAAGCACACGGGCACTGAGGGAAGCACCGGGTCAACCCTCGCCTCCTCACACAGGTTTTCAATCAGCGACAGGAGACTGCCCCGGCTACCCCTGCTAACCTTCAAAGAGAAGAGGCTACAAGGTCAGGCTGGGAAAGGAATTCAGAACAAGGGACAGAGGAGGTATGAGGGACAGCAGTTGACGATGAAGCTTGATGGTGCCCTTCCTAACAAGCGCCCCTCAGCTGAGGGGTGAGGTGTGCAAGGCGCCGGAGAGCCGACTCAGCCCGTATGTCAGGTTTAGGGGGAACAGGGCAAGGGGAGGGAGTGACACTGAGCACGAGCGACACACGGGGCGCTGTGCCGGGCACACACGTGATGCCATTTGGCTGCAGGTCTGTGTGTACCCTCCCTGCGGTCCCACCCTTCCCACTCCACAAGTGTGCAGGCCCGAGGGCTATAGGGACCTGGGATCCAGAGCCCGCAGGCGGCAGGGCTGGAGTGCAGACACAGGCGGGGCTGTGTAACTCCAAAGTCCACGTCCAGGCTAGTGCACGGCCAGGAACTCGCTGCTGAGCACGGGGCCTCCAAATCCCTGTTCCTTTAAGGCACTCAACACACACACACCGTTCCTTTAAAAATGATTTCCTTACACACTGTACACGTGTTTTTTCTACATAAATTAGTACTTTGTTATTTTTCAGATGTTTGATGTGTACCCGTCTACTCTTCCGAAGAATGACACTAGAAACAGCGACTGCTCTGTGCCTCGGTGTTCTCGTCTATATAAACTGGGGACAGAGGACAGCCGCCCACAGGGTTACTGCGAGGATTAACTAGGTGGATACACGCTAAGCCTCCAGCACACAGCCAGCACGATGTGTGTCAGCTGCAGTGACAGTCACCAGGAGCAGGATTTCTGCATAATAAACCTCTGCCAGGTGCTCGACACCTGCTCTCTCAAACCCTCCCAACAGCCCAGCATCGCAGCCCTTCTTTCCCCCACGTCGTAAGGGCTCCATAGCTGGCTCGGGCCCACGGCAGGCAGAGCCAGGCACGCGCTCTTGGACTGTCTGACCTCACGCTCTGGCCCTTTCCTCTGTCCTGGGCCCAACTAAGCACCTGAAGTCCCCTCTGGGCAGGGGAGCATGGCCGTGTCACGGGGACCTGTCCTGATGGAGGGGACTTCCTGAGGGAGGGAGGCCCTTCCAAGGGGGTCGACTCCAGCCATCACAGAACAGCTCCACCTTCAGTCACGAGCATGCCCGAGTGCACAGCTCTGAGGCTTCAGCGTCTCTCCTAAGGAGCTCACGATCTGTTAAAGATATTACTAGAGGAAAGGGAAAAGGAAAGCAATTCTGCAAGGGCCGGCCCCTGGCCTAGTGGTTAAGTTTGGCACACTCTGCTTCAGCAGCCTCATTTTGGCTCCCGGACGCGGACCTGCAGCAGTCGTCCGTCAGTGGCCACACTGTGGTGGCGGCTCACATACAAAACAGAGGGAGATGGTTCTTACTCTAGGAAGAGCTAACAGATGTCAGCTCAGGGAGAATCTCCCTCAAGCAAAAAAAAAAAAAAAAGGAAAATTGGCACAGATGTTACCCAGGGCAAACCTGCTCAAAAAAAGAGACAAAAAACCTTCAGTGCATCCTTTTGTAAATTTAAAAAAAGGAGCAGTCCACACTGGATATTCCCAATTCCTCTAATTCTCCAGTCTGCCCCGGTCAAGCTTCCCCTCAACTCACTGAAAGCTCTGTCAGAACCGCCGGTACCCTCCCCCTTCCTACCTCTCCATCGGTCTCCCGTCGTCCTCACGCTTGCCGGTCAGTGGCACCGGACACGGGGACCCCTCCGCCTCAGTGGTGGGTGGACTCTCCCTCCGCCCACCTGCTCGCTCCTCCTCTGCCGGCTCCTCTCATCTCCCTGGACTCTCCACCCTGAAGTGACCCCGGACTCACTGCCTGGGCGTCTTTTCTTTTTCCCCTTGTTGGCTTGCTCACCTCAGCCAGCCTCACTGCTGCAAACCACGTCCACACACTACTGACCCTGGACTCTCTCCAGTGAGACCTCGACCCTGAGCTCTCAGACCTGTTTACCCAAAACTGAGCACCTGCTCTTCCTCCTCAACCTGACTCCCTCAGGCTGTGCTGTCCCGGGTGACGGCACCTCCATCCTCCCAGGTACTCAGGCCGAACCCCGGGAGTCAAGCTTGTTTCCTCTCTTCTTCTCCACAGCCAGTTTGTCGCAAAACCTGGTGGCTCTGCTTGAAAACGTGCCCCAAATCCAATCGCCTCCCACTGCATCCAGCTACCACCCGGTGCACGCCAGCGTCACCTGTGAACTGGATCTGCAGTGGCCTCCCGGAGGTCCCCTTCTCCCTTTGCCTCTTCTAGCCCAGTGGTTCTCGGCCAGGGGCAACTGTGCCACCTGCGCAAGGCCTGGACACACATCTGGTTGTGCCAACTGGGGAAGGAGGGCTACTGGCATCTAGTGGGTAGGGGCCGGGGATGCTGCCAAACCTCCTCCCGTGGACAGGACAGGGCTCTGCCACAAAGAACTGTCTGGCCCAACAGGTCAACAGCACTGGGGCTGGGAAAGCCTGCATTAGTCTATTCTCCACAGCGGCCCAGAGTGATCCTCTGAGAACATGAGTAAAACCAGGTCATGTCTCTGCTCAAAACTCCAACAGCTGCCCGTCATCCTTGGAGTAACAGTCCTGACACAGAAGCTCTTCTCAATCTGGTTCTGCCCCCTCGGAGCCCCAGCACACTCCGCCCTGCATGTCCTGCTCCAGCTGCACAGGCCCCCCCCTGCCTGAGACTCCCCCAGCTGTCCCCTCTGCCCGGGATCTTCTTCCTCCCGACCTGCACGGGGCAGCCGCACTTCCCCAGCTCTTTACTCCAGTCCCTTCTGCACAGGCCTTCCTGGCTCCCCCCCATAAAACTGCAACCCTGTCCCCGAGATCTCATATCCTCTTCTCCTCGGCACTTAACACTGTCTAACCCTGCATGAGGACACTTTGTTATTTTCCTTGTCTACAGTCTGCTTCCCCACCAGAATTTAAGCCTATCAGAGCAGAGATTTTCGTCCGTTTGGTTCACTATGCATCCCCAGTGCCTGACATATGACAGACATTCAGTATTGACACATTCATGATGTCAGTGAATGGTTTGCAGTGGGCGCTCGATCAGCATCTGTTGACTGAACGAGTGCTCTGAATGAGGGCCCGGACGTGGATGCTGTGACGGAGTGCAGGGTGCACGAGTTCCGGGACGGGACCGCGTGGTTCAAATCTGGCCGCCACGCTGTGAGCTGTATGATCTTAGGTGAGTTACTGAACCTCTCTGCGCCTCCACTTCCTCCTCTGCAGCATAAAACAAGGGGGCCTGCCTCACAGAGCTGCTGTGAGAATTAAAGGGCCCAGGACACACGGTGTTTCCAACAATGCTGGTTTTCTAAGAGACTGCTCTCACTGTTGCTATTTATTCATAGTTGGCAAGCACGTGACACCTGAGTGTTCCCCCGTGCATGTCATTCAGCACACTCGGATGCAGCACGACCTCTCATGTGGGGAGATCCATTCTCTGCATGTGCTCAAGAGTGGAGGCAGAGTGAAATTCGGGCAGAAACCGAATGACAAGCAGAACGTTACAAATGGGCAGTGGAGTTTGATCAGACCTCCAAGGTATGACTTCATTTCTTGATTTAAAGGAAGATTGAGAAAACAGGCACATTCATATCCAAATAAGTACAAAACCATAAAGTCAGAGGTCAATGGTCTGAAATTATCTTTGGTTACCTGGATTAACCATACCTCTACTTTATTACTACAGATAACTGAAAACTGAGTGAAAAACCAAGCGTCCATCCCTTTATTCACTCAACAAATATTTATGTAACCCCACTACGTGCAAACCACAGAGCTCCATCTTATTATTATTTTTTTGGTGAAGAAGATTGGCCCTGAGCTAACATCTGTTACCAATCTTTCTCTTTTTGCTTGAGGAAGATTGTCACTGAGCTAACATCTGTGCCAGTCTTCCTCTATTTTGTATGTGGGATGCCACCAGAGCATGGCTTGATCAACAGTGTGTAGGTCCACGCCAGGGATCCGAACCCGCGAACCACAGGCTGCCAAAGTGGAGTATGTGAACTTAACCACTACACCACTGGGCCAGCTCCTCCATGTTAATTTTGATAAGGGAAAAGGTAACCTATTACTTACAAAAATTCAAAAGCATTCAAGATACAGAAATTTAATATTTCCCCAATTCATATTTCTTTACATTTGTGCAGACTCTAATGTGAAATGAGGTAGTAAAAGGTTAAAAATGACTCTCCCTACTTAATTCAGGCCATGCAATAGTAAGTGTGAGACTCAGATAAGGAAATGAATGTGACAGTTTTGGAAAATATAAAAGACTATGAATTTTTAAGTTATTAGGAAAAGGATACGTGACTGGTGAGGTGTTCCCAATGATCCAATAAATTGATAAGTTCACCATGAAAGCTATTACTCCAGACAGCAGCACCATAAGCTACAAATAAACCAAAAATATCATTAACGCAAAGCAACTGTAACACTACCATCGTCAGGTAAAAACACATTTCATTAGGCTTTTCGAAAGACTCAAATATCAAGCGTTAAGACAAGATTTAAAAGAGAAAACCAGTTTGGAAGACACCAAGCATTAAGGGTACAGGACAATGAATAATATTCAGAAATGTAATTTCGTCTACAAAATTCAATGGAAAATTCTCCAATAATATCCTATCTCTGAATGTGAATTTCCAGGTTCATTTTTTTCTTATCCATCTGAAGAAAAATTATTTTGTAATGATTTATTATAAAAGTGATACATACTCATTATACAAAAATCAGAAAATAAAGATAAGTAAAAAGGATCTAAGGAATTGTTATAATCCCAACCACGCACCACTCTTAGTACCTTGGCACATATCCTTCCAGATGTTTTTTTATTGAATTGCTCACATTTGTTTCTACTTAATCAATAAGCATTCACTGGATATCCAGAACACCAGGCCAGGCCTTGTGAGGAACACAACAGGCTCTTGCCCTTAAAGATCTGAGAAACCACTTGAGGACATAACAAAATTCATGCCAATCATAGCTTACACTTACCTAGTGCCAAGAATTATTCTAAATGTTTCCTATATGTTAATTCATTTAATCCTCACAAACAGCCACAAGATAGCAAAATATCATCCCTTTTTACAGACAAGAAAACCGAGCACAGAAAGGGAAAGCAATTTGCTTGAGACACACAGCTAATAAACAGAAGGGTGAAATTTAAGCCCAGAGGGCAATCTGGTCCTGGAGTCCCTGCTCATAACCCACTGTGCTGTGCCACCTCCTAACCACCTGAGAGACGGGGCAACACCACACCTACAGCTCAGGTAATAAAAGAAAAAACATCCTTCACAGGCAAACAGACAATAAGTTCCACGTGATCCTCTAGGCGGGAGACGTCATCTGGGGCTGGGACAGCGAGAAAAGTCTTTGGGTCTCAAATGTACACAGAGATTAAAGAAAGCAGAGAGGGTAGGATTTCCAGCAACAAAGGCAGCACAGCCAAAGCACGGAGCTGAGGACGAAGGCGCGTGCACGGGACAGCGATCCCGGAGCTGAGGCCCAAGGCGCGTGCACGGGACAGCGACCCCGGAGCTGAGGCCCAAGGCGCGTGCACGGGACAGCGACCCCGAAGCCGAGGCCCAAGGCGCGTGCACGGGACAGCGATCCCGGGGCTGAGGCCCAAGGCGCGTGCACGGGACAGCGACCCCGGAGCTGAGGCCCAAGGCGCGTGCACGGGACAGCGACCCCGGAGCCGAGGCCCAAGGCGCGTGCACGGGACAGCGAACGCAGCCACCTGGCCGAGGGCGGGCAGAGCAGGCTGTACCACTGCACCCCCCTGGACCACCCACCCCACAGTTTTATTTAAAAAGCAATAAACCACTTTCCATTTCTAAAATAAGAGAATTGAGATCAAATATTAGTTATCATTTGAATTATTAAGAAGTTAAATTCCAAAGAAAACACGTCTTATGTGAAGATTCTTTCTGTCCCCGGGCTGTCTTACCAGTTTCTAGATGCAGTCAGAGGCCTAGAGGACTGGGATTTGTGTCCTATTAGGTAAAAGAGTATTATCTCACTTGTTTTACAACAGTAAGGTCCGTTAAATTTTCAGCTAAGAGCAACCTGGTCCTAAAGATTTTAAACCTGTTTCTAGAAAGGTATCAGTGTCATTTTTATTGGGTTCGCAGGATGGTACATCCCCACTTCCTGCAGACCCGGCTCATCATTCACACACGACAGGGTCCACTCAGAGACGGATGCCGTCAGGGACGTTGCCTCCTGCTGCTGTGCTCTCAGCTCCTTTGACTTGTTTTTAACAGTCCTGCTGCTGCTTTCCTCTTTTCAAATCTGTCAGAAGGCCCATCGCAAAAAGCCTCTCTCCTTCTGTTCCAAGTGTCTAAGCTGCAATGGTTTGAAGACCAGATAACCAAGATGACTAGAACTTTTGTAAAATTAAGCGGAAATATCATCTGAGATGGTACAGTGATTTCTTTCTTTCTTTTTTTAAAAGATGTTATGTAGATTAAGGCAGCGTCTGGGTTAACACAGGTTGCTTCCCTTTTTTAAACCACAGAGCAGATTACACTTGAATCCCCCCTGTGGAACTGCTACACATGAACAGTTTGGTGCGAGTGACTTGGAGAAAAGGGTGTACGCCAAAGGGTATGAACGCGGACCAGCCGTCAGTCTGCTCACAGGCAGCACCGCGGTGGCAAGGAACACCGACTCTGGACCCAGAGCGCATGGACTCAGACTCTGGCTCCGCTTGTGAGCTGTGGGATCTTGAATCAGGTACTAACTCTGTCTCTCGGTAAATACAGGACTAATGAGAGCATCCACCCAATCCAGCCGTTCTGAGGAGTCAGTGAGTTAATGTTTGCAAAGTGCTTGGAATGGAGCCTGGAACAGAGTCAGGGCCATGCACGTTTGATACAGGAACACCACCAACAGGAAGGACGTGCCCACTGGCTTTGTTCCAAAGGTTAAAGTTACGAGAAGCAGAACTTCTTTCCCTAAGTAGGGGGTTACACTTTCTAACTTGAAATGTCCCCAGAGCACATATCCCTTTGATGTGGCAATTTCACTCTTAGGACTCTATTCCACAGGGAAAAAGTGCCAGTTCAGGCAGACGCAGGTACAAGGATGTGTACTGCAACACTGTTCACAGTGGCGAGAACACTGAAAAGAATGATTTTGGTAAATTCTCACGAGAGGGGCTGGCCCCGTGGCCGAGTGGTTAAGTTCGCGCGCTCCGCTGCAGGCGGCCCAGTGTTTCGTTGGTTCGAATCCTGGGCGTGGACATGGCACTGCTCATCAGACCACGCTGAGGCAGCGTCCCACATGCCACAACTAGAAGAACCCACAACGAAGAATACACAACTATGTACCGGGGGTCTTTGGGGAGAAAAAGGAAAAAAATAAAATCTTTAAAAAAAAAATTATCATGAGATATTAAGTGAGAAAAGTGAGATACAGAAAATCATGCATAATCTGATCCCACTGTTGTAAAGGAAACAAATGTTCAATGTGTGTATAAATGCACATGCACACTGTGTATTTCTATGGGCAGGTATAGCAGAGAGAAAAGTATGGAAGAACAAACACGAGAATGTTAACGTAACTCACATCGAGGGACAGGGCTGGAGTAATGGGATGCGTGTGGACAGGTAGAGGGCTGGGTAAAAGGAATCCATGATAAAAGCAGCGTATATATGATGTTCCATGTGTATAAAATCACACACATGTGCATGTGTCTACACGTTTATGAAAAAGAGATCCAAGAAATGATCGTCAAAATGGCAAAGGTGATTATCTTAGTGTGGCAGGATTCTAGGGCACCTCTAGTCTCTTTATATTTTTAGGTGTATTCAAAATCTGTACAATGAGCACGTACTATTTATATTATTAAAACAAAATTAATAAAGCTACATTTTCATTGTAAAAAAATAAAAACAAAATGCCCAAATTATTTGTGGTGATAGCTTGGTGGGGTCAGAACAGTAACCAGGCATCAGAAAACCTGAATTCTAGTCCTGGTTTTGCCACGGAAAAACTGTCCAACTCTAGGCAAGTCCCTTAGCCTTTCTGTGCTTCAGTTTCATCATCTGAAAACTAACCCTTACCTTGCCTCCCTTAAAGAGTGATTACGAAGATTACATGTGAGAACGGACCCAAGATAGTGCTCTGAAAACTGAAGAGTGCATCGATAATGGAGGGATTATTATCTTGTTTCTTAGATGCTGAAACAATTAGAACTCACCAAAGCAGAAACTGACCAGGGACCGAATATGCCTCCTTCTCCAAACACCGGCTCAAAGAAGGGCACAGCGACCAGCAGCATGGCAGACGACATGGGAGCCTGGTAGTACAGCAGCTGCATCGAGTTCACCTGCAGTTCGTGCTGCTTGGCTCCCACCCACTGAGAATTAGGACATAAAACAAGTTAGGCAGGAAAAAAAAAATAGCATCACTTAATAGATGAAAGATGCAACTCTAGCCACAAAGATGGGAATATGGGGCAGGGCTAGGGGAGAAGAAATGCCCAATTAGTCTACAAGATTTCAAAGATCAATAATAGACACGAATGTCCTTTAAGCACCTTGGATGAAAAAGCTTATTTAATGTCGGATAATCTATTTTTCCTCTCAATTATAAAGAAGGAGGAAAACAACCCTGTTCCCTCTTTTTTTTTAAATTTTTTTAAAGATTTTATTTTTTCCTCTTTCTCCCCAAAGCCCCCCGGTACATAGTTGTATATTCTTCGTTGTGGGTCCTTCTAGTTGTGGCATGTGGGACGCTGCCTCAGCGTGGTTTGATGAGCAGTGCCATGTCCGCGCCCAGGATTCGAACCAACGAAACACTGGGCCGCCTGCAGCAGAGCGCGTGAACTTAACCACTCGGCCACGGGGCCAGCCCCCCCTCTTCCCTCTTGATGCTACTAAATGGGGAAAGTCACTGCCTACGGGGGCCCCAAGCATCAGAGATGTTGGGAAATGAGGCAGGAATGGAAACGTAGGTGATAAATAGAAATACAGATGCAGTGTTGGACTTCACTACTTTCTAAAAATGGCCTCCCCAAAGACGACCAGGGGCAGGGCAGGCTAATGAGAGATGGACAAGAATTCCAGTTATTCCAGGTGGCTGCCATGTGTGCGGCTGGAAAGGTGTGTGAGGTCCTTCATTCACTTTGGAAAAGCCAATCAATAGAAGGAATTTTCCTCCTGATGGAGGATTTTCTGTGGGTATCCTCCACCAACACACTTCAATAAATCAGACAGTCACGAATCCTAGAAGAGTGGTTCGTTTAGCAGAGCCAGCACCTCAAAGCCACAAGTCCCATCAGACCCCAAAAATGCTTCACAAATATAACTGAAAAGGCGGCTTTAAAGAAAGCTTGAGGGGCCGGCCCTGTGGCCGAGTGGTTAAGTTCGCACACTCTGCTTCGGCGGCCCGGGTTTCGCTGGTTCTGATCCTGGGTGTGGACATGGCACTGCTCATCAGGCCATGCTGAGGTGGCATCCAGCATGACACAGCTAGAAGGACCCACAACTAGAATGTGCAACTAGGTACTGGGGGGATTTGGAGAGAAAAAGCAGAAAGGAAAGAAAAAAAAGAGAAGATTGGCAACAGTTGTTAGCTCAGGTGCCAATCTTTAAAAGAAAAGAAAGCTTGATAGGACTGTTCGAATACGATCTGGCACGAACAGCCAGGCCTTTGAGTAACTGTCCTACATAATTCTTTTTCCTGTAGGTCTGGGTATCCTGTTACATAAACTCTAAATCTACAGACACTCACCAAGACAAAAACAGAAGGGCAGGAAATCTGAAGCCTACTCCTGCCAGCCTCAGCTAAGAGTCTTCTGTGAACAGGAGGGACAAAGGATCTATTCTGTTGCCGTGCGCTGCCTGGGACGCCGCAATGGACGCAGAGGCTGGACCCACGCCCCTCCCTTCCTGCAGCCCCCCCAGGCAGCTGCGCGTCTGCCACAGATGCACCTGGAGCGGTGGCAACTCTCCAGGCCTCTGCTGTCCCCTCCCGCAGTGCAGCCTGGCTTCTGCCCTGCCCCCTCAATGAAACTGCTCTCCCAAAGGGCACTGGCACGGTCAATGGCCACATCCAGAGGATGCCCCTCGGCCCTCCTGCTGGAGCTCCCTGCAGAACCTCCCATCTCTCCTGGAAGAACCTGACCTCTGCGTTGCACTGTCCCCTCGCTCACTATCTTCAGGTAGATGTCTGCTCTCCCTCTTTTGCCTCCTGACTGATCTCTGTTACTATCTACTGACATCTACGGCTCTCACCTCCTTTCCTGAGCATCCTTTAACTCACCTCTCAACAGCTCACTGGCTGTCTTCACTTAGATAACGAGGAGCTTGCTCAAAATCAAGCTCATTACTTCCTTCCTCAAGTTGGCTCTTCCTGTGTTGCTCCGACAATTAATGATACAACCTCCTCCAAGGATCAGACTCCTGGCTTTCCTCCCATTCAGTCAGGTCTACTAATTCTTGCTCCAAAAGGCCTCTGGAGTCTGTTTTCCCTCATCCACTACCACTGTCCCTGTTCCTGTCTCCCTGAACCATGGAGCGCTCTGCCTGTCTCCCTCTCTTATTCACCCTTCGCTGTCACTGGAGTTGATTTTCTAGAACACAGAGCACGATCGAGTTACCACCTCAGCGACCCTCCTCTCCCCAGCATCAGTGTGGCCTCTGCCGCCTGTCTTACCCACCCCTCAGGCTCATCTTTCCTCAACTAGGGTCCAGCCTCCTCAAGTGAGTCAAGCTCTCCAAAAATGCTCCCCACTTTCACACATCATCGCAAAGACGGCCCTGTGCTCTACTTCTTTGCTAAGCAAATTCCAGTGGGTCCTTTAATTTAAATGGTTAGCTTTTCCATCAAGTCTCACCTCACCACCCTCTTGCAGAACTGCACCTCCTCCCTGTCTTCCTCAGAGCCTTCCTCAGACCCTGAGCTACACTACTGTGGTCAGCTGTCCACGGGTGTCTCCAACGCTGGACTGCAGCTGCTTTTCATCATGGCATCCTCAGGGCTGACCATGAGGCAGAAGAAAAGTCTGCTGAAGGAATGAACTGAACAATGGTCTTTTTTTTTTTTTTTGAGGAAGATTAGCCCTGAGCTAACATCTGCTGCCAATCCTCCTCTTTTTGCTGAGGAAGACCGGCCCTGAGCTAACATCCATGCCCATCTTCCCCTATTTTATATGTGGGACGCCTGCCACAGCATGGCTTGATAAGCTCTGTGTAGGTCTGTACCCAGGATCCAAACCAGTGAACCCAGGGCCACCGAAGCGGAATGTGCAAACTTAACTGCTTCACCACTGGGCTGGCCCCAAGACATCATTCTTTCTATAACTAAAGCTGAGGTCTGATCACCATCTTTTAACTCCTTTTCATGCCCCACCAGTATAAGAAGAAAGGATCTAGAAATTACACCTGCATCCAATGGGAAAACACAACTTTCTTTAAAAGGAATTTTGGGGGAATATGCCTACTCTGTAACAGTACTTTTACCAATTACTGATAATTGAAAACTCCACCCATTTGTTAGTCCACTATCAGTCCTTGGTCAATCTCATTTCAAATATCTACCTGAGGGATAAGAATCCTTTGGTTCTAATCTATAGCAATTTTGAGACTTGTATGAACAAAAATGGTCATATTAGATGGACAGTGAGTATTCTGAATTGAAATTATGTATAAGGAATACTAGAAATTCTAATGTTCAATAAACAAAATCCTTGCTCTATTTAGTAAATATTTAATCCATACCAGGCAAAAAAGAAAAAGTCCACTAAGCAAAAAAGATAAGTAAGAATGTTCACATACTGTACTTAGTAACAAAATGTAAACCCCCTGAAGTATGCTCAAATACCATTTTCTTAAAGCACAAAGCTGAGTGTCCTCTGATTACTCTATAGTAAAAGACAGACTTTATTGGAGTCAAGTGACAAGACGGAGTCTGTGCTCCAGCCTTTGCCACCGGCCTCATCTTCTACTTAAGCTGCTTCTCTGCCACTAAAAAACGTATTCAACCCAACAAACTTGCCATCGCAATGTTTCTGAAAGGATCAGTACTAGAAAGGTTAAGACGCTAAGGCTGTATTATTAAACTGCTAACATTCATAACAAGAATGTCTTAGTTTACAACCAGCGGATGTTTGTAGAAAAAGTAAAATTGGTTACACGTTTTGACTGATTCCCCGTGCAGGCACACCCAAAATTTCCAGTGCAAGGGTTTTCAGTATAGAGAAAATACTGTTTCACTGTACTCTACACCGAGTTTTTTCCCCACTATATAAGAAAAAACACTTTTTGAGACTTTATGGTAATAAAGTGAATCCATGAAGAAATTTTTAATGAATGCCCGTTACAGGCAAGACACTATGCTAGCACAAGAACCGAAATACCCACTGCCGTAAATATCGACACAGACAAATTATTAGAAGCCAATATAAAAGTTGTAACAGCAGCATATTTTTTGAGGCAAAGATTTATAAATCTGAAATTTTCCTTTCCTCCTCAAATCTCTGGAAGTGTACTCACTCCTTCAGAATAATGTTATAACTAGAGAGTAAGCGACAAATATAAACAATGAACTCAGTCCTCAAGTAAAAAGTCTTACTATTCATTTTGGAAAGATTTCCCAGAAAGTAATACATCACCCCAGACTCAGACTGTTAAGCACAGGTACCGTCCACCTACAAACAGGTGCGCGGTATCTCACGAGCATCACACACTCAAGTTTCTGTCTCCTTCCTTCTCTTCACCTGAGTCACACAGTGCATGCAATCATGCTTTCTTCCCAACAGTCTACTGGTCTCCTGTCTCTATACCGTATTTTCTAAACCTTGGGATACAGCCTCAAAACGTATGAAATCTGCTAAAAAAGCACATAAAGAAAAAAAAAATTACCAACCACTTGATAAAGGGATGTAACTACAACACCAAGAGCAGCAAACACCATTCCAAGGAAATTAAACTTCACATCGTAGTAAGAATTTAGGATTACACCTAAAGTTATAGGAATCTGTAAAGAAAAAGAGGTAAAAAGAAATTAGATTCAAGAGCATTCCTTTCATGAATACAAGGAACCTCTTACAAGGTTAACGATAAAAACATCACTGGGAAACAATGAACCTCTATAAACTTTTTCTACTTGAAAAAACCGTTAATTCTATTTCCTCAAAGTAAAACATAATTCTCTATTTATGTTCACATTTAATTTTATTTAAAATTTTGGGTAAAATACTGAGTTGGTGGACTGCATTTTGCAAGAAATGAATACCACACGCACGCACAGATGAGTAAAAGGACCCAAACTAGTGGCTAAACAACATATAACATCCACATATAATAACAGCATTAAGACTTTATGAGTGGTTAAGTGCTAAAATGATTTTAGCCCATCTCCTTCTTAAAGACGCCGAAACCTCTGCAGTCTGTCGCTGCAGACATGCTCTGAGACTTATATTTTATGCGAGCCCTTTGAGGTTTATCCCCCACGGTTTCACTCCCTCGGGGGAGGAGGGCTGCTTCCAGCTTGAGTTTGTGCAGATACTCGGATACACCGAATCGCAGGCCTCAGTGCAGCCTCGCTTTCTCACCCATCCCGGCACTTAAGGATTTCCATCAAACAGCGGTCATGAAAGCAGACAGGCACAGCTCCGGGCCCAGAGCCCCCGGGTCGCCCCGCTGCTTTCCTCCACCTCCCGCAACGAGCCCGGGCGCCCCGCTCTCGGATGCCCCGGGCGGGGCTCGCGGTGATGGAGCGCGCGGCGGGTCACACCCCACTTGGCGGCAGACGGTCCGGGCGCCCGGGAGTGAGGCCACTCACCAGCGTGAGCCGGACTCTGGTGGAGAAGGTCTTCCCGTAGCAGAGGGTCTGGATGACGATGATGGCCGGCGTGGTCATGGCCTTGGCCAGCTGGTAGGTGCCGATGGTGTTGTTCTGCAGGGAGAGGTTGGTGAAGACCACGAAGCCGCAGAAGCTGAGCGCCAGGAGCACGAGCCGCGAGGGCGGCAGGCTCTTGGGGGCAAAGACGTCGAGCTTGTGGCAGACGTAGAGGCCGAGCCAGGTGACCACGAAGTGCACGAGGGTCAGGCTCATGTTGGGGAAGCCGTGGTGCACGTAGATCCACTTGTTGAGGAACACGATGCAGATGGACACCAGCAGGTTGAGCAGCAGCCCGGCGGCGATGCGCCCGTGGCCGCGCACCCGGTCGGCCAACGACGCCATGGCCGCGCCGCCGGCGCTCAGCCTCCGCGAGGCGCGCCCGGCCCGGCCCCCGCCCTCCGCCGCCGCGCGCCCGCCGCCGCCCGCCTCTCGGTCCGCCCGGGGAGCGGGAGTCGCCGCCGCCCCTCGCCTGGGCGACGCGGCGGCACGTCGCGCGCCCCGCCCCTCTGCGGCGGCCACGTGACTCGGGGCGCTCGCGCTTCCGCCCCGAGCTGGGGGGCGGAGCGGCCTCCACCGCGCGCAGGCGCGTTGGGCTCTGGCTGCCCGGGCCCGAGCCGGCTGGGCTGGGCTGGGACCGTTTTGCTGTCGGCGTTTCCGGTGTCCGGCATCCGGAAGCATCCTGGAGGAGAGGCGCGCTGAAGCTGTTGGCCAGTGGTTCGGAGGCGACAGGTGCTGAGCCAGCTGAGTCCCTGCCAGAGGGGAAAGCGTTACTTCTTGAAAGCATATTTTTAAACATTTTATTTTAGAAACCCAGACATAGGGAAGAGTAGACAGTGTGGTGAACCGTCATATACTCATCACGGTTAGTAAACTGTTCAGATTTCCTTCCTTTTGAATCAGCGTTTGGCTTTTTCACGTTTTAGAAGAGTGTCTGTTTTAAATGTTCCAATATACTTGGTTAGAGTTGTACATAATGTTCTACCGTATTTTAAATTTATTTCATCTGTTGTTACATCACTTTACTTACTCCAAACATCGTGCATTTGGGTTTCTTTGACCCTTGATTAGCCTTGCCAGTGATTTGTCTTTTTTTTTTTTTTTGAGGAAGATTACTCCTGAGCTGACTGCTGCCAGTCCTCCTCTTTCTGCTGAGGAAGACTGGCCCTGAGCTGACATCTGTGCCCATCTTCCTCTACTTTATACGTGGGACGCCTGCCACAGCATGGCTTGATAAGTGGTGTGTAGGTCCCTCCTGGGATCTGAACCCATGAACCGTGGGCTGCCCAAGTAGAGTGCACAAATTTAACCGCTAACCAGCAGCCCAGCCCCAGTAATTTGTCTATTTTATTGACCTTTTCAAAGATTACTTCTACTGATTTTGTTTCAAGTCATTACTGTTTTCATTCTGACTTTTCCCCTCAATTTCTTGAATAGAATATTCAGTTCAGTTATTTTTATTTAAAAATAAAAGGATTTAAGGGTGTGAGTTAACCCCTTAGAGTAGCGCTGCCCACCCTCCTCTGGACAATGTAACAATGTAACATTCTCCTTGTCCTTAATTCCAAGGCAGTCTGATGACAGCCTTAATTTCCCCTCTGAGGTAAGCATTATGCCAGCACTCCTTGAGCCCGGCTTTGTGCAGGGGGCGGTATTTGGCGCTTGGGAGGTAATGGCAAGTGAAACCAGACCAGACCCTCTCTCAGAAGTTAGGAGGGAAGACTGGTACTAAAGAATTATAAACCGTAATAAATGACTCTTCTGAAGCGACGAAATATGGTCCTGTGAACGTATCCTAGAAGAACCTGATCTAAACGTGGGAAGGGGAGGTAGTCAAGGGCTTCCCCAAGGAAACGACTCTTAGAATAAGATTTGAGAACGAGCAGAAGTTAATTAGGCAGTGTCCGAAGTCCAGCCGTGGTTCTCCTGATATGCGTTGTTGCCCATACCCGCCAGACTCCAGCAATCAGCAATCCCTGCTGTATTCTGTGCCTTTTTTCTGGTAAAGATTGGCACCTGAGCTAACAACTGTTGCCAATCTTTTTTCTTTCTTCTTTCTCTCCCCAAAGCCCCCTAGTGCATAGTTGTATTTTTTAGTTGTGGGCCCGTCTACTTGTGGCATGTGGGAGACTCAGCATGGCCTGATGAGTGGTGCCATGTCCGGGCCCAGGATCCGAACCAGCAAAACCCTCAGCTGCTGAAGCAGAGCACGCGAACTTAACCACTCCGCCACGGCGCTGGCCCCTGTGTTCTGTGCCTTTTCCATTATATATTTGTATTGCCATCCTCCCTTCCAGTTTGGGAGGTTTTTGATTACTCTTTCAATCTCTTTACTTGTGATTGATCTATTCAGTTTCTCTATTTCTTCTTGATTCAGTTTTCGGAGGTGTATGAGTCCAAGAATTCAGCTATTTCTTCTATATTGGCCAATTTGTTGGCATATAGTTTTTCGTAGTATTCTCTTATAATCTTTTGTATTTCTGTGGTATCTGTTGTAATTTTTCCTCTTTCATTTCTAATTTTATTTGAGGCTTCTCTCTTTTTTTCTTGTGAGTCTGGCTAAGGGTTTGTCAATTTTGTTTATCTTCTCAAAGAACCAGCTCTTAGTTTCATTGATCCTTTGTACCTTTTTTTGGTTTCAATTTTATTTCTGCTCTAATTTTTATTATTTCCCTCCTTCTGTTCACTTTGGGCTTCATTTGTTCTTCTTTTTCTAGTTCTGTTAGGTGTGGTTTAAGATTGCTTATTTGAGATTTTTCTCGTTTGTTAAGGTAGGCCTGTATTGCTATGAATTTCCCTCTTAGGACTGCTTTTGCCATATCCCGTATGAGATGGTGTGTTGTATTTTCATTTTCATTTGTCTCCAGAGATTTTTTTATTCCTCCTTTAATTTCTTCAGTGATCCCTTGGTTGTTCAGTAGCACGTTGTTTAGTCTCCACATCTTTGTCGCTTTACCATCTTTTTTCTTGTAGTTGATTTCTAGTTTCATAGCATTATGGTTGGAAAAGATGCTTGATATGATTTCAATCTTCTTGAATTTATTGAGGTTTGCCTTGTTTCCCAACATATGGTCTGTCCTTGAGGATGTTCCATGTGCCCTTGGGAAGGATGTGTGTTCCGATGGTTTCGGATGGAGTGTTCTGTGTGTCTATTAAGTCCATCTGGCCTAGGTTTTTCATTTAATTCTACTGTTTCCGTGTTGACTTTCTGTCTGGATGATCTATCCATTGATGGAAGTGTGTTGAGGTCCCCTACTATTATCGTGTTGCTGTTAATTTCTCCTTTTAGGTCTGTTAATACTTGCTTTATGTACTTTGGTGCTCCTGTGTTGGGTGCATATATATTTATAAGTGTTATGTCCTCTTGGTGGAGTGTCCCTTTTATCATTATATACTGCCCCCTTTGGTCTCTCTTTACTTGTTTTGTCTTGAAGTCTACTTTGTCTGATAAAAGTATGGCAGCGCCTGCCTTCTTTTGTTTGCCATTAGCTTGGAGTATCATCTTCCATCCCTTCACTCTGAGCCTGTGTTTGTCGTTAAAGCTGAGGTGTGTTTCCTGGAGGCAGCATATTGTTGGGTCTTGTTTTTTAATCCGTCCAGCCACTCTGTGTATTTTGATTGGAGAATTCAATCTATTTACATTTAGAGTGATTATTGATATATGAGCAGTTAATGCTGCCATTTTATCACTCGTTTTCTGGTGGTTCTGTATTTCCCTTGTTTCTTGTCCTGTATGTTTCAGACTGCCAATTCAGTTTGGTGGCTGTCTATGATGGTTTTCTCAGTATTTGTCATTTGACTTTCTGTTCTGACTTTTTGTTTAGTGGTTACTATGAAGTTTGTATAAAAGATCTCATACATGAGATAGTCCATTTTCTGATAGCCTCTTATTTCCTTAGTCTAAGCAAGTTCCATCCCTTTCCTCTCTGCTGGCTAAATTATTGTTCTCACAATTTATTCTGTTTTGTGTTGTGAGTTTGTGGTTAAAATAAAGTGATTATAGTTATTTTTGATGTTTTCCTTCCCTTTATCTTTAATGTTATAATTAAGTGTTTGCTAACCTGTTCTGATGGAGAGCTGCAATTTTCTCATTTTGTCTGCCTATTTATTTCCTTGCTCAAGGCTTCGTAAACCCTTTCTTTCTTTTCTTTTCTTTTCTTTTCTTTCCTTTCTTTTCTTTCTTCCCTTCCTTCCTTCCTTCCTTTCTCTCTCTTTCTTTCTTTTTTTTTTCTTTCAGGTATGAGGGCCTTCTTGATCATTTCATCTAGGAGACGGTCTTGTGGCAATGAACTCCCTCAGCTTTTGTTTATCTGGGAAAGTTTTTATTTCTCCATCATCTGAAGGATGATTTTGCTGGATAGAGTATTCTTGGCTGAAAGTTTTTGTCTTTCAGAATTTTGAATATATCATCCCACTCTCTCCTAGCCTGTAAGGTTTCTGCTGAGAAATCTGCTGAAAGCCGGATAGGGGTTCCTTTGTAGATTATTTTCTTCTGCCTTGCTGCCCTTAGTATTTTTTCTTTGTCATCAACTTTTGCCAGTTTTACTACTATATGCCTTGGAGAAGGTCTTTTTACATTGATGTAATTAGGAGTTCTGTTATCTCCTTTCACTTGTAATTCCATCTTCTTCCCCAGGTTTGGAAAGTCCTCAGCTATTATTTCTTTGAGCAAGCTCTCTGCTTCTCTCTCCCCCTCTTCCCTTCTGGAATACCTATGATCCTTATGTTGTATTTTCTTATTGAGTTGGATACTTCTCAGATAATTTCTTCATTTCTTTTTAGTCTTAGTTCTCTCTCCTCCATGTGAAGCATTTCTATATTTCTATCCTCTAAAATGGTCATTCTGTCTTCCGTAATATCAGCTCTGTTATTTAAGGACTCCAGATTTTTCTTTATCTCATTCATTGTGTTTTTAATCTCCAAGATTTCTGGTTGGTTTTTCTTTATAGTTTCAATTTCTTTTGAAGAATGTGAAGAATTCCTTCCATTCATTAATTTTATTCCTGATTTCATTGAACTGTCTGAGTTTTTTTGTAACTCGTTGTGTTTTCTATGATAGCTATTTTGAATTCTCTGTCATTTAGATTGTAAATTTCTGTGACTTGAGGATTGATTTCTGGGTGCTTGTCGTTGTCCTTCTGGTCTGGAGTGTTAGCTACCTCTTCACGCTCTTTGATGGGGTGGACTTATGCCCTTGCATAGTGGTAGTATCTGGTCTCACATTCCACCTGCCACCACTGGAAGAGGGGTGCAGGAGCTGTGTATTCTGAGCCTCCTGCAGTCCCTGGCTGTTGAGCCTGTCTCTTGGAAGCTGTGCTGACAGGGTCTGTCTGCATTTGCCTGCAGGCTGCCACTGCTTTACACACATAGGCACACAGGTGCTCTGGCAGGGGTCTCCAGCTCTGGCTGACTGGCTGAGCTGATGCACTGGGTGGGAGGGGCTCTCTCTTTCACATGCAGTCCCAGGGGTGATCCTGCTCCACCCTCGCTCTCTGCCCTCGTGGGATGCTTGGCTTGGTGAAGATGCCCCTGTGATTGCTTAGCCTCCTCAGCGGTGGAGTGTTCCCACAGGCTGGGAGGCAACTCTGAGAGCGAAGGTGTTCCTGCAGAGGGCTGCCCCCACCCCATCAGAGCCGCGTGTGGTCCTGTGCCCTAGATTGCTGTCCTTTGGGGAGGCAGAGGAGTTCCTCTTACCTCCTTCCTCTGTCTCCCGGGGGTCCAGCACCTCCACCTTCAGATGTCTGGCTGCGTGGGCCTCTCAGACGTCTTTTGTGGTGTATGAATACCCTCTGTTGGTTTATGAGAGTCCTTTTTGTTGTATCTTAGCAGGGAGAGTCTAAGGGAGGAGCTCCTTCTTCATGATGCTGACATCCCTCCCTTCCAGTTTGGATCCACAGAGCCCTCCCTGAGCAATGCTTTACAGCATTCACCCTCTCCTGCACTCCAGATAAGAGCCTAGACCCCCCATCTTCATTTAGTGTATTCAAATCATGGCTCCTTGTGATTATAGATTTGGATTGATAATCTTAGCATGGATGGTAAATTATGTTTTTATCATTCCTCAATTTCTGTTATAATATTTGAAAATGGTTAAAATATGAACTCTGAAATTTGGGTTAAAAGATAAAAATACCTAGTGGGTTCCAGCTGCCATTTGGTGTAGGGTCATTCAAGACCTTCCTGAGTCTAACCACATCTTTGACACTCATCCAGTTTTCCAGTGTTCCAGAACACGTACCTGTCCAGGCTGACTTATTGGCTCAGTGACTTTCTCTACCTCCTTCACCAGAGCACAGCTGCCCTAACCCTTATTCATCCTGAAATGTGATGATTATCCTTTTTCTTATTTACAGATGTTGAAAATTGAGGTTCATGGCTGTTATCTTGCAGCTAGAATTGGATGAGACTAAGATTCAAACCCAAGTTTCTCTGGCTCCACGGCCCACTTTCCCTCCTTTTTATTATGGAAAATTTCAAACTTGTGCAAAGTTAAAATGGTGTGGTGAAGCCTCCTGTACCCATCGCCTGGTTTCACAAACTGCCCTTCTGGTTTTGTATATACCCACACCTCCATTCAATTTTTAAAAGGTAAATTTGCATTCTTTCAAGTGCACAAATCTTAAACTGTAGTTTTTGACAAATGGATGCATTTGTGTAACCCACACTCCTGTCAAGATACAGAATATTTCCATCACCCCACAAAATTCCCTAGAGACACCCCTCCCCACCCCCAAGTGGAAGCCCCCGTTCTGATTTTTCTTCACCAGATTGGTTTTAACTGTTCTAGAACACCTTATAATTAATTGGTCATACGTGTGCTCTTCTTATGTCTAGGTTCTTTTGTGGAGTAGATCAATTCTTTCCTTTCACATTGCTGAGTAGTATTGTTTCATATGAACATAACCACAATTTGTTTAGCCATTCTCCTATTGATGGGCATTTGGGTCATTTCGGTCATTTCCAGTTTTGGGCTATTGTAAATAATGCTGCTGTCAATACTTTTGTAGTGTTTTTGTGGCATTTATTTTCATTTCTCTTGGGTACACATGTAGGAGTGAAATTTCTTGGTTAAAGGGTAGGTGATTATAAGAAATAGTCAAAACTTTCCCCCAAAATTACACCACTTACATTCTCCCCAGCAATGTATCACTCACAGTTGCTCAGCATCCTTGCAGCCAGTTGTGTTGCCAGCCTTTTTACTTTAGCCGTTTTGATGGGGATGTGTAGTGATCTCTCGTGGATTTAATTTGCATTCACCATTGATTTGAGCGCTTTTTCATGGGCTCACTGGTTATGTATGTCTTCCTTTGTGAATCACCTGTTCTAGTATTTTGCCCACTTTTTAGGTTTTTTTGTCCTTTTTTATTGAGTTGTAAGAGTTCTTTATATATTCTGGATATGAGTTGTTTGGTCAGATATATTTTTGCAAATATTCTCTCCTAGTCTGTGGCTTGCTTATTTATTTTCTTACTGGTGTCTTTGTGAGCAGTTTTATATTTTTATCAGTTTTTTCCTTTATGGTTATTGCTTTCTGTCTCTTGTATAGGAAATACTTGCTTACTCTCAGGTGAGAAAGATATTCTTTTTTTTAAAGGCTTTACAGTTTTAGCTGTTATATTCAGGTTTACAATCCATCTCTAATCAATTTTTCGGTATGGTATACAGTGGGAGTCGAGGTTCATTTAGTTTCCATGTGGATCTTCAGTTGTTCCATCACGATTAGTTGAACTCCACCTAGATCTTTTATTTTGAAAATTTTAAATCTACAGGAAAGTTGAATGACTAGCATAATAAACACTCCTGTCCCTTCACACTGATTCACTGGTTAACATTTTGCTATATTTGCTTTATCTGTGTCAACTTTTAAAGCTGGACCATTTTGTAGTGCAGATTTCATGACCTTTCATGCTACGTTGTGCAGCATGCATCTCCTGAGAATAAGGACAGTCACCTACCTACCATAATACCATTAAGGCACCTAAGAAAATCAACATTCAGTCATGCTCACTAATAGACCATCTGTTTTCCTACTGGAGTTTTGATAGGAATTGTGTTAAACCTGTGTATCAATTTGGGGGAGACTTGACATCTTTACTATGTTGAGTCTTCCAATTAATGAACATGGTGTGTCTCCATTTATTTTGCTCTTTGGTTTCTTTCATCGGTATTTTGTAGTTTTTCAGCATACAAATCCCACATGTGTTTTGTTAGTTACACTTCCATATCAGTTCATACTGCTCCACCTCAGTTTTTAAATGGCTGCGTGGGAAGGCATAAGAATTAAAGAGGCTTCGATAAGTGAACATTTCATCTTGGGTCACTTTAGCTAGCCTAAATCAAAACTTGAGGCAGAACCCACTGTCTCTACACCTCTTCCCAGCCAATGCCAGGACGACAGTTATGATCAATGACTGCTGTCTGCCTCAGGTACAGGAGGGCTACCAGTACCCACCTGATTTAAGCCAGAATGCCCTGAACCTAGCTGATTAGAATCACCTATGGTGTATTATATTCAACAGTGCAAATCCTGTGGCCCCATCCCAGGCCTCCTGAGCCGGCCATCTCTAAGGGGAGCATCCTCAGATATGTACTGAACTCCTCAGGAGGGTTCAGGTGGTGAGCCAGCTGTGGGAGTTACTAGCCTAGACGGTCTTTTGTGTTTGAGTTGCACTCTCTCCCATTTGTGAGTCCTGTGCTCTTGTCCCTTTGGCACACTTGCTGATGTGCAGATGTGTACTCCCCAGTTCTTGGCCTTTCTCATGCCGATTCCTTAATCTGTAGTGCCTTCACCTTCCTGTGCTTTAGTCTCTTTGCAAATTCAGTGCATTACTCAGACCCCAGCCCAAATCCTACTTCCTTGGAGACCTTTTAGCTGGAAGTCATTTCTTCCTGTTCTGATTCCTTGCGTCTCCCCTGCTAGGAGGGCTGGATTTGATCTCGCAGCTTCTGTACCCCAGTGTCCCCAGTGCTCACTGTGCGCCAGATACCACACTCGGCCCATTTTAGAGCAGGTTTGCTGAATGAGTTAATAAACTAGAAATGTCTTCAAAATAAAGAAAATAATATTCTTGCTATGTTCACCATCTTAATTGTAATATTTAAAAAACACTAAATTTTATGATAAATGAGAAATTACACCCCTGGCTTAAAAATGAATCTCCTTTTTATCATCTTCATAATTTTAAGATATCAGAGTACTAATAATCACAGGAAAAAATAGGAAATTCAGTTTCTTATTACATAAAGAGACAATCCTGGAATTTTTAAGAACAGCAAATTTTAATTTTTATATGATTTTATTAATAAACAGGGAAATACTAATATAATACATTAACAGTGCCACCATAATATTCTGAAAAGTACAAAATTCAAATATCTAAATTTTACAAACGTTTTCCCCATAACTCAAAAGAAAAAACCCAGTAATTACAAATATGTATATTTTATAAGAAATTCCCATTTATCACGGAAATTAGTGTGATTACAAAGAGTGGGTGAATTCGGACTGAATCTCATAACCTAACGGATCAAGACCCTGGTCTAGGAGCGTTAGGGAGGACTCTCTCAACTTCTGCAGCAATTTCCTGAGCTCCTCCTTAGAAAATACCTGATGGTAAAAAAAGAGAAAAAGTTAAGAATGAGAACAAAGTATGAACCTACTGTCACCTAAGCAACCTGATTAGCTTAACGCAAGAAGAAATTCCTCTTTTAAGATTTGTGCAGCCAGAGGCCAGCACATTAGCATGGCCCAAGAACTTGAGAGCTGCGTCTCTGAGCCAGTCTGTGTGCTTCTAACTGCTTAGAAACGTATACATATTTTTGGAAAAAAGCACAAACATAACTGGACCATCATCACTTTAAGGAAATCTAAGCATCATTTTTGAAATGGCTGCATGGTAAGGTACAAGAATTAAAGAGGCTTTGATAAGTGAACAAGCTAAAAAATATAAACACATCTCACAAAATGAAATATTACAGAAATTATCAGATCACTAAAATCTAAAAGTGCAATGCTCTGGAACTTACCAGATACAGTTTGTGGCGCTCAGAGGACACCATATCTGCTAACTGCAGGCATTCCTGATACTGGCCAGTACTGTGCAATATGGTGTGAAGCAGAAAACACAGCATAGGCAGACAAAGCTTTCTCAGTAAAACCATCTGATGTGTTCTTTCATGGTCTTCTTCAGCATCCTACAGACAGACATCAAGCAGTCACTTTAACAACTTTAAGCTAAATACACTTATAAAAAAATCAAGGACTAAATCAAAACCGAAATGCAAGTGCCCATTAAAAATAAGACAAGGGCAGTTCAGTCATGGTATCGAGTAGACAAGGCTGGCACAAAAGCATGAAGACGAACAAAATACACTACAGAGGAGTCACAGATGTGATAATGGACTCAAAATGCTTCTGAATTTGCATTTCTAGTATACAAACATATACAACGGGAATAAGCAAGACTGAAGCCCACCAAGGCAAACATCAGAGCAGAAGACAACCCCACCCGGACACGCGCAGATGGAGGTGCCACCGCTCCCAGGAGGGCTGAGAACCCACCAGACCACCGCAGGGGCTGCGGTCACGGGAGAGAGGGACAGGGAGGGACAGCTTCATGGCAAATGCTTTTTTTCCGCCTGGGAAAGATTCACCCTGAGTAACATCTGTTGCCAATCTTCCTCTGCTTTTTTTCCCTCCCCACAGCCTCAGTACATAGTTGTATATCCTAGTTGTTAGTCCTTCTAGTTCATCTCTGTGAGCCACTGCCACAGCATGGCTTCTGACAGATGGGTGGGGTGGTTCTGCACCTGGGCACCAAACTGGACTGTCAAAGGGGAGCACGCTGAACTTTAACCACTAGGCGTCAGGGCTGGCTCAGCACTTCTTATAAGTATACATAGATCTTTCTAGAAAGTTACGTGGGAGTAAGAGTGCAGAAGACCTTTTACGCCCTCTACAGTTTCTTACAACACATTTGAAAACTCAAATAATTAAAATAATAAAAAGGTACCCAACCACACTAAGATTTCTGAAATAATCTTAAAAATAGGAAGGAAATCCACAGAACTGATGGTGTAAAACAAAATAGAAAGAGGAGAAGCTAAAACAACTGCTCCTTTGAGAAGCCTAATAAGACACCTACTGACTTTTTAAAAAGGCGGCATCTTCTTAGAAGTTTGGAAATTGTTTTTCTTTATGACAGTTATATCAATCACTAAAAATATCTTCATGTGAGAGGCTGTATTAAGTTGCTAAAGCATTTTTCAAAGGCAGATATGGGTGGAGGTGTGAAGCAACACGATGTAATCTGGTAATTCTACCAATGGGTAATTGTACTTAGTCTGACCTGGGTCAGATTCCACACTTAGGGAAAATCACTGTCTATCGATGTTTCAGTCTTTGTTTTGAGAGATAAGTACACAAAAGCAAACATTAAAATGCATGCTTTGCATTTCCTTAGCTTTAAAAAGGAAAGCTTCTCCATTTCTTTTCCCCAGGAGGCACTCACCACCTTCAGAGGTGGATTTCACACACCTCACAGTCTTACTTGTAATTCCTGTTAGCGATTTCTACTGGAACCTGTTAAGGATGAGAGGACTGCTTCCTCCTGGGTCATTCCATCTGTGCCAGATGTCGTCTTTCCCCTTATGCTAAAGAGGCAAAGTACCCCTGGCTCCTAGACTCCTTATCACCCCCAGGTAGCTGCAGGCTTTTTTTTTTTTAAGATTTTATTTTTCCTTTTTCTTTCAAAGCCCCCTGGTACATAGTTGTGTATTTTTAGTTGTGGGTCCTTCTCACTGTAGCATGTGGGACACTGCCTCAGCATGGCTTGACGAGTGGTGCCACATCCGCGCCCAGGATTTGAACTGTTGAAACTCTGGGCCACCGAAGCGGAGTGCACGAACTTAACCACTCGGCCACGGGGCCGGCCCCAGCTGCAGGCTTTTTAACAGCCTTATCTCACAGGATGGATTCTGGCACTGCTTCTCCTGAATCCTGCTGCTGCCAAATGTCAGCAGTGTTACAGGAGATCTCTTTGGCTGACTCTAGTGGATTCCCATCCCAGCAGATCAGGGGCTGTCAACCGTCTAGAATCATGCCTGATAGATCCAGCAATTTGCCACAAGGAAAAGGGAACACATTATTCTGCCACAACCTATGATATTTCCCTCATCTAAATAAAGAAAAGGTTTGAAAAATCCTGTAAATATAAAAAACGAAAAGATTCTTTCCATCAGGGACATACGGTGCCTTATATGTGAGAAAAACTGACTAACTGATTTGTGCTGAAAGCAGGAGCTGACCTGTACTGACATTAGAGGTATCCCTAACATGAAGACAGTGCCTTCACCCCAATAATGTAGTGCCATTCATTTGCCAAGTATTTCCTGAAAGCCTCTTATGTTCCAGGCATTATTTTAAGAGCCAGAGTCAGAGAAATGAAGGAAACAATGCTGCTCCCTTCCACAAGGTTGCATCCTAACGAGAGGAGACATACAAAAAGCAAATAAATGTACATTATATCAGATTGTGATAAGTGCCACTAAGAAAACTAACGCAGGATAAGGAGATAGAAAGTAAGAGGTGGGTGCATATACATACACATGCTATTAGGATAGGGTGGCTGGGGTTGGGAGGGTCTCTAAAGAGATGACGTTTGAGCAGCCTGCTGAAGGAAGCAGGGAGGCCACCCGTGCAGACATCTCGGGGAAGGAGCGTTCTTGGCAGAGGAGGAACAGCAAAGAGGCCCAGGAGCGGGACCGTAGTGAGGGGAGGGCAGCAGCGTGCAGGACTGGGGAGGTGGTCAAGTCCAGTGTGCGTGATCCTGGACGTCAAGAAAAATCTGTGTTTTATTCAAAGTGCAGTGAGAAGCCATCAGAAGGTTCTGAGTAGGAGAGTGACATCTATTTCATTTTAAAAGGATTGGGGCTGATCTGTGTGAGAAAGGAACTGTAGAAGAAAGAGTGGGAAGCAAGGGAAAGACAGTTGAGGCTTTGACAAGACGAGAATGTGGTGGAGGCAGAGATGGCGACAAGTAGGTAAAGATGACCTGCCTGCTCCATCCTCCTGCCTCCACACAAGGGGACCATTCTACAGTCTGTAAAAACCTGAGGTACAGACTAAGAGACAGCGTGGAATGCCAGGGCTATCCTGAACAGCTGTGCTTGCACAATGGTGTCTGGCCAGGTGAAGGAGTGGGGGTTGTGCTCCAGTCTATGGGTTACACGCACTTGGCATGCACTCTCTGTGTAAGAGAAGGGTACCATTTCCCTTCTTATACAAGTTTCTGTGCACCATATTTCTGTGTACCATTTCCTAATTCTTACACAAGTGATGCATGTGCTAGTGGGAGCCTTGAATAATTCCCTATTTTGTTGAAGATGTAAGAATATTAAGCTAAACTCAACCGAGGTGACTCAAAATATCATAATTTATCATTTGAGCGTCCAAGAAACCTGTTCTTGTCTGGAGTAGATCTGAAGAAGTGACTGAGACTGAATATTGATTTTTAAATATTTGAGAAAACAAAGTGGTTATCATCCAGTGCTTTCCATTCCAATGCCATTTTTACAATACACCAGACTATTTTGTGGCTTTCATGATCTAATCTACTAAGATTAACTACTAATTAGAATAAAGATTTATGTATAAATAAGGCACTCAAGTCTTCAAAATTTAAAGGACATTTTTTTAGCATTTTGCAACACTAAAATTTTATCTCCATGAACACCAGCACAAGTCAGAACAGAAGAGTTTAGCCTGAGGAATGTGCTAAAGCTTCAAAACTATGAAGTCAGCAGAGTTCCAGTATGAATTTTAGGATAAGAAGTGGAGACTGTTAAGGTAATTACTCTATCAGGAATAGTAGCAAATTGGGGCTCAAATTGTCTCCTGTGCCTATTGTTTTTTGCTTCTGATCAGAAAAGGGAAGCCAGAGGAGCTAGAAAAATGGAGTAGCCAAAGAAATAGCAGTGACTATATTGGGACATGGGAACGGTGGAAGGGAAGATACCAAGGACACTCCTTGGTTTCTCTGAAGAGCCAAGACCCCAGCACTTCAGTTCACCTTGCAGGGATCACAGGTCTGCAGAGGCAAAACTCATCACTCCCTGCGTCCATCACACCCCAGGGCCGGCCTCAGTGTCCTCCCTGCACGTGACGGTCACCTGCAGCACCCTTCCTCTCCTCGGCTCCTGCAAGTTCTACCCCATTCGTTCAAGACTCAGGCAAACGCAGCACCGTTTGAGCATCCCATCCAGATCTCTTCCAGGAAGAAGCAACCTGTTCTTTTCCCAAACTCATAAAATATTTAATCTATGCTTCTGTAACTGGTTCTCAACCCAGGCTACACATTAAAGCTCTCCAGGTGATTAAAAAAAAGGCCCAGTCCCACCTCAGACCAATTATGTCAGAACCTCTAGGGCTGGAAGCCAGTGTCTTTCAAAGGCTCCTCAGGTCACTCAGTGGACAGCTCAGAGGGGAGAGCCACTGCTTCATGTACGTCTCACTCACGCTACTAGACTTATCTTCACACCCCTAAACTGACTTGAGTACATGTATAATTAAGGTTTTAGGTCCTGAATTTAAAAAAATTAGATTTCAGTATCCTGAGTGAACATATTATATCTGCAGAAATCGTTTACCCGAGAGTCAAATATTCCTATGCCCTAGTAGTGTTTGCAGTTTTGGCTTAAATTATGGGATGCTCAGTTGTAAGCACAATGGTTATAGAAGATCGACAGACGCTCCTGTTGAGACAGAACTTTAAAAAAAGACATAGTTTGTTTTGAGGTTTTTTTTGCATTCAGCTATAAATAATGCGCACAGCTTACCTCTCTCACATCCACCATCCACCCTCCATCAACAAACAACAAGACGTTGTACATTTTTTCCTTCACGTCAGCAGTTAGGGCATCCAAGTGCCCTTTCCAGATACTGTAATCCATCTGCAAAGCAGACACAGAGCAGATGTATAATGGGCTGAACCCAACGAAGGATGGATTTGTAAAGTACAGACAGGAATATACACATGGAACATCATTCTGAAGAGCTGACATTGTCAGCCAAATATAAATATAAATATCAACATCAACAGATTGCAGGTAAACAAAACACTAAAATGTTAACTTTGTAAATGAACACTAATGACACCTGAAGGTATGTTTTATGTTTGGTTAATTATCTACAGAAAAGTAAATAAATAGATGGCTCTTTTTCAAAGTGGAACGTTACTGGGAAGATCGCCTGTTACAATAGGAATGTCGTTGCTGAGGAAGTAACCTCTTTAAATATATGACATATATTTTTTAGGTGTAATAGACGTGTCTCATCTATATTCAACGTACCTCATATTTCTTTTCTTTGTGTTCATGAGCCACTTTCTCAGTGAAAGTTGCCTGAGTTATCAAAGTAGGTTTTTGTGGAGCCGAATTCATATGCTTAAACCACTCATTAAAGGTTTCATGGGCTTCCTAAAATGTAAAATAAAATAGAAAGATATGAAAAAGAAATAAAACTTTTCACATATGTTCAACAAAGCTTTTAAAATTTGGTTCTTAGAAATAATTTTGCAGCATCAAGAAATAAAACTGTTTAATATTTACTTTTTATGCACAAAGAATCACTGTGAATAACTGTTTTGTGAATAACAGCAAGGTGTATATATATGTGTGTGTGTGTGTGTATGTTGTGTTTTCTGGGACCCACTCCTCAGCACCCTGCTACATATGTATCTTGGCATTTATCAGTCTGTGATGTTGTCGTCACCCTGTGATGATGTCACCTTGTGATGTTGTCACTCTGTGAGTACGCATGTTTACATGTGTCTTGACTAGCCTATTAGCTTTCAGAGGACAAGGATGGACAGCCATCCACAGATTAAGTGCTAGAACCCAGCCCAATGAAATTACTTCATTGTTTGTTGAATGAAGTTGTAGTAAGTATGTTATTTTAGTCATAACAAATATACAATATCTTGCTTTTCTCAGTTACTGCCAAACAGCAGAAATACTGAAGTTGAGACAAGCATTCAGAGACACCTAAGCAAACAGAAGTCTCAGACGTCACACACTGTCTGCCACGTGAGACGTTCTTGGTTGTGAGCACTGATGACAGGCTCAGGCTGACGAAGGCCAGGGCATGAATGCTCTGCCCTTGTGGACCAGACAGCACACAGTCACAGGGAGAGAGGACGAGTCAGTCTACCTCTGGAAAACAGTCCAGAGTCTGCAAGTGAATCAGAAAAATCATCACGAAGACAGGCACATTTGTGGTTTTCTTCCCAATCTCACCAAATAAGCTCTAATGCACAGATGTTCTCTGATGGCATTATCGTCTTCGGCAGGAAGTGGACTTTCCATTCCTTGTTCCTCCCACTGATTGTAGATTTCTGCTATCGAGTCCTGAGGAATCTTCACAAATACTTCTTTTGCAGCTTCATGCTTTTTTGATGCTGTGAAAAAGATATACCATTTTCAATATATGTGGATTTCTATGTAATGGTTTAAAGGAGCCGAATCATTGGTTTGCAACTTTTACAGTCGGCCGTAACCAGTTCAGATCCCAAGATACTTCTGTTACAAGTCTGGGTGATCTTTCTGCCTAATGGGCCAGCTTTTCCCTTATTTCAGTGTGACAGTCACAAAAGGATTCATTAGGTGCAGTTACTTTACATACGTCTGTGTCTTAAAAAAAAGTAATTATATTTTTCAAAGTCTTAAGACTATATGCAAAATTGAGTGGACGTGAAAATTCACTGTTAAATCTGTTCTGTTTCCTAACACCAGGTTTGATATATAAGAGTGGCTGTTCTGTACCCTCCCCTACTGGAAGGGTTAGAAAAACAAAACACAAAACAAAGTTCAAGAATATATGGATTTGAACCAAAACTTTAAAAAAGAATATAAAAATACAGCATACCCAAGAATTTCCTCATTATCGCATTGCCTTGTTTTAGTGCTTCTGCCCTCTGTGCTGGGTCAAATACCAACCAGTCAATTACATCAATCTTCAAACGGTCCTCCTGTTCATTTAAATGAAAAAAAGAAACATCAATTTTTTTTTTTTGGAGGAAGATTAGGCCTGAGCTAACATCTGCTGCCAATCCTCCTCTTTTTGCTGAGGAAGACTGGCCCTGAGCTACCATCTGTGCCCATCTTCCTCTACTTTATATGTGGGACGCCTGCCACAGCATGGCTTGACAAGAGGTGCCGTGTCCACACCCAGGATCTGAACCGGTGAACCCTGGGCCACTGAAGTGGAACGTGCAAACTTAACTGCTGCGCCACTGGGCCGGCGCCCTCCCCACCCTTTTTTCATGAGGAATATTGTCCCTGAGCTAACATATGTGCATATGCCAAGCTTCCTCTATTTTGAATGTGGGACACTGCCACAGCATGGCTTGATGAGTGGTGTGCAGGTCCACACCCAGGATCCAAACCCGCGAACCCTGGGCCACCAAAGTGGAGCGCACGAACTTAACCACTATGCCACTGGGCCAGCCCCAACAATTTTGTTTTTTTCTAAGATATTATGCAAATCATAGAATTAACTTATACTTGCATTTCGAGTGAACATCATTTTCCCTCAAGTTATACAAAATCATGAAAGAATCTAGCTTTCCTTAGCTTATTTTCACATTTAATGGCTCTCCATTGGATTATAGAGAAATGTACTGGACTGTGACTCTGGAATCAAATATTGTGTACCATCAACTTAACCATAGGAGTCCTTTAAGCACTACTCTCAAGCTTTTTTCTTTCCTAGGTAAAACTTTCTTTTCCTTTCTGAAAACAGGAGTAAGCAAGCAATATAAGAGTTAGTGACTGATCAAGTATCTAGAATTATCTGACAGGCAAAAATTCAATGCTCAGGTTTTTTTCTATTCAAGAAACTTCCTTTAACATAATACTACTGTAAGTTACCCCTTACATAAGACCTTAAGTTTGTTGTCAATTTTTATAATGTAAAAGGTTTTGGCTGACAAGGCGAAATTCTTTAAAAAAGAAAGAAGCCAGAGTATTTGAAGGTAGGAGTTCACCCGAGAACAACGTCGGGGAGCACTGGGAGTTACAGGACCCCCCATCACCTCAGTAGTGCCGGCATCCAGGGCTGGGGCCAGGTCATGATGACTGAATTCCCCGTTGTCTTTCTTTCGAATATTCTCAACTACAGTTTTTGTTATAGTTGCAATATCCAAATCTAAAGAATTTTTTGAAGAGATAAAAACAAGAATTAATTTGTCACAGTGATTTAGTAAATTTGGGATAACAATTCTTTAAAACTACAACATGTAAAATATGAAAGACATAAAAGAAAACGACAAAATTAGAAGACATATTACACGAGTTACAGTGTAAGCTATTTTATTCCTAAAACAGAATTTCATTCCTTTTTTTTCCCTCTCTCAAGAGAAATAAGATTTAAAACTAGAAGGATAAACGTTACTAAAGCCAAAATGATAATTTGCCTACAGGGCCCAACAGGGGAAGTTCTCCACCGTTTTTACCTGCTTCTTTAGCCAGTTCCAGGCAATGGTGGCGCTGTTCAAATTCCGTAACACCTTCCAAAAATAATGCATACTGGGCAACAGCCAGGTCTTGAGGCAAATGACAGGTGTAAAATGCTATGAGATTTGTATGTTTCTCATTTATTAAAAGCTAAAAAATAGAAAAGATCAAAGTATGTCAACAATACAAGTTCTAGGATCAGCAGTGCTTTTTAAAAAGTTCACTTCAAAATTTCAAATGTATTTAAGAGAGATTCATACAGACATGGATTTGTGATGCTAAAAAGAATAATTTTAAATTTTAAAAAATGTACTTATGTTAATTAAAAGATCTCTTATGGATTCTGATGACTTTCCTGCCACTAGGTATTAAAATATTATCATTGTGATTTCTGTTTTCATTAAAATAGTAAAAAAAAAAGAATCAAATTGTGGATTCTCAAAGTTTACCTGTATGTATGTCTTTAAAACCTCAATGGAAACTTCTTCCTTCAAAGGGAAAAAAGATATAATTCAGTTATAAACACAACTGCTTATATGTAACAGCAATATATCTAATAAAAATTCTGCTATTAAATTATTTAATGACTTTAGTATTTACCACTGAGCAGTAACTATATGCCAGGCTAGGTGCTTAGCAAAGTTCATGCATTGCCTGATTTAATCTCATCATAACTCTGTGGGTGGTTACCATTACTGTTCACATTTTACAAAGGGAAGAAACCAGGACCAACGGAGGTTTTATTTGCGCAGAATTACAGAGCCAGAAGCTGCTGAGTAAGGGTGGGCACCCAGGGTTCTTCCTCCACAGCCCAAGCATTCAATGCTGTATCATTCTGCCTCCTACATGTACTCTGGCCAAAATATTACAATCATTTAGGAAAGAAGAAAACAAAGGTTTAAAATCTCACACAGAACTTAGTCTGGTTCCGTTAGCAGCTTGAGCCGGTTGATTTAGAGTCGGGTACTGATGAGCATTAAAGTTACGGATTTACCCAACACCAGGTACCCAGCAGCACTCTGCAGCCGTGGACTGGAACCCTAACGGTCGCTGCACTGAGTTATCCTGGGGTGAGCACAGCAGACTACAGAGCAGACTTCTGCACCGCCGCCACCGCAGCCCGTCTTCCGGAGGATGGGTATACAGCCAGGGCCTGGCACGGAGGCATAAAGGCTTCCTTTTACTTACTTTGGTTTGTAGTCCCAGAGTTCGAAAAAACAAAATGAGGTGAGTCATGAAGCGGAGGAGGTGTCCAGGTAGATTATTTCTGCTTTTAGCAAGCCATTTGCTAAACTCATCCATCAGACCTACAAGCGTCAAAGCAAAGATTCAACAGGAGGGATAAAAATCAAAAGAAGAAAAATAAATATTACCAAGAACATTTACCGCATTCCTAGAGTGTAGTTAAGTCACTACGCATTGTCAATAACTGTTATATAAAACAGACTATGTTAAATTCAAACTTTTTAGCAATTAAGTGAATAGCTGCATTCAAATAGACTGATATTTATAAAGATTAAAAGATGTGGTGAGCCATATGCACTGTTTTGTTAACTTATTACAAAACTACTATCAGAAAACAAAGAACTTATACAAAGTAAAATAAAACGATTATATCTTACCATCAATGTCTCCCAGGATAAGGAATTTTTGAACTATATGATAATGTTCTTGATTCTCTTCCAGAACTCTCTGAAAAAATTTTTACATTTTTCATAAATCTTCTAGTGTTCATTCTGTAGTACATTCTGGAGTGTGTACTCATTGTCAAACTAAAAATGTCAAACTTTTGAAATAACACACATAAAGAAAAAGTTGGAAATAAAAGATCTTAGGAGATCAAAACAAAATAAAATGTGGGAAGGACACTGCCTTTGGAATATACTCAAGGCTTACAAATCCAGGACTGAGCAATATCTCTGAAAGCAGAGAACTGTGACAATTTAATCTGTGAATGTTATTAAACTTTCATTTTTCATGTATTACTACTGTGTGCCTTGGCACTCCATGGTGGACCAGAAAGGAAGGGCACTTGTGACTGAGCAAAATGAACTGTAAGATTCCTTCAATATGAACACTGGTCTTAAAAGCATTGTTTGGGTATTTTCTGCCATGTGTGGCACCAAGAGTAACAAAAACCATCAACATAGTAATTAGGCAGAGTAGAGAAAACGATTTACAGGTAACCTGCAGCTGGATCTTTTGAAGGAAACAGTTTAATTTTTGTCAAATATTTAAAATTTTTATTTAGTTATCTAAATTTTTTTTTTTTTTGAGGACGATTAGCCCTGAGCTAACCTGCTGCCAATCCTCCTCTTTTTGCCAAGGAAGTCTGGCCCTGAGCTAACAACCATGCCCATCTTCCTCTCCTTTATACGTGGGACGCCTACCACAGCACGGCTTTTGCCAAGCGGTGCCATGTCCGCACTGGGGATCCGAACCGGCAAACCCCAGGCCGCCGAGAAGCGGAACATGCGCTCTTAACTGCTGTGGCACTGGGCCGGCCCCTATTTATCTAAATTTTCTTTCAGCGTTTATTCTTTTTACATCCAAACCTTTGCTCCACGTGGAATTATTTTAATACACGCCATACGGTAGGGATCTAGCTTTGTTTTCTTTCTGGATGGAAAGTTAATTATGCCCACACCATGTGTCTACATAAACCATCCCTTTTCCTCTAAAATGAAAGGTCACCGTGTCACCTGTTAAATTCTCAAATACACTTGGATCTAATATGGGACGTTTATGTTCCACTGATCTATTTGTTCCTGTGCCAATTCCACACTGTACTGCTGTTATCTTTATATTAGCTTTCATTATTAAGACAAGTATCCTATAACTATTGTTCTTTTGCAAATTTTCTTACCATTCTTACTTATTCTTCTATTTGGAAATTTTCTATCTAGAAGTAATCCCCCAAAGCATTAGGTTTCTATGTTAATTTTGGGATGACTGCCATTTACATTAAATCCTCTCATCCAGGAACACGTATATACTTACTCTATAATAAGATTCTATAGACTCTATAGTTTTCTGTATAAAGGCCCTCAAACCCTTGGTTAATTTTATTTCTAGGTACCTTACAGTTTTGGTCAGTAATTTAAATGGGACTTTCTGGGGGTGGGGAGGCTATATCCTTTTCTAACTAGTTGGAACAAGTATAGAAAGACTGATTTCTTGTAACTTTGCCTTGAATTTAGATACATTAACAAATTCTCTTATTAATTCTCTTATTTATTCTAGTCACTTACTGAGTCTTGAGGTCCTAGATTTATAATTTTATCACGTGACTGTTCTCCCCTTTGTAATATTTATATCTATTCCTTGACTTGTTTTTTTTTAAACGTTTTATTTTTCCTTTTTCTCCCAAATCCCCCCGGTACAAGTTGTATATTTTAGTTGTGGGTCCTTCTAGTTGTGGCACGTGGGACGCCGCCTCAGCATGGCCTGATGAGCGGTGCCATGTCCGTGTCCAGGATCCAAACTGGCAAAACCTTGGGCCGCTGAAGCAGAGCCCACCAACTTAACCACTCGGCCATGGGGCCGGCCCCTATTCCTTGACTTTTTAATTTTCATTGGCTGGAATCTCTATAATAATAGACTGCTAATAAACATTTGACAGAAAAAGTATCAATTTTCTTACTATATGAAGAGCTCATTTATAACAATAAGGAAAAGGTAAAACCCAAGGAAAAAAACAGGTAAAAGATCTGAATAGCAAATTCACAAATGGTCTCTAAACAGGGGAAACTCCCCTGCCCGTGAACAGACAGATGCGAGAAGCACAGTGAGCTCCGACTCCCACCTAATCTGAAGGACTGGCACAAAACCAGAAGGGTGACATTTGGGAGCTGAGAATGCGGGAAAGGGACATATTAATAAATTACTTGTGGGAGTATGAATTAATTGCTACAACCAGGTAATTAATTTAATGTACACATACCCTTTAACCCAGCAACCCTGCTTTCAGGTCACTTATCCTAAAGAGCAGGACTGGCAGAGAAGCATGTGTGTATACAAGAATGTTCACTGCAGTGCCAGAAACAACCTAAATATCACCAAAAGGGAATGACTTTAAAAAGTATACATCATTTGGGCCGGCCTGGTGGTGCAGCAGTTAAGTGCACATGTTCCACTTCTTGGCGGCCCGGGGTTCGCCGGTTCAGATGCCGGGTGCAGACATGGCACCGCTTGGCAAGCCATGCTGTGGTAGGTGTCCCACATATAAATAGAGGAAGATGGGCACAGATGTTAGCTCAGGGCCAGCCTTCCTCAGCAAAAAGAGGACTGGCAGCAGATGTTAGCTCAGGGCTAATCTTCCTCAGAAAAAAGAAAAGAATAAGTTAGATGGAGACTAACTAACTTGGAGAGAGTATCACCAAGAGAAAAACCCCTCCACGCTGTAAAGTAATGTATGCAGTACAATGGGAAAACAAAACCAAGACCCTCCACGGGGATACCTACATTATTGACACGTCGGTGTGAGAGTGTGGAGGACGACACAGCAGGAGACTGTCAACCTGCTTTATCATCTCAGGGGAATGAGAGCCACCATAGAAGGACTGAGAGAAAGTGTTTATAAAGCTTTTATTTATATCCTGGGATTATTGTGTTCCAAGGACATGCAGTATTACTTTGGTTATTTAAAATTTTTTAAAAGAATATTACTTTAAAAAAAGAAAATCTTGTTAATTTTTCCATTGTGTGATTAGTTTTTTAAAAGGAAAAGGATAAATTAGCTTACATGTATATCATATATTTAAATGAAACCAATCCTAAACCAAAGAAACAGACATGAGGTATTACTTTAAATACATCTAAGTACTTAAGCTTCCTCCTTTTAAAGAGTCTTTCTCATGTGGACGATAGGCAAGGAAAAGAGAGGAGATGACAAGATTTCACGTATGTTTTGCCTTTCTACTACAGTGCACAAGAGTATAATATTGTTTCCTATTCCAGTCATCCTAAAATTTTAATATTTACCTTTTTATCAGTAGCTTGAAGTTCTTCAAAAACCTTTTCTAAGGTCCAACTTCGAAAGAAGGAATAGGAAAGGGATGAAATAATATTAACAACGTGAACAAGGGCTACAAATACAACTTCACAGAGCATACCTCAAATCACGTGACTCAAACAAACCAACAAACTCACTTGGCTTCCAAATATTCTCTAGGGAGTTCTTCAGTTTCATCCAGAGTCATGACTGACGTGCGGACCTCCTGTTCTACCAGACTGTCCACCATCACCCGAAAGTAGGCCCACACCGTATCTTCCCAGGTGTCACAGACAGGAAGCAGCTTTCCCCCCATTCCAAAACAGTAAAATGTAGACAGTCAGCAAAAAAGAAAGGAAAAGCAGTTACATCCATTGATATGGGCTATAGTCACTATAATGACATAAAACATTGTGGACTGTAAAATATATCAAATAAACTCTAACGCCTACAAACCACATCTTCTAAGTAGTTTGAACAATTAAGATTTTTTTTCATACTGAGTTCACAACAGCATCAATTTTCCATGCTGATATAAGATGGTGTTTCAACTAATTATTCTAACATCCCTCAAAATACCTGTAAAATGTATGGTGTGGTGGGGTTGTGAGAAGCACACCCACAAATATGAGACAATCCAGTCACTGTGCCTTAGCGGTACACCTCTGCATAAAGCTATGGGTACCATAAGTCATCAATAGATGTATGTTGTCATTAAACTTACAATTCTTAGAAACTGAAGTCTGATTTCATGTATCAAAACATCATTTGATGTATGGGACACACCATATTAGGCAGCTCAAGCTGCTATTCTATTTCAATATTATCACTGATACTCTTAGCAAGTAGCTTAAGTTTGTAAGATTTACTATACACAATTACTGGAATATTGATCTGACTTCACTTCATAGGAAAAAAAGATTTATTAAAATAGATCGCATACCTGCTTAAGATTCCCACTTAAAGCTGCATAAATTGCTCTCTCATATCTGTTAAAAAGCTCCTGAAATACAATGAATATAAATAAATTTGAAATATTGTTTTTCATAGTATGTCAACTTTTTTCATAATCTGGAATTTTGCAATGTCTTCTAAGCTGAAGTGATTTATTTGCTTGATAGTTTCTAAACTTTAGTGAAAGACCTAGTGGGGTAGCAAAAGGAAGGACCCCTTAGTTTGATGACAGAGTGAATGCTGATACCTTCAAGAAAAGTCAACAGCTAAATTTCAAGCACAAGGTGAGAGCAGATCCAACTCTAATGGATGCTTTCTCTCTAACAGTCAAATTTTATTCCAGATAGAACCCCGTAAAGGTCATTTCCCCAGCAAGTTAACTGACACTGACCTAATGACATCAAAACAAGGCACTTGGAACCTGCCATGCTTCAGTTTGCACAAATTCCTAAGGAGAATTAATTATACTCATCAAATTATCCCATTTTCCATCCAGATTCTGCTAATGGCATTTGTCCTCTTTTCATCCAAACAAGAGACTTGAGAGGCTCACTATACAACTAGCCCTCCTTGGCCTTCCGTCTCCAGTCACTGGTCCTGTCCATCCTGCTCCTTTCCACTGCCATCAGTGCTGTCCTAGGACAGGCCCTTGGTACTGAGTGTCTGAAGAATTCTGACAGGCTGCGAACTGGTTTCTTGGCCTTCGGTCCATTCAGTTTTAAGCCTGTTTTCCACTGCCATGCTAATCTTCTTAAAACACTGCTGCCATGTGCCCTCCAGGTTTTGATGGTTCACCACTACGTAGGATAAAAAGTTTTCATTCCCCAGAGTAGCACCTGAGGACCAACACTGCCTGTCCTTAATTTACCTTTTTCAGTCAACTTTCCCATTACAGTCAGTTCTGCTACAATGCTTGTTTTGAAATGTGAATTTGTTTCAATGCAACTGATATATCAAGCAACAATTTGATCATAATGCAGATTGCCCATTTGCTTACATACAATTTCGTCCACAAGAAACAATAGATGAATGCAGAAAACTACACGTAGCTGAACTGAGCCACTTAGAAATACAGAAAAGTGACACACTTCAAACATCTACCAGCTACCTCAGTTCACCAGGGGTGTTATAGGCTAAACTGATCTGCATAGAGTGTTACAATTTTCTGTTTCATTTCAGATAACCTGCTTCTACCACTTCACAATAACTCATAAGCTGCACACCCTCTGACCTCCAATTCCACAAGCAAACTTCAAGTCTTTTTAAGGTAAAGTGCCATATTCATTGTGGTATTTATGTATTTCCTGACCATTTAACAGGAAACTGTGCTACTGTTTCTAGTAAGTCACCTTTTTATGTATCACTGAGAGTTTTTGAGAATTGTGTACTTAACTCCATTTTCCCCAAAAGCTCTGTATGTCTTCTACACAATTTTGCATGCTGTAATGATTTTTGGGAATGCATAGGCCGCGTCATAACCTATGCATTCCACCTAGAATTCCTTCTTCTTTTCATACCCAACAAACCAAATCCTACTAATTTTTAAAACTTCCATTCCATTCTCTCTCCTGGGAAGCCAGCTTTCAGCCCGGATCTTATTCTCACAATTTGGTGTCCTTTATATTTTTGCCTTACAACAGTGTTCAATTCTTAGACCTCAGTGTATGAATAGTTATGATTAGGAGGTAAGCCTGTCAACTCCTACTCCCCTGTTTGACTGCAAGCTCTTGGAAATGGGAATAGTAGTCTTCCACTACGAACGTTTCACAGCACCTTCAGCAGGCCTTCAATTAATCAGAGTAAACGTCAGTATCAGTAAGCATTTTACTGTATCTTACATCTTCCGCCATTCTCCAACAACTTATTTTCCAAATGCATCTATATGGATTCCCTTCCACAGGCTCTAATTCTGTTCCTATGAAACAGCAAAAGAAATAAAATTTAGTTTAAAATGAATCTCTTTATTTCAATGATTTCTAAAAATAAAAGCTATACTTCAAAAGACTGACATTTAGGGCTAAAGCTACCCCTGACGCCCAGAATAAAAGTGACTACAACACCTCCATTAACATTCGGGTCATGATGGAGTTTCCAGCCTTCAAGGGTCGCAGCTCTCCAGGCCTGACCACAGCGCTTACAGAGCCGTTGCGCCTTTGGACCAAAGAAAGAGCAGTCAGTCACGTAGAAGTGCAGTCCTGAAAAGGGACTGTGCCGTCTGAGAAGCACAAGTGACCTAAGACAGGAGCGTACTCACGGCACTTACACCTTACAGAGGGTGATGCAAACAACCAACAATGGCACTTCACGTTACCACCACCTGCACAGCTCCCTGGGGTCTCTGCCTTTCTTTCTTTTCCTAATAACTCCTTTGCTCTTTGATTTTGGGCTTACCAACAGATTCCCATGGTGCCCACAGGCAGTGAAGGCTGATGTAAAAGTATTAGAGAACACTGTTAGTCTCTATAATAACAGGGCGCTACTGCTCATTCAGGCTACAGGTGATATTCATGGCAAATGGGACCAGTCAGATGAGCCTGACACCCAGGTGAGACAGATACACGTCTGTGGGTCCATCTTCTCTGTAGGAGCCACCCCCTCCCCATGTAGCTCACAGGGTTTGGGTAGATCACATCATCCCATTACTGAACTCTAGGGTTAGGCGTGTGAGCTAGTTGAGAACCACTCCCAGGATTCTTGCTGGATCTTGGAAACAGACACACTCCTTTTGCTAGGAATGCTAGCTTGCAGGAGGATGTAAGCCTGGAGCTGTCAGTGGCTGTCACTGACATGAGGAGTGGCTTCTTGAGAATGAAGCCAGAGAGCGGATGGCAGAGCCAAGACCTGGGAAAGACAGTATCCTAATGACATCTTTTGACTTCCTGGATCCTGCTTAAAGCCAGATAATAACCCTCCACACTTCCCTGTTCCACAAGCCATTCAATTCCCCCCTGGTAATTAACTTGAGGTGGGTTTCTGTCACTTGAACCTAGAGATATTAAGAATATCATATCCCAAACATCATTCTGGATTTATGGCTTTCAAAAATTATGAAAGCTATGAAGCAACATAAAAAGTTTTGAAATGCTATCTAAAAGAGGCAGGATAAAAATTGAATGTAGAACCTTAAAAACATTGTCATATTTTGTTTTCTGTTTTTTAAAATACATCCTTGTTTGCCACTGAGATTCCTATTATCTTGCACATCACCTGACAGAGTGGCTGGGACTTAAATATTTTCTGAATAAATGTGATACCAACTTCTTTTCTCAAGTAAGAAATAAGAATGATGCTTAATAATCCAAGACTTACTACGGTAAGAAATTACTTAATGTATGCTAGCGGTCTGGAACAAGGAAGAACGATCACATTTCTGTCTGGAGAACATCACAAGAAAGCTGCAGAACGGGTTCAATGAAACCGGAATCTCCTGCACATGTGACCTCATCAGTTGACAAAGCCACCCAGTGAGCTGTCCAATAGGTACTTCACATTCTAAGTGTAAGATCCGAACTATTACAAAGGAGACTGCATTTAAGGAGGTAAGGATAAAAGGAAGAAGTCTGAGGGCCAGCACAGTTTTCAAATGCTAAATAGTGTCACCTAGAAGAGCAATTAGGGTCCAACTTACTCTCAGCTTTTCAAAATCAAAGCCAGAAGTAACGGGGATCCGCCTAGGGTATGACTACAAGACAGGAAGGCAGTTTGACCTCTTAGAAAGAATTTTCTATCAGAGTTGTGCAAACCAGAGAGCACTGCTTGCTGAAGCAATGTGTTTCTTATCACTGGAAACTTTCAAACTGGAGTTAGATCCAGAAATACCGTGAAAGAGATTACTGCATCAAGGAGGCGCACCAGGTGGCCATAAATATCCCTTCCAACTTACAGTCTAGGACCTTCTGAAACTGGACAAGCAGAGTATCATGATTTACCTCTTCTGTCATTCCAGCACGGATTAGAGTGAAAAGATATTTGAGTAATCTGACTTCATCTTCTCTATCCAGATCATCAAGGGGCATTTTCTGTCTTATGGGAGCATCAGGGTCCTACCGAAAAAAAAAAAAGTCATCATCTATAAATCCTTTGTACCCACATACATTTTAAACATCAGCAAGAGATGATAAATCTCTCCTGAGTTTATATATGGAAATAAATTCATTTACAATTTCATTAAGTAACAAAGGGAATGAAAGTGTCACAAGTGTTCCAAACAGCCACCCAATTGTCTGCTGCCTGTTCAAAACAGACTCCATGGTCACAGAGGCACATGCCTGGGCCAGGCAAGAAGGAAACACCAGTAGCCCAGCCCAGCCCAGCTAGGAAACTCTAGAAATGCGACTCGTGATTCAAGAGGGCCTGCGCTTTACCCTGTTGTAGCAACTACGTGGCCAAGTTAATTCTAACCAGAATTAGGCCTTGCTGGAGAAGGAGCACAGAGGAGACACTGAAGGGATCAATGCATTCTGTGACCAGAAAGTGCTTAGTTGGTACTTTCTGAGAACATATGAGAAGAGAGCCCATTATGGGATTAAGGCTATATAAAACACACCAATGCCCAATAAAAAAAAATTTTTCCCCTCCCCAAATCCCCAGTACATAGTTGTATATTCTAGTTGTAAGTCCTTCTGTTTCTTCTATGTGAGCTGCTGCCGCAGCATGGCTACTGACAGATGAGTGGTGTGGTTCTGCATCCAGGAAGTGAACCCGGGCCACCGAAGTGGAGTGAGCTGAACTTCAACCATTAGGCCGTCAGGGCTGGCTCTAAAAATTTTTTAAAAACAGATTCCTAATAAATAAACAAAACTCCCCTAAAACAGTTATTGCTACCTACTCCCTTATACAGACAGAAAGAAATGTGCCTCTAAACAATTGGGGTAACACACTGTCCTTACTTCTGCAGCAAAGAGCACACATGATCTGCATGGGGCATTTCAAATGAAAAACTACTTTAACGTGACTTAAGAAAGGAAGTGATTCTTATGCCAAATGTTACTGAATGTATGGTAATATGATTATCAATGCATAAAATGGAAGGCATAATAGGTGAATTGGCTACTTTCACAAATATTCTGCAGACAGATACAATCATTCAATTTTGGAACATGGTCTCTTTCTGGCAAAAGGTAACCACCACTTTCCAGATGTGAAGAGTCAATGATTTTCACTTGCTTGCTACATGGTAATTTTGCCACAATTTATTTCAAGCTCTTCTAGTAGTTTCCAAACAATTTTCCATCAAAAGCTACTTTTGTTACCAAATGGAATTTTATCAGTTTTTTCACTGTTACTTATTTCTCCCACTCTTCACTATAAACATTCAATTCACATGCCCCTACCTGCTGCAAAGTTATATTCCTTTATTTCTACAGACTCCTATTCTTTTCAAATCCAGTTATTCCTATTACTCATATCCTAGAATGACCTTTCTAACCACAAGCTTATTCACAAAGCTTCATTTTGTACCCCTGCTTTCTACATAAAAGAGCTTTCATAGGTAACCACCTTATAGTTGAAGAGTCAAACCTTGCTATAAAATCAAAATTAATTGGTTTTTAATGTTGGCAAATCAGGAACACTTTCTATACCTTCTTTTACAATTTACAATTCACAGGCCACGGATGTGTTCAAATATATTCCATTAAATTCAAACAAAACTTAGTAATTTTAGAGTTAAATAGTATGTGGAAACCTTTGGGAAACTAAAAAAGATCCAAAAGAAGAAAAATTCTCAGCCTTAAAAAAAAAAATCACTTAATTTTAAAGACAACTCTCATTTTCAAAGAACACTTACCAACTCAGTGACAAGAGGACGGACACTTCCTATGTAAGAAGACAGCTGCCGCTGTTTCAAGGTATGCAGAGTATTTTCCCTGAACGAAAAAGTATCAATTTTTTTAAAGGAATAATTTTAATAGGTGTCTTCAAAAAAATCAAATCAAGTAAAAGTAAGAAAAAGAGAGTATACACTCAGAAAAAACACGCAAAGATACCAAGTATAAAAGGGCATTTTAGGGCTGGCCCTGTGGCATAGTGGTTAAGTTGCACACTCCACTTTGGCAGCCCAGGTTCGCTGGTTCAGATCCTGGGTGCAGACCTACACACTGCTCAGCAAGCCATGGTGAGGTGGCGTCCCACATAGAAGAACTACAATGACCTACAACTAGGACACACAACTATGTACTGGGGCTCTAGAGAGGGGAAAAAAAAAAAAGAGGAGGAGTGGCAAGAGATGTTAGCTGAGAGCCAATCTTCCTAACCAAAAAAAAGGGCAGGGGGGCATTTTAACTCAGATGACTAATGATGTTGAACTTTTTCATGTCCTTATTGGTCATCATCAATGCTTTTGTGAGATATCTGTTCACATCTTTACTTTTTTATTGGGTTCCCCTTTTATTACTGAGTTGTACTTTATGAACTATAGGTTCTCTGTTTCTTCTTGTCTGTGGCTTGCCGATAATTCATTCTCTCAATGGTGTCTTTTAATAAGAAGTTTTTAACTTTGATGAAGTCAAATCAATTTTTCCCCTGATTACTGCTTTCTGTGACCTAAGAAACACTTTCTTATCCCCTAAGTCAATAAGGTGTCCTCCAGTTTTCCTCTAAAGCTCTATGGTTTTAGCTTTTACATGTAGGACTATGATCCATCTTGAATTAATCGTTGGGAATGGTGTGAGGGAGGTATCAAGGTTAATCTTTTTTTCACATAGCCAGTTTTTTCTGCATGGTTTGCTGAGAAGAGAATTATTATCCTTTTCCACAATGGATTACTTTGATGCCTCTGTTGAAAACCAAATGACCATATAACTGTAGGTCTGTTTTGGGGTTCTCTATTCTGTTCCATTGATGAGTAAAAAAGGGGAGACTAATTCATAATAAACTTGCAAAAACCTTAACTGGGCATTTTGACTTAAAAAAATGTTTTTTTCCCCGAAAATGAAAATTTCTCTTTACCTCAGAAAAATCACAACTACTCAAGATTTTATATATATATATATTTTTAAAGACTGGTACCTGAGCTAACATCTGTTGCCAATCTTCTGTCTTTTTTCTTCTTCTTCTTCTCTCCAAAGCCCCCCAGTACATAGTTGTATATTCTAGTTGGGAGTGCCTCTAGTTGTGCAACGTGGGACACTGCCTTAGCATGGCCTGATGAGTGGTGCCATGTCCATGTCCAGGATCCAAACCAGCGAAACCCTGGGCCATTGAAGCGGAGTGTGCAAACTTAACCACTGGGCCACAGGGCTGGCCCCTCAAGATTTAATTTTTAACATACATTCAGTAGCACTAATTTCCTAGTTACGCAGAGAAAAAACATAAGCGACTTGCAGATTTTGTTACATATATGTTACCAAATTCAAAGGCAATCTGAACTTTTTCTTCAAGTCTTGAAATAAATTATCCCTTTATCCTATGGGTGCTTTTTGGTTTCAAGGTCTTACAATAATTTAGAAGTATTGGAGGATGTAGGGAAAAGAAATTTTTTAAAAAATCACAAGTATCTAGAAACATGGCAAAAGTGTCTTCTTGATGATTAAATTATGATTATTAAGAAAAGAGGGCAAGGCAGTTGTTTGAAAACCTGAATTAGATCATGTCATTTTATTCTCAAGGTTTCCCATCACATTTAGAGTAACATCCCAAACCTTTACCTTGGGCTGCCTGTGAAAGTCCTTTATGAGCTGACTCCCTTCAGTCTCATTTCCTACCATTCTTTTTTTTTTTTAAAGATTTTATTTTTTTCCTTTTTCTCCCTAAAGCCCCCAGGTACATAGTTGTGTATTTTTAGTTGTGGGTCCTTCCAGTTGTGGCATGTGGGATGCTGCCTCAGCATGGCCTGACAAGCGGTGCCACATCCGCGCCTAGGATTCGAACCAGTGAAACCCTGGGTCACCAAAGCGGAGCGTGTGAACTTAACCACTTGGCCATGGGGCCAGCCCCATTTCCTAGCATTCTTGTCTTTGCTGCGCTCACACTGGCCTCCTTGTGCAAATACTTCACCTCCGCAGGGTCTCTGCAGCTCCTGTTCTCGCCCAGAACACTTGTCCCGCAGATTTCTGCACGGCTTGCCTCCTTTATTTCTTAAAAGCCTCTCACTCTTACTACCTGTTACTTCCTTCGACAGGCCTTCCCTGATCACCTCTGCTGCTCATTATCATTTTCTATCCATCAACTTGGACTCTTTTCTTTCAAGCTCTTAACACCCAACAGGATGTATGTCTGTTCATGTGCTAACTCTCCGAAACAAGTATAAATTCCATAAAGGCAAGGTTTTTATCTGTTTTGCTGATTAAGTGGATAAGCAGTAAGAACTGAATAAATATTTGTTGAGAAATGAATAAAGAAAATCAGTGTTAAGTGACTTCAGTGGCTTACCAATATACTGATTTTGCATAAAACTCAATATTATCGGAAAAATCTCCAATTTCATCTTTGGCAATGCTCTCTAACCAATCTACCACCAGCTAGGAAAGGAAAAAAAAACAAGTATTAACTATAAAATCTGTTAGTATTTTATTTGAAATGGTACTCCTAGCTTTAATTTCAGAAAAATTTTCTGATTCAAAAATACCAAGTAAGAAATTTTCCAACCATTGTTTTTACTTTTTTAAGATATATAAATATTATGGCGAAAGAATGAAATTTTCTACAGGAATAACACTGTTTTTAACAGGCTACTGCTAGAAATACCAGGGCTATTATTTGAAAACAAACAATAAGCTTCTTAATTCCTTTTAATTACAAATAGAAAGATCAAAAAGAAAAAAAATTAAGAAAAAAGTGTTCAGTTAAAAAAACTTCAGTTCTTTTATGTCATTTACCTATTCTCCATGTTTCATAAGAGATATTTAAAAATTCTAGCCATACCTGACTTTGCCGGACGAGTGAATCTCTCTGAAATAATGCTTCCACAACTGTTTTTTCACTGGCATTAGGAGCCTATTAAAAAAAATCATTTAAAGGAAGGAAAGAAAGAAAAGAAGATGCTCTAAGATTACTTCAACAGAAAGGTAAAAGCAAATCTGATATAAGTATATTTCATCACCCATAAACATGTTGCACACAGCAGATCTGTATATTCATTTCTGAAAAGTTTTTATAAATAAACTTCAATCTGCTAGATCAATTTGCAGCTGCTCTCACTTGATATTTTAATTCTCTGTATACGGAGTTTTAAAATTCTATCTCCCCAGAGATTTGTTTTAAGAAAAAATAAAACACAAAACAAAGGGAAACAAACAAAAAAATCATAATAAAGGGCTGGATGTGGTCATGTGACATATTAGGAGATTAACATTTAGGGGCCGGCTGGGAGGCGCAGCGGTTAAGTGTGCACGTTCCCCTTCTTGGCGGTCCGGGGGTTCGCCAGTTCGGATCCTGGGTGCAGACATGGCACCACTTGGCAAGCCATGCTGTGGTAGGCGTCCCACATATAAAAAAAGTAGAGGAAGATGGGCACGGATGTTAGCTCAGGGCCAGGATTCCTCAGCAAAAAGAGGAGGATTGGCAGTAGATGTTAGCTTACGGCTAATCTTCGAAAAAAAAAAAAAAAGAAAGAAAGAAGAAAAGAAAATTAACATATAAAAACTTTAAAATCTTTTCATTCTACACAGCAGTTCACAGGTGATAAAACTGAAGAACAATCCAAGGCTCTCATGATTGACTTTAAAGACAACTTGACAAAACATTAGCGAGTAATATCCAGCAGTGTGTTGAAAGGGGAATGTTTGGTGAACAGATCTATTAAATTAGCCCATCTCATTCACGGTTCAAGGAGAAAAGCCACAAGAGCATTCGGACAGGGGTCAAAATGTCACTTGATAAAACTATCTTCATAAATTAGAAACAGAAGAACACTTTGCTAATAATACACTACCTAGTCGAAGCCTATAGCACATAATATACTTAGGTGTAAAGAGACACTCCTTTTAAAACCCAGAGGGTGAAAGGAATAAGAATTCCTGCAATTATTCAACTTGACTTCAAAAGTTCTAGCTAAGACATAAGGAAAAGAACTGAGTAGTACTAAGTATGGAAAAAGAGTCAAACTCATCACTATTTGTAGATAACAGGACTGCCTACCTAGAAAACCAGACAGTCAATGGAAAACTGTTAAAACTAGTAAGTAACTTGAATAAATAGCCAAATATAAGAAAACCAATCTTCCTAGATGTGCATGTCTCTTGGCTGGAATGAAATAAGTAACTGTAGAATAAACAAGGATTGAAAAGATATTAAAAAATATTTGAGGTGAAAAAGCAGATTAACAGATGTGTAGCTGAAATAATTTATATTTATTTTCTCCTGTTTTGACTATTTATAGTTGCTTCAAACATGAATTACTTTGGTAATCAGAAAATAAAAAATGAAAAAATAATTATAAAATAAAAAGTAATTAAACCCCAAAAGAGCATCTAGTCTTTATGGCTTTAAAGGCGTATTTCTACCAAGGCTTCAAAGAACATGTAATTCCGATATTCTTCAAACAGAGCACAAAACAATGATGAAAGATTTATGAACTTGTTCTGGAGAGCAGCACAATTCTAGACGCTAAAACTGGATGAGGATGTTAACACACAAAAAAAGTATATATATTTGGGAAAGTTCTAAATAAAATATTAGTTAATAAAATGTAGTAGTATATTTAGGAATATATAGTTTATCCTATTTGAGGATAATTCAACATTAGGAAAACTATCAATGTAAACCATTAAATTAATAAATTAAAGCAGATATCTATAGAAGCTAAAAAAAATTTGACTGCATTCAATACCCATCCAAACTCTTAGCTCCTTATGAGAAAAAATCCTCAATCTGCAGAAAAACAAAAGCATTCTTATCAAAAGTCAGGAAGAAGAAAAGAATGCCTGCTATTACTGCTATAATTGTACGGGCACTCCTAGGCAATGGAATAGGCAAGTAAAAGAAATAAGAGATCAGAAAGGATTAAGGGAAACTCACTATTTGTAGATGATTACTGCCAACACAGAAAACCCAGTCAAATCAAATTAAAAACTTACTGGAGCTAATAAAAGAGTTTCAAAAGTGGCCAAATATGAGCTTTACGAATCAATCATTAACCTTCTATTTGACAGTAATAATGAATTAAAAAATGTAATTGAAAAGAGTACCCATTCACAATAGGATTTACATAGACTTTTATAAAGAGCACAAATCTATATAAACTATAAAAGATCTAAATAAATGGAGAAATATGCCATGATCATAAATAGGAAAATTCAACATGGTAAAGACGTCATTTCTCCCCTAATTTATAAATTCAGTATTACTTTAATAAATATTCCAACAGAATTAAAAAAAAAAATTGAAATTGTAAACTTCATCTGGGAAAAAAAGTGTGCAAACATGTTTTTTAAGTGAGATGGAGACTTACCCTATGAATATTAAAACTGAGCCAGAGTGACTCAGTTGTGTTGTACTGGCTTTCAAATGCATCACTCAGTAAAACAGAAAAGACCCGCGTATAAATACGATACATACATTTGCTTGATAAATGGTTTTGGGGTAAATGAATATCCACATGAAGAGAGTTAAATCTCTGGCTTCCTTCATACACAAACTTACTCCAGAGGAGAAAGAGCTTATTATATAAAAAATAAGATTGAGGGGGCTGGCCCCGTGGCCGAGTGGTTAAGTTCGCGCGCTCCGCTGCAGGCGGCCCAGTGTTTCGTTGGTTCGAATCCTGGGCGCGGACATGGCACTGCTCATCAGACCACGCTGAGGCAGCGTCCCACATGCCACAACTAGAAGGACCCACAACGAAGAATATACAACTATGTACGGGGGGCTTTGGGGAGAAAAAGGAAAAAATAAAATCTTAAAAAAAAAATAAGATTGAGGAGAAAACATTGGAGAATATTTTTAAATAGGTAGGAAAGGCCTTCCTTAACAAGACACAGAATAGTGAATGATAAAGGAAAATATGGCAGGTGTGATCAGTGAAACATGGAAATGTCTACTTGACAGAGACCCCTTAAACATAGTTGAAAGGCAAGTGACAAAAGGGAGAAGACTATCCTTAACACGTACGAGGAAAGAATTAACAAGAAAATAATTAACAGGAAAACGAGAAGAGGAAAGGAATACAGAATTCATATCATGTAAATGCTTAAGAACAAAAACACTCCACCTCACTAATGATCAATGACACGCATATTAAAATGGGGTGCCTTCCTCCAACTGGCCAAGTCACAGGACTGCCATCAGAGTGAACCTCTCCACACCCTGTGAGAGTGTAAACTGGCACATTCCACTAGGAAGGCAATATGATAATCTCTACCAAACTCTGACCCAACAAATTTCACTTCCAGAAATACAGAAAATACTCAGATAAGTAGGTAAGCATGAAGCAGAACGTTCACTGCATTATGGGTTGCTATAGCAAACATACTGGAAACAACACAAATACGTCCAGCACAGAATATCTGAAAAAATTACAGTACATTTATACTCTGGCATACTATGAAAAAATAAGAGAAACATGAATTGACATGAAAAAACACTAAGAAATGTTGATGAATTAAAAAAGAAACTTGGAGCCAGCCCAGTGGCACAGCAGTTAAGTTCACGTGCTTTGCTTTGGTGGCCCAGGGTACACCGGCTCAGGTCCTGGGCATGGACCTATGCACTGCTCATCAAGTCATGATGTGGCAGGTGTCTGACATATAAAGGGGAGGAAGATGGGCATGTTAGCTCAGGGACAATCTTCCTCAGCAAAAAGAGGAGGATTGGCAGTGGATGTTAGCTAAGGGCTAACCTTCCACCAAAAAAAAAAAAAAAAAAAGAAAGAAAAAGAAAACCAACAAAAAACGAAACTCTCAGGGACAGCCCAGTGGCATAGAAGTTAAGTTCATGCACTCTGCTTCAGTGGCCCGGGGTTCATGGATTTGGATTTCAGGCGTGGACCTACATACTGATCATCAATCCATACTGTGGTGGCATCCCACATACAAAATAGAGGAAGACTGGCACAGATGTTAGCCCTTGGACAATCTTCCTTACCAAAAAAAAAAAAAAAGAAAGAAAGAAAGAAACTCTCAGTATAATGTATCAATGAAATCATACTATATGTTAAATTAAAAAAAAAAAACCTGTGTATAGAGCCAGGGAGACCAGACGAAAGCTATGGCCACAACCCTGCAAAAAATGACAAAGGCTTCGGCTGAAGTGGTGGCAACAGAAACAGAGATGAGTGGTCAGAGTTGGGACAGAAGAGACAGCACCAACAAGACCTGATGGGTTAAATTGGGGGCCGTGGCAGAGGCCAGGGTCTAGACCCATGCTGCCCAAGCGCAGTGCACAGAGCGGCAGCAGCACCACCTGGGAGCGTGTGAAAAATGCAGACTCCCAGGCCCCACCAGACCTGCCGAATCAGAATCCACCGATTAAGAAGACCTCTGGGTGGCGCATGTGCACAGTACAGTCTGAGAAGTGCTGGTTTAGAGACCGTTCGGGTTCCTTGGAAAGCTGGCTATGGTGCCATCCACTGAAAGGCAAAATTGCGTTTGGCTTTGGCAGGTTAGAGTTATGATGCCTGAACGTCATTTTGCTTATACATAAAAAACAAGAATAAACATAAGGTGCTGGCCCCTGAAGGCGGGCAAAGTAGCTGAGGTCCCTTGAGTCTACTGGGGGGAAGAAAAGAAAAATACGGGACAACATTTACAGAATGAGACAGAGCTGGGGACCCACTCCTTTCAGGCTCTACCTCCTCTCTGCTTGGGGTCTCCAGGAGAGAGAAACACATCTCAGCACTGCCGAGGAGTCTGCACAACTTGACTAACACCCTGGCTGGGAACCAAGTCAATGAATCCTGCTGCACTCAACCCAGATGGCATAAAACATAAGCCCTCAGGCTTCTGCTGAACTGCCTGAGGGACAACCCCCTGAAATCTCCCAGAAGTTCCATGTCTGATTTAGAGGACGGCAAGGCACACCCCTCGTGGTCTTCGAGGGCCTGCTGTCTGAAGGAAGGGCTCCAGAGCACCATGGTTATCCTTCCATGGTTTAACTAAGCATTTCAGTGACATTCTCATCACCATCTTTATAAAAAATAAAAACCACCAAACTGCGTACATGTGTCTGTATATACAAAGATGCGCAGAAAAATGTCTGGTAGGATACATACCAAATTGTTAGACTGAACAGTAAGAGGAATAAATGAGGAATTTCACCTTTTACTCTATAATTTAAATCCATACTCAATTATTATATCTTTTATTTACTTATAAAATTTTAAAAATGAAGAAACTCAAGATGGAGGGTCAAAAATCAAATTCTACTACTAAAAACATTTTAATTTTTAAGCATTTATGAAAGAAAAAATTAATATAAAACTTACAGTAACTGCAAACATATTTTCTTCTTCTAATACAGACTGTATTCTGTCTCTGGGGAAAAATAAAATGAAAAGCCTTATTTCACATGAATATATGAAATCACCTTTTACGCCATGTACATGCACAAACCTGCATTCTCTCCAATGTAAACAAATGAGTTTCCAATTGCCTTACCCATCATGCTTTAAAAACAAGATCACAGACTAAATGCTTTTTGAATCTGATATTGACACCTGAACAAAACTGGTATTTACTAAAAATACACAATGCAGTCTTTAACAGCTACCTGCTAATACAAACATCTTTTTAACGGAATATCTTCACATGGCAAAAATAAAATGATAATATGATTTTCTTTCAAGATTTTCTCATTAGAATGAGAAGGCAACGGAATGAGAGCCAAAACCACTGAGCATCTGAGAAAAGGAAAATTTGGTTAATTTCTTTCAAACTTTCACATTACATAAAATCTATCAGTTCTTTTTCTCATCTATCCTCTCCTAAGTATTGCAGTGTTTTTAGCACTTTCCTTAAATCTTTCTAAGTATCCAATTCGGGGGAGTTACCAGCTTTATGACCTAATATTCCTCTCTTCCTCCTAACTCACTCCTGACAACTAAGGCATTAGAAACGATACGCCTCAAAAACAGAAAAACCTATTTCCAAACACATGCTACACTAACTTTTAAGTTAATCTGCCTATTGGTTTGTTAACTTGTGTCACAACATTTCAGTTATGAGTCCTACACAACGTTACCTATACAGAGAGGCCAACAGCCTCCACGTGACCATCTCCTGTTGAAGAAGCCACAGCATACTGGCTGTTTTTGAAAACTTCTGCAGTCCAGGTGTTGCTCGGCTCACTATTTTACTGAGTATATTCACCTGGATTAAAATACAAAGGGAAGGAGGTTTTCTATAATTCTAAGTCACAACTTTGTATTCTTCAAGTACACAGTGCTAAAACTAACAATATATTTATATATACATACATATTTATATTATCAATTTTTCCTATCCATTGTCTTTTTTAATTGCATGTGATATACATTCCCACTAGAAACAGCCTTAATTTGAAGTAAGGTGTGTTCATGTGAGTACATATGTAAAGAAATTTAATATACCCTAGCTTTCAGATTCAACGATAACAGCCATGGGCACATTCTTTCCTCCCTGTAACCAGGAGATAAGCTGAATCTAACCTATACCTTACAAAATCATAACCCAAACCAACAGAGTAGCAATGAAAATTAAAAATAAGATATCTTCAAATTATGTCTGGGAAAAGTATAACATACAACAAATCAAGAAAAATATTTTCCTAAGATTGGTATCAAAACATTGTCATTTCTAACCAAAACAGAACCAACGTCCCTTCCCGTCTCGTTCTAAAACAGCAGCTGTTCACCTTTTTGAGACTCAGGAACGTGTGAAAATCTAATGAAAGGTATGGACCTCCTCCCCGGAAACACATGCACAACTGTTTATCAGGAGGTTTAAGAGCCCAGGGTAAAGAAAACCTTTCTCAAAGGTTATGAAAGCACCTCCTTATCTTATCAAGGGGAATTCAGAGACGGAGTCGTTCTCATTCAGAACATGAAGAACCCCCACCACAGGTTTCCCCACCCTTTAAAAAGCCCTCACAAAGCAGCGTTACTTCTGTCTTCTCAGGAGTAGTTAGTAGGCAATCTGGCCTTCCCACTCACTTATTGAATCCTCCACCGGAATCCTGATTGCCATTGCCTGTGTTATTTAGGGAAGCTACTGCTTTTATAATGGAACAATTCAGAGATTGATTACTGAAACAGTATTAAACGCTCAAAAAATGTTGGCTATTATTATTATTTCAATTATTCTTGAATACAATAATTTCTTTTTCCTTTTCTTTTTTTCTTGAGAAAGATTAGCCCTGAGCTAACACCTGTGCCTATCTTCCTCTACTTTATATGTGGGACACCTGCCACAGCATGGCTTGACACACGGTGCATAGGTCTACACCCGGGATCCAAACCAGGGAACCCTGGGCCACTCAAATGGAATGTGCAAACTTTAACACCTCTGCACCACTTGGCCGGCCCTTGAATACAATAATTCTTGAAGCCCTTTCTCTCTTTTTTTAAACAGACAATTTTAAAGAGCAGTTTTAGGTTCACAGGAAAACTGAGCTAATATCCATTGTCACTCTTCCTCTATTTTGTATGTAGGATGCTGCTGCAGCACGGCTTGATGAGCAGTGTGTAGGTCTGAGCCGGGGACCCCAACCTGCATACTCTGGGCTGCCGAAGCAGAGTGTGCAAACTTTACTATGCCACCGGGCCAGCCCCTGGATTTTCCCCCCATTTTTTTTTGAGGAAGACTGGCCCTGAGCTGACATCTGTGCCCACCTTCCTCTATTTTGTATGTGGGATGCACCACAGCATGGCGTGATGAGCGGTGCTAGGTCTGCGCCTGGGATCTGAACCAGCGAACCCCAGGCTGCGACAGTGGAGAGCATGAACTTCACCACTGTGTCACTGGGCCAGCCCCTGGCTTTTCCTTTTTTAAAGCAGCAGAATCCTTTTGTCCCCAAAAGAAATCTTACACAGACCCTCAATATGTAAAAAGCAGAGCTGCTCTGGCTGACCTCCCAACCATGCCCCTATTTGACCACACCCCTAAGACATCTTCCTTAAATACAAATGGAAATTCACAGGTTGATGCTGTTCCAAAAAGAACTAAGAGTATCTATTTGACCAACAATGGATTGAAATTAACTTACCTGACTACTACAAATGTTTTCATACTCTTCTACAAGGTCAAAAACTGTGGTTGAAGAGTGCTTCAAAAAAGACTGCAGGAAATCAGAAAACATGCTCATGGATGCTAGAACACATTAACAAGAAAAAAAACAAAGTGATATATTTCTCAGTAATTCTGTTTGTTTGAAACCTTAAAAACATAGCTACAAATCCTTTTTTTACTGCTGTATTTAAAAAAAATTATAATTGTGGTAAATACATATAACAAAATTTACCATCCTAACCATTTTTAAGTGTATGGCTCAGTGGCATTACGTATATCCACACTGTTGTGCTACCATCATCACCATCCAACCACAGAGCTCTTGTAATCATGCAAAACTAAACTCAGGCTGGCCAGAGCAGTCCTGAGAAAGAGGAGCAGAGCAGGAGGCCTCACACTGCCTGACCGTGAACGCTACTACAAAGCTCAGTAATCAAAACAGTACGGTTCTGGAATAAAATGAGACCAATGGAACAGAACTGAGAGCCCAGAAATAAACTCCCACATATATGGGCAACTAATATTTGACAAGGGAGCCAAGAAAACTCAGTGGGGAAAGGACAGTCTCTTCAATAAATGGCGCTGGGAAAACTGGATAACCCCCTGCAGAAAAATGAAATTGGACCCCTATCTTATACCACTCATAAAAATGAACTCACAATGGTTTAAAGACTTAAACATAAGACCTGAAACCATGAAAATCCTAAAAAAAAAGCTCCTTGACATTGGTCTTGGTAACAGTTTTTTGGACATGACACCAAAAGCATAAACACCTGCTGAAGCAAAAATCATCAAGTGGGACTACGTCAAACTAAAAGCTCTACACAGCAAAAGAAACCATCAACAAAACGAAAATGCAGCCTACGGAATGGGAGAAGACATCTGCAAATAACATCTGATAAGGTGTTAATTTTCCAAATACATAAAGAACTCATACAACTCAGTAACAAAAAAACCAAACTATCCAATTAAAAAATGGGCAGAGAAACTGAATAGGCATTTCTCCAAAGAAGACATACAGATGGCCAACAGGTACATGAAAGGTGCTCAACGTCACTAACCATCAGGGAAACGCAAATCAACCCACCAGGAGCTATTGCCTCACACCTGTTAGCACAGCTATCATCAAAAAGACAAGAAAAACGAGTGTTGCCGAGGATCAGGAGAAAAGGGAACCACCGAGGGCTGCTGGTGGCAACGTGAATCGTTTTGCCACTATGGAAAACAATATGGAAGCTCCTCAAAAAATAAAAAATAGAACTACCATATGAGGCAATCTGCTTCTGGGTACACAGGCACACCTTGTTTTATGGCACATCACTTTATAGCATTTCGTAGATACTGAGGTTTTTTTTTTTTTACAAGTTGAAGGTTTGTGGCAGCCCTGTGTCAAGCAAGCCCATCGGTGCCATTTTTCCAACAGCATTTGCTCACTTCATGTCTCTGTGTCACATTTTGGTAATTCTCACAATATTTCAAACTTTTTCATTATTACTATATTTGTTATGGTGGTTTGTGATCAGTGATCTTTGATGTTACTACTGGAATTGTCTGCGGGTGCCATGAACCATGCCTATATAAGACGGTGAACTTAACAGATAAACGTTTTGTCTGTTCTTACTGCTCCACCGACCAGCTGTTCCCAGTCTCACTCCCTCTCCTCGGGCATCCCTATTCCCTGAGACCCAACAGTAGTGAAATTAGGCCAACTAATAACCTTACAATGGCCACTAAGTGTTCAAGTGATAGAAGAGTCACGTCTCTCACTTTAAATCAAAAGCCAGAAATCATTAAGCTTAGTGAGCAAGGCACGTAGAAAGCCAAGGGAGGCCAAAAATCTAGGCCTCTTGTGCTAAACCGTTAGCTAATTTGTGAATGCAAAGGAAAAGTTCTTGAAGGAAATTAAAAGTGCTACTCCAGTGAACACATGAAAGACAAGAAAATGAACCAGCCTCATTGTTGATATGGAGAAGGTTTAGTGGTCTGGATAGAAGATCAAATCAGCCACAGCACTCTCTTAAGCCGAAGCCTAATCCAGAGCAAGGCCCTAACTCTCTTCAATTCTGTGAAGGCTGAGAGAGGAGGAAGCTGCAGAAGCAAAGTCTGAAACTAGCAGAGGGTGGTTCATGAGGTTTAAGGAAAGAAGCCATCTCCATAACGTGAAAGTGCAGGTGAAGCAGCAAGTGATCCAGAAGATCCAGCCAAGATGATGAATGAATAATTAATGAGTAATGAATGAAGCTCGCTACACTAAACAACAGATTTTCAACGTAGACCAAACAACTTTATTTTGGCAGATGCCACCTGAGACTTTCATAGTTAGAGAGAAGTCAATGCCTGTTCTATCTCAGGGAATAGGGATGTGGGAGGTGGGATGTCACCACAGTGTGGCTTGACGAGCAGTGCTAGGTCTGTGCCCAGGATCCGAACCTGCGAACCCCGGGCCACCAAAGTGGAGCAGATGAACTCAACCACTACACCACCAGGCCAGCTCCATTTGCTCATTATTTAATTGGGCTGTTTTTTGTTGTTGTTGGGTTGTAAGAGTTCTTCCTACATTCTGGATATTACCCTCTTATCAGATATATGATTTGCAGATATATTCTCCCATCCTGTGAGTTGCCTTTTCACTCTACTGATTGTATGTTTTGATGCACAGTTTTAAATTTGATGTAGTCCAATTTATCTTTTTTTTTCTTTTGTTATCTACAAGTCTTTTAAGATCCCAAAGATGTATTAGTTATTAGTCTGTCATCAATTACTACAAAAATGTGAACCAAATTTTAAAACATCAGAATTATATTTTAAGCACATTGTAACAAAGTAGCTGAGAAAGTTATGATACTAAAATGACATGTTCTACTCAGGAAAAATACATATACTCTACTGTAACACTGTATAATATTTAAGGTCTCACCTATTGTTCATACTACAAATGAAATTCTTATATTTTATAGGTTAAGCACAAAGTATTTTTGAGACTCAAAATTTGAGTACTTATTCCTGGCAGATACTACAAGGAAGTAGCGGTTACCACAGTGTTAAGAGAAGGGCTCTGCAATCAAACGGCTTAGTTTCTAATCTTGGGGCCATCACTTCCTAGCCAGGTGAGCTTAAGTAGGTTACTTAACCTCTTCGAGCAGAGGTTTCTTTCCCCCTAAAATGAGAATAGTTATTCTAACTATTTAATGGACCATTACATGAGTTAATGTTCAGACAGTGGTATGGACTAGCACCCATACACATATATGGTATGCTTATGACGATGGTAAAATGAAGAACCTATGTAATGTGTAGGTAAAGAGACAGTAAAAATAAATGCTTTTTCCCAAAAGGGAATAGTAATACCCAGCCTAAAACTAGAAAGGTCACACTATTTGAAAATATAGCATTAGCATCCAGGCCAAAACAAAACATGTCAATGTTAGATAAAAACTAAACCTAAACAAAAAGAGCAGCCTTTCAAGAGCACGAACAAGAAAAGAATAAAAATGTTAGAGACTTGTCTAATAACCTAACGGGCTGCTATTTACACTGGAAGAGAAAGTGGCAAGATGCTGCTCCAGCCGAGAACTAAGGTGAGGTCCTCAACCTCCCAGAGCTATCACCATAACCAAAGAGCTTAATGAACATACTTTATAGTCACGTTCAGGAGCAGAAGGAGACAGTCTCCTTGAACCTAGTAAAGCGACAAGCCACTGTGTTACAAACAAAGCTCAGAGCCACTGACCAGCTTCTCCAGGATCATCCTCACGCAACATAACAGCACTGAGAGTTACATCCTCAGTTACATTGTGGGGCTCTGCGTTTGTGAAGAGCCCAGGACGGTGTGATGAAAACGCAGCAGCCCAATTACTGTCATCCAGATTAGTTACCTTAAGGACAAAAAAAGACACAGAAAAGTAATGGAGTCATTGCCATTGAGTGAATAAAGACTTCAGCACAGCTAAATTTTTTAAAACCTTCTGTATGTGTTTTTCATTTTTAGAAGATAGACACAAGGGTTATTTCGTTAAGGAAATTATGGCTCTTTTGATTGTTTTCTTTTGTGCTACTTCATACTTAAAAAAAACCGGGGCTGGCCCTGTGGCCTAGTGGTTAAGTTCACGTGCTCTGCTTCGGTGGCCCAGGGTTTCACTGGTTCAGATCCTGGGCGCAGGCCTAGCACCGCTCATCAGGCCATGCTGAGGCGGTGTCTCACATAGCACAACCAGAAGGACCTACAACTAGAATACACAACTATGTACTGGGAGGCATTGGGGAGAAGAAGAAAAAAAGAAGATTGGCAACAGATGTTAGCTCAGGTGCCAATCTTTAACAAAAATAAAAAAATCTAAATCTAAAAAACCGTGAAGTTTGTTTCCACTGACCTCTATCTAGAGTCTTTAAAAAAAAACCAACAAGGACTGCACTGCGTAATATTTAAGCTGACATCAACAGGCAGAATAAGAAGTCCCAGTGCTCTAAGTGCACATCTGTTTTTCACTTTTGGGACAGGAGAAACTGTATAGGAGAAATGACCTATTTTCTTCAACAAATAAATGGTAACAAAAAAAGGACGAGGGAGGAACTCACAGATTAAAACACGTGAGACACATCAAGCAAATGCAATGTGTTGACCTTGTTTGGATCCTGATTTGAAAAAACCAACTCAGAAAAATTTGACACAACTGGGGAAATGTGAACACTTAATGAAATATATAGCACAGTGAAAAAAATATATATACATATATAAAATGGATACTTGAAATGATAAAGGAATTACTCTGTGTGTATGTGCGCACGCGTGCATGTAGGGTTAGATGTGACAACAGTATTGTGCTTATGTTAAAGAAAACATCCTCATGTCTCACAGATACGTGCTGAAGGACTTGTGGATACAACAGTATGGAATCTGGGTGTCGTAAAGTAACGTGGGCAAATGCCTGGGGTGTAGAAGAAACAAGATCAGCCATATCCTGACAACTGTTGAAACTGGGCAGTGAGCACGTGGGGGCTTACTCCACTATTCTATTTTTGGACATGTTTTAAAATATGCATAATAAAGTTTTTTATAATTCACCTTTATTTAAAATCCCAGTATGAGCAGCAATAAAAATGGACCTTTAAATCAGTCTCCTCAAGGAAAAGTGCTCAAGATGGGTGCTGGAACCCTATCTATTCGTGAGGCAGTAACTACAGGCTCAGAGCTTAGCTTCAGCTCCTGAAGCCTAATAGTTCACTTCCTTCCGGGTGCTGATTGTCATTAGTATAAGGATCAAACTGAAAATCTTACACAGCAATGCTATTCTGCATTCAGAAAAATATTTTGGTCCACAATCAAATCTGTGCAGGTAGACGTATGGTAAAATTAACGTAGCAAATGACCTTACTTCCTTCAGGGCAACCTAGATATCCAAGATCACCTCTCACAGCCAATATTAAAACTGGCAAAACAAACTGAGAAAATACCTCTGACTACAAAGTAATTTCTACACATTTTACAGTAATCAATACACTTTTACTCTAACCTGGCCTTCAAGTGAGTAACAGTTTTACTATTAATCTTGCAGTTGTAAAGCAGTAAAAAATAAGTCATCTTCTTTTGCTTAAACCCAGAGGCAGTCAATTCACTCATGTTTTTAAGTAGAACAAGATAAACATTACCAACATAAACCAGTTTCATAAGCAGAGTAAAAGTGTTCAATGACTAATCATTGTTGGATAATAACACTAAAAATTCACAACTGTAATAAATATTTTCAAGATCTATTTAACCTTCTAAGACAAAGAGAGGTTTAACCTCTCCATTCTCCAGAAAACATCTAATTTAGACAACTTCAAGTGCATGTAAAAATCTCTGTGCCTTTTTAATAAGCATGGAGCCAAATACAGAAGCATCGTTTTTACTGTTTTGGGAACTAAAGGTGCTATACCACTCTACCACTCCAACAAAACTCTGCTGTTTCCTTCTTCTCAGTTAGCGTCAATCCTTTCTTTTCCTACAGGGTATTTTAAACAGCGGGGTCGAGTCATTCTGCATCACAGTTTATATGGCCTTTCTTCCGCTATTTTAAATACAGTACCATCTTGATTCCTAAAGAATGTCTCACCTAATTCCCCCACATTTTCTCTTTTCTTTCCTTTAACGCGTTTGTCTCTCTTCCTTATGATATTGTTCATTGATTACTCTTGGCTTCCAACTATTTTATGCTTCAAAATAGGGCTCAGCTGTTATAGCCATCAGCAACCAATCAGAATTTATTTGATCAGCAAACTGTCAAGTTAACACACTTTATCTGCAGCTAAATCTTGCTTGTGTCACAGCTTCCTCCTGTGACATGAGATGCTTAGGGGTTTCTGTTTTCTGAAAGTCTGACCGAGAAATTATTTCAAGCCACATAAACTAGTTAGTTTTATGATGAATATGACTTCAAGTCTCATTAAAGGCTTTTAAGCTAAATATCATACTTTTATAAAAAGGGAGAAAACTTCAGCCCCATTTTTCTACGTACCACAGACAGATTTCCCAAGAACCCTGAAGACTGTGTAAGCCGGGGAGACCTCCCTCCAGTTCCAAGAATGCACGACACATCTGGCTGCCCCAGCAAGCTCCGGTTTGGTGGCGTAACTACAAACAAGAGGTTAATAAAGAGAATCCTGAACAGCACAAGCACTCATCATGAAAACAAAGCAAGCAAACAAACAACAATGAACAAGTAATTTTCAGTTTTCAATTATTTAGAGTCTAACCAAACAAATACTTTATTGTTAACATTTCCATGATATGAAGATTTAACTTATTTTTCTAAATCTGAGCTTTTGGTACTACTGAGCCCACCAGGAAAAATTTTACTGCAAATAGAGATGCTTTTGTTAGAATATAACTGAGCAGGGGCCAGCCCCGTGGCTGAGTAGTTAAGTTCGTGCACTCCACTTCGGCGGCCCAGGGTTTCACCAGTTCGAATCCTGGCCGCGAACGTGGCACCATTCATCAGGCCATGCTGAGGCAGCATCCCACATGCCACAACTAGAAGGACCCACAACTAAAAATACACAACTATGTACTGGGGGGCTTTGGGGAGAAAAAGGAAAACTAAAATCTTTAAAAAAAAAAAAAAAAGAATATAACTGAGCATTAAAAAAAAAAAGGGACATTAATGAGTCAATGGATTCTTCACATTCTAATTTTATAAGGCACACCAAGGAGGCAGTATAGTGTGGACAGCATGGACTTTGGAGTAAGCGGATCACTGTTTGAACGTTGGTTCTGTTACTTACATACTTACTTAGCTACGTTATCTGCATTAATTAACTTCTCTAAGTCAAACTTTCGGTTTTGGCAAAATAGAGATAATACCTTTGTCACAGTTATTGTATATTTATATAAGTATGATGCTACACATGGTAAGAGTTCAATAAATACTAACTGCAATTAATATTATTTGTTCCTAATCATTGACATCACAACTAAAATATTATATTACGTGTATTGTAACTACTAGCTGCTATTATTATTCTTATTAAATGCTTTAAAACCAAAAAATCTTACAGGGTGGTCGAAATGAGCTGGGAGTTCGAGGGATCACCTGGTTTCTTGGTGTAGTATTGGCAAAAACTTCATCTTGGGATGCTCGAACTGGAGGAAGAGTTAAGAAAAGTTTTCCTTGGAGAAAAGACATCATTCAAATTAGACTAACCATATTTACATGACACAAAATATGTGAATACATTTTTCAAGAACAAGGTATTTTATGGCTACCGTTTTCTCTACACAAAGAATAAATAATTCCCTCTACAATTTAAATTCTCAGCTATCAGTCGTAAGATTACTACACAGTGAACTAAGAGTTCTTAGCCAGATTTCAAATAAAAAAAGGCTATCTAATCTCAGAAGAAACTAACCACAATATGATAGTTAGCAGTAAAATGAAACATCCTTATTTTCAGGGAAACATAAATCTTAATCTCACTGAATTCCAGCGTTATATTTACCAACTAACACATCTGGAGAGTTAAAAAAACTAATTTCCATAGCATTTTATTATTATAGCTAGTATTTAATACCTCTCATAAAAAGAAAATCTATAATCCTGATTCCAAACATGTTGCAGTTTTTTTACAATGATGCTTAAAATGCAAAGGATACTTAAAACTCTCTTTTGAGCACTCTGTTTCCGTGCAGTCCGTGTCACCTCTGCCTCTCGGATCACAGGGGATGACATCTCTCCAAAGCCACTCCTAAGATAGCATAAGCAAGCTCATGTGAATGAAATAAGAATGTAGCATTTGCAAATAACTTTATCATCATGACTGGAGCAAAGAACCCTGAGTCAGTCAAGGTGTAGATCATCCCAGCAGCCAAGCCTGTGATCTTTTTGTTGATAATGCCCTTCTGGCTCCAAATCCTGCTTATCCCTCAAAGTCCTGCTCAAATTTTACCTGCACAAAGACTTCTTTGACTTTCTAGCACTCGCTATGTTATTTTATCCTATGGAATTAATTCCACACTTGGAATCTACACTATAACACTGTTTTAGATAATTGCCTCATGAAGGTCAATCTTTCCTCTGCTGGATTGAGGAGTTCCCTAAAATTACAAGAACTCTCTCTTAAAGGGATCTCCACTAGTCTCCAAAAAACTTCAAACCATGGGTACCATGAAAAAATCTGTTGTTTGACCTGGTGAGATGGGAGGCTAAGTAAAAGAGAATTCTAATAAACTGGAGAGAAATGATCCTTCAAGTTACGTCTCCCCAGAGTACACTAAGGGGTCCTCTTGTCTCAGCACTACTGTAGTCATGATGCTTCAGATCTCCCATCATTCTCAGCCCAAGGTCTAGAAAACAAAACGTGTGAATTAAGAGGCCTGTTTCTTGTTTGTTTGCTAAGGAAGATTCGCCCCGAGCTAACATCTGTGCCAACCTTCCTCTATTTTGTATGTGGGTTGCACCACAGCAGGGCTTGAGAGTGGTGTAGGTCCACCCCCAGGAGCTGGACTCGGGCTGTCCAAGCAAAGCACGCTGAACTCAACCACTAGGCCACAACCAGCCCAAGAGACCTGTATTTTCAGACAAGAATCCGATATGCTTTTCCTCCATTTAAAACCTTCAGCTGGCCATCTCTGGCCTGCAGAATCAAGTCCACGGTTTTTAGATCTGAGCCCAGCTTTTCAGTTCAGCCATATACTCAGCCAAGAACATCACCCTCATATAAACATACCCTGCACGTGGCCATTCAGCGACACAAAGCACGCAGGTTCAGGGCCTTACCCCTTCATACACGTCGTCCCTTTCACGGAGGCCAACCCCCGCCCCCTTGCCCCACTCCTCAACAGCGCCTGCCGTCTGCACGCACAGAGGCAGGCGGCAACGCGGTTCTTCTGTCTGTCAGCTTCCTAACTTTGCCCAAGTTCCTTAACCTCTGTCAGCCCCAGTGTTACCCTATGAGAAAAGGATCACAGTACCTAGGCTCAGAGGGCCGTTACGAAGACTAAATCAGCTCATTACATGTTTAAAGCGTTTAAGGCACTCGATGTCGGCCATTATTATCATTCGAAGACCAGCTAGGAAGTCAGCTCCTCTGGGAGGCCTTCCCGGTACCTCCCGGGACGGGGAGACCGAGCCGCCCCTCCTGCCTTTCCCCCAGGAGCAGCAGGAAACGCTCTCGCTTGGCACTGCGCAGTGGTCTCCTCCACCACGTTAAGAACTCGAGTAACTCATGTCCGTCGCCGGCGGCCAGCGCAGGGCCGGGGCCACAGACAACTCGACTCAGCCGGGACCTGCGCTCAGCAAGTCTGGGCCGAGGTCCCCAGTAGTCGCTGACCGGCCGTGACCTCGCCAGGCACTCAGCATCTCCAGAGCCGGGCCACCCCCACACCGCGCCCACCGGAAGCGGGAAGCCCTGCGAGGAGGAGGACCCGGCGGAGCCGCAGTGGAACACGGGCCTCGTCGCCACCCGCGTCCCTCCCCAACCCAAGCTGCAATGTCCCAGGCTGGGAGGAGCCCAGGGCAGCACCCGGCCGACGCCGGCTTCCCCTGCGGCCGGCGATCAGCTATTTCGCCCCACCGACGAGCAGGAGCGACAAGCCTCCGAGCTAAGCCGCCACCACCAGAACTGACCTGTCCATGACCACAGCCTGGCCCACCGAGAACCTCGCAGGCGAGGTCCCAGCTTAGCCACCCCGTTTCAGCCTTCCCGCTCTCCGGAAGTAAACCCTTCGACCCGGAAGCATGTCCTAGCTGAGCCGCCGTAGAGAAAAGGCGGGGGATGAGGGAGGAGGAGACAACTTTTCCATCGAGCGCATGCGCGTGTTCTTTCGCCCGCAGCCGCAGGTCCGGCCCGCCCAGGCGCGAATGCGTGCGGCCGCGTGCTGGCGCCGCGCTGGGCCGATGACGTCCTGACGCACCGCCGCGGCTGCCTGACTGGCATGTGTGGGCGTGGCCCTGGGGCCGGGGTGTCCTATGGGAAACGACGCCGGCCGGCCGTCTCGGAGGACGCGCAGTCACTTCCGGGGGCTCCCTGTGAGGGGCGGGCCCGCAGCGGGGGGCGCTCACTGGTTGGCGCCGCGTCTGTGGCGCGCTTTCCGTGATGGCCGCGTGCCCTGCCCCGGTGGCCTTCCGCTGAAGGAGAAAGGGCTCCCCTTTAGCTAAGGATGCCCGGAAGGAAGGGCTCTGGGGCCGGGGACGGCGCAGCGTCGAGTCCGCGTCAGGGAGCGGCGGTTGGACGGGGCCGGGGTCGCGCTCGCAGGCCGCACGCGGACGCCACGCCGCCACGGACGTCTCCCCGTGCTCCTCGGGCCGCCTCAGGACGGGCTGGAGCGAACTCCGGGCGGCGCCCGTAGGGCGCGTCCGGCTGCGTCGAGCGCCCTGGCGCCTGACAGTCTCTGCGGCTGCTGAAGTTGGGGCTGCTCGAGGCCGGCCCGGCGCCGCGGAGGCTTCGGGAGCGGGCGGAGGCGGGGCGGCCCTCCCCTTTCCCCCCTCACCGCCCTCCCCACGTCACCGCCCTCCCTCAGCTCCTCCCTCACCGCCCTCCCCACCTCACCGCCTTCCCTCACTCCCTCCCCCGCTCCGCGCCTCCCTCTCCCCTTCACCTCCGTCGTTCTCACCTCGTCTCACCACCCCCGTCACCCCCTCCCTCCACCCCAGCCCCACACAGCAGGGCAGCACATGACCTTTCCCCGCTCCCCCGACCTTTTAGTTTGAAAGGTCTCGAGCCCGCAGAAAGGCGGTCGAAATAGCGCGGCGGGCGTCCGGACGCCGCTCACCTGGAACCGCACTTGCCCACCTTGCCCCGCAGCGGCTCCCGTCTCTGTCCTGCCTGCGCCCTGTGACACGGCTCGAGACACCTCGGCCCTTCACCCGAAGTGCTTCAGAAGCGGGTCCCCAGTCAAGGACGAGGCGCCCCCCGCCTGGCGCGGTGCGGTCCACACCCGGGCGTTCACACCCGCAGGGCGCCGCAGCCACGCGCTCCCGTGCCCGGCGTCCCGGGGCGCCCTCCTCTGACGTGGCCCGCGGGCAGGGCGCGCTCGCCGGCCGCCCCCCGCGCTGCTCGCTGGAGAGCACCCCGACTTTGCCTCTGAGTCTCGTGTTCCCGCGAGTTCAGCCCAGCATCTGCGGCGCGGCCCTCGCGGGGACCCGCCCCACGTGCTCGTTTTCGCGGACGCCGGAGGGCCGGGCAGGGTGCTGCGCGGCCCCGGCTCCCTCCTCGGCCCTCGCCTCAGCCAAGCTGCTGTAGACGGTGGTCTTACTGTAAATCCGTGGGTGTGCTGACAGACAGGTAAAGCCGGCATCAGCAGGTGGAGACAGAGTTCCCGTGATGCCGGTAACCACGTCCGACTGCAGTTCCCGGGACGCTCGCAGCGGGAGCCCCGCCGAGTCCCGTTCTCCCACAGAAGCAGAGAGGTACCGTGTAGGCCGCCGCGTTTTGGGGTGCCTCGTGGAGCAGTGCGTAAGGAACACGTGGAGGATACTGCAAGTTTCATAAGCTGCTTCCCCGCGCAGCACGTGCACAGCTTAGCAAAGGTTCACCTGCATCATTCTTGGCTTTGCCCAACGTTTTGAAAGAGTAACACTCCTTTTTGTCTCCACTGACGTTTCCAGTGCAACGGGACGCGGTCTGACCTCAGCCCTCGCTGCGGAGTGACAACCGCTCGACACAAGGTCGCCAACGATCCTTTGTCGGCCAAAGTGTGTTCCTCGTTTCTCCTCTCGGAGCAATGACGCCGTAGCGCGCTCCTCTCTGCCACTCTCCCGGCCCGGGCTGGCGTGACTCTCCCAGCGGCTTCCGCCTCCTGGCTTCTCTGGCTGGTCGCAGCAGGCTCTTGAACTCTGCCCTTCCGTGTTAACGGATCTCCAGCAGTCTGCCCCCTTTCCTCCGACTCTGCACGGTCCTCAGGCTTTAATCTACCGCCTGTGTCCCACCAGGTCCCCGTCTGCAGTTCTGCCCCTGCCTTGCGCCCGTGTTGCAGACTCGCTGCATCCAGTTGCTTACTGGACATCCCCACCCTTGAGGAGGCAGAGTCGCAGACATAACGTGTGCTAAGTCGAGACTTGAGCTCCGCAGGTCTGCCCCTCCCTCGCTTCCCACCAAAAGGCGTCACAGCTACAGCCATGCCGCCTCTCCTGTGCTTTCTGTCTGGCAGGTGGCCGCATCCAGTTGCCCAGGCCAACATCTGGAATTTAATCTCAACAGGACTGACGTTTCCCCAGGGCAGAGGTCTTGATCTGTTTTGCTTGGGGTTGTAGTCCTCTCAGTATTTGTGATCAGTGATTCTCCTCTCATTCCCCACATCTGCTCTGTTACCAAATCTTCAATTTGTCTTCCCATTTCCACTGCTACTTTCTTATTCCTAACTCGTCATCTCTTCACTGTAGCTCCTCCAACTGCGCTTTTTTCCCCATCCTGCTAAGAGAGTGATCTTCCAGAAATGCAAATCTGATCTTGTCACTCACCTTTCAGTTTCCTCCCGATTGCAATTTTAACTCCAAGCTCCTTGGCTTAGCCTTCAGGATCTCATTTGCCTGTCTGGCATCATCTTGCCATTATCTCTAGCTCAAATTCTATATTCCAGCCATATTCCACTACAGTTCCCCAAACATTCGGTGGCCATCTGGCGTATGTTCCTCACTCCTACCAAACGGGCAGAAAGGCAAGAAACCAATGCCTACATCATAGACCGCTATGCAGTCATTAAAAGGATGATTAGAAAGAGTTTGTAAAAATTTGGAAATTTATGTTTTGCTTTAAATGAGGGAAGACGGTTGTCATATTGCATATATCATTACGCTCAGAAACGATGCAAAAATGCATAAAGAGGGGCTGGCCGAGTTGTTAAGTTCGCGCGTTCCACTTCGAGGCCCAGGGTTTCCTTGGTTCGGATCCTGGGTGTGGACGTGGCACCGCTCATCAGGCCACGCTGAGGCTGCGTCCCAAATGCCACAACTAGAAGGACCCACAACTAAAAAAATATACAACTATGTACTGGGGGGATTTGGGGAGAAAAAGCAATTAAAAAGCAAGAAGATTGGCAAGAGTTGTTAGGTGCCAATCTTTAAAAAAAAAAAAAAAATGCCGGCTGGCCCGGTGGTGCAGCGGTTAAATGCACACGTTCTGCTTTGGTGGTCCAGGGTTCGCCAGTTTGGATCCCGGGTGTGGACATGGCACCGCTTGGCAAGCCATACTGTGGTAGGTGTACCACATAGAAAGTAGAGGAAGATGGGCATGGATGTCAGCTCAGGGCCAGTCTTTCTCAGCAACAAGAGGAGGATTGGTAGCAGATGTTAGCTCAGGGCTAATCTTCCTCAAAAAAAAAATGCATAAAGAAATACTGCAGCAGGGGTTGGGGTGATGGTGATAAGCGATGAGTAGGCAGATCACAGCGATTTTTTAGGGCAGTAAAAACACTCTGTATGATACTGTAATGGTGGATACATGTCATATATATTTGTCCAAACTCATAGAATGTACAACACCAAGAGTGAACCCTGTGTAAACTGGAGTTGGGGTGTTTATGTTAATGTTGGTTCACTGATTGTAATGAATATCCCGCTCTGGTGGGGGATGTTGATAATGGGGGAGGCTCTGCATGTGTGGGGATAAGGGATATATGGGAAATCTCTGTACTTTCCTCTCCATTTTGCTGTGAACGTAAAACTGCTCTAAAAAAAAAGGAAGTCTTTTAAAATAAACCTGAATGAAGATCATACCAAGTGTTGATAGTGGTTGCCTTTGGTGAAACTGGATGATTTTGTTATTGTCTAGTTCACTGTGCCTTGTTTTTTTTTAAAGCAATTTCTTTTCATGACATGATCCAGTTGAAATTCAAAGAAATATTTTAATAAATTCATTAAGAACTCCAATGAGTCAGATATGAATCCAGTGAGTTAAGTTAGGGTAGGTGCTTACCTATTTTTTGCCATGTCCAAAAGATAGAAGGATTTCGAAAACAGTCGTAGGATACAATGCAGCTTATATAAAACAAAACGTACTGAGATTTTTAGCAGTTTGTTCAGCTATGAGATGGTGTTGTGTTTTTTAAGTTTCATTTTAATATTTGGGGAGTAGTTTTAGTCTTCTGTCGGTTGTCACACTGTGGCGGCTGCATTCTGCTGTGATGCTGAAAACTCTGCCACCGGGATTTCAAAGACCAGCAGGGTCACCCATGATGGGCCGGTTTCAGTGGAGCTTCCAGGCTGAGACTGGGAAGAAGCACCGGGCCACGTGCTTGTGAAAAAAACTGGCCTTGAAAACCCTGTGAATAGCAGTGGAGCATTGTCTGACTCAGCGCTGGAAGCGGAGAGGATGGCCCAAAAAGACCGCGCAGGGCTCCCCCTCCTGTCCACAGGGTCACTAGGAGTCGGAATCCACTCAACAGCATGCACAACAGTGAGTTTTCTTCTTTGAGCTCAAACATTGCAAACATGCTGTTATAATTTCATAATATTCTTTTTATCTCAAGACGTAGAACTGCGGAAAGATGAAATAATCTACTTCAGGTCATGGACTTGAACTAAACGGAACCACAAGCTAAAAGTATAGTAAATACCAGTGAATCGTGAATTGAATATGAACACCCGTGTTGGGCTGACCTGTGAACCAAACACCGTGTGCAAGTTTGAAAGCACGGCCTGGCTCGGGAGACAGTGCTGCCAGGAGGGCAGGAGTGCTGTCTTGGCCATCAGGCTTTCCAGGTTTGAATCTCAGTTCTCCAATTTATCAGCTCTGTAACTGCTCCAGAAGTCATCTCTGTAGATGAGAGTGTTCTCTTAGGGTAGCTATGAGGACAAAGTCTAACAATAGCAACAGAGCAAAGTGGTCACAAGTGCAGCCTCGAGAGCCGATTGCCTGGGATCACATCCCAGCTCCACCACTTCCTAGCTGTGTGACCCTGGGTGCAAGTGTGTGCCTCAGTTTCTTCTTTTTGGGTGTAATAATATTACTAGGGGATAAGGTTGTTGTGAGGATTCAGTGAGTTAATATGTGTAAAGCTTTGATGACTACCAGGCATCATAATATGAGTGGCATATTACACCTTTTCAAACATAATCTTATTCTTACTTTCCTAGTAATGATCAGTTCATTTGGCAACATCAAATCTGAGACCTAGCGATAGAGGCATTAGTAACATAGATTGAACTGAACCAGTTCCAATCCTTTTTTCTGTGATGCTGAAATAATGGCAGAAGGACGTTTTTCCTGTCTATGTGAAGAACTCAAAATAATACTTCCTATTGATATTTCATATTGTTCTTTATATAAAACAGCTGAGTGGAGATAATCCTTTATTCATCCATTCACAAACATTTATTTAGTGTCTGCAGTGGACTGGGCACTATGATTGGACCTGGGGGATATAGACTGGGGAAAAAAGGACCTTCACTCATAAAAAAAAATCATGTGAACTTACCTATTCAGGCATACTGAAGTGATCGTAGTATGGAATACATAAATATTTTCAATCAAAATTTGGCCATTATTTTCTTCAAATACTTTTACTTAAAACCTGTTTTGAGGTAAAACTGTTATATCTTGCAAATTGATATTAGTGGTTGGTTGGCAATGTTTTATTCTTTTTTCCCCCTTGATGTTGACCAGCTCTTTTATTTATTTTTTTAAATTGTAACATAAACATTACATAAAATTTACCATTTCAGCCATTTTTAAATGTCAGTTCAGTGGCATAAAGTATATTTACATTGTTGTGCAAGGCAATGTTTTAGTTTAAAACATATATATTATATATATATACATACATATGCATCAAAATGAACTCAAAATGATTTTTTATTTAATCTGGCTTCCTGCTCAAGAGGTGTCAGATCTTGGTAATCAGAATGAAATTCTGACAGACATTTTACGTATATATAGCAGTGATACTGCAAAGTCATTAAACATCAGTGATTTGAAAGTGAAACAGAGCTTTGAATGTATTCTAGGGGGAATCCAAGATAGGAGTTTGGTCCAGATAGATCACGCAGCAAAGAAGATAGAAAACAATGTTACATTTCAAGAAGAGGAAGTTCATGAGTCAAGGGAGGAAACAAACATTTGAGTGTGGAGCATAAACTGCCTGTGCCCTGGAAGGTTCGGCTGTGTGATGTGGACTTCACGGACAGGAGCAAAGCTAAGGAAGGGCTCGACGGGACGCTGCTGCGATTCTAGGAAAGGATGTGGTCGTGGTGATCACGGCGGGAAGCCGTGGACTGAGTACACTGTGTCTTTTCAGATAGGACTTTTTCTGTGAGGGCATCGGAGGGTTGGTGGTGGTGGTATCTGGTTTGAAGAAAAATGCTTTTCTTGTGGTCCAATGGGGTCAAAGTTTAAATGTGGAGCCTGGGTGACGCTTGTTTGTCTGTCTTCCCAGCAAAGCAGTGGAGTGGCGTGGAGTGGGTAGGCTCTTGGTTAGTTCACATTTGATGAGTTAATACGCCTCTCTACATATCAGTTCCCTCTTCTGTAAAATTGAGATGATAAGAGTATTGTCCTCAAAAGTTTGTACTGGCGACTAAATAACATTTATGTAGCAATTAGAGAGGTAGTACAGAACACAAAGACTCCTTGGGTTGAATCTTGGCTCCCCACTTGCTCAACGGAGCCTTGGGCAAATTACCTCTCTATGCTCCTGTTTAACAGAAATAATGGTACCTACCTCATAGATTTATTGTGAGGATTAAATGAGTTAACTTATGTAAATCACTTAGAACAGTGTTTGATATATAATAATCACTCAATAAACATTGGCTAATAATATAAGGCACCACGTATAGTAAATATTCAATGTAAGAGTCTGCGCTTGTTCAGCTCTAAAGGCAAGGACCATATCTGTTTTATTTACCTCCACCTTTTGTCACTTAGTAGATGCTCACGTTTTTCTTGAATGAGTGGGTCATTTCCAGTCAATACAATTGCATTCAATTCCTCAAAAATTATCCTAGTGAGAGTATCTGCATTTGTATGATCAGATTGATTTAGTTTCATTTATATTATACCTATCATACATAGATACTTCACAGTACTCTCTACCACTTTCAAAGATTTCTTTTTCATTTTAATCTTGTGGAGCTTAAAAACAGGAAGAACCCTCGAATAACTTAGGTGTTATTGCTTCTCCTCTTAATTCTTTCAAATTGTGTTCAATGTGAAGAGGAAAATAGAATGGTGAAATGTGAAACTTTGCAATTTCAAGTTACTCTTTTATTGCTTAGTTGTGATTTAAACATTGATGTCTGGAAATTTTTAACATGAAATCACAAATGTACTATTGCTTCTTAGAATTCTAACAGTACGACTTAGCTCAATAGAGGTTTCATTGTGGCTTGTGCTTCTAGTGTCTTAAGCATAGGATAGTCAGTGACATTTTCAAGGTAGTGGTGAATTTGCTGACAAAATGTTTGCCAGACAAATAAATCAATCGCAGTGACTCTTCTTTGCAGACATCTCAGGCGTCGTCAATAGTGGATATGATCTTGGGGGCAAGTGAAAAACTGAAATCGTTATCCCTGTTGATATAGGACATTTTCCAGCTAAACCACAGAACTATTATTGCAGCTTATGCATTTTACTTTGCAGCTTTCACATACTTCTCTGCTTGGCACAGAAATCCTGTAAATCAAACACACATTCGCGTTTCGGAGGAATGATTTATTAGGGCCCTTGAGAATGCATTGCTTTGTTCTGTTTTCTCTAAATAGCACGATTTATACTCTGTTTAGATTTTACTATGAAAAGAAGGTAGCTAGCATAAACCTTACTCCATAAATTTGGATAAGAAAAGTCACATAAATATTTTTTTCTTATATGGTCTTAGTTTTGACTGAGCCCTCATCCTGCCTGGTTTAAAAGGTGGGTTGAAGGCAGGAAATTCAACCTCGCACATCACACGGATTCTCTCCTCTTCTCTTGGGTTTGCACAAGAATCCAAAGGGCCACTTCTGTGGTGCTAAGAACACAGATAAAAGCATTTAGCCTTCAGCCCACTTTACCTAGTGCAGGTCACTGTCCAGACTTTCGTGTTTGGCTGAGGCTGGGAGGCACATGCTGCGTGCTGCGCGCATAACAGGGCAGGGGGGAAAGAATACAGGGAAAACACACTCACATCATAATCAGACTCAATGACAACCTTTTGAGAAACAATGTAGTAGATAATTAAAAATTTGAATGGATGATTAGTTACCATATATGTACAGTTATCTTTGTCTATAAGTATCTTCTAATTAGAGGATCTATGAAAATGCTTCTTTAAGAGGATGCATCATGCATCCATGATGCTATGAATCTGTTCCATAACAACAAAATTGTCAGTGTCGTTTTAATGATTGAAAAATGTAGCATATTTAGTTCATAAATCAAGAGCAGGAATTGACTTTTGAAATACTTTGAGTATATTTTGAGCTACAAACATATTGATGTATAAGAACAAACTATGCAGGTTCTATCAATAGATGTGCATTTAAAAGTATAAAATGATAGAATGTAAGTATTGGCAGTGCACTATAACACCAAGAAAAAGCCGTGTCTGTCTTGAACATCACCCTTGAAACTTTTTTGGAAGCTTGAGTCGGCTACAAAAGGACATGAGGTTAATCTGTGCTTCAAAATCCATCCTGGCTTCCTATTTGCAATTTTTGAATGATTGAGTTTGATCTTGAGGAAACGGCCTGCCATCCTAGGGGAGCCCTTCTGCTTCCTTTGCCCTTCACAAGATCAACTGAAGTTCTTTAGCTGTGTAAAAAGGTTGAATTTCCGGTAATAAAGCTAAACTCTTTTGGCTTTTTTGAATGATGATTTTTTTTTTCTGATTTAAGCATGACGTTATGCTGATGACTTAATTACTTAAAAACTTTAAATTTACTTTTACTTAAAGATAGCATAATTGGGGGCCCGGCCCGGTGGTGCAGTGGTTAAGTTCGTGCACTCCACTTCGAGGGCCCGGGGTGCACCAGTTCAGATACCAGGCATGGACCTGCATACTGCTCATCAAGCCGTGCTGTGGCGGTATCCCATATACAAATTAGAGGAAGATTGGCACAGATGTGAGCTCAGGGCAAATCTTTCTCACCAAAAAAAAAAAAAAAAAGCATAACAATGTTAGAGAAAAAGAGATAACAATTCAAAAGTCATCTATATTACTACTGCTAGCAAGGTAATTTTTATATCACACATTATCCTCCATGTTTCCATTCATATTTTACATATAATAATGACATTCATATAGCTTTTAAAATGTATCTTCCAGAAACCGTTGTTAACTTGCTACTGACAGTGAGGCCTCTATACCTTTGCGCTTCTGTTCCCTCCACCCTGTGCTCCTCAGATTCCTCCACCTTCCTCACCCCACCCCTCCTCTGTAACCTTATTAACAACCTGGTGTGTATCCTTCAGTACCTTCCAGGCTCACGTAATACACACACAAGTGCAACACACTCCCTCTCTGTATTTTGCTCTGTTCACTTTCCATATCTCATAGAAATCCCTCTAAGTCAACCATTAAACATCAAACGCATTTTTAAAATGGCTGCATAATGTTCTTTATTATGCATGAATCATAATTCATTCAGTCATTCTGTGTTGACGGTCATTTACCCTATTTGTTTTTTCTTCTGCAGCGTGGAAGTAAATTGTCTTGTGTCTACATCCTTTCATTTCTTTGATGTAGGTATCAGGAGTAGGATAGCTGGATCGAATATGCCTATTTTGAACTTTGATCTTAGCAGATAGCAAATTAAAATTGTGGTTTACCCAAAGGCTGTACAACGCCTATTTCCATCAGCAATATAGGACTCCTTTCTTGCCCTTTTGGGATTGTAGTGTTGTCTCTGCAATTTTTGCTTGTGTGTTGGCTTCTGGGTACTTAGTTTTGCATCTCCCTGGCTACTAGTTCGTTTGAGCATCTTTTTATATTTATGGGCCACTTAGATTTGCTCTTCTCTGAACCACCTAGTAACATCTTTCATCCATTTTTCTTTTGGATTTTTTCTCAATTTCTAAGAACCCTTTCTATTTTTAGGTATTAACCCTATATATTTTGTCATATTTTCCCAAATCTACTGACTTTGTAATATATTTGCCAAGCATTTTAAATTTATATAAGTTCTTTAATTTTATTTTAAATATATAAAATATTTTAATTTAAAGATAGCTTCTGAGTTTCTTGAATTGGCTAAGAAGGCCTTCCCTCTCTTACAACTGCACTTCCAATCTCTTAGATTTCCTTCTAAGATTTTTGTTTTATTTTATAGCTTGAAAAAATTAAATCTGTCTGAAATTTGCTGTTTTTGTGATGTAGGGATTGAAATTTATTTTCGTCAAGATTGTGCCAGCATCATTTGCTAAGTAACATTCTTGCTTATTGAAATATATTTTTGTCGTATATTAACTTGTTGTATACTGGAATCTACTTCTGGACCCAATTCTACTGTACTGATTAATGTCATTTCTTCTTTCACTTGAACTTTAAAATCATTTACTTCAATTTCAATTTCAAAACCTCAGCCAGTTGAAATTCAAATTGGAATCAAATTACATTTAAATGTTAATTTGAGGAAATTGGCATTTTATGATGCTAAGTGTTCCCACTCAAGAATATAGTATTTGTTCAGATTTTGATTTATGATCTTTAAGAAGACTTTCTAATAGCTCTTACTTGTTAGCTTTATTCCTTGAGATGTTTAGTTTTTTTCTGTCATAAATGTTTACCCCCATATCAACTTCCAAGTGCTTATTGTGAATGTAGAAAAAAGCTATTGACTTTTGGCACATTTATCTTGTATCCAGCCACCGCCCCAAGTTCCGGAATAACAGATTGTTTGAGCTATTCACTTATAATATCACCAAAAATAATTAATTTCCAGTACTCAGAATGAATATTTCATTCTGTTGATTTAATGATCTCTTAGCACTCTCAGGGGACACTAATAGCCCCCACTTCGTAGCATTGTTTTGAGGACTAAAGAAACACATCTAAAGTGCTCAGAGCAGTGGCTGGCACATAGTAGGGGTCCAAGAAAATGATAACTAAAATTATTATTACTTCTAAACTATCAGAGGTTGTAAGTTCTTCAGTCTGGAAATGTCTCTTTCATGGAAACATCATGCCAAAGACCAAGAATTCAGCTACCATTTGCTGGCTTTTCTTATTATTCCATCATTCCCCCATTCTAATTGGTTTTGGGGGCCTGGGTGACAGCTTTCTTAAACTTTTGCTTAAGAAAGGACGGCAGGAAAGAAGAGCGGAGGAAAGGTTTATGTATAAGGATGATTCCATAGATTACGTAATAATGACAGATTAATGATTCCGTAATAATAGTTATTACTATTCCACAGATCATTTTCCTTTGGAAAGGAGAAGCTATAGTCAAACTAGGTTTAAGGCTAGATATTGAATATATTTTGGTTTAACTCATGTGGTGTTTCAGTTTATCTTGGGCAGGTCAAGGAGACTTGTCACAAAATCTTTTGCTTCCTAGGATTTGTTACATTTCTTCTTCAAAGGGAGATAAAGCAGTTGAGCCAATTATGACTCATTCTACTGCTCCTCTCAGTGAGTTTTATGAGTAACTTGAGCTAAGAAAAAAGTCCTTCCTTATGATGTAATAGCCTTGGGGAGATGAACTCTTGGGGAGAGGCAGCTCTCTTCTGACAGTGGTGGGGGACGTGGCACTGCGAACTGTCTTCACTTTCCAGGGCTGACATGGTTTGGCATTTTACATCTATCCTGTTTGGATGACATCCTGAGACCTGTCCTCTTTACCCTCCCTGAACAAGAGCCTTGGCAGGGGGCCTAGGGCAGCTACCATTAATTCTGTATCCGGCATTATCCACAGCCTGCCAAGGGGAGAATGCCCTGAACATAATATCCTGTGCCGGTTAGGAGTGGAAGGATGAGGGCAGGGGAGTGGGTACCACGTCCTTCTTTGTTGCCATCCTCTATGACAGCACTTGTTAGTATCATTGAGTGGATTCCAACTACCAGTGACCCTGTGGACAGCAGAGTGGAAGCTGCCCAACTTTTCGGGCCGTCCTCTCCCCTTCCAGCGCTGTATCAGAGTCCTCCGCTGATATTGGCAGGGTTTTCAAGACCAGTTTTCTCGAAGCGGGTGGCCAGGTCCCTCTTCCTAGTCTCAGTCTGGAAGCTCCCTGAAACCTGTCCACCACGGGTGACCCTGCTGTTGTTATTTGAAATCCTGGTGGCAGAGCTTTCAGCATCACAGCCACCAGAGTGTGACAACTGACAGATGAGTGGTGTGGTTCCCTGACTGGGACACAAATGTGGGCTGTGGCAGGGAGAGCGTCGGATCTTTTCTTCTTTTTTTGAGTAAGATTAGCCCTGAGCTAACTGCTGTCAATCCTCCTCTTTTTTCTGAGGAAGACTGGCCCTGAGCTAACATCCGTGCCCATCTTCCTCTACTTTATATGTGGGATGCCTACCACAGCATGGCTTGCCAAGCTGTGCCATGTCCCCACCCGGGATTCGAACCGGCGAACCCTGGGCTGCCGAAGCGGAGCGTGTGTAGTTAACCACTGTGCCACCAGGCCTGACCCAGAGCGTCGGATCTTAACCACCAGACCGCCAGGGCCGGTATGATACCATCGGTGGAATGAAATTAGTGGCACGGCTGTGGCTAATAACATTCTGTTTGTTTCTGAAAAATTAAGAGCTAGCTGTTGAGTGTTTGCTGGTCATTACCAGCTGGTTCAGCTTCTGCAAGCAGCCCAAGATGTAGCTCAGGAATCGTCTTTTTGTGTAACAAAACAGACCCTGGAAGTCTCCAGTTAAAATCTTCTGTGATCCAAGTCGTGCTTTATTGAAGTCAGAAAATTCAAAGGAATGAATGAGTGAAGTGAGAACTTTTTCCAGAATAGTTCTAGTGGCGAATGACTGAGTCAGCTTCTGGGAACTTTAGTTCGTATTTTTAACATGTAAACCACACGGATGGTTACCATCTCCTTATACTATTATTTCAAATAATTAACAGATAAGGCCTCTCTGGAGAAGGTCCAAATTCATTTTGAGAAGTGCTCACACAGACAGAAACCTCACCCCCAATGCAGGATGTACTAACAGATACAAAACCCAAAAACCCATTGGGTTGAATTAATCCCTAATTTACTTGAATATTCAATGTACTTCATTCCAACCAAATGAATTTTTATCTACTCTCATTTCTAAAAACAAACAAAACAGTAAGTAAAACATTCAATTCCCTGTAGAAGTTGAGTCACATCTTCGAAATCACAACACTCTGGTTTCAGAAGCCCCCTTTTTCTTCTAATATGAATCATATACGTAAGTCTGGTTAAAGGTGGGGGATGAGGTGGAGGGAAAACCCTCTTGCCAGGTCTGAAACTGAAAAGCAAAGTAAGAAAATAACGTTTAATATTTATATCACTCCTGGGGCTGGCCCCGTGGCCGAGTGGTTAAGTTCGTGCGCTCCGCTGCAGGCGGCCCAGCGTTTCGTTGGTTCGAATCCTGGGCACGGACATGGCACTGCTCGTCAGACCACACTGAGGCAGCGTCCCACATGCCACAACTAGAAGAACCCACAACGAAGAATACACAACTATGTACCGGGGGGCTTTGGGGAGAAAAAGGAAAAAATAAAATCTTTAAAAAAAAAAAATATTTATATCACTCCTAAATCTAAGTCAGCGGAATAGGAAGTTCCTGTCATCACCGAAAAAAATAAAATCTGTAGGGGAGACAGGACGTACACTAATGCTAACACGAGTGGAAGGCAGTCAGTGCGATAACTGTTAACGGCACCCCTTGGACACTATACTATACTGGCTCTGGAATTGTGGAACAAGCCCAGACCGGACCTCTCACTGACTCCTCCAAGTCTCCTCTGATTCTAGGCTTCCCACAGAAGACCCTCTGCAGAGTAGCCAGATTCTGGGGCTTTCTTAGGTGGGACCTCTCTAGGGAGTACCCTAGGTCTGCAGACTCAATTCAGCATGTTTTGGGTGAGCCTAGCATAGACCCATGCTGGTTTTTGTTACCTCAGCACCAGTAAAACACTGTGTGGCAGGCTGATAATGGCTCCCTAAGAGACATCATCCTCATCCTAATCCCCAAATCTGATACTGTTACCTTTATTTGAGAAAAGGATCTTTGCAGATGTGACTAAGAATCTTGAGATGATCCTGGATTACCCAATGGGCCCTAAATGCCACCAGAAATGTCCTTAAAAGAGGGAGATGAGACACACACAGTGGAGATATGAAGATGGAAGCAGTTTGGGTGATTGTTGCCTAACATCAAGGAATGCCAGCAGCAAGGAATGGATCCTCTTAGAGCCGATGGGGCAGCAAGGTCTTGTCTACACTTGATTTTGGACTTTTGGCTCCAGAACCATAACAAAAAGTTTGTTGTTTTAAGCCACCAAATTGGTAGTAATTTGTTATAGTAGCCCCAGGAACTAATACATACTGTTTAACTAGGACACTAATATCTTCTTAGAAAATAACAGAAATAGATCGACAATATTTGAGAACCCAGTTAAGAATTTATCTCCTTAACACATTTTTGTGGGTAAAACACCAAAGTGTCACTTAAGAAAAACAAGAGGAACAAAAATGTTTTTATTATTGGAAAGGTATGTGGAGAATATTTCAATGACATTATTTGGAAGAGGCCTTGCGGCCATAGTGCAGCTGAAGTGGAAAAGAAGTCTGTCAACACTGGCTCTGAAACAGACTTCAGAGTCACTGCACCAACATCCACAGACCTGGTGCTGATTAGAGAATGGTCTTTCCAGAACTATCCTATCATCTCCTTACATTAGTGGCCAATTCCCCAGCATGAAGTAGAGAGACAGACAGGTACAAATTACAAAGCGTCCAGAGATTACTGCTGGCCTACAGCACGAGTGGAGGGGAGCGTCTTACTCCACGCCATCGAGGATGCTGTCTGCACCCTTGGGCTGTAGGCGGCTATCGGCTGCCTTCTCCGCCTGCCTCTGTACGAGCAGTCTGTACTCTGCCCTCTTCTCTCCACCCCCAGCACACTGAGGCCGGGCTGCCCTCTTCTTTCGCCACGCTCAATCCTTATAAAAATCATCTCATTCACACTCATGCTTCAGTTGCCTCCTGGATGTCCACGACCCCAAAGTTCAAATGTTAAATCTTACCAGTTTTTTTGCTTATGCACTAAAACCCACAATTCCTTGCCAGCTTCTCTATTTTATCATCATTGGTGCTCCATCTCCCTGGTTCTGCTAATATCATCAGATATTTGACTCTTTCCTTCAGCCCCCACATTTAAGCCATTAACCAATTCTCCAGTTGCTCCTTTTTAAAGTTTCTTGGGCTACCCTTGTCACGGCAGCTCCAACCCTAACCACTTCATGCTTACAGACCCAAGCCGCCTCCCAGCCGGCTGGGCTCACTTGGGACCCAGCATTGTTCCTCCCCGGCTGTCTTCAACATAGCTGTCACCGTGGGTGGCTGTAGTGCTTTGCTCCCATTAGAGCAGTAGAGCGGCCCCCTGGTTAACTCCTCACTCCTGTACCCACTCATTGTACTCCATTTCCACCATGGAAAATTATTAATTTCTCTGCCAGCCATGTAGTTGTCCATCACTGGCTGATTTGCTCAGAGAATCTAATTAACACTGACCTGAGTAAAACTAAGTTAGAAATATAAATTAAGTAGTCCATACATTTTAAAACAAAATAAAATTTTTACATAGTCACTTGCATTAGTAGGGATGACGGAGCAGGACCATCTGCGGTTAGACGTGAGTTAGGTTTTCGCTCATTTGGTATTTCTGACTGGTCTTCCCCACACTGATATATTAAGCACTTTGCCAGGAGGAATTGGGTTTATTTTATCATTTACTCTTTGCTGCTCCCCTTGCCCAAAGCACAGCACACTGCACATTCCTAAGTTTGACAGTAACTGAGTTTCCTGTTCTGAACCCAGTGCTCGCAGGGGACATGAACTACCACACCACACACAGGAATCCGAATGGGTAGTAACAGCAGATCACAAAACTTAAAGGGTTTGATCTCTGCCTATTTAAAAACTGCTGTAACCTTCTGACTTAAGCGAACATTATTATTCACATAAAAATCCTGTAAGATCTATTTGAGTTTAGTTTCCAGAAAAAACCCTGCATTTTGACCCAAATGCTGAATCTGGATAATGATCTCATTTATGTCATTGTATAAGGAAAATCAATTTAAACTAGGTTCATAACATAACAAAGTAGTAAAAATTCCCTCCACACCCTTTCAGACAAATCAGAGAAATTACTGACGGCCTATAAAGGATAAAAATCTTTATACATATTAGAAATACCCTGCTCTCCTAAAGTCATTAAATTGTCCCAATGGAAAGCTCTGAGAAAGTTTAACAGATCGTTACCCACTGAGCTTTGTTCAGTTGCTGTCGTTTTCTCCCAAGAGAATGGAAGCTCCATGTGGGCAGAACAGCTCTGCTGCATCCCCAGCATGGCGGGCAGGGCCTGGGACGTGGCAGACACACACAACTAAACAGATCTGTTGATTCGTAGATACAAAAACTCAGCTAGATAGCTCTAATTTTGGAGAGTCTTTAATTCTTAAGGTCAGTATTCTATAGGCCACAAACAAGGATATTTTAAGGGAGGAAGCTCAAAATATATGCAACATCTGGAATAGTTTTTAAAAAATCTGCAGCATTTAGAAAACAGACCTATTTAGCAGTATTTTATTTCTACCTTTCAAAGAAAAACTAATGCCAAGCCTACAAACTCAGTTGCTCCATTAACAGGTTTAGTAGCCAACTGTTGACAAGTGTCATCAATATCCCAACAAAGACTCATACATTTTTCTCTCCATAGTCAGTTAAGGGGACAGAGTTTAGATCTGCTCTCAATCTATTATACTTCTCTCAAGCATTCATAAAACACCAGATGTACTGATGCACTGTAACAAATTACAGAACAGGTTTAAAAAAAAAATCTGGGTCCTATAAATCACAATTTGTTAAGGCTCACTGATAGTTTAGGAGAGATGAGCCTGCAAACACTAAGATGAAGTTGCAGGAGTATTAATTACAAAATACTGTAATTCTTTTCTGCATTTCCAGGATTTAAGAGGAGATGGAATAACAGATGGGGTTAAACTCAGGGCAGACAGAGACGGAAGTAAATGAAGAGGAAAAATGGTGCGGGGTGAGCTCTGACTCTAAGGTTGCCTTCCCCACCCAACAGACAAGATGACTGAACAGAGAAGCAAAACTCACCTTCATAAATGGAGGTTTTAAATTTTCTGCTCATAACAGCCACATGTGGGAACAACCATACACTCAAGAAAAAAGAAGGCCGAATCCACGCCAAAGTCAAAATGGGGCTTTTACAACTTTTTAGAAAAGTTAAATAAAATCTCTCTCTGGTTTTCTCCTAAAATTCAAGATTCTCTCAGTATCCTTGGGGACATGAGGAGGAACTCATGACTTTTCTGACTGAATTACTGTAGTATTTTCCATTTAAGCGCCAGAGAGTCTATCTGCACAGGACCTGCAATTCCTAAGCTGCAGCAACTATGTCATATGGGAGACAATGGTGCTTTTTGCCAAACCACAGCCCTATTTCTATTAGCAAGATACAAGATAAAAAACCAAAAAACACCGACCGAGAGGAGGGCACTGGCATTGACCTCAGTCTACTCCTCTGGAGTACGTGCTCTTATCACTCCCATTTCACACCTGACCAGGTCACAGGCCAGGGAAGGGCAGGGCTGAGACCAGAGGCCCAGGAAGCCTGGTTCCAGGGCCCACCTCCTCATTCACACACTCAACTGTCCGTTTTGTATGCCCAGCACTCGTCTGTGACTCGTACTGTTTCCCACCAGATCACTGGTTCTCAATGGGGCAATTCTGCCCTCAACACCCTCTCCCCAAATCTAACTAGAGGACACCTGGCAAAGTCTGCAGACAATTTTGGCTGTCACAGCTTGGGGGTGGGGGTGGTATTACTGGCATCTAGTTGGTAGAGACCAGGGATGCTGCTAAAAATCCTATAATGCACAGGATACCCCCCACAACTCACTGTCCAGCACAAAATATCCATAGTGCTGAGGCTGAGACACACCGCAGCAGAGCATAAATTCTAGGGGGTCAGGGTCCAAGTTGATCTCGGGTGCTGCTCTATCCTCAGGCCTAGAACAAAGCTTGCCAGAGAAGTACTTAAATCTATCTGTTGAATATTTATCTGTTTTTAAGAGCTGAAAACTCAGCCTGGCATGTAGCTGGTGGGCAACAAACACTTATTAAAGGTAACTCATTGAATGGTGGTGCCCTCAAAGAGGGTGGACAGGATGTAACAGGACATCATAAAGTGAAGTGATTTTAGCACTCTGCAATCCCACTTTTTTAGGGTTTTTCTCCCAATGATGATAAATAAAACCAGTTCTGCTAAAACAAGTCCTTTCATTAAGTGGGACTTCTGAGAGAACATTTCTTTTTCTTTGGATCCATGGGACCTTTAAGTATACGGAACTCTGAGTTAAATACGTAAGGAAGAAGACTTCTTTCTTCTTAAAATTAAAGCCTTCAAATGCCCCTTCAAACAGCCCATATGTAGGGGATTAACCCCTAAACTAGATGGTGTAACTGGTCAACCACTGAGAGGCTCCAGTGGCTGGCAAATACTTTGAGAAAGTTGAGTTAAGATTTGCTTACAAACTTCAAAAAAGAACAAGATTATAGCACACAAAAGACAAAGACAGACCTATCATCTAAAAACAAAGTAGGACCCGAGTCCACTTCTCTCAGAGAGTTTATAGCGATAATAGCTTGAGTAAAACTGCATCCTATATTTTTAAAAAATCCCTAAGTGTAACATCTGTCAGTCTTTTCAATTCTTCTGACACCTCCTACACCTGAACATTGCCCAGAGGCATACATTCCTAAAGTAATATTGCCTGATTCACAAATTCTTTCCCAAGGAAAAATTCAGAAAGTGGTTATGTGGATATTCAAACAATACTAGGAAAAAAATCTGCCATCTTTCACTCATCATTTCTGTAATTAATGAATGAGACCAGCTTGCCAAAATGTTAAATTATGAAACCAAACTATGTAAAACGCACCCATTCTATTTAAAAAGAAGTTAAACCCATATTTATTTACTAGCACTGTTAAACATTACACAAAACACATTCAAGTGGCAAGTAATTATAATGCAAGCCCTTGCATGGCAATCCAAATTTATTGAACTACTGATGCTAGTTATACAAAATTGCACCACTTTAATTAAGGCTTTTAGTTTACATTTGGCCACCTCAAAGGAGTTGTAACATCAGGTTGGTCAATTTAAATACTGTGGCTCCCTGTTGGATAGACACACAATCTTTACACCCAAACGTTAATGCATACAAAGCAACAAGGCATTGTTAAATAAAACAGCAATATTACTGCAACTCAGGCCTTGTGACCAATTACACATGATTAAAATTACTTCCCACATTCACATCCACAGTACTCGTCCACCATTTAACATCTCAACCAAAACGTTACACATGTGAAACAATCACTAACAGGCAAAAATACTAAACCTGTATATTTGGTATTGCAAATACACTTATGCATGAGCAAGCAAGGGATTCACAGTGAGAATCTACAGCTGCAGAAGCCTGAAAATGATTTACAAAAATTGTTAAATCATTAAAAAATTGTTTGAAAATATACACTTCTTGTTGTAGACCCCCACTGTACACACAACTATAAACACTGTTCCCTATGTAAACAAAAAAGGAAACATATAATAAGAGATTTGAAAAGTCTGGACATTTCCTTCCCAACAGATATTAAAGGCAACGTCTTTAATCTAAGACATTAGACTGAAAGGACTATCATATTTTAAAGACAAGATCACTGTCTCCACAGGATTTTTAAAAATTAAAAAAACTATATAGCTGTGTTAATCAAAGCGCTTATTTGTACAATACAATGATAATGACCTTGAATTTCTTAAAAAAAATTACAATAAGCTACAAGTATCAAAGAAGCGAAGTTATCTGGAGTAGTCTATATAGGAGCTCTTTGGACTTTCTTTTATTATGCTAAAATAGTGGTGCTTTTAAGATTTACATTATTGTACTCTCCAATACAAAGTATGGGGCGTGTAAAGTATACAGTACACCATTTTCATACATGTACAACATTGGTGGATGAAAATGTCTCTTAGCAGTAATACTGGATCGTAGCCTCTGGTTTTACCAGCTGCATACTCTAGGACTATTATATAAGTAAAAATCTCTCTTGTGATACTGGGAAGTGATTAGAATGTGCAAACTGATGTAGTAGCTTTCATCCGCCTCTTAAAGGGTACCACCACAGAAAGTCCATTTAAGATGTTGGTAGGTTTAACAAAGTTGGAATGCTGGCACTGTTGAATTGGGCAACAGTTCTTCAGACCTGTCAAAAAGAAATAAATTACATTAATTGAAAACGTGGGCCAAAAATTAGCACACTAAAGATCTAAAGGAACAATGAAGTGTTAGAAATGAATGTAATATAGGCTCTTGTCCTCGTCATTACATTAATGACACCGTCCCACAACTCACAGCAAAGCAAGGCACGGGTAGATATTTTCATCTCTGTGGAATGACTTCATCTATTCTGCTACTCTCTGGGAAGTCGATCAAACGAAGTTTCAGATACAAAAGGGGATCACTGTAATGCAAATGTCTGTGTACTATCTTCCAAAGAGTAAAAGCCGGGGGTAGAAAAAGAAAGACCCAAAAAACCCCACTACATTAAAATTTTAGATCAGGTCAGCTTCATTAGAATTAGGATTAAAAGAGAGATTGCAATTAGTATTTTAAAATGAGCGATCCTATAAGAATGTTTCCAATCCTAGAATTACATCCTAAGTATAGAATGCCCATCTTACCAGGGTTCCTAGTACCAGAAAATCAAGACCTTTCTTCCTTCCTCTGTGCATACGAGCAGCCAGGGCTGGCCCCGTGGCATGGTGGTTAAGGGTGGTGTAAGCCGCGTCAGCAGCCCAGGTCTGCATACCAGGTGTGGGCCTACACCACTTGTCAGCCATGCTGCGGCAGCAACCAACATAGGAAATGGAGGAACACTGGCACAGATGTTAGCTCAGGGCTAATTTTCCCAAGCCAAAAAAAAAAAGAATAAAGAGCAGCTAAAAAGCTGGCTCAGAGAAGCAGACAAAATAGAACTTATTTCATGATGCCTCTTTACAGTTAACAGTTATATACTTTCTAATTCCATATTTAAACAGATTCTATCAGCTTTAAGATGGATGTCAGAAAAAGTTATTATACTAAAATCACATGCGATTAAACTTAAGAAGTAAAATCAGAACTCAACGTCTGCCAAATATTTATTTACTTTGGATGATTTTCTGCACACACGCCTGGGCTAAAAGAAGTTTCCTTTTTTACTGTTTGTCTCGGATCAGACGTTGCAAGCTCCAGAAACACTGTTAATACAGATGTGGCTGCAGAAATAATTTCACAAATGCCTTGAACTTTAGGTCCTCGTTGACAGTCTGAACGAGTTTGCTAAGTTTTCTAAATCCTAGCGGACTGATCGCAGCAAACTGGAAAGGACAGATGGGCACGTGTGAGCTTGGGCACGTGCGCTGCTAAGAACGGGCGAGTGGTCAAGAACGAGAGGAGGTATCTAACAGAGAGCCTTGAACTCTAAGAGAGAGAATCAGGGTGCTGTGGTGGGACAGGGCCACTCAACACAGGAAGCAGCAGAGTCAGACACCAAAAGTTCCCAAGGATAAGAGTAGAGTAAAATACCATCTAATGATCACCGAGCAAGAAAGCACGATCGTTGGCAAACGGCAGCAGCTAATAGTTGAGGTTTTACCGTGCACCAGGCACTGATCTGCTGTACGTGTATTAACCTGTTTAACATGACTGTTTTCAAAAACTGTATCAAAAGGTTGTAGGCTCAGCTTTGCTTTGCTGTCTCATCTCTGAGCTGTATTTGTGGTTCTCTGCCTGGAACTCTTCAGCCCCTACACAACTCCTACTTACCCTTCAGATCTCAGCTGAGATGTCTCTGAACTCTGACAGACTTTCCCTGAATCCACAGCTCACATCTGACTGGCTTGGTGCCCCAGGCATATGCTCCCATATGTAGTACCCATATTGCCATATTAGGTACCTACGACAACATAGTGACTAAGCACAGACTTGGGAGCCAGTCTGAGGCTCCAATTCTGAGCCATGTACTCAAATAACTGGATTCAAATTCTGGCTCTGCTGTTTACCCAAGGCAGGGCTTAAACAAGTAATAATCTCTTTGTACCTCAGTTCACTCATCTGGAAAATACGGGAACAATAATAGTTCCTGCCTCACAGAACTGTTTCAAGAATTCAAGTAACAGACAGACAGTACTTAAGAGTGGCTGGTGTACGACAAATGTGTCACAGATTCTTATTATCAGTACTACGCTGGGTTCATTCTATCAAAGTATTTATCCTATTTTGCAATTGCATGTCTGACTCTTCCACTAGAACTTAATTAGCTTAAGGCAATGAAGAGGCAGGAGAGAAGGTTTTGTTCATGACTGCGCTGTCAGCATAAACCAGTGTCCCCCCAGGCCTAAGGACAGAAAGGATGAACCTACCCAGAATATTCACTTACGTGGAATACCTTACCTCTGATGATGAATTGTGCATGAAATAATTATTTTAATTACTAGAATATCATACTAACTCATTGATAGCTTAGAAAGGAAGTAACTGTTTCTTGTTTAGAACAACAAAAATTGTATACTTGCTTTCTTGACAGAGTGCCCTTAATGAAGATGAGGTTAAAAGAGGGGGGCAAAAAAAGGGGAAAAGATCAAGCAAGAGTTAACATACCTGGCTCAGAGCTACAATGCATTCAGTACATTAAAGCAGCCGACACGACGACTTTTTGCGGGCCTTCCCAGGCACAGGAGTTTTTCTGTTAATTTGCCTCACTAGGTCATAAAAGATCTGCAAACATATTAATTATTTTTTAATTTACAGGAGAAAAAATCAAAACAAAAAAGTAAAATGAAAAAGCTGAACTTTCCATAGAAATAAATGAACCCCAGAAAGCGAATATTCTGGTCAGTTAAGGAATGAGAGTAAACCAGGTATTCTCATTAACTGCCAAGTCCTTTTCTGTTTGTTTATTTTTTGGGAGGGCTAAAATTGTTCTCCTTAAAATAAGCACTGAGTTGAAGGAGCTGCAGAGATCTTATCTTAGTTCAGTTAGAACATTTACCATCATCTAAAGAAAACAATCCTTTACTCTTCTTCAAATCTTTCTGCCTCTTTACTCTACAACATGACTTTAAGCCCCTTCAAGGTAAACTGGGCACTCCTTTTTCAATTTGTCTCTATCTTTTACATAACATCCTTCACAAGCGTGCAGACTTCATGTCTTCCTCACCCCTAACTTCCTCACTCTGTCTAGTCTTCTGTTTTTTCATGGTAAATCCCACTACACTAGCATTTAATAAAGAGGCTGAAAGAGCACCGTGCTTATTAACATGCATATATTTAACTAACAAAGCACCCTGAGTACATTAACTTGGGGTTAATACACACACATTATTTTCCATTAATTTTGAATGCTTAAATCCAAATCAAGAACTTTTAAGTATATTCACCATACCTCATTAACATTTATTTTTGATTTTGCAGAGGATTCTAAGAATGCACAGTTGTTCCACTGTCTTGCTAGATTTTGACCTTGTTCCTTTCCTACAACTCTTTCATCTTCCAAGTCACACTTATTACCAACCAGAATCATTGGAACCTAAAAATATATTTGTGAGGGTAAAAACAAGTCAATAAATAGGCTATATAAATTCAAATCAAAAGAATTTTAAGTTAACCCTAAAGATTACTTTTTATATTATGCCAGAGAAAAATACTAAATTAATAATGTGTAATAAAACTTATACTTAAATATGAAAGCATTAACAATGTTAATTTAAGAAACTTAATTGTGAAATTTTTTTTCATTTTTGAGATTTTGGTTTTTTTTTTCCTTTTTCTCCCCAAAGCCCCCCAGTACATAGTTGTATATTCTTTGTTGCGGGTCCTTCTAGTTGTGGCATGTGGGACGCTGCCTCAGCGTGGTTTGATGAACAGTGCCATGTCCGCGCCCCGGATTCAAACCAACGAAACACTGGGCCGCCTGCAGCGAAGCGCACGAACTTAACCACTCGGCCACGGGGCCAGCCCCTTAACTGTGAAATTTTTAGAAAACAAGCTATGATCTACTTACAAAACAGGGGAAAAAACCCTTAAAAATCATATCACAGTGGATTTATAACTAATTAAAGTAAGGAAAATGCAAAACTTTTTTAGAAAGGAAGTACAAAAGGGTGTTACTGTGAAAAGACAATCTATTTCGAAATTTTAAACCATCTCTCTCAGGGATGTGAACCAGCCCAGTTCTCTGGCTCCCTGACACGCGTTTATCAAATGATTGTTCTCGATTTCACGACACAAAAGAAGAAACTGGAAAGCCCCTAAAGTAGAATTTTCAATTTCTCATACAGTCTACATTCCAAATCCAGAAAATCACCTAATTTACTAAAAATCTAGACTACATTAATCATGTGTCTGGATACATGTGATGTTTGTAATTTTAAAAGGACACTATATAAAAAAATAATACTTATTCTGCAAAACTCCTATTAATCATTTAGAGACTGGGTTTCTAGAGAATTTTTGGGAAAAAACCCAAACTAGAAAAACAGGAATTTTGCCTTTTTAAGGAATAGATATAGAGTATTATATTAATATATACTTGTTTAATCCAACTGCTATAAGAAAACGACAGTAGCTACCGGAGACAGTAGAAAACAGATTTGCGAACTGAGAAATGCTCACTGAGGCTGCTGGAAACACGTGGGCCCCCAGCTCTCCTGTTTCAGAAGTCCAGGAAAAGGCACCATTTCCCACAGGGGGCCTCCCAGCTCTCATAGTATTTGCTATAATTAAACTATATATTGTACAGAGGTTCCTAACAGTGTGGTGCCCAGACCAGCAGCACCAACACCATCTGGAAATGTGCTACAAACGCAAATTTCTGAGCGCTGTCCCAGACCAAGGGATCAGAAAACTGGGGAGAAGCAGGGCTGGTCATCTGTTCTAACTAGCTCTACAGGGATTCTGAGGAAAGACCGAATCTGGGAGCCACTGCTCTACCCAGCGCCATGAGGATTCAAGCAACCCCTCTGAAGTTTCCTACAGGATTCAGCTCCACTGTGGTGCACTCTGAAGGGGCACGTAAATTAATGTTCGACTCCTTCCTTTCAGAGTTAATATTACGATGTTCCTTCTCCGTCATAATTCTGGAGATGTGTTTATCTGTAGTCCTGATTCTTGTTAAAAAGGCTCTTAAATCTCCCAGAAATGTGGCCAGAACATCATTTGCTCTATTAGTAACACCTGCCACCCACACCGCTGCTTCCTCCCCACCAAACACATGATTTAAAAATAAGGGTATAAATTTATTTAACACAGGTTAATGGAGGGTATTTCTCACTTTCTACATTATATATACTTGAAAATACGTATGAGTGTTAAAGACATTATTTTTGCCTTTCAAGGAAAAAGCTTTTGAAAAACAAACAAATACCCAAAATACATGAACGTTAAACTGGCTTTAAATTCAAACGTTTAAATCGGCTATCACTACGATTAGTTTGAAATAAAATATATTTATTAGGAAGTCAACTCACATCATCAGTGTCTTTAACTCGAAGAATCTGCTCTCTCAGATCTTGCAAATCATTAAATGTGGACTGTGCTGTGATGGAATAAACTAACGCAAAGCCTTGTCCATTTTTCATGTACAAATCCCTCATTGCTGTAAATTGTTCCTACAGTAGAAAGAAAGGATCATTAAAAAACAATAATGTTTTGACCATTAACTTGACAATTTTCAAAGTCTACAATTAGAGCTCAACGAAAAATACAGTATTATGTAACATTTCTTAAAATTACAGTCCATGATAAGATGCTATTTGAAAAACTGGTATTTCAAGAAATAAATTTTTTATTTGAAAATAATAAACCAAAGCAGATTTATATGTAAAATAAATATACTCACGTGGGACAGAAACATCCTGTCTCCAAAAGCTACTCAAAGGTAGCTTTTTAATGTATCATACGGTGTAGGGCACCCAAACTGACCCCTAAGGTGCTCGCAGCTGGCTCAGAAGGCGCTAGTTCTGTGGGTCCACCAGCACCCTCATCTCTATCTGGCCATCGCCCACACGATTCCTCCTTCACTAGACTGTGAGCCCCAGGGTAGGAACACAGTCCACGCACCTGTCAGGTGCTCTATCGTTAGCGGAAGGAATACCAAATAGGCAGAATAAACCTCCCCTTTCACTGCAGATAGCAACAAATCTAGTCGTTCTGTAGATACTTTGAAGGAGGAAGGACACCATTCAAAATATTTCACAAGGCCACCGAGGAATAAATGCATCCCCAAGGATTTTCCACATCATTTAAAATATGGCAATACATCTTGATTTAAAAGTGCTAGTGAAACTACGAAATTTTCATCCAAACATATTTTCTACTTATTTCTTCAATAACTGACCCACTGCACTTACAAAGCACACACACAAAAAGGGAATAAAAAAACAGCTTTAAAGTTTAATGCTAGCAGTACCTTTAAATTAGCTTAGCTAAAACTTGTCTCTAGAGTGCCAGCACACGCAAGGTCAGTAGCACACGAAGCGTACACACACCCAGGCCCTTGGGCTACATACCGTTCCCGCAGTATCCAGGATTTCAAGCATACACTGCTGTGCATCTACTTCAACTTGCTGGGGGAAAGTAAAATACATCTTCATTTTTTTATGTATACAAGACTACCTTAAGATATATAAAAGCTAATATGATATTTAAAATAAAGACACTGATTATAGCCACTTTACAACTAATGTCAAGCAATACTTTAACAAAACAGGAAAGAAAGAGCTGGCTAACAATCAAGTTTCACTGCCCCCCAGACTGTATTAGCCACAAAAGCCTGTGTTCTTAATCAACACCAGGACCTACAGGATCCAAGCTCAGTATGACTCACTCCGCACTGAATTCTAGAGTGGAAAGGACTGCAAAACAGCCCCCCAAATTTACAACCAGTAACAGTTCCAGTGATATCAGAAGTGATCCTGCCTGTGTCAGCTCTGCCACGTTGTGGACACACCTTCATTTCTCTAGATAACCACATCTCCTCCATCACATGGGAACAAAGTTTCTGGTAGCAAGGAAGCAGAGGACAGCTATCAAATTATATACCCTTGTTACCCCTTTTCACTTAACATTTCCTACGGGAAAAAAGCTATTTAGAATTAGATGTGGAAAGAAAAGAGTAATATTGCCTCACACGTGGGGTTTCCAGTTTTTCTGGAAGACTGTGGACACAGGGAGGAATGAAAACAGAGCGTCTGCACAGCTGCAGGGGCCAGGCTGGCTGCTCCAGGAAGGTGGGGAGACAACTCTCTCCTTACTGAATTAAAAACGTCTGCGTATTAGCTTTCACTGCCACATGTTGTGTCAGCGGACATAGAAATAAACCCTTCTATTACGAGCAGTGGCCCTTGCTCAAACAGCTATAAGGGTAGGAAGGTTAGGGAGACTTTTGTATTGAACATCTCGGCTAAAAAGAGGGCAGCCTGAGGGTATTCAGACTTGAGGAGGCTGGGGTGGGGGCGGGGGGCACACACGACCTCATGGAGCCGCCACGGGAAATGGACGGCCTAGCTCTACAGTCTGTGAGTCAAATGACAATTTTTGGGTCAGGATAAACTTAAAATTCTCTGAGAGAGAATCAGGGAGACAGAGAATGAGAGCAAGTGTTGTTTAGATTCTCATAAACTGGTAAACACAAAATGCCAGGAAATAAGTGTGAACTTTTCCCATTAATTTTATAAATTAACTCTGCTTCTTCGTTCTACTTTGTAAACAACACTCAATAATCACAAAACTAAAAACAAGAATTCATATTTATAGTAAAGTAAAAAGCAAACGCCTTCTAAAGTAACATATACCTTTCTATAAGAATCTTCTATTGTAGGATCATATTTTTCAACAAAAATTCCTTGAACAAACTGTACAGTCTGAAAAAAAATTAACATACCATTTTACTTGTAAGGAAAAGAACAAATCCAAATCTGTACATTTCTCACTATTGATTTCACATAGGTAGTTACGCCATTGATGGAAAAACATACCCAATACTACATTTGAATGCACATATTTTTGTGAGAAAATTACCTTATAAAGCCTTTTCTTTACAATTAATAATCACTATGCTCCTTATCAGGTAATTCTAAATTTAGAGATCATATATTTAAAATTTTAAAAATACCTCCTGTTTCAGTTCTAAGGGCTTGAATTTGCATTTCAGCAGAGAGTGGCTAACTGTTTAGTGCGCGCCCGAGACGCCTCTCCAGCACTCTGGCCGTATTTACAAATGAAAAGGCAGCTCATGCCCCTTGTACATACTTCTCGGTCTGACCCAAGCATGTCAGGTTCTGTACCGGGCGGTCACTCTAAGTGGCCAAGGGAGACGGTCCATGTGTCTTATGGTGGGGCTTTGCTAAACTCTGAACTGTTCATCAGTTATTTCCCCAAGTCTCTCCCTTTCCCACCCACCATATGTCATCTTCTTGCTCTACTATTTCTTGATGAGAAAACATGGCTGTGAAAATAATGTAAAAACTCAACAATCAAAGGTAATGTTTGAAAAAGGTTTTGTAATTTATAAGCTTTATTTAATATTTTCTAACATAAAATATATATTATAAGCCAACTCACAATGAAAGAAACCAAAATTCATTCCTATCTGGCTCTGAAATGCAGACAGACACGCATTTATATGCTCTTAACCTCTGTGCTTATTAGCCCAAACTGTATTCTGGTATATCTCATGTTGGTCTGGAACCAATAATCTACGCAGATACTACTAAAGAGTGACTAAAATTTCAAGAAAAATATTATATTGCCTCTAAAATCATTATGGGGTTTCGCCTTAATAAAAGATGACAAATAATCAAAACCTAAAACTCAACCAAAAAAGAACGTGTGTAGGAGTGGAGAGCTTCAGTGCAGCGAGAAGGACTTACCAGAGCAGATTTTCCAACGCCTCCCGAGCCGAGAACGACCAGCTTATACTCACGCATGGTGCACACTCGTCAAAAGCTAGTACCTTATTAAAGAAAAACAATTCTTAACTAGTGTCTTCGTATTTATGTGCTTCTTACATAAATAAGACACTCAAACCAGTCTACTTATTTAAAATGATTACTGTTTCATACCAATATGACATAAACAGAGTTCATAAACAATGCTACTGGCAGGGCTTTTTATAACAACAGAGGTAGAAAGAAACTGCAGAATTACAGACACAACTTTCAGCTCTATCCTAAATTCAATTAGAATAGCATATTTACTCTGTCAAGGAAAAAAAAGAAAGGGAGGAGGCTGAAAAACAGCAAGGAGTATTCCGCTAGTTACAAGATGGCGTGACAGACATGCTCACCCTTTCCTGAACCACCTGGAGCCCTGAGTCACAAGGAGTCGCGTGCCTACTAAGCACAGGGCTGTATCCAATGAACAGCAAACCTGCCCTCATCGAGCCAACAGTCCAGTAAAGATGGAGAGGAAGGGCTGGGTCTGCAAACAGGTCCAGCCCAGCACCCGCGTCCACACAGAAAGTTCTGCTGGCACACAGCCCCGCCCACACATCTGTGTCCTGCCTGTGGTTGCCGTCTCGCTGTAACGGCAGGTAGGTAGTTACAACACAGGCCGCTGGGTCTGCAACACCTCTAACACTGACTCCCTGGCATTTACAGAAAAACTTGCCGACCCCTGGGACACACGAATGGTAAATGAGTCAGCAGGGAAAGCAGACCAAGTACCTATTCCTGAAGTGGGGGAGGTACAAAGAGCCTGAAAACAGTTAGGAATGGGGGCAGAACTAAGGAGGAGGATTGCCCAGACTGAAGAAGTCCACTGAGAGTTCAGTGTGAGGACACAGCGGAAATCAAAACAAAATAAAAGGAAACAACCCGTAACAAGCCTTATCATTATAAAATTTCAGTATCCTGAGGATACAGAAAGAAGATCCTAAAAGGTTCCAGGGCCAGGATAACACGAAAATACAAAGCTCTCACATTCCTTGAAAAAAATAATTGGTCAGTGGCCTGGCCATGTTACACAAGTAGTCACCGGAAAGGCTTTTTAAACCTTCTTTATCAAGAAATGATAGTTCTCTAGTCATAATAACAAGTAACTACCAGAACTGGTTTAAACACTTTTAATCAACCAATAGCCACTGGCTTCAGTGAACACGCCTCTGCAAACTAGCTGACTATCCACAGCCCCTGACTTCCGACAGTCAGCCAATACAGCACGGACTCACTCTGGCATGAAAGTTCTCTGTGTGACATAGATTTACACCTTCTTTCCTTCCAGCCCATGCTCTTAGAAGAGGCAGCCTCTATTTTACCTCTCTCTACGCCGTTTCTTTATTTCTCTTTAGGATGCCATTTCAGAGCTTCCTCCTTCACCTCTGCCTTCAAATACAGGGACAACCCACTATCTCTGTTCTCGAATGGGGAAAAACCCCCCAAACCCCCAAACAAACAAAAATAAACCAAAAAAAGTTAGCTGCTGACTTTTCCACTTACTAGTTCCTGTACTTCTAAACCTACTGAACCCACCATTTCCAGAGATTTTTCTCCAGTGTTCCAACATTGTCTCCTTAACTTTTGTGAGCTTCACGGTTCTTATCAGCTTATAATTTTAGGAAGAGGATATGAAATAAAAAGTCAATCAACTTTCAGCTTTAAGAATATTCCACACTGTAGGATGGATGCACATAAATTTTGGACAAATAAAGAAATCACTTTTCGTACACATGTAACAGAAGTCAGGTTTATTTCTTTAATGTAAAAAATCATTTAAAAACAGGATTACTTAGGTGACAATTCTATTATCAGTGCTTTGCAGACATTACCTAACCACACAGATCTACACTGATTGAGAAATATTTTTTTAAAAACTTAGGGTTCTAACTAAAGACAACCCCTAAATTTGTGTTTCTGAACCCAACTGGGGGAATGTAATAACTGTTGGGACAAGAGTTTCCTAAACATCACAAAGAGCAAACCAACTACTTTAACACAAAAAAAATTAGATTCATCTCTCTACATTATCTTTTATGTAGCTGGGCTGTATCACTGTTTGATGACTACTTTGCCATTGTTTATCTACAACTTAAAAAAAAAAAGAGGACTCACTTGGATGAACACACATCAAAATGCCAACCGTCTTCACTGAGTGACACCACTTCTCCAGTTGGCATTAACTCACTCCTGCCTTTGAAAGTTTGTCAACCTTTGAATCCCCAAATTCCCTAAGACCCTGTAAGACTGGCAGTCTGCTCTGATCAGGGGACACAGTGTCTGACCAGGATAGCTTTTCCTTAAGTAATCAGTAACTTTAGCTTTGTGGTTTTTGTTTCGGGTACTGAATGGTCTCTCATTCTTTGACAGTTGACCTAAGAACCTCATCTGACATCATTCCAAATGACGCCTTGGACAAACACGTCCGCAGTGGCTGCCTGTGCCCAGCTTCTGTCTGTCCTTTGAGTTTGCTATCACATGAGTCAGTCTCAACAACGATGGGAGCTCCACTTGGTTCCTTGAGCTCACACTTCTAAACTGATTTTGTCATCCCAGGATTTGTACCAAGTAGGTCTTTGTGTAAGGCAATTAGGCCTTTGGGCTTTGGCTTGGAGGTAGGCTATTTTGGTAAATATTTTCACCATTAGTTTATTTCTTCAGCTACTTGCTTTGGTTTTGTTCATCTATTTGTGCAAAACTCAGTGTCATTCTCTCTGTTCTGTCCTGCACTGTCCTGTTTCCCTTTACTGAATCAGGGAGTGCTCCATTTGGAACGGAAGGAGGCACTGGCTGGATAAGCCTCCATTCAACTCAAAGTGGCCCCAAAGACTAAGGGTTGCAGATGAGTAAAACCAGTGACCACTTCAGACACAGGTGAGTGACTGGTCAAACTTCTCCTTGGGCCCTTCACAAAACATTCATGATAAGGTCAGTTGTAACTATGGGGATGTAGATTAGTGGTCCCTTCCTAACCTCTGCTCGGTCAGGGAATCTGTTTGTAAGGACACATTTGTTAAAAAAAAATTTTAAAGCACTCAAATCATTTTTATTTAGGAATAATTTACATCCAGTGAAACAAGCAGATCTTAAGCATTACAGTTAAATGAATTTTGACACATGCTAATACTGCTAACACTCTCGCAAGACAGCCCTCATTAAGATTTAAAACACTTCTATCACCCAGAAAATTCCCAATGTGTCTGTCTCTTCCCAGTTTATTACTCCAACACCCTCTTTCTTGACTCTGCTGATCTCTTACAATTATGAGAGAAACCAACATTAAATACTTCTTTAATTGGTATTCTGGGGCGTCAAAATAAAATGACTAAGAGAGTCTCTATTTCTCCCCTGCTCAAATCTTTGGAAACTCACCCTCCTTGAATCATCACATCTCTCTATTTACACTACCCATAAAACCCTTCTAGTCCTTCTGCCCCTTCCCCTTTCCTCTGAAATGAACTACCTACCTTTCTTGAGAGTTTCTCAGCAAAGGAATAATTATACTAAACAACAGCCTCTTTAACTGCTGGAGTAGAAGGCAGAGCTATAGAAATTGAATTTAAACAGTGGCCTAGAATTTAGCTGAAGTTATCTTTAAGAATTTTTCTAAATCTCAGGAAGACCAACAGAAATCCGTTGCAGAATTCCACCTTAATTACTAACTACTTAATTTCCTCATCAAGGAAAACAGTTAAAAGCAGCAGGACAGCAAAGACCAGATTCAAATAGCCCAGCATATTTTAAAAACTGGCCTTGAAGGGTTGGCTGTGGCCGAGTGGTTAAGTTTGCGTGCTCCGCTGCGTCGGCCCAGGGTTTCGCTGGTTCGGATCCTGGGTGTGGACATGGCACCGCTCATCAGGCCACGTTGAGGTGGCATCCCACGTGCCACAACTAGAAGGACCCACAACTAAAATATACAACTAGGTACTGGGAGGATTTGGGGAGAAAAAGCAGAAAGAAAAAAAGAATAGATTGGCAACAGTTGTTAGCTCAGGTGCCAATCTTAAAAAAAACAAAAACCAAAAAAACTGGCCTTGAGAAAAGAAGAATCTCTTTAGGAAATACATACATCATTTCATAAATTTTTCTTAAGGGCAGACTGCTCCAGATTTAAAATTGTAAACAAAATAAAAATTGACTTCAGGAAACTTTAGAAGATCTTGGTAAACCCAACAGCTGAAGCAAGGGCGACGCGTCCCTTCTTTCTGTAAATGGGCTCAGACTTCAACAGGAAACTGAAGATGGAAAACTGGCAATTCAGGAAATCTGCAACGGCTGAGCACTTTCAGAGACCCTCACAAAGTAAACAAACTAGAAGGAAAAACTACACCAAAAGGTCTCTTTTCTAAGCAGTGGGAGTCTATGGATGAAGACACTTGTCGAGACTGGAAGAAGCAACATCCTGGTTTTACTAAGAAATGGAAATAGAAAGATCCAAAATCTGTCCCACAATCCTGCTCCAAGGGCAAGAGGGGCACCCAGCAACTCCCTGCGCTGCCGCCACTGTGGGGGCGCGCTACACAGTCACAAGGGAACGCTGTGGGGCAATGGAAGTGTTTCAAAACTGGCTGTAGTCCGACAACCGGTTGTAGTGGTGACTGCACAACCGTATAAAGTTACTAAACCCCCAAAACACTGACACAACTGACTGAATCAATAAAAAATGACTATTTAGAAATACTGACTATAAAAAGTGAAAGTAGTGGCACCTATGTATTTGTGGGCTGTGGGAAGGACTTTCCTGTTCAAGTGTTCTTAACTTGAAGCCCATGAATGACCTCGGGAAGCTGTGAATTTCTAAAATTTCAGGCACAATTTTAAGATGAGGAGTTGTATCAGAATTTCAAGGGGATTTGTGATAACTACTGTTGCAACATTGAGAACAACTGCTCCCTTTCTTAGAACCTCAAGGAGGGACTGACAGCACAGCACAGCGGCTCACGGCACCTATGTGTCAAATCCTAGATTTGTAAAACCTTAGGCAACCCAGGAAATCACCTAGAGCTTCACTTTCCTGACAGGAAAAATGGAGACAGCCACACCCACAGGATAAGGCCGTCAGGCAAATACACAAGAATGTAAGTAAACTCCACAAAAGCGGGGATTTTTGTCTGTTTTATTCCTCGCTATATCCCCAGAACCTGACACAGTGCCTGGCATATAGTATGTGCTCAATAAACTAAGGAATTAAACGTACTAATTCTCCGTAAGAGTCAATGGTATCTTGCACGTAATAACAACCATTAAAAGACAGCCTTTTAAATAATAACAGCAGCAGCAACAGTCTGAGCCGCCACCCAACACGGCGCAGCAGAACTGCTGCTGTGCCCTCAGGAGAGAATCATGGCTCCACCCTGTCACCTACTAGCTCAATAAGACCTATCACAACGCAGGTGGGGGACCGCTGTCCAGCTTTCGTCTGATTCAGAGTCTCTTCTAGGTAGGCAGAGATGCAGCATATAGACCAAAACTCTCTTTTCCAACCATATGTGGGTTTCCGTCCTTATTTTACTCCTTCTGTCACTACAGCCCGTTTGGACGATCGACTGAACTTTATTATAATTCTTTAGCTACAGACCCTAAGGCTTATCACTATATTCCACTAAATCTAAGAGGAACTTTTAAAATCACATTTTAACATCTCTGAAATTGAAATACCTTACAGTAGCCTCTCATGTCAATACAAAAAGCTAAGTACACATCAGTATTTTGAATCATTTTTAAATGTAGTTCAGGGGAAAAAGACTGGGAAATAATTCTCTTATAAATCTTTAAAAAACAGATCACTACACAAAAATCCCATAATACTGGAGTAATCTCTGACCTTAGCATTAATTACACAAGTCAATGAACTTTATTGTACCTCGAGCTATACAGACTATAATTTTGACAGCCCAGGGAGAATCTCAGTATTACTACTTTAGGAGCAGTGAGAAAATCTTGAGATTGTAATGTGAAATGAATTTTAATTCCCTTGAATTGTAAAAATATATATATATGATAAGGTGGTAGAATCATTTTTCTTCTCCTTTTGCTTGTTTTTTCTGACAGTTTTATTACTAATAACAGTAAATTGGTAACATACACAAAGGAAAATTAAAAACTTTAAAAAACTTTAACTCTAAAAAAGTTAAAAAATGAGGAGTTGTGGAGTTGTAACTACCCCATGTTACTATAATTTTAAAATGTTGATAATTATGGGCATTATAAAAAAGTGGGCATTAGAAACCCAAAAATAGCAAGTTTAGGCAATCATTCAACTCACAATGAATAATAATTATAAAACATTGGTGCTGGCAGAAAAAGTACTTTTCAGGTAATTAATATACTGATGGTGACAGTAAATGTTTAATGAAAACAAGCAGGTAAGCTTAAAAGTACCACCAATCAAAATTCCTCTAATCCTGTATTTTAAACCATAACAATTAGTACGCTGCTTCTCAAAGAGGGCTAAGACATATTGAACATTACAAATTAAACATTTTAAGTGCTTCATAGAAAAAGAAATAATCTAAACATATTGACATTTTAAACATTTCCTCTCTTATGTCAAAGCAATATTTGTCTTCATATTAATTAGCATGTCACAAAGCCTACCTAGTAAGAGAAGATAAAATAGTGGGGCAGGGGACTCAAGTTCTAAGTATTTTAACTGGCAGGCCACAAATAAACGACTGTATTCTGAGAAGCCTGCTGGTTTGCAGTATCTTGTACATCAGCAGAAAAGAAGAATTAAGACAAAAACAAAAAGAAGATGCAAAGTAAAACGAGGGTACTGATATTAAAAATTATCAACAGAGTTCCGACTATTAGGGATTATCCCCATGGAATGCCATTTAAAGAGATGGGAAGAACAAATTAAAACTACTTTATAATCAACTAAAAAATCAACATACAGGTGCTGGCCCAGTGGCACAGCAGTTAAATGTGCTTCAGCGGCCTGGGGTTCGCCAGTTTGGATCCCGGGTGCGGACATGGCACCGCTTGGCAAGCCATGCTGTGGCAGGCGTCCCACTTATAAAGTAGAGGAAGATGGGCATAGATGTTAGCTCAGGGCCAGTCTTCCTCAGCAAAAAGAGGACGATTGGCAGCAGATGTTAGCTCAGGGCTAATCTTCCTCAAAAAAAAAAAAAGAATCAACATTGAAAGAAATTTTAACAACCTTCAAGAAGTTAAGGGCAACGCTATCAGAAAATGTTAAATGAAGATGTATCAGCAACAGGGGATACTGGTTAAACATTTTGCTAAAAATTATGGTGTTATTGATCATCTGTAAAAACATTCTGGTTTGAATTTCCAATACACATGATAGGATTTTGTTGGTTTACATATGCTCTCTTTTATGGTATTTCTTGAAAACAATGGAATTTATTTGTAAAAACTGGATGCAGTTTGGAAGTTATATATTAAGAATGCTAATTAGGGGGCAGGCCCCGTGGCCAAGTGGTTGAGTTTGTGCGCTCTGCTTTGGCAGCCGAGTTTCACTGGTTCGGATCCTGGTCACGGACATGGCACCGCTCATCAGGCCATGCTGAGGCGGCGTCCCACATAGCACAACCAGAGGCATTCTCAACTATGTACTGGGGGGCTTTGGGGAGAAGGAAAAAAGAAAAGCAGAGTGGCAACAGATGTTAGCTCAGGTGCCGATCTTCACCAAAAAAAAAAAAAAAAAAAATTTCTAATTAACAATAATATGCCTATATGTTAATCTGCAACTATAAGCATTATTTGAACCAAGCTTTAATCTATGAAGTCACCAATTACATTAACTCATTAATTAATGAGGGACTCCCAGATCCCCATTTTCTTTGGGTGGTTAAACAGGCAAGAATGTAGCATATATGCAAAATAAATTTAGGACTATTATCAATAATGCCACTTCTCACTTATACTTCTTCACTAGCAAGAAAGTGCAACTTCTCCAACAAGCAGGCAATTATAAACATGTATGTATATAATTTTCACAATTTATGTATAATTTACACAATTATAAATATGAAGCATGATTCACATTGCTTCTCCAACAATCGAAGATTACAGATGAAGAAAACCGATCAAATTTGTGAATAACTATCAAAACACTGAAAATTCCACTACTGTTAAAACTGGAAGCATTTTCTACACCGATTTTTCAAATGCATAAATATTTCTGCAACTTATCTTTGAATAAAACTTGTGGGGTAATTTTGGGTAGTATGTCATTTACATTTAAAGACTCCAAACTTTAGTTACTTACATAGATCCCCTGAAATTTGTGTGACTACAACCAACTCCTGATCAAAGTAACTGATAGTTCTTACATTTTGCTATATTTCTTGTCAAATACTTGGGTGCCCTATTCACTAACTTAAAAGGTTGTTTTATTACTGTCTACAACTTTCTCCACTTCCTTTACAGACTGAGCTTTGCTTGCACTGGTTCTTTTTATCAATTTAAGAAGCTGCTGAATTCCAGTCTCAGAGAAAACTATAGCAAAGATATAGAAAGACAAGAAAACAAAACCTCCTAGGGCTCCTTCCAACGTCAGGTTTCAGTGGCTGCTTCAGAACTGCTTGAATGAAAGCTGAGGAAAGCAGACACAATCACACTCTACATTGAGTTCAGTAAATTTATCAACGATAGCATTTCATCAATCAGAAATTATTAACTGGCATTTCCACAAAAATACAAAACAATAACAGATGTTACAATGAAGCTAAGCAGGAAACTCTGAAGACTTATGAGTCAAAGAAAATAAAAATTTAGTGAAGTATTTTTTTTTTTAAAGATTTTATTTTTCCTTTTTCTCCCCAAAGTCCCCCGGTACATAGCTGTATATTTTTAGTTGTGGGTCCTTCTGGTTGTGGCATGTGGGATGATGCCTCAGCATGGCATGATGAGAAGTGCCATGTCTGTACCCAGGATCCGAACCAGTGAAACCCTGGGCTGCCAAAGCGGAGCGCACGAACTTGACCACTCGGCCACGGGGCCAGCCCCAAAAGTTTAGTCTAAATGTATTCACCACATAAAAGTAAATATCAAAAAGCAGACAACTGATTTGGTTATCTACCATTCTGTATTACATATAACACTTTTCATTAATAAGACCTAAGACAGACTCAACTTCAGATATTACTGCCCCAAGAGTAATTCTAAAAATCATTTGGAAAATAAAAAAGCATAGCAAAATGATAAACTGAAGTATTTAAAAAAACTCTTGGCTATTTATTTGGCGTTGACATTTACTGAGGACCTACTCTGGTCCAAGAATTGGGCTACAACCTGAGGATTAAAAAAGAAAATGTGGGCTGGCCCGGTGGTGCAGTGGTTAAGTTCGCACCTTCTGCTTCTCAGCAGCCTGGGGTTCGCAGGTTCGTATCCTGGGTGCGGACATGGCACTGCTTGGCAAATGCCATGCTGTGGTAGGCGTCCCATGGATAAAGTAGAGGAAGATGGACATGGATGTTAGTTCAGGGCCAGTCCTCCTCAGAAAAAAGAGGAGGAGTGGCAGCAGTTAGCTCAGGGCTAATCTTCCTCAAAAAAAAAAAAAAAAGAAAAGAAAATCTAAGAAATGATGCCTTCTATCAAGATTACTGTAATATAGCATTCAATACTCAACGTCAATAAACAATGAGTGCCTACTACATGTTAGGCACTGTTCTAGGCAATAGGACTAAAGCAGTGAACAAAAGAGTCTGTCCTCAGAATTTACGATGGGGGGTAGAAACAGAATCAATATAAAACATGTTAGTTACATGTGATAAGCACGATGGAGAAAAACAATAAAGCAAGTTAAGGGAGCCAGCGCGGGAACGGGGGACTGTTTCACACACGGTGGTGACGCAGGATTTCGGTTAGGGTGGAAGTGCCCAGAGTCCTTCCAGGGGATCGATACTAAACCCTCTTTTCAACAAAAGGCCACCATTAGGCTTTGTTCTGTTTAGTATTTTTAAATCAACATCTTTGGTGGGGTGACAGGCCAATTAATTTCCGGCTGAAGTTAAATTTGGATTTGGGAAAGTCATAGAGACTTGTCTAGGATCTATGCAGAGTCATGGCTTCAATGCCCCTTCTTCCTCTGCTAATAGGGCCACAAATGGGATTTCTGGGGGAATCGAAATGTAGTTGGTCTTAGGAGGTACTGTTACTCAATATGCATAAAATGCCCCTCAGGGATTTCCTTAGCCAGCTCTGTATGGGAGGCTAGTCATGATTTTCCTCCCATTGTGTAGGAAGAACACCACACAGATGATAGAATGTTCCTGACAAGCAAATACTCAGGATGCAGTCCTTAAGAGGCCAGTGCCAAGGAGCCATCTCCGAAGGACTCTCCTAGCCCAGTGACCGGTCCCCTTTCTGACCGGTTGCACCAAGTACTTTAGCACGCGGTTATATACTCTGTTGTATCATCTTCTAAGAGAAGACAACAAGCTGTGGAAAGCAACATTATCTTGGGGTTTGAGAGGCTTGGCTCTGTTTAAACAGTTATATAAGGTGAGGTGAATCAATTTATCCTCAACTTCCAGGTTCCTTGTCTGTAAAACAGGGGAGTAAGGGAGTGGGAAGCACCTAACACAGAGACACTCACAGCGGCCAGGCAAGCATGCAGCTGCCCAAAGCAGCAAGGTGTTAACAGTGGGTGATGGCGTGGACGGCGGCTAAGCAGAGCGAGTGCTTAGACAGTTAAAGTCATTCAAATTCCTAAAATTGTGAATATTGTGGAAGACCAACAAAAGCTATTTGCAGTATGGAGACGAACTCTGCGCCACCAGTTTTTTGCTTCTGGACTAGATGCTCTCTAAGGTCCCTCTCATCTCCAAGACGCATTGTTACATATGCCAGGTTTTGAAGAATTATATATGGACAGAACTTTAAAAGTATCTGAATGTTATATTCCCTCTTCTTAATGTAAAAAAATGATAAAAAATTCTGTGTTGGCAATAAAATTTAAGAATAATGAAAATATTCTTTTCTAACTTCATAATGGTGGTTTGATATTTACAGACATTTTAGTAGTAGTATCTTTCCAATATAACAGAGATAAAACTGAAAGAAAAGGGCTGAAAACAATATAAGACAATCTCGCCATTCACAGGCTGCCCACAACTGGGAAAATCCATTAACAGCCCTGGGCACTCAACCAAGGCAAGATGCAGAGGCCGCCACACTTTCCTCCTCCTCCCGGCATGCTAGTCCAACGGGCTTTGTGCAGGCAAAGCCTTGCTGAGAACTGAAGATTAGGGCGTGTGCATGAGGTCCTCTGTCAGGAAACATACTGCTCTTCAACTATCACCCCAAATGAAGAGATTGGTTGTATAGGAGATTATAGATACTGGTATGGGGATTAAGATTAGGAAGTAAAATACAAAAAGAAGTAAAAAGTAGCTGCAAGGGAAAAGTCTTATATAAATAAATATGCAAAAAATGTGGACTAGGGAACCAAATGTCACCAGGCTGACCTATAAAATATTAAAATGAATAACAGATTATCTTTAAAGACTACTTTACTTCTATCCAGGATAAAAGAGAACACATCAAAACAAAAGAATTAAGAAAACTTTGTTTATATTAACCCAGTACCAAAATGTGTATCCAAGGTTACCTTGAAAATGCCGTAATCAAGATTGTCGTGGAAAGCAAATAAACTGATTCATCTTTTTTTTTTTAAATGATGGACCTAGTGTAAATGACATAAAGCAATCCTATACTTTAAGAAGATGAAACCAGGGGCCGGCTCTGTGGCCGAGTGGTTAAGTTGGTGTGCTCTGCTGTGGCAGCCCAGGGTTTGGAGCCTGGACGCGGACATGGCACCGCTCATCAGGCCACGTTGAGGCGGCGTCCCACATCCCACAACTAGAAGGACCGGCAACTAAGATATACAACTGTGTACAGGAGGGGTTTGGGGAGATAAAGCAGAAAAAAAAAAAAATGGCAACAGTTGTTAGCTCAGGTGCCAATCCTTAAAAAAAAAAAAAGAAGATGAAACCAAACAAAATAACCAATTGACATTTTTAGAGACTTTCCTTAACCAAGAGCAGCCAATTCATTATCCAACAGTGAAGCTATCTGGCTAAGTTTGAGGATCAAATTTAGTTTTTCCTTATAAACAAAAAGTAAATACGGTAGATACCACCTTTGCAGCCCAGGGTGGTAAAACACGGAACCTGGAAATAAGACGACTTAGAATTGGCTATACAATTCATCAGAGGGTTGTCACTTATTTCTAGGTTTGTATCTTAATCTGTAAAAGATGGACAGTGATAATACCAATTTCACAGAGTTGATGGACAGATTAAGAATGTATGTTGTCTACAAAAGTCTTAAGTGTTAGTTATTACCATTATCAACTAGATGCAAAGTGGCCCTTATTTAACTTTGGTGTCCCCTATTCGATCTAGAAATGTTTACTGAATAAATCACTAAAGACTAATAATTCATTTCCAGCAAAGGAAAGAACTATTCAGATTTTTAAAAGACCACTAACAAGTTACCTCTTATAGGTAAGTTGCCATTTAAGTTTACATCAATTATTGACAGATGTCATGAATCCCAACTGAAAATGAACTACACAATCTTGGCTTAAAAAAAAATTAGTTCCCATTCTCGCCCTGTAGGAATTGTAATTTCAGTAGAAAAGAAAATGCTCTAGAGCAGAAACTGTGTTAAAACCAATCACTTTTGGGTTCCAGAGACACCTGCTCTCAACTTCATAATCTGATTTACTCTTTCAATCTCACTAATAAAGGTAAAAACAGGTTATGATAAGGATCAAATCCTTGAAAAGTGATAAGCAACATTTAAAATGCATAATTCATTTCCATTAAAATGTCAGAAAGTGTCTAAATAGCTATAGCCAAATTAAAATTTTCCCAAAACACTGCTAACTCAAGCAAGTCTCCTATCCTCAAGTTCTTTAGCTACAACACCTTCCACCACCCAGTCTGAAATTCTGGGATCTTCAATTACAAATAAAAGGCTAAGGAAAAACACTTAACCACCGGTTGCTGAAGTCAAGTGGCATCGCTGCTCCCACTGAGCACTTGCCAGAAACGATGACACGATTTCTCCTTTCCGCCTCCAACTCCCAGAGGAGGGTGTTAGCAGCTGAAGAGGATTACTATGTTCTCTTCTCACCCCAGATAAAATTAACTAATTTAAATGTCAGAAGAACCTGGTACTAATCTGTTGGACACAATGACAGAATTTAAAACTTCTGAGCAGATTTGAAAATTATTTTTGAAGAAAAAAATAAGAGGTCCAAACAGTACCTCTCATACCCACTTCTGAAAATAAAACTTCTAGCAGGAAACTACAAAGTAAACAGAAAGCTTAGTTAATACGTTAATATGAATACTGCTTATCACATTTACTTTCTGAGCTGTCTGCCCCTCTCGTGATGAGGACAAATGGGAAGTGTTTCCAATCTTACTTACATTCTGCTGAGAAAGGTTTGCTCTGTCAACTAGATTTCTAGATCCAGTCAAGCATAGAATTTGTAGACTATCAAACTGTTTATATAGCATTTTCTCTATTCTGACCATAGTTATAACACCTCAGATGGGAAAAAAATTCTTCTCTTGCCCTTTTCATGGATTAGTATTGCCAGTAAATAAAGCTTATTCCAACGCACACTATGACATGGAATTTAAGGTCACAGTTTCTAGTTTTATTAATGGCGTTATTACTGTAGTTACCTTTCAGTTCAGTACTTGATCATGTCTCTGAGGGAATATATTAATCAGAGTATAACAATTTATCAGTAATCTGACAAATGCAGAAGAATCCGTTTCTTAATAGATTTCTCAGCTAGGTCAATAGATAAGCAAGATAGTTAAGTGACCAAAAAAGGAGATTCCAACAACGTTTCCAGAGAAGCAAGAAGAAATAATGTGGGCCCAAGATCACCTTATTAGTTTCTATCAGTTCCTCCAAAGAGGCTGGATTTGTGCAGAACTCGCCCTGGCTCCCAACAGTTCTTTGAACGTGACCCAAAAACTAACCTGTCGGGTTTTTTTCTCTCATCAGATCTAGCTGTAAATTCTATAGGCATACACAGTGATTCAAAGACTGCTGTGCCTTCCAAATACAATTTAGGGAACCTGAGTATGGACGTTCACTTGATTATTTGCCATATATCTTAGAATCTGATACACACACATACACACGCCTTAGCTAACCATATTTTAAATTGAAAAAATGATAAAATAGGAAAACCTTTTGACAGTTAAGAGCTTTAGATCTAATTTCCTGGGTTAGAATGCCAGTTCTAACACACCAAGGACTAAGTGACCTTGGTCATGTTATTTAACCTCTCTGTGCCTCATTTTCTCATCTATAAATGGGAACAACAGCATCTACTTCTTAAAGTTTTTAAGACCCAAATGAAAGAACCTGTGCAAAATGTTTAACACAGTAACAAGTAACAAGCAGTCAGTAAATGTTCCTTGCTATTTTTTGTAATCCCATCTATCTTGCTATTTACAGTGCCTAAAAGGTGAAGTACCTAAAGGACTTCAAAAGCATACTATACTACAGGAAACTGCACAGCTGGGGGAGCTGTCCGTCATTGTCTCTCTTCTCCACCCCATTACCAAGTCTGATCCATTCTACCTTGGTGTCTCTGGAATCAATTCCATGGTCTCTACTCCACATCTTATAAGGGCCCTCATTTCTCACGTGGGAAAAGGGGGAGACAGGCGGCAAATACGAAGGGAAAACATTAATTTGTTACACATTTGAATTTCAATAACCAGATTGGAGATGTTAATTTTAATTATGAAAATAGAGAGGTAGGGCATCCCAAAAATTTGAGCAAAAAATAAATATGACAACCATACTTTAGTGGCCTTTACCTAACAAGATGCTTTGTTAGTGGAGAACATGAAAATGTCTATCATGTTTGCCCTGGGTCAGCTCACAATCACAGGGTCTTAGGAACAGAGCACTGTAGGGCACGGAAGGGGATTCTCTTCGAGGATGTGCCAGGCAAGGCTTGGCTAAGTGGACACCTGAAGGAGACCAGTGGATATTGTAAGGCAATAGGAGAGTTCACTGGAAGATTCTGGGGAAACGGACTAGCAGGAGAGAACTCTTCCCATCGTGAGTGCATGGGGAGGGGGAGGTGGAAGAGCAAGGGGCCCTCTTTGCTTAAAGACGTTGACCTACATTCTACAAGACACTGAGACAAGTGAAAGAAGGAATAAAAGGAAGGTATATTTGAGAAATGTGTAAGTCAAAATCAAGAGAATATGGTGACAGACTAGATGGGGGAGGAAAGAAAAACAGGATGCAGCACGATCAAACAGATGGACAGTGAGGCCATCAGACCAGACAGGGAGCCTACAAGGACAGACAGAAGGGTTTAGCAGGTATCTCTGATCTTTAGGAATAGGTCTCAAAGACAGCGGAGGAAAAACTGAGAGCAGTATGGACATAGCAGTAGCATCTTTTATTCCTAAAGAGATTAGAAGGAAGATGCTCACTGCCTGTGTGCAAAAAGCTTCAGGCACAGAACACAACACTGACTTGTTTAGCGAGATTATAAATGTATTATGTGTAATCTGTTTCACTCAATATTTCTGGCTTATTAATTTGAAATATATAATTTATTTAGATGATTACAAATCTCAATTTTAAGGTTTTATAATTACAGTTCCAAGGTTTCATCAAATGAACTTTGATGGAGTCTTTTGCCAGTCTATGAGAAACAGAAATATGAACAGAAAAAATTAATATTGTATAAAACCAAATATCTTCTAGGCTTAATGAGTTTCTCAGTGTAGAAAACTCAGTGCCTAGCTCATATTGTACAATAAACCATGACATATAACAATCATTTGCCCACACAGTCCACAGTGTCTCTGGACTTGCCCCTTTTCCTCATTATCTGAAGCCTTTTGTAAATAGGGCAGTAAGCATCTTACATCCTCTACTTCTGATTTCCCTAGGAATAAACAGATACTACTGCTATGGGGACATCAGCACTGCCCGTGTTTACTCCACATTCTTTTAAGGTCTAGTCTAAAAAATATGTATCTAATAAAAATCAACCAAAACTACTACAAACAAAGAAGTAGAGATTTCTTCCTCCTCTCCTGAAAAGTACAACATTCTTTTTCAACTTTAATTTAAATTTTCCCATTTTCTTGTCTTCACAAGTCTTTTCATCACTCAAATCTGATCTTTACATTTCTATACAGGAGTATAATATTGGAAGCCTTTGCTTTAAAGGCACAAGTAATTTTTCTACAATGGTGTGGTCTAGGATATAAGCTGGCAAGTCTCATAAGTTGGCTAAAAGAAGCATAAAGAGCTAAAATAACATCAAAAGAACTCTATTTACATTCTTAAAACAAGAAAAATAATGAAAGGGTAACAACCAAGCAAACCATCCCAAAAAAGCCTATTTTAGCTAACAGATTAATCAAATTAAGGACACTATTATTATTCCACATAGCCCCATGAGGCACATTAACATTTAATCATTACAAAATGAGATGAACCAAAAAAAAAAAAAAAAAGAGGAGGAACCAGGTTTTTAATGCCTTTTTTGGTATACAGTATCAATATCTTTAACGGCTCTTTTCTGACAATACCACCAGGCACAGTGCATGTCCCAGAATAGTTTACGTCCCACTATGGCTTTACTGCTGATAAATTTCCAAGGATTTTTAGTAGCCACTTTATTTTAAGTTATATACCTGCTATTAGAGAGATCTCAGCCATGGAGTTCTCTGATTATAACATGAACACGTACAAAAGCTAATTCTAGCAAGGAATGACAAAGGACAGGCTATCCTAGGTATTTCTTGAGAAACACAGTCTCTGCAAATCTATGACCAAAGTTTAAACCACTTTAAATGGAACTAAGCAAAATTTCGGGCGATTTTAGACTTTGCTATATATAATAAAGTACATTTAAGTAAACCATTAATCTGACAGACAATACAATTTTTAATTAAAAATTCGAGTAGCACCACCTTCTGATAAGGCCACCATTTGTCATACACAAATATATCCCTACATAGATGAATTAATCAAATGCACTTTTGTATTTTCATTTGACTATTAAAGAATGCCTGTCCAAAATAATATTCAGAAACTAATAAGTGCCCCCAACATAACCTCCCACCACACCAGTCACCTAGTCACCAGGCATTATTACACTTCCTTGAAACTGTACCAACACAGTGATAACGCGAAGGAGACTGCTGCATCGTTGATGGAATCATGGTGACAAGGACCCTGGTTTTAGCACTGAAAGCCTTGTGTCCCAGGAACTCCTCAGTGCCCAGCAAACCAAGATGGCTGGTCATTTTACGTGGAACACATCTTGAGAGGAATTTGCTTTCTCTCATGTCTCACAATCTTAAAGATGCAGAACTCTAAAGGCTAAGAAAACATCTTGCAAACATTCTGCAGTACTACACAGCTTATCTTTTTTCACAATGGAATCATACTATTTTCTGAAATAAAATAAGGAAATTAAAAACCAAACTGCGTGCAGCACTTAGCATAAGAGCCAAGTTTGAGTATTTATGGTAACAGACAATATTTGTATAGACTTTACAATTTACTATGTATTTTGACGTGAGTTTTCTCATTTGGAGAAAAGTCCAAGAACATTTCTCACAAGGGAACACTGTTCCTCGCTTAATTAGAAAAGTGCCCCTTTCATCTAATTAGCACCTGAACACGCATTAAGTGCAAGTCACTGGGAAAGTCACAAAGATGAACAAAACACACTTGCTCTCAAGAAGCTTACAATTGCGCAGGAGAGATGAGACATAAAAATATAGAAAATGTCATGAGAAACAAATACTGTGGAAATTCAGAAGAAGAGAGGTCAGGAACAGATTTATGAAGAAAGTGGCAGATGAAGAGAAGTTACAGCATGTCACTAGGAAAGAGACACCAGGCAAAAGGGCAGGGAGCAAAGTCAGAGGCAGCGAGAGACAGGTGGATGACAAGACCACGAGAGCAAGCGTGCCCAGGGTCTCAGGGCACAAAGCAATGGGCAGCCCAATGGCAAGGGGTCGTCTACAGGTAGGACAACGGAGATCACTGAGGGATGATCAAGAGCCTTGACTATTTGTAAGCCACAGTACTGGACATTTTGAAAACAAACACACCAATATTGAGAAAATTAAAAGTACTTTTATTATTTACTTATTTATTTTTGAGGAAGATTAGCCCTGAGCTAACATCTGCCGCCAATCGTCCTCTTTTTGCTGAGGAAGACTGGCCCTGAGCCAACATCCGTACCCATCTTCCTCTACTTTATATGTGGGATGCCTACCACAGCATGGCTTGACAAGCGGTGTGTAGGTCTGTGCCCGGGATCTGAGCCAGCAAACCTGGGGCCATCAAAGTGGAACACATGAACTTAACCACTGCGCCACCGGGCTGGCCCCTAAAGGTACTTTTAAAATGAATAAGAAGAGTTCTAACAGAAGTCTGGGCAACCCATCTAGACATGTTAAGCTTTTTATTAAAATGTGATTAATTAGGCAGCCTACTTTAAAAAGGCATCAATTAAGGTTTGCAACAAAAATCTATAATAAGATGAAAAAAACCAAACTTAAGTGCTCAGAAACAATATACCGCACAGAGGAAAAGCACTGCAGGCGACTGACCAGAGAGAGTTAGGATGACTGGTGAGTTCAGCCTTACCCTGCAACACGACCTGAATACTTGGTACCTACTATGTGCAGACAGTGCAGAGACTAGATGCGCACATCTTAGCCTCTCTCTTTTTCATAACAGGATGTTTACTTTGATACCCCAGCATCTGGTATCTAAAGCACACTGAGATTACTTTGAGTTAATACCACTACCATAGAACATGGCACTAAGGGTATTTGCCTAAGATCTCAATTGAACTGACAAACAAGGCAGACATATGGGACAGGCCACATTTTTCTTCAAAAAGCTGCTTTGGATCTGTCCACGTGCACAAAAAGTACTCAGTTACAGCTTAAACACCTTATGGTAAGGTTCATTGCTTCATAACCAACACTTACAATGCCTAGAATACAGACGGCAATTATTTGGTGAATGAATCAAACCCAATTTCCTGCCCTAGAGCAGGGGTTGCTGAACTCCAGGGCTCAGGCCGAATCTCTTGGGCAGCCTATTTATTATCCAGTTTTGTGGGAACACAGGCACGCAAGTGCATACTGTCTCTGGGAACTCACATGACAACGGCAGAGTTGAGGGGCTGTATGAGACTGTATGGTCCACAAAGCCTAAAATATTTATTATCTGGCCCCCTACAGAAAAAGTTTGCTGATACCTGCCCTGTAGGCTAGAGTCTGGAAGAGAGAAGGACGGATCTTGTCCATTAATTCTCTGGTAGCAAGTGAGTTTTAGTTCAAACACCAACTCAAAACATTAATGGATGCCTGGAGTACAGTGTTAAGAATGATTCTGAGACCAACTCTGGACCCAAAGGGATAGAGTACGGTTCTCAGTCATCAATGTCTACTGTGGTGCAGGGGAAGGAGAAACAGGGTTGTAACTTTAAAAACTTCTGCTGTAGAATATTTTCTTTTAAATAACTAGCACTGTCATCTATTAATTCTACAAAGATGAATTATTAGCTGCAAAACAGTATGCAAAAAGTCCCCCACAGAAAACCTGAAAGGAATCATTGGGAACGGTCCACCTGAAGGCTGAAGACTCTGGCAGAAACAATGCCTTTGACTCTGGCACGGCTGATGCTGCTCATTTGCACAAGATCCCTTCAACAGGCAACCTACTCACTCAGTCAACACACACAGCTGTTTAAGGCCATCAGCGAGGAGGAGAGAATAGTGCTATCGGGGCGAGAAGGGGGGCCACAACACACCCCAAAACCCCATCAAGCCTTACTGATAGAATGGAAAAGAAGAGCATCCTTATTTTACATTTGACGCTAAATCTAATCTATTAAATGTCCACTTTGATTCTGGAAGCAGTTAATATAACATACAGTCTGAAATCAAAGCCTTCACGTCACTGGTGCTCTGCAGTTTCCCTTCAGATTATTCTAGAAAAATCCTTTGTTTGCCAGGTTTACGTCAAGTACTTGCGCCCCAGTTGTAAGGCAGGCTGGGACAGCTGGTACTCGGCATTTTCGTTTTCTATAAAGCAAGGCTGTCCACCAAGACTCACTTAGGTCTTGTCTTTTCAGACACTGGTTTGAGTCTCTCTAAAAACAAATGTGAACACACACATCCATACGTCCACAAAATAAGACACTGTCGGTCACACATTATGCTTCTGTGAGACACAGTCCAGCAGGACGGGCCACGCCCTAGCAGGAGAGGAAGAAAGGAGCCAAGCATGGGGACCCTGAAGAGGTGGCAAACCAAAGTCACTGCTGGGAACAGGGTAGGGAAGGTCTGAAGGTCAGCTCACATCCAGATCTGAAGACGCAAAAGCCTATGAGAGTTAAGTGACACTAGAGCAGTGGTCATCAGCAACACCTCTCATCACAGCAGGGACTAAGTTTTTAAAAACACCTCTGGAAAACTATGATAACACTTCCCTTCGTGCTTAGGACCCTAAGACCCATATCACCAGCAAAGAAAGGCCAGGGTCCACCAGAGACCATCTTATTCATCTTTCTGCCTCCAAATAAATGTCCAATCTAGTACAGAAAAGGAGGGTCTCTGTTGTTCCTCTGGTCTTCAGAAACTGGATTTTTCAGTAATTTATATAACCCACTCTTAATGTCCTAGCTTCCACAAGTCACGGAAAAAAAGAGACACCACCACTCCAAAGGGATGACAGTTACTGGGGCTAAGAAGGCTAACCAGATGTCCTTACATCTTCCTAGATGAAGACACTTCTCCGAGTCTCCTGAATTTGTGATTCCAGAATTTAACATGAACATAAAAGATGCTCAATCATCTGGTGAACAGGCTGCAGAATGACATAACTACATCAACCAGAGATATCCCGATTAGTTAGGGAATTATCTGCTTTCATAAATTTCAAGCAAACACTCTACTAAGTACAGTTGATGAGCTGTTGGGGAGGAGGCATGAGAAACCAGAAGTGAGGCTCTTTAGTGCTAGCAGATAAACTAGAATCCAAGTTAAGGGGCAGGATTCCAGAACAAAACGCACTTGTTTTCATGAATGGAAGAACGCCACAAATATTTTTTTTCCCCACAAATATTTCTTTTAATATAAATACTCAGATTTTACAATACACTGCTCTCTTCAAGGACAGGGGGATATTTTAATAGTATAATTTTACAGTCTTTTTCAACATAAGACTGAATTCAGAAATAAACAGAATTAGTGTCTTCCACGAGAGAAGGAACAAATGACTACAAAAATTATTTTTATTTCATTTTACTGTTAACTTCCTAACTAAGATTAAATGAGAAAGCTTAGTTTGACTTTAATCAATTAATACGGCTGCCTCCAAATGCATTTGAAACCATAATAAGAATGCTATGATTTCAGATTGTGGGTTCATAATTTGCATGACTACATTACATTCTAAATGAAACTTAAAGACCAGGACATTCCTAATGCAAAATTCCCTACTAAATCTGCCAAAAATTCAGAGGAGAAAAATTAGTCAACTAACAAAACACACTGGAAGCACAAGCACTGCCTATACTTTCTCTAGTAATTCCAATATCTCAATCTCAGCAGCAGTTTATGCCAGCTGCTTAATGCCCACATGACTTGTGTAGCTAATGGTCTTAGGAAGTTGTTTTTGACTAATTTAATAGTTCTTCCTTTTATACTCTAATCTCTTTGCTTTATTCGAAGATGTGCTTAGAATCCAGTAAAACAAAGACCACTTAAAAAATAAAAGGCATGCCACACTTTGGAAGCCATAAATAATGCTTACATTTGGCTTTCCCATACATTATTCCACTTACTTGCATAACCATTAGGTCAGTAGCACACCCCGCCTCAACCCCCTGCCCTTAAAGTAGCTTTGAAACATGCCTGTCTTGGCAATTCTACAAGATTTAAGTCAGTATCAAAAAAAAAAATAGTGCATACACATTTGCATTCTTGGGACATTAGTATACGTATACCCAATAAATGGACAAAGGCAAGGAGAACCGAAGTTGGGTATTAATTAGGCTGCTAGCATAACAAGAAATGGGGAAAACAGAAAGAGTGGGCAGGCACTGCTTGTAATCAATTCTGAGTTTCAAAGGAGCATCTTCAGATATTTACTTCTTCCCTTGTCAACACCAAGTGATTCCATCAAGGATTTTTAAACAGAGATTGTTAGTCCTACAATATTCCTATTCCAATCTTCTACTGTACTTTTACTTCACAATTAAATCTATTATATCATTCTTAGAAACCTTATCAACTGGGAGATTTAAAAAACTATCAAGAAGAAATTGTGACTAAAATATGACCTCTCAATTTTTAAACTTTTTTTTGCTTGAGGAAGATTCGCCCTGAGCTCATACCTGCGTCAGTCTTCCTCCGTTTTGGATGTGGGTCACTGCCACAGCACGGCTGATGGGCGGTGTAGGTCTGTGCCAGGGATCCAAACCCACAAAGCCGGGCCACGATAACAGAGCATGCTCAACTTTAACCACTAGGCCACAGGGCTCATTAAACATTTTTTTTAAACACTTAAGACGATTTTCCAGGCACCAACACACACAGATAAATCTTCACTATTTCCACACCTTTCCCAGGACTTGACCTGAGGAATGAGGTGGCAGTGCACTCCACCCTGAGCCCTCGTCAGGAAGAACTCGTTGGTGGAGACTGTTTCCAGGCTGACTGACTGCTTTAAAGTACCACGTCAGACCCTGAAGTCCTCCCCAAAGACACGAAGTCAGAAAGAGTAACCCTTTCCAGCAATTTCAGACCCATTTCTCAAAGAAATTCTGAAATCCTAAAATTTCTAAAACCTGAAAGTTTCTCAACTAATTTGGTGGCAAAACCTGACCTGATAAAAACTTTTTACACAGCAAAACTTCACCTATGCACTGATGTGAGGCTGTTCAGTTTTCATTTATCCCATTTAGTGTGACTATTCACATTTCACTTTAGAAACAGTTTGATTCCTCTTACTAAAATTCAAAATAAATCTTCCCCCAAAATTCTGAATTCCAAAACACCTGGTGCCAAGGTGAGGGATTACGGACCTATAATCCATTTCACAAACATCTACTCGAGCAAAACTCCCTTGAACATACTGTGCACTTTCCAATTTCTATACTGTCGCCCCCCGATTCACTGTCAGCCTAAACTTACACACTCTTTTAATAACAAGTACAGACCCCACCTCATTTTTAATGTCTTCTCGGACTACTACAGCCTAAGAGTTTTCATTTCTTTCTCTGACTCTGTAAACACTCATCTACATCACTCATTTGGGTACTGATTATTATTATTTTGAACTGCTATTTACACTTTATATTGATTAACTTTTCATGTCTTTGCTAAGAACCTTTTGTGACTAATTACTCAGTTTCATCCTAATATACAGTAACTGAGAACAATTAGCTGTCAATAACATGCAGTCAGATGAACGAGTCCTCAAGAGACAGATGCCCTAAATAATGAGGAACCACAGGTGGAAATAGAATGCTTAAAAAAAATGAGTGTAGGAAGTAGCCCATGATGGAAATTGATAATGACAAATCATTGAGCACTTTAGGTACTCTTTCAATTAAAATAACAATTTTTGAGCACTTCCTATGTGCCAGTTACTGGGCGAACCATTTGAGATTGTGGTGGAAAAGTGACAGGGTGTTCCTGCCCTCTTGAAACAAATAGTTTAGAGGGGAAGAGAGGATAAACGGATAAAAATAATTATTGTTTGTGGATGCTCCTTTATTTAAAGCAATCAGGAAAAAACTTCTCCGTAAATGTGACATTGAGCTTAGATCTAATGTTGAGAGTGAGGCAGAAATGCAGACAGCCGGGAAAGATCATGACAGACAGAAAGGAGTTGTAAGCACCAAAACTCGAGAGGTGGTAAAGGGCTTCTCAGGCCAAGATGAGAAAAAAGTGCAGTATGGCTAGAGCTTAGTGAACAATGGGAAGGAGGCAAAGTTTGAAGTGAGCAAGAACTGGATCTGCTTTCTATTTAAGCCACTGGGGGGGACTGGGACTGAAGGGTAAGACACGATCTGATTTACATTTTGACAAGATGACTTGTCTTCTGGGTGGAGCGTGAGGTAGAGGAGAACAAGAAGGGAAACAAGGAAGTCCAGACAAGAGATGAATGCGGCTTAAACAGGGGTAGTATAACAGAAACACAGGATTTTAGAACACAGAGAGATCTGAAGAGCCATTTAATCAGTCTTGCTCTACACAGAGATCAGTTCTCAGAGAGGAGTTACTGGTTCAGTGTTTCATGTCCCGTGCCAGACCACCCAGGTCAGTCACCACCTCTAAAGCATGCTGCTTAAGACGACAGGGGGAATGAAAGGTCTAGCAATTACTCAACACTGACACATCATTGCTCAGACTTACCCCTCATGCTCAAAGGAATCAGCTAAAATTTAGGAGAAAAATGAACTAAGTCTCCAATGTGAGCACCTGAAAGTTCAGAGAAAAGTGCATAAGGGCCTGTTGGGGAATAGAAATAGCAAAAGCACCCTCAACTCACACTGTTTAGTGACGGAACTTTTACTTTCACATCATCATCTCTAACTGATAGGCAGTATCAGTTTATCTGCTACACAGGACCCTCAGGGGACAAGATGTACCAATCACTACGGCACCACAAGGGCTTTCCAAAGAGGAGTTTATCACTCGTGCTCCACCAGAACTCTGAAGGGTGGCAAAAGGAGCCCTGCTCATTAGAAAGAGAACCCTCGCTCTCTTCTCCGCTCTACATCCTGGCCCTTCCACCTCTTCACTGCCTATTATCACTATCATCACTTCCACGTAAACAACAGAAAACGTTATGAATGCTCCTCTGTCCTTAAAAGCTTGCAAATCCTGCTTTCTCTTTGTTGAACAGTGATGAAGTAAGGTGAAAGGGCTCTTGGAAGAAAAAAAAGCTTAAGTATAAAAAACCTAGAGGAAATTTCATACAAGTTTTTTTAAACTAGCAAATAAAACTCTGTAAGCAACAGCCAGCAACAACCTTGTGACTAATTTAGATGTCCTGGACATAAAACATGATCTCAGTATGCTTCCTAATTCAGAACAGCCAGAACAGCTGACCAGTTAATTATTTAATATTGGGAGAACTAAAGCTTCCTATTCAATTCCCTCCCTACTGTGGGATTAGTTCATGGAGGCAGGTGTTCTGTGATGCTCGGCCCTGAAGCTCCCCTAAAGTTAAACACTCCACACCTCATCCTCTGATGTCAGCCCTTCTTTCAAAGAGCGATGTCTGGGCTCAATAGTCTCTTCATAGAACACACCCTTTTATCATCTCTAGAGAAATAAGTGGCACTAAATTTCCAAGAAAGTGAGTACAGTATAAACCGTAACTTACCCATCTTTTTTTATTACTTTTATAATCTGAAACTTATCACTTGAAACGAAGGCGGGTTAGCGTAAAAATCCTTTAAACTTTGGAACTGTCTTATGACATTTATAAAAATAGTTGTTTAACAAGGATTGCTACAATTGTTCTTAAATGACAAAAAGAAACAGCTTTCTTCCAGAAAGTAAGAACATTAACATCTGTCTTGGAAAAGTGTCTACTAAAGGTAGACAACACCAAATTCTCAGGTCAAGGAAACATTATTAGACTTGAAATGGGAAAAAGTCCATAGCTTTACTATAGGAAAGCTACTACATATCCTAAAATTGTGAAAATCAACTTTTAAAAATCTGCTTATTTAAGATTATGTCAAAACTTGGGACACACATGCAATCTATCTAGAGATAATTAATCAGGTGTACAAAGCAAGTATTAAAACCAAAACTAAGCTTAAAAAATACTGTGATCAAAAGCTGACTGTACTGCTCAAAGGAGAACACTGCAAAGAAATTAAACCTAAATGACTATGTACTAATAAGAGATTTCAAGATGAAGCACAGGAAAACACTGTCTCACATTATCTATGGTTACCATTCTTCTCTTCCCCTCCAACAAAAATATAAACAAAATAAATCAAAGATGATGTTAAATACCGAGAGAAAAGCATGGAAAAATGAGTGATATAAAAAGAAGAAAGTGACTAACAATGAGACAGACAGTTGGGAATATTTTAATAAGCTTTTCAGATAAATGTGGATATTCTCCTCTGGTACTACACCAAAACGCGACAACTGGCTGCAATATATTGAGATGCAAAACATTATCAATAAATTTCATGTTCTCTCTAACATTAAAACCCACTGGTCTAGCTGTAACTGTGGAAGGATCTCTTACCCATGCACAATTTTGGAGGATCACACATTGGTCACTTAGAAAATACTGGTTCACAGAGTTGAGGATCTTCAAATACCGACACATTTCATTATATATTAAAAATAAAAAGCATATTCATTAACATTACCAATAAGATCAGAAAAAATCTTAAATATTGGGAAGCTGTCAAGAGCACAGTGGCTGATAAAAGTTTTCCAAAATTCTCATCTTCACTTGAAAACTAGAACTTTGTCATTGACCATAAATACTGTCAATCTTTTCCTGAAAGCAATGGGCTCACTTTACTTTTGAGAAAATGTCAGCCTAATACTCAAGTCTGAATAACCATAGTTCGTCAGACATTCTTTCAAGTAAAAATGGTGCTCATGAAAAAAACTGGCTGGTTCAGCTTGCAACTCAAACAATCACACAAACGCTTTTCCTAGACACAACCACTGGACTTCAGCATGGCAGCAGAAGTGTGTTAAGCATACTTCCTGTTTTGTCACAGTATATTAATGTGATGTGTACCAGAGTTGAGATTTGACTTAAAAAATGTTTACTTCTTCATCAAGTGCATTCAGGTGAATGCTTTTGTTTTCTTAAAACTGTGAGTGCATGGCAACGACTACTAATACAGTGTGGCACTCTGATTCGTTCTAAAGTGCAAGAAGTTTTACCCACCACTGCTTTTATGGTATTGGTACAAATGTCAACAGAGTGAAAAAGGCAAAGAACATACTGTATTATCACTTACAGTATTATTGTAAAAACAGTTTTGTACTTGCAGACTCCTTGAAAATGTGTAGCAATCCTGAGAATTCCTTGGACCATACTTTGAAAACCACTGAGTTAGATAATTTATTTGTTAAGCTGTTCACATCACAATTATTCTTTCTTAGTCTTCATTCATACCTTACTGGGAAGCTTAAAAATCAAATAACCAAATCAACTTCAATCAGGAGTAGCAATGCTACAGGGGAATAGAAGCTTTATAATAAAGAACGAGAACTAATACCACATTAGTATATCCTTTTATAAACATTAACAAATAATGCTCCATTTAATCCTCAACAATTCTAAGTAGTACATGTCATCTTTCCCATGGAGGAAAGCTTCAGAAAGGGAAGCACAAATTCTGCCTAAAAATTCATTGTCCCGGTGGGATTACAAAGTTGTATTAATTTTCTTCTTTATACTTTTCTGTATTCTAAACACTGTAATAAGAAAATTAAAAAGACAAAACATTTGAAAACTCAGCCAGTGTTACCAAGATAAACAAATGTAGTGTTGTATCTCAAGGTGACAACTTCAAGAGCAGTAGAACAAAATAGTAGATACATACATTTATATAACCTCATTGCTATCCCTCTTTATTATCTGTACGGTACAGAATTCAAGATTCTTGAGGGACTTCTGAGTTTTGCTATTGTTACTGAGGAGCTTTATGATAACTTATAAATCTTAGAAGCAGCAGCTCTAACGATATTAGCATAATGTAGTAGTAATATTCTCACTGCAACCTTAAAACACAAGGTAACAGTCGGATGCAATAGGGATACCACTGTGACACCTAAAAACTATTAAACGAAAAGAGCTTATATTTATAGTCTTTATTTTATTGATACCCTCAGTCCTATTAGCTAAGAACTTTTAGAAAGTCCTCTACTTTTTTAAAGAATGAAGTGACTTAAAAATATATTCTAATGAGAAGGATAAATTTTAGAAGACACAGATAATTAGAATTTTATTTTACGTAACATTTTCCACTTCCTCTCCAGAAGCTTTTGCCAAAAACTGCTATTAAATGGACAAAACAGATTTTCTTTCATCTTTTTTTCCTTCCCACAAGGGAAAGAGGAGGAAAGCAACAGGTAGAGGTCATCCACCAATGGGGCAATCAGTTCACTGTATATTTTTAAAACAAAATTACTTAATGAAATGCTAAGTTTTAAATATATGAGGGAAAAAATCTGTTTTATTGAAAGTACTTATTTACTGAAATAAATTTCCAAAGCAACTACTGAAGAACTCATCAAGGAGCTCTGTGACGCAATAAAAGTGATGATTCCAAGAAGTCAATAATTTAGTTATCAAAATTATTCATAACTGCCTTTAATAGATGCTCTCTTCCTTTAACATCTTTATTCAGTCTACTTGAACAACAGTCAAAAACATTCAATCCCCAACCACTGGAAAAGATTACCTAGCAAGTTATCTCATAAGATCAGAATCCAGTTTAAATGAAAAAGGTTTTGTTGAGAGAGAGATATATATATATATATATTAGCCTAACTACAAAATTATAAAACAGCGTAACTATAAGAATAAGCTTTAGGACCCAGCTCAATGTAAAATCCAAAATCAGAACATTAGATTATTACTCTCTATGGTCAGAGGGACTAGGATTCTTAATTTAAAAGTGAACCTATTTCTAGTACTTGAGCACCTCATACACAAACAATCTCAAGCGTAGTAATACTCCAGAATATTGTTCTGTATAATAAAAACCAGATGGAAATCCTGCAGTTCATGTTACAAATATTTTTTCTTTTGATAAGTGATTTAAATATTATTTTAAACCTGGTACATTTCCCTAAATTTACATTTCTTTCTTTTATAAGTTTTAAGGCTCCTTGGAAACAGAGCTTGAAAAATTTTGATCCTCCACTGATGCAAAGCAAAAATTTTTTCTAAATCGCTATTGAAAGAATAATCAGTTGCTGTGTACCTTTAATCTGAATAACATTAGGAATAAACACAGTAGTGTTAGGAAGCATGGAGAAGTAGTATTCTTTGTTAGTGGTGCGTTTTAAAAAGTGATTTTAATTTTTAAAAGGCAGCACAAAACTTCCTTGTAACTTTTCCTCTTTAAAATAGAAATTCTATAACGAAAGGCCTTGGTCTCAGATCCAGTGCTCAACTAGATCCAAACGAGGTACAACAGATTGTACAGCAAGCCAGTCTTTACTGCAAATGGATAAACTCACTCTGTTCTTTGTGGCTACTGCTTCCATTGCGTTCATGAGATTTCCAAAGAACTAGTAAACTAAAAAGACGTAAGTCCTCCAATGGTAATTAGTACCTTTCAATACTGCTGCAATATACCTAAGAACACTGAAAAACATCAGGCTTTCAGCAAGGGTAAGCCATGGCACAGTACTCCTGTTTACTGAAAAATTTGTCCAATGTTATAATGAATCATTGCATCAGCCAAAATAGCTGTTTCTTAACTTTTTCTAAAAGAAATTCAATTTGCATAGGCTAACAGCAAAAACTTCAGCCTAATCTCTGAGGCCATGGAATCCTCAAAAATGATGGGAGGGAAAACCAACCAACCAACCAAGGCATGCATATAGTCACAACCTTATATGGTCTTACACACAAGGTTTGAGAGAGATCAATCTTTATCAAGTTCTTCTACAGTCTGAACATGTGACATCACTGCAGTAACAAAAAAAAGCTTTTGAACATTCAGTTCATAAAAACGAAACTATTCCTGGTGCCAGTCAAATCTAGACACTACAGATCAATACCCACCCTCTTTATCACATACACAGGGACACATTTAAGTCTTTAGGAAAATGACGCGCACATCAGTAAGATTCCAATATTCAATAATAAAATTATTTAAACTAGTTTTGGAAAAAAATAAACGACACCTTTGTAAAATCAGCCAAATTCTGTGTCAAATCCAGTTTTGCTGATTTCACTCCCTTAACAAATATTTATGAAGTAGCTATAACAAGTCAAAGAAAACTGAACATGAGCACTTTCTCACCCAAATCTTAGACTTTATATTTAAAAAAACATGTATAATTAGTTACCATGTTGTTGATCTCTGCATAAGCCTTCTACCAATCTTGAATCACACTGGAAAACACACTTGATAAGATCCTTATGGACATTCATCAAGGTTTTTTTACCATCAACTCTTCATTTCATCTCCCTGGAGCCTCCTTACGTGGTGGCTCCTTACCATGGGGACTCACTTAGCTAAGTACTGGAATTCTACAGTAAAGGATGGTTTTGAGGATAAAATGAAAATCAATTTTTCAAGTTAAAAAGATTCCAAAGTCAATGTGGGTATGTTTCTTTTTGAAGGAATATCAAGTTCTTTTGAAATATCTTCTCTAAATCTTCAATGCAGTTAATCTCTAAAGGTAAACGCTCAACACCATGTGCACAGGCAAGGGTCTAGGAACGAAGATACAGTGGAGAAGGAAACGGATTAAGTCCCTACCCTCGTGGTGCTTGCACTGAACAAACTGGTACCATTTGCAAGGAGGGCACCATACCAGTGCTCCGGGGCATACAAAGAACACATCTGGTCGTTGGACTCAACAATTTGACGGAATAGATGACAAAAATACTTCTAATGATAACAGAAGGCAGGAAGTGATATGTGCCATAGAAAGGAAGAGAGAGGACTTTTATGGGGTGGGCTACGGGGAGAAGGCAAAAGACAGAGCAGTCATTTTCACGCCCTACACCACATTTTCAAATTAAGCAAGTTTATTATTGGGCTCTTCAGTTGTATTATGAGACCCGGCACATTAAAACCAAACTGGCTACGTGTGTTTCAAAGATTTACTTTGGGGCTTCCTCTGATGAGGCAGCCTCACAATGTGTGAATACCAACCAAGAAAACGCAAGTGAAAACACCATGTAGGGCACAGAGTAAAAAGGGGATGAGCTGAAATAAGACCATCATTCAGGGCTCCGAGTCCTGAGAGTTATTTAACCACCCGGAGTATCAATTTCCTCTCCTAAAACCCGGCAACGAAACCACCCGAGTTTTCCACTGTTTGACCAAGGTACCCACCTTTTCTGGGTATGACGGAAACTATCCTCCGTACAATGTAATTCACGATAAAAACGTCGTATTTCTTTCTCCGGGTTGTCTACTACGGATAGACTACCGTCCTAAAAGTCGGCCACGAACTAGTTATCTTATCTTTCCGGGGCCTCAGTGTCCTCCTGCATAAAATCAGAGGGTGGGACTGGATGATCGAAACAGTCCTTTCCGGCCCTTCAAACGTCCCAGGACTCCATTATGACTCAAACACTACTCAAGAGTGAGCTTTCAGCAGCGATCTGAGCTCCAAGTCCAACTGTCTCCCTTTTTTCTAAGTTATTCTTGCTGAGATAAGGTTTTATCGAGCAAGTCCAAACAGCATTCTAATTACAAAAAAGAAGAGGGTTAAAAAATCAATTCATGAGTCAGAAGCTTTAAGGGAGAAGCACTCGATACATATTAGACGCTACCAGCAAAACAAAAATCCAGCTAGGCTGCATCGACTTTAAAACGCTAAAACCACAATCTTCACTTAGCGTCAACTTCCTACCCGGTTCAAAACGCGATTTCCCGTTACTGCGAAGCCGACTCGCTCGTGTTCCTCCCAGCCGAGAGTTGCAGGCGAAATGTTTTTCTAAACTAACGGGGGGCGGGGGCAGGCGAAGGGGAAGCACACGAGCTGCCCGAGCGCGAGCCCCGGCCGCGCTCCGCAGGCCAGTGTGCTCGGAAGCGGAGCCCGGATGGCCGGGTCCCGGGGCCGCGCGGCCGCCGCCCACGCTGACAGCCCGCGCCGGACGGGGCTCGCCGCGGCGGCGCGGCCAACTTCCCGAGCCGTCGCCCGGGGCGAGTCCCGCGGCGCCGAGGCCCGGCCGTCCCCGGCGCCGCCCAGGTGGGGCCGCCCGCGCCCCGGCCAACTTTCCCGCGGGCGCCCCGCGGCAGGGGCGCGGCCCGCGGCGGCCGCAGGACAACTTTCCGGTTTCCGTTCCAACTTGCGCCCACCCGGAGGCCGGGGCGGCGGGCGGCGGGCGGGCGGGTGGAGCCGCGCCGGGCGGGGGGTCCCCGGCCCGCGCCCTCCGCCATGTTCCCGGCGCCCGACCCGTCCGCCGCGCGGCGCCCCCGCCCGAGCCCCGGAGGCCGCGCCCGCCCCACCTGCCGCGCCGAGGGCGCCTCCGCGGCCTGCCCGCCGCCCCGCCGCCCCGCCGCCCCCGCGCGCCCGCCGCCCGCGCGCGCCGCCCACCTCGCCCGCTGCCTCCGCGCCCCGCCGCGCCCCGCGCTGCTCCGCGCCGCTGCCCCGGCGCCACGGCGTCCGCTCCGCCGCCGCTCCGGCCCCTCACACGCCGACTCCGGGCGAGGTTTGGCGGCGGCGCCCTGACGTCAGGCGCTCGGCCTCGCTCCCGCTTCCGTCCGCGGGAGGGGCGGTGGCGCGCCGGGAAGGGGCGGGGCCGGGGCGGGGCGCCGGGAGGGGGCGGGGCCAGCGCGGCGCTGCCTCCCGCGGCCGCCGCCACGGGTCTCGCCTCGGCCCGGGCTCCGCGCGCGCTCGCGAGGCCGGCGGGCTCCGGGCCTCGGGACCCTCCGGCGCGGCGAGGTGCCTGTCACGCGCCGCAGAGCGCTCGGCGACGCCGCCGGCAGTGGGTGCGCGCGGTCCTTTGTGCTGGGAAGCGGCCGGGCCCGTGGCGGGGCGCGTGTCCACTCCCAGGGCCCCCGCCCACGGGCCTGGGCCACGGCTCCTTCTCGTTCTTGAAATGGGTTTTCTCTTGAGTTGACACGGGTCCCAGCCACTGATGTCTTAACCCGGCGAACCCTTTCCAAATTACCCTGCCAAACTCGGCTGACAAATCGGTGATCCCAAACAACTTTGTTCCAGGATCAGCTATTTACATGAATAAAGCAAGTTGCATATTTAATGCCTGACTCCGGCGCTTTAAAGGGTTACTCATAGGTAGATTTATGATGTGACTACTGGGCAACGGAAAGCACCTTCTGTTCCAAAAGGGGCGGGCCCTCAATAAGGGAACTTACCGTTATTAGACTAAAATACAGCTCTCTTAGTACAAGATACTAACTTCTTTATGAAAGCTTTTTTTTTTTTATGAGGTTTTGATGGGCGAAGAGATTCAAAGAGCGAGCAAAGTGCAAGGAAAAGTAGGTGGTGGGGGTCGTTGAAGAACGACTTTCCCTCCGTTCATAGTTTAATGGGGCCCTGTATAGATAATTCTTGAAATAACTTTTTTGAACTTTGATAAATTTGGGAGATTAATGAAAAGCATGGTTAACTTCACTCCTCTTAAGAACACTAGTAATTGAAAACTAATGTAAGTTAAAGGAAGAGAGAAGAATGAATTACAATTATCCTCCGTTTTGCATAAGCGCCTTCTAGGTGTTACACAATTTAGGTTAATTGAATATGTTACATATTTTGGAAATTTCTGTTTCCTTAGAAAACCCTTTTTTAATGGAAATATCAAAGGCAAATTTCAGAGCAGTCTGTAGGAATTATTATAAATTCTGAATGAATGAATTTTAAATAATTTGACTTTACTGACCTCTCAGTTATTGCAGGAAACTTTGGGAAATCTGAAAGCCTGAAACACTGAGTTCACGGAAGCAGCTGTTACCTGGGTGTGCTGTATTTTTCCTTTTCTTTCTTTTTCTTGTTTCTTTTCTTAACTTTCTTTGACGTTTGGGCAATTGATTTTTCCCCCCCAGAAAGAGTCAGTTTTAGAAGATTGAAGGTAGGATTATTTAGAGTTTGAGAGAATGTGTAAAATAGTTTATTTTAGTTAAAAATGCATTTGTTATCTTTTACTAGACTGCAAATCGTTAACTTGTAAGCAGAATGCCAGAATCTGCATCTCTTTGCACTGATCTCACTTTTGAGTTTAAGCCCCTTGTTCCTTTCTCCTTGAAATCGTCGCCAGGATATTCTACTGGCAACTTGAACTGGTGATGTGTGCAAACTGAACTCATCGTCTTTGTCACCAAACCAGTTTCTTCTCCTTTTCTTTTGTTAATTTTATCACCATCTTTTGAATTACCCAGTCTTCAAGCCTGACTCTCCTTTTTCTGCCTTTTTTTGAACCATCAGTCAATTGGCACATCTGTTAGATAGTAATTAATTCCTACTAAGACCACACTTATTGAGGTTGGCACTACCTCTCAATTCCAGAATGTTAGCTGCTCCTTCCTACCTTGCCTTGTAGCTTCTAGTCTGTTCCTGCTGTGATCCATTCTACACATTGTTGCCAGATAAATTATCTTGAAGCACGCTGAGTAAGTCATTCTCTTCCCCAGCCCTACCAGAATAAAGTTAAAATCCTTGAGTCTAGTTACTTTTCCCTTTCCCTTGAAGTTGCCTGACAGTCAGAGTGGACTTTTCATCTTGCACAAATATGGCAGCACTTCTCTGCTTCTCTGGTGTGAGAGGTGATTTCCTCTGCCCGGAAGCCCCTTCCGACGCCTGCCCATTGTTCAAGGTCCATTTACTTTCCCCAAGAAAGAGCATCTTCTCAGATATTTCCAATCTCATGTGGTCTCTTCTCTTTGGAATCCCCATAACACTCGATTGTTCCTTTCTTTTGTCGCTTGTTTCCTACATTCCTGCTAGAACAGGGGTTTGCAAACTTTTTCTGTGAAGAGCCAGATAGTATTTAAAGTGTTGTGGGCCAGATGGTCTTTGTTGCAACTACTCAACCCTGCCTTTGTTGTGCAGAAACAGCCATAGGATGCGTAAAGAATGAATGTGGCTGTTTCTAATAAAACTTTATGGACAGTAAAATTTGAATTTCATATAATTTTTACATGTCACAAATATTCTTCTTTTTTTTTTTTTAACCATTTAAGAATATGAAAACCATTCTTAACTCCTGGCTGTACAATAACAGGCAGTGGGCTGGATTCAGCCCCAGGCCATTGTTTGCCCTGCTGTACTCAGGGCCAGTTCCATGGGCATGTGACAGGGCCTTGTGCTTAGAAAGGCCCACGATCAGTTTAATGCTCTGATGTCACCATCTTGAAATTTTAAATAATTTTTGAACAGGAAGCCTGCATTTTCATTTTGCACTGGGTCCCTCAAATTATGCAGCCAGTCCTGCCTATTCTGTAGATAAAATCCATAAGGTCAGGATGTGTATTTCTTGTGTTTGGCATGGTGCTTTTCACATAATAGGCATTCACAATGTGTTTGTTGAATTTTTTATTCCTAAGGTACTGTGGAATAATGGAGAACACGGAGAGTCCACCACTTATTAGCTGTGTGGCCTTAGGCAAATTCCTTAACCATGTTGAGCCTTAGTTTTCTCATCTATGACATGGGGATAATAACCTCTGCCTTACAGAACTGTGGTAAGATAAAGTATAGAAAATAGCCATGTCTTAGCCCCTGGGACTACAAGAACCTCAAAATTCGTTTTTCCCCCTTTAGGGGAAGTGACTCAATAGCGTGCTCACCCCTAACTCTTGCTGCATTTATCCTGATGCAGTACTTCTGGCTTTTCATGTTATTTGCCTCCTTAAACGCTTTACTTCAAATAACATCTATACTCTGTTGGTTTGATTTCAGAAGTTAACATAAGTAAAGGTCTTATTGCAAGTCCGAAATTAGATTTAAAAAAACCCCAAATTTACAATTTTCCTAATTAACACTTAGTGATTATTAGCATTAACAAGAGTCATGCTGTTTAGCTTCCAGTTAAGCATGGTTATCAATAGCATTGATAGTCATTAACCTGCAATAGTATTATATTATGTCATTCACAAATGAGCAATATTGGAATTTGATTCTTTCAAGGCACTTTCTTACTGGTTTTTTCCTCTGTTGTGTGCGTGCATACATATGTGTGTATTCCTGCGTGTGTGTGTGCGTATATATATGTATGTATATATAGTGTATGGTGTATCAATATAGTTCTATTCCGCTGCCACCTCCTGCATAGCTGGGGTTGGAGATTGAGAAAGATAAGAAGGCTGCTTGTTGATGCAAAAGAGGAGAAACCATGGCTGAAATCCCCAGTTAGTTTCATTCTGTTTTCTTGGTCAAAGGTTGTATTCCAAACTCTATGCAGTTATTTGGTAAATCCTAGCACTTAATCACGCAAGAGACCAGGTAAGAGCATATTAGACCATCGCGGTTATAGGAAAACAACTCAGAATTCATACTCTCCTAGGGTGGTTTGTGTTCCTCTAAGATTTCTGCTTTGGGGAAACCAAGTGCTTATATATAAGAAAAATGAGGCAGGTTGGCATGTGTTCTGCTCTGTGTAATAGCTATAATAACTGCTTATTTGTCTCAAGACATATTTCAAATTCTGCCTGTGCTCCATTTCAGCACTCGTAGGCCTGGCCGCCAAACCTGCCCATACCACATGAAATAAACCTAACTGTTCTATAATTTTGTCATTGCTGTTGTCTATGGTGTAAGGAACAGACTATACTTACTTAAAATTTCACCCTTTCTTAAGCTGTAGCTGAGAAAAACCATACAAATGAAAATGGCATTCTCAGAGCCACCATGTAATCGAGTGTTAGACCAGAAAACCACGGGAAGAACCAACTTAATGAAATACCCTTGGCATGAATTTTTCAAAAAAGATTTAAATTAAGAAAATCTTCAAAAACCACTTGTAAATACTTTAAAAATCTGGACCGTCTCCAAACCAAACAGCCAATATTAATCACGCCAAAGATGATCAAGGGTTAGGCATTCCCTCAGGCTTTATCTTTATGACAATGTTTAGCTTCTGGTCCTAGTTATCCCCGAGTCCCGTATGTGAATCACATACCTCAGTAATAATGACCACATTCCAAGAGGTGGGTTTTAAGGACCCATTACACAGATGAGAAGGCCAAAGCCTAGAAAGGCTCGGTGACCAAGGCCATATATAAATATGTGGCCAGAGTTGAAATTTGTGTCTTTGTCTGCCTTCTTTTGGCACCAAGTTGCCCTATTGTTCCTTTATTAATGCTGCTCTTTCAGCCAGAAAATTTCTCCTGTCTCTTTTGTATTTATCTAAATCTTAGTCATTGTTCAAGACCCAGTGGTTTCTCACTTCTCTGAATTTCTCTAATAATTATTGTTCGTACCACTCATTGCTACTTATCAGACATCACCTTACTTGTATTGCTTTTGTCTTCCCTCCATCCTGACAGCCTTGAGAACCAAAACCATATCTTACACTTCTTTGTACCTACTACCCTGCAGGACGTCACATAGTAGAGAAAAAATGTACTTTAGGGCATCTTGCTAATCCTGGTTACATTCTCCAGGTTGATCATAGTGGAGTCGTGACTTCTGTCAGTCTTTGACCTTTCCAAGTTTCTTCTTAGTAATCTTTAACATGCACCCAACACTATCTATAATATAGGGCTTTAAAAATTTTTTTAAATGAGGGACAAGATATAAAAAAGGAAGCAATACAGAGTAAGAGTTAAGTGGATTGGCTCTGAAATGAGGCTGCGAGTGTTCCAATACCAGCTCCGGTTATCTTAAGGAATTTACTTTTGGCGCCTCAGTTTCCTCATTTGTAAAATGAGTACAATAATAGGAACTACATTATGAGGTTATCGTGAAGATTAAAAGAGTTAGCAATGAAAGTAGAACAGTGCCTACTGCAAAGTAAGCACTCTGTAAATTTTAGCTGTTGTCGTCTAAAAGATTCTCAATAAATGCTGGTTGCTACTGCATCCACTGGCACAATAAAACCGTGGGCGAACATAGTAAGAATTCACCAAATGTTTGCTAAACTTTCCTTTTCCTTTGCTATGATGGCCCTCGATTAAGGATTGGTTGTGTTCTAAAGTTTCTGTGTGTCAGTAGCTTGTAACTTGAAAATATTTATGCAATGGAAACAATGCTATAAAGTTTATAGCACGGGTACCTTTAAATATGACTTGATTGTTAAAGAAGCTAAAAAAAAAACCTATTTTAACCCATAGATACTAAAAACATATTTCTAATCAGCATTTATAACGCTGTTCCCTTAGTTTTATGAGCTCCCTCATTCTTTAGTTTTCTTCTTTTCTCTCTGGCTGTTTCTTCTCCCTCTCTTTGAGCTATCTCTTCTTCATCCTGATCTTTAAGGGTTGGAGTTCCTCAGAGCTTGATCCCGGGCCCTTTTCTTGTTTTATACTTTCTTCTGGGTGATTCTGATTTTCCTCATGGCTTTATATAACATCCAAATGCCAGTGGCTTATAGATCTGTACCCGGAGCTCAGACTTCTCGCCCAGCTGCAGATACTTAGAGCCAATTGGCTCCTGGAAAGCTTTCCTTGGTTGACCTCCCCCAAACCTGCTCTTCCTCCAGGAATCTCATCTCAATAAATGGTACCAGCTCCCTAAAACAGAAATCTAACACTCCCCTGGACTTTACTCCACATAGCAACTTCTTCACCAAGTCCTGTTGATTCTACCTCCAAAAGCACTAAAACATGACCGCTTTTCTTCATTTCCATTGTCTGGTTGGTTTATGTACTTTCATTTTTGTCCCTCCTCCCATCCATTCTGTAAATAGTGGTCTTAATTTTTAAAGAACTTTTTATAATGGATATTCCAAATGTATATAGCAAGAAGAAGATAATGAACCCCCATGTACACATCACTCAGTTTGAAAAATTTATTCTAATCTTTTCTACTCTTGTTTCCCTGTCCCTCCCTTTTTTTCCTCCTTGGAGTAGTTTAAAGAAAACCCTGTAAATACTTCAGTATGCATCTCTCACAGATAAGAACAACAAAAAAAATATAACCACAATGCCATTATTGTACCTAACAAAATTTTAAAAATTCTGTAATAAAATATAATACCCAGTCCATACCTAAAATTTCCCAGCTGTGTCAAAGATGGCTTTTTACTGTTGGCTCGTTCAGTTCATCATCCACACGAGTCCAAACATTCCATTTAATTATGATGTCTCTTAAATCCCTTTAAATCTCTAATAGCCACTCTTCCTTTTGTCAAGTCAATGATCATTTGTGTTTTTTCTTTGGTGATGTGCCTTTTCCTGTCTTTCAGCCTCTTTATCTCAATACCTTTATAAGCATTCTGTGGCAAACATCCTATAGCTTTTATGTTACATGTCTTTATCTATAAACACAAGACTGAGAAAGCGAGGACCTCTGTTTCACATAATTACTTTATGTGAAGAAAATATGGACGATGGATTGAAAATTTTTCATTTGTCCCAAAATCCAGACAAGAAGTACAGTTATTAAGCACATACTACATACTAGGAACTTATGTCATTTGATCCTTTAAAAAATCCTTTGAGTTGGGTATTTTTGTCCCTGCTTTCAGGTTAGGAAACAGATTGAGGGAGGCTAAGTAAAAAATATGAGGCTGCCATGTCAGTCTGTGGCAGGGCCAGGACTGAAGCCTGGGTCCCTCTTTCCAAGGGGCTCATGGTCTCTCCGCTTGGCCATGCTGCTGTAGTGATGAGGAAAGTAATGAAGTAATGAAGGATGCTTTAAATAGGGGGAAACTACCAAAGGACACTGCTGGCAGATGCTTCACCCACCCAGAAAAGAAAGAAAAGAGTCCTACCGGGGCGTATGTTGGAGGAGTAGATGATTTTGGCTTAAGGAGAGTATATTTGAGAAAATAATGAGTCCGTGGGATTCTGATAAAAACTGGAAGAGTCTGATAAAAGTTCAACAGTAGCAGAAGCTGCCTCCTTAAGGGCATTTATGTCTCAGGGCCCTGCTCTTGCTAATCCTGTTCATTTCTTTTTCTTTAAAAATTACATCCTTTTCCTTTTTAAGACGGACTTTAACATCACTAATGTGCTTATACATTTCCTTCCTGCTTCTCGGTAGACCTCAGAACCACAGCTTTTCTTCACCAGGATCTTTTTCCCCTTCTCACTGTCTCTATCTAAAGTCTTCAGTGGCTTGTCATGTCCTTCAAGCCTAAAAAAAGCGTGTCAAAAGACCATGTTAGCCAAGGGAGGGAAATTATGTTTAAAATATATTTGGCCTGAAAAATTCTGTCTGCTTCACCAGTCTGCCTGAATGTGCCTGTGTCTATCCAAACTGTGAGCCAGCCCTGCCTCCTCCTGCTGCTCTCCACGCTACTAGCTTAAGATGACAAGAATCTCCCTAGATACTTACATGTCTATAATTGCTTCATAAATGGAGACATCCACAAAAAACTAACAAAAGGCAAAGAATAACCGGCCAATAGCAAAGAGAGGAAAAGTATTTAAAATGTCTTGGTTAGGGAATATTTCCAAAAGAACTGAAAGCAGGAACTAGAACCGATAGTCGTTACACCCGTGCTCATAGCAGCGTTATTCACAATAACCAAAAGGTGGAAGCAATCCAGTGCCCATCGATGGATAAATGAACAGAGAGTGTGGTATAGCCCTACAATGGAATATTACTCAGCCTTAAAAGGGAAGGGAATTCTAACGCTTGCTACAACACGGATGAACCTTGAAGACGTTATGCTAAGTGAACTAAAGCCAGACACAAATGGACAAATATTGGATGGTTCCACTTATATGACGTACCTAAAGTAGTCAAGTTCATGGACGGAAAGTAGAATGGTGGCTGCCAGGGGCTGGGGGTATTAATGGGGACAGAGTTTCAGTTTGGGAAGATGAAAATATTCTGGAGATGGATGGTGGTGATGGTTGCAGAGCAATTTAAATGCTGTTAGTGCCACAAAACTGTGCACTTAAAGATGGTTAAATTGGTAAATTTTAGGTATTGTATATTTTACCACAATTAAAAAATTATGTCTTGGTTGAGAACTTGGGCTCTGGGTCAGAAAGCCTGGGTTCAAATTCTAACTCCATAACTTATTAGCTGTGACAACCCATGCCATTTCCATATTCTAAGTTTGAATTTCTTCACCTAAAAAATTGGAATAAGAATAGTACATATCTAATATGTGGCAAAGAGAACAACTATTTCTAACCAAACCTCCCTCTTCCCAAAACATGACCAAAAGAACAGTAAGGGTTAAATAGAACAATCCGCTTAAAATCCTCTGCACGTTGCCTGGCACACAGTCTGCACTCCACAGATGTTAGCCACTATGATATTGTTATCATTTATTGTTATCATTTATTGTTATCTAGACTCACTTTTAAAGGTTTGATTGCAGGTTTTTCCTAAGGATTTCTGGGAATTCACTCCAGATTTAGATCTCTTAATTATGTGGTTCCAGGGGGTGAGTTCAGTATCTACATCAGCTACAAAGGTAGCAGATTCAGAGATACTGATGGATGGCGTGAAGTTCTGATGAGTTTGTAAAGTTTGGTGGAAAAAACACAGGTAATGGAATAATTAGAAAAGTATCCCTTTATATTTAGGAAATAAAATTTTCAGCCACTTTCTCTCAACTGCTCAAAAATAAATATCACGTAAAATAATATTCATTTTTGAATATTCTGAAACTTTAGATAATTTTTTAATTGTTTGGTAACATTTACTGCATAACCAAGAAATACTCTCCAAGTTGAAACTACAGGAAGGTTTCCTCTAGCCTAGATGATGGCTTTCGAGAAAGCTGGCACTGACGATGTGTCCGCTGACTTGACTAATCTCAGAATCAGAACTGTGCAATGTCTCAGTTGTACAGTCAGAATTATGACCCTTTGTGAATCATTTTGTGTCTGTGTGTGTGTATGGGAAAGACAGCAGAAAGAGCTGTGCAGTGGTTGCTTTTCGAAAAGGTTGAACCTGAGTAACATCCGGAGATGGTGTTCCAGGCTTTTTATAAATGGACCTCCACCTGTCGTCAACGTTGCCGCCATCAGCAAGTGCATCCTAAGGATGAGGAAACAGGCTCAGAAGTTGCCTGTGTGTGCAGTGAGCTGGAATTTGAATATAGGTTGATTTGGTTCCAAAGCCTGTGTTTTTTCTCTCGAACCACATGCCCCAAACCGGAACTTGCCGCTTGTTCCTATCGCTGGAGCTAGCATCACTTTTGGAGCTGCTGCAAGTTCTGAAGTCACCCTCTGGAACTACTGCTGTCATTGGTGGGGTGTCGTGGTGGCTCTTTGCTCCCTAGCCCGCCCTCTGCTAGCAGGAAAGAAGCGGCTGCTGAGAGGAAGTGAATGGAAGGGATACAGTAGGGCCCCTAGTGCCCGGAGAGATTCCTGCTCCTTCTTTTCTGACCTGAAATGGCCACTATTAAAGCCACTCTTGGTTTGGAAGACAAAAGTGCCATTGTCCTCAGAAACCTCCCATTACAGTGTATACATGCTACCTGGGAGTAAGGAGGAGGGACTGAGAGTTCCTTCCAGCTCTTCCTCTGTCTCTTATTAGCACCGTTTAGTTTATCAGAAGCTAGTTGTCTCTTGGAAAGCCTGGAAAGACTATCTCAGTGAAGACACACATGATGAGCAAGTGTCACTGGTGCTCGGTGGGCTCTGTGAGGCCAGCAGGTCTAGGTAGGGGTCCTGAAACCCGTGTAGGGATGGAGCGGCCCCTGGACCCTGGGTAGCCAGAGAGAGCCTCAGCTATGGCTGCCTGTGGGACCGCTGGTGAGTTGGTCTCAAGAAACAGATACCAACCTGGGCTATCTTAAGCAGAAAGGGAGCATATTAGAAGAATACAGAGATACCTCAGGGAACTGTGGAATTGTGGCAGAGCCAGCCTTAGGAAGGGAGGAGCCACAGAAAGGCTGGGACTGTGGTGGCAGTTGGTCCAGGTCCCAGCCTCCAGCAGCCCAGTGACTTGACTTGGCTCCCAATTCTAGTACTTCTTAAGCCTCAAGTGAGAGGGAGGCTATGCTATGCTTGGCTTAGGTTACTGTTCACAGTTGGCTTAATCACCAGTGGCTGTGTGTGTGTGTGTGGGGGGTGGCATTGGGGAGGGGCGTTCACACTGCAGAAACAGGAACTCTGCCTGTGGGCACAGAGGCCATTTCCAGAGAAGCAGGGCTGGACTGACACTGTATAAGACACCCACCACACAACCCGCAGAACCAGATCTTGTCTGGGGAGTCCTTGTGGAGGGGAAATTGCTTAGAGGTAGTCGGGCATCGTGGTCACAAGTGCAGGCTTTAGAGCAGGTTGTGGGCCCACATCCCAGCTCAGCCACTTCCTGGGCAACTGCTGACGCATTCAGTGTATCTGCCTGCCCCCTCCGGAGTGGTGACAGTAGTACCCATCACACGAGAGCACTAGGATTCAGTGAGCTAACACCAGCAAAGAGCTTGAAACCATGCCTGGCACACGGCAAGCCCTTGTTAAATCACTACTGTTATCTGGCCTTTGAGGTATTGTAATATTTATTGAAGTTGTCAAACAAGTACACCTCACTTTAAAAATACCTGGTAGGGCTCTTTTAACATGTAATTTTATGAAAGAAGGAGGAGTGCAATCAGATAAACACTGTTATGAAATACCTATTTAGTTTAACTTAGGCATAAATATAGATGCAGCAAGTTAAAAAAATATATGATATAGAAATATTAAGAAAAGAATTAAAACAAAGAAAATAAAAACAAAAAAAGAAAAAATATGATGCAACACCAAAAGGAGAGACCACAAAAGAAAAAATCGATAAGTTGGGCTTTATGGAAATTAAAAACTTTCACTCTTCAAAAGGTGTTATTAAAGGCCGGCCCACTGGCTGGGTGGTTAAAGTTCTGTGTGCTCTGTTTCAGCGCATGGGTTTGCTGTTTCGGATCCTGGGTGCAGACTTACTCCACTCATCAGCCATGCTGTGGAGGCATCCCACATACAAAGTAGAGGAAGGTTGGCACAGATGTTAGCTCAGAGCTAATCTTCCTTAGGCAAAAAAAAAAGAAAAAAAGAGGTGCTGTTAAGAGAATGAATAGATAAGCCACAGACCAGAAGACACTGTTTGTAAATCATATATCTGATGGAGGATTTGTGCTCAGAAAAATGGGACATTTACAATTCAATAATATGACAAATTACCTAATTAAAAAATGGGCAGAAGATTTGAAAGATATTTTTCTAAGAAGCTATCTGAATGGCTGATGAACACGTGAAAAGATGCTCGACATCCTTTTGGGATACTGTTTGGATTTGGGAAATGCAAACTAAAACTCCCAATGAGAACCGCTATAAGCTCACTCGAATGCTTGTGATCCCAAGGACTGACTTGCTCAAGTGTAGGAGATGAGGGGAAACTGGAAGGCACACACATTACTGCTGAGAACGTAAAACGGCGCATCCACTTTGGCAAATAGTTTGGCAATGTCTTAAAAAGTGAAACTTAAATTTAGCATGTGACCCAGCAGTTCCTTTCCTAGCTATATACCCAAGAGAAATACATGAGATATGTTCACATAAAAACTTGTATAAAAATTTCATAGAATCATTATTCATAATAGCTAAAAAATGGATACAATCCAAATGCCCATTGACTGGCTAGGCAAAATGTGGTATTATACAATGGAGTTCTATTCAGCAATAAAAAGAAACAAATTATTGATATATGTGCAACATAGGTGAACCTCAAAAACGTCACGCAAAGTGAAGGAAGACAGACACAAAAGACTGTATCTTGCATATCCTATTTATGTGAAATTTCTGGAAATGGCAAACCTACAGAGACAGAGAAGCAGAAAAGTTGTTGTCTGGGCCAGTCATGGGAGTGGGGTTGACTGCAAACGGGAATGACAGAAATTTTGAGCATGAGAGAAATGTTCTAAAACAAGATTGCAATGACAGTTGCACACTGCATTAATTTGCTAAAATCATTGAAATGTATGCTTGTTAACAGGTGAATTTTGTGGTATGTAAATTATACCTCAATAAAGCCATTTCTGTCCTATATTTAGTCATTTTGACTGAGTTACCAGTAAAAACATAGGTAGAAATAATTAAGAAAGAAGAAATCTCTTAGTCCAACACTATTTGCTGAACCTCTTTTCGGTTTCGTAATGTTTTATGCCCAGTCCTGCCCCATCTCCCCCACTGACTCACCCTAGAGCAGTGACCTTCTTTCTTTTTTTTAGGTATGCTTTTTGGTGAGGAAGATTGGCCTCAACTAACATCTGTTGCCAATCTTCCTCTTTTTTTTCCCTCCCCAAGCCCCAGTGCATAGCTGTATATCCTAGTTGTAGGTCCTTCTAGTTCTGTGTGGGACGCTGCCACAGCATGGCTTGATGAGCCATGTGTATGTAAGTCCTCACCCAGGATCCGAACCGGCGAACCCCAGGGCTGCTGAAGCGGAGAGTGTGAACTTAACCACTACGCCACAGAGCCAGACCCCCCCCCCCAGTAGTAACTTTCTATTATCAAGTTTGGTAAGTCATCTAGAGACAATGGCGCCAAGAGTACTCTGCATGAGACTTTAGGTAGGAAGTCTTTATGAACTGTGTTTATATAGCTCAAATTATTCCCATTCCTATTTACCATTGTTCAGATTTGAGCGTTACCGGAGTATAGGAAACGATTCTCCAAGGAAAATTCACCAGTGCTGATTTCTACAGCTGCCTGCTAATACCCAGGAATCTATTTTCTCTCTCCTCAATGTGTCAAACTGCCCTAACATTGACAGGAAGAAAACAACTTTCAGGTTGAATGCTACATCAAAGGGCTTCTCCTGTTACTAAAAAAAAATAGTTTGCTTGGTAGTTATTTCCTGTGTCAAACTATCAAATGTTTCCCCTGACTGCAGCCGTCTGGAGGTTTGTTGTTCATTTCAGGCCTACATGTTAACATAAGTCACCTGGGGGAACAACATCCATCGATCCATGCGTCCATCCATCCATCCATCCATCCACCCATCCATCCATCATCTACAACACTCAACAATGATTTCTCGAGTACCGGCTATGTACCATACACTGTGCTAGATCTTAGGGATGCAAAAGTGAGTAAGAAAGTCATGGTCTCCACCGTCACAGAGCTTAGAGTTTTTTCTGATGGCAGCAAAAGGCCAGCACCAAAGACACATTTTTCTGCTTTCCAGGTTTTCTTGGGATGGCCTTGGCTCCTCTAGGGGCTGCACTGGTGGCATCTCCAGTGATCTGGTGATGACATGGTAGCTCTGATAGTGGAGGCAAGGAGCTCCTGGCTGCTGGTAGTGGTTTTGATCCTTTGGCAATGGTCACTTTGGCAGGCTCCAGAGGGACAGGCTTTGAAGAAGCTTTCTCTTTAATGCCAAGTACAGAAGTCTTGGAGGTGGCTGCAAGAACTCTGGCAGTGGTAGCTGTGGCTCTGTCATTGTCAGAGGTGCCTCCAGCACATCTGCAAATTAAGTGGAAGCCAAAGGCAAGTTATGCCTTTTTTTCTTTCTTTCTTTCTTTTTTTTTCTATGCTTCATTGGAAACACATCAGATCTGTAAGGTAGAGATGAAAATTAATTTGTTTCTCAAATATTTCATATTTCTGTGGATACTTAGTAAGTCAAGGTTACTTTTCAACTTTTGCAGTATTTTCAGCTCAGTGCTATGTAGTAGCTAGACAGTGACATTAGATAACATTGTTTTTAGAGAGAGAAATTAAAAATAATGTGTCTAGTTAGGACTCTATAGAGAAAAAAAAGACAGTAAGTAATTAGTCAATTTAGAATGAGGACCAAAAGATAGAGTTCCAAGCTTTACTTTTGAGTGAAACAGTGAAAAATACATAAAAATAGAGCAGAGCTTTAGATAATATAAACGAGTTAAAACCTCATAAGAACATTGTATTTGCTGAACAGCATTTCTGGCCTAAACCAGACTTCCTGCATATGGTGGAGTGTGAGCTTCTGGAGTTAGATAATTTACAGAGTGCCACAAGAGTCTGATCTTCCTAAATACATCAGTCACACGGGACAATGGCTATGGTGGTTCCTTTCTTCCTGTCTCTCTGGAGATTCCTACCATTGAAAGCACTTCCTGTGAGGGCAGGGATGACAAATACATGGCAGACATCTATCTGTTGGCACCAGCTGTCTATTACCATCATCTTCACTCCTGAGCCCAGGTGTGGCCTCAGTATCCTATCAGCTCAGCGTCCCAGGCCCCGCTACCCATCAGTTGGAATCAACACATGAGATGAAACCTACCTGTCTTCCTCAGATTAGAGGATGAAAACAGGAGAATTAACTTCAAAAGACTTTGGTGAAATGAAAACACATTTCTTGGCAAGGAAGAGATTGCCTGGACCCAAAGTAAGAGCTGCTTTTCTGTGAGATTAATACCTGCTGCTGAAGAATCAGGAGAGAGAGGTTGAGGAAGAGACCAGCAAGAGCGGTGGTGACTCGGCCTGGGAGCCTGAGGGGCGGGCAGGACCAGGGAGGTGGCACAGAGAAGAAGAGTTGGCTGTGAGAGAAAAGCCCAAAGTGGCTTCTTTCCCATGCTCTGGGGTCGTGATGCTCCTGCTCTGTCATTTTCTTGGCGCTATCCTGAGGAGTTGGGTGGAGAGTGACTCAGGATGAGGGCTGCTGACGGTGAGTCACCTGCCACTTCCTGCATCACCTGCCCTTCTTGGGAAGCCAGCCGCCAATTCCTGGGGCGAGCAGCCCAGCCCCGCCCCACCCACCTGTGACAACTGACAACGTTGTGCTTTGAGGCAAATCTGAGTAAATCCCTGGGCCGATCGTTCCAGTGAAAACAGAAATAAAGCTTTTAGTGATCTCAGAGGCTATGAGGTTTGTGGCTTTACAATGAATGGCCTGAAGTCACATGAGTGTTGCCAGCCGAATTTGGGTACTTCCACTTTAAGTTCTCTGATAAAGTAGCTTAATGATGGGGGTATTTTATTGGCTCGTTTAATAGAATCATAAAGACCATAAAGCAACCTTGCAGGTTGCCACTTTCTCTCTTACTAACTGTGTGACGTTGGACAAGTCTTGTTACTTCTCCATTTCCTTATCTATAAAGCAGGACAATTCCTTTTGTAAAAAGAAAAATGATAGCAAAATGTATTGACTACATACTGTGTACCAGACATTGAGGTTGGTCCAGGGAAGTAATCAAGGATGGAACAAGCACAGACAGTCCTCTCAAGGAATTTAAGACAACAAGGAGAATCGAGCCAAGGAGAACAATAGTAACACAGGACAGACAGGAGACGGGTCGAGAAACGCACGAACTGAAGTGTTGGAGCGTAGACCACGGCCACTTCCTCGTTGTCTGACTTTATTCTGACGGGAAAGGTGTTCAGCAAAGGTTGGTGTAGGTGTTTTTTCATTTTTATTTTTGTTTTTGCTGGTGGAAAAATAAAAGGCTGATTCCATTTATTTTATTCTCTTATGCATTGTTAATTGGAAGAAAAAAATAGTGAGCTGGTAGTTTGAAATTAATCTCGATGAGGCCGTGGCACGAATTTTAAAACTGTGAAGAGCTCAGCCACATATGTTAATGCTGAGAAAGGTCAAACTTCCTCCGACATCAGCCGGAGGTTTGGGGGCTAGTTATGGCGCAGAACGGAGAACAGAACTCAGGACCCGTGTCTTCAGATCCAACGCTGTTCGGTGGAACGAAGCCGCCAGTGTGAAAGAAACTTTCACCTTTGTTACTTTAAAAAACATTTACTCTTCTTTGACTCCAAGCTGAAAGAAGCACCGAAGAGTTTTACAGCAACAAGATAAAAATAAACTAATCTTATATCGTCCTCCTCCTTCCTGCAGTAGGGTTCTAACCCAATTAACAAACTGATTTAAATGAAAATAAAATTGTGATCAGTTTGAGTTTTCTCCTCCTTCCTGCTGTTGAATCCCACTGTAATTAGCATTTTCATTTTTTTATATCTAGCTTCAGTCAAGAGAACACAATTGAGGAGGTAGGCTATAATTTGCTATAATTTTTTTTATTCTTGATTAACGTTCCCCGCATCCAATGGACTTCATATTTCCACAATTTTGCACACTTTTTCTTTTTCCAGAACATGAAGAATAACCCCAAGAGAAGAGATCCATTAGCAAGATTTCTCCATCTACCTCTCTTCTCATTGGCCTCAACCGTGTTTAAGAAAACTACTGCCTTTGAAATAGACATGTTTAGCCTCAACTTATTTTAAATACATTGACAACAAATGAAGTCAAAGAGAAATGGAAAAAATCATGTCACTGATGTTTCATTCAAACTGCTCTTTTAAATTAAGATTTTTCAAATGCACTATATAGCCTAATTGTGGTTGTATCATCATTTCGGATGCATTAAAAGAGTTCAAATAATTTACTGTAAATCACATAGTAACTTAAATAGCAGGGCTGAAACAGAGCCCAGAACTGGTGATTTCTAACTGGAAGGGACACCTCTGCCCTACTGCATATGATGTCACGTCACACTGCTTGTCTAATTGCCAAATCCACAAGCCTGCAGACTGCCTTCCCCATTCCTGCTAAGTAGTGCATTTTATTGCCAATGAAACCACTTACTTTCTGTTCTCATTTGCAGGACTAGATGGGTTTTGTCATCATCAGAGCTTCAGAACATATACACCTGAATTTTGATATATATGATAAATATATGAACAGCATGTTCTTGTCTCAGTAAGGTATTTCATTTACTTTTTTTTTTTTAAGTATTTGATGGGCATCTTTATTTATTTTCCTTTTTTATTTATTTTTGAAATATTCTCCTATTGACTTGAGTGTTTGCCGCTATGTCCTTTTACCCTCACTTGAAGCCCTTTCCTTCCTTTCTTCGCTGGCTCCCTCCCTCCTTCCTACTTCCTTCCTTCCTTCCTTTCCTTTGTGGGATTTGTATCATTTGATAAAAATCAAGTAAAATAAAATTAGAAATCTAATAGGAGTCTCAGGTGCCTAAATATTTTCCCTGAACTGTGACTAACCTTGATTCATGTTGTGTTCAAGCTCATGGGTCAAGTTCAGACTAAATTATTGGGTATCAAAGACAAAGGCAATAGCAAAAGTTATTTACCAAATGTCAGAGAACAGATCAGTGGGTGAGATGCCCTTCCTTCTCTCTCTCCCTCACACACACACACACACACACACGCCCACAGGCACACACACTGGTAGCTCGCTTGATAAATGGTTGCCAATTTTTGTGGTGAATACTCTAGGGCATGCTATTTAAAACAGACCTTATTTAAAGCTTCTTTGCTTGAAGTAGGTCATGCTATACTTTCCAACACTCAGATACAATATGCTCTACAAAATCTAGGACTTTCAAGCCTGGAAATTAAATTCACTTCATCAAATAATGAGTTGACCAGTTTCTTATTATAGATCTCTTTATACATATGTAGGGGTGAAAGAAGTATATCTTTGTTGAGTTTCTCTTCTATGTCAGGCACCTTACTATGAATCTAGGCCCTGAAGACAGGCTTCCTAGATTGAAATCCGGGCCCCACCAGTCTCCATGTGCATGACTTGGGCAAATTACTTAATCTTGCTGTATCTTCGTTTTGTCATTTGTAGAATGGGGATAACGGCAGGACTCAGTTCTTATGTAATTGTGAGGATTAATTAGATAATACAATAAAATATTTAGCATTATCCAGCCTAATTGTGGTGCTTAATCAGCATTTATTCTTACTGTTGTAGCTCTCTTCACTCGCATTAGCACCTTTGTCCTTCTCATTTCCCTGTGAGGCAGGCATTACTGCATCTATTTCACAGGTGAGCAAACTCATCACTGGGCAAATTTAGCACCCGACGACCTCAAGTCACAGAGCTTTTCCCCAGCAGGGCTGGTCTTTGAGCCCTATCCATCTCATTCCAGAGCCCATGCACCTGCCTGCGCTGTTCTCTCTCTGCATATAGATCATGAATCTTTATAGGGCATTTTTGATATGATTTTTGACTTTTAGGACAAATCAGTAAATTTGAATTTATCAAGTATTCCAACAACCAATTACTTCCAGTAACAGGAATGTTAGGAGCCATTCTAAATGTTTATTTTATGAAAAAGAAACAGATGATAAAAAAAGTCAATTTATAGGGAAATTTGGCTGAAGAAGAAGAAGGAGAAGGAGGAAAAAAGGGAGGGAGGAGGGAAAATACACATATACACACACGCACACACACACAAATTCCAAGGTGTATGTCAAATTTGGGACAGATTCAAACCAATGTCTTATCCCATTTATATTATGCAAAATTGTTTTGGAGGCATCACAATGTGGCCGAAAGAACACAGATTTTGGAATCAAATAGAGTCTGGTTATCTGAACTCCACCTTTGCTGAGTTTGGAAGCCTGAACCTCAGTTTTCTTATCTCTAAAATCAGGGTGGCAGTATGTACTTCACAGGGTTGTTAAGGAGGTTAAATGAGACCATGTCTGTGAACTGCCTGGGATGGTGTCAAGCACAGACATGATGACCAGTGAACAGCAGGCTATCATAACATAAGTAGCTTTTATAATGACTTTTTGAGGTTGTATAAGGTTCTAAAAATGTTTCTCCTTAACAGCCTTAGAGGATGTTCAGTATGAGTGTAATCACAACTTTGCAGAATTTTAGAGATGGATGGTAAATTAGAGAGCTTCCCAGTTCAATTACTTGATTTTATGTTTAAGGAAATTGAGACCTAAAGACACTAAGCACATTGCCCAAACTCACCCAGATAATTTTCATCAGAGTTGGGACTAGAGCTTGGCCTCTTAATTAATGGTTCCCTAATATTTTTAAAGTTGTGAGTGAAGGATCACACCACTCGAGCAATAAACTGTGAAATAAAAATACCTGTGAACAGAGTTTAGGACTCCAATCAAATGATACTTATAATAAAGTTAGACATATATTTAATGATAGCCATAACTATTATTGTGCTGCATGATAACAAAGCATACATGGAAGTAGTTCACATTAGCGTGCCGTTGCAATTATTTTGTGCAACCAAGTCGAGGAAGGGAAAGGAAAAATGAAGATGAGCAGGCGGCTGCTCTGAGGGCCTCTTTGAAGGCTCTGGACACTGCTACTCAGGGGCCTTATTGCTGCTTTTTTCTGGCTAAGGGTAGGGGCCTGAGAAGTGGATTTGGAAGGAGGAGGGACAAAAGTTCCCTTGAACTCCTCTTCCCTTGGAATGAGTGACAAGAGCCCGCCTCCCTCCCTGTCAATGGAGGAATCAGTCCTCTCCTCTTTCTCCGTCAGCTTCTTGCTTGGATCTGGAAGTTTCAGCTCCCAGAATCCACTCCTTCGTCAGCAATGCAGAGTCAACACACAGAGCACGGTGGTGGAATAGCTTTGCTTCTAGCAAAACTGATGCCTGTTTTCTGTTCTCACTGTGTTCTGCCTCCCAGCACTTTGTAGTTGTTGCACTGATATGCCAAGGGCCTCAAAGAACACTCAGGTCATGCAGCACCCCTGCTTAGCCAAGTGGGGAGACTTGGCTGCATAATTTCCGCTGTGGGCCTTGGAGAAAACCCTAGGTTTTCCAGTCCTTTCTTCTCCTACTCCCAACAGGAATGGGTGAGGTGTTCCTCTTTCCACTCTCTATCAGACTCGCTCAAAGATGTGGGATGAGGGGAAGGCTCTCGGATCAGACGTTTTCTCCACAGTGCTTACATTGCTCCTATCACACGTTCCTCTGGAGGTTCCCTAAAGTGGGACGTCTTTCATTTACAGCTGGAATAGATGAGTTTAATCAGATTACTTTTTTAATACTTAAACTGAGGGAAAGGGACTTCTGAGGAATGTGGGGAAGTGAGGGAAGAGAAGTATAAAGAGGTACATTTTGAGTGGTGGGAGTTTGAGGGGAGAAGAAGCCTCTACTGGGGGCCCAAGGGGAGAACTTTGGTCAACCAGAAGGCAGGGGTGAAAGAAAATGTGCTGGGAAAGGGGAGGTGCAAATGCACGGGGAAGGAGGTGAGATTCTGAAGCCAGACTTCAGGAGCGCCACAAAAATCTTCTAGCACCTCCTTTCCCCTCACTTCTGTCTCTCTCTACCTCAGAAAAACTCCCTGGTATTTAAGTGTGGTCCAGTCCCTGACACACCTCATTCTTGGAGGGCTGAGATGGCACCAACTGCTCACTCAGGGATGATTCACACAAAGAGACGGACCCGGGTCGACCCCTGGGCAGCAGGAGAGCGTGTTTCTTCTACAGGGCGCACGAGGATGTTCTCTACCTGTGTCTGTGCGTGTAGCTGGCTCCGTCTCCTGTGACACTTCCCCTGCCCTTGCTACCCGGGCCTGACTGGCGCTTCTGCTCACAGTAGGTCTGCCTTCTGGATTCAGGTCACCAGTCAGTGTGTGTGTCTAGGGCGGGTGTGGGGGGCCGAGGAGGCACTCACCAGAGCTCTGCACTCAGGGCCTCCTGTGAGCTGCATTACTTGGGCCTGGTGGCAACGTAGCCTTCCCACAGCTACTGTTACTGTCCCAGCTGCCTTGTGGCTGCTCCTGTCACTCAGGCTGCCATTTGTGCTGTCCTTGCTTTATTCCCCTCTCTCCTGCCACCACCAGCAAAGTCATCAGCTCTAGTGAGCTATGTCAGTATCGCTGCTGCTGCTCAGCTGACCCCTAAATGAGAGATTTGCCCCGAGATGACGATGGCTCTTCCCCCAACCTTGGCTAGTCTAGCCTTTGAGTTGGGGTTGGAGTGGGTTTTGCAGCTGGGAAGACCTGGGTTTGAATCCTAGCTCTGTGTCATCCTGGGACCTTGGGCATATTATTTAAAATTTGAGGCTCTTTCTTTACTCATAAATTAGAGACAATAATGCTGTCTTCACAGGATTGTTATGAGAAGTAGGGGTATTTTATGAAAGATAGCTGCATAGTGCAGGCATTTAGTCAATGGGAACTGAGACCACTGTTTAGATGGGGCTGCTCCTTCCGGCCGAGGTGAGACAGAGACCTCCGAGTTCCTGAGGTGGGTGTGGAAGCCGGGACGCTTCTCATGACCTCGTTATGGTGGATCCGTGATTTATGGATGGTTTCTAGGGTAACCTCTGTTCCCAGGGAATGTAGCTAAGTTCGAGGCCTTATTTCTAAGGCATTCTGGATAATGGGATTTTATGGAAAAATTTTTTTCACCACTAAAATATTAATAAAGCACAGGGTTGAATCTTTGAATCTTTTCTTAATGAACCCAGCTTGAGCACAGAAATAGCTGGCCTTTTCAGAGCTGGGCTGGGGCCTGTAGGGCCCAAAGGCAGTGTGACTGTCTCGGGCACGTTGGGTTCTTTGCAGTAGGGCGTCACCAGGAGAGAGCTGTGTTGTTAGTGTTGCACAGTCCTGCTGTCCAAACCCAAAGACAATAGCTCCAAGTCTGTGGGCATGGCCATGGCTGTAAGTAGCCATGGAATCGTTGGTTTGGGGTCCAGTTCCAAGATATACCCAAGGAAAGATGGCAGGTCCCAGCTCTCATCTGCTTCAACACATGACAAGAAAGGAGCTCCTCAGAGCCACAGCATTTTGAAGAGGGGCTCCTCATCCTGCCATGCATTCCAGGATAACATCATACTTTACTGATACCGGTACTGATGTACAAATCAATACCAACGCCCATACTAATATCGATACTGTATTGATGCTCATTCCAACACTAATTCCAATATTGTTCAATGCCAATACTAATAGTTCTACTATTTCTGATACAAACTACCATTTATTGAGCGTTAAGTATATGCCAAGAGCTTTGAGGTAATATCACATTTAATCTTCACAAGAATTTTTTGATGATAAAATATATGGTGTTTCGTGTATACCAGGCACTGTTTTAGGAGTTTTACAGTTATTTACTTACCTAATTTTCACTACAACCCTAAGAAACAGATACAATTATTATTGCTGTGGATGAGGAAGCTGCAGATCAGAGAACTAAGTAACATGGCGAAGCTCACACAGTTAAATTTGTGGGAGAGCAAAGATTTAAAATAGTTTTCTCTGACTCTAAATCTCGTATTGTGCAGGGCCTTCATGTGTTCAGAATTGCCAGGGCACATTTATAAGTTTTCTGTATGATTTCTGCACCTGTTAATGAAATTTCTGATAATAAGTCATCTCAAGAGAATGCATCTTTTTGTTAAAAGATAATTTTACCCTCAAATTTTGCTCCACTTAAAAGTATCTTTTAAATCAGAAATATTTTCTCTTCATTTTTCTCAATTTGCTGAACTGATTTGATTATAGGCTTCAAAAATTACTTCAAGGTTGGGTTATAGTCCACTTTTATGAGTAACACTGACGCTGTCATTTAAAATCTCCCATGCATTTGAACAAATTTCAAAACATGTCCTTTGTGATGAGCACTTCATCATATTTATTTGTGTATGTCTCTTTAATAGACACCAGAACTATTGCTTTAAATTGTTCTTGTCGAGCACCACTTTATTGTAGAAATTTCTTTCACTAAATCGGATTTTTGGGAGAGCTTAGAGCTTAATGTTTATGGGGAATTTTCAAAGGGATTTGATTTTTATTATTTTTCTTAGTTTCATATTTGATTTTAACGTTCAGAGGGAAGTCCCAAATAAGGTCTTTGAGACTGAGGTCTTTTATCTGCAGATCGGCCAAAACATAATCTGTACAGAGTAAACGCACGGCCGTTTTCCTGGGTCTCAGTCCTCCAGTAAAGAGGTCCTCCAGGGGCACGCTGGTGGTTCATTTGTCCTTTAATCCATGCATTGGTCTATAAGTACAATCTGATGTCATTTGTCATTTGCAGTGGAATTAACATTTTGCGACATAGGCCTCTCTGGATGACAGTGACCAGAATCAGACATCCATACATTAGAGCTTTCGCCAAGTTCCTCACCTGTGAAAGGTGCTAAAATTCTGGACCAATCCTGTCAGGCATCTAATCATACCACAAACCAGATCTCTTATGTGGTCTTTGATGGAATTCAGAAATCACAAGGATTCTTTCATGATGTAAAGTAGGGTTCTCAACCTGGGACTCATAGACTCCAAAGGAATCTGTGTTTACCATCGAGGGGTCCATGACCCTGATGGGAAAACCCCCATGTATTTGTTTTCACTAATCTCTGGCTGAAACTTAGTACTTCCTTCCCTTGTGAATGTAGGCCACAAACCACAATGGTATTAGTCCTACCTGTGATTCCATCTCTAATAGAATCACAGGTATATTCCTTTTCTATCACAGTGTTACCAATATCACAAAATATCGTTTATCCTCCTCTCTACTTGAAAGTCATGGTAACTATCAGACACATTGCAACATCCTGAAATTTACTGCTTTAATAAAGCAGCACATAGTTACAATATCAAATTCAAAAAATATGTTGATAATTGTATTTCAGTATAATTAGCTCACAATCTCATTAGTTTAATTTTATAGATTTAAACACATTTTTCTGAGAGGGCTCCACTAGACTGTCAAATGGGTACTTAGCACAAAACAGGTTAACAACCACTGGAGAGCTGGTACAAAGGTTTGTGGACCAAGGACACTTGTCAAGCGTAGCCTCCAGGCCAAACTCTCTGTGTGGGGGCCGGAGAATCTTATGAAAGAGGAAGAGAGAATCATTTGCCTTTCCAGCTTTCAGCAAGGATGACTGATCCTCACTCTAACAGATCCGAGTCAGAAATCTTGAACATAAAGAAAACCAGTCAGCCCCTAGCCAGGGATGCGAGCAGCCTCCAGAGTCAACAGCCAAGGGTGCTCCTATCCACAGTATCTCAGGCACGGCCCGGGAGACTGTGATGTTTCTATGGACCATGCCAAGTAACTACCCATGCAATTTCTGCACAAGCTTGCCTATGTTGCTAAGTACTCCGGTACTCAGACTGAGGGGGATGCATAATATGTCAAACACACTGACTCAAGTTAAGTCCTTATTCTTAGAGATGCGTACAGAAGAATCTAGCTTTTACACTTCAAAATTTAATATGGATCTAACACTATATCCAGAGGTGGACTCTGTAACTTGGGACAGCTATTATCTTGAGATAATCACTCCATTCTCTGATTACTCATTGGTGAAAGCATTTATTGAAAAGAACATAAGCTTAAAATAGAAATAATTTGGGTAAATTATGTGTATCAGTTAGGATTAAGATCGGCTGCATATAATTGGAAACCCCAAATCATAGTGGCTTAAACAAGATAGATATTTATTTTCTCTTGTGTAACAAGGAGTCCAGAGGTAAGAAGTCCAGGAACAGCACGGCATCCCTGTAAAGTCTCTCACCCAGGCTCCCTCTATCTTTTTGCTATGCCATCCTTAGCAAGTGACATCTAGTCTTATGATTCAATAAGGCTAATTGAGTTCTTGCCATCACATCTACATTCAAGTAGCAGGAAGGAGTTGAGGAGAAAGATGTTCAGTTCGGGACCCCTTGGATTTGAGGTACCTGAAGACATCCAAGGGAGGGTCCCAGGAAAATAATTGGAAATGCTGGCTCAGAGCTCAGAGGAACCGCCTGGTGGGGGGTGCTGGACCAGGACTCAACTGTGCACACAGTGATGGGTACCAAAGCCAGGGGTGCATGAAATGGCCCGGATAGAGTGTATACCATTAGAAGAAGGCCAAGGAGAGAACCTTGGAAACATTAATAAAATTAAGTATTTTTTCAAACACAGAAGGATAAAAGAGGTCTCCTAGCTGAGTCAGCTTCTTTTTAGCAGCCTTCTCAGTCAGTGAGCCATTCAACACTTCTGCTTATATTTTAGTGAGAACTTTGTCACACAGCCCCACCTAAGTTTAAGGGAGAATGGGAAATATGATCCCATAATGAGTTGTATTATTGCCTCCAACGAAACTGGGGCTCTATTTCTTTCTTTCTTTTTTTTTTTAAAGATTGGCGTCTGAGCTAACAACTGTTGCCAATCATCTTTTTTTTTTCCCTTTGTCTTCTCCCCAAAGCCCCCCAGTACATAGCTGTATATTCTGGTTGTGAGTGCCTCTGGCTGTGCTATGTGGGAGGCTGCCTCAGCGTGGCCTGATGAGCAGTGCTATGTCCGCGCCCAGGATCTGAACCTGCGAAACCCTGGGCCGCTGAAGTGGAGCGCGCGAACTTAACCACTTAGCCATGAGGTTGGTCCCTGGGGCTCTATTTCTAAAGAAGGAAAGGGAGTGGATATTAGGTGGCAACTGTGGTCCCTGTGACAGTGTATTCACGCGGACTAAGTGTATGCGTGCTTCAGAGAAGTCCCCAAGAAAGAGCAGTGGACCAGCAGACAGAGCCCGGGTCCTAGTCCTGCCTCTGCTTTTGTACACAACACCTTAAGCCAATTAATTACTTTCCTTGAGGGTTTAGTTCTCTCATTTTTCCAGTGGATGCGACCATCCTTTTGCTTTCTGCTTTCCAATTGTTGTGAACCTTAACTGAGGCTGTGTGTCTGTGAAGGCACCCGTACAGCTCTAAAAGCGTTGTCTCAGCGCCAGTGGGCTGTGCTTTCGGGATGCCAGGCAGCTGCATCCAGAGGAGGGTAGGTTCAGCAGCTTTCCCAGTCACACCTGAAACCCTTCGCCCAGAAACAATCCCATCCCTGTGTTGACTGCTCAACTTCTGATAGCGCATTTTCTAAGTTTAGGTGGAAATTAAACTGTTATGTCATCAGACCGTTAAATGACACCACCTACATGTACTGCAATTGTAATATGGGTAAAGAACGTAATTTTCAATGACAGTATCATGTCTGATGAAAAGTATCTTAAACGGAATCTTGGTCCTTGTTGAGAGGACAGAATCAACTCCAGCCAGCAGAGGCAGAATGGAATGTATTGCAGGATTTAAAATGGCTCACGGAATCATTGGGGACAGGGAGCTGAAGAGATAGCTCCTAAGCTGAGCTTCCACAGAGTTGCGCTGCTGCTCCCGCCGCGATCGAGAAGCCATCTGTTAAATCAGGAGTCTCGCTTGAGGTCCTGATTCCAGAATCACACTGCTGCAGGCTCAACGGTTCAAAGACTAGAACCACACCAAAATGGTGCCTCCTGCTCTTTCCCACCCCACTTAGCTGCACTCCAGAACCACTTCCCACATGGGTGCATCTGATCGTGGGGCCCCAATCAGCCTGCAGCCCTAGTTTCAAGACAGTCTAAGAAATAGCACTTCCGCCTTTACAGCCTCTGCTAGAAGCGTGTTAGGATACATATTATATGTGTCACTTGTCAATCCACAGTATCTGTCAGAGCGAATTTTACGTGCGCCCATGAAATGGAAATTGCTATTTGAGATCCAAAAGCACTGGCTACATGTCTTAGAAATGAAATGATTTCAATGCAACATAATGTAATTATGGCAGAGGAAATTCATTTAACTCGAAAATGGATTGAATGAAGAGGCAGAAAGCATAGGAAATATTCATGTACATGTATCTGTGGCATGTTATTCTTTTTTTTTTTTTTGAGGAAGATTAGCCCTGAGCTAACATCTGCTGCCAATCTTCCTCTTTTGGCTGAGGAAGACTGGCCCTGAGCTAACATACATGCCCATCTTCCTCTACTTTATATGTGGAATGCTTACCACAGCACGGCGTGCCAAGTGGTGCCATGTCCACACCCAGAATCTGAACCGGCGAACCCCGGGCCGCTGAGAAGCAGAACGTAAAAACATAATTGCTGTGCCACTGGGCCGACCCCCATGTTATTCTTAAAAACATTTGCACCAGCATTAAACATCAAAGGATGTTTCATTAAGAATATTATTTGCTCGTAAATATAAATTTCTGTTTACTTCCATCGATTAGGACCAGAATAATTTACTCATTTTAATGTGTTTACACATCATGGCAAAACCACAATAATTAAAGTTCAACGTGTGCGTTGGGACGATCTAATGAAATTTTATTGACTAGGAGAATTCCCAATAATTATCTTTCTGCTTGAACAGCTTAGCTAATAAAACATACGGCATTAAAAAAAAAGAATGGGCTAGAGTCACAGAAAAATGACTACAGTTCTTAATGATTCTAAAAATATTGTAGAAAAAAATTTATTCATTAGACTGAGAAAACAGTTTTGTTGTTACAGGTCACACCAGCTTCTGAGAAGGGCAGATTTTCAACTTAATAATGCAGAACTTCCTCTGCAATAAAATCATGACCTGTCGCTGAATGGTGTCTTGAAGAAGAAGATAAAGGTGGTCCTTGGGGATGGAGGAATTAGACTGACATTTCTAAGGACTGCTCAGACTGGGCTTATGGAGAAGCTGGGAGAGAAGAGAAGACTGGAGGCCTGTGGGGCAATGAGAACATCCTTTCTAAAACCTGTTTTGTTTTTCCCAAAGAGAATAATTCTCAAACGTTTTGGTCTCAAGGTCCTTTTAAATTCTTAAAAATTATTGAGGCCTTCAAAAAGCTTTTGTTTATATAGGTTACATCTATCAATATTTACCATATTCAAAATTGAAACTGAGAAATTTTAAACTATTTAAAATAGCAATAATAATAATAAATAATAATAAATATCAATAATAATTACATGTTACCATAAAGATTAGTTGTAATCTGAACCCATAACAATGAACTTTTTGTACTCTGTTACATTAAAATCCAGTGGTCTATCTTGTATTGAATTAATCTTTTACGAATTTTGATTTTGTAACATCCTTCATTGGTCATTTGGAAAATATTAGTTCACTGACCTATGTAAATATCCCAAAGGTTGACACAATATATTACATAATATTAAAAAACATTACATTCGTTAACGTCACCATTGACATTATCAGGAAATTGTTGAGCACTGGTCACGCTTAATGTGGCAGATATAAATTTTCCGTAACTTTAATTTTCATTTTAACCTTGAATTCTGTCATTGGTAGCAAATACTGTTACGTGTTTTCCTTAAGTGACAGGCTCAGTTCATCTACTTTTTGAGAAACTGTCTGCCAAATACCAAGGTTTGAACCATCATGGTTTTTTTGTCCGCTGTTTTTGTAAATAAAAATGGTGGTCCATGGATCCTGCCCAGTGGTGTAGTGGTTAACTTCACATGTTCTGCTTCAGCGGCCTGGGGTTTGCAGGTTTGGATCCTGGGTGTGGACCTACACACTGCTCATCAAGACATGCTGTGGCAGTGTCTCACATACTAAATAGAGGAAGATTGGCAACAGATGTTAGCTCAGGGCCAATCTTCCTCACAAGAAAAAAAACAACCATGGTCCATGAAAAAAAGTGGCTTGATCAGCCTCGCAACTCAAACAGCTGTACAAGTGCTTTCTCTAGAGACTTCCCTTGCACTTGGTGTACAGACGTGCTTATGGGTACTTCCTATTTTCTTACACAAAATGCACCCAGAAGTCGAGATGTAAGGAACCACTACTTTTTACTGCTTCATCAAGGCCATTCTTAAATGAAAGCAGCATTATTTTTTGCTGTGAGTGTGTGGTGGTGACAAATACTACAATGACTAGAACAATTAGTGCCACCTCCTTGTCATATTTTGGTGACAGCAGCTCTGTCCAATGTCATTGCAAACATCAATAGAGTGAAAAAGACAAATACAGTAATGCCTTGGTTTTGTCATGAAAATAAGTCTGATCTCCTGGGTTCCCTGAAACACTTCTGCGGTGGTGTTTGAATTGATGGTTCCTAGGTGGGTCCCATACGGGTATTTCTGGTAATTGTCATTGGCGGGGATTTTTGGGTTTGTAGCAAGGAAGCCACCATCTTGTGCCAGCCCCAATGCATGAAATAGTGAAACAATCTGAGATTATTATTTGTATATCATTAACATTAATCATGAATTGCTACCTGAGGAACACTGCTCCAAACAGAACTCACTAGCTTGAAAAAAACTTAATTTTGTTAGTATTTCTGAGGTTCTCCCCTTGCCCTCTTCTTATGGCGTCCCCTCTTCCTGGGCCATCTCATCCACACCCCTGGCTTTGATTTTGTGCACAGTGACTCCTGGTCCAGTACCTCCCACCAGCAGCTCCTCTGAGCTCTGAGCCGACACTTCCGGCCATTCTCCTGGCACCTCCCCTTGGATGTCTTCAGGCATCTCAAATCCAGAGTCCTGAAGTGAGCACCTTTCTCCTCAGATCTACTGCCCCTGCTCTAGTTCCTCTCTTGGGTGTCTAAGCCAGAAACTTGGAAGTAAATGCTAGCCTCTCCTTTTCCCCAACTCCATGACTCACGGGTCCTTAGATCTCACTGACACTATTTTCCATCTTTTGAACCATCCTGCTCACCTGCAGCCCCATTGTGAGCCCCTGACGGGTGACTGCCTCCGGTGTCCTTCATGATCTCTCTGCTTTAGATCTGCCTTCCTGTGATCCTTCCATTCTTACAGATACTAATATTTCTTTTTCCTAAAGCCAAAAATGACTATGTATCTTCTCTGCTAAAAATCTTTCATTGGCACCTTCAGGACCAAAGGAAGACTCCTCAGCACGGCACAGGGGATCCTTCAGGGTCTACACTTCCCAGCCCGTTTTCCACTTTGCCCTCTGGGCCTCCAGCTACCACTTTCTGTTACAGTTCCTTCCAAGTACCACACTTCTTCCTACTTTGGAGATTTTGCTCACTTGGTTCCTTCTGCATAGAAAGCCCCTCCCGTTCGTTCGCCCAGCTGCATCACACTATTCCTCAGCATTCACCTTCAGTACTCAGGCAGGCATCCTGACTCTCCAGTCTACGCCCTCAGCTGTCTCCCCACAACTCCTAGCACACACCCCAGTGTAGTGCTTGCTGTACTGTGTGGTTATCACTGATTTTCTTGACTATCTCCTCCGGGACACAATCTTTTTGTACAGAATTTGTCATGTCCTCTCTTTCCCCAGTGCCCTCATGGTGTTGGGCACGTAGAATAATTAAAAAAAAAATTGAGCTAATTTTTGGGTAAAACAGTTTTTTAAAAAAGAAAAAACATTTGCATGTCTTCACTTTTTTTTAGGGAGAGGTGTCTACATAATTCTATGTCAGCATACTTAAAGAATTATGGTAGAATAATGCTGCATTTTTATACAATGTGGTATCATGGTACTTTTCTAGATTTGGTTGGGTTTCAATTGGTTTCATGTAGCTACCTCCTTTGTAGAAGGAGCAGCAGGCAGTGGATAATAAAGGGTCCTTGAGTGGGAAGGGGTCAGTAAGAAAGTTACTTGTCTTTGCATAAATGTTTCCCTTTTCAATGGGGATGGCCAAAGTACTGCTGCGCAGTAGTTTCCAGCTGTCTGAGGAAGGTTGGGTAGGGTGTGGTTTGGGTTGGGCACATCTTACCAGTAAGCTGAATCCTAGAGAGAGAGGGGACTCTCGAAGGTGGAGAGGATCCTTTTCCCTTGCATACCTGGGAAGGCCTGTTGACAGCACTCTCCTGGGGATCAAGGTTCCCATGATGGCCGTGAACCCGGCTTTAGGTTGATGTTCATCCAAGATTTATCAATATGGCCGGACGGTAGATGTCAAGAGGTGGAATCAGGAATTCCACCAGGGACTGATTGATGTTGTGGGAGCCATATTTGGGAAAGCTTCTTGGAGACTCATGAAATAAAGTGGGTGCATGTCCTGACAAGGTATAATTACAGAATCTCATGATCTTAGATTTTCTCCCTTGAATTCTTAGAAACACACAGAAATTATTTCTTGAATGTGAAGAGTCTTCAACATTTCACAACTCGATGGTTGGAATTTACTTCAGCAAGTTAGATTTATCCATTGCAGGCTCCTGCTCAAAATTAGAGGCCTCTCCTGTGAAGCAGAGGAGAATTTGGTTTCAACAAACAAGATTTCTGACTTATACTGAACTGGTAGGGTTGACTGTGAAAGTCTTTGATATTTCAGAAATCTTGTCATGGTCTATTCTTTGGCCAATTTGTCTTCCCTTCTCTCCCTTTAAAATAAATCTTTTTCAGGTTTATGCTTATGGTCACAAGCTGACTAAAATATGTTTTGCCCACACCTTTATTTAGTTGAATACATTATCTTACTCAAAGCTAGATTTTTTCCATAGTAAATACTTAATTTTATTCCAGGATTTTTGAAAACAAGGTTTCTCTCATTTTCAAAGAAAATCAAATTTACTCTTTAACTCTATGCTTTTCTATGCAATAATATCTGTTCATTTCTTTTTGGGCCTTGGTGCGGTTATATGTACATTCTTTTATTCATCTTTTAAGAAAATCTCTCCTGAGGCTTTGTTTTATCAAGTGTGTTTCCTATGGTGTTTTGGGAGTTGGTATGATGACTAAATGCAGAATAATGCCTCACCTGCCAGCACCTCTGTTAAATCATGACTCAACATCATTTTTGTAATTTTACCAACCATTTTTCTTTACCTTAATCCCTAAATATAAATTTTGACTCCTCAACACATTTTGTTTTCTATGCTTATATATCTCAATTTTTTATAGTTTCTGTATGTTGTGTGGTTTATATAACTATTTGAAACACATGATCCTAGAATGTCAAACAACGTCACAAGGGGGAAACGCATAGAACTGGCATCGCCCTGATTTCATTGTGTTATTGATTTAACAGTAATCTCATTATCTGTGCTACTTTCCAAAGTGACCACAAACATTACTTCATTTTGCTAAGCAGAGAAACTGTCCTTTGGAAATGAGCACAGATAATTTTCAGAAAGGACACAGTCATCGTAAAGCATGTTTTAGCTAGGAGCTAAAGCAAATAAAAGCTGCAAATGAACCTATAAAAAAGAAAAAGAAAAAGAAAAGCATTTGAAAAATAAATCCTATGATGCACTTAGGGAAGAGCTGTATGACATTTCCTTTTGCTGTTATAACGGTATACTATTTGGTTGAGCAGCTGGCCGGCCAGCCCCTAAAGACTTCATATCCTGTTTTCCAATTACAGGACCACAAATTAATGCATCTCCAGTGCTGAGCATGACATCTTGGGTCATTTAACTAACTCCTTTGTACAGGTTACCTTCCTCTATCAACATCATAAAAAGGAGATTGATGGCAGCATTTACAGTCACTGCAAAGACAACCTAATGAGTGGGTGAGTCATGAACTCATTCTTTCCTGTTGCCCGGCATTTCTAGCAAAGCTGAAAGGTTAAAGAAAAATGAACCATGCATTTTGTAAACAGACAAAAAGATGTGATAGGTTAGCTCTGACAATATTAAAGCCAGGGTGAGAAATCGTTTGTTCACCATATTTTAAAATTAAGAAACTCACTGGATATTGACGAGGCTCAAATTTCTGGAATCAGGTAGAATCAGGATATGCATCAGCTGGCAAATATACTGAAAATCATCTGGAGCCATAAAAATGTGTAGTATTTTTTCCTCTTAGAAAATTGCCTCATAGGCAGTTTATTTTAAGCCTTGTATAGTATTTTAATAATTTGAGGAAGATGATATTAGGTTATTAAATGGAACTTTTTGTGCTGCTACCATCGTAGCACGTGATGAATGAATAGTACGAGCATGTTTTGGTGCTCACCACTGAGGTGACTGGCCTGGGAGAGACTGTCTCTTCTGTTTTCAGGGCTCACTTGTTGGGCTGGACAGAACAGGAGAAGTAACTGCGGACTTAATAAACAGGAGGATACTTTCAGAGGAGCTCAGACTCAAGCTCCCTCTTTCTGAGATTTGAATGGTCTGAAAGGAAATTCAAAATCTAAATCTACATTTTTCTTCCTCGTTCTAGAAGAAAGCACATTGTCAAACATTTTTTTCTGGGGAAGAAGATCTTCTCACGGCTGGGAGCAGTCATATTCACCAATGACATTAAAGTTGGGTTCTTGACGTGTCATCTCCAAATGTGGTCACATGCAGCGTCTCAGTGACAGAAAGTACTCGATGGCTTTAAATGTGCATCTTATTACTAAACTACATCCCCATACATTAATATTTTAGAATGAATCCTGCAATTGTCTCGTGAATATTACATCATTTTGTGGAGGGTGGAGTGGGAAGAGGGTTAAAAACGTTACTTTGCCAAATGTTAACATTTGTGTAATTTTTTGTAACCCTGTTCAGGTATTTCTTCCTTTTCAATGAGACAAGAGGCTCAAAAAAAAAAAAAAAAAAAAAGGAAAGAAAAGAAAAAGAAAGTGGCTCTTTCTTCACCTCTGAGATGGATGTCTCAGAGAATAAATACAAAGAAAAGATAGATGACTGAAATGATTGTTCCCTGGAAGTAATTGTATAGTTTTTAGAGGAGTGAAGTAGGATTCAAGGAGAATCTTATACAGCAATTAGGGAGAAGTTGGAACCAAAAAAGTGTATGGAAGAAAAGACAAGAAAAAAGAGAAAGGACTAAAGATACCAAAATACAAATACTGGCCATGACTTCCAGAAGAGCTGCTTGCCTTTGGTGCCCGAGCAGCGCCTAGGAGACCCCGACACGCTTTTCTTTCCCTGAGAACCTGGGGACGAACGCCCTCTTGCAGCAAGCACGGTGCAGGTGATGTTCGGATCCTAAAAGTGTCAGCCTCTCAAGTGCAGCACCCGGGAAGCTGGTTTCCTCCTGGAGCTTCATCAAGCATCCACACGCACTGTGGATGGTGAGCGGTGATGTTTCCTTGGAAGTCCTTTCTCTCCTGCTGCCTCCAGGGTTTCTTTTTCTTGTTATGATGCCTCCTCCTACTCTCTCCCTGAGCTTTGCTGCTCCAAGGCCTGCGTCCACCAACACACGCTCACACCCTCCCTTTCCCCTGATGGAACCAGCTGTGGGATCTTCCGAGCTGCAGAGCAAATACAGACTCAGTTCTCAAAGTGTGGTTTCTAGACAAAGAGCTTCACTATCTCCTGGGAACTTGTTAGAAATGCAAATCTGGGGGCTTTACCCTAGAAGAATGAGAAACTCTGGGCATGGGGCCCAGAAATCTGTCTTTTAATAGATTAAAGCTGTCCAGGTGATTCCAATGCATAGTAGAAAGTGGGTATTTATGTTTTAATAGGGAGCAATATCTTCACCCCAAGAAATGCACCTTTGGTAGTGGAATTCAGGTTATCAAGGATGAAGGGAAGTCATTCTACATCTGCAGATTACAGTGCTAACTCCACCTGTGCATAACATGGATGCACTTTGGGTCCAAATGCTAAAATAAATCATTTAAAATGGCAACAAATCAGATGATAGGCAAGTAAGAGTGGATATAGTTGCACAGAACTGAGTTGGAAAAGGCTTACTTTCAGTTTATGAAGGTAGGGAAAAGATTGAAAGGAAATTTGCCAGTTTATTTTGCAAACGTGGGCAAGCTTTGTTCTTTTTTGCTCCTTTTGCATTTGACTTCAAATGATTATGAGAATGGCTACAAAGCCTCTAAAAATTCAAGCTCATTCCACTACAAAGGAATTTTTATGCAGTAGGTTTAATGTTGAACTTAGATTGAACTAGATTCCAGACTACATATTGTTACTAACTTTTGTTTCCTTTTCTGTAAGGAAGATTTGCCCTCAGCTAACGTCTGTGCCAGTCTTCCTCTATTTTCTATGTGGAATGCCTCCACAGCACAGCTGAGGAGTGGAGTAGGTTGGTGCCGTGGGATCTGAACCCAGGCTGTCAAAGTGAGCATGGAACTTTAACCACTCGGCCTGGGGACGACCCCCTGTTAGTAACTTTCTTGGTGGTTTTATGTAAATGAATTAATTTTTTCCCTCAGTTTCTCTTTCAATTGTAGATATTTTCAATCTATGGGTATAGTATGGGAATAGAGACTATTAATAAAAACTATTGGAAAATGTTTTTGTAAGACTTTACTCTTTCTAAGACATGATCATGAGTATCGTCAGCATATTATACTGACGTAATTCTGGCTTGTTTTCTCTTTTGAGTTTTTGCATAGATATCACTTGTTGACTGAAGTTAGGTTACCCAGACAACCCTAAGGGATTATATGAATTGAATACTGGCCAAACTATGCTGTCGAGAGTTTAGGCACTATTTTCAGCCCTGGTTGTGTATTGCAATGATATATAAGTGAAAAGTGTGCAAATGCACAATCTTGTCAATAAGAACAAAATGCATAAGCCAACACCAGTGGCTGATTGTTTCATGGGAACCAATCCCCTCTCCTTTTTTTGTGCAAACGTGTGGCTGGCACACAGCAGTAGGCTTATGAATTGGGCAATTGAATATTTTACTTAAATAAAAGCAAATAAAACAGAAAGGATTCAGCTCATCTTTGGTTAAGAATGTGAGTGTCCTTTAGCTCTGGGAAGACGTGTTGGAGGGAGCAGAAACAGCAATCACTTAATGACCAAGAATATGAGCATCATGCGGGTTTCACACTGACCCTGCAAAGCCTAGTGTGGGAATTATTTGACTGCATTCTCACCTGCTTCTGAAGGGTCTTCAGAGCTAAAGAGTGGTTTGAGGAGGAGGGAAGGATGAGAACACCGAGTTCCCAGGAACTGGCAAGGTAGCGACTATGGCTCTGTGGTTGCCTGTAACGTCTCAGATGGGGCTCTAACCCAGCGGCTTCACATCAGAGTCCAAGGCTCCCCACACATGGTGGTTAGAGCAGCCAGGCCAGTCCAAACTGATGCCTGATCTATCTCGTGGCATAGTAATTCTTTTTGTTTAACGTAGCATTTTCCGTCTAATTCTCTCATAGCATCATGCAATTATTTATTGTTCTTCCCCAACCTCTGATCAAGAGGATACCAAAAAAATGTAGTTTATAAACTGCTAGTGGGTGGATGGGAATGCTAGGAGGGAATTTAATGACCTCCTGTACTTCCAGTCCTGAGTTCTACCTACCCCGTGGTGCTCTCTCTGTGATGACAGGTGGTGTGTGATGGGAGAAAGAGGTTAACTTTCCAGTCAACGGGATCTGGGCCTGCTCTCCAGACCAACCACTTAATTAACCTTGTGGCACTGGGCACGAAATTTAACCTTTCTGAGTCTCAGTTTCTTCATCTGTAAAATGGGCATAGTAATGCTAGCTTATTTTAAATGTTAAAAAATGATGTGTGTAAAGGATCTGGCACCTGGCAAGCTCTCAATGCTCAATAGGAGTTTTAACAGTTCCTTCATCTTTAATTTTATCTATTATGTCACATGAAGAGAGAATGCCCACAAATTCTGGCCTGGGGCCTTGGGCGTTTGCTGTTTTCAGTATAATTTCTCAGTTGCGCACAGATCGTAGTCCTGAGTCGGCTTTTTTAACCCCTTTGACAACGCATCACAAGGAAAAAATTCTAATTTTATCTAGGATGTATTTGTTAATCTGTTGTCAAGCTCTTAGCCACATCTTTTGCAAGATTCCTTGGAAAATCCTGAAAGAAAGAATTCAGTTAGTATTTACACTCTGTCATTTACATTTTATGTATTTTAGGGGTAAGCCACAGCTGGAATTACCATCTATTTATACAGTTTATTTTTCCAAAAAGCCAACAGATGACTCCCGCTGGCACTCTTCTGATGTCACTTGGCCCAAACCCGGAGCGTGATGTCCCTGGGACCAGCCGCACCCCCTCACGGACTCCTCTGGTGAAGAAGGCCGGGCTGACCTCTGCTGGGCTCCCTGGGCCGGGTTGCTGCCTGGCCCTCTCTTGCTCTCTCTGGGATGTCCGCCCTGCCTGACCTGCTCCAGCTGCTTCCCATTCATTTCCTGGCTTCACAGCTTGCAGAGGGCTTGGGACTTCTTCCCGAGCGAGGCGGTAATCAGCATTCTTCACAGCTGGCAGTTTTCCTGCCAAATGGGAGTCTTCCTCTAGCAGCGTCCCCCACCTGTCTGCAGCTGAGTCCCTGCTTCTCCTTCTGGACGTGTCCATGGCAGCCAGAGCTCCGAGCATGTGACACGACCTGAGCTGATTCCTGCCCTGGGCTCTGGGGTCGGCCACCAACTGCACACTTCATTCAGGGCGATGGAAATCCCCATGCCTTGCCTCCCACCCCCAGCCTGAGGGGAAGCACCGTCTAAGCAGATTTCCATATGTTCCTGTTCTGGCCTGCTCCCACTTCCCCAAATGAGAGCACTAAGGAAGGTCAGCAGAGCTTGAAATCAGCTAACCAGGGTTAAATCATGGGAACACCAGAGGTCCAGACAGGAAATAGGGGCCAAGAGTAGTTGACAGAAAACAGGATTGGCTGAACATTCCCCCTTGTGGATAAGGGGAGCTGGCGACTGCCGGATAGGATTTTTGTGCCTCTTGGTATCGTCCATCGGCTTCCACAGAGCCTGAAGTTCTAGTTCCTGGCCCAACTTCCTCTTTCCAGTAAACGCAGGGTGTGGTGCAGCATTTTTCCAGAGTGTTCTGTGGAACAGCGATCCCCTGAGACGCTCCTTGAGGAAAGGCTTCCACGGTTGAATAACACTGTGCAGTGCCGCTCTCTGCAGCTCGCTCAAGAAGACTCGCAGCGTGCGCTCGCGGATCAGAGGCTCCTGGAAGTTCTGCTTTGCCCAGAGGCTCCGAAAGTTACTGGGCCACAGATGCTTCTTTCAAGTAACACCTAATAACAACCGGTCAAACGAATGCTCGATGGACATACCGTTCCCTAAACCTGCCAAGCACACACCCTCCTCAGGGCCTCTGTCCTTGGGGCCTCTGCTGCCCGGAATGCTGTCTGTGGATATCCGCAGGACCAAACCCGCTTTATTCAGGCCTCTGCTGTGGAGAGGTCTTCCCTGTCTCCTGCCTGAAGAGCTTTGTCCCTCGCCTCCCCCTGGTCACTGTCTATTATCCCCTTCCCCTGCTTCATTATCTTTTCGTCGTAGCACCTATAACTCTTGGCATTACGAATCACTTATTTGTTACTGTGTAAGAATTAATTTGTTTTTGATAATCTACCGTAACTAACACGGAAGCTGCATGAGGGCCGAGATGATGTTGTGCTCCCCGCTGCGTCTTCAGCTCTGCATGGGGCCCAGTGCAAAGCGGGCACCCAACAAGGAGTTGTCCAACGAAACAATGAAGAGTGGACAAGAGCACGGACTCTCGAAGCAGAAGACTGGGTGAGCATCAAACCCGACTTGGCCTCTTTCTCTCTCGATGTGACCTTGGGCAAATCCCTCCATTGCTTGGACCCCCTGATTTCTTTATGTAAAATGAGGAGACATAACACCCATCCTGCCTGTCCTACGGGAACATGAGGAGGGCCAAATGAGAGCTTGGCTGTCATGGTGCTTTGTAAACTGTCAGGGGCTGTCTTAGTCCCTTCAGGCTGCTATAACAACATAACATGGACTGCGTGGCTTATAAACAACAGAAACTTATTGTTCACACTTGTGGAGGCTGGAAGTCCAAGATCAGGGTGCTGCCGGATCTGGTGTCTGGTGAGAGCCTGCTTCCTGCTTCACAGACAGCTGTCCTTTTCACTGTGTCCTGACATGGTGGAAGGCCTGAGGGAGCTTTCTGGGGTTTCTCTTCTAAGGACGCTAATCCCCTTCATGAAGGGCCCACCCTCGTGACCTAATCACCCCAAAGGTCCCACCTCCTAACACCATCGAGTTGGGGATTAGCTTCAACATGTGCAGTTTGAGGGGACACAGACATTCAGAACAGGGCAGAGGCTAAGCAAACACAGGTTGTTATCATCAAAGACAAAATGCAGAGAAGAAAAGGGAGGTCACCCCATGGTGGAGACCAGAGGCTCTGGGAGTGTGGGGAGAGGTGGTTTCGACAGAAGGGAGGGATAGAGTAGGAAAAACCCAGGAAAGTAGAGTGACCTAGACAGAAAAGACCCCGAGACGTGGTCCTCAGTGGCAGGGAACTGGGAGAAGTCCTCAGAGGGGAAGCAAGGCGCACAGGCAGGTTGGGGAGCGTGCCTGTGCCTCTGAAACTGCTTTTTAAACAAAGTTTATTTAATCCCTATGAAAGCCCTGTGACCCCGTAAGTGTTGTCTAGGTTTTACTTGTAAGGAAAGCAAGGCAGAGGAGTTTCAATACTGTACCCAAGGCCATAGAGGAAGTGAGAGTCCAGATCTGAGTGCCGGTCTGGGGCTGTGTGATGATATCGTCCTGGCTCCCTCGGAACCTGGGGGCGGGGCTCTGTCCTCGCTCTGTTTGGAGGTGGCACTGCAGGAGCGAGGGCAAGGTCGAGCAGGGGCCATCTGGGCCTCTTCCTGAGCTCCGCACAGAGAAACACTGCAAACGCTGCTGAGACCAGGACCACCCACGGGGGCTGCTCCTGAGCGGAGGGCGCAGGGAGCGAAGAGGAGGCAGGAAGTTGTTACGAGGCAGCACTGGTTTGGACTTTATTATGGGAGGAAATGTAGGGCTGTGCAGAAAGCGGAACTCGCTGAAGCTGCAGCGTGTGGAGATGGCCGTGGGCTTGTGTACTCGTGTTGTTGTCTGTTGCTAGGGCTTATTTCTTCTCATATCTTGTTTCTCTTTCTTTTTAATCATGTGTTGATATTATTGTTTGCATTAACCCACTATCTGTGTGTCTCCAACTGAGTCAACCTAAAAGTCTTCAATGACTTCAGTAACACATCTGGGAATGGAATCAACTGAGTGAGATCAAATATTCTTCTCTGTGTTACTGCTGTTTGCCTAATGAGGATTTAAACCGACTTTGAAAACTTAATTTGTTTGGGTGTTAAATTCAACAAAAGCCTCCCACCAATCCAGTTGTTAGAGCTGATGTGTGGAACTCTCCCTGCTGAAGACCTTGGGAAACTTGCCTGTAAAGTAGGGGACAAGGTTGGAAGCCAAGTCTTGGCAATGTTGGAATATGGAATAGTTGACATCTCTTGGATGAAATGAGCATGATTAATGTCGTTTCTACCCCAGAGAGCTCATTTTCCTTATAGAAGTTGTCAGAGAGGGAGTCAGTATGGAAGTTTTGACTTCGTGTGTAACGTGGCAAACTCAGCAATTATCAGGATAACTCAGCCCCCAAAACTTTCGCTTGAAATAAATTGATAACTGATATTTAGAGGTGAGAATGGGAACAGGGAAATGTTTTTCTCTCATATATTTTTTGAATAACACTTTCAGTTTTCTCAGTTCAAGTGAATGGACACTGAGTGTGTCTGTGTGTGCATGCACACGCGCGCATGTATAAAGCATTCCAAGCTTTTCAGAATTTCCCTCCCAGCTCTCGCCACTCCCTGCCATGCTCCCGGCCAGGCACCATGCACCTTTCTGTCTTGGCATCATGATCATGGGTGCATACAGGAGAGTGACAAGGGATGGGCACGCTGGCAGCAGGTGAGGAATTTGAATCGTGGCTTCACCACTTTCTTCTGGCCTTGGCCCGTGTTTAAACCTCGCTGTCTCAGTTTCCTCAGCTGCGAATGGAATAATAACAGCCCTTGTGTCTCAAGGTTCAGTTGAAATAACTTTCAAGGCCTAAGATGGAGCCTCTTCGGCCCGGGGTCCAGGTCAGCCAACTGAGGCTTGGATGACTTTCGTGTCCTTGGAGACGCTCTGCCTCACGGGAAACGCAGGACCTCCAGTCAGCCCATCCCCGAGGCCAGGCCAACTCAGGGCCTTCTCACCCTTGACGGGGGAAACCAGGTGGCCCCAGCCAGTCAGATATGTATTTCATACCTATCTCTTCCCTGTTCCTTATCCTTTGTTTTATAAAGCGTCCTGCCTCCTGCCTCATCCGCACCTCTCAGGACGGAGACTGTCTGCCTCATGAAGTGTTAAATACAGTTTCTTTGCATCACCTGAATTGTCTTCTTCAATTGCTTTTTGAAAGTGCTCATGAAGATTACATGAACTGCAGTGTGTGGAGCATCTGGCACATGGCAAACCCTCGGCGAATATCAGTCAGGGTTATTTGGACCACGGACGCCCTCTCCACGCTCTGTGAAGACACACCTTTCCTCAGGGAAAGAACTTTTTACTCATCTTGTGATCCTCATGATGCCTGATATATAGCAGCTGTTTAGCAACTGCCTATTTAGTGGAGTGGAGCCCACCTTTTAACAGTACTCAGCGTGTTGCAATTGGGCCTCAGGCTTCTAGAAAATACACCTATTATGTCAGCATGTTCTCCTTGCAAGTATTGTCAGGTGTCAGGTTAAGTGTTTGAGTGCTCCACTGCCCTAAAAATAAATTTATGGTGTATTTCTCAAAAACGTATCCCACACGTGTAAATGTCACCTTAGTTTCTGAACATGCGCTAGTTGGACTGCATCCGACTGTTCTGGGGTCTTCCCTGGAAGGCTGCTTTTTATGGAGCTGGGAGGGGCTCTAGGTGCATGGAGATTCATAGGGGTGGGAATCAGACGATCGAAGTTCTGAACAGCTTTGCTGAGAAAACAGTCATTTGTTTCCTCTGGGTTACATTCTTGTCACCTGCTTTTCCGTGAGATGGTCGGACAGAGGCAGAGAGAGAGCTGATTAGGCGAGTCGGCTGTATCATTGTTAATACCTTTGAGAGGCCTGGTAAATTGGGCATTGGCTAAGGTCTGTGGTGCTGACTGCAGAAATCGTTTAGGTCGTGCAGAGCAAGCTTCACGAACAGCATTTCATTGCAGAGAGATGGCGAGAACTGACGGTCTTATTAAGAGCACTGCGCTGATAAGATGTGAGTAAAGTGAGTCAGAAGAAACTACCATGCAGGGGTCAAGAAAGGATAGATGGGGGGCTTGATCGTGGAAATACAGGCCCAGATGACTTAAGTCTATGGGCGTTTGTTTATAATAATTATGCATAAGAGTTTGAATAATAATCACACCCTCAAATTATGTGGAAATCATACTCCTTTCCATTGCATAAAACAGTTTACATGCCCATTATCAACTGAGCCAAGGAACATGTAATGATGTGGAACCTAAAATCTCCATGAAATGTCTCCATAAAAAATGACAGTCAGTTTTTCCTTTACTTTACATTTACTTGTCAATTTCAAAGGAATCAAATTTCCTTCTATCATATAAATGAAGTATCCTGAAGGCACCAGCTCCTGCTGTTGCAGGAAGCTACCCTATATTTAGAAATTTTCTGTGGCTTTCAGATAAATGTATTTTCTCTAGAAAAGCAATTCTCACCACCCAACCTAAGAGGATAGAATAGAGGCTGTTTCTAATGAAACTAAGGAATTCGTGATGTCATCTTGTGTGTGGCAATCTCTCAGTTAAGAGGGGAGGACCAAAAAATGCAAAATCCTGTGGTTACACGGAGCAACTTGAAAGAAGTACATGAGACGTTCATTATGGTCACAGTTTACAGCAAAATACAATCCTACAGAAAGTGACAGGGTCTGCTCTTCTATGTAACTTGGCTCTGGAAGCTGGTGGTGACAAACCACACACATTAACAGCCTCCCTGTTGAGCAAATGTGGAAAACCACTTGTCAGTTCCTCCCCTCTAAGCACCCCTCCCTGTGGCTCCACTTTGTTTTTAAATTATTTTATTTTTGGTAATAGTTAGGCTTACCAAGCTCTAAAATACACGAAACCTCCTGCTGTCTCTTCCAACACTGGAAGCCACCCCAGGAGGAAAATGGGAGCATCTCGTGTAATAAGGTGGAGGAAGGTTATTTTACTAAGAGTTGGCACCAGAGTTCCTCTCGGAAAGGGAGATGTGCTAACTTTGAAAATACCCTGATAAGAGCTGGGAGGGTGGAAGGGAGCCCCTGGGAGCTGGGGTGTGGGTGGAATGTTTCAGAGACAAAGGGAGAAATTTGGGCAGGCTCCTCCCAGCGCTGCATCTGGGGAGCGGGGGCTGCAGTCAGTGGGAGGGAGAGCAAATCTTTGCTGAAATTACCCAATTGATTAAATATTTGGTGCAAGTCCTTTTTTATTTTTGGTAGAAACTCGTGTAAGGGCTGGGCTTGTGTCCAGATCAACTGAGTAGAAGAGAGTTAACTTGTATAGACCCAAGAGAGGAGATGGAGAGAGGAATTTTTTAGAAATTGTGGGAAGGGCTCTAGAGGCTCGGAGCTAGGTGGGTTTACTGAGATCTTGGAGGAGGTAAGAGAGCCCCTCATGGCATCTTGGTTGGAATCACCGCTTTGTGATACTGTCACATTGGTGGGAAGCTCCGGTGTGTCTTAAGTACTTCTTGGACAGGTACTTTGAAGCATGACTCTAAACATCGGCCATTGTAGTTGATTTTGCAGTCTTTGAACTGGCTAGACTTCAAAGTAATGTTGCTTTAAGAGGCCGGCTGATGGAAAATAATGATCCTTCCATGGGATAACAAAGATCTTTAAGATCCTAGTCTTACATTTCATAAGCATCCAACAATGCTGGTTTTTCAAAATTAATTCAAAGTCCTTGAGAAAGAGAGATAAGCTCAGAACCGGATAAATTGGGTATCTAATATTCCCAAGGCATTCTTCGTTGGCCAAGGATGCTATGGTGCGAGTGAGGGTGGATCAACATGTTGGTCCCTTCACACGTGATCATCAGATCTGTTCTAGGATCAAATCTAGAGGACCACAGTACAAACCAATGGACAAATATATTTGACTGTGGTTCACAGTGTGTCTTAGATGTTTTAGGTATAAAGATAACAATAGTATATGGCCTAAAGAAATGATTCAGTGTCATCAGATATTTCCTCCAACTAGAATGCTTTGACCCTGAGTTTCAGACTGCACCTCCTCCCGAGAGAGGCCTTCTCTGACCACGCCTTACAAAGTTGTCCCCTGCACATCACTCTTTGCATTTTCTTGACAACACGTCACCATCTGAAGTGATCCTGTTCACTTACGTTTCACCTGTTTTTGGTCTGTCTGCCAACCGTTGCAACACGAGGACCGTGAAAGCAGGCACCGGATGCTCCTTGTTTGTCGCTACTTCTCAAGCTCTGAGATGGAGTCTGGCACCTAATCTGAGCTCAGTAAACATTTGTTGAATCCTTTAATGAATTTCACTCAGCATCTAATCTGTGAAGATTATCAAAATCCTCCTAGGCCGCTACACATACAGTGTGGTGATTATTATAAAGGAAAAACATACTGGAAGATTCTGTGGCTGGCATTTTAATCTAATTCCTTTTTATTATCATCCTAATCTTGGATCATGTAAATGATGATCACATTATACCCATCAGGATACCCTGCAAGAAAAAAATTCAGAATTATAGCCTCTCTGCAGTCAAAGGGAATCTAGAGATTCAATTAAATGATATAACAGTAGAGTTCGGTTTTCATGAGATGGAGGAATGTTTTGATGTTCAATTTTAGCTTTAGGTTAATAACATTTTTAAATTACATTCTTGGGTCATTAGAAGGATGGGTTCACTTTTTTTTAATTTAAGAAAGAAATTCTATGGTGGAAGTTAGACAGTAATACCCATTTATAAGACTTAATATTACTTTTGATTTAAAATTTATTTGAAAATATAATTGTGAATAGGGAATATATAAACGTCTTCAAAATGAGAACAAACAACAAAAATGTTCTTTAGCGTCATATGATGGATAGTTAAAAGAAGATATTTCAGAATATAAAGATGCTGTTTTGAGAGAGTGAAACTTTTTTCTCCTTCATACCTTATTGTTTTGGGGTTTTTTTGACGATCTTATTTGTGACATGTTGTCATAGGGGCCTTGTTTTATAATGTAACTAGGCTTGTTAGACATAACAATTATTAATTTTATTCTATATATATTATTTTCTCTGTCCCCCATAAGAAAAATAACAGAAGTACTCCTGAATTAAGCTGAGTGCATAAAAGAAAGTTCCAGAAATTTTTCAAAATTTCCTTTCTGGAATTGGCGTGTGCATATTTACTGTTGGTGGAGTAAAGAAAGAACAGTTTTCAGGTGTTTATATATATACAAATTGTTTTGGTTTTGTCTCCAAAAAAATACAGTAAGCATTTTAGTTATCTATTTCTGCATAACAAATTACCACAAAATTTAGTGGCTTGAAACAAAAATAAACGTTTCATTTATCTCTCATAGTTTGTGAGGAATCAGGGAGCAGCTTAGCTGAATGTTGTGGCTGGGTGATCTTCCGTGAGTTGCAGTCAAGATGTTGACCAGGGCTGCAGTCTCTGAAGGCTTGGCCGGGGCTGGAGGATCTGCTTCCAAGATGGCGCACTTTCATGGCTGGCAAACACGTGCTGGTCGTTGACAGGAGACCTTGGTTCCTCACAATGTGTACTTCTCCATAGGGCTGCTTGAGTGTCTTCATGGTGGTTGACATGACCCAGACCAAGTGATTCACTTAAGCAATGTGGAAGGTGCTGTTTTTTATGACCTAACCTCAGAAGTCACACACAATCACTTCCACCACGTCCTTCAAGTCACACAAACCAGTCGCTATACATTGTGGGAAGGGACGAAATGAGGGTATAAATATCAGAAGGTAAGAACCATTGGGGATCCTCTTGGAGGCAGACTGTCACAGTGAGAAATGTCAGGCTTATCTTAAAATCCACCCGTGTTATGAATTTTGAACTGACTACCAATGTTCACTAAAAAGTGCTTTGCAAATTACTTGCCTGGGTCTCTATCATGCCTTGTTCCTTGTCAAGCCTGGTTCCCTATCATGCCTGGTTCCCTGTCACGCCTGGTTCCCTGACATACCTGCTTCCACGCAATGCTCGGTTCCCTTCCTGCCTGGGTCCCTTCAGGCCCGGCTCGCTCAAGTACCTGGTTTTCAGCTCGTGGCTCAGACCAGGTTGAATAGGGGTTTCTCAAGAGGAGAGTGGAATCACTATTTTATTTATTGTCCAGCTTATTCTTCTTAAGGACACACTATCTTGTTGGATAATATTTTTCTGAAAGTATTGAAAAAATATAATTTATCAGAAAGGAGAAAAAACAGACCAATGATTTTCTGAGGAATTTTGGTTCTGTAGAAAGTTATTACCATATTTGGATTTGGCTCCGTTTGTGTTTTTGCAGACTAGTATAGTCCATTTTGGGTTTCAATTCAGGGTTCACTTTAGTACGGGTTCCTGATTCGAATCATGTTTCTGTGATGGAAGCAAAATTCTGCTTAAAAAGGTACTCAGTGGGCCAGTTGCCTTAGCCAGTTTTTTTTTTTTAAGATGAGAACATTCCATAATTTGTGCTTCAATAGTGTTTAATTTGTACATTTAAGGGAACTTTGGATAAGCAATTTTCATATATTGAAATATTAAATATGTAAATTCATATGTTTTTCCTTATATTTTCTGCTGTACGAGTTAATCACGAAGGTATATTTAGTTAAAGTATCGTGCATAATATACAACCTTCTTTTTATTTTTGTTTTTATTTATTTATTTATTTAAAGATTGGCAGCTGAGCTAACAACTGTTGCCAATCCTTTTTTTTCTGCTTTTTCTACCCAAATCCCCCCAGTACATAATTGTATATTTTAGTTGTGGGTCCTTTTAGTTGTGTCACGTGGGATGCTGCCTCAGCCTGGCCTGATGAGCAGTGCCATGTCTGCACCCAGGATCCAAACCAGTGAGACCTTGGGCCACCAAAGCAGAGTGCATGAACTTAACCACTGGGCCACAGGGCGGGCCCCTGAAACCTTCTTTTTAAACTGTCTCCTGTCCCCCTCTTCCAAACTGGTTTATTTTCCAAAAAGCTATTTAAATATTAACAAATTTTCAAATATGGAATACATTCACAAAGTTCAAAATTCACCCCTGTTGGAATTCATTGGAATTCTTGAGTTTGTGATTGGGATCCTTCACTCGGGAAAATTCCCAGCTACCAGCTGTTGTCTCTTCAAATAACGCCTCATTCTCGCTCTTCTTTCCTTCTGGAACTCTGATTACAGGCATGCTCCTTTCTCAATCTATCTTCCATGTCTTTTAATCTTTCTTTTGTGTTTTACATCTCTGCCTCCTTGTGCTTCTTCTAGACAACTTATTCTGGTCTATCCTCTACTTGAGTAATTCTTTCTTCAGGTATGCCTAACATGCTGTTCAAACCATCTATTTAGTTTTTAAATACAATTATATTGTCAGTTTTTGAGGTTCTATTTGATTGTTTTTAAAAATATGCTTGGTTATTCTGTATAGTTTCTCATTACCTGGATTCATTTTCAAGCTTGCCTTTTATCTTCTAGAGTCATCGTAGTCATCTTGTACTCCATCTCTGATAATTCCACTATCAAATGTTTTGCAGTTCTTTTTCTGCTTTCTGTTATTTCTGCTGGGTTTTGCTCCAGTACCTTGTCTCCTTAATGACTGTGAGATGCTCGTTTTCTTTAGAAAATTCTTTGAGTCCCTGGATGATGGTGGATTCTTCCAGTGGGAGTTCATGTTTGTTTTGGCTGTGTGCTTAGGAACACTACCAGCTCTTGCCTTTTTCTTGGATCATCCAGGTTGTGTGGATTTGTAAATCCTACTGAGGGCTAGCTTGTCATTGTGACTCATCGGGGGTCTTCCTCTGCTGTCTTCTCGCCTTATGTGGGGCAGGAGTGTGGGCTTAAGTTCTGCTCCATCGTTACACCCAGGCTCCATCGTTACACCCAGGCTCCATCCTTACACCAAGGCTCCATCCTTACACCAAGGCTCCATCCTTACACCAAGGCTTCATCCTTATACCAGTCTTTTGGGGTCTGAGTGTCCTGTTAGATTCTCAAGCAGACTGTGGGCTTTGTCCTCTGTTCCCCCACATCTCCGGAGGCCATGGAACCAAGGCTGAGAGTGGCCAGGTTTGCCCAATGTCCTTGGTGTTCCGTTCACTTCTGGGTTCCCATCTTCACTAAGATTTTGGCTTAATAATTTCTTCTTAACATTCCTATGATGCTTTTAAGAATTTCCTAAAATTTTATCTAGCATTTTCCACTGGAAGGTTGTTCCAGTTATTTAGCCCACTCTGTGATTGGCAGCTCAAGTCCTGGCACAGATTCAGCAGGTGCAGACGGTGCACAGTAATAAGTTCCCCATCCCCTGTCTTCCTGATCACCACACGACCGTCTCAGTAGGTGCTGAAAGGGCATTTGATAAAGTTCAAAACTCATTCACACGCTCACACACACGTGCACACAGACTCTTAGGAAACTGCGACTAGAAAGGACACGTTAAAAGCCTGACAATGGTTTACAACACGCCTTAGCGGTGAGGATTCAGAGGCGTTCTCGTTGAAGTTCAGAGCAAGAGTCAGAGGAGTCTGGCCCCACTCTGTGAACTGCATTGGCAGCCCCAGCAAATGCAATGGGACAAGGAAAAGGAAGAAGATGCTGAAGAGGGAGATGAAATATTTTTCTCCTTTGCAAAGGATCTGATTGTCTGTAGAGACTCTAAAGACAGTCTGTTGGAACCAATAAGAATTCGTCAAGTTTGCTGGACACAACAGTATTCCTATATTGGCAATTATTGTTTAGAAAACTGGTGGAAAAATACGTAATTCATAACGGCAACAAAAATATCAGGTGTCTGAATAAATCTAACAAAATATCTGTAATACTTTATGGAGAAAATAGAACATTACTGAATGACATCAAAGAAGATCTGAATAGATATAAATATGTACCATTTTTGTGAAAAGGAAGATTGAATATTATGATGATGTTATTTTCCCCAAATTAATCTACAAGTTAAGTGCTTTTTGTGAAACTTGTCAGGCTGATGCTAAAATTCATTAGAAAGCACAAAAGCTAAGCCAATTTTGAAGTAAAATTTGGGGGACTTGTGCTACCAGATATCAGTGCTTAGTATAAACCTAAGGCAACTAAAATAATGCTGTATTTATGCAAAGATGTACAAATAAACATATATTACAGAATAGAGAGCCTAGAAAAGAACCACCTATATCCAGAGTTACAATTTATGACATTACAAATGAGTGGGAACAGGACAGACTATTCAAAACACTATCATGGGACAGATGGTTATCCACACAGAAAAGAAAATTCTCACACCATACACTAAAGTTTTCAATCCAGGATGATTAAAGACCTAAATATGAAAAGCAAAGCTTTTACCATTTTGGGAGAATATATACGAGACATGTTGTGATCTTGATATTGGGAACGACTTGTTAAATAAGACGCTAAAGAAACATACACCATATAGGCAAAGACTGATGAAATTAAAAACCTCTGCTTAACAAAAGACATTGTAATCAAAGTTGAAAGAAAAGTTACCGAGCGGAAGAAAATATTTACGTTACATACAACTAATATAAGATTTGTATTCTAAATATATAAAATACTCCTACAAATATAAAAGAAAAAGGCAAACAAATCTGATAGACAAACGGGCAAAGACATGCCCGTTTAATTTATACTATATTAACTATCTATTAAATATATAAGCATCATATAAATTAAATATCTATAATACTTTGTACGTTTGACATATTTCATAAGAAATCATCAAACGGAACCCTATAATCAACTAGGATGACTCATATTTGGAAATATTGTATTCATCACATTAGCAAACTCAATTAGTAAATTAAAGGAGAAATGCTTAAGAATATAATGAGCGAGGAATGGGTAACATTTATATAAAGAAAGCCCAGAAAACTTTAACACAGAACACCAATAAGACCTGAATGAGTAGAGAAACTACCATGTTCCAAGGCAGGACAACTTATATCGTGAAGGTACCAATCCTCTCCAAGGTGATGTGGAAACTTAATGCAACTCCAATTGGAACATCAATATTTTGAGAATTTCTAAATAATGAGAAAAGGCAACAAAGCAGGGCAATCGGCTATCCATTAGGAAAAGAAGAAAATCTGTCTTATCTTACCCAATTTATAAAAATAAATTTCAAAAAGATTAAAGATCCAAATGTCAAAAAATAAAATTGTAAAATGATTGGAAGAACATGTGGAGGGAGATTTTTAAAATCCTGGAGTGAGAATTGCCTTTCTGAGCATAGTAGAGTCTTTTCCTCAAAGGGAAAGATTGACAGAGTTAACTGTATAAAAATGAAAAACTTTAGTATGCTGAAAGATAGATAAGACAAAACAAAACAAAAACCTAAAGAACAGAGTAGAAGAGAATAATTGCTGCAGACCAATGATTCCTGGCCCTCCTGTTCAGTGAGCTCCTGGCAGTCGCTAACATTTATTGGCATTTCTCTGTGTGCCTGGCACTGTTCTAGGTGCTTTTTAATTTCGATCATTCAAAATCCCACAGCAGCCTACAAGGTCGGGACTATTGCTATTGCAATCTTATAGGTGAGGGAACAAGCACAGAGAGGCTAGTTAACTTCTCCAGAGTTATCTATCTATTTAGCGGTAGAGATGGGACTTGAATCCAGCTGGCCGGGCTCCAGCATCTGTCTCTTAACTCTTCTCCTGCTTATAAAGCAATAGAAAAAAAATAGCACAAAACTCAAGTGAAGAATAGGCGAGTGGAAAGAGTAGAAAGTTCACAGAGGAAGAAATACAATGACCTATAAATATGTGAAAAGATGCTAAACCTCACTGGTCATCAAAGGCAGGCAAATTAAAGCAACATGAAACGTCACCTTTGCCTTCAGAGTGGTAAAAAAAAATTAAAAAGATTCTAATAAATAGATGAAATTAAAACTAAAAATCAAATATAATAATTAGTGACGATTTGTAGATACTGACACTTTTATCCTTTGGTGGTGAGAAATAGATTGCTTAGAAATTGTAGGGGGACAATTAGGCAATATTAATCAAAATGATATATTCACATGCCTTTAGACTAGCAATTCACTTTTTGGAATTTAGTTAACTATACTGCTGGCAATATATACAGACGTGATACAGCTGTGCGATGATGTGACTGAAACATGAGAAATAATGTGGTGGAGCTCCATATTCTGATATGGGAAACCATCAGACAAGAGCAATGGGCATGGTGTGATCATATCTGGGTTACAAAACATATGTCTGTGTCAACAGCAAGACCTTCTGCATACCCTCGGGGGCTGGTTCTTTTCTTGGAGTCTCTGTGGCGGCTTTCTAGAATGTTCCTGACTCCAGTCTCTGTCCCTGTACGTGAGGGGTTGTTATTGAGGGCCTGTGGGGGTCTCCTATACTTAAGTCCCCATTGGACATAAGGTTCCTTTCTTCTGCTCAGGTTAGTCTGCCTTGCGTCTGGCAGATTGTCTGTGACATTGCCGCGATGTGCTTGTCCTGTGCCCTGATTCCCGCTGCTGGTGGGGGTTTGCTAGGATAGAGGTGCTTTTAGTTCCTTGGTTGCTTCAATGAGGGGCTGCTGGAAGCGCGTGTTCCAGCCACTGTATTACCTGTAATGATTCTCACACTTTGCTTTCCTCTCTATTTCCTCTAATTACTTAAGGATATTTTGGGACTTCTACTGCCAAATAACTAAACATTTGGAAGAGTGCATATTTGGGAATTTTGCCAGAACCAATTAAAAAAGCAAAGATTTGATAGAGGAACTGATAGAGTGTGGTGAAAAGTCATGAAAACTTGTTTATTTTGCATCGTTAGAATGGACTTCATTTATCTGTACACTGAAGACTGTGCAAGGTTTTTAAGTGGATCTGGGTCTTTCACCGCACCTGAGGGAACAGTCTGTGCTGGAGGAACAAAATGATCAGCCTGTGGTACCAGTGACTGAAGCAAGTCTGTTTCTTACAGAGTGTGTGGTGTACGGTGACTACCACTCATTAAAGCCAGCAAGGAGCAAGGAGGTGGAAACGGTCCCAGTGAAGACAAGAGGGGGTCACTCACTAATGGGCAGCATATCTAACAGCCTTGCAAATAATCAGAGATATTAAAATCATATCCGCATGAGCATATGGCCGCTCTGCCCTAAAAAGTAACTTCGTGTTTGTGCATTTCATCAGCGTTTATAATGTGCTTTCCTATCTGTCATCTCCTAGGATCTTCCAACCACCCAGCTGAGGTGGGCAGCGAATTGTTACCCCTACTGCAGAGATGAGGAAACTGCTTGTCAAGTGGGTAAATGGTTTCAGTAAGGTCACACGTTCAGTTAGCAGAAATTCTCGTATATTCAAGATTTTAGATCAGATCGGGTTTTCTTTCTTTAATATGAAGCATTCAACAGCGTTAGGGGCAAATTAATACATGGTGATATTTTTGAACATTATGAAGTTTTTCCACATAAAGGACCAAACTAATGTAATTTGAACTTTCATAATATTTCCATTAAGATTCAATCACAATGGCAAACACTGACAGCTCTCTGAAATTGGCCATCAATGGCGCAGTTCCTAGAAAAGTTACGAGACATATCAAACTTCTTTTCTCCAGCCTAAGAGAAACTAGCAAAGCCAAAGAGAGATTAGGCTTATGTGCTAATTCACAGTGGGGTGTCCTCTCCATCTCTCCATTTTCCGTTTTGTTGATTTTCTTGAGAATCTGTGTTTGTAGGTGAATAGGAGCTGAGGATAGTTAATTCACAAGGATTTATTGGGCACCCACTATGCACATAGGGAATAAAGAAATGTACATAACACTTAACAAAGCGTCTGGAGTAATGTAAGAGAGATAGAGACATGGTTACGATTCCCGAGAAACCTCAAATGTAAACAGGTAGAAATAAAGTGATAGAACAAACACAAAATGATATATGGAGAAGTATGAAATAATTTAGGACATACTAAATACAGGACTAATAGGAAAGTACAGAGCAAACGATCAACGCAGAACTGGCCGGTCTAGAGAACTGTCTTTAGTGGACAAATGTTGAACAAAATTTGAAAACGGTTTTAGTCTGGGATTAATGGCAATGAGTGTGATTGATTTCTTTGATGTGGTAGGAAGCGTGGGGACCGGGGGAGGGTTGGGAGTACGTAAGGGGATGCCAGTCAAGGCGAGCACATATCTCTAATGACTTGGGAAGTGGTTTAAAGAAGTGAATCTGGAAAGGTAAATTTAAATACACAGTCTGTGACCCAAGTGTTTCTAAATGAATCCTTTAAAAATGTTAGGGGAGCCTTGTTGTTTGAGAAGAACCATGTATTTGTTCTGCATGAAACAGTTTGAAACTTAACTTTCATGTTGATAATAATGGACAGCAAAACTTAAATAAACGACAAATAGCAAAAATATATTTGTTTGTTACCATATACCTAACAAACGAGTGCAAAATATGAATATCTGACTTCTCTAAGCTGGCAAGTACGTGCCTGAAACGACATGGACACTCTTTGGACTCGCTGTCTCTCCGCTGAGCGGATGTACATACGGAAGGCAGCTGTGATGGGCTCTTGACTTGGAGTCAGTGGGCTCGATTTCAAATCTCGTCTCTAATGTTTAATACGTCTGTAACTTTGGATAAGTTGCTTAAATGCATTCAAACCCAACGTTACAAAGTTCTGCGAGGATCAAACAAGATAATGTTTGTGACATTACCTGGCATACGGTAGGCACTCAATTATGTTTTTCTTTATTATTTTCCCTAAGAAGTGATGGGTCTTTATGAAGAATGCCATGAGGCCATAGAGGAATTTGGAACACGCTTTGGATCATCTTTCAAGTCAAAGGGGAAGCAAGTCTCTTATATCCTTTCCCTGGAAGCATTCAGTGAGCTCCATACCTCTAAACATTGCTCAGTTTTCTGGAAACTGGTCTGGGTGAAAATAGGCCTACTCACAACCAGTTATAAGGATTCTCCTTTTATTGTACAAAGCAAACGTTTATAAAAAATAGCTTTTTTTCCTCATAGAACTTAGTTTATTGCAGAAAGATTAGAAAATCCAGAAAGTAAAGAACGTCTTTAATCGCTCTAGCCACCGAAAGCCTTTTTGGTGTATTTCCTTCCAATCTCTTCTGTGCAACATATACCTAAATTAGAACCAACTTTATATATCTTTTGTAACCTGATTTTTTTCATCTTACGCTATTTAGAAAGCATATTCTTATGTCATTACACGTAAGAATTCTTTGAAAACATAATTTTTAATGGTTATGTAGGATCCTGTAGTGTGGCTCTACTAATAATTTATGTAATTATACCCTATTTTTGAGGCCATTTAGAACATTTGCCATAATACGTATCACTGCAATGATCATCTGTATACATAAATCTCTGATGATTTCTTTAAAGTAGAAATGGAATCATTACATCAAAAAGCCTGAACTCCTTTGAGCCTGTTAACTCATATTGAAAGTCATCCTATGGAAAGGTTGGACCAGTTTCACGCTCTTGTAAGCAGGGCATATGTTCCAACATTTCCCAGAACCCTTGAAGCAAAGCATTTCCATGAAGACGTCTTTCACCAGCGACGGCCACGCCCATCTGTGCTGGTTAATTTCTGGAAACCTTTGTTGATGCTCACTTATTAGCAGTCATAGCCATTGTGTATCTGAGGGGTTTCATTTCTTATTTATCTTCGTTATAATTTACGTTTCCTTTTAAAGTGTTTTCTGAAAAACAGCAAGGTAGTAAACGTGCTAATAAAACTGAAATTGAGATATAATTTCTTAGATAAAATCAAGACAGGCTGGCAGAATCAGACTTGTGGGAAGAGTGGATGGACGGCTGCCTGGGAAATATTTCATGAGTCATTGTTTTTAAAACCTCCGGAGCCAGGAAGAAGGGGCTGGTTAGCTGGCATGCGCTATCACATTCCCATTTGGGATATTTCTAGAAACAGCACAGTTTTGTGAATGTGTTAAATGGTCCAAAGGTAATAAATGACAATAAAACCAGGAGATGAGCTGCTTTAGATAAATTTGGCCCCCTGACCTGGTCATGAACCTCTCTTAAGCGGAATGAACTGTCCTCCTCCTGCAGTCTGGATGCATTTGGATTCATCTGTCTCTGTGTGTCTCCCTCACTGGCTAGGAGCATTCTGTGAGAGAGAGGAGTGTGTTCATCTTTGTTTTACAGCTAGGACTGGAGAACAATACCTGTAAGAATAACATGGATGAATAATTACTTGATGGGGGGCTGCAAGAGGACTTTTTGAGCATAATAGCCATGGAAGAAAGCCCAAAGGAAATTATTAAAGTTGCTTTTTTTTTTTAAAGATTGGCCCTGAGCTAACATCTGTTGCCAATCTCTTTTTTTCCTTCTTCTTCTCCCCAAAGCCCCCCAGTACATAGTTGTATATTCTAGTTGTAGGTGCTTCTGGCTGTGCCATGTGGGACGCTGCCTCAGTGTGGCCTGATGAGCAGTGCCATGTCCACGCCCAGGATCCGAACCTGCAAAACCCTGGGCAGCTGAAGCAGAGCATGCGAACTTAACCACTTGGCCATGGGGCCGGGCCTGAAAGATCTGAGCATATAAAAATTTTAAATGTCTCTACACTACCCCTGCCCTCCATAAACATCTAAACCCATAAACAAACTTAAATGACAAAACAAATAGGGGAAAATATTTTCAATAAATTTGACAGCAAGAGATTTAATGTCTTTAATATATAAAGAACTTATAAAAATAAATAAGAAAAATCTTAAGAACCTAATAGTTAAATGGGCAAAGGACATGAGTACCTAATTGGCCAAAGAGAAAATAGAAATGACTAATAAATGTTAAAAATGCCCAGCTTCACCATTAAAAAAATTTTTTTTATTGTGGTAAAATACACATAACATAAAATTTACCATCTTAACCATTTTTAGTGTACAGTTTAGTGGCCACTTTCACTCAATTAAAGAAATGTGGAAAAAACCAATTAGATACTATTTTTGGTTATTATATGAAAAAAGTTCTTTTTCTTTTTTTTTTAATGATAATAAACCTGGCAAAGGTGGAGTGAATAAGAATGTATTTTGGTACAACCTTTCTGGGAAAATGTATCCAAAACTTTAAAGATGTTCATGCTGTTTGACACAGGAGTCTCATTTTTAGAAATTTATCCTAAGGAAACAATCTGAAATGTGAGTGGAAGTGTTTATAATATACAAGACTATTTATCTTCACAAAATACTAGAAAAATTTAAAAATTCAATAGTAAGAATTAATTAAATAAATTTTGGTATAGCCAGACAATAGATTATTTATGCATCCTCAAAAATGATGCTAATGGAAATTTTTTCAAATACCATGCAAAATACTTATAATTTGAAGTGAAAAGTATTTATAAAATCGACATTTATACATACATATATATCTACACAGAAAAATTGCTAGAAAGAAATGTGCCAATTTATTAGCAAGATCTTTTTCTGGGTAGTGGAATTACAAGTCAGTAATCTCTCCTTCCTACTTCTATGTATTTTTGAGCTTTGTACAACAACAATGTGCTGCAAATCAACTTGAACTGGGTAGTTATTTATCTTAAAGAAAGTTGGTTGTTAAAGAAAAACAAGGAATAAGCAACAAGTGGGAGGAGACTCTCTTTAGTACGGGAGACATTTGAAAGCCACATGCTGCGAGAAAGAGCTGGTGGAGAGGGAGAGGTTAACAGTGTAAGAACGGGCTCTCGCTGGGCTGAGGTCCGGGGGCACAGGGCCAGGTGAGACCCGGGGGCCCTCTTCCACCCAGGCCTGAAGGAGGAGGACGCAGACAGCTTAGTGGGTCGGAACAAGGAAGTGGAGAGATTCTTGCCTCATGATGGCCATTTTCCCTGAAGGAGAAACAAGTGAGATTATGGGCTTGCACCTTCGGTGAAGCTTGAAAAGAGCATGACACTTTGAGATTGCCGCGGAGCAGAAAGGAGGGGCTTGTGTGTCATTTCTCCTCCTAGGTCTCCTTTTTCTCATCCTCTGGTCCATGATTGGCACCAGTGATCCAAGCCGGAAATCTGGAAATCATCGTCCCCATTCCTGTTGATCAATGAAGTTCTCATAGCTCAACCACTAAGCGTCTCTTGAGCCAATCCTCTTCTCTCCATCTCTTCTCTGTCTTTCCAGTGAAGAAAACAGGCACGGATAAGTGTGATAAATGTTATAGTCATGACAACAGGTATAGGGTGCAGTGAATACACAAAGGAACCAGTGTCAGGTCTCCGAAGCAGGGGTTGGGCGGGGAGATGGAGTCAGAAAAAGTTTCACAGAGAATGTGACCCTTCAACTGGATCTTGGAAGGTAAGCAGTTTTCTTTTGATGGAGAAGTGAAGAAAAGTAGAGGCATGAATGTGAGCAAAGGCGTGGAGGTGTGACACAGCGAGCAGTTTGTGGACCTGCAAGTCACTTGGTAAACCTTTAGTACAGAGGACAAGACTCTGTGTGTGTGTTTGTCGGGGCTGTGGAAGTGAAAAAAGAGACTCGAGAAGGAAGCAGAGGCCAGATGTTGAAGTTTTAGGCTCTATCCTAAAGGCAATGGAAAATAATTGACAGGTTTTAGACAGGAGAGCAACATAATTAGATTTGGGATTTAAAAAGCTGTGACTGGCTGTAACGTGGAGGATGGATAGGAGGGGTGTAAGCTACTGGAGGCGGTGAGGCAACATTTTGGAGGTTGTTTAGAGGAGGAATGATGAAGCCCTAAGGGCTGAACTGAGGAAAGTGGGATGTGTTAGAGACGCTGAGGTATTTGCAGGGATGCTTCTCCAAGTGTGGTTCCTGAAGGAGCGACGGTCTGTGAACTGTGTGTTCCCAGTCCACTGTCAATACAGAAATTGAGAGTAAGAATTCAGAAATTTTGTGGCAAGTTAAAGGAGTAATTTTACGTCTGTTAGATCTAATAATAAAAAAATTGTACTTGTCTTTGGTAGATCTTTGCTTTTCATTTCATTTTTCTGATAATTCGCTCTTCTTGTATTTTGTAACAGTGTTGCAGCATATGGGCAGGAAGTACAGAGCGGACGTCGTGGCAGCTGGTGGGGCAGCACTCACTCCAGGACGCAGTGACCGAGTGGACGCAGGAGTGCGTGGAAGGCCGGCGCATAAGACAACTCCTGGGTCTGACAACTGGGTGTGATAGTTACAGAAGCAGCAATTTTTTTCTTGAAAGATGGTAAATTTCCACTTCCCTGTTGTTTGGGCTACAGTCATATTTTAAAAAAAGCATTTGGGGAAACATGTCATAACTTTTTATGCCTCTAGGCTTTTGCATGCACCCTTTTCTCTACCGGAAACATTCCTTCTGCCCTTCCCCACTTGGCTAGTACTTAATATAAAGCCAAATGTCATAATAGCATTTATGTGTCACCAGCATTGTGGTAAATGCCTTTCACTTGTTATTTCATTTAATCCCCGCAATAACCCTGTGATGAAGGGCTCTCATTTTGTAGATTTTGAGAAAATGTACAAGGTTTAGAGAGGTTAAGTAACTTCTTCAAGGCTATCCAGCTAGCAAGCTGGTGGAGCTGGGCTTCAAACCCAAGAAATCCGACTCAAGGACTGTGTGCTTAATCACTAAAGCACATTGCCTCGTCAAGACTCAGCTTAACTGTTGCCTCTTTCAGGAAGCCTTCCTTGTTGTCCTTACTTATGGGTACATCTCCCGCGTTCCCACAAAGCCCATGAACACACCCGTCTCCATCGTGGCGCTTGCCATGCCCTATTGGACGCATTTGTTTATTTGCTGCTTCCCTTTCTTTCTGAAACTGTGACCTCCTTGGAGGCAGAAAGGATTCCTTCCATCTGATCCCTCAGTCCAGAGCACAGTGCCTGGTATTCAGTAGGAGCTTCGTAAATGTCTGTTGAATAGATAGATGCATGGGAGCACATGGTCTATTATTGGTGGGACGTTGGCTAGGGCCAGAAAATAGAGGGTATGGGCTAAACCCGAACAGGTAGATTGGGGTCGGATAGTGAAGATTGTTATTTGCTGTGTGTAGGAATTTGCAAGGTGCACTCACAAATACTTTGTCCTTTGCACATCCACGGATATGATACTCTTCAATGCTATAACTCTGTAATGGGGACACTAACCAGTGGTGTGTGCGTATGTGCTTAACAGCTGCCCCCTCCCTGCCCCTCAAAGCCCTGATTTGTTGTATTTTTTGATTTCCATGTGTACAGGCTCCCATCGGGATCGGTTTCAAACTGCCAATGTGACGTCACTGGACATGGAAGTGGGAAGGGATGCGCAGTACCGTCTCATCATAAAGTGTTTCCACGCCACAGGGACAACAGACGTAGGTGACCTCAAGAGCACAGGCAAGAGCACAATGTACTGAAATCTTAGGAATTGGTGAGTTTTGAGTATTTATCTTTGCTTTTATTATGTCTTTAATTGTAAGTTTATATAACTTAATTTTTATTAAGGGCTCTGTTTAAAGCTGGCTTGCAAAATTCCTTCAATTTTAACAATTAGCTCTCCCGAGCTGACACGAGCTGGCTCCAGACCCCACTGTCACTAGTCCCTTTGCCTGCGGATTCGCTCGGGCCCAGCTCCTGGACCGGTCTCCTTCCCGAGCGGGCCGCTGTGGAAGCTCTGGGCATCGGCTCCTTGAGGGAGCAAGAGCTCTGCGATCTGCTCTGTTCTTTGTGATCCAGGTCCTCGGTCCTTGAGCTCTTGCCTTGTTTTGCAATAACAAACGCATCCTACAGATACTGCCACCCTTTCAGAGACTGCTTTTTGTCTTGAATTCTAGTTTCCCTCTGACGTCTCCTTGAGTTAGGGTTGACCAAGTTGTGCAAGTTCTGTGCTGCACGATGGGGCACTGTTCACATGGACTGCTTGCTGGGCTGTCACACGCTACAGACTGTCTAGCGTGTACCTGCCCACTGCTGCTTGGACATGTGCCCCCGATTCGGACTCGCTTTGACTCTGTGGTATGATTCTAGCCTGCATATGCTCTTAGCCTTGGGTCTGCCTTTGGACTCAAGATTCTGTCTTCCTTTTGCTCTGGCAGCTGAAACCTGGCGTTGTTCCGGGATCTGATTACAGGGCTGGCTGGCTTCCTGGCTTCGCTTAGCCAACCACGACCCAAATCTAAAAGCTGATAAGTCGCAACATGAGAAAGTGAGCTGATTTGAACAGAAATTACTATTTTATTGCTGTCAATATCTATCAATAGTTGCAAAGACCATGGTTGCCTTACTCCTAAACAATTCCCGGGGACTCGAGACACCTGAGAGGTATGAAGGATGCCTAGGTTAAAATAAAGGAGCAAATGAATTATACAAATGGCAGCTCTTCCTTAGCTGCCAGTTCAAAGCAGCTTCAGAGGAAACTAAGTGGACATGTGGATCTTGTCTAGACTGAGCTTCTCCTTGCTGTAACCCACAGGAAGCATAAATCTAGGCTAAACACTGGACATTTTTGAAATAAAAGACACTGTACTTCTACACGACCTTATACTTATTTGTTATTTGAACTTAATGAAAGCAAGGCTCTTCATTAAGAAAATGGGCTTGGCATTTCTCTTGTGTTCACTAGATAGTCACACTGGTAACCTAATATTGATAAAAAAACTAATGTTAATAGGTTTCAGCCTTGAGTATTCTTGAACGACCTAGGAATTGACTTGAGAAAACCACAAGGGAAAAAGCATGTTAAAAAATTCAATAGGTTCTCAGGGCCAGCCTGGTGGCGTAGTGATTAAGTTTGTGCACTCCACTTTGGTGGCCCTGGGGTTCGTGGGTTTGGATCCCAGACACAGACCTACACACTGCTCATCAAGCCATGCTGTGGCAGCGTCCCACATAGGAAATAGAGGAAGATTGGCATAGATGTTAGCTCAGTGACAATCTTCCTCAAGCAAAAAGAGGAAGATTGGCAACAGATGTAAGCTCAGGGCCAATCTTCCTCACACACACAAATTCAATTAGCTCTCTCAGTGGGAATGAAAACCTTTTGTTGCTAGTTTAGGACTCATGCGTTGGTTGGAGGTGAGGAATCGCCCCTGTGCCTCCGTCTTCACTGATGCTCTGCCCTTGCTTCAAGGTGACCAGGGCAGTTGCCGGTCCAGGAAAAGGTTTCTGAGCTTATAATTTTTGTTTATACAGCCAGGCAAGAGTAAACTGAGGCCACCACAAATGGTGTTATAAACACCCAGGTGCATCTAACAGCTAACACTTGTATGGTGAATGCCATGTGCCAGGGTTTGCATGCATTCACTCATTTAATCTCATTATTTCCCCATTTTACAGTTGAGGATGTGAGGCACAGAGAGGATAAGAAAATCGCCAAAGGTTGCATTGCTAAGTGGAAGAGCGTAGATTTCACCCAATGTGTTAAGGCTCTAGAACGTCTTTTATCTAATGTTTCTCTTTCTATTAAATGGAGCAATGATATTCATTTGCTAAAAGATGCTTTGCAGTATCTCTGATTATGCTAGTTATTACTTTTGAATTCAGAAAAAAACGAGCTGGGCCCTTTAAAGGCCTCTTCCAGGGTGCACAGGAAGCTAACAGTGAATTGCGCCACAGAACAAACACATTCTTTCCTTTGGAGTATCAACTCTGTACTGCCTGTGTTATAAAGAGAGCGTCCTCAACAGATTACACTTTAGTGTCTCATGACTGGCATTCAATTTTGACTCAAAAGATTTTTAACTACACTGCTAAGCTCACGTGCTAGAGGCAACATGTCCATCCTTGGAAATTGGTGCTGTACTTTATTCTTTCAGAGAACTGGGGATTTGTCTCATACTTGCTGGATATGTTACATGATCCTATAAAGACATTTTCAAATTAAAGGCTCTTCCCTCGACTTTATTTTTAAAAATCTTTGTAGGCACCAGAACGTATTGGTTCAAAGGATGGGCTCTAGCATCTCATGGCTAATTTTCTGGCCCTTAGATTAGCGTCTGTAATGAGGGTAATAAAAACAGACACCTCACGTGGCTGCCTCGAGAGTAGGAGGTACCTGGCACTTCCTAGAACATAGTTAACACTCGGTGTATGTGAATAATTGTTTCACTTATGAAAACTGATATAGGATAGTGCAGTAGGTGGATCTTAGAGCTGTAACTTCTCTGAGCCTCAGTTTATTCAGCTCAAAATAAAATTAGTAATTCCCATCTCACAGTGTGCTATGAGGATTAAATAAGGTAATGTGTAAGAAGTACTTAGCACAGGGCCTGGCATATAATAATTTCTTACTAAATGGTAACTTCTATTATTCTATAATGTAGGTCTAGGTAATTTCACAGTGAGATTTGGGACCCAGTATAAAACCATTTTATTTTTACTAATATTTTTCATCTTTTTCTTTGTAGGTCATGTTCTGTTAGAAGAATGAGATAAATTTTGGTTTTTACTGTACAGTGATACTTTTCTATATTAATTATGCATTTTAAAAATAAAGTTTGGAAAGATATATTGGTGTTTTTCCAATGGTCTTTTTATGAAGGGCCATTAAAACAATGCATAAAAGAAAGAGTGTTCATTCATTATTGATACCTTGTGGCAGTGATTACATCGCTCTGTCTGCCCCCCGGTCCGCCCTCAGAGCCCTCACTTCAACCAGGGCTCAGGACGCAGACGACAGAGGAAGGCAGAGAGCACACCTCCTCCCCTGTCCTCCAGGTCTCGCGCGTCAGCGAGGCCCACCTCCCCCTGCATCTTCTGCTCTTCTCCTCCGTGGCTCCTTTCCCTTCCCCACCCAAATGCTCAGGTCTTTTCCACCTTACAAACAAGAAACAAAACAATTTCCCACTGAACTTGTCGCTCCCTTGAAGTACTGTTTCATCTTTCCCTTCTCTTTGACTGCTGGACTTCTGCTAAACATGGTCCTCACTTCCTTAACGTCTCCCACTCTTCACTCCCTTCTTTCACCCCTAGAACTCTCCAGAAACTGTTACCTTCAAAGCGTTCAGAACCTCCTAACCATCAAGAAATTTGATTTTTTTCTTAGTCTTCATTCTTCTTGACTGTCTGAAACATGTGATACTGTTGAAAATTTGACCATCTCTTAGAGTCTGGGACATTGTTCATACTTTTCTTGACGTTTGTGTCTTGGTTTGCTCATAGAAAATGCTAATGATGCCCTCTTTGCAGATGGTATTGCCAACATATGTAGCAACCAGCAAGATTCACTTGGCAATCTCATTTCCCCCAAGACTGTGAGTCTCACACTATATCTGTATTTTCGTTTAGATCTTTCTCTAGATGCTCATTCTTCTTTTCTAACATCTATTTCTACCTGTGATAATAAAATCGTGGGTGGTTAAAGCTGGAAGAGTTCTTCGAGAAACCACTCTCAATGTACAGTGAAGGAAATGTGCGGTGAGTAAATTGATTTGGGCCAAGGCTGCTGGGTTAGTAAGGATGGCTTCAGCTTCAAATAACAGAAATCCCAATGTAATTGGCTTAAATGTGTCATCTTCCATAACAAGAAGTTCAAGAGAATGGTATGCTCGAGTTGGTTAATGTAGCAGTTCAATGACCCCATTGAGACCCAGTTTCTCTCTCTCCACTGGCTCTGACATCCTCAGCACATTGGTCTGTCCACAGGCCAGCGCCTGCTGGTCAGATGGCTGTAGCAGCTCCTAGTGTCCCATTCAGACTTGACAATGTCCGTTGAAAGGACAGATCACCTCTTCTGGTGTGGCTCCTCTTATGAGTGAGTGTACACTGCCCCCGAGCACATAGCTGGCTTTCCTTGTGCTTCATTGGCCAGACTTGTGACATGCCCTGGGAATGGACATGTCACTGGCTTAGATCAATCAGAATTCACCCTTTGAGGCTGAGTCCAGGCCCCTCTGAAGCACCTGGCACTACCAAGTTGGGTAGCTGCAGAAACTAAATCTGGTTTCTTTTAGATTAGAAAGGAAGAAAGTGCAGTGGAAAACGGATGCTGGGCAGACTCCAACAGTGTCTGTCAGTGTCTCACAGTGAGTTAGCGGCAGTGCCGCAACTAGAGCTCAGGTTCCTGATCACTATCCAGCTCTCATTCAGTAATTCTTACTGCCTCTCAACATTTGAACCAGGCCCAACGTGTCCACCATCTAACTGGTTTCCTCTCCGCTCAGACTCGCCCCTGCTCATATTTTCTTCGAAGGGCGTGCTACCACTTTGTCCTCTATTTGGCCATCTTTGACTTCCTTCTTAGCCTGATTCTCCATAATTCACTCCCCAAATCTTGCTTAATCTCTCTATAAAAAATCTCACACATTAATCCTTTTCTTCCCATTATTACTATTATCTCTAGTCACACCTTTATTGTATATGAATTCGATATACTAGTGATAGTCTAGTAACTGCTCTTCCTGACTCGACTCTCTATCCAACTCTCACCTACTAATCAGTAATCTGATCACTGGTATATTCGTCTTCCTAAAACATTCCTCTTACCTTTGGAAAAACTTCTTTAGAGGGGTGCCCAGTGAGACTAAGCTGTAATAGTTTTTTAAAAATTAGGATAAATTGTTGTTTCAAAGTTGTCAGTAGCTTCTATTTCTAGTGTTAGAATTTACAAATTTCCTTGTGCCAGGTGTCTTTCTACCTGAGAAGAATCTCTAGACTGGTCTCTTTTAGATAAACGTAAGGCCAATAGATACCATTGTCTTAGGGGAGAGTGTGTAAGAGAACTTTTGTTTTATACTGACGAATACTGTCCTTATGGGAGGTTGTGGGGAAAAAAAAAAAAGATGGGTATATTTGCATAAGGTGCAAGGAGCTTTCTGGGAAGTAGTGGATACAACTCTGACACTTTCTTTTTTGAAGCTTAATATTATTAGAAAAATGTCAGATGGATTAAAATGGACCCAACTGAGGTCATTTGGCAAAGACATCAAATGTTTTTGAGGAGAAACTCACCGTAAGAGATAGAAGAATCCCGAGTGATGATCAAGGCCATATACCTATAATGATTAGAATGGGACTGGGGAGGGCTGGTTCCCAGATGGGCTGTCTGAGTTTCGTGGGGGAGGCTTGGAAACATTCTAAGTGCATATGCATGTGTAGCTGTATATCTGCTGGAGACCAAAGTCGTGGAAGGGCTAACATAAGAGCGCATGTCTGAAGTGACTTGGGGTTCCCACAGCTGGTCTGCCACTGCAGGACAGCCGTCTCCGCTGGCTCTGGAGGACTTCTTGCACAGTGGTGGCAGCAATATGTCAGGGATCTCATGCTCTCTGGACGACTCTGGGAGTTCAGAGTCACGATTTTCCTGCAATACGGCAAGAAAAAAGATATACAGGCATCCAGATTGGAAAGAAAGAAATAAAACTCTCTTTATTCACAGACAACATGATCATTTATATAGAAATTCTTTGTAATCCGCAAAAGAATTCCTAGAACTAAAAAGTGACTTTAGCAAGTTCGTAGGGTACAACGTCATGTACAAAAATCAATTGTATTTCAATATACTAGCAATGAACAATCAGACATTGAAATAAAAATCGCTTAAAGTAACATAAAATATGAAATATTTGGGGATTAATTTGAGAAAAAATGTGAAAGACTTGTACATGGGAAACTGTAAAACGTTGCCGAGAGAAATTGAAGAAGATCAAAATAGAGAGATATATTGTGTTTACAGATTGGAAGACCCAATAGAGTTAAGACGGCACTTCTCCCCAAATTCATATATGGATTCAACGCAATCCCAATCAAAATCCTAGCAGGTTTTTTCTTTTTGGTAGAAGTTGATAAGCTGATTTGTAAATTTCTATGGAAATGCAGAGGACCTGGAATAGTGTAAACACTTTGAAATAAGAAAACAAATTTGGAGGACTTCTACTGCCTGACTTCAAGGCTTGGTATAAGACGATTGTAATGAAGAGACAATGTGGTATTGGCATCAAGGCACACAGATCAATGGAACAGAATCAAGTCCAAAACAGACCTACACAGATATAGTCAATTGATTTTTGACAAGGGTATAAAGACTATTCAATTTAAAAGGATAATTATTTCACCAAACAATGCTGGAATAATTAGATATTCATATGCAGAAAGAAAAACAAATCCCCCAAAACAAAAAATTTCAATTCCTACTTTGCACCACATACACAAAAATTAACTCAAAATGAATCACAGACCTCAACATAAAACTACAAAACAGAAAGAGAACATAGGAGAAAGTCTCACGACCTTGAGTTATGCAAAGATTCTTAGACATAGTATCAAAAGCACAGTCCATAAAAAGATGAATAAATTAGACTTCATCAAAGTTAAGAACATCTACGCTTTGAAAGACAAGCCAAAGACTGGGAGAAAATATTTGTCATAAAGAGATGGAATAGCCTTGCTCGTGGATTGGAAGAATAAACATAGTTAAAGTATCCGTACTACCCAAAGCAATCTACAGATTCAATGCAATCCCTATCAGAATCCTAATGACATTCTTCACGGAAACAGAGCAAAGAATGCTAAAATTCATATGGGGTAATCAAAGACCCCAAATTGCTAAGGCAATCCTGAGAAAAAAGAACAAAGCTGGAGGGATCACAATCCCTGACTTCAAAATGTACTACAAAGCTATAGAATCAAAACAGCATGGTACTGGTACAAAAACAGGCACACGGGTCAATGGAACAGAATTGAAAGCCCAGAAATAAAACCACACATCTAAAGACAGCTAATCTTCCACAAAGGTGGCAAGAACATACAATGGAGAAAAGATATTCTCTTCAATAAATGATGTTGGGAAAACTGGACAGCCACATGCAAAAGAATGAAAGTAGACTGCTATCTCACGCCATACACAAATAGAAACTCAAAATGGATCAAAGACTTGAAGATACGTCCTGAAACTATAAAACTCCTGGAAGATAATATTGGTAGTACACTCTTTGACATTGAACTAAAAAGGATATTTTCAAATACCATGTCCTCTCAGACAAGGGAAACACAAGAAAAAATAAACAAGGGGGAATTCATCAGACTAAAGAGCTTCTGCATGGCAAAAGAAACTAAAATCAAAACAAAGAGACAACCCACCAATTGGGAGAAAATATTTGCAAATCATATATCTGACAAGGGGTTAATCTCCATAATATATAAGGAACTCACACAACTGAACAATAAAAAAACAAACAACCTGATCAAAAAATGGGCAGAGGAGATGAACAGACATTTTTCTAAAGAAGATATATAGATGGTCAATAAAAACATGAAAAGATGTTCAACATCACTGATCATCAGGGAAATGCAAATCAAAACTACACTAAGATACCACCTTATGCCTGTTAAAATGGCTATAATCACTGAGACTAAAAATAACAAATGTTGGAGAGGGTGTGGAGAGAAGGGAACCCTCACACACTGCTGGAGGGAATGCAGACTGGTGCACCCGCTATGGAAAACAGTATGGAGAGTCCTCAAAAAACAAAAAATAGAACTACCATACGACCCAGCTATCCCACTACTGGGTATCTACCCAAACAATTTGAAATCAACAATCCAAAGTAACATATGCACCCCTATGTTCACTGCAGCACTATTCACAATAGCCAAGACATGGAAACTATCCAAGTGCCCATCCACTGATGATTGGACAAAGAAGATGTGGTATATATATACAATGGAATACTACGCAGCCAGAAAGAAAGACAAATTCATCCCATTTGCAATAACATGGAAGGACCTAGAGGGAATTACACTAAGCGAAATAAGCCAGACTGAGAAAGACAAACACCAGACGATTTCACTCATATATGGAATATAAACAAGCACATGGACAAACAAAATAATTCAGTAGTTACCAGGGGAAGGGGGGTGGGAGATGGGCACAGGGGGTGAAGGGGAGCACTTATGTGGTGACCGTCAAGAAATAATGTACAACTGAAATCTCACATTGATGTAAACTATTATGAACCCAATAAAAAATAATTGAAGAGAAAAAAATATTTGCAAATCATGTATCTGATAAAGGGCTTATATCCACAATGCACAAAGAACTCTAAAATCTCAAAAATAATAATTTAAAAATGGGCAAAAGATTTGAACAGACATTTCATCAAAGAAGCTATAAAAGTGACAAATAAAAATATGAAAAGTCATTAGTCATTGGGGAAATGCAAATTAAAACCACAATAAGATAGCACTTCACACCTATTAGAATGTCCGAAATTAAAATGCAGTGACCATGCCAAGTATTCACAAGGATGTGGAACAGCTGGAATTATCATATACTGCTGGTGGGAAGGTGAAGTGGTGAGCCACTTTGGTAAATAGTTTGGCAGTTATTTAAAAAGTAGAACATAAAACTGCTATGTGACGTGGGCACTTCACTTCTAGGTGTGAACCCAAGGGAAACGAAAGTGTTTGTCCATACAAAGACTTGTATGTGAATGCTCACAGCAGGTTTACTTACAATAGCCCCAAACAGGAAACAGCGCAGATGTCCACCAAAAAGGTGAATGAGTAAAAAAGTTGTGGAATAGCCATACAATGGGATACCACTCATTAGCAAAAAGGAAAAAATTATTGATACACTCAACAACATAGATGAATCTCAAAAAATTGTGCTGAGTGAAAGAAGTCAGACTAAAGAGTCCATCGTATATGATTCCATTTACTTCAAATTCTTGAAAGTGCAAATTAATCTATAGTAGCGGAAAGCAGATCAGCAGGTGCCTGGGGATGGGGCAGGAAGGAGAGATTACAAAGGGGCACAAGGAAACTTTCGGGGGTGATTGATATGTTCATTGTCTTGATTGTGGTGATGGTTTCACGGGTGTATAGATATGTCAGAACTTACCAAATTTTATACATTAAAGATGTGGTTAATTGTATGTCAGTTATACATCCGTAAAGCTGTTTAAAAAAGAGATATTGTAAATAGGTAAAAATGGGTAAAGTGTGAAATATTGGTCACTCCCAGTGCATCTGTACTTCTCCAACTGGATAACCTCCAAACCGTTGGGCCTGGCGTTTGCTCTCAATGACCTGACCTCAGGCAGACATTCCTGCTGTATCTCCCATTGACACCTTGAATTCCAAAGGGAACTGCATCCTGAACTGGTGTTCCCTTCTCTCCTGTGTTTAGTTAGCCTGGCACTGTCTGCCCACAGTCTCGTGACCCCCTCAAGTAGAGAGGATCCCTCCTTCCTCTGAATTCCTACAATGCTTTGAACCTTGTTTTATTGCACTCATCACATGCTTCTTCATGTTGTAGCTTGTGAACACATTTCTTACCTCCCCTAGAAGACGAAAAGATTCTTGATGGTAGCCACCTGTGTATGTATTGTTTGTTTCAGTAGCTCCGTGGCATCTTAAGAGAATGTCTTGTAAATAGTAACTGTATATACACACAATAAATATGTTTAACTGAGGATTTTTTTATATTGGCCAAGAATCGACAACATTTTATTGTGCTTAAAAAATATGAAACTTTTCCTAATTGTGGTGTATGCCATCTTCATTCACTTAAGATTGGGGGGATATTTCCCTTATATTCAGATTGGTAATCTCTTAACCTGTTGTAAATATCTTTTGTCTATGATTTCTAGAGACATTTCTCGTTACCTAAGTACCAGAAACTATATGGTTTGTAGTGGATTTGTAATTGTTCAATGATTACCCTTCCAATGTATACTCTCACATCTTGAGCAAAAATAGCAAAAAGAGTCAATGATTACATTATAGAGAAAATAACAAAAGTCTATTTTTGGAACACGTTTGTATTTTTGACCCCTACTTTGAAATAATGAAATTCAAGCCCTGTCTAAGAAATAGGCTGATGACAAAACCTGAGAATAATTTTGCTGCAGAGTTAAAGTGGACAAGAAACTAGGCTAAGAGGAGAGCTTTATTTCAGTTTCAAATTTCTGACAAAATTGGGAAATTGGATAAAAGGAGTTTAGGAAATTGTACTGGATGAAAATGTACTGATGTTTTGTATCCAACATAAAGCGTCTATTTCCTTTGCACAGATGGCTACGCAATGATCTCAGTCTAATGGAAGTGCTCATTTCCAGGGGTATTGTCATTTTGAAATAGGTTTGTTTGAGGATTCTGCGTCTAATTTCACATAGCTAAACTCAGAAATTACCGAAGCCTTTCCAAAGTAATCCTTGAGCCTCAGAAGGGCCTCCTGGTGCACCACGAGCTTGTTGTACACAAAGTTTAAGGGCTCGTTTGCAATATAATCTTTCTTTCCGTAACACCCGGGGCTGGGTCTCAGATCTTGCCTTTCCGATGGGCCGGGTGTCTTCCTCTGCTCAGGGTCAGAGCTTGGCCTGGGTGCTGGAGTGGCAGCCTCCGAAGAGTTCTAAAGCAGACGATACGCAGAGGTCAAAGTGTCAGGGTTGGAGAGTAGACCTGGGCTTGAATCCCAAGTCCACCACCTGTGAGCTCTGTGGCCCAGATCTGGTTATCTAACTTCCCGAGCCTCAACTGCCTCATCTGCCAAGAGGAGCACCTTGAATGTCAAGAGCTTAGCGCGGGGCCTGGCATGGAGAGCTCACGCTGGAAATGTGTGCTAGATTAGCAACCAGAAATTATCTTAGTTTCACTTCAGGAAAATAGGCTTAGCCTTGTGCTAAGGACAATTAAAAAAAATGATAGAGTGGATGTGGACACTTTTCTTAGAAACATTTCTGGAGAAAACTTGGTGGTTGGGTGTCCAGTGTTAGAAGGCCTGCCCAACCTTCCCAATTACACAATATCAGTGCCTCCAAACAGACACGCCAACGGTGTTGTGGAGCCCTAGATAGTGTCCACGCAATTCACTGTGGGCAGGAAGAGGATCTATTTTTAAGGGGAGGGAAGAAGACCATAACTGATTAAAAACGGATTCTGCTCCATCTTCTCTCTGCCGCTTTCACTCCCCCCTTTTCCCTCTGCCCCAACTTTTCCTGAAGCCCTCTTATCATCTCCATTCATTTCCCCCTCCTATTTCTCTCTGTTAGAAATGGTACATATTACGAAAAAGAAAATACTTGACACCATCCCCAGGAAGTCAGGGGTGGGATAATGTATTTTTAATCCTGAACACCTGGCCTCCTTTTATTTGGCTGCCAGAATGGAAAGGTTTTTTGATTATTCAAAAAAGTCCTCGTGCTGGTGCTCACAAATGACTGAAAAGGTTAATAAATTTCAGAATGTGCTTGGTAATCCAGGGAGATAGAACTCTGCAAACACAGACTTTTCTTTTTAGGTTGAATGTGACCTTATGAAAAGCTACCCTTCTCTTCCCGCACTCAGAGGATTTATCCAGGCTTTCAACACGGGGTAGCGAGAGTGCCATGAGGGAGCTAACACCGATCGTGGGGTGCTCTGCAGTGGGACCTCACACACATCATCTCACTTAGTTTTCATGACGGCCCTGGGGGAAGGCACCACGGTTCCCAGATTTCATAGGTGAGGGCATGAGGGGCTTCAATGTGCTCCACTGGGGAGGGACTCACTCCAGCTCCGTCTCCCTGAGCACTGGGGACCCCTTGTGAGACTGAGCTCTCTTCTCCAGCTGAGCCCCTCGTCCCTGCGGTGGCGCCATGCTGTGGTACCTGGATACAAGTGCCTCTCTGCACACTGTGCAGTGCCAGGTGTGGCAAGACGTAGCTCTCAATTCCCACCACCCTCCATGGCCAGACAACTCTTGGGACCATGGTCAAGTACAGAACCCATCTTTCTAGGAAAGAGGGCTGCGAATCTGATATCCCCTCCCCCAGCAGCACAAGCACACGCCCATCTTCCCAGATCTCTCTCTTCTGCTCTGACTACGTGGAGGCAGGTCTGCAAGTCCTGTTTTGTTGGCTGAGGTGGTGGAGGTGGTGGTGGGGTTGACATAGTGGGTGGTAAGCCCAGTCTCAGAGCTAGTCCTCTCAGTAAACCCCGCAGGGCAGTGGCAGGGGTACTTGGCGGTTTTGGTCTACGCTTACAATTCTGAGACAACGAGAGCAGCATTTACACAAAGATTATCAAGTTTAATCCCTACGACATCTCTATGAAGAAGGTTTAGTTTTGATCCCCGAGCAGTGAAGTGATTCTAAGCAAACATGGGCTCCGGTTTGAATAGCAGCTCTTATAGCGTTACAGTGAAGTGCAGACAACTTGTCATCTCTGTGACTTTCACCCTCTCATGCCTCAGTTTCCTCTCCATGTGGCAGGAAGAATAATAGTACCCTTTATACTGTTGTGAAGGCAAAGGAGACAGCCTCCGTGGCAGGAAGTGCCCTCTGTTGCTATCTTGCTTTTCCAGGTGGGGAAGCTGACCCCAGTGGCTTAGATAACCGCCCAAGGTCACACAGCCGAGTAGAGCTTCTCAAATGCCTGCTCTTCACTATTCCTCCATGGTGGTGCTCCCCAGCCTTTCCTCATCCTAGCACACAGGGAAAATGATATTACTCAAATGACATTGGAGAGAATGAGTGGGACAGCTCAAGGCTGAGGTGATTGGTCTCGGGGCTCTGAGCCCCCCAAGCTCCTTCGGGTCCACTGGTACTCTGCTGGACCGGAACAGAGACTAGGAGTGCCTATCCGGACCAAGGTTGTCAGGTAGGCCTTCTGGAGAAGATGAGGTCTTGGGAGCAGCTTGAAAGGTTAGTAGAATTTAGTAGTGAAGGGAGGGGGTGAGAATGGGTGAGATGGACTGCTTAATTTTCTTTTCTGAAAATGGAGATCCCAATAATATCTATTTCACAGGATGCTTAAAAACTATTGATGGGATATATATGGAAAAGGCTTTGTAAAATGTGATGTCAATTTTAGCTGTTACTATTCTTAAGAAAAATGTACAAAATATTTGAAATTTCAAGAATGATCCAGGCAGAGTGGTTACAGAGATGGAGCATTTCTACCAAACATTCACTTGGGGAAAGTTACAGCTTTAATAATACATTCTTTAACCAAATAAAAATGGACGTTAGCTCTCGCCAAGGTTTGTTATGAGACTTAATCTGTTCTCATCAAGTAGGTAAGGCAAGTAGGAAAAAGAGCAAGAATCCTGTAGTCCCAAGACAGGTGTATCTCTCCAGTTCAGACTAATTTGGCCTTATCTGAGGAAGTGCCAGGCTGTCTCTACGACTCAGTCCCAGGGCTTCTCTGGTGAGGATTTGTGCTGACAGTCAAGGCAGCCAGGCACAAGCTGGACCCAGAAACAAAGCTTTGGTCACTGGAGGGGAGGGATTTGGGGCTGTCAGTCATCTTGTCTCCCGCCCAAGACCTGAATTCTGAGTCCTGTGGGAAGGGGGATGGGAAGGTTGTAAGACTTGAAAGGGCCGCTGCACTGATGTTTTCCATCTCTGGGGCCCAGTGATGTCTGTCTTGGTACTGTCTCTCTAAGAGAGGGTAAGCCAAGAAGGGAAGAGAGATATTCTTCCCAACTGTGCAACGCAACACCAAATACCTTGTCATGCTGCCATCAGCCCTGTGGCATCAGCTGTGACAGGAGGTGGCAGTGCCCACTGGACAAGGTGAGCCATGAAGGGACTGAAGCAATGGGAATAGAGAGTTGCAGGTGCCACGTGAATAGTGACAGGACTTACTTGTCAGCATGATAGATGCTCATAGTGAGTAGAGGCAAAAAGTAGGGAAATACAGTCACACAGAGAACAAGGTGAAAAGAATGAAATCCTGAACATTTCCTCGTCTTCATCGCCATTTTGTTTCTGCACCCTTCAGCTACTTTGAAAATCAGGATGAGCTCTCGTAGACTAATTCATCTCAAAATATTACCCAGTTTTTAAAAAAAGTCCATGTAAAATTTGTCCAAATTTGACATTTTTTTCCCTGAGTTTACAGTAAAATTTAAATAACTTGAACAATTGCATTAATATTTTAAAAACTACCAATCCTACACATGAAAAAAAGGCTTTCAATCTTCAATAATCTTTAATGTAACACACATTCATTATATATGAGCCCTCAAAGCAGAAACCCGCGTTGCCCAGAATCCTAAGTGCTACACAGTGGTGGCTTTGGGATAGTTAAATACCACACATTTGCTTTGTAAAATCATCTTCGAATGACTTTAGCAGATTAACCCTGAAAGTCACCACGACTGTTTTGTCTTTAACAATCTGGACCAAGCAAAAGGAGAGAAGCTTCTCCAATGGGACATTCTTGTGGTCATGGTTTTGACAAGATACCCTTCTTGAAATTTGACCCTGATGTTGGAACGCTCATCAGTTCTTGGAGAAGCTGACTCATTCTTCATGGCTGGACTCAAATGCCACCCCCTCTGTGAACTGGTCCCCAACCCCTCGAGTGGGTTAATTGCTCCCCTGGAACATGGTATGTGGCTCTGTTATGGCACCGTTGTCACACAGTGTCTTAGCTATGCCTGTTTGTTTACTCAGTAAACTATGAGCTCCTTGGGGGTAGGGACGGTTGTTGGCACAAGAGGCACTGAATAGATGATTGTGGAATTAAATAATATCCGTCATCACAAATACCATGTTTAAAATATAGATAAATTTGTGCACTGTACAAACAAACTCAGAAAAAAATGTTCAAGGAGCTGTTGCCATCCAGATATAGAACTGAAAAACAAAAGAATTTTAGGAAATTGTCATCTTAAAATCTCCTTAACTGGAGAAATTCAAGAAAGGTCAACAATATTTGAAGGAGAATGACCGAGTTAATGAATGAACGAAGATCTTCCTGTTATCTCCTGTGCGTTGAACTCATACCTACAGTTAACGCTAGAACTCGGGGGAAGGAACAGGGTGGGCTGGATATTTACCGAGTGACTCCGACCACTGGGTTCTGCATGAGGAGGTTTCCATGATGTGATTTCACATTAGGCGCAACCACCCTGCTGGTTGGGTCCTCTTGGCTCCTTCTGCCAAATGGGGAAACTGAGTTTTGGAGGTTCAGTAATGTGAACAGGGTCATTCACCCAGTAAGTGTTCAACCAGAACTGAAACCAAATCTGAGAAGAATTCTTAGTGTATGTCTCTATGTGTTAAGAAAGAAGGGAGAATGCAGCAGTTACTAAGATAATTCAGGGCAGCCCCCGCCTTGCAGGCTATACTTTCCCCCTTGAATTAATATCTAAGGAAGAGGGTCTGGAGGGAGGGGCTTGGAGTGGGCAATATGTGTGGTGGTTAAGCTGTGGACTCAGAGTCAGAACCTGGGGCAAAGAGCCTGGCTCTGTCCTGTTCTAGTGGTACGACCTGGGCAAATTATCTACCATTCTTGAGCCTCTGTGAAGGCTCTGTAAAGCTAACTGTAAAATGTAAAACTAGGTGGTGGGGAACCATTGCCACTTTCCTCTTACAGGATGCTGCGAGGATGAAATGCTGAGAATGAGGAAGGGAGTGTGCCGAGCGTCCAGCTAGGCCGTGGCACACCCTGGTGCTCAGTGCTTGCTCATCGTAAATAGCCAGATGCTCCGTGTTGATTGCCCAAGGTCTACAGATCATTGCCCATCTTCCCACTTTCTTACTGGTTAGTAGGTGCCATCTCAGAGTGGGTGGACAAGAAGTCCCCTGACTGGCCTTTGCCCTGTGACCTGCAGCCCCAGTGTGGAGTTGGGATCATTTGGCAGGTGTTTGGTTCCTGGCTCTGTTTTGTGATCTTGGAGAGACTCGTTGCTCACTTTCTCTGTGCTCCAGTTTTCTTCTCCGTGAAATGGACATCAAAGCCACACCCATCTTACAGAATTCCTGCCAAGCTTGCTTGACAAGGCTAAGAGAAGGAGTGTACGGAAGGGCACCTAACCCCGCCTAGGAAGGGTCAGGAGAGTCTTCTTGAAGGGAGAGGAGTCCAAGTGGACACGTACAAGAGAAGGGGCCTTGTAAGCTGTGACGCACACCTCTGCCAACGATAATGATGCCATCATTTTAATAACTTAAGTATATATAGCTGACATTCAAACTCATTTCAGACTGCATTTCCCATTTTACTGGTTTTGCTTTCTGATGTCACCTTTGAATTTCACGAAGTTTTTAAGGGGATGCATGCTGAGATTTTTTTTTTTTTGTGGCCTGTTAATTGTCTCCAAAATTTGGCCCATCATTTTTCCGAAGGCATTTCTAGTAGAACTTCAGTATTCTGTGATGTCTTGAATCATAAGCTGTGTAATATGAGAATCAGATAAATTTAGACTGTGTAACTCTTTCTGGCTTTCATATCGGATGGGATAAGTTCATGAGCTGTGTGTGTAAAAAAACGTAGACATCTCGGATTTGATCTTGAGTTATTCCTTGGGTATAACTAAGATACTGAAAGGCACATTAACTTTTCCAGGTCACAAGGGTTTTCTTTAGAATGCTGGACTATAAATAGTTCCCTAGTGGTGGACTGAAAATGATGTTTCATTCTCTTTCCCTCATCCCGGAGAGCTTGGGGTACCAGAGAATCACCCTGACTTGCAAGTGTCGGGCTCACTGTATGCCAGTATTGTTTATAAGGTCCAGTTTTGGATTAACCTTTTGTGATGAAAAAAAGTCAACAAGGATGTCTTTGTGAACATTTTGTTTCTTAGGGAAAATTATTTTACATGGAATTTACCTGGAGCGCCACATAAAAATTCTAAGCACAGAACATCTAGCGCAGTGTAAAAATTTATCTCCCTTGAGTTGCTTAAATGTCATCGTGTTTCATAGAAAATAGGAAATACCTCATTTTGCAACTAATCTTGCCAGAGCTTTTCTGCTGTGGTCTCATCTACAACGGTGCCATCTGCAGAGAAAAGGAGAACTGAGTAATTACCCAGTGAATACAAACACCGGCCAGCCACAGAGATGATTCAGAAAGACTTTATTTTGTTTTGTGATCTTGCAGAGTGAGATTATCTGTCCAAAAAATCTGAGAAACTACCTATACCATTTCCGATCGACTGTCTGAACTACTTCTGTGCAATCCGCTGCACAGGCCTTGCTGGGCTGGAGTGGATTTGCTGGGATTATAGGATCTGCCCCATGGCTGAACTGGTCAAGTTTTCACTAGATTCTAAGCTTCTTGAGGGCACAGATTGCACTGTTTTTATCTTTGAATCCGTCCACCATCTTGACTGTAGAAAGCATCCTCTAAATAGTTATTGAATTGATTTAAACTCAATTTATTATGAGAATTATTTCTAGGCCTCCTAAGCATCTGACAGTGTTTGAAAAATACGTTCCTTGATGCTCCTTTTTATTACACATGGTTTGGTTCCCCACGGGGAGCCGTGTATGTTGTGGAAACATGGGCATCTATTTCGGAAGTGATGGATTGTGACAAGGAGAGTTGCAGCCGAAATTGGGTAACATTTGGTAAATATGGGTAAAACTGCTGCAGACCTGTGTGGCCTAACAGAATTCATACAGACTAAGAGATTTTGAAAACTGTTTTCACGGCTGTGGTACATTACACAGTTTGTCTTTCTTGTCCCTTTTGACAGTTTTATTATTAAGCAGGCCTGGAAATCAGGTGAGGAGATGCTTCTGTGTGTGTGTAAACAGGAGATAAATGAAATTTCATCCCAATAAGGTAAGTCCTGCTTAGAAAGATGACAATAGCTATTAAATGGGAGCCGAATATGTGTCAGACAGTCTTTACATACAATAATGTATCTAATGCAAACAACAAACCTCTGAGTTAACTATTTCCATTTTCTAAGACTGATAAGTTGATGTTCAGAGATGTTTAATAACCTGCTTAAGCTCACATAGTAAATGGCAAAGCTGAGATTCAAACCCCACACGCTCTGACTAGTAAATTGGTGCTCTTCCCACGTATTGTGCTTGACACGGGAGGCACCTCCACACGGTGATTCTTAACTGTGTCAAAACATCTTCTTCTTTTGGGACACCACTTGTCTGTAATTATTACCTGTAGAGTCTTTCTTTGAGGCTTAGGCCAGATGAAGGCTTTGTTTATGTAGAGCAATACAATAGTCCAACCTCGGCCTCCAGGACTGGCAGCGCTTCCTGGGGAGTCAGAAACTCGACCCACGTGAGTCACCTTGAACAAAAGAAAACAAGCGAAGTAAGAGGGCGTTCAATGCTTTGTCTACTTAAAATGCAACTAACTGCGCAATTTGAATTCTGAGTAGAAAGAAACAAATGAAAATGTTATTTCACTTTTCAAACTGTGTTGCATTAATCTGCTAGAATTCGCACCTTCGGAGGTCAGGAAGGAGCCCTCTGGCAGAGCTGCAGGGGGAGAAGGCGCCTGGGTTTCATCAGCTGATGCAGGAGCCAAGGTGGAGTTTGACTGGAGGAGAGTGGCGATGCGAGACACGCATTAGCTGGTTTCTAGTCAATCTCCTCTCCTATGCACACAGGAAATTATAAAGGGAAGATGTTAAAACCAAAAAACAATTCATCCGTCTGACTTTTCTGTTCCAGTGCTGTTCTACTCAGAAGCAGGCCAAATAGAAGGAAGCCCGGTCTGCTGAGATGGACATCTGGGCACCTGCGTGTCTCTGTTGTCCCCCGCGCTGGGAGGAGTGTGAACAAAGCAGCCTGGTTTCTGCCCTCAGGAAGCTTATAGTCTGGATGTAAAAAGACACAACGATTTCATATTACAGTATGTGAGGGCTGTCAAAGAGGCAACACGGTTAAAGAAAATTCAGCAACTCAGAGGGAGAAAACTTGCCTCCAAAAGCCCCTGGAGCCAGCCCGAGGGAGGTTGTGTTCAGAGGGACTGTGGGAAGACGAGACACTGGGGAGGAGAGGGGGACAAGGGCTCCAACGCAGTTTTCAACCAGTTAAAGGTCACGACCCCAGTAGGAGACTGTGCGGCTGTAATTTGGCTGTTCGTTTGTTAAACAATGAAGAACTCCTGTGCGCTAAAGGCTCCAACTCGACTGGGGAGCGCAGTGGTTGGTGCAAACTGGCTTTGGTTGCTTGTGACTTGAGGCAGGTGTCACTGAAGCCCAGCAGCCAGCCACATCCACTTTCTGTGAAGAGGCTTTCACAGTAATGAAAAAACGTATTTTGGGGCCGGCCCCATGGCTTAGTGGTTAAGTTCAGCATGCTCTGCTTTGGTGGCCTGGGTTTGTGGGTTTGGTTCCCAGGGGCTGACCTACACCACTCGTCAGCCATGCTGTGGTGCTATCCCACCTATAAAGTGCAGGAAGATTGGCACAGATGTTAGCTCAGGGCTAATCTTCCTCAAGCAAAAGGAGAGGAAGATTGGCAACAGATGTTAGCTCAGGGTGAATCTTCCTCTGCAAAAAAAAAAAAATATATATATATATATTTTAATTTATTTTATTTTGGTGAAACTAAGATAACATAAAATTAACCATTTTAAAGTGAACATTTCAGTGGTATTTAGTATATTCACAACGTTGTGCAATCATCACCTCTATTTAGCTTCTAACATTTTCATCAATCCAGAAGGAAACCCCATACCTATTAGGTAATTCTTCCTCATTCTCCCTCCCCCTGCCCCTGGTAACTACCAATCATAGAGAGTTCTGTCTCTATGGATTTACCTCTTCTGGAAATTTATTATAAATGGAATCATACAATGTATAATCTTGTGTGTCTGGCTGCTTTCATTTAGCGTGATGTCTTCAAGTTTCATCCATGTTGTAGCATGCGTCAGTACTCCATTCTTTTTATGGCTGAGTATTATTCCGTTATCTGTCTATACCACATTTTGTTTATCATTTATCTGATAATAGACATTTGGGCTGTTTCCCTTTTAGCTATTGTAACAGTGCTTCTATGAACATGTGTTGTTTTAGTCCGTTTGGGCTGCTCTACCAAAATACCACAGACTGTGTAGCTTCTGAACAGCAGAAATTTACTGCTGTCAGTCGTGGAGGCTGGAGGTCCAAGATCATGGGGCCAGCATGGTTGGGTGAGGGCCCTCTTTTGGGTCACAGACTTCTTGTTGTGTCCTCACATGGTGGAAGGGGTTAGGGAGCTCTGTGGGGTCTCTTTTATAAGAATACTAATCCCATTCACGAGGGTAGATCCCTCATGAAATAATTACTTCCTAAGGGCCCCACTTTTTAACATCATCATGTTGGGTGTTAGGATTCTAACGTGATTTTGGGGGGATGCAAACATTCAACCGTACCTTCTGTGTACCTGTACCTGTTTGAACACCTGTTTTCAATTCTTTTGAGTATATACCTAGGAGTGGAATTACTGGGTCAAATGATAATTCTATGTTTCACTTTTTGAGGAACCACCAAACTGTTTTCTATAGTGGCTGCACCATTTTACACTCCCACCAGCAATGTCTGAGGGCTCCAATTTCTCCACATCCCTGCCACCATTTGTTATTTTCCATTTTTTTCATTATAGCTATCCTAATGGGTGTGAAGTGGTACCTCATAGTGGTTTTGATTTACACTTCCCTAATGATAAGCATCTTTTCACGTGCTTGTTGGCCATCTATGTATCTTCTTCGGAGAAACGAGAAATGTCTATTCACATCCTTTGCCCATTTTTAAGTTGTATTTACTTTTTGTGGTCGAGGTGGCATTCTAATTTTTGAGCCGTGTTGTTCAGCTGTGTCATGATGCAAATCCAACACCTACAGCAGTCTTGAAGGTGGGGTGTGGGCAGGGAGAAGAGAAAGCAAAGAGCCTTGGAGAAGTGGACTCTGGGAGTGTGGCTGAAAGGGTGCTCATACACAGCTTTATCTTCCTCAATAACTTAGACGTCACAATTTGTCTTCTCCGATAGCTCAGAGGAGGAAATGATAGCTTTGGCAGGGCACTTTGATGGCTATGCATTTCTGGGATCTGGGATCTCAGCTGAATTCTCACTGCCATTGTTTAACTCAATAATAAAGTGCTACCATTTTTTAGTGCACTTCACACACATGACCTTACTTAAACTTCATAGCTATGCCAGGTTGGTGCTATTCTCCTAATTTTACAGATTAGAAGAATTGAAGTTTGGGGAGACTGAGTGACTGGGTCAAGATCCCGAGCAGAAGGAGGCTGCATGAGCAGAGGTTCCATCCTCACAGATGCACACCGTTTTCCTGTTCCTCCATGGCTGGCTTGTGGCTTCTCTGCGTTATTGCTCTCGTCTCCTAACCTCTCTCCCTTTCTTCGGTGTTCCCTTCCTGTCAGTCCTCCACACTGCTGACATTGGTGGTTTTTCTAAAATGTAAATCTTGCCACATCCTTGCTTTAAGTCTTTTAATCACTTGTCATCCTTCAAGATTCCCAGTCTTCCTCTCAAGTTACCATCATTTGCTCCTCATTCGTACCCTACCTTGCAGCTGCGTCAAACTACTCCCAATTTCTGCAATCTGTCAAGCTGTTTCATAATGTTGAGCTCAAAACTTAGAGTTCCTCTTGCCTGGAATGCATTAGAGACGCCCTGCCCCGCAGTGCTACATTATGAGCTCTCCCCTACGCCATACAAGGCACAAATAGCCATACAATGCACAAATATTGGCAAGTGAGGTAGGCAGGGGAACAAGAGAGAGGAAGCCGTCGTTATTTACATACTTCACCTTGACTACCTGGAATACCCAAAAGAATCAACTGAAAAACTAATAAGACAGCTTGGTAGTCAGATACAAGACTTTGAAAAATCAATATCTCTCCCAATCACCAGCAGTAACCAATTAGAAAACGTAATGGAAAAAAGGGTCTTATTCACAATAGCACCAAAACCAAAAAACACCTAGAGACAAACTTGAAAAAAAAATGTAAATCCATATCTTAAAAAACTTTCTAAGCTGTTATTGAAGGAGAGAAAAATAACGCCTGAATCCATGATAACACGCTCCTCGTTTCTGCACAGAGAGTTTAACGCGGTGGTTGTGAGCCTGAGGTCTGACTGCCGCGTCTGCACGCACCTCCTTCCTGCATCATCCCAGGGAAGTTGCTTTGCTCCTCCAGGGCTCAGCTTCCTCGTTTGTAAGATGAGAGTAATAGTTCTAGTTAACGCATGTGTCAAGAATGAGAATTAAATAAAATGATCTGATTAAATAAAGTGATCTGTTTAGAACACCCAGCCCAGTGCCCCGCACACAGTAAATACTTAGTAAGTTACCTATTATGCTAAAGATGCCAATTCTGTTAAGATAATCTGTGCATTTAATGCAATTCCAGTTGAGCTGCAGTTTCTGCGTGTGGTTTATAATTTGATTGAGAGCTTGTCTTGAGAGGGCATCATTTCTGGTTTTATGTTTTGGGGTCATGTGTCTTCTGAGTTGTGGGTATCTCCCGACAGAGGTGTTTTCCCGGCCCCATATACGTGTATCTCTCTCTCCTTCTCTTTCATTTTGCCTTCCTTCTTTCTTCTGTTCTTTTCTTTCTTCTTTCCTGTCTCAAGGTCAAAAAGATATTCTCCTATGTGTCAAATCCGAGAGGTTTATCGTTTTATCTTCCACACTTACATCCATAATACATCTGGAAATGATTTTCGGGTATGGTGGGAGTTAGGTCAAGTTTTATTTATTTTTTTCCCTGTAGAGGTCCAATTGACCGGGAACCACTTATTGAAAAGACTGTTCTTTCTCCGGTGCTCTGCAGTGCTGTCCTGATCACGTGCCTGTGAATCCATTTCTAGGCTCTCTACTCTCTTCCTTTGGTCAGTTTGCTATCCTTACGCCAATACCATACTGTCTTAGTGTTACTCTTGAAATCTGCTAAAATAGGTCTCCCCATCTCATACTTCTTCAAGAGTGTTTGGGTTATTTCTGGCCTTTTCTTCTTCCATATAACTTTTAAATTGGCATGTTAATTTCCACATACTAAAAGCTGCTGACAGTTTTAATTTGAATGGCACGGAGTCTATAGATCGGTTGAGGAAACCTGACATCTTTACAGTATTGAGCTTTTCAGTCCTTGAACATGGTACACTCCTCCTATAAAGATTTATTTAGATCTTTATATTCTTTCAGTAACGTTTTGTAGTTTTCCGTGTGGAGTTTTCTATACTGGTTTCTTCCCTCGGAGTTCTAAGCACCTACGTATGATGCAGGCTTGAAGTTTCAGCTTCACAAGATGATATTTTTTCTTCCAAGAGTGGTCCTGGGTTGTGGCAAGCTTACTCGTGACCACTCTGGGTTGGCAGACTATGTGTTTCTGCTCCTTTTTCATCGAGGGCCATTTGACAATCCCGGCTTCTCGCAGCAGCTCAGTTCTTGCTCACTCCCTCCTGCAGGACGGGGGTCTCACTTCCTAATACCCCATCTGGCTTTGCATTCCCTTCATCTTTCTGGCAACTGTGGGTTTTCCTCTCCTTCTTTTGAGCTTAGCTGTGTATTTATTTTGATGATAGTTGGTGGAGAATTTCTATTGCTTAGAGTGGGAGGCAGGCTTCAGTGCTGGCTCACAATGCCATACTTCTGGAAGTCTTCTGCAACACTACTTGCATGCTTGAAAAAGAGTCCCACTCATAGAAGAATAGTTAAATGAGAGAATGAAGAAAGATTTCTAAGTCTTTTCACTAAATGAGAGGAAAATTTTCACAATAACATGCATAGTATAATTTACGTAAGCACCATTCAAAGCAACTTTCACTTTAAAATATTTATAACAATAGATTTGGAAGTCCACACACAGAACTGTCCACAGTGGTGCCTCGAACATGAGATGGGGTGGAAGGTAGATGGAAGAGGGAGCCTCACACAGAGTTTTTTGTATTATTTGATTTGTTTGATTTATTATTTGATTACAAGTAATACAACTTACATCACTAGTGTAATTTAACAGTCAACCATTTCCTCTCTCCAGCTCAGGCCCTGAGCCCTTGGCAGCCCTCACAGCCTCGCCCTCTCCCCACCTCTCACACCTGTGCCCCAGCCACCTGGCTCTCCCTCTGTCCCTTGAGAGGGCGTCTGCGTTTCTTCCTCTGGCTGTGACGTTCTCCCCTCACCTGTTTGCCGAGTTAACTCTAACTCATCCTTCAGAGGCTCTCGATTTCCACAGCAGCCCTCAGAGCAGCCTTCCCTGAACTTCAGACCTGGTGATGTCCCCTGTTCTGTACTCTCTTAGTATCTTATGTCACTCTTTTGCAACTTTTACCACAATTTTAGTTTATTAATTTTGAAAGTGGCTGTAAATGCTGGACAACTCCAGTAGAACATGAGGGACAAGGGCGGTCTCCTTCACTGATTAATTCCCAGGGCCTCACAAAGCCCTTGTACATAATGGGCCCTTGAGAGACACCCACAGAAGGAAGGAATCAGCGAGTGACTGGATGAGGTTTCCTGGGACTCTCAGCGTAGTTTCTCATTCCCCTAAGTCCCTTCCTGGAAATGTAGGGATCTGAGGCTCCCGTGGTTGGAAATACTAGTTCCTTTTCTGCTCCATTTAGGACTGCACAGGTCTATGCAGAGAGGTGATGTGGCTCTGTAGTCCCCTATATTTGGACTGCACTTTGAGAATACTGTGCATAAAATGTCTCTTCCAGAATTCCTGCTGCCGTGTGTCTGTGAAGGCCCTCTGCCCATGAAGAAAGGAGGCACCTAACAGAGCTGGAAGGACTTCGGTAGGAAAGGTGATTATGTCCCGAGCTGAGTGCTGCCCAGGACCCTCCCTCTGTCCCCAGGAGCTACTTCCTCTATGCTTGTTTCCAGGCTGCCACCATCCAACATCTCCAACTTCAGATGCGAGCTGTTCCCCTGCTATGTCACTGGAGTTTTGCCATCTGACAATTTCCTGTCCATGGATCCTCATGAGATTACGCTGAAATTTCATTCCCAGTGACATCAGGAGTGAAATGAACTAAATTGAACTCTAGAGAATGTGCTTCAAGACACAAGAACGCAGCGAAGTCACTGCTCTGTGGAGCAGAGGAGGAAATCAGTCCCATAAAACCGCCGCAGGACAGCTCGTTTCAAGCTAGAGCATAATGGTAATGACCTAAATAGAGCTAAGCTTTTATGAATTTTTTTAAAAAAGGACTCATTTATCCATCAGACTAAGAGAAACATTTCATTTCACTGAACTAAAAGGTCAGAACTTTTCGTGTTCCTACTACACAGGCGGTGGGTTATGCACACGCTCATCAGAACGCAGCGGGTGACTCGGTGATAAGAAAGTGCAGCCATGGTGAAGCTCCTGCAGGTGATCCCTTGGAGAAAGCCCTGCTTGGGTCCCCCTCCACACACAGCTCTTTGGAATGACCTCCACAAAGGGCAGGCCATTGGGTGGGATGTGCCATCCACCGTCTGTCAAAGGGCAATTTGCAAATGAACCTTATCCTCTGGGAGGCAGACTCGTCCATTCTCAGAGAAAAGTGATGATAATTGGGACTTTACATGTTTCCCTTTTTGAGATGTAGACCACAGGATTTGTTTATGACTATCTTTAGCCCAAACAGGGAACTTACAGTGAAACTCAGATGGAGGGGATTAGAGCCAGAATGTTATAAAACTCATGGGAAATATGTTCCAAATGATCCAGTGGCTTTCAAAGGTCCATTTTGAAAATATGAGAATGAGGCCGCATGGCTGTTTTTTCAGTAGCGGGAGGGGTGTTGCTGGGCCGACCACACGTTCTCGCCCTGCGAGCAGCTGCTTGTTATTTGTCGGAAGAATTGCTGGGTGGGACCAGGCCTGCTGTCTCTGGCTGTGGAAAAAGCGTGTCTCTGTGAGAAACTCACAAGTTTGTATAAAGGTCAAAGCAGGGATGCTGGCTCCTTAGCAGCAGCCCAACCCTAACCTCAACCTCAGCACTAATTTTGGTTTCTAAACAAGATAGTTTACATGAGTAATCCAAGGAGACTGTGTTCAAGGGCATTCACATCACCCCTTAAGAGGGTACCAAATACTTCACTGCTTTTCCTTCCTCCCTGGGCCACATCTGCACCCAGGGCATCCCCATCAGTCAGAATAGGTCAGGTTGTGCTGCTGCAACAAAAAAGCCTAAAACCATCTGGCATTGGCTTAGGCACTGATACTGGATGGCGAGAACACGTTTTCTGAGGCAGGAAGAACATTTCCCTTTCCCTCTGACCTGGAGACAGACAATGGTTTCGATGGTAGCTGCTCTGTCCACCTGACTCCTGGAGCAAGCAGAGGAGCAGCCCCAGCTGATGTGCGATGCAAATAAGCTTCTGTGACTCCCAGCCACCGAGATTTAGCAGCATAACCTGGCTTATCCTGACTAAGCCCATACCTATTGCAGTTTTACAAACAACCCTCACGCAGGTTGAATAGACAGCGGAGACTCCCGTCCAGGCCCAGAGAAATCATGGATGAGCTCTGTTAACACATCAGGCTGACTCTCATTTGTGTCTAGCAGAGCCATGAAAGACCATTGATTTTTCAATGACTGGGTCTTCAGGCTGATGAGATAATTTTGATCCCACGTAGTGCTAGGAATGCATTTGGTCTTTTACAAAGAGAGCAAAATAACATTTTTTGGGTTTGCTTTGTAGGTAGAGTGGTCAACCATCCTGTTTGCCCAGGACAGGGGGATTTCCCAGAACACGAGATGATCAGTGTTAAACCAGGAGAGTCCCAGGCTCCCTGGGATGGTTGGTCACCCTAACTACTGAGGTGTCTCTCCTAGCAATGCCTAAGAATTACTCAGCATAAACTCCCATTGAACTTTGTAATTCTTTCCATCACAATATTTATTACGTTGTGTTGGAAATGACTCAGACTGTTCAGGCTCTATCTGCCCACAAAACCTGAAGTCTGGAGACCAAGGGCTGTTTCTTTTCCATTTTATGTTCCTGATACCTTGTACGGCGCCATGCTCAAGAGAGCGCAATAAATATTTGTTGGATGAACGCATGAATGCTGTTTCTCTGTTGTTTTTCATTCCAAAATCTGGTGCGGAGTGATTGGCTGTTTCTCCTTTGAGGACCGTTTCTGCCTGGACACCAGTTTAGCTATGAAGAAAGGTAGGTCTCTTCCTTGGCTGCAGCTACAAGCTCACATGAAGCTTTTAGTGCGGCCCACAGGGTAAAATTACAGGAATCCAGCGTGGAGCTTCAGCACGAACTGATTCCTTACTAGACGGACTCAATCATTGAATCTCCTTGTTTTGCGTTTGTTTAAAGACAGAAGGTCATGAGACGAATGGTGGGTCTTTGAGGCTGTGGAAACATGTGTTATCAATTTGGTTTAGCTGTTTCTGGTCCCCGGGATTATTGTGACTGAAGATGCAGGCTTCCCAAGTCTGCCTCCACCCTTGGGAATGCATAACAACGTGCCCTCCCAAACCAGAAGCAGGAAGAAAATCTCCGTGGGCAGCCTCATGATGCATGCGTTCATGCCAGTTAAGGATGGCAAGTGATGGACCAAGAAACTTGCTCTGGAGAATTAGACCCAGGTCCCACCCAGCAGGATATTTTCCTAGCAGGCCTCTGAGGTGTGCTGAGGAAGAGTTTAGTGGTTCTTGACTCTGCTTACAGACTAAATCCTCAGGCATCTTTGTTTTCATTAACCACCCATAGTCGCATCTCTTCTAAGTGACTAAGCGTTTCTGAGAAGTAAAGCTTTTCTGCATTCTAGAAGGAGGCCCTGATCTTGTATTAAGAGGACTTAAAAAAAAAGACCTCCATAGTCAGTTTCCTCATCTGTAAAATGGGTTTAATAATATCTACGTTTCTTGCCTCACAAGATAGTCTGTGAGGTCAAAGGAGATTAAGACAGCGAAAATAGTTTGTTGATTATAAAATGCGGAATGGATTTGAGGTAACATATAATTTCTGCTTCTGTCAATTCACCTGATTCTTTCTATTCTATAACAAAACTTAGCGCAGCTTGCCTTCTGCTTTAGGGCTTCCTTTTATTTATTCCAGTATTCTCCTCATCACAGGAAGGGAAGAGCATTTGCTGTGTGCCTTGTATGTGCATCCTCTTCATAACAGACTTGTGACATGGGTACCATTATCTTAATTGTACATACAAGTCCTAGTTCATAGTAGTTCATGTCCAAGGTCACATAGCTAGACCTTAGGTTTCAACCCAAGTGTGCCCAGGAAATTGCCATCACACCACGCACATTCCAGGTTTTAAAGGGTTTCCCTCCATTCTTTTGGATCTTGGGTTTGGTGTACAAAGTCACCTTGGCTTGATCACAATGTTGTGATTTTCTAGATTTTGATCATAGTCCCTCATCTTCTGTCACTTGAGACTAAAATGTCCTACTCCTTATTCTGCTGTCCACTCCATTTCCCGGATCTTTGTCTCTGCCGTTATTTGGAGCTTCCTTGAGATATAACAGCTGAAGCTGCATGTAACATCCCAGGTACAGGCCCTCCAGGGTCGGGAGTCAAGCAGGACAATGCTCATCACGGTACCCGTGTTATCATCCGCTGTTCTGGCTGAAGTAGGGAAGTTCCAGTGGAGCATCCTCCAGCTGTAGGTGGCAACATGGCCAGGGCACACATTAGGGGACATGAGGTCTTGAGGTCCCTAAAATCCTCTCATATATGTATTCACCAAGTATTTAAACAGCGCCAACCCCATGCCTATCTCTGGGTAGGGTAGAGAAAAAGACCCGCACGTCCTTGTCTTCATACTGAGTATGTGTGGAGAGACTGGTAACAAAAATGTATGGTACGTCAAGGAGGTAAGTGCTCCGTAGAGAAGCGAAGCTGGGTGAGGGGATCAAGGAAGAGCGGGCAGAGGGCTTGCCTTTTTACAGGGGATGGTGGGGACATCTCTGAGGAAGTGACATTTGAGCAGAAACTTCAAGGAAGTAAAGGTTATCTCAGGAAGAACATTTCAAGCAGAGAGGAGAGCAAGTGCGAAGGTCGTGGGGAAGCTACGTGCCATATTGGAGGCACGCCAGCATCGTTGGAGCCGAGTGGTTGGGGGGAGAGGAGAGACAAGGTCAGAGCTTCAAGGTCAGGGAAGGGCAGATCATGCATGGTCTTGTTAGGTTATGGTGAAGGACCTTAGGTCATTTTGTGTGAAATCAGAAGGCATTGAAGTGCTGAGAACAAAGAACTGGTCTGATGGGTTTGAAGAAACTCGCTCTGCCTCTCTGTGGAGAAGAGACTGTGGGGAAGGCACGGTTGAGGCAGGGAGCCACTTAGTCAGCTACTGGAACCATTGGGATGAGAACTGCTGGTGGCTTGGATCAGAGGGAGGGTAAGGTGAAGGCAAAGTGTCATTGGATCCTGGATGTAGATTGGGTAGGAGAGAAAGAGAAAGTCACTGATGACTCCGAGGTTTTCAGCCCGAGAAATTGCAAACATTGCATGAGTGGAGTCTCCCCCTGCTGAGATGAGGAATACCAGGGGAGGCACATTTTGTGTGTGGTGGGAGGGAGTTAGGAGTTCTATCTTGCGTATGTTAAGTCTGAGACACTTCCAAGGAAGGATTTCAAGTAGGCGCTAGATATGAATGTGAAGTGTTCAGAGGCGAGGTTGGGGCCGGAGATAAAAGTCTGGGACCTTAGAAGCCCTGGGGCCACATGCGATCCCCTGGATAGATGGATAGATAAGTCAGAACGAGGTCAGCACTGGACCTGGGAGCACGCCTGCTGCCATGTAGAGCTCGGGCAGACAGGGGAGCAGTCAAGACGAGCGGTCACTTCAAAGCTGTTTTGTTGACTGTGTGGCGGCACCTGCTGTAAATACTGGGTTTATATTGGAGATCTGCTCCCAAACGGGGGGCCACCAGGGCATATTTATGCTTGTGTATGTGGCCACTACACAGGATCGTTGTGAAAAGGCACAAAAAAGACTCCTTTCTTATCTTTAAATAATCTGCAGGAGATCAGCCCGTCACTGCCAGGATGGAAAATTAAGCTGAATTGGTATAGACTAGGGAAATTTGCTTAACTGAGTAGAAAGCAAAGAGATTGTACCTTCCTGATAATATAAGCACATCTGTAATATGATAGAAACTAGGAATTCTTGGTAGTATGGATATATGAATCATCAGCACATGCACTGATAAATTCACAAGATCAGACATATCAGGATGACTATTAACAAAATCATCCATACAATGCATATAAATAAAATTTGGGCTTTGGAACTCTTTTTTTTCTCTCTGATTACAATTGGGCTTTAGTTTCCTAGGTCGCCCCATAGAAAGCTTGTTGAACCCATGATGTGTCTCAGGTGTGGCTCTAATTGGTCCATTTTCAATGTTCAACCATGTCGTTGAGTTTTCTTCAGCTGCAATTCTGGACAGCAGCAACAACCGCATCCGACAGACAGCCAAAGCCACGTGTGCAAGAGGAGGGAAATATGAACAGGTTTTTAAAAACATTTTCTCCTTTTACCCTGTGGACCCCTGCACACCCCTCAACCCCCTCCCCCCATTCCTAACTGGGCTAGAGGGAGGGGAAAGGGAAGCGGAGCCGGAGAACAAAGCTATCAGATTCCTGGTTATGTTAGAAAAGTCTTGATCTTTGTGTAAGACAGAGAGACTTAAGAGGGTAAGAGCAGGGTTAAGGCTTCTCTGGGCCCGTCCTAGAAGGAGAACTGGAGAGGAAACGGGCACTGCGACAGCGATGGGGTGTGAGAAGGGGCCCCGTCCTGCACCCCTACCTCGTTATTTCCCAAGGTGCGAGGAGGTGAGATGTGGCTGCTCCAGACGTCAACATGCTTGGGCCCCATCCTCTGAGTCTCAGAAGGAGCTCATTGTTTCCTCTGACTGGGTTTCAGAGGAGGGGCTCTGGGACAGGTCTGTCACCTCTGGCACCTGCCGGGGATGTCCAGGGGGCCCCGGTGCTAGGGAGGGAGCTGCTTGGGGCAGGAAGCGCCACGACTCTGAGCCGCTTCTCTGTGAAGCCCCATCTTCTGGAGGAAGGCTCTTCCCGCTCCCCTTCCACGGGGCAGGGGGGTAGGATGGGCTGAGGCTGTGGCCCTTGGCCGGCCTAGCAGGGCCTCTTGTTGGATGTCTTTATCTTCATCCTTTCATGCTTCTTCTTGGGGAGCCTTCTTCGTGCCCACAGACGTAGATTTAACATCCGTTCTTTGTGCTCCAATACGACCTCTGTTACAGCATCTCCCTCCCTACACTCCGCTCGTCCCTCTTGCCTTCGAGGCCTTGATCCTTCTGAGAACAAAGACCAAGTTACAGCTGTCTTTCTATTCCCCACACCTGGAGAGTGCCTGGGCCTGCGAGGCAATTGATAATGATTTATTTCCTTATAAAGCAAAGCCAATGCGTGCACTTTCCGAATCGGGAGTTTCTGTTGCCTGGTGTGAGTGGCTGGAGCAGGAGACAAGGGTGGCTTGGCTTAAGCAGTGAAGCCCTTTCTGTTCAGCAGATGTTCAATGGCAATAACCGGAACCACCGACAGTGCGTCTTCTCATCTTTACTCGGCTTCCTCACTCAGCAGAGTGAGGTCTGTTTTCTCTAAAAAGCCTTGCTGGTTATCCATCTTGCAATCTGCTGGGCAGTCTCCTTCTTCCCGAGACGTTTCCTGTTATCATTTTGCAGTCATAAATACATGTTCCTAGATTTTATAGTCTGGCCCATTTTTTTGCCATATTGTGTTCTTAGAAATCACGTCTTCCGTAAAATGAAGTATTTTCTCCTCCAGGGCGGAGGTTGTAATTAAGGGGTGACCCAGGACTCAGTATCGAGTAAAATGTAACCACGATCAATAACACGTCAGAAAGACGAAGCTTCAACCGCTGTCTTTGAAGGTCATTTCATACAGTAAAATCAGGCCCCACGTCCTAGAAAATAGTCACAAACACACACTGATTATCCCAGGAGACCTGGATTGGCAAAATCTATGTGAAAACATAAAATGAAACCCTGCTTTGTCATAAATTTTTCCCTAAAATTAATACGCCCGTTAAAATGAATATTTTCAACACATTAATGAACAATTTGCTCTGCATTTAAATCATAAATGGAATGTCGGAGGGCTGCTTAGATAGTCTGGACCGCCTTTAAAAAGTCAGCAAGTTACAAGGTCTGTCCCTTTGCCCTTCACAGCTTGTTCCCTCCAAAGCAGAGCTTCTGAGTCGTCAACTGGTCCTGTAGCTGCATCCAGATTAGTGGGCCCGAGAAATGTTTCCCAGAGTTTATGACAACAGTGGTATTTCTTTCCTCTTCGGAAAAGCTGAACCAATATTTCTAATCTCCCACTTCTCCCTTTCTCTCTCTTTGTTGAAAGCTGAACTCATAGCGCTCAGCAGAGAAGGCCAGCGCAGAACTAGGGAGAGACACGAAATGGCCTTCAATCACTCAAGCTCCACTTCCTTCTGTGAATGATTTTTCCTTGATTTAATTTTTACTGTAAAAGCAATAAAACAATTGCTAATTGTGAGCAAACTCCAAAAAAAAAAGAGCTTCCAAACATCCATGACATGATTTCTAAGAGGTCTGACTGTCCTTTCCGCAAGTTCAATAAAAACAATTCAGTCAGCGTTTCTGGAAGGCCTGCCTCGTGCCAGGCCTCGCGTGGGGCTCAGAGGATGCTGAGATGAATGCCACACAGCGTGGCCTGCCAGGAGTCCAGAGGAGGTGTGGGTGTTAAGAAAGCAGCACTCTGGCCTTGTCACGGGAAATTCCCATAAGACCATAGCGGACTTAGGGGCCCCTCATATGACCAATGGATTTGTATTGATCCTGATCTACAATCATGTCTAGTGAGAGGAAGGACATTTAGGAACTGTTTAACAAGACCCCTCTGTGTTTTCTAGTGAGATTTGAATATTGAAATTTGCTTCATGTTTAATTAAGAAAAATCTCATAATCCCATTGAAAACACAAATACAATTATCATAACGTTTGGTAAAGCCTGATATTACAGGCAATAGGGAATCCAATTAAGGAAACACAAGGGTGAGAGAGTAGTGTTGAAGAAATGATCCCCTCAGCCTTGAAGTGTGGAACATATTGAGTCATCGTTCAAAGAGGAAACAAATTAGATGGCCCGGCATGGATTTACATCGTTTAGCTATTATTTCTCTCAGATTATTTATTTTTTTTTCAGGAGACAGCAAGTTCCACAATTCCATGAAAATAATACATAACTGGCATGGTAAGTGTCTAGGAGACGTGAATAGTGTCAGGGATAACATCATTTCCAAATAATCTGTCAAAAAAAAAAAAACATGCAAGCAAGAATGAGTGAGTGCATGCAGATGCTGGTGATTACATCTGATTTTGTTTGTCTGGAAAGTTGTTGCTATGTGGTAGACTTATCCACCTTTTTTGACTTATGAAATAGTTCTCGGGTAACTTTTTATAAGGATGAATCCAATCTGAAACCAGACCCCAAAGGTTTTCTTCTCAGAGGCCACATGGTCCTGTGTTTGGAACCATTACTCTGAGCTGGTTTTCTATATATTTTGCATAGAACGTGTTTCTAAAAACAAAGTATGACCTCAGTGGAAAACTAAGCAAAAACATGAGTTGTCTCTGTAATAATGCTCTAGACGTCAAAATATGTGCAAATGATCAAGAAGGAGTCCTGAGAGCCAGCACCGCCCTCGTGTCTCCATTGTAGTCCCTTCCTACCTGCTCTGTCCTGTCTCTCCTCCCTCCAGTTCAGCCTTCACGTGGCCTCCCAGGTTGTTCAAACTGGTCAGAACTCTTCCTTACTAGACCCCCTTTAGTGACTCCCTTTTGTATTCAGAGGAAGGCGAGACTCTAGCATGGCACACGAGACCTCTGTAACCTGGTTTCTGAGGTGCATCCCCCACCATTTCCCGGCACACACCCAGTGTTCTCACCACGCTGCACCCTTCATGGAGCACACCTTATATGTGTCTTCATGCTTTTGCATATAATATACCTTCTGCTTGGAAAGCAGTTCGAATATCACCTCTTTGGTGAAATCTTTTCCATTTCCTCCAGGGAGAGGAGAGATCCTTCTCTGTGTAATGAATTTCCATTATGGCTCTTGTCAAAATTTCCACTTCCGGGAATTTGACATCCATATTTGCCAAGATGAAGCTCTTTCTTTTTATGCCTTGCTTTCCACTAAGACCCCCAAAGTTTGAGGTGGAAAAAGTAGGTGCCAAGTACTACCACATTTCAAAGTAGGATGCTAGACCATATGTGCTGGGCTTGCAAAGGAGATGCTCTAAAGCCAATTTTGTGAGCTCAGGTTCCACTTCCGGGATCCAAGAGAGCTGAAGGGTCTGTGGGAGACGGATGGTTTCCTCCAAGAGCACTGACAATGTGTGCTGTGTTTCTCTCCCCCAGCCCACTACAAGGAGGTGGAGGGAGAGGCTTCTCTCTCAACTCAAGCCAAACAAGAGGGCTTCAACAGGACCATTCGAGAGAAATACAGAAATCTCGTGGGGTTTGAGGGCAAAGGGATAGTCACTGTTGGCTGAGAATACTGAGGGCAAGACACTGGGGCTGAGCCTCCTGTTGCGGGCAGAGCAGAGGGAGACGGGTCTTCATGGGGAATAAGCTGCACTTGCATCCGTGATGACTAGCCAGAGTGGGAGTGTTTCCCATTGACTAGATGTGGAACTCACAGGAGCAAAACAGCCTGAAGCCATTTTTTAATCCCTCCCAGGAAAATATCCAGAAAAGAGCAGTGACTTCAGTAGAGGAGGTGTGACTCTGGATGGCCGGGGGCAGAGAGAGGAACATGAAGCCAGAAGACAGGCACTGCCGGTGTTAAGGGGACTATTCAGAAGCTTCCAGTGGGGGTACCTCTGAGGATCCCACAGAACAACCCTGTCACAGGACAGTCAACTCTAAACCCTCCAAGGCCAGAGAGTGCCGCCGCCAGATCCCAAGAGCACTGGAGAGCGAAGAAGCCTCTTACTGTTTCTCCCTCTTTCTCCCTCTGACCCTAGAGGAGCCAGAGGCAGTGTTGCGAGGGGGCAGAAGAGGAGGAGAAGCACCAGGCAGGGAGATGGAGGAGAAGCTCATCGCGACCCTTCTCCCCACTGCCTGCCCCCAGCCTGGGGAGCTGAGAATCTTTAGCTTCGAATGAGATTCAGATTATTGAACTAAATCCAGACTGTTCTTGTGACCAACAGAGACGGAGGGACCTTGCACAGAGTGCTCCAAAGGTTTCATGGGATCCGCCTGAGATTTCATCCACTTCCCCAGGAAGACAGAGCCCACGGAACAGAGTCAGAGCCCCCACTGAGAGAAAGAATAGCATCCCCACCCCAACCTCAGTTGGGAGACCTACTTGTTCAACGTACCAGTTCCATTTGTTTACAAGTTTGTTGCCCCCTTTGTTCTGAGAGCTCCTTGGGGAAGAGACCATATGTTATATTCATCTTTATAAATCTTGATAAATCAGTACCTGCCACATAGCAAATTTTGTTGAATGAATATTTAATTGATGAATGGGGGTGATATAGTACAGCGATTCAGGGTCCAAACTTGGGCTTTGCCACTTAGTTCTGAGTTCTTTGGCCAGTCGCTTAACCATATAATCCCAGGTTTACTTTACTAAAAAGCATTTTAAAGTATAAAATAGTACTTACCTTATGGTGCCACCTTTGTGGTGGCAACAAATCTCAGGTCCCCACTGACAGAGCAAAGAGATTGGGCTTTGGGGCAAGAGACAAACTTATCTAGATAAGATCAATTTCTGTGTGAAATGCCTTCCTCCGTTTGCTTGAGCGGTGGTGAATTTTTCTTGTGCGGTTTTACCTCATAGGATTTATCTGAAGATGAGACGTGAGACAATGCACGTGTAATGCTCAGCACTGTGGCTGGTACATAGGGAATGGTCAATGAACGAGAGTTGTAATGGTGTCGCTGAGATGGCTGCTGTTGGAGTTGGAGCTGTATGAATTACTAGGCACTAACCACCTGCCACCCTAGCTGAGTCTGGTGGCCTTGATCTCGATGGTGTGTCCTTGACCCCAGTTGGGCCTGGAGACTTTGGTGCCTGGGCCTCTCTGCCTCACCTCCTCAAGGATGAAGCTGGGTTTTCTAGCGGGGAGGGAGGGGCAGTTGCCCTACTTCCTTGGTGGAGAAAGGTCTGTCTGGGGACAAAACTGGACACTCAGCCAAGCCTCCTGTTTCAGTTGCCTGAGCCCCACCTTCACAAGCACGGGGGACCTCTGTTCCTAAGCCTTTCTGGGGGGCTATAGAACAGACCAGCTTACTTCTGAGCTTCTCCCAAAGCCTTTTCTCAGTCCCTTGGCTTTACTGTCAGTTACCACTGACTTTCCAGCTTCCAGTATCCTGTTGCCTTTGCTGCCTCTCTGTCCTTGTGTATTTACGCCTGAAAATCCTTCCCCATCACTTGGGCAGGAGGCCGGGGAGACTGGGAGAAATCTGCAATAACTTGAACTTGAAGTAGGTGTAACTTTTATGATAAGAAAAAATGATTGTGGTTGTAGAAAAGAATTGAGTTGGAGATATAAAATGTAAACGTCCTTATCTTTATACATGTAAAGTCAATAATACAAAGCAATGCACGCTATGTTTAAAAATAAACCGTGTAGACAACAAGCGCTTCAGCATCTTGGTAAAGTTCTGAATGTTAGGGGTGAGGTTATCGAGAAGGCTTCATGGCAGAGGTGGCAATTTTCCTGGACTCTGAAAACTGGGTAGAATTTGAATTTCTTAAGGGAGTAGGTCTCTTTTTAACTCATTTCTTTATTAACAATTATGTGTAAGGCAGGATATTATCTACCGTAGTCGCCATTACTTTGGGCTTCTCAACATGTTTTTTCCTTGTTATCCTTCATTTGGATAAGAAACGAATTCTCTCTTGGAGAGAATGAAGCCGGTGCAGCAGAGGGAAGCAGAGCCTGGAGACAGACGGAACTGACAATAAGACTTGAGTCGGATCCAGCTGCATCTAAAGCCAGAACGCCCCTGGACTTCAAAGTTGCAGGAGCCGATAAAGTCCCTTTTTTTAATCTTAAGTTAGTTTTACTTGGTTTCAGTCATTTGCATCAGAAAAAATTCCAACGAATATGACAGAGTAAAATTCTTCTGAATGTTAGAAGAGCACGAGTGGGGAGACCTCAATTTACCATCTAACCTGAAATGACAACTTGCAGGTCACTTCTCATCAAGCTTATTGGTGGTAGATAATTCCTACCCTTTGACTCAAAGTCTGCATTTTCCCTTTGGAGCTTGTTATTTTTCTCATAACAGATGAATTATTTGTCAGTAAAAATTAAAGATAAAAGTCAATTCCTATCATCTTAAAAAAATGTGGTGATCTCTCCCTAGAGTTATGGGAGCTGCAGAGTAATTCATCTAGGATGCTGCTGGGAGGGAGAGCCCACCAAGCCCCGGAATTCAGGGCTAAGGGGCACAGAGAATTTTATGCTGGTAGATCAAAAGCTTTTGCTGCAGCAGCCAGGGCAAAGACAGCAAACTCTGGGTGACCTGGCAGATGACGTCCTCACAGCTAATACCAATAAGCACACGCCATAGGTCACCCAGTGTCCTGAGTGCTCTGTTGCTGTTACCCCAAACCTGCTGAAGTCTTGCCATGGTCCTCATTCCCCTTTTCCAGATGAGGAAAGTTCATGTGCAAAGGGGCTCAGCCAGGATGGGTGCCCAGGGGGTCTGGGGTGTGTCTGCCACACCCTAGTCCCTGAGCCCACCCTCAGGTGACTAGTCTGCTCACAGAAGCACCTTTGTGGTGGCAACAAATCTCACGTCCCTACTGACAGAGCAAAGAGATTGGGGTTTGGGGCAAGAGACAAACTTATCCAGATAAAATCCATTTCTATGTGAAATGCTTTCCTCCATTTGCTTTAGCGGTGGTGAATTTTTCTTGTGAGGTTTTAAATATTGTTACCCCCTCCCCAAAAAAAGAGGCTTAATTACTCTAACATTTCCGAAGTTACCTCTCTTTATGATGTTAAAAGAATTTTATCCACTTCCGCTATTAGTGAGACAGATTCTGTTTGTCACAGGCTTGCAATCTGTCCCAGACCCCTGAAGCTGCACCCCGCACCCCTTCTGTGCTCACGGATGCTGGTCATGTGCAGCATCACGTGGCAGTCCATTGCTCTCAAGGATGGTGAGCACAGGGAAGTCCTGGCCTAACAATCAGGGTCCTCCAGTACCTCTCTGAGCCTGTCTCTTCCCCTGTCTCCCTGGTCCACTCTGCTCTGACTGCTCTGGCCTCCTTGCTGGGCCGTGACTATCCCAGAACTGTCTTCCTTAGGCTGGCTCTTCCCTCTGTCTGAAATGCTTTCCCACTAGACAGCTCCCTATCTCCTTCAAGACTTTGCTCAAGTGTTCCCTTCTCATGAGGTCCTTGGCCACCCTATTTAAATCTGCATCCTGTTCTCCTACCACACTCCCAGTCCGTCTGACTCTGCTCTGCTATCTCTGTTGTCAACAGCATGTACCAGTTTCTAACACACTATTTATTTAACTTCTTTATTACGTTTATTGATTGTTGTCTCTCCGCTAGAATGTGTACTTCACAAGGATGGGGATCCTTGTTTCTTCTGTCCGTTGATGGATCTCATGTGCCTAGAAAAGTGCATAGCACATAACAGCTACAAAATAAATATTTGTTGAGTGAGCGAACGAACAAATGAATGAATGAACGCTGGGGAGGTTCTGGGAAACATTTTCCACCTGATAAGTGGAAGAAAGAACGTTGAAGCTCTCTACTCCCCCTGCAGCCTCTTTCCACCCTGGAGAGCATCAGGTGAAGATCTGATGTTTGAGCTGCTGGAATGTCTCCCCTCTGAGGAAGAGCCGCAGGGAACAGTAGCCCTGCCCTGGGGCCCGACCTTTGCTGAACTGCTGGGCCACACTAGCCAAAAATGTCTCCAGGTTTCTCGTTGGTGAAAAAAGTTAAATCCTTCCTTTTAAAGCCACTGTCAGTCAGGCACGTTCTTACTTGCAGCCAAAAGCATCCTCGACTGATGCAATAATTGATGAAGTCACTGTGGTGTAATATGAAAGATAGTTGGTCTTTGTCTTTCGTTCCTGGCCCAGAGCTCCTAAAGCCCTTGGCATTTCCTGAGTGATAAGGGTGATAGGAGTGTCTTTTGTTCTGATGAGGTGACTGAACCCAGGATTAGAGTGTGAAAGAGTTGTCTCGTTTTGTGGACCAGCGTCATCAGCTTCCTAAAGAACACTTCCTAAAATGGGTTGTGAGAGTGACTCAGTCGGGGACAATAGCTTTGGTGTTGAATGATACAGAGTGGAAGAGTATGTTTGAGTTGAGACCTAAAAGAGGAACTAGCCAGGTGAAGAAGAGGAGGGTGGGAAGAGGAGATTCCAGGCAGAGGCAATAACACGGGCAATTCATTTAAATTATATGTTGAGTGCTTCCTGTGCCTGGCACGTTAAATTTAGCTGTAGTATTTACAGCACTATTTGTGATAACCCGATAAGTAGGTACTATTAACATTCCAGTTTACAGACGATGAAACTGAGGATTGATGAGGTTAAGTGAATTGCCTAAAATCACAGCTTATAATTGATGGGTCTAAGATTCAAACCAATTTGAGGGCACGTATTAGGTGCCAGACACTGTCCAAGATGCTGGCAGCAATGAACAAACCACACAATTCATGCCCCCCACGGAGATAAAATTGGGGGGCTCTTTTATAGAAGGGAATTTGGGGCAGAGACACCCGGCTCCTTCAGGGAGCCTATGGCTCCTCCATCCCCAAAGGAAGCTTGGGCACTTGCCGCCATATTGGGTGGAGATCGACAGGACTGTTGGAATGCCACAGTTGGCTGCCTGAGAGTAGCTTTGAGCTCTGGGAACACTCATACCACACTTTCAAAATATTTTTATTTTAAAATTTCTTACAAGTATTTCATCCGTTACGAGAAAAAAGCAAGTTCCAAAGGGAAAAATGCACACACTGTTGTACTCCATGTCCGAAAAAGCAAAGTGAATACTTTTCTGCTGCCAGTAGGCTTAATTAGGGTAGACAAGGAAGGTACCATTTAAAACGATGGTTTTCTAAAAAAGGCACTGAAGGAAATGGACATGACATTGTCAGAAATCTATGTTCCGGGAAATTTTTTTTTTAATACACTAGGTCTATTTTAAAAAAAGAGGAATTCAAAGAGACAGGAGTGAGAGTTAAGTCTTATTATAAAAGATTCTGTAGACTTAGTGTGTTTATGTAAAATTTGTCATCCTGCAAAGCAGAAGGGTAAGGTTTTATAATAGTGGACACAATTAGTTTTGGCTCCTTAGGAATATTGTCTAAATTGTCTTCCCTTTTCTAGCTAAACTGCTGAAGTAAAAATGTATCAGAAGATTAATGTCCTTTTATCTAGATAATAATAATATCTTATAACTGCCAAGCTGATCACACTTAGATGGCATTTCATTAAATCCTCTCCACCCTGTGAGATATAAATTATAATTGACGTCTCTTTCGGTATGAGGAAGTTGTGTTTGAAGACGGTTATCTGATCTTTCCAGGACCACAGGTGACATAGCTGGGCCCTGACAGTGGGAATTCTGACTGTGGGCCTTGAGCTGGCTGGGGACAGCAGTTAAGAGAATGGGCTGTGGTGTCAGTGGGACCTGGGATTGTTCCTCAACCGTATCCTTAAGAATGATTTAACTCTCAATCCTCAGTTTGCTTTTCTGTAAAATGGGGGAAAATAATACCTACACCTCATGGTTTTGTGGTGAGGATTAAATAAGATTATTACTAAATATGAAGTATCTACTTGGCATACAGTATGTGTTCAATGAATGGTTATTAGTATTACTGATAAATAACACAGAGAAATAAAAATAATGACTTAATAATACCTTCTTATTTGGAAGAAAATAATACTTTAAAACAGTGGCTCTCAGCCAGGGCAATTTTGCCACCCACAGGACATTTGGCAATGTCCAGAGAACTTTCTGGTTGTCACAACTGGGAGGTTCTACTGGTGTTGCATGGGTAGAGACCAGGGATGATGCTAAAGCTCCTACAATGCGCAGGTCAGCCCCACAACAAAGCATCATCCGGTCCAACGTCAATAGTACCCAAGTTGAGAAACCATCCACCAAAGCAACAAGGATCCACTGAGTATCCTTTTAATGAGTCATGTAAACATCCCTTCTCCAAGCACAGAAGAATTTGAAAAGGAGACAATGTATTATCTTGGCAAGTGCAGAATACAAAAATAAGTTTAAGGAAATGACACAGCTTATGTTGGACATATGAATAGAATGATAATCTGGAGGTTCTAAGTAGAAAGAAAATGTATCAGTTTAAGAAAAGTTCTTTGTGGTTTAGAGGGAATAGTTTTCAAAACTGCCAATGTATGATATAATTACTGAAAAATAGAAATTTTCGTATGACGAGACAGCTAAATTCATCAGCAAACGGCCTTAGCTGACTTTCCATCATTCTTCGAATATTTTTCAAAGGCTTGGGCTTTAGTAACACAATAAGACGTGACTTAATTCAAAAAGGAGTTTTTATCGAGGTAGAAAAAGAACATAATTTAGATTTATTGGTATAAAGACCGAAACGCAGTGTTCTCCTACTTAAAAATCAGGAGATGAGTATTTTTCATGATGATCTTAGTCTCTTTAATTTGAATATTTCAAAACTAATTATATTACAAAAATTGAATCCCACACACTAATTCACTTAGATGGTATTGATCATGATGAACTAATTTCTTTAGATTTATGATCTGAATAATTTATTTTTGTGCAACCCACTCCGCATTAGCGGCTTTTGCAAAGTAGTGCAGAAAGCAATCTTTTGCCAACTTCTATTCACGTTTGGGAAGAATTTCCTGTATGTATGTCAAAATCTGTCACTACGGAGCCCAGAGATGTCAGGTTATATAATGCACCAACGGGGAGGTGCAGGGAACATTTATAAAGGGGGGTTATTTTTTTCATGGAAAATATTAAAGAATGACGCATTGTTGCAGTTAGACCAAAGTCTTACCACTGTGACTGTGCCCTGAGTGCTGTTCCAGGAGGGCCCTCAGGGGTGTTGTCCACATAATCAACCAGGGCAGGGCACACACTACCCTCGCCCTACCGGGGCCAAATGCCGCAGTGGCTGGAGGTGAGAACCAGGCGTGGTGTTGGAAGGAGAAGAGTGGGGATGGGAGAAGGGAGGAGTCTTTACTGAAGTCTAATTGACAATTAAAAAGTGTGTATCTTTAAGGTGTATAATGAGGATTTGATCTACATGCACATTGTGAAATATTCGCCACAATTAAGCTGACACCTCCATCACCTCCCGTAGTTACCGTTTCTCTCCTTCGTGTGCGTGTGCGGTGCAGTCAATGTGTATTCATCGTCATCCCATATGTGCAAGCGCTGTGTTTGTGCTGGCAGCAGAAAGTGAGGACGGCAGGATAGAAAGAAGGGAGGACAGCTTGAGATGGAACCACCTGGCTCTTTCCTGGTCTCCTAAAGCTGACAGGTTGCTGGGAGGACTATTAAACAGATAATTAGACAAACAATTCATTACACGGATCGTAAATACAGCAACAGAAAGAACTGGGTATTATGAGAAAGAAGGAAAAGCGGAGCTGGTCTAAGCTGAGGATTGGGGAGTAGCTGGGAGGTACACTTGCTGAGTGTAAGAACCGCAGAAAACAGGCGTAGCTCGTTGTTCATTGACAAGCAGCGAATCTCAGACATAAATTATTCCTAATTTAGCCTGAGGGTCTAGGCCTGGAAGAGACCTGGAGTCCTGCAGGTGGTGACGATTTTCACTAGGAAGCTAACAGAACACAGCAGAATCAACAGGATACTCGAGGGTTCCGGGGGGCCTTGGTTAGCTGCCCAGTGACTTCCGTGAGAACCGGGGCTCTGAGGACGGTGAGGCTGCTGAGTGCACAGAGAGCCTGAGGAGGCCAGGGCTGGCGGACACGGCCCGAAGGAGTGAGGAGCAAGAAGAGGTGGACAATGAGCCCTGGAGCGACAGGCAGTGAGGTCACAGGAAGTGGAGGCAGCTCCAGGGGGCAGGACGTGGGGCCGGGGGCCTGCAGCGAGGCCTCGACCTGCACAGGAAGCAAAGGGCATCACCAAGGAGCAGGCAGGGAGATTATTTTTCATGTTGGTCATAATGAGGAAATTAAGTATCAGTTACATAAACCTTGCTAGGGCTTTTATCCTGTTTGGAGCTTCTCTGACAAAATAATCTGGCTTTCTGGGTGGTATTTGTGAGGGCCAAGAACCAGAGAAGGAAGATGGGAGCGTGGGGAATTGCTCTGGGGCCTGTCTGCCTCAGCCCCTTTTGGGCGACGTGAGATATCTGCCTCGGATCCAAATCAGGAGAAAATAAATCCCCTTGCCTCCCCTCTCCTGATGAAACCGTCTATACGTGACTCTCGGTTGAGATAAATCTGCTTTGTGTTTTAATAAGACCAAAGGTTGAGGGACGGGCAATAGGTAAGAAGTTGTTGGAGATTATATTGATAATTCATCCTGTCTAGACTGAAAAAGGAAAATGATGAAAGAAGGCCAAACAACCCTAAAAACCCCGACCCTACTAGGGCAAGTGGGGGAGTGGAACGCACTGAGAAGTTAAAATGAAGAGAGAATATACGTGAATATAAGCTTTTCTTTTCTTTTACCAGTTGTAAACAATGTGGTACGAGGGAAGATGGGAAGAGATATAAAAATAACCAGCATTAAGCTAAAAGGGATAATTAGAGGAGCCAAAATAAGGGACGGCTGTTGCAAAGCATCCAGCTAACTTTAGGGACTAGCGTTTCCTTCCAGGAGGCTGGGGGCCTTAAATCTTTCAGGATTTAACAAGATCCTAAATGTATATGTCTTAAATACACACAAACACACACATTCTTTGCTTTTTCCTCGGAAGGAGGGAGACACTGGAAGATGTGTTCTTGGCTGTCATTTAGAGAATAGCTTCTAGTACATTTTATTTTCTGTTTAAAGGTCCGGAGAACAGTTGCCGAGTAGAAATTGGTCCACAGAAATAACATGGCTTCCTGGAACTCAGGGGGAAGGAAATGGGCGGTTTCTTTAATTACTATGGTATTTGTGTTTGTGTGTTATAAATAAAGATAGCCTTCAGGCTAATGTCCTCAGGAGGGAAGGTGAACCTGGAAATGAATGAATTTGGAATGTATACGGTTGTGTTGAATTTGCTAGGTTAAGTAAGAAAATAATGCTCTCTGTTTTCAATATCCTGGCTACATCAGAGAGTGGTTAGAAATTGTTCTCTGATATTTAATCTGTTTAAATTCAAGGGCATTCTTATTTACATATGCAGAGCTAATGACTTTAACGTAGGCAAGAAAGCTCATTTACAACAAAGATGTGATTGGGGTGGCAAGAGGAGTGTCAATAGGGCCTTAATTAATTGATTTGCTAATTATTCTTTTCTGCTGGGTGTTACGGTGCTTGTACTAACGAGGGGCAGGAACGAGAATGTGCAAGCTATTTTAACTCAGCAGTAGTAGCCACAGCTTCTGGCCATTTTAAGATATTTTGGGATCCTTCCCCCCTTCTTTTATGCTGAAGTTGTGGACTTCATAAAATTGGAGAACTAAATACAGTGTGTACACTTATTTATCAGCTATGAGATCTAGCCCAAGTCTGGGCTTAAGAGGTGTTTAGTGAAGTTGGAAATAGATGAAAGATTTGAATTTAAATAAAAATTAAAACTGTGTTCCATAGCTGTGTCATGTATTTATTTCTTCAGGCTTCTTAAAGACTCTGGTAATAGATACTTCCATGCTCGTTGCTGTAGGAAGTTCAGCTTCTCTGTAGGCCTACATTTTTTGCATTTCTTTGAAAGTCGTGATGCTGAAGAAATTCAAAAATCCCCAGGAGATTCTGTGCAAACGCAACCTCGTTTTTACGTCCATGTGTTCACTTCTCCTGTCTCCTTGACCTGAACCCTTCACTCCATCCCGTTTGTGAGTCCTGTATAGTTTCTTCCTTGGGCACGCTCATTCCCAGCACCCAGCTTTTGCTTAGGCTGTGCCTCTCGCCTAGAATGCTCTCCGCCCTTGGCACATCCTCTCTCCATCTCACTTTTGTCCTGTCTCCCCGGTGATTAGGAGGAGATGGGGATTTGTGGGACCGGCTGACATCTCTTAAGCATAAATCATGCTTTAGGTGCTGTACTGACAATTTGCATACATTGATTAGTAATCCCTTCACCTTACAGATGGGGACCAGGCTTGGAGGCTGCCAGTGGGCTCACAAGTTATAAGTAGCATAAAGCCAGAACATGAATCTGGGTCTTTTTCTGGTCATTTCGGGACTTAATCTCAGAGTGCCTTGAACTGCTAAGGCTTTATTTCCCTAACCAGATAGTCAGCTGCCAGAAGGCAAGGACTTTATTTTTACTCTCCATGAGAGCAGGCCCTCAATAGTTACAGTTTTCTGCTGAAATAAAAAATAAAATGTAAAATGTTACAAAATTGCATAAATAGGTTAAACATTGGAAGAAAGAAACAAATCCTAGGAGATTCGTTTCTCAAAATCACGACATGGACTCCACAAGCCACCGTGGTTCCTGGGAGCCTGTGGCGCCCGCACAGGCCTCTGAAAATGCATGGTGCTTTTCTTAGGTCGTCAAGATACTGGAGACATTCTTGCTCTTAGTGGGTGGTAGACAAGGACCTCAAGTGTCCTGAAGAACGTGGGACAGTCCCTCCAAACTGCCAGGCCCTAAGTACCAACAGCACCCCTGCCGAAAAGCAGCAGCTGGCTCAGCAGCCTAGTGACAGAAAACGTTACCCAGAAGCTGGATTAAGTGCCGACCTAGCTCCGTTTTTTTCTAGCTGTGTGGCTCCCATGATGTCAATAAGTGCCCTCTGCTCCTGGCACATGGTTGGTGCCCAGTGATGTCAGCTCTTACCCCCGGCCTCTGGAAAGTGTCCTCGATGGCAAGATATGATCTTTGGGGAGAGAAAGAACTTCCTAGACTCATAGTAACAGTGTAAGAATCAAAGTGTCTTCTAAACCAGAGCTTCTCTGACCTTGATGTGCTTCCAGATCTCCTGGAAATGTTCTTAAGACGCAGATTGTGATTCAGGACAGTCTGTATTTCTGACAAGCTCTTGACACTGCGGCCGTTGTCTGTGGACTCAGGTTGAGCGGTCAGAGCTCACTTAATAAATCAAACAATCAAGCGCTTACTGCATGTATATTGACACCTTAAATTATAGAGATGGAGGTAACGGAGGCTGGATCGAACGAGTAGAGAATTTGGTTTCCTCACAGAAGGAACTTCCATCTGCTTTGTCACTTTTATCCGAGAGAAGGAGAGAGAGAGAACATTTTCTGTGCATCACTGTATTTCTCTGGCGGAAAAGTCACAGAAATATTTCCTACGTGTATTTCCCCACTAAGAAAAAAAAAAAGGGCCATTTTTTGAGTTTCCAAATAATTTTAGAGGAGATATTGTAACTAAATAAAGGAAAAACTTGGCCGCTGTTCTTGGAGACAGGGTGCAAGCCTCGCACATCTCAGAAGTAGTGTCAGCTGTGTGTGTGTTTTTGTGTGTGTGCTGTTGCGGATGTGGATGCGTGAGCTGGGAAGCATGTCAAGTCTTTGCTGGGCAATTGCTTTCTTCAATATCACTGGAGAAGGGAGATCTAATATTCTACCATGTGTCCCCCGGAAGATTAAAGCTCTGAGTGAAGGGGCAGGCCTCCACTGGGAACTTTGCATATTGTAGTGGAAGTTATTTGAATATAGTCATTGAGAGAAGAGACTAGTCATTACCCACTTAGAATCCTTCCGGGCTGCAGCCTGGCGTTGTACGGAAGCCAAAGCAATTGGCTCTGCATTTGGCCAGCTGATTTAGCAAGAAATCTTGCAAATTATGCAGTCCTTACAGATGGTGCTGTTGGGTTTGCTAGAATGTTTTAAAACACTGACACACTTGACCATGAACTGAATTTCCAGCCTCTTAGAGCTACTTCCAGCCAATCTTAGACTGTCTCCACAGGCAGCTGGCGATCGGGAGCAGACCTTTCCCGCAACCTTATGATAAACGATTTCCTTTAGAAACCACTTGTATAATAAAATAACTTGGTGGTGGACTTGGCCAAGGGGAACTCCTGGCACTCTCTGGTATCTTTGCTTATCTCTGAGTCACATTTTAAAAAGCTTCCCAGTTGACCTTCTGGTTCTCTGCCTGGAGGTCGAGGAGGAGCCAGGACCTCTGGGAGCTCTGGTGTGCAGCGTAAATCCCTGAGGAGCCCCAGGGTCTAAGCCTGAATGTGTAGGGAGAACCGTGGGAGGGCGTGGCTTTCTCCAGGCAGAGGTTCCTAACTTGCCTCTTAGAAGCTATCAGAAAGTTCCAGGTACCATGTCGTATTCATAGGCCCTAGTCTTGCTCAGATCATTGCAGCAGCGACTGTCCTGATCTTTGCTAGTGACTACTTGCTGGCATCTGGGATTCTATCTGAATAGTCCCCTTTCATCCACCTCCCCCAGTGCCCTTTGGTGGTGCTTATTTTGGTTTTACGTAAGCAGCATCTCTGGACGCATGAATGAGGCAGATAAATCCCCCAGGGTCACTGAACTGCCCTTCGTCTATTTTTAGCGTGCCATGAATCTACCAGAGCCCACAGCATAACTCACTCACTCTCACAGTGAGCAAGCCTGAGTTTTTTAGCCTTTCCCTGAGGCATTTGGTGGAGGCTAAGCTTAAAGGCACCTGATTCAATCATAGATTATTCAAGATATGTCATACTTAGGCTTCTGTAATCATCACATTGCCACTGTCAACCACACGTTCAGCTCTGGCTCCCAATTTTGTGTTGGAAGCTGCACAAAGTCTCCTGTGTCCTGTGTGTGTGTGGCTCCCGCAATGGAGAAACAGCCACAAGAAAGTATCTAGTACACTCTAAGGGACTGATGATGGGCAATTTGCTCTCTCAGTCAAGGAGTCTTTCTTAAGAGAACCCTTGGCTTGTAGCCTGAGCTGTTGACCTTTGTCTACCTTCCATCCGTTCCATCCCTAGGGACCCTCCATAAGATGAGGACAGTGTGTCTTATTTACCACCATAGTTTCACAAGCGGCCTTAAGCTTTTCCTAATAGATGAGTCAGAGGGAGGCATTCATTCATTTGTTGATTGACTGATTGATTCATTCAACAAACATTAATTGATGAACACCTATATTCTAGCTTGGAACCCTGGCATGGGGTTTCCTCAGCTTTTGATAGGAATATGTGCCTATCACCCACCATTTTGGCACAAGAGCTCCCCCATACCTCCTCTGCTTCTTGGGAGCGTCCTCCTCTAAGGTGTCTCGCTCTGTGCTCCTTGCCAGATTTGCTCATTTGCCTCTGCCGGGTCAACACTACTTCTGCCCGCAAAGTGGCTCCTCCAACTTCTGAATATCACTAGTTTCTATTAGTAATTGTTTTCATTCAGGGTCGAACTGGAGGTGAAGGAGATAGTTGTCCTATGACGTAACCTGTGATGGCTTTGTGACATATCCGCTTGGCCAGGCTGAACTACAGCCCAGAGGACTTCCTTTCTACCATGTTTCTGGCCACGTGGGCTATGAGTGAGATGCTCTTGCAAAAACTGGAGGATGGAAGGAAGCAGCAGCTGTTTTGTAGCATATACACACCTTCTCCAAGTTGTTCAACCAGCCACCAATCCAGGTGCCGCTGTGAAGGGATTTTGCAGATGTAGTTAAAAGTCCTAATCAGTCGACTTGAATCAAAAGGGAGACTATTCCAAGTGACTTAGTCAGTGGAAAGCTGGAGGGAGCTTTTAAAAAGAGGGTATAGACCCTGTCTGAGGTCAGAGAGTACAAGTCACCAGCAGAGCAGAAGGAGTTTAGAACCCCTTTCTACACCTGGGACAACGCTCTGTTGCTCCTGCTGCTCTGCTGCCCTGCCTCGTGGGTAAGAAGCAGCAGCAGACCTGTAACTGCTTTCCTTCGCAGCTGTATCTTCCTTCGTTTCACTGACTCTTGGGCTAAGTGTGTGCATTCAGCTCCAGGACCAAGCCCTGGCTTCTGCAGACTACGTGCATCCACCAGCTCGTCCTTGTGGCCTCCCAGCCTGCTGGTCCTCTCCCCTTCGTGACTGCCTGCCCTGTGGAGGTCAGGTCTGCGTAGCCAGCTCCTGCAACCGTGTAGGACAATCCCGGGGAATAAATAAGTGGAGAGAGAGAAAAACCCTCCTACTGGTTTCTGCTTCTCTGGTTGAACCCTGACTGATACACACACTAAAGAGCAACTGTTTGCCCTTCAGGTCATGAAGTTGGGCATCAGCATTCATTCATTTGTCCACAACGGTGCCAGAGTTGGCAACACAGCAGCAAATGAGGCAGACGGGGACCCTGGCCTTGGAGAGCCCAACTTCTAGCAGGAAAGCAGATGTTAAACAGTATTTACAAGGATAACAAGGTTAGCACAGAGCGGTTGGAGGTGTCACTGGGAGACCCTCGCTGGTCCGAGGTCAGAGAAGGGAAGTGAGGGCCTGAGAGACCGAGAACGAGAGCAGTTTGAGCACTTCTTCAGAGAGTTGTTGGTTTTCACGGGGCAGAGGGATGAGGCTGGAGAGGTGGCCCACGGAGGGCCCTGCACTCCAACAGGACGGCGTCTGACTTCACCCCGAGGAGCAAACACTTTTATCTAAAAATCTCCCCGCTTTGGAGTGCTATGTTTCTTCTTTATTTTATGAGATCCCAATGGGTTCCTTTCGAGCCTGTAGGGATCCCGGGGTGTCGCCGTGTGTGCCCCCGCTCTGCTCTAGCTCTCTTCAGCGTTTTCCACAGTCCCCTTGTATAACCCAAGCTGCTCTTCTTACTGTGCTATTGTCACACTGGCTGCTGTTCTTCTGTTTTTAACCCCTTCTCCTGCCTTATGCTTTGAATTCTCACTGCACACCTGTTGAGGGAAAAAGGAAGGAAACAAAACCTGAACTCTTCACACGAGTTTTCCTGACAATCCCCTTGTCTCATGTTGATTTTCTCTTCTATTAAGGCCATGGCAAAGGCTTCTGGAGGGCGGGCAGTTCACCTGGCCTCAGGATTCCCGCCTTTCTGTCACCACCCGGGTCGCGGGAGCTCAGCCCTTTCCAAGGGCTGTTGACCCTCCACACCTCCTGAGCACCCTGACATTCTAAGGATTTTCTTAAGTAATTGAGCCACATGCCATCCTTCAAAAGTGGGGCAGTAAATACCATCAATCTCACGGCCTAGAGAGATGAGAAAGTGGAGAAGCCAGACGGCATGTGACAATACCAGTCACAATCCGAGTGAGGCTGAGCAGAGGGAGCATCCATTCGCTTCTTGTCTTCCTTGCTTTTGCTCATTCTTCAGCATCCTCTGTTCAGGTCTATCCTGCAGCTGTCTGGGAAAACAGCTAGGTGTCGAGGGGCGAGCCAAATTTTAAAGAGACTGATTTGAGTTGAAAGTCTGGGCCCACCACAACCTGTTGCTTTATCTGTAAAATGGGGAGAATATTACCTGTCAAATGACTCTTGCAAACCAACTAGTTCAGTGCCAGGAACGTAGATAGGGCTCAGTGAATTTTGGGTATTAAGCATTACGATCTTGAACAAAGTGGCTTTTCTAGAGGCACAGGGAGAGGATTTCACTCCACAGCAGTTTACTCAACAGTTGTCTTACCCTCTGTACCCATTTTTATACAAGGAGTAAGAAGCATCATTTGCTCTAAGAGCAGTACCTGATCTCTCAAGGTCCAAGTCAGGGGTGGTGACAGACGGTCAGGTTCATGGCTGTGAGGACACTGGCAGAACTCACCCAGACGCTGTGCAGTATAGACATACATCCAATCATCATGTTGTGCACCTTGCATACAACGTCATATGTCAATTCGAGCTCAATACAACTAGAAAAAAGAAGCTATCCTCGCTCTAAAATAATAGTGAATCGGAGTGAAAAGGTTTTGGAAGGACAGAGTGGTGATGGCTGCCCAACATCCTGAATGTAATTAATGCCACTGAATTGTACACTTAAAAATGGTTAAAATGGTAAATTTTCTGTGTATTTTACCACAATAAAAAAACCCTGCAAAAACGTGAACTGGAGAGAGGCCTACTGGCTGTCTGACTCACTCCTCCCCTGCCAAATGTAGGCTAGCTCAGCAACAACGTGACCCACTTACGACCCGAGCCGTTCAGGGACTCTCGTTGCTAAATGACTCCAGAATGTGAGTCAGGAGGGTCCATATCTAAACTCCTCCTCTTACAGATGGGGGGTGGAGACCCTGGGAGTGTGACAGAGCACCCAGCCCCTGAGAACCAGGCCACTGCTCTGTGCTAGCCGTGCTGACTCTCGGGGCCTCTAGAGCAAGCCAGGCCTCTGGTGCACAGGCGAGGCCTCTGTCTTCCATCCTTTCTCCAGATGTCTGGTCCTTGTCTCTAAGGATCCAGGTGCTCAGAGTTCTCCAGTTGTACAAGCCAGGACGAGGGCCCTGGGCTTCAGTCCTGGACGGTCCTCTCACAGCTGAGCGAGTATGGGCAGTGAGTGATGTCTATGACCTATAGCTTCTTCCTGCTGTCTGAACTTCCTCACCAACCCGCACACAGGCCACGCTCTTTCTCTTGTTAGGGCCTTTGCACGTGCCGTTCACTCTGCTGTGAACACCATTCTCCACTTTAATTCCTGTGCATCCTCAGGTTTCAGGGCAAACACCACTTTATCCAGAAAACTTTCCTGTCCTCCAGTCTGTGTCACCTCAGCCTGTTGTGTGATTTCTTAGTGACCTACACTTCTTTCTGACACTCATCACACTTGTAATGACTTGTATTATGGCTGAGTTCCATGCAGGGGGAAGGGTCTCGGTCTGTCCGTTGTTTCTCAAGAGCTTAGCACAGGGTGTGGCACATTTGTGCACATTATAGACAAAAACATTAGAAATAAGAACATCAACCCTGTCTTCTCACGAGGGGAGAATGAAGGTGGTGCTCCACCTTGCATGTATTAAAGGCAGGAGTTGTACAGGAAGTGGGGCAGACATTGCCCCCCGTCCACAGAGACAGGCCCAGGCACCAGTTGATATCGGAAGGAAACGTAAGAGGTGCGGGCAGGGGAGCTGAGCTGACCGCCCACCCCTGCATTGCCCCGCGAGAGTAAACAGCAAACCAGCAGCACCGGGGCGCACGTTAGACACAGGGAACGCTTTCTGGGACGATATTAAGGATGTTAAAAATGGGTCGGATTATAGAGGAAGTCTTCCCTAAAGGCTTCCGGAACCAGGCCAGAGTCCCATTTCAGCTGGTTATTTTAGGCCTACCACAGGCAGCAGCCTAGACGAGACATCCTCTCAGGGTCCAATGGTTCCGTTCCTCTGACCCGTAATGAAGCTGTAGACACTGCTGTTGCCAACACACGTGCAAGCCCACGCAAACAGGAGAGGCTTCTCGCCAGTCCCATGGCTGTAAATGCTGCTAGTTCCTTCTCTGCTGAACATTCTGAATTCACCTTTTGTTTGGGAAATGACCTCAGTCTGTAGGCACGGCAAAGCTCTTTCTGTAAAGAACTGGTTCCGTGTTTCAAAGTGAGGACTTCACTGCAAACCAGCTTAACTCTTATATTGCCACTCACCTGGAACAGGTGGGAATATGAACCAGGCCAGGGGATTAAAAGATAACCTGCTGCTGACTAATTTCCAGGACACAAAGAAAGCAATCTGGACATGGCTGTGTGTCTTATCCAGGGACAGGGGACACATCTTGGTCTCAAAGTGAGGGAAGGGAATGGTCTTGAATATGCAAATGAATCTAATTTAATTAACTTTTATGACCACATCTCCTTTGAGATAACCATGGGAGCCAATTAGATTCCATTAAAATTCAATCATTTCCCTAAGCTTCAATGAGACACCCTTGTCTTCTCTAAGAAAAAACAAAAAGTGTGAAAAGATCTAATCAGAAACAACAAAGAAGAGTAAGTTGTCTGCTGTGGCTGCTGTGGTCTCAGCAGAAGCTGCTTACACTGTCATCTGCTCTAGTTTCTCATCCAGAGCCTGGCGCTGCAAGCTGCATTGTGAGGTCGTTCTAGGTCAGTTGTGGCATTGCTGCCCAGAGCTGATCGTAAATGAGCTCTGAGAGGTAAAGGCGATATTTCATACTTTAGGGGCAAGAACTCGAGCCTCATGAGGGTGAGGGCAGAATGCCTGGACCTCAGGCCCGAGATGAAGAGATGCAGAGGAACTTGTGCCCCTGAGCCTTGGCTGCCCAGTTTTATATTTTGTCCTTTTTCTTCCCCCTGAGTACAAACGTAACACATATTTATTGTGAAAAATGGAAGAACACAGAACAGCTAAAAGATGCTGTCCATATCTAGAAAGAGCTTGAGGGGCTCTCTCCTGCGGTTCTGTTGCCCTCTTTCCCCTGCGCTAAGCGAACTGTGGAGGACTTCATGTGTCTGGGGAAGGATAGGAGGGGGTGGTGGGGGGGCATAATGAGTGGTTGGAGTGAGGGTGTCATATTCCAGATCCTCCCTTCCTTTTCAATCTGTGTCCCATGCCACTCCCCTCTCTTGTCTCTAACACTGTGCAATTACATAGCTGACACTGGTTTTTGAATCCTGGCCCCTAAACCTTCTCCATGGTTAGAAAAATGTGTGGTGGGTCCACCAATTGTTTGATCCACCCTGAAAGAGCCTTGATACGGGTTCAGCAAAGTGTGCGATTGGGTTTCTGGGAGCTGTGTTGCCTGCCAGTTCTGGAAACATTTAATGTCATGTAATGACAATATCACAATTAATTTTAGCATGAACTTGGGAGATATTTCTACTTCTTCACATAGGCAAGCTATGTCTAAAACACATAGAAGCTCAGAGTAAGTCACAGTGCCCAGCATTACACGATTATACAATTGTGCAGCCTATTACTCGAGAGGTAGAGTCAGAGTTGCTGTAGCAGGTTTATTAATTGAGCAGATTTGGGAACTCAGATTTTGTATTTCTCTTAGTTAGACTTTTAAAATAATAAAGTACTTACATTCCAACCAAATACACAATTATAAAATAATTAGAAAGAAAAACGATGATAATGTGGAAAACAGACACTTCTGTGGTTATAAGAGAAAGAAGAAATAAAGGTAATAAAAAACAATTAAAACTAACTCTTTTGTTTTTTCACCAATAGTTTCATCTGTCTTTGTTCTCATCTGTCTTTGTTTTCAAGACCTTTAGCTTAACTGGGTCTCACAATTCTTTCCTCTGCGACCTTCTAGTGCAGGTTGAATCGTTTTGTGCCTGGGCTGCTATGATTTCAACAGCTAACGTCTACTGAACACCGCCACATGCCAGGCACTGCATGCTGAAGCACGTTCCAGCTTATTTTAACCCTTACATCAATATTCTGAAGTTGATTGTACCTAATATGCATTCTTTTCTCTTCTTGTTTGCTAACAGAACCCACTTTTGCTTGGAGTGTCAATGTATCCAGCTAACAACTTTCCCCGCCTCCATCACTGCTAAGGTGGCTCTGTGATCCAGTTCTAGCCAATGAGATGTAAGCAGAAGTCTGCTGGGTGATTCTGGGAAGATTTCTTCTTTTTGATAAATTGGGACACACATAGCTAGAGAAAAGCTCTCAGCCTGCCCCCACTTCTTTCTGCCTTAGATATAAATGTGTCTGGAGCTGCCTTCAGTATAAATGTGATGAAACTGCAGCAGCCATGTTGGAAACACAAGGCAATGATCCAACAAGCTACGGAAGGCAGAGTGAATGGTAGAAAGAACCTGGGATGCTGAAGGCATCACTGAATAGCTAAACCATTCCCAGCAACTGCCTAACGCTGTACTTCCAGTGATGTGAGAAAAAGAAACAATTTTTAAGCTATTGCTAGGTGGACATTCAGTTATTTGCAGCTGAACACTTTCCTAATCCCATTTTTCAGATAAGGAAAACTGAAAGGCTAAGTAACTTGCCAAGCTTATAGAATCTCTCAGAGGTGGTATAGGGATTTTAATTCACATATTCTGACTCGAGAACCTAGAGCTTACCCTCTTAGACATGATTCTATACCACATCCCCATTGTGCTAGGTTGCAAGGTCTACTCATGGACTTTTCAGGAAACTAGAGCTTCATCTTGAGCCTCCCTCTGACTTCTCTTCCCAGAGATGCTAGGGTGATATATCTAAAACCAGATCTAACCATCTCACTTTCATGCTTGAAATCCTCAACAGTGTTTCTTCCCCTACAGCAGGGTTGTAACCTCAACTGTCTTTAGAGTCATATAGGTAACATAATTGGCGGAGGCAAGTCGATTATAAGAAAATCAATTGTGTTGGTGTTATCTACTGCTGTGTAGGAAACTGTGCCCAAACTTAGCAGCTGAAAACAACAAACTCTATTTCTTACACAATTTCTGGGGGTCATGAATCTGGGAACAGCTTGGCTGAGTGCTTCTGGCTCAGGTCTTTCATAAGTTGCAGTCAAGATGTTGATGGGGACTTCAGTCATCTGAATACTTGACTGGAGCTGGAGAACCCACTTGAAGAAGCCTGACTCACATGGCTGGCGGCTGAAAGCATCACATCCTTACCATATGTGCCTCTCCTCACAACATGCTAGCAGATTTCCTCCAGAGCAAGTGGTCCAAAAGAGGCAGAGTCACAGTGTCTTATGACCCAGGCTTTTATGACCCAGACATATCATCACTTCTGTCCTATTCTTTTGGTCCCACATATCAAATCTGATACAGTGTGGGAGGGGACTACACAAGGGTGTGGACACCAGGAAGCAAGGATCACTGGGGCTCATCTTGGAGGCTGATGACCCTCAGGTAGCTATGGGACAAAAAAGTGATTTTTACTTTGTAGTGTCAGCCAATCGTTGCTGTGGTGGGACACGGGTCCTGTGTTGCTGGATGTTTCCATTTCCCAAATAGAGCCAGAAATATGGATTTCTAAGTTAAATCTCAAGATAGTAAATTTTGGCTCAGAATTTTAAAAAATCCTGTGTGGGCCAAACAAAATACAAATGCAATCCAGATATATGCTGTGAGCTGCCAGTTTGCAACCTCTTTGGCCCACAGCACGGAAGGCAGATGTAGGTCTAAATCCAGTCCACGTGGCTGCCTAGGGTGACGCTTCCAGGAGGATTCTGAAGACAAGTCCAGGCTTCACCAGGGATGTGTGCCATGATAATTCAGTTGTGTCTGCTATGGATGAAGGTGGGGAGAGTGATGACATGTGTGTCTCAGATTGACACACATGGCCATATAATTTATTGCTCAAACTAAGATACTTTTGAGAGTAAAAGAGGGTGCTGTAATAATTACACTAACGTGGTGACCATACACTGGGACTGGCTCAGGCAAACCAAGATGTACGGTCACCCCTCTCATAGCCCTTCATGACGTCTCTCCAGTGTTCTCTCTCATTCTCCATCTCTATTCAGTGGGGCCACCCCAGAGGCTCCCTGTTCTCAGAGCACATGCGCATTTCTGACCCTGCTGCCTGCACTCCTGCTGGCCCCTGATTGTCCTGTTTTCTCCTGATCCCTACTCCCCTGTTTCCTCTTGGACTTCAACTTCTTCAAGTCCTAGCAAAACTGTTGTTACCAAACCCATGTTTGTTTCTGCCCACTGCCCGGAGAGCTAAACACTGAGACAACGGGATGGCAGCAGAAAGAGAGTTTAATCACAAGGCAGCCATGCGAGGAAGCAAGAGCATGAGTCTCAAATCCTCTTCCCTGAAAATAGAGACTCAGGGATATTTATGGGATGGAGGGCAAGGTGGTCTGAAACGTGGAGATAGGTGATTGGAGGTGAGGAGAGGTGAAATAATTGATGATCTGTGCAAGCGTAGTCAGACTCCATGCCTCTTCATAGGACCCATATTCACAAAATGGTGGCATGAGCATGATCTGAGGGTGGGGTTTTTAGACTCTTGATGTCAAAAGGTCACTTATTGGACATCTGCATGGGGCCAGTTGATGAGTTGGTGGTCTCAACTGGTCTGAAGTGGACAAGGAGTTCTAATTCCTGAAAAACAGTGCAAACACTCCTTACCATGGTGACCCAGTTTCCAAGGAGATGTTATCTATAGGAGCCTAGTGGGAGTCAGATAGCATATTGCTTAAGCAGCATGGTTAACAATGGGTGGGGGAACAACTCATAACTATAATCAGTAATTGCAAAAAGGAAAAAAAACTTTAGTTCCTAGCTACTTCATCATCAATGGCTAACTGTTTGCCAGTTTCAGCCCCTCTATTGTTTGGTCATTCCTCATTCTTGAGGGATTTGGGGTGACAACTGACCTAGCTACTTCCTGCTGAATCGGGATGTAGATCTGGGTTAGAGGAATGAAACTATTTAGCACTCATTTGGAAATATTCTCTTGTTCCTGGCTCCAGGTTGACATTTTTGTATTATTAAAATTTCATACCTTACTCAACAGTTTTGGAACAACATCTAAAGGCACGTTTTATAATTAAGTATCCAACCAGAAGGATAAGAAGTATAGACATCCCAAAATTTAACAATCCCTGAGAATAGATCTAATCCCAGTGGGGCCTCCATCTCATCTCCAGGTGAGGCAGACATCTGGTCTTAGTTCCTGATAGTCTTCTGTTCCACTGGCTGTGCATCAGAGACCAGAGCAATGCCCTACACCCTGATCTTTCAGTTGTCATTGATGATGTCTATCAGCATAGACTCTCTTTCTGGGGGTCATCACATTCCTAAGGAACTCAAAAGAACAAAGTTATCAACTTATAGCAGCTGGGAGGGGCCATAAAATCTACAGAGCATGTCTGGGTTAGTTAATCAGAGGTCATTCAAAGTTACAATATGGTTTCTTTTCTACAATATGTCTTCCCTTATGTCAACATTTTATTGAGCCAGTATCACTGTCTTGTTTTTTTATTCTGTTGCTTTCACTTCCTCCCCTCCATTCCAGGTTAATCGCTCCTTCAACAGGGTTTTGTAGCACTTTATACATATCTTTAATGCAGTATTTTTCACAGCAACCCACACAAGGGGTCATCTATTCCTCATTTAGGCCTCTCATGCCCATCTTAGTGTCTGGTACAAAGTAGGTGGTTAATAATCATTTATTGAAATTTTATGTTGAATCTCACTTCTGCTCTTTTTCTTTAACACCCTCTGCAGGAGATGATAATGAAAGGTACAAATGCCAAGTAGGCAACAAGAGGGAGTAGTATAGGAACAGAGAAAATCCACCAAAGGGATAACTGCTTCCTGAATTACTGACCATTAACCTAAATAGTGTTCACAGTAATTTCAAATTCTTCTCTTCCTTTTCACTTCCCAGGGAACACAAGCTGTTTTCATCAAGAAAGAGCTTCTATGTTCACTGTAAGAATAAGTCCTGTGGTCATTACTGCAGAGACCACGAGTCCTTGGGTACGTATGTGCTTTATAAAAGCTGTCTCTCACAAGATCATGACTAAGCAGAGAAAATAAGTCCCAGGCACACACCGGACACGTAGGAGGATTTATCCTCTTGTGTACACATCTAACAGCCACTAATACTCATGTGCATTGTCTATAAACTTTGGGGGAAAAATAGAAGCTGATGGAGAGCAATGCTCTCTATAAATTCTCATGAATGAGATCAAACGACAGGGTGCTAAAGGAGTAGTCCTGTGGGACTGAGATGTGTTTTCACTGGAGAGGGGTAGAGTTAATGGTAGAACACGATCAAATCTAATAAATTGTTATTAATTTTAATCCTAAAGTCTGAGATGGGGACAGCCAAGGATAATCACGTGGTACCTTTTCTTTGGTGGGCTTTCATCTGGTCTCCTTCTAAGTTAGAAGACCTAGAAATGGGGACCCTGTGCTGGCTCTGTCCTTGGCAGTGTGATTTGCGGTCCTAACTTCTCTCTGAACTGTCTTCCTGTGTTAGATGGGGCCACTCCTAACACTTATTTCACAAGGTCAAATGGAACAGGCATGTGAAAGGACTTTGTAGACTGGAGTGAAGTCTACGAAAGGTAGTTGGGACTATTATTCAGCTAATTGGCAGGAGTGGTGATGAAAACCATACCTAAGCCGCCCCTAGGCCTCCTGGGGCTGAAACCTTGGTTTATCCCTTGAAGCAAGGATACTAATACTACCCAAAAAAGCATGAATGCTTAAATTAGTCTGGGACAGGTTGGGTTTGCCGGAGAGGGTTGTTCCCAACCTCACAGGCTTTAAGCCTGAGGATGGCAGTCGGTTTGTTCTTCTTTTATCGCCCACCTTGGAAAGGGCAAGTCTAAATGGGAATGCTCCTTCCTGTGTTTAAGCCATTTCTGCCGAGTCCCATAGCACTGATTACAGTTCTCACACTCCGCACCTGGCTGTTTCATTCTTGGCTCACCTCTAGACTCTAATATCCTGCAGAAAACACTGAGGCTTTCACAGTTGCCCATCTCTTAACCTTGTGCCTTGCTGCGCCCCGTGTAAAAGCCAGGACTCAGGGTCTTTCCCGCCTCATTGTCCTGAACCTCTCTGGGAGCAAACACCTTGGCTCCCTTCAGATCTTCCAAAGAGAGGTTGACGGAGCTCCTCCGCAGTCCTGCGACCTTGGGTGGCTCCTTCAACTCCGCAAAGAGGGACAGTAAGAGCCAACGTGGGGGACGTGTGAGCATGAGCCGTGATGGAAGGATGAGCACCTGGGACACACAACTGTCCAGGAAACAGAAGTGCTGTCGTCGGTTTTGATAAAATAACAGTAAAGGCCTTCAGAACAAGACGACCTTTGAAATGAGTCCGGAAAGATTAATTTGTACTTCAAGGTCAAGAGGCTGTCTGTCAACATTTGCCACGTGCTGAGTTAGAAGAAAAGCCTGTCCTAGAGGGAGGGACAAATGCCCGCACACAAAACCCTAAATAAGACCGTAGTAGGTGGCGCCGCGTCAGTACAACGGAGCCCTAAAACAAGCTGGTCCTCCATGGACTGAGCCCTCCCATGGGGACTTTTGTTTTAGTTGAGTAGCTATCTGAGCATCACTCTTTAGTATACCGAAAACAGCAGTACTTGACATCGTATCAAGACCATGAGTGTGACGAGATTGCCTCAGAATAACCAGCATCCTGTGAGCCAGCTGGTCTTAGACCAGGAGACTGCAAACAAAGTCAGGGTCTCTTTAGGGCGGGCCAGTACATACTGCCCTGTCACTCACTGGGGCTAGACTCTATTCTTGGAGTTTCATTTCTTAGTTAAAGACCTTGATATCTATTAAAATGGTGATATCCTTGCTGTCATCAATCACTGACACATTTGTATGCGTGAGTCTGGGTCCTGTTTGAAGATAAAGGCTTCCTGGGGGAGAAGGCTCAGAGAGGAGCTGCTGGAGGACAGGTGCCCCGCAGGGAAGAAGAGAGCGATGTCTGGAGGCTGGGAGATGGACGGGCAGCCTGCTAAGACTCTCCCGTCCAGAGAAGCGATGGGGCCGTCTTTGTCCTCAGTGCGGCTTTATCTTCTGAGTCCCTCCTCCTGCGTGCTGGCACTGGTGACATTGGGAGAGATGGAGCACAGATTTTTCCCTTGTTCTTCTATTTGTTCTTGGAGCCAGGAGAACAAGGAGGGAGGCCTGTCTTTGTTAGGAAAGTGGGGAGAACCTATACTTCTGGCTCATTTGTAATCCTTGCATTTTGATGTTGTAAACTGTCTCCAGGGCTTTTAAAATACTGAAAAAAAAACAATGAAAAAGTAAGAAAGAACTTTTGGGGCCAGCCCTGTGGCATAGTGGTTAAGCTCATTGTGCTCTGCTTCTGTGGCCCGGCTTCACAGGTTTAGCTCCTGGGCGCAGACCTCCACCACTCATCAGCCATGCTGTGGCAGTGACACACATACAAAGTGGAGGAAGACTGACACAGATGTTAGCTCAGGGCTAATCTTCCTCAGCAAAAAAAGAAAAAAAAGTAATAAAGAACTTTTAATAGCCTAAGGTGGATATTATAGTTCTTCTAGTGGGAAAATTATGATGTAATGTTCAATCATTCTTCTTCATGAAGACTTTTTTTTGATGAAGCAGGAACTAACAAAGACTGAGTCAAGAAAAAAAGCCATTGTTGAATAATATATGATATTGAGGTTTCATGGGCTGTTGTGAATGGTTCAAAGAGCTACAGATAAACTGATATGAAAACTGAAAGTAGATTTACTATGAAGTTTTATTAATGACAGTCTGAGATTACCTTTTGGATTTGCTCACTGGTGTATTGTTGGTCTTCCCACTACAATGGAAACCCCACACGTGGGGGAGCACGGGCCATTTCTCTGTTTCCACCGTGTCTCCTGCTACCTTACCCAGCCATTGGCATATTTGTGGAATGACAAGTTTATGACCCAGCCTCATCACTGGCTCAAAATTACTCTTTTCCTAAATTCACTTTATTATAAGCACTAAAATGAGGAATCTGAAGATGGTTTAAACAAAAGAAAAGAAAACTCAATCCTGACCTAAAATCATTTATGATAAACACAAAAATGTTCTTCAAAAGACACAAGTTAGTATGGCTCTATATTTTTAACATCTGTCATTTTAAATAAATTATTCAGCATTGTAAGATCACTTATCAACGACGTCAGTCAGGCAGTGCTGCAGGCTGAGTCTTGAAGGATATTTTTGGAGGCCAGATTGGGAAAGCTCCACCTCTCATATGGCCCAGAAAGGACTGAAGCAATCTGGGCTCTCACCAGCTCTCTCTCTTCTGCCCGGAAGTAAGATTTGGTTAATCTGCACGTTATTTGTGCTGCCCCCTCCAACACTGCTGGACATGGCAGAGGTAAGAGTTTGAACAGGAGCAGGGATGGAAGGGCCCCGCCCCCCAGCATTAGAGGAGTGAAATTAACAGCAATGAATCAAAGACCTCTGTGCCGACTGCCGAAGACTCGCCTTTATGTAGAAATCCTGGGGACCTTTACATATTGAAATGAATCATTGTCTCCTCGCCTCTGTCACTTTTACTCTTCATTTGCTTGATGTATTTCATCTGAATTTGGAGGTATTAAGGATCACTGTTTCATCTCTTGTATTTATTGTCACACATTTATACTTTGGTTTTCCTGCAAACCTATAAAAATATGCTATTTAAAGACGTTAAAGGATGAGTAGCATCGTGCATTGCCAAAGCGTTTGATTCTACAGAAGCCTCTTAAAGTTTAGTAAGACAAAAGATTTGCTTTTTAAAAATTTTTAATTTTTTGTTTTTGTTGAGGAAGATTCACCCTGAGCTAACATCCTTGCCAATCTTCCTCTATTTTGTGTGTGGGTCGCTGCCACAGCATGGCCACTGCTGAGTGGTGTAGGTCCATGCCTGGGAACTGAACCTGGACCAATGAAGCAGAGCACGCCAAACTTAACCACTAGGCCTGCATTTTTTTAATCTCTAGATTAGGGTGACCAGCTTGTTCTGGTTTTCCAAGGTCTTTCCTGGTTTTAAAACGAACGGAATGTCCTGCATCCCAAGGACTCTTTCAGTCTTGGGCAAATGGAGAAGGTTGGTCCCCCATCCCTGGCCATGTTGTTGAGTGAACCTAGTCAGGATTTCTTGAAACTGGAGCATGCAATTGATTTGGAGTCTAGCGCTGCACTTTAAAGGATAATAAATCTCCACTGTGGCAAAGAACATAAGTCACTAGGCAATAGAAGCATACATGTCTTAAGGAATTGCCTTGTGCCTAGTTCTTTGAAGTGCTACCCTTTGGAACCACTCTGGGATTTAGACATTTGTGCCTCACTCTTTCTTGGTCCCGAGAACACGGGGTCAAGTTTTTCAGAAGCATTTGAAGTTGTTTAGAGAACTGTGAAGAATTTCACCAGGCTAAACAAATTATCCACGGGGTGAAGATCAATTGCAAAGGGGCTGGTGATGGCAGTGTCCTTATCAGAGGCAGCAGGATGCCTTTGACAGAATGCATCTTTGCTACCAAACAATCTTCTATGAGAACCAGCTTTTCCCTCCATGCAAACGGGATTGATCTGTGTGTTGGAAAATGCTCCTGTCATTCCACTGCTGGGCTGGGATGTGAATGCTGAAGGAGGAAAGTGCTGGAAGCCATGATCATCAGGGATTAAGGACATTGTGTCCATGGTTTGAGCAACCCTCTCCTGTACTGTACACGTTAATTCCTTGAACTTCTGAACTTGTCAGTCTGCTTTTCCAATCCCTTTTTTATGATTGACACCTAAGTGATTCCTGGAGAGTGGAGGTAGTGTGACAGAGCAGAAGAAGCAAGCGTTTAGTGTCAGCTAGACCAGGTTTACAGCCCATCTCTGCCCAGTACTAACTATGAAATGCAGGCAAGTCTCTTGACTTCTTGGAGCCTCAGTTTATCATCTATGAAATAGGTACAATCATTCTTCTCATGATTGTCACAAGGACTAAACAGGATGACGTGTGAAAGTGCTCAGTAGATACTGAAATTGTACTAAAAAGGACAAACAACTCACATACTGTGATGATATGTCGACTATCTCTGGGCACCTACATGTCGAAGCTGGTCTTAAAAGGCTGCTGGTTTGGTAAGTGTTGGGCATGAGGTGGAGAAAGCACTTTAAACCAGGAGTCAGAGAGTATAGCATCTACCCCCGGCTCCACCCTTAACCACTCTTGGGCGTTCGTTTCCACTGAACTCAAGTGAGAAAATCGTGTGAAATGATTCCTGGAACCTATCATACTTCTAAAATTCCATGAATCGGTAAAGTCTGCAATATGTGAGTCTGAGGTGTGTCTGTATTCTACAGCAACTATAGTACCATGTATCACATTATATTCTACAGAAGACACCATCCTACATCCTTGACTTCTGCCTCAGGAAGGGTGGTTTCTTGCAGCCCTACATACCATTCAACATGAACTGTGTGACCTTTCCCCACTCTGCAGCCATAGCTGTTGGGACTAGGTGTGGAAACCCATCGCATAGTGGACCTGTTAGATTCTCCTGATGGGCATTTGGGATTAGAATATGGAAAGTCTAGTTAATAGTCGGTGATGCTGGACCTGGAAGGTCACCATGTAGGTCTTAGGAGGCTGAGGGTACCATTTTGTGGAAGCTGTGACGGATCATGTGAAAACGGGGAAGGAAGGAAATATGGGGGGGCGGGGAAGGGGAAGAGGAGAGATGGGGGATGGGCAGGGGAGGGGAAGGGGGAGGAAAAGATGGAGAAAGTAACTTCTTTGGTCATTTTCTGTTCCAATCACCTACAGGCCTTGCTCTTCTTTCTACATCTGAGTTCTGTGAAAGTTCCCTGTATTCTGTTTTACCTAAAGCAGATTTGAGTGGCTTTTCTGTTTTTTGTGTCCAGCCCTAAGACATATGGTAACATAGACTGGGCATTGGTGGTGCAGGGTGGGAATTCTCCGACGGCAGGATTTTGTCTTGCTGCTTTTGGAACAAGCATTTGGCCCAGCACTCTGCACAAAGTCGGTGCTCAGTGAACTCATACTGAAATACCATGAAAATAATATGTTTGTATATGAAGAGTGTCATCGATGGCATTTATATAAAAAAGGTTGATTATAGTGGATGATTATGTTTCAGGAAGCGTTTCCCAGATCCTCCCAATTGGCCAAGAAGCATGATTGAGTGCTGTCTTCACTGTGTCTCCAGGACCTGTTGAGGATCCAGCTCACTGTAGGCTTTATTTTAAAACGTCTGTTGAGCTGAATGGCCCAGGATTACTTTACATACTGTGGAGATATAAAAAGAGATATAATTTATAGTTGCTCTACATAAGCAGCTTGCAGTGTAGTTAGGAAGATACAATGAAAAAAATAAACCACAACCAACCAAATGTGATTTGCAATGGATTTCAAATAGCTGGGAGAACGGAGGGTCAGCAAGGTTAAATATGCTTAGAGGGGTTTTGTGGCAGAGCAGGGGGTTGAGTCGCTGCTGGAGAGCTGGGTGGGGGGAGGAGGGGAAGGCTCAGCAGAGGCGAGGGGCTGTCCTGAGAGTTTTGCAGTATACACACTTACAATTTACTGCTTCACGTTGGGAAATGTGAGACAGAACGTCCAAGTATGAGAGGCAATAGGGCATTATGGCTAACAATGCCGACTCTGGGGTTCGACTTTCTGGATCAAATCCCAGTTACACACCTCGCTCCCCCCGTTACCGGTTTTGTGATGTTGGGCAATTTACTCAACCTTCTGTGCCTCAGTTTCCTCATCTGTAAAACTGGGGGTGCTAATAGCATCCATTATGTAGGGGTATTGTGAGGATTAAAGCGGATACTGTTGCAAAGTTCCTAACAAATGTCTGGCACTTAGAGAGCCCTCGGTCAATGCAAGCTGTTATGATCTGTAGTGGTAAGACTCAATTAAGAGAACTACCCTATTAATGTTGAACTGCCACAGTGAACAGCGAATCTCTTGGTCATTAAGGAGGCCAGTTACCGTTTGTGGAGCACTGGTAGGACTGGTTTACGGTAGGAAGAGCATCGAATGTCTAGGACCCTCTGGAAGGTCTTGAGAGCCAAGGAGGAGCTGGACTGGGTGCATACCTGCTGGGCTCAGTTGTTTTCTCCTGAGCAGGGATGTGATGAGAGTGAGAAGGAGAGACAGGGGTAGGAGGTCCAGCAAGGAGCCGGGAGGGGGCTAGTGCCATAATTCAGGTGTTAGGTGACACAGGCCAGGGCCAGGGCTGTGGCTGTGAGATGGAAGTGTGGTGGAAAATATGAGAGACTCAGAGGAAGGTGTGCCCTTCTCACCACCTCTGCTGCCCCCGCCTTGGTCCAGGCCCATGTCCCCTCCTGCGAAGATTATTGCAACCTCGTCCAGACCACTCTGCTCTGCCCTTGCCTCCTGCAGTGCTGTCTCTGCAAAGCCACTCCTTTGTGTGACTGTCCATAGCTCCCGCCTCCCTTGAGGACAAGCTGGACTCCTCCCTGGGACCTGTGGGGCTGCACCGCTGGGCTCCTTCCTCTGCTCCGTGCCTGCCTGTCCTCTCCATTCCACAGAGCTGTCGTCCTTGCTGTTCCTCAGACACTGCAGACCTGCTCCTGCCACAGGGGCCTGCCTGTGCTGTTCTTCTCCTGAGCGCCTGCAAAGCAAATCCCTCCACCTCCTTTCGGTCTAAACTCAAATGTCACCTTGTTAGCGACATCTTCCTTGACCACCCTTCTCCACCTTGGTCTGCCCCGTCCCCTGTGCCTGCTTGGCTTTTCCTTGCCTTGTCCCCACCTGACCTGCTTTCTTCTTTACTGTTACATTGTCTAGTTTCCCCACCAGGGCGTTGGCTCTATGAGGCAGGTATTTTTGACCGTGTTGCTCGCTGATGCCTCCCGGGACCTAGAACAGTGAGGGCAGGAAGTGGGTGCTCAATAGAGACGTACCGAATGGCTGGCTGGACGAACGCAGTCAGATGGACGTGTCAGGCACAGCACTCGGGGCCCCTCAGGAGCGAGGGATTGAGACCCTTGTGGGAGTGAAAGTGGGCGCCATTACTAAGTAAGATGGAAGGACGGGTATCAGTGGGGACTGTGCCAGCAAAGGGGATGCGTGGTCACCCTGGAACTAGGGAGAGTCAGCAAGAGGTCATGGCTGGAGATTTGGGTGTCTCTTGCCAAGAGGGGCACAGGGAAGCCGCAAGGATGGGGTGTCTTGTCATTGGCTGAGGGAAGGCGAGAACGTCAAGGCCAGCTTCAGGAGCCTCCCATAGGCGGAGCAGGAGGAGAAAGAGGGGTCTGTGAGAGACTGAGAAAACCCGGACAGGAGAAGAGGCGCCGGGGTCTGGAGGCGCGGTCCCAGGAAGGAAGGGAAGCGGTGGGGCCTCCGGGCAGGGTGGCTACAAAGTAGGTCAGCTGGGACTCGGCAAGAAAAATGAGTCAGATGAGAGACTCAGTGGCTTTTTGATTTTGTAACAAAATCTTCATCTATCTCAACAGAGTGCTAAAAGGCATTTAATTAAAGTCAATTAAAATTAATTTTCATTTGAGAGCGTTTTTCTGTTCCTGCCCTCATTATATTTTGAGGCACTTTGGGTGCTTTCAAAGACCGGCTCAGGAGGAGGGTTTGGTGCTCCAGCCTGAAGGTTCTCGTGCCTCTGCCGGGCCTGAGTCACTCAAAGGTCCTATATTTAGAGTGTCATTGACACAGAAAAAATCTGGGCCCCAATCGGAAGACTCAAAAGCAAAAGGGGAGACTTTTGTGATTTCTTTGGGGTCAGGAAGATCGAACATTGAGTTTCTGGGCTAGTACAGATAATATTGCCTGAAATTTGATTTTTCTTGGTAAACTGGAAATTTTGATGACTTAATTATCAGTTTAAACAGCTGATTTCCTCTCTGGCTTCTTACTTCCATGAGAGGAGGGCGTGTGTGTGTGCGGGGGGAAGCCAGCGAACAAACAAAACTCTCGTTCAAAGCACATTGAAGTGATGGTGTTGACAAAGATGCTGAGGTGTACGGAACAATAAAGCTGTGGGTCAGCCGGTGGTCTCTCATGTAATGGTGAGAAGTGAGCTAGGTCACCAATCATAACACTTTTGTCTATGCAGACATGTTAGTCCACTTGGCTCCAGCCACAAGGGTCCTTTCCAGGTAGAGAATGTGCGAAGAGCACACAGGTCAGAGTTCTCAGTTTATTAGACAGGAAAGCCACAGGGCCAGGGCCCTGGAGACAGAATCTGTACCCCGCATTCTCTGAAGGCGAGTGTTAACAGTCGAGCTGGGTGGCAGCATTGGACACGGCCCACGCAGCAGGCCCTCCCCGTCACTTCTTTTTGTCACAGCCAAAGTGCTACTGGGCTGAAATTGCCGTGGCACGTAACTCCCGGAAACTGAAGGAATAAAATCTCGAGGACTTCAAAAGGGACAAAATCATGAACGCTGAGCCGGAGCCCACTGGCATGCCTCACAGAAGTCCTCGAGGCAGAGGGCTCCTCCGAGAGGCGACAGTGCGGCTCTTGGCTACCCCTGCACGGGCGCTGGTGCTCACAGAGCAGTAGGCTGGGAGCTGATTTTGAGGCCACATCTGATGAACGTGTGTGGCCGAGGCTGACCTTGGGCAGAAGGAGGAAGCACGAGTTTGCTCTGGCCCACCACACCCTCCGCCCGTCTTCACCCCAGCCCTGAACGCTTCACAGAAGGTTTCACTTTCAAAATGATCACTTATTAGAGGCATGTGGTGTGGCCTCTGTCGTGTTCAATACCTCTCCTTTTCCGTTTTATCACCTTCTTGCCTCCTCTCCTCTGGTTACCACCTGTTTTATTTCCACGGCTTTCCTTTTTCCTTCTCTTTGACTATTCTCCTTTTCCTCTCCTGAGATATGAAGCAGGGAGGGAGCGGGGTAAGAAGACAGAGAAGGCAGGAGAGGAGATGCATCTGTTACCTGTGCGGTGTACATCTGTAATGTCTGTGGTGCCCAGGTTTGCGTTGTTGCCGTTTGTCTTCGTCCTGCAGGGTTGTCGGGACAACTAGTGGATATTTAGTTATTTTTATATAGTTATAAATAGTTAGTTTTATATAGTTGTATATAGTTTTAAATAGTTATAAATAGTTATATTTAGATATTTAGACATGTCCCATGTCTGGCAGACAGTAAGGTCTCAATAAATATGTACCAGTTGTTAGTATTTAAAAGTTTACCCGTGGAATAAATATCTCTAGGTCTAGGGCATTCCATTTGAGTGGACATTTCTTTAATTCTCTTAAAAGTCCGTTTTCCTGAGATTCTTTAAGTAATTATATGCGTGTGCATGCAAACACACACACACACGCATGCACACTTTCTTTCCCTGTTTTAAAGAAGTTGCACAATGCAGAGAAAAGCCAGTGCTTCCCCTTGGTCTGGTAAAAAGGCTTCCAACAGTGTTTGACTGGCCTGCCTGCCCTCGCATACGTCCCTACCAACCCAAACCACCTTCTCCGTGGACGCGCCCTGGCCTCACTACTCGCACAGCTGTGTTCTATTCTCTTTTGTAGAACAAGTGTGGGTTGTCAGGGACTGAATCGATCTCATGACCCGTGGTGGGCTGTCACCTGCATCAGAGAAGTCGTGGTCTGTAGACACGGGGGCTTTGCTGGACTCCCCCCTCCCCCAGCTCTGTCCTCACCCTGGGCGCACCACGCATCCTGACTGTCCAGTCTGGTCATATTCCCAATTCTTCCTGTTCCACCTTTTTGTCTTCCAAGTTAAGAAATAGCAAATTAGAAATGCCTATTCTATCTTTTCTCCCTTTGTTTTTCTCTCCCTCCCACGTCCCTTTCACTCCCTAGAAGAAATGGTCATTCTTAACTCACTGAATAATACTAACAATGGTAATGACAGTGCTAGCAGCAGTCATAACAACAAGGACAGCGGACATTCATTTCACACCCACTTTGTGCCAGATGCCCGTGTGACTACTTCACAAATGGTAACCGCGTATTGCTCACAACCCCCTGCACAGCAGACCAGCCCACCATCACTCTGGAGGAAGTGCTACCTGCTCTTTTCTTCCAACACCGAGTCAGAATCAGGAAGACTCAAATATTATAGAATCTGGGCTAAATACTTAAATGATGACGATAGTATGGGATAAACAATCTGTTTCATAAATCCTGATCTGGAAACAATAGCTGAACTCAGCGACTACAAACCTTCAGTCAGTAGACATGAGGCTTGGTGTGTCTCTGCGCCCAGGCTGGAATCACCCTTGATAACATGGCAAATGTTAGAAGGAAAATATACTATAAGAATTTGGTCTTGTGTAAACATCCACCCAGAGAAAATTCCTGTAGTATGTGTTATTTGGTTATTATTTTAGTGCTCTATTTAGTAATTCATTGCAAAAAATTTAACAAGTAACATTAACTTCTCACCGATTATAAAAGTAATAGCATGTTCACTGTTAAAATTCTGGAACATGCAGGCAAACAAAAATGGAGATAGAAGCGCCCCCAAATCCCACCCTCGAAGACCACAGCTGTGCACCTCCGGATGTCTTGTGAACATGTCAGGCCTTCAGACATGTTTGGTTTGGCCTACACCTTGTTTTTAAATGTTTTTCATATAAAACCTAGATTTCCAGCATCTCCTGATAAAATATCAACATTCCACAACACTGGGCCCACGTTCTTGCGGGCGCAGCTGGCGGGAGCTGCGAAGCCCTGACCCCCCAGGCAGGGCGGGGGGACACATTTCGTCTCCCAGCCCCACACCCTGTTATCCTTACCTTCCGTCAGCTTCATGCTCTTGCCCTTCTCACGCTCTGTGGGGCACTGGGGTTTTCTCTCTTTTAGTTGGAGAACAATTCTTCCCCAACCCTTCAGGTCCAAAGCTGTACCTTTTATGAGGGTGGGGGTGGAGGTGATAAAAGCTGGGGGTCGCTCTGGCCTCTTCCTGGAGTAGGTGGGGGAGCCGAGGTCTTTCACTGCCAGCCTCTGCTCTTTGTCTGCTGGGACATCTGAAATTCACACAAGCTATACATGTAGAGGGTTAATTTCCTTCAACACCTCCCAGATCTGTCTGCATGTTCTTTACACAACTTTGGCCATATTCCTATGAACAAAGAAAACTGACTTTACTATGCTTTGCTGTCACACATTGCTTAACAGTGAAGAGAGCTAGATGAGGCCCAGGTCACTTCCCTTTCAATCCTTGGTTCCCTTTAGGCTGGGTCTTTGCATTGACTCAAGCACAGTGACTTATGAACATTTCCCCGTGCCATTAAAATTATTTATGAAAATGAATTTTAGTGTCCGGACAATGTTTCATTATATGGGTATATCACATTTCCTGACCTTCTTTTCTAATGGGTGAGGACTCAGGGAGAGGCTGGTCCAGGGGGAAGACGTGTCCATCATGGGGAAGAGAGGAGGCAGGAGGCGGTGGGGACAGGGAACCAATAAAGAGGTTCTAGAATTGGTCACTTTAAGAGGCAGAAATCTAAGAGGAAGAGACAGTCCAAAAACTAAAGTTCCAAAATCAGTAGGTTAGAGGATAAGTAGGGGCCGAGACACCTGTCACAAACCTGCTGGCAGGTCAGGGAGCAGAAGAGCAAGGATGAGGAAGCCAGTGGATGGGAAAGTGAACCCAGAGTAACCTTGGAGCAGGGGTGCAGTTATGACTTGCATTGTTTTGTTTTTCTTTTTTAGTGAGCTTCCCATCCCTGCTAGGTCCATTTAAGAGAGCTGATGCAGGGTTAACAATAATTTATCCATTCTCCTAAAGTTGAATATTTAGGAGTTTCCAATTTTCTACTTTTATAAATAACATTGTGAGGAAAATCTCAGTGCCTAAAACTGTACATTTTGGGTTATCACTTCAACATAGATTTGTGAAAATGGAAGTACATATTCTTTTTAAGAATATTGGGATATGCTGGTGAAATGTTTTCCTAAGGGTTGTTGGCATTTATACCCCAGCAGCAGTGTTTCATGTTCTGCGTTGGCCCATTTAAATTAACTTAGATCACACACAAATCTGTGAGTGAAGAGCTGCCACTGGCGTCTGTACTCCATATCTGGAATTTTTCTAGGCCCCTGGCTTTCAAATGTTTTTTGACTGTGATCTGCTCTCTGAGTTCGACAGGCAGAAATTCCACACAGGCAAAGACTTGAGTCTCAGGGTCCCACAAGGTGCAGAGTCTAATGACAAATGGAATCGGGAGAAGGAGATGAGGCCTGTGTCACAGGATTTGATAAATGGGAGCGAGGGGCTACCCAGCCGCACAACTAGGGAACGAATTTTGTCTCCGGGCAGAACCTTCCAGACTAGGGGCTAAGGTTGGTTGGATGTCCAGTCCTGGATGATGGCTTTTGTTCCAGCAACAGCTAGGTCTTTTGGGGAGTTCTAGAAGTTCTTCTCAGTACTTTCTTGTCTCAAACACTTCTACTTTCCCCAAATGAGAATGTGTTGGTGATTAGTGGACATTTTTATTTTTTACTTTTTAATTTCGTCAGTCCTGTATCTATTCACTGTTTTTTGGTGATGACATTGATGTCTTCCTTTTGGGAAATGGCGTGTCTCTTACCAGTTGCACTCATTAAGAAGCCCTGATCACCCCTAGCCAAGGGGAAGGTGTCAGACCTGAGTGAACCTGGATGGGTACTCCCCCTGGAACCTGAGTCTTGATCAGTGACAATGTGAGACTGAAAACAGTTGGAGCTCACTTATTCCAGTGACGACACTCTGTGTAGACTATTGCAATATTCCTGCTACATAGACTCTGACGTGGCATTACTTTTTGTCCTCAGCCGGGCCTGGCTCCCCAGCCTTCCCTTTGACTTTGTGAACTCTCCTATATCTTTCTAGTAAATTTCCTTTTGGCTTAAGTTAGCCAGAGTAGATTTCTGATGTTGACAACCAAGAATGAGCTCAACCTTAATGAGCACATTGGGCTGTCTGACCTGGGAATCCCAACTACCTCTTTCCGGCAGAACTATACTAACGGGAGGGTCAAAAAGTGTTTGTACATGGCCCACCACGTGCCAGGTGGTGTGCCAGGGGCCTTCACCATGTAATCTAGTTTTACTCTCATAACAATGCCACAGATGGAAATCATTTAATTTTTTCCTAATTTTGAAAATTCTAGTAAAATATACGTAATATAAACTTTACCATTGTGACCATTTTTATTTTATTTTTATTTATTTATTTTTTTTGAGGAAGATTGGCCCTGAGCTAACTACTACCAGTCCTCCTCTTTTTGCTGAGGAAGGCTGGCCCTGAGCTAGCATCCATGCCCATCTTCCTCTACTTTATATGTGGGACGCCTACCACAGCATGGCTTGCCAAGCGGTGCCATGTCTGCACCCGGGATCCGAACCGGTGAACCCTGGGCCGCCGGGAAGCAGAACGTGTGAACTTAACAGCTGCGCCACCGGGCCAGCCCCCTGTAACCATTTTTAAGTGTACAGTTTAGTGGTATTAAGTACGTTCATATTGTGCAACCATTGCCACCGTCCATCTCCAGATCTCTTTCCTCTTACAAAACTGAAACTCTCTGCCCATTAAACACTGACTCCCCATTCCCCGCTCCCTCCAGCCCCTGCCAGTGATGATTCTACTTTCTGTCTCTATGATTTTGATGACTTTGAGCCCTCATATAAGTGGAATCATACAGTATTTGTAACTTTGTGACATTGTCAAATGTCCTCAAGACTCACCCATGTTGTAACATATGTCAGAATTTCCTTCCTTTTAAAGGCTGAATAGTATTCCATATAGGTATAGACCACATTTTGCTTATCCGTTTACCCATCGATGGACACTTGGGTTGCTTCCACATTTTAGCTCTTGTGAGCAATGCTGCTGTGAACTTGCTTTCAATTCTTTTGAGTATACACCCAAAAATGGAATTGCTGGGTTATATAGCAATTCTATTTTTAATTTTTTGAGGGACTGCCACACTGTTTTCCGCAGTGGCTATACCATTTTACATTCCTACCAAGAGTGCACAAGGGTTGCAGTCTTTCCATATCATTACCAGCAGTTTTATTTTCTGTTTTTGTGACAGTAGCCATCCTAATGGGTATGAGGAGGTAGCTGTTATTTAATTGGAGATGCAGATATTGAGGTAAGTAAATTGCCTAAGGTCATATAGCTTGTAAGTGGGAGAGCTGGGGTTCCAATCCATGTCCAGTGGTCTTTCAATGTCTGCCCCTTTTCCTTTTCCTTGACTATAATACTTCTGTTAGGAATCTAAAAGTACTCAATAAAACTAAATTTGTTCTTTGGAAAAATTTATCAGCTACTAGGAAGATTTAGGATCCCAAAATTATTCTCAGTCCAACCATAGGAAACATGCACTTGAACTAGAACAGACGCCCAGGAGACTTGGGCAGTTGCAGTGCTTCCTGACCACGGAGATGAATCAACTCAACTCCCTTGTCTCATGGAAAAGGAAACGGAGGCCAGCGGATCTCTCTGTTGTCAATTATTACTGAACTTACTATTTGCCAATAATGAGGTTTAGATCCAAACCTATTCAGTTTCACCACGAGACAGTTGGGACTGTGTAAATTTATACAGCTCAATTAAGATCCTGGAGCTGAGGGGACCTCCAGGTCTCATAATAATGTACTTGTCTGCCTCTATCCTGCGAGCTTAAAGGGCGTCAGCAGGCTGCCTTTCTTTGCGGGCCCACTTCCTTTGTAAACATTCCAGTTTCTTTCACACCTCTCAGTCTAACGACATTTCTACATGCAAATGCGGAGTACTTGAGATGTCTGTTTAAGAGCTAAAATATTCCACTTAAAGGTGTTTAAAATTATTATTTGAAAATTAGAAGCAGCGTTAAAAGTAAATTGAAGTATTAAAGAGTTGTCGAAAGTGACCTTGAGTAAATGTTCACAATTGGAAACAGCATAAGCCCCAGGTCTCACAGTAAATAACTAGGGTGAAAGATGCTCGTGAAGGGAGCGTTTTCTCCAACCTGGGAAAAGAACGGGAACAGGGAGTCTGCACAACGTGGTGCAAACATGTTAGGCTCACTTAGGACGCTCCACAACTCAGCTGAGCGTAGCAAATGTTTACTGACAGCCTTGTACCGTGAGCTGCTGAGCAAAGAGCTTGGAGAGTGCAAAGACCACCAGACTTGGTGGTCCTAACTTCAAGGGGCATGAAAACTGGTTAGGAGATAACAGAGGCCACAAAAACCTCTAAAAGGTCTCCAGCGAGAAGTGGAACAAAGTCCACAGAGATGTACTGTAGCTGGGCCCAGGCACGCGTGCTGGGGGAGCCAGGGGAAGCTACAGAGCTGCGTTCCCAAGGACCAATGTGATTTTGATAGGCAGGGATGGGGGACGGTCATGCACCCAGAAAGTACAGTGTGAACTGAGGCCTGGAAATGAGCCATGTGCCCATAAACTTTCTATTTCAAGTCCTGAACCCTCCTCTGTGGACTCTCCCCCCACCCCTTCATCTCTCTCCCTACTAAAATCCTAACCACCAAGAACTGATATAAAAATATTAAAAATGACTGTGTTAGAAGGGTGAGATTATAGGTAATTTATTCTCTTTATTTTCTAGTTTTGTTTTTCTTTGGAAATACGATTATATTACAGAAAAATTATTTTTTTTTCAGATATTGTACATACCCCCTGAGGCCAGCTCAAATCCTTGTCCTTCACAGCTGCCCCTGACCACCCCATAATGCTAAATTTGAATCGGAAACGGTAATGTGCACTCTCGCGTAAGGAGTGTGTGTGTGTGTGCATGTATGGGCTCTGTCCACCCTAAGAGCCTGGAAGCAATGAGACCTCAGCAGTAACGAGCACACCCAGTGCATGGATGTTGCACTAAATATCATTTTCACTAAACTGAGCCAAGGCTCTTCGGGGAAGACCTGGGGAAGGGAAACATAGCAGCCTGGTGGGCCTGGGACATCCCATAGTTCCAGAAAGAAAGGAAACCCTCCGAGACTAACACGGCCTGTCAAGGAGTCAGCTTGAAGGAGCTCCCACTGGCTAAACGTGGAATAATTTAGGCATTAACAGGAAAAAATGAAGAGAGAGAGAGAGAGAGAGAGAGAGAGAAAGGAGGAGGAGGAGCAGGAGAAGAAGCAGAGCAGGAGAAGGAGCGGCTGGCTCCTCACTGGTGGCTGCTGACTCTTACTCTGATGATGGGTCTATAAAGAAAAGGAAGTAGACATTTACCCCGTCTTTGTAGGAGGAATTGGAGTTTTTCCCTGGTTGAGGAGAGAAAGACTTCTTCCCCAGAGAATGCTAGGTAACAAAGGTTTTAAATTGAACCCTATGAAATTGTTGATACTCAACTATCTTTAATCTATAAAATTTTACCTGGTTTAACCAAATATGGAATGAAAGAACTAGAAAAACCAACATTTTGCAACCCCCAAAGAAATAGTTGATTCAGAAGAATCATCAATGGATGCTGAAATGACTATGTGAAAAGTTTGGGGCAAAAGAATGTTCCCATGATGCCAAAGGGTCCCCCCTCGGGTTACTTACTGATTGTGAAAGTAAGAATGTACCTTTCCACCTCAGTGGTGAGATCTGGGAGCCGTCACCTTAACCGAGTGGGGAAACTGGGCTTTGCTGATGGTGAGACAACCTCACTGTCGTTTCTCCAGACGTGACGCAACCTGAAATTCACAGCATGACCTATGAGGCATTCTAGCCAAAAACATTTAAGCTGTATGTTGGTTCCTCTCCATTTGCCCTTATAAACCCACTCGGTGCCTTTCTCCATCCAGTCAATATTAAAATTTTCCCAATTGTTCCCCTCCGCCCTCCTGCACGGCTGTGAGTAGTCCCTTCACTTAACGCCCTTCAGGTAAACTCTGCGAGGCTGCCGTCTGCTTCCCGTCAGGCTGACCGATTCCGCCTGAATCTAATCAGGCCTTTCTTTTAGCAGGACACCAAGGCTAGGAAAACAAGTTAAACAATACATTGAGACAACAATCAGACAAACCCAGAATTTGGGACCACTTACAAGACAACTGGTCTGGTGTCTTCAAAGGTCAATATCATTAAAAAAAAAAAAAAAAGTAGGAATTCTCTTCTAGGTTAAAATAAGCTAAAGAGATGTAACTACCAAATACAATATATGAATCTGGTTTGTAAAAATTAGTTATAATTTTTGGGGGAACAATTGGGAAAATTTTAATATTGACTGGATTTTAGATGCTATTAAAGAATTATTGCCAATATCCTTAGATATGATAAAGGTATTGTGGTTTTTAGGCAAATGTCCTGTTTAAAGAGCTCCGTGCTGAAGCATTTAGAATGAAGTTATAATTACTGCAGGCTCCTTTACAGTGTACAGCGAAATACTTTGATAAGATGGCAGACTATTAACAGTGGTCACATCTAACTGATGGAATCATGATGTTCATTTTACTGTTCTTTCAACTTTTCTCTATGTCTGAAAATTTCATAATAAAATAGTGGGAAACATAAGTAAAGAAAACACAATTCCTAACCAGCTACCGGGGAGTGCTCGCTCCTTTTCCGAAAACTCCATGGTGTTTTTCACTTGTAAGGCCCGCTAGCTTCATGTGTCACCTCTCCAACCAGACTGTCAGCTCTCAGAAGCTAAGGACCAAGCGTTGTACTTCTTTTTCTGTTCCACAGAGGCTTGTACACAAGTTTTACATGTTTAAGCCGAACTCTTCATGGCAAACACAGGCACGTGTGGTCAGAAGCTTTCTATTTCTCTTTTCATTAATAGAAGGGAAAAGGCACAAGAAGTTGGATGGGACGCAGAGAAGGGCAATTCAGACACTTTCTTGGAATTATCAGAGAGCAGGCTTGAGGTCCCCTCCTGGGGGCGATGAAAGCCACAGTGAAGACAGCATGGAGCCGGATGCTTGACAGCATCACTGAAAGTGTGCAACCTTAGACAAGCCTTCAGAGGGACCGACTCCATTCAGGGGAGTTGTAGCTCATGGTCAACTCAAGTGGGAGAGAAGACCAGGATTAGGTTACGCCTGAATTGAGAAAAGTTAATTTTGAGTGTACTGCTTAACAGGATCTAGTCTTATATTTATTTAACTCAGTTTAAATTGCATGTCAACATATAAAAATGAATGTAATTCTCTTCCTGGCTAACATTTAATCCTTCTTGAATAGGAATTTCTTGATAGCAAAAGCATTATCCAGTGGAAACAGAGGACAATTTTTATTCATTTGATAGTGCTTAAAAGAAGCCAGGGTTTTTTGAACCCCTTGGGTAAACTGCAGGCCTAGAACCTGGGAAAACGGGCTCTCGGTGATTCGTTGTCTTTGACTGTTCGAGTGAGGTAGTCTGGCAGATATCTCAGCTGTCATGATCCACAGGCCTGAAACCTGCTGGCACCTCCACGGTGGGCCAGGGCAGAGAGAAGATCTGGATGGCTGGGTGGATGGGTGTGTGTGTGCACGTATGATAAGCCCTGCTCATGGCTCACCCAAAGGCCATCTCCTGCCTCATTTCCGGCTAAGAGAACCCTGGTTTTCGGATATTACGTGCCCACTATGCCTCAGGGGTGTTGCCATCAGCCTACCCATTTCCCAGTCTGTGGTCGACACATGGGCAGATGACACAATCAGGCCAAGGAGGCAGGGTGGGCATCTTCTCTAAGGCTTCCAGAAGCTCCTTTGCTCTTCAAAAGAAATGCATTTGAGAAATAGACCCTTTCTGTCTCTAGACATTATCATGTGAGGATGCAATGCCGTGTTAACCTGCTCCCCCAAAACAAAAAGCCCTTATCTGTAGTGTTTGCCTGTTTCAACTTCTGTGGTGTAAATTCTTTCACGATGGTTGATTTCAAGCTACCAATAGCTCTACAACCGGCTGGCAAATTCAGCAACTGGCTCTCGGGAGCCTATGCGAGCCGACTCCAGCCCACCACTCATTGCCTAGAGCTGCTGCGCCCATCTTGTGAGCCGCGTGAACAATGTGGGGGGATGGCAGAGCAGAGAGATGAGACCTATGTCCTGCCTGACACCTCGAGCCTGGACTCATCCCATCTCTGGACTTTTTGTTACCTAAGTAATAAACACAGTCCTGTTCAAAGCGGCGGGGTTGGCGATCCTGTGCAGTGCACCTGGGCTTGATCGAGCTGGTACGGATGTCTGTGGGGTCCCACCTAGTGGAGGGAGGGGGCACAGCAGGGCCAAACTGCACACCGGAGAATAGAAACCCACAAAATTGGTGGTCAGGAAGGGAGAGCAGCGCAGGTCTTAGGGGAACCATCCGGGTGAAACAGGACACTGGCTGGTTGCTGAGAGGAACAGGATGGTGGCTGGGGGCCAGCTGGACTGTCAGCGCCCTTGCCAAGGAGGCTGAAGTTCAGGGCAGCGCTCCAGCAGAGCAGGCGCCGGAGCGGGCCAGGAAGCCAGGCAGAAGCCCAGGCCTGGGGAGCGCCCTGCCCGGTGCGGCACAGCCCGGGGAAGGGGCCAGGCAGGGAGAGGCGGCAGGGCAACTGCAGAGTCCAAGGCTGCTCCCGCATCGGGGGTGCAGAAATGTCCAGCAAGGCAGAGTCGGAATCCCCTCAGACAGAAGGGGGGGTTTCAGTAATGGCCGTGGGTCAGGCTGAGAAAGCAGAAGGAACCAGAATCTTCTCCAAGGCTGCCTCAGCACATTTTCTTGGTGACCTTGGAGAAGTGCTGCTTACATTCCTTCCCAGACCCTGAGCAGGGCCTCACTCCTCCTCCACCCCGGCTGTCACCATCTCTGGGGGCCTGGAATTCACGCTGAGACGGACGCATGGCCTTCTGAGAAGTGGTCCAGGCTCCCTTGCGTGGGGAGCTCTATCTGCCCACCTGTGGCAGAGCAATGTCATCCCCACTATGAAACGCCCCATTACAGCAGATGTCTGTTATTCATTTCCTCCTCTTCTTTATCCTCTTCTCCTGTCCATCTAACAACCTGCCCACAGACCCAGACTTCTTCAGCCCAGGCCCATTCATCAGATAACGACCCAGGAGGACTCTTATCATTGAACTGTACGTGGGAAGTCGCTTCAGAAAGAACGAAAGCTGATGTGTCAATGACATTCTCTGGGGATTTTCAGAGCATTTTCCTCTCTGGCTTAGCTGGGAGGCCAAAGGGCAGGAAATGTGGCTTCCTTTGCTCTGTTCCTGCTGGAAGTCATGGTTATAAGTTTCATTTTGTTCGTAGGGTGAGTTCTGGGACGATGTCATTATCAGGGATCAATTAAGGTTGGAATCAAACAGGAGAAGAACCATCAAGAGTGAAGTGCTCCTGAATCGGTGCTCCTTCCCGACGGGCGCAGCAACATTTAGCTTGTTCAAGGAGATCCTCGCAGTTAAATGAGAGGCTTCAGGGAGTGAATAAAAGGAATGCTTTTCTGCAGTGCAAAACCCGTCACAAGCAGAGTCAAAAGATAGTTATAAAAAGGGGAAATATTTGTGACTCATTTAATAGATGAGGGCTAATTTCCTTTATACATAGAAAGCACCTACAAACCGTAAGAGAAAGACCAATGGCCCAAGAAAAAAATGTGGGCATAAAAAATTCACAGAAAAGGAAATACAAATAGTTCTTAAACATATTAAAAGGTAGCTGCTTTCATAATAAGAGAAATAGAAATTAAATTTACACAGACTCCCATTTTTCATGTATTAGATTGGCAATGATAGAAAAATTAGCAACACAATATGTTGATGAGAGAGGAGACAGGCGCTCTCATACGTGACAGGTGGGGAAATAAATTGGTACAACCTGATCCATGGTTATTTGGGAAAATCCTCCAAAATCATCAAAGCCAGTTCTAGGAATTTATGCTACAGATTTATTCCCACACATAGGGAAGGACAAGTTCAGAGGGTCATCATTGCAGCATTGTTTGTAATACAAGAGACTGGAAACAACCTGAGTATCCATCAATAATGGATTAGTTAAATGAATGATGGCATATCCATATAATGGAAGACGATGCAGCTGTAAGAAATGAGGATACTCTTTAAGTGCACACACTGAAAGATCTCCAAGATATTTTGTTAAGTGAAAAAAATTAAGGTGCAGAAAATTGGCTAACAAAAGAGGAGAGAAAGGATACTTATACTAGATACCTGTGTGTTTGCTTGTATAAACGTGAAACACGTCCGAGAGGATATCCAAGAAATTAGTAATGTTCCAATCCTCGGTGGAGGGAGTTGGCTGCCTGGGGCATAGGGAGGGAGAGAGGATTTTTCTTCTTTTACTTTGTACCCCTTCTTTTCTTTTGGGAGATGCACTACCAATTCAAATTAGTAAACAAAAAATCTTTTTGATGAGAGAAATGCTCTGATGCAGATTAAATCTGAAATGACTCAAATTCACCCAATCTATACCACATCCTCAACTTTTCCTTTCTGCCTCTCTTATTATTGACTTCAGTGGCCGTCTAGCCTCCATTTATGCATTTTCCCTGCTCCTTCGGGAGCCACTCGTCCTCTCCCTGCTTCTGTCCTCAGTTTGTCTCAGTTGGTCAGCTGGAGCTCACTATGCAGACCTCTTCTGTGTGCCAGACCCGGGGCAGTCACCTTGGTCCTTGCGGCCACACCTCCTCCCCTGGAGAGGACAAAGTCAGTCCTGGTCGGGAGTGAAGGAGGAAGCTGGCGATCTTTGTGGGGAACCAGGCGCCTGACAGAGCAGGGTTAGCAACCCTTGCCCTGTGTGTTGCTTCTGGTGGGTGATGCTTTTTCAAGAGCTGGGATTGCAGAGGGGATAACTGCAGACGTGGAGGAGCAGGAAGAGCCTGCCCTGTGCAGAGAGGGGCAGTGAGGACCGCCTTGTGATGGGCTCTGGCACTCACTGGTTACGAGACCCCAGGCACGTTTTCTCAGACTTACTCTTCTCCTCTGTAAAATGGGTCCTATAAAGGTCAGTGTGGCTCAGATGGCCAGCAGTCCACCAAAGTCCATTCTTGTTCTCTTTTGTGGTAATAGACATGTAGCTGGCACATGGCTAGTGACATCTCTAAGTCTGTCTTGCTGTTAGATGTGGCCAAGGGACTAATTCCCTGCTAATGGAAGGGCCGTGTGACATATTCTGCTCTGGGACATGACCCCCTTGCTGCTTCCCCTTCCTACAAGCTGAACCCAAAACACCCCGCCTTGACTGTGGAGATGAGGACAAGACCATAGGGCTGGCAGAGCGACGACTTGGGAAGAACCTGGGTCTCTAAATGAACACATGGAGCACAGCTGCCTGCCCACGTGGAACATCTGCCTGCTACTACATGAGGGAGAAATGAACTCTGACCTCTTTAAGCCCCTGCGTTACTGTTGGGTCTCCTTGTGACAACAGCCTGGCCTTACCCCAGGCAACATAGTCAGGGCTCGGTGTTGCAAGTAATAGAATGCAGGTAACTAGGAACTAGGTAAATAAGTAAATGGTATTACTTGACTCCCAGGTAACAGGAAATTTAAGAAGTAGGGAAACTTTCGGGTTTTTTGATACGATGACATTAAACCATTGATTTCTTCCTACCCCATTGCTCTGCCTTTTGTGGCGTTGGGGCGATCATATATTGACGGCCTCGGTGTGTCTGTTACTGGTATTTTGCATGTTAGCTAATCTACTCCTTTTCATGACCCTATGAGGTGAATGTGATACACCAGTTTTACCGATGAGGGGAAACTGAGTCTGACAGCGGTTAAGCAACAGGAGCAACGTCATTCACGTAGGAAGTGGCAGGCCAGGATTTGAAAGTCGAGTCTTTTTTAACCACCAAGGCGACTGAGGCCATCAGGTGACTCAGGCAGGAAAGAGGTGACCTCCCAGGATGCCAGACCCAGGTGCACAGATCAGGCGCTTACGAGACAAAGAGACGCTCACCAGGGGCTCATAACGACTCTCTCATCTGCCTCTTCATCCGTCTAATCCACCAACATTTTCTGAGTGCCTCTCATGTCACAGGAGCCGGGCTGGATTTGGAATAAAACAACGAAGAAAATACAGTCACTGAGGGATTCAAGGAACATCAGTGCAGCTTGTCGGACACCCCATTTATTCTGAGTTCGATCCTGTTAGGAAAATGGCTCCTATTGCTTGGCCAATATTAAAGTTTTAAACATTATTGTTCTGCAGAAATGATCCGCTTACGCTGCTTCCTGCTGGAGAACAGTGTTAGTCCATAATTGAAGATCATATAACCCGACCATTTCGGCTCAGAGGAAACTGCACAATGGTTTTGAAACGGTAATAATTGCTATTGCTCTCGGGATTATCTTATTGTCTGGCAACGGTTATGAAGACAGTGGGGTGTTAGGAGGCCGTTCAGTAACAGGGGCAGAGGAACTATTTTTTATTTTTCTCTGAATGACTCTCCAAGTGAGAATCTAATGCAGAGCTCATAAGGGTCTGAAAGAACTTCGGTGACAAACTCAAAGTCCTTAAAGCTGAAAAGAGATGGAGTCATAGAACAATCTAGAAAACTAAAGGCATGGCTCGTGTACAAGTGGAGTGTTGTTTGCTCCCAGACATCCTGAATGACATGGATGAGCTAGGGGAGACTCATGGTTAAAATGGCCACTGAAGTATGTTTTACATCTCAATTTAAAGGAGCTATCCCCCCGTCTGAAAAAGTTCTCTGTCTGTTCCAATGCCATTTGGTGAAAGCTTCTTCGGAGGGGAGAACCTCACTTTGTTAAGTGCCTGCTAAGGACCAGAGGTGTGACCTATTTTGCTCCTTGTACACTCACCACAACCTTGTGAGTTCAGCTGTGTTTTCACCACTTCACAAAGCTCTTCCCTCACTCAGACTCATCAATTTGTTCAACCAATACTTACGGCATGCCTACTATGCACCACACATGTTTTAGGTGCTGGGGATGCAGCAATGAACAAACCTACAGATGTCCTGCCCATGCAGCTTTCATCTTAGTAGTAGAGACAGAGCTAAACAAACAAACGTATAACTTGCAAGGCTTTGGAGATGGGTGCTAGAGAAAGGAATGGGTGAGGAGGATGAAATACAAGGTGGGGAGGGTGGGAGGGTCTGTGAAGTTCTATAGGACGGTCAGTGTATTAGTTACATACTGCTTAGTAACAAATCACCCCAACACAGTGCTTAAAACAACGAACATTTATTATCGTATAGCTTCCGTGGGCTGGGAACCTGGGTGCAGCTCAGCTGGTGTCTCTGCTTCAAGGTCTCTCAGGGGGTTGCATCAGTGTGGCTGGAAAAGTTGGCAGGATTCAGTTCATTTCAGGCTCTTGGAGTGAGTGTCTCAGTTCCTTGCTGGTTCTTGGCTGGAGAGCTCCGTCAGTCCCCACCATGGGGGCCTCTCCGTATGGCAGCTCACCCCTCAGAGTGAGCGGCGAGGGAGAGGATGAGTCCGTGTGTCCAGGATGGATGCCACAATCTTTCTGTAACCTAATATCAGAAGGGACGTTCTATAACCACTGTCTAATTCTATTCGCTAGAAGCAAGTCACTAAATTCAGCCCACATTCAAGTGTTGGGGATTATTTATGGGTGTGAACACCAGGAGGGGGGATCACGGGGACCATCTTAGAAACTGCCCACCACAGTTAGGGAGGCCCCTTGAATGAGATGACGATGAGCAGAGGCCCAAAGGAAAGGAGGCAGCAAGCATGTGGCCATCCAGGAGAAGAGCATTCTAGGCGGAGGGACAAACTCGTGCCCAGGCTGAGGGGGATGGTCCAAGAAGGGGTCAGAGAGGTGGCCCCAGATTAGATAATGCATTTTATGTGGGTCATTGTGGGGACTCTGGATTTCACTTTGAGCTGGGAAGGGTGTGGAGGGTGTCGAGGAGGGGAGCGACTTGACCTGACTTGTGCTTTAAGAGGGTCACTCTGTTGCTGTGTGGAGAATAGAGCAGGGAGCAGGCATTAGCAGAAGCAAGTGGACCAGTTAGGGGTTGTTGCATTGATCTACCTGAGCGAAGACCATGGCTTAGACCAGGGTGACAGTTTGGGACATGGCACGAAGTGACTGGATTTGGATTCATTTCCAAGTAGGAAATTTGCTGATGGTTTCAATGTGGAAGGTGAAGAAAGTGATGACTGAGGTTTTTGGACTCGGTAACTGGAAGAACAGAGTCGTCCTTATTAAGCTGAAAAACCCCAGTGGAGGAACAGATTTTGAGATGGCAAGTCTAAATCAGGGGTTTTGTCCAATATATGCAATTAGACATCCATGTGGAGATGCTGAGTTGGCAGTTGGATAAACACGTCTGGAGCTCAGGACAGTGGAGTGGATTATACACACGGACTTGGGAATTCCCTGCATTAATAGGGTGTTTAAAACCAGTGGACTGGATGAAAATATTGAAAAAGTGAGTGTAGACTGAGAAGTGGAAGGGCCTGTGGATTGAAACCCTGGGGCACTTCATGGTTTAGAAATTAGGAAAATAAGGTCAGCAAAGGAGACTGAGACAGAGGAAGTAGGAAGGGAGAAGGACCAAGAGCAATGAGCCCCAAGAGCCGAGTGAAGAAAGTGTTTCAAGGGGCAGAGTGATCCGCCATGTTGATCCTGCCTGTAGGTCAAGCAAGAGGAGGACGGAGGATTGACTGTGGACCCGAGGACTTGGAGGCCATTGGTGGCCTTGAAGAGAGCTGTTTCTGTGGAGTGGGAGAGTGAAGGGAGAGCCAGTGAAGACGGTGAGAACTGAGGCTCTCACAGAAACTGGGGTCTTTCCACAGCTGGTTTACCGAGCCTCCGCGACAAGCTCACCTGCGGCGCTTATTAAAAAGGCAGATTTGGGGGGCTCCACCCCAGTATCTCAGGGGATGGTGCCCTGTGCTCCTCAATTTTAGCAAGTCCCACGGGTGATTTAGAGGCACATTAAAATTTGAGAAGCAATGTCCTGCTGTATGCCCGTTATCTTACGTCTAGTACAGTCGCTGTTAGATTTAAGACATTCTGAGGAGGTCTGTGTAACCCCAATGAACATTTTGTACATGATGGCTTGTCCTGGAGGCATTCCAATCTTTCCCTTTAGGCTTTTGATTTCCTGAAGTTTTAAAGAAAACCTGGGCAAAGAAATTCTACAACTGCAAGGAACAGCGGTAGTGAACACATCTTCCCTAACGGCTCCTAGGAACCTCATGAAGTTTGAAATTCTCAGAATCAGTGTGTTAGTTTCCCAAGGCCTCTGGAAACGGAAAGACAAAATTTGTACAGATTCAGGAAGAATCCAATATTTCTTTACATGGCCAAGGCAATTTAAAATATGGAAGAGACTAATGAAAAACGTTATGGAAACGGTGCTCGTAAGTCTAATTGCGGGTGTGTGTCTAAATATAAGTTCCCCAAAATGACTGACATGGATCAAAATGGTGTAAACAGACAAACACATAAGTAAATATAACAGAAAATCCCAGTAAAGCCCTGTAAACCCAGCAGCTCCTGGACAAACACTAACAGTTGCCCACGGAGCTGAAATCCTATCTGTGAAAAGAGCTGAGGGAGATGAAGGCCAGAGGGCATTGCCAGTGAGCTTGCAAACGTTGTGTGAAGATGAAAGGACCAACACCATCAAAGTTCCAAGACTCGGAGGTAGAAGAAGATAGCCTGAAACTGGCTGTCCCCAAGGACGTCTCCCCAAGAAAAGGCGGCCGCCAGCTGAGCAGAACACCGACTTCAGCCCCTTCTGTATGAGGACCGGACGCCCTGGCCTGCAGGTGATGAGTGGGGACATACAGAGCTGTGGCCACAGGTGAAGATGTGGGCAGCTCTCATCAGAGTGACTACATGTTTACACAGGAATTCTGCATCATCTGTAGTTTGTGTCCACTTTCTGTCCTCAATTTGGGGGCAATTCCCTTTTCACAAGAATAACACTTGAGGTCCTCCTGTTGGGAGAGTCTCCGGGAAGACCTGTGGTCTTCAAGATCGATCCTATTAGTGTATGATGTCACAGCTGATGGTGTTAGTGGGCAGTTTACAATATTAATTGCATGTTTTCCTTTACATATTTGTACCAGGGGCCTCTTTAACTCAAAATGGAAATCTCTGCAAAACAGTGTACAGGTTAACATCACTGGGTGCTGAAAAATAACAAACAGGACTTGAGCATGTTCTCACCACTGGAAAAACTTTGAAGTCTAGGCTGTTTCTTCGCCCCATAATCACTCAGTGTCTTTTTATCAAATGGGGTCAAGTTAGTTTCTTTGAATAGTATGTGTTGGCTAAAAAAAACATACAAAATTCTAACCTTTTCTTTCTTTGGTGAGTAGATTTGTCAAATGTTTCCCAAAAGTTCTTCGTTCTCTTAAAAGATGCAGCAGTGACACTAAACAGACAGTAATTGTTGCATAATTAATGCGTAGCAGGTGGACCCAGCAATTTCGGTTTGGAATCTGCTCCTTAATCCTTAAGTGCCTTGCCCCATCATACTCCCACCGCTTCTCCCGTCATGCCCCAGAACCTCCCCCGACACTCGTAAATAGCACAGTGGACACAGTTTAACTTGCCTTTGAGGGCAGCTCTGAAATTAACGGCAGAGGGGAAGACAGGCACACTCAGCTAAATATGCATGTGTGCACATGTGCACTCACACACTTGTTTTCCTCAAGGCTCATTCTCAAAGCTCTTTATTACCTGCTCACTTCAATACACCTTCTCTAACAGTCTGCATCCCCGTTGAACACCTGCCTCTTAATTTCTTTCAATTCTCAGCTAGTCTTTTAGAAAGTGAAGCCAACCCACTCAAGTATTATAAAAAGACTTTTCCCTTTTTTTTTTTTGCCTCTGATCCTTTTACCAACACTAATTGCATACTTACCATATGCTTCCCGAGATCCCGGTTCCCTTCCTTTTGTTAACTTCTCTTGTGTATCTCCCAAGGTCGAGTTTCCTTTGTTCAGTACAGACAATACCATGGGCGGGCGAGGGACGGGATGATATGGAATGAATATCTGAAAGGAATACTTCCTGCTTCCCGCTGACAGGGAGGGACTCCGCTGAGCGCCACCGCCAGCTGCTCTTCTGCCGTGCGGCAGGCCTGTTCCTAAGTTACCCACTGAAGGGCTGCCTGATGTTGTCTCAATTTTGTTTCTTTTTCAGCTTTCTTCTTTTCTATCTCCTAACAGTTTTTTAAAATTGAAAGGTACAAATGAAAGATCTGGTTTCACTGTCCTGGTAAACAGTTTAATACCTTGGGCAACTCACGTAACTGCTCCAACCCTCCATCTTCTCAGCTGTTGGAAAAGAGAATTCGATTCAGGTCTAATGCTCCTTTCAGCACTGATGTTCTCTGAGTCAGGAGGTGAAATGGCTCAGGAGAAAGATCTGGGTTTCTTCAGAGCTTATCCTCTCTGAGCAGAATGATACGAGGAATGGCTGCTCAGGACAGCTACCACTCAGAGAACCCCTACTGTGTGTTGGGCTCCTCATCAGAAGCTTCTGCACGCAGTGTTTCATTTAATTCCCACAGCAACTCCAGGAGGTGGACATTATCATTATCACTAAACCTGTGTTACAGATGAAGATGCTAAGACTCAGAAAGCTCTTTCAAAATCACAAGGTAATTGGCGTAGCTGGAGTGTGGCCACCCAGCGCACGTTTTTCTCCATTTTGCAACTCTGCTCCCCAATTCGCTTGCTGTTTGACGTTGCCTGCCCATCTCCAAGACACGGCTCCCAGCTTCCATCTTGGGATCAGAAGGTCTGGATCCAGTCTTGACTCTGTTGCTTACTGGGTCTTCAGCCAAATTGCGTAACCTCTTCGAGCCTCAATTTTCTCATCTGTAAAAGAAGAAAATAATGTGCGCCTCATAGCCCCTTGGTGTAGCGGAAAGATGCAGGATGGGGGTCAGCAGTTGCTGGGGTCCCCTTCTGCCTCCCCTAGGGAGGCTACCACTTACCCACTACCTGCAGGCTCGGCCCAGCCCAGGCTCCAGACCAATCCTTCCTCCGTGGGAAGGGCTCTGAAGTCCTCTAGCTCAATGCTGAGGGGATCCAACATCAGCTGTGGTTCCTGAGGGTCCTGATTGATCAGCTGTAATAAGCGGGCCTCCATCATGAAGGCAGCGGGGTCGAGTTGTTAAGAGGGCCCTGGGACCACCCCGTCTGTGTTTTAGTCTCAGCTCTGCCCTTACTAGTGAGCTTGGTCAAGTGACTCCCCTTGTATAACTTGGTTTTCTCATCTGTAAAATGGGGAGAATAACAGTAGCTATTTCAGAGGGTTGTTGTGAAGATTTAGTAAATTTAAAAATGCAAAGTACATATAATGGGGTCTGGCAGATAGGGTTTGCTACTGTTGTTATTACAGAACTTACCTGGTTTATACTTCCTATTGTCACACATAAGTGACATCAATTGTATACTTATATTATTATTGACACTAATTAGGTCCCTGCTCGGCTGCCTCTGGTCCTTCCTGGACAACTCGCCTGGTCTCCCCAGGGCTGCAGCCCGCACGGCAGTCATATGCTGGGGCAGTGCTCCTGCTGCTGGACCCCCGCCCTGAGGTGAGGCCCTGCCACCTGCTGAGGATGTCTCTGGTGTTGGCTCTCCTCCTGCATCTCTGAACACTGCTTGCTCTGGTGTCCCCAAGATGGTGCCCTGTGGAGTGTTGCAAGACCCCACACTCAAGACCACTTGTTGCCCACCACCCTGTTCCTGGAGCCCCCGTTCTGCTCTCGGCTCCTCTTTCCCCAGTGCTCGTGCCTGGGCTCTCTGACTGGGTCCTGAGCCAGGACAATGTGTGTGAGCAGGAGTTACCGCCTCGGCTTGACACAACCTTAAAACACAACTTTGTAAACCATCGTGCACACAAAATGGCTATGAATCTCAGTGCACAGCTCAGGTGCAAAAGACACCACATTTCTCTACTTATTCTGGTAACAGCTTCATTGAGATATGGCTCACATACTGTACAATTCACCCATTTAAAGTAGAAAATTTGAACCAGCCCTGATGGCCTAGCAATTAAAGTTCGGCACACTCTTCCTTGGTGGCCTGGGTTCAAGTTCTGGGATGTAGAACCACGTCACTCATCTGTCAGTAGCCATGCTGTGGCAGCGGCTCACACAGAAGAACCAGAAGAACTTACAACTAGACACAACCATGTACTGGGGCTTTGAAGGGGAAAAAGAAGGGTGAATCTTCCCCTGCAAAAAAATAAATAAAAATATCTTAAAGGATAAAATTCATTTTCTTTGGCAAATTCACAGAGTTGTAGAACCATCACCAAAATCAGTTTTAGAACATTTTCATCGCTCTCCTCCAATAAATCACCAACTCTTCAGTAATCAGCCCTATTTCTCCCAGCCCTGGGAAACCACTAATCCACTTTCTGTCTGCAGACTTGCCTAGTCTGGATATTTCCTGTAAATGGAATCACACAACATGTAGCCTTTCGTGAGTGACTTCTTTCACTTAGGACCATGCTTTTGCCGTCCATCCTTGCTGTGGCATGTGTCAGTACTTCGTTCCTGTTTAGTGCCAAATAATACTAGCACTTCTTCACTTCTAACTCCATAGTTAACTTTGCTTCTCTCTGCACTTTTCAAAGGGCTGGTGGAGAATCAACTTGTCATTCTTGGGGCTTCCCGCTGGAGGCTGTGTCAAGGTTCTGGGCTCACAAGCAGAGCTGAGCCATCTCAGGGCCCCAGGAAGGCATCAGTCACCTGACCACACAGGTCACTGCCATGGTCCCTTTGTGTCTCTCTCTTTGTGGTCCTTTAAGGCCCTCTCCTCTGCCACCTTTGTGCCACCTTTGTGGCGTGGGGACTGTTGTGGCTGTTGGGGAAGCTTGGGCCAAAGTGCCACCTCTTGGTGCAGTGATGGCTGGTCCTCCGAGGTCCGTGTGTGCATGGGATGCTGGCAGGGAGGGAGGCAGGACCAGGGGACCCTACAGTTAGACTCTCCTCCAAGGCAGAGAGACTCTCCTTTTAGAGGGGACTTTCCTGCGCAGGTTTAACTGGATTCTCCCTCATGCCCTCAGGCTTTTGAAAACAAAACCGCAGGAATTCCAACCTCAAACTTTCTCTGAGGCAAGAGAGCACAGAGCTGGTACTCACAGGAATGGGGGCCTCAGAAGGGAAAAACAGGAGAAAACACAAGTTAGTCTAAAAAGTGAGCTGGTGTCAGAGTTCCTTTCTCATTGTTCAGATCTCTGCACCCTGGTGGGCTAGGAAAGTGTTGGTGCACCTCGTCCCCCTGTATCCCTCCTCCCTCCCCAGCCAGCCACCGCAGCCTTCCTGCCTCCCGGCCCCTGGCCTGCTCCCTGAGGCTTTGTCACGCCCCCCAGGCCAGGCCATGCTGACCTGAGGACCGGCTGGGCAGTGCTGGGCTCTGCTGTCAGACACTGTACTTTAACCGTATAGTGGGCTATCTCTTTTTTGTGGTAGAATAAAAATGATCTCACCTATGCTATTAGAAGTGTGGGATTTGCATTTCTGTTATATATTTCTATTACATAGCTCTATTATGTGTTTCTACTATGCATTTCTAACTATCTACTCTGCCAGGTTTTGGTCTCAGGGTTCCTTTACACTTAAAAATTATTGACGATCCCAAAGAGCTTTTGTTTTTTTTGGTTATATCTATGAATATTAACCATGCTAGAAATCAAAATGGAGACATTTAAAAATATTTACTATTAATTCATTTTAAAAATAATAAACCCATTACAGGTAACATAACGTATTTTAATAAAAATATATTTATTTAAAAAAAAAACTTAGTGAGTAGCACAGCATTGTTTTATATTTTTTGAAAATCTTTTTAATGTCTGACTTAACAGAAGACAGCTGGGTTCTTACATTGGCTTCTGCACTTAATCAGATAGATGCTGTTTTCGTTGGGGTTTATGAAGACGGATCTAGAGTTGCGGAGATAAGGAGCTGGAAAGGGAGGAGCGTTTTAACAGCCTTTTGGGATAATTGTAGATACTACCTCAAACCTCAGCAACAGGTAGTTTCTTAGCGATTATTTGGCAGAAATATTGCCAGAAGTTTTTTCAAGTGACAGCCTCACTTAATTCATTTTCAAGAAAACATCTGCCAAATTCCTAAATTTGAATAAGTTGTTCTTTCAAGTAAAAAAAAAAAGGTGTTTCATAAAAAAAAAAAATAGTTCTGCCTGTAACTCAGAGAATGACACAAGCGTCTCTCCTGTGACAGCGTGCACTTCAGTGTGGAGCAGGGGAGCTTCGCGTTTCCTTCCCGGCTTGTCCCACAGAGTGCTACACGCACCTGCTCCAGAGGGCTGAGGTTTAATGAAATTAGCAGTTTTTAATGCTTCATCAAGGACATTCTTAAGTAAAACTGGCTGGCTTCTTTCCTTCCTTCCGCCTTCCTTCTTTCCTTCTTTCCCAGGGCTTCGTGGTGGTGAGGACAGTTGGGCACACTGCTGGGACTTGTAACAAGGTGCTGGCGGTCTGACCCGGTATTCTTTCTTTTTCTTTTTTAAAGATTTTATTTTTTTCCTTTTCCTCCCCAATGTTCCCCGGTATATAGTCGCATATTTTTAGTTGTGGGTCCTTCTGGTTGTGGCATGTGGGATGCTGCCTCAGCATGGCCTGATGAGCGGTGCCATGACAGCGTCCAGGATCCGAACCTGCGAAACCCTGGGCCGCCAAAGCAGAGCGCGTGAACTCGGCCATGGGGCCGGCCCCTGACCCGGCATTATTTCTGCACCATCGTTATAAATGTCCACATAATGAAGAAGGCAAGTCATTTCCTAAACATTATTAGGAAAGTAGTTTTGATCTGATGGGTCGTCTGAAAGGGTCCCCGGGACTTTGCAGACCGCAGTTGTGACGATGCGCAAGGCGGAGGGACGAAAGCATCCAAGGGAAGAGAGCCGCTCGCTGCTGCCTGCGCCTCGTGTCCTGTGTGTGCCCTCTCCCCACCGGGCTGTTCCTGATGCAACAGGGCAGCGTCTCCGGGAGCTCCGGGCACTGAGCCCTGTGCTTGCTCTGCTGCCAGCCCTGGAGCAGCGGAGGAAGGGCGGTGGTCTCTCTCTCCCTTTCCTTCCAACTCTAAGAATTTACTAATGAAAATAGTGGTGTAACCCTGTAAAATCTCCAAATTGCTGAATAAACCATCTAGAAATAGAACTGTCCAGAAATGTATACTCTTCTCCTTGTGGTTTTGAAAGCATCTGACCCTTAAATAGACTGAATTAATTACCTTGAACATTTTCCCTACACACTTTGTTTTCACTGGCTTGTAATTGAAGAGTCTGGAAAACCTCCCCGGCTTTCTAGGCCGTCCGTCGGGATGGCTGAGGTCAGCTGTTCCTCAGCGCTGCCACGTCGAACGGATCTGGGAGCTTTGAACTGCGAGGCTGTCGGGCTGCCTTCCTAGCTCCAGAGGGCTTGTTTTATAAAAACACGATACTCGGCAACGTGTATCAAGGGTCAGATCACTTATTATGTTACTATAACTGGGTTAAAGAGTATATATGGTAAGCAAAAATATTTACCTGTGATAAAGGATAATTAATAGGATGAAGTACAGTTGGTTATTTCCGTGTCAAATCTACTGGAATAAGCTTTTATTTAAATCTAAAATTCTGTTTTGCAAATTGGCGATTTTAGACAAGAAAATTATATGTTTTCAGACCATAAACTTTGGCAGATTTCTCAGAGTCCAAGACTGTGTTGGTTTTAAAAAAATTTTTCCGTTTATTAAAAATTAGTTATCAAAGGTCTACTGCGTGCCAAACATTATTCTAGACGTGGGAATGGAGCGGTGAACAAGACAGACAGGGCCCTGCCCTCACGAAGCCTATAATCTAGAGGGGGAGATGAAAAATAACAAGGAAACAACAAAATAAGCCAGAAAATTGTAGATAGTGATGAACACGTGAAGCAAATAGCTTGGGGTCACAGGAGAGATGGAGTGTCAGAGAAGGCTGCCTAGGGAGGTGACATTTGAGCTGAGACCTGAAAGATGAGGAGCCAACCCTGGGAAGAGCCAGGTAGAAAGCATTTGAAGCAGCTGAAGGGCAAGGACAGAGGCCCTGAGGCGGGGATACACGTGGTGGTTTAGAGGAACACGGTGAGGGTAGTCCAGCTTGAGACCAGTGAGCAATGTAGTGAGCCGGGGGGAAAGGATGCAAGACGAGGTCAGATCATGCAGAGCCCCTGCAAGCCGCGGGCAGGCATGTGGGTTTTGTTATGAGTAAGATAGGAAGCAATTGGAAGGTTCTAAAATAGGGAGCGACGTGACCTACTATGTGCTTTTGAATGACCCTCTGGCTGCTGTGTGGAGGGTGGAAGGGCTGTAGCAGGACAAGATTGCAGCAGGGAGAGCAAGGGGAGGCCATGACAGGGGACTGGCTGGATGGGGGACGTCGGGAGAAGAAGATGGGTTTGAAGATAGAGTTTAGAGGGAGTTTAGCCAAAAGAGAGGCACTAAGGATGTACCCAGATTTTTTTTTGCTCAAGCTACTGGATGATGGTACAGGCAGACATTGTGATGTGTACGACTGGGAGAGGACAAGGTCTGAGAGATGGGTGGGTGGGAGGGTGCTCTTTGAAGGGGGAAATTATAATTTTGTTATGGATATTATGTCAGGGAGGATTGTGTTCAGCTGCAAGGAACCCAGAACCTGAGAAACCATATCTTAAACAAGCAAGCTGTTTGATTATCAATCAAGTGGTTTATTTTCCACATAACGAGCACTGCAGAGATAGACAGACCTGGCTGGCCTGGGAGCTCATGAGTGCCACAGAGTCCTGTGTGCATCCTGTCCTCTCTTTGCCCCTCTTACTGCATCTCTTATCCCCATCGAGCTAACGGGAGTAGGGCAGCTCCAGGCACAGCAGCAGAAGGGCGAAGCCGACCGAAGGAGGAGGGTAGTGCTGTCAGAAAAGCAAAAGCTTTCCCAGAAATCCCAGGAGACCTCCACTTGCATCTCTTTGACCACAGGTATGTCATGGGACCACTTCTAGCTGCAAAAGAGCCTGAGTTTTAGCATTCACTGTGGTTCCTTGAAGGAAAATGGGGCGCTGAATAAGGAGTAAGGGGTGAATAGAGACTGTGGAGGCAGACAGCTAGCAGCGTCACCAGGGACGCGTCAGTTTTAAGGTTCGTGTTGAACATCTGAATGGGAAAGTCAAGTAAGTTTGGAAGTGGAAGCCTGACTTCTGGGGGAGGGCAGAGCCAATGACAAGACCCCGGTGTGGGAGTCATAGCGTGTGGAGCACGATTCAAGCCAAGAGGGCAGATGAGATCAGCTGGGAAGAGAGCAGAGCTGGAAGCTTGTCATTTTTGTATTTATTACTGTGACCCGCTCTATTAATTTTATTCAATAAAACTTTAATGTACACTTTCTGTGTGTCAACAACTGTTTCAGACCCTTAGGGCACAAAGATGAAGATGTGTGTCCTGCTTTCAAAAAGCTTAGAGAGAGAACAAAAAGAAAACAAATCAGTTTTATTAAATGATTCACTACAACATATATGAAAAACTCGTCGATTTATATAGATTTGTAACAGTACGTCTGTATTATGACTGTAGCTCTACTGCAGATTCACGTTTCAAGTGAGAATTTAAGGAATTTGCCTTGAGTAACTCGAGATTTGCTCGTCTGTGTATATTCACTTGCATATTTTAATTTGGAAATGAATTAGGAAAACCCCCAGTCTTTGAATATGACTAAATGCTGATCTTATTATTAGTAAATTTGCTGTTAAAATTAACATAATGTATTATGGAATCTTAGCTTTGAAATTTTGACTAGGACAATCAGGGAATTACTTGTTAGATGACCTCGGTTTAGATTGGGGCTGAGTAATTTTTATTGACTTACTTGCTACTTACAATTTCATTTGGAGCTCCCACGGGTGTTTCAAACCTATCCTGTCCCCAGCTAAGTTCTCTGTCTTGCCCGCCTCTCATTCCCTTCCTTGTATCGTGTCTTCTGTACCCCTTTTGAAGTCGGCGGCGCCTGATTCTTCCTCCTCAAGCCAAAACTCCAGGTGTCATTCTAGACAGCCGTCCCCCTCACTCCACCCCATCTGTAAAACCTACAGATTTTGCCTCCTGGATGGTTCTTGAATCTTTCCATCCTGGATCCTCACCACCCCACTCACATTCTTCAGTATGCTCCTTTATAATCCATCTCCGTAACGTGTGTGATTTTACTAAACTAAACCGTCCAGTTCATTACTCTGATTTAAACCTGGCAAAAACCTCTCCCAGCATTCAGTAAAAATGATGTCCTGCAGTAAATCAGTTTAAAGAATATTGGACTAACCTGAGATAAAGAGGTCCTTTTGTTGCGGGACTTCTCAGAGCCTTCAATATGCTAATGTACGTATTATGAATCCCTAAGTGAGGGTGAAAGTGAGGACATTTCCAGAAACAAGTCACTATTGAAGTGGCTTCACATATATGAGGCTATTATTTTGAGGACCTCAAGGAACATCTCATGAAATACCTCTGTGGACACTGGTACTGTATATAACTTGGCCTAGGAAATTTGGTCCTCAGAAGGAAATTTACTCATCTTAACGTGGTGTGTAAGACCTCTCATGACTTGGCTTTCACCTTTCTCATGAGCCTCGTTTTGACCACTCCCCACCTTGAACTTCATGTCTGGTAACAGCACACCACATCCAGTCCTGCACACAACGGGGTCCTGTGACTTTGCTCAAGCTCTTCCTCTGGGCCACCTTTCTTCATCTGGCTAACTCTACTCATCTTGCAACTCTCAGCTCTGGGACCTTCCTTGAATTCCAGGTTGAGATAAGTGCCTCTCTTCTGAGCTCCACTTACCACAGCACAAAAACTATGGGAGCAATCTGTTTATGTGTCTCTTCCCCCTATTGGGACATAAAGACTGAGAGAACACATTGTGATGGTGGTGATGATGATGATGTTGATGATGATAATGACAATGATGACAACGATGATGATGATCTTGATGATGATGATGATGGTGGTGGTGGTGATGATGATGATGACGACGATGATGATGATGGTGATAACTAAGTTTATTGCACTCACGAGATGCCAGACTCTGTATGTGAATTATCTTATTTAATATTCACAAAACTCCCATGAGGTAGGTATTATTAGAATCCTCATTTTGCAGACAAAGAAGTCAGGACTTAGAAAGGCTGAGGAACTTGCCTGAGGCTGTACAGCTAGTGAATGGTGACCAGGGTGTGGGTTTAGCAGCCTGATTCCTGAGGCTGCACCTTTTGACATTGTGTATACTACACTGGCACAGCGCCTGGTAGTGGACGCTTGATAAATGCTTGTTGGTCTAAACTCAGTGTGGGTGTGTTTGTCCCACACACATCTGAAACCTACAAGCACTGAGGAAATTGGACACGATGTAGGAAAGAGAAGCGTTGCTATTAAATTTAATTTCTGGCAAAACTAGTGGTGGAGAGGGAGGCACGGAAGGAACCCCAGCTCACCTACCAAATTCCACCAGCTTGCTTGTTGTCTCAGCCGTATGTTCTGGGGGTGGCCACATCCATGTTTCACATCCGTGTTAGTCTTTGCAGAATAAAAAGCAAATTAGTGTTTAATGGGGACTATTAATCTTGTCACCTAATTGAGTAATATCTAATAAATCTTTTCATTCAAAACCCAATGAGAATTTCCAGTGAGAAATGAGTGTGGGGAATATTTGATCTCAAAAATATTTTTGTCCACGAAGAATATATATGTGTTTATGAGAGATGTTGAACACAATGAAATTTTGTGAGTGTGAATTGAACACTTATCCTGGGCCTAAAACTGTTGACAGTGGCTTTTGAGAGTTACAAAATAGGTTTATGATGGTGTCTGCGCTTTAGAAGTTTGCTCTGTGACTTCAGAATATGTGAAGTATCTTACAGCAGGTCTCTAAAGTGATATTTCTTTAATAGAGAAAAGTTCAAATATAGTATTTTGTTGTACCCTATGAGGATCCAAAGGCATCATGATATGATTAGAATTTGAAATATGAGTAAGAAGTATGTGGGGTCATGATCTGTATAAGCCTATCCTTTGCTCTTAATTAAATTTTGCAGATGATATAAACATTGAAAACAGAGTATTAGCTTATAAATGATAAAAAAAAGAACTGGCAACTCCCATAATGTATGTTTTACGCTTTTGTTTAAGAAGTGTCTATTTCGTGTTAGATCAAGTTAGTTCTTGTTTAGAATAAAGACCTGCATGACTTTCTGTTCCAGATCCAGCTCTCGGTGGGAATGCTTGCAAATGCCGGGGCTTCCTTCTGTTTCCTGTATGCCGTGTCACTTTAGACAAATTATTTAATTTCCTTATGTCAGATTCTTTTCCCCATTCCTCTTTCTCCCAGAATTAACCTCTCATTTATTCCCTTACACTCCCTGCAAGGTGTACTTGGGATTTCCTGGAATTGTCACTGCGGGCCCATCCCTTCTTCACATTCCGCTCTCTCCCGTAAGCACGTGTGTTTCCGTGAGCGGCTGTTAATTCACCGAGAAGGAGCTCTCGAATCTTAGCTGTTGTTGGGGTCATGTGCTGACGCTTGTACGAGTGAAAGGCCCAGAGGACGCCCCTGCCCTGTGATCCTTCGTTCTTGGGTGAGACGTCCATGAGACAAAAGACCCGGGCTCTGCGCTTACAGGGGGGAGAAGAAAGGAGTTTTGATTTTTTTTCTTTAGCTAAATGTTATAAAACTTTAAAGTTTAAATTTGAATAATTGGGTTAAATAAAATCCATCAGCTCACAGTATTTTTCCTGTTTCTACTCAGTGGTGAACAACAGAAGCCTAAAAACAAAGGAATGTTCTCTGATGTAAGGTATAAAATTCGGGGTAGGGTTATAACTTAGTTCCCTTTTGCCCTGTCCCCTTTATTTTTAGGCCCTGGGCCTCTGAACCCGAGGCAATCTGCAAGGCACTTGAACACTGAATCCCAAGCCGGTGGTCCCCTCTGCTTTGTCCTCCTGTCCTGCTGGCAGATGTTTCTGTGATGACCCAGTTCTGCTTCCTGTTTAAACTCTGTAAACAGTTCATTTACTTCAATATCTAGCTTTTGATCTGCCTGCGATACACTGTTGTCAGTTACTCCATCCGTTAGCTGGTGCACTGTCCCCCTGCTAAGCAGACTGGGGTCATTTCATGGTCAATTTTGGCTTGGGGAAGAGGAACAGTTCGTGGAAGCTCCTCCTACTTGTGGTTTTATGGTCTGGTGTGGCAGGAGCTTGGCGTGGCTGCCCTGATGCCCGTTTCCAGGTCTCGCCACCCTTGCCTGCCTCTAGAATAGAGAATGCAGAAGCTAAATATTTACTGTCCTAACCTCCCCTGAAGCAAGGGGGCCCTGCTGACAGAGTTCAGGCCAATGGACCAGAAGTGGAATTCTGCTGAGGAGGGTTTTGGGAAACATGTTTTATTTCCTGATAAAAGGGGCCAGAAGCTGCTGGCACTACTCCTTTCACTTCTTCTGGCCTTGAACATGGTTATGATGTCTGGATCTACAGCAGTCATCTTGCGACTCTGAGATGATAAACCCACGTACTAAATGTGGTAGAGCAGAATTACAGAAGAAACCTTGGTTTTTATTATATCGTGGAGCCCCACATTATATAGAACTGCTTCTCTCTAGACATTATATGTCAAAAAACAATTCCCTATGTGGTGTTTTTAAGACATGGTTACACTCCTCCCGTCAAAAGATGTTGTCCAGTTCCCTTTCTCTTGACTATGGGCCAGCCTTGGCGATGTGCTCCCCACAAACAGAATGCAGCAGGAGTGAAACTGCATGCTCCCCAGCCTAGGGCAGAAAAGGTGACACCGCGTCTGCCTTGTTATCCCTCTCTCACGTGCAGCCTGGGGGCCTTGAGGTGACATATCAGAAGTCAGTCTACACCGAAGCTGCTGTGCTGGAGAAACCATGCCAGAGACCACATCGAGGTAGAGATGCCTGAGGAGGTCCAGCTGTGCCAGCCCCCGGCTGTCAGTCTTCCCATCAAGAGCTGACAAACATGAGCGAAGCAGCTTTCAGACGGTTCCAGCCCGCCAGTCTTCGAGCTGCCCTCGCTGATGCCATGGGGAGCAGACAGGCTGCCCCCAGCAGGCCCTTCTCAAACTGCAGATTCATGAGCAGAATAAGTGTTATTTTAAGCGACTAAATTTTGGGGTGGTTTGCTATGCAGCAATAGAAAACTGGAATACCCTATTTTTTATACTACCGTTATTTGGATGTTCTGTTACTTGCAGCCAAAAGCAGCCCTACTGGAAAACACTTGCAGTGAGAAGATTAGAAGAAACACTAAGGACCCTTTTAAATGACTAGATGTGCTGAATATCCATCTGTTCCTCTCTCAGCCTGGCCATAGTAATCACATTAACTATGGCATTGATGTCACAATGTTCCACTGAAGTCAATGCTAATTTAGTATACAAAGGTTTTATTTACAATAGGACCAGGCTAGCAGAAATGTAGAAAAGGAGAGATTTCAATTTTGGACACCATCTTGCTATTTTCCTGCTCTTTTTGAATTTTGAGAACATCAATAGCTGCCTCACCAGCAGGTGAAGCTTATCTGAGTCCCTGACTTCCTCAAAACCCCAACATACTTTTTTTTTTTTTTGGTGAGGAAGATTGGCCCTGAGCTAACATCTGTTGCCAATCCTCCTCTTTTTTTTCTCACCAAAGTCCCAGTACATATTTGTGTATCGTAGCTGTAAGTCCTTCTAGCTCTTCTATGTGGGATGCAGCCACAGCATGGCTTGATGAGCAATGTGTAGGCCTGCATCCAGGATCCTAACCTCGGGCCACGAAAGCAGAGCAGGTGAACTTAACCACTATGCCACTGCGCTGGCCCCCCATCAGTGTTTGAGGCTTTCTTAACGAAATGCTCCCAGCGTTTGACAGTTTTGTATCTTCACTGACATTTGCAGCTGTTTTAATAGATGAATATTTAACATCATATATAATAGACCAGATTCTTTGAAGCAAAATCCCATTCGTTAGTTCCCACTTAAGAACGAGTGGATGGCCACTAATTATTGTTAGAATTTATTTAAAAGTTTTAATATATGGTTATGATCATAACTCATTTATAAATCTAGTATATAGAAACTGTTAGTAGGATTGTTCTAGACTAATATTTATATCCTTACGTGGAAGCTGCAGTATAAATTAAAAATATTTTATCCCAAAGTAACATAATGCTATTTCTAGTGATGGAAATTCCTAATTAGCTTTGAAATATAGTTGGGGCAATTTTCTTATTCCATTGCCCTGAAATTTTAAACTTAGAGGAACAAAATGTAACTCCTGAAGGCTGGTTGCACAAAAGCCAATTTCGTTTTTGTATGTTTCTTTACCGGATGTCCACATCCTTAAACTGTTAGCAAACCTACAGCGGGTGGAGCGGCACATGCTCCTCACGCGGGTGCTCCAGGGCGGAATGGGCGGGGAGGCCCGGCCGGGGCAGCAGAGGTGCCCTTGCCCAGAGCAGTTACATAAGTGACATCATATGCAGAAGCAGCCTCTGGGGTTTAAAAATAACTGGGCAGGGAGTGTCAGCCTTCCTTGGCTCTGACTCCCTGGTTTACTGTCCTTGGGGGTCCGCCCAGTAGCCTGGGTGGGCTGGAGAGTCTGTTAAGTGCACTTGGTTCCCAATAGCACCCTCATAACAGCTTAACGAGCCCGGGAACGCTCATTTTCCGGCGGCAGCAATGTGCTGCCTGCAAAAGCTGAACCAGCCAAGACAGGACAGATGTTTCACGGCCGAGCCCCAAATGTGGTTGTTTCCAGCGTAGTTTCCTTAAACAAACAAGAAACAGAAAAGCAGAGCAGCTTTTGCGTGGTGGCTCCAAAGCAGATTAAAACAAGCACTAATTTCCCATCCTGTCCTCCTCTCCGCCCGTCGGTTTTGGGGAACTGAATTGTTGATGCACAAGACAACGCCTTGTATTCACTCTACCTGATATTTTTATTTTGGTAACTTGAAAAATAAGCGGTCGCTACGTATCTACCTTGGTGTCAGAGATTCCTTGGGGGCTGGTATCATAATTTAATCGGCAGTGAGCCCCCATGTAGCACCTGAGAAAATGTGTGTGTGTGTATAGCGGACAGTTTTGTAAGACTGTGGCAGTGGTGGGAGCAGGGGTGAAATTTAACAAAGTTTAGAAAACAACATAATAATGTGTTAAATCTGCCACCTGCCCATGGCAACCCTGAACCTTGAGCACCCCAAGTCTGTCAGGCATCACTTGAGATCCCCAGTCATTAGGGAGAAGCAGGCACTTCTGTTCTCGAGCATCGAGTGCTCTGACCCACAGGGGGTCCTCTGGATTAGAAGCCTTAGCCTCAGTCCTGAGCTCCTCCCACACCTTTTCCCAGCTAAAGCCTTTCCTTGAGATTCCCAGGGCCTGCCGCCTTCTTCCCCGACCCCACCCCCTTCCTGGTATTAGCACCTAGAGCCACTCCTCTCCAGTGCCTCCTCCTGGAGTCCTGCACGTCATCAGAAACCAGAAAACAACCTGGCACCCACATCAATGATTGCTCTCAGAAGCACAATTGCTTTTCAAGCTGGCTCCTTCCAGGGGCCTGAGTTCTTTCATTCAGGGAAGCAGTATTTCTTAAAGCTTTGGAATCATCTGGGATGCTCGTTAAAATACAGATTCGCGCTGAATGAGGCGCTCTCCGAGATGGACTGGGAGTCTGTGTGTGTAACAAGCAGGTGTGGGCGGCTGATTCCAACTCAAGATAAAGTTGCAGAGAGCTAGTTAATTCCATTCCCATACACATCAGGTTTAGGATTTCCTCTTAGGGATGAGAATACCCTTTCACCCTCACAGCTTGGAAAAGTCTGCCAATTTCTTTTTTTTTCTTTTTAAAGATTGGCACCTGAGCTAATATCCATTGCCAATCATTTTTCCCCCTCCTTCTCCCTGAAGCGCCCCGGTACATAGTTGCAGATTCTACTTGTAGACCCTTCTGTTTGTGGCATGTGGGATGCTGTGTCAGCGTGGCCTGATGAACGGTGCCCTGTCCGCGCCCAGGATCTGAACTAGCGAAACCCTGAGCCACGGAAGTGGAGTGGGTGAACTGAACCACTTGACCATGGGACTGGCCCGTCTGCCAGTTTCAACAGCGGGGACTCCACCCAAACCCTCCACTGGCAGCAGTCTCACAGCAACTGCCAATCTGCTCCGTGAGGAGACTTGAGGCTGAGAACTCCACCCGACTGTGCATCCTCAGCCTTGGCCAGCCTCCCCGTGTACCTTTGAGGCGCCCCGCGCGTCGTCTGTGTTCCCCCATCCTCTGGTCTTTCCCTGCACTGTGCTTCCTCCCCCTAATCAGCCCATCCCTCCACACCGCACGCTCAGCCTGCTCCCTCCCCTCTGGTCTTCCCTCCGTGGTAAAGCCCCTTCCACTGGCTCCTTGCACCACTCTGGCTCAGCTGGACTCCGGCTCTCCCTGGGGTGCTCTTCCCTTCTTAGTCCGCCCAAATGGCGGCTGCCCTCTTCCCCCTCCCATGGTGAGCTGGTGGTGGAGGGTGTGGGAGAGCCAGGAAGGAATCAAACTTCTTCTGTAAGGGACCAGATAGTAAATATTTTTGCCGGCCACGCAGTCTGTTGTAACTACTCAAGTGTGCCATTGTAGCTCAAAAGTAATCAGAAACAGCAAGTAAACAAATGACTGTGTTTCAATTAAACCTTATTTATGGACCTTGAGATGTGAATTTCATATAATTGTCACATGTCATAAAATACTCTTTTTTTGAAAAGATTTTCAACCATTTAAAAATGTAAAAACCATTCTTAGCTTGTGGGCCGTACAAAGTCAGGGGACAGGCTGGGTGTGGCCCGTGGGCTGTTGGTTGACTCCTGATCTCCTTGCACGATTCGGTGCACTTACGGATCCGTAGGGATCCTGTTAAAATGCAGATCCTGATTCAGCAGGTCTGGGTGGGACCTGAGACCCCGCATTCCCACCAGGCTCCAGGTGCTGCTAGCGCTCTCGGTCAGCACAGTGCGCTGAGTAGCATGGTGTCACAGCTGTGTGTAGAAACTTATCCTTTATGTAATAAAGACATGAGAGACAGTTTAATGATACAGGAAAATGCTCATACTTAATCTGTGTTAGGTAGAAAGGCCACGTGGAAAGCGACATGTCTGAGAGAGCGGCTTTTAAACCAAACAGATGCCACCCACCAGCTATATGGATCTGGACTCGCTTAACCTGTCTCACTTTCCATTTATTCGACTGTAAAACGGGGTAAGGATCATCGCCACCCCAGGTGGTCGGTTGTTTTGGATTTTAACACGATAATGCTCCCAGCAAGTGCTCAGTAAGTCTTAGCCAAAAGCAAGACAGGAACACCTGTAAAGCACAAAAAGGTAGGAACCTTGATTTTGAGTGCTGGGGCATTTCTTCCCTTTCTTTCTTGGAAAACGTCTGCAGGGTCACGCCCCTGCATTCACGCACATTTGCTGAGGGCTGCTTCTCCTGCCAGGCCGTGTGCTTTGCTGATCCGCTCAGATGAGTGAAACGTAAGCATAAGGGGGAGATGAGAACAAAAGGCAGCTTCAGCATAGACTAGCTGATGTAGGAGAGCGTTTGCAGAGTGCTGGGGAAGGCGGAGGAGAGAGCCTTCCCTCCGCGGTGAGGAGAGGCCAGAGGGGCAGGGGGCGAAGCTTCAGCTGGGCGTCAACGGGGGAATGGGCCTGCCTGATGGAGGGAGAGGGCACAGAGTATGCACAGGAGGTGGGGAACTCAGGGGACCCTCGGCGCGTGTGAGAGAGCAGGGACAAGGCCCTGACCAAGACCTTTATGTCGTAGCGGTTTGGACCGGCTGGGTATCAGCCCTGGGTGGGTCACCATCCCTTTTTGGAAAACACCCTGACAACGCCATAATATACGCTAGAGAATAGACTGCCAGAAAACTCTCCCCCACTTTTGCCGGAACCACAGAGAGATGGGGAACCCTCGTGCTGAGCCAAGGAGTCCCAGCCTCTGTGGCTCGTCCCTGAGGAGTCTAACAGACTAGATGAGACTTCTTGACTGCTTGGGGCCTACCACATTAGGGCCAGAGGGACATGCCTTCGTAGGTGGTCACCCGGGGCCTGCTTGGCTCAGAGATTCCCACTAAGGGTCTGTTCTGGGGGGACTTTGCGTGCTGCAGTTGGGCCCACTGCGATGACCATGGCGTTGACCATGGAGAGCTGAACCTCCAGTAGAGGCAATGGGCGAAGGGAGGCACAACAAAGGCTCGCAGAATTTGGAGGAAGGAGAAAAAGATTATAAGCAGTTTGGGTCTGGGGGCGGGGAGCCCCAGGTGTGCTTCATGGAGGAAGCAGCGTTTGGGTTAGCCTTTAAGATGATGTTTGTGTCTCGGGGTGCTCCCTTCAGGATCTGGCTTGTGGGAGGCGTAGGGGATTGGGGTCTGTTTGTATAAATCACTAACTTGAATCATGGCGCTGGAACTGGTGGAGGTTCCTGAACAGACCTTCTGGTGCTGAGTAAGGGGCACAGCCTGCCCTCTGAAAGGACCCTGAACAGGGCGAAGCTTACCATCCAAGAACATTCGGATGACAGCCCTGGAGCTGAAATGTGAAGCACTTCCTGGCAATAGCTCCTCTGTCTTCGCTTCTGGACTCACTGAGGCCTTTGTCCTTCTCAGCAGACTTCTCAAGTCGAGGGTCACGTGTGAGAAGCAGTGGGCCCAGGAGCAAGGGGGAGGACGGAGGGCGGTACCTCCCTGGGCTGAGATGTTTGCATCCTGACGCACTGCACGGTGTCCTAGGGGGTAATGCTGGTTCCTGTCTGCTCTGCTCTCTTTCACTCCTCCTTTCTCAGTGGTCTGGGACGGAGTCTTCTGCTCTAACACTTTCCTAGACCGTGCTTGATGTTTTGGATGGATTTTTCTCCATTTCACCTGCCTTAAATTGAGACTTAGCCATGTCTGGGCCTACCTGGTGACCCCAGAGGGCCCCAGCCAAGGTGCTTGGGGCTTGGAGCTGAGCACTGGTTGTGGAGGAGGCCACTTCAGGGCTGCTCCCCAGATCAGCCTGCGGGCTAGGTTTGTGATCAGTGAAGAGAGGTCTGCAAGCAGAAGCCAAAGGGGCTGTTTTTTGCAAGAAATTCTGTGAGACAAAGGGCCACAAGCAATGCTGCTTCCGGTCCAGGGGAGTAAATGCTACTCAGAGTGCACTCAGCCATCCTTTATCACATCTATGGCTTACGAAGTCCTGAACACTCAACGTAGGGGCGGCCTGGGTCTTTCCATGGTGCTGGGGGAAAGGGACATTTTCCTGTTGAAGACAGTAGGCCGCCTCTCTTCGGGTGCAGTCTTGGGATCTCTGTGAATCGCTCCCTGGGCGGGGAAGCAGAATTCTTACGGAGCACTGAGTGAGCTGCTCCTCCAATGGCGGCTTGTGTGCCGAACCTCACTGATGAGGCTGGGCTGCAAAAACAGAAGCAGCCTGTCTGTGAACCCCTGCGAGGTGCCCTGGGAAGCGCCCAGATTCAAGCACGGGAGGAAAGATTGCCAAGGTTCCTCCTCATGTGGTTGGGGGGACACATTGATGAACTGTGAGTTGTTAAAAGTATTGTAACCTCACTGGTACCCGCTGGCTGGGGAGACTTGTACAAATTTGAGTTACGTTTGTAAATGCACCTATGTGCATATGAAATGGATACTGAAAGCACTGTTCTGGGAAAGACTGTTACTCAACCCACCTACAAACCCTGTGGCGACATAGGTCTCTGGGAACAGGTGCCACCCTTCGTGTGGATGTGAATCAGCAAACCGGCAATTATTTCTCAAAGTTTCCTAAACCATTCTTGTCAATACGTAGCAGAATGGCACAAGGTTCTTCTCCATCAAATGGGGAACATGGTTAGCTGGACTTTTATTTGTAGATGATCTGTCTTGCCCCCCGGAATGAGTAACTGGGACTCTGTCATTTTGTTCACTTCTACGTCCTCACTGCCTAGAGCAGTGGCTGGCCCACTCAGTGTGTACTCAGTATTTGTGAATGAATGAATGAATGAATGAATGAACACTTGGGTTTCATGTATTAGATGGAGGCCATCTCGCTCCTTTCTCTCTTGCTGTTACTTCTGCCAAATCTACCGTGAGTCCCTTTGGGAAATTCCACCCTCAGAGACTGCGAGTGGTTTCCCGGGTGTGGACGGTCAGCATGTGGGTGTGGACGCTACAGACACGGGGGCCCGGGCTTGGCAGGCAGTCCCCAAGGCTTCGAGGGACTTTCAGGCAGAATCCTATAAAGTTCATCTTCCTTAAAACATCTTATTTTTTCTCATTGTGAAAATAACACACGCTTATTAAAGAAAGATCTGGAATGCTAGAGAAATACGAAAGTGGAAAAACTACCCATAATTCCTTTACCCAAACACAAATCCATCTTTCTCTTTTTCCTGGATTATCAAGACAGCTGCTAACCCTGTCCCTCCCCCCGAGCCTCGCCACCCTTCAGTCCAGTCTGGGTGCCTGGGAGGGGTCTTTCTAAAACACGGAACTTGGAACACTTCAGAGGCGTCCCCTTGCCCTCCATTTGCAACGACTCAACGGGATCCGCTCTGCGGTCCCTTCAGCGCCCGCCCGTCGGAGCTTCTATCACATCACACTTGTGCCCAGTGGGATTTCCTTCAAGTCTAAACGAGCTGCGGCTTTGCCCGCGGCCTCTGAGCGTTTTCACAAGCTGTTCACGCGGCTCGGAACGCTCTGCCCCTTTCTTGGCCCTGTTCTCTCTCTTCTCCTCTGTTCCCGAGTCTGCGTTTATCTGCCTTTGGAAAACCTTCCCTAACTGCCTTCCCCCTTCCCCGCCAAATCTGCGTTAGGCGTCCTCCAGTTTGCTTCGAAAACCCCATCGGTTTCTCCCACGTGCAGCTCAGCGGCCAGGACGGAGCCCTTGCTGGAGGCATCTGCCCCCTCAGCGCTGCTCAGCGCCCGCTCCCTCACGCAGCTCCAGAAACATTTGTCAAAGTGAATTTAAATGGAACCTTTGTTTACTCTTTAGAAACATTTCCTCTTCATCTTTGCTGTAGTCACATTGTTTTCCATTTTCCATGGATATAACTAACGATGTAAATTTTGTATTATAGGCCATATCATATAAACATTTTAATCTTAAATTTTTCACTTAACATTATATAAAGTATTTTCACTGTTACCCATCTTCATAAACTTCATTTTTAATGACTGTATACCCTTCCACCAAGTGGAGGTACTCTGATTACCTTATTTTCTATTGTTGAACATTCAAGATTATTTTGCCTGCTACGGTTTGTTAACAATTTTGCTATAAATATTTTTGCTTATCTTTGGGCATAAAACTTTTTCATAAATTGAATTATTTCCTTAAGACATCCAAAGTAAAATGTTAAGGTCACTAGGCATTTAAAGTTTTATTTTTTTCCTGAAGAAGATTCTCCTGAGCGAACATCTGCTGCCAATCTTCCTCTTTTTGTATGTGAGCCGCTGCCACAGCAGGGCCACTGACAGATGAGTGGTGTATGTCGGCACCTGGGAACTGAACCCAGTGCTGCCGAAGCAGAGCACGCTGACTTAACCACCAGGCCACCAGAGCTGGCCCTAAAGTTCTTATACCTGTTGCCTAATTGCATCACACAGTGTTATTTACCTATTTATATTGCCACCAGCAATTTACGTGAGTGCTGATTTCACTCACCCTCACCAAAGTCTTCAACTATTGAAAACTTTCAAAGAACATGTGCCTCCCGAAGGCGCAGCACCGAGCACACAGGCTGACACTGCCCCCTCCCCGCCCCTCCGGAGGGCAGGGTCTCAGTTCCATTTGTGGGGTGCAAATGTCCCCAGTTCTCACCCCTCTAGGCTGGACAATCCCTCTGTTTCTTCTCTTAGGGGAGGAGATGGCTTTAAGTTTTCTCTGTTGATTCTATTTCTAACCCTTCAGATGGGCAACCTCTACCCACATTCCTGCCCGTCCATCAACACATGCACACGCACACACTCATATGCACACATGTGCACACACACGCACAGGGGATTAAGTTAAAGTCCACCTGAGGGCGGTGTTCACTGAGACCATCCTCCCACTCACCCTGTCTTTTTCCTGGCTCTGGATTCCTTTGCTCTTCCTCGTGGTTTCTCCTCCCTCCCCCCATTCAGCATCTATTCAACCAATTTATGAAGCACCGGCAGGGCCAGGTGTAATTGCTGGGATGCACGGAAAATAAGGCGGCGGCAGTTCCTGCCTCCACAGAGTCCACGTTCTGGTTGGGGAGACAGATCAGAAACGAGAACACACCAGCCCATGCGTTAAACCCACGCATCCATCACACACTGTGGTGGACATGATGAAGGAAGCAGACAAAGCCTAAGAGAGAGAAAGCTGGAAAAGGTCTGTAGATAGAATAAGACCTCCCTCCCTCCCCTTCTCGTCCCCCTGGGCCCCTAGCTGTGCTTTCTGGTGCATACCAGCTGATAGGGTGGGAACAGTATTTCCTGGGTTCTTCGTTTATTGTCTGTCCCCACCGACTGAATGTGAGCTCAGCGGGGCAGGGGCCTTGCAGCACAGCACCGAGGGTTCTCAGTAACTATTTGCCAGAGGATTTGTGAGCAGAAGGCCTTCTGTGGAGGTGTAGGTGGAACTGGAGCCGAGGGTGAGAAAGATGTTCATGAAGAAAGGTGGTGTCAGACGTCCTGGCGGAAGACATGGCAAGTGCAAAGGCCCCAAGGCAGGAAAGGAATGGAAAGGAGCCCTGAGTGGCTGAGGCAGTGTGAGCAAGGAGGTGGCTACCTCGGATGCTGAGATCCAGCCTGCAGGGCCCTATTGGGCCAGGTCTTGTAGGCTCTGCTCAGGGGTTTGGATTTCACTCCAAGGACAGTGGGAAGCCACTGAAAGCTCTGCTGTGACAGATATGCCTCCCTGCATTGGTGGAGTAGAACTGCAATATTTGTGTGTGTTTGGGGGCGGGGTGGGTTCGAGATGACTCACATGGTGAGTTCTTGTGCACGGATCTATCCTTACCCCCTGAGCCCCACTCTCCCTGTTGGGTAAGGAGGACCAGGCTCCTTCCTGCCCACTGTTTTAGGATCCCATGATTATCCTGCCACAAACATGATTACAGTCCCCTCCTTATCCCAATCCCTGACTTGTGGATGTCCAGCCTCTGGCGAGTGACCCAGCTGGGCAACCTCCCTCGTGAAGGGGGCTCCAGTGTGGCCATCTCTGGGATGACAGGAGGTCTGACACAGATTTGGTGACCTGTGGAAGATCGTTCATATCTTGTGGGCTTAATGTGCAAGGTGGCGTCATGGCTCCCCCTTGAACTCTGCCCCTGGTCTGACGGCCTGGAGTTGTGTCCAGCCTGGTTGATTCATCTCAGGCCGTTTGGGGTCTGGTTGAGATCTTGCTGTGAGGACACAGGCCCTATGAGGCTCCTCCAGGGAGAGCTCTGGAGAGGTGAACTGCCTGTGAGGCCACTGCTTGCTTGTCACCCGGCGGCCTTCTGTGGGGGACACCTTCCCCCTGGCCTGTGACCCCTGCGGCCATCTTTGTGCTCATCCTTCAGCAGTCCCACAACTGACGGCAGCTTTAGGCGCCTCCACAGGCACCTCTTCCTGTCATCGACCATTTCAGGTGCAAGCAGCCCCTTCTCATCCGCCTCCTGGCTGCTGGGTCTCCTTACTCCCCGTCGTTCCCACTAGGGAATGCCAGCCATCTTGAACCAGCGTTTGTCAGTTCAGGAAGCTACATCGTTGGCTGTCCCTGAGGGACCTATTTCCTTTGCCCAGATCTGGGAATCCCTGGAAACCAGGGGGCTGGCAGGGGTGCGAGTAGCACAAAGTCAAATAGAACGTGCAAGTGGACATCGGGCAGCTGGCAGCCTCAGGAGACCTCACATCAGAGATGCCGGGCCCCTTCCTGGAGGGGGATGGAGGTGCAAGGCTGCTTTGCTTTCTTTTTTTTTCCTGTAAGCAAACGGCCCTGCATAAATCCAATTATTGTAATTGAATTAAATTTACAGCAGACTTGGTCTGGCACATATTTGATAGAAGGCCTAATTGTTACTGGGCTGCGTGGCACTTAGGCGAGCTCTGTAAGCAATTTACTGATGGATTATTTCTTTTATTCAGCTACACCACACTTTGTTTTTCTCATCTCGCTTTGCTTCTCCAGCATCTATAATTGGCTTTGATGGCATTCCATGATAGTGCTACATTAATATCACATGAGCACATCCCACTTTATAGCAGTTCTTATCCTGCAGAGGACGTTAGACAGAGAGTGCACGCACATAATCAGCGAGAGGAGGGGGCCAGTGCTGTGCTCCCATCCTGGTGTTCCGACTTCAGTCGTCATGCTTCCAACAGCCTTGTGTGCTGCTGTGGAACCCTTCTCATGCAGCACACCTGGAAGGTCTGAGGGGCTTGTTTGCCAGCAGCAGGGGGAGAGGCTTGGGGAGGGCAGGGGCATCTTCTCAGCAGAGTGAAACGGCTGGGATCCGGGAGCCCAGTTGCTAGGGCAGAAGGCTGGGAGGGTGACGAAGGTTTGAAGGAGGTCAGGCTGACAGCACAACCCAGGGCTCCATACTGCCCCACCCCCACGCCACCTCTGCTCCTAAAGAATGCCTGGCGAGCCCGTACCAGTGTCGTTCTCATCGTGGTATCAGAAGAAGGAATTCCCTGGCCAGAGAATGGCCCCTTTCATTTGCATGTTGCAAAAGGATACAGCATTTTATTCTAAAACTAGAGTCAACAGGCATAAAGGTGAGAAAAGACTATCAGGGATCTGATTGTGGGGGTTGGGAGAATGCCTTAGGAGGGTAGCAGCCCCAGGGGATACTGAAGGGAAGACAATTCTCCACTTGCCAGTGTTGGCACAGGTCCTGCACGTCCCCGAAAGATGACTCTCCTTGCTCGTCTTTCCCACTTCAGAAATGGCTATGCCTATTCCTTTGGGAAGAGGTGTTTTCTCCACATATTTCCTACATGGGACTTCCCTTAATTGGCTTGCCAAGGACAGAGGCCACACTATCTCCAATGGCAATCAGAATTGCTTAGTGGCCGACGGAGTAAGCTGCTTCCTTTAGATAGGGTGGAACCGAACGCAATGAGTCTGTCTCTTGGTGAGTGCAGAGCTGAAAAGCACAACCAAGGCAGAAGGAAGTGAAGAACAGGTTTATTGCTTGCACAAGCCATGGAGAACACTGGAGACATCTCCCAAAAGCAGTGTCTCTCTGAGCTCTGTGCGGTGGAGACTTTATACAGAGAACGTGGAGGAAAACAGGTTCATTAGTAACAACTGTGTAACAACTGTGCTCATTCACGCACATGTGTAGCAGGTAAACACGCTACTATATACATCGCATGATCTGAAATGGCTGCTTGGACCCTCCCAGAGGAGGAGAATGTAAGATGCTAATAAATTTGGGGTAACTTTAGGACTCTTGGTGCTGGGACATTTTGCAGGGGTGTTGCTGCAAAAGTCTAAGTTTCTCTGCAAGACAGCAACATCTGCAAGGTGGGGACGTCAATTTCTGCAAAACAGAACACATAGTTTCTTCTTGCCTGGAAACCCATCGACAGCGTGTTAGATGTTGAAGGACCAGATCCTCAGTAACCCTTTCTTTGCCTGGTTCCTGGTGACAAGGGGTCGGCAGTGGGAGTCTGTCCTCTACTCATGGTAGTCGTGTAAAGACTTTGCTTTTCTTGGTCACCACACCTGTGTATGACTGCAGAGAAGGTGACAGGAAAGTGGGAAAAGATGCTAAAGCCAGTTGAGCAATCTATTCTTTGCAGGCTTGGAGCTCCAAATAAAGAGCTTCTTCAGAACAGGTCAAATGGATGGCTGGCCTGTTGTGGTTGCTATGGTAACCAACAAACATGTTTGGCCTCCATAGGCCCTGCCCCTGAGGATGATGATGGCTTTTGTTATGAAATTTGTGAACTTTGCTTTGTCTGCTTCTCCACTATTTATTTTCAAAGTTGTTGATGGTAACGAATTACTCATTACCTGCCGGTCCACTTCTGCCCCCACCTCCCTCTCTGCTGTGGTCAGTGTCCGGGGTGTGCCTCTGACCTCCCTCGTGGCCTGCAGAGGTTTATGGGAACCACGGAAAAGCACACAGGAGTCGGGCAATGAGGAGATTAGAGCTCTGTGGGTGACGTTAGCCACTGTGGCCCTCAGTCCCATTGAAAGGGGGATAAAAATATCTACCCCACTACTCTAAGGGGTTTTGCAAAGATCTAGGAGACTTTAGATGTAAAAATGATTTGAAATGTTTAGTGCTTTATATTCACTTAAGAGGGAGCATAATAATTTCCTTCTCAGTCTTCAGATAGAATGCTTATTACAGATGACTACCGTTTCCTTAAGTGCTAATCCTAACTGAATAACAGTGGCTGCTTCTGTGTTGAGAAGGATTCTGAGCCTGCATCTAAGCTCAGTGGACAATGGTGGCAATCGTTTATTGATGTCTGCTATGCACACAGGAAGGGGAAGTGGTGTCAGGAGTGCTGTGTAGTTGCTGCCTTGGTTCGGGACATTCCTCCATCACTCCTTGTGCTGCATTTGAAGGCTGAGTGCTCATTACTGCTCTGTGGCTTCCTTGGGGCTGGCCCACAGGAACTGATTCATGGAAGATAAACTCCTAACATTCGGACTGAAACCTGTAATGATTTTCGGTTTTTCAAAACAACATTTTGATTTCTTGCTGGTAAAAGTGAAATGTGTTTATCATTGCAAATTTGACAAATAATAGAGAAGCAGGCAGAGAAAATAAGAACAGCCCATAATCTCATCATTCCTGGATAAATTTTACGTTTTGGTTATGGGTTTCTTGCTCTCGATCTGAGTTATTATTTTTTTAGATGTCACTGGTCGCTGTGTAGAGAATGGACTGTAGGCAGGCAGTGTGGAGACAGACCAACGGGGAGTCTCTCATCGAAGACCAGGGCAGAGATGCTGGTGGCCCGGGCTGAGGGCTGAGTGGTGGAGATGGTGAGAGGTTGTTGCATTGGGCGTGTATTTTGAACACAGAGACAACGGGCCTCGCTAATGGATTGGGTCTAAGTTGTGAGAGAAGGTTGGCATGAAAAGGAGGATGCTCAGGTTTCTAGCCCCGTTTCTGGTGAAATGACAATCTGTTTACAGAGGGGGAGAACAATGAGAGAGAAGCAGGTGCGTGTGTGGGAGGGGTAGTGGGGGAAATCAAGAATTCAATCTTGAATAGGAGAAGACCGAGTGGAAATCTCACACCCCCATGAAGACTGGAGCAGGCAGCTGGGTGTTTGGCGGGAGCTCCAGGGAGGAGGATGGGACTGGGGATTTGCACTGAGGATCATCAGCATGGAGAGGGTGGAAGGGAGGTGCACTGGTCTAGGGAGTGAAATACAGATGGAGGGGAAGTCTGAAGACTGAGACCTGAGGGCCTCCAAAACGTCTCTGTTGGAAAGAGGAGGAGGATGCAGCCTGGGAGGCCAAAGGAGCAGCTAGCCAGTGACTAGGAAGGAAACCGGGAGAGAGTGCGGTGGATGGCACAAGGGAGAGGGCAGTTGACAGGAAAGGAAGTGCTCGCTCTGTCTTTGCACACACAAGAACACTTAGGTACATATATTATGTGTATGTCCACATGCATATCTTTACATAGCTACATTTTTACATTAATATAAGGGTTTTTCACTTATCATGAGCACTTCCTCATGCTCTTAAAAAGCCTTCTAAAATATTATCTAAAGTATTCCATCCCCGTGGATGACCCTCTGAAGGGACAGCCTTGTATGCACAGCTCGTGTCTCCTTAGATTGAATTCCTGGAGTGGAGTTACTGGTGGATATGATTATCGTTAAGGCTTTGATGCGTGTTGTCAAACTCCCTTTCCGAAAGGTTGTGCTGAGGCTGTACGCTCCAGCAGCAGTCAACTGAAGCCAGCGATTTGGCAGCCACTGTTACCACTGAAAAGAAAAGAAAGAAATACGTAAAATGCTATCTAGTCTTCTCGTTTGCTTGACTTGAGTGGAGGTGGGCTTGTTTTAACACAAGGCTGCTTGGGCGTGCGCAGTCTGAGTGTGAGCCAGGCGGTCCCTGCGCTCAAACCTTCTTGAGTGTGAGAAAATGAGTGTAAACATCGCCCAGGTCAGCTGTTCAGGGCGAGAGGGCTGGGGAGGGGGAGGTAAGCTGGTTCCGAGCCAGTTTCTGGCGTGTGTGGGGTGGGGAAATCTTGGTCAGCTGTAGGGAGACTGTGTGGTTCCCACAACTCACACGGCCTGCTCTCCTCCCTCTGGACTTCCTGTGGCTCAGCCTGGGAAAGGGTGGGGTCACGGAGAGGCGCAAGAAGCTCCCACAAGCCTGGCAGTGACAGCCCAGATGTGACAGGCGTTGGAGTCTCCGTTGTCCTGTGAACAGCAGTCCAAATCGCCCAACTAAACAGCAAATGCCAGTCAGAGGGACCCAGGCACACCGCCCCGCAGACAGTGCCCCTTGATGCCTCGGTGGAGCCTTTTCAGTTCTGACAGCTGCTGCCTGTGTACAGAGCTTCAGGATCCTCCGCCCAGCTTTTCTGGGCATCCGTCCAGCTGAAGCGGAAAGACCCTGCGTGTTGTGAAACTGCAGCGGGGCCGGTGTCCTGTGGGTCTGCCGCGTGCAAAGGGCGATTGCGCCATGCTGGGATGCTACAGATGTGGCAACTGCAGATGCTGAGGTGGAGGAATCTTAAGACACAAAGATAGGCCCAAAAGGGGGACTGTGGCAATCCCGTATGTCATCTTTCTCATTTCATAACCATGCCAATTGGAATAAGAAGACTTGAAAAAAATATATGCAACCTGGAGGAAAAAAGAAAGCATCACAAGCCTTTGCCTTCTGGATGGACTGGTGCTGGGGATATTTTCTATAGCAGCCAAGAAAGATTCCCCGAGAGTACAACCACGTAAAGTCACACCGGCCCCAAATCCAAAGGAAGCCAGGCTCCCAGAAGTTAACATGGAAATGGAAAGTTTTCAGTAGAAATCAGACTGATCTTTAGTTTTTTAAAGTTATAAACGAATACATTTTCATTGTAAATCACTCGACTAACAGAGAAGTGTGTAAAGTAAAGCTAGTCTTCTCTCGCTTCCCCCAGACTCACTCCTGCTCTCTAACACTTTGGTATGTTTTCCAGAACTCTGCTCCTGCAGTCAAAACGTTTACATGAGAGTATGTGACACCCGTGTGCAGTGTGTGTATCAAACTGCTAGCGTATAGTCAGTGTTCAATAATAAATACCCAGACATATAGTTAAAAAAGGTAAAAGTGAGACTATAGTATACAAATTCTGAAACTTGATTTAAATTTTATTTAAATGCAATTTACCTTTGCCTCTTGGCAGGTAGTTGAGTTTGATCTGTGCTTTATGAAAAAAAAAAAGCTTTTTTGAGCCAAAGACTACCAGATTCATTCACGCAACAATTATTTGCTGCCCGCCAACTATGTGTCAGGCACCGTTCAAGGTGCCGGGAGCAAACGAAATGATAAAAATCTGTGCCCTGCAGAACTGACATTTTAGTGGCGGGAGGTAGATGGGTAAGTTGAGTATGCGGCATGTCAGACGCTGCCAGCGGGGCGTGTTGGGGCTTCGTAAGGTTGGGACAGGCCTCAGTGAAAAAGTGACATTTGAGCTGAGATGTGGAGGGGGTGGGGTAATGCCAAGTGGATGTCTGGGGGAAGGGTGTTCCAGGGACAAGGAAGAGAAAGTACAAGAGCCCTGACGCAGGAGGCGCCTGGCTTGCTCAGACAGTAAGGAGGCAAGTGCATGGGGGCATGGTGGGGGCGGGGAGAGCAGAGGAGGGGGTCGGGAATGACTGGGTGGGCCTCTTGGCCATCGGAGGCCTTGGGCTTTGACTCCGAGTGGAACAGGACATCACTGGGAGTTCGAGCAGAGCACTCTCGTGAGCTGATGTGGGGTACGTGGTGACCCTGCCAGCTGCTGTTGAGACTAGAGTCTGGGGGCGAGGGCAGAGGCCAGGGAGGAGCTGCTGCAACAAGCGGGGGAGTGAAGATGAGCTGGGGGCCAGGGTGCTGGCAGCGGAGGTGGTGACGTTGTTGGATTCTGGGTACATTTCCAAGGTGGAGACAACAGGATTTGCTGATGGATCAGATGTGGGTGTGAAACAAAGCAAAGTCAAGGATGATTTATCAGGACAAAGCGACACGTGAAGTGTTCCTAATGAGATATTTACGAACTAGTCAGCACAAGCGGTTGAAACACTGTGAGCGTATGGATGATGAGCGAGACCAGAGCCTGGAGACCTGGCGGGGCATTACCGACCCGCTTTACCTTCACCTTTTGCGCCACAATATCGTGTGCTATGCCGTGTATGTGTCTTGTCTACCACTAGCACTTCTCAGCTCTTCCCCTGAGTAACCCCAGTGGCAGAGGAGGGTAACCTGTTATTCCCAGTGCTCTGGGCCAGTGCCCTGAGCTTGTGCTGCCTCCATTACAAGCAACGCATTGTAGTAAGGTCTTGTATTGAAAAAACTAATGTCAATGTTGGATTCTACTCCAAAATACCTATGTGTCTGTTTTAATATGTTCATTACTTATAATCAGGTAAAATTGCTGGTCCTGTGTCATGGGTCCCTGACATACACCAAGAATCCCTAAAGAGACATAAAAGGTTTTGAGACACTGGGGCCCAGCCATTCCCACTGTAAGCCCAGGGGTACTGCTTCGCAAGAAGAGCTCACTTATTCATGAAAGGCTAGGCCCTGAAGCGCCTACATGCTCCCAGGACCATATCGTACACGAGTGCTTGTAAGAGCACGTAACACAATCAGGTACGTGCTCTTCTCACCAGCTTGGGCTTTGCCGTGTCTACACCACAGCACAGGCCCTTTCTTACAGATGGAAATACGCCTTCCCCCTGCCCTTTACCCTATGACATTCTACCCATCCTTGGCTTTCTGACCCCTGTAAAGCTTTCCTCAAGTTTCACATCCTACTCACAGTTTCTTCTGTTACCACTCAAAGAGATATGCATTCCAATGAATTCTTGGAGCGTCTATTTTCTCGGGAAGCTGAGCTGTACACTGGGAAGGGCAAAGCTTTGGAGGCAGAAGAGCAGAGCCCTGGAATCAGGCTTACTGCAATTTTAATGCAGGTGCTGCCACTTCTGTCTGTGTGATTTCAGACCACTTCCTTCATCTCCAGGTCTATAAAATGGAGTTAAAAGCAGAGCTGGCAGGATGATTAAGTGAAAAGCATACGTGAAGCCCCAGCACAGGGTACGGGCATTTGATAAATGTTACTTCCCTTTCCCCATCACCTCTTAATTTGTCACTTGTAGCATTCCACCTTTTATGATTCCACCTTTTGAATTGTTATACGTTCTCTCTCTCAAACTAGCCGATAAACTCTTAAAGGTTAGAAACCACATCTTGTATTTCTTGACATCCCCCTAAGCATCCACCATCGTGCCTTGAACATGGGAGACGATTAATAAATGTTTGCTGATAGATTGATTGACGCACTTCTTGGCAAGGTTAAAGCTGAAGGATGGACTGCTCTCTGGAGTCAAGCACAGAGCAATGCGCATCCAAGAGGAAAATGAGCCTCGGCGTTCACAGAGGAAGGTCATTGCTTCGCGCCTCTGGGAGATGTGCTGCTGATGCATGAGGAGGACGCTACACGCTCTGCTGTGTGGGTTGCAGACCCCACTGGCCAGCTATGGAATAGTTACCCAGCCAGACAGCGAGACTCTGCAAACCCCACCACAACCAAATTCATTTAGCAAAGCGTTTCAGCAGGCCGTCACTGTCGCACATGCATTGATTGATGGCACAGCTGTTGTTGTGTGCTTACAAGGGAAATTAGGAGCAATTAATGGGCTGGGGATCAATAGCAGTACTATATTGCAGCGAATGATTTAATTTTCTTTCTGAGTTAAGAGGAAAGTGCAGAGAGCTGACATAGTTAGAATAGATGGATCAGAGTCATAGATGTGAACTACTAAATTTCATGGTTTATGTGAAAGTTTTAATTGTTAGCTTCTATTTATTTGAAAAGGTAATGCATGCACGTGGTAACTCAGTACAAAATGGTATAAAATGGTTGCTCCCAGAGGCAACCACTATTGCCAGTGTCTTGAGTGTTCTTCCAGAGATGATGCTGTGCGTGTGTGTGTGTCTCCCTTAGCTAGAAGTCGTTTTAAGAATCCCAGCACTTCCTGCAGGTCTGCCATGTCTGTTTGGCTTGTCCCTCTCTCTCTGGTGGCTGACGCAGTGGCCAGCCCATACAGTCCAAAATTCATGGTCAATAATTACCTATTGATTGACTGAGTAGATCTATTTTAGCAGTTTTAAAATAATTTGCATTAGTTTGGTACATCTTTGTTGTGAATTAACAAAAGACACAATTTCGCATGTCTTGAGAATAGGGCATCTTAATTAATTCTAATGTATTGGGACAATAATTTAAAACCACAGATGCAGAAACTGCCTGTTTGAATATTCTGCACTGACGGGAGGAGCTCTTTGGAAACTGCATGACCTGAGTTTAAATAAGGATTGGCTGATAAGCAAAAAAGAAGATTAAAAAATATGTCAGAGCACACAGGCAGACGAGTGTGGCTATTGGAAGCTGCTACTTTGGGAAGCCATTTACTTCTTCATTGCCTCCTTGAGTTCATAAGCCACATGTTATTGTGGCTGCTGCTACTTCTGTTATTGCTATTTATTCAGTAAATAGTATGTATCAGTACCATGGAAATCTTTCACATGCATTATCTCATCTAATCACATAGCAACATTATTAGGTAGATACTATTATCATCTGCATTTCATAAATGAGGAAACTGAGCAACTACTTCTAATAATATTTCAAAGTCACATCTCATTTTTGACCAGAAATGGAACATTCTTATTGATCGTCCTTTCTATTTGCCAGATTTAGCTCCTATCAACAAATGAAATCCATCTTTAAAAAGAATAATGTTTTGTTAGCACTGTGGCTTTTAAAAAAGATATGTGTCAGTTGCTAAAATCAATTCAAAAAGAACTCCCAAAATGGTTTCCATCATTAAAATGAGGGATCAGCTTCCTAAGGTTTCTACTTTGAAAGGGGTGGTACCCATTTGTGTGTACATAGTGTGTTTGCTTTAAAAAACTCTGCCCTTATATACACGGTCACATCTCATGAATGTAATTTATTTAAATAACAGGGAATTGGGGGAATTTCCTGTTAGACTTACATAATCAGAAAATACTAAATTGCCTATATTTCTTCACATTTCATCACTAGGGCCGTATAATCCAGCCAGTCCTAGCAAATCTGCAGAGTATGCAAGATGTGTCTGGCCACATCCCTTTCAGCACTTCCCTTTAATTATTTCTCCATCTCTCTCCTCTCCTCCCTCAAAAATGCCCGGAGTTGAGCGAGCCTCAGCAGCCACAAGCAGAGCCCTCAAGTTCAAGGTCCCACCCTGTCCTGTTCTTTCTGGGAGCTCCTTTCATGTGCTCCAAAATTCTCCTTCTTGTTAGCCATGTGATCAAAATCCCATTCTTACAGAATAACTAATAACATGTAACATTTAGGAGAAAAGGCAGCAGAGAAAACTAACCCACGGCGAGGTGTGAATGACTGATGGCTCTAGGTAGCTGTAGAGGTTCTGCAGCAGCCCCGATGGTTAGAAAGAGACGCTGATTGGGGCAAATGGGGAATGTTCACTTTGGGCTGAAAATCGTTCTTGTTCCTCTTCAACAATAACAGATCCTACTGGGAATTTTCTTGTCCTCGCTCAACTAATGCTAATCTTACAGCTGTGGCTGGACTTTGTTCTAGGATGACACCAGAGACCTACTCCACTTTTGGAGTACTGTGGGGGCGCCTGTTTACTTGGGTTGGCCAAGGATGGGGCTGTTGGTTATACACACTGATGGGGGTGGGTGGCAAGTCTTCCAAGGAGCCATCAGTTGTGTCCACAAAAACACACACTGATCTCACTGCTCTGGAGAGGAGTGTTTGCGGTGGTGATTGTTTTCATTTATTTTTAACAGGGAGAAACTGAAAACCTTCAGTGTCTTCACCTCGTGGCCTCTAACAATGCTTTTGACTTACAGGGTGTCTGTGGCTCCCTGACACACCTCCTTTCCTGCCAGTGTCAAAGTGGAAGAGTATTTGGGGCGTGCCACCTAGTGGTGCTAGCTTCTGCTTTATTGCTCATTGGAAGAGAGCAAACCCAAGTCTCCTGGCTTGGAAGCCGTGGAGGCCATCTGGGTCATCCTTTAGCTTTTCTGTAAGCAGGCAAGAACATCACTCTTTCTGTGGACCCGAGACACAAAAGACAGCAGTTCAAAGCCGCCGGGGCTCAGAAGCCCACTGACTCGGTTCCTTGGTGAAACTTAACCGTCAGCGGCCAGCTGGCTGGGACACACCCCGTATCCCCACACCCCTCAGGCTTTGTGGCAGTCCCTGCAACAAACACTTGGAAGAAGACAAGGCTCTTTCTGAGTCTTAGCCCTGACAGCGCGTGCCCTCCCTCTGACCTCTTTTCCTCCTTCTCCCCTCCCCCACGTCTGGGCGCCTGCTTCCTCTTCCCACTATTGCTTTTCCTCCATGGCCACGCTTTATGTGCCTAAGAATCACCACAGAATACGGTTTAAAAATTGCCAGAGTTTCCTTTTTAAATTTCACTTTTACTTTTTTGTCCTAAAAGGAAAAGGATTCACGCTTCATGCAGAACTCTTCGAAAACAGAAAATCACTCACTCACACACACACATATCACCATCCCGCCTAGAGATAATCATTGTTAACATTTTGGCAAAAATCCTTACAGCTCCTTTTTCCTTATTTGTGTGATTGTAGTTTTTTAAAAAGAAAAAATAAAAATGATGTAAAATACTTCTTTTCCCTTGTAACAGATCATGAGCATTTTCTCATGTCAATAAATGTTCTTCTATTACGTGATTTTAGTAACTGCATCATAGGATATACCAGAATGTATTTAGTTACTGTTGAATTTGAGGAAAGTGAGAATGGTCGGGAATATTTTTAATCCGTGGTCACATTCAGTCCACACTTCCCTGCGCGTCTCTTGTGTGCTGTGCTCCTGCACGAGGCAATCTTCATCTTCATAATCACATTTAACCTTCACAAGACGCTCATAAGCACTTAGGAAGTATCGTGATGCCATTTTGCAGCAGAGGAAATTGAAGGTCTGAGAAGTTAAGCAGTTTGCCCAAGATCACATGATTTGTAAGAGGGACATGCAGAAAGAAAACTTTGCTCTCTGGCTCCACAGCCCCTCAGCCATGGCCTGAGGTTCTATCAGACACTGAGCATGAACATGGCTTTCCTGAGCCTTCTATTTGTCCTCATTATAAGAACAGAGAGAAACCCCCAAAAGGAGGTTAGTGTCAAAGGCGTCAGAGCCCAGGTGGGGCCTATGAACTAGGACAAGAGAAAGTGGAAGGAGAGCCACCGAGGGAGGGATCCTGGGCTTTCACAGCCCAGGAATGATAATTGCTAACTGCTCTATACACATTATCCAATTTTATTCTCACAACAACCTTGTGAAGTACATACTGATATAATTTTAGTTTAAGTTTAGAGAAGTAATTGGTCCAAGGTCACCACGCTGGTAGGTGGCAGAGGTGGAATTAGAACCCAGCTCGTCTGATTCCAAAGCGGCCTCAACTGCTGCTCAAATTTCGTCTCCAGTTAATCGGTTCTGCCAGGAATTTTATAGTGATGGGGTCTCGGGTCTCAGCCCTGGTTCTGAGGGTGTTTGAAGGCGGCTGTGGGACAGAGGATGAAGGGGGAGAGAGACACAACGGAAGACGAAAGTGAAACAAAGCCCAGAAAAAATAGAGAAAGCCTGAAAGAATGCCAGTGCGATGAAACTGACCTGTGGGGAAGGTGGACCAGTAATCCTTGACGTAAAAAGTTTGGAAAGCAATGCTGAGCTGTTGAAAGGCAGATATTTCTGTTTTTTATTGTTTTATAAGCAAAGGAGAAACATGAATAATTGTTAGAAATGGTTTTTCCTCCATACACTACCAGTACGTTTTCCAAAAATGATCAGCTCAAAATACTCACATTACCTTTCAAGAAACCAATGAAGCCATCTTTCATATCAGTGATTTTGAAAATTTATACTGTAGGGAGAAAGATTAGCAGCAATATGACTTTCCAGACATTGTGTCCACTTAGACTGCTCCTGTTATGGTTTCTTAATCTCTGAAATAAAACGGGTAATACTCTCTACTTCACAGGTGTTGTGAAAGTTAATAAATCAATACTAAGCGCTTGGGGAGGGATGAAAAGGGATATGTCAGTAGATGCTATTATTACACTCTCATTCCTATGCTCTGATGGTGACACCGTTAGTCATCGCCATGGAAACCAATGCTATATGCCATCTTTTTCTCTGGGGCCTCTCTCCATCCTCCAGGCAGTTCCAGAGGCTGCCACTAAAATAAGATGAACTCCCTCTTCTCACCATCTGTAAGTTCCCTGACTGGTTTGCAAATACTTTCTCTGCTAACCTTTTCCTTGAATGCAGCCCCCTACCTCCTCCTACGTCTGTCTTCTCTTGTCTCACCCCCACTCAGTCCCATGGCTGTGACTTTGGGCAGCGTATCTTTCTGTACCTTTGCCGTCTTCTACCTTGCTCTTCCTTTCCTCCTTGTAGGAAGGAAGAATCTTTGCTGATTCAACAAGTGGTTCCTATTCCTATTAATATGTGCTTGGAGAAGCCAAGCCAACTCAAAACTATCAACTTTGTTATCGCCGCCAATTACCTAAGTTTCCGTGTCTTGCTTCAGCTGTTAAGAAGTCACCGTAACTGGATGGCTCTAACTGTAATTCTGGAAGACAAGCGAGATCAAATCAATAACACTAGTTATCCATCTACGGGCTATCAGATGGATATTATACCCAGTTGCCTCTATTAGTTAACATTTTGTAAATGGGTTCAATTAGATTTTTGAAAATCTGATATTCTTTGTTCTCTTGAGAGAGATTTGGCACATGAAGACAAGCTATCTTATTACATTACAACCCTTAATCTGAAGCAATGAAGCGTATGAATTCCCTAGCGAATATTTTAAATGTTTTTCCATGTCACCAAATAGCTTTCAGTTATCCAACTAATACAGAGGGCTGACCTGACAGTACCAGAAAGCGGTATCTTGCTTCGACGAGCGGTCAGGACCAGCTCTCTTGCAACTTTCTGCCAGCGGTCATTTCTTCAGTGTCGAACTGTCCCCCTTTGCTCGAATTTGTCCCCTCCTTCTGAGTCACTTATGACAAAAGACAGGAAAAGCAGCTATGCTGATTTCATAGTTTTCCCATCCTCCAAATAATCCGCTTTGAAACGTTCTCTCTGGGTTGAGTTTCCCTTCCCAGCAGGAGGCTAAGCATCTGAGCATCTGAGCAGCTAAGCATCGGCATGACATGACATCTTGCACAGAGTGGCTGTGAGTGTGTGAGAAGCACTTCAAAACTGCAGGCGCGGCTGGCTAAGCCTCTTGGATGGAAAGGCCTGGAAGCTTGGCTGTGACGTGGGAGCCCTGGGGACAAGTATCCCTTTCTTTAAAACCTCTGCCCCTAGTCTAGTTCTAACTCAAGTTCAGGCCCCGGGGAAAGTGGGCCTAGGTATCTCAGGAAGTCCTGGATGGCACCCACTTCGGAGGGCCCCTTGGACTGTTGGGCGATGCTTGGGGGCCCTCCTTCCCTTGGCTTGCCCTTCTGGGGCTGTAGTGAAAGCCTGGAGTGGACTCCCACCTCTTGCTCACCTCTCCATGCCCGTGTGCACCTTCTCTCTCCCCTGTTAAACCACCTTCTAGATGCTAGTTCTCACCCCAAACCAAGCTCCAGGTGGATCATGTCAGCTCTCGGCTCCACTTAGTCTGCTTCTGCAGGGGCAGCTGAGCGGACACCAGGCGGGCCGAGGCCTCACTCAGTTCCTTTGGTTTTGCAGGTGCAGAGGAACTGGAATGAGTTGAACCTGAAGTTAAACTAAACCAGAGGACAATAAGCTACTTGCTTGGTGGCCTCTATGGCCATCTGCCCTTTTAGAGTAAGGGGCAGGTGAGTGGCAGGGGCCTTCATGGCTTATGGCGGCCCATGCTCCTTCAGCATTTCCTTCACTTCCCTTCCGTCTGCCCACTGGAAGGGGCCCTGCAACACTCCGTGCCAGGCGCTGTATCACGTGCTGTGCACACACTCCTTCGTTGCATGTGTACAACATTGCATACGTACACTATTATCATTGTGTTGTTATCATTGCAGTTTTACAGATGGCGAAATGAAGCTTCCACAGTCGTTTTCTAGTTCTGGTGCTGGACTCACAGCTTGATGCATGTTGAGGACTCAATAATGTTTGTTATGGAACTGGCTTTGGACCACTTCTGAGGAGTTGGTCTCGTCCTGATGGGAAGCTTTGGCAGGGAGCAAGGCCGTGTCTTTGAGGAGCACGGAGATGTTGACTCATCACCAGGAATTCCAGGGGTTCTTTTGGGGGGCTACTTTTCTCTCTTTGATCCCACAGTAGGGTTGCAGGGGAGGAAAAAGTTTTCCTCCACCCTCTTAGAGTCCCTGGCTGGGTCTGAAAATTAAACTAAGACAGATTAACCGGAGAAAAGCAGACAAATTTCTTTCTCTCTTTCTCTCTCTCTCTCTTTTTCTCTTTCTCTCTCTCTTTCTCCTTTACTTCCTTTCTTTTCTTTGCCCTGAGCTAACATCTGATGCCAATCTTCCTCTTTTTTTTTTGTTTTTTTCTTCTCCCCAAAGCCCCCCAGTACACAGTTGTATATATTAGTTGTGGGTCCCTCTGACTGTGCTGTGTGGGACTCCGCCTCAACGTGGCCTGATGAGTGGTGCCATGTCTGCACCCAGGATCCAACCAGTGAAACCCTGGGCCACTGAAGCGGAGTGCAAACCTAAACACTTGGCCTTGGGGCCGGCTCCACAAATTTTTTGAAGATGAGTTTTATGTGATTCGGGAGCCGCCATAAGGAGACAAGGACCTTAGGAAGCAGCTAGCCCGTCTGTCTTTATGTGCAGTTTGATGAGGGTCGGCAGTTGTAGAAACACGAGGGCTCAGGGGTACGAGGTTAGTGCAGTGAACTGGGCACTGAGCGTCGCCCGCTTGTTAGAATTCTTCTCCGTGTCCGTTTGTCTTCGGAGATAAGGTGCTCCTTTCCTCCGCGTGTGTGGAGGGCTCTTCTTGAACGGGGGTTTGTGACCTGTTTCAGGGGAGAAGGGTGGGGAGGGGAGGTCAGGGTGACCGTCCTGCTCCTGCTGTAAAGTATTCAACACGCCGAGGTACCCTATTTGGGGTAGCGTGTCCTGACCCCCATCAGGGTCTGTCTTCCTTCTGTTTGCTGCTGCTTGATTCTAAACGGGCTGGAGAAACCCCTTCCGATCACTCTGTAATGCTCTGATGTGTTAGGTTCTAGTTCAGCACACCATACGGCACATGGTAGGTGTGACCTGCACAGGGGGCCGTGCGGTCCGTGCAGCTCAAGTCAGGGAAGATGGTTCCCTGCGGTGGGGCCCCTCCCGCCTTTCATGTGCTCATACACATCGGGAAGCTCCTCAAGGGGTCAAATACCTCATCAGCTCTAAGCAGAGCTTTCCTCACACACTGTCACCTCTGAAGCTGGACGCTCCTCATGGATGCTGGTGTCCTATAGCGGCTGCCGGCAGGCCACAGTTGTGTCCTGGGGGTCATTGCCTGGGCACGTGTGAACTTGGTCACAGCTGTCCCTGTTGTCACGTCAATCGAGTTAGGTACATTCTTAGAACATATGTGATGTTTAAGTGCTCTTTAAAATGTCTTCATAAAGATCACTCCATGATCAGGCATTGAAATGAAAAGTTACTGTATACGCCAAAGGATGGAAACAGAGCAGTGGGGCGTATGCATGACGTTAGAGCAGCACAAATTCATTATTGCAGGGCTCCTGACATTCGGCAGTTTCTTGCAAAGCAATAAGCCAGTGCTTGATAGAACTTTAGAGAGGAAGATACCCAGTAGTTGAGGCTGTATTTCGGTACTGAGGTAGCTGCAGAGGGATGGCCCACACGTGCCCAGGGAGCCATGCAGCTGAGGTCAGCACTGCCCGGGCCTGGGGCAGCGCGTGTCCTAGTGCAGTTGGTGCTGCTCTTTCTTTCTTAGCGGCACCTGATCGACAGCTTGGTAGTTGATGAAATCTGTTAGTGGAAGGCATTTCCAGTCTGATTTGACCACAGACTCTTGTTTCCCCTGGAACGTCTCTTGGAGCGTGATGTGTGGAATATAGTTGTGATAATATGTAACAGGATCAGCCAGTCCCTACTCAGATACTTCACCTAGATTAACTAAATGAATCCCCACTAGCATTTCCTGAAGTGGGCGCTGTTATTCTCTCCATGTTGCAAATGGGGAAACTGAGGCACGTGGCGATGGAGGAACTTGCCTAAAGTCATGCGGCTGGTGTAGCAGAGCCAGGCTTCAACCTAGGCAGGTGGCTGCAGAGTGTGCGTTCTTCACAGCCTACAGTCTGGGAAACTCTGTTCCAGCCACAGACCAGGGGAGGGGAGGGCTGCAGATCTGACCCAGGGATAAAAATGAGCAAGTACCACAATCCCGCTGACTCTTAAGATACTCAGCAGGGATCTACAGGGAAAGATACAGATTTCCCCGCTGTTTTCATTGTGGATGCATTGTCACCTTTTGTGTATGCCTAAATGATTTCACTCCCTCCAGGTTATAAAGACTAAGAAGGAAAGTCGCTTCCAGTGGAAGACAACATTGCAAGTTTAACCTGAATAAAACACCAGGAACAAGCCGGATAAGTATCAGCCCTAATTTAGGCCACAGCTGAATGCTCTGAAAGGAACTATTCCCTCACAGTTGCTGCTAGTGCTTTTTTTCACGAAGTCGGGGGCACTTAGAGAAATTAGACCACTTTGTGCCACTCTTCCCATCTTTGGACTCGCCACTACGTGTGAGATAAATTTCAGTGAACCAGATGGACCGGCTGAGGGATGTAACAGTCTTCTATAGCTCAGCCCCTGGGGAAGAGGCAGGTGACAGAAGGATTTAGGCAATGAAACGAACCTGGGAACAAAAGGTGGTGTCATTGCTTGGAACCGCCTGCTGTGCAGGTCCCATCGGCTCAAGTTTCCCAGGCAGGTGACAGTGAGGACGATTCTGCATGCTCCATCCCCTTAAGAGGTTTCGAATATGCCATGGGCTTTCTACATATGTGGGTGGTTCCCTGAGATTAGTTTGGCCTTCCTGAGAGATGTCTGGCCTTTTAAAAGCTGCAAGCGGATTCAACAACTAGTATCTTATGGTAATTTAAGGAAATTATACTCTTCAGGAGACAAAATGCTGTTCAGTTGCTATTTGTGCCAGTTGGATAAGAAAGGGGGGTGATTCATAGCCCAGTCCAGCGGGACCAAGGAAAGGCTTGATTACCCCTTGGTTCCAGGCTGTCTTGTGGAGCAAATGCCTTGGCATTTGTGGGTTCCAGAAGGACTGTAATGTCTATTCATAGCCCAAGATTTCATTTGCGATTGGCTCTTATGAGAGAGAACACACAGGCGTGACACCACTTGTGGACAGGATCTTTTTTGGTTTATCACCCAAGGTGCATAGAAGATATGGATTCCACTTTACTGTGTGAATCGTAGCTCCAAAGAAATGAGCCGGAGATGGCTATCCTTATGGCAGCTGGCTAAATGGCAGCTATCTTAATAAAAACAAAAGAGAAATTACAATTCCCAGAGCTAAGAGAATGTCAACAAATGGAAAGCTCTAGCGTGTTAAAGCAAGTCTTTGCTGTATACAAAAGCTGTTCCATACATATCTCACGGTGCAAACCAACTAGTAACGAAATTTCGACAGGGTTCATTACACTGAGTTTATGTATCTGGCTTCCGAACTTAAGCATTGGGGACAGCCTTTGTTCTGGGAAGCTGCAAACTAGAGGGACTTGATAAGAAAGTGCTACGAAGAGTCCAGCTGTTAGCTATTATCACGTTTCTTTTGAACACACTATACAAGGCACGTGCACTCACAGAGAGGAGATTAAAAACCATGGTTGCGTGGACGCACCCCTCCATCACGCTGAACTGCGCACACGTTTCTCTCGCGATGTGTGTTTCCTGCAGCTTCTGGGCTTCATTGGCCAGCTGCCTCTGGACTCTGGGGGGCCTCAAGTCACTGCAGCGGAGTTGGGGATAGAAGCCATTAAGGCTGCATACACGCTCGAGGCAAGACTGCTAATAATCCACTTGAACGCCGGTCAAGACTGTGTGGTAGCTGGCATATCCTCACACACAAATATTTTGCTGGAGGTAGAATGACGTGTAGATAACTAGTGTTTCAGAGTGATGTTCATTGTCTTCAGTAAAATTAAATCTGAAGTTTACACCCATATGAAAACATCTGAGCTTAGAAAAAATATATTTGAATACCAATGAGGGGGTGTAAAATATTAATCACATTACAAAGTTTCTTAATTCTCATTTCATTTTTTAACTACTGCTGTGAGCAAAGATAACTATTTCAAGAACTTTTTAACCAGGTTTGCTAACTGTGACAACCGGGGCAGATGCTCTGAAGAGCCAGCCTCTCCCTGGGCAGTTTTCTGAGGGGACAAGCCATCATTTTTCTTCCTTCTCTAACAAAAAGCTGAGAGGGATGAATTCCTACCGAGCCCACAGGGAAATGACGGACGTGTTCACCTCTTCAGCTCACAGCTCAGTCGTTGCAGGAGACGAGTCCCCGTCTTCCCTTCCCGCGGCAGTGCTGAGAGCTGGGGGAGAGCCCAGCTTCGGGGTGCGCCTCTCAGTGTGCAGCCCGTCCAGCCCGAGAGGGACGGACGTCCTGGAGAGAGAAGACCGAGGGTCCAGGTCGGGGCCAACGAGCTGTCATTTCTGGGGAACACCTGACTGCTTTCCAAACTGACAGTTAACACAGCACTCGAGGATTTGTGCATACTCAGAACTGTTCCCTGAGACAAGGTGGAGGGCACGCGACTGTCAGAGCACCCTGCACCACGTGCGTCCTCCTAGGCCACTAGTGCGGCGGCCACTTTATGTGGCTGCTTATGTCCTAACGGACTGATGCTTCTTGTCAGGTGAGCGCCCAAAGCAACCCCAGTGATGGCGCTTGTAAAATGGGGGGTGGGGGGATGAAACCAGGTGTCTTTTTCAGGGCTCTTTTGTGATTCATTTGTTTTGCATCTTTTAATTGCATCTTTTTAAAGAGAAACGTACAGTTATTTTGTACCACGGCAGTGAGGGGGAGTCCGGGTTTCCTTTCCTTGGGTCTTTGTTGCATTTTCTGCAATGTAGTCTCCCTAGGTTACGTTGTGCGTTGCTTCACACACGTCCGCATGTGAAGACTCCTCTGGGTCAGTGATCAATCACGAGCAGGTTACTTAACCTCTCTGGGCCTTAGTTTCCTCAGTTGTAAAGTGGGGATAATAATATTTCTACTTTATAGAATTATTATGAGGATTAAACAAATTCATACATGCAAAGCTCCTTGGAAGAGTACTTGGCATATAGCACAGTTTGTATTATTGTTGTTATCTATATTATCACCAAGGTTTTCTGAGTCTATCATTTTCTTATGGCTTTTCTAGGTGTAGGGTAGGGAAGGGGTGGAGCAGGGACACTGTGGTTTAGGATCTTATAATCTAATACACACAAAAAATGACACATAGTTGAAACTACATGGAATAATGTACTCCAATTAGTAATCAGGATCGAATGGTGGTTTCAGGTGCTGCAGTAACAGAAGGAATGAGAGCAGTGGTTTGTGCTCCTGGAGGAGAGGCTGAGACTGAGCTGGGCTGCAGAAGAGGCAAGGCTGAGGTGGGTGGCGACAGGCGAGGAGGGTATCAAGAAGAGAACAGCATGAGGAAGCAGAGTGTCCAGAAATCGCGTGAGATGGTCTCGGGGCAGTGGGAGACAGAGCTGGCAAAGCAGGTGGTGGAGGGAAATAAGACTGCACAGAATTGAGCTGTATTATGGAGGTTCTAGAAAGTTCTCACCACTTGGACAATTCTTCCTTTGATGGGAGTGGAAACAGAAGAGAATGACAAGATTCTGAGTGAAGGAGAGAACTCCAGCAGGGACTTAGAGAAGATGCCTGGGGTTCTGGGGTTGGAGGCGGAGTCCATAGAGGCTGATGAGATGGGTTGCTCTGGCTGTGTTAGTGTGAGGAGATGGGGGCCTGTATGGGACACAGCAGAGGGATCAAGAGGAAGGAAAAAGATTGAAATGGCATCTCAAGGAAAACTTAGTAGGAAAGTTAACAAGACCTATCTGTCAACTGATTGGGTAAAGGAAGTGACATAGAGTGTAAGTCAAAGATTATTACAAATGTTCACATCTGTGGGTCTGAGAACTGGAGAAACCATAGAAAAACCGGAGGAGAACTGATTAAAGGGGGAGACAAGCAAATGAGGAGTTTGGTGTCGTCTGAATTCAGTTCGCAGGGATAATGTGATCTCCAATAATGAGAGCTAATCTTCATTACTTACCATGTACCAGGCACTAAGTGTTTCACACACGTGAACTCATTTAATCCTCACAGAAACTGCCTGAGATCGGCACCATCGTTCCCATTTTATGAAGGGGGCCCTCCACGTTTCTACAGTTTAACTGGTATTTAAACCCAAGCATCTGATTCCAGCGCTCCTGCTAGACCGCCGCTTTGCCTCGTTACCCTTAGGAAGTCCTGACTCTGACAGGAAGTGAAGACTGAAAACAACAGTTGGGAGACATCAGCACAGAGGTGTTAACTGCAGCTATGGGCAGGGATTAGCTTTCCAGGGAGAAAGCACACAGACAGGAGAGCAGATGGCCACGAATGAATCCGGGGGAGGTGCATATGACAACCAACCATGGGGAACGGAGCAGCTCCAGTGAAGGTGAGCAGACCAGACGACACGCTGCAGACTGGGCCTTGAGAGCGCTGCTGTGTGAGGGGTGTGGAGATGGGAATCAGGGTCAAGGACTGAGCGCTTCACTGGCGACTGGAGGGGCGAGCGACCAAGTTTTTCAGAGAAATGAAGAGGAAAGAAGAACACGATGGTCGAATGAAGAGTGTTTCTCTCTTTCTTCCAAAATAAAAGAAACATATCTCCAGAAGCTGGAGAGAGAGGGAGAATGCAATGTGCAGAAGGAAGAGAATGCACTTGGGGAAGAGAAGATCCTGTCGGAGTTGTCGAAGGACAGAATCGACAGCTTTTCCTCTATGAGGATAAGCTGTGAGGAGGGGACCACTGGACTGTCAAGTCACAGGGTTGCAAATGGCCTTAAAATCTGGTCACTTGTCTGGCCCTTGAGATAGATGCATTGTACTGAGGAGGATAAACTTGGATATGCATCTTCCCCCTGAACTTATTTATTTAACAAAGAAATACATGTGACATCTCTGCTTGGATGTCTTTTAGGCATCTCAGAATTAACAAATCCAAAATAACCTCTAATTTCTCACCTGTGCATCTGGTCCTTGCATCTAATGGTTTCCCCTCCATCTTTCTAGGTGTTTAGGCTAAAAACTTTGGCTTCGTCCCTAACTTTTCTGTTTCTCTTACATATGACGTCTAACTAATTCGTCAGCAGGTCTTGTCCGATCTGTCTTTGAGATTTATCAATAATCCAATCATTTCTCACCATCTCCAATACTACCCTACTCTGAGTCACCAATAACATTTGCCTGGATCAGTGCGGGCTCCCTGCTCCCACCCTTGTCCCCTTCCAGTCTATTTCCTCACAGAAGCAAGGGTAGTTCTGTTACAATGTCAACTGTATCATGACACTCTGATGTCTCAGAATAAAATCCAGAATCCTTATCAGGGCTATAAGGTCATTACTTTTTCCCTCAAGCTTCCTGTGCTCCAGCCACACTGGCGTTCTTGAACAGGTCAAGGATGTGCTCATCTCAGGGCCTCTGCATATGCTGTTCCCTATGCCTTGATTCGTTCATTCAACAAATGTTCCCCTAGTGCCTACTGTGTGCCAGGCACTATGCTAGGTAGTTGGTATGCATCAGTAAACAAGCCCTTGCTGTGCTTACATTTCCAGCATGTCTGCGTCTCTCTCTGCCTCTGCTCAAGTGGCACCTTATCGGAGCGGCCTGCCCTGACCACCTGATCTGAAACAGCAATCTCTGCCCACCACCCCATTATTTCATCTTCTATCCTGGTTTATTTTCCTTAATAACACCTGTCACCAGCTGAAGGACTGACACGTCGTGTCATTCTTTCTTTCTTTGTTGCCTGTCTCCTCCCAGGAGGATTCGAGCTCCTTGGCAGGGACTCTGCTGGTTTGGCCTCGGCTGTAGTTCTGGAGCAGAGCCTCGCACCTTGATGGGGCTCTCAAGTAGCTGCTCAATGAATGGATGTGTGTGCTTGGTGACGACTGTTAATTGGGAAACTCATGTTTTCAATTCTGGGAAGATTTCTTGCATTTTTGGGGGGTAATTTCTTTCTCTACTTTTTTTCCCCTGTTTTGTCTTTTTCAAACTCCTATTATAATGTCAGATTTTGGACCTTCTCCATGACTGTTGATTTTTATTGTCTTTTATTTGTTTTTATGGATTTTTTTCTTGTTGATCTAACTTCCAGGAGGTGCCCTCCACTTTATTTTCTAACTCCTATATGGCATTTTAAGATTCTTCTATAGTATTTTTAGTTGCCAGGAGTTCTTTTATGTCCTCCCATTTTTCCTATTATATTGGTGCAATCATTTTACTTATGAGCGGGCCTGAATAGGGTGAGGCAGGAATCAGCTTCATTCTCGCCCATCTTCCCCTGTTCCATCCCTTGCCCGGCTGCGATCTCTGCTAGGCCCCAAACTTCTCAGCTACTCTTAGGGGAAAAGAATCCCTTGGTCAATTATAGCAGTAAGGACAGCCTCCTGTTGGTGATTTTTGGAGTTCCCACGTGGTACAAAAACCTGATCCAGCTCCCTTTTCCTTCCCTTCTGTCCTCCGCCACCCTCGTGCCTGGTGGGGAGAGGGGCCTAATTGACTTCTCTGCTTCCTTCTCTTCCCTTGTACTTCTACTCCTCCGTTTTCCAGGTGCTGTTTCTGACCTTTCCAGGTCCAGGCTCAGAAGGAGAGGGGAGGAATGAAAAAGACCTTTGGTGGCTGAACAGTCTGTTATCTGATGATGTCCTCCAAGGTGACAGGTGCACAATTGCTGGCTCTTTCCCTCGAGGGATGTTTTGGAGGCGTGCCCACTGAGGGCCTCTGACTGCAGCCCCCTTGTTCTGGGCGGGACAGCATGCCACAGCCACCACGATCCCACCCTCAGCACCTGGCTCTCTGGTAATCCATGGTGGGTCACATTTCCCCTCCAGACGGTCCTCTTAGGTAGAAGCGAACACGACCCCAGGCTGGCTTCCTCCCATCTGTCCAGCCCGCCCCTCAGAGCTTCTCACCTGACTGTGGGCAGAGGTGTAGTTTGTCCCCAATGCACCTGCATATCATCATTCTGCCGTTCATCCAGCGGCTGTCGCTGTAATTTTTCACAACCGCATTTCCCAGGCAGGAATTAGATAATAGCCTTTCTGCTTCACAGCCCAGGGAGCACATGTCAAGCTCCCCACGGGCTCCCCTGAAGCTCTTCTCACTTGTCCTGAGGTCACGGGAAGCACACTCTCCCCTCGCCCCCCAGCAGGAGGGCTTGAGGTGGCACAGCGTAAGGCATGATGTGGGAAAGCCTGCAGAAGTGAGGGGCGCAGACGGTAATGTTTCGCCACCCAGAGGAAGCAGGAGACTGTCTGATAAGGTGGCTTCGTAAGCTGCCCAGCAGTTCTAGGTCCCGAGGGCTGCAGCAGCGTTCCAGCTTGGCCCCAAAGGAGGCCCATCACTTTAGTTCTGAGGTCTGTGTCTCTTACCCAAGAAGTTATAGAAGAGTCAAAACACATGCCTCTGGTACTCGCAGACACAGGAAATGGGATGAAGAGCAATATTATGACAGACAATCAGTATTTATTTAGATTTGGAAGGGCCGTTAGAAAACAATTGTTGAAAGTGTGATCATGGCGTCGACAGACTTGCTTTGAGTTTTAGCTCTGCCACCTGTTAGCCTGTGACCTCAGGCAAGTTATCCAACATCTTGGAATTCTGGCTGCCAAAAATGGTAATGGCGACGCTTAGCTCTGAGATACTAGGGTCATCTGTGTGCTGATGGCCTGTTGGTAACTTGGCACCACCCACGTTACTCCTCTCTAAGGCTGGGAGCTGCCTCCCCAGAGTCCTCTTTCCTCTCTGGTTCTGGGTTGGAGTCTGTGACTCGTACAAGACTTGGGAGGCAGAAGCGAGGGGAAACCACAGTTGCCGAGGTTCCTCAGGGCTTCGGACACAGGGGCTTGCCACCCTCTCCCTGGGCTCACACTCTGGGGTGATGTCACCCAACCCAAAGTGGGTTCACCTCCTGGCACAGTTAGAATCAGACTCTCAGCCAGAACTGGTTGTCACACAAAGTAGCACTTATTTGTAGCAAAGAGGAGGCCACATGGAATCATTTCTAAAGTCATGGTGTCCCCGAGCACCGGGCAGCAGGGGCCTTTTGTTTCCGATGGGGAATGAATATTCAAAAGGGAGAGGTGGGCATTTGCTTGCATGGGCTCAGTTAGAAAACATGCTTCCACATACATGGCAGGTGAGGTAATAAGGCCCTGAGCTCCTCCTGGAGAGGAGATCTTAGCATTCAAAAGGAGGCAAAGGTCGTAGGCGAGGCTCTTGACTCTGGTCCAGGGTGGTTGGTGGGCTGGTCTGGTCCAGGGTGGTTGGTGATTGCATCTCTTAAACAGTTAAATGCTTCTGAAACCTCCCTTGAGTTTCTCGGGGCAATTAGTCTGTGACAGTCATGGCAGGATTCTTGGACTCGGTCATGAACTCAGTTTCTCCACCCACCCTCCAGGGCTTCAGGCTGAAGACTTCAGCGACTCCACTCCCCAGGCTGCCACCTTCTAGCTCTTTCTCCTGGGCTCCTCTCACATCCTTGTAAGCTCTCAATTCCATGGGAAGCCCCTTATTCCTCCACCACTTACAGCGGGTCTGTTTTCCTGATGGAACCATTCTGATACAGCATATACAGTCTCAAGACACATAGCAAGCACTCAATCAATATTAATAATAATAATAATCAGAAAAGGCATTGTTCATAATAAGTTTGAGACTGATAATGTTAACCTATGTGAGTCTCATTGTTTACGAAGAGCGAGGATGAGGAGTGGTACGAAAGGAGAGCATTCTTAACAGCTGATAACAAGAACTCCCCTTTCCATAACGCTTTTCAATTCATGGAGCATTTGAACATGCTCACTGCATTCAGTGAAGATGTAGCGTGTCCTGGAAGTGGACAACACTCGCTTTCTTAACAATAAAAGCCCATGATCAAGAGAATAGCACAATTCAAATAAGAAATAGGCTTATATTGTAAAAAGTATGGTTATCTGAAACATGGATTTGTTCCACAGAGTTTTCTCTCGTCAGAGGAGAACTTGGTTGCCCTCTGGCTTCCATGCCCTCTAAGGTTACGGGTGGCGGTGGGGGGGAGGGCGTGGGGAGCTTGGATCACAAACCCTAATGGCCGTCCTGTCCATATGGTTGCAGAGTTTAGCTTCCAGCCAGTTTATTGAACACACCCGTGATGACGTGTACACGTTCTTGTGCTGCACGGTAATTAGGCATAAGTGGCAGTAGCCAGTTTATAAATGACTATACTTGCAATTAACTTTAGGGAGCCAATATTTGTTTCTCTTCTTAGTTCCCGAGTAGTGACAGTTTTCCATAATACTGTGGTTTATGATGAGGATCAAGGCTGCCCCAGGGAGAGAAGGCCAAGGCCTCCTGCCCTGCATACCGATCTATATCATCCTCCCGGAAGCATAGGATGTCCTGACCTGATCCGACCTGATTCGTATCCAAAGTCATAGGACCACCCAATAACCACTGATACCATTTTAATGATTTTTTTACATGAGCTTTCCTTTGTCTTATAAAGAAGTAACTCACATACCTATGCCTTATAAATTTAGCCCTGCCCTCAACCTACAGCTCTCCACTGCCCATGGGTCCTGTCCCCATGCTGCTCCATGCTAGTCTCTGAATAAAGCAGCACTACTACCAGACCTTAAGAGTCCAAGAAATCTTTCTTTCCACTCCTTGGCTCGCTGAACCCAAATCACTTAATACATCAGGAGGTAAAAGGACACGTCCTGGGCCAGCCTCTCAGGTCTAGTTCCTGTTGCTCTTGCCCCTCTGGGTTACCCTCAGCTCCACTTCCCGCCCTGCCTTTCCCTGCAGAATTCATAGGCAGAACGTCCTGCTGGCCCCTGGCTCAGGATCTCCTAATTGTGTGAATGGCACCAACACGTCCAGAATCTCTGGAAGCACAGGCCACGGCTGGTCTGCCGCGGGGCTGACATGCAACACCGTGTACTCCGCGAGGCGGGAGGTGGAGGAGGGGAGGGAAGGCACACAGCGCCATCCCCATCTACTGTTTTGTCTCTGGGAGTTCAGAGCTGGAACTAAGGGCACCAGAGCTGACAGGTGCCCTGCCCCACTCCTGAAGGTTTGGGGACTAAGGCTCTCGTAGCTGTATTGAGACTAACTCCCCAGGGGAACAGAGGTATTCTTGTCTGTGGCTTCAAATACATGCTGCCTGTTAGGAACACTGATGCTTGCTTAGCAGGAAGATTCCTATGGTGATGCACATCCATGTCCCGAAAAAGGAGGGAGAATTGCTGCTGCCACAGGGACTACTGTCTGCTGTCAGCCCTGCAGGGATTACCCCACTGCAGAGCCACTGAGCCCAAGACCATGTCCTTCCCAGGGAAGTCCATTACGGCCCAATGCAGGACAATTACAACAGGCCATTGTAGTTCTGGACTTGCCCATGGGGTCGGCTGAGGCTGTTGTCAGGCCTGCCGGGCAGCTGGACTTCTTTTCCATTCTGCTCCCTTGCCCTCCCTCCCACAGCTGTTGATCCCAAGGGCCCTCACTGAATAAACCTTCAGCACATGCAACTTCATCTTGGAGTCCGCCTTCCAGGGAATGCAGCCTGTGTCAGATGCTGCGCTCCGTTTCGCCGGTATCTGCTGACATCTCTGTTGTGCAGTTGTCTCCTCTGCTGTTCTCTTTGACGTCACCAGTTTATACCTGTTTTACTCATTTGCTGTCATTTTATGGAGTTTTGAGAGGGAATAGAGACAAATCAAAATGTCTAACCCACCACTGTATTGGTCAGAGTTAAATCGCAGAGAACATAATTTATTCTAACTATTCAAAACAGAAAGGGTATTTTCAGGGTATTCAGTGTCGAGGCAGATTTATTGCAATAATAGCCCCAATCTTTCATTCCTCCTTTATGTCACTTTGTCACTCCTCCCATCAGGGGGTTGAGTCTATTTTCCTACTCCTTGAATCTGCACTGGCCTTTTGACTTGCTTTGGCCAATGGAATGTGGTAGAAACAGTCAGCCATTTCTGAGCCTAACCCTCAAGAGGCCTTGTGCACTTTGCTCTTCCTCTCAGAACTCCATGAAAACAATCCAGGCCAGCCTGCCGGAAGAGGAGGGCCCATGTGGAGCAGTGATGAGTGGTCCTAGCTGAGGCCATCTGAGACCAGGCAGCCTCCAGCTAACCCATCAGCTGACCACAAATATGTGAGCAAGCTCAGTGAGATGAGCCAAGCTCAACCTAGACCAGTAGGACTGGCCAGCTGACCCATGAGTTCATGAGCAATAATAAATGGTCATTGTTCTAAGCCCCCACATTTGGGGATGTTTGTTATACAACATTATTGTATAACACCGATTCTCTAGGTAGCTTACAGAATCATTGGGAGGGCTGAAGAAGTAAATTCTAGGGCCACATCACAGCAGACTCACTCAAGTCAGGCAGTTGTTGAACCAGCAGACTCCTTGCTAAGTTGACATGCTACAGCTACTGGCTCCAGAACCCTGTCGCTTCTGCCGTGATCAGGAACCTAACTCAGAACCAGGCTCCTGCTGTTGCTCCGTGATTCACGCCATCACGACAGACGCCTGTGTTTTGCCTTTCTGCCATCTAATCCTGTTTATGCAAGTGCTTCTCATCAGCGGAATGTAAGTTACACCTGAACTTCAGCTGTGAAGGGTCTAGAGTCGAAGCGATTTCTAGCTTTCTAGCTTCTGTAGTACATAAGAAGGAAGCTGGAATGGGTTTGGAGTGAGACAGCCTCAGTATCTGCCATGGCGATGATGAACTGAAACAAGCATGATTCCTAACACCTATTCCATAGGTCGTGCTCGATGATATTGAATCGACTTTGAATTTATATGTGCAGTATTTTACGAGCTGGGCCTATCACTCTCTACACTGTCAAACATCATTAATTCACTTAACAGCAGTTGAGCGACTGAAGGATGAACAATGTAGCACTAAGATTTTATGAACTCATTGCTCTAGCAAAATCTAAATAAAAGTTTCCTAAGGGAACCAACAATGATAAATCACTAAGGAGAGAAAAACTGACTTATGTTCTGGAAAATTCTTGGTCCCTTATTGATATTTGATATAGCATTACAAGAACAGTGATTTCAGAAAGAATAATGGCAGGTATTTGGTCTTGACCTGCAGTTATTAAGGTGCATATACATTAACTATGTGATAAATGAGTATTTCAAAATCTGTTTCGGCACAGGGTAGAGATTTACAGGGTTCTTAGGAAGGCTTGTGGGTAGTGTCCTCTGATTTGACCTTAAGACGTGACATCTAGTTTTAAGTGGCCAGAGATTAATGCTTCCCAATCTGCAGAGTTGGCAATTCTAGAAAAATCTGTGTCCCTGTGGGTGCTTTTGTAGGAATGGTGATTTAAAACAAGGAATCGTCAGTGAAGAAAAGGGAAGGCATTCTTAGGTGACTGGATCATCAACAGTGAAGGCGTTAAAATGAAGGAATTCCGTGCCCCCAGATTTTGTTCCCTGAGTCTTGTTCAGCAGAGGCACGCATATTATTATGGTATGTGAGGCTTGCACGGTTTATGCCTTACTGAGAATTACTTCCCTCAGCCATGGCCTTGTATGGCAAGGAGTTCCTCGGGCTCACCAAAAAAAGAAAAAAAAAAAAAGTCCATGTTGTCAAGAGAACCTGGAGTTCCTCCAAAAGGTGCCCCGCTGTTTCAAAAGCCAGACCCTTCTTTGTCAACAAAGGCATCCCACGGCTGAAAGTCTGGCCGGCAAACTGCGCTTGGCTCATTGGGAAGTCTTAATCACAGACCCTGTTTATTCGATTCTTACTGACGTTAATGTGAAGTATCAGCTTCTGAGACAGAATCCACTGATTTGATTTTGTCATTTTTTTTTCAGTTGTGCAATCAGAAATTCATTCCTATGAGTAAAAAGCAGTTAATACCTATGGAAAAATGCCAAAGAACGTGGTTCTTGGACTGGTTGCTTTTTGGCAAAGGCTGAGCTCAAGATTTTCCAAGGAAAGCCCATGTGAGTGAGACCCCAGAGGAAGGCACAGAGCTCAAGAGCACCAGTGAGCCCGGAAACTGGAATTTCAGCTACCTTCTAAGGTATTTCAGAGAAAATTATGTATACGCAAATGCACGCTGATGTGTCACAGTGTTGATAAAACGTGGTTTCCAAAACAGCTTTACTCTGATTTCTGAAGCCACAAGCTAAAAAAAAGAGAGACAAGTAATTTACCTTTTTGGGACCCAATCTTCAGCAAATGTCAGTTAAAATCTTCCCCAGATCAGATTGTCTGGCCTGGACTCAGCTACTTGGACAGAACAAAAGAGAGAGAGAAAGGCCCCCCCAGGGCAGGTGTTCCCCAGGATGGTATTAAAGGCAGCTCCCTCATCCTGTTTGCTTGTTAGTCCCCAGTCTTGGATCAAATGTTCTGGCCTGGATTTAAAGGCATCTTCAGGGGGCCGGCCCGGTGGCATAGTGGTTAAGTTCCCAGGTCAGGATCCCAGGTGTGGACCTACACACTGCTCATTCAGCCATGGTGTAGTGGCATCCCACATACAATATAGAGGAAGATTGGCACAGATGTTAGCTCAGGAACAATCTTCTTCACCAAAAACAAACAAATAAAAAAAATTTAGAAAAAAACAAACAAAAAGAGCATCTTCAGAACACCAGGGTGCTCACATTGAGCCCCACCCTGCTTCCTTCTTTCTGTCATTTCCTTGTTCCTTGTTCTCATAGGGGCAAGAAAATCTGTAAGATAAAGTTATAAAAGCGGTATTGCTGGGTCAAAAAGATTGCCAATTGCAATTTATAGATTGTGCCAATTTAGTCTCTTGCAGGCAATGAACAGAAATTTATTTGCATGAAAACAGAGGAATCAACGAAGGGAAGAGGGAGGCAGGTATGACACCCTTGTCCCAGTAAGAGCGCCTGAGCTGGTAGAAGAGAGAAGCACACGTAAGCACAGAATGAGATCTATCTATCACCTGAGGAGTCACTTTCTGGCCTTGACTCCATGGAATGCACCTGGAGGCCTTTGGAGAGAAGGGAGGTTAAGGTTCAAATGGAAGAGCTCTTTAAGATCCTTTGGTGCTCATTCAGTGGAGGGTGACACACAAATGGTAGAGAGGCCCTGTGTCACAGATCACCAACAGGGCTGGGCAGTCTGAGGAGGCTTCATGCTCTGCCCAGTGGAGTCTTGGGGTGGCCAGCAGCAAGAGTGACACCTACAGCTGCGTGGCTACTGAAAAAGCACAGCTATGGGCAGTGCCACTGGGCACACTGCATGAGTGGCTGTAAGCACACAGTAATACCCCTGTGGACTTCCCAAAATACCTGGGTGGAACTTTGTAGGGTACCAGATCGATTTCCTGCGGTATCAGAGAGTGTAAGAGCTGGTGAAACAGAGGCTACCAGCTCTCATACTAAGTTGCCCCCTTTTTCATTTCGACAGCTTTGCCTTATACATAGGGTAGACTTTTGTTTAAAAATAACAAAGTGAAATATTCTTCTTCCTTGAGTCCTTATAACACATCTCAGCAACTCAGCTTTTGCCTTCTGCTGTTTGTTGTCCTTGTCATCTATTCCCTGCTTGGCAGAGCTCTGCTACCGCTATCATTGCCCTTGTTTAACAGACAGGCTACATTCGACCAGTTCCACCTTAATACCGTGTGCTAACAAAGCTGCGTGTACCACCAGGGCTGTATCTTCCCTACCCGGCAAGATCTGGGCTGCCTTCCTGCAGCCACTGTTTATGTTCCACTGTGTCTTGTTGTTGCTACTCTTAATTTACTCGACAGAGATGCTGTCATCACCAGTTAACATTTATCAAGGCCCCCTGGCTGCATAGTTGCAGAGGGACTAATTTAATATTCTCTTTGTTTCAGATATCAGGTGGCTCCTTCAAACGAATTTTTAAGTATCTCAGTGATGATGTGGAAGAGCAGTGACATCCATTAGGATTCAGGAAGCCATGGCTTGGCAGAAAATGCTTAAAGGAGAGCATCAAGGTTTTGTATTAATATTTGACTGTTTAAAGAGGGTGTACTTTTCTTCAGCCAACAAATGACAAAGGTAAAAGGCACTGCTTTCACTGTTCCTGGAGAAACCTGGCAGTGTTCCCTCCAGACATCTGCTTTCGATCGCCCCATTTTCCGCTTTACTTATTTCAGTCCTTCTAGTCTTCAGGCTGAGTCTGAGTGTTTCCTCCTGAGGCTCTCTCTAATCCTCTCTGCCTTGAGGGATGACTCCTTCCTTTAGCTCCCACAGCCCTTATCGTTTATCCCTCTCTTTTGGAAATTCAGCACACGGTACATTTTACTACTATTGAATGAATACGTGTTCATTCTCAAGTATATTAGAGAACTGTCTGGACAATTTCTTTCTTTCCCCTCCTGGGGGTCAGCACGGTGTTCTGTCAATGGCAGGATCTCGAGATGTTTATTCATGATGACAGCAACCGTCTATTAAAATGAGATGTAATTTCATTTTAAAAAGAGGGCGAGAGGAGAGACAAGGCTGAGGCTTTGGGAGTTGAGACTCATAAGCATCATTAATATTTTCTAAGAGTTACATGTAGATCTTTTTGTGTGTGTGTGGGGGGCGGATTGTGGGAGGCAGGAGCATCACTGGAAGCCAGCGGTTTGTCTTTCAAGAGTCAATAAAACACTTTTTTGGCCTGCCTCGGCTACATTTATCTTTTGGCCCATCGCTTCTGATGCGACAACAAGTAGTGTGCACGGCTGTTGGTGGTAGGCACTGATATTCAGAAGAACAGACCTGAACATTTGCAGTTCAGAAAGAGACACATTCGGTTCCTCGCGCGTTTTGGAATTAAGAACACCCCCTCACACTCTATGACGTCCAGACCCTGGCCAGCCAAACGGCGACCCCTCTGCGAGCCCCGCCGCACGCAGATCGTCGCTGCACGGGAGCCCGCACACCTGGCGGCACACCAGGGCGGCACACCTGGCCGGCACACCTGGCCCGCACTCCCGCGCAGCTCACCCGGCCCCGCACACCTGGCCGGGCCTCCAAGACGAAGCTCCCGCGGGCCCCGCCCACCCCGCGTCCCGGAGCCTCATTGGCCGGCCTCCCGCGGCTGTCCTCATTCGTCCTCGGGATTTGCGCGGGAGGCGGGCGTCCCCCTTTCTGGCCCTGATTGGCCGAGTCTTGATGACGGTCAGGCGTCCTCCGAGTCTCTATTGGGTGTTAGGCTCATAGTGGGCGGGGAAAGGCAGAGCGACAGGGCCCCGGGAGGAAGCGCGGAGTGCGCCGGCGCGTAGTCGGGGACGCCGGCTCGGGCGCTTGCTAGGGAACCGGTGTTGTCGCCCCGCCCTCGGGCTTCGGGCCCGTTAACCGTCCGAGTGCGGGGCTCCGGCGACATGCCGGTGCGCTTCAAGGTGAGGCGGGGCGGCCGGGGCCGGCCGCCTGGTGCTCCTGCCGTCCCGGCCCGCCGCCCTGCCCCGGGCCGCGTGGGAGGGGCGGGGTGCGGACGGCGCGGGGCCAGGGGCCCGGGGGCACGGAGGGGGCGGCCCGCTCGGCCCTCCCCCCGTGGCAGGCCCTGAGAAACGCGGCCTTGGGGAGGGCGAGACGGGGTGTGAGACGTGCTCCCGTTGCTGTCGTGCACCTGTGCGGGGTGGGGCAGGAGTCCCGGGTGGCTGGCGCGAGACCCGCTGACTTGCTCTTCGTCTTGGGGGCTTGTGTCCAGGATGGGAGGGCAACTTGTCTTTCTTTGGTTGACTTTGCGGAATGGCGGAAGGTCCTGGGCATCACGCATAGTGTTGCGTCCCCGGGGAGAACTTGGGGGGATGAACAGTGCGGAGGGTGTAGACTATCACCTGCTCTCAGACAGCGCGCAGGCAGTGGAATCAGACGGCGGGGAGGCCAGGTGGCACCCGCCTCGGGCGGTGGTGAGGATTAGAGGGTAGGACCCACGGCAACGGCTCAGCACAGGGCCGGTAAACACTAGCCCTGATTAAGGAGCTTTCCTGGGTTGCATTATGGGTCTTCAGCCTGTCAACTCCCTTTAGAGGTTCGGGAATTGTAACGTGTCTCCGTTAAAACAGCGCTCGTTAACTGCGTTGCCCTCGAATTGTACTTTGCATTGCAGGGGCTGAGTGAATACCAGAGAAACTTCCTGTGGAAGAAGTCCTATTTGTCCGAGTCCTGTAATCCCTCGGTGGGGCGAAGGTACCCCTGGGCGGGACTTAGATCGGATCAGTTAGGTAAGTTGAACAAAGTAATAGTCATTATAACTGGAATAAACCCTGGGGTAAGTTTGCAGAACCATTTACTGAAAAATCGTGAAGCATTGTTCAGTTGCCCTGGTTGACTTCTTTATTTAATGCATATTGACTGAGGGTCTTCCATAGGCCCAGGCTGCTCCCAGTTTCTAGAGAGAGAGCCTTGAACCAGGCAAAGACCCTTAACTGTGGGGAAAATGGTAAACAAGTAACTCAGTACATAAGCTGGGGGATTTCAGGCTGTTGTATAAAGTTGTAGGCCAGTGCTTTAGAGTCTGAGGTCGGCAAAGGCCTTTCTGAGCAGGTGGTATTTGAGCTGAGACGGGAACGCTGAGTGGACAGGCCTGGGGAGGAGCACTCGCGAGGTCTCGAGGACAGGAAGCTTAGAGAGACAGTAGTTTGCCCCAGGGTCACAGCTGGTAAGTGACAGAACCATGATTTGAGATCCACTCTGTGTTGTTCAGAGGCTACGTCCTTGCCATCACACTTGCTTCCTCCTAGTGTCCCCGGGAAGTCAGAGCCCCGGGCCCAGGTTCCCCAGAGCGTGGTGGAGGGGACAGAGACAGACGGGCTGTATTCCACCTGCTGGTTTCCTGCTCCCTCACTGGAGTAGAAGATCTGAGAGCAGGGCGCTGGCTGTCTTCTGCACCACGTTGATCCCACCCAGTACCTGACCCAGAGCCATGACACAATCTGGTACTTAGTAAACCCAATTTGTGAGTGATTGAACAAACTGCGCATTAGCAGTGTAACCTTGGGCAAATTCGGCCTGTTTCACCAAGTGGGACTCAGGAAAGCCATTGTACGGGGTTGCTGGGAGGGGTTAAATGAGATCTTGCCTGTTAGGGCCCGGGTGTGTACACACAGATGAGTGCTTGGTGCCCACATGTGCCGTGTTTGAGAGTGCCCGATGTGTCATATGCAAGTCCCTCAAATGTTAGGTGTTTGAAAGAAAAGATTTATAGAAGTAAGCATAATTTTTCCAAGCCTGGGAGATTAGTGAGATGAGGAGAGTGTTTCCAGGATTGGGTTTGGAGAACAACGGCGAGAGTGGGTGGCTCTTTTTGGGTTCCTCTGAAGCGTCAGGGTCCTTTCCCCAGAGCCTGACTTCGGACACTGGGTGTCCCCATCTTGGGCAGGGCGAGCTCATAATCCTCCCCAGGCGACCGGAAATTCCACAGATTTGAGGCTTCATTAGGTTAAGAATCCAAAATGAATCTCTCTTAACATGTAATAGTCCACTGAGGGCCAGGAGGGATGTTGTGACGCTGGGGAACTGGTTAAGCAGAGAGTTGCCCCCGAAGCCTTTGAGCTCGGATCAGCTGCATTTGAGGGTGGGGGTGATGGAATGAGATGGTGGGAGCAGAGCCTCTTTGGGGTCTGTGCACTAGGAACGGGGCACCCGTCTGGGGAGGCGTGTTAACTGGGAGTATTAGGTAACAGGAGGGGGCAGAGCGATAGCTCCGGGGTGCTCAGAAAGGGCGGCGGGAGGCCAGCGCTCCCTGGGCCTGGCTGCAGTTCTCTTCACATGGTGCGTTTCTGCTGGTGCCAGGAGACAGGGCAGACCACCTGAGCATTCCCTTGCCTCTTCTGCATTGTTAAAGCAGAGGGAAATCTAGGGCGGTGGTCTTCAAATGTTTCTGCTCTCATACCCCCTTAACAGAACTTAGAAAGCCTTTATATCCCTTCACATTTTTAAGTTGATATTTAATTTTTTGATCTTAAGTGTAACGAATAGTTTTGAAGGATGTGACTTCTGATCTGTTGAATATTGTGTGTATGTTTCCCATATACTTTCTTAAGACTGGAGCTGTCACTATGGCTCATTCAATTTGTGGCAAATGTTCACTATATATATGATTGGTAAAGTCAGTCTTCTTGGCAAACTAATCAGGCAAATTAGAATTATTTTTTCTGTGAGAAAACAGTCTAAGTTTATTTTTCACTTCAAATAAAGGTGTTGCTTTGCGTGTGTGCGTTTTTTGTGCGGACCCTCTGGTTCCGGCAGGTGGCTGGAAGGCGTGGAGCTGGCTGGATGAGGCTGCTTCCTTTCTTTCTGCTCTCGCCTTCTTTGCTTTGCTCTCATGCATCCCTCAGGAGTTAGGCTTTCTTGAGTTGTCCCTTTGTTGGTCCTCTTCGCCTCTGGGATTTTTTTCTGCCTTGGGGCTGGTTGAGAGTATGTCTTTCGTTTGTGAAGTGGAAACAGGGTGGTGGTGAAAGGCATGGTGGGAGTGAAACTGCAGGCGCAGCCCTAGGGCAGGTCAGCGTGAGGGAAGAGCGCCTAGGGAAGTGCGGGTCTGGAACAGGAGTCCCCACCCCGAGTGTGTTTCTGTGCCTCCAGATACAGGTGTTCACCCAGGGTGAAGACCCCTGGCTGGTGCAGGGAAGCTCCTGAGGGTGGGGACCCCGGGTTCACGGCTGAAACATCCAGGACGGGGGCTGAAGACCAGGGTGTTACCTTGTGCTGGGTTTCTGCCCTTCTCCCCTGTCCTCCTTTCCCTTCCAGATGTTCTTTCTAGTTAAGGACGGCCCCGACCAGGGCAGCGTCTCGGAGGCCATTGCTCTGCAGAGTCCTCTTACCTGGTGGAGGGTTAGTTTTTAGGATGTTTCCTTGCCAGGAAGAAATACAGAGAAATAGGATCTTGGCTCTTGTTAAAAGGGATCATTCTGTTTAATTCTCAGGAAATCAAGGCAAGCGTAGAACCAAGATCCAGCATACTGACATCTCATCCCTTCTCATCTTGGTCTGCTCTGCATAAGAGCAGCTTTGTGAAAAGTTCCAAATTTTGACAGTACGGGGCCCATTGTTCCGTTAAGTAGCACAGGAAAGTAATTAGAAACCCACGTGTCCGCTGGCTCGCCAGGCTGTCACATTGCGATTGTGTTAGGATAACTGGAACATTGTGACCTCGATTTTTAATTTTTTTTTTATGCCCAGGCTTTTAATACTTTTTAAAAACAAAATTAAAGATTTTATGTGGGAAAGCTGTATTTATTTTTTTATTCTGTAACTCGAAGGATATTGTCTGTGCATCTCAACTGAATTTTAAATTCCATTTCTCCTCTCGTAGGTGTTATTAAAAGTTTGTAACAAACAGCGAATTTATTTGTGACTTCGTGCTTGGGTAGCTGCCATTTTTGTTTACTGTATTTTGTAGGAATCATAAAAGAGCCAAGTTTTATTTCGAAAAGAAGAGTCCCTTACCATGACCCACAGATTTCAAAGTCTCTTGAGTGGAACGGAGCTGTCTCAGAGAAGGACGCGGCTGCATCCGCAGAGCCCGAAGCCCTGGGAGCACAAGAGGCAGAGCGAAGAGAAGGTGTGAATCGAGACGAGGGTCTCTCGCTGGGTGCCTCCCGGGTTCCCAAGAGAACCAGGTCTCACTCTGCAGACTCCAGAGCGGAAGGGGCTTCCGACCCTGTGGAAAATAAGGAGGACAGTGCAGCAGACCACACACCAGTGAACGGAAATGTGGACCCGCAACATTCTACCAAACTCCTCTCAGAAAACATAGATAATGGGGTAGGTGTACTCGCTGTATTTCTTTTCAAAAGCATAGACTTCTTTGTAGATTTCATCGTCATTTCAGTAATAATAACGTTTTGTGCTTAAAATTTCTCCATTGTTTTCTTGTCTACTGTCTACAGAATGGTTGATAACAGGCTGTTGACTTTAGTTCCTGTGAATTAGTTCTAGTCTTAGTAGTCACCCTTTGTACTGAGATAGCCCTTCCTTGGGTGGACAGCCTGCCTCTGGATTGTGCTCATCATGTATCAGCACCTGAGTCCCCAGGGAGAGGTTAGGTTGACACAGAGACGGGGAGCAGGCCGTTGCCTCTGGCAGGGGTGGGGAGCTGACTTCTCTGTGGGCCCTTTTCAGTTTTTATTGTGTCCCAGCGAGACAACAGACAGAATCTCAATTGACAAGATGCAAAAGGAAGGCGAGTTCTGGCTGGAGCTCAAAGATCTTGCGGTTCTGCTCTCTCACGCCCCCGCCCGCCTGTGGACGGTCCCTGTGGGCACATAAACAGAGCCGCAGGTCCCGTGTGGACACCTCGCCGCCTCCACGTTTTCTCCACTCTGCTGCCTCCCCTGTCGTGTCCACTGCTGCTGGAACGTGCAGAGGCATTCAAGGTGTCCAAGAGGAATCCGTGCCTTTTCGCAAGGGCCAGGGGTTCGGGGGGATCCAGGCAGCTGACGCGTGAGTCCAGTGGGCGGGGAAGGGGTCCAGAGCACCGTGTGGAAGGGCACGGCGGTGGTGTTTTAGGAACAGATTTACTGTGAGTAATTGCTAGGAAGGGACTGAGGGCTGTCGCCTTTTGCCGGGCTGCACGATAATTCCTTCACAGGATGAAGAAAGGGGTTTTAAATAGTTTGACACCTCAAAAGGGAGATTATTTACCAATTGAAAAAAGTTTGCCATACAACAGTGTGCGTGTTAACAATACTGTACCGTATGCTTAAAAGTTTGTTAAGAGGGTTGATTTCATGTTGTATGTTTTTTGCTACAGTAAAAAAAAAAGTGAATAGCGATTTTAATGACGTTGACTGGGATTTTTTCCTAACAGTTGGAGAGATTCCTGCGGAAGAAGTCTGGCTTGGCGGTGGCTCCCTCACAGAGTGTCTTGAGAAATTCCGAATATCAAAGGCAGTTTGTTTGGAAGACCCCGAGAGAAACTGCGCCAGGTTTTGCGGCCCGTCAGGTACTCTTCCGGGTGTCATGCCTTTTTGAGTATCACTGTCTGATCTGGGGATGCAGATTTACGTAGAACCCAGAGCTGGGAGAAAGTAGGTACTAAGTGGGCCTGGAGGCAGGTTCTAGGAAAGTGAAAACGAGAGTTCTGCTAAAGTCATCCCATCCTTACGATTTATAGTCATGAATATTGTACCGCCCCAGGCTACTGGTGATCAGTGTTGCAGATCCGTCACATATGCTAAGTATGAGACGGGGTAATGGAAACTTGGCACTGGTGAGTTTCTGCATGCTGTGAGATTCTTTTATTTATTAAGAAAATTATTAAATTGGTTTTATTCTAAAATGTTGTGTTTAGTTGACCAGTATATTGCATGTTTGCTGTCTTCCAAGAAAGGCTTGACTGCTTTGGATATTTATTTTAATAAATACAGAATATGTTGAAAGTAACACAAGATACATAATTTTGTCCTTGTAGCAAATGAATAGTAGTAGGAATTGTCAGTTTGACTCTATGTATAAAATTCAGAAGCGATAGTGATAACTAAATGTGGTTTGAGGTTTCATTTCACGCTCTCACAGTCTCGGTGTTGGCCTGCCATTAGTACTAAATGCTCTGCTCTCTTCCTCCTGTCATCCTCCAGACGCTTCTTAGGCCCTTAACTCTCATCTCTGTTCCCAGTCTTACTCGAGGGCCCAGGCGGGAAGTGCTTCCATCTAGACAGTCCCCAGGCCCGGCACAGCTCAGTCTCCTCTTCTGGTCTTTGTGTTTTTCTTTGTAAACTCACAGCTTCTCACACCCTTGCATTAATTTTCTTCCGAATCTCACCATTTCCTTGTATACTTTATCCTCCCCTAAGGACTGACAGCGTAATTAGATTCAGCAGGACAATAGCATCAGTCATCTTACACTGAGATAAAAATACCGGTGATCCTATAAATTTTGGCAGCTTTGGACTGACTTGTTACTCATTTTTTAAAAAATTGAAATTTATATAGCATTTTAGGAACACATAAAATAACATAAAGCGATATGTACCCTTTATGAGCATAGTAAATAGGATCCCTACTTCTTTTGCTGGCTCACAAGTGTTCTTGGATGCAGGTGTAGCTACAAAATTACTTACAACTTGAAAATTGTGATTATTTGGTTTTTGTAGAGTATTTCACCTTTAAGCTAGAGCTGGTTCAAATCAAAGCTCTATTGACGATTTTTACCTATTTCAGTAAAAGCATTGTGTGGAAATATTTTTTTATAGGATCAGAAGTATAATGTACAATAAGCCTTCACTGGTAGTTTTGCTTTCATTAGTGAGGGTTGCAAAGCATTTCTTTGGAAGCAAATGCTCTAAGTGTAAAGCGCATCGGTGTCGGGGTCTGGATGGCAGAGCTCTGACGGCCTTCCGTGCTTGTGGATGGGGCAGCTCTGCAGGAGCTGCTCAGTTCTCTTTTATCAGACACCTGTTTTCTGAAAGGATGTCTTCTATTAATATGTAAAGGAGTCAGAACAGTTTTTGGCAGGAAATTCCTCGAGGTTATACGGTGCTTCAAAAGATACACTCTTTGCATTTGATCTGAATGAAGATGTGCTAGTCAGCATTATGAAGCAATGCTGTACCTTATTTGAACTCTGTATCTTTTCCATTTGCTTTCCTTGTAATCAGCGGTAGGATACCATAAAATGGAAACCGTATTTTCAAATGTTAAGGATAAAAGGGAGCATTTAAAAATAGAAACATAATAATTACCTGAATTTTTTCCTTGCCTTAAGCTAAAAATAAGCAAGCAAAGCAAAGAAACTGAACAAATGAACACATCAGATATTCAGAATGTTAAGAATTTTCTGTTGTTGCAGGAAGAAAAAAATTCATTTCAAGGAGGAAAAAACCCTGTTGAGCTGACAGCAGAGTTGTCTTGTGAAGCCAGTGTCTGTCTTCATACTATTAAAATATGGATGTTTGCTTACCTGTTACCACACTAATGAGGGAGGTAGTGAACTTTGGGGAGAAGAGAAAGGGTTCATTATTTTTTTTTGGCTTAAACATGATTTTGATGACAATAAGTATTATTCAAAACATAGTGATGACTATAGAAAGTTGACCTTTGGATTTTTTTCCAAGCTTTAATGAGGTATAATTGACAATAAAAATTAGATATTTATAGCATACAATGGGATGTTTTGAGATATGCATACGTGTGAGATGATGACCACAATCAAGCTAATTAACACGTCTGTCACACATAGTTACCATTTTTTGGGTGTGTGTGTTGAGAACACTTACGATCTACCTTCTTAGCGAATTTGAAGCATGTGATGCAGTATTAGCTGTAGTCGCCATGCTGTACTTGAGATCTCTAGAGCCTCTTTATCCTGCACTCTTGAAAGTGTGTGCCCTTTGACCACCATCTCCCCATTCCCACCTGCCGGCCCCGGGCAGCCACCGTTCTGCTCTCTGCTTCTAGGAGTGCAACTTTTTTAGATTACACGTATAAGTAGGATTAGGCAATATGAGTCTTTCTGTCTATAGCTTATTTCACTTAGTGTGTGTTCTCCATGTTCATTCATGTTGTTGCAAATGACAGGATTTCCTGATTTTTTAAGGTTGAATAATAGTCCATTTTATATATATATATATATATATATAAAAATCACATTGCCTTTATTCATCAATCCGTCGATGGACACTTAGGTTGTTTCCATGTCTTGGCTGTTGTAGATAATGCTACTGTGAGTATGGGAGTATAGATATCTCTTTGAGAATACTGATTTTATTTCCTTTGGAAATATACCCAGAAGTAGGATTGCTGGATCATATGGTAGTTCTATTTTTAATTTTCTGAGGAACATCTGTGCTGTTTTACGTAGTAGCTACCCCAATTTATGTTCCCACCAACAGTGCACAAGTGGTCCCTTTTTTCTGTATCCTCACCAACACTTGTTATTTCTTGTCTTTTTTTTCTTTTTCTTTTCTTTTCTTTTTTATTTATTTTTTTTGAGGAAGATTAGCCCTGAGCTAACGTCTACTGCCAATCTTCTTCTTTTTGCTGAGGAAGACTGGCCCTAAGCTAACATCCGTGCCCATCTTCCTCTACTTTATATGTGGGACGCCTACCACAGCATGGCTTGCCAAGCGATGCCATGTCCGCACCCAGGATCCGAACCGGTGAACCCTGGGCCACCAAGAAGTGGAAAGTGCGAACTTAACTGCTGCGCCACCAGGCTGGCCCCAGTATTTCTTGTCTTTTTGATAATAGCCATTCTAACAGGTGTGAGGTGACATCTCACTGTGGTTTTGATTTGTATTTCCCTGCTGGTTAGTGATGTTGAGCACCTGTTCATGTACCTGGTGGCAGTTGTAAGTCTTCTTTGGAAAAATATCTATTCAGAGCCTCTGTTCCTTTTTTAATTGGACTGTTTGGTTCTTTGCTATTGAGTTGTTATCTTATTATTTTGGATACTAACCCCTTATCAGATCTGTGATTTGCAAACGTTTCCTCCCGTTCTGCAGGTCGCCTTTCCCTTTGCTGTGCAGGAGCTTTTTAGTTTGCTCTAGTGCTGCTTGTTTTTGCTTTTGTTGCCTTTGCATTTGGTGTCAAATCCAAAAAATCATTGCCAAGACTGATGTCAGGGAGCTTACTGCCTATGTTTTCTTCTAGGAGTTTTATGGTTTCTGGATGTTGAGTAGATTTTTGTGTATGGTGTAAGAAGCAGTCCAGTGGGGCCGGCCCGGTGGCGCAGCGGTTAAGTTTGCACATTCCGCTTCTTGGCGGCCCGGGGTTCGCCAGTTCGGATCCTGGGTGCGGACATGGCACCGCTTGGCACGCCATGCTGTGGTAGGCGTCCCACATATAAAGTAGAGGAAGATGGGCACGGATGTTAGCTCAGCGCCAGGGTTCCTCAGCAAAAAGAGGAGGACTGGCAGTAGTTAGCTCAGGGCTAATCTTCCTCAAAAAAAAAAAAAAAAAAGTAGTAGTCCAGCGTCATTCTTTTGCCTGTGGCTGTCCAGTTTTCCCAAAACTTTTTATTGAAGAGACTGTCCTTTCCCCTGTACATTCTTGGTTCCTTTGTTGTAAATTAATAAACCATATATTTGTGGGTTTATTTCTGGACTTTGTATTCTGTTCCGTTGATTGATGTGTCTTTTTTTGCCTCTTTGCCCACTTTTTTGTCAGATCATTATCTTACTGTTGAGTTGAGTACCTTAAATATTTTGAATATTAACCCCTTTTGAGAGGTCTGGTTTGCAGATCTTTTCTCCTGTCCATAGGTGATCTCTTCACTCTGTTGATTGTTTTCTTTGCTGTAGAGAAGCTTTTCAGTTTGATGCGGTCCCATTTGTCTACTTTTGCTTTTGTTGCCTTTGGATGTTAATTAGCGGTGTGAAATGAAACAGTCATATAATTTTGCCTTTTTTGTATGCTACGATTCCCCTTGTGAAATTTTTTAAGCAATAGAAGAACTAAGTTTTGTTTATATTTAACCAACCAAATAACTAAACTGAAGTAATTTTTGTTTTAAGGTTTTCCACAATAAAAGCAAATTTGTTCCACAGTTCAAAGGTAACTCAGTCATCCATGAAACTGAATACAAAAGAAATTTCAAAGGTTTATCTCCAGTGAAAGAATCAAAATTAAGAAATGATTTGAAAGAGAACGGAAGTTTTGAAACAGTATCTCCTGAAAAGAAGGTATTTGGCTACTCTCAACGTTAAACAAAACAAAATCCTCATGATTTTAGACTCCACATGGTTTCTTTCATTTACCACCACCTAAGATTTTTGTTTTGGGTAGTTCATTAATTCATTTGTTTGTTCATTAAATGTCAAAAGTTCATTGAGCTCTTAGTAGGAGCCAGATACTGAGTAGGTACTGAGAATACAGTGGCACCTCACGAACCCGAGGCAGCTCTTGGGCGAGTGGGGAGACAGAGATGGAAGTGACTAATTGGAACACAGTGCGTTAGACGCTTAGGACTACAGCAGGTAAGTCTGCTATCTCTCGTGTCAGACGATTGGCCTTACGGTAATGTGAGCTCCAGGGCTGACAGCAGTGGTAGAAATGCATACTTTAAATTAAATAATGGAAATCAAATGCAAACACACATCCACACACGTGTTAAACCGGAGCTCCAGTGTGCCAAATTAGAGCCAGAGTAATTCTCGTGATTTACCTCAGGAGATACAAAGACCTGCTTCTGTGTGAAATTATAGCTATTTAAGTTGCAGCATCAGGTTAAAATTACTGTAAATTATAGGTAAATGGGGTATAAGTCCTGTTTTTAATTTCTTGGAGCGTCATACCTGATACTTATGGGTTCTAAAAAATAGAAATTATATTATGAAAAGTAAAATGATTTGTATATATAAATATATGTGTGTTTGTGTGTATATATATATATATAAAAACTGTTAGAGTTAAGTTATTCAGTAAAGCAATGTGGTAACTTATTCATTGGGGCCTTACATTTAATTACTGTAATGCAATTAAATATAAATTTAGAATATCAAAGGCAAATATAACACCATTATTCAAGAGGTAGTAACATCAAGTGTATTTATTTAGTTGTTTATTTGTTAGTTAAAAATATCTTTCCTTGCCAAGGATCTAAAATTTTTATTGTTGGAAAATGAAACTATACCCTTAGCTATATACTTGAAAAAACTAACTAGATATACTAGTTTCAAAACTTGCTTGTTGATTTCTTGTGGTTTCTATATTATCTTTTAGTAGTTAAAGCTTATTTCTAAAAACAGAATTGTAACACGGTGTCCAAGTATACTTTATAACATCTACGTTTCACTTTAACGCCTTTTAAGCATAAAAAGTTTAAATTATTTTTATTTTAGTGTAATAAAACAGATGATCCTTTAAAGTTAGAAGCAGAGATGGAACCAAAAGACTCAAAGCAGCCTAAAAAGAAGCTTACTCCTTGGAGACATCAAAGGCTTGGGTATGTAGTTTACAAGAAAAATGTCGTGGTATTTATGTGATCACCATGCTGAAATGTTTACTCTCCTTTCATTTCTGTTAGGAAGGTCAATTCTGAATATAGAGCAAAGTTTCTGAGCCCAGCCCAGTATTTATACAAAGCTGGGGCCTGGACCCGCGTGAAGGAGAACGCACCCGATCAGGTGAGTCTGTGGAGGCTCCAGGAGCCGGGTCAGTGCCTCTCACGATGGGTTTCGTTTACTAGTAGAGGCTGCAGTTTCAAGAACTGTGGGCCAGTAATAGTGCTAAGAGCAGCAGGAACTTAGAGTGATATGAATTAGAATATAATTTATCAGTGTGTTTACTTTTTTTATACCAACTACCTCCTTAGAGATTAATATTTATTATTGTGAAGTCTTTAAAGTTAAGAATGTTACATCAAATATTTGATTGTGTTATAAAGTCAGTTTGTGGAATTGTAGCATTAAAGATTTGGCTATTTTATAACATGCAGATGTCCACCGTCTCAACTGAAGAATGATTGATTTTCAGGATGAGTCGTCTGACGGTGGCCCCACTGTGGCGCGCGCCGTCAGGCTGTAAGCGCAGGGAAGCTGTGGCCTGTGCGGACGGGTTTGGGTTCCAGTGTTGGGTGCCCTGCTGTGTGGGAGAAGTTCTGAAGACTAAAGAAGGGTTTGAGGGAAAGTGTCATCCTAGAGCTGGGCAGTGCTAGTTTAGTACTGGCTTCTTGGGGTCAAAGGGTAAACAGTGGAGCTTTTTTGGTTATTGTATAATTAGCATCTTTTCAAGCACATCTTGGTGGTTTCCAGCTTTTCTGTGGGAATAAGCTAAACTCAAGCATTTAGTTGAGATTAGACGTTAGTAAACCTCCCCCTTCCCCGATCACTTTAAAGAGAGGCGTAATTTGGATGGGGAATGAACCTTTAATGCAGCTCCATCCTTAAAACCGTTCCTGACAGTTACGTGTAGCCAGCCTCTGGGGGAGGTGTTGGCGCTTCGAGCCAGGGGCTGTCTGTGCTGGCAGCTCCGGGGCCTCTGTCCTGGGAGACCACTGTGCTCCGTGGGTTGTTGAGGAGGTGACGTGTTCCTTCCACCACGGCTGCTCTTGGTGCTCTCTGCCTCCCTGCTTGAGTGCGGCTCAGAGGCAACACGGGCAGAGTAAAAGACCAAGCTTGAAGCTGTCCCAGGTATTATTTGGGGCAAAATTCATATATTCACCCCGGTGAAATCAAGTTAAAGGGACGAGCATCGAGAGCAGCCGTGATAGAAGTAAGGAATCCCATCAGCTGAACTCCTGAGCTCTTCTCACCTGCCAGACCTTGGCCGGGAGCTCGGTGTCGAGGAATCTCCTGGTGGATGAGGAAAAGCGAGGGCGGAGGCAGGACAGAGCGTGGCCATAGGGCTCCTGTGGTCACTACCTCGGCGTCGGCCCCTGGCGCGGTGGGTCACGAGGTGTGGTTCAGGGGAAGCTCCTTGTTTCAGAAAGATTGTCTTCTAGTCTCGGAGGTTTCTTTAGGGTGGGTTGGTGTTGAGCTCGGAGGTCTAAACACCGAATGGACTGTGAGGATTGGCATGTCAGAAGTCGTGGTGAGGTGACCATCCTTGTCCTGCTCTGATGGAGAAGAACGTTGTTGTTGTGGTTGTCAGTTTGTCTTCTCAAGGTTCCCTATTCCGATATGTTGGTAACATGACTCTTGGGGGTTTGTTTTGTTAGTTGCTATTGGTGGTCATAAATATTTAAATTTGTGGTATAGTTTGCCTTAACCTCTATGGCAAAATAATTCAAAAAGTAAACTGAGGTTAGGAAAGAATAAGAAATTTTAGCTAAGAAGTCAGTGATCATTGATGGTGACAACAGTTTGAGATGACCAGGTCAGAGCCATTTAATATGGGACATGTTTTACTTAAATCTTACTTGTTTTTTGCTGACAGACATTTGTTGTATGAGGTATGTGAACATAAGGGCCTTCTTGTTTTCCTGGTCCTAACATTTCTTGAAGGAATGTTATTCACATCTTCAAATGCACGTGGACGCCAGTGGCTTTGTTATCTTTAGGATAGTAGGTCACTTTTTGGGTCACATTTCAGTTTCAAGTCCGTGTGTCGTCTGTGCTTCCTTCTGTGTTGTCCGGGAGACGGTACTGCTTGAATCTCTTCATAGTCGATCACGGGGTGTTTTATCCTTAGTCCCAAGCAGCCGTTCCCAGAACACTGGGGTCGTTGGTTTCTCTCTCTGGTGAGTTTGTAGGTTTATCTCCATCGCACGACCCTGGCCTGTCACTCTTTGAAGTGCCCGCTCAGAGGACCATTCTTAGTAACGACCAGCAGTGAGTCTCGGGTGCCATCCTCAGAGGAACTCCTGAGTTTGTTCAGTTTCTGCTTTTCTTGATTGTTAGGTAAGCTTTTAATCATCCAAACTACACTACTTGAAGTAGTTTTTTTCTTATGTGTCTTCCACAAATAGGACTTTATTTCAAGCTAAAGTCCCATGTTTGAGAGACGTTCTGTGATTTGACAGACATTGTCGAGACTACTGGGTGTAGGATGACTCCTGATTTTGGGGGGATGGTTTTTGGGGAAAAAAGTTTTTATTTTTTTCCCCCAGTTTTCTGAGTTTGAATTTTTCACATATAAATTTTAAACGATTTAGTTGAATTCTTAATTTGGGAAAAGAAATTTGGAAATGAAAGTATCCTGCTTATAGTTTTTGTATCGTATAATTTGCTGGCCATCCTTGACCCGGGGGGGGTGTGTGTAGTGTAATCGAGTCTGGAATGGTTGGTCCGTGTCCTTTTCAGTGGCTGTGGTTGTTGGCTAGAGGGGTTGTTTTTAATATTGAGTTCATACCATTGATTTTTCTCCTCTTTCTAGTAGAACACCTTACTTTCGGAAATATCAAGCTCCTATTTTTTTATCTTAGTTTAGGATTATAGAAGTTTAAAATAATGTAGTTGTAAAACATTGTAACATCAACACTAAGGTTATTAATAAAGTTTGCTGATGAAGTAAATTTAAAACATTGAGTTTTGAATGTCAGTAACAAATGGAACTGAATAAACTAAAATTGTACAGAATTTCTACAAGTGTCTCCTCTCCTTCCTTTTTAAAAATGGATGTCAAATCAAGTGGGTCACCATGTGCACAGAGGCAGTTCATCCACCTCCTGGCTCACCAGTGCCGAGGCCCTCACGTGTGGATGGCGTCAGCCCCTCCCTCTGCTCCTTCCACCCCACCCACCCATGGCGGGCCTGATAGCACCCCTTCTGAACCACTCCTTCAGCTTATATCTCCTTTGCTTATTGTGGTGTAGACTGTGCCAGGGTTCTGACGATAATCTATCACGGGCGAGGTCTGCTCCTCACCCAGACTGAGTCCTGAGTCGGCAGGGACCGTCTTGCTTATCTTTGGCGCCAGCCATCTCCTCGGGCCTGGCTCTTCGTCCACACTCAGGACGGCTGGTGGAGTCCATGTTTCAGTGCTTCATCCTCCCTCCCCTTGAGCTCGTGGATCAATGTAGGAGAAGGAAAGAAGTGCCGTTGGGGTGTGCAGAGGGGGAGGCCGTGCTGAGGCTTGCTGACGTTAGCGTGGTTCGTGGAGCACTATGGGTCCATGGGGAACCTGTTAGGAATACAGTGTGGATGTTAGTAAGGTACTTTAGGACAAGGTGCCCGTGCATTCAGGACACCCTGCTTAGAGTTCACAGACTCGCACCCTGTGTCTCAGTTCTACCTGTTACATGCAAAAACCACTACTAGTATTTTCTCTTTTTTTGAGGCAGATCAGCCCTGAGCTAACATCCACCCCCAGTTGTCCTCTTTTTGCTGAGGAAGGTTGTCGCTGAGCTAACATCTGTGCCCATCTTCCTCTATTTTACATGGGACGCTGCCACAGCATGGCTTGATGAGCGGTGCGCAGGGCCACCCCTGGGATCTGAACTGGTGAAGTGAAGCAGAGTGTGTGAACTTAATCACTACGCCACTGGGCCGGCCCCAGTAATGTTCTTTAGAGTATAAGTTGACAGAAGTGGTAAATGAACATGGCTCGGTTTTTTGGACAGTATTTGGAATTATCCTTTAGGAATGTTTCAGGTCGGTTCATCAGGGCAGTGGGACTCTGCTGAGATTATAGGGTTTCTTATGTCACCACGGCAGTTGCTGTCCTTTGCCCTGGCTAGTTCTCTGGAGAGGCATCCTTCGCCTTCAACAGTGTCTCTTTAAGGAGCTGAGGATATGTTTCTCCAATTGCTTTTGCCATGCCAAGTTTCATTATTTGCTTTTTTGCCTCTGAGTGAAACAAAAACAGTTTTAGCAGACAGTATCTGGATATCCTTTTAAAGCTACTATTCCATCTTTATGGTAGAAGAAATTATAGAGGTTTTCAAGAATAAATAAAGATGATTTTAAACAGAATTTTAAGCTGCAACTGAGTTTTTTTACACTGTAGAATTGTGTTTAGGGAAACCAGCAGGTGGCAGTATGATGTGTAAAATGAAAGAGTTTCAAATGAATACGAAAGGCTCCTTTTTATATGAAAATGTTATTCACCTGTTAGAGAATTCAGATCACCTTATAGTTCATCAGAGCGTTTTTTTCCTGTCACTTCGTTGAATATATTGCAATCATTATTTTGAGGGATAGTCTTTTAAATTGTATATTTACTACGTTTTTAAAAAGTTGACGTTTGCTGATTCCAAGGGAGTGTGGAGGAACTTGGAGGGGAGGCCTCGTAACTCTTGGTGCAGCTTCCATAGCAGGGCAGCTGTGGGTGAAGCTGGGACTGGGGCCGGGCAGGGGGATTCTGGAATGTCAGTGCTCTTCCAGAGCTGGAGAAATGGGAATAGTGGTCAGGCTACCTGTCATCGACAGCATCCCAGCCGTGCGAGAACCTGACTGGCTTTCAAGGTAATGTTAAGATATCTTGATTACTGAATTAAATATTACTACAAATACTAAAAAATATTGACTCACAAGTTTGGTATATATTTTGAAGGAAGAATTATGAAGTATTTCATTGATCCCGTTGATACACGGTTATAGCGTCGACCTGTCATTAAGTGTGTTTCTGTATTCCTCCCTAGGGTTCTCTAAATGCCATGTGGTATGCGGAGGTTGGTTGCTTTTGAGTTTTTGAAAACTATAATAATGCATAGAGTACTTGTGTAATTTCAGTGGAAGAAAGAAGTAGGTGTCAGTATTTTTCTTAGCTGCTACAAATGTCCGCCTGCCTGCTGGCCTGGAATAAAATAACTGCTTGTGCTTGAGCTTGACTGTTAATTTCTGCTTAAAAATGCATAGTGTGATGAACGTATGTGGCTTTCTTTGCCTTCCTTTCTCCTTGGTCTCTGGCTGTATTTGTGCAGTGTCTTTAATATGCTACTTGGTGATATTTGCAAAGGAGCATCTGCAATGACATGCGTCGACTCTCCCGCACAGGTTAAAGAGCTCCGAGAGAAGGCTGCATCTTACAGGAAGCGAGTTCAGGGGACACATTTTTCTCGGGACCATCTGAATCAGATTCTCTCTGATAACAACTGCTTTTGGGATGTCTCCTCAACCACAAGCTCAGAAGGAACTGTTAGCAGCAACATCAGAGCACTGGATCTTGCGGGGTGAGATGTGCCTTGTGGCTGGTTGTAGCTTCTGTGGGTCATGGAGATATGCAGGAAAATGACATAATTACTCAGAATTTGTCTCCTGTCAAATGGAAATATGTAGCCACTCATTACATTTCATTATTTTTAGTTTATTCTCTGTGTGGAAAATAAAGTCTGGATTTTATAATATTCCTTAACAACTAAGAGTAGAAGAGGATGATTATACAGTAGATGTGAAAAACTTTAAAAGCTGAAGGGGAAAGGCAACAACAACAGTAAAAACTTAGAGACATAAGCCATTAGTACATGTCCATTGTCATCTATTAATGGATTTTTGTGGTTAACAGGGAGTTTAGGCCCTGATTCTATGGGAAAATTCTCTGCTGTTTTGGGTTTCAAAGTGAACATGATTTAACTGTTTGTAAGAGATACGGGCACATTGATTTGTAGCAAATAAAATAGTTTTTAGTTGATAAAGTATATTAATAGAGTCATACATACCAAATTGAATTATAAATTGGAATTATGTGACGTGATTTAAAAAGTTCATCACAAAATCTATTTTTTAACAGTGTCTTGTAAAGCTTAATCTATCTAAAGCATAAAATTTGGATCAACTTACTTGATCCATAGGTACGCTTGAGTTTGTGTACAAACCCAAACTGAGTTACTGAACAAGCTCAACTGTATGGGCCTGAGTTTATGTGTGTAAATGCCAGTGTAGGGCATACACATGAGTGTTGTCAGGAGTGGTGTAGGCGTGTGTGTGTGACAGTAGGAGTAAGAGAGAAGTATATTTTATTTTGGAATATTTTAATAGAAACTCTAGATTGTCACTTTATTATACTGCAAAATGAACTCTTAATTGGATTTCTTTCTTCAATACCGTGGGAGACATGTAGTTGTGAACAGTGGAAGGGAATGATGGACTTATTAAAGTTAGTGTAAACAAGAGACCTCAAACTACTCAACTTTAAAATAAAACTTACTTTGTTCTGCAGAGATCCTACAAGCCATAAGACTTTGCAGAAATGTCCTTCTACAAAACTAGAAGAAAAAAGGTCTGTCTTGGAGGACCAACCCCAGAAAAATACCACGGAGAAATTGGGCGTGTCAGATGTGCCCACGACACCTGTTAGAAGGCGCCTGGCCTGGGATGCAGAGGATGCCAATGAGGACACGCAGGAACAGCCGAGAGAGGAGGAGGAGCAGAGGGAGGGGGACAGGCAGGATTCTCCCGGAGAGCTTGAGAAGTTGGAAGTACGTGAAAAGTCTAAGGTGGACGAGGTGAAAGAAGGGTGAGAGTTTTAAATTAATCCCTGTGCAGACGCATTATTGTACACAGTTAATACGTATGTTGTTTTGTCGCTAATTAAGTATAGTGGTTTACGCTTCTGGTTTTGTGACTAATAAAGACCAGGTTTTACTTTAATGTCATGAAGTAGGCATTTCTATGTGGTTTATAATTGGATTCACTCAGGTGTTTGTCACCACTAACTGGTAGTTGAGCGCCATGAACACTGAGCTCCTCAGGAAGGGGTTAGGGTTATTTTCATTTATGTCCTAATTATGATTTGCTAGGTTTGTAAGTGTGTCTGGAAGAATGACTTTATGATTTAAGGAAAATAGCTGATATTCTGTAATATGAGATGGTTATACCACAAAAGAAAAGGTAGTGTTTTGTAATATTAAGTGATTTCTGCAAATAGCTAAGTCCTGTTGATGTATACACACATCGCTTTGGGGAGTGGTTGTCTCCCCTCGATAATGGTGCTTGGGGTCCCTGGTCCTAATCCCTCTCATCCTGTGGCACTGAGGCCTGATGGGGGAGCCCGCCGTGTTGGGGCTGCCTGGTAGTGGTCGTCCCTCCTTTCCAGTGTTCAGTCACTCCTCCCTGCATGGGGATTTGTTAGTGTTTCAGAAACAAAATGACCTTATCTTATAAATTTTCTACTTTACTTTTGCATAATGATAGCAAAGTATTTTGACCATATTTCCTGAGGAAATGCTTCATAGCTGATGGTTTGAATTCGTAGGTCGGATTCTTCCTCTGTCTCCTCGGGAAGGGGCGGCAGGCTTCCTACTCCAAAGCTGAGAGAGCTTGGTGGGATCCAGAGGACTCATCACGACCTCACCACCCCGGCCGTCGGTAACCACACACGCTGTGCAGCTCCTGTTGAACCTGCGTCCTCCACACGCTGATGCGGGGTAACTGAGACTCGTCATCTTGTGCCTTTCTCCAGGGGGTGCTGTTTTAGTGTCTCCCTCCAAACTGAAGCCTCCAGGCCCGGAGCAGAGGAAAAGAACGCCGCCTCAGGATGGCGTGGGGACCGCGGAGAGGGATTCCAGGAAGGCAAGTGTTTGCACAGTGGGGAAAGACGTCTCTTCAGAAGATCATCTTAGCCACATGTACTAAATGAATGATAGGTTCGGGTTGGAGGAAATTCTGTGTGTCATATGTGAAGATAATGCTATTAACCTCCTATAGGATGGTGAAGGCATTGAATTGTTCTTCCTGGTAGGGGTGTTGTGTTTCTGCTGATACACTTTCAAATCCCGTCAGCAGTGACTCGACAGGAAGAGAACAACACGATTTATGGAGCATCTGCTGTGTGGCACGTGTGTTCCAGGTGCTGTTTTGGCCCTGGAGTTACAGCAGGGAAAGAAACACTCGTTGAACCACGTTGTAGTGGAGGAGAGAGAGAATACATGGGGTAACTAGGTGAAATTATATGGTCTTTAGATAGTGGTAGTAATAAGGAGAAAACTAAAGCAGGGAAGTGATAGGAGGTGGCCAGGAGCTTCCCACTGAGAGGGTGGCTTGAGCAGAACTGAAGCAGGTGAGGGACTGACCCGTGTGTGTGTCTAGGCAAGCTTTCTAGGGAACAGAATGGCAAGTGCACAGTCCCTGAGGTGAGAAGTACCTGAGTGCCTGAGGACCAGCCAGGAGGTCAGTGTGGCTGGAGCAGAGAGCAAGAGGAGAAGAGTGGCATGGGCAATGGGTGACTAAATTGTGTGGGGCCTTATGGGGCAGAGCAAAGACTTTGAGTTTTATTCCGAATGAGATGGGAAGCCTTTGGAGGTCAGAGGAGTGATGGGAGTCAGTTACAACATCCAGGCAAGAGATGATGGCTCTTTGGACCCTGGTGGTAGAGTGGAGGTCAGTGAGGGAGTCCAATTCTGGGTATACATCAGAAGTGCAGCTGACAGGATTTGCTGATGGGTAAGCTATGAGTGAGAGAAAGAAGAAACAAGGTGACTCAAGATTTTTGGCCTGAGCAATGAGGATGGGGTTGCTGTTTAACTGAGATGGGAGACAGTGTGAGGAAAAGATTTGTCAGGGAAGATACAGAGGTCTGTTTCGACAGAAGCTTTTTAGATGTACAGGTAGACCTGTCAAGGAGGGGGGTCAATGTTAGATGTACAGGTAGACATGTTGAGGAGGGGGTTGACTGTGAGACGTACAGGTAGACGTGTTGAGGAGGGGGTTGACTGTGAGACGTACAGGTAGACGTGTTGAGGAGGGGGTTGACTGTTGGACGTACAGGTAGACGTGTTGAGGAGGGGGTTGACTGTGAGACGTACAGGTAGACGTGTTGAGGAGGGGGTTGACTGTTGGACGTACAGGTAGACGTGTTGAGGAGGGGGTTGACTGTTGGACGTACAGGTAGACGTGTTGAGGAGGGGGTTGACTGTTGGACGTACAGGTAGACGTGTTGAGGAGGGGGTTGACTGTGAGACGTACAGGTAGACGTGTTGAGGAGGGGGTCGATGTTGGACGTACAGGTAGACGTGTTGAGGAGGGGGTTGACTGTTGGACGTACAGGTAGACGTGTTGAGGAGGGGGTTGACTGTTGGACGTACAGGTAGACGTGTTGAGGAGGGGGTTGACTGTGAGACGTACAGGTAGACGTGTTGAGGAGGGGGTTGACTGTTGGACGTACAGGTAGACGTGTTGAGGAGGGGGTTGACTGTTGGACGTACAGGTAGACGTGTTGAGGAGGGGGTTGACTGTGAGACGTACAGGTAGACGTGTTGAGGAGGGGGTTGACTGTTGGACGTACAGGTAGACGTGTTGAGGAGGGGGTTGACTGTTGGACGTACAGGTAGACGTGTTGAGGAGGGGGTTGACTGTTGGACGTACAGGTAGACGTGTTGAGGAGGGGGTTGACTGTGAGACGTACAGGTAGACGTGTTGAGGAGGGGGTTGACTGTTGGACGTACAGGTAGACGTGTTGAGGAGGGGGTTGACTGTTGGACGTACAGGTAGACGTGTTGAGGAGGGGGTTGACTGTTGGACGTACAGGTAGACGTGTTGAGGAGGGGGTTGACTGTGAGACGTACAGGTAGACGTGTTGAGGAGGGGGTTGACTGTTGGACGTACAGGTAGACGTGTTGAGGAGGGGGTTGACTGTGAGACGTACAGGTAGACGTGTTGAGGAGGGGGTTGACTGTTGGACGTACAGGTAGACGTGTTGAGGAGGGGGTTGACTGTGAGACGTACAGGTAGACGTGTTGAGGAGGGGGTTGACTGTTGGACGTACAGGTAGACGTGTTGAGGAGGGGGTTGACTGTTGGACGTACAGGTAGACGTGTTGAGGAGGGGGTTGACTGTTGGACGTACAGGTAGACGTGTTGAGGAGGGGGTTGACTGTGAGACGTACAGGTAGACGTGTTGAGGAGGGGGTCGATGTTGGACGTACAGGTAGACGTGTTGAGGAGGGGGTTGACTGTTGGACGTACAGGTAGACGTGTTGAGGAGGGGGTTGACTGTTGGACGTACAGGTAGACGTGTTGAGGAGGGGGTTGACTGTTGGACGTACAGGTAGACGTGTTGAGGAGGGGGTTGACTGTTGGACGTACAGGTAGACGTGTTGAGGAGGGGGTTGACTGTGAGACGTACAGGTAGACGTGTTGAGGAGGGGGTTGACTGTTGGACGTACAGGTAGACGTGTTGAGGAGGGGGTTGACTGTGAGACGTACAGGTAGACGTGTTGAGGAGGGGGTTGACTGTTGGACGTACAGGTAGACGTGTTGAGGAGGGGGTTGACTGTGAGACGTACAGGTAGACGTGTTGAGGAGGGGGTTGACTGTTGGACGTACAGGTAGACGTGTTGAGGAGGGGGTTGACTGTTGGACGTACAGGTAGACGTGTTGAGGAGGGGGTTGACTGTTGGACGTACAGGTAGACGTGTTGAGGAGGGGGTTGACTGTGAGACGTACAGGTAGACGTGTTGAGGAGGGGGTCGATGTTGGACGTACAGGTAGACGTGTTGAGGAGGGGGTTGACTGTTGGACGTACAGGTAGACGTGTTGAGGAGGGGGTTGACTGTTGGACGTACAGGTAGACGTGTTGAGGAGGGGGTTGACTGTGAGACGTACAGGTAGACGTGTTGAGGAGGGGGTTGACTGTTGGACGTACAGGTAGACGTGTTGAGGAGGGGGTTGACTGTTGGACGTACAGGTAGACGTGTTGAGGAGGGGGTTGACTGTTGGACGTACAGGTAGACGTGTTGAGGAGGGGGTTGACTGTGAGACGTACAGGTAGACGTGTTGAGGAGGGGGTTGACTGTTGGACGTACAGGTAGACGTGTTGAGGAGGGGGTTGACTGTGAGACGTACAGGTAGACGTGTTGAGGAGGGGGTTGACTGTTGGACGTACAGGTAGACGTGTTGAGGAGGGGGTTGACTGTGAGACGTACAGGTAGACGTGTTGAGGAGGGGGTTGACTGTTGGACGTACAGGTAGACGTGTTGAGGAGGGGGTTGACTGTTGGACGTACAGGTAGACGTGTTGAGGAGGGGGTTGACTGTTGGACGTACAGGTAGACGTGTTGAGGAGGGGGTTGACTGTGAGACGTACAGGTAGACGTGTTGAGGAGGGGGTCGATGTTGGACGTACAGGTAGACGTGTTGAGGAGGGGGTTGACTGTTGGACGTACAGGTAGACGTGTTGAGGAGGGGGTTGACTGTTGGACGTACAGGTAGACGTGTTGAGGAGGGGGTTGACTGTTGGACGTACAGGTAGACGTGTTGAGGAGGGGGTTGACTGTTGGACGTACAGGTAGACGTGTTGAGGAGGGGGTTGACTGTGAGACGTACAGGTAGACGTGTTGAGGAGGGGGTTGACTGTTGGACGTACAGGTAGACGTGTTGAGGAGGGGGTTGACTGTGAGACGTACAGGTAGACGTGTTGAGGAGGGGGTTGACTGTTGGACGTACAGGTAGACGTGTTGAGGAGGGGGTTGACTGTGAGACGTACAGGTAGACGTGTTGAGGAGGGGGTTGACTGTTGGACGTACAGGTAGACGTGTTGAGGAGGGGGTTGACTGTTGGACGTACAGGTAGACGTGTTGAGGAGGGGGTTGACTGTTGGACGTACAGGTAGACGTGTTGAGGAGGGGGTTGACTGTGAGACGTACAGGTAGACGTGTTGAGGAGGGGGTCGATGTTGGACGTACAGGTAGACGTGTTGAGGAGGGGGTTGACTGTTGGACGTACAGGTAGACGTGTTGAGGAGGGGGTTGACTGTTGGACGTACAGGTAGACGTGTTGAGGAGGGGGTTGACTGTGAGACGTACAGGTAGACGTGTTGAGGAGGGGGTTGACTGTTGGACGTACAGGTAGACGTGTTGAGGAGGGGGTTGACTGTTGGACGTACAGGTAGACGTGTTGAGGAGGGGGTTGACTGTTGGACGTACAGGTAGACGTGTTGAGGAGGGGGTTGACTGTGAGACGTACAGGTAGACGTGTTGAGGAGGGGGTTGACTGTTGGACGTACAGGTAGACGTGTTGAGGAGGGGGTTGACTGTTGGACGTACAGGTAGACGTGTTGAGGAGGGGGTTGACTGTTGGACGTACAGGTAGACGTGTTGAGGAGGGGGTTGACTGTGAGACGTACAGGTAGACGTGTTGAGGAGGGGGTTGACTGTTGGACGTACAGGTAGACGTGTTGAGGAGGGGGTTGACTGTGAGACGTACAGGTAGACGTGTTGAGGAGGGGGTTGACTGTGAGACGTACAGGTAGACGTGTTGAGGAGGGGGTTGACTGTTGGACGTACAGGTAGACGTGTTGAGGAGGGGGTTGACTGTGAGACGTACAGGTAGACGTGTTGAGGAGGGGGTTGACTGTTGGACGTACAGGTAGACGTGTTGAGGAGGGGGTTGACTGTTGGACGTACAGGTAGACGTGTTGAGGAGGGGGTTGACTGTGAGACGTGCAGGTAGACGTGTTGAGGAGGGGGTTGACTGTGAGACGTACAGGTAGACGTGTTGAGGAGGGGGTTGACTGTTGGACGTACAGGTAGACATGTTGAGGAGGGGGTTGACTGTGAGACGTACAGGTAGACGTGTTGAGGAGGGGGTTGACTGTTGGACGTACAGGTAGACGTGTTGAGGAGGGGGTTGACTGTGTGACGTGCAGGTAGACGTGTTGAGGAGGGAGCCGACTGTTAGACTTGCAGGTAGACGTGTTGAGGGAGTTGACTGTGAGTTTGGAGTGTAGAGCAGAGGTTGGGCTGCAGGTACAGGTTTGAGGCTCTTTGTCATACAGGTGGCATAGGTGTGTAAGGTCTACTGACTGTGGAGATGATGGAGGGAGGGCATATAAACAGAGAAGAGTAGGTGTAGACAGATCTGAGTCCCATGTTTTGATCCTGGGAAGTTGAGGAGTAAGCAGCACAGAGACTGAGGAGGAGCAGCCAGTGCGGTGGCGGGAAGCAGGAGGCTGGAGTCCTGGGGTGTCGAGGAGGGGATGGTGGGTTGGAAGGTAGGAGAATTGCTGATCGGATTTAGCAACGTGGAGGTGATTGGTGATCAGACAGAGGGCGGCTCTGGGGTGGGGAGGGACAGAAGCCTGGGTGCAAGTGAGTCCAAGAGAATGGAGGGGAGAGGAGTTGGGAAGAGCTGCCACAGAGAGCTCTTGCAGGAGCTTTTTCCATAGAGGGGGAGCTGAGGAATGCAGCAGGAGTGGGAAGCCATAAGATCTGGATGGAGCTAAGAGCACATTTGTGTGTCAGTGGGAACAGTTTGAGAGAGAGTGAGGTGATGCGGGAGTGAGAGGAGATGGTTGGAAAGATGTTCTCGGGTAGAGAAGGGGCATAGGATCTGGTGGCGATGGGAACGGTTGGCCTTGGGCACTCGCACAGTCCTTCAGTGTCACAGAGGGAAGGCAGAGTGCATGGGCTGCTGATGAAGTATGGGGAGATGTCGGGGGAGCTTTTGGAAAGTCTCTCCTGATTGCTCTTGTCAGCATGTGGAGAAACGAGGCTGGGGATGGAAATGTTGGAGGTTTGAGGAAAGAGAAGAAAGCGTGACATGGTCTTCTCAGAGGGTGGGAGAGTGAGGGGCCCGAGAGATGTGAGATACTGCAGGGCAACACGCAGGGGCTGTTGTAGGTCAGAGGTCACAAATTTGATGGCAGGCTGGGTTGTATGTTTCTCTCCAGGCACCTTGGGCTGCAGAGGTTCCAGACAGGTAGAGAGTTGGGTTTAACTGGGGTTCATCTTGTATTGAGGGAGTGAGACAAAGTGAGAGAGGAGGTCACGGAGTTAAGGTATATGCAGGGAAGTGATTATAATGACTGACCATGGAAGTCACTTTTATTAGGGAGGGAAAATAGGACTTGAGAAGTAAGGTGCAGTGCAGAGGTGACAGGACCAAGGGATGGAAGCTCTTGGCAGACTTAAGAGCTTGTTGGGATTGGGGTACCTGTGGGGCTTAGTTTTAAAGTTAGGCGGTGGTGGTCAGAAATCGAGATCATGGAGAGGTTGCAGTTACCAGTAATGACCAGGCTCACACATGATCGTGGGGTGAGTGGCTGAAGTTGGACCAGGCACATTCACACATGATCGTGGGGTGAGTGACTGAAGTCGGACCAGGCACATTCACACTTGATCGGGGGGTGAGTGGCTGAAGTCGGACCAGGCACATTCACACTTGATCGGGGGGTGAGTGGCTGAAGTCGGACCAGGCACATTCACACTTGATCGGGGGGTGAGTGGCTGAAGTCAGACCAGGCACATTCAGAGAAGAGGTCGCATTTCTCCCAGGGATCTTGCTGACAGCTGTCGTGCGTTCCAGAGGGCGGAGCAGAGGGCTTCTGGGTGTTGGGGAGAGGTGGGCGATGAGGTCAGAGCCCAGTGCCCCCACACCCCGGTCTTTGGAGCAGAGTCCAGCTCACCGCAGGTCCTCATTAAGGATGCGTTTAGTGAGTGTTATTGGAGCAACAGAGTGTCTCAACCATTTCCTGTTCCTTCTGTGTACAGCGGTTTATGACAGGACATGTGACCGTAGGTGTATGGTCAGACGGTTGATCAGAGTCAGGTGTTAGGAATCTCTTGCCCTGTGGACGGTTCTGCCCACTCTCCTCGGGAGTCCAGGCTGCCACCTGGAAGTGGGGAGCTTCTAGGCAGCTAGGCCACAGGCGTGTGCCTGAAGTGGGTGGCCCTAATGCACATGTGCAGCCAGAGTTATTTGTATTATTTCATTTATTGTGGAATTAATTTCTTTAATAATTAAATAAAATTAATTACTTTAAAATAGAGTAAAGCTGCATTTAACATTTTAATGCCAACCTCCACCTCACTGTGCACAGAATACAGTTGTAACATTTTAATTACAAATTCCTCTAAAATAAGCACGTTTCTTGTTAACCCGGTGAGCACTCCCTGCGTGTCAGTTGTCTGTCCCTGGCCCTGCCGGGCCTGCACCAGGCTGCAGGTGGTGGTTTCTGTTGTCTCCCCCTTGGTTGCTGGTAGGCAGGGGAATCAGTGACCTTGATACACACATTTTTTTCCCCCTTTGTTTTCCTATAAAAACTAATATTATGGTAAAATGAAATCCATAAGTTATTCTGTTTCCAATAAATTATCCCCATTATTCAGTTGCCCTTGATTAATATCATTCTGTATCTCTTTTTGCCACAGGAATTAGGAAGAATATATTATCATAATATCCAGGAGTGTTTTCACTGTTAACTTTTAACAACATACCTTGAATTGTGGGAGTGTTATGGGGCGGCAGCAATTTGGGTAACTTACATGGGGATGATCATAATAGGTAGTTCCGGGCCCTGAGCTGAGTACTTCACGTGTATTAACCTGTCTAGTCTTCATGGTGACTGGGGGCCATAGGTGGTGGTGTTATTCTCGTTTAGATGAAGAAACTGAGGTCACACGGCTGTCAAAAGGGGAGAATAGAGTTTGGGTCCAGGCAGTCTATCCTCCAAGCCCACATTTTTAACCCCTAAACAACACTGTCTCTCAAAACTTGAGAGTAGAATTCTCACAGTATTGGTTTGATCATCAAGTACCATTGTCCCATTTTATAAGTGATATTAAAAACCCAAGAGTGTGTGCACTTCATTCATTCATTCATTCAGCAGATGTTTCTTATCTAACACCTGCATGTGATCATGCTAGTGAGCAAAAATAGCCGTGGTCCATGGTCTTATGGAACCTACAGTCTGATGAGAAAGATACACATTAATCAGAGAATCACAACACAAAAGTAAAATTAAAACTAGTAAGAGTTGGAAAGAAGTATATAGTGCTTTTCTGGAAGGAACTGACCTTTTCCTGGAGGTCAGGAAGCTTCTTGGAAGGAGTCTTCGTTGAGTTAGATGTAGAGGAAGAGTTGAGCAAGAGAAAGGGTGGGGAGGGTGTGCCCGGAGCCAGTGCAGAGAGAGGACATGGGGTTGAGAGGCACGGACGGGTGGTGGGTGGCAGGGAGCAGGTGCACGGCGAGCCTGGGAAGGCAGCACTGTTGAGAGTTTCTGTCTTTATCTCAAGAGCGATGGGACCCCATTGGAGTATTTTAAAGACCTTTCTGGCCACTGTGGAAGCAAGGGTAGAGTGGACTAGATGCCCTTTCAAGGCCATTGTGGAGGTCTGAGCAGGAGCTGTTGACAGCTTGGACCAGGGAAGGTGGCCATACGTAGGAGTGGATGGAACCAAGGAATGGTGTGAGGGGAACCATGTCAGGCTTGGTGCTGGCTTGGACAGTGAGGGACGAGACACCATGAATGACTTTAGGTTTCTGGCTGCCCGAAAGGATGGATGACAGTGCCATTCACTGTGTAGGGGAACTTGGGACTAGAGCCGTCTTTGGAGGGGCGTATCAGGAGTGTCATTTTCATTCACTCCGTTCAGTATTTCCTGGCTCTTACTCTGTGCCAGGCACTGTTCTAGGACCTGGGGAGTCACTGGTGGTCAGGACAACATCCCCGCCCTCCTGGAGCTTATGTGTTCATTGGGAGAAATAGACAAGTTTGTAAACAGATAATTTCAGCTACTGGTAAGTGCTGTGAGTGAAATAAAACCGCACACAACTCCATGGGGGTGGTGAGACTGCTTCAGTTTCGGCCATCAGGACGTTCCCTCCCAGGAGGTGACATTGTAGCTGAGACCTGACTGATGAGGGAGGTGCCTGTGCAGAGACCTGGGGCAGAGATTGTTTCCAGGTGGAAAGAACAGCAAGGACGGGTGTCCACCGGCGAGCGTGTGGACTGACAAGGCTGGTGTGACTGGAGCCTGGGGAGGGCAGAGGGGAGGGAACGGGCTTGGAAGGGGAGCCTGGGAGGAGTGGCTGTTAGGCTAATGGCACTGGGACGCCCTTGGGGGAGCTGAAGCAACACAGTGAATGTGATCTGATGCTCAGTGGAGAAGGGGCTGCGCGGGGGAGCTGCACGCAGTGAGGCCCACAGGAGCTTTAGGCTCAGCGCAGGTCAGGACATCAGTCAGATCGAACCTGGGAACCCCAGGAGGTACAGAGAGACTAGCCTGCTGAGTTCATTCAGGTCTTTCCAGCACTAGTAAAACCAACTTGACTGAGATCCCAAATTCCATATATACACGTAGAAAAAGAAAAAATCAGAGGAAGAATTTTCCTAAGTGACCTTGGAGTTAAAAAGGGAAGATTTGTGGTTTTATCCCAGATCCTGATTTGAAAATGTGCGTTTGTGGGCTGAGACCCCAGGCTTCTCCATGTTGAAACAAGAAGCTCTCTCATGGCAGAAAATGATCCCTAAGGTCGTAAAGCAGTGTGTGGATGTGGCATTGATACGCTCAGAGTTGTTAACTAAAGGCGACAGTTTACAGGGATGATCCGGAAAGTTGGGAACTGCGTTTGGTTTTACTGGTTGCGTCTGCCCAAAAGTACAATCATACAGGGACTTGTGATGGTGCTACATTATCATTGTGGACCAAACTAAAAGAAAAGAATGATGTCACCCTACTGTTCAGGGACGTCTCTGTTGAGTTTTGAGTTAGATAGGTATATAGTGTATTTGTTTATTATGTAGTAAATAAGGGTTTGTAATCTGTTTTTTCTCACTTAGCAATGTGTTGTGAACACACTTCATATCATTAAATATCATTTATAATCTAATCTTAATAGTGATATGATATGCCATCTATAGTTACTTTTTTAAACTAGATGCCTATTGTTATTTTTAGTTTTTTTAGGAAAATGCTGTAAAGAAATCCATCCTTTAGCTACATTTTTGTACATATTGTTCTCTCTTTTTGTGTAAATACTCCCCAAGTATTATTGTGTGGTCAAAACCACAAATTTTTAATGCGTTTGCTATGTTTTGCCAGCTGCCCTGAAAGGTGATGCTCGCAACAGCACTGTGTGAGTGCCGATTTTCTCCATCCTTGCCAGCTCTGGCGATCATAGTTCATTTTTTGAAAAATTAATCTTTGTAATTTTCTAAGTGGAAAATTAGTACCTCGGTGCTTTTATTTTGAAATTATTTGATTATTCGTGAAGTGGAATATGTTTACTGTTTGTAACTTGTGTGTATATGAATTGCTTCCACATTTTTTTGATTTTTAGTTAAGTTTATCTTTTTTAAAGAAGTATTTTGTAGCAATGATGATAATTCATTGTCAGTCGTATAAGGTGTATGTTTGGCCTAAGTTTGTCATTTTTCTTTTATTTTTTTAATGTTTATACGTATATTTTATATGGCTAAATGTGTTTGTCTATATTCATGTTAGGCGTATAAAATCTTCCCCACATGCAGGTTACATAAATTTTCCCTGTGTTTTCCCCTACTGCTCTTATGGTTATATTTTTTTGTGTTTAAATGTTAAAATACATGTTTGTTTATATATGTACACCTGTATATATGTATCTCCTTTTGTGGTTTAGAAAGAAGGTCACGCTGTAGCTCTCCTGACTTCTCCAGCTGCTGGTATAAAAACGATTGATCCTCTGCCTTTGAGGGAGGATTCTGAAACCAGTATCCCCAAATGTGCTGAGCCAGCCCTTCCAGTTCCGAAAATTCCCGACTATCCAGCCAGCCCCGCGGGGCAGTCTCCTCCGGCCCGCGCGCCGTCCTACTGGCATCCCTCTCGTCGCATTCAGGGCTCTCTGAGAGACCCCGAGTTCCAGCATAATGGTAATTATTTTGGTTTTGGTTTTTGTCTTTTAAAATGAAAATGTTGTAGTGATAGGTGCAAAGGCTGTAAGTATGTGCTGCGTGTTAACAAAGTAGGTCATTTCGTTTTTAGTTAACATAATAGATGTCCTTAAATCGGAAGAGCCTCGTCTCTGGAACACTCGGGTGTGCCGTACCCAGGTGCCCACCTGGGGGTGTGTCGCGTCTCTCGAGCTCCTTCCCTGACACGCGGAGGCACCCGCTGGGTGCCCAGCACCTCTGCCCCAGCTGTGGCCCAGGCCCTCTCCAGATGTTGCGCGTGTTACCTGGATGTAGTATGAGGTCATAGTTATTTTCCTTTAGTTTATTAGGCATCGCCCTGCTCTTTTCTGACTTCCACTGTTACTGTTGAGAAGTCTGCTGCTCTTTTTAATTTTTGATCTTCCGTATGTGGCTTTTTTTTTCCTGGCAGTATTTGGGATCTTCTCTTTGTACCTAATACTATGAAATTTTACGGTAGGTTTCTTTTCATTTTGCTAGTGCTTGATCAACCTTTTCAATCTGGAAACTGGGTTCCTCACTTCTGGGAAATGTTCTTGAATTGTTTAGTCATTAATTTCTTCCCCTCCCTTTTCTGTTTCCTCTTTCTGGCACTCCTATTATTCAGATATTGGATGTGTTGAACACGATCTTATTTTCCTATCTTGCTCTCCTATTTTCCATCTCTGCCTTTTTATTTTAATTTGAAAGGGTTGCCGATTTTTGTTTTTCACCTCCTTTTGAGTTTAAAAAAAATGTTGCTATATTTTTAATTTCTCTGAATTTTTTTTTTGCTGAGGAGTATTTGTCCTGAGCTAACATCCATTGCCAATCTTCGTTTTTTTCTTTTTTTTTTATGTGAGCTACTGCTACAGCATGGCCAGTAACAGATGAGTGGTGTAGGTCTGCGTCTGGGAACCGAACCCAGGCTGCCAAAGCGGGGTGCACTGAACTTAACCACTAGGCCGCTGGCCACAGTGGGGGATGGTCATGCTCACTGCCCTTCCAGCTGCTCCGCTTTCCAAAACTCTGTGGCTGTTTTTGTCTCCCTTTTTCTTTGTCCTGTGGGTTTATGTCAGTTTTGTAAACGTGTGTAGTCCACCCACCATCTTTAAGCAGAAGCCTGCTACCGTTCTCTGAAGTTAGAATAGATCAGTGTCATCATTGATAAGACTTCTAGGAGATCATCCCTTGTTTGTTTACATGTTTGCTAAATAAGCACATTATAATTTAATGAATGGCCCTTTGATGGGGATTTCTATTAAAGATTTAAAATCAGTGAACTTGTGACAACTCCTTTCACTAAGGTTTTACTGTAAATAAGATAGCCTCTCAGATAGCTTTGAAGGATAATTTCTTCTCCTTTTTTTTTTAAGTGGGAAAAGCAAGGATGAACAATTTCCAGTTACCTCAGCACGGAGCCTTTAACGACGAAGGTATCTGCTCAGTCGGTATCACGAGATGAGTGTCGGGGTGCTGTCTGGCAGTTTGCGTGCTGTCGTGGGCCTGGTCTGGCTGGCTCTGTGTGCGTGGTTTACAGCAGATTCCATGGATGTTGTTTCATGGGATCCATGAGCCCCGGGATGGGTCAGATTATCCCCGTTTTACAGATGAGCGAACTGAGACCAAGGCCTCTTTTCTAGGCGGACAGCTGGTGCGAGACTGTGCCTCATGCCCCAGCGAGGTCGCTTCTCTTTCTGTTTTTCCACCCTGGCTCGCTGGGCTCAGGAATCTGGCCCAGCATTATAGCCATCATTCTTTTCAAATGCCTGTATATTCCTGTAAATTTTCGATTCTCAGAAAATATGATTAGGGAAAATGGGCTTTTTTCTCCTTTGTAGTTTTCATTCTGACAAATTCGTTTGCTTCCAATAATGGCAGGAGAAATTTTGAATTCTTGATATGAACAATCGAAGTTACTATTTTACGTCATCCTAAGAAGCATGAAATTATTGAACTTATAAATTGTGGACTTGAAAATAAATTTGAATTAATACTTTATGTTTTATACATTCACACCCATTAAAGGTTTTCTCTCCTCTTAGCATTTTTTAGAATTTTTCAGAATTCAGTGAGTTAGAAATCAAGTTGTCATGTTTTGAAATGCAAGTATCTGGACACTTTGAATCCAGTTCTGTTTTCTTTCTAACTGAACAGTGTTACAAATAACCTTCTAATAGGTTTGCTTATGCAGAATGAGGGATTTCAGTAATGATGAAGGCAGCATCTTAAAGTCAAACACTATTTCTACATTTAGTGAGATTACTTTAGAAATGTGGTGTAAGTTCCACATTAAACTATGGCATTTTGTTTTTAAAAGTTTAAAAAAGCTTTTTGCTCAGAGCAGCTGTGCGTTTTAAAGTAGGACAAACAGTATGATGATGCGTATTTCCGAGTAATACTGAAATCATAGGCCGTGTGTTCAGGCAGTGACATCGTGGGATTTCAGGAAGGAAACAGAATGCTCATTTAACATTGAAGTGTTTGATTTCTAAGTATGGTCAACTTGTAAGATTACTGTAAGCTATCCTGAAAATGTCAGTATCTTACATTTTAATAGATTGCTTTTTTTCTGACAGTCAGTATTGACATTACAAAGCTTGAAGCTTTTACTTTTCTGTTGATGTTATAAAACATATTTTTATAGGAGAGACTGTTTTGCACTGAATGTAATTTTTCATTGCAGATGAGGACAGATTATCTGAGATTTCCGCTCGCTCTGCAGCTTCTAGTCTCCGGGCTTTTCAGACTCTGGCACGAGCTCAAAAAAGGAAGGAGAATTTCTGGGGCAAAACATAATTATATGTACACTTGATTGAGTTGCTTTTGTCTGGGGAACCACTGGCATAATTTTTGTTTATTGCTTTGCTATGTTAAGACTTTTCAAGTGTTCGGATTTTTCTCTAACGTTTCCTACTTTCAAAGATTTGTTTGATTTTTTTCAATAGCCAATTCAGCTTCGTTGGAAAATTTTAACACAGGTTCATACAAGTCTAACTTTTCAAGCATTCTCTTACATCTCTGCCGAAGGACGAAGGCGCAGACTGCCTGGTTCTTCACACACGCTGACCACTGTGTCAGGGTCGGGATCGCTGGCGGGACTGTGGCTCTCCCATCCTGAGAATGCTCTGAAACAGGAACAGAGTGAAGGAAAAATGAGGACCCACGTGTGAGGTGTACGCTCCCCTAAGATTGGTTCTCCGTACCTTTATAATTGGAGACGTCATAAAATGAATTTCTCGTTCCTTTAAGCGTCACTGTGCTGTTTCTTTTGACTGTAGTACCTTCGTATGTGGCTGCAATGTTAAGATAATTGTATTTTAGATGGAAAATACCAGCTGTATATATTTTTCTTATTTATGTAACAAAGTTTGCTGAGAGAATATGTATATTTTTGATCTTTGTGTGTATTCTATTTGTATAAGGACTTTGGCTTACATTTGAATAATGTCTAAATTTTGAAAAACTATTTGTATAATGGAGAATTAAAACTTTGTAGACATTTTGAAATAAAAAATTGATCAAGTGTTTCATTTCTGTTTGCTTCTCCAGAAAGTTATTACATGGAACAAATAATTATCTTTTAGAAACATTCCGCTCATAACAGGTTAATCAAATGTTATACTACTTTTGCAGCTGTCCAAATGCAATGCAACTGAGTCTACAGTATTTTTGCACAAATGCAAGACAAATACAGAATTTCCAAGACAGCTTCATTTTTTAAAATTTAACACAAACTTTTTAACTAGATGTCTTCACTCATAGGACATGTTCTCTTATCTTACTCTTTATCTTACAAATCATTAATTTTCTAAAAAATATGGATTTCATAAAATATGACATAAGATCCTTATAATAGTACATAGAAGATACTGAAAATAAAATACACAGAATATTTGTGATTTTTGGTTAGAAAACAAATGAACAGTCTGTTCTAAAATGCTTAATTTGGTCAAGAGTGCTTGTGCAAATCATTGATTCACAATAAATTTTCTTGTTAAAGATCTCAGGAGGTTTTCTTATATTTCACTGACCTTTTAAAACAGTTTGTTGGTTAAAAAAAAGTTACTGAGGCCCTAGAGAGGCAAATAAAAGCTAGAAATTAGTGTGTGATTGGATTTTAGAACACATCGTTCTGGCTTCTATACGAATGTGTCTCAGGTTTTAGGTGACGGGTGTGGTTCTCATGAGGCCGAGGTGGTTACCCAGGCTCTGCGTGACGGGTCAGCTTTGGGCTGTGCCGCTGACCTCCTCTTAAAAGCCCGTCTCGGCGGCCTGGGGAGAGAACAGTGCTGAGGGATGAGTGCTGTTGCATCGCTCACATTAAAAGAGCGACTCGGAGGACGTGCGTTTGGGTTGGTGGGTAAGTAGTTTTTATGAGAAATGTTCCATTGGATTTGCTGGCTTTTAGGAGCTGGGATTGTTACTTCAATGTTGTACTCAGTTTTATTAAGCCATAATTTTAAGTACAATAAACTGCAATCATTAAAAAAATTACAGCTCAATGACTTTGGGAAGAATGTATACATCTGTGGAACACCACCACAGGCGAGGCGCGGTTCCGTCATCCTGGAAGTTCCCTCACTTCCCTCTGCAGTTCTTCCCGCCCCTCCAGACAGCACACACCCACGGGAAGTTTACAAACTAGTGGTTTGGTCTTTTTGTTGAAATTGCTATCTCACAGGTTAGACTGGGGAGCAAACCTCAGAATCACACCGGAAGGTTTTTCAAAAATGTGCACACCTAGCACCTCCCTTCCTCCATCTTCACCCCAGATGCTGAGATCCCCACGTGTCCCTGGACGAGAACCCAGATAAAGGTGTGCGAATACACGTGTATGGGAGGCTTTGTGCGTTCATGTCTGTCTCATCTCTGGGTGTCTGTGGGAGTCTGAACTCTAAGTTAAGGGCCCCTGAAGGATGATTTTGAGGATTACAGATAGAGAAGTTGGTAAATGTGCGTAGTACACGGTAAGATGTTATCATGAGATTGAAGTGTAAGTATCCTCGTTTTACAGATGCGAAAGCTCTCTTAGATGAAGTGACTGGACCAAGATCTCATAGCTGGAAATTAAATCTAGATCTTCTCACTCAAAATCTACCCATGCTGCCTCCTCTGCAGTATTTGTGCTAAAATCGTGGTCCTGCTGTGACTCAGTTCTCTGGTTGATGCATTTGGGAGTTCAATTGTTAACTTCGCCTTCTTGGAAGAGAGATGAAACGCCTACCTTTCCAGTCAGGAGAAAGTATATATGGGCATTGGATTGTACAAATGGATTCAACCAGAACGGGAGTGGGTTAACGTTCCAAACGAGTCTGTCCTTATGTGGGCTGTGTTGGCGCTGCCTACCCAGGGGGCATGAGGATGGATTGTGCACCTTGGTGGTGGTTGTAGACACCAGGGAAATATTTATTCTGGCTTCTGGAAGTTTACCAAAGAACAAACAGTCTACAGTGTAAGTGACCCCGGAGTCTTTTGCGTTTGATTTTGGAATATCTCTTTGGTATTTTACCTGTGGTGGCGTTAGTCATGTTAGCGTGCTCGGGGCCCGGTCTCTGTCACACAGCCATCATCACTGTTTCCCTAGATGAGTCAGCTGCACGAAGGCCCCTCCAGGCAGAAGCGTGGCTGTCAGGGGACTAGCTGCGGCTGTGACCTCGGGCCTGGGCGTGCGGGGCTCCAGGGAGCCAGCCTTCCCTCCAGCTTAACTTGGGGATTAAAGGCGGCAGGCCAGTGCTATGTTCAGCCCCATGCTGACCAACTTCACGTTCCTGCTGACCCTGCGCTCTGATGTGACCCTTAGTGTCTCCCCTCCGGTGACTGGGGGCCCAGAAAGACCCTGCCCTGTTTTTCCTCTCGTAGAGAGCCAAGTTTCCTTACACCCCATCTCACATTTCGTTCCCACCCTGCTCCTGCGAGGCCTGTCACAGACCGCAGCCTCTCTCCAGCAGAGGGCAGCTCCCCCACCTACTACCCCTGATATAAGGCGGGTGGGAGGGAAGGAACAGTCGTCCTAAAGATGACGTCCACTTTCCTTCCACCACACGCCCCACTCACTGGTCCCCTCCGTGCTGCATAATGCCTCAGGCCCGTATCAGAGTGCGTCCTCGGAAAGTGGGCGAGACGTGAGGGTGGGGCAGGCACGGAGGCCAACAGATAGAGTGATGTTTGGGGAGTTCATGACCAATTCAACCACGTAATGGACAATTTAGATAACATTGGGAAATTGTTCAGTCTCTCCCTACGTATTCTACACTCAGTAGTATGTTGGAGCTGGCTTTTGGGCCAATTGTTAAATATTCAGAAATTTTGTGACAGGTTGTTGAACCATCTGTAGTTTGAAATTGGCCATGATGGGAGTATTTACGCCACGGAAATCAGCAAATGCTATACGTCAGGGCTTCCTCCCCACTCAACCCCCAGAGGAGGTTGACAAGTCTACCACCGCAGCCGCTACGCCAATCTCTGCTTTTCTTTCTTTCTTGGTTTTTTTGAGGAAGATTGGCACTGAGCTAACATCTGTTTCCAATCTTCCTCTATTTTGTATATGGGATGCTGCCACAGCATGGCTTGATGAGCAGTACGTACGTTTGCACCTACCCAGGATCTGAACCTGCGAACCCTGGGCTGCCTAAGCGGAGCATGCAAACTTAACCCCTGAGCCACTGGGCCGGCCCCTTTTGCTTTTCTTTCCATGTCATTTTCTGATAAAGTCCACTCCAGAAAGGAGAAAAGAGGCAGTCCAAGAGAAGCTGCTATAAGATTTGTTACACCATTCATATCTTCCTTGGCTTGTAAAAATAAAGTACTTGGGTTTAGTTTCCTTTCTGGACCAAAGTCCACCTAGAAAATAACAAGCTGCAAATAGCAGATAATAGACTATAGAGGGAGACCACCCATGATCCGCCCGTGGGACTACCCGGAGGTGGGGCCTGGACCTGTATGCGTGGTCTTGATATTCAGGTAGTTTGGGAACCACTAGCTTCGGGGTTATAATCAGCTATGGTCTAATCCCAACTTGACCTTGAGCAAGCTGTGAAACGTCCGCTGAGACTGTGTTCCTCATCTGCGAGATTTAAGATTCAATGGCTCAAGGTCTGTAAGGGTGCTTCAAATATGCTTTGAAATGTAATTCATTTCAAAATGTTAGTTATATTGTGTTGAAGGCAAATTTGCATCAAAACAACAGGGGGAAAAAGTGTGTTTTAGAGAGGCTAAGTTTAAATCTAGGAGGCAGTGCATGCTGACCTTGCGGCGGCTCGCATCCCAGCCCATCTGTGCTGACCTACATTCAGCTCACACCCAGGCGGCTTGGGGCAGGGGTGCCGAAATGATTGGTCTATTTCCGTTGTGTGGTAAAGCAGAAAAGACTGCTACTCCAGTGCTGTGACTCAGCGACTCTAGAAGGTGGAAGGAATCGGTACCTGATATATGCAAACCGTGTTAGAGCCCTGAATCGGAGATGTTATCAGTGTGAGTCAGGCAAGGCGGAGAGAGAGGACCCACAATAATCATTGATGAAGGGAAACATAGACAGGCTTGGTCCCTGAATGAAAATGTGGCCAACAGCAAAGATTTCCTAGGTTTGCTATGGGCTTTTTTTTTTTTTTTTTAAAGAGTGAATTAAATAATACAGAGTTTTGTAATTTCAGGAAGAAAATATGAACTAACCTAAATGCTACACCTTATGGGAAAATGTAGATGCTTCACACTCATAAATTCAATTACAGTCAGAGCTGGGGCGTGTCACTCAGGAAAAGTTTGCCCACAGTGAGTAGCTTAGCGTTTGGTGTTCCCGTTAAGAAGTTATTCAGGTCATAACCGTTAAGATTCTGGAGAAACCAAAAAAAATTGAAAATAGGTTTGCACGACAGCACTAACACTTTGACTCCATAAAGAACCGATAATGTTACAAAGTTTAACTTGTAATTATGCAAAGATGAAACATCCTAAGGGTTTTACTAATTAGCGTAACCTGGCATTAATAAACACCCTAGTGAGGGCTTAAATTATTACTGCAAATCGTAGCTGCCAAGACTTTACAAATATCACGGATTAACACTCTAGGAACTCATCAGTTTCTTTCATCATTCAGGATCAAAATATGGGGACCAAGAAAAAAAATTATTCAAATTTGTTTTTATAATTTGAAGAAATTTAAAAATATAGAATAGTAGAGATTAACATACCAACACGTATATTCTCTAGTCACTGCTTAAATAATAATATAATAAAAATGAAACGTAGAAGCTGAATACTTTGATCGGAGAAGCTCCTAGAACACATCTGATAACTCTCCTTATTTCACAAATTTAGTGCTTATGTTCATTCATGTTGAATGATGTCAAATTACATTAATCTTAGAGTCTCTTTAGGTAGGAATCCACTTCATCTTAAACAAGTCAGAGTTGCAAGTTACAAAATAACTTACTAGACATTTAGCTATTGTTTTTTGTTAATTTCCTATAAAGAAAAAGATAATTTTCCACTCGTGCTGCATGGACTTTCAAATTTTCTGTGACAACTAATTTCCATTTTCTTCTCCTCTCTGAAGGGCAGCACAGCCAGCCAGGGCATCTTCCTCTTTCCTGTGTCAGGTTCCCTTGGGTAAAACTCTGTCCCAGTCGCTAATATCAACAAGCCATCTAAGTCACAGTAAATGCGGTATGCACGATCTGTGTGTGTGCGGGAGCATGTGTATATGTGTGTTGATGACACCGACACACTGCCCTGTGTCACCACTGCAATTCCTCTTTGTTCACCAAGAATAAAATAAAAATATAACAAATCTTGAATGATTTTCTCTCTGCCAGACCAACCTGCTTTAAGGAAGGTTTGCCCTGTCTTTGCCTCCTGGTTTTCTGTGGGTCCAGGGCAGCTATTACTCTAGAACTCATCTGTTCCTTGGCCTCTGCAGGTCACCTCAAGTCCAGATATGGCGACGGTACAAGGTCAAAGGTGTCAGAGGATATTAGTGTATTTTTCTCTGGGTGAATGATTCAATCTCCACAGTCTTCCCACAATAGATTTTCTTTAAGAACCTTAAAACGATCACCAAGAAGCTGGGAAAAAGAAATACCCATCAATGTCCATTTTACACAGAACTTATGCTCTTGGCTCAGACAAGAGGATGTTTGAATCTTGGTTCTGCCACTTGTTAGCTGTGTGATCCTGGGCAAGTCACCTAGCAGCTCTGAGCTCCAGTTGATGAATATGTTAAATAGGGATAGTAATCATAAGCTGTCTCGAATGATGGTTTTGAGAAATAATTTCGTGCATGTGAAGCACTAAGGCTGGCTCACAGTTGGAGCTCAATAATTGTAACTATTAGTGTTATTTTCTCTCTTATTTCCTAAAATTGCTCTATTTTAAAGGAGGTGAGGCTCACTGGGTGGAATAAAAATTATTTTAACTTAGTACTTTAAGAGATTTTAATTAGCAAGTGCGACAGGAAGTTAGGGCAGTGGCCTAGGGGCCAGTAGGGCCAACCCCAACAGGCGCACCCCGGTGTGGTGGCATCTCCTGGGCCTCAAGCATGCTCCCGCCGCCGCTGTTCTGCCACCCAGCTAAGTGGGATTTGAGAGACAAGTTAGAAAAAAGAGAAAGGGGAGAGGATGCTTTTGTGTTGAAGACTGAAAGTATAGCCATGCATCCACCCTGGGAATTTATCAGAGAAGCATCTGGGAAGAAGTGTGTAATTAAACCACCACCATGCTGAGTAGCTAGAGCTTGGTGCAGCTGGGGACACTCTGGGAGCACCCGTCAGTCACTGGCTGGAGGATGCTGGATGGGTGGGAAGTAATAAGCATCAACAGCATCAATGCCCTCGCAACTCCTGCCATGGAAGTGACGAGAAAGCCCTCGCCAAGGAGAGCAGGCGCAGTGGTTGGAGACCAGCAGGGTGCACTAAAGGGGTCGGGGGCAGTCAGGGGCGCTGGTAGCGTCTGCTGCAGGACTGTGTTCCTTTGTCCTCTCTTGTTCTGATTCCTGGAAGTCGAGTTCTAAAATTCTGAGTACTGTCCCACAAACAGCTGCCTTGTAAAAATGGGCATGCATTTTGCCAGGGCATTGCATTAGTCTGCTAGGGCTGCCATAGCAAAGCACCACAGACTGGGAGGCTCAATCGGTAGAAATTTATTTTCTGGAAGCTGGAAGTCTAAGATCAAGGTCTTGGCAGGGTTGGTTTCTTCTGAGATCTCTTTCCTTGGCTTTAGATGACTGTCTTCTCTCTGTGTCCTAATCCCCTCTTCTTATGAGTACCCGACTTGTGCTGGATCAGGTCCCACCCAGATGGCCCCATTTTACCTCAGTCACCTCTTTAAAGGCCTCGTCTCCAAATACAGTCACATTCTGAGACAATGGGGTTAGAATGTCAGCATATGAACTTTGTGGCAGCGGGGGCGGGGGAGGGGGGCGGTGGGGAACACACAATTCAGCATGTAACAGTTGTGTATCAAAAAATATGAAATTGTTGGGTCAAAGAGTGTATACATTTTAAATTTTAGTAAACTGCCATCCTAAAAAAATTATAAAGTGTTGTCAGAGTCCTTCCCTGAGACTCTCCTCGATGGAGCCCCAGGTTGATCGAATGAGTGAGGACTACAGACAGTTCAGCTGGGTTGGGGCGGTGGTGTGCTGGAGGCTGGGACCTGCTCAGGGAGCCAATTACAGCATCTCTTCCCATCTCCACCTGCAGTGTTCTCACATTAGTGACTTGAAATTGGCCACAGAAATTGGCAACTGTGACAAATCAAGACTTTTCCCCTTGGAGAACTGGTTGATAAACATTTACCATCACGCCGCTGGTTTGGGAACTATTGAGGAGAAAGGGGCCCTCTGCCTCACTTCCCAGCAAGAGTCTAGAGAGTGGCAAACCTTTGGAAATCTGCCGCATGTCTGGCCAAACATACAAATGACTGTGTGGTCTGTGGTCTACCTTAGCAGAAAGGTTGTAAGACAGCATCCCAGCATTTCCCGTGGCCACAGACGGGCAGAGTTCTCATATTTGTCCTGTGCTTTCGAGAAGGGCACAGAAGTAATTGAAATGGAGCTGTGTCTGTGGGCTTTGACCATCCACAATCAGTCAGGAAGACGCACATGTCAGCAGACAAGAGAGTGGATGGTGACAACGGAGGCCTGGTCTCCTCCCTGCCCTCCTGGTGGACAGGGATGTGGAGGCGACCCCAGATGTGATAGAGAAGCGAGAGGGTCTTCATTGGTTCGATTACTGCACTCCATCCTACCACCCACCTGGATGGCACCTGAAAGAAAGTTCAGACCCGTTATAGAGAAAAACAAATGGGACTGTGTGTTTTGCACACCTGAGCTGGTAGCCTGAGCCTCATACTCACCACTTGAACTCCTAGGAATGTCGTGATTCCATCTGGGGTGTCTCTGCATGAACTAGCTGGGAAGCACTTCTCCAAGTCTTTTAGCTGTAAAAGTTCTAAACAACTGGTAAGTGAAAGCCCCGGAGTGTCAAGCAGCTTGGGATCCCTTTCTGACGGTGTCTCCTTGGTGGTTGGACTGACTGGGTGCAGAGCTTTACTCTGCCCTCTTGGTGTGCTCTCTCAGGCAAGTTGCTGGATTTCTCTGAGCCCGCGTCTAGTTCCTCCTGCAAGGGTTAAACGGGGTGGCCCACACAGGACCCTCACACAGTGCCCTGTCCCCAGCAAGTGCTCAGGGAACCCCAGCAAGGGTTACAAGGGGAGTGACAGGAGTCCTTTGCCTGCATTATTCAATTCAACTTTCTGAACCATCTTATGATTGTGGTCTCCCTCTGCCAGAGACAAGATCAAGGCTGAGATAAGTGGGAATCCAAACGCACATTTCCTCATTGAAAGCCACATCCTTTCCACTCCACGGCCACAGGGAACGGACAAGGCACCGGCAGCTTCTCTCAGCTCAGAGACAAATCGATAGTTTGATGGCAGAGCTAAACCGACTGAAAAAGATCCTGACTCTCACGTGAGGAGCGACATGAAATCTTTTTGGCTTTTGAAATATGTCAAAAACTACAAGGTTTTCATTAGAGGAGATAAAGACACCAAGTTTATTCTGAACAGGAAGGGTAGCAGGACCATCTCAGTCCAAGAAAGCTGTTATCATGCATCCACTTACTTATTTTTTTTAAAGCAAGTATCTTAATATCTTACTCTAAATTGTAGACCACTTTGTTTTTACTAAGCAATTAGAGCTTGGTGAAAATAATTATCCTAGGTATTTAACACAGTTATATTTTCACCATGCCTGAGGAAAGCCCGGCGGGTTGTTCCTCAGAGCCCAAGGCTGAGGAACCACCACTTGCTGGTGGCAGCTGCATAAATGCCAAAGTGGTGACCTGGGTGGAAACTCCCAGTCTGAGAAGCCCGTCCTTAACAGTGCTGCCCCGTGACATCTCGTATGAGACCGGGTTGCAATGGGAAAAGTTCCACTTGCTTCTCTGGGACAGCGAGGTTTCAATTAGAAGAGACAAATTAAATCATTAGGTTGAACCATAAGAAATCACCACTTTTGCTGGTCCCAAGTCTTCAAATATTAGCAATTCGTGTGGTTTGAACTATTAATTAAGTTAACACTTCAATTTCCGATTAAGCTCTCTCCTTCTCCAAAGCAGGACTGATGATAATTCCAGGCACAGGAGGAGCGTCTTTGCCGTGCAGGAACTTCTACGGGCTGAGATCTTAGTGATGGGGGCTCAGTGAGTCGAGGAGTCGAAAGAAAGATTTCTTGGACTCTCAAGGTCTGGTAGTAGTGCTCTTTTATTCAGAGAATAGTGTGGAATGGTATGGGGACAGGACCCATGGGCAGTAAGAGCTGCTGCAAACAGGGTTGAGGGTAGAGCTAAATTTAAGACATAGGTATGCGAGTTATCTATTTACAAGACAAAGGAAAGAATATGTTAAAAAAAAGTCATTAAAATGGTATCAGTGCAGGTGGGGTCTGGTTATTGGGTGGTCCTATAACTTTAGATAAGAATCAGACCGGATTAAGTCAGGATGTCCTGTGCTTCCAGGAGGATGTTGGTGGTGGGGGGGGGGGTGGGGGGGGGTGGGGGTGGGTGGGGGGGGAGTCAACTACATGAGGTTACCAGACAAGCACAATAAATAAGACTTAAGTCCTTGCCATCCGCATTAAGAGTTTCTAGAGATAAGGTCATCCCCCCTTCTTCCCTGTGCAGAGAGGGAGAAACTCTTACAGATGGAGATTTCCCTTACAAATGTAAATGTTCTAACAAAGGGTAAGTAAATTCTACTTTTCAGTTTCTTTCCCGTCTGCAGTTTTTAAAAAGTGACCAGCCCCAAATAATCCTCATCATTAGGATACCCCAGTTCTGTGGATGTGTTTTATAAGTGTGAACTCATTAGTCCCACAACAACCGTGTGAAGTCAGAACCAGGATTGTTTCTATTTGAGAGGTCTATCAGGTTACACAGGCAGCTGTCCGTGGGGCACTCAGTGCTCCACACGAGTGATTCATCTCCTATAAGACAACTGCTGCCGTTTTCCTCCTTCTTCAGAGGAAGACCCGAGCTGAGAGATGCTCAGAAATCTTCTGAGGTTCTCAAAACTAGCCGGGGATAGAGGAGGAATCTGAAATGAGGTTGATTCAGTTCCCGGCCTCAGTGCGTAACCACGAAGCTGCTCTTCATTCCGTTGCCTCTTCTTCGTGCCTATCCGGTCAAAGCAGCCTCCCCACCTTCTCTGAGGCTCCAACCAACCTCAGTGAGGACCATAAACATCCCTGCATGCACATCGACTGCAAATGCTGCTGATTTTTGAAAATGCAGCCTTGCCGAACTGCTTGTAAAACTAGGCCAATAAAGTACATTGGCTCTGATAAAGGTCTTCCTAAATCGGACCCCCTTAGTGAAATTGCAAAACGACCGTAGAAACACCCACGGAGATTGGTCGGCTGATTTCCCTGAATGGGATTCCAGGGAGGCCCCAGATGCTGAGCTTGCATGTCTCAGAGGATAACTGGTGAATGAGCCTGCACTGAGGTGGCAGCGAAATGATTTCTCTGGGTAGTGGCTCAGCTCTGAGTCACCAAGTATGGTGTTTACCGAGTCTCCTCCAGGGTGCAGATATTACTGTGAGCACCAACGCTGGAATGAGAGAAGCGAAGAGCTAAGTTGGTTGTACATCAGCTAGAGCCAAAGTGCTCACACATGTCAGGATGGCTGTCATCGAAAGACAAGAAGCAAGTGCTGGCGGGGACATGGAGAAAAGGGAACCCTTGGGCGCGGTTGGTGGGAATGCAGATGGGTGCAGCCACTATGGAAACAACATGGAGTTTCCTCAAAGAACTAAAAATAGAACTAGCCTATGAGCCAGCAACGCCACCTCTGGGTATTCAGCCTAAGGAAATGAAAACACTATCTTGACGAGACCTCTGCACCCCCATGTTCACTGCAGTGTTGTGCACAACAGCCAAGACAGGAAGCAGCCTAAGTGTCCATCAAAAAATGAATGGATAAAGAAAATGTGCTCTACGCATACAATGGAATACTAGTTAGCCATAAAAAGAAGGAAATCCTGCCATTTGTGACAACATGGATGAAGCTTGAGGGCATTATGGTAAGTGAAATGTCAGACAGAGAAAGAGAAATACTGTGTGATCTCACTTACATGTGAAATCTAAAAAACAGAACTCACAGAAAGAGTAGAACAGTGGTCACCAGGGGCTGGGGGAAATGGGGAGAGATTGGTCAGAGGGGACAAACTTCCAGCTGTAAGAGGAATAAGCTCTGGGGATCTAATGCACAGCGCGGTGACTACAGTTATCAACAGTGTGTTATACATGTGAAGGATGCTGAGAGAGTAGATCTTAGATGTCATCACCACAAAAAAACGGTGATTACATGCGGAGGTGGAGGTGTTAACTAACCTTATTGTGGTAATCATTTCACAACATATACAGTTATTAAATCATCACAATGTGCACCTTCAACTTACATATGCCATATGTCAATTATATCCACTAAAGGTGGAAAAAAGCCAAACTGCTCTTTGCACTTGTATTGAAAAGTTTCTCTGAAGCCAAATGATTTCGCTGCTTTTAGAGGATTTGCCAAGTTCAGTCGAAGACGCCGCACCTTCGCTGAGATTTTCTCCCGCACGTGGTTACACGGCAGAAGGGGCTGCTTCCTGCTGCGGGGTGGCTCTCTGTGCCCGCAGTCTGGAAGACTCACCTCTCTCACGCCGCACCCTTACACGCTTGGCTCCAATGGCAGCCGTGCAAATGAGGGCTTGACTCTCTTCAATTTAAACATGAGGTGAAATGAAAAATAAAGTGAGAAGGAGATAGTGAAGATCTTTGGTGTCCCTCCTTCAGAACTGCGATGCCTCTGGCATGGTATTGTGCCTGATGACTTGCAGAACAAACAATAATGTTAATAGTCACCATTTACTCAGCCCTCATCATGCGCCAGGCACCTGTTAGCACCCGTATATGGAGAATCTTCCCTTTATCACTCACAGTTTGCACTTGAGGAAACTGAGGTTTACAGAAATCGGGTAACTTAGCCACGTTCACTCCCATGTAAATGGTGTGCTTGGAGCGATGCAGGTCCGGCTGCCTTTGGAATCTCCGTCTTGAGCACCATGAATATTGCCTCTTAGAACATGTGACCAGTAAGCAGCCGGACTGAGTCCACGGCTGCCTCCTGGCCGCAGAGGCCTGTTCTGAGCAGCTCACCTGCTCAAGCTGGTCTACGTTCCCTCCCTTGGGTGAGGGACCACAGTGACCGTTCATCCCCAGCCGACGCCCACTGCGCCCTGTCCTGCTTTCCCTTCAAATGTGGAGTCGTCCTTTGATCACATTCCTGTGCCTGAGTATCCTCCAACGAGCTTGTCTTGCAAGGAGAGATTCTGTCATCTGCCCTGTGAGATCCCCTCTTTCAGCGGGAAAGAGACTCTGCGGGGCTTCTGCTCAGCTTCCCCCGGGGCCGTGACCGACGTGGTGCAAAAAGAGAGGAGACCAGCTGGGGGTGCTTTTCAGTCTTTTTATCTTACTCTGTGTCAACGTTATATTTCTTTAAAATTTTATTTTATTTTTTAAATAAAGAATATATTCGTATGATTCAAAATCAAAACAGTATAAAATCATGATACATATGTACATATATTTGTGTATGTAACTATATGTGCACACGCAGTTACACATGTGTGTATTTGTGTAAGCATGCGTGCACACGCAGTTACACATGTGTGTATTTGTGTGTAAGCATGCGTGCACACGCAGTTACACATGTGTGTATTTGTGTGTAAGCATGCGTGCACACGCAGTTACACATGTGTGTATTTGTGTGTAAGCATGCGTGCACACGCAGTTACACATGTGTGTATTTGTGTGTAAGCATGCGTGCACATATAGTTATATATGTGTGTATTTGTGTATGCATGTATCTATCTATCTACACACGGTGCTTGTATTTGTTTTATTCTCATCCTTGTCCCACTCTGCTCTGATGCTCCTTCCAAATTAGTTAAGCATTTTTATTCGTTTCTTATGTATTCATCTTGTACTTTTTAAATGCAAATATTGGCAAATACAAATATATTTATGGTCTCCTTGCTTACACAAAAGCTTCACTCTCCTCCCGTTTTTACTTAACAAATTTCCCAGTAATTCTAATTGTGATCTGTTTCTACCCACAGAACAGTGCTGACATCCAGCGTGTGGGGGTTTCCTCACGTAAATGAATCTGATGCTAACCCCCAGGGTGGGCACAGACCCACAGGTTAAGGGCTCGTCCTGCAAGCCTGCCCCCATTGCAAGTTGTGCATTCCAGGTTACCTGCACCTCTCTCTGATTTGGCTACAAATCTGGGCTTCCCATGATGCCCTCCTCAGGTTTGATAATTTCCTATAATGGCTCCCAGAACCCAGGGAAACACTTTACTTATTATTACTGATTTATTATGAACGATATGGATGAACACCCAGAGGAAGAGGTACACAGGGCAAGGTCTGGGAGGGTCTGGAGCACAGGAGCTCTGTCCCCATGGAGCAAGGGGTGCATCACCCTCCTGGCACATGGATGCATTCACCAACCGCGAAATTCCCGGAACCCCTTTGTTTAGGGTTTTTACGGAGGCTTCACTGCATAGGTGCGATTGATTAAATCATGGCCATTGGTGATTAACTCCATCTCCAGCGCCTCTACCCTCCCTGGGGGCTGAGGGTGGGGCTGAAAGTTCAACCCTCTAATCCTGCCTTGGTCTGGTTGCTCTGGCAGCCAGCTCCCATCCTGAAATGATCTGGGGGCCCATCAGGAGTCATCTCATTAGGATACAAGACCCTCAACACTCTGGAGATTCCGAGGGTCTTAGAAGCTCTTGTGTCAGGAACCAGGGATGAAACCCAAATAATATAAAAGATACTCCTATCAGCCTTATCACTCAGGAAATTACAAGGGCTTTAGGAACCAGGGTCCAAATATATATTTCTTATTACATCACAGTGTCACATCTTTCCATATCGATACACAGAAAACATCCACTTTTTACTTTTTTTTCATTACATGTGTTTTTATCTTTTATTGAAATATATTTGATGTATAACATGGTGTAAATTTAAGGTGTAGAACATACTGATTTAACACATTTACGTATTGTAATATGACTGCCATTGTAGCATTAGTTAGCACCTCTGTCACGTCACATAATCATCATTTCATTTTACTGATTGGAATAGTTAAGCTCTAGTCTCCTAGCAAGTGTGGTGGTTATAATACAATGTTGTCTATATTCACTGTGCTGTGCATCAGATCTCCGGGACCCACTACTCGTTGCAAGTTTCACTTTTTGCTATTTGCGTCTGCATCGTATGCCATTGTGGGGCTACATCATAGCTTATCTAACAGTCCCCATTAACAGCCATTTAGAGCATTAAGGTAATCTTAATGGATATTAAGATTTTTGAAATCTCGTAATTACGAACAACATTGCAATGAATAAACCTGTGCAAATGACCTTTTCTGTCCTGCAGCTGTGTCTGTAGGATAAATTCCCAGCAGTGGGATTGCTGGGTTGAAGAGTAAGCACCTTGTTGATGGTTCTCATCAAGTGGTCCTTCAGAGGGCTCTCCACCAGCGTCGTGGACGCGCCTCTTTTCTCACGGCCCTGTCAGTAGAGCCGCCCTCTTGGGTTTGTGCCAATCTGATAGACGAGAAAGGCTTTCCTGGAGCAGTTCTGACTTACTGCTGTCTTTTTATGACTGAAGTTGAGAATCTTTTTGAGTGTTGAAGGGCATTTATTTTCCCTTTCTGTGAAATAGAGTGGAGAGATTGCGTTGCCCGAGATATGAGTCACAAATAGCTTTCCCAGGTTGTCGCTTATCTTTTGACATTGTTCTTGGTATATGATTATTATTATGACTGCTATTACTGTTTCTACTATTTTGCCCTTCTGAGGGCTTTTCTTGTTTGTTGTAGAGTTGAGCGCATCATTATTTTCTCTCATAACCTCTGGATTTTGAGTCATAGTTAGAAAGGCCGGCCTTCCTTTGATGTTACAAAGGGATTCACCTCTATTTTCTTATCATATTTTTATGATTTCTTCTGTTTTCCTCGTGTTTAAATTTTTGATGTATTTGTTGTTTATTCTGATGACTATTAGGTTAGTTACGGATCTAACTTTGTGTTTTTGCATGTGACTTACCCAGTTGCCCCAGCGCTGTCTTATTAAAAAGTCCACCTTACTCCCCTGATCTGTCAAACCTCAAATCCCTGTAGGCATTTGGTTCTAATGCAGACCTTCCGTTCTTTTCCATCGGTCTATTTGTCCACACTGCTTTAATTGTTGAGGCTTTATAGAGTACTTTAGTAATTTATGAGATTTCTTTGAGAGAAGAGAGGAATCCTTCTCTTAGTGCTTCAAGCAAATGAGAGGGAAAGTTGCTCCTGTCAATTATATTGAGTGTGACGGTCTCCCCTCTTTACACGTCACCATACATTAGTACCAGGGGCCTCCATGCCTGATCTCCTTGCAAGGGAAGCAGCAGTGGGCAGTTACATGTCTGGAGCTGGATCATGAATGATGCTCTTTTACCGCTCCCAGTTTGTCGGGGGGAGGGCATGAGGAGTTGGGGGTGAGAGGGGAGCTGGTCTCCTGTTCCACTTGGATGTTTGAAACAATTCCGAGAGAAAGCCTCCCTTGGAGGAGCACCGAGAAGGCAGTACAGGGATATCTAATTCCTGCCAAATGGTTTCTAAGTCAAAGTCTTACGCTTGATGCCTGTCTCCCAGAGTTCTAAACTTTTCGCTCATTGACTTTCAAAAAGATCCTATTACTTTAGAGCCTGGAAAAGAAAACGGCGTGCCCCCTGACCTTTGGCTAACAAGCCCCTGTGTTATCTTTTGCCCACCGCGTTCTCAAAAATCAGAACCACTGTGTGGGAGACTCCCTAGCCTGTCTTCAGGCTGGACACGTGTACACTCAACATTTTTCCGTTCCAAACGATGCTATAGAATGGCACCTAATTAAGACAAAATGTGTGTAAAATAAAATAAGTCTGTGAATTTCCCTGAGCCGTGTGCAATATGAGCGTTGCCTTTTTGTTCAGCCACCATGACGAGAGTGTATTATGAGTCTGCCACTGCGCTTTCCTGTTCGCACACCACTCCACCGGACCCCCAGATGCCCTGACCACCTCGGCTCCGAGGGATTTAGTGATGTGGAGCTGTGCGGGCAGCAGGAGGTGGCAGAGCGGGCTGCGCGTTCGAGTGGGAACCCGAGCTGGGCAAGGAGGTGGGAGCAGGGGTGGCGGGAAGTTCTCTGTTCTTGCTACTGCAAAACTCTGAGTCATTTTCTTTCTCAGTAGGTGCCTGAGGTATTAATTCTTAGAGTATCTGTGGTCTGTTTCTAGCATCCCTTCACTCCCCGGGGTGGGAATGCCTCCCTATTTCTTTCCCTCACCTTCTCTTTCTCCCACTTTGCAGTAGTAATTCTGTCTTCTCCCATTCCCCTTCTAGATGCCTATGGTATTAGAAGAAAACTTGAACAGCCGTTCCGGGCTGCGGCAGACCTCCTCACAAAGCTCGTTCTTCACGTTGGCCAAAGATCCACTCATCTGCGCAGACAACATTGTACAGTTCTAACAGTAGTGGAGTTTTTTCTATAAATGTTAAAGGTATTTCTCTTACTTATTTTTCTCTTAACTAGAGTAATATATCCCCTTAGATAAACTCCAAACACAGCAGAAATATGTACTGCTAAAAGTGAAGGTCCCTTGTGACCCCACCCTACAGAGAAAACCACGCTCATGGTCTACTGATCCCCAGTGTTTTCAACGGGTTTGTTGGCCAGATTGTTCTCATTTTACGCAAATGGAGTCATGCGCCACACTTTCTCTGCCTACGAAGCCTACTCATTCTCTTCTTAGGCTGTGGCCCCTGCGGTAGGGGTGACACCAAGTGCTCATGCTTCTTCCCATCTCCAATCTCCTATTTTTGGCCCCATGGTGTGGAAACCAGTACACTGAAGTAAGAGTGAAGAGTTTGGGTCTCCAGCCATAGTTCTGCCTCTAGCTTGCTGTGGGACTGCAGACAAATTGTGCAGCCCCTTTGGCCTCCTTTTTCTTGTTTGTAAAGTTAGAGGGTTGGAAATGTCGTCTCAAAGGTCCCTCCCAGCTCTATTAGATCAGGCCTACTGGGGACAGATTTGTACTGAGCATCACCTGTGTCCCAGGCACTGTCCTAGGTGCTGAGGAGGCAGCAATGAGCACAAGAAAGTCCCTGCCCTCACAGAGCTTACATCTCAGTGATGAATTCTCTTCCTCTGAATAGCCCGACCAAAATTCTGAAAACAGTTGTCTCCCCTCCCTCCATTTCTTCACCCTCACAATTCTCAGCCCATAGCTACCAAGCTCTTACCTCAACCACTCCCATTCGAGTGCTGAGACAGTGGCCAGCAATCTCCTTAGATTCACAGCATCCAATGGATTCTTATTCAGTCTTCACTTGAGCACTATGTGGAATGTGACTCTATTATTTGTTTTCTCCTTTTACTGATAGTCTCCTTCCATGGCTCTGATTTTTTTGAGAATGACTATTCCTTTTCTGAATGTATATACCATCAGTCCTCATTATTTGCAGATCCCGTATTTGCGAATTCACCAACTTGAAAAGTCCTCTGTAACCCCAACATCAGTGTGTGTCGTGCTTTTGAGGTCATTCGCAGACATGTGCAAAGCAGTGAACTGGAGTCGCTCCAGGGGCTTGTTCTCAGCTGAGGTGGAACCAGGCGATGCTCTGCCTTCTTGTTTCAGCTCTCATAGTGAAAACTAGCTTCCTTTCCGTGGTCTGCTCAGTGCCATGATTTTTGTGTATTTGTGCTTTTCAGTGCTGACTTGCTGTTTAAAATGACCCCCAGGCATAGTGCTGAAGTGCTGTCCAGTGCTCCCAAGTTCAAGAAGGCTGTGATGTGCCTTACGGAGAAAACGTGCCTGTCAGATCAGCTGTGCTTGGGCACGAGTTATAGAGCTGCTGGTTCTGAGTTCAGTGTTAACGAATCAGCAATGCATATTAAATAAAGTGTCTAAACAGAAACACACATCAAACAAGGCTGTTAAAGTTGATAAAATTGTTGTGACCGGAGGCTCACAGGAAGCTAACCCTCTAGGAGCCCTAGGAGCACTGACTCAGGATCTGCTGATTCAGGCTTCCTGGGGACGTGAGAGACCATGACCACAGTCTGCTATGGAAAACAGTATGGAGGTTCCTCAAAAAATTAAAAATGCAACTACCATGTGATCCAGCAATCCCACTTCTGGGTATTTACCCAAATGAAATGAAATCACCATCTCAAAAAGACACCTGCACCCCCCTGGTCATTGCAGCATCATTCGCACAGCCAAGGCATGGAAGCAACCTAAGTGTCCATCAACGGACGAATAAAGAAAATGTGGTGTATCTTATACATATATGTGTGTGTGTGTGTGTGGGGTATATACACACATACAGTGAAATATTATTCAGCCAAAAAAAGAAGGAAATCCTGTCTTTTGTGACAACAAGGGTGGACCTGAGGGCATTATGCTGAGTGAAATAGTCTGACAGAGACAAATACCATATGACCTCACTTACATGCAGGACCTAAAGAAACCCAGCTCATTGAAATTGAGAGTAAAATGCCAGGGGCTGGGGGGGAGGTTGAGGAGATGTTGGTCAAAGGGTACAAGCTTCCAGCTACAACATGAGCAAGTTCTGGGGCTCTCGTGTACGACAGGGTGACTAGAGTTAATAGTACTGTCTTGTCTACTTGGAAGTTAAGACAGTAGATCTGAAATGTTATCATGCACAAAATATGATATGTGAGGGGATGGAGGTGTTAACTAACCTTATTGTGGTAATCATTTGACAATATATACATGTATCAAATCACGTTGTACACCTTAAACTTATGAACGTTATATGTGAATAAAGTATCAACAAAGCTGGGAAAAAAAGAACATAACTACTGCCAATAATGAGGGTCAACTGTATTTTTAAATCCAGCTCCTCTTTCTCTATCACTTCTTTGGGACTCATTTGTGGTCCCACTGCTCTTCTATAAATTCTCCGAGACAACCCCTCTCTGTTAGAAAGGACTCCAGACCTGTCTCTCAGCTCTGTGCCTGTATATCCAACTGCTTGAGTGTATTCCTCAGGCCCCACAAATTCAAAACCTGTCCTGCACCTCCTGCCTCACTGATGTGTTCTTCCCAGAGTGGCCCTCCAGTTACCACATGGTGCCACCCGGGCAGGGAAGGCAGTGCTTCTGGACTTCTCCACCCCTAACCCCAGCTCCCAGGTGGCTGACTCTATCTCCTGCTGTCTCTCAGCTTGCTCTCTTCTCTCTGCTGACACTGCTACCCCCAGATCTGCCCCTCGCCGCCTGCCATGAGTGTTTCCTTGGTTCCCAGTGCCTCTGCCTGCTGTCAGTGCTGCCCCTCATTCCTACGCCTTCCATCGTCTTCCACACTGCAGCCGGGTAGAAAGCTAACGTTCATGTCACTGTGAAGCTAACGTTTATTTTGTGCCTGTGTCCCAGGCACTGTGCTAGAGGGTGGACACACATTGTCTGTAATCCTCTTAGGATACACAGTTATACCCATTTTCCGTCAAAGGACGCTGGGGTTCAGAGGTGCTGAGATCCTACCTCCTGAGCACTAGAACATGGATATCTTCCAGCCTCATCTTCCCCCTAACTGCCTAAAAGAAATTTAAGACAGAGGCCCATCCCCAGGACAGGCCATCACCACTCCATGTTTCTGTTTTGGGAGACTGGGAGGATCCTTGCTAAGCCCACTCTTATCAAAATTCTATTTACCAAAGATTTGCTTTTCCATCTCCCTGTGAGTTGCCTTCCTCCCCCTTGAAGAACTAAACCACCACCCCAACATCCTCCTTTGTCTTTAGCTGAGGATGGTATTTAGGATGAGAACGTCTGCCATTTTGGGGAGTTGCTCCATTTTCCTGGGTCTCTCCCATGTGTACAAGTTATAAAGCTTTGTTTGATTTTCTCTGTTATTTTGTCTCATGTCAATTTCACTCGTAGCCCAGCCAGAGGACCCAGTGGGTAGAGGAAATGCCCTTCCTCCCTCTACAATGCTGTCCCTTTCCTCTGCCTCCAGAGACACATCTCAGCTTGGCCACAGTTCCTGTCATCCTCTGAACTTCAGAAACAACCACTGCCTCCAGCATTGAAGAAAATTCCAAACAACTTTAAAATAGGCAACAAATTACCTTTTGCACCATGTTTGCAAAATGTTTCCATGCTACTAATTTTTTTTTTCTTGGAAAAATAATGGGCTTACTGACAGGGCTGTTATACTGTTTTGATTTGCATACACTTTAATTTCTATTTATTCTTCTTTCCTCTGGGTGAAACTAACCGTAGGGTCGGGGGACTTGAATACCAGGGCCATTTGATGATAGTCTGGAGCTGCCAGGGAAAGAAAATATTTCTGCCTTGTGGTATAATTTTTTTTGAAATTGTTATAAGCGAGTTTAAGAAGGTGTATAATTTTTTAAAGCACGTGTTGATTTAGGCAGAACCTTAAAAAATAAAACACAAAAAGAAAAGTAAAAAACAATGTGCATAGCGTGACCCCATTTTTGTAAAATGAGAATAACCTAGTTAGCATATCTGCAAAAAAACTATGGAGGAAACTGTGCGAGGCTGTCAAAGGGTTTTTTTCTGGAGGGCAGGATCTCAGGAGACCTTCACATTTGACATAACAGACTTTTGGTTTTGCTAAGCAAAACTATGCAGAAAATTCTAGGAACAAAATTTTACTTTCAGCTTTATTCTGGGGGCTATTTTGCTTTTCTTCCTCCTCAGCATAGAGGCGCTCTCCAAAACAGCCGGCTAACAATTGTCTGATCATGGTTGTTGCTGCTGTTGTCTGCTCTCCTGCGACCCTGGGAGAGCTGTTTTCTGTCTTGATCTCTTCTCTGTGCAATTGTTACTGATTTTTAAAAAACAAACCGCATTTCATCCTCAGAACATAGTCTAGCCTAGCGTGTGTCTTTTGTTGAAATATTTGGGGATATGTTATTCTCTAATAATATGATCATATTGTAAAAATCTGAGACCTTTATAATTCAATGAATAATAATTTCCCCCAAAGCTAAAATTCGTCAGTTTCTTACAGCAAGTAATTTCCAAGTTGTGAGACTCCTTCTCCCGTAGTGGTCTCTGGGGGTGGGACTGGAGTAGGGGGCAGGACTCCAGCAGCGAGCTGATGAGTCAACTTTTCTCATGACAATGTAGGCCACGCTGAGTTAGAGACGACCTCAGAGGAATGGAGTTCCAATGCCACAACCGATGCAAGAATCCTTCTGCACCATCCATGGCATGCTGGACACTGTTTAAAACTCTGCTGGCTCCCTCTGTTCCCAGAGCAACATCCCAGCTGCTTAGGATGGTGTAGGAGGTCTTCCATGGTGTGCCTCTGCTGTTCTCTCCAACTTTGGTTCATTTATTCATTCCCTTATCAATCCGTTCATCAAACATTTACTGAGCACTTACTCTGTTCCAGGCACTGTTTTGAGACTTCAACAGTAAATAAAACAGAAAAAATTCCCCTGGAGATTATATTCCAGTGGTCTAAGACAGGGAATAAACAAATAGGTAAAATGTGTTATGTCAGGTGGTAAGGAATGCCAGAGAGGAAAATGAAGCATGGAAGATGCAGTGATTTTAAATACGTCCACAAATTCTTTGATATTCCTTCCTCGAGAGTGGGCTGGATCTCGTGCTCGCTTCAATGAACAGACTAAATCGGAAGTGGTGGCGTGTGACTGTGGAGACTAGGTCATGAAAGGCACTTGAACATCTTCCTCTCCCTTAGGTCACACACTCTGGGAGACATTAGCAGCCCTAAGGAGAGCTCCACCTCTACCTGGTGAGGAATCGAGGCCTCCAGCAGCAGCCGTGGGAACGAGCCTTCTTAGAAGCAGATCCTCCAGCCCCAGTCAGGCCGTCAGGTGACTACAGTCCCTGCCATCTTGACTATAACATCAGGAATGACCCAGAGCCGGATCCTTAGAAATTATATAAGATAACAAATGTTTGTTGTTTTAAGCTGCTAATTCTGGGGACAATTTGTTAGACAATAATACATAACTAATACAAAAAGAAAATACATACATACGTTGGTGAGTGTTGGCAGTTGCCAAGGTGGTTGGGGGAGCCTCACTGAGAAGGGGCCTTGTAAGAAACAGCTGAAGCACTCTGGGTGACAATGGTGTGTCAATGTAGGTTCATCAGTTGTACCAAATACACCATTCTGGTGGAGGATGTTGACAGTGGGAGTGTTTATGCATGTGTGGGGGCAGAAGATATATGGGAAATCTCTACCCTCTGCTCAATTGCTGTGAACCCAAAATTTCTCTGAGAGAGAGAGAGAGCGAGAGTGAGTGAGTGAGCGAGCAAGCGAGTGAGAGAGAGAGAAAGGATACCTGGAGAAGGAAGGGAGTGAGTCATTTGTGTGTCGGGGGAGGATGTCTTGTTACTTTTCCTATTGCACTGTAATCATACAGAACTCACTTCAGTTGTTTGAACACTCTATTTTCCTTCTCAGCTCCAGGCCTCTCCATGTGTTATTTCCTCTACCTATGACTCACTCCTTCTTACCCCTCCCTGCCATCCCCCTACCCCCAATACCAGCCTCCTCATTATACATCAAGTCTTGGCTTAGATGCTGCCTCTTCCAGAAGGGCATTCATTCCTGCCTGGTCTGGGGGTAATTATACCCTTCTGTGTGCTTCCTCGTGGCCCCCCTCTCACAGCACTTGACCCACTGTATGATGATGCCCTTGTTGTTGTTGTTGTTCATTAGATGGATTGCCTCTCTGTGAGGATTGGATCATATCTGTCACATTTGTACTCAGCAGAACAACGGACACTTGGTAGGAACTCGATAAATATCTACCAAGTGCATGAAGATATTCCGTTTCTGCTTGGACAGAGCTCCATCACCAAATAGCAGTCGCATAAACCCTCTGAGTCTCAGTTTCTTCATCTATAAAATACTTTCCTTGGAGGATTATGGTGAGGATCACAAACGGGCTACATAAGTCCCCTTGCAGAGTAAGTTCTGCAAAAGCCATGACTACGTGGGATCTTTCCCCTTATAACACAGTCCCTCCCATTCCGTTAGTGAACAGTTCTACTCAGAAGAAAACTCTTGTCTTGCAATTGGGAAAATTGTGGATTAACACTTTTCCAGGGTAAGCCCCATTTTACCTTTTCAATCACAATTAGATGGCTGTTTTAGGACATAAGAGACAAATATTAGCCAAATTCTTTTTCCTTCCTTCCTTCCTCCCTCCCTTCCTCCTTCTCTCCCTTCCTCCCTTCCTTCCTTCTTTCTTTCTTGCCATCCTTCCTCCTCTCCTTCCTTCCTTCTGAGACTGGCAGAGTTAGCCATTGATGATTAAGTAGCTAGGAACTAAAGGTGTTTTCCTTTTTGCAATTACTGATTATAGCTTTTAGCTGTTTACACCCATTGTTAACTGTGCTGCTTAGGCAATATGCTATCTGACTCCCACTAGGTTTCCATAGATAACATCTCCCTGGAGCCTGGGTCACCATGGTAATGGGTGTTTGAGCTGTTTTTCAGGAATTAGAACTCCTTGTCCACTTCAGGCCAGTTGAGACCACCAACTCATCAACTGGGCCCATGCAGATGTCCGATAGGTGACCTTTTGATGTCAAGAGGCTAAAAACTCCACCCTCAGATCATGCTCATGCCAGCATTTTGTGAACATGGGTCCTATGAAGAGGCATGGAGTCTGACTACGCTTGCGCAGATCATCAATGACCTCACCTCTCCTCACCTCCAACCACCTCTCTCCACATTTCAGACTACCTTGCCCCCATCCCATAAACATCCCTGAGTCCCTGTTCTTGGAGAAGTGAATTTGAGATTCATGCTCTCGCTTCCTCAAATGGCTGCCTTGTGATTAAACCCTCTCTCTGCTGCAATCTCATCGTCTCAGTGTTTGGCTTTCTGGATGCTGGGCAAAAATGAACCTGGTTTGGTAACAAATGGCGAGGCAGCCAGGAGCTAAGTCCAGATGGATCTTTTTGCCTGAGACTCGTCAGCCCCTTGCCAGTGTGGAGGACCTGTGGGCGAGGCCAGCAGCTACCGGGAGCATTTCTCCCAGGAGCGTTTCTCCCGGGACTGTTCCGGGATTCTTTCTTGGCTTGCCACTGCTGACTCCTTGGTGCATATTTTCACTGAAGTAGAGAGACAATTTCTTGGTTTGGAAGACGTCTTGTTGGTGAGTCAGTTCGGTACAAGTGACCAGATTCTTATTTCTTCTTCCCTTAAGTCTGACTTCCGAAAAGAAGCCTTGGTTTGGCAGAGGATGCCCTCCGTGACTTCTGACAAGGGAAGCCTTGGTCTGGCCTTCATTGTGAGGGTCTTGGTTTCAGGGACGCTGGATAATAAGGAAGAATGAGGGCATCCACTCATAGAAGTGCTCTTGGCTTGGCTTGGTTTGGTTTTGGTTCTACCTGCAGCATAAGTATACTTTGACTGGCCATGTCCATATTCTGAAACAATAGTTGATGCTAATTTGATTCCCACCTGCAGCCCCCCTAGGCTGCATTCTTCAAAATTGGGCAACTTTCAGTTATGAGTCAATGAAAAAGAAAAAGGTGGTATTTTTCTGTAATACCACTTGCCCACAATCAAAGAGCTCTTGCAATGACTAGTCTTAAGAACTTAATCAAATTTGGAATCTCAGCTTCCTCTCGTGGTCTTACAGACGCTAAAGAAAGCGCCACCCCCCACCCCCACCCTGCCTCTGCCTGGTTTCAGAGCCCTCATTCCGCCCCTGGGAGCTCTCCTCAGCCTGGTTTCAGAGCCCTCATTCTGCCCCCGGGAGCTCTTCTCTGGTTTTTGGGTGCCTGGAGTGATTCCAGGTTGGCCCCTCAGTCGGTCATTTGACTGACAATCTGGAACCCTGTTTTGTCTCCTGTTAAGAACTTGGTGAGTATTTTAGGTGCCTACTGAGTCAGTTATGGAGACAGGAGACCTGTGATTTATTCTATAAACTGTCCTGCCCGGGAACTGTTGTTTGTGTGGCCCTTATCTTGATAACCCTTGGGAAGAGGCCCGGAGGGCGAGGTCTGATCACCTCTTTGGCTTCTTTGTCTGTCTTGTTCGTCATCTCCTCTGTTGTCACCGAGTGGAGGTTAAATTCAGGCTGGACCTGAGCAGAACCTAGACCTTCTGTAAAATCAAAACTTGAAAAATTTTCTGCCAGGGACTTAACTCTCAACCCCAGTGTTGGGTGCCCCTGCCCTGGCCAGCTCCAGGCTTTTGCCTCTTGCCTCCCTGGCTTGCCTTGTGCTAGCTCAGCAACTAAGTGCCTGGACTGAGTGGGACTTGACTAAATCTTATAACTATATTGACACCTGCAGTTGGGCTCTGCACCCTTCTCTGGGCCTACTGTCAGTTGGACATGAGTTTTACTGCCATGGGGAACGCCCCAAGCATCCCCAGAGACTCATCCTTTGGGTGCATTTTAATTAATTGGAAACACTTTCAGTTTTGGGTGGGTTCTGCCCCAGAAACTCCATCTTGGAGAAAACTTGAGTGATTTCTCTGTGATTTTGTGATGCAGTTGGACAGGTAGATCAACCTATGACGTCATTTGAGTTACAGCCCAATTTCTGAGAAATCAAGAGCAACTGTCCTTAGAAAATCCTTGCAAGACTGAAAATGCAGCTTAGAGGCAGTTCAGGTTCTACTCATTTCCCTCAAAGAAATTGTAAACCCTCTGGGGACTATCTAGCCCATCACTATTTCCTAAGACTGAAGAAAAAAAAAAGGAAAGAACGCCAAAAAACAGTCATAAGAGAGCCCTCACCCAAAATCTAGCATCTTGAGTATCTTTTCCACAAATATTAGTAAAAAGGCTCAAAACAAAATTTGAATTCATAACTAAGGAGCTTTGTATTATTGTATCTGATTCATGGCAGTAATTTTTAAAACAACAGCTGTGGAGACTATGCATGTGTGTCTATATGTGTGTTAGATGTGTGTGGTATTTTTACCTCCTGATGCTATGGCCCAAAATTAAGAGCTCTGTTTAATTGGCTAAAAGTAAGTCCTTATGTAAATTGTAAATTAGTAGGAACTAACCCAAATATGTTTCGAGTTAACATGATATAAATTAATCTTTGGTGACTGAGAGCTTATTTAAGTTTGTTGGTTTGATTAACATGGATGCGTCCTCCAGAGTTAACACTGGATACGATGCAGACATGCCGCCATTATTCTACATTTATTTGTCAAATAAGCTGATATTATCTCTATTACAAAACTGGTTAGCAAAAGCAATAACTTAAAATGATGGCTAATTTTGTCTAATGTCTCATGAAGTTTTATAGGCAATCTAAATAATTATTGGGAACAAGTAAACTAAACAGATGTGAAAAAGATAAAAGTATTGGGTGAACTTTTAAAGATAATTATGTCTTATAGTATGTATATCTAAAATAACTTCAAAAATCTTTTTGGTAGATTGAAACTTTCAAGCATTGCTAGATAAAATTGAATGATAAAAAAAAATTTCATTGAATATCTGGGTCATTTTTCAAATAAGATAAAATACCGAAACATTATGGTTAGACATGTCTAGATTTATCTGCTTTTGGTTTCTTATTATAAAGAAACTAAAAAGTGTTTGGGTCTATTAGTAAACATGTCTTGTATTTTATTAAGATTGTACCACGAAGTAGCACGTTTCTAGAAATTATAAAATGTATTTATAAACTTGCCAAGCCATAGTATGCTAATGTAAAAGACAGTTCATAATTGCTTAGTTTTTAGTTTTTACTAGGGTCTTTAAGGGTTAAAAATTCTAATTAATATATGTAATTAAAGGTACTGAAAATTAATAAGGCAGCGCCAGCCCTGTGGCTGAGAGGTTAAGTTCATGCACTCCTCTTTGGCAGCCCAGAGTTTTGCTAGTTCAGATCCTGAGTGTGGACGTGGCACTGCTCATCAAGATGTGCTGGGGTGGTGTCCCACATAGCACAACCAGAGGGACCTACAACTCGAACGTACAACTATGTACTGTGGGGCTTCAGGGAGGAGGAGAAGAAGAAAAAGAAGAGGAGGAAGAAGAAGAAGAAGAAGAAGAAGAAGAAAGAGGAGGAGGAGGAGGAAGAGGAGGCGGAGAAGGAGAAGAAAGAAGAAGGAGAAGAAAGATTGTCAAAAATTGTTAGCTCAGGTGCCAATCTTTAAAAAAAAAATTAACAAGGCAACCATCTTTGCATTAAAATGTATGTTTTCAGTAAAGAAAATATAAAGAATGGAAATAGTTTTGTTTGTTGGGTGAAGAAAGATAAATTCGTCCTAAAGTACTAGAAGAAAAAAAAAGAAGCATGGGGCAAATTCTGATTGTAAAAAGCAAGTTATAGAAGATTTGTGAAAGAGAAATTCTAAAAGGATTTTTATGCCTGGTCAAATTGGATAAGATTAATGTAAATCCAATTAAGTAAATGGTTTTAATGTAAAAAAAAATGAGCTGGTGCAAAAATTAAAATTTGGTTTTCTTTCTCAAAAGGATAATCTTCTCGAGCTTTTGGTCTGCTCTTGATAAAGAGGTTATAAAATGTTTTTTCTTTATTTTTGAGTAAGTCTACCTAAAAGACAGAAAATTTATGTTTTTTAAAAATAGTTTCCTATGTTTGGAAAGACTGAAGTCTCTCTATTAAGATTTTTAACTGTTTTAACTGTTTGCCCTTGACTGTTTCTGTTGTCACTTTCATTGAATAGAGTGAGTGTTGTTTCCTACTTGACCAAGTGTTTTAAAACCTTTTGATATTTTTGACAAGCTCCCCTCAACAAACATACTCAGATCCTGAATACAGGCTTCCTTTTGGCCTGGAAGGAGGAAGAGAACTTCTCTGAGGATTTTCAGAGGGCCCCTGAGACTTCTCAAAGAGATTTGCTCTTTCTTCCTGTAAGGAGGGAGACACTAAACTAATCAGGCTTATTTGGTATGTTAAATTACATGGGAAGCATTGTCAAATAAGTGATGATAAGCCTTCTTAGGTGGTATTGTCTGGGTAAATGTTATTGATTTAAATGTTTAAAAAATTATGTAATGTTCCTAAAATTCTGATCTGTCCTGGTTGTCAGCCATAATTCTGGTTATTATTTTAAAGTATTGTACGTCACAAAATTAACCAAACTTCTTTGTCAGTTGCCATTTTGGGATCTTATTGTTTATAGACAGTTATTGTTTTACTCTGATGCTTTTGAAAAATATGTGTCATCTTCAGAGAAATTCATGGAAAGGATTCTGACACTCTAGAATATAGGTTTCTGATAAACTTTCAGATCATAAAACTGAACTGGGTAAGAAATTACAGAACTCTAACAGAGAAACTGATGACCTCGTAAAACTGCTATCAGAAGATTAAGAACAAGAATCAGTTATACAGGACTGAATGAACCGATGAGGATTATTGTAATTTATATTACTTTTCATTTGAGATATTGCTTATTTTTTTTGATGTTCTGTTTTGTTTCCAGATTTAAGGAAGTCTTTTTCTCTTTTTCTCTCATGCTAACTATGACATATCAATTTGATAAATTATACCTTTGCAAGCAGATTTGAAACATTTATTTATTTTTCTCCCACCTGATCCTTCCAGGATTCGGAAACTCTTAATGAGTGAATATTGATTTCATGGTAATATAGTTATGTGCATAAGTTTAATAAGAATCTGTTCTCCTTATAACAGGACACAATTGGAAACATTGGTTATATTACCAAGGCTTTGACTGGAATGTAATAGTTGAGAGAAATATACAGACTCAGATATGACAAGACAGCTTTTGAGGAATGAAGGTTGACTTTCTGGAATAAGCCCACTTGGAAATATTGGCCTGGTATCTTGTTTACAGGGATTCCAGTAATCTTACCCAGTAAGTAAGGAAGGTCACTTATCTGGCAGGCACCAGGAACCCTGAAGTATTTTGGGGGACCTCAAGAAAAGAGGAGTCCACCCAAGTCTGTAAGTATTGCAGGCAAAATCTGATGACAAGTCCTTGGCTTAGCTTAAGAGTCCTTTAAGACTAAATCTAAGATTCCTCAAAAAAAGTTCCAGCAAAGCAGATTTAAAACAGACTATATGATCAATGACTATTCTTGCTGTACTCATGTAAATAATTGGGCCAAGTTTATTGAAATTAAATATTTTGCAAACCGGTTAGTCTTAATTTGACTTTTATAAAAATGAAGGTGATTTTAGAGAGAAAATTTATGTTTCAATAAAAACTATAGTATACATTCATGGATATTAGGTCTTAATTCTGATAATTGTCTTTGAGGTTTTTATTTTATATCTGTTAACTAGACTGGATCCTGAATTATTCTAGTCTCTTGAAATATCTGTCTAAAAATCTCCAAACTAATGTTTTTCAATCTTTTCCTATCGTTTTCATTTGGAATCATTGAGAACTGAATGTGCCCTTTTTACTGAAGCCTTGCAAACTGAAGCTGGACAACTTGATATAAACTTAAGAGAGATTCATGTCTGTTGCTGTGTAAGATACCTGAACCGGAACACCTGATGACATCATCAGAGACACTTCAAACTGCAAAAGATGCTTCAATTCTGACACCTAGAAATCTTTTGACTGGCTGCTGCTTGGGCTCAGAAAGGTTTATAATTTGCTCCCACCATTAACCTTGTTTTTCTTTTGTCTCCCTTGAAATACTTCTTATTAAATACCTAGTTACTTGTTCACACAATATAGGCCTAACTTTGAGAGTCAACCTGCATCACTGTCTTACTAAGAGATTGGTTCAATGAGATGGAACAACCTATGCCCCTCATCAACATGATATCCCTCAAGACTGAGGATGAACAACAAAAAGGGGGACTTGATACCTGTTTAACACAAGGTTGACATAAGGGAAGCCATATTGTATAAAAGAAACCATATTGTAACTTTGACCTCTCATTAACTAACTCAGACAAGCTCTGTAGATTTTATGGCCCCTCCCAACTGCTATAAGTTGATAACTTTGTTCTTTTGAGTTCCTTAGGAATGTGATGACCCCCCAGGCAGAGTCTGTGCTGATAGCCATCATCAATGACAACTGAAAGATCACAGTATAGGGCATTGCTCCCATCTCTGATGCATAGCCAGTAAAAAAAGACTATGAGGAACTGAGACCAAATGTCTGTCCCACCTGGAGATCAGATGGAGGCCCTATTGGGATCTGGTCCATTTTTCAGAGACTGTTAAAATTTGGGTTGTTTATACCTCTTATCCTTCTGGTCCAATACTTGATTATAAAATGTGCCTTTAGATGTTGTTCCAAAACTGTTGAGCAAGGTGAAAAATTCTAATAATACAAAAATGTTGTCATGAAGGTGGGAACAAGAGAATACTTCCAAATGAGTGCTAAAGTTTCATTCCTCTAGCCCAGATCTACGCCCCAATCAGCAGGAAGTAGCTAGATCAGTCATCACCCCGAATCCCTCAAGAATTAGGAATGAGCAAACAATAGGGGGGACTGAAACTGGCAAATAGCCATTGATGAAGCAGCTAGGAACTAAAGGTTTTTTCCTTTTTGCAATTACTGATTATAGCTTTTAGCTGTTTAACTCACCCATTGTTAACTGTGCTACTTAGGCAATATGCTATCTGACTCCCATTAGGCTCCTATAGATAACATCTCCCTGGAGCCTGGGTCACCATGGTAATGGGCGTTTGAGCTGTTTTTCAGGAATTAGAACCCCTTTGTCCACTCCAGGCCAGTTGACACCACCAACTCATCAACTGGGCCCATGCAGATGTCTGATAGGTCACCTTGTGATGTCAAGGGGCTAAAAACTCCACCCTCAGATCATGCTCATCCCGCCATTTTGTGAACATGCATCCTATGAAGAGGCATGGAGTCTGACTACACTTGTGCAGATCATCAATTACCTCATCTCTCCTCACCTCCAATCACCTCTCTCCTCATTTCAGACCACCTTGCCCTCCATCCCATAAATATCCCTGAGTCTCTTATTTTCGGGGAAGTGAATTTGAGGCTCATGCTCTCGCTTCCTCATGTGCTGCCTTGTGATTAAACTCTTTCTCTGCTGCAATCTCATTGTCTCAATGTTTGGCTTTCTGGGCAGTGGGCAAAAATGATCCTGGCACAGTAACACTTCCTTCTTTCTTTTCTTTCATTAGGTTTATTGAGCTATAATTTACATATGGTAAAATTCCTCCTTTTTAGGAGTGCAATTGTATGAATTTTGATAAATGCATGCAGTCTTGCTATCATGCCCAGTCAAGGTGTTTAAACTTTATATTAATTCCCTGTTGAGGACAACTCAGAGCAGAGTACAGTTCTTACTCACACTGCTTCCCCTCTCTGCCAAAATGGGATTCTCTCATTTCAAATAGTTCCGGCTTGTTCTGTCAGTGTTTGGAGCCTGGACGTCCGAGGGGATGCCTGTGTTTTTGGCTGAGTCTGCCGGCCTGGAAGACGTTTATTACAAAGTGATGTTATTACCCTGCATTCAGATTCTTTTTCTTACTCTTTGTCAGAGCAGAAATTGTGAAAGGCAATGAGAACACTTCAGCTTCATTTGGGACCCTGGAGGGCAAATTTCTTTCTCTTCTCTCACAGAAACAGAAAAAGTGAGATGGCAAGAATTCTAAGCAAAGGGATCTTTACCAAGAAATTAGCATGTGTTTTTCACCCTGATCTGGATTTCTATCATACTGAATGTCAATACTGTTTGTTACTTTATTGCTTCTTAATTCCTTCTTCTTTATGTTTGTCTCCTTAATTCCATTATAAGATGAGGAACTTTTCTTGATGTTTCTTCTCTCTTGCACAATGAGGACCAGCACAGGGCCAGTCACAGAAGTCACTCAATAAATGCTCAGGAGAGACTGACTTGTGGGGAGAAGTGGCTTTTGGTAAATTCACGGAAAGGTCCTTTGTGGATGCACCAAGATTTCAGAGCCGAATTTCTATCAGAATGCCAGAACTTTTAATTTATTGTGATGCGTGAAGCTCTAGTCAATGACTGTGGTTTCACTAGTTCTTGAAATAAATCACCCAGCAACACAGGGTGACAAATGCAGACATCTAGGAAGTTGGATTATCTCAAAAGATCAAGGTACCGTTTTTGGTTCTATCTGTGGGTGCAAAAAAAATGAAAGAAGGAAGCATTTGTGGCTCTTGAGGTAAAGTGATCTAGCTTCCAGTTCTTTCCCCCAATCCTCTTCATTTTATAAGTCATTGTCGAGAATACTAAACCACCAGGGCGAGACAGGGGAATCCCACCAGCAAACTTGTTCTCAGAGGGGTCTCTGGAGAGGTTTTATGGACATCCTGGGGAGTTTGTTAATGGCTACCTGGTCGTAAGTGTGCTGTGAGGCCGCTGAAATCAACTTGGTACCAAAAAATGCAATTGTCCATTCTGGGATCCTATGTAGAAATATCAAAATACCCTCTGCTCTTTCTCAATTACTGTGAGATGCAGTCAACCACAGATATTTCCAAAGAGGTCACAGAAATTTAAATGTTACGGGAAAGTCAGAGGGTTGGGGTAGGGCTGAGCCCCACACGCATGTAAGTGGCACAGAGAGTTGCCAAGAGAATTTTATCCAAAATCTTTCCTCTACAAGCCTGTCTTCTTATCCAGATTTCCCATTAGTCATTCCTTTGAGCTAAGATGTTAAAAACTGCTGCAAAAATGCCTATCTGCATTTAGAATTTCTGAGCTATTAATGCCTAGATATGGATTAGTTGGCCATTATAGCCTCCATGACCTGGTGTCACCTTGGGTGGTAGCAACACAGGCCAGGGAGATTTTTAATAAGGTTGGGGCAGGATGTAAGGTCCAGAGCATGGGATGCTTCCACTGAGGTTGGGTTTCTCTGGGTGAATTGCTGGAGACCCTGAATAGCGTGGAGGCCGGCATGAAGGTGACCCGGGCTGGTGGGAGAACAGAACAGGGCCAGTGAAGAAGATGCATGTGGTTGCCATTGTGGTTTTCATTTAAAGTGCCCTCAGGATGGCCCTGCAGCTGATGTGCTGAGAGCAGATGAGCGGCGAACTTGGGAGGCCTCGCCACGCGGTCACTCTGCGGCACACATGCCTGCTTGTGGGAGGAAGAACTGGCAGCTCTCGAGAGACACAGAGACATCATCCTTCCCCACCTGACCTCCCCTGAGAGAGTCTTCCAGGCTGGACCTTAGCTCACAGGCCAGGCCACAAAGAGGCTGCCATGGTCACATGGGAGCAGGTGTTCTCTTTCACAAAATGGGGACATGGGCAGTTTGCTCCTCCTCTGCCCTGGGCGCCACATGGCGCTCTTCCTCCTCCTTGCCATCCTCTCTCAGACATGCTCGCGATGATTCTCTACTGTCAGGGGAAGATTTCCTATAAAAAACCCTCCATGTTCAGTTTGAATAATTGTGTAATTTATTAGAAGTTATGTAGTGTAGCCGTATTCTCACTTCCTGTTCTTTTCATTTTACTCAAAGCCATCCCCAAGCAAAATATAAAGTGGTGTAGTGTGTGTGTGGGTGTGCATGTGTGTGAGAGAGAGACAGACAGACAGAAAGATAGAGACAGAAACCATGGTATTTAATGGAATCACAGGAGAAGCAAGAAAAAACTGACCAGTCCATGCTCCGTGCTCTGACAGAGCTAGCGACCTCTAGCTGGGGAGTTAGAGAAGTGAGCAGGGTGTGTTAATTCAGGTTGACATGTGCTATGATAGGAGTAGACACAGGGACTATGGGACTTAGTGGAAGGGGAAATGGGATATTTTCATGGATTCCAGGAAACTGTCTTTGCTGACCAAAGATTTCCCTTGCCTGGATCCCTGATAGCTGAAATCTCATAATTGGAGGTGCGCGTAGCTTGACGCCTCATTCTGAGATAGCACAGCGTGTGAATGAAAAATCTTCGTTAGTTCTAGATTTGTGATTGTGTAGCAGTGTAACTTGGAGAAAGTCATTTCACCTTTCTGAGCCTGATGTGTCTTATCTGTAGAATTGGAATAGCACAATTTGGCAGGTTATTATGAAGGTCAAATGAGATAAAATCTAGGGGAGCAGCTTGAAAATTATGGTGATATTAGTTTTATGATTTATGACTTAGTATGAATATAAAACAGACAGGGTAGAAAGTCAGAGCTGGAGAGAAGGAGAGAGATGAGGGTAAGTGAAATGGTGTAGAAAGGAAGAGATGAAGGTCCCCAAAGCACTTTTGTTTTCTTCCACAGTTTTGCTTCAAATTAGTTCTAATTGAGGATAATAGTTTTTGAGAAATGCAAATAATTGGCCCTGGTGTTCATGGAGCAAAGGAAAGAAAGGCTAGATGGTGTGTTACCTAGTCAGTGTCATAGCTGCGCCCACTCTTCCTCCCATCTCCTTTCTTTCCAATAGAAACTGTATTGCCATCATCAAACTTCCATCCTTTTTCTCAGTCCCAAAGGATCTGGCACAGTTTCTGAAAGCCTGGTAGGAACATGTTTTCTTGGCTGCCTGAGAATGTCTAAGTGGTGATCAGAACAAATCAGATTTGGAGACCAAGATGGTCCCAAGTGTGAAGAATTTTAACTCAATTCTTAGGGAACCTTGAAAACAGGTTCTGGTGGGGCTGGAGGGTTGGGAATGGGGAGAAGAGACCAATGATGTGCTCTGATTGGGGTGTTTGTGTGAAATAGAGTAAAAAAAGTCATGCCAAAGATCTTCCTCAAGCAGGAACGTCTCTGTTCACTTCCTTGATGTTTTTGGGTAAAGTCTTGCCTTGAGGTAAAATTCAGCATAAATCACTTTCTCGTGGGCTTTACTCTATTGGCAACGTGTGGAGATGAGGGGAGTTGACATGGAAGCCGAAGAAAACAGTTTTCATGGCTCAGTTGCCTCCATATTGTCCGAGTCTCTGATGAGGGCTAGAAAAGTTTAGGTGTTACTCAAAGCATGACGTTGCTCAGGCTGTTTTGAGAAGTTGTGAAAACAACTCGCTGAGAGCAAGGAATCTCTGTCCACCGACTTTTATTTTTTTTCTATAGCAGTTTTCTAGCTTAGGTGCCGAGGCCATCTGTATGAGGGAAAAAATCCATGGGCCACGTTTTGCTTCTCTCCCCAAGTGCATAACCTCCCTAGCCCCAGCATCCCATTCTCCCTCTTTGTCCTCCTTGCACCCATCCCACAGGGGAAGCAGTATTTGACCTCTGCTCCACTTGGTCCGCCACCTGTCATTTAAACTGGACTAGGGGAGGATGAGTGATACCCCAGGACAGGATAGGACCTTTGGGCTTCTTCTTCATTCCTCTTGGGTCCACGAACCAATTAAGAGGAGAAAGTTGGTCAGAAGCCTTTGGGCTGCTGCAGATAAAATCGGTGACAGCAGTTTGGTGATTCTGCCTGAGGCCTTCAAATTTGACCTAAATTTCCTCAGAGTTAGTTCCTATTCCATTTATCTTTTTCTCCTAAGTGGCTGCGCCTCTCTCAGGGACCTCCATGTGGCATCTGTACTCCGGATGTGCCGGTTGTTTGCCAGATCTTTCAGATCCATCACCAGCACTGTCTGGGGTTACTCTTTAAGGATCGCTAGTTCCTAAAACATTTTAAGTAGTTGGCTTTTTTTTCTATTAAATTGTCTCAATTAAGGTTTTGAAAAAATGCTTTGTGCCACCATCTCGAACCAAGGTCAAGTCTAAATCTTATCCATTGGCGGCTCAAGGGGATTTGGATACCGACCATTGTCTTCATTGCTTCTTCCCTCCCCAGGGGAGCTAACCACCCCGCTGCTGCGCCACAGCCTCCCAGCAGGTCTCCGTGATGCCAGTTTCCGCCTCTCCGATTCACGCTGTAGAGAATCCTCAGGCTGTCTTGTTAGGTTATTGCTTTATACGGGTCCCTTCCACGCTCAACTGTCTGTAATGGCTCTCTATGGCCCTTGTCTCCAGCCTAGACTGTCCTGGCTGCTATTCAGAGCTGCTCATAAGCTGCTTTCACCCTCTCTACCCACCCTTCTTTGCCGTCACTTCTCAGTTTTATTCTATTCTAATCTAACTAGTCATTTCTCTTTCTTCTACCAGACCCATCTCCAAGCTTTTTTCCCTGCTGTTTCCTATTCTTGGGAAACCTTTCTTTCTTTCTTTAAACTGGTCCAAATACTAACAATATTTAAAGTTTTACTCAAGTTCAACATCTTGAAGTCTTGAATGAGTTTTCCACATCGATTTCTAATCGGGCACCCCTATGTAATGGTTGCAATTCCACTGTAACAGGTTTTATTCATTTAGTGTTCATTTGTATTTGGGGGTAATACCACACAGAATCATTATTTTTCTCTTTGAATAATAACCATCTCATTACACTCTGAGTGTTCCAAAAGCAGGAAACACACCTTAGTCATTTGTGCATCCCTAGTGTCCACCTGGGCCACAGAAGTTGAATTAAAGATGTTATAGAATCAGTTGTATTAATAAGGTCCTTGAGGACAGGACCATGTCTTAGTCATTTCACATCCCCCAAAGCCCAAGACAGTACTAGCATGTGGAGGAGCTTCAACAACCGTTATTACATTGAGTGTCCCGAGTAAAGAAGCAGGAATGATGATGCTTGGTGAGTTTGTGGTTGAGCAGAGATTAGATTTGGGGTGTTAGAGTCCACTCTAGGAGTCAGCAAATGTGTCCTTGGTTCTGTCCACGAGCTAAGAGGAGACTCTTGAACAGATAGTGAAGGCCAACACTGGTCACTTCTTGGGAGATACGGACTGAGCAGAGGAAGCCCTGGAAATTATCGTCCAAATTAGAGAAAATGAGAACAGGGTCACAACTGGAAGATTTAACTGGTTCTGAGGAGTAGTGATGTTAAGAAAACTTTTGTTAAACTATAACATACATATAGAAAATGAGTAAATCATAAATGCATAGCTCAATATATTTTCACCAAATAAACACACCCGTATAATCAGCCAGATAAAGAAACAAAACATTACCAGCATGCTAGAAGCCCCCTTTTATCCCATTTCCAGTGTCTGACCATTTCCAAAGGTGGTTATTCTTCTGACTTCTAACAGGATAGACAAGTTTTGCCTGTTTCTGAACTTTGTATGAAAAAATCACATAGGTTGTCTTTTTATGTGTTTGACTTCTTTTGCTCAGTGTTTGTGAGATTCCTCCCTGTAGTTATGTGTAGCAATGTCATGCATTTTATGGCTGCTGTGTGGTATTCAAGTGTCTAACTATACTGTACTTTATCCATTCTAATGTTTTTGGCTTGGGGCTGTTCTAAAGAATTCTGCTATGCATATTTTTGTAAATATCTCTTGTTAACAAGAGATTTATTTAACTCATTTTTGTTGAGTATGTAGCTAGAAATCGAACAGTTGGGTCATGGACCATGTATCTGTTCAGCTTTGGTTGATATTGTGAAATAGATTTCCTGAGTGGTTGTACCAATTTATGCTGCTACAAGCAGTTTATGAGAGTTCCATTTGCTCTAAATGCTTGCCAACAACTGGTATTGTTTGTTTGTTTGTTTTCATTTTAGTCATTCTGGTTTGCGTGTGGTTTTAATTTTGCATTTCCTTATACCCTGTGTGGTCTAACACCTCTCATAGGTTTATTGGATATCCTCTTTGGCACAGTGTCTGTGCAAGCTTTTGTCCATCTTTTCTTTAGGGTGGTTTTTTTCTCACCGATTTGCAGGAACTCTTTATATATTCTAGATTTCAGTCTTTTGTTAGCTATATTAGAACTATCTTTTCTGGGATCGCTTTTAACGACAACTCACACTGTAGTGCTTCCAGCAATAGAAAAGGTCAGTCGATAGGTATTGGTTGAAGAGAGAAAGACCCTAAATCAAGAGATATTTCAAAGTGAGAATGAGAGGATTTAGGACAGTTTGACCACAGAGGATGAAGGAGAAGGGAAACTCATGCTAAAATTTCAAGTCAAGAATAAGACTCATTAATTCATTCGACAGATCTGGCCTGTCCAAGATAAAACATCTAGTCAAGTTGCAGAGTCTCTATTTCCCGACTCTTGGCTGGCTCATGACTATTCCCACTCCTTTCTCTTAGCTGCTCCGGATCCTGTCCATGAAGGGGCTCCTATTGTTAACAGCTGACCCTTCCTGAACATTTACTATGTTGCAGGCACGAGCCCAAGTACTTCATACACATCGTCAAGAACTCTGTGTGGTAGGTACGATTATTATTCCATTTTCACAGAATGTTTAGATAACTTAGCCAAGGCCATTCAGTTAACAGGAGGCAGAGCCGAGTTCAAATCTGAGCAGACCGACGAGAGAGACCCACATCTTAACGGCTGCCTCCCGCCACACCGCACGCTGGACCTCATGTCCACCGTGGGACTTCAGTTCTTGAAACAAACTGAATGCCGGCCTTATCAAATGCACGGCCCAAAGTGATCTTCAGCATTGAACGTGGAGAAGAAGCCAGACTGTGGTGGATGAGAGAGGCAGGAGAGAGAGGGAGTAAAGGCAGTGGCCATTGAGTTGGAAGATCTGAACTCAGCGCTGGCTTTCTCATTGTGACTCTGTGGCTTAACACTAGTCACAAACAGCTCTCACTCTCCCCAGCTGTAAAGGGGCTGAAACAGTTTGCCTTTTTTTACATTGGAGGGTGCCTGAAAATATGAGAAGGGATACAAACGATGAGAGTTATTTTTTTGAGAAATATTCATTATGTCCCCTCAACTAAGAACAGTTACTAAATGCCCGAGGGATGCCAGGCTCTGCACTAGGAGCTTCACAAATGGGATGGTCAAAAGACAATTATTGCAGTCATCAGCAAGTCGCCTTTGCCTGTCATTCATTCAATCATCCAACCAGAACTTACGGAGGGCCTGTGATGATCTGAGAACTGGGCCAGATGGAGTCTATGCTCTTATGGGGCTGATGTTGTAGTGACTGAAGGAATGAGTACATGAATGAGTAAAGCATGTTGCCCCCTTTTCTCTCACCCAGCACCCTGTGCGTGGATCTGTCCCTGCTCCATTTCCGGGGCAAACCTCACCCGGCTATTCCCTCTCACCCTCACGCATGCAGACTGTGCCTTCTAATAGATGGTTCCACCGTCTATGGCTTTATCATTTATTCTCACTCTCCCTTTGTCAGCCTGCTGAGTGTTCCAAGCACTATTTCCATCTGGTTGCTGTGTTTAACTCCCTCCCTACTTATTCAAGGGCCTGTAGACAATTCTAATTTCCCTAAAGGCACATTAATTAACTAATATGAGTACAATTTAAATTCCAGTTCTCGAATCAGTATTTAGGGACATCTATGTTTTCTCTCAAAAGTAAGCCCACTTCAGACTAGACCTAAGGCTGCCACAACCCCATTACTATGTTAACTGCTACTGGATTTTTAAAAAGTATTAAATATGGACCCCAGAACCCTTACTTGGTAAAATGTTCCAGCAGCAAGAAAATAGATATTTATTAAATAGAATGACGTATAATTAGCTTAATTAGTATAATTAGTTGATTTGGCTGTAAGAGTCTGGAAGCCATAACAAAATTGCACCTCTTTTAAAACATCCTGCATTTCAGACTCGCCATGTTTCAGAGTGACTTCTTGTCCAGCTTCATTGGTGACGCTTCTGCCTATTCGCAGCACACACACAGCTTCTGAATTGGGACTGAGGCAGAGAGAAGGGAAAAGGGGCATCTTCTCAGGATTGATGTGGGCAGTATTTTAAAACCAAATCACCTCAGAATTGGAACTGTGTTTGGTCATCGGTACTTTTAAAAGTTCAACAGGGTCGTGAGAATGGAGGAAATGTCAAGTTTACTTGCCCACGGCTTTCCCAGCAGAGACAGAGAAAGTGTGGTAAAATCTACGCCCCAAGATCCATAGAGCTCTGAATATGAATTTCTTCAAGTTACGTTTTAAAATAACATTTAACTCGTGCAAATGATTGTGAGAAACATTAATAATTCTAAAACTGATTAGAGAATTGGGGTAAAAGATTCACTGATAGTTAATTAACCATGACTTTGAAAATATGGTAGTATAAGCAAGTATGATTTATGATTTTTTATACTTATTTACTAGCCAAAATAATAAACGAAAAGAGAGACTGGGATGGACCTATAGATTTTTAAAAAATCTATGACAGTGGAGGGCAGGCATTAAGAAGCCAACGTTAAATTCTGTTTTTATGCACTAGAGTAGTGAAGAATTTGCGTAAATGTTGCTTTCTTCTATCATTTAAATTGATTTCAGAATTCAGTATTACTGGAGAGGAAAATATCCTCATTTATGTCATGACACATTCCCATGGGTGTAGTCTTCGCTTTCAGGTGAGGTACAGGCAGTCACATGACACGGTCCTCAGGAAGAAGAGAAAGGTGGCTATGGTTGACAAGTGTCTTTGTGGGCAGGGTGTTAGCAGGGTGTGGTGGGCTTGGTAGGAAGTTGTCCTGGGTGTCGTCAGAGTTATCGGTGCGCGAAACTGGGAAGGAAATAAAGTTCGTGTCTGGGAACATCAGTCTCTAGGCTTGTTCTTTGTTGGGCACCTCCGTCTCACCTCTCTACTGACTTGAAAAAATGACACACACTCTTCATGTTCTCAGGAGACGAGTATCCCCATAGTCTCTTTCTCTGAGCCAACTTGGTACTCATTCACACCAAGGTGAAAGTGATTGATAACAGCTTGATACCTTACTTCTCCTGTAAAGTGACTAGGAATCAAAAGCAATACATGAGACCTCAGTGGAGAAAATTTTGAAACACAATCAAAGAGTATAAAAGAAGATCTTAAGTAGTAGAGAGGTGGTCAATGCTCCTAGATGGAATGAGCTCATATTATAAAGCTGTTAATTCTCCCCAAATTATTCTTCAAATTAAAAAATAGCCCAATCCAAGTTTCTGCTGCATTTCCCCAGGAACTTGATAGATTTATTAAAAAATTTATGTAAAATAGATACGAAAGGTTCATGAATAGCTAAGTCAGCCTTGAAAAAGTAGAGCACAGAGGGTAGACTTCCTGTCTCGATGTAAAGACACTCTTCAGTAATAAAACATGGAACTGGCTCAAGAACAAAAATAGAAAAATAAACCAATGGAACAAAACGGAGAGCTCAGAGACAGCTATTCAGAACTGGGAAACTCACACGACAGAGGACTCCCTGTTTAGTGGGCTGTGTTGGGAAAACTGGCTCACCATGTGGGGAAAAGCGAGAGCGGATGCCTGCTTCCCACCACATGCAAAAAGGCATTGGAGACCTGGTTGTGAAAGGCAAAGCCATAAAGCAGTGGAAGAAAAGATAGCAGAGTATCTGTGTGATTTGGGGATAGAGAGAGGCTTTTAAACCAAGTCTTGAAAAATGCAAACCATATAAGGAAAAATAATGGTGACATCCAAATTAAGTTTTCTGTCTAACAAAGAACAAATAGAACACAAATCAGGAGAAGAATTTGTCATGCCTACAAACGAAAAGAAAGTAAGGTATAAAATATACGTAGTACTCTTAGAAATCACAACAGCAACAACAAAGCCCACCAGAACAGTGGGCAACTGATGCAGACAATCAGTTCATAAAGGGGGAACCCAAGTGGCTGCAAGTGTGTGAAGAGAAATGCACACTAAAGCAATAGTGAGATGTTGTTTTAAGCCTCCAAAAGGCGGCAAAATTAAAGCTGGGTAGCACCAAGTGTGGCTGGAGAGGTAAGGAAACAGAGACCTTTCTCCATCGATAGGAGAGAGCAGCTCAGTGTGGCCTTGCGGAGGGCAATCTGGTGTCTCGAGTGAAAGCAAATGAACTTATCCCTCTGACCCAGGGGACCTGCTCCTGGGTCACCATTCCAAGGATATTCTCCAAGAATACCACTAAAATGACAGGAGCGAGGTTGCTTGGGGCTGCAAAGTTGGCAGAGTGGGCAGCTGGACGTAGTCTAGGTGCCCACTGAAGAGGCTCCAGATGAGTAAATGTGGGTCACATCATGCAGCGTCCTGTTAGCAACAGGAGCCGCCTGCAGCAGCACAGATGGATTGTAGACTGCAGTCCGAGCCCAAGACTGAGAAGGAGAACCACTCCTGTAGAATAGAACACCTACACACGCCAAACAGCTCTTCATGTTTCACAAGGTGGCATACATATTCAGAAACATACTTCTGATACATTAGAGCAGTGGCCCTGGGCAGGCGCAGAGGTGATGGGGGTTACTCAGTGCAGAGGGAAGGGGAATAATGAGGGTGGAATCACACAGACACACACACAGACACATAGAGACACACACAGACACACACACAGGTACACACAGACACACACAAACACATAAATACACACACAGACAGATACACACACATAAACACATAAATACACAGACACACATAGATACACAGACACACACATGCTAACACATAGATACACACAGAGACACACACAGAGACACACACAGAGACACATACACAGACACAGACGTAAACACAGACACACAGACAGACACACACAAACACACAAGGAAACTTGTATGGAACAATGATCATGAGTGTTGTACTAAGGAGTATGATGAATACAAAACTTTTTACCTAAGATACCTACAGTCTCACTTCTGCTAGGGAGAGGTGCACAGTCATATGCTGTGTAATGACGTTTCTGTCAACAACGGACCACATGTACGACGGTGGCCCCATAAGATTAGTACCATCTAGTCTAGTCCACATAGCATAGTGGGCTGCACCAGCTAGGTTCGCGTAAGCACACTCTAAGATATTTGCACAATGACGAAATCACCGGCCAGCTCATTTCTGAGAAACTGTTCTCCATTAAGTGATACTTGACTGTGCTTCAAAAGAATGCATTGTGGACTTCCAAGCACCAGCCAATGCACTGAATAACAGTTGTCTCATAGAGTTGGTGAATATTTATTCGCTGTCTGTCAGGTGCCATCGCTGCCCTGGTGCTGGAATAGTATAGTGAGTGAGACAGAAAAGACTCCCTCTGACCGGGGACTCTGGGGGCACCCCCTGGCAGTAGGCTGGGTAAATTGTTTCATGCATCTAAGATCAACCTCGGGTGTAGTCTGCATGGGGCCTGGGAGCATGACCCTGTGGTTGCCCTTTATCTGCAGTGGCTTCTGGGAGAGATTTGAAAATTGAGAAGGAAACAGCTGAAGAGAAGGCCCATTACGATCTGGAATTATTTAGTACACGTGTCTCCCGGTGTTTGTTCACAGGAGCAGTTTTGTGCTATATTGACAATCTCTCCTAATGACAAGTATTTTTGAGACTCCTGATATGACTGTTCTGAAATCCACATAAAGCCCCAGAGAAGATTTTCACGTTAGTGAGTTTTGGTCAAGCTCACTGAAACCTAAGCTCCTGGCTCCAATATCACTAACTTATTAATGGTCGTCCATCAGGGCCATATAAGGAGTAGTAGACATTTCACTGCTGTTAAAGACTGGTGTGCAGGGGCTGGCCTGGTGGCGTAGTGGGTGTTTGTGCACTCAGCTTTGCTGGCCTGGGGCTCACAGGTTTGGATCCCGGCTCCAGACCTAGCACCCCACGTCAAGCCATGCTATGGTGGCATCCCACATAAAATAGAGGACGATTGGCAGAGATGTTAGCTCAGAGCCAGTCTTCCTCACACACACACAAAAAGACTAATGTGCAATTTTCTAGCATTTTATTTTTGTTTCACAGCTATTTATTTCCTATTCAGGAAGAATAATGAAGCTGACAAGTAGTGCTGGATCAAATCCCAATTTTAGAAGTACAATAAAGGCAGTCCCAAAATTACCTCCATTCATGTTCCCAAAGATATTTAGTAAATTATTTAAATTCATAAATCTATTTACCTGTTCATTCCATATGTTTTTATTGAGTCCTTCCTGTGTATGTAGCAGTTCTAAGTGTTGGAGATACAAAGATGAAAGGGACAGAAACTTCCCTTAAAAGCATATAATTCAATAATGTCAAAACTTACTTTCTCATACGAACAAAATTATAAATGCTTGTCAGGGTCCCAGCCTGTGTAATCCACAGTGTAGCTTCATTCCAATGCTGATAAAATCATATTGAGCTCTGGACAAAAATGGCCACATCTTGCATCCCAGGAAATTGGATAAAGAAGCGTTCCCTCTTCTTGGGGTCATGAACAACCCCAAGCAAATGCTGGCAATGGGTCTAGTTGTTATTTACTCTCACTCATCTTCCCTTTTGCATCCTTTCCCCGTCTCATCCCTCACTGTGACCCCTTGCTTGGGTCTGTGCTATCTCACAAAACACTCAGGATCCACCATCATCCACTTCTCTTCTTCCAGTTCTTCAACACTCTCAACCCTGACCAGCTGTGAGGAGAAGAAGCCCATCAAACTGGTCCGCAGGGACTCGCACTCCTGTGCCTGCGTAGACTGCTGCTCTGTCTCCCTGCTCCCACTCTGGGAGGGCTTCCAGTCTGTTTTTTAGGTGTTATTTAGAATTCCACATATTTTTAATAATTTCAAGTCAACACATCACCACTATATTGCCAGATTCTCTTCTTCAGACATCCATAAACGTGATATAATGAAAGTCGTTATAGGATTTTTGGAAACATGATTTTGAGACTTGAGTGTTGTTTCGAATGAGTGCAGGTAAAATTTCAAGATGAACTACTACATCCACCGTATTCTCAAAATGCTCGCATGTTCATGTTTAAATATTTGAAAATCATGCTCAGGTTGTTCAGCATTAATATTTCCAAACTTAAATTGATGTTGGTTATAATTCAGCGAAAAAACTTTTAAGGTATATTTGCATCTACCAGGATTGTTACGCTCACTTGAAAAAAGCCACCGAATGGGAGGAAAACAGTGCTTAGATCAGCCAACACTGTTATTTTTAAAATGTAAGTCTTCTTCAGGATTCAGCATATTAAAAAATGAGATAAAATTATCTTTTAAAATGGAATTATCCCCAACCTGTCTTTCTTGTTTACTTTAAAGCAGAGGATATAGGACACGGGTCCTTTATTTCTGATCATCTCTAATGAGATAAAAATCTAAGAAGCTGGTAGGAAAATGAGTCCGTGACCAAAATGCTTACTCAGTTACTACAGGAGATCAAAAAACAGTCTACTAAATCTGGAATCAACGAAGACAAAGCAATAGTTTTCTTTGAAAAAATGTGCAGGGTTTCAAAAGTTTCTGGGATTTGTCTGTAGAAGCTCCTTCCGGCCCTAACTGTGACGTTGTAGGGAACACTCACGCATCAAGGTGGGAAGGACGGGAGGTGGCGTTTGTGGGCTCCCATGGTGGTTAGGTAGTTCTCAGAAGACAGCACTGGAAATTAGATAATTGCTGATGTCATACTCCTCACAACCAAAAAAATTTGGTGTCCTGGGGGCTATAAAAGCAGCAGCGGCTACCTTCTCATCACAAGCAGAATCATCGAAACAGGTAAGTGTTTCAGCAAAGTTGGTATAATCGCTCTGTTTGATACTTCTTGATACTTAATTTTTTCCCTTCATGTTGACTTTGCTCCTTGTTCTCTTGATCCCAGGCTCTCCTTCCCTTGTCGCCGATTGCTGGAGTCAGATTTGTCTGCAATGGCCACCCTGCAGAAATTTTTGAGCTCTTGCCTCCTGGGGACTCTGGCAGCCAGCTGCCTCCTTCTCGTTGCCCTGTGGGTGCAGGGAGGAGCGGCTGCGCCCCTTGGCTCTCACTGCAGGCTTAACGAGTCCGACTTCCAGCAGCCATACATCATCAACCGCACCTTCAAGCTGGCCGACGAGGTAGTCATCTCAACCTCTCTCGCTTTCATATCTTGTCTACTTGGAACCCAAATAGTTCTTACAGTTTTCTTCAGAACACATCTAAAGTCTTTAAGAACCTGTCATTTATCTCTGTGGGTAGACCAGAGATCATTCCCTATGTCTCTTCATAGACTCTTTCGAGGTGGGGCTTTACCAGAAGACCTTCCGTCTTGGCCTTTGGGATATGTACATTGAGTTTTACCCCAAACGGAGAAATTTAGTAGCTCATCTGACTATTCATTTTTCCCTTTACTCCTCTGAGCGTTATTTTAAACTCATGCACACATCTGAATTCTTTCTTTAGTCTTTGTGGGGCTGCTTTGGGGAGAGGGGTAGAGTCCATCTCTACTTACAGACTTTTCTTCTCTCTCCTCCATGTCCAGGCAAATACTTAGTCTTTTCTTCTCTTCCAGGCTAGTTTGGCAGATAACAACACAGACGTTCGGCTCATTGGGGAGAAACTGTTCCATGGAGTCAATGTAAGCCATAGCCATGACGAGCGGGGTGGTGTGCCATCTGGGGATATTTGGAGTGGTGCTAACGAAGGTTTGGGTCTTCTCTATGTCCCCTAATCTGACCCCTGCTGCTCCACTGTCACTGCAGGTGAGACAGCACTGCTACCTGATGAAGCAGGTGCTAAACTTTACCCTTGAAGAGGTGCTGCTCCCTTACTCTGACCGATTCCAGCCTTACATGCAGGAGGTGGTGTCCTTCCTGGCAGGGCTCAGCAACAAGCTAAGCCAATGCGTAAGTGCTCCTCCCAGCCCTGAGCCCACCCACTCCGGGTGGCCGGCCTTCCCACCTGCTCCCATGGAGAGCCCTTTCCCCAAGCCCTCACTGCCCCATCCCAGGCCGGGGGCAACATCCTTACCGGAGTCATCTGAAATCAGAGTGTTTATTTTTGCTTGAATTGAGTCACATTTTGAATTTATGGTGACCAATGGGGTCTGAAAGTCAAGTGCATAGAGGGCTCATTTGTCCCCAGGGAAAAGCATCTCGGGTTATGTGAGATGCAAAAGGTGTTGGGAGTTGTAGGGAAAAAATACCTAGGTGTGGAAATGGATCCTCTGAGTATAAGTGGATGAAGGGAGGGGATGGGAAAGAGAGAAAGAGGGAGATGGAAGATTTAATGTCTGGTGGTGAGTAGCAAAGACTGCTGCCTTTTTGATGTTATGGGAAATGACAAAATCAAAGGTATGTGAGCTCAATGTCTCTGAACACTTAAATTTATGATAAAAAGTTTGAGTGGAGTGGGCAGAGCAAAGGAGACCTCGTATTTATTGAGGAGGGCCTCCTGTTCACACGAGACGTTTTGTGTACGTTTCTTGTTCTGAGCATGCATTTTTGATGAGGGACAGCTAAGGTTTTAGTCTTGACAGAATTTGCATAAACCACTCCACTCTTTCCACAAACTTAAACCTCAGTAGGATTTCCTAAAGGTGAAGGGAGGACCCATGTAAGGGAAATGAGTGGATTTTGGTGTCCAAGAGAAATCAAGAGCTCGGAAAATCTAGGTCACTGGTGAAATCTAGGTCGTTGTGGGCAAAATTGCTAAAACTTTAATTGCAGGTGAATTGTAACGTACCTTGGTTAGGGACGCGGAGGTGGGTAACGCTTCAGTGCAACAATGTTAAAATAGCTTCTCTGGTTTTCATTTTGTAGCATATTGAGGGTGATGACCAGCATGTCCAGAAAAACGTGCAAAACCTGAAGGACACAGTGAAAAAGGTACCACTAATAATTGTTAATGCTAAAGCAGTAAATAGGAGAGCCAAATGTTATTTTTCTCTTTCTTCCTTTTTTCCTGCCACATTGTGATTTTTACTTAATTCTCCAGAATGGATTTCTGGAATAATTGATATTTATATTTAATTATAATACCCAATAGCTATTGACTTTAATTTAAGAGCATGAGGGAACAACCCCTGAGTACTTTTATATAGTTTCAAATAGAATGAAAATATTAGTCATGGATTTATTATAGTGAAATTGAAGTCTGAATTGGAAATCCTCCTTTCCTTTTCTCTCCCTTCCCCTTCCTTTCTCGTCTCCTCCTTCTCTTCCTCAATGAGTCCCTCATGAGCATCTGTGTAGTGTAGGCCAGTATACATTTCTTCAGTGAATGACACAGTCATGTGGCCTATTTGGGGACAAGAACAACAGAGGAAGGCTCAGACTAGCAATTGTGACGCATCCAAAAAGCAGAAGAACGGTTAGTGCAGCGAAAGTGATGCTGTTGCAAGCAGGTGCAATTAAACCTCAGAAACATGACAGCTCTGGCTGATGGCATTTTCTGTAACAAACTTAACCTCAGTCCTGCCTTTTTTCCATGTTGATTTTTTTAAAAAGTATTTCTTCCTGAGCATTAATGAATGTGACTGTTTCTTCCTTTGATAATTGAAGGCTGTGTAGTTTTTCACTGTGAAGATCAATTCTCTTGTCACAGAACTATTATCTACACACAGAGGTATTGATGTGAATTCGCATACCCTCGCCAAGAAGTTCTTTGCACTTCTAGTTTGAAAAGTCCCTGATGTCAGCTTACTTTGTTGTTTTTAAAAAGTGAAATGTGAGAGAGAAAGATCTGATGATGATCTGTGTAGGAAAACAGATATTTTAAAACTTTTAATCCATTTTGAGAGAATCAACTTCCACATAGGCAGTAGTTTGTCTCGTGGAAGAATGGTTATGCTTTCTTTGCCCTGTAGCTCCAGAAAGCGCAGGCTCAACTTGAGGAGAAACCAGTCAGGGTTGCCCGAGACGGGAGGGCAGGATCGGGTGGGGTTAGAGCCCTGTGCTAGCAGAGAGCAGGCTGTGGCAGGATGGACGACAGGCAGCAGGGTAAGATCAGCTCTAAAATTCTTGCTAGTCTTGGGCGTCTTTGAGATTTAAAAAATATCCCTTGGCATTATGTCGAAGGAAGCATGGAAAGGTGGAATATCGTATTATACTCTTGCTAAAAGGGTATTAATTATAATGAGTAATCTTTTACAAAAGGCTAAAACTTGGTTTCTGTCTCCAACAGCCCAGCCATGCCAGCTCCCTCTAATTTGTTCCTCTTTAAAAAAATATGGCATAAATGCTCAAATACTTATGTGCTCTTATTTTCACAGCTTGGAGAGAGTGGAGACATCAAAGCAATTGGGGAACTGAATTTGCTGTTTATGCAGCTGAAAAATGCCTGCATTGGACCAGAGAAAAGCTGGAAAATGGATAACTAATCCTTCTTGCCTGTTAGAAATAACAATAAGATACCCAAGGCTTTCCTTTACCCAAAGGAAAATGGAAAGCCAAACTCCACAGAAACGGATGGATTCCAAAGAAACCCCTGCTGAGCTTAAAAAGAACGTAATTCCACAATGTCACTTATGTCCATAGATCAGAAGGTAGATTTTCTGAGGATAACCAGATTTATTGACAGCATTTTATCGTAGTTGGTGTTTTATACACAGAAATTTATTTTTTAAGCAATTTTCTATTCCCACAAGTAAGATTACTTCCCATTCCTTTAGGAAAAAAAACCTAAATAACTTTATTTCCATAATCAATATTTTATATTTATGAGTTTATTTATTGTTATAAGTACACATTTTATTTATGTCATTTTACTAATATGGATTTATTTATAGAAACATTATATGATATTGTTACTTAAGTATAAGGTTAATATTAATATTTACAGCAATTATTATGGAGCTATAATATGTTTACTGACTTCAATAAACACTTTGAGATCTTAAATCTTGTGGCTTTGTCATTTTTTTCCTTTTAATATCATCGTCGCCATCATCACCCTCATCAACATCACCGTTAGGTAACCATTCTCATACGCCAAATGGGCCAAGGCCCTTATTAATGAGTTTACTCTCGACTCTCAGCAAACGAGGTGGCTATTAGTATTGTTTCCATCTTACAGATGAGAAAACTGAGTCAGAGACGTGTTGGAAAACAGTGCGGAACCGTGAGTCGTTGACCTCTGTTGGACTGGGTCTATCTGATCTCCGGGCTCTCCGCTATATTGCCTGGATAGACTTATTGTGTGGATTCGCGGGTAATTCCAGAAGAACATAGGTAAGAAATTGAAAAGAATCCATCTGCCTCAGTAGCAGTTTGTGGGTAGGAGAAAGGAGTGAAGGTGCTGGAGGAGAAATCCATGAGGTCTCTATGGCTGTAGATGAACTGCTTCCGTTCGGCTTCCAGCGCCCCAGGGAGGGCGTTCTCACGTTCTCCTGTGAGGCAGGACATAAAGTAGAGGGGAAGCTGACCGGGTCTGGGGAGTGTTGGCTGCCAGCGAGTCTAGCACTGATGGAGAAGTCTCGCGGGTAGAAGAGGAGCAAGACTCGATGAAGCACACAGAGAGAGAGGGACAGCTGCACATCTCCAAAATTTGTGCTGTGGTACCGAGAAGAGAGAGGACAGGTGGGACAAACTTGGACAGGTTCCGTCTAGAACGAACGAAGGACTCCAGCCCTGAAGCATGTGTAGGTCTTTCCACAGAAGGTGAAAGTCAGTGGTCAGGAGAGGCCCGGGGTCAGCTGTTTAAAGTGTTTCCTTCTCCAGAAATTTGGGAACCCTGGGTTTAGTCCACAGGTCGCTCACCAGCTGTTCGCCCAGTGCCTGCAGGGTGAGGTCCAGCCGGCTGGGATGGGTGAGCACATGGATAAACCGCAGGTTCACGCGCGGACAGAGTGGAGTTAATACTTCTGGGTCTGGGCTCCAAATGCTGAGAGGGACCAAAGCTAAGCATGAGGGAGGCCAGCCTTATCATTCTTTCTGGGAGAAACTGGGGTTTGGGCTCTTTCCTCTCTTCTTCCAAATGAATCTCAGTGTAATGACTTCAGCAAAATTTGGAGTTGTATTTGTTTTTGACAAATCTTCTGGAAATTGAGCTGTAAATGGAGGAACATCCTTAAAAGTAGATTTACAGATGCTTCCATCTTAGGGCAAGGAGTCTGAAATCAAGAGATTTAAAAATTCTCAATCCAATGAACATGTGGCATAGGGTGCCAGGATCCTCTTCAGTTCTAGAGGGCAGCGCTGACAAATGCGCATCCACAAGAGGTGGTCCAGATTCCTTGCAGGGGTCCTGCCATAGTCATAGGCACCTGCTGCAGGAATTTTTTTTTTGACATCAGTGGTGGCAGCTAGCATTTGGCTGGCACTGCCAGCACTGCTCTTGTTCTTGGCATTGGCAGAGGCCTTGGGTGTCTACCCCCGATCTGATACCAAGGTAGCAGATGGCAACACCCAGGTATTCAAGACTAATCTGCCAGACACAAGTCCCCGAGACACCAACCAGCAGTTAGGATTGATGAGTAGCCCCTGGAGGGTTCCGAGTGTGGGAAAGACTTGCTATGACTCTCGTTCTATAAAGATCACCCTGGCTGCCGGGTGGACAGTAGGTCTGAGGAGTAAGAGTAGAAGCAGGCTGGGGTGACCGTCTAGAGACGGCTGCTGGCTGCACTGGAGTGGATGGGAGCAGGGCCAGAGGAAAGAGGCGCGTGACTCTTACTGCAACTCGCGGCTCTGGTTGCCCGGGAAATCAGAGCTACGTATGGATCATATTGACTGACGGGAAGGTGATCCTTGGTTTCCTTCTGGCCCCTCATTCACACTGTATTATTCACAGGCCTACAGTGCTCCAGGAATGAAAGTAAACACAGACAAGCGGTTTTGCTCTGAAAGGTGGTTAAGATTTTAAGATCTGAATGAAGACACTTGGGTCAGATGAGGCGAAGACAGTGAGACCAAGGATTGACAGCTGGGGTCTTATTGTCTCTGAGGCGACCACAGCTATCGTGACTTTAACTTTAAAATCTACTTTCAAGGAATGTTTATTGTTGGAAGCACAGGTGGAGAAGGCCAAGATGACTGATCCTCACCACCAAGAGGAAACTGTGCTTCTGCCACACCGGGAGGCTGGAGGACTGCAGCTCACCCAGGGCATTCACTGGATTGTCTTGACGTGGAAAATTGCATCAACCCAAAAGAGATAGGATCATCCAGGACTCCATTTCTGGAGGAAGGGGGGCTTAAGTCACCTTACCAGGTGAAGGACCACACCCAATGGAGGAGCAGATAGAAGGTAGAGGGGGAATGGAATGGGTGGTGGCGGAAGAAATTCATGATTATGAATTGAGACCCTGCCAACCGCTCTAAAAGTAGGAACTATAGCAGATACGGTTTCTGCTAATAAGTAGTTTGTCCTCTTTTCTCCTCCTCCCTCCTCTCTGCCTCTTACATGAAGAGTACTTGTGGGGGCTAATATTTTAGTTTTCAGATGGGAAGATGGCCACAGCGACGTCATACTATAAGGTTATGGGAGCTGATGACATTCTGAGTATTTCTTGTGTTGGAGACAGGCATATTTCACCTGGACAAAGACAAGAGTGGATGCTGAAGACAAAAGGATGGGTTGTGCCCATCTAGTCTTCCAGATCCATCCTCTGTTCTTTTCCCTCTACTTCGTGCCCAGAGAGGCTGGTGTGTATGAATTGCCCCATACACGTGCTTGCTCGCTGGCTTTTGATTGACTTGGCAAGTGAGGGAAGTTAGCAGGAGACTGAAGGAGGAGAGCAAGGTCAGAGCACTCAGCCCTCCGGAAGCCTCCTTCCGGAGTGCCGCGCAGGTTGGTCGTGTGCTTCTACCAAAGCCTCAGCTCCTTGCAGACAGCGCTCTTCCATGTGGTTCTCTTCCTCCTTCTGGAAATTGCTCTCAACCTTGTTCCCTACAAGCTTCCAGCTATTGTCAGCTTCAGGGTGTTGCACTACTTCTTGTGGGGTTCCTTACGCTCTTTCCACACCTTAAAGAAAATCAGGCGGTTCTTAAACTCTCCTCCGTTACCCAGTTTGAGTGTAACACATTTTCTGTATATATCGCTTTTCTCTCTTCCATTCTCCCCTGACCCTGGCCTGGCAGCAGGATGGAGTCTGCTAATTTAAACATCATTTATGGGCGATAAGTAAAGCCAGTTTTTGGCATGTCTGAGTTGTGTGTACGTTTTTGACCCTGCACGAAAGCAAAATCAGAAACAATGGTTTTTTGGTTTCTAAAATTAAAACACTATTTTTGATTAAAAAAAAATCCTATTTCTCCAACAGATTTCTCCATGGGGAAATAGAGGTGCTTGGGTCAACAGTGCTATTGCCTGAAGGAAGTGAGGAGCTCCCTCCTTCTCCTTGGTCCAGGCGTGCTCACGTCCCGCCCGGCGGCTCTGTCCTGCCTGTGCCCCCATGGAGCACACACGGGAGTCTTTCAGTCCAGCTACTCTGCTCACTAGAGGCTGAGAGAGTTATGGTACCTGGATAATTCTGACTCCTCTCAACCTTGTGTTCTAGTGGCTTCTCTTATCTGTGGCCCTTCTTTCTCCTCTTTTCTTGTCACAGCTGCTAAGGATATTCAGGGTGACCCTGCACGCCTCTTTTAGTCACAGTTCCTCCCTGGTTTCAGTGGGGTTTAGCCATCTGGTCGTCCTCTGCATCCCGTATCTTATGTTAGCAATGTGCGTGCAGGTTCTCCTCACTGTCACCTGGAAAGTGATCGTGGTGACTTTTCCAGCAGGTGCTGTTTCTTTTTGAAACCCGCGTGTGAGATGCTTTTTGGAGGTGTTGTTCCATATGTGACATTTCCATCTTGCCATCACTGTAGATGCTATTTTTAGGCACAATGACTGCCCAGGAACCCTATGACTCTTATATTCCTGCTTGACTCAATGACACCCTTAGAAATTTCAATTCAGTTTAGTTCAGTAAGCAGTTCCCCACATCATGGGGTGTGCAAGATCCCCCTGTGCAGGGCTGCGAAACTCTAAGGTTAGATGTGATTTGGATGCTGTCCTCAGGGGCCTGCAACCTTGTGGGGAAGACAAGCAGACAGCTGTCTGGGGCACACGGACTCAAGTGTGCTGAGAGAGGGGTACCCACAGGATGACATCGTCACTGCTGAAGGCACTGGAGTGGCATCTGAGCTGATCTTAAAGGGTGAGAAGGACTCCAATGGGTCCATGTGTCTCTCCTCTGTGGAACTTCCCCTTTTTCCTCCCTGTTGCATCCTAGGCACAGGTGATTGCTCCATCTTTGGGATTCCCAAAGCACAATTTACCTCTTTCTCTTGGTGCTTATACATTGCAATTTAATGATTTATTACATGTCTCTCCTGAGGGCTTTTCAAGGACATAAACTATGGTTCATTCTTGTGTTCCAGGACCTGAAAATGCCCAGCACGTTACCGTTGCTGGGTAGACGTTTAATGGATGGAGGCATAGAGGATTGCACAGCATTCTGGGCCTGAGGACCTGGATGAGCAAAGGGATGGAGACATGAGAGGGGACAGAGAGCTGGCAGGGCCAGAGGTCCGGTGTGGCTGGAGCACAGACTGTGGGGGCTGATGCAATGGGGGATGACCAGCAATTGGTAACATTCACTGTGTGCAGCTCCTTATTTCTAGTCTCTGGAAACTCAGTTGTTGACAGGGCTTACGGAAAAGCGACTGAGTGAACGAACAGGATTTTTTTTTTTTTAAAGATTTTATTTTTTCCTTTTTCTCCCCAAAGCCCCCCGGTACATAGTTGTGTATTCTTCGTTGTGGGTTCTTCTAGTTGTGGCATGTGGGATGCTGCCTCAGCGTGGTCTGATGAGCAGTGCCATGTCCGCGCCCAGGACTCGAACCAACGAAACACTGTGCCGCATGCAGCGGAGCGCGCGAACTTAACCACTCGGCCACGGGGCCAGCCCCATGAACGAACAGGATTTTGACCCGCACCACACCTGGGCCCTCAGCCTGGCATGAGCTGATAAGACGATGGCATCAACACTCTGTGCTTTAACTTTCTTCTTCTCGAGGTTGGGCAGCTGATGCCCACTAACACTTCCCACCACCAAAGGCCTCACCAGAAGGATGGGAAATGTGATGTTGCTGATGTATGGAGTGAAATTCATTCAAAAAGCTGAATACAAAGCAATTAGTTTCTGACACAGCTAGACGAGCGAGGTTGCCTCCAGAAGCACACTCAGACTGTGGGAGCCACCCACGGCCTCCTGGGCCCCATCTGCTGGTGAGCACTGAGGTGTGGAGGCTGCCGGGAGCCTGGTCTGAGGCCAGGGCAGCATGTACTGAGTTCTCTGTCCGTCTTTGTCTTCAGAAAGTGGTTCCAGTGTGCTGGGGTTTGTCCCCAGAGCGGGTGAGATCTGCACCTCACCACCTCATCAGCTTTGAGCTGCGGATTCCTTGTCCTGAAGATGAGGACAGTGACACCTACTCTCACGTAAGAATTAAATGGCTCCATCTTGGCTGGAAGTGGAATTTTCTAAGTTGACTTTTAATTATGTTCAGAAAATAGAAATAAGGTGCAGCACCCCCAAGCCTGCCCCCCTGCCTCCCCCAAAGTGTGGAGCCTGGGAAAGCGCTGATTTCCCCTTCCCCAAAGTAGACACGCCCCGGGCAGACTCCCTCCACAGCTGTTGGGCCAGAAATGTCACATGTGCTCCTGACGATCGTCGGCTTAGGTTAGGGCTGGGAAAACTCTCTGTGAAGGGCAGAATAGTAAATGTTTAGGCTTTGTGGGCAACATATGGTCTCTGTTGCATATATTTCCTCCTCCTCCTCGTCTTCCTGCTTCTCCTCAATTCTTTAAAAGCATAAAAACCATTCTTTGCTCATGAGCTTCAGAAAAACAGGCTGTGAGCCAGATTTGGGCCACGATTGGCCAACTCTTGGCTAGCGTTATACACAGTTCATTTTCCAGCACTAGGCACATTGACACCCCAATGAAATTCTGCGAGCAGGGTTAGAAGGGAATGGTTTTGTGGGAATGAGATCTGCTCTGAGAGGCAGAATGGCAATGTACTAAGCATTGAGTGGGACCCAGAGTTAGGACAACTTGCAGCGAATTTCCCATCAACCACGAGTTATTACAGCAGACCGTGACTATAGGACTCTTTCATCTTATTAGGCATTTTTTAAAAATAGATTTTATTTTCTTAGAGTTTTAGGTTCACAGCAAAGTTGAGAGAAAGATACAGAGATTTCCCACTTATCCTCCGCCCCCCAACACATGCAGAGTCTCCCCATTGTCCACATCCCCTGCCAGAGTGGGACATGTGTTACAACAGAGGAACTGACGTTGTTAGCTATTTTTTGGTGACAATGAATTTTTTTATTACAATAAAAAGTGGATCTCTGTATCATGTCTTATGGGCCCTCTCCGACTCTCTTGGCCTCTCTCCCCAGCTGCCTCTGCGGGGATATTTACAGCTTCTTCTGCCACTCAGAAAAAGGGACTCTGGGCAGGTTGTGGGATCTGTCTTCCCCGCCTGGGAAGGGCCCAGTAATACTCCGGTGTGAGAAGTTACTGTGCCGGGGGCCAGCCATCACAGGAGCGGGGAAGCCGGCCGACACTTTTCATCCCTTCCTCTTTCCCTCTGTCTGACCCGGGCGTGGGGGCCCCATGCAGCCTGTCTGGAGTCATCTTGCCTGACAAAAGGCTGGCCCTCTCTCTTCGTAAGGCCCCGGCCAGATGACTGATGTGCGGTTGTGCACGTGCTGCCCGCCCTTGTCCTCATTTCTCTTCTCCCTTCCTCTCCCCGCTCCCTGAGAAAGCAGCGGCTCGAGCTCCGCCCCAGGCCTTGTTTTCCGGGGACCCTGAGCTGCGGCAATTCCTCTCTAGAGTCTGAGCTCCATGAGGGTAAGGATTTGGGTTTATTTTGCTCACTGCCTAGAATATTGCCTGGTGGGTGTTCAATACATCTAAGATCTGTATATATACGTATATCTTATATATAAGATCTGCTGTGAGCAGTAGAGTGACATACACATATCTGAACTACATTTCGAAAGAAGTAATGAGCGCCTTGCTTCAGGGCTGGACCCCTGGAAGACGTTAGCACCACAACAAGTCTGCGGGAAGCGTGAGAGCTCCTGCTAGCTGGTCCCTGCATCAGAGAGTACCCGGGCCCGCCACGCAAAAACACCCATGGCTGTAACTGCAATAAAGGGAACAGCTGGCCTGGAGGAAGTTATGAGGAAAAGATACACGACAAAAGGCGTAGTCAGCATCACTCAGCGTGGAGCTGCGCGAGGGGTCCCCGGCCGCCCGGATGTTCAGCTCACCTGGTCCTCGGCACTTCTGGTTTGGTCTGAATCGCAGAGGAGAGGCAGGAAACAGTCCCGAAGGCGGGCGGGGCAGAGGGTGGCAGGGGGGATGCTCTCCCCATGTGGGCTCTCTGGATCCCAGAGGCACAATGACAAGATAGAGACTGCTGGTGGCTGCCCAACACAGCTCGATGTGGGAGGAGCAGAAACATCCAGGCGGCCCTCCCGGGGCTGAGGTCACCTTCGTCTGTCGGCACCCAGATCTCTTCCTCCCTCCTCTGAGCCCGGGCTGTCCTTGGGGCTTTGTCACCTCTCAGGGGTTCTGTGGGGACCCGTTGGGGTGTATCTGTAATCCACTGAGCACATCCTCTGGGCCAGTCACTGCTTAGAACTGGGGGAGCAGCCACGAGCAGATGGACAAAGGTCTGCCCTGATAGAGCTTAGATTTCTGTGAAGGGAGAGAGACAGGAAACAAAATGCATAAGTAAAATATATCAGGTTAGGTAATGAGAAGGGCTCTGGAAAAACTAAAACAGAAAAAGAGATGGAGAGGCTGGAGTGGGTTAATTCTAACTAGGGTGTTGCAGTGGTCTGCCGGGCTGCTGTGATGAAGTAGCACCATTGGGATGCTTAAACCCCCGACCTTTGTTTCTCATAGTCTGGAGGCTGGAGTCTGACATCTGGGCATCTGCAGGGCTGGTCCTTCTGATGCCTCCCTCCTGGGCTGGCAGATGGCTGCCTTTGTGCTGTGTCCTCACATGGTCTCTTCTCTGTGTGTCTGTGTCCTCGTCTCCTCTTCTTATGAGGACCCCCATCAGACTGACTAGGACCCACCCAGATGACCTCATTTTAACCTGATTCCCTTTTTACAAAGACCCTGTCTTCAAAAACAGTCACATTCTTGGGTACTGGGAGTTAGGACTCCAACACAGGAATTTTGGGGGGATAACGTTCAGCCCCTAACAGGTATCCTGGGACAGCCTCACTGAGAGGGTGGTATCTGAGCAAAGACTCGAAAGACTTGAAGGAGCTGGCCATGGAGACATCTGGGGGAAAAGCCTCTCAGGCACAGGGAACAGCAAGCGCAAAGTTTCTGAGGTCCGAGGGAGCTTGATGCATTGGCAGAGCATCAAGGAGGCACTGTGGCTGGCGTGGGCGAGCAAGAGGAGAGCCACAGGAGAGGAGGCTGGAGGGAAGGTGAGCTGGTGAATGCGGCGGCCCTCAGGCTGGAAAGGACCGTGACTTCTCCTGAGAGTGTCGGGGGAAGTCCATAAGGGAGAGGTTGTGCTGCTGGTGGCCCGCAGGTCCAGGTTCAGACGCCTGGCTCAGTCCCAGCGAGTGGCTCAGGGCTTATGCAGCTGCCTCAGGGCCACAGGCTGAAAGGATGGGCCAATGATTCACACATCCTGACAGAGATCCACCTATTCCTGGGACGCTCACTACCGTGATTCCTGAACTCTGCCCCAGTTCTTGCTGTCCTGACCGCGAACCTTCTCTTTGATGCACTTGGAAAGTGAGACAGAAAGGCTCATAAGTCATCTGTGCTTTGACAAAACTGTGGAGGGTGGCCGGATGTGTGCCTGTGCGTCCTGTCTCTCTCTGTGTCCTTCTGCCGGGCTAAGCGTGAAGGGGACAGCAGCAGAGGTCTCTTCTCTGTCATCCTTTGTGGTGGGTTATTATGGGAAATCTGCTCCTGACTTTTTATTTTTTATTTCGGAGATCATGATAGGGTACTACATGCTTTGCAGGTTTTATGGGTGACGTGACTTCTATTGCCAGAGAACGAGTGGCCGATGTGTATGATACCAATGTGTCAAATCTGAAAATGCCAAGATAACCAAAAAGCTATAAAGCTATGAAGACGATTGCTCCTGCATAAGAGCTACTGGAATCTATACTAACCTTTTCTTTGGTAGGTTTATTTTCACTCTGCCCATCAGAAGATCCGGGACTCGTGCATAAATCATGTTTACTTATTAACCCAGAGGCAAAATGCTCCTGCGGAAACACTGCTGGGCTAGCTCATGGAAGATGTGGTCAAGGTGCAGGTTTGCTGCCTGCTGGCTCTGTGCCCTTGGGCACGTCGGTCCCCTCTGTCTGTCTCAGCTCTCCCCTGTCAACTGGAAGGAACAAGGCTTCCTTTACTCTTATGGAAGCGTTGGGAAGACCAAGTAAAAAGATATCTCTGTGAAGGATTATATAAAGTTAGATATTTTTATAATGTACATGCAAGAGCTATAAAATACCACAACAATTTGTTTTACTATTCCTTAGGGGATTTTCTTCTTATCTATTTTTGTTTAGATCACTGTCCCATCTCTTATTTTCTGTAGTGTCCCTACAACCTCAGACATTGCTGTGTCCTGCTCTCCCGTGTCGGGGGCCGCACAGGGAGGGGGAAACACGTGGACTTCTGAGTCTCAGAACACGGATGGAATCCTCCGCCTCACGTGACTAAACGTCCCTGGACCCCAGATTCTTCCTCTGTGAAGTGGGGCTGTGCCAGACGCTCTGAAGCTAACTATGTTCCTAAATAGAGTGGGAGGCATTTACTTATGCCCTGTATCTTAGGATTAAAAATTTTCCTCTTAAAAATGTTTTCCTAGAGCTACTAAAACGTTCGCATTCACAACATAGTTAAAAACATTCTCTTCGGGATTGTACAAGAAGGGAACTACGAGGACCAAACGTCAGGCTCGCTGTAGCCGTCACTCAGATGTGGCTTCTTTCTCTCCTGCTGCATCAGCAGCTGGGCTCACCTTGCTTCTCTCTCTCTCTCTTTTTTTTTTTGTGAGGAAGATTGTCACTGAGCTAACATCTGTGCCAGTCTTCCTCTATTTTATGTGAGATTCCGTCACAGTGAGCCTTGACGAGCAGTGCTGGGTCCACGCCCGGGATCTGGACCTGTGAACCCCAGGCCACCAGAAGCAGAGGGCGCAAAATTAACCACTCCACCACTGGGCTGTACCCTTTTCTTCCCTTTTTTTCTTCCTCTCTCTCTCTTTATTTCTTTACTTCCCTCCTTCTCCTTCCCTTCCTTCTTTTCTTTTATTGAGGTGAAATTCACATAACACGAAATTAACCATTTTAAGGTGAACAATTCGGTGGTGTTTAGCACATTTAGAATGTTGTGCATCCATCACCTCTAGCTAGTTTCAAAGCATTTTCATCATGCCCAATGGAAACCCCAGACACACTAAGCAGTCACTCCTCATTGCCCCCATCCTCCCAGCGACCCTCAGTCTGTTTTCTGTCTCTATGGATTGACCTATTCCGGATATTTCGTGTAAATGGACTCATGCAGTAAGTGACCGTCTGTGTCTGGAGTCTTGCACATGGCATACTGTTTTCATGGTTCACCCACGTTGTATCACGGATCAGTACTTCATTCCTTTTTATGACTGAATGACATTCCATTTTATGGATAAACTACATCTGGTTTATCCATTCGTTCCTTAATGGACATTTGGATCCTGTTTTCTTTTTAAAGAACCGAAGTCAGACCATATAGCTCCTTTGCTCAAAGCTCCCTTATGACCCAGAGGGGAAGCCAAAGTCTCGCTAACAGCCTAAAAGGCTCTACAGTCTGTGTGCATTTCCTCTCTGGCATCACATCTTCGGCCCTCCTCACTCGCTCCCGCCCAGTGAACAGACTTCCAACTGTATTGAACGCTCTAAGCGCGATCTTTCCCTAGGGCCTTTGCATCGACTGCTTCTTTTGACTGAACAGGTATCCCCATAGCTTACTCCCTTACTTCATTCTGGCTGTTCCTTCAATGTTACCTTCTCATTGAGGCCTTCTGTGATCATCTTACTTCAGTTTTCTCCATGCCCAGCTCAACACTTCCATCATCTTTACTCCATCTCAATTTTTCCAAAGCATCTAATACTCTCTAGTTGTATACAACTTACTTATAACTTTAACTTACCTATAACTTTAACTTATAATCGCTCATGTCCAATCATTGTCCATTACTCCTTCCTCCCCCACCATTAGGGTGTGTTATGAAATCAAGAATTTTCTCTGTTTTGTTTATTGATGCACCCCGAGGCCCACTAAGCACCCAATAAGTATTTGGTGAATGACTGAATTAACGATGAGTGGTGAAAAGCTACAGGGTACGAGTCACCCAGCACAGGGACCATAGCTGAGGCTCGTGGTGAGTTTCCATGCACTTCTCGTCCCCGTGCAGCTCCATTTACTGAGCTTCCATATGGCCTTTCCTTCCCATCCAGACCATTTGCAGCACTCTTTATTCCTTCTCTAGTCTGTTCTCATCCCTCCCTCTATTGATGTAAGCATGTGAGTGGCAGGTGTCCTGGTGGAACTGTCCAACCTCTTCTGGAGGGACAAAAGCAAGGTACCATTGTATTGAACATATGTGTCTATCTATAACTATTTCTTACTTATATCTTCTTGTTTTATCCTGGAAAAAACATATTGAATTTCAGTGTTTTTTCGGGATGAGTGGTTTAAAATAGATCCACCTACTTCTTACTTATAGCCGTATTGATTTTAGGATTTATGACCCTATGTGGAATCATGCCAATCACTGAGGTAGTTAAATATCATATTTCGACAAATTTAAGATGCTATATATTGGAAATTGTACCATTATTTTATTTACCACTAAGATAGGAAAAACTGATTAAACTGTGATTACACTGTGATACAATGCTTTCTTAACATTTAACACTTGGTTGTTGCTTTGCGAGAAAATTTGTAGTTTTGATCATTCAAAACTAGACAGATACTTGTTTCTCTAACAACAGATTTGCATCCTGCTGCTGTCCTTTGCATTCCTGTGAACACATTAACTTTTGTTTCAATGCTGAATCATGGGGTAGTCTTTCTGAAGATATTCAAACAGCGGTGAACTCAACACCCATGGTAACAACCATGCCCACAGTTCAATCGAAGCGATGACATCATTAGCGCTGCACAGGAGAGCACACCTGCATGTGGACTGTGCCTCGGTGACGTAACCGTCGTATCATAAAACAGGTTGTGATTCCAGAGATATTAAAATGCAAAAAAAAAGTGTCTTAGAGCCAGTTAAATGGTTTAGTAATTTAGGAATCACAGATGGGCTTTTTCCTCCTACAGTAGAGCAGGAATGAATTTGCATCCCTGAGGGCTCGGAGGGAGCTGTGATGCTCTGCATGCCTTCGCGAGCTCATTTTGCTCACTGGATATGCTTGACCATCCCAGAGGGCTGCTAGCATTCTTTTGGGTGGGAAGGGACTTAATTGTAAGAGAAATGGCTGCCATGCTGGCATCTGGGAATTGGGGCAGCCGATTGTGCTTTTGGGCTGATACATTCTCCTGTGCCTTACCAGGAGTGGTGGCCCTGAAATATACACTCCATGGTCCTGGGCCACTGTTGGGACACGGGTGGGATAAGTGAATTCCTCCTGCCTACACACTCTGAAAGATCATGGATCCCTGTTCATCCTTCACTTTTTCCACTTTCCTCAACCATTTCTCAAAGCTGCTGGAGGCTTGTGATGAACTTTAACATCATTCAGAGTATCACACATGCATTTTGCAGTGGTCTGAATGTTTGCATGTGTGTCCCCATGAAATTCATATGTTAAAACCTAGACCCCAAGGTGATGGTACCGGGAGGCGGGGCCTTTGGGAGGTGAGTAGGTCGTGAGGGTGGCACCGTCAAGAACTGATTAGTGCCGTTATAAAAGAGGCTCCAGAGAGCTCCCTGGCCCTTCCATCCTGTAGAGACACTGAGAGCTGGCAGTCTGCAACCCAGAAGAGAATTTTCACCGAATGTGACCATGCTGACACATTGATCTTGGAGCTCCAGCCTCCAGAACCGTGAGACATAAGTTTCTGTTTTTTATAAGCTATGCAATCTGTGGCGTTTCATTATAGTCCCAAAACAGACTAAGAAACATTTATTATTTGAAAAATAACAATGCAATAGCTGCCACTTCCAGGGTGCTTCTATAGCTGACATTGTGCCAAGTATTCTATATTCATTATTCCAAGTATTCTATATTCATTATTCCAAGTATTCTATATTTATTATTCTACTTTTTGTTCACGACAACACTTTGAAGTATATACAATTATTGCCCCATTTTAATGATGATAAAACCTGAAGCTTAGAGAGAATTAGTAACTTTCTCAAGGCCACACAACTAGGAAATAGTGGATCTGAGGCTCAAAACCAAGTCTCCTCGTAATGAAATGCAGTTTTTATACAGTTCTGTATAAGAAACTTGTGAAGGTGATGGAATAAAAACACATCTGAGGAGCAGAGATTTGTCTTTCAAATTGGTGGCCAAGGCATCCTGTCCTTGTTCAAATGGTTCTTCTGTTACTGAGGAAACCTTTGGAACACTCTTCTGGAATTGTCTTCAGGACCCATGTTTTGAGTATTTTATTCGTTCTTTCAGGTCAGATCAGACGGTTTAGAGGACTCTAAGGAGGCACGTCTGCTGACTGAGCTGTTGGATAACTATGATCAACCCAGTGACACCGTTTTCAGTCACAAAGAAATGACCACAGATTTCTTGAGTTGGCTGTAAACCGAAGCAGAGGCCTCCTTAGGATATGTGTGATCTCCCTTGGGGAGTGATGATTTGAGGGATACAAGATGTTTATGGAGATGCGATTATCAGAGGTTAAAAGACAGTCAGAACCCACAGTGACTTCATTTATCAATATTAGCAATCTGAGCTGCACTTACGTTTTGTTGGTGCACATTGGGGACTGAATTAGCTGCTCGAGGCAGCATATGGCTGCTAGAAGGATTTCTTGTGGTCCTTTTATTGCGTCCCCACCGAGTGTAAAAAGCCTATATAATTAGGCAGACTTTAGGCTTGGTGGCCATATAAGTTAGCCCCAATTGTCCTATATCCACCACTCATGGTGTTCATGTTAATCCCATGCTCTCTGAAGGCATTTGGGCTTCTGATCCCTGGTGTTCATGCTCTTTTGTCCCAGGAAACTTTGAATAGAAGGCATCCTTCTGCTCAAAAAACCCTCAGGGTATTTCATGTGCCAGTTCAAACGCCCTTTAAGCTACTCTCAGCTAAAAATACTTCTTCCTTTTCCTGAATTTTTATAATATTTCCACAAGCCTCCCCTTGCACTCCTGATCAGCTGTCTTCTGTTGTAGCTCTTTGTGAAGAGTCCTCATCTCCTTTCCGAGGGTGTCTCCTTGACCTTGGGGAACCGAGGCTCTGGCTCTTCAAAGAGACCCACTCGCTTTTGGAAACAGCAGAAAGTACTAGCAAGTGTTTGAACCTCTCCCTTCGTACTTTCTCCTCACTTCTCCACCAGCCCTGATCGCCTTGACTTAGAGCTTAGTTTTGGGTTCTGATGCTTCTTACGGACTCTGCCTAGTTTTGAAGATTCTCGTCTTACTCACCACAGATCTCTGGGGTTGACCTGCCTGGTGCTTCAGTAACTCTGTTCATTCGAGACCTTGATGACCGATTTCTGCTTCTCACTATGGGATCCGGGGCTCTGTCCACCTCTTATCTTGAGGCTGCTACCCGGAAGGAACCACACTTATGGTCATGGGAAGAACTGGGATGGAACTGAGGATGGGAGTCCATGGAGCATGCACCTTTGTTGCCACCTAGTACCTAGCACTGTTCTTTTATGGGCAGAACCTTGATAAAAATCTGTTGATGGAATGAATTAAAAATGAAACTATGGTTCTAGCAGCATCTCCTGACGTGGAAGGACGTTTACTCAGCTAATATTGGGTGTGCTTCCTCAGGTGAGGCACCATGGTGGGCGCTGAGGATTCAAAGATGGCAAGGTGGAGGCTCCTCCCTCAAGGAATTCACACTCCACTGGAAGTCCAGAGTTAGAGAAACGTCTGGGTGGTCAACTTGGACAGAGATGGTAGAGAACCTATGAAAGTGTGGGCTTTAATCCCAGGTCCAGTTCCAAACAAATCCTGAATATGTAGGGGAGTTACAACCTCTGAGCTGGAAAAATTCCTGAGAAAAATCGGAAAACTTAGCTCTTGAGTCTTGATGCTGGCTGTAGAACTGTGGCTTCTGAGGGGAGGGGAGGAGCCAGGTGAGGGATTTGGCATGGGGGCAAGTGGAAAACCCACGTGAGTCATGAACCGGTCTCCCAGGGCTGCCCCTTCTACCCTTGGGTTAAATTTTTCTGGGATACTGGTTAGAAAAGGAGGGTTTTTTTCATATGGGAATTAAAAACATTGCACGTCCTCCTGGAGATCAGGCTCTTTTATCGGCATAGCGCAACTTGTAAAATAATGAAATCCGTTCTGATGTGCAACTGAAGTTCTGAATCTTTTGGAGACGGGGCCCCAGCCTTACCAGTAAACTGAGCTTTTACTTAACATCACAGATGGCATGGTCAGCAGTTTTTGATTATGAAGCAAGCTCTACAAAAGTAGAACAACCAAAGTGATCTTCCTCTGTATTGAACTGTACGTTATCTTTCACAGCATCTCTTTGGAGAGGCGGCCTTGAGGGCTGGAGTAAGTAGGTTATCCTCTCATCTAACCAATGCGAGGGGCTTTGGCTGCTGTGAGTGACACTGGCCCAGAGCCGGGTGGACGGAAATGTGGGTAAGTTGCACTTTGAGGTCTGGGTTGCTCTTTGTCACTCTGTCTCCTGCCGTTGTCAAGCACAAGCCAGCTGCCACCTCCAAAAGCTGCTACCCGTGGGGAACACTGTCCGGAGCTGTTGACATGCTGTGTGTCAAGGCGGCGTGGTTCAAAGCAACAATTCCAGTAAGTATTAGGCTCTGCTTGGAATGATGACGTGGAATTCTGGATAAAACACTTGTAATTCTGGATAAAACTTATTTCTCTTTGTTTCATTGTAGGAAGACCGCATAAAAAAATACGATTATTAAAAAAGAAAACAAAAAGGCTATTTATGGTAGGCTATAGGGTCTCTTCCTTTTTCATGCTTCTACTTGTTTGATGCTTTTTTCCTTGCATTTTAATTTTTCTCGATGGTCATTAAGTAATAGTCAGGGGGATGTTTCTGTGACATTTTACAAACGCTATTCATGGTTTACCTTATGCAATTTCTTTTATCTTATTTATAGAAAAACTGCAGATTCAAGGACAGCTTCTGTCCTTCTTCATGGAAGATGTTTTTGGTCAACTCCAACTACAAGTTCGCAGGGAAATACACTTTGTGGAAGAGTTTCACAGCCTTAGGCAGAAACTGAGCCGCTGTCTAAGTACGCACTGCAAATACCGGGAGTTTGATCCTGGAAACCTACCTAGAAAACAGCATGTAGAGAGCTGTCTCCACACCGAGGGGTGAGTACAAAGGGCTTGTGGTCCAGATGGAGAATCCTTCACCAGGGAAACAGCATCAACTCATAATGGCACTGTTCACGATTTCTTAAGGAATAGCACATAAAACATATTGAAGAGAGGTAAAATAACATGGAAAGCTCCTCAAAAAATGTTTATTTTTTATCATGCCCTCTTTATATGATTCCCAAGTAATTCCTTCATTCATTTAATGAATATTTCTTAGGCACCAACTATGTGCCGAGCGCTATTCTAGGCTGATACTGCTTTCTTCCTCTCTCTGTTTCTTTCCTTCTTTCTTCCTTCCACCCTTCCTTCCTTCCGCCCTCCCTTCCTTCCTTCTTTCCTTCTTTTTCTCTCATATTGATGAGAGATTTTAGATTGCCTTTTTCTTATTTATTTATCCAATTTTTTGTAGTTATATTCTTTTTAAGTCATAGTCACAGTCAAAACTTAAACAACGGCATATGTCTTCTTTGATACCTGAATTATTTGATGCTACAGTATGGTCGCGGCCACCATAAGTAATGGGGAATTAATTAAGAAAGCAAAAGTGACCACATTTCTCTGAAAACATCCGTAGTAATAAAGACAAGTACAGAAAAAAACCCCCCAAAACAAGCATAAGCCAATATCGGATTTGTGCAATATTAGGTGACTTTCCTCTGTGACCTTGTCTGGGTTCCAGGCATGCTTTCTGCTGCCCCCTGGGCTGGGCCTTACAGGTGCGCACAGGTAGGGGGGTGCTGATGACTTCAGTCCTGGGGGTGCCCAGTGGAAACGAGCTGCCTACCTTTGGGCGTCATGGTCATTGAGACTTCAACGCTGGGCAGTTAGAGGTGGATTTTTATCCTTTAAGAGTTAGGATGTTTTTTCCTTTTTTTTTTCTTGTAGTCCATGAAGTGCTCAGTAACTCAGATTCCGGTCCATGATACAGAGAATTTTTATGAGGGTTAGGTGGTCAGATAGGTAATAAATTTCAACAAATTTACGTTGTCTTTTTCTTTGGTTGGTTTGATTTAAGTTGTGTCCTTGTTTAGGACTTGGGTTGCGTGGCTTTTCATAAGCTGTCCTATTCCACTAAGGTGACAACAACAAGAAAAATTACAAAGCGGTCCCTCTTCGTAGAACACAGAGAGAACGCCCGGGGCCGGTGCCCTCGCCTGAAATAGAGGGAAGATCATTGCCCCTCTGTGCTTTATTGTGTACTTAACCTATGAAGTCACCTCATAAGACCGTGAATAGTATTAATGGTCTTAGATTAAATCGTTACACAATTTTATATTTCACTTTGCCCCCAGCTGGTTAGGTTATTATTACCCCAGTAAGAGTTTTCACCAGTAGACCCGGAGGGGAGAACAAACCCTCAAGGACTTAATGTTTGGGGAGATGGTGGGATGGTGAGGGTCCCTGCAGGCGACAGTGGAGTCCTCTGAGGGACAGCAAGCTTCTTCATGTCAGCATCTGCAGACAGGATCCTCTTCAGGCTTTTTTTCTTTTCTTTTTTTTTTTTTAAAGTACTTTCGGTTTCTCTTTCTGCTGGAGATCTTAGTTCCTCTGTGTGGGTGCTGTCCAGGCATGAGCCATCTGATTTAATTTAATGTTATCCTGATGAAGTTTGTTAATGACGGCGAGGCGCTGGAGGAAATCTTTGCCTGACACAGTACTGTGTATCTGGACACTGGAGCCCCAAAAGCCACGTCTGTGTTTTGCCCTTAATTCCGTTTTCTTGGGTCGAATAGCCAGAGAACAGATAACGACAGCGATAACAGATCCAAGCAATGTTCTAGATGAAAACTGACAAAGCGTAGAACTGCCTGGGAACTCTGGTTTTCCTCGGTTTGTTTTTGGAGGAGCTTTTTCCCACGGGACCTCGGTCTGTTAACAGTGATGCTTCTTTCAGGGCCACACAGCAGGATGGGCGCCGGGTGGCACCTGTCACGCTGGTTGTGGCGGCTTTCCAAAGCGGCTGGCTCCCCCTTCTGGCCGAATGCTAACACATCATCCAGTCGCCCTGGCACAGCCTCCCTCCTGAAGCCGGCGCTGTTGGCTTCTGTTCCCGTCTCTCAAGCTCTGGGGTACACCAGCCACCTCTGGGGAGCTGCAGAAGAGACAGTCAGAGGACGGGCCTGAGCTCTGGCAAGCCTCTGCAGACGTTGCTTTAGGGAAATACGTGCTTGCCTTGTGTTTAATCTTTTGGCCAATCAGAATTTTATATATTTGGCAACAGAAACTGGTGTCTGTTTAATATAAATTCACTGAGCATCTGCCTAGGTGGAATTCTACACTAGTGGTTGGGGCAGGGTTTAGCATGGAGAAGCTATAAAATATGAACTAGGCAGCACTAACTTAGCTGTGATATTTTCTTAATAAAAAATGGGCACTAAATATAGTCAATATATAAACAGCCAATATTTAGAAAATAATTACACTTGCTGTATTTCCTTTGTTGACTTGGTATTGGGGCTGTTACAGGAAAAATGCATAAAACACAGACCTTTGCCTCTAGGAGTTTTACAGTGTGTGTGCGTGTGTTTGTGCTTGTGTATATGTGTGTGTTTGTGTATTGTGTGTGTGTGTGTGTGTGTTGATAGGAGGATTCTAGGTGGAAGGAAGGGGAGTGCCAGGTAACTTCACAAACAGTTACAAGAGGAGGACAGGAGACGTGCTGTCGGGACAGTCCTAGCAAAGCTCTGGGGATTTGGAGCAGGAATGCTCACGTCTGGACAGACCAGGAAAGGTTTCAAGAAGGAGGGAGGGGCTTTGAGAGGGGCCCTGGATTCTGTGGGTTCTATTTCCACAGAACCTTAACATATTTCAAAACTGGTCCAAGCCTTCTTGCACGATCTGGAAACAAGAGGAAATGGCCCAACCCCTGTTTCCAGCATCCAGAACTCTCGGCTAACGTCCAGGTTAGCGTGATACTATAGGCTAAATAGGATGTCGAGGGTTTGATTTAAAAACCAGCAATGCATTCGTCATGTTGTTTCCAGAGCTAAATGCTATCTGAGTTCAAAACAGTTGACTTACATACAGAATTTTGGCATATAGTCCACTCGCTTACCACCGTATGTATTTGGGATTTGAATTAACGCCAACAATAAAGCGTTAGTGTGTGCTCTTCTGAAAATCATTTTTCCCCTCAAAACTTGGAAAAACAAAAAAAGCAAAATATATGATACAGATTGCTCTGTATAATTTGTAGAATCCAACAATTATTTATTTTGTATCTTAATACGTTGAAGACACTTGTAAGGATTACTATTGTTCTTTATAATTTGTTACCTTGTAAAGGTATTTTTAAATGTTCTAGTTCTACGTGGATATTTTATTTCTGTTGCCACTTTTTAATGGACATCCAGAATTGTTAAACAAAAAAGATTACTATGCTAAAGACACAAAGAGATTTTAATTTTCGATAATACCTTTGCAGATCATCTTCTGCCCTATTTTACCAAAAAGGCTTTCACTCTGGGTGAATTTGTTGATTATACACTGAACTAACTGGAATTTTTCATGTATCAAGAGCAAAGTACTAAATTCCTCCTTTAAAATTGACAGTGAACTTCCTTGGTGTTATTTGGACCATTTGGGTCAGGGAAATATTCCAGTCTCGGTGATGGAATACTGATGTATTGTATGACCAAATCTCATTAGCTTGGGGGTATAACCTGAGTTATATCTGAGTTATCCTTGGTGGGGGTTTTGCATCATCAGAGAAAAAACTTAAAAACTGAGTCTATACAATCAGGAATTAGACAATGGATCACATGCTGTCAGCTGGGCGTGATCAGTATTTCTTCCCTTGTTGCAGTTCACATGGAACCGTCAGATCACTGGCTGTAGAGAATGGCACAACTCTTCTGACATTAATACCACCAACCAACAATTGGACATTTCTAGGCTTTAGCTTTCTTAGTTCAAAATTCAGATACAAAATTAAAATGTCCGTGGCAAGTAAATAGTCCTGGTTTTTCCCCTTATTTGTTCTTTTCCAGATAACTTGGTGCCACTTATTACTATGTGATGAAGGCAAGGAAATACATAATTATCCACATTTTGAGGGCTGATGGATTTATACTTGATGGGCAGCCACTGTGTGGCTGGGACCAAGGGTTTTTCTTCCCTTCTTTCATTCCTTATTTCTTCCTTCTTCCCTCCCCCATCCCTCTTTTCCCCAAACATATTTTCAGAATATTCCGTGTACCTTCTCTAAGGCAATTTGCTAAATTGTCAATTTGCTAAATGGCCAACTTTTTGAATCCATTGTTTCTTTTACTTATTTGGGTTTCATTGATTGGCTTTTATTTTATCTTCATATGAGAGAATTCCTTCTTTTTAAGGAATATTCTAATTTGTCTCAGTTCCACATTCCTGCTTTTGGAATTGGAGACTGACAGTAGAGAGAAAGGGGACTGGGGGAATAGGGGAGAGTCAGAAGAAGTGAATATTTTTGAATATGCAGAATTCTTAGGAAGACATGTAGCATTGGTATATTCTTATGCACGGAAAGAATGCCTTTGTAAGAATTCTCCAAAGTCAAGATGCATTCAAGTATATGTACCAGTTTCAGTACTAGAGAGACACTAGCTGCTATAACAAATCCTCCCACAAATTTTAGCAGCTTCCCATTTTAGAACTTTATTTCTTACTCATGTAAAATTTCAGTTGGGATTTTTCTGGATGAAGTGTCTTTCCTCCACATTATGACTCAAGGATCCAGGCACCTTCCACATGGCAGCTCTGCCTTTCCCCAGGTCTTTTGCATTCAGCCAGGCCAAGGCGGATGAGGGCAGGAAGAGGACATATCAGCTACTTATAAGCCTTGCTCCCAGAGGACACCTTGCATTCTGCTCATATTCCATTGGCACGAACGGGTTGCACGGCCACAGGAAGTGCAAGGAATCCTGGGAAGTGTAGTCTAGCTGATGGCTAGGAAGAAAATGAAATAGATTTTGACTAATAGCCAGCAGTCTAGCTATCCAAGAACTTTTCACTGTATATTATATGACCAGGGCCATGCTTAGCTTATAGGGTATGTTGGTGCAAATTAGAGAAAGGATATAGCTTTGTGTGAGCATGGGGTAGTGAACGGAACACCCCCTTAGACTGAGCACTCGTGCGCCCTCATCTGGACAATGGTACAGGGCGGTTCTGTTCATGAGTGCAGTCAGCGAATTGTTTCTCCTTATGAATATATTCTTCTCATGAATAAGAGTGGAACTGAGGCAGATGAAAGTTGAACTTTCCTTGAAGTGGTGTTATAAGGACAAATGAAAACCCAATCAACTGAAACTAAATGGTTAAAAGAAACAGGTAAATGTTGTGATTTGACTTTCTGAAAATCGGCTTACAGCAGCTTGGGCTGCTTCCGTATTTCCAGGTCCTGTGCTGGTGCTGGGTAGGAAAGGCCAGTACAGTTCTGTCCCTACTCTCCAGGGCCTACACTCTTCCTGGGAGTGGTGTCAACAGAGAAGGTCAATGGACCACGAGCTGCGACGCCTGGGAAGGCTGAGTTTAGGGTCTCACGAAGTCACTGTGGAAGCACAAAGGAGGATGTCATTAATTCCGTCTGCTCCGGGGCTTGGGGTGTGTGCAGGGAGAGACTCAAAAGGGTGTTACTGAAGGAGGCGATGACTGAGTTTAATTTCTGGGGAATAAGGGGCAGGAATGGCAGGGGAGAAGCTTGAATAAGGGCTTGATGGTATGAAACACCATCCCGTATTCAGGAAACTGGATGTAATTGGGTATGAATGTAAAGTGGCTTGGGGAATGTGAGGAGGAGGCTGGTTGGTTGGATTTTAGCCAGGAGATGCTGATGGGGGCCAGGTGACGAAAGGCCTGGTAAGACTGGCTAAGGAGTTTGGATTGCATCCTGAAGAAAATGGAAAGTCGTTGGATGGCACAGCACAATGAAATATTCTATGTTTTAGGACGATCTCTTTGGTGACCGTAGAGGAGTGTAGATAGGGGTGAGACTCGAGGCAGAGGAGTCAATGAGAAGAGCCTTGAAATCATGCGCCTGGACTAAAGGGGTGGCACACTCTGGGACGAGCCCACGCTTTCTGCTCAAGGGCTGGCTGGTAGTGGTGTCATTCACTGAGTGCAGAGGCAGAAGGCCTGGAGGAAGGTAGGCAAGTTGCTTTAGACCTGCTAAAAGTTTGAGGAGTCCATGCACAAGGATAATCATGCATAGGATGTATGCTCTCCATGGGTGTTTTGTGTATTTGTAAAATTTATGATGCATTTATTAACAGATTTGTTGACACATAATCAGCATACAATTAACTGAATATTTGAAGTGTGTAATTTGGTAGTTTTGACTTGTATACACTTGTGATACCATCACCACAATTAAGATAATAAACACATCCATAACCCCACAAAATTTCTTTGTGTTTCTTGGTAACCCTCTCCCTGTTTGCCCCGTCCCTCTGGCCCCAAGGAACCACTGATCTGCTTTCTGTCACTATAGCTATGTCTGCATTTCCTAGAATTTAATGTAAACGGTATTATATGTGTTATACTCTTTTATGTCTGGCTTCTTACATCCAGTGTTATTTTGAGATTCATTCATGTTGTTGAGTGTATCAATAAGCCCTTCTTTTTGATTGCCAAGTAGTATTCCACTGTAAAGATATATTTCCATTTATTTCTCTATTCACCCATTGATGGATTTTTTTTTCCAGTTTTTGATCACAAATAAAACTGCTATGAATATTCACATACAAGTCTTTGTTTGGGTAAATACCTAGGAGTGGAATGGCTGGATCATAGGTTAGGTGTGTGCCAAACTTTGTAAGAAACAGCTAAACTGTTTTCCAACATGGTTGTGGCATTTTACATTTCCACCAGTCATGTTGCCCAATATCCTTGCTATCACTCGCTGTGGTCAGTGTTTACAAATGTTAACCAGTGTGGCTGGAACCTAGTGGTATCATATTTGTTTTCGGTTTGCATTTCCCCAATCATTAACGAGATAGAGCATCTCTTGATTTGCCTATTTATCATCTATATATCTTCTTTGCTGAAGTGTCCAAATATTTTGCACCCCCAGCCCCCTTTTTAAAATTTGATTGATTGTTTTCTTACTGAGTTTTGAGTAAGTTTGTTTTAAAACATATTCTGGATACAAGTCCTTTGTTAGATATATGATTTGCAAATATTTTCTCCCAGTCTATGACATCTTTTCATTATCTTAACAGTGTATTTTGAAGAGAAGAGATTTTAAATTTTGTTGATGTCCAATTTATCAATGTTTTTCTTTAATGAATCATGCTGGCGAGCTGTAGGGAGGCCGAGGGAGAGCGCAAAGATGGCATCTCCTGGCCTATGTTCCCTGAGAGCACCTCCATAGCCTTTAGATTTGTGGTAAATCTGAAGCCTGTACTTAGGCTGAAGCTCCAGGTCAAGTAAATGGCCTTTTTCACAGGAAGACTGGGCTGTGTTTTGGTCTGCTGTCTGTGCCATGCCCTGGAGATGATAACCTGTCAAGAGCTGTCTCTCTGATTTTTCCTTTTCACAGGGCCCAGAAACATGAGGCTCCATGGACAGACACCACAGCTGGTGCCCACGGTGTCCCCTGTGTGGACCGTGCAAGCCTGCTGGCTTTAGCGGATCAGTGGGTGTGCTTGGTAATTTTTCATTGAATATCAGACATTATAAATTTGACCTTATAGGGTCCTAGATAATTTTTGTATTTCTGTAAATATTATTGACCTTTGTTCCAGGACACAGGTAAATTATTTGAAAGCAGTTTGATTCTTTCAGATGTTGTTTTCAAGTTTCGTCAGTTAGGACCAGAGCCTTGCTTAGCTCAGTGCTCATTTTGCCCCGTGCTGAGGCAGCATGTTTCTGTCAGCTCTACCCAGTTCCCTGTGGCTGCTGTTTCCCCTCTCCTCTTTTTCCTCCTGCTGCTTCTTGCAATTTACTTGTTTAAAAAATCAGGTTATTTGTCTTACAGAGCTTCTCATACTCTATATTTTTCTGATTGCATTTTCATCGGTTCACTTAATATATTCTTTTATTTTTTTAAGTAATTTTTCTTTTTAAAGATTGGCACCTGAGCTAACAACTCTTGCCAATCTTCTTCTTTTTTTCCTTTCTGCTTTTTCTCCCCAAATCCCCCCAGTACATAGCTGTATATTCTAGTTGTGGGTCCTTCTAGTTGTGGCACGTGGGATGCTGCCTCAACGTGGCCTGACAAGTGCTGCCATGTCTGTGCCCAGGATCTGAACCAGCGAAACCCTGGGCCCCTGTAGTGGAGCATGCGAACTTAACCACTCGGCCACGGGGCCGGCCCAATATATTCTTTTCTTATTTCCCATAGATTAGTAATTACATATAGAGACTAGATCAGATTCAGTCTGAAGATGCTTTAAAGATTCCTGTAGATCTCAAATACTCTCAGACTGTATAGGGAACCTATAATTGCTTAGTTGAATTCATAAAATAACATACCTAATTGCTGGTGATCAACGTTGAAACTGAGAAAAAAAATTTCTTCATCTACTTTAATCAACATTTTGAGAGCCTGAATAGTAATTGGTAATTAGAGAGATACATTTCTTTATATTGATTGTATATAATTAATTGTAAAGTCTGACAAGTCTTGGCAAATAGAATATTTGTGTTTCCATTTCTTATAGCATACCTGATAAGTAATTTGTATCATCAATTGCAACTAGCTTATCTACTTGTGAAGCATTGCCAACTATTTATCCTTCTAATTTCAAATATTTTTCTAATTACAATTGGTTAACTGATAAAACTAGAAGTAGGAAGTGAGACCAACCCTGTTCTGGTGTTTCCTTAACTGCGGAATCCAAAACCTGTCTTCAACCATACCAATAATCTCATCTTGTGGTTGTTGGAAGAATTAAATGAGATAATACAGCAAACGATCTAGCATGCAGCAGTTCTGCAAAATTGCCAGTGTCTTTCCTTACTGCTTTCCACACACAGAATACTCATTTTCTTCCAAATACGTTTTCTCCACAATTTCCAAAGGAGTGGTTCTCTTAAACAATCAAATACCTTTTTAGTGCCTAATGCTAGTGTTGACTTCCATAATGTGTATAATATACAGTAGTACTCTGATTGACAGGTAAAGAGACAATTCGTTCCTGGTAAATACGTTTTCTACTTTTATTATAGAATCTCCTTGTTGACAAATTCATTCTTTGGTTAATGATATATAACTTCTCCGTCAAATTGTGGGCACAGCTCTATCACTTCATGTGCTAAATTGCATGGACTTGTTCTTTTTTTTATTGAGATATAATTGACATATAACATTATATTAGTTCCAGGTGTACACCATAATGATTTGATATTTGTATCAATTGCAAAATGATCACCACAATAAGTCTAGTTAACTTCGTTGCATGGACTCATTCTGATACATGATAATTATGCTGAGGATTTATAAAGTTATGCTATCATAGTATCTTTTTGTATTTAAGGTATTTAGAACTCTTCCTAGTTTTTTTTCTATGATTGGAAAATGGAGAAATGTTTTATGAGGGTCTAAGATTATTGTAGGTAAGTGAGATTATATTCACTTATTTATGTCAGATGATTCTGCTAGTTATAGAGAATAGAAAAATGGCATCATGCTTGCAAACTCTTCTGATACATATTTACTCAGGTACTGGTTATCCACCATTTGTTTTTTAAAATTAAATGTCTGACTATGAATTTGGTTTTGAAGAGACACTGGTTTATAGTTTAGTTACTCTTTCCTTCTTTCATGCAACCTCCTTGGTTGCAAATATAGTCACGCTTTAATTTAATTTAATTAACTTATTTTTTGAAGTTTGTTCTTTATTGAGGTAACTGGTTTATAACATTATATAAATTTCAGGTGTACATCATTATGTTTCAATTTCTGTGTAGATGACACCATGTTCACCACCCACAGACTCATTGCCATGCATCAGCACACAGGTGTGCCCTTTTACTCCTTTTGTCTTCCTCCCCGCCTCCCCTCTGGTAAACACCAATCTAATCTCTGTAGCTATGTGATTGTTTGTTGTTGTTGTTTTTATCCTCCAATGAAATCTTGCCATTTGTGACAACAATAAACTAATTTTAAAATTTTCTTTCTGACTTTCCTTTAAACCTTTCTGGTCTCAGTGTTTCTGTGTTAACGTCCTAGTGCCCACACTTTCACCAAGCTGACATTTAATTTTTTAAAAATTTATTTTCAAAACAGGCTACACTGATATACTTTTCTCAATTTTTATTTTAAATGCACCTCAGAGGCTGGCCCCGTGGCCCAGTGGTTAAGTTCCCGTGCTCCGCTTCCACGGCCTGAGGTTTGGGCGGTTCGGATCCTGGGGACAGACATGGCGCCGGTCACCAAGCCATGCTGAGGCGGCATCCCACACAGCACAGCCAGAAGGACCTACAACTAGAATCTACAACTATGTACTGGGGGGGCTTTGGGGAGAAAAAGGGGGAAAAAAAGGAAGAAGATTGGCAGCAGATGTTAGCTCAGTGCCAATCTTTAAGAAAATAAGTAAATAAATGCACCTCAGATAATATTTGTAAGACATCACAGGAAAAACTGCAAGGAGTTACTAAGATTTACTTAAAACTCTACACCTGCTGCCATAAATAAAGTTAAGTTAATTTAATCTTTAATTCAATCCCGTATCTATCTATTTTTGGGGAAAGTTAGTTTCAGGAAACCAAGGCCATGGCCAGAGTACGAACTATCTTAACCATTAAGGTCAACTAAAAAAAATAAATAACCCAAACTAATCAAAAAGAGATGGTTACAGCCCGGTCTGAAGTTGTATGCTGAGGTAGATAAAATATAACAGATCTCACGTGTGGTTTTACACTCCTCCCATGAGGGTGAGACTGTGAGGTTACTGTATATGTTTATAATAGGATATAATACAATAAAACTCTTTTCGTCGGAAGGATCTGAGGTGTTCTTTGTTAGAATACAGTATGAGTAGTTCCCTCTCCAAAGGACGGTATCGGTGCGCAGCTGGCCCCTCACTGACCCACGTGCTTCACTTCCTCAGAATTATCAGTGGTGAGGGATTTTCCATTTTCACTTAGCTGTCATACACAATACCAGTTTGTGTGATTTTTCAAACATGTGAGGATATTGGGGACACAAATTAAGGATTGTACTATTTGTTCCTCCCATTGTTTTAAGCAAAACTCTAATGCTGATGAACGCCTAGGACACGCTTCAAACTCTTACTAAGCCAGCAGGCTTCCTGGACCCTGAGCCGTCAGCTGGGGCTTGCATTTCATTCACTGATTCATTCATTCAGCAAAACCTCATTGAGTATCTAGTATTTGCTGAACACTATTCCAGGTGCTGGGGGTTGAACAAAGATTGACAGGTAACACCCTTGTCCTTACAGAACTCCTTGAACACGCTTTCAGCCAGCTTCAGCCAGTCTCAGACTGAGACAGGGGCTGTGCTCCCTCGGGGCTGGAGGCTGGGGGCCACGTGCAGGTTGTCGAGTCTGGGGTTTCAGCTGGGACTGGAAGGGTGTGTAACCTCTCTGCTCTCTCCAGCCTCGGAGCATCCTGCTTCCTCTGCCTGCCTGTCCCATCTCCCTGCTCCTTCTGCTCCATCTTACTCGCGCTTTAAAGTGCAACTCACTTGTCTTCTCCTTCTGAGAGCCCACAGTTGATCGCCTCTGCTCTGTCCCCCAGAGCAGTTGTGTTTTTTTTCTTTTGTGAATCACAGTATTTATCACATAGCACTGTAAATTTGCATCACTGTCTGTCTCAGTACACTGTGAGCCAGCACTTGTGCCCAAGGCGATTTTCATCTTGTCGGGTACTTTTATAAACTGAATAAACCAAGGCTGGGTGGGCATGGCTAGCGTCTGGTGAGTATGCAGTAAAACGTATGGACTTGACGATGAGGGATTGGGCCGTGGCCTCGGGTTTGTTCCGTGACTATCTCACGCTTCTCTTGGAGGCGGTCCTGGTGATTCCAGCCTACTGTAAACGGCCTCTAGTCTAGATGGCGTCTGCTTTGGCTGTTTCTCAAATCATCAGCCGTTTCTGCAGTGAAACTGCTGACCCTTCGTTGTGCATTCTGTTTTCAGCAAATGCAACTATACACAGAAATAAAAGGTAAAGGAAACTATTCTTTTACAAACTCCTCCTTCCAAGCAGACCAGTCTGAATACGGCAGTAAAATCTGGCTGTCCCATCGGGGCTGTAGACATCTTTAGAGCAGTGAGGAAAATGAGAACCTTCCGCGTCACATCTTTACCGGGATCAGCTCCAGGAAGTGGAGCTGGAGGCACCAGAGAGCGTCCCATAGGCTCGAGTGGCAACAGTGGAATTGGTAAGTGTTTTTGCTTTTTGGCCAAACTTAGTTTTTCTCCTTTTCTACTCACCTCGTTCCTCCTAGGGCAGCGTGTGCCTCGATGGAGCGAAGTCAGAGGCCTTTCTGGTCCTTCCCACCTGCTGTAGGGCGCACTGTGGGTCCCAGCTCTCTGGCAGAGGGGCAGAGTCCACAGGAAAGCCTCAGTGATCTCTCGTTTCTGTAAGAACGGCCAGCGTTGCGTTGGCTTCTTTGGTCTCCCCCTCTCAGTGTTAAATCTTTAAATCCTAACACGTGTATATTTTGTATCGTCCACGTGACTTGTTTCTTCTGTGCTTTGTAATTGATCCCTGCATCTGAGAACTTTGATATACTGCCTGGAAAGTAGGCAAGTATTGATTCTGCTTATGAAGTCCCCTTTTTTCCAGTTGCAATTGGGGCCAGCTACTTTTATATTCGCTATTTCGGGCCAGAAGGACTTCGCGTCTCCTCAAATTCTCAGTTTATGAAATAGTGGGCGGACTTCTCTAAATTCTTTCCTTAGCTGCTGTCTTGTTTGGAACTGGACTTGGTGTTTCTAGAATTTCTGTTTGCAGTTCTAATCTGAAAAAAAAAAATCGAAAAAGAAAACAATACCTTTCCACCCCACCCCATCCCCGTACCCATGGGATTTCTCCTTTTGTTCATTATCACATTGTCCATTTTCAGGTTGAAATCTTCTCCCTCTCGGCCAATCGGCTTAGGCTTTGAAAGCTATTTACATCATTTCCCCTCATGTCATCCAGAGCACGGATCTTGCAGCTAATCTCTCTTTGGAACCAGATTTTGCAGGTTTTCAACAAGAGTTTGCCTTAGTTGGAATATCTTTTCCAAGTTATGCTGTTTTTTTCAGCATAATATAGTTGTCTGAAATACAGACTCTGAGGGCAGACAGAGCGCTGGGGTTCAGATCTCCGCTCTTCCCTTTGCTAACTGTGTGAACACAGGCATAAAGCTGGCCCCCTGCTTCTGTTTCCTAACCTGTAGAAGGAGAATCATCATAGCGCCTGTCTCACAGGGTCCTCGTGAGGAGCGAACGAGATAATGTGATTACAGCCTCCAGATGAGTGACTGACGGGACGCGTGTTGACTACTGATATTTTCACCCTACAGTCTCAGGATTTCTGTCTTCACTTGAGGGGGAATTGGGATAAAGAAGGGAGCTCCTGGAACTACTGAAGTTTTACCCTCTAATACTGATCTTGTGCTTTGCTGATTTTCCTAGATCTACAGCTACCTTGAACTTAGTGCATCACAGACTGCCTGACCCGTAGTAGGCCCTTGCTGACCATTGTTGAAGCAGTGACTGTGTTCTCTGACGACGTTACCACTGTCTCAGATCTATCACGCATTGTTTTGGCCTCAAGGATTTGGTCTGGGTTGAAATGTCACCCTGTTGGTTCAGGGCCCTTCTCACACGGAGGGCCAGCTCTGTGCTATGAATTCTACAAGCTGCCCCCTGACTGGAATGTTCTGTGTCTGTAGCTCTCGGGTGCCTGAGCAGGAAAGCTGATTCCTTCCTGTGCAGCCACTGAACTGGAGGTCGGGTCCCCACCTGGGCGGAGTCGTGACGCCATCCCTACCTTTGAGCCGCTGCGACCGCCTTCAGGACCAACTGTCCTGTCTGTCAGTTGTTTTCTCTTGATAGGAAAGGAGCCTGGACGCCACCCCTTGTCCCCATCTCCTCTTTGGGTTCTGGCCTGAAAGGACCTATTGGTTGATGCTGGCCATGTTTTATTTGTTTTACTAGGTGTTGTTATTTAACTGTTTCCACTTCATTGAATGTTATCATTATTGATGCATCTGACACTATCTTGTCACTAGGTCAGGACACCCTGTGACACCTCGGGTGGGTGACTTAACCTCTGGGGCCTTAGTTTCCTTTTCTGTAATTGAAAAGAATTGGCCTGTACCATCTCCTTGGTCTATTCCAGTGCTAAGGTTTTATGAGTAAAGACTAGGTAGATAAAGGAGACTTCTTCACCTTTTTCTTCTCTTCCCTTTTCTCTGATTAACCCCATGAAAGTTCGTGGGAGAAGAGAGGATGGTGTTAACTTCCCCCAACTTGACTCCTAAGCAATTCCTGTACTCAGATAGGGTTTGAAAATTCACCCTGTCCAAGGAGGCTGGCAGTTTCCCCCAGCCAGGCTACCAGCCATCTTCTCAAGACATCAGCCTGCTCCTTCTCCTGATTTAGAAACTAATATTAATTTTCTGGTGCTTTCTCCTAGCAAGCGATGCCTAAATATTGTACTGTGCAGTGTACATAACAACCAGGGTGATTTTTCAAAAAGTAAATTTTTTCTTGTCATTCCCACATCTCCCACGTTTCCCACGTCTCTCTTGCTCCATTGTCCCAGCCTTGCTGCCTCTTTCTTTCAGTTTCTGGAAAGCACTAAGTCTTTCCTGCCTCACAGCCTTTGCACGCCTTTCCTCTGCCTGAGATATTCTCTCCTGTGCATCCCCCCCGAACCCTCTGTTCTTCCTTCACTTCCTCACGTAGCTGACTCCTTCTCATTTTTCAGATCTTAATCTAAATGTCATTATTCAAAAGAGCCCTCCCTGGCCACTCAGTTGAAAGCAGGTCATTCCTATAAATCCTTGTCGTAGAGTCTGTGCGTTACACACACAGCTCTAATTGTAACTTGTACATTTTTCTATTTTGTCTGTTGTCATATTTATTGTCCGCTTCCCCCATGAAGCTGTAAGCTCCGTGAGGACAGGGACCCTGTATTACTTTATTGCCAGTGCATGGCCGTGCCAAGCATGCTATGCCTCCTCACTGAAGGCCTGTTGGACGGATGGAAGAGTGAGTGTGATTACAGCATCTTCAACAATATGATCTGTGTTTCCTGTTGACTCCTTAGATTTCCTGTGCCTCGTCGGCTAGAAAGATAAAACCCAGTACTAGGATGAAAAGAACATTTTATAAGGTAAGTATTCCACATCCTTGTTTTTGAATACTTTGTTTTTTAAAATATGAAAGATTTCTGCTTTCATATCTCTACTTCATCTGCAGATTGGAAGCGAAGGGATCTGCAGAGCGGTCAGGGAACTGGGTATCCTTCTTTCCTGGATTAAACAATTCCTGGAAAGCATTAAGCAATTCAAGAAGCCAAGTGCATTGATTTGATTGTTATTTTGAAATATAATGAGAATCACCAGAAGTAAATTTATAACAGTGTGTTTCTTTTTAAAAATTATGTACATAGTACTGACAGCAGGTTAGATGATTCAGAATAGACTAGAGGAATTTAACATCATAAAGTTTTGGAGATAAGCAAATTGTCGCTACTATGTACATTTTCTGAATTTTCAAAGAATGCTTTCATCATGGACATGTTTTGTTACTCCCAAGTACATTGTATAAATTTAATTTAAAAGTGTATAACCAGAATTAACTCATGTAACATTTGTGGAGGGAAAATGACAGCTTTCTGGGATACAATATAATGGTACTGAGATTTAAATAGATGCCCTGTATGTGATTATTATCTACTTAAGGGTTTGATGAGTATTAATTATGCCCAGTGTGAACTTAGCTGCTAATAGATTTTGATTTTAATTAAATAAGCTGTGTTTCCTTCTCCTGGATATCCTTCCTATGACAGCGATTTCACTGAGTGCATTGGGTAACAACAGATCGACCACATGGGACACACATGTAGACTAAGTACTGGGAATGGTTTACTAGGAACGACTTTGACAGATAACCCAAGCCACAGAAACTACAAGTAGCCAAGAAGAAATGATGCCTAACTTGCTAATGCTCCTTCGGGCGCTGAACAATTAGGAAAGTTGATAGAGGCAAACAGAAGTCTAAATGCACCTCAGATTCCACCACAGAAAAATTTCCATAGTGTCCCCAGACCTTACTTGCCCAGCCAGCCCTTCAGTTAAATGAGTAATAGGGCCTGACCATTGTTTTCCATTTTCAGACTCTACTTCATGGCTATTGGGCAGTTTCAGCCAGCAGCTTGTGTGATGGCCAACTCACTTTCACAAAGCATCGTCGTGCACCCGCTGCTCACTGACAACACTGTGATCTGGTGTGTTGTGATGTGAGTGGGGGGGCTTCCTGAAGGCCTTAGTGGATTTTGTCCTCAGCACCTCTTCTCTTCACTGCTTTCCCACCATCCAGGTCTTCTTGTCAATCATACGGTCATTTTTCTATTCACGAAGGGCCACCCTGTCTTGATTTATCTCATATTCCAAAATTGCCTCTTTGTTCCCTGTCCCTCCTCCTTTCTGCCTTCTCCATCAACCCTCTTAGGCCCCATGTCTTATCTCTAGTGGGGACCTCATTACTGGACAAATCCACAGGGAGGCAAAGGTGTGGGGAGCAGAGGGGACTGGCCCCGGGGAGACTGGAGGACCCTCTTCCTCACGTGCTGCTGATCTCCGGCCCCCAGTGCAGGCTCCAAGGCCGTCAGTAGTGGGCAGCCTTCCTTCTTGGGGAACACTTGGGAGAGCTGGCATCCGGGGGATCAGGAGCCTCCCCTGGGCTTTGCAGTGGACCTGAGAGGAGGCAGTGCACCCACGGCCTCTCATTGCCCCACTTCCAGGGCCCTTTGTCTTCCAGGAACAGACTCCCCTCACGGTTCCACTTCCACAGAGCCTGGAGTCTCCTCCGTTCTTAAGCTGCTGCTTTATTTAGGGACTCCACACATGAGAGGAGCTGCGAAATAGTCATTTGCTGGTTGGCAAACTTCAGGTCCTTATGGATAGAATTTCCCCTGTGTTCCCCAATGCCTTTGGTTGACTGAATTCAATGTTTTTGTTTGTTTGCTTGTTTCCCAAATTCTTTGGTTTGCTCAGAACAGCCAAAAGGCTGATAAACTCAGTCCGAAGCACTATGGGAATTTACAAGTCATCGCTGAGTAAAAAAACAATATTCATGTTCTGGTGCCTATCTGCAAGCAAATTTTTTTCAAATGCCGAGGAGAAAAGCACAGTTTTAGTGTGTTTGAGTAAAGACTGGTGTATTGAACAGGCAGCTAAAGAGAGAGAAGCTGGGGTCCTTGTGCACAGCGAGGGAACTGTGCTGGTGGGGTCCCTGTGGGCTCAGGGTCCTTCCCTCCGATTTATAGGTGCCACTCTGGGCTTTATCAGAACCAGAGACGGTTACAGTTTGGGAAATGGCCACATAGCCCCAAATGTTCATGGGATGCTCTATCAGCCCCAAAGCTATGGAGCATATTGCTTCTGATAGAGCCCTCCCGGATCGTACCTAGGAGACTAAATTCCCATCAAAATGTTTATCTGTCAGTATGTGATTAGAGCTAAAGGAGTTGAACCTGTCCTTAGCACGGGGTGGAGCAGAGGGAGCCTGAGTACAGTGAGCAGCCTGGAGTGGTGGAAAGAGCCGTTAGTGGGGTCAAGAGACCCAACTAGTCCCAACCCTGAATCATCAGCAGGTCACTCATAGAAAATATCAACGCCCTCGCAAGCCGACCCCTCACCCCTCATCCCTTCCTCTACACCACTTCTCTCCCGCTGGCATGCTTGTATTGACTTGTTTTTTATTGACTGTCTCCACTGTATCAGAATTGGCTCTGTGGGACAGGACTTCTGTCTGTCTGTTCCCTGCAGGGTCCCCAGCACCCAGAACGGGGCTTGGACACAGGGCTCTCGGTAAGCATGTGGTGAATGTGTGACCCCATGAGTGAATGGGTTGAGGCCTTGGCCCTGCTGCTCTCTTAGGACGTGTGGCCAATGTCAGGTCACTTCGCCTCCGGGTCCTCCGTTTCTGGATTGGTCCTGGGTGAAGTTAGTAACCACGGGTGACCTATGCAGGTATCTGCACAAGGAGGGTCTTCCCTTAGTCCAGCTACGCTGCCCTCTCAGGGGCTCACACACTCTTCTTCTCTTCCCACCACCTACCCCCAAGGCCTGCTTTGCCTTGTTAATTTCTCCGGATGCTTTAAGGTTTCATTCAGACATCATCCTGCTGTTAATGGTTTCACCCATGCTTTTCTTCTTCACAGAACCTATCATAACCTATAATAATACAGAATCCTCTGTATGTTTAATATCTGTTTCTCCCACTAGATTGTCCTACTGTCTGATTCACTGCAGTTCTGCCCAGACCTTTATACACAGTATGTGCCCGATAAATATTTATTGAATGAATAAGTGAGTGAAGTAGTGAACTGGATTCGACAGCCTGCGAGGTTTCTTCCAGTTTGGGCACGTCTGCTGCCGTAATTTTCACTGGTTGGCGTGAACCGTGAGGAGGGTAACATGATAGTGCTCACCCCCTTGAGTCCTCTATGAGCACCATTTTATTATCTGCAAAACAGTGTATTTAAATCAACATAATTTTTACTTGCCCCAAATAAAAGGTACCTGTAAATAAATATATGACTCTTAAAATTGGTTACTGAACTTAAACGAACACGTTCTTAGCTGAAACATGTTCGTTTGAGTACCGTGGGGAATCGTGCAAACCCCAGGTGGAATGTGTCTCCTACATTGGGAAACACTGCATTATAATGAATTTCCACTGCCTCATTCTGGTCCAACTTAGAAATAGTTGCCAATTAGAACTTGGTCATTTTAACCTACCCACAGATACCAGTTTAGAAAAAGTCAAGCCACGATGTTCAGGTTTCAAACTGGTTTCAGAACTCCTGTCATTGTTTCCAGAGACGGAGGTACCACAGACGCTCACGCAGTCAGTCAGTCATTCCGTGGGGCTGATGAGTACGGCTCTCGACAGAGGAGGCTGGGATGGTGGCACAGCCCTCGTCCTTCCCCCGTCAGCCTGCGGGGTGAGTGGGCTCTGCGCAGGTAGCCGAGATGGATGCCGCTCCCCGGGGAGGGTCGCTGTGGGAGTCCCTGTTAGCGGTCAGATGCGTGCGTGGTGGCAGGAACAAAAAGTAAAAGCTCAGCCAGGCTGAGGAGAGAAATAGAAAATCCCGAAAGCAGATGCAGAACTGTGCTGTGACTCCCCACACGTCATGAAGACTCATGAGAGTGGAGTCCTTCACTCGGGCTGTCAGGTGTTAACTGAGAGGAAGTCCAATTGCTTCTGTGAACATTTACTGAATGCTCACTATCTGCTAGGCACACGGTCATGGCTGAGGTAATAACGATAAATAAAACTCAGTATCTCTCCAGCAATGTAGGACCTAGGAAGAGAGATAGTAGACAAACAGTCACACGGTGAAGTGCGAGCACTGACGGAGCCTCGTGGAAAGTGCGGTGGAGTGGCCATCAGGCCACGCTGCCCTGAGGAGTGGAGTTTGAGGTCGTGTATCCTGTAGGACTCGGCTCAGGTGTCGTCTCTCCCAGCAAGGCTTCCTTGGTGCCCTCCTCCCAGCCTGGCTCCCTCCTGGGTTCCAGGCCCCTCGCACAGCACGTTTCCAGAACAGCAGTTACCACGTCGTCTTATAGGTTTCTGCCTCCTTGCTCATCTCCTTCTTGAAGGCACAGCCAGAGACTTACTTAGCGTTGTGTCCTCAGTGCTCAGCACAGTGCTTGTCACACAGCAGGCACTCAGGAAATGTTTTTGGAAGGAAACAATGGCAAACAACAGTGGCAGTGAGGCTGGAAAGGGGAAATGGATTGGGGAGAAGACAGGAGGTAAAATTGGTAGAATTTGGTGACCAACTGGTTAAGGAGGGATGGGTGCGGAGGAAGCAGTCTGAGACGACTCTAAGGTTTTGTGTTTCTACTGATTTGTAGTGAACGAGGACTCAGAAAAGGGCATTGTAGTGAGATTCTAGCATTTCCTTTTGGCCAAACACAGAAATACTTTGAAATTTGGACTTCATAGGAGCATAGAATCTCATAATTTGAAAGGACCAGTCAGGCCACATGGTCCAACTCTGCATCTTATACTAGACCCTTCTTCGTAACACTGCTCCCATCTAGCGTATGCTTACATTGAGAAGAGCCCTCTGTATCTGTAAATAATCCTGCTTTTGGAAAACTGTTTCTATTGGTCTGAAATCTGTCCTCTTGAAACTTATCGTACATTTCTCCTAGTTCCCAAACTCGGGGTTTAGAGTGATTCTGACCCGCCTCCCACAGGACAGGTGGAGTCGTTAGGAGGATGCTGGGGAAGAGGACGTTCTGCCCCTTCCTCTTAAAGGCTCAGCTGGAAGTGACGACCACCCTCTGTGCGCACAGACCAGGCCAGAACTTAGTTACAGAGTCACAGCCAGCTGCAAGGAAGTGAAAATGCAGTCTGGATTTGGGGTAGCCACGCATCCAGCTAGACATCGAGGGCTCCCTGCTCAGAGAGAGGGGAGAACACTGTCAGGTGACACAGCCACACAGTCAACATTTGCAGACAGCGCTCATTTCCTCTTGCTTCCATCTCAGCTTCCTCCCCTCTTCCCACCTGGTCTCTCTCCAGGCTGAGCAGCTCCGGTTCCCCCTGTTCTCCGTGTCATGGTTTTGGGTGCTTTCAATGGCTGGAGCAGATTCCCTTCCAAATGCATTCCCAGATGTTCTTGACACAGCCTTGCTGGCTTCTTGGGGCCTTGTTTTCTCAGAGTCATTCCCTTGCTTTTCTCTTTTATAGTTTATTAGGGTTTTAAAAAATCATATAAATAATATACGCTTGCTGTAAAATTGAAACAATACCCCAGCATATAGAGAAAAAACAATCGCTTCTCTCTGCCTCCCTACCTCTGCCTTCCCGATGATGCCAGTTTGCTAGGGCTCTTCCCCAAATTTTTGTATTTTTATCAACAACAACAATAAAAATAATATGCATAGATATCTTTCCCTTTTCAGAAACAAAAATAGTATGACGCCCTTTATTCTATCCTTCAACCAGCTCTTTCCACTTAACGTGTCAAGGACAGCCGTCCAAGTATGTATGTATATACATCAAGTTCATTTTAGTAGCTGCAAAATATTCCATGGAATGTGTGCAGCAGACTTCATTCCATCACTCCAGTCTGTTGTTTTGGTTTTTGGTCCATACAAACAGGCTATAAGGAGCATCCCTGTACGTATATCCTGGTCTGTGCTTTTATTTTATAGGAGTGCTTTCTAGAAGCAGGATTGCAGGGTCAGAAGATATGCTAAATACTGCCACATTATTTTTCATAGCTCTTGTATTGCTCATTCCCCCCATTCCTGCCAGGACTGGATCTTATTGCTATTTTCCATTTTTGCTGGCCTGATGGTTGAAAATGGCATCCCATTGTTTTAGTTTGCATTCCCCCAACAACTTGTTAAGTTGATCATCTTTTCATGCGTCTATTCCATTTACACTTTCTTTTTCTGAGATGTATACCTCAAAATGTCCTATGGGCCATTTACTTAATAATAAGTTTGCAATCTTACCTGAACCTAACTACAAACGCCTGCTGCCTAGGATGCTGGAAACCCTAGCCAGGGCTGGCTCCTAACCTCAGCCTCTGTGACAGGATAGAAACTCTTACAAAGGAGTGGGTGAAATGGCTTCCCAACCATGCGGTTGCATTTCCTTTAAACGGAACTGTTTTCAAAGCAGTTGATTCGAAATGAGGCTCTGGTGATTTTCTGTTTTCCACTTCCCCATATCATTTGTGAGTGCGTCCCGCCTAGTTTAGCTCAGGCTTACAGGGGCTTAGCTGAGGAGGCACAGTCGGGGGCTGGAGACGAACAGCCACAGCGTCAGTAGCCTCTGCATGGTAAGATGATATTTTGAGACTCAGGAACTGGAGAAAGCTTTCTCTTCATAGAAATCAGGCCCCTCTACGCCTTTTTAGCTACGATAATTTACAAGATTTGGTGATAATTTCCTGCAAAGTACAAGCTACAGTGGATGGTGGTGTCTCAGCTTTTCATCCATGTATCATGGATGGGGCCCTACCCTGGGGCTCCCTGGTTGCAATGATTGGTGCAAAATTCAGGAATGGCCTGTGATCCAAAAAGGTCCAATCAAAGTGCATTCCAGGATTTGCTCCCTGGGGAGAGAGTCTCTCTCTTTTCTATGAGCCTTAAGCTTGAAGGGTTACAGGCTGAACTGCTGCAGCCATGTTGCTACCATGAGGACAGAGCCTGGCTGAGAATAAAGCCAACATTTTAATCACTGTGGTTCTGGGAATCCACCTTCCTCTAGCTTCTTTCAACCTCACGTGGGTGCTGCTTTGCAGTCTCTTAAGTGAGCTTCTATTTGAAAACTACAGATAGGAGGACCCGAGGGCTTGGTTTTGGGCCTCTCCAAGTTTCTATTAGAGCTTGCTGTTACATCCAGTTCAACCCCATGGCTTTAAACACTGTCCATGTGCTGCTGACTCCATTAATGTCTCCAGGCTGACCTGTCCGCTAAATTCTCTACTCGTACATCCAACTGTGTACTTGACGTTTCCATGTAAGCATCTCAAACATAATATGTCAAAAACAAAAATTTTGTTTTCTCTTCTAAAATCAGCTCCTCGTCTAGTCTTCAGCAACTTGGAAAACAAGATGGAGTGACATCACAGTTCAGCATAGACTCTGGAGCCGGCAGAGCCTGGGTTCCAGTGCAGGCTGTCTTGTAAAGGCTGCGGGAGCTTCATCTCTCTAGTCCTCTCTTGCCTTCTCTGTGCAATAGGAGTGATGGTAACAGGACCTGTTTTGTAGTATTATTTATGAGGATTAAATGAGATATTATATATGTAAAGTAGTTAGACTCATGACTGGCACGTCATAAAACTATAAAGCAAGAGTAATTATCACTATATGATAAATTACCACCCTCTCAATTGCTAAAGCCAACCATCTAGGGTTAGTCTCGATTTCTTCTCTTCCCTCATACCCCAAGCCAAATTCATCATCATGTCCTTTCAGTTCTACCTCCCAAACATACCCCGAATCTTTCTGCTTCTCCCACCTGTGTTAGTGTACTCTGGGCCATGTTGCTGGCCTCTCTGCAAAAGCCCCCGCTGACTGCTCGCATCGTCTCCACGCCCCTCCTGCCCTGAACCTGGGCTCATCAGTTTCCAGAGAGAACTCGAAAGTGCAGGTCAAAGCATAGCCCTTCCTGTTTGCTATCTTTTAGTGGCTTCCATTGCACTGAGAATAAGCCTTATTATTTGGCCTAGAAGGTCCTATTGGAACTGCCTGGCCTTTCTCACCGACCTCATCTCTTGGCTGACCTTTCCGATTCTGAAACATTCAAGTCCACTGTCTGGGCCTTTGTACTTGCTGCTTGTTCCCCCTGGAGCGCTCTCCTCCGGTTCTTGGCACAACTGGCTTCTTTCACTCATGTCTTGGCTCAACTGTCCCTTGCTTCTAGGTGATGTTCCTGACCATCTTCACGAGAACAGGGGACTTGTGCAAACAGTTTGTGACCCTACCTACTCATTCATTGTTGGCACCTCTCTTATTCTTACCCCCAGTCTTGCCTGGGTAGATTTCTCCTCAGAATTCTTGCTACCACAATCCCTGCAAAATACTCATGATATGCCCTTTGTCACACACACTGCACCCTTGGACTGCCTCTTCTAACTCTCTCACCAGATCAAGAGCTCGTGGAGAGCAGGGATGGCGCCTCATTGATCTTTGTGCTGCCAACATTCAATGAGAGCCTGGAACTGGTTAATTTGTGGCAGAAGAGCGCACCACGGAACATGACATAGATTTGCTCTTTTACGTTTTTTTGGTCGATATTGGGTTTTGCAGACAGCTATCAGTTTCCTTTAGTCACTTGAAATTTTCCATTCGGCAGCTTCTCAGGGAGGTGACCAAAGAATGTTTCATTAGTTTCAGAACAGATTCTTCTTTAGAGTCTGGGTCCCATCTGGGAAAGGTTGAGTTTATTACTTATTTCTAGCAGTTTCTGTCCTTAAAGCATGAAACAGGTCTGTTTCTGGATGGTGCTCAATCTATTTTATGGCTTTTCGACTTTCCCCACAACTGTGCTTTCTAAATTCTGACACACTGTGTGATCTTCAGACATGTATTGTCTGTGGCCGGCTGGTTAAAAGCATGGTGTAGCACAAAGCTTTCAGCCGATCAGTCTCCAGCTGGTCATGACACAGATGTTTGTATCATCACGGGGTATAGTGGCTTTCGGAGCGTGCTGAGTATGCGAGCTATTTTGTTAATTCTGAAAACAACCCCATGGGCTAGAACGAGCATTTTCCGAATCGTTAGCCTGACGTTCAAAGGGCCATCAGCAGGTCCTCTACCATCACCAGTCCGAACAGTGCAGAGTCCAGCAGGAGTGGGTGCTCAGCAAGCTTTTGTTGAACAAGTGGCTGAGTTTACAAATCCGTCTCTCACTAGCCCTTGACGCATGCGCTGTCCTCTAGATCGGGCCATTTTTTAAAGCCCCCTCATAAGACAGGCTGATTCTGCTTTCAGAATCTTGTATGTGCTGTTTTGTCCCTCGGCTACGCCCGCTTCACTCTTCCATTTCCAGTCAAACTCTACATTTTTTCATGATCTCCTCTGACCTAGAGTCTTCTGTGGCTGCAATAGCCCACATGACTATTCCCCGGCAGTTATTTCCCAGAGTTATCAATGATTGGTTAGAAATACATATTGAACTTTCACATGCACCTGATTTTGTTGATATTAGTTGCAATTCTGCAGATTTATTCTAATATCACTTTCCAAGTGTTTCCATTAATTTGATCACATTGCTTTTTGAATTCATTTAGCCAACAAAGATTGATTTGTTTTACTTGTTATGTAAGGCTCTATTTTAGAAGTTAACCAGGTGAGAAGACCATTCTAGTCGGGGGGATGCAAACTATAAACAAATAGAGAAGTAAATATACAGGCAACCTATGGGAATGGGAGAAAATGCTTGCAAAGCATGTCTGATAAGAGGCTAATATCCAAAATATGTAAAGAACTCACACAACTCAGTAGCAAAAAACCAAATAATCTGACTAAAAAATGGGCAAAGAACTTGAACAGACATTTCTCCAAAGAAGACATACAAATGACCAATAGATACATAAAAAGGTGCTCAACATCACTAATCATCAGGGAAATGCAAATCAAAACCACAGTGAGATATCACCTCACACCTGTTAGGATGGCTGTTATCAAAAAGACAAGACATAACAAGTGTTGGCAAGGATGTGGAGAAATTGGCAGCTTTGTCCCTGTTGGGGGGAATGCAAAATGATGCAGCTGCTATGGAAAACAGTATGGAAGTTCCTCAAAAAATTAAAAATAGAACTACCATGTGATGTAGCAATCTCATTTCTGGGTATGTATCCAAAAGAACCTAAATCAGGATCTCAAAGAGATAGAAATCCTATGTTCACTTCAGTGTTATTCACAGTAGCCAAGATATGGAAACAGTCCAAATGTCCATGGGCAGATGAATGGACAAAGAAGATGTGGTGTAGACACACAATGGGACATTATTCAGCCACAAAAAAGAAGGAAATCCTGCAATATGCAATGACATGGATGAACCTGGAGGACATTATGCTAAGTGAAATAAGCCACTCACAGAAGGACAAATACTGCATGATTTCATCTATATGAGATATCTAAAATGGTCAAACTCACAGAAACAGAAAGTAAAATGGTGGTTGCCAGGGGCTGGGGGAGGGGGAAAATGGGGAGTTGCTGTTCTGTGGGTATAAAGTTTCAGTTATACAAGGTGAATAAATTCTAGAGATCAGCTGTATAGCATAGTGCCTGTAGTTAACAATATTGTGTTGTGCACTTAAACATTCGTTAAGGGAAGATCTCATGTTAAATATTCTTGCCACCAAAAAAGTAAATATCAAGTATGTCAGACGGTGAGGATGCTAAGAAGAACAACCAAGCTGGGAAGGACCATGGATTTGGCAGGGCAAGGGCTGGCTTGCTCACTGATAAGAGAGCATTTTTGCACAGACCGGAAGAATCCTTACAATGGCTGAGTAGTAGTCAGCCAAGGTATCGTGTAATGATTTTGTGTTCTTGTGGATACAAAAACTGAGGCTTGAGGAGGTTACATATTTCTAGTAAAAACACATAGTTATTAAGAAGTAGACTAAGACCATAACCTACAAGACTTTACATTTCTCTGAGCTGCCTTTTGTACTTTCTCTCAGGAAATTACTTAGTTATCTGATGACTTTTAATAAATAGCAGAAACAATTTCTTAGCTATGGAAATCCGTGTCCTCTTGATTGACCAAACTATTTTTCTGCATATGTGGTAAATGTATTTTCTGAATCAAAAATTGGGCAACAAATCCTGAAAAGTTCTGAAGTGCTTAGAGGGACAATGGGACCAAGTAATTGAAGCTGACTCCAAATTACGACTATGTGGCCACCATAATAATACAGATGCTTGGGACTTGACAGCAAGCATTAAACACACACAAAAGGGTACCTTGCTCCCGAGCAAAAAGCAAACATATTATTGACACCAGCGTTTCTCACTTGGTTCATGGAATATTAGCATTTCCCCAACATGTTAATAGTTTTTTTTTTAACTTATAAAACTGTTTTATTCTTTAACAAGTTTGGGAAATGATGAAGACTAATATCTTCTAGCTGAAGAATTTTACTCCATATCAGAATATCAAGGGCTTGGTGAAGTTCTGCATTAAAATAACTCTTTAACTTTGTTTAACCTGTTTCCAGAAGTTGTTTGATCCAAAAACATGTTAGCTTTATCACTTAGCAGCATCTTCTGTCTTTGTTTCACAGAAAATAGTTTGGGAAACACCCATCCATGCAAATGATAATCTTGAGATAATGCAGAACTAGAAAAGGTTTAGTACTTCTGACCCAACTCTAGATGTCACTCAAGGAAAACAAGATAAGGGTTAAGATGGATTTACTTTGCTTCTTGAAATAAGAGATGGAACCCCATTTATCCTTCCAGTTACATTAATTAGGAAAAGAGTGTGCAGTTCACACATCAAACTATCTCTCTGGATCTCTTTCCTCAGCATATAAATATGTAGAAATCTCTCGTCTTACAAAAAGAAACCTTGCCTCAAGTTCACCTTCAACGTCTCCATAGCGCTGTCGTTCTTCTTTCATTTATAGCTAACTTTACTGTGAGAGCAGTCTGTGCTTGTCCTCCACTTCCTCAATAGCCGTTCACTACTCACACTACTCCAGATCATCCATCCATTCATTCCTCATCCATCATCCATCCATCCATCCATTCATCCATCCATCCATCCATTCATCCATCCATCCCTCATCCATCATCCATCCATCCATTCGTCCATCCATCCATCCATTCATTCAACAAATAGTTATTTGTGCCAGGCACAGGGAACAAAACAAAGTCTCTACCCTCGTGGGGCTTACCTTCTTTTAATGGAATATAGCAACAAATAAACCCCTACAAGTACATAATAGAGTGAATGATCAGATCTATAGAGTAAAAATAAAGTCAGGTAAGGAGGACGGGAGCAGGGAAGGATGAGGATGGAGGGTGTTCATGTCTTTGCCACAATGAATGGTTCAGCCAACACAGGATCAGTGGAGTTAACCTGGCCGTGAAGATTCATTGATAGGGGGTCCAATCATTTTGAAGCTCACAAATTTTGATCAATAATTGAAGAAAGGAATACTATCTCTTCCTGATGTGAATGAGAAAGATTGTAACACCAGTTATTGTTGTGGGCAGCTCATTACCATGAAGAAATTCAGCCTAAGAATGAAGCCAATACAAGGAGGACAAAGTTTAGAGGATCTCTGACATGGAGCTGGGTTCCAGATTAAACTGTGCCCCAAACCTGCTCTCTATTTTAGTCAGGTGGCATAATTAATCAATGTTTTAGGCCAATTGGGATAGAATTTTCTGTTACTTGCAACCAAAATCTTCCTAACTCTACAGTTTAGATTTCAACCCTCTCAGACACGGGATCTGGAGGCCCAGGTACAATCACTGGGATTCTGAGCTATTCCCAGAGGTTCTTGGGTTGTCCCTACTTCCACATTATTGCCCTCTCTTTGGAGAGTGATGATGTTAACGTCCAGGTTCTTGGACCAGGTTTCAAAGGCCCTGTAGCTGTCCAGGACTATTCTTGGCTTAGGAGCTGGGCCCCAGGTAGCCATGGATCCCGGGCCACATGAGTCCTAAGAGATAGCATTTAAAGTGTGAATGGGCTGTGAGGGCCAGTGATGCATATTTGGGCGAGTTTTTCCAGGGAGCACATATGATCTTCATAGCAATCCTGAATCCCCTGGAGCAGTGAATGATCTGCATTCCCAGCCAGGCATTGCTTCTTCTAAGCACCATCTGCTGCCCACACTGGATCTTCTTGGCCAGCTTCTTCCTTGTCTGGATAGCCAGGGAGAACTTTTCGAAGTGCAAATGCTATCATGACATCCACCTCCTTCACCCTTCAAAATGCTTCAGTGGCTTTTCATTGCCCCCATCAAATAAGCAAGCTCCATGCAATGGCCTCCAGCGGGGCTTACACTACGAGGAGGCCAGTGGGGTCCCTGGTCTGCAAAATTTAAGGAGGCACTCACTCTCGGCATTGTACAGATGGTGCGTGCCTGATCCTGGGAGTGAGTGCCTCCTTTCATTTTGTACCTGGTCACCTCACTCTCCTCACCTGTTCTGGCCCTGGTTCCCAGGGGGTTGTGTGTTCTCATTCAACCTCATCTTGCAACACGCTCCTTCTAACTGCCCTTGCTCTTTAAGCTCTAGGCCCCTACTCTTTCAATTCCCTCTTTTCAGGAACATCTGCAAGGCTCAGAGTTGAAGCATAGATCATGTGCTTTGGCCAATCAGAACGGATGGTGACTCTGTCAGAGTGTGCGAGCATCAGCCCTGGGAGCCTGCACATTCTGCTCCCTCTCTGTGGGACACATTTCTTTCTCCTTTGAACATTTTTTTTTTTTTTTTTTTTGGTAAAAATCCTTCCATGTGCATATTATGGACCGGGCTCTACTTTAAATACTTTACAAATATTAACCTACATAATCCACTTAATAATACTGTTATTATACCCATTTTACAGATGAAGAAACTGAAGCAGGGAGAGTTGTGAAGTACACAAGGGCGCACAGTGGCTGACCAGCAGCTGGTATTGGCATCTTGGCATCCTAGCTCCAGGGTCTATGTTCTGAGCTGCCCTACTAAGCTTTTGCAGCTTCTCTTGATTTGATCAGATTTGTTTGTCGTATGCTCTCAAACAACTGTTTTCCTTTCCTTCGTGGAATTTTATTATCAATCAATCAATCAATCAGTCAATCAATCTAGGCTATCATTTCCCCATCTCTGTTAGAATTAAGCTCCAAGATGCAGGAACTTTTGCCTGACTTGTTCACAAAACCTTCCCAACATGCAGAGCAGCTCCCAGCACCTAGGATGCCCTGGAAATGCCGGTTAAATACTGACTGAATTATATTCATTAGTACATTAATTTAATTACTGTCTGTCTCCCTCTCCCCAGACTATAAGCTCCGGGACAGCAGGAACTTTGCTCATGGTTGTACCATCAGCCGGAGCCCAGTGCCTAGGACCTTGTAGTTCTCAATATTTTTTTGCTTAATTAATGAATACAAAAAATGAGAGGATTGCTTGGAGAGGAGGCTCCTCTGTTCCCACTTGATCTCCTTCTGGAGTAGGCATCTGCTGAAACCTAGAAGATGTCAAAGTCCAACAAATAGCTCAAAGGATGCAATTTGCCTCACCCACTAGGATTGTGGGGTTGGTCTTGATTATTCTAGACTTGAAGATTTGAGAACATGCTTGACAAAGGTATTTTCTTCCCTTAGAGATGCTCTTGATGACCAATGTTTCTCCTTCTCTCCTGCCATTGGTGGCCTCTCCTGGAGCAGCTTTTTTGGGAACTCTTTTCTTAAATGGATGCAGGAGCCAGGATGCTGCTGAGGCATTGGGGAAGAGCAGATCAGAGGATTAGCCTTTCAGATAAGGCCTTCGTCCTTCAAGAAGCTGTTACCAAAAAGGCCAAAACAGAAACATACAGGATGAAAAAGGAAACCAGTATAACTTCACAAATTACTAGAGTATTTTTACTTGTTTCCAGACTCCTAATTAAAAATTTCCAGCACCTAATCTTGTATTCTGTTAATATCTTAGCTGGATAGAATGTGACCCATGAATTCCACCTCCACGTCCTCAAATAAAAACCTAAGAAATATAGATATTCCCAAATAAGAACTCTGCCCTTAACTGGAACAGAGGCAAGGCACAAAGGCGTAACTGTAGAAAAATTTCCAGATTTATATAAAGGACCTGAATATGTAAGTAAATATGTCTCAATCAAAATAGAGGTAGTTAACTGATTTTGGGTTGATGACCAATTTTGTAAATATAAAACTAATAGGCAACATCATAAAGAATAGATTAATGGGGCTTATTAAATCAAATTTAAAAAATTATACTCAAAAAGCTACTTTTAGCAAATTTAAAAGATAAAAAAGATATTGGAAAAAGATTCTTTCAAAAATTATGACAAGGTTCACTATCTTTAATATATAAAGAGGTCTTATCAATAAGTAAGTGTAAAAAGTGATGTAGATAATTGACAGGAGCCTAAAATTTTTTTTTTTTTTTTAAATAGCAGGAAGGGTGCCAGCCCCAGTGGCCTATTGGTTAAGTGCAGTGTATTCCACTTTGGCGGCCTGGGTTCAGCTCCCAGGCACTAACGTATACCACTCTGTTAGTGGCCATGCTGTGCTGGAGGCCCATATACTAAATAATAGAGGAAGATTGGCATAGATGTTAGCTCAGGGCAAATCTTACTCAGCCAAAAAAAAAAAAAAAAAATAGCAGGTAGGGATGTATGTCAGTTTTTTATGGTCAAAAAATCCTGTGTAACAAACATCCACCAAATCTCTGCGTCATACACAAGCGTTCATTTGGCTCTCAAGTCTGCAGGCCATCTGGAGTCCACTGACCAGGGTTTGACTTGTCTAGATGGCGTTGCTGATCCTGCCTTGCCTCTGCTCCCAGTACCTCTCTCCTCCTCCAAGGATGTAAGGGGGTGAGAGTAAAAATGTATGGTCTCTTAAGGTCTAGGCTCAGAACTGCCAAATTGGCATGTCCTCCTTATTTGATTGACCAATGCAAGTCCAATCCAAAGACAAGTGGCAGGGAACTATTTATGCCCCTTTAGTGGGAGGAACTGTAAAGTCCCATGACCAAGGGTGTTGATGAAAGTTAGGGCCAAGAATTTGGGCCAATAGCATAATCTACAATAGGAAGACATAGTTTGGAAGCTCTTGTAGGAAGTAATCTGTGAGCTAGGAGTACTTATCAATGACTTACCTCCATTTGCAGGGGCTGCAGGAGCAGAGTACTGGAGAACAAAGTATCAACTCACTACAGGGCTCTTAAAAGAACTTTATTGCAAAATTGCTTTGAAGTTCTTGGAATACTAGTGAGAACCTGTGCTGAGGCCACCAAAATACCTTCTTGATCAGGCAAATCAGGGATAGCATAGGTTAATTCTCCAGATTCCAAAGGAAAAAGGACATAGGTCTCTTTTGATGGAGTTTTATAGCCTGCATTAGTTATACTTTGCATAATTGGGGAGTTTTCATTGGATGAGCCCTGGTTCATCATCCATGGACTGCTGACATACTGAAACCTTCCTCAACTGAGCAGGTAACAATGACAGTTCACTGAAGAAGGGGACAGAGCTTTGATTCTTGAAGTTCCATGTTGAGGATTAACAAGTCCTGCGATAATGCTGTGTAACAAACTACCCCCAGATCTCAGAGTCTTAAAACAGTGCCTGTTCATCGGGCTCTGGGTTGGCTGGGGCTGTTCTGCTATAGGCTTCAGGCTGCTGCTCTAGTTTCAGGCATGTAGTTTCCACATGTCTTTCATTCTGCAAACTAGGACACAGTCTTTTCATAGCAGAGGGCAGGAGTGCAAGAGGCCCAGCCAAAGCATGCAAGCATATTTTAAACTTCTGTTTGCATAATGTCATGAAGATTCCGTTGGCCAAATCCAGTCAGATGACCATCCCCAACATTACTGGAACAGGAAATAAACTCTGCCTAATCTAGTGGTTGTGATGTGGCATGGGTGAATAGTTCTAATATGACGATAAAGTGAAGAATTCAAGGGATAATCCAATTTTCATCAGGGGCCTCCCTGAGCTGCTGGAGTTTATATCCACACACTTCCCCGTTATCTGATGGGACGGGCCCAGGATGTGTGACACTTTGGTGACCTGGGCGACAGTTTTAACTTTGAGTTGTTATGCCAGTGCACCATCTGCAAACCTTGCTCAGTTTGTCTGGTCTGCCATGGATGTGCCAGAATTGTCCAGCCAGCTTGTGATCTTGGAAAGGCATTCTCAGAGGAGGAAGCCAGAGAACTGCTGTTTTATCAGGACTGTGACTGCCATCACCCTCAAGTCAGGAATCCAGGTCCCAGGTTAGAAGAGATTCTCAATTTTGGAACTGGGCCCAGTCTTCTGGGAATAAATCAGGAAGAAGCTGGGCTTGTGGTTCCCTAAGTCTCACCTGGTAATACTTGTAAGGATAACAATAACAGGACTTATTGCCGTGTTAATGTGTTGGTGCTTTCTCTTGCTCATTCCTACTCTGATATGCCAGTTTACTTCGAGGAGTTCAGATGTCCGTGAATCTTAGTCTCTGAGAGGCCTGCGATCTCATGCACCTCTAAGGGAGTAAGGCCTAGGGGGCGGGAGAAGTTACGTGAGCCCAGCTGTGCTCTGCCTCCTGCAGCACCTTTTAGCTGGTGAAGTGAGGGGGTGGTATTGATGTATTTAGATACCATGTACCGCTCAGATCTAGCCACATGATGACCCCACTACTCCGAGAATTCTGGGTTTCATGAGAGAGTAATCATCTCTGGCCCAATTGAGAGGAACATCTTCGAACCCTCTGAGGTTGTGCTCCTGCCTCATTTCCGTCTAGGGAATCTGGGTCATCCTCCACTTCTGACTGTCTAGGTTTTCAGTTTGAAGTAGCACTCAATTGATTAGCCAACTCAAGTTCTCTGACGTTGGCTCTTTTCCTTGGTTGTTTGTTCATTTTCAATATCCCATTTGTTTATTCAACATATATTTATCGAGTGCTCACTGCATGCTGGGTGCTGTTCTGATGCCAGGGAACAGCCACGAAAAGAGATAACATTCCTGCCTTCAAGGTGCTCACAGCTAGTGGGGAGCAGAAAACAAACAAGCTAGCAAGAAAAAGAGGAAAACAGACAATTCAGGGCGTGGTCAGTGCTATGAAGGAATAATCACCAGGGTAACACAACAAAAAGTCCCTGGCGGGGCGGGTGGGTGGTATGCAGAGGGTTATTTTTGATGGGGGTTCAGGGCAGATTTCAGAGATGAAATGACACGGATATTTGAGCTGAAACTTGGAAGATCAAAGTTGAGACAGCCACATGAGTTGCTGGAGGAAGAGCATGCCAGGCAGAGAAAACAGCAAGTGCAAAGACCTTGACGTGGGAAGGAATTGCAGTATTCAGGACACAGAAAAGGGGTGCAGGTGGCCGGAGCATAACAAGCAGTAAGAATGCTCCACAATGGGGCTGTAGAGGCACGCAGGAACCAGGCCATGCAGGACCAGGAGGACAGGCAAGGAGCCTAAAGCTTATTCTGAGAGTAAAAGGATGTCTTCGAAGGGTTTTCTTTCTATTAATACTTTCATCTCTGTGTTATAAAATCTCAGAACTTACAAAAAAGTAGAGAGGCTATTGTAAACAACATAAAAACAGACACACCCTAGTACATCCAGCATTCAGCTTAAAACATTCTCAACATCTGGCAATCTTGGTTCACCTGTACCTAACACTCCTTTATCTCAGATTATTTTAAAGAAAATTCCAGATATCATAGTTTTAGCCATAAATACTTCAGTATGTCTAAGAAATAAGAACTCTTAAAAACACAACTGTATATCACTATCACACACACAAATTGACAATAATTTATTAATATCATCAAATTGAATATCTCACAAACACCTTTTTATAGATGGTTTGTTTGAATCAGAATCCAAAGCAAATGGATAGTCATATTCTTAGCTCTATAACAGTACCCACACTCTTGTCTCTCCCAACATTTATTTGTTGAAGAAACCGGATCATTTGTCCTACGGAATTTTCCACCCTTGCATTTTGCTGCTGACATCCCCAAGAAGACATTTAATGTGTCTCTCTTCGCCACAATTTCCTGTAAACTGGTAATTGGATATAGAGGTATGATCAGATTCAGTTTCAAGCTTTTGGCAAGAATGCTCCACGGTGGTGCTGTGAATGGCCCATTGCATCACTTCAGAAAAGATGTAATGCCTGCTTGTTTCTCTTTTCTTGATGTTAAGAGAGATGAGTGGTTTCAAGTGTTGTCAGCCAGATACAATCATGAGAATCAGGGGAGTGACGAGCCATGATTTAGCCTGTAAAGATCACTTCGGCCATATGTAGTGAAAGGATTGTGGGCAGGGATGGTAGTAAAAATATTTAACAAACTGTGTGGCATGGATTTTGACCAATTACTGTGGGCTGCAGGCATACTCACTGACCGTCAGCCCTCATTGTGGGAGAGGAAGCTCGGGAGGCGATTGAAGTCACTTGCAGTGGTGCCTGTGAGAGACGGTGGAGACCGGGATCAGGGAGGAGATGGAGAGAAGGGTGGCTTCAGGGAGCTTTGGAAATGTCTAAGGATGCCCAGTGTGTGGCTGTCTGAACTGGAGCCGTCACTTCTGCCTAGCAACTGTGTATTTATAGGACTTCTGATTTGAACCCCAGCCAACTTATTGTCACTGGTTCTCCTACGACAGCCTTAGATCAAAGCCTGGGTCTAGAAACAAAGATGGTAGTTCTCACAGTCTCTTTTAGATACAAACTGCGTAGGAAAACAGAAGAATCGGTGTACCATTGATGGAAAGAGAAGAAATCTATTGGATTTCTCTTCAAGGAAGAAGAAAAATATTTAGGCAAGCAAAACATTAATACGGCATGTATTGTTTAAAGGAGATTAGACAGACAAAGTTTAATACGTCTATAGAAGCTATTTTTTATGTTTGCTATTTGTATTTATTAAGACAAATGAATATCATAGGTGTAAAATTCACTGCTGATGGCTTCTCAGGTCCTGCTTCCTGCTGAGCTCATCTCCTAATGAAAACCCGGTGTGTGTCACCACAGCAACCTGCCTGTAACCGCAAATGAAGAACTCAGTTTTATTTCCTAGTCAAAAAATGTACTAGCCAATATTATTCACTTTTTTTCTGTTCGTATGTAACATCTTGGGAATGACCAGTGACACTTTCCTACTGAGAAAGACAACATTTCATGGTAGTCGTAACCACAGCTTCGGTCGATTACTCACATTACTGCATGAGTGACAGCTTTTGTTCAACACTCCACACAAGGGAAAAAGGGCTGAGACCTAAACCACAGCCCCAGCTGTCGGTGGAAATGATAGTTAATGGCACCACCGCTGCCTCCGGGGGGCGATTCTTGGTAGAGAGGATTATCTTGCCTGTGGTTTCCAAATCAATGGATAAGAGTGAGTTGTGGCAAAAGTTAAGTAATCCAATTGCTTATCACACTTTAAATATAGACTGATTTTTTTTATTTGGTAAAAGAAATCTAGTTATAAATTATATAAAAAAGATATACATATAAATTGTATAAATAAGCATATATATAAATTATGAACAACTCAAAAAAGCCCTAGGTATGGAATCAGTGGTACTTTCTACAAGGTATTTCAAAAGCTACTCTAAGTTATGGTGGGAATAATTTGGGGCCTCAAAGTATCAATTTGGAAGTCTAAAAGCCTATATTGGAAAGTTAAGGTCCTCAAAGTAGCCAAGACAGATCATAAGAAATAACAGCATTTAGTTGAGAGCCTTCCAGAAAATCTAGATTTATCAAATAGTTTGCCAAATTTCACAAACATCAGTGAAACAAAATATGTTTAAAAATAATATAGGTTTTCTGTAACTATCTCCATATTGGCAAAGTATAATTTCTAAAATTCTTAGGATAATATTTTTTTTCCTCTAGCATCACTTAAAAGAAAGCTTTTATAGGTATAATCCACTTGGAGTTTTAATTTCTCAATAGTTTTCAAACTATTACAAACAGTGTTGGAATGGTAAATCCTAAAATTTATCATTTGAAATTTGTCATGTGATAGAACATTTTACTTCAGAGCTCATAATTGGTGATGATAACATCAAATGTACAAGAAAACTCAGTGATTGCTATCGTGTAATGTGGGTTTACTCGTGCCACCACGGGAGCAGCTAACCATAATAATGCTGCCAACAGAAATTTTAGGTGGATTACGACGAACATTTTTAAACAAGTTTTTGCCTATTTGCCATAAGCAAATTTCCCAAATAATAAATCAATTCTCCTTTAAGTAGTTCATCATTTTGTTTTGGATAATTACTTTTGAGGAGAACTCCCTAAGATATATGACAGAGGTCCCTACTTCTAGTGGGTTCACTCTGCTTCTCTGAAATCCGGTGCCCTCCTCGCTGAAGCGAGGCATTCCGTTCAGACCCCCAAGCTCCCTGTTACAGCTCTCAGATCTCCTCCTGGCTCCAGGCCTGCCGGCCTGTGAGCCTGTGCCGTGTTCACTCCTTCCTTCCTGTCTGTCTGTCCTCATAAGTTTTCTCCGTGTCAGGAGGCCTTCCTCTTATGGCTCCATCTGTAGGTGCTAAGGCAGAAGTGACATCCTCTTCCCCAGGGAGTCCAGAAGGAGCCCGGAGCTCCTGTTCCTCTGGGAGTTAAGACCATTGCTCCCTAACCTTCAAATAACCATGGCACGAGTGAAGAGGGGACCATAACTGTGTTCTTGGTAGGATCCTCAACACTCACAGCCTCCCTCCCACTCTGGGCTTTGAGACCATGAGGGATCATCCCACGGTGCTCTTTATGCCTGTTTAAGACAGATGCCACAAGAAGCCTGGAGTCCCACATCACCACTCATCCTCAGGCCTTCATCTCCATAATGGTTCTGCACTTCCTTTTCTCTGACTCCATCTCCAACTTTTGAAACTCTTCCATCATGTTCTCTGAACTCACTGTCAGTCACCAGCAAAATTCCTTGTAGCTTTAACACTTCCCCTGAACTGTGCCTTCTTGCTGTGGCTGACCTGACTGCTTACCTGGCTTCCTGGCAGCTCTCTAGACGTGGCTGCTTGCCCTCCCTTTCCTCTTAGACCCCTAGGCCTGGAGGCAGAAGGAGCTTAAGGGCCCTTTTGCTTTTCCTCAAAGCATCCATGGCATTCTCCCTGGCTTTGTCCTGAAACTTGCTAGCTTCTTCCTGTTTTAAATATCATATCATCAGACCATGTCACCCACTAGGTCTCTAGTGTCATTATGTAATGATCTTTCCTCCTTATTCTAGAAAGCTTTTACTCTGTTCACTGTCATTCTCTCCAGCACCACTGCTGACACAAGCTTCAAGACCCATGTGGATGGTGCTTCAAACATGCTGCTCTGTCAATTCCACGTTTTCCTTCCATCCAGATTTTGCTTTTTGTCCTACCTGAGCCAGCTGTTCCCCTGGGCAGATCCTACAACCTGCATTATAATGACAATAGCCCCCACCACCGACGTTATCTCAATTTCATCAGTCTCACCCAGTGGCTTCCCAGCTCATCCCCTCTAGTACCCACACCAGCAATCATTGGACCACAGTGACTGACAGTCCATCGATCCTGACATCTTTTCATTGTCTCTCACCCGCATTGTGTCTTTACTTCCCTCATTGTCCAGCCTAAATTCCTTGGCCTATCCTTTGCCTTTCTCTTCCTTCATTAAGTTCTCCTGGCAGAATCTCGGTCACGATTAAACCCAGCTCTCTGCTGCCGGCTCTGAGCTCTGCACCCTGTGACAGATCCTCAAGTTATAGGAGAAATATTTATCTTTGTATAGGACTCGCATTACAAACGAAAGCTATCAAACCGGCAAGTGACAATAATAATGATGATCGTCATCAATAAGACCAGCAACAAGAACAACATCCTAGCTCACTCGAGGCCTGGCAGGGTTCTCCATGCTTTATAAACATTGGCACACCTGTTCTTCACAATAACTCGGGCAGAGGTGCTGTTATCTTCTCTAAGGTCCTGAGAGGCTAAGTAACTTGCCCGAAGTCACGTAATTGGTGAGGGGTCGAGTTAGGGTCTGAACCACGCTTCTCTGCTCTCAGGTCTGGGCTCTATGCCTGCTGCCTCCCGACTTGGGATGGATTCAGTAAAACACATGAGTCAAACCAAACCAAAAAAAGAGAAAAGAAAAGAAAAGAAGAAAAGCAGATGTGTTTATGCAGGGGTGTTTCGTTAAGGGCAACCCGTGTAGGGAGCCAGCCCAAGTTCTTCCTGCAGGCTCTCTGAAGGCAGCTGCTTAGAGTCTCTGCGTGTAGCCGGTGTGAAATACTCCCCAAACTCGCTGTGCAGATCCTATGACGCCTTTTCTACTCCTCTTTGTTTGCCCCATTGTTGGGGTGGGACTTCTCTCCCCACTCGTGTAGGGGAGCTCCGTGAAGACAACACCCAGTATCTCTCCACCCGCTCGCTCACTCCGCCGGGGGCAGTGGAGTGTCTCATCTGGCTGTGAGTTTGGGAGGGCAAACAGGGCAGACATACCCCAGCCCCTTTCTCTTCTCTCCTCTTTTCCTCTTGTCACGAGCACAGGTTCTGTTCTGCTTCCCCGGGAGCTTGGTGGGGGGGCGTCCATCCTGTCCAGCACTGCTGGCTGGGTAAGTCTCTAATTCTGAGGTTCAGTTTTAGGATTCCCACTTGCCCACAGATTTGAGTCACATTCACAAATATCAGCTCCGTCAGCAAAAGAATATCTATTTTGCTTTTCCATTCGTTCCATCTGTTGTCTTATTTTTCAACTGGCACAGAACCAAGAAGAAAACAGGGATGTTATTTATTGGGTGTTACGTTGAATTCTAAAATCCACTCACCTGAAGGTCAGAAGTCCAGTGTTTCCTCTTATAGCTTCTTCACACCTCCCCTACAAAAACCCTGAGGGATTATAAATCCAAAAGCTAGTCACGCAAGGAAGCAGTTCTCTGTGGCCGTTTCCTCCGCTGCTGCTTGGGGTCATTGCTGAAGCGTGGCCCCGCTCTGTGCGAAGGGCGAGGCTGGCCCAGATCCTCACACAGGCTCCCGAAGCGCTCCAAGGCAAGCGGCTCAGTCTCCTGGGGATGAGCTGCCCAGGGTGCCCCAGGGTGGGCTCCCAACCTGGCCGCCGTCAACACTCAGTTCTTCCCGTGCCCGCTGCTGGCCGCCTCTCGGGCGCCTCCTGCCCCAGGAGCACTTCCTCCAAACTGGCTCCAGCATCCGCCCCTTCCAGGCTCGGCCGCCCTCCTCTGCCCCAAGACCCCCTCCAGGGCTGGGCGGCTTTTCTCTTTTAAGTTATCAAAGCACAGAAGGCTGCTATTCTCTTTATTTTTTTCTTTCTGCATAATAGCAATATTTGCCCTTTTTTTTGGCTCTCTGTGCCCGTTTGGTCTCTGCAAAATGGAAATTAAGATAGTACCTGCTTCACAGAAAAGAAATGCCGTATCGTGTTTACCTTTGAGAAAAGAATCTCCGTTTGGAAAGTGGAGTTGAGAGAAATACAAGGAGAGGCCGGGAGCTGCTCAGGCAGCTGTTGGGGTTCAGGAAAGACAAGGCTGCTTCCAAAGGATGGGCTGGAGGCTAAAAATATTAAATTAGTAGATACAATCGGCCGACCTGAGAGACTGATTGCATGTAGGAGGCTTCTCAGTAGAGGCGAGGCCCCTGTCACGGAGCAAGCACAAGCGGAGGAAGCTCAGGGCGGACAGACGGTGCTCCAGGCCACTGTCCCACAGCCGCGCGCAGCTCATCTGGGTGTGCACCCCGCTCACAGCTGCCCCCTTTGAGGCCTACCCTGCACCCGGCAGCCACGTTTGTTGGTTTTCTTAGGTGTAACAGTCAGGGTTTCATCGGGAAAATAGAAGCTGCTTTAGGTGTTTCACGTACACAAGGTTTAGATGAAGAGAATTAGAGCTTGGTTCACTGGTTGCGAGCTGTGGCCAGGCAGGCTGCCCCAACTGGCCATCAGCCTACAGGCTTGAGCTGCGGGCTCTTCAGGTGGCCCCGGGGCAGCCGTGAACCTCGAGGCTTCTCTGGACCCTCTCAGTCTGCAGAACTGACGTGGGAGACCCTCAGGGAGCTTGCCCAGAGCTGTCTTGACCCTCCCCTCCGCCGTGTGCCTGCCTCTGGGAACGTGGCCTGCCTCTTCCACCTTCTAAATCTGGTGTGTGTGCCTTAACAGGCCCACTCCAGCCAGGGGGCACACAGAGCAGAGGGCTCTGGGAAACGTGGTTTCCGGCTTCATTGTGTCATGGAGGGGAGAGACCTCTGTGTGGGGTCTGCAAGGCAGACAGCAGGCATCCAGATGGGTCAGTTGATTCCACTGGAAATTCTTTCTCTTTTTTTGAGGAAGATTAGCTCTGAGCTACCTGCTGTCAATCCTCCTCTTTTCACTGAGGAAGACTGGCCCTGAGCTAATATCAGTGCCCATCTTCCTCTACTTTATATGTGGGACACCCACCACAGCATGGCTTGCCAAGTGGCGCCATGTCCACACCTGGGATCTGAACAGGTGAACCCTGGGCCGCAGAAGTGGAAATTGCACACTTAACTGCTGTGCCACCGGGCCGGCCCCTCCGCTGGAAATTCTGACTTATGATTCAGAGACAGTCCTGTCTTTGCCTCTGGCCAGAACCACAGGACAAGTAAAAAGTCCAGAGCTGTGGGGTGGCCATCCTTTGCCCTGTGAGGGGAGAAGCAGATAAACATGCAGGAAGAGAAAGCAGGAAGCGAAGGTGAACAGAAGGGCGGTGAGGAGAAGCCCCGTGGCCCAGAGCAGAGAGAGGGAAGGAGGTCGCTTGAACCGTGGCTGGACTTCCTGTCGTGGATTCTCTGAGCAAAACCTAGGTCCTCAGAACAAATTTTCTATTTTTTTGCTTGAGGTAGCTCAAGTTGGTTTCTCCTCCTTCTCAACAAAGGAACCTTAAGCAGGATAGCATCCACTCAGGGATGTCTACGCAGCAGTGGGATGGGTGGGTCAGAGGTTCTGGAGAGAGGTCTCTGTCGGGGGAGGACTGAGAGGCCGTCAGTAAACAGAAGCAGAGGAACCGTGAGAATGGAGGAACTCAGACATGGTTACGTTATTCAAAGGTGGGTGATCCTGTGGATACTGGAAGAGTTATGGCTGAGTCTTCAAAATACGTTAGTGCTCGTACAGAAAAAGAGAATCAGTGTTCTACAAACAAATGAACAAAATCATAGTGCGAAATGAAGTGGGAAGGATGAATGGTATAGACGAGTATATAAACAAACACGTCTCCTGTGATAAACACTACGGCAAGTGTGTTCACCTGCAAGAGAGCTTTTCAAGCCTTGATTTTTGGCATACAACTCCATAAGGAATGAAAATAAATCTAATTTTGAACTTGTTTTCCAGCACAACTAGTAATAATTTTGAGTTTAGTGGGATTTTTTTTGTTTGTTTGGTTCTGAGAATGCTGTGCGTTTTTATATACTAGGTTATAAAACTTAAGAATTACCAATTAAATTTTAGCCTGTATGCTTAAAGGATGATCATACTGTCATCAAAGCAATATTTTAATAATTCCTTTTTATTTTAGGAAGAAGACACAGTCCTGTGTTCAAAAAACAGAAATTTCAAAGCTGTAATAACACATTTCATTTACACACTGATGTTGAAATATGATCCTGAGTTAACAGGATATGAATGTCTATGTGTTTTTGTTTTTGTTTTTTTTGTGAGGAAGATAGGCCCTGAGCTAACAGCTCTTGCCAATCTTCCTCTTTTTGCTTGAGGAAGATTGTCACTGAGCTAACATCTGTGCCAGTCTCCTCTATTTTATGTGGGACGCTGCCTCAGTATGGCTTGATGAGTGGTGCTAGGCCTGCGCCTGAGATCTGAACTTTTGAACCCTGGGCTGCCAAAGCGGAAGGTGTGAACTTGACCACTATGCTACTGGGCTGGCCCCTCTGTGTTTTTTGTGAGGTAGTTTATAAGTTAAACCCATGTGATGGTCACCTATTATCCACCTGCCCAGCTTCTCCCCTTCTTCTGTATAACCTGGCTTCTCTGGTACACATGATTTGATGGGGGAGTCACCATGTTTTTATGACTCCATAGTTGATCGCTTCTGAGGTGCCCCCTGACTGAGGTGACTCATCTCACTTGGCTGTCTGTGCAAGTGCAGTGGCCTCCTGGTTGGTCTCTTGGTTTCTATTCTGCCCTCCCTGGAGCCTAGTTTCCTTTCCCCAGCCACAGAGATCCTGTTGAAACATGTCAGACTACTTTACTGTCTTGTTCAAGCCCAGCAGAGACTATCCCATTACCCCTAGAATTAAACCCAAATTTCCTTCCGTGGCCGCATGATCTGGCTCCTGGCTACCCCACCAGTAGAAGCCACTACCCCACTAGTGGCTACCCCACTCTTTAACCCCGATACCTGCTCCTTAGGGCCAGCCACACTAGCTTCTTGCTACAACTTAGCCCTGGCTAAAGATGCCCCATCTTGGGTCTTTCTATTTTGCTATTCTCTCTGCCTGGAACACTCTCCTCCCAGTCATGTCCATGACTCACTCCCTCCCCTCAGTCAGGTCTCTGCTCAAATGTCCTCTCTTCAGAAATCCTTCTCTGACCCTCTGTTTAGAATAGCACGGTCCCTTGTTCACTGCAGACTTCTTCACAGTAGCCAAGACATGGAAACAGTCTAAATGTCTGTCAGTGGAGGAACGGCTAAAGAAAATGTGCTCTCTACAGATATGTGCTGCATCTATCTACATCTACATCTGTAGCTATATAATGGAATGTTATTCAGTTTAAAAAAAAAAGGCAATCCTGCCACTTGTGACAACATGGATGAACCCAGGGACGTTATACTAAGTGAAATAAGGCAGACACAGAATGACAAATATTGCATGATCTCGCTTACACGTGGAATTTAAAAAAAGTTGAACTCATAGTAACAGAGAGTAGGATGGTGGTTACTTCTGCTGGGGCATGGGGGAAATGAGGGGAGATTAAAAAAAAGGAGAATGATGTCTGCCAGGGGCTGGGGGGCACTGGAGGGGCAGGGCTCATGGGAGTTATCGGTTACGGGGAACAGAGTTTCAGTCTTGTAGGACGAGAAGTGTGCTGGAGATGGACGGTGGTGATAGTTGTGCAAGAACGTGAATGAACTCAATGCTACCGAAATGTACACTTAAAAATGGTTAAGATAGTAGGTTTTATGTTATGTGTATTTTACCACAATAAAAAAATTAAGTAAAACAGTACTATCCTCTTCTCCTACTTTACTTTTTCAAACAATAATTTCTGACGTTATCTGACAAAACTCTGTGTTGTGTATTGTCAATCTCCCCCACCAGCGGGTAAGATCCTTGGGGACACGGGTTGTGTCTCTTTTTAAAAAATTATCATTGCTGTACCCCCAGTGCCCAGAATGATGTCTGGCATCAACAAGTATTTGATGAATTAGTACATTTCAAACTGGAATTGAAAAAGCAAGTTATTCTATCTTTGGTGGCAAAACTCTGTGAAATATGAAGCTTTGGAGGAATATCTTGATGGCCAAATTTCCCTCCCAATGGAGGATTCTGCTGTGTGGTGGGCGAGATTGGAATTGTCTCAAGGAGAGAGGCAGAGGTGAGAGCCAGAGAGACCAGTCCTGTCTACGTGGAAGCCCTGGCTCCAGGTGTCCCTGAGGGGCTCCCTCTGTCCCCGTGGTATCTCAGCTTCCTCCCAATAAACACTTGTCTCTGATTAAAATAGTGTAGCTGGGGTTTCCATCACTTGCTGCCCAGAGAGTCCTGACAAAGCAGCTTGTCAGTGTACTGTCACTATTCCCAAAAAACAAAGGCTATAATGAAAGTGGGAAAAAACGTATTAGGAAATAATTAAGGGAGCGTTAACTGAATTTACTACAGCAGATGTTGCCACTGCCTCGCCCGCCTGCATCTTCTCAGCATCCTCTCTTCTTGTCCTTACTCGCTGCTGTGTTGAACTGTGACAACTTCCTAGTCCCGGCCTGAAGGCTTCCCTCCGTCTGAGTGCGGGGGATGCCAGTGGCCCTGGGAGCAGCTCTCAGACAATGAGGAAGGGAGTTGGAAGATAAACACCCACCTCCTCGCCCCTGGGGTAGGACGTCCTTGAGGCGTGTGCCGTGCCATCGCCCAGAGGTCTTTCGAGGGTTGAGTCCAGTTGCCGACAAGGTTCCTGTTTGGTACCTCCTGTGTGGACTTCCTCCCTCCAGTCACCTCACCAGCCCCTGCCTGTGCCTCCCTGAGTCACCACCCAAATGACCCTTGGCTCAGGCTCTGCTTCTGGTGTAACCCACCCTGCCTGAGACAGTTTCTATATACAATAATTTCCATTTAACGTGAACAAATAAATTAACAATGAAGAACGAATAAATACAGCTTACTGTAAATCAGTTTATAAATGAAAAAAAACATGAAACTAAAATAAAACAGTGAACACATATAGGGCTTACTAGATGCCAAGCATTGTTCTAAGAGCTTCCCATGTAACTTTTTTGATTCTCGCAAAAACCCTGGGAGACACATGCTAAATTGAGACAGTTTTAGGAACTTTCCCAGGTTTGCACAGCTGCCAAAGCACGGAGCCAGGATTCACACTCGGTCTGGCTTCTGTGTCTGTGCTGTTAATCAGGATACTATATTAAAGAATAATTTTAAAAGATTAGTTTTCATTAATGCCATGCTACCATGCAAGTATTGCTTATACACATAGTGTCTATATAAATAGTGTAGAAAACTAAGGACAGTTGAGATCACCACAATCTCAGGAAGTGAGAGTCACTGTATAAATGGGAGCAGTTATGACCCGAGCACTTTCTTCAAATCCCGTGATAGTCAATCAGTTGTTCATGAAAGAGGTTTGTCATCAGTGTGTGACGGTGAGTGACCACCAGCACAGCCTTTGTGATGGGCGGCAATGTGGCTCTCGGGAGGAGAGTGGGCAGCCACAGCGCACAGCTGAAACCAGCCCGTGCAGGGGGGGATGGCCCTGTCAACCACATGAATTTGGACTGGGCTGCAGCTGAAAAACTGAGGTTCTTTGGGCTTGCGGCCCTGACCAAGCCCTTGCTGGCCTCGCCCTCCAGGCTGGTGGTCAAATGACTGGACACTCACAGTGCTGGGCTGGGCGTTCTGAGCTGGAGGAGTGCGACCACAGGGCGGTGTGCACCCTCTCGGGCCTCACAGTCTCCTGGGGGAAACAGGCTTGTGAAGATAACTCAGATTTTCTTCTTTTATGAGAAAAACTTCAGGGGAGGTTGTTCAGAGCGTGTGACCGCCTTCTGCAGCTTCCACTCCTTGGCTGCAGCTGTGGCCGCGAGTGTGGTTACTTCAGAAGAGAGAAGAAGCAAAACAGAGAGTCAGAGCGCCGGGAGCTCTGCGGGTGTTTTCTTACAGGTCTTCAGAGCAGAGGAAGTTGAGCAGCCTCCCGGCTCCCGCGGAGGCCGCTGCCCTGGGAGTCTGAGCGCCTCCAGGCGCCCGGAGGAAGGGAGGAAGGGTGACATCAGCCAGGTGGGGGATGCCAGCCGTTTCTTCTTTCTCGGGGTGACCCACAGGAAGGAGAGAGGAAGTCAGGTCAGCAGGGCTTGACACCTCCGTCCTGGGAAATCCTATCAGGTGACTGAAGAGAAACCTAACGGCCCAGGTCGCTGCGCGCTGCCAAGAGATGGAGGTGCTGGGGGAAACCCCAACCACAGGCCCGCGGAAGGGAGGAAGGGAATCAGGTCTTGCCCAAAACGCAGACAAGAAGAGCGCTTCTTCAAATTCACCTGGAGTGACGAGAAATATTTCCGTCTCGAGTGTTTTCACTTTCCCAATGGCAGTAGAGACTTTGTAATATGTCATTAGATTTCCCCTCTTGTGATTAGCTTTCCTTTCTGTTTAGGAAGAAGATGGTCTGGGAGGATCCAGGCCATGCCTTTTGCGTGTGTGTTTAATAGGGTTCCTAATGAAATCGTAAATGTGACCAGAATGGAAGTCATGATCAAAGATTCTAATCAGCAAACGATGTTTCTGATGTTCAAAAAGGGCAGATCATATATCGTGAAGTTTGGAGATGTTGAATCTTAATTAAAGACGTTGACATATGCTTAAAATTGTCTGGAGTGGTAAGTCTGCTATAATTGGGAAGAAGCGAGAGCATTTGAAGAAGGAAAAAGATGAGAATTTTACTTCTCTTACTTGGCATTGTGGTACCCATTGCCTTTCAAAATCATAAGAAAGGGCAAAAGCTTTCAATGTCAGCCATCTCAAATCCTTTGTGGAATTAGGGAAATTACAGTTAAAACAAGTAGGTAAGCAAACACACAAAAACACAAAACAAAGAAAAATTTAAAATGTGAGAAAACAAACTTGCAAAATGTGATGAGTAGCAAATACACAGAAGGGCCAGACAGGCTTCTCTGATGGGAGAAGTCTTGAGAAGGGGGGCCTAAGAGGAAAGGATATGAACAAACATGCTTCCTTAAATGTGGAGAGAATGGGTGTCAGGAGCAGTAGAATTCTGAGTAGGCAGTGACAGTGTTTGCTTTAAAGCCTTTCAAATGCATTTAAAAATCTATTTAAAATATGAAATACACGTATTTCTTTACTTAGGTAAAAACCATAGTCAAGATATGGGGCTTCATGGGGCCGGCCCAGTGGCGCAGCAGTTGAGTTCGAACGTTCTGCTTCTTGGTGGCCCGGGGTTCGCCGGTTCGGATCCCGGGTGCAGACATGGCACCGCTTGGCAAAACCCATGCTGTGGTAGGCGTCCCACGTATAAAGTAGAGGAAGATGGGCACGGATGTTAGCTCAGGGCCAGTCTTCCTCAGCAAAAAGAGGACGATTGGCAGTAGTTAGCTCAGGGCTAATCTTCCTCAAAAATATAAAAAAAAAGATATGGGGCTTCAGTAGCTATGTCACGTGAAGTCCAACATGGATGTACCAGAGCAGCAGGTAGCTCTCCTATTAGGAGGTCCAGGATCCTTTCATTCTGTGGTCCTCCACCTTCAGTACTTGGACTGTGAGGTCACTGTGCATACTTATGTCAAGCTGGTGAACAGAGAAGGAGCATGCAATGTTGCACATAGAGGGTGACAAACAGCACTTCCCTCCCATTCCATGGGCTAGACCTCGGTCCTGGTCCACACAGCTGAGAGGAAACTGGGCAATGTGGCTGCGCTCTGTGCCAAGAAGAGGAAAGAGGTTCAGTGAACGTTGAATCAGGCTCTGCCCCAAAGCACCCCCCCAGGTGGGATGCACAGAAGCTGAGTCAGCGTCTGTGATGAGCATCTCTGCTGCTGCTCATTCAAGAGTTAAAACCTTCAGAGATTGTCCTAGAATGTTAAAAGGAAAGATATTTCATAAATTCCACTGAGGTTTCTGCCATTCCTTGAGGTCCTTGGCCATCCCACAAAGTCCCTGCAGATGTCGTTTTTCCCCTTTGGCAACCAAACCTCTTCCTCTTTCCTAATGGTGCTTGTGTTTTCTTTTGGAGAATCTCATCACCCTCAAAATGTGTTGTCAGTCTGGTAAGTCTGGGTTTCCTGTACTCCCACCAGGGAATCCAGAGGAGTACCTGGATGAGTGGCCGTGAAAGTGCTGAATAGCGGCAGAGCACTGTGTGATCCAGTGCTGGAAGGGGAGAGGAGGGTACAAGAAGACTGGGCAGGGGTCTGCTCTGCTGTCCACGGGGTCACTAGGAGTCAGAGTCCAGTCGATGGCACCAACAACAAGCCTGGGAGATCCTTCTACCAGATTTTTCTTTCCTCATCACTATAGGATTGACTGCCACGGAGCAGTCAGCTGAGCCAAGATCAGCTGATTTGACTGCCACCGTCAGGGTTTGATTCTGGAGCAGGGATGCAGAGATGGGAACAAAAGTGTCTGAGGTTACTGATGGCTTCCTTCCTGGTGTCCTGCAGGAGGGCTGAGTAGTTTCTGGGGCTGAGACCTTGTGGGATTGCCAGGTACACCTTGTCGGTTTTGAGCACGGTTCTTCAGTTTGGTCATCCATCCATGAGCTCCGCCATATACCTTCAAGAGTGTTATCCTTTAAAATTAGTCAGAATTGTTTTTTAATACGTCTGAACAAAGAACCGTAAAGGATATAATGTTGAATGCATCAAGCTTTCAGAATCAGATTAGAGAGCAGCAGACATTCCCAGATGAGGTGCGGGCTTGGCTGGAGCAGAGCAGTTAAGGGCAGGAGCGGAGGTTTCAGCCACACTCGGCTTTGTCACTTATGAGCTCAGTGACTCTGGACGAGTTGTTTGACCTCTCTATAAGCCTCATTTTTTTCCCTTTATAGAATGAAAATAAGTCTATCTTCCTTAGATGGTTGTCATAATTAAACGAGATGCTGCATATGAAGCACTTAGCTTGGGTAGAGATGACTTACTGTTGGGAAGCATTGTTTTTACTTGCGGAAATATTTGGCTGCACAGACCTCTTCTCTCTAAGCTCCGTTTCCCTGAGGCTAAACATGAATTTGTTAAGATGTTCTTGGACTTTGCAGTCTTCACATTGAGGTTATAAACCTTCAGTTTACACACAGTTTTGACTTGTAATTTGAGAAATTGTAACATGTCGGTGAGGCTTGCCCTTAGCAACTACAGCAAAGTAGGAATAATGACTACATATATTGTTGAAACAGTAGTTTTTAAAATAATTTATACTTCATCAAAGCACTATGCGTACAGGCGTTGCTGCTTTAACGTTTTGTATGTTCTTGAAAAACCTCATGTTCTGCAAAATCTCAAACTAAAAATAACAGAGCCTGTGGAGACAACTAGGTTGAGGACAGTCCATTCAATACTTCTTGAACTTTCTAATCAGAGCATTAACAAAAACAACAAAAATTCCAATCAAATACAAGCATTTTTTTTTTTTTTAAAGTTTGGCACCTGAGCTAACAACTGCTGCCAATCTTCTTTTTTTTTTCTCCCCAAATCCCCCCAGCTGTGTATTTTTAGTTGCAGGTCCTTCTAATTGTGGCATGTGGGACACCGCTTCAACAGGGCCTGACGAGCAGTGCCGTGTCTGCGCCCAGGATCTGAACCAGCGAAACCCTGGGCCGCCTAAGCTGAGTGCGCAGCCTTAACCACCCGGCCACGGGGCCGGCCCCACAAGCATTGTTAAGAAGTTTCCACTTGTCATCACAGTGAATTAACCCTTTGTCGTAGGCCTAAGGAGAACATTTTCACCCCAATTAAAAATCCCACCTGCAGTGCAGCCATTTTTATTAATCCGTTGTTTTTAAACAAGAGGGAAAATCCTTTCAGCTTCTTCGTCTGCACTGGCTGCTTCCCAGATCGTGGAAAGTTTGGCAATTCTTGAATCTAAGTCTATGGAACCAGCCACTACTTGCATGGAAGTAAAGCTCTTCTGTAACTTTCCGATTTTTCCTTAAGCTTTTGAAATATCACTGAAGTTTTCTCCTGATGCTGAAGAAACATGTCCTTGATAGACTTAAGGTATTAATGTGCTGGGAAGAATCTGGTGTGAACCGAAATGAAGTCCACATTTTACCAACGTTATGTTCCTATTTGCCAATTGGGTATGAGGTAGTCGCATATTAAAAAAACACATGTTACAGCAGAACAAACTGTGTAAGAGGAAAAAAAATCATTTAATACTGTGCAGTAATGGATTAACCTTGTCCCAAGAGAGATGTGGCCTTTTCCCTCAGCTTCTGGGAGGTCACCTCTGAGCCCTTGGACTGTCCTACCTGATAAGAGTATTGTTGTTTACCTGGGGCCCTTGGGCCATGCCAGATAGCCTATGCTAACAATGTGGTTTATGGGGGTGGGGGCCTTGGGTACAAGGTATCCATTTGACTTTTGAAAGGGCTGGATACTAAGGTCAGTCATATGGGTAGTCAACCACGTCTATGTGACCAAGCCCCAATAAAAACTGTGGACACTAAGGCTTGGGTGACCTTCTCTGGTCCGTGCATATTGCCTAGCATTGTCACTGGGGAAACTTAGTACTGTCTGGGAGAGGACTGCTGGATGCTCTGAGTGTGGAACCCTTCCGGACGCTGCCTTATGTGCCTCTTCCCTCTGCTGGTTTTAGTCTGTGTTCTTTTGCGTTTAATAAACCATAACCATGAAGATAATGCCTTTTCTGAATTCTGTGAATCCTTCAAGGGAACTATTGAAACTGAGGATGATCTGGGGATCCCCGAACTTGCACATGATGTCAGAAAGGAGGGTGGTCTTGAGGACTCCAAAACTTTGCAAATACTGTAGAATCTATTAAAAAAATCAACAGCTCTCTGATCCATGTGTTTTCATTCCTGAAACACACTTCTCCAAGGCAATCACTTTCAATTCATTTAGTTTCAGTTCTTAGCTCAATTTCTATTTACCCGTATATCACTAAAAACTTTTAACATTGCGGTTTTCCCTGTTTTAGATAGCATCTATATGCTTCAACTATAGAAAATTATGATTCACTTATTTTACCCTACATACATATATGCTTAGCCTCTCCTATCTTCCTGTTATAGCTATATTACATTTTTGGAGATAAAATTTACATTATCATGAATAGGTAATATTGCTCACAATATTTGTTTTACATTTTTAATTGTTTTCTTGCATAACATTTGTTTTCCAGGAGTTAATAATTGGTGTTTGGTGGGTTTTCTTAGTTTTCCACATACTCATCACAAATTCACCATCTTCCAACCCCAATCTCTGACAGAGGTGAGATTTCTTTGTAGTACAGGCAAACACATATTAGTTACATCTTTTTCTTGGAGACATCCCTCTGGGACTCCTCAGTCCTTCAATTCCAACAAGTGCTGGTTGGTCTTGAGGTCTACCCCACAACTGTCTTCTCAAGATGATCATGGTAACATGCTGGAAAATCTCCTAACTTCTTTCCTGTGTTGGATTCTCTGTTTCCTGGATCCCAGGTCTTCTTCCTTGAATTAACTTTTCCTTTTGGTCAAACACTTTCTTAACTTTCTCAAGATCCTTCATGAGAAAGGGTACATGGGAAGTAAAGTTATGGGATCTTGCGTGAATGAAAAAATATCCTTATCGTAACAGTTGATTGATAGTTTGGCTGAGTATCAAAGTCCAGTCTGGATGTTACTTTATTCAGATTTATTCAGATATTTGAAGTATTGCTTCATCAACCTCTAGCTTCCAGAACTGCTACTGAGAAGTCTGATGATGTTCTGTTTCCTCATCCTTTGCATGTGACCTGCTTTTCTGTCTTGAACTTTGAAGCTCTTCTCTGTATCCAAGATTGTCTGAAATATAATGATGTACCCTGGGTCTGTCTTTTTTACTCATTTTGATGGGAATTCATTGAGAAATTTTCTTAAATAATTTCTGTGATGATTTTCTTCCTTCAGTTATTTCTTTTCTCTTTCTGGAGCTCCTATTATTTAGGTATTGGACTTTTTGGCTCAGTTCTTTAGTTTCCCTAATTTTCTTTATACTTTTTTCAGCTCTTGGTCATTTTGTTCCTTCTTGGAGATTTCTTCAAGTTTATCTTTCAACTCTTCTATTGATTTTCAAACTTCTGTTGCTATACTTTTAATTTCTAAGAGATTCTTGTTCTCTAAATGTTCTTGTTTCATGAATCTTCTCTTACTTTTTGAGTTTTTGTTCTGCATTATTTTTTTACTTTGCTTTATCTCTGTTTCCTCCAAATTTATTTTTTCTATTTGTTTTTTTGAACTTTGTCTTTTACCCCAAAATGTTTTCTGATCATTTGTGTTTTTAGGTTTAATACTGAAGTCCTGGTTATTGGAATGGGTACATTATATGCATAGATGGATCTTCTTGATTTACAAGCATCCTAGTAGAGTGATACTTGAAACTACTGTGCTTCATGTGGGGAGCATAAGATGTCAGTTTGTCTTTTCCTTTGGGCTGGTCAGTTTTCCTAGAGGAAATCTTCCAGTCACCTGCCTGAAGGATTTAAGCCTGCTGGTAAGCATTTTGGAAGACTAGTGGTCTCACCATTCATGCTGAGTCATGGTGACTTTCAATTAAAACCTAATCTTATCGAGACACTTCACTTCCTCCTCAACTCTGATAGATTTCTAGAACCTTGCTGAAAAGTAAGTTGCTAATCTTCAAACAAGATGTGGCGGGGTAGTGGTTGGCCTGACCAGGCTGGAAGGGATCTAACTTCTTCCTTTATGTATTTTCAACCAGTTGTCCTATTTTCAATCCTACTCTGAACTTCCTCTTTCAGAGGTGATTGGTAGCACAGGGCTTGGTTCTTCTGCAGATCCAGTGTGAACTGACTTTCAGCTTGTCCGATTCCTTTCAGCTTTTTGGGTCCTTGTCACAGTGGAGAAATCGAAGTGGAAGTCAGTTATTACCTGCTCATCCTCTTTCTGTCTTCCATAACTTTAGTGACATTTACCATCTGCTATTGTCTTGTTCTCTTTCTCTTTGAGGCTTTGTAGCCTTTTTATCTCTTTATTATTGTGGTCCACAGCCACAAAGGGCAAGGAATGACAGGTCCTGCCAAGGCTACTGGGTTGTTTAAGCAACCAGACTTTATTGATAAAGGGAAACAAAACGAGGAGCAGGGATAAAGGAGAACAACAAATTGATACTTACAACATCCACAGCCAATCGGCCAGGGAAGTCCCAACCGTTTGTACGGTGGGTGGGAGTGCTGATTGTCCGGGTCTGAGGCAAAGCGGCCTTTCCTCAGTGCGACACCCGATTGTTCTATGCTTGTGACTTCCTTTCATCTTAAGGTTTCTCCAGGTTTTGACTCAGGGTTTCAGACATTTGGATACTTTGAGTTATTTCTTCTTGTTCCCACGGATGGGGGGTTTCTATCTTTTTTGTTCCCACAGATGGGATGTTTCTAAAGTCCAGTCAGGTGCCCGTCAGGGTGGCCAGCCTAGACAAGGAACATGACACAAGACATATTCTTTGTAACTTGTGCCTTAGAGTCAGGGCTGAAGTGGCTATCTTTTGCCCCGAGCCCAGACACATTCCTTTGTGTAGGGCCCGGGCCCCGTGTCCTCGGAAGGCGGGGAGGTCAGTGAACTCTGTACAATTGTTGTTACAGGAGTTCTGAAAGAAAGTTCTGAAAGGAGAGGTAATACACGTATTCCATCTTCCATGTTTCATGTCTTCAAATGCATGACCTCCACCATCACTGCAGCAAGGGAAGAGGGAACTGGAAGGCTTCCCATGGGCTTTACTTAGTCTTTGGCCCAGAAGTGACACACATTACTTAGACTCAAAATAGACTGGCCAGAAAAAGTCAACAGATCCCATTTAACTGCAAGAGGCTGTGAAGTGTTGTATCCCATGTGCCAGAAGGATACGAGATCTGGATATTAGACGGCACAAGTGATGTTGACCACACGTTTATTGAGCTCTTACTATGTCAGGCATTGCGTGATTACACAGATAAACCTACTTTATACTCCTGAAATTCTTTGAGGCAGCTACTATTTAGATCATCTTTTTATATACAAGGAAACTGGAGCACAGAGAAATTAAGTGTCTCACTTCCACTCAACAGACAGTGGGGAGAAAAGTCATGATTGGACCCAAGCAGCCTGACTCCAGAGCATTTGGACATAACCACTGGGCTATTTTTTCCTCATATTTAATTAATCCACAGAAGTTTATTAAGGAATAATTTTGTGCCAGACACTGTGTGAGATATATAGAATAAAATATGAAAGAATTTGTGTCAAAATGCTGGCAGTACTCATCTATGGATAGTGAAATCATATGCGATTTTTTCCTTTTTTTGTGCTCTTCTGGATCATCTGGTTTTTTTTTTCTTTCTTTTGCTTAGGAAGATTGGTCCTGAGTAATATCTGCCACCAATCTTCCTCTTTTTGCTTGAGGAAGACTGTCCCTGGGCTAACATCTGTGACCGTCTTCCTCTATTTTGTGTGTGAGATGCTGCCACAGCATGGCTTGATGAGTGGTGTGTAGGTCTGCACCTGGGACCCAGACCTGTGAACCCATGAACCCCAGGCTACTGAAGCAGAGCATGTGACTTTAATCACTACACCACCAGGCTGGACCCTGGATCATCTGATTTTTTATGTAAAAGATCCTGCATAATTTTATAACCATTAAAAACTATTTTCATTTGAAAAACTAGTAAATAGGAATTTGGCTCAGGTACTTTATGAATTGGTTCAGGGATTCAGGAAACAGTAATAATGACTTATCAAATCCTAATAAAACAAAAACAAAAACTTATTATTCATTGGACGGTTATGGATTCAGAATTCCTTCTTCAGGTAGTCTGGGGAAAATCTAAATCTGCTGTATGCAGCTTTGATGATGGGAGCTAAAGGGTCAGTATTCTTTGGAAAAACGCACATTTTTTTCAAAGTTTTTCAAAGCTTAGTGCCATTTCAGGGGCCACCCAGAGAACAACTCACTTCTTGAGATCATTGGGAAAGGAAGCGCATGGCCTGGAGGGTTCAGTACAAACTGTGAGGGCTATTCCTTGTCTGACTTTACAAGTTCCATGTATCTTTTCAAGCCTCAAGTAAATTCAAAGCGCAAATTCAACTTAAATTCAAAACTTAAAGCTTGGATGAAATGCCTCAACTTTCCCGTCATTCAGACGGTCAGTCCCCTCTGAGTTCCTGAGTCTGTTGGCGTCTCTACCTCATGTAATCTTAGTAACGTTTCATATTCTCCATGAATCATGGTCATAGAAACACAGAAGATTAGAAATGGAAGAAAACACAGTTCACTGGATCCAGTTCTTCTTTTTCAGATGATGTCGCTGAGATGTAAGGCGGGCTGAAAGCTTTGCTCCCAATCACACATCATACCCGTTGCAGATGTAGGACCAGAATTTGGGACTCCTTCTTAAGCCAGAGGTCTTTCTGCTATAGTCCTTCATGGGTTGTGGTGTTTTTTTCTCTAATACTAATGTTCTTGGAGGAAGAGATCGTGTCCTTTTCTTCTTCATGAATTGAAAGAACTCATTTAGCAGATCAAGCTGAGAGGCATAGCAACAAGTAAAGCTTTGCCCCAGGAGGGCAAAGAGGTAACGGAACATTCACGATTGGTACTATCTATCTAGATCTCAGCGTTGAAAAGGATTCAGAGGCTACCTCTAAACCTAGTAGGAAAGAATGTCATGACAGACTAGTGACGTCTGCCCCGGGTATAGGAGGAGGGGATGCGATGCATATGCCAGATATGTGTTTTTCCCTCTGGGTAATAATCAGTCCTCTTCAACTGTATGAACCCCTGGGAAGGTTGTATATGGAGGAGAGGAGAATATGGAGACCTACTCGGTGATCAGAAGAGAGGAGTCAACCCTAGCTACCAATGTGGCGACGTATGCTCCTGCCAGCTTGTCTCTCTGTTCTTCTCTGTAACCTCTAAAGCTATAGCACGTTCTAGGTGCTCAGTAAGGACTTACTAACTGATTGAAATTAGGATATAAAGAAATATTTTCACAACAAAACTGTCTCATTCTTCTCTGTTAACCCTGTGCCAATCATAGTACTTGGCACTTAGTAGGTGCTTTAAGATCCCTTGTGGAGTAGAAATATGACCTTCAGGGAATGACCATGAATCTCTAGATTATCAATGCACAATCCTATCTGACTTAAAACTGAGACTATTGTAAGCTGATGACTGTATTATGTGAGTATAATGTCTTCTGTATTCTTTGAACCGCCTCTCAAAGTTGCCCAGATGGCATGGAAGAAAAAGGGGGATTCAGAAAAATCTTCTTTAACATACGGGATTTTATGAGTCAAATTTCAGGGAAAGTCTGACTCCGTGTGGACTTCCATTCGGTTTGTCATTCTTCTTCCGTAGTCTCGGCTCGCATGATGTCAGGAGTTCCGGGAGTCAAAGTAGCGTGGGGGCATGGATCCAATATTGACTCATACTCAGTGGAAGAAATCTACACCGGAGTCTGGATGAGATAATTTGGTTGTGAGTGCTAGGGATATGACTGCTGATCACAGAGGAAAAAGGGCAACCAAGGTGTAAGTTTTGTCTCACCGACTACCTACTCAGTTAAGACCGAGGATAGTACGAGATACGATCGAAAATCTTGCTGACGTTTAATGCATAACCATAGCCAGTTTTCAGAAAGAAAGTCTAGCTGAAAAGGAAAGAAAGTTTTCAGCCCCTTTGTTTTAGTAATATGGTCACACTTTGGCTCCTGGTGGGTTTGCAAAACTTTTAAAAGGATATCTTGGTGGTGAATTATTCTGCAGTCTCAGTGTTGGCTGAACCAACAAAGTGTGAAACCTCTAGTTTGCATGTGCAACATAAGGTGTTTTACAGGCAGAAAAGAGAGAGAAACGTCTTCTTTGGTAAAGTTGACAAGACAGGAAAAGACATAAAAGAGTTTACTACTGTAGTGACAACATTCTGAACCAAAGAACCATAGGTTGAAAAATGAAAATCTAATAGCATGTGATTCACTTCTAGCCTGGGATGCAGGAGCACTTTCATAATTTGCAGGAACCAGTGCAAAATGAAAATGGGGGCGCTTTGTTAAAAAATTATTAGAAATTTCAAGAAGGTAATGACAGTGTGGGCTGTTCCAAGTGCAGGGTCTTCATAGACTGTGCACGTCTCGTGTCCATGAAGTTGGACCTGCCGGGATGTCTAACCAAGAATTTCAAAACTGTTATTTGCAGTCTTACTATTTTTAAGGAATTAACGAGTGACTACTGCCTCACAAGTTATACAGGAAAAAATCCCAGAAATCAAAGCCTGATAGGATGTAATTATTTGAATTCACATATCTAACACAGTTGTAGGCACATACAATAATCTTAGTGGATATTGATTGATTAGGGAGACAGTTGGATTAGGGAAAAGACCTTGGTTCTACGCTCAGCTCTGCATCACCCTGTTTAATGAATTTAAGCACAGTACTTTGTTTTTCTGGGTCTTCATTTAAAAATCTAAAAAGTGAGGGAATAGACCATTGATAATCTCTATAATTCCATAATTCCATGCTGTGCTTGGTCATGCCATCAAGAGTTATTAGAGCTTGGATTTTAGCCATGTAGTTACTAATCCTGAACATCTGGCCATATGGTAAATATATTCCTAGTATATATCTGCAATTTTGATTAGGCATTCTCAATTTGCAAATGCCCAGACAATATATAATTCTCAATTAAGGATCCCCAATCCTTAACTCCTCATCCCCACACCATATTCCACTGGATAAATCAAGAGATGCACAGAACCAATTTTTACTCCTTTCCAGAAGGTTGGGAATATTCCTTCCAGTAACTCGGAGTTTGGCCATTGGTTTCCTAGATGATATTGAGGCTTTGGTAGGTTTTCTTGTCGCTGTGTCACACTGTAAGCACGTAATCTGGGCCATAGTTCTCCTTGAGGAGAGCTACACCAGAGCTTTGCGGGCAGCAGCATAATTTCCACACGTTTCATTTGCTTAACATGATGCTTTATTCTCACAGAGATGTTTTGACATTGTTTATTCTTTGGGAAGATAGCCCCTCAAAGAGTTTTCTGGCCTTTTTCACATAAAATAATACATGGAATTGCCCCAGGAAGTAGGAGTTGGCTAAAGAGACATAGCATCGTGTTTCCAACATTAGTCACAAATCCTACTTAATTAAAAACTAGTTTCCTACAGGTTAGGTCTGATAGCATTGGGATTGGAACTTGAGGGAAAATATCTCAAAGGAGATTCCTATGTTAGCACTCAAATTCACATTTACTCAGTGCTGTCTATGGGCAAACCTCCATGCTTAAATGTCTGTAGGGAAGAAAAGGGTGTTATAGAAACAATGAAACAATTTCTGATTCTCAGGAGCTCTGTGTAAGATGGGAGAGTGACTGACTCTCATATGACGTTGAGGGGTCAGGACTCAAAGAAGAGTATGAACCAAGTGCTGGGCCCGGGTAGAGGGTGTGAGATTACTTTTAAGCAGGATAATTTTGGGAGAACTCATGGAGAGAATGGTTTTTAGACTGGGCTTGGATGGATGGGTACCACCCTGAGGGGCATGGATGAGGGGAAAGGGAACTCAAGGCCAAGGAGCAAAGGTTCAGGGTGCGTTTTCTTAGGGATGACCAGTTTCCAACATGCCTGAATAACAATGGATAACTTCTGTGGAGTGCTCACTGCCTGCCAGGCAAAATTCTTAGCACTTTATTTTTCTCTAATTTCATTACTGATAGAAGGCTAAACTAAAATTAGGCCCATTTTAAAGATAAGGAAACTGAGTCATAGCAGAGTTGAGAGGCTTGCTCAAGATCACATAGCTAGATAGTAGTGGGGCCAGAATTCAGTCTGCATTTATAACCACGATACTCTGGTATATACAGTGCAGGTTGAAATGCAAGCTGGACTGGAACCAAAGAGCTGAGGGTCTTGCTTGCCACCCGGAAGTGTTGCGCTTCATAAATAAATTACTAAGGGAGGAGAAAGAATCCTATTTTTTGTATTTGAAAGGAAAATAAAGAGTTAAAAAAAAGATTCTCCGCTATTAGTGATTATTTGGAACAATTGATCATCTAGTGCTATATTGTTCAATATGGTAGCCTCTAGCCATGTGTGGCTATTGAGCATTTGAAATATGACTAGTCCAAATTGAGGTGTGCTGTAGGTATAAAATGCACACCAGATTTCTAGGATTTAGTATGAAGCAAAGAATGTAAAATATCTTAATAATTTAGTGTATTGATACATATTGAAATGATATTTTGGACATATTGGTTTAAATACAATAAATTTTAAAAAATTATTTTTACTTCTTTCTTTTTACTTTTATTATGGGGCTGCTAGAAAATTTAAATGTAGCTATTTGACTTACATTATATTTCTATTGGGCAGTGTTGGTCCAGAGCAATTTAAAAGCTGTGGTAGATGTTTTACTAACCAACTTTGATGAAGAACTTCTTCACCACATCGGTCTTTTAACCACATTCTTTCCTTGCTTTCTGGTCATTTGCAAGAAAATTCTTAAAAGGTATCCCCTTTGTAAAGGTTTGAGAGCCCCTAGAATTTCCTTTTTCGCTTGCTCACGACCACAAACAAATGATCAACGTGCTCTGTGGATGAGGAGTCAACATTTGACAAGGAAAGGGAGGAGGTGCAGAAAAATTTCCCATCCCCAAATGGTGTGAAGAAAAAGTGCTTTCAGAGGATCCCACAAGAATGGCACGGGTGGGCATAATGGGTCTGTCTCATCGTCAAAAGACCCAAGGAGTTGAAAGGAAACTCTAACTACAACACCAAAATGCCACAAAACCATAGTTATTAATACAAACTAACTAGCATCTGTGCCTATCTGTCACCATCTCATCTGAAAAAACTTGTGAAAATACGTAATCCTGATGAGACTTCAATTAGGTATAAAAACCAGCCCCAGAAGGCGAGGCAGTACACTCTTCTGATCGCCGGTAGGGCAGCTATTAGAAAAGAAAGATCAGCTGAGGCCTTGGGACCTGATCAGCTTAGTACAGAAGTGACTGCTTTCAACTACTTAGGCCTAACTCCCTCCGAAACAATGAATTATACAAGTTTTATCTTGGCTTTTCAGCTGTGTGCGATTTTGGGTTCTTCTACCTATTACTGCCAGGCCGCGTTTTTTAAAGAAATAGAAAACCTAAAGGAATATTTTGTAAGTATGACCTTTTAATAATACTTACTTGTGGTTGAAATGACTGAACGTTGTCTTGGAGTTGGATCTCTGATAGGCTGTCCTCTCTACTCCACAGTCATCTTGAGAAGACTGGGTGTTATTTTCTCTGTTTGTTGACTGGATGAGTTTTTCTTTTTTTTACTAAATGATCTAGATATTGCTTTAACCCTCTGCTCAATTTGCTATGGAGACTTAGAGAGGGTTCATGAATCTTCCAAAAGATGGGCTTAAGAGGTTTATAAAGCATAGTGAAGTTGACAATTTTGTGGCGAGAAGCCACTGAATTGTGATAAGTCAAGTAGTGTGGACATTGAAAAAATGACTAGCTATTAGTTTCTAACTTCTCAGGTTACTATGACGGTGACAGTAAAAGGTCAAGATTAGCATTAAAATGGTAATCTGAAATAATTGATCAGTTAAAGAAGGCGATGTCCTGAAAGGTTTGGCTGAAAAAAAATCGCTTTCAGGTGTTTTCCTCCAAAAAATGATTTTAAAATCTTACTGCCCCGTTTGTGTTAGCTGTGAAGTACTCTGGAACTCAGTCAATTGCTGAGATTTTGTATGAGTTATAAGCTGGCTTATATTCAAAAAATTTTTTTTGTTTTTGTTTTATGAGTTTCTTTTAAAATGTTATTTATGGTTAATTAAAATAGTTTTTGCATTTTAAATATTTTATTATTTGTCCAAAATTTAGCTATTTTAATTATAGTTGCAGCTATCGTTTAGAGCTGACATAAGACCACAGGGGAGGCACAGATAGATGTGATGGAGCCCTGTACCAGAGGGGGGCAGTATTTTATAGTGGGTTGCCTTTGCTGATCTTTTTACTAGACTTGAAAATATTTGCTTTTCCTTCCTATGGTTATTTGGGACTACTGAAGTATCACCAGCCCTGTTGAGTTCATCTGTAATATTGTAATTCAAGGGTTACACTAGAAAATAAGAAAGCTAAAACAGCACGATAATCTTTGGCTACATCCAACACAATAGCTTTTGGGAATACTTATTGTTAGAACTAAACAGCGGGTTGAAAAGAAAATCAGTGAATATCGTCAGCATCTGAGTTCAATAAAACGTGAAGTACATTTTAGGGCAATTCATGGACTAATTGTAAACCAATTTTTCCTTCCTTTTTCAGAACGCAAGTAGCCCAGATGTAGGGGATGGCGGGCCTCTTTTCCTGGATATCTTGAAGAACTGGAAAGAGGTAAGCTAAGTATTTCCATTTGGTTGATTTTCCTGTTGCTTATTTTCTGGTGGATGAATTCACACCAACCTCTCTTTGTGCTCTTTTCTCCCTAGGATAGTGACAAAAAAATAATTCAGAGCCAAATCGTCTCCTTCTACTTCAAACTCTTTGAAAACTTGAAAGATAACCAGGTCATTCAAAAGAGCATGGACACCATCAAGGAAGACCTGTTCGTTAAGTTCTTCAACAGCAGCACCAGCAAGCTGGAAGACTTCCAAAAGCTGATTCAAATTCCGGTGAGGAGATCTTAATTCTTTCTTTGGTTTCATTACAGAGGTTCTTGCAAAGTGCTTAAGTCCCAGAAAGTAGAAATGAACTATGAAATGAACCCGTGGCCAAAACTCCTCCTTCCTAATTCCATTTGTGCTTTGAGAGACTTTGCTAAGTCAGTATGGGAATCATTTAAATTTGTGATTTGGGGAAATGCTGGCACTATGACTACTGCACAAAGGCAGGTGAAGGGACAAATCCAGTGAGGAGGGGGCAGTGAAGAAGTGGAGGGGAGTCTGGAGAAGCAGGTCTCTCCTTGCCCCTTGTTCGTGAGATGAAATCCTCCTGCTTTGGATGGGAGGCTGCATGTCTTGGTGGAAAGAGCAGTGGGAGGAGGGAGAAGATTTGTGCTCCTCCCAGCTCAGCCACCAAGAAACTGTGACCTCAGATGAATCACAGGCCTGGCTGGGGCTCAGTTTCCTCATCTTAAAAGAGGCCTATTGGGTTCACTAAAATTTCTATGATCTTCTTTGCTCTATAATCCTACAATTCTGTGGACAGAAAATGAAATGAGGTAGGAGAAAGAAATAGCCTTTGAAGAGGTTCTGGGGCATTCCACTGCCAGGCTCTGGTCAACCTTCATACTCTGCAGCCCAAGAAGAGGCAAGACCATTTGTCTGTTTTTGGAAATGCAAATAGGCGGCATTTATACCTCACGAAAGAACTGTTCTGTCAACTTTTGGATACTGGGCTATCTTGGCTGGAGAAATCCTTAGGCTCCCAAACTTTCTCTCATGAAATTGTCTTGAGTCTTTAAATTTATGGCTTCTCGAAGCTGAGAGATAACTTTAAGCATAAAGACAAATTACATTTTCCAACATTTTGTCTAAGAGACAAAGACCTCCACATGCCTTTGGGTTTGGCCTGGATCTAAATGGGCTTGAATGAGAAGGGGAGGGTGTTGTTATGACTATGTTTAGAAGAGAAAACAGAGGTTTGGAGAGGTTAAGTGGCTGGTTCAAAGCCAGAGTTATTGCACACACAGGATTCGAACCCATATGTTTTGTCCCTCCACTTTAGGGTTCTTTTCGCTACATAATTTTGAGAATTCTGCAGCAGTCAATTTAAGGACGTGTGATGTTCCCCATCCTATTACAGCACAACCAGCAATTTAATTATAATTTTAGTCTTAACTGCTGAAGAAAGCAGCATTACATATTAAGCTAACATATTCCTGGTGAAAGTAACTTTTTCAAAGGAATATTTCTATTTTCATGGACCATGACAGTAGCACAGCCTGATGGCTTGTATGCCTGAAACTAATTTTGCTGTTTTCTTTCCCAATAGGTAAATGATCTGAAGGTCCAGCGCAAAGCAATAAGTGAACTCATCAAAGTGATGAATGATCTGTCGCCCAAAGCTAACCTGAGGAAGCGGAAGAGGAGTCAGAATCCATTTCGAGGCCGGAGAGCGTTGCAATAGTGGTCATCCTGCCTGCAATATTTGAATTTTTAAATCTAAATCTATTTATTAATATTTAATATTTTACATTATTTATATGGGGAATATATTTTTAAACTCATCAAAGTATTTATAATAGCAACTTTTATGTAATGAAAATGGGTATCTATTAATATATATATTATTTATAATTCCTGTATGGTGTGACTATTTCACTTGACCCTTTTTTTTCTGACCAACTAGGCAAGATTATATGATTACAAGGCTTTAACTCAGGGGCCAACTAGGTAGTGGGTAGCCGACCTACCAAGACCCTGTGAGCTGTGTGTTTATTTCCCTCAATGATACAATGAACACTTATAAAGGAAAGGAGGGCCTCCAGTCACTGCCTGTTGGAGAACATGTCTGCATTGTGAGCCACTGCTTAATGGCATGTCAAACCACGCTTGAATGTGTCAGGTGATAGGGCTTGTCCCCTGATAAAGCTTAGTATCTCCTCTCATGCCTAGTGCTTCAGAATATTGTTGACAACTGTGACTGCACCCAAATGGAAAGTAATTTATTTGTTTAGTTTACCAATATTTAATAAATATGAATAAAGTATAATTTCATAACTATTTATGCTGTGTCCGGCTTTTTCTAAGTGAGGACTGGGGTAAATGAACTACAAACTAATGAATCAGTAAGAGGGAACTCGTTTTTAGCGGTGGAAATCTTAGCTGGATTAAGCCCCAGGAGACGTGGTATTTCTCTCCACTGGAGATTTGTTGGCTACTACTCCTCCATGTAGCAGCTCTTTATCTTTCCAAAATATAAATTTAATTATGTCACCATTTACTTCAGAGCTTCTGCGATGGAAAGTAGTTCAAATAGTTTAGCTTAGCACACAAAGCTTTGTTTCTCCCTCCTCCCTCAACTCTGCACTGTGATCTTCATCTTGGTGTCCCCACGTCCTCTGTCCACTTCGGGCAAACCACCGGGAATGTAATGGTGAGGGTGAGCTCTAGGGAGAGAGGGCTGGATTGGAATTTTGGCCCCACCATTACCAGTAGTATGACCTTTAATGAATTACTTATATTCTCTAAGCTCCAGTTTCCTCATCTGACACAAGAGAATAATTGTGCCTAAAATTGTGGTGAGAGTTTGTTCTTTCACTCAAGAAGTGTTTACTGGAGCATCCACTAGTTGCCTAGTGCTGTTCTAGGCACTTGAGATACATTTGTGAACAAAATAGACAAGGATCCCTGCCCTTGGGGAATTTAAAATTTAGCAAGGGGGAGATGAATAATAAAAGAAATACAAAACATGTTAGTAAATTGCCTGGTAGGTTAGGAAGTGATAGGTGCTGGGGGAGAAAAAGTAAAACAGGATAGGGTATTGGGAAGACCATAAGTATGGTAGAGTGAGTGGGCTAGAGGTGCAGATGGAGTGATTATAGGTGGCTTCACTGAAAAGGTGACATTTGAGAAAGTACTTGTAAGAGGTAAGGGATGTAGCCACTTGGATTCCAGGCAAGGGAGCACCCTTGCAAAAGCTTTAAAGTGGAGACTTGCTTGACTAGAAAAGAAGAGTCAGCAGACCAGTGTGGCTGGAGCAAAATGAGTCAAGAATAACTCTAATTTTTTAGCTGGTCAAATAAGAAGATGAAATTGCCATCAACTGAGGTGGAGAAAATTGAGTGAGCAGGTTTTGGGTGGAAAATCCGAAGTTCAGTTTTGAATGTTGAGTTCAAGGCGTCTATTGGACTTCAAAGTGGAGATGCTGAGTGGGCAACTGTATACACTAGGCTGGAGTTGAGGGAGCAGTCTGTATCGTTGATGTAAATTTGGGAGCTGAAGCATACAGAAGTTATTTAGAGGCCTAACACCAGCTGAACTCACAGAGATCGTGAGTTTACGTAGTGAAGAGAAGGAGCGCAAAGGATTCAGTCTTCAGGCATGCCATCACTAAGCGGCCAGGGTGAGACCAGCACAGGAGACTGAAAAGAAATGGCCAATGATATAAGAGAATAGCCTAAAACATGAGATGTCCTGACAGCCAAGTGAAGAAAGTGTTTCCGGAACAAACTGTGTCAAATGCAGGTAAGTCTAGTCAGGTGAGGACTAAGAACTGACCACCGGATTTAGCAACATGGAGGCCATTGGTGACCTTGAACAAGGGCAGTTCTGATGCAGCGTGTGGGTGAAAGCTGGTTGGAATAGGATTAAGAAACATTGGCGACAACAAACACGGATAACTCTTTTTAGAAGTTTTGTTGCAAAAGAGAACAAAGAAAGAGATAGGTGTCAGGATAGAAGATCAAAAGAAGTTTTAAATTTTTTTTGGTGCTTTTAAGATGGGAGAAGAGACAGCTTGTGTACATATTGATGGAAATGACCTAACTAAGAGAAAAACAGTAGACGCTATAAGAGAGAGGACAGAACTGCAGAGCGGTTCCCTGAGTAAGAAAGAGAAGTGAACTGAGGACACAGGAGAAATTGGCTAGACAGGTGCAGAGAAAGCTTATCTTTGTTACCAGGTAGAAAGGCAGATTATGTGGATTCTGATGTTGGTAGTTGGGTCAATGTGGTGGTGAGAACTTTTGGAAATTTTAACTGGTTGTTTAAAGTTTTCTCAGTGAAATAAGAAGCTGAGAGTGAGGTGTAGGGGGGAATTGTTGGAAGCTTGGGAGGAGCAGAAGAATGAATGGACCAGGAGAGTGCAATGGCGATAGTCAAGCCAGCTTTGAGAACCCACTTGAGGTCTGAGTCATAAAGTTATGAGTAACCAGTTGGTGTAGTTGAGTGTTTATGACCATCCAGATAGAGCTGTGGGTGAAGATATAGATTAGGCAGAGAGTTCATTTAGCAGACTTTGATTTGGCCAAGCAGGTAGGACAGAGGGAGAGAGGACAAGCAAGCCGTGGGGATATACAAGGATATGCTCCTCCTGGTTAGTGAGTTGGTGGCAAGCTCTAAGCTGATTAAGGAGAAAGAGCACATCAAGGTTGCTGAAGGAGAGTGAAGAAGTGATTACATGAAAGACTATCTGTCCCACTTCCTGGCCAATTTGAGGGGGACAGAGGGGAAGCAGTGTCCTTAGGGGACACTGTGTCCTCGGTTTATCTTCTGAGGATGAAGAAGTTGAGGATATGATGGCTTTGGTTGGTGCGGGACTGTGAATTGCAGACCCAGTGAGCAGGTGCAGGAGAGGAGGCCACAAAAGAGAATGGATGTAAGGATGTGTTGTGAACGTGGGACTTCTTATCATCACTGACTTACAAGCATAATGCATGTAATGAGATTTGTTCTGCCGGCTTCAGGGCATGTAACGGTGGCAAGATTGTCAGCGACAAGGACAGAGAGGGTTAGGTGTCTGGGGCTTCCTTTTAAACTATTTCACGCTTCCACAACAACAGTGCTGAGTGACATAGTTCATATAAAGGGGTCACTTTAGCCCTTGACAATAGTTAGTGGTCATTATTTTGATTGTTGGGTAGCTAAGTGACAGTGGATGAGAGTTGATTCCAAAATTTTCAATCTTTTATAAGGTAAGATTGAAAAGAAATTGAGCTGATTTTGGCAAAACTGCAACTGATATGAGGTGCTGCTCGTGTCTCCACTCTTGTTCACAGTTAAGGTTGATGGACACAGACTTTAAGATATCTACAGAAGGAAGGCTACTGTGAGATTACAGAAACAGATCTCTCCTCTGTGGAAGGGATTGGAAATTCTCACTAACAACTGTCTTGAGAATTGATTCATCATGAAATGGGAAATGAAGCCCCAGGAGAGGGTGCCTGAGTCCAGGGCCATGTGAACCATCTCCCTTCTGAGGCTGGTGTTAGCTTAGGCCAGGCTCTGAGCCATGGAGAGATTTAGACTGTGCAGGGTGATGTGATGGAAGCTGGGAATGAGACAGGGAGAAGACCCTTTAAGAGAACTTAAGTTGAGATTGGCCGATGCAGTAGTTTTAAATTATCCTCTATATTGCATGTGCCTTCCCTTATGTACACATCTGGTGTCAGAGGTATTGTGGGGCTTGGGGAAGGGAAGGCCTGTGCTTTAAACTAAGGAGCCAAGGGGACAGCAATGATTCCTCTCTGAATGCCAGCAAGGGACACTTATCTCCCTGGACTCATGAGCAGCAGGGCCAGCAGCCGGCACCTGGAGTAGGAGGACCCTCTTGTATAAAGCCCCACCCTTTGTGACCCTCAGAAATAGTTGGTACACCCTTGCTGGCAGGGTGATTTCGGTGATTAGGAAATTGGAATTGAGCATAACGAGTCGATTAAATTTCCTCTTCTTTCTCTCCCTCCTCTCTTCACTCTTCTCATCCTGAGCAGTGTGATCCCAAAGCAATTAGGTGCATCAGATCAGGTGGGCATCTGTAGTTGCCCACTGTGGGGAGTCAAGTTCTGAGCAAGGTGGGAAGGGTGTACGCACAGAGGGGAAATCGGTGTGGAGGGGTCAGAGCTGGAGCAGAATGAGGGGAATTGCCAAGAAGAGATGGAAGAGTGTATTAGTTTTCTATTGCTGTTGTAATAAATGACTACAAATTTAGCATTTAAAACGATACACACTTACTATCTTACGGTTTGGGAGGTCAGAAGTCCAAACTCAGACTCAGTGGCTAAAATCAGGGCCTCAGCAGGGCTGCCTCTCTTCTCGAGGCTCCAGGGGATAATCTGCGTCCTTGCCTTTTCCAGCTTCTGGAGGCCACCTGTATTCCTCAGCTGGTGGCCTCCTCTTCCTTCTCCAAAGCCAGCAGCATAGCATCTGCCAATCTCTCTCTCTCTGACTCTGATATGCCTGCCTCCCTTAAGAGTGTTAACTTAATCAAATCTGAAAAGTCTCTTTCGCCATATAAAGTAACATTCATGAATTCCAGGAATTAGGATATCAACATCTGTGAGGGGAACATCATTCAACCAACCACAGGGAGGTAGCCTGACGTGGGGCGTCAGAACTGCCACAAAATAAGGGGCATGTCCATGTGGAAGGATGGCCTGGAATGGGGTGTCAGAGTCCCAGCAAGATGAGGAGGACACCTATGTAGCAGGAAAGCCCAGCATGGGTGGTCAGAGTGAAATAAAAATGGTGTCCACACAAGGAGAGGTATATTAGTGTAGATGGGAGACTGGTTTCTTACAGGGGGATTGAATAAATGGTAAATATATTAAAGATAGTGACAATCAAGTTCTCACTGTTGTAGAAGAGACTTAAAGTTTGGCAAGGGAGATAATCAGAATAAACTCTATGATATTGAATAGGAATTGGATGTGTCGGTATGAACCTATGTTCCTCAGTGTATATAGATAAGATCAGAAGTAAATATAGATATATGTATCTGTTTGCAGTATATTCCCTAACTTTGTCCACTGAGAGGGCCTGGGAGCAGTGATAGCCCAATTATAAGGACACCTAGTACCCAGTTCTTGACTTCTAAATACCAATTTCTGCTAAAAGGACCCAGGGCTCCTTGGAGAATTGGCTAATTCCAGGGCTGGGATAGAGAAAGAACAAGCTTTGCCTTAACTATGCTAGAAAGCAAGATGTGCTCAGAGAATGATGGAGACACGAAAAGGCACAGAAACCAGCCTGAAGGGGCTCTCACTAGCCAAATATGGGAAAATTTGAACAACAATATAAATAGTGATAGTAGTGTATTATAACTTATATTGAGTACAATAGGAAACCATGAGTACGTACTGACTTAATAAACTGAAAGTCTGATAAGGAATAGGATATCTACATAGATGGAAGATGTCTCCCTGCAAAACATTTATTAATTAAGAAATGAAAAAGAGTAACTTTACAGTGGAGAAGCCCAGCAGACACCATCTTAATCAAGGGGTAAAAGTGAACATCATTAGTAGTGGGATAAATGAAAATTGCATGCTACCTAGTTGAGTTCAGTGAATGAACACAGCACACCTTCCGTGCTATCTCTGTGAAAGATGCATAAGCTATTCCAATCATGAGAAAATATCATGCAGACACAAACTGATGAATGCTCTACAAAGTAACCTGTCTGCAGTCTTCACAGTATCACCGTCTTGTAAGTTAAGGAAAGATTGAGAACTGAGGAATAGTTCACACTGAAATGAACTGTAGAGACGTGGCAGCTAAATGCAATGCAGACTTCTGAACTGGACCATTTTTAGAACAACTGGTGAAACTTGAGTGGGGTCTGAGAATTAGATGGTAGTAATACATCAGAACAAACTTCCTGATTTTGATGGTTGTATCGTGGTTATGTAGGAGATTTCTTTGTTTGTAGGAAATTCACCCTGAAGTAGTCATCAGGTCAGCAACTTACTCTGAGATGGTTTAGGAAATATAAAGCTTTCCCAATTCTTCTGTAAGTTGGTAATTGTTTCAAAATAAAGTGAAAAGCTGCTGGGAGATTATTTCAGAGTCACAAGCTGAGGAGGTGTAAAATTCTTGAGTTACTCTATTCCAATCATAACAGATAATACATATATACATATGTATACATGTGTGTATATATACAGCCCCATATATATGCGTCTGTGTATATATATATCCTCATACATACATGTGACAGAATTTTCCAAAGATGACCATGTCTATCTATTTAACCCATATCCGCGCTATTCTTACAATGTGACTGACATTCCTCCCACTGAGAGGTGGGGTGTATGTCCCCCTCCCGAACACTGGGCAGGGGCTTGTGACTTCTCCCACCAGTGGAGTGTGATGGAAATGTCTATGCGACTGCTAAGTCTAGGATGCAGCTTCTGCCGGGCTTTTCTCTCTCTCTCTCTGTCTCTTTCTCTCTCTCTCTCTACATTTACCCTTGGAACCTACCATCGTGTTGAGAAGTTCAGGCTGCATGGGGAAGCCGTGGGAGCATATTCTGGCTACCAGCCCCAGCAAGGCTTCCAGCTAACACCAGCATCAAGCACCGGATATGTATGTATGTGTATGATTCTAGCTCCAAGTATTTGAATTTTCTAACTGAGGACTCAGACATCAAGTTGTTTGTGATTAAAAAACAAAAAAATGGGGGCCAGCCCCGTAGCTGAGTGGTTAAGTTCCCATGCTCCACTTTGGTGGCCTGGGGTTTTAGCAGTTCGGATGCTGGATGTGGACATGGCACCACTCATCAAGCCATGCTGAGGTGGTGTCCCACACAGAACAACCAGGAGGAACTCTAGCTAAAATACACAACTACGTACTGGGGGCTTTGGGGAGAAGAAGAAGGAAAAAAAGAAAGATTGGTAACAGTTGTTAGCTCAGGGGCCAATCTTAAAAAAAAAAATTCTCTTAGTTTCAAATTCATGGAATTAAATGTATAGCCCTCTTAAAAAAATCACACAAACGAAGAAAAACAAACAAACAACAACAACAATGACAAAATCGTGGCAGACTACCAGCTTCAGCTCTGAGACACAAAGAGCTTGGAAGCTGTTACTCAATCCTTAAAACAAGAAAATGCTGGACAGTTGAAAATTGATGACTTTTCTTGGCGTCATCCAAGAACTGGTGTTGCAAGACAGATGGCCACCACGAAATCTGGAGGACGAGCAAATCCAGAGTCACAGACGCGATCTGCTTACAGGGAGCGGAAACCACTGGAACCATTATTGTAAAAACACTTCAGTAGTTATTTTGCAGAGTTTCTGGAGGCTGAGTGTGGACTAGAACAAGAGTGAGAGACTTCTGAGGGCTGACGTGTTAGGGCTTCCCCGCACTTTCATGGGATTTATTCACAGGAACCCACCAGATTCTCACGGCAGAGATCAGAGAAAGATTTCCCTGAGGCCTTGGCAGGGGGAGGGGAAGAATAATACTTGTGAAATACATCCAGAAACAATGGCTTTCTCTCCAGGGGGAAAGATTCCACCAGAATCTTGTAAGAGAACCACAGAGGATGCTTCTTCAACTCCAGCCCCGTCTGGTCTTCTTTTCTCACCTAAAGCTACACAAGAAGAAACACTTGTGAAGATCACAGCCCTGAGATGTGGGCCATTAAAACACTGAGACTTAGTAGAAGATTATACAACGTCTCCCATTTCCCCATCCCTTACTGCATACTACTAGACTCGGATATACTAGGATAATAATAATGGATTACAGCAGAAGAAGCCGCATGCCACAGACTCACCCTGAGGAGTGGTACTTAGGGAAACACAAAAGTAAAGACAAGAGACAAAACCAAGGACACTGGAGAGTTTGGAGCCTCTGGCATGCTGAGAAGCACGAAAGAACACAGGCTGAAGAGACAAAGCATCAGAGCCAGACTCAGGTAAGACACAGCCATTGGAATGATCAGGCAGAGGATTTAAAAGAACTACAATTAACACTTTAAGGGCTCTAGTGGACAAAGTAGATGACACCCAAAAACAGATGGGTAATGTCAGCAGAGAGGTGAAAATTCTAAGAAAGAATCAAAAGGAAATGTGATAAATCAAAAACACAGTAACGAAAGTGGAGAGTGCCTTTGACGGGTCTATCAGCAGCGTCAACACAGCCAAAGAAAGAATTAGTGAGCTTGGAGATGAGTACACAGAAACTTCCCAAAGTAAAATGCAAAGAGAAAAAAAGAGAGAGAGAGAAAAACTTGGACTGGAACAGCCAAGAACTGAGGGCCAACTTCAAAAGATGTAACAAAACTAAAGATCCTCAAGAACACCAAGAAGAACAAATTCCCATGAAACTATACCCAAGGGGCTGACCCCCAGGATGAGTGGTTGTTTGCACACTCCACTTTGGCAGCCCAGGGTTTCAATGGTTCAGATCGTGGGTGCACACATGGCACCACTCGTCAAGCCATGCTGAGGCGGCATCTCACACAGCAGAGCCAGAAGGACTCGCATCTAGAATATATGACTATGCACTGAGGGGGCTTCAAAAAGAAGAAAAAAAAAGAAGATGGGCAACAGATGTTAGCTCAGGTGCCAATCTTTAGGCCAAAAAAAAATGATACCTAGGAATATTATATTCAAACTGCAGAAAAACAAAGACAAAGAGGAAGTCTTGAAAGATGCAAAGGAGAAAACACCTCACCTATGGAAGAACAAAGACACAAATTACAACAGATTTCTTGTCAGAAACTGTGTGTATTGGTTTCCTATTGCTGCTGTAACAAATAATCACAAATTTGCTGACTTAACACAAATTTATTATTTTACAGTTCTGGAGGCCAGAAGTCCAAAATCAGTCTCCATGGGCTAAAATCAAGGTGTTGGCAGGACGGTGTTCATTCTGGAGCTTCTAGGAGAGGATGTATTTCCTTGCCTTTTTTAACCTTCTAGAGGCTGCCTGCATTCCTTGGCTCATGGCCCCCTTCCTTTATCTTCAAAGCCGGAAACACTGGGCTGAGTCCTTCTCGCACTGCCGTCTCTCTCTCTTCTGCCTCCCTTTTCTGCTCACGCGAACCCTGCGATTACATTGGGTCACCCAGATAATCCAGGATGACTTCCCCATATCAAGGTCAGCTGAATACCAACCTTAGTTCCATCTGCAAACTTAATTCTGATTTCCTATTTAATCTAACAAATTCACAGAAGAAAACAAAAGGTATGCAGATTGGAAAGGAATAAAACTTCACAGATGACATGACTGTCTACACAGAAAGTCCCAAGGAATTGACAAAAAACTCTTAGAACTAATAAGTTAGTATAGTAAAGTTGCAGATTATGAGGTTAATGTGTAAAAGTCAGTTACTTTTCTATATACCAACAGTGGGCAATTCAAATTGGAAGTTAAAAAAATACCACTGAGGGGCCGGCCCACAGCAGTTAAGTGCACAGATTATGCTTCTATGGCCTGGGGTTCGCCAGTTCAGATCCCGGGTGTGGACATGGCACCACTTGGCAAGCCATGCTAGGGTAGGTGTCCCACGTATAAAGTAGAGGAAGATGGGCACAGATGTTAGCTCAGGGCCAGTCTTCCTCAGCAAAAAGAGGAGGATTGGCAGCAGATATTAGCTCAGGGCTAATCTTCCTCAAAAAAAAAAAAAAGAAAAAGAAAAAATACCATTCACAATAGCACCCCCAAAATTACATAAGTATAAATCTAACAAACTATGTATACAACCTATATGTGGGAAACTACAAAGTTCTGATAAAAATATCAAAGACAATCTAAATAAACGGAGAGATATTCCATGTTCACGGATTGAAAGGCTTAGTATTGTTAAGATGTCAGTTCCCCCTAACTTGATTTACCTGATAGTGCTGTCTAGTGGATCCTGACTCCTGGAGACCCACTGGACAGCAGAGCAGACCCCTACTCCATCTTTTTACGCCATCCTCTTACCTTCTGGTGCTATATCAGACAATGCTGCACTGCTATTTGTAGGGCTTTCACGGCCAGTTTTTTTGGAGGTGGGTGGCCAGGTCCTTCTTCCTAGTCTGTCTTAGTCTGGAAGCTCTGCTGAAACCTTTGCACCATGGGTGATTCTGCTGGCATTTGAAATGCTATGGTGGCATAGCTTTCGGCATCACTGTAACATGCAGCTGCCACAGTATGACAGCTGACAGATGGGTGGTGTGGTTCCCTGACTGGGAAATGCACCTGGGCCGCGGTGGTGAGAGCACCGAACCTTAACCACTAGACCATCAGGGCTGTCTAACCTGATCTATAGATTTAACACAATCCCAATCAAAATCTCAGCAAGTATTTTGTAGATATCAACAAACTAATTCTAAAGTTTGCATGGACAGGAAAAAGACCTAAAAGGGTTAACACAATACAGAAGAAGAACAAAGTTGGAAGACTCATATTACCTGATTTCGAGACTTACTATAAACTGCAGTAATCAATATAGCATGTTATTGGTAAAACAATAGACACATAGATCAATGGAGCAGAATAGAGAGCCCGGGAATATGCCCACAGAAACATAGTTAACTGACCTTTGACAAAGGAGTAGAGGCAATTCAATGGAGAAAGGATGGTCTTTTCAACAAAGAGTGCTGGAACAATTAGATGTCCTCATATAAAAAAAATTATCCTAGACAGAAAACATAGCACTGGTATCCATAAAAATGAAAAACTAAAGAAAGTTTAGGTCCAATATCAAAGACTTGTTGTTTTTTCTATTCCTTATATTTCAGTTGTCTGTTAATTAAATGAGACTCCCTCTTGGACTCTGGAAGACTGACACTTGTGCATCCTTTGGTGCTCCGTTGGAGGGAGACTGATGCTCGCCTGATGCTAATGAGATGGATCATCTGGACAGATGTTGACTTGGCAGCCAGTTCTGGGGGGCTGATACTATAATTCCCATTCTTGTTTAAAATGACAAAATGTACTGCGGTATATCAAAATTAGCGCAAGGAAGAAAATGGATTATAAACTGTTGTTTATGAGAAGGGGGAAATAAACACTTAAGTTGAAATAACGTGGAATCATGACTTTAAAAAAAGATAGATACTTTTTCTATTCTCAGTACAAGGGTCACTTCTGTAAGGTCACTCTGATCTAGCCTAAGTAGTCATGTAAAACCATTCATTATGCATCTCTAGTATCTAGATTTTGATCTTCTTCGCTGAGAAAACCAAGGTCTCCTTGACGTGACATTGATACCATATTTGGGATGGAAAAATTCAAGTTCAGCTCAGGATATTTTGTAGGCTGTTGTCTGTTGGTTAATATTTTGTTGTATCATCATCATTCTCGTAAGAGCTGTGCAAGTAGACTCTGTGCTGTCTCATTCACTGAGTGCGTGGTGTATGCCAGGCTCTGCACTACATCCTATATTATTATTGTCAACTCTTAACTCCCCTAAAAAAAGGGCCAGTTGATTAACCAAAGCTAAGTTTATTAAACCTACTGCAGTAAGGGAGAGAAAACTTGACAAAGTCTTACTAATGTCTCAGAAAGGGGAGGTCAATGGCATATATTAATAGGGCTTGGGTGGGTTGGGCGCAAGCGGTTTGAGGGGTGTCTTTCAACGAAGGAGGACTGAGCTTGGCGAATTTTGAGTTTTAGTAGTTTCTGTCTAGTGGAAGCAGTGAGGCAAGGTTCTTGAAGGAAGTCTTGATATATAAGTTGTTATTTAATAATCTATTTATTCAGGTGAGCAACATATTGTCCTGAGAAGGAGACTGCTTGTCCAACTAAGCAAACTAATTTTTAGATAAATTGATTTTCAACAACTTCCTGAAGCACTGGGGGTGAGCACAATGAAGTATATTCAGGAATTGATAAACAATAATGTACACCTGAAGTTACACAATGTTGTAAACCATTGTAATCCCAATAAAATTAATTAGAAAAAAGATAATTTCCTGAAGCAAACAGTGAAGTTATTTACCGGTTTACAGTATTATTTTCCTGGGAAAGAATTTCCTGGAACAAACAGTTAACTCACCTTGACTCAGGTGGCCTCCGGTCTCAGTTCTGCTAGTTAAGCTACGTGGGTAGAGATAGTTCCAGTTCTCAGTGAGGCCTGGATGTCAGCCTGCCTATGACCTCTGACTCCCGTGTTGATGTGTGGGGTTTATTTTTGACGTGTTCCAATCCAGACATAGAGCTTAGCTCCTCCAAATAACACATTCCAACAAATGAGAATTAATGCTCATTTAGTTTTTTTATCTTCATTTATTTTTCATGATAGCTTTTTGTGTGAGACATTGTTAAACAGCTACACTGAATGGATAGCGATTTGAAAGAATTGGAGATGGTTGAGGCAATCTCGGCATGTCTGGAATGGAATTGGCATCTGAGTGTTTGTAGGGGAGGACAAATATCTTTTTTCTCTACGCTTCTAAGGTCTTGACTGGGACCCTTGTGACAAAAGACAGTCTAGCAAGAGAAAAGCATACAAATGTCTTTAAATTTTATGTGACACAGGGATCCCCCATGAGGAGACGAAGACTCGAAGAAGTGGTTAAACCTGAGTGTTTTATGCTAGATTTGGTGAAGAGTGGAAAGTCATGGAAAGCTATGACAGGACAAAGGTGAGCTAAGTGTAGTAAACTGGGGGAAACGTGGCAAAACCTGCTGTTCAGCTTCACCCCCGAGGTCCTTGTCTCAGGAACAAGGACACTCCTTTCCTCTGGATACGAGGTTTTACGGCTCCTGCAGGAGAAGGCGGGAAGCTCCTTCCCGCACATGCCTTTTCTCAAATTCCTTCAGCTTGAGATATTCAGTATATCCAGGTGCCATAGTGTGAGGTGGCATGTCCTGAACCCCATTGTGCTCACAGGAGAATACACAAAGGCTTCTTCTCCTGCTCTCTTTACCTAGAATGAGAATCTGGTAGCCCCATGACGGCGCTTCTTTCGGTCAGATGGTGATGAAGGATCGAAGGTGAAAGTGCCATCACCATCCGAGCTGCAGATATAAAGCCACATCAGAGAACCATTGACATCCTGGGTATGGCCACCCCCAAGGATGTGTAAAGGGGTGGTGTAAAAAAATACTAATGAGCAATGCATGAACATGTGCTTGTTCAGTTTCAGATTCAGTTAGACCTAGATTTTTTTAGCTGCAAAACTTTGAGAATGTTATTTACTGTCTTCAAACCTCTTTTCTTTCATCTGTAAACTAGGGACCATCAGGTTGCTGTGAGGATTAAATTTCAAAAATGCATGTAAAATGCTTGGAAGAGAGAAAACGCTCTGTAAATAGTAACTATTATTATTATTATTGCTGTTTTTGTTCCATAAATCAAAGAATCTTGTCATTAGTTTTCCCACTATGACAAGTTCTCTTTAGTTTTTCTTGACCTGAAGAATCTTCTACTTCTAGAAGAATAGAGAGAGGAAGCAAATAGCAAAGGAAGTCAGTCAGTCAGAAGCCATTGATTTTGTTTTGTTTTAGTTGTGGTATCGTTGGCATCATGTACCATTACTTAGGCGAACATGTAAGTTTTGTGAGGTCTCATGTCTTGGCAGCACCAGTGAGAAGTGAACTGTGAGACTGGGGTGTATACAGCTTATAAAACTGACCTAGCTTCAGGGGTTTGGGTCAGGAAGGTGCAGAGCATTCTGAAAGTCAATTCTGCTCTGATATGGCCGCTTTGAGGAGGGAGGGTAGAGGCATCTAGACTGAAATCCAAAGCTTGGGGACAGATGTGGCGAGTGTGATTTTCAGAGATCCGTCCATGAAAGGCCAGACCCCAGTGGTGAGCTAGGTCTCTGTAGAAGCATCTAGTCCTGAGCAGGGAGCTGGCACGAGAGTGAGGGGGATCAGGGTACTGATCAGGGAATCCGGCCAAGTGCCCTGCAACAACTCGGGAAGATGAAGGGGCGGGGAGTCTTGTGGCTTGAGAGGTCAAAAGGGTGTCAGAACTCCTTTTTGCACCAGATCCCCACTAACCTTCTGTGGATGTAAAAATGATGTGACTATTATGTCCTGGCCATGTCAGCACTGGCTCAAGCCCTGGGGGACAACAGGCTGTGACTGAAACCATGGAGAGCTGGGAAAGGCCGAGAGAGAGAGCCAACAGCGCAGACTGGATGGGAAAAGAAGCATGAATTGCGAAGAGCCTTGTAAGAAGTCCAAATGAATCAGTAGCCATGTTGGGATAAAAAGTCTATTTGACTGAGGTTATGATTCTTCTTGGAGCTCTCATTTTTCAGAAATTCCAAGTATTTTTGAAGATCTGGCACTGTCACTCACCAGCTGTGTGACCTTGGCTAACTCAAAAGGTGTTGGGAGGATCAAATAACAATGTTGGTGACTGTGCATTGCAAAATTCTATGTAAATGTGAGATAGTATGATGCTAATGCCGTTCTTGGAAGGAGCCTTATAATGTTCTGGTTGCCAAGATTCATGAACTGTATAAGATGAAGAAATATAGCAGATTTTTTGATTCCTTGAGTTTCTTTGGGGCTTAAAAGATCAAAGTCTAATTTCTTGAATTTCTTTAAAACATGTCAGCTCTTACTTGCCAAATTTGCCTTAGGAAGTATTTTGTGGTTTGTGTTAAGAATGTGTAGTGGAATTGTTTTGAATTTTTAACTCGTGTTTTCTCAGTATCGGTTTGAACTTGGACCATCCCTCCCATTGAAACAGACCGTTCTGTGCTTGCTGTCATGGAGAAGTGATGTAACAATGGAAAATGGAGAAAAACCGGTCTCCACCTGAGTTTCAAAAGACTAGAATGTTAAAAAGTAAAAAAGATTTATGATGTAGACAAACAACTTGAAAGAGAAAGCGTTGGGGTGATGGGGAGAAGCTGGTGAGCTCTGGGATCACAGCTCTGAGAGGATCATGGCTGCAGGTCATCCAGCCTCTGCTTGAGCAGAGTGGCCATCCATCAACTAGACTCACACAAATAGCGTTTCTCTGAGGGATATTTTCCTGAGGGATTCTGGGAAAACAGCTCTATTTCAGGCTAGAAAAATCTATTCATGTCTCACCAAACACTAGGATGTGATTTTGTTTTATGTTTATGTTTACATTTTAACCAATACGGTTGACATTCTTCTGCTTTATTGTCACAGCAGCAGTTTCCGAATAGTGTGATGAACAAGTATGCAAGAATAGGAATAGTGCACTTGCCCTTTAATCAGAAGAGAAATGATATCAATGGTTAATGAAAAATGAAAACTGAAATTTCTGTTCACGTAATTTACACACAGCGCCTTGGGTGCATCAAGGCGTTTATTAGTATAGATAGAAAAAAAAGGATAGCAAGCAACAGCTAAATTATGCATAGAAATATGATCATTCTTATGCCTGATAGAAGCTTTTGTGAGCTGGAGTGTGGTTTTGGTAGAACCCAACAGCAATGTTTATGAGTTTGTCTCTTGTCATCCATCCTGCTTGGGGTCACCCACCAGCAGATGCTTAGACTCCTCGTGGGTTATTTGCACATCATTAACGTTTAAGAAGGTGATCTTTCCGCTCTCTAGGAAGCACCAGTTATTAGCATATTCACTGGGGCCTAGGCCACCTCAGCATCCAAACGTTTACTTCTGAGCCTTTACCTGTATGCTAATCCTCTTTGCTGCTCAAGTTTTCCGAGGATTTTGCCTAAACTGCTGAGAATCTTTCTAAAAATGAAGGCATCTGTTGGTGGGCTAGCGGGACCCAGTGCATAAATGATCTATAATGTAGGCCTTCGGGTACAGGGGAAATGAGCCAATATTGTGTATCACGGAAAACTTCAAAAAAATGCTGAACAAATACAAGGGAGCAGGTAGTGTTACCCGGTTGTGTGGGTGGTCCTACTTTATCTCAGACTGGTGGAGCAAGAGTTGTCTTAGCTTTGAAGAGCAGATGACATAAAATAAACAAACAAGTCTCAGTAGGATAGACTTCAAACGTGGGGAAGTGAAGTAAGCTGATTCAAGGGAAAAGCAAGCTCAACCATCTGAGGCAAGGGTGCCCCATCAAACTCATGCCTCATGGGAGAGGTGAGAAGAGGACCAGTCAGTTCAGTGGGAGTCTTTACCAGTTGCTGATCTAGCAATTGCCCGGTTCAGTTTAGTTACAATGCTTGGTCATTAAGATACATGTGGGGGAGTAGATTCCATTCTTTTTCTCTTTTTCACGCTTACGTAGCTTTATAGCACTTACACTTGACCATAGGTATAGAATCTGTTAATTAACCACCTTGACACAGTGCTCCTTCCCAAAACTCAGGAAATGAGAAAACTTTTCCATTGTAAGCATTCAAAGACCACAATGATGTGCATTATTTGCTGGTTAAACCAAATAGAACTCAGTATGTGTCCTAACATATATGCTCCCATGAAAGCAATTTACCTTCAGGTCAATTACTTATTCAATGCTTAAATCCTACCACTCACAAAGAAAAAAAGCCTACTAAGGCATAGCCTATATATTTCACATACACATGCAGTAAAGAAAATAGTGATGTTTTAAGTGGTAGAGGAAAAATGAACCTTTTGTATCTCATAAGATTTCACTTTGTGATTTAAAAAGAAATGGGAAGTGGAAAGAACGTTCCTGGAGCCTCACAAAGGTGTACTCAGTGCATCTCAATAGGATAACGGCTCAAAATTACCTTCACACAATTGTGAGCTTTACATGAACTTTCAAAGAATTTTCTCAGATTTTATCTTTTCTTTGCATTTGAAAATAACGTGAGTAATTAATCTTTGAGACTTTCTAGGAGCTTTCTGGTATCCGAAATGATTTCTCACTTTCTTAGGTGGTGAATCATCTAAATGTTGCAGTAAAGGTCTCTAGAGAGGCCTTTATGTGCCCCATGGGGATGTGAACAAGCCAGAGGAATTGAAAGAGGAACACTGTCCAGGTGTGTTGAAACAGAAGGATCAATTCTAGGAATAAAGAGTTTCAAGCAATTACAAAGGATAAGCTTCTCCATTAACCTTCAGGATAGTTTGTCCCATGGGGATAAAAGTGGTACCCATAGGATCATCGCATAAGTTAAGGGAGACAACGTACGTAAGTTACATGTGACATGGGGCAATTCATTGCAGACGACTGCCTCGTGCAGTGCAGGACTTCTAACGCCCTGGGCTCTCACCCGTGAAATTCCAGTAGAATCTTTGAAATCACTGTGACAGTCAAAGCTGCCCAAGCACATTTCCAAAATTATTTTTGGGGGGAGGGAAGCGTAGCCCTCATTTAGTCCTAGGATCATTGAACTAATTTAATTTCAAAGAGCCTTTTAGATCTGTGCATGTATAACTCCATAACTTTGCAGCCTTTCCTTTTTCTTGTTTCTAATTAATGGCACATGATTAATCTCCCAATGGGTTTGGCAAGACCATTTCTAACAGTCTGAGTTCACTTTTTCATTCACTGACAGTGCTATGCACTGAGTGATAGACATCGAGGGCACAAGGCACTGAAAACATCAGGGGAACTGGAATCATGAACCTGGGGAACTGATCTTCGGTGAGTTGAGGGACACTAGAAACCGCAGGTAACTGAGTAACATTTTGAGTAACAAAAATCTTAGCTATTTTTGTTTTTATCATTTAGTTGAAGAACCATAACCAGAGTAGAAAACGCTGCATAATTGGAAAATGACATGCTGGAAACTCTGGCTCAGGACTCAGGAAATCCCCACCGTCAGTTTCCTTGGGCTAATGCACTGGGGTTGAATTGGACACAAGCAAAGGCCATATCAGTCTGCAAGTGTGCCCCTGTCCCTATGACAACAGGACAAGATGACACCGGTCAATTTATGGAATGACATCAGTGAAGGCAGTTTGTCATGATGTAGTTAAAAGCCATGATTATTTCCCTGAGCAATTTTTCTACTTTTATTCCTGACTCAAAGCTACCACAGACGAATCAGAAAAGCAAAAAACCCATGCTCGGATAAGCAGCGAGAAAGAGGAACACGTTGTGAATTCATGTTCCTCATTGTGAACAACCACAACCCTCAAGATGTCCATACGACTTTCAAACAGTGGTTTTGACACCTGGGACTCTGCATTTTTCCAAGGACACCAAGTTATGAGATTTTAATCTATGTGCGTATCAGAGAGAAATGATCTATCTTGTTTAATTCTGGTGTGATTTCTGTTTAAATGTCGATTTTCAGCTGTGGAGGGCGAGTCTGTGGTCGCTGCTCCCACAGCACTGCTGCTCCATCCTCACGTCCCAAGGGCTCAGGCTGAGGGACAAAGGTGGCCAGGCGAGGTCTGAAGCCCAGACAAGTCCTTGTTGACCAGTAACTACCATTTCCACAATGGGACAGTGGCCCAGAGTGCCTCTTGAAGTGGGAAGAGGAGAAAAGAGCGATTTGGAGGAGAGTCCAGGTGAAGGCAGGGAGAGGATGAATTCAAAGGTCTCCATTTCTGAAGTCAGAGGAGACTGGGTGGGGTAACAAGGTTCTATTCTTATGAGATTTTTTTTCCTGCTAAATATCTTAAAGGTCACATAGTTATTAGTATAAGAATGTTTTTAACCACACAAGTTTCAGTAAAATCAAAATCAAATGGTTCTAAGGAAACCATTTTTTTTAAAAAAAATTTGATCACCAGGTTAGCAAATAAGGAAAATTGCAGCCTATGGGGCTGAAGTACTTGAAGTTCTGAATGGCACAACAGAGCCCGGGAAACCACAGACTGGGGGCTCTGCCCTAAAATGTGGAAACATGTTTATTTTCATCTTTTTCCTATTTCAAAGACTAGACCAGAAAGCTGGTGTTAAAAACCAATTCGCATACTGCTCACCAAAACAGTAACACCCCAAAGACAAAACATGAAGGGACGGGCTCCCGGAGGGGCAGAGGCCTCAGGTGTGGCTGGAGGAGCAGCAGGTTCTTCCTTGTTCTGCTGACGTGGAGGGCTCGCTGTTGCTTTCTGCTCCTCCTTAGAGACTGTCAGTGGGAAAGACGTAGTCTTTGAAGAGGTGACAGGAAATGGCTTTTCATAAGTGAAACGAGAAGCCATATCTAGATGTATCAGATGGAGTGGTAGGGGAGGCAGGAAAGCAAGCTGGTGGAAGATTCAAGAGTAGATGGAGGAGGCGTCGCTGCTTCACTGGATGGCAGGAAGGCGGGGGCAGGACGGTGTGCTGGGATGAAATAGATGGCTCCCGGCTCTGGGGAAGACTCTGCAACTCAAGGGGAGCAAGTGGGGCTTTGTGCAAAGAGTCTGCAAAATGGAGATTCTGAGAGTGTGTGCCATCCCTCGCTTCCTCGTTGGTTTGGAAGAGTGAAGAAGATAACGCAAGTCATTGAAAATCTTTAGCAGGCTGCCTGGCGCAAAATAAGCACTCAAAAGTGAAAGTCACTGTTTCATCATGATCATTTTTCATCTTAGTGGAGTGTTTTGTTCCCAGCGCACTGGTGGGCACAAAGTAGCTTCTTAATGAATGCCTGCTGATTCGATGCTGAATTGGAGTTGTCACAGAGGTGGTAACGGTAGCAGACACTTATTTTGTGCTTCCTCTGTGTGTATATACTGCCTATGTGCCAGAAATGGTGCTAAGCTCTTCACATGTAGCTTGATGAGAGGGGTGTTATTACTGTTCCTCTTGCACAGATGAGGAAACTGAGGCCCAAGATCACTCAGCTAGGAAGTGACAGAGCCTGGGCTCAAACCCAGGGGGGCTGCTCCAGAAATCACGCTCCCCACCGGAACATGTTGCAGAAGAGAAAGAGAAGCTGATCAGAAACTAGAGGATTCTGGCACCTGCTGAAGGGCTGTGTCTGGGCAGCAAATCCTGGAAATATACTCGAGGAAGACGGGATGGGTCTCCCTTGCACAGCAGAGAAGCCCTTATCCCAAACAGGAGCTGTGAGCAGAGAGGTCCGCAGGGCCAGTGCTGGTAGGGCCAGTAGCCATTTGTTCTGCAGATGTGTGCGCTCCACAGGTGCCCCCCCCCCATGCGAACTACCTTCCCTGCATCCCTGGGGCCTGCAGCTCCCTGGCACGGCCTCTGAAGTGGTGAGAGGAGCAGCTTGGCCAGATGCTGCAGTAGCCACAGCAGAGAAGACCAATCGATGCAATCCATAGAGAAGAAATGATGCCGGGGATCTCCAGCAGGGCTTCACAGGCCTGGCCTCAGAGAGCCTCCGCGGAAAGGTAAAGGCAGGTGAGAAAGAAAGAGCCTTGGTACATTTGCAAAGTAGGAAACACGCGGCCTGTGCCCGCTCACTTCTTCTTTGTCAGTCTCTTTCCCCACACCCGGCCTGTTCTGGACCTCGATCCGGTTGTCTACGTGAGACCCCTTAGAGTGAGGGTTCACTGAGGCCTCTCTGTCCATAGGCCTCGTGTAGAGTGCACCCTCCATCTCACCCGTCACACTCATCACTGATCTGCACCTCTCTCACCCGGCTGACCCAGTTGGAAGAAATCTGACAGGCGACTGACTGCAGGCCTTTGAGTGACTTATCTTTGGGATGTTGATGTTTTCAAAGAATATTTCTGAGTGTCAAAGAGGTTCTAAAATCATTAAATTTTCAGGGAGGCGCTTCGGGCCCTGCAGCAGGGGCATGGGGATTTGTGCACACCCCACAAACTGCGGGGCACCACTGACCAATGAGTCTGCCCATGTGCAAAGCTGAGAGGCCGCTGTGGGAAGCATTTCAGACGAGACGCGTGGTCTGTAACGCATTTTATTTTATGCTATCTTGTGCTGGTCTCTGTTTTATCTCTCAAATGGATTATCAGTTTTGGGGGGATAGGAACAATTTCCCCCGCATTTCTTGTAGCACACATGCATAGGGAAGATACCCAACAGACAAACGTCCCTTTGTGTATTCAAGTGGGAGAATGGTGAACACTGTGGCAGGATTCATTTTAGGAAAAAAACATCTTAAGTGGGCTATAGCCCAGGGCACTCCCACCGCAAAGATGTAACCCTCTGGGAACTCCCACAATGCAGTTCAACCCGGTCCAATTACTGCCACCATCACCCCACAACTAGATTTAGGCCTCGAAGAAAATGAATTAGGTTCTCATCTATTCAACAAAAGTTTATGGAGCACATACACGATCAAGCACTGTTTCACGCACTGGAGACATGGATACATGGAGGTGATGGCTGCCCTGAAGGAATTCCCAGCCTAATGGAAAGACAGACACGCAAATATATAACATGAGCCTCCTACAAGTTCACGGATAGTTCAAGGGTCACAGAGTCAGTTGTCCTGGAGAGCTGCATTTTAATAGCAGCCTCCTTCATTCATGATCGTTGTCATCAGTCGTCTCAGTCAACTCCTTTCCTCCCAAGGAAGCTTTTCCCTCCCCCTCACTGTAAGAGGGGACGGTGCTGATAAGACACAGTATGACTGTCATTTTCCGGTAAAAGATAACAAAGTTCTGCCAGAATGACAGAGATGCCATAGAGTCGTATGATAAAAATAGTTATCCAAGTTTTCTTTCGGGAAATAAAGGACCTCAACATTTCTTCCGTTATCAATTCTTCCTTGTAAAACAGTCATAAATCACTAACCTCATCTTCCCAATATAGTTCTTGAAAAAAATGGTTTGATCTTAATCAGAGTATTATCTTTTATCAGCACGTACCTCAGGACCACTTCAAAGAACTTTACTCTTTTTTTTTTTTTAAAGATTTTATTTTTCCTTTTTCTCCCCAAAGCCCCCTGGTACATAGTTGTATATTTTTAGTTGTGGGTCCTTCTAGTTGTAGCGTGTGGGATGCCGCCTCAGGATGGCTTGACGAGTGGTGCCATGTCTGTGCCCAGGATCTGAACCAGCAAAACCCCAGGCCACCGCAGCAGTGTGCACTAACTCAACCACTCGGCCACGGGGCTGGCCCCAGAACTTTACTCTTAAATCAAATTCCATCACTGCTATTATCACCCCACAACCAGATTTAAGCTTTGAAGAAAATGAACTAAGTTTTCATGTATTCAACAAAAATTTATTGAGTATCCACATAACCAAGCACTACAGTATGCACTGGTGATGTGGATACTTCTGAGAGGTGACCCCTGTCCTCAGGGAACTTCTAATCTAATGGAAAGACAGACAAGCAAATACAATTGCAAGATTACAGTGTGGTAGGATGGAGATGCAAACAGAGTGCTGATGGAGATGCAGGCAGGTGCTGATGGAGGTGCAAGCAGGGGCTAATGGAGATGCAGGCGGGGTGCTGATGGAGATGCAGGCAGGGTGTGATGGAGATGCAGGCAGGGTGCTGATGGAGATGCAGGCAGGGTGCTGATGGAGATGCAGGCAGGGTGTGATGGAGATGCATGCAGATACTGATGGAGATGCAGGCAGGGGCTAGTGGAGATGCAGGCGGGGTGCTGATGGAGGTGCAAGCAGTGGCTAGTGGAGATGCAGGCAGGGTGCTGATGGAGTGCAGGCAGGGTGTGATGGAGATGCAGGCAGGTGCTGATGGAGATGCAGGCAGGGTGCTGATGAAGATGCAGGCAGGTACTGATGGAGATGCAGGCAGGGTGCTGATGGAGATGCAGGCAGGGTGCTGATGGAGATGCATGCAGATACTGATGGAGATGCAGGCAGGGGCTAGTGGAGATGTACGCAGGGTGCTGATGAGATGCAGGCACGTGTTGATGAAGATGCAGGCACGTGTTGATGAAGATGCAGGCGGAGTGCTATTGGAAGATGTGGTGCCCAATTTAATCAGGTGAGGTAGAAGACCAAGAACCTTCCAGGTATAGAATAATAGATTTTGTTTTCCTCCCTTCCTGGAATCTGGCACATTCCAAATCCAGGATAATAAAGGAGCATTTTTATGGCAACTCAAGGTGATGACAGAGACTGAGACTCTTGCAGCATGATAACGCTCAAGAGAGCAGGCCAAGAGGAAGGCTCTAGAGACTGAATGTTTGCGTCCCCCCAAATTCATGTATTGAAATCCCAACCCCCAAGGTGATGGTGTTAGGAGGTGGGGCCTTTGGGAGGGGATTAGGTTGTGAGGGTGGAGGCCTCGTGAATGGCTTAGCGCCCTTATCAAAAAGACCCCAGAGAGCTCCCTCACTCCTTCTGGCATATGAGGTTGTAGCAAAAAGAGGCTGTCTCTGAACTAGAGGCAACCTCTCCCTAGACACTCAATTTACCGGCACCTTAATCTTGGACTTCCAGCCTCCAGAACTGTGAGGAATAAATGTCTGTTGTTTATAAGCTACCCATTCGATGGTATTTTGTTATAGTGACCTGAACAGACTAAGACAGAAGGCTATTTTGGGAGCATGAAAAGTCTGATTGTGTTACCAAAGATCCTTGGATGACTCTCCCCATCACCCATTCAGAAAGGACCAGGAGGGAAATGAACAACAGGGAGGACCCAGAGGGAAGAGAAGAGCATTCAAAATGGAAAGGGCCTGCAGGAGGGGCTGCCGTGTGAAGCGACTTTAAGAACTGAGACTGAAGAAGTCTTTCTTGTTAAATTGTGGTGGGCCCTATGTAAATTGGAAGCTAATGACTCAATAGGAAGTTTTGCTTATTTTTCTATGGTCTATGTGGGCGTTTAATAACAATGTATCACATCTCCCTTTTGTACTAGAGTTATGGGCAGACAGAGCAGCATGCACAAAGATAAAGAGGAAAGAGAAGCAACATCTTTCTGCGTTTCTCAGTCCCTCCCTTCAGCCTCAGTGTCTCATCTTGTAAGGCTCTCAGCCCCTCCTTCCTTCTTGTCCTGGATGTGTCCCATCCTTCCCCACCTCCTGAAGGCCTTTCTCTGTGCCCTCCAGAGCCCCTGTGAACCCTCAGCAGCATCTCTGTATCCTCAGTCTCTTCTGTGGATGTTCTCTTGCTTTCTAACTGAAACTTGGCTTTCCACTGATGACACCTCTTCTCTGAGACTGTCTCCGAAAGTGACTGTTCTCTCTCACAGGCCTCATCCCTCCGAGCCTGGAGGAGGGGCACGGCGGGACCCTTCTTATTTCTCACTGCCTTATGTCCTTAACCTCCTCTCCTCTGATGTTCTCGTCCTTTGTGCCATCTCAGCCACTTACTCCCATGGTCATAACTTAGACCTTGTCATCACCAACAGCTAGAAACTTTTCCCACTTTCAAGGTCAAATATCCCGTTTTCTGACCGCTACCTCTTATAAGTTGATGACTCTAGTTTATTTCTCGAGGCCCACCTTTCTTATGAGTCCCAGCTTCATAAGGCGATAGCCTACTTCATTTCTCCTCTTGGATGTCTAGCAGATGTGTTAGACTTGCTGTGTCCAAAACAGGATCCTTGATTCCCCCTTTCAATCTATCACTCTTTGTATCACTTCCATTTTGGCAAATGGCACCACTCTTGGTCCAGTTCATCTAGACAGAAATCCAGTTGTCATTCTCAATTCCTCTTTTTCACTAATTACTATCATCCTGTCCATTAGCAAATCTGGCTCTTTCTACCTAAAAAGTGTATTCTTATATCTGTCCACTTCTCTTTGACTCCATGACTACCCTCTGGTCCAAGTCACCACCGTCTTCCCCCTGGACTGTTGCATCAATGTCCCTGCCTTTACACCCACTCCCTTCTCACCCAGCCTCTTGTGCCCACCACAAGCCATTTTTTACACAGCAGCCAGCAGGACCTTTATAAATCAGATCAGACCATGTCACTCCCCCTGCTGACACTTAGTCGACATCCATTGCACTTAAAATGAAGTGCAAATTCTTCACCATGGCTTACAGGGGCCTTCAGCCTTGACCTTCTCCCTGCCTCCATGATTTCATCTCCCACTGTCTTCTCCCTTCTTCACTGTGCCCCAAACACCAGCCTCCTTGCGTTTACTCTAACGTCACCCTTCCCACCCAGTGAAATCTGTGTTTGATTTTGATCTTTCTCTGTCTGGAAATCTCGTCCTTCTGTCTGTTGCAAGGATGGCTTCTTGTTATCCTCTGGGTTTCATTTTGCACGTCACCTTCTCTGGTTTCCCTTCCTTGATCATGCTCTCAAAAAACAAAACACCCAAAGTACTACGCCCTCCATTTGTTTAATTCCTTCCTGGCATGTCCCATGTCTCATTTCTTTGGTTGATTACTAAGGCACATTGCTCTGTTGTGACCTTTTTGTCCACTTTAAATGCAGCCTCAGGATCTCATAAAGCCTGCTGTCTACTCTTATATCTGCTTAATCCAATGGGTTGCTTAAAAGGACAACCTGCTCCAGATCCTGGTTAAAGATATTGAAGTCTGAATCTCCGCTGAGCTTCCTCCTCTGGGTACTGCTGCAGCCGCTGCCCCAACCTCTCAGCTCGTCAATTGCGTTCCGAATGCTGTTGTCCAGACGCCGAATGGCTCAGCTATTAGGCTCAGTGATCTTCGGTTAAAACTGTTATGTTCCCTTCTCCCCTCAGTTAGGAAGTAGTTCAGGCTACTTGACAGAGGGACAGACTCTTTTTACGTGTCCTCTTTCTTCTGCTGGAAATTCAGAACGTGAGACGGTACTTTTGCGAGTTACCTGGTAACCATTGTTCTAACTCGATTTCATTGATGTACTTGGGAGACAGAGGAAAAGATATTTGGGCTTTTGGTTCTGACCAACCTGCGCGTATTCCTTCCTGCCCTTCCAGAACAAGAACGGATAAATTCGTGACAACATGGATAAAGTGAGGGGAAAGACATCAGAAGACATGAGATTTTGACAGATTTCTGATGGAAACTAGAGAGACTCATAAAGAGATAAATCAGAGCTAAGTAGACACAGCCCAGAACGCAGGAGGGCTGCAGTGTAGGTGGTGGAAGCTCCCCTCACCCTTCCCCCTGCTTCCCCCACGCGAACACAACGAGAAGGAGAAGGAGGGCAGCAATCAAAGAGTATGACTGATGGCTGTGAAGACAACACAGCGCAAAGCAGCCTCCATCCGTCCGGGGTGCAGGGAGAGGATCTCCCCCTTTGATGAACCCGGGGGCCGCTCTTTCCAGTCATCCTGTGAGAAGGCTGGGGGTTGTGGGGGGCGGTGACATCTGGAGCAGCATTCATGGGGGTTCCCTGCCTTTGCCCCCGCATTAAAGGCAGCCGTGTGACACTCCTGCCCTCATGCTAAGCACTTGCAACTGGCAAACTCTAGGGAAAGCTTGCTGAGTAAACACCATGTTGGCATCTAGAGAGAAGCACATGCCAGCTACTTGCAGTGACCAACCTGTTCCCTCAATTGTGAATTTGAAAGTAGAAAGAATCACCAGTTGTTTGAGGAAGTCAGGAGTACAAACAAAGACCAAGGGGATGGACTGATTCAGGGACCAGAAAAGAACTTTACACATTTTTAATGAGTGCCCTCAAAACAATTGGAGATGGTATTTTATTTATAAATTTTCAAAAATTATGTGTATTTATAAAAGTTAAAAAATTGAAAGGCTAAAATTAAAAATAAAATCAAAGAAGTGCCAGAAGAAAAGTTTAAGGAAATTCCACATAACCTAGAGCAAAATGACAAAGAAGATGGAAAAGAAGAAATAAAGTTAAAAGAACTAGGGAGGCAATCTCAGAAGTCGAACATAAATTTAACGGGATTTCCAGAAGTGTGAAGAGAGAAAACAATTATCAAAGAAATAATATAGGAAAACTGCCTATATCTGATGAAGATATGTCTTTTGTATTGAAATTACCCACTGAGTTGCCAGCATTATGAATTTTTTTTTTTTCTGGTGGGGAAGATTAGCCCTGCGCTAACATCTACTGCCAATCCTCCTCTTTTTGCTGGGGAAGAGTTGCACTGAGCTAACATCTGTGCCCATCTTCCTCTATTTTCTATGTGGGATGCCTGCCACAGCATGGCTTTGGTAAGCAGTGCCATGTCCATGCCTGGGATCTGAATCAGTGAACCCTAGGCCACTGAAGCAGAATGTACGAACTTAACCACTGCGCCACTGGGTCGACCCCAGACATTATGAATTTTTAAAATCCTGCCTCTAGACACACATGAAATTCCAGAAAACCTAAGACAAAGTAAAGATTGTATAATCTTCCAGAGATTAAACAAATAAGTCACTATGGAGGAAAGAGAATCGGATTGGCACCAGACTGCTCATCAGCTAGAAGATATGAAGTTCTTAAAAGTAATTTTTAAGTATGGAATTGTACATCCAGTCAAACAATGGGTGCCACGTGGAGACAGAGTAACGGCATTTTCAGATAAGCTAGGTCTCCGAAAATTTACTTTCTATGCATCCTTCCTAAAAAACATTATTTGAGATGAACTCTAGCAAAGCAAAACAGAAATCTAGGAAAAAGGCAGGCATGAGATCCAATAAACTGAGGATTGAATCAAGAATGCCGTGAAAAAAGTAAAATTCCAGAATTTCAGGTGAACAGCTGGCCGGAAATCAGCTGGTCCATATGTGAAGTCAAAGCCTGTGGGAGAACAGCTTTGGGAAGAACGTGGATTTTCTCTAATAAACAGTAAGATTAAGAAACTGTACGGAAAAGAAAGATCATCCGAAATCCCAACCCTAGTCAAAGGTCACATGAAAAAAATCATTGCTTAATATGAAGAAAACCAAAAGTAAGCAATTATAGAGCTGTAAGAAATGAGAAGTGATTTGCGCTGGATTCATCAAGGGGCTGGTTTTTTGTGATGGAGGGTTGTGCCTCTTTTTCTCTGGGTTCAATCCCATTATGGCTGACTAATAGCAGACTACAATATAATATTATAACTATAATATTTTTAACACGAATTGGAATGAACCTATGGACAGACCTCTGAAAAACTGATTTATTGGATGGAACAGATTGTAACTATGACAAGGCTTGAGGAAGTCAAAGGAGAGTTAAGACAATAGAGGCTGGCGGGTAGAGGGCAGCGAGGCGAGGTAATTATCTTATTGCACAAAGGAGAGTCAAAAGATGGATCAGGAAATATGAATATTGTTTAAATACATGAAGATGACCGGTAAAAGAAGTGAAAATAAGTAAGAAAAACTGGGAGGAGGAGGAAACGAAGGTGAGGAAATATCCCCATCTTTCATATCGAGCCGATAACACCTGCTTAAAGTTGATAAATCAATGAAACAAATCAAAGTAATGAGGACTTATTTAGAATTATAAAAGAAATAATCAGAACAACCAAAACCCAGAAATAATTAAAAATGATTCTCTTTGGGGAGTGAAACTAGGTAGAAATTAGAGGGAAAGGGAGATTTTTTGCTCTGTGTCTTGTATCGTGGTATTGTTGGAAGTTTTAATTTCCATATGAAGATACTATTTTAAAATACATAAAATATTGCTTGGACTAGAAAATAGTTACTGAGAAAAGGGGTGAGTCTACAGGTAATCCATTGAATCAGAAACTCTGCAGCATTCCTATGAGTCAGCACAGAGTGTTCCACTGTGGCAGATGTTTTTCTAACGCTGGTGTATGTCGAGGAGTAACACCTGTGTGTCATGGAAGTCATGTGGTTTATGCCCAGTCTGTTCCAAACATGTCAGGGCTTGGCCCCGCAGACGGCAGCCACCGAGTGTACAGTGTGGCAACAGCTGTGTGCAGCCAGCCTCCCTGGAGCACAGTCCTGCCCGTGTGGAGGAGGGAGCCCCAGGCCCCTCTTCCTCCTCTCGCCCAGAGTGGCCCCGCGCCCCCTTGCCAGGCTCCTTGGGCAGTCGCTCCGTTCTCCCCATCTCTGGGCGACTTCCCCTCCCCTCACACAGAGAGCCCCGGTCCTCCCAACATGCCCTGCCAGCAAATTTCCTTTCATTGTTTTTAAAGAGAAAGCCTTCTGTTTACCTCAGTATTTCTTTCTTTATTACACATTTAATGCTAAAAAAATTGGTGCTGCCATTTTCATTAGGATTGTTATTTCTCTCGGAGCTCTGGTTTCAAGCTTGTGTGGTTCTAACTGGTCTCTCTGCTTTTATCTTTCCTCCACAAATACTGTTATTTTTGGAGTGCGATTTGAGGTTTCCTTGATATCACTCATATGGAATTATAATAGAAAAACTTGCATTTCATTTTAAAAGCTCTTTATTATAAAAACTTCAAACATTTACAGAAGTAGACGCTATAGCATATTGAACACGTTAACTCCTTGTCCAGCTTCAGCAGTACCCAGCTCACACCAATCCTGGTTCATCCACGCTCTCCGGTCTTCCCTCCAAGAATATTTTGACACAAGTCCCAGGAGCTCTATCACTGTATCCTTGAATATGTATCTTTAATATATAAGGAGTCTTTCTGTAACATAACCAAAATTCCACGATCACACCCAAGAAGATTAAAATAATTTCTTCAAATAGCATGTCAATACCTGTACTTGTAATATGTGTGTGTGTCTATATATTCATATATGTGTATATTTGACATAAACTAAAATAAAATTATCGTCCTAGAAAACAAAATTATGTTTGAACTGAAATTTTAAGTTGTGACTCCTCTTTCATCTCCAAACTGAGCTATTGTTTCGTAAATCTAACTCGGAAGGGCATCTTCTTACTCTCTGAAGATACTGGGTAGGAACTATTCTGTCACGACAGCAACTTATGTCAACAGGTGCCTTGGAGGCTGGTGGAGTCACGTGCGGCTGTGGCTCCCGCTGCCACACGTCCTTGGCCTGGGGGCAGCGGGGTCTCTCCGAGGGCCTCTAAACTCTGGCCTGCTTCTCAGAGCTTGGCCACTCTGAGATTTCTATGACCCTTCCAAGCTTCCAAAAAGGGTGACCACCTTCAGGAACGGAGTGTTTGGGTCCCCCTGCTGGAAAGCATCCTTGCTGCTCACTTTTGTAAGAAACAGAGAGCTTAGTTTTCAATTTTCCCACATTATCTCACTGGTCTCCTCATTTTATCCATCTGAAGAAAATAAAGACCAAACGCTAGCCAGATGTGATGCCCCAACATTTCCTCATTCTCCTCCTCAGTATTTCAACTCCCCGGTGTTTTCTCTGTGGGGGTGATTTTATTTTGTTTGACTCCGGTTCAAAATAAGGAAATAGACAGATATATCACATACATATCTCCTCTCTGTGTGAGGTTCTAATGATGCTTTGTTATCTCCTTTATTCCTCCGGTGTTTACCAATTAATTCTTTATTAATTAAAATTCTTCTCTCTGAAGAGTTGTCCCTTCTCCCCATTTATTTAGTTAGTTAGTTGTGTGTGAATATTCGTATCGCTACGTGAATACTTATTTTCTTATTTGGGTTATGTCATATATATCATCATTTATTTGATTGCTACTGTTGCTCTAACTTTGGCTATTGGAAGCTCTGCTGTGCCCTTTCAACATGCTCCTTTATTTTATTTTGCCACTTTCTGACTTCCTGGCACCACAAGGTGCTCCAGCATCATTTACACTTCCTCTGCGCCGGCACTGGAATCAACCAGGCCTCCACCCCCTCTCTTGGAGAAGGCTCTTTAGCAACCAAGGCCTGGGTGCTGGGCTTGCTGCTCGCTGCTGAGGTGTCACTGTCTAGTTCCCCCGCGAGCGTCTGCAGGTGCACTTCCTCACGCGCACACACACGTCTACTTCTGTATCTGTCTATCTGAACATGTATTAAAAATAATACCATGAGTCATAATCTAACCTCAACACTTTCCTTATTTCTTACTTTTTTCTCCAACACTAAGAAACCTCTCTTTTCATTGCCTGCAATATGTTTATGTTTTTGTTCAGACCGAATAAACAAATAAAGTAGTTTTAGAATTGCAAACCCAGACCCATGTGAGGAACAATGTATCAGCTAGAGTACAACGTTCAAGTTCCGTTGTTCTGAGTCTTGCAGGACCTAGTCAAACACTGTTTCCAAAGTGACTTAGCTCAGCTCCTTCGCACTCCCTCCTCCATCAGTGCACTCATGTTATTCATCTGTAGCACACACGTCTGCGTTTCGTGTTTCCCCACATCCTGACTGATGGAGGGTGCAGTCCGCTCTCAGTGCTGTACCGTTCTATGGCTTCCACCAGTGCGTACAGTTGGGTAGCCTCCACCACATTTCCATTCTGTCCCATTAGCCCAAGATTCCTTCTGCTGCCCCTTGTAGTCACCCCTCAATGCGTGGCAACCACGTATCTGTTTCCTGTCCCTATTGTTCCAGAGCATTATAAAAAAGGGAATTATCAGTACGTAGCCTTTTCATCCTGGCTTTTTTCACTTAGCTAAATGCATTTAAGGTTTATCCGTGCTGTTGGTGTGAATCAACAGTTCACTGTTTTTTATTGCTAAATGGCGTTGCATTGAATGCATGTTCCACAGTTTGTTTATCCATTCACCAGTAAAGAACCTCTGGGTTGTTTCCAGTTGGGGTGATTGTGAAAAAAGCTGATATAAATATTTGAATATAGATTTTGTGGGAGCATAAGTTTTCATTTCGGGGGTAGACACCTAGGAGTGGATTGCTGGCTGATAGGGTCAGTGTGTGTTTACCTTTACAAGAAACTGGCCAACCTGTTGACTGAAGTGGCTGCACTTTGCATCCTCACTAGCAACGTACGAGAGTTCCACAAGGCAAAACTTTAGTCTTTTCTGTGAACACCCAGCGGTCCTTGCGGAGAAAAACCTCCTGAGGGTGTGCGTTTCCTCAACTTCGAGACCTGCCCAGGGATTCCCTCTGTCCCCCTGGTCCCACTAACCTTTCACCAATTTGTCAATTATTCTATCTCACCTCTTCCACTTGAGGAAAAGTCTGTACAGATGAGTAAAAGCATGAAAAATTGCATGGAGTAACAAACATCAAACTGAAAATAATGATGATCTTTGCTTTGAAGGAAGATGTACAAGTGAAGACAGGAATTAGAAAAGCTTTGTTGTATTGATCATGTTCTGTTTCTTGATCTGGGTGATGACATAGTTAGTGTATTATCCTTAACACCCTTGGGCATGTTTAAAATCACATAAAATTAAGTAATAAATAAATACAACAAAATAAAACTAAACTATAAACCTTAAGAAGAAGCCAATTTAAAAAATAGATCCATGGGATACTTTTTCTCCCTTACATGAGTCTGTATTATTATTATAATATAGTTTTTTTTTTGGTGAAGAAGATTCACTCTGAGCTAACATCTATTGCCAATCTTCCTCTTTTTTTTTGCTTGAGGAAGATCAGCCCTCCACTAATATCTGCACCAGTCTTCCTCCACTTTATATGTGGGTCGCTGCCAAAGCATGGCTGACAAGTAGTGTAGGTCTGTGCCTGAGATCCGAACCCATGAAACAGAGTGTGCTGAATTTAACCACCACGCCACGGGGCTGACCCAAGTCTGTATTATTTTAATCTAAACATTCATATACTATTTCTCTACTTAGAAAACACAAATAAGTTTTTTACAAAGTACAAACACAACTTATTTTGTAGCCATTGGGCTTCCCAAGTTTTACCCATTTCAGTGACTCTGTCCAATACGAGGCATCTCATTAAAGCCTCTCTTTTAAAAAAGCCTCTCTTTTTAAAAAGCTCAGAGGAATCCAATTCTGGCTACACTGAAGGATTGAAATTGGGGCAGTGTTTGGGGCTAGGCCGAAGAGGAATATTTCCAGAACGTCGCAAAACTTGAGTTTACTTGAATCATCTTTCATGAGAAAGCAACATGTTTTGGAATCAGAGACACCACAAAGAAAAATCCTCTTCCTTTCTCACTACACGAGGTTAAATATCTCTTAACTTCCGATTTCTTAGCTTTTGAGTGGGAAGATTAAAAACTCCCTTACAGAATTATTTTGAAGGTTATGGATATCTGACATGTGTGATCCAGTTGCATCTTCTCACGACGCTCCAACCAGTGTGCCTTCTCTTTTTCTCCAACTGGCCCAGCTTGTTTCTGCCTTAAGGCCTTTGTACCAACAGTTGTCTGGGCGTGGAATGCCCTTCCTCCTGATCCTCCTGTGGCTGCCTCCTTTTTATTGCTCTGGTCTTAGCTTACATGGCACCCACTAGGGAGACCTCACCTGACTTCCCAACCTAATGTAGGTTCCAAGTCACTCTCTGTTGTGCTCCACGCAGCACTTCTTACTCTCCGAGATTTCTCGTTTGCTTAGCTGTTTCGTCTGTGACCCTCCCCACCCCAGCTCATCCAACTCGCACATAGAAGAACACCTGGCACAAAATGAACAGTCAATGCATATTTGTGGAAAGAAAAAATGAATAAATAATGGTCATTGTTTTCTGTTATGGAGAAATTCTTAATATTGGTTGGTTCCTACAAGCTACTTAAAGTCAAGGAATAGGAGTTGGTTCTTATTCTTTCCCTACATTCTTCAAAAATAGTTTGGTTTTCTTTTTGAGGAAGATTGGCCCTGAGTTAACATCCATGCCCATCTTCCTCTATTTTATATGTGGGGTGCAACCATAGCGTGGCTTGAGAAGCAGTGTGTAGGTCCACACCCGGGATCCGAACCAGCCAACACCAGGCCACTGAAATGGAGCGTGTGAACTTAACTGCTGCACGACCGGTCCACCCCCTAACAATAGCTTTGATCAAGGACTTTTTCTACGGTAAGATACAGAAAGTTGAACTTTTTCAGGGAAAGAGACTTTGAATGATGTACTCTGAGGCAGGCAACTTAAGAGATGATCTTTCTAGACCCCAGGGGATAAGAACCAGAGATGCCTCCTGCTGTCAGACAAATCATAGACAAAGCAAGGGAGTGGGAGGAAGAGGTGGGCAGAAAGCAAGCCAAGCAGCAGAATTGTCGTCGCTGACTCAGGGTAGTAGCTGAGGGATGGGGGGGACTCTGAAGAGTCTTGAGGCTCTGATTTGTGCCTCTGGATGGACAGTGGTGCTGTTTAGCAAGAGAAGAAGGTAAGAACAGGAGGAGGAAGAGGAGAAGCAGGAGCTGAGAAGGGGGCCGATCCAGGCGTGTGTCTTCAGGACACAGGTGGATATGTGGGGTTTGCTGCTCAGGTCTGGAGTAGACTCCTAGATCCTAGGGTTTCCCATCCTCCAGGTGGCAGCTGGAGTCATGGGAGTAGTTGGGCTCACGAGGGGGAGTGTGTAGGGTGAGAGAAGAGGGACAAGGGCTGCACCTTCTGTTACAGGTTACAGGTAACACTGAGGGACAGAGACACGAGGAGGCTGAGAAGAGGTGGCCAAAGTGTCAGGCAAAACAAGACAGCGGCATCGTAGAAGCCGAAGGAAGAGGGTGAGGTGTGCTCGATGGTGTCAAATGCCGAAAGGGGTGAGTCCCAGGACTGGAAACGAGTCCTCCAATGCCGGTTTGTGGTTGCTGGTGACCTTTGGCAGCCACAATTTCGGAGGTGTTGGGGAGGTGGCAGTGCAGATCTTAGGTAGCGCTGGGCTGAACAGAGAGGTGAGAAAGAAGAGTCTGATCTAGACCGTCTGCGTCTTCAAGCTGTGAAAATCCAAGGCGGCGCGTGGCCCTGCTGGGAAAGAGCCACTTTTCGGCAAGCACGTTCCACATATTGGTGGCTCATTTTAAGCATGGTCAACTAAGATCGCTCTTTTTTTTTTTTATACACAGGCAAGCCAAGTGTTTTCCTGTCCCAAATGTGTATAATTGATTATTGTGTAAAAATCTAATGCAGCTCTTTAACATTTCATGCCTTCCCAAAAGCATCTTGTTAGTTTAAGTCTAATTTTCTCAACTCATTCTGAAACCTGATTTCATCTGTATTCATTGATAGTCCCACCTTGGTCCCTGCTTGTTGAACTGCCAGACCTCTCCCTTAGGAACCAGGGTGGAGGTGCTCCTGTTGCAATAGCCTCGGCACGTGGAAAACAAGAGTGGAGCTCAATTTCATTCTAGGAAAAACAAAACAAAACAACTTTTTTTTTTCTCTGCTTTATCTCCCCAACCGCCTCCCCGTACACAGTTGTATATCTTAGTTGCAGGTCCTTCTAGTTATGGAAAACAACTTTATTAGCTTACATGTAAACCCTAACTGGAAACCAGCTGACCAGCGGTTTTTCAAGAATTTCATTTTGAAATAGCAAATGACTGCAAATTGAAAGACGTGTCCTATGTAATGTCCTCGATTGACTTCAAGATCCCAAATCCTCCCCCAAAACTGTCATTATAATGTACTTAGTCAGTGGGAGAACATATTTTAGAACCATTTTTGATAAAAGTCTAGAAACAGGCTTAAATTAAAAAACGAGAGCCCTTTCTTGCCTGGGTACCCATTAACTGAGATTTTACATTTTCTTCTGTCTAGCCGTGGAGGTTTTTTCCTAGCTTTTCTAAGTATCGTGGAATTGTGATCCCTGTAGGCAGACGGGCCGTTTCCGTTTTGCTCTGAGATGCCTCCGTGCAGGGAAGGGGAGCAATGTGCAGGGAATAGAACTCAGATCTTCAGATTTCCCACCAAGCGCTTTTCCCATGGCCTTCCCAGCGCTCTAGTTGGTTATCTTCATCCACAGATTTAAAAATGTTATGTCCAGTTACTCAAGGAGAAGAACACAGGTAGGAGCACATAGAAACAGTGTTATATATAGCTCAGCTAACTGTGTGAAGTTGGCGGTCATGAAACTGTGGGACTTGGAGCGCTGGTTAGAGCCGGCGGAATGTGGGCAGAAGATGCTTCCTCCAGATGGCTGGGGCAAGCTGCTCTTGCACCACCCTTGCTTTTTCGGCTTGTTGTGAGCAGACGCAGGGACCATGCAGCCACTAGCTGTTTCTGTACATGACAAAATCTGAACCCACATCTGGGGAGGTGCTACCACCCCTCCCCAGGGCGGTACCCATGCCCCCTGGCCTCCTTGGCATGCTGCTGGCAAGTGTTCCCTGGAGTGGCAGCCCAGGTCTGTTTAGGGACCTGCAGCCTGTGTGCATCAGCCGCGGGATGGAGATGCTTGGGTGTATGCTGACTCATTTGAGAACGACTGATTGAGAGAGCTGCCCGGGTGTGGGTGTCAGCGTACTGTGGTTGATTTTCCAGCATGCTACCAAAAAAGCAATAGATGGAAGTGGCAAGTGATGAAGTCAAAACTAGCTGTGGTACTGTGCAGATGTAACTAGTTCTTTCCTTTCGAAGGCTTGTCTTTTGGGATGTCCCCGTTGTTAGCATCTGAATCCAGCACTATTTTAGAAATACTGAAATATGGATAGTAACACTGAGCACTGACCGTGCTCAGTATTTTTTTTTTAGCATTTATTTTGTGTGCGTTAAATCGTTCACTCCTCACAAGTACCCTCAAGGCAGGTTATCACGTTATCTTGTCCATTTTGCATTTACAGAGCAGCTGAGGCTTGGGGATAAGAAGTAACTGTCCTGAGAATTCTAGGGCATCTGGGGTGGAGCATGACGTTCCAACCCAGGTCTGACTCAAGTCTATGTTCCCAACTGTGAAATGCTACCGAGGGTTGGCGCTATTTAAGCAGAAATAAGTGGGTTGTGCTTGAAGTTTAGCAAATGCGATGTCTATACCCTTTCCTGATTTTTTGTTCATACACGTATACAAACAGAAGACGCAAGTTTGTCCGTTTACTCTGAAAATGTGTACTAAATTATGACTAAATTAGGATCATGAAGAAGGGGCTATAATCTTTTCACCTGTGATGGAGAGACGAGTCTCTCATTCTTTCAGGAGGCTGATTCCTGTTCAAGGATGTTCTGAAGGTCACCTCTTGCTCTGGGAGGGAGAAGCAGGCCTGTGTGGGCTGGGCTGGGCCTTGCTTCTGCTGAGACCCAGAGATTCCTTAAGACAGAGACTGTCAGAGGGTCCTGAGGCCACTGAGGGAACAGCGAGGAAGGAGAGACAGCTGGGGGTAAGCGGGTTACTGCAACGGCATAATTCAGTGTTTCAGACATGACGCTGAAGCATCTGTAAAGTCTTCTGTGGACTCTGACTTGGAGTTACTGGAACCTTTTTTCCACGAGCCTCTTGCCTTGTGTGACCTGAGGAGTGGCCGGTTAGGGGCAGAGAGCTTTGACCCGCATGCCTGAGGCCTCACCAGCATGACTCCAAAGTGGAGACATCTTTTTAGTTTTTAAACATCTTTCAACTGCCTAAGTTATGAAAGTGTGAATGGCCTCCCACTTTTTGGCCCAAGTGTTAGAAGTCAGCGCCTCCTGCCTACACTGTCCTCCCACCACACCGACAGCTCCCGTGAGGGGTCTCCCGCTCCCCCCGCCATGTCCCCCTCCCCGCATCATTCGTCCTCCAGTCTGCGCTCAGGGACCCCAGGGCTGGGTTGCTCTGATCGCACCTGCCACCACTTGGGGACCATTCTCACACTCTCTCCTGGAGCCCTGCTCTCCTGGTTGCCAACCTGTTTGTGCGGTGGAGCCCTCCTATAATTCCCTATAACCCAGCTGAGACCAAACATGGAAGTCGTGGAATGCATATCGCTGCTCTTCTAACCGTGGCTCTTCTTGGAGCCCCCAAATTGCTGAGCTTCCAATTGGCCCCCACCTGGCAGAGACCAGCTCCTCTCCATCAGCCCACCCACAGGAAGGCCCCAAGCTTCGGAAACCCTGCAGAATCCCCCTGTGCCCCCGAGACAGGAAACAGACTTCCCTGCAGCCTGCCAAAGCCCACCACCCGATCACACTCTCTGAGCTGGAATTCATGTCTGTCCCCAGCGACCCACTGGGAGCATCCACCTCCCCAAGGAAACCCTGCCCCTGCTTGCCAGGGTGGATGTTCAACCTCCGCCCGCAGATCATCAGCACCGAGTCAGACATCAATGCCGCCCAGCCTCTGGGCTCGTCTTCTTTTGTGGGGGGAAAAGGGGGCGGGCAGGAGGGAGATTGGCCCTGGGCTAACATCTGTGCCCATCTTCCTCTATTTTGTATGTGGGACACCACCACAGCAGTGCTTGCTGAGTGGTGTGTAGGTCTGCATCTGGGATCCCAACCCATGAACCCAGGGCCACTGAGGCAGAGCGCGCAGACTTAACCCTGTGCCACCTGACTGGCCCCTGGCTCTTCTTAAACAAAATTTTCTGTGGGATTCTGCACGCCAGCCTGGGTCACACGGCCTTGAACCCGCCAGAGTCCTTTGATGGTCTCCTTTCGGAATGACACGAAGGGGGTTCAAGCCTGCCCTCCTCCCCGAAGCCCAGCTCCTACAGCGACGCCCACACCAACACCCCCACTGTGCGAGGGGGCCAGGTAGGAGAGAGGTCAAAGAGAGCAGGCAGAGTGCTCCCTGGGTACCAAACTGTCTCTCTCTCAGATGTAATTTGCAGGATAAAGTTGTCAAAAGACGTTCCCAGTGGACATGATTAGACGGCACATAGGGTCTCATTCGAAACAGTGACCAGCACACAGACGTCCTCAGGAGATAAGGGATGAGTAAGGGGCGCCCATGACAGTGGGGATGCTTTCCTGCGTCTGGCCTCCCCGGGAAAGGCGGGTGGACGTTCGCTCCGAGTTTGCATAGCAGTGGAGCCCCTCACCAGGATTTTCTTCTTCTTTTCCCAGAACAAACGGACTGTCTGCCACAAAGATAAATTTAACTCTCTTGTCTAGGAGACAGAGTAGCTTGCTAATTTTAAAATGGTTATTTCCTCCATTTATTTCAGAGTCGGCATTTATTAATATTTTCCTAATTTTAATGTAATTGAAGTGGAATAATACTGGATGTGGAATTGTGAGCCCCAGGTCTGAATCCTGCTTCTGGGTTTCATCAACTTTGTGATGTGGGAACAAGGTCGCATCTCCCTGAGGTTCAGCCTCTTCATCTTAAAGTGAGAACAGTTATATCGTGAAAACCAAACGGTAGCAAGTGTATGATGTTATTTGGGAAGAATGAAGAGCTGTAAAGACGGAAATTCGAGTTTTGATTTGTTATTGTTGTTGTTATTATCATGACTACTCAAGTTTTCACCCATTTCAGGGCTTTCAGCTTCTTCATGTTTTGAGAGAAATTGCCCCAGGAAGAATGTCATGAAACACTAACGGTTTCTGTCGCCTCTTTCCAGCCACCATGCCCTGTCATTCTTCATCCCAAAGGTGTTAGCGAAGGTAGATGGTACTCCTTTTCCTCACTGAATACCAGTTTCTTGAGAAGTTACTACAGAATAGACCCTGATCCAGCTGTTGGGGAAAATGGGAAGATAACGGAAACTGTTTCTGACCTTGTGGGCTTCCAATCTAGTGGGAAAGACAGACTTTAACCATGCAATTACACAACTGAGTGCAACTGGGGCAAGTGCTCCCAAAGAAAAGAACTGAGACTAGAGCTGTCAGCTCACCAAGCTGACCAGGCACCTGCTCGGCCGCTCGCCCTCCTTCCCGGGCCTCAACCGCGACTTCCGCAGGAGGCCTTGGAAGCGGCTCACTGTCTCTCTGTCACGGGTCCTCCCAACCTCAGCTCCTTGTGTCAGAGGTTTTCAGGAACTCCTTCCAAGGCCGCTCAGCCCCCATTGAGTCTCTGGCGTCTGCTCCATTTAAAGTGGCTTCTGGGTCTCTGGAACGTGAGCAACAATGTGCTTCCTAAGCTGTTCGAAGTGAACCTTCCAGAAGCAGCTGTGAGTCTGCAGATGGTTTTAAGAAGCTTGCTCAAAGCCCTCTTCAGTTGCATTGGGGATGTCTGCCGGGGTAACCCTCTGCAGTGACTTGGGATGGAGAGCAGGTTCTGGACCTCTTTCTTGGCTCAGGGTGAGCTGCCAGACTCCCAGAGGTCAGTAGTATAGAGCCCAGGGCTCACCCTCAAACTCCAATGTGACCCAGGGTTATGACGCGTCCTACTGACTAACTTGTAGAAACTCATTCGTGCCGATCAGGGATGCTGTGGCTCATTGGAAAGAGCGCCCGACTAGTAATCAGCAGAGGTGATCTTGTCACCAACCAGCTCTGTGGCCTGGAGCCAGACTGCACTTTTGTGGTTGGCAGGTGTGACACCTGTAAAATGAATATAGAGTATTCATTTAATCAATGTTTGTTAGATTATATGAAGGAACAGACTATACATTTACATATACCCATATTTTTTGTAATCTAAATTATTTGGACCTTGGACTTTTTATTCTTAGAATATGTATTATTTAGTGACTGGAAGAACAAAATGACACATGTTTCTTATGGTGTGTGCTATGGACGGAATGTTTGTGTCTCCCTTAAATTCATATGTTGAAACCCTCAGCCCAATGTCAAGGTGTTTGGAGATGGACCTTTGCGAAGTGATTAGGGTGAGATGAGGGCCTGAGGGTGGGGCCCTGGCCTCATGGGATTAGTGCCCCTGTAGGAAGAGACCCCAGCGAGCTTGCTCTCTCCTTCTCCACGCCCGCTCAAAGAAGAGGTCATGGGAACACGTGGAATGATGGATGCCACCCACAAACCAAGAGAAGAGGCCTCAGAATGAAACCTACTTTGTGGGCACCTTGATCTTGGACTCCCAGCCTCCAGAACTGGAGGAATACATTTCTGTTGTTCAAGGCCCCAGTCTGTGGGTCACAGCAGCCCAAGCAGACTAGTACAGTGCAGAACAAAACCTTGTAAACATTGATATAAAATGAACCACCAGGTGATCATAAAATAATTTTTCTCACCCAAGCTCATGCACATCATGATAGAGCCATAAACATCTTTCAAATATTCAAATCCTGCTTTCTCTGTCAAGAATTCAGTGCCATAAACTTCAGGGTAGAAAGGCTGAATTCTGCTTAAGAGAATCTAATTAATAAATGATAACATAATCATCAGAGCATTTTTGAGATTTTAACATTGCCATTTTTTCTTTCATTATTCTGCTTTCTACTTTTTCAAATCATGGTGGGGATCATGAGCAAAATTTCAGAGCTCATTTTAAAATGTCAGTGAGGGAACAATTTACCCTCTGATGCCCTGCCTTCTTTTCTCTTTCTTTGGCCTAGCGAGTTCCACTTTAGCAGGTGGAGAGAGGATGTTGACTGACAAAACTTTTGGAGCTCCAGGGAGCAATGAAAAGTCTTTGCATCCAATTACACGGACTTCTCAAGTTAGACCAGAAGTAAAATTATGTGCTTTGAGATTGTTATTGTACAAAAAAGAGTTTTCTAGTTTACGTTGAATACTTGTTGGGAAGGTAGTTAAGATAATTAAGGTATGCTATCGTTTATTGCTAAAGGATGGTTAGATTTTTCGGAGAGAAAGATGAATGAAAAGATTAAATGTGTAGATGTCAGTCGTATTTAATAGACTGTTTTCTCCATTTTCCTTCCTTATATTGTGCATTTTCTTCAGTTACGAGTTCACTTTATCCATACTTCTCTTTCTTTCCTAAGTCTTGATTTGTGATGTAAATACCAACCTCATGTTAACAAAGGAAACTGTTTCTCGGTTTTCTTTTGAGATTTTTACCGCCTGGACTTTTAGTTTATCAGGGAGGAAAATGAGAACTTTAAGACTTCATTTCTGATCAGAGTTAATTTTTGGATATGCAAGTTAGTTAAATGTTTAGTGGTGGAAGCCAGCCTGTTTCAGATAATCACAGATTCAGAGACTATACTTGATATTTGTATAGATGTGGCTATTTTCTCCTCAAGAATTGAATATCAAGCTGCCAACATAATCTCATCTCAGGCAACCAAGTGCAGAGGAAGAACTGTTTCAGGGCTTGCTTTCTGAGTCAGACAATCAACCAAAAGAAAACCTCCCACCCATTCCAGTTCATCCCGGCTCCTACTCCTGTAGCAGCCTCACCACCCACACCTAGTCTATATTTTCGGTATATATAAATCTAAAGGTTTAGACTTTTGGTGGTTTTCAGTGTGGAAACATTTCAATCCCTTTTCCTTTTGGGAGCTCTGGACTTGTCACCCCTTAGATGATGGGGTATCAATTATGTTTAACAAAAGAAGCGTTTCCCCCATAGCAGCATCTAATTCCTTTTTTATTGCCGTCTATAATTCTTTCTCTCCTTCTTTTTGTTCTTTTTGTCCTTTGGGGTCTCCTCTGATTACTGGCTTTACATGGCACATCTCCTCAAATACATGAGTGCTCAACTGATTTGCCAGCACACAGAGGTTGCATTTCGTTCAGAGCCACGTTTGTCAAAGGGAAGAGCAACTCAGAACGTAGGCTTTCTTGTTGTCACACAGCTGCTGAATGAATTTCAAATGCTCACAATTCTAATATTTTCCCCTTTCACCCAATTCAGTTGACTGCTCTTCTCTGGTATTCTCCACCTTCTTTTTCATCAACATTCTCCTTTCTTTCAGCTGCCTCTCTGCATCAGAGCAGTTTAGGAACATCCTCTCCTTCTCTGAGGTAGAATCCTGCCGTGAAGGCTGGCTTGGCTGAGATCTCTTTCCGATCTGAGCAGGAGCTTTGGACTCTCACTCAGTCTTCGGTCACGGGGAGTCAGTCATGCAATAAATATTTACGGGGAAATATGATGTGGTAGGTACACAGTGGAATCAAACATAAAAGTTCCCCATCCTAGTGGGCTTGTGTTCTGGTGAGGGAGCCAGAAAATAAACAAATGCTAAGCGTGAACTGTAAGCGGAGGTAGTGATGCGAGCTGGGGAGGGCAATTCAAGCAGGATCAGTTATTACCGGAGGCAAAGTCTGTCTGAGGAGATGATCTTTGAGCAGAGGCTGATGCGCTGGGAGGGGTCATTTGAAGATCTGGGGGGGAGTGTTCCAATGAGAACAGCACATGCAAAGTCTCTGGGTGAGGAGGAGCCAAGAATGTGTGAGAACCAGCCGGGAGCCAGCCTGTCTGTAGGGCAGTGAGGGGGCTGTGGATAGCAATCGGGTTCTAGAAGTAGCTGGGAGCCGATCTCACTCTCAAGGAACATTGTAGTTGAGAAATCAAGCAGACTTAGAAAAACAAAAGCAAGAAACTTTATATATTAGTGCACAATACCTCATCCAGGACAAAATAAGTGTCGTAAACAAGAATGTTACTGGATATTCCAAAAGGGAAGCATCCCTGTTGCCTGGGCCTAAGTCAGGAAGGCTTCCCGGAGAGGACGGCCTTGCGCTGTTCTCGTTCATCCATTTACTCAGCTTGTATTTGGCGAGTGCCAGAGAGGTGCCAGGCTCTGTGATAGGTGGTAGAGATATAGTGATGAGCAAAACAGACCCAACCCTACATCCACGAACTTACTGCCTAGTTGGGGAGACAGACGTAAAGCAAAGAATAAACAAGTATGTAATCGCAAACTGTGCAGAATGCTCTAGCAGGTCAATGGAGCAGAGGGGGCTGGAAGAGTCTAAGACCCAAAGCAGCCTGGGGGAGAGGTGGGTCATGGGGAAGGTGATGTCAGGAAGTGAGCAGATGACTGTGGGCTGGCCGGGCCTGGGTGTGCCAGAGCCATATGGGCAGAGGCAGCAGACATGGGGAGGCCCTAGGTGGGATGCGCCAGGCCTGTACAGGGAACTGAAATGCAGCCCCCGTGTTTGCACATAGTAAGATGGGATGGGGCAGTGGGAAGGGGCTTCCCCACATGAGGCTGCACCAGAGTGTGTGGACCTTTGGATTTTAGATTTTATCTTGAAAACACTGGGAAGCACTGAAAGGCTTTAAGTGAGGGAGTGATATGATCAGCTTGATGGGTTAAGATGCTCATGCTCCAAGCTGTGTAGGGAAAGGTATTGGAAGAGATCAAAGGAGGAAGTGAGGGACCAATTGAGAGACATTGCAGGAGTCCAGGTGGGCATGATGCTGGCTTAGCCTAGAGTGGTGACAGCAGAGATCAAGAGGAAGGGCAGGTATGTTGAAGAATTTTCATCAGGTAGATCTCAAGTGACATGCAGAATTTCCATTTATCTATGTTGTGAAAAAATCAGAAACACAAAGAAACAAAAGCTCCCAGCTTGCGCAGTCTACAACTCTAACGATGAACCGTGCTCCAGGCAGAAAGCCAGGTGTCCTCACGTAGGTCTGGCACGCCAGCAGTTACTGGTCTTTGGGAGTCTGACTTGCTGCTTTTGTGCAAATTGCAAAATAATAATGCACCTTCTGTGCAACAAATAGAACGCCTACTACGTGCTACGAGCAGTTATCAGTGCTGGAGACACACCAGTGAGTGAACAGGTCAGAGCTCTTTTCTCGAAGAGCTGGTATTCTGGTAAAGCTTACATTCCTGTGTATTCTTTTAAGAAATACGTAGTTTTGAACAAAAGAAAATAAATAAAAGTGGTACGTTTCTTAAATATGTCAGTTTGATACAGGAAAGTGTAAAATAATTTCTGAATCTTTACGAGAAGGCCTCCAAAACTTCTGTTACAAAATATTTCAAAAGTAAATAAATTAATAGGCAAACAGCTTACTGGGAAAGTATTTTCCACCAAACTAACCAGGAAACATATATATACACACAACTATCTACAGATCTTGCATGAATTGTTAAATAAAGCAGAATCTCCCAACAGGGAAAAATGTACTAAAGATGTAAGAAATCCTGTTAGAATAAATAATACAAATGGATTCCGGATAGAAAAAAAGAATTGTCTGTAGTAATAGTAAAAGAAACACACATTCTATCACCCAGATCGTACTGGCCTCTCTGACACTGGCAGAGATTTCTCCTTTCTGAAGTGTAGCACTTAGTGATGGGCAGGTGTGGCTGAACCGATGAGAACGGGCATAACTTTTCTGGAAAGCAGTTTGGCAATATGCACGATGAGGCTTAATTAAAATGCTCCATCCTTTTATTTAATTCTATTTTTATGCATATAGCCTAAAACAATCAGTGATCTAGATGAAGATTTCCGTGCATACCGCTAGGTCCAGGGTTCATGAGAGGGCATGGAGACGGAGTCCACGAGGTCAGGACCTTGACCCCTTGACTGAACAATGATTAGATTTTCCGAGCTTCTGGTGGCCTTGTTTTGACTCTGCTGTGAATGGATTGAGCAGCCTCAGCAAAGACCAAGACCATCTGAGTTGAGATCTCCACCTATTGCCCGTTTGGGAGAAGATATCAGACTGACTTAGCCCTAAGCAGGACGGCAGAGCTGGCGGCCGCCTTACCCTCTTTACCAGGAGGCGGGCGCAGCCTCTTCTCTGAGTCAGAGGGGAGGTCAGAGCGGGAACAGCCCTGCTGGAAGCTCTCTGCTGCCACCTCCAGTCCCCTCTTCTCATTCAGTTCTGCCCTCCACCTCCGGTCCAGATCGTAGAGCTCCAACACACACACACAAACACACACACAGGGGGCCGGGAGGGTAGAGAGAAAATATCACTGGGTTTGGAATCAATAATAAAAATTGCTAAGGCTTATATCGTGTCTCTGTCAGGCACTGTGTTTCACGTATATTAACTAGTCCAGTCCTCACAATAACAATAAAATAAACTAATAGTATAATGAAGTAGATACTGCTATGATCCCCATTTACAGATGAGGAAACTGAGGCACAGTGATTTGGCTAAGGCCATCCAGCTGGTGTGGACAGAGCTGTGATTCTTGTGTAAGCTGTCTGCATCCAGAAAGCTGCTTTTTCCATCGCTGTGCCCTTCTGCCTCTTGAACCGAGTGACTACTGTCCGTGGCCTGGCTCTCCCACACAGCAGCCAGTGACCGGGAAAGACAGCTCAGAGCCTGGCTTCCTCCTGTGCGACGGGTCCAATAACCCTAGTCGCACTGAAGGGCTGTGAGGATGGGATGAGATGATGTACGTGAAGTTCCTGACATGTAATACGCATTCAAATACTCAGGGCATTATTATTCATAAGTACATTATAATTCTGTGTCAGCTGGTCCGCTGACTTTGCTATAAGACTAACTAGCACTTAAAATGAATTGCAGAGATAAAGCTGCACCGTCCTGAAATATTTTTGGGCCCATTTCCTGGGTTGTAGCATTTGATGGTTACGCAGCTCATCGAAGAGCTCTGGTGCCCACCTCTTCATCCATCGAGTGGTCCAGATGTCTGCGTGACACCTGGACACCTGATGCCTCTAGACCAGTTGCCTGCCCGCTGGAGAGTCCACAGCAGTGAGTTTGACAAAAACTATCGGCAGTTCCCTGCTGCTGTGGTGGAGCAGCAGCTGAAGTTGGGTACCAAGGAACTCACCAGAGTGCCCCAAGACACGACATTCTGGAGCTCTGGATGCAGAATTCAGAAGTGGGCTTGCTGTCTGTTTAGTCTGGTGTCTAAGAAGTGGCTGTGGTACAGAATTTTATGCCGACCACAGAATGCAGTTTTGAGCATATCTTGATCCACCTTCTCACTTACGTGGTCACCACTTGCTCATTTTGATCCTGCAGAGTAAGGGTTCTAAGAAAAAGAGAAAAATAGATTCCTCGTATAACCCAGAGTAAAAGTGGAAACGGAAACATATTTCTTGGGTAATTCTCTGTACAACGTTTAACAAATTTCTGTGTTGATTCGTCTGCTGGTTTTCTTCAATTTTCTTTTTTTTTTTAAAAAGGTATGGGTTAATTTTATTCTTTTTCTTTTTCCTTTCTGTTAAATGAGGTAAAATTGGCATATAACATTATGTGAGTTTCAGGTGTAAAACATCATAATTTGACATCTGTGTACACTACAAAGTGAGCACCACCAAAAGTCTAGTTACCATCCATCACCCGACAGCTGACCCCTTCATCACCCCTCCACAACACCCCCACCTCTGGTAACCACCCATCTGTTCTCTGTATCTGTGAATTTGTTTTGGTTTTTCTTTTGTTTATTTGCATTCCACATATGAGTGAGATCATGTCATATTTGTCTTTCTCTGTCTGACTTACTTCACTCAGCATAATGCCGTCAAGGTTCATCCAATTTGTCAGGAATGGCAAGATTTCCTTCTTTCCTATGGCTGAGTAGTATTCCATTGTTTATATATCACATCTTGTTTATCCATTCATCTGTTCATGGGCACTTAGGTTATTTCCAATGAGGTAACTTTGTTCTGAACTCCTTTCCTGATCTCCCACTTCTCGTGTTTCAGAGCTGTACACATCTGCCTACATCTGGACCCAGCTGTACATCTGGCTCTACTGTTGTCTGTGAGATTTTGAACCAGTTACTTATCTCTGTCAGCCTGGATCTTCTTATCTGTAAACTGAAAATAATAATGCCTAGCTCATGATGTTGATAAGAGGATTACGTGTATGATGCATTTTGGAAAATGACTAATTTATAGTATGTAAGTTATAGGGGTAAGGAGCATAGCAGCATATAAAAGAAAAAGCCTATGTAGGCATGAAAAACAAGAGACTATGGGGCCGGCCCCATGGCTGAGTGGTTAGGTTCACGTGCTCTGCTTCGGTACACCACGGTTGTGCTGGTTCGGATCCTGGGTGCGGACCTAGCACCGCTCATCAGGCCACGCTGAGGTGGCGTCCCACACAGCACAGCCAGAAGGACCTACCACTAGAATAAACAACTATGTACTGGGGGGCTTTGGGGGGGAGGAGAAGAAGAAGAAGAAGAAGAAAAGTAGATTGGCAACAGAGGTTGGCTCACATGCCAATGTTTTTTAAATAAAGAAAGAAAGAAAAGAAAAAAGAAGAAGAACAAGAGACTAGCACAAAGAAATGAACATAAAGTGTGAAAATGATCAAATGGTATGCAGACAAAAGAGAAACAGATTTTGTTGTGGAAAAAAGACACAGGGTCAGAGTTCAAAATAAGATTTTGTCATTTACCAAGAACTGCATAGTCAGAAGCAGAAACTGGGCTATTACTGCCCAGAAGTTCCTTAACAGATCAAAATCACAGGCTTTCTTTTACAGATATCTCAAACACGTGCTCCCTCCTGGAATCTTGCCTTTATGTCATCATGGGAGGAAGAGCCTCAAGAAAGTCAGGTGGGAGAGTAGAGACCTTCGATACTCGTCAGGGGGAGGAGAAGGTAGATGTGTTAGCTAATTTGAAAGACTATTTGAATGCAGAATTGATAGCAAACTCTTGAAAGGTGTCACAGTGTTTGTCTAGTAAGGATCTATCTTTGTTGGAACTAATTTTCTTCCTCTAACTATTGTCATACAGTGTTGCATTATTAGGAGAAGTCGATTTTTCATCATAGTGGAATAGATAGGTAGTATTGCTTTAAGGAAGGAGACAATATCCACTGTCTATCTAGCATATATTCACTGGGGACCTATGCAGGTGTGATGGATACACAGGTGAATGAACATGGATCTTGACATAGGGAATTATTTAGGTTAATTTAAGAATTGTTCTAACCAACCATTCCCAAACTTGTTGGCTTAAAAACAATAGCAACCGTTTCTCATTTCTCATAATTCTATAGGTGATCTGATTGTTCTTCCTCTGGTCTTGGTTGACGTCTCTCATTTGACTGCAGAGAAACGGTGGTCATAACCAGTGGCTGGAGGCTTATTAGGATACTGGGATAACCGGGCTTTTCTCCTTTTCCATATAATCTCAAGGCTTCTTCCTCCCCATGTGGCCTGTTCAGCGTCCATCTTTCAGGTAACTGATGTCCTACATGGTGGCAAAGATCGGCATTCAAAAGGGAGGAAGCGGAAGCTGTCAGTCCTCTTAGAAGCTAAACCCAGAATTGACAGGGCATCATTTCCATTGCATTCTACCTGTACTGTGAATCACAGCAGAGGTGTGTTGGGAAACCAGCTCCCAAAACAAACAAAAAACTCCCACTGATGGCAGCATTTGCTGAGTTTCCTAGTGTAAATATTCCCATCTTGCTGATTTCAAGCTGCCAATGTGACATCACTGAACACAGAACTGGGAAGAGATATGCACAATTGGCTCTTGGGAGCTGATATAAACTGGCTAGAGGACATCATTGGCATATGCCCATCAAGTTTCAATGTGGGAGAGGACTACACAAAGGCAGGAACACCAGAAGATGGGGGTTCGTTGAGGGCCATCTTTGGAGACTACCACAGAAGCAAACAGTCTAATGGGAAAGACAGATTCATAAATAGATCATTACATTATTAGCATTCTGCAAGATATAGCAAAATAGTCCGTTAATGTATCATCCAAGAGCCACAGGACCCAGAGAAAATGACCGACTCTGCCAGGGGATGTCAATGAAGATGCACAGAAGAGGCAACGATTAAGCTTAGTCTTGAAGAACAAGTGGAAGAAGTTCACCAGGTGGAAAAGGGGAGGAAGACGTCCAGTTAGAGGGGACAACATGGACAAGTGCAGGATTGTTACAAGAAAATGACTTAGAGCATGTCGAAATGTTTCCCTTCTTGTGTGACTGTAGTGGAAATACCTTGGCTATTCAAACATGCTGTCTCATTGTTCACATCAACCACTCCCTACTATTTTGATGTCTAAATTATATCTCCCTGAAATTTTTATGTATAGAAGTGGCACAAAATTCTTTCTAAGATCATGCGACTCAACTTTTGAAAGAAAATCTGGTCCCTGTAAGTAGAAGGTCCCTAGAGGACAGAAACAGAAAGAGAGGCTAAAAATGTCTCCAGGGGTAAGATTATGAAGGATTTGAATGCAGTTTAAAAAGACTGGCATTTATCCTGTAGTCCATGGGGATCCATCAGACAACTTCAAAATAAAGGGTGGCATGAATGTGTGAGTTTCCTAAGGCTGCTGCAAAAAACTACCCCATACTTAGTGTTTCAAGACAAACAAATTCATCGCACAGTTATGGAGGTCAGAAGACCCAGATCAGGCGCACTGGGCTCACTCAAAGGGTCGGCAGGGCGGGGTTCCTTCTGGAGGTTCTAGGAACGAATCTGTTTCCTTGCCCTTGCCAGCCTCTAGAGCACACCTGCCTGCCCTGGTTCTTGACCATGTCACATCCCTCTAAGCGCTTGCTTCTGTCATCATGTCCCCTGCTACACACTTTGACCCTCTTACTTCCCTCCTATAGGGACACTTGTGATTACACTGGACCTTTGCAGATACTACAGGAGAATCTCCCCACATCAAGATTCTCAACTCAATCACATATGTAAAGTCCTTCTTCCTTGTAAAGTGACATAGACCCACATTTCAGGGATTAGGATGTGGACATCTTTAGGGGAGCCATGATTCAGCCCACCACACACGGTCAAATGTGTGTTCTAGAAGTATCACTCTGGACATCATGTGCAGAGTCAGTTTAAGAAGTGTGACCCTGAAGTTCAGGAAAATAAATTATACGCTGTTGCAGTTGTCCAAGTATAGCCTTGAAGTAAGATGTGATGATGAGGAGAGAAAGGGGCATATGAATTCCAAAGATGTTTGGGAATTGGGGTTAATAAAGATTTCATGACTAGTAAGAACTAGGGAGTAAAGGAGAGGAAGGGCTCAAGGTTGACTCTAATTTTTGGCTTCAATTAGGTGATTGTGATCTAATTAAACCACAGGGAAGGCATAAGAATTTGGGGCTGGCAGACAATTCATTTAGTTTGGGCCATGTTGTTTGAGCAGCTCTTGGAACACAGTGGTGGTAAGGCCAGAGGCCACTGGAAATTCAGATCTGGAACTTCCATAAAGAAGAGATTGTCCATGGAAAACACATTGAATAGGCAGAGAACTTCAGAAATAGAACCCTAGAGGCTGCCACAATTGAGAAGAATGTCCAGCTAAAGATGCACAGAAGGGAGGAAAAAGAGGTGTGACTGAAGTGAAGAGATGAGAGGCCATCGATACGGACGGAGTTGGCAATGACGTCAAGTATCTTAGAGAGTCAAGTGAAATAAGGCCCGAAGTCTATTGGACTGTGCAAGCAGGTGGAAGGTAATGTTAGATTTTATCAAGAGCAATTTTCGAGGGCCTGTGAAGCCTGGAGCAGATGAAAGGGTTGAGTGTGTGGGTAGTGAGAAAGCAGAGAAAATGAATGCAGGCAATTATTTCATGAAGTTGGGCTATAAATAGAAGGCAAGAGATTTATGTTCAATAGAGAGAGAAGCCTGTTTCCCGCACTAATAGCAAAGGCTTCCACATTTTATAATTTAAGGGAAAGAGTCGTTGGTGAAGAAGACAACGAAGATAAAGGAAGAAAAGGTTATGGAGAGATATCAACTAGAGGAGATGGGTCAAGAACACATGTTTAAGGGAAATCTCTGGACAGAAGTGGAGAAGGAGGTGCATACATGATAAATGAGCACATATGTGGGCACATTAGAGGACGATGCAGCAAAGATGAGGAAGCGTAAGCTTGACAGACTCCATGTCTTCCATGATGTAGACAGCATGAGCATCTCCTCCAACCCAGGAATCCAAACCCGAGCTCTGTCTGGGGTAGGTACGCACAGGTCTGGATCCAGCCCATCGCTTCCCAGCTGGGTGACTTCAGATGAGTTTCTTTACTTCTCTCATCTCCAGTTTCTTTATCTGTAAATTGTGAATACTAAAATTGTTTAATCCACCACAGACCTATTATAAGGATCAAATTAGATAAACTGCATATGTGCATAATAAATGTTAGGCATTATTATTTTTAGCACAGACTTGAGTCCCTTCTGTCCTTCCTTCCACCTTCCATAAACATGTTTTTGAATGCTTATTTGATTTGTTTCTTTACCTTTTCAAGATTTCTGCCAGTAAAAAGTCTTCCAAAGTTTTAATATTTATCAGTGTGCTTTTTGAATATATCTGATCTTTAACTACAACATAATTTATGTAAAGAACTAAATCCATAAATATCATTGTAGTTCAACACAAGGATGTTGGGTCATGAGACTACCATAATATTTTAGGATTGATAAAATCCTATCTTAAATCCATATCTGGCAGCACATTTGATGTAGTATTTATACCTGGAGCTCTAATAGAAAGTTTTACAGATTTCCTTGTATGAGATTTTTATCCTGTCATTGCCCAAGGCTGTCTGTGACTTGTGGGGTGGGGGGAGGAGCTCAGGGTCTGAACGGGAAGACCTTTATACATCACTTCAGCAGGTTGGCAGCCTCAGATGCACGCTGAGCTTCCACCAGTCCTAGATCTTGTTGACTCTAGGCATTGAATACGGCTTAAGTTTTCTCTAGAAATAATTTTATTCCACCAAGGCACCTTGAAAAAGGACATGCATATATCGCCTAGGATAGTGTGTTTGAGTACGTGCGTGTATGTGGAGAAAGAGACAGAGAAAAAGAAAGAGACAGACAGAGAGAGGGAGAGAGTCACAGAGAGAAGCAAGGAGGAATGAGGAAGGTGAAAGGAGAGGGAGTAAGAAGAGGAAGCGTTAATGAATTAACTGTTTCCTCTCATTTTGTTAAAAATACCTATACTCTTCCTTTTTCAATGCAGAACATAAAGTCCCAGGCTAACATGGCAGCTCTTATGTTTTAATCATCAATTCAGTGTGCATACGGGATGAGAAAAAGTTGCCCAGAGTTATCAAAAATATAATTCTCATGGAAAGGAGAAAGGACATGTACCAGGAGGTTGGGTGGAGGTGTGTCATGAACATAACATGCCTGAGATTGCGCAGATGGTGGCGGTGGAGCCAGGCTTTGATTCCAGGTAGTCTCTGGATCCTGAGCAATGCCGTTCCACAACAGGCTATCCCATGCAAAAGGGTACTACTGTTAGGCTGAGAACACACGCGATAACGATACGGCAACTTCTCCTCTCACTGAAATTGGACCACAGTTTGATGCCACCATCGATGTGCGCTCACAGTAAATACGGTGCCTTGGAGATGTGGAGTAGAACCATTCTTTCCCAGACCCAAAGATGTTTAGAACTTTAGTTATTATTACAATCATGAAAGTCACTTTTTTGTGGCATATTACTCTTTTAAGATGCTGCCGAATATTTTCCAATATTCACTATTATCAGGTTTTTCTTTGTTTGCCTAACAATCATAAGTGACATTGTCTCTAATTTTTTTGTACCATTATTGTTGGAATTGCTTTCACTCTTTTACTGATTTTATAGAAATAATTGGGAAACTTTTCTTCCTTCTCTAGGATCTGGAACAGTTTAAATAATATTCAAGTCACTCACTCCTTAAAATTATTATAGAATTTACCCATAAAACTGTTGTGTTCCCAGTGACTTTTTGTGTGTGTGTGTGAGGAATACTGACCCTGAGCTAACATCTGTGCTCGTCTTCCTCCATTTTGTGTGGGATGTCGCCACAGTGTGGCTTGAGGAGCCGTGCTAGGTCCCAGGTGCCGGGGATCCAAACGTGCGAACCCAGGGCCACCCAAGTGGAGTGCGTGAACTTAACCACTGCGCCGCTGGGCCAGCCTCCCCAGTGACTTTCAAAGGTTAAGCTTTGGCAGTTCTTGATACTTTGTCACAGTCATTGACTTGTTTAATCGTATGTCTCTTCTAGGATCAAGTTGGGAACTTTTTAGTTTCTTAGAAATAATCCAGTTCTTTGTCATTGAATTTACACGTACAAAGTCGACCAAAGGATTATCTTATGATTCTATTCTGTGACTGTGGTTATTTCTCAAGTTTTCTTTTCTCCCACTCTAATTGCTTAACACATAGTAATGTGTGGTTTGTGTGTTTTGCTGTTTGTTCGTATTTCAGAGAACCAGCTTTTCATGTGTTTATTAGCTCCATTTCTTTTCTGTTTTCTGGTTCATTCGTTTTGGATTTTTATCTTTAGTATTTGCTTTCTTCTACTTACTTTAGTATTGTTTTGAGGTTCCTCTCTAGATTCTTTTTTTTCCTGTCTAGTAATTTCTGTGTTTTAGACTATGAATTTTTCTCTGCATCATGGATACATTAAACTTTTATTTATCATTCGTTTTTAGATATTCTGTAGTGCTGGATTTAGTTTCTATGTTGAGTTGAGAGATAATCTAAAATTTTCATGTGACAAAGAGCTTTTTTCTATTTTTTCTTATTAATTTCTTACTAATTTCTAATTTTACTGCATTGTGATGAAAGAATATGGTCTATACTTCCCTGCTTTGGGCACTGAGGTCTCCTCTGTGGCCTGCTGTGGACTGAATCACGTCCTCCTTGCAGATATGTCGACATTCTAACCACCAGTATTTGTGAGTGTGAGCTGATTTGGAAATAGGATCTTTGAAGATGTAATCAATTTGAAATGAGGTCGTGCTTGACTATGGTGGGCCTGATCCAATGACTGGTGGACTTATAAGAGGAGGGAAATTTGGACAGAGAGACACACAGGAAGACCATGGTGTGACGATGGAGGCAGAGTTCAAGTGACGCACCTACAAGCCAAGCAACACTGAGGATGCTGGCAACCCCCAGAAGCTGGGATGAGGCAAGAACAGGTCCTCTGGAGCCTTCAGAAAAAGCCTGGCCCTGTTGACACTTTGATTTGGGGCTTCTGGCCTCCAGAACTGTGAGAGAATAAACTTCTGTTGTTTCAAGCCATTCAGTTTGTAGTACTTTGTTTTGACAGCTCTAGGAAACTAACACATAGCCTAACGGTTTGTGGCCAAATTTTGTAAATGATTGAAGGAAGGTATATTCTTTCATGTTAGAATCCAGCTTCTTAATTATGTCATTGAATACTCTCTATCTTTGCTTATTTTTGGTTCATTCGAGTTATTAAGGACTGAGAGAAGTCAAACTCATTTGTTAACTATGACATTTTTGTCTACTTTCCTTTGATTTTCCTTTGATTTTTGCTTTAGAAATGTTGCTCCCATGCTATTTGATGCATAAACACTAGGCTCAGATTTTTATCACGGTTTGCATTTCCCTATTATTACTATAAATTGTCCATTTCTTGAATTCAGACTTGCCTGATAGTATCTTTTTTATTAGCTTTATTGAGGTATAATTGATAAATAAAATTGTAATACATGATTATTTGAGAGATATATACATTGTGAAAGCATTTCCACCATGGAGTTAATTACATCCATTATCATCTCACATATTTACTTTTTTTTTGGTGAGAACATTAGTTCTGCTTGCTTAGCAAATTTCAATTATACAATACACCAGTATCAATTATAGTCATGGCGTTGCACATTAGATCTTTAGACTTTATTCATCTTATAACTGAAAGTTTATACTCTTTTACCAACCCTTCCCTGTTTCCTCCACCCCCAGCCCCTGGCAACCACCATTCTACTCTCTGTTTCTATGAGTCTTTTGTTTTAGATCCATGTATGTGATGCCATGCAGTATTCGTCATATTCGTCTGTCTCGTCTGGCTTATTTCATGTAGCATGATGCCCTCCAGGTTAAATCCATGTTGTCCCAAATGGCAGGATCTCTTTCTTTTTTAAGTGTGTATGTTTGTGTGTGCGTGTGTGTGTGTGTGTGTGTGTGTATAAACACCTAGTTTATTTCCATGTCTTGGTGATTGTGAATCCCATAGATTGCCTTTTTGTTTTGTTGATGATTTCCTTATGCATGAAGAAGCTTTTTAGTTTGATGTGGTCCTACTTGCTTATTTTTGCCTTAGTTGCCTGTGCCTTTGGTGTCAAATCCAAAAAATCATTGCCGAGACCAGTGTCAAGGAACTTGCCCCCTAGGTTCTCTTCTAGGAGTTTTATGGTTTCAGGTCTTACATTTAAGTCTTTAATCCATTTTGAGTTATTTTTTGTGTATAAGATATGGGTCCAGTTTCATTCCTTTGCGTGTGGCTGTCCAATTTTCCAAGCACCATTTACTGAAGAGACTTTCTTTTCCCCATTGTATATTCTTGCTGACTTGGCTGAAAATTAATTGACCATATATGCATGAGTTTATTTATGGGCTCTCTGTTTTGTCCCATTGATCTATGTGCCTGTTTTTATGCCAATACCATGCTGTTTTTGTTTCTATTACTTTGTAATATATTTTGAAAGCAAGTATAATGCCTCCAGGTTTGTTCTTCTTTCTCAAGATTGCTTTGGACCTTTGTGTTTCCATACAAATTTTAATATTGTTTTTTTATATCCCTGTGAATAATGCCATTGGAATTTTGATAGCAGTTGCATTGAATCTATAGATTGCTTTGGGTAGTATGGACATTTTAACAATGTTAATTCTTATAATCCATGAATGTAAAATATCTTTCTATTTACTTGTGTCTTCTTCAATTTCTTTCATCAATGTTTTATAGTTTTCAGTGTACAGATCTTTCACCTCCTTGGCTAAATTTATTCCCAGGTATCTTATCTTTTTGATACACTTGTAAATGGGACTATTTTCTTAATTACTCTTTCCAAGAGTTCATTGTTAGTGCATAGAATCACAATTGACTTTTGTATATTGATTTTGTATCCTGCAACTTTACTGAATTCATTTATTAATTTTAACAGTTTTTTTGGTAGCGTTGTTAGGATTTTCTACATATAATATCGTGCCATCTGCAAACAGAGATAATTTTTATTCTTCCTTTCTGATTTGGATGACTTTTATTTCTTTTTCTTGCCTAACTGCCCTGGCTAAGAGTTCCACTACTATGTTGAATAAAAGTGGTGAGAATGGTCATCCTTGTCTCATTCCTGATCTTAGAGGAAAAGTTTTCAACTTTTCACCATGAATATGATGTTATCTCTGGGCCTGTCATATATGGCCCTTATTATGTTGAGGTACATTACATCTGTACCTAATTTGTTGAGAGTTTTTATTATGAAAAGGTGTTGAATTTTGTCAAATGTTTTTTATGCATCTATTGAGATAATCATATAATTTTCATTCTTCATTTTATTAATGTGGTGTATTATATTGATTGGTTTGCAGATGTTGAACCATCCTTGCATCCTTGGAATAAACTCCACTTGATCATGGTATGATCCTTTTAATGTATTGTTGAATTTGTTTTGCTAATATTTTTCTTAGAATTTTACATCTATGTTCATCGTGGATTTTGGCCTGTAATTTTCTTTTCTTGTAATGTCCTTGTCGGCTTTGGTAGCAGGGCATTGCTGGCTTCCAAAGATAAGTTTGGAAATATTTCCTCTTCTCTATTTTTTGGAAGAGTTTGAGAAGGATTGGTATTAATTATTCCTTAAATGTTTGATAAAGTTCACCAGCGAAGCCATCTGGTCCTGGACTTTGCTTTGTTGTGAGATTTTTGATTACTGATTTTGTTTTTCTTTTTTTCTAAAGTGTCATTGATTTTTTTCTATTGTCTTTTCTGTTTTTATTTCATTTCTTTCCACTCTAATTTGTTATTTCCTTCCTTCTACTAATTTTGGGCTTAGGTTGTTTTTCTTTTTTTAGTTCCTTGAAGTGTAAAGTTAGGTTGTTTATTTGAGATCTTTTAGTTTCTTAATGTAGGCATTATCACTATAAACTTTCCTGTTAGAATTGCTTTTGCCACATCACATAAGTTTTGGTATGCAGTGTTTCCATTTTCATTTGTTTCAGGGGGAATTTTTAATTTCTCTTTTGATTTCTTCTTTGACCCATTGGTTGTACAGGAGCATGTTGTTTAATCTCCATCTGTTTGTGAATTTTCCAGTTTTTCTCTTGTAATTGATTTCTAGTTTCCTATCATTGTGGTTCAAAAAGATGCTTAATATAATTTTAATCTTCTTAAATTTATTGACTTGTTTTGTGGTCTAACATATGATCTATCATGGAATTGTGCCATGTGCACTTGAAAAGAATGTGTGTTCTGCTGCTTTTGGATGGAATGTTCTGTAAATGTCTGTTAAGTCCATCTGGTCTAATGTGTCATTTAAGTCCAATGTTTCCTTATTGATTTTCTGTCTGGATTACCAATCCATTCTGGAAAGTGGAATATTGATGTCTCCTACTATTATTGTATTGCTGTCTATTTCTCCCTCAGGTCTGTTAATATTTGCTTTATATATTAAGGTGTTCTGATGTTAGGTGCATAAATCTTTACAAATGTTGTACTCTGTTGTTGGATTCACACCTTTATCATTATATAATGACCTTCTTTGTCTCTTATTACAGTCTTTGTCTTGAAGTCTATTTTGTCTGGTATAAGTATAGGTATCCCAGCTTTCTTTTGGTTTCTCTTTGCATGGAATGTCTTTTTCCATCCCTTCACTTTCAGTCTGTGTGTGTCTTTAAAGCTGAAGTGAGTCTTTTGTAGGCAGTACATAATTGGGTCTCGGGGTTTTATATCTATTCAGCCACTCTGTGTTTTATGATTGAAGAATTTAGTCCATTTACATTTAAAGTAATTATTGATAGATACAGACTTACTATTACCATTTTGTTAAATGTTTTATGACTATTTTGTAGTTCCTTTTTTCCCTTTCTTCTTCTCTTGCTCTCTTCCTTTGTGCTTTAATGATTTTTCTGTTGCAGTATGCTTTGATTCCATTCTCTTTATCTTTCATTCATCTACTCTAGGTTTTTTGCTTTGTAGTTACCATGAAGCTTACATAAAACATCTTATAGTTATAACAGTCTATCTTAAGCTGGTAAAATTTAATTTCAAATACATACAAAAGCTCTACATTTTACACTCTCTTCTGATTTATGTTTTTGATGCCACAATTTACATCTTTTTATCTTGTGTATCCATCAGCAAATTATTGTATTTATAATTATTTTTAATACTTTTGTCTTTTAACCTCTTATACTAAAATTATAACTGACTTACCCTCCACCATTACAATATTAAAGTATTCTGAATTTAACTACATATTTACCTTTACCAGCGAGTTTTATACTTTCACATGTTTTCATGTTACTAATTAGCATCTTTTTGTTTCAGCTTGAAGAACTCCCTTTAACATTCTTGTAAGGCTGGTCTAGTAATGAATTCCTTCAACTTTTGTTTGTCTGTGAAACTCTTTAACTCTTTTTCAATTCTGAAGGACAACTTTGCCAGGTAGAACATTCTTGATTGGTAGATTTTTCCTCTTAGCACTTTGAATGTATCATCTTGCTCCACTGTGGCCTGCAAGGTTTCTGCTGAAAAATCCACTGTTAGTCTTATGGAGACCCCTTGTACCTAACAAGTTGCTTTTTTCCTGCTGCTTTAAGATTCTCTCTTTGTCTTTAACTTTTGACAACTTAATTATAATGTCGTGGTGTGGGTCTCTTTGGATTGATCTTACACGGTACTTTCTGTGCTTCTTGGATCTAGATGTCTGTTTCTTTCCCCTGATTGGGGAATTTTTCAGCCATTAGTTCTTTGAAAAAGCTTTCTTCTCCTTTATCTCTCTCTTCTCCTTCTGGGGTGTGTAATGAGACATGAGCCTGGAGAGCTGGATAGAGAATAGACCATTGTGAATCTCCTTGGTGCTCTGAAGAACCATGAAAGATTCTGAGTAAGTGCAAGACAAGATCAAATCAGTGAATGAACACTCTGGCAGCCACATGGAAGATGATTGAGGGCAGGGTGAGGGTGCGACTGGAAGCAGGCCAACAAATTAGGACTCAACCACATTATCTTAGTGAGAAGTAATGAGGGCTTGTATTAAGCCTATGAAAGCACAGGTTGAGAGAAAAGGATATTTAACATGTATGAGTAATTATAGGTTGATTATACAAGGAGGTTGGAACCTGAGTAGCACCAGGTTCATGACCAGGACACTTAAGTGGACCATGATGCTGTTTGTTGGAATGTAGGGCCTAAAAGAAGGAGCAAGTCTGAAGGAAAACATGATGTGTTCCGTTATGAAACTGATGAATTATAAGCACCTGTTAAATGCCCAGTCATGGCTAATAGGCAAGTGGAAATCAAGGCTGGACTATAAAGCTGGGAATCCTTTGTGTATGGGCGGTGGTTGAAGACACAAAGTGATATGAAGCTGCCAAGGGAAAGTATACAGCTGCACTGTCCAATACAGTAGCCACTAATTTAAATAGTGTGATTCATTAAATTTAACCTTGAATTAATTAAAATTAAATAAAATTAAAAATTCAGTTTCTCGGTTGTACCAGACACATTTCGAGTGCTCACTGCCTGCATGTGGCTTGTGGCTACCATACTAGACAAGCACAGATTACAGAACATTTCCAACATCACAGAAAATTCTATTGGACAGCACCAGCATGAAAAGAGCAGAGGTTTGAAATATCTCAGAACCCTGATATTACTGACATTTGTCTGTGTGGTCACTGAAAGAGCCCAATGAAAGCAGGTTGAGAATGAGCTTCCACTCCCTGAGTGCCTTTGGATGGGTGGCCACTAGCCACTTTCCTATGTTATCTCTGGATCTCTAGGCTGCCCTGTAATCTGGGTAATAATAATTATTTTTATTGAGCCCAGTTAAGGTTAATTTTCCCAATACTCCAAGCTAGTAAGTGGCATAGCTGGAAGTGAAATGCAAATGTATATAGTATTCCAAATCCAAAGGTTTTTCAATTGCCTCTGGCTGCCTATCCTAAGAAAACACAGAGACAATGGTGCCAAGGAAAAAGCAAATGAAGAAGTGAATTTTGTGAATAAGTGAATAATAAATGGTACCTAAAGTTCAAGTAAAGTCAGGTTAGGAAAGTGTTCACTGAATTGGGCAACAGGAAGGTTGTCACAGACTTTGCTGAGAACAATTTCAATGCAGTAAAGTGGCTGAAGCCCAGTCAGAGTGGATTGAGTACAGCTGTACAGCCACAGAGGGCACAGGCTAGCCCAGTCTGTTCTTGAAGAGATTAGATGTGAGCGATTCTTTCTTTATACAAAAGATCGTTCACTGAAAAGGCATTGCAAGTTTTTGAAAATTATAAATGCCCTAAGGCTGCACCTCCCGTCTTTGGTAAATTCAGAGAGACTGAATCCTATGATCTATTCCTTATTCCTTAGCTACTAGATGTCTGACCTTGGTCTAGTCACTACGCTCTCCAAAATTTTTTTCCACTCTGTGCAGTGGGGTTGGAAATATGTGCCTTTCTTGCCTAACATGGATATTTGAGCATCAAATGAAATAATATATTTGATAGTGAAATGTGAAGTGATAGGTAATATGCTATTCCCAATGGATCAGAAAAAAACAATATTTAAACTCCACAGATTTACCCACAAAGCTTTATGCATCTAGTAGAATTTTTCATTTAAAGTTATAAGCACTATATCTCTGGAGAAAAATAGAAAAGTATACGGGCGTATGTTGAATCCCACCAACCCAGCCTTGCAGCTTGACATCTGACTTTCTGAAACGAAGATCCATGAGTTCCTATGAGTAGTTCTGATTTAATCTTTATGCTCTGGCTGACTCCATCAAATTGGAAGAGAAGAGACAATGTTCCCCCTCTTCAAGATGTTTAAAAGAAGAGTAAAATGACTCAAATTTCCTATCCAAGAAAACTCGGAGTTTACAAGATAGATATTTTTATTATTTTGTTAACTAGATGGTTACCTATATCTGGAACCTGATAAGTTTGTGGAAAAACATAACATTAGTTTCTGAAGAAGCAAATTCCACTGATGACATTCCCTTGAGAACTCCTAGAATTCTGTTTGCTCTGAGCTATGCTGATGACTGGAGAGCGGTGTGCTAGGAACCACCATGGTTTGGTCAAAGCGAGGATAAGCATGACAGGATGTGTACTTGTCACCAGACCGTGGAAAACCTACAAGGACTTCTTGGGTGCTTCTATGGACCTGAACTCAGCAGCTGAAAATATTTCCCACCCAAGAAAAAGAGTGTTACGTCTGAAGCAACTCCAAGGAGAATCCTACATATTTTTGGTCAGAATAAATCAGAGAAGGAGAGTGAATTATTTGTCAATAAAATATTTCTTAGGATCTCTGAATACTTTTCTAATTAGTCTCAAGGCATATTAAGCTCACAACAAGTTTACTGGAAATGTGAGTTATTAAAAAGACATTTTACTGTAATTGAATGTTAGTGTCACACAGTTCAGACCACAGGCCCTGGCAGCCCAGAGAAAGAGTTGCTCATAGCAAACTGTGCACTGACAGGAAGCAAACTTCTCAGTGGGTCCTACCACAGTGCTTTAGCCTGAAGTTGCAAGAGGGAAGAGCTGTCAACCCTCGCCTCAGCTATTGTCACCGAGTTGCTGTCACTGAAACAGTATTATGAGGGCCAGGTAAAATGGAGAAAACCAAAGTCCTGGTGGGATTTTTTAAAAACCATTAAAAAAATTTGGGGGGGGTTGAGGTTTATCATGTTACGGATAAACGGTCACAGAAAGGTGCAGAAGGAAATCCCCAAACCAAGTTGTTGGGGTTAGCCCATTGATTTGGACTCTCTTCACTGACGCTGTGGCAGAAGTGATATGAAATTCCTCTGTCTTTCAAATGTGGTTTGAAGTCACCATCCAAGGACCAAGAATCCACACCTGTTTGAGTTTTAGTCTCCTGACTCTCAGACAAACAGGAGAAATTGTCATCATCTATGGCCAGGATAGAACGCCACCATTGCATAACGCTGGCTGCCATTCTTGGTCGGCTGCTGCACGTCCCTTGCCCTAGTGGCGAGAGTGACTCATGAAGTCATGCTTAATTAGCCCTTGTGACCGTGAGGTTTCTTCCCTCGTCTTTAGGGCGCATTCACTTGTCCGTATGCTTGTCCGCATCTCTGCTTCCTCAGGGTCCTCCACAGATCATTCCTCTGATCCTCCAAATGTGCTGTCTCCTCTGTTGTAAGACAGAAATCAAATGAACAAATGACCCTCCCACAAGTTTTCACTCACCTCCACGTATAGCATCTTAAAGGTCGACATCATTATCTAAGGAGAAGAATGTTTCTTCTTTGCTGACCAGACCCTGCACCCACTGTATTAGCAGATCCCTGGATGGGAGATGAGCCCTGGGTGCTGTCATAGTCCTTGAGTCACAAGTTGACTTGACCTCATGTTAAGTGATCCCAGGGTCAGACTTATTCCTTGATCTTAGTCTGTCTTGCCTCCCTGTCTGGTGGCTCAGGGTCCCTTCTATAACTGGTGATCCACTCTAAATCCCAAATCCCAGAGGGACCAAAACTCCAGGGCCTTGATTAGCTCTTGCAAGCCCTCTTTCCCTAGGTCTGGATTCGGGTTTTGCCTCTGGTGGGAATTCCTGTAACACGTGGACAGATTTCCTGGGGTCTACCATTGTCAGACTGACTGTCACACATGTCATAGTGAAATCTCATATGACGTGTCACATCTTCTATCATGTCATCAAAATAGAGAGTAACTACTGTGTGTCTAAGATTAATACTAAGAAGAAAATAGTCGTAGGGCTTTACTAAACAATATTTTCTGAGTCAAATGTTAAGTAAGGGAATGACCAGCTTTGGCATTCAGAGAAGCTGCAGTCTTTCATCTATCCCTGCTGGGATTGCTAGATCTGAATGGCTAAACTAGTGCCATTTTAAAGAAAAAATAGTACTCTGGTTTCCTTTTTGGGAGCTTTACCCTGAACCCAATGCTGCTTAGAAGGGAGCTTGGCAACCTGCTCTCAACACTGGACATGATGCTATTTTAAATCAAGTGGCCCCTAGAACAGCAACGTTGCCCCTCACCTGGCTCTTAGGATTATGATTGCCAGGTGACTCCTGCTTTCTGGGGACCAGTGGGTTACTCTTGGCTTCTGTTGGATGTTGAAGCTAGCTTGGACTGTATCTGCATTTGTCATGCATGTCCCTTTGTAACCGTGATTGGCAATGCTGGTTGCCCGCATCTCAAGGGTCATTCATAAGCTAGCTTAGTCTCCACATCCTATGCTGCCTCTTCCCAGTTCCCTCCCTTCACCATCTATCCAGTATGGGGAACACGCTCATCTAGAGTTCCATCATTTCCTCTCCCAGATTCAGCTCAGCATTAAAAAATGTGCAGAAAAACACTTTAATAAGCAAAAACGAGTAAGATGTAAGCATGATGATAGTTATTCATTCAGAGAAGACACACCATTATCTCTTTGTTTTTAATGCGTCAATAACAACATTAATACAACAATAGTTATTAATGCTAGCAAATCACGAGTGCTACATAACTTACATGCACTGTCTCGTTTATTCTTCACAACATCCTTTGCTGTGAGTATCCATGTTTTCCCTCTTTTGTAGAGGAGGAACCCTGAGAACTAAGTCACTCTGTCTAAGCCATAAGGCAGAAGTGATGGAGCCAGGGCTTGACTGTAATTTCGTTTAGATTCTAGGACCTAAATGAGCTCTTCACTTCTACACTGCAATTCTGCCCTAAGTAAACAGATGAAGTAAAGTCCTAGCGAGACATGATGTTGTCTGGGTAAACAGAGTCATTTAAATCTCAGCCTGAGAAGTTTGCATTTCATTCCATAGGCTAAGGGAAGTTACCATAGATTTTTGAGTCTAGGGTTAACGTGGTAAAATTTACTTTAGGAAGATTGATTGACTGTTAATGGACAGAAAGGACAAGCAGATGAAAGTCAGAGGTATGGAGACCATCTGAAAAATCTATTACAAAAAGGTACATAAATCCTGTTTGAGAAAGTTATAAAACTTCATATTGGAAATATTAAAAAGACCTAAATAAATGGAGAGATCTAATGCACTTTTAAATATTTACAGACAAGAAGGTTGACCAGTCTAAAGATGTCAATCCTTCCCAAATTAACCTATAGAATCAATGAAATTCCAGCCAATATCTCACAGATTTTTTTTTTAAATGGGTCTTGACAAACAGATTCTATAATGAATATGGCAGGTGAGGGCCAAGAAAAACCAAAACACTGCTGAAGAACGACCACCAGGTGGGTTATAAGAGATCATGACTTATAATCATGTAATAACTAAGGCAGCGTGGTATGTGTACCTGGTAAAACAGAAAGACGAATGGCAGGGAATAGAGAGTCCAGCAAGAAACCAAGGCATAAACGGAGATGACATATTACAGAGTTTGCATTCCAGTTCCCTGGGGAGGGGAGGAGCTGCTCAACAGAAACTGGATTCCAAGTGCACACTGTACATAGGATTCTCTTCCAGATGAATTCAAGGCTTACATGTGAAAAGCAATGCTTTAAGCTGTTAGAGGAAACTATAGGAGAAACTTTTATCACTGTGTGGAACGGAAGAACCTCCTAAATTAAATCTTAAACTCCTTAAAAAAAAGCATTAAATATGAAAGACGAGAATGATACATTTGACTACATTAAAATCAAGAACTTCTACTCGTCAGAGTCTACAAGAAGGTGGAAGGATAGACTGTAACGGAGAAAAGCTGCCGGTTACCGCACCCCCCGGAGCCTCAGGATCGCGAGTATATGAAGCGCAAAAGTTGATAAGGAAATAACTGCTCACTTAGTAAATGAGCACAAGAAAAAGGTAGGTATTTTACAGAAGAAGAAATATTTGTGGTGAATAAACTTATGAAAAACCTGTGTGTTTAACCTCATCAGTCATCTAAAAAGGTAAGTTGGAACCGTAGTGAGATATCGTTTTACAGCCACTAATTTGGAAAAAATTAAGAAGTCTGAGGGTACCAAGTATTAGGGAGAATGTGTGTTACCACTTTATTGCAGGCAGTAGCGTAACCACTTCGAAAAGCAATTCAGCATTATCTTGTAAAGCTATGTGTATTCTGTGGCCCAGGAATTACGCTCACAGGCATATATCCTAGAGAAGTGCTTCTCAAATTTTAATGTTTCTATGAATCCTCTGATGATCTTGATAAAATACAGATTTGCATTCAGTAATCTGATAAAGGACTGAGTTTTAAAGTCCCTAATTGGACACATTGTAGAGAAACTGCAAAATGCCATTCTATTATTGAACAAATTCTCATTGAGCAGAGCACTTATTGTGTGCTGGGCAATTTTATAGCATCAAGGATAAAACAACGAAAAGACAGAAGGGAAAACAAACAAAGCCCTGCCTGCAGGGAGCTTACTGTCTAATGTGTGTGTGAGGGGGGAGGGGTGTTAGGCACTAAATAAAGAAAAAATACTTAGTACCTCTGATGGCGTGTCTAAATGCTAGGCAAAATGTTTAGCAGAGAAGGGAGGTCGGAAAGGCTGGAGAGGTAGTAGTTGTGATTTTAAACACAGTTTTCAGGGAAAGTCTCCCTGAGAACCTGAAAATTGACAAAGACCTGGAAGAGGTGGGGGAGTGAGCCACGTGATTTTCCGGGGGACAAAGGCATGTGCAGAGGGCCTGGGGAATAAATATGCTTTGTGTGCTGGGTGAATAGCAAGGATATTAGTGTGGCTGGATCCAAATGATTAAGGGGAAGACAAATGAAAGATAAAATCAGAGGGTTGAATGGGACCAGATCAGGTAAGAGCCTTGTAGACCATTGAAATGACTTTGGCTTTTACTCAGAGCAAGATGAAAAGCCATTGGGGGCTTTTAAGTAGACAGTGACATTATCTGATTCATAGATAACAGCATCCTTCTGGTGACTAAGCTGAGAATAGACTAATTGGAGTGAGGCCAAGTATAAAAACAGGGAGAACAATAAGAGGCTATTGTAATGAGCCAAGCAAAAGATGACGGTAGCTTGGAGCAGCAGGGGTGGCAAGAAGCGATTGTATTTTGTATAAATTTTAAATGTAGAGGTGACAGAATTTCTCAAGACTTGAATGTGGGGTCTAAGGAAAATGATTACTTTTCATCCTAAGATAATGGAAAAATACTGTTGCCATTTACTGAGATGGGGAAGACTGCTGAAGAAAACGTTCGGGGAAAGGAGCAAAAGTTGTGTGATCAGATTTGGGCCCGTTATGTCTGAGATGTTTTAGGAGGAGCTGTTTGGCAGACAGTTGGGTATGCCAGTTTGGAGTGAGGGAGAGAGGTCTGGGTTGGAGATACAATTTTGGAAGTCATCACCATGTAGGTGGTACTTATAGCCATGAGACTGGCTGAAATATCTAAGAGAGGGAGTGACAAGAGGAGGGCCTCTTGTCCTGTGCATTCCAATGTTTCAAGTAAATATCTTGAAGGCAAATAGAGAGAAAATACAAGTTCCCTACAAATGACCACCAAGTGGACTTGCAGATGACTGTTCCAGAGCAACAGTGGAAGCCAGAAGAAATGGGGTAATATCTTTAAAGTACTGCAAGGAAAAAAGCACAACTATCTTTTTAGAATAAAGGTGAAATAAAGACATTTTCAAGAAAAGCTGAGAGAGTTTATCACCAATAGACTCCTCTTAAGTAAATGTCTAAAGGATGCATTTCAGGAAGTAAGAAAGTGTTTCTCAGAAGGAAGATCTGAAATCAAAGGAGAAAAAGAGAATAGACTGACTAGAGAATAAAGGAAGACCCCAGTTAGGTTGGCAGATGTCTCAACAATGGTAATTCCAACACCAACCCATTTGGATGAAAGTGGAAATCTTTTACCAGAACTCAGAAGTGTTCATTTTTAGAGGCTAAGCTGCTGAGAATGTAGATTTCTAATTTGTCTTGAAATTAATCTTCTCCTATTGCCTGTCTTCAGCATGATAAGCAATATGTTTATGCTCTGTCTAGGTGTTATTATTCATTAGCTTTACTTAAATAAATGAATATAAAGTACACAAGTTTTTTAAACAAATTAATGGGAAGTTTAAAAATTACATTTTTAAGTTAAATGTTGACTAAGTTGAGCTCTCTCTTCTAATCACTTGCCTGCAGGGAAAGCATTTTCTATAATAAACTGTGTGCCTATAAAAGGGGGATTTGGAAAATGCCTGTAGGGCAACAAAGAAGACAAGGCAGGTAATGAGCCATACATAAATATCCACATGGATTAGATAATTAGTTACTATTTGGGGAATGCAGTGTTTTGGGTAACCACTTAAATAGACCATAAATGCCATGTTAAGATCTTGAAAGAACTTGCTGATGGATTAACGAATTATATTAACTCTTTTGTCAAAAGGAAAAAGTTTACCAGTGAAATTCCTTACATTAACTAGATGAAAGGAGGAAAACCATTTTAATCAATATTGAACAAGCATTTGTTAAACTTCAATATTCATTCAACTTTTGTAAGTAAAAATTTTTTAGCAAACTAGAAACAGAAGAAAATTCTTAAAGAGTACACTAAAAATCTACAATTAGCATTACGCTCAACGATGCCTCATTTGAAGCAATTCTATTATAGTTAGAAACAATGTCAAGATGATGTGTATCACAGTTACTGCTTGTGGGCCTATACAATGACACCCAACCAAAAATATACAAGAGATGTCATTCTCATGAAGAAAGACACAGACATTACTGTCTTATAACATGTATGATAGTCTATGTAGAAACTCCAAGAGAATCAATAAAAAAATTATGAGAACAAATTGAACAGATTAAGAAGGGGTGTCGATCAACATATAAGAGTCACCCGCTTTCAAAAATACCAACAATGACCAATTAAAAACATATTAGAAAAAACATTTTATTTATCATCTCAGAAAAAATATGAAGTACCTAGGAACAAACCCAAGAAGAAATATGTGAGATATTTACGAAAAAACTGATAAAAAGTTACTGAAGAGTTATAAAAGAAGACCTAATGTATTACAAGTAAATAAACACATATAATGTTTGAGCATGGAAAACTCAGCAATTTAAAGATGTCACTTCTACACAAATTACATTATGAATTCAATACAATCCCAATCAAAATCCTAAAAAAAAAAATTCATGGAATTACATAAGCTAATTCTAAAACTAATATGGAAGAGAAATGCACAAGAATAGCCAAGGAAATTAAAAAACAAAATATAGCAAAAAAGATCTTACTCCACCAGGAATGAAAATGTTTAACAAACCAATGGTAATAAAAATAATATGGTATTTAAGTAGAAAAAAAACAAAAAGATCATTGGAACAGGACTGAGAGTCAAGAATGAGCCTGTCTATGGGACAATTAGCTGTCCACATAGGAAAATACAATAAAATTATATCAATACCTAATGCCATTCATAAAAAAAAAATCCAGGTGGATTAAATGAATAACTCTAAAAGGTATAAAATATCAGAAGAAAATATAGGAGGATACGCTTATGACTTTGTGGTGGAGTGATCTTCTTAAAGTAAATATATAAATGCATTAAAAATAGAGTATAAATTTTTTCAACAAATTACCAAACTTCAGAATAACACAAAAGGCCACACACAAAAAAGCATAAAAGACAATGATAACTAGGAAAAAGTATTTGCGACACACCAAAGACAAATGGATCCCATTCAGAATTTCTAAGGAACCAATGTATAAGCAGAAAAGAAACGATGCACTTGAGAAGCAGGCAGAGGATGTGCAGTGATCCACGAAGGAGGGGCTGGAGGCTGGCCGTAAACAGACGAGATGACTCTACTTCCGGTAACGAAGGAAATGCAACCAACTGTGATGACATCGGGTACCACATTTGGAACATTTTTTAAGTTTGCTAAATTATCTCCTTCTCCCTATAATATTGTACTGCAGTTAGAAACAGTGGAATAAATCTACGCAAACTGATACAACGCTTTCCAGACAAATTCTTACTTAAAAAAGTCCCTAACCACACGCACATTCTGCTACCATTTATGGAAAACTTGCTCTCATGCGCACATAAGGACACACAGAACCAGAAGCAGAGCTGAGGTGATGAATCCTCTGTAAGCAATTACCCGGGGAAGTACTCCCTGGACAAAGGGCGTGAGAGAAGCGGAGTCTGACGGGAGAAGAAGGCGGAGCAGGAGAGCGGTCTTGGGTGGAGACGAGCTCAGTCTGATTCCGCAGGGGGGCTCTGCAGCACAGCTGCGCCACAGTGGGGCCCCCGCGAGGCCATTTTGTGTCCTGTGTCAGTCCACTATTGAGCAGGTGTGGCCTGCTCCCATGCCCCAGGGTATGGGGCGTAGGCTCAGCTCCTGTTCCAGCAAGGGCGGTTCTCCAGAGAAAAGAGAAGCTCTCGGTTGCTATCAGCCAGCTCCAGCACAGCAGAACAGGGGGGCTGGGCAGGGCGGCAAGGGCGTCTACTGCACACGTGCACGCACGCACACACATATACTGAACACATAATGCACACACATTACACACAATGCACACATGCCCACATACACACATATACTGGGCACACGCACACGTCCGTACACATATGCACGCATGTATACATAGGCATGCGTGCACACACATACATACACACACACAAACACACACGTGGGCAAAAGACTCAAAGAATTCACTCAAAACTGGTAAAATGGTTACTTCTGGGGACAGGCCTGAGATTGAGGGGTGCTGTCAAGGTGGGCTTCAGTTTCATATTTGCTTTTTTTAAATCACGATGTATTAGATTACTTATGGAACTAGAAAATAACCTTTTTGAAAAGGAGCATTTTACCTTCTCTCCTGGGCAAGGACGCCACTGTCCCACCCATTGAGTCTTCCTTGACTTTCTTCTCCGTGTTACAAATAAAATTTATTCAAGGAACCACATTAAGATTCCAGGGAACCGTTTTTATTCTTGTATTTCATAAGTCGAGACAATTATGGAACAGTCTTTCTTCGGCAGATGTCATTTCAATTTTCTATTTAATAATAATATGATCATTCACAGTCCAGCTTGTAAAATATGAGAAACGCATAATATTTACTAAAACAGAAGTCCAATGAATATGTAACGTTCATTCTTCCAGAACTCAGCGGCTTTGATCAGTTTCGTCTGTCGAGTGTCTTGTAGAAGACAGCAAACCATCACTTACTAGTCGGTGTCCTTTTTCCTTAAAAGAGCGAGGGAATCTGATATTCATTCTCTATCTTTTGATATGGATGTTGTGAAAACCCATTGCTCTGCCCTCTTATGTGTTTAGCCTGCCCATCTGCTAATAACTAATGTAAACAGGAAGGGCCCCCAGCCTCTAAACAGGCTAACCACGGTGTGATCTCACCCAGGCCCACGGTTTTAGATAGTCTGTATGGGCTGAGTCGTCTTAGATACATGACTTCACCCTGACCTTTTTCAAGACCTCTGTGTTTGACTGCTTGGTTGACCTTTCAACCTGGGCATCTTCAATTAGCATCTCAAACTAATGAGAACTCTTGATTTCCCTTCTGCCCTCACCTCCTACACACCTATTCCAAGCAGCTCAGTAAAAGTCATCATTTATTCAGTTGCTTACGCCAACAATCTGAGTAATCCTCAATTTCCTTCTTTTCATCATCCGACCCACCCGATTCGTCAGAAAATCCGCTTGATGCCATCCGCAATACACCTCCTCAAACTTTATTTCTCCATTTCTGTTAATGCTGCCCTCATCCAAGTAGCATAATCTTTCCCGTGGACTAGTACCATCACCTAATTACTCTCCCTGTTTCATTTTTTTGCTTTCCATCGCACACAATAGCCAGAGCAATCTTTTAAAAATGTAAATCAGATCATGAAATTGTCCTGGATAAAATCCTGTGCTGCATTTAGAATAAAATCCATATCCCAAAATGTGGGGTCCAAAACCCCAAGAACTTTTCCCAGCTCTTCTCCCACCTTATTTCATATCACCCTCCTCCTCACTCATTGTGCTTGGTACTCATTCCTTGGTACCTGCCAACTCAGCTCATCCTACGGACCTCGTCGTCCAGGTCTCTGCCTAGACGGCACCTTCCTTGAGAGGGCTCTGAAACCCAGTCCGACAGAGCCACTCAGTTCTTCTCTGTCGTGTTCCCCTATTTTAATTCTACCAGTTTGTCACCTGATATTTTTCTTGTTTGCTTCCTGTCTCAGCTCATTCAAATCCAAGGCCTACAGGAGCAGAGACCTTGTACAGTGCACATCCTCAGCATACATGCAGAACGGATTCTGGCTCGGAACAGGCTCCCGATGCACGGTAGTGGAATGAATAGATGAATGAATGCACACCAGCATGGCTACTTGAGTAAAAGGCATGGCGGGAGATGCATGATAAACAGCAATGGTCCCTGTGGCATCTGGAGCCTCCAGTCTGTTGGGGGCCCAAGCAGTGAGGACTGCATGACTAAGTGCTGAGCTGTGGGGTATTGACCTTCGGTTACACAAGAGTTCAGAGAAGACTGTGGGAAATGCAAGAGACCTAAGCTGGGAGCCTGGGTTCCAGTATTTGCATACTGTTCCAGCATGCAAATCACTTAACTGAACGTATAGAATTTCCATTCCCAGCAGTGTGGTGCAGCAGGAGCGGAATGGTGCAAAAGTGGCCTGTGATAGTTTTTGCCCCCAAACCCCGACCAGACAACTTTTTTCCAGTGCTTTCTCATTTGAGTCTGCCTTCAACAGAAACGTTTTGAGTAGGTTTTAAGCCTTATCCAAACCAGGTAAACAATTTAGCAGACTTCTGCCCTTTCTAAACAAGATGCAGGCTTGGGATGACCTTGAAGACTTTTCACATTAATTCTTAGGCAGTAAGTAAGGGGACACGGTGAAAACTCGATGACATCAACATACCAAAGGACACTTGGATATTAATGCTTGGTTTTTTTCTCCCCCTCTTAATTGCTTATTTTTTAGTCTTAATAGATTACCCTACTTTGGCTTTTGAAAGATAATTGTTTTTAGAATTTTTTTTAGAACCTCTGATTGCTACTTTATTTTAGAAGATCAGAATTAACACCTCAGTGGTAAGGTTAGCCAGTTAATGCTCTTGTGGGTTGTCCTTGCGGAGCTTGCTCTTCCAGGTCTCGCAACAGGCCCAAGAGCGGACCAACTAATCACGTGATACCGTGCAAGGCGAAGAAGACTCGTCTTAATGTCCCAGTCTACTGTTGAAACGTGCAGAAAGGTGTAAGGAATCTGCCTGGGAGGAACAGGGCGGCAGGGACGGGCGGGGAGGGGAGCCTGCGCCGCCGTCTGTCCTCCACGAGCCATCCTAGCAGAGGGGTGACCTGAGAAGGTACCGCCTTTGCTGTTCAGATAAATGACTTGGGCGTGAACGCGGCACATCCGCCTGCGGTCGGCCCTTCTCTCCGAGCGGCGTACTTTGAACTCGTCTGCGGGGTGGGCTGGGCGCTTCCCGGCCTCCCTTGGAGACCCTCCCCCGCCCGCTCTGTTACTTTCAGTTTACCGAGAGACTCGGGGCCGCCGAGGAAGAGAGCAGTCTCCTCACTTCCTGCCTTCAGGCTGCAGTGATTGCATCTTCAGAAACAGAGCTCTGGACTCCGGGCAAGTACCCAGATCCTAGTCTATCAGGAAAGCACGATCCCAAGTTATTGCATTTATCACTGAATACAGGGAAACCTCCAGTAATAGGAACCACCTAACCCAACTCTGTAATTAACCACTAATTTTCCCCCCAAATTCAACTTTTAGGAAAAGAGGAGAATAGCTACTGTTTCAGGAATATATTTATTTACTTTTAGAATGTTTTTATTATGATATCTAGCCATAAAATATAATAATTTTTAAAACTAGGACTCCAAACTTAGTTCCTTTTACTTATAATAAAATGGCTTTATTAGCTGTTTCCTCCCGTCCTCTGGGTTCTAAATAAGGGAACATGCACACCACAATCATATCTGGATGAAAATCAAAGTATGACTTTATTAATATTAGCAAAAGCCCTAGAATGCCTACCTGGATGGCTTCCCGTAAACAAGGGAGGCCCTGAAAAACTGGTGTTTAATATCTGTTTTCTTTCATGCAAATTGAAGAAAACGGGCCTGCAGTGCGAACTTCCTGAGCTAGCCATCCAGGTATAAGAAGTCAAAAGATGGTGGTCTCTTTCCATTTCTGCCGCTCTTCAGGAAAGGCCCTGAGCAGGTGTGCAGAAACCTGAAGAGCACTTGATGCTCCCGGGCAGAGAGAGGGCCTCCAGCAAGTGGAGAGAGAGGCAACTTCTCTCTTAAAATACGCAGCAATGACCCTCAGGCTCCAACCGATCAGAGCAGGGAAGGCAGGCTTCCTGGGGGTGGGTGGGAGGCACCGCACAGAGTCTCAACCAGGTGAGCAGGAGGAGACAGGGTGCCGCCGTGCGCTCCACCCCTGTAAGGTGTAGAAGGGTTCTGTTTATACAGACCGTGATGCCAATGTGTCCCTGAGGGTTGTGCAGCAACGGGAGAGCATTGTAAAGATTTTAGGACCTATTTCTGAAGCTAACTAGTTACCCTGGCCATGTCACTAATCCCGGTCCCATTTCCTTGGTTAGAGACTACTATTTTCCTACCCAGTAATCATTCTCCCCTACTTCCTTAGTGGTAGATGCTTATATTGACAGGGATAGATCTGTGTCCAGATTTAAAAAAAAATTCCAAGGCCATTTCCCAGTCTTCCTTGCAGATGGGAGTGGCTAATGGGAAATCTCCACATGAAAGCAACTCAGCTGGGAGATACACCCTTTCTCCCTCCTCCTACCTAAAGAAAGACGTGATGGCTGGAACTCCTGTAACCACAAGGTTACCATGAGGTCACCTAGCGGATGGAAACCACCGCACTGAAGGTGATGAAGCAGAAAGAGAGGAGGAGTCTGGGTCCCTGATGTTGATGGAGCACCAGATACAGCCTTGGTTCCCAAGCTTCCTGATTACAAGAGATAAAAATACAATCTTATTTTGACTAAGCTATTGTTTTTTGTTTTGTTTTTGTTTTTTCTAACATTGGCCCTGAGCTAACATCTATTGCCAATCTTTTTTTCTTCTTCTCCCCAAAGGCCCCAGTACATACTTATATATTCTAGTTGTAGGTCCTTCTGGCTCCGCTATGTGGGATGCTGCCTCAGCATGGCCTGATGGGTGGTGCCATGTCTGCACCCAGGATCCCAACTGGTGAAACTCTGGGCCGCCAAAGCGGAGTGCGTGACCACTTGGCCACAGGGCCGGTCCGTAAGCTACTGTTGGTTGAATTTTCTCTTATGTATATCTAACCTAATCATAAGTGATAGATACTTTATCTGTAATAATACCTGTGTGAGTGAAGAGAAATAAGAGAGGAAATACTGGGAAACACTTTGTGCACAATAAAATGTGACATTAATATAATGGTTTTGTGAGTATCTGGGCTCAAGCGGTGTCCCTTTAGGGCACTGATGACAAAGATTAAAACAGAGCCATGCAGTGGGTCATTCTCTTCCTGCCCTGTTCTGCCCAGATGGCAGTGTAGCTTCCTGAGGGCTCAGGCGCTCGTTTCCTGAGCAAGCTCCGGCGGCGGCGTTCCATGCACGCGCAGCAGAGGCAGCCATGAGATCCTCGGAGGAGCTGGAGAGAGCAAAGCAGAGGAGTAGCCTGGTTCTGAGGTCTGGGGATTCCTTCCTCTCGGGTTCTCTGCAGTCAGAGCCAGAGCCACGGTCGGTGACCCGAGGGGTCCTGAAGCTGAAGGACCAGAGCCGTAACGACTTTATACACAACCCAGAGGGTCCTTAGACATTTGGATACAGCAACTCAGGCATCGATAAGTGGTGTGCAAAAACAATCTAATGTAGGTGAGGAGAAAGAGATCTCTTCCTGGAGATGCCAAGGAAGCGTCCGTCATCCTTGGTCCCAGGTGCTGGCCAGGAAGGCCACTTGCCCTTGAGACAAGGGCAGGACAGTGTGTTGGTGTGGTAGAAATTGCTGAGGACAGGAGATCCGGGCAGCCCGTTGGCAGTCACAGGAAGCTCTTCTGCATTGTCCTCAACAAGCGCGTATATTCTCCGTTCGCACACCGAGAGCGTGAAGAGGTTAAGGAAGTCATAGGATTTACTACCCTCGTAAGGGGACCAATCTGCTTTTGAACCTCTTTCCTTTTGTAAAATGTTCCTCCTTATAATAAGCCCCGAAGAGCTCTTCAGCTTCTCCTCATGGGCTGCGGATCTGTTTCTGAAGGCAACAAAGGAAGTCTGGTCCTACCCGTGTGTGAGCCACCCCGAAAGCCCCTGCGAGCCGCTCTCAGGCCCTCCTGCCAGTCTTCTCGTAAGGAAGCTTCAAGGAAAGAAAAGAAAAATACAAAACCTGGATTCTAAAATCAGATTTGGGATAAAATTCTAGCTTTATCTTCCTGATGGCTATGTGACTTTATTAATTTATTTAACTTTTCTGAGCCCATTCCCTCTTCTATAAATGGAAATAATGATTTCCAATTCCTGAAGTTGTAGGAATGATGATAATGAAAATGATAGCTAAGCCTTACTGGCTATAGACTCTGAGTCAGGCATGCACGTTTTTTCACTCGCTCCTAACAAGAACCCCATAAAGAGAGGACCACTGCTAGTAGCATTTTTCAGATGAAGAAGTTGAGGCAAAGAGGTTTAGTAACTTCCTGGTGGGCACACGGCTGCACTTAACCACTAACCCTCACAGCTCTCCTCTGAGACTGAGTTTCCATCCGGGGCCAGGCAGGACTGATGCTGCTAAGCTCCAGAGGTCAGAGAAGATGAGGCATTGCAGGGAGGTGAGCTCATGGAAGACAAATGAGCTGACAACGTCTGTGCCGCCTACAGAGCTCGACCATCAGTACAGTGGAGGTCATTTTGTCTTTCCTCTCCTCTAGCTTAGGAAGCCACAGTTCCTCTGAGTCCGCTTAAAGGGTGAGAACAAACTAATTTTAGTTATCCTATCGGGGACAATCAGGAAGGTATTTCTGCCCTCAAGGCCTCGTGATTACTCCTAAGTACCTCAACTAGCTTTATGGAGCCCCAGTGACGTGCTGAGCTCTGTCCTGAGTCTTGTTTGCCCATATTAACTCATGTAATCATCACCCCATCCTATGGGGTGGGTAGTGTCGTTATCCCTGCTTGCCACAGGCCCAAGAGGCACAGCAGCCTTTCCACCGTGGGCGCAGACCACCATTCGCTGGGCCTCCTGCCCCTCAGCCTCTTCTCATCGCGCTGTGAAAGGGGACATAGTTTCTCTAGTGAAAATCTCTCTTCATTTTAAGGGTTACTCTAATCCTAGAAGGGAAAAGTTGGAGGATAACAAAGACAATATGGGGGAATTAAAAACTTTATCAAACCTCGTCAGATGTCTGCAGTCACGTGTCCTGGCCTAATGGGGCCCGAGAGTGTGGCAAGCTCTGTTGGACTCCTGCTCTTGACTTGCCTCTGGACACGGGGCTTTCGCCACTGTGCCTGATAAGGAAGTGTTCATGGAGTTCTCAGGGGCAACAGAAGCTGAACACAGGTGCCCCAGTCTCGGCTTTCATTTCTGCAAACCTCCAAATGATACCCGTTTCGAGGAGCACCCTTTTCACAGAATCATAGTCTCTTTGGGTATTTCCTTGTGTTACAAGGGAGGTTTTCTGTGCGGGCTACCCAGGAACCCCATTAACACTTATATAATACTCTTTTTTCAGAACAAAAATTTTATGTCTAAAAAGTCAACTTGCAAATGAGTGTTCAGAACTCAAATTTCTAAGTCAGGACGTTTATATGTAGTGACTCACTGTGGACATTGAATTTCTAGGTAGAATAATATCCATCTTCAGTTGTGTATTATGTGAACACCATCATTTGATTCTCTGTATTTTGTAAAATTACCCAGTACGTTTGGATAAGACTCAATCTTATAACGATGACACTTTTCCACCAAGTTAGTTCCTAGCTTTAACGTCAAACAGAATTCTAACATCATTCTTCACAGAACTGGGCCTACTGGTTTTTAAATTGAGTTGGAAATTAAACAAGAAAAACATCAAGGAATATTCCAAGAAAATGAAAAATGATGGGAGAAGATCATTTCAGATAGTAGAGTATGTTATAACAGTAATATTTAAATGGTGTAATATAAACACCAAAATTATTTATGTGTTTAGTGAAATGTAGTAGAGGTTCTGATCAATTTACTTTGTAATAGCACGTATACGATCAAATTAGACTACAGAAAACTTTATTAAATGTTATAATAAGTAGATAGTAATAGGGAGAAAAATTAAGTTAGAGCTATGTGCCAACATAAGACATAGGAGAGTAAAACATTATTATTTTTTTAAGTAGAAAGAGAGTTAATTCCTGAGTATGTCGAAGAGTTGGATGCTTCTGAGAGAATTAAAGCAATAGGAGACATCACAAGGAAAAAGATGGGCAGTTTTGATTATGTAAAATTGTTTACAAAATTAAAACTAACAAAAAAAGAGGATCTGATACAAAATGGAAACATGGCACCCCATAATGGGAAGGGAGAGGTTCCAGGAGTGGTGGTGAAAGCGCGGGCTTTGAAGTCAGACTGATGGGTCCAAATCCTGCCTCTACCACATGTGTGAGCACGTCCAGGTTACTTAATTCATCTGTGCCTCAGTTTCTCCTTGTGTAAAGGTAGGCAGTGGTATCTAACTTGTAGCATTGTTGTAGGTCCGAGATGTGTGAATATAGATACAGCACTTAGGGCAGTGCCAGACATGGAGAGACTGTCATCGTTGATGGCTAGTCCTGCTGTGTTCTAGGGCAGTGCTGCTTCATCTGGGGCAATTTTGCCTCTAGGGGACATTTGGCAATTTCTAGAGACATTTTTGTTGGTCACAGCTTGGGAGGGGGGTGGTGCTATTGGCATCCAGTTGGTAGAGACCTGCTCAACATCCTACAATCACAGGACAGCCCCAAACCAATAATTATCTGGCCCCAAATATCAATAGTGCCCAGGGTGAGAAACTGCTCTGTGGTATGTAGAAAGCTCATACAACTTTACAAGAGCTCCTGCAATATCCTAGTAGATACGTGGAAAAAAGGACAGGGACCACTGACTTCAAAAGAAGTTTCGAAAATAAACAAATATTTGGGAAAGCATTCAAATTTTCCAGTAAAACAAAAAATGATTAATTCAGACAACAAAGAATTATTTTAAAATTTCAAAAGAATTAATATTAAAATCCAAAGTCAATGATTTACCAGGGAAATGGGTCTATTCATACCTTGTTGATTGCTATGCAAATAGATAGCAGTCTTTGGGACATAATTTGGTATTAAGAGCCATGAAAATGTGTAGAACTTTTGACCCTTTGATATCAGTTCTGGAAATTTATTCTAAATTAATTACTCCAAAAATGACTTACATAGGCTAATATGGTTAATGCATGCTGTAACATTTCTTACATTAGCAAAAACCTGAGAGCAATTTAAAGAAACACAAAAGGGAAACAGTTAAGCATGTTATCTCAAAATGAACTATTTTTTCACCATTGAATTTATGATAAAATAAAAAATATAGCTACATGGGAAAAATCTAATGTTTCAAGGGTTGTGAAGTGAATATGAGTAAAAGACTTTATATTCTATTAATTACAACTATATAAAATATATACACATAAGTAAATATGAAACACAAAACAAGTGTTCAATGACACTGATCAAATGAATTAAAAACAAAAAGAAATACGATGTTATAAGGGTGGTGTGTATGTACTTTTTCCATTTAATTTAATATTTTTTAATGTTGTAATGTTGTCTGAATAAGTAGAAAAAGAAAGCAAAATCTCATGAGGCCCGCCTTCATTTTGTGAGTTACAGGTAAGCCAGCAGGAAGGGGCACAAATGGGTGGTGGTCTCCACTTCCCCACAGCTCGCATTGCTGGTGGTCTTCACAGGCTGTGGTGTTTCTGGGCACACACCTGTCTCAGTTTTGGCTTTGTAGTGTCCCTACAAACCTTGCATCCAGCTTGCAGTAGGCACATTTTCATGGTGCTTTTTTTCCATTTCATTGGGATCTTAGGTGGTCCTTAAGAAAAGATGTAAACAAGTCATCTGACCTGTTAAACACATTCTTAAGGATTAAAAACAAAAGGATAGAGATGAAGTGTTTGTGACTCTATGAAGCTGGTGATGGGGAAAATTCCGTCTTAGAGAGTTTTGAATATTGGTCCTTGGAAAAAAATAATTCACGGGTTAATTATTCTTTAAATGACTTACTTTTTATACAGAGAAAAAGTCAAAGTTTTTGAGAGTAGCCTTCTTCTTTAATTTGATATTTAAGCAGGCATTGTAGTTTATATATTTACAAATTTCCTAAGCTTTTCCCTTTGGAAGAGACAGCTTATAGACAGGAAAAATGCACAAAGTCACTTTGGAATTGGTTCTGAGAATCTCTAGTAAGGAGAAATTGCTACTGATATTGTATTTTGCTCCAAGACTGTCAATTGGAGCTACATACCACACCATGTCATCATCTTCCAATCACTTTTTCCTGTAGATTATTTTTAGGTACAATGAACCATTGGTTGCCAGAAAGAAACTATAGAAATACTCTTTTTTTTGACCAGAAATCTAGTTCTGGCCCCACCACTGTTTCTCAGTAATCTTAAATCATTTAACTCTTTGACCCTTGGATTTCCTAATTATAAAACAGGAATAAAATGCCTCTCCCTGTGCATCCCACCCCTCTGAGATTTCACATCACACAGCAAAAGTTGCTTATTTCCAAAAATGGGCTCATGGCAATAGGAGAGCCATTTGTGGGGAAAAAAACTGTATCTGTCTCACAGCATCCGTACACAAATTAAGTAGAGATGGAGCAACATTTAAATGCGTGAAATGCAACTATGAGTTACCAGAAGACAGATTATTTTTATAATTTTGGAGTGGCTGTTGGGTTTTTAATATTCATTATTTGTTGACTTAAACCTGAAAGTGCATAGGAGGTATTCTGGGTAAGAGACAGATTTCTTATAATTAATCCACAGTAAACAACAAGTGAGATAGCTGGTTTACCTCTGGGGTGAGGTGAGGAAAGCCCAGTCACGTATCCTGCCAGAGTAGCTCAAGGCTACAGAGCATTTTCTCCATTTATATACAGGAGATACCGCCATCCGCTCCCTTCCTGAAAGGAGAGAGAGAGAAAAATACTTTTTTCTCTTATTGCTCCTTATTGATAGGATGGAAAGCATCCTGGGTCCTCACTCTAAGTTTTTGGAATATAAATATATCTTTCCAAGGGCCAGAGAAACTGTGGGTACCTCCAGCTTTTATGACCTAGAGATGTGTCCAAAGTCTGGGCTTTATCCCTTTTAAAATGTAGATACCTACAGAGACAGAGTTCCCATATTCCTGACCCCTGGAGGCCCAACCTGGGCACCTAGTCCAGGCTGTAACCATTTGGCCCTCGTGGCTTAGAGCAGTTAACTAGACACATGGTTACAGATTGAATTCTCATGGTACGTAATCCTTCCAGGGGAAGTGAAAAGAAACATTCCCTACCTTATATCCTATGCTCTTCCATGTCTCAGGGGGCTAGGACTTCTTAGAAGACCACTGAGAAATCCAGGGATATTTTATTTCCTTGTAGTAGAGAATACTTTTCTAAACAGAACACAAAAGCTGGAAAACCCTAAAAAAAATAATTGACAGATTTGACTAGGTAATAAAAAAATGAAAGTTGAGGGAAAAACGATGAGCTAGAAAACACCCCATGTTTACAGCACACATGGTAAGTAAAGAGTTGGTCTCTCTTAACTCTTAAACCTTTAAAAAGACCTTTAAAACTTGTGCAAAGCTCACGAACTTCTTCACCAAAGAAGAAAAGAAGTGCATCTGTAGGAAAGATGTTTAAGCTCACTAGTAGATAAATAAATGTAAATAAAGACCATATGCGATATCATCGTCCACTGAAGCTGGCAAAGGAGTGGCAAATAGCCCTTTTCATACACTGTGGAGGGAGAGTGCTGCTTCCACAGGACGCTTTGGCATTACACATTGTGGGAGGCGGGAGAACAAACCCAAAGATGTCCACATCCTAATGCCCAGGACCTGTGAATATGTTATGTTACAGGGCGAGAGGGACTTATGGTTGCAGGTGGAATTAAGAATGCTAATCAGCTGACCTTAAGGGGCTTGTTCTGCATTACCCAGGTGGGCCCAATGTCATCCAAGGGTCCTTAAAAGTAAAAGAGAGAGTCAGAGGAAGAGGTCAGTGATGCAAGGCAAGAAGGGCTTGACTTGTTGCTGTCTCTGAAGATGGAGAAAGGAGGTCTCCAGAAGCTGGAAAAGAAAAGGAATCAGATTCTTCCCTAGAGCCTCCAGGAGGGAGCTCGGTGTTGCTGACACAGGGATGTCGTCCCAATGAGACCTGTGCGAGACTTCCAGCCTACAGAATAGTGACATAAATTTGTGTGGTTTTAAGCCACTAAATTCATGGTAATTTGTTACAGCAGTGATAGGAAATTAATACAGTTAGGCTTTAAAAAGCTTGTAGGAAGTGCCCAGGCTTTGAGACAGCAGGCCATGTTGTTGGCACCATCGAGTGTATTCTGATTCCCAGTGACCCCGTGTGCGGCAGAGCACAACCCTACCCCATCTCTTTGCGCCATCCTCTCACCTTCTGATGCTGCTATTCAGAGGGTTTTCATGACCAGTTTTTTCACAAGTGGGTGGCCAGTTCCTTTTTCCTAGTCTGTCTCAGTCCAGAATCTCCACTGAAACCTGTCCACCATGGGTGACCCTCCTGGAATTTAAAATCCCAGTGGCAGAGCTTTCAGCATCACAGCAACACACAGCTGCCACAGTGTGACAACCGACAGATGGTTGATGTGGTTCCCTGACCTGGAAACAAACCCGGGCCATGGTGGGGAGAGCACCAGATCTTAACCACCAGACCCAGGACTGGCTAGCAATCTGTAAGCCATCATTCGAATCTCTTTCTAGCATCCACACTCAACTCTCTTGTTTCTCTCCTCCTTGTCATATTCCTCTGGAAAAACCAAAGTCCTGGTAAAACCCTCGTCTCCTGTCCTTCACTCCTTCAGCAGCACAGCTGAACACTGATGGAGAAAAACACGCAGCTGCACTGGCTGGCTCCCCTTAGGTCCATGGTCTTTAACCCCAAAAGGAATCTTAGGACTGCCTGGCAGTCCCACTCTGTTTGTCTAGTCCGTTAACTCTCCCACTCTCTTAGGTGAGCAGTTTACATCTTGTCCTCTCTCCAACTACCTCCAACCCCTCCGTGATCCCCACTCTCGGCTTGCTTGCTGTTTCACTGGAGGAGCCGAAGCATCAGAAGTGGCCTTCCACCGATGCGCACACCCCTCTCCCCACCATCTGCCCCTGTGTCCATACACCCGCCTTGCCCTCTGAGTCCTTCCCTCTTGCTGACTCAAGAATACGCTTGTCCCATCGTCCCCCTACATCCACAGCCTTTTCCTTGATAATGGATTATTCTCATTAGGATACTAAGGTGTCATTTTTACCATCTTAAAAAAAATTCTTAACCCCACTTCTCCCCTCAGCTGTCTCCCCATTTCTTTTCTCACCTTGAAAGCAAAGAAGTTGTCTACACTCACTGTCCCGATTCTTTTCTTCCCATTCCCTCTTGAACCCATTTTAATCAGGCCTTTGCCCACACCTCTCCACAGAGGTCACCAGTAACTGCCCGTTTCTCTAGATCTAATAGTCGTCTCACCATCCTCATCCTATTTATCTACCAGCAGCATTTAACATAATTGATCACTCCTTGCTTCTTGTATTTCCTTCACTTCTCTCCAAGATATCATTCTCCTGGTTTTCCTCCCCCCTCAGTGGCCACCGTAGGCTCCTTTGCAGTATCTGCCCAGTCTCCAGATCTCCACCTATTTGAATTCTCTCCTGAATTCAAACTCCACTTGGGAGTCTAATTTGTGTCTCAAATTCAGCATCTTCCAAGCAGAACTCCTCCACCTTGCTCCTCTCCGCGTCTTCCCCATCCGCTCCAGGAAAGGTTTGACTCCCATCCACCATGTCCAATTCCTTAACAAATCTTGAAAGCCCTAATTTCAAAATATACACAGAATCTACCCACTTTTTTCCTGTAAACAGCAACACCTTCTCTTTCCATCCTGGTCCAATCCACCAAAACTCTCTTACAAAAGCTTGACTGTTCTCACTTCCATCCCTGCTTCTTCTCAACACTGCGAGTGAGAACGGTCCTTGAAAATGAAAGTGAGGGCAGTACTTCTGAATTATCTGTGATTAAGCATCATTTAAAAATTTTTCATTCTATCAAGGATTGATGCCTTTCGAAAATACAGTTGAAAATGAATTACTAGAAAAACTAAATTTTAGAAGACACAAAGTACAAGTTATTTTTATTATTTGATGCAACAGGTATAAAATTAAATTTCAATGACAAGATGAAACAAGAATTTCCATAATGAGTTCTAAATGCTTATTCTTCATTCCTGTACTTGTTTTGTCACAAACGCGTCACACACTGCTTGCAGCCTGGCACAGACTCACGGGCCTCACCTTGGGCAGCACGGGGTCAGAGCGTGTTAGTTCCCTGCTCAAACCTTCCAGTGGCTTTCCCACCGCCTGCAGCTACAGCCAAAGGCTTGGAAGGCCTCCAGGGTGTGGCCTCCTTTTGCCTCTTTGACCTCTTCTCCTCTACCTCGCCTCCAGGCCAGCCATACTGGCCTCCTGCTCTTTCCAGAGCAGGCCAAGCATCCTCTGAGCCCAGGGCTTTGTCCTCGCAGTCTCCTCTGCCTGCAGTGTGTCCTTGGAAAGTCACACAGCTTTCCCTCGTCCCTTCAGGTCACTGGTTAAGCGTCTCCTTTTAATGCTGTCCTCCCTCAACACTCTATTTAAAAATAGCAATCCTCACCCTCCCCATATGTTTTCCTTTATTTATTTACTGTCTGTCTTCCCGTTTGAGAATGTCAGCTGCCTGGAGGTAGGGGTTTTTCTGTTTTGTTCACTGCCGTTTTCCTAGTGCCCAGAATAGAGCCTGGCACATAGTAGATACCGAAAAAGATTTATGGAATGAATGGGATGGATCCAATGTTAGGGATATATCATAAGGATATTATCAGATATGTGCTAAAAATTAAATGTATAAGAATGTTCATGGTAGCTTAAAATATTTATTGAGCATTATTTATAGTAATAAAATTGTAAGCCTCCTATATGTCCATTAATAGGATATTGATTAAGTGAATTATAGTGAACATCTATAATTTCGTCTGCTTAGTAACTCTCTTCTCTGAGGACCTGCCTCTGCCCATTCACATGGCTCCTGTGGGAGTCGCCATATTCCAATATCCAATGGGCACAGGGGTAGAAATTCAGCTCTGAGCTTCTTCCCTGAGATTTTGAACATCATACCCTAAAAACTATAGTCACTGCAGTTAGGGTGATGTTTCTTGCTGTGTGGAGAAATCCGTGCTACCGTGAATTAGCATGAACAGGACCCAAGGGAGAAAACAGACCTGGAGAAGAGAAGTCTTGGTGCTGTCTGAGTCCCTGGTTCCAGCTGGTCCTGCAGTTCCGCTGCATCTTTGCCCTTTCCTCGATTAGTCCCCTTCCCTGGGATTCCACACTGAGTAGCCTCCTCTTTTGTTAAAGTCTGTTCATACTCGGGTTCTGCTCCTGGAAGGGTCAGAAAGGATGAGGCAGAACCATATCATGGATGTAGAAAAACTCCACAATAGACTGGTGGTCAGGAAAGCCAGCTGTGAGTGACGATGCCGCCATCCCGTGAAAGAGCAGGAATTTCAGATATGTAGATGCATTTAGAAAGGAGTGGAAGGCTGTGTGCCAAACTGTGGTTATCTTCGGGCGGAGAGATTTCTGAGGACTCTTGTTTTGTTTTGTTTTTTTCCTTTATCTTTACCGCATTTTTTGAATTTTCTATAGTAAATGTTCTAAACATCATAAATCTTTTACATACAAAAGAATAAGCATAACTTCCTCATACCGAATTTATTATCCTGATATTTTCACTCAATATACATTATATGTAGGAGAGAAAATGGGAAAATTATTCAAAAATGTTCTGGGAATTGACCCATTTACCCTCTTGACTGCTTTAATAAATTTGATGTCCACACCCCCTCCCCTCCAACACCACCACCAATTTACTAATGGAAAACTCAATTCAAAATGCAATTAGAACATATATCCTCTAAAATGTTCTACTTTTTTTAAAAACTCATTTCTTTCTTCTCTTTTTAGAGTGGAAGACTATATGGGACTTTCCTATAATTAAAGAGGTTAATTTCTTTTCACGTTTCAGATGGGGTCTCAAGCACAGGAAAAATCAATCACCAGGTAGTTAGTCCCCGAGCATCAACAGTGTGAGAAGTCATGCTAGTTTTGTGGGGTATCCAAAGAAGTATAGTCCTGCCCTCAAGAAGCTTAAAAGCCACGTGGATTATAATATAGAAACACTTGGAAACACACCTACCCATGCTAGACAGAGCACGGGGAATGACGTGTAAATATCGGGCCTGCAGAAGGGGAAGCGGCAGGCTGGCGGGCATGGCCAGGGAAGCTCTGTGGAGGCGTCTGGACTCAAGCAGGATGGAGAAGAAAGAAAGGACATTCCAGGTAGGTGTGTGTGAGCGTGTGTGGGTGTGTAGGCTGCACAGATGAGCATGTGGGGATGGTACAGAACATGGCGAGGGCAGTGACTCGCCCACTCCAAATGGAGCCGACCAACAGAGTTTGGGCGGTTTGTGCCCAGATTACAGAAGGACTTTTATGACATTGTAAATAATTTTTATTTTAGCTATTAGTCCAGAATGATAAACAATAGCTTTTAGTTCCCGTGCCAACCCAATCAACAGCAGCTGTCTGGAATGTTCTGAGAGGGATCATGAGGCGATCTCTGGAGAGAAGCCCCGTGATCAGTGAGTGGTGTCCCCCCTGGGATGGGAAGTAAGAGCAGCGTCCAGCGGGCTGTGGTTTGCTGGGCTCCCCTGAGGAGCGAGGGAAGCCTGGCTTCACTTCTTGCACTCTGATTTTGGCTAATCTCTAGTTCTGGTCTGCGCTCCTGAAGTCAACTCTTGATGCCCGTGCCGGTTTGCCCACATAGACGTGAGTGTCAAGCTAGCTTTTTGTATGACTGATGTTTCTAAGATGTATTCATGTTGTTCTGTGTGGTGCAGTTTACTGTCACTGTTGCTTATGTTGCTAAAGCCAGTAAACCATCCCCTCTGACCAAGAATTCTTGTGAAAAGTCGGTAATGAGGCTTCTGATTACAGTGTGACTGCCTATGTAGTTTGACTACAGATAAAGGACGTGCTCATCCTGCTAGACGAGTGTGTCCAGTGTGGGAGATGTGTTTCTCCTCGTAAACACATACCTGGGCATGCTGACCTCTCTCGCTGGCTCGTGCACGTTTTAGGAAGCGGGAGTAAATCTCTCGTGACTAGTCAAGAGCAGGTCTCCAAGACCTGGAACTGCAAGGCTGGATCTAGTAGCCATCTCTTAAAGGACACAGAATCTGTGCAATTTCCAGAAGGTTGTCTGTTCCCTACTGATTTAATTAACTACTCTGGCTCTATTGGTCACCCTTTAAATAATTCTATTATGCAATATTTGGCATGTACAAAAGCATACAGTAACATAATAATAAACCATACACCCATGACCCTTCCTCCCAACTAGAAAAATAGCATCTTACAATGCATGACTTGAGCCATGTGCCTTTCTTCTGCTTCTCCCCAAGAACAGCTGTGTTCCTGTGAACTGTGGGTATCGCGGCCTCGATAATCTCAGCACACGTACACATGTAACCATGTAGTTTTGCTTGCTTTGAGCTGTATTAACATAGTGTCACATGTTGGTGAGCTTTTGGTGTATGATCTTTTTACTATATTGTATTTAATTTGCTAAGCTTTTGTTGAGGATTTTTGCATTGATGTTCATCAGTGGTATTGGCCTGTAGTTTTCTTTTTTGGTGCTGTCCTTGTCTGGTTTTGCTATCAGAGAGAGATACTAAATGAGTTAGGAAGAGTCCCCTACTCTTCAACTTTTTGGAAGAGTTTGAGAAGGACGGGTATTAAATCTTTGAATGCTTGGTATAATTCACTGGGGAAGCCATCTGGTCCTGGACTCTTGTTTCTTGGGAGGTTTTTTTTTTTCTGTTTTATTTTTATTGAGATTATGATAATTTACAACCTTGTGAAATTTCGGTTGTACATTATTATTTGTCGGTCATCTTATAGGTGCACCACTTTAGCCTTTGTGCCCAACCCCCAACCCCTTTCCCCTGGTAACCACTAATCTGTTCTTTGTCCTCGTGTTTGCTTATCTTCCACACATGGGTGGAGTCATACAGGGATTGTCTGTCTCTATCTGGCTTATTTCACTTGAAATAATACCCTCAAGGTCCATCCGTGTTGTTGTGATTGGGACGATTTTATGCTTTTTTTGGCTGAGTAGTATTCCACTGTGTATATATATCATGTCTTCTTTATCCAATCATCAGTTGATGAGCACTTAGGTTGCTTCCACGTCTTGGCTGTAGTGAATAATGCTGCAATAAACATAGGGGTGTATGGGTCTCTCTGAATTGCTGATTTCAAGTTCTTTGGATAGATACCTAGTAGTGGGGTGGCTGGGTCATATGGTATTTCTATTTGTAATTTTTTGAGAAATCTCTATACTGTTTTCCATAGTGGCTGCACCAGTTTGCATTCCCACCAGCAGTGTATGAGGGTTCCTTTTTCTCCACAACCTCTCTAACATTTGTTGTTTTTTGTTTTTGTTATTTCAGCCATTCTAACAGGTATAAGGTGATATCTTAGTGTAGTTTTGATTTGCATTTCCCTGATGATCAGCGATGATGAACATCTTTTCATGTGCCTATTGGCCATCTGCATATCTTCTTTGGAGAAATGTCTGTTCATATCCCCTGCCCATTTTTTGATCAGGTTGTTTGATTTTTTGTTGTAGAGTTGTGTGAGTTCTTTATATATTATGGAGATTAACCCTTTGATGGATATATGATTTGCAAATATTTTTTCCCAGTTGGTGGGTTATGTTTTTATTTCAATCCTGTTTTCTCTTACCTTGTAGAAGCTCTTTAGTCTGATGAAGTCCCATTTGTTTATTCTTTCTATTGTTTCCCTTGTCTGAGAAGACATGGTGTCCAAAAAGATCCTTTTAAGACTGATGTCAAAGAGTGTACTGCCTATATTTTCTTCTAGAAGTCTTATGGTTTCAGGTCTTACCTTGAAGTCTTTGATCCATTTTGAGTTTATTTTTGTGAATGGTGTAAAAGAATGGTTGATTTTCATTTTTTTACATGTGGCTGTCCAGTTTTCCCAACATCATTTGCTGAAGAGACTTTCTTTTCTTCATTGTATGTTCTCAGCTCCTTTGTCAAAGATTAGCTGTCTGTAGATGTGCGGTCTTATTTCTGGGCTTCCAATTCTGTTCCATTGATCTGTGCACCTGTTTCTGTACCAGTACCATGGTGTTTTGATTACTGTAGCTTTCTAGTATGTTTTGAAGTCAGAGATTGTGATGCCTGCAGCTTTGTTCTTTTTTCTCAGGATTGCTTTAGCAATTTGGGGTCATTTGTTGCCCCATATGAATTTTAGGATTCTTTGTTCTATTTCTGTGAAGAATCTCATTGGGCTTCTGATTGGGATTGCACTGAATCTGTAGATTGCTTTAAGTAGTATGGATATGTTAACTATGTTTATTCTTCCAATCCATGTGAATGGAATGTCTTTCCATCTCTTTATGTCGTCATCATTTTCTTTCAGGAAAGTCTTGTAGTTTTCATTGTATAGGTCTTTCATACCTTGGTTAAATTTATTCCAAGATATTTTATTCTTTTTGTTGTGATTGTGAATGGGATTGTGCTCTTGAGTTCTCTTTCTGTTAGTTCATTATTAGAGTATGGAAATGCTACGGATTTATGTAAGTTGATGTTGTACCCTGCAACTTTGCTGTAATTGTTGATTACTTCTAAGAAGCTTTTCAATGGATTTTTTTTTAAGGTTTTCTATATATAAGATCATGTCATCTGCAAACAGTGAGAGTTTCACTTCTTCATTACCTATTTGGATTCCTTTTATTTCTTTTTCCTGCCTAATTGCTCTGGCCAAAACCTCCAGTACTATGTTGAATAAAAGTGGCAAAAGTGGGCACCCTTGTCCTGTTCCTGTTCTCGGATGGATGGCTTTCAGTTTTTCCCCATTGAGTATGATATTGGCTGTGGGTTTTTCACATATGGGCTTTATTATGTTGAGGTACTTTCCTTCTATACCCATTTTATTGAGAGTTTTTATCATAAATGGCTGTTGGATCTTGTTGAATGCTTTCTCTGCATCTATTGAGATGATCATGTGGTTTTTATTTCTTGGGAGGTTTTTGATTACTGTTTTGATCTCCTGGCTAGTGATCAGCCTATTCAGATTCTCTGTTCTTCTTGATTTAGTTTTGGAAGTGCATAATTCTAAGAATTTAGCCATTTCTTCTAGATTATCCCCTTTGTTGGTATATAGCTTTTCACAGTATTCTCTTATAATTCTTTGTATTTCTGTGGTATCTGCTGTAATTTCTCTGCTTTCATTTCTGATTTTATCTATTTGAGCCTTCTCTCTTTTTTTCTTAGTGAGTCTGGCTAAGAGTTTTGTCAATTTTATCTTTTCAAAGAACCAACTCTTTGAATCCTTGATCTTTTCTATTATCTTTTTAGTCTATTTCATTGATTTCCGCTCTGATTTTTATTTTTTCCTTCCTTCTGCTGACTTTGGGATTCATTTGTTCCTCTTTTTCCAGCTCCTTTACATGTAGTGCTGTGTTTAGGGACTTGCTTATTCTGTAGCTTACCTTTCTAGAACACATTCACATTGTGCATGTAGCTGGGTATATGTTTACACCTGTGTGATGTATCCTTTATGATTATACCTCTTTTTATTTTCTATTCTATTGGTGCACATGTGCATTAGTTGAGGTTTCTTTTACATTACAAAAATGCTCCGTGTTCATGTGGTTCTCTCCTGTGCCCTGTCCCCCGTGCCAGAGTTTCTCAGGGGTATGCATCCAGGAGTGGGAGTTCTGGGTCATAGGGTATGTGGATATTCGCATTTATGAGACAATGCAAAATTGTTTTCCAAAGTGGGTGCTACCATTCCATAGTCCCACCACTGTTTATAAAACTTTGTGTCTTCCTTAGGGTTTTTGGGCAGGGAGTGACCTAACAAATTGGCTAAAAGAGACTTAAATTGGGAAATCCAATAAGAAAGCTATTAAAGTAGTCCAAGTTTAAATTCAGATCCTAATTTAGAGGGTAAACAATGGCCTTGGTGGACCAATTATTTTGGTCATTGTATTTGGTTATTAAGGGAGAAGAAAACATTAAAAATAATTCCAGCATTATTTTTCTGAGCCAGAATTCATTTATTCACACAGTTAAAATATATGGAGAACGGACTATGTGTCAAGGGCTATGTTAAGCAAGAGGAATGTAAAGATGAAATACAGAGACCCTTTTTACAGTTAGGGAGAAACATCAAGTTACCGACAGCTACAGTTCAGTGTCATCAGCGGGATACAGAGGATTAGCACAAAGGTGCTTGGAGGTGCAGAGAAGGGTCACCTCATGTAGTCTGCTGGGGGCCTGCTGGAGGAGGGGATAGCTGAGCATCCCAATTTGGAGAAGCAGGAGTTACCCAGGAGAAGAAACAGTAGAAAAGGTCTTTTTAGGCCAAGAATACAAATGAGGGAACAGCAAGGACGAGTAATGAGTCTGCTGCTGCATCTGAGAGAATGCAATTGCTTCTTTGTGGCCAACGCCTGGTTGGGGTGTAGGGAGATGCTTTATTTTACCTTATTTTATAGAAAGATTGTAGCAGTAGGCACGAGCTGGATCATGCCACGCTGAGGAGTGCAGACCTTTTGATGAGACCATGAGAAGCCTTTAGGGTTCTCGCTCAGTACCCACACCCAGCTCTCTAGGCAGCTCACCCGCCTTTACTTCTGAATGTGCCTCATCGGCTGACACTTGCAGCTTATGTCTAGTTACATTCTCTAGTTTCTACTGCCAAAGGGATCACAGAAAAGCCTTCCTGGCTGAGGCACAAACTGCTTCATTCCTCAAGGTCTTTGCACCTCCAGGAGCTATACTCCTGGCCTTACTCACCCTGTGTCTAGTTTCCAACCATCTCCTTAACTAGACCATCTGTGGCTTGTTGAGCCTGCCCACGTTGTGTCTAATTACCATGGAACTCATCATTCACACTCGGCCTCTTTTGAGAGTGAATTGAGGTGCTTCTAGTAGTTATTCTGGGCAAGAAGGGTAAACCAGGGTTGCCTCTGGGGAAAGAGGTGACGTGTGGTCACCCCAGATTTATCTATTGTGCTTCATCTTGTCTTTTGCGTTTGTGTCCTACAAGCAACTTGCCACGCTTCTGACCCTCCAACTCTGTCTTAATAGCTAGATTTTGTACATTTCCCCAGCTGGGCAAATTCGTTGCCCTCGATTCTTCTGTTCTTCTTGGATTGCATTAGATCTTCTTGATCTAATGTCCTTTAAGTCTCTGGGCTCTGCTATCACCTGGTCCTGGCTATCAGACTGGGAGACTGTGGCCAAACCTGGATGGTGAATGTGGTCCTGACAATGTAAATGCCCTCACAAAAGTGGGTGACATTTTTGTATAACTTCTAGATCCAAGGCTCCCTATTTGTTACTTTAAATACCTTATCTCGTAACAAGGTTAGTAGTATTATATCCACTTGGATGCTCAGGGAGATTAAACAATTGTCCTAAAACCCCTTTGCTAGTAAGGATATGGACCCAAAATTTATCCCACACTCACACCCTTCGCACTCTAATGCCCACAGGGATTTGGTTTAAAAGGCAGCTAAGGTGACATAAGGGCATCCAATTCAATAGCAAAGATTGAATCAGGAGAACATGGCGCCAGGAGAGCCTGGGTTCTCTGACAAGTGCTCAGAGGCCCATCCAGTGGGGTGCGTGGAAGGGCGTGGACAGTCCTTGGAGATCCAGACAGAGAGGCAGTTGTGGTCAACTTAGGTTGCACTCCCTCAAGGCTGGGTTTACAGCAGACGTTAGTGAACAAGTTTACCAAGGTGTAAGGCAACTTAATGTGAATATGAACAGTGTACCACTGGGAAGACATAGCTGAGTGAACAGGTATGCAACCAAAATTTCCCCAGGCTTCACTATTGTCAGAAAAGACATTAATTATGTCAGATTCAAATCCCTCTGGTGAACTGGCCCCACCTCCGGCAGCACGCTGCCAGTTTCCTCCCCACCAGCCTTTTGGAGGCCCTCAGGGATTCTGCTCGGAGATACGTCTGCTCCCCTGGGACCTGCTGTCTTTCTGGCACGCATCTGCTAGGTGTTGTCGCAGGAGATTCTCCTGAGTGTCAACAACTCTGTGGGCTTCTTGCCAAGCACCACCATTGGTCCTGGAGTCTGATTTCAGAGTGGCCATAGGGGTCTAAAGGGCCCCCAGTGACCACGGCAGGAGCTCCCAGTACCAGCTCAACCAAAGCAGCCCCCTTGTGTCTGGTTCACGAGGGGTTTGTTTCTGGGCTGGATTTCATTAAAGGAGAGCCCAAACTTCTAACAGATGTTTGAAGACTATTCTGGGGCCTCCCTGGTGCCAGGATCCTGCTGTGTTCCAGGGAGAAGTGGGCGAGGGCTCATTTTCTGCTCGATGTAGAACTTTGTCGCCCCAGGAACAAAGTCCTGCTGTTCAGACTCCGAGTCTCACAAAACTTCTTGTTTAAATCGTTACTGCCGTTCTGGCTTCCAGCGTGTTAGGCCTGCCCCGTGGGGTAGACGGGGAACAAACATGCGCCTGGCTCTGACAGGGCCTCAGCTGCTGCTAACTGAAATCTAGGGCGAGCAGGAAAGGAACTTAGTAAAGAGTGTAAGATTTCCCAGGAGGCCAGAAACCAGGCTGGGAGGCTCCCCTCGCATGACCACAGCCCAGGAACTCACTAGAGAGCTGCTCTCTTAGCTGCTCTGTCACCTCTGGTGGGCACATACTCGCTGCCATGCTGGGTCTTGGCTGGTGCGTGACCTTGGCCCTCTCCGTCTGTGACTGGATTTACCTGCTGCCATTCTCACCGGAGTGGACCCCAGCTGGCTCTTGTTTCTCTGCAACGCCTACTTCTAATTAAAACCCTGCTCAGGTGTGTGCGATTATTGTGGCCTGTGTCACAGCCCAGCATCCTGGCTGCAAAGGAGGTGGGGAACCACAGTCTCCTTTATCTTCCACTCTTTAAAACCAAAGACTTCATCAGAATTGAACTCCCTGAGGCCTGTCACCACCAACTCACCAAACATGCCCAGAATTGACCAAGGCCCGGCAGTGCAAACACCCGGGCTCAAGCGGAAATCCCCTCAGCGTAAACTTTGAAACAACCACCATCCCCACCCCGGAGTCTACACCCCCCAGGGCACGAGGAAAGGATGACCCTTAACTAACAGAGGGCACAGGCCTGTTCTCACGATGGTGAAAGTCCGGGTCAGCTACCCCACCACCAATCAGAAAGGCCATGAAGAGTCTGTTTTCTTTTATTGTTTATTCAATATTCAACACAGCTATTTATTGACTGGACCTAACGCTGCCAATAAAAGCAGTGAACAAAAAGTGTGCCTTGTCTATAAAGCACTTATATTCTAGATGAACAAGGAAGCAACCCATCACCGCCGTGATCTCACAGTGTGGGGCGTGATGAGGACCTTAGGCAGGCTGAGGGGTCAGGGGCCGTGATGGTGGGTGGTCTGGGTAGGTGATCTCCGGGAAGAGATCTGAATGGTGGGATGGAGCAGTCTCAAGAGATTTGGGAAGAGAAGGCCTGAGACAAAAACACACCAGCGCTGGAACTGCAGGACGAGGTTGTGTGAGTGCAGCGGAGCGCAGCCCAGGAGGAAGCGAGAGGGGCAACGGGTCAGAATAAGGTCAGATTCGCAGGCCACTGTGAGGCGTCAGGCTTTTATCCTGTGGACGACCTTGCGTCCAGCATGAGAGGCCAGGCTTTTATCCTATGGACGGCCTCACGTCCACCATGAGGCGTCAGGCTTTTATCCTGTGGATGGCCTCACGTCCACCATGAGGCGTCAGGCTTTTATCCTGTGGATGACCTTGCGTCCAGCATGAGAGGCCAGGCTTTTATCCTGTGGATGGCCTCGTGTTCACCACGAGAGGTCACACTTTTATCCTATGTGTGTCACAGGCCCCCAGGAGAGGCCATTCTTTTATTCCTTGGATGGCTTCGATGCCACCATGAGAGGCCAGGCTTTTATTCTCAGGATGCTGGGAAGCCATTGGGTGGTTTTAACTTGAGAGTGTGACCTGATGAGATTTACAGCTAAAAGTTTTCCCTGGGTGCAGGATATATGACAGATTATGGGGGGCCAAATCAGAGGACAGGAAGCCCCTGAGGAGGCTCTCCTGCATCCTAGTGGAGAAACGAGAGGCTTGGACTCGGTGGGGGTGTGGGGGCGAGGTCAGGCTAGACTTGGATCTGTGAAGCCTTGCTGATGCTTTGCCTGTGAAAACGAGAGACAGAAAGAATCCAGTGTGACTTTCCGGGGAACCAGTGTGTAGTTGACTGCTTTTTACAAAAGTGGGTATAAGGATATTTCCCATTCCATATGCTTTTCCAGAACTTCGCCCCTCCCCCATCAGGAGGTAGCATCTATGTCCTGTCCCCTTGAAACTGGGTGGTTTTTGTTACAGCTTTGGTTACTAGAATTTGGCAGAAGTGACACATGTGGCTTCTGAGGTTAGGTCATAAAAAGTGATGCCACTGCCTGTCCTTCTCTCTGGATGCTCACCCTGGTGACCCAGCCACCACTGTGGGAAAGCCCAGGCCCCAGGCGGAGGGAGCAAAGGCCCCGCCCTCAGCCTCTGCTGAGCTCCCTGCCCACACCCACATGGATTTGCTGACCATGTGAGTGAGCCATCTGTGAGGTGTTCCCAGATGAATGCCTGCATCCTTTTCATTGCTGGACATGCTCCAGTCACTGATTTTCTCTGCACTGGTGTCTTGAACTATTAGTAAGAACAAAACAGCAGGCCATAGGTGGCCCTGAGCGCAGCCTCCGTTTTGCATGATTCAGAGAAGCCTTCTCCCTGTTTGTTCTCATCAGATAGTACATCTTTGATAACTGATGTGAATCTGGCATCCTGCGCATCTACTTCTGTTCTTATTCCTCTGCTGCCCCCTAGGGGCCGCAAGCCGTATCGCCCCATTTCGATCCTCCGTGTGCCTGGCAGAAGCCAACCAGCCCTTAGGGCCCGGCGGCATCTGCTATTCTTCACGTTTCATACACTGACTCCTTTACTCCCGACTCTCTGAGATGGGTACCTCTTTTAGCCTCCTTTTAGAGGTAAGACAACAGAGATACAAGAATCAAGTAACTTGTCCAAGGTCCTTCAATGGCCGACGCTGGACTTTGCACCAAGGCAATCTTGTGCTGGAGTCGATCCCTCTCGGTCAATGTGGCCAAGGAGACCCAATAGCATCCATGGAGGCTTGTTTACTTCCTTAACTTGTAAAAACAGATTTGCTCTGCAGCATGGGTTTTCCCTCCTCTGGTGATGGCACCAGCTGCCTCCCTGGTCTGCCCAGTGCTGGTCTTTCCCCGCAAATCTATTCTCCACACCGTAACCAGAGGGACCTTTTAAAAAATGATCAGCAAATGCACAAGTGAAAGAGTGCTTTATCTTTTCACCTCTTCCCTCTACAGGAAAAACATAAGAACCAGTCTTATCAAAGGGTAGATCAGTCCGCTAAGCAGACGGGGCTCGAATATCCTAACACCTTGAACCGCAGTCTAACATGGAACCTATTAATCGTGGTTATAATACTTAATATGCAGGGTTTGTCTCTGAGTAACTGTAGCCTCTATCTTGTTCATCATCGCACTTAGCCTGTGAGGAAGCAAGCACATCTTCTCTACTGTACAAGAGAAGAATTCTCCGGTCCAAAATGGTGCTTGGCTTGGATGGGGTCGCACAACCAGGAGGGTGTGGGGTTGGCACTGTTACTTACAGTTGCACAGGGACTCCGGAGACCAAAGTGGTTTCCGCTTCTGGCTGAGATGCCTGCAGTGGAGCCCTTTAAAGCCAGTCTGAGACAGAGGTTAAGGTGTGAAACAGGTCAAGCTGCTCACGTTGAACAGGGGGCAGTAACTGTAGGGGTGCATGACTGGCCGTCTGCAAGGACCCTGGAGCACAGCTGAGAAGCCTCTGGGGCTCAGCTTCGGAAGTGTCCCCGGGAAGCACGTGTGCTGAAGACCCCTTTCTAGCCATGGAGACAGGGGTTGGGAAGTTGCCATCCCACACCCACCATCAATATTTGTGCTTGTTCCCAGCATCCCCCAGTCCCTTTCTGTATCTCTGGACATTCTAGTTTTCTATGGAACATCAAAGAAAATAAAAATAAGAAATGTTGAAATTCACACCAAGTTACCTTAGGACCTCGCCTGGGAGTAGCTACGGAATGCAGGCCTCCCGGCCGGGGCCTCCAGCCCTGTTCCTCCAGTCCCCACTCTGCGCTGAGCACGAACAGACTCTCCTGGGCTGTAAGTCCCTTTGCGGGTGAATCAGGGTGGGGAGGGGTGGAAATGAGGAGGCAGCTTATTAAGTGTGTGCTCTGGGGGTCTTCTCTGGGATCAGAGTGTGCACCTGCTGACTTGTCAGCTGATATATAAAGAAGACGCGAAAGAGGCAACAAGACACACAACACAGGTTCTTGACTCAGAATACTGCTTCTCGAGCTCCTGTCTTCCCAATCCTCATGACAGAGAGCAAAGTCACCGTTTCCAGCTTCACGGTGAATCTACATCTGGGGAGATGATTTTAGAAGATTCCCTATGACTAAGTAGATTTTTGTCTGTTTGTTTCTGTCATTTAAAAATGCCTACAGAGTGAACCTGATACAAACAACGCCGGCATGTAGGTACCAGAGAAAGTGGAACTTATTAAATAGTAGTATTAACATTATTTCCTCCTTTCTTCTTTTAATTTGGTTATTTGGATTCCTCCCAAGTTTTTTTTTTTTTTTTAATTGTAGATCGGCTCCAGACCTGGGGGAGAAACACATGACTGTGATCACGTTGGCCCTGAGGTTTGAGCTCTTTCTGGATCCATCTGTTCTGACGGACACGAGTGATTTGTTCTTGCTCCATTCTGCAGTCCACTGCAAATGCATTCAGCTGCCAGGCCATTTCCTCCTCTTCCTTTTCTACTTGAGCTTTAAAATCCCATCGTTATAAATCTCACACCTCCTGGACTGCTGCCGTGGCTTGTTCCTTCTCTGCCTCCCAGCCCTGGGGGAGAAAAGTGACATCTCTTTACAATCACCCTCCCCACCCCACCACCACCCCCCCCCCCCCCGCCGCCATCCCTGTTCCATGGTGACATCTGTAAGGAAATAACTCGGAAGGGGAAAAATACACATGTTCTGGGATTAACGGTGTAGCAGGCAGGTACTGACAGTCTCAGAAGATTTGAGACATTGAAGCAGCTGAAGCCACGGTCACTACCTTATGAGTGTGACGCCGTGAGGAAGTTCAAAAGTCTTAAGAAGCAATTGTGCTCTGTGTTCCACCACATTTCTAAATCTGCAGCTCGTCACTGGAAAGTCCGGTCCCCTTGAGCCATGAGGGTGGGCTGCAGTGGGCTGGTGGGTTTTCTCTAAAGACACTTCAGCTCCTCTCACAATGCCCTCTTCCTCCCAGCTACTGCACTTCATTTTTCTAGACCATAGGGTTCTGAGACACCTAGCCTGATTTAGAGGAAGTCCCTCAGGAGGTCACTGAGGCTGAGGAAGTTCAAACAGTAGGACCTAACTGGGAAGCTTTATAGAGAGAAGTCCAGACTTAGTTATCGATAGCAATAGGTGGATCCTTTCATTAACGTCAGCCGACCAATGGACTATAACATACCATGGTCTAAACTTTGAAAATTCTACTCTGTGCTTAATCAAGTTTTCTTCCATCTGGTTAAGTGTGACATAGTCTCCCATCCGGTGCGTATCTGCTGTTCCTGTTGGTCACATGAAGGCTTACCTCAAGACTGGAAGATAGGTCCAGAAAGTTCCAAACCACTCAGAGATGAGTCTCACATTTCCACGCTCATATATTTATGAATCTATTGTTGGTCCTGTCTCAGCCAATTGGAAGGTGAAATGGAGAAATGTTATCAGCGTTCGGGTCAGAAGGCTCACTACAGGGATGTGAGTTCCAGCTCTGGGGAAAGTACGAACAAGGAGACTCCAAGCCTAGAGAAACTACACTCCTGTTTAGATTGTGGAGTCCTTAGACATATATTGATTTGAAAAATATGTATTTAGTAAGTTCCACGTGCCAAGGATGAGAGATTAGTTTTAAAGATGTAGAACAATGACTTTATAACATGGATTAAGAAAGATACAGCTTTGTCCTCTCACGTCTGCCTTTCCTCTGGAGGGGCAAGTTTGTGGCAAGTTAGCAAGGATGGCCCTAGAGTGGGACGGACAAACCCCTCCCTATTAAGGGCAGCCTGTGGCAGTTCCTTCTGGGGAACTGTTTAAGCAGTTGACTCCTGTTCTGTGTGGGATCTGCCCCTTTGCTGAATTTGGCTTGGTGGGCCAATCTTAATGTCCCAATTCATAAAATTGGAATAGTAATGCCTACCTTGTCGAGTCAGTGTGAAGATTAGACATGGTTAGGTGTGAGAAAGAGAGCTATGACCAGGATCCCAATCCCCTTTGTCTTAGGTTGGGTTCTCTAAAAGCAGAGCCTGAGACAGATTCAGGCCAGGTGACCCATCGAGAGAGTGTCCTTCAGAAAAAACCTATAACAGAGAGAGGGAGGCAAACCAAATTGCTCTCCCAGGAGACAGTCACAAATGAAGTCTAGTCTTGGCCTGACCAATGGGGCCTCTGCAGCAGCAATGGGGCAGCAGAGTTATCATGGTTTGAGGACAACTGGCCTTCTGTATTCTATGAGTCAGCCATGGGCGGCTGGGGAGCTGGGGGGCAGGTGATGGTAGTGTTGGTGCAGGTGACCTCCCAGGCATATCTAAGGGAAGGGACTTCTGTCAGCCAAGAACCACTCATGTCCTTTTAACCATGCTCCTCAAAGGAAAACTTCTAACCCTCGGGACTGTGTCCATGAGGACTCCACTCTGTCTCCAGTGTTCCCGCCTTTGGTATCCAGTTAGAAGGTACCTTTAGCTCTCCTTAGAGTACTGAGTGTATGAAACAGAAGCCGTGTGCTTCAGGATGCTGGCGCAGTGCCGGCAGACAGCAGGGACTCTGTAGATGCTTGCTTTTCTTTGTTAATCTGCAGTCTCTAAAACTCTCTCATTTTAGAGAATTGTTGGCAAAGTTCCCTCCATGCAAGTCATGCCAGAGGTGAAGACATGGAAGAGACTGGTTGAAGCACCTGACCCATAGTCCATGCTCCATAAGTGTTGGTACCTTCCCTCCTTCCCTTTCGTTAGCTTTGTCTCAGCATCATTCGTGTGTTTTGAACTTTCTTAGCGTGTAGAAGAACTTATTTCAGTCACTCAATTATGATGGACATTGTTATCAACAATAATCACCGTAAATACTAAGATCCAAATAGGTTTGCAGTCATAATCATTTTGGAGGAATATATTTATAGAAAATAGCCAGATTTTTTCTTTTAAAAGAAATCTTTATTCTATTTCTGATTCTTTTAAAATGCATATAGTAGACACTATCACCCAATTTGGTACTTAAATATCTATATTTTTCTTTACTTTTTTTGAATGGTCCTAAGAATGAGGACTTTCTATCATATCCCTTGGCCATCCCCATACCTCCTGCCCCAGTCCCTAGTTCACCATCAGAAGCAAAGAAAGTGCTCAGTTAATACTTGTTATCTTGATCAAGCATAGTAGTGGGCAAATTAAGACATCCACGAATCAACTGAAAATAATCTCTTAAACAAGAAACCACACGAACAATTTCTGCTAGAATTTTGTGCCAGGAATTTAGCAATAACTAGTACTATTTTAAATGCTCATATCTTTCTGCCTAGTGATTGCACTTCTGTGCATGTCTCCTTAAAAAACTGGAATCCAGCCCTGTGTCCATCAAAAAGATTAGTTACATAGTTAGATTCGAGGGCCATGAAATAAGAATGAGATAGATCTATTTGTACTGATGCAAAAAGTCCAAGATGCAAGTGAAAAACACACATATATATAACTATATATATAGTTGTATATATACAGCTTAGACACATACATATATACTTCATACATATGTCTGTGTGTATATATATTATAAATATAAATTTTTGTATTTAGTTGTGAGCTAGAGATTAAACAATTAAACTTTGTTTCCTTCTGGATGAATCAACAATCGTAACACCATTTATGAAATAGACTGAATGTTCCCTATTGAATTGAAAGCGTTGGTTTTGTCACATATTGAGCTACCATAGATAACCGCGTTCTTTTCTGGATGCTACTGACTTGTCTCTTCCTTCAGTGTTGGACTAATCTGATCACAGTACCTTTGTAGACAGTTTTAATAGCTATATGGCAAGTATGCCACCCTGCCTTGCTCAATTTTCTTCATAAAAATTTACAGGGAATCTCCTACATTTATTTTTATATTAATTTACAACTTTTATTTGGTTTTTCAAAAACCAAAAATATTTTAATGCAGTTGTAAGTGCCTTAAATATTAGTTAATTTGGGCAGGATTGATACTTTTATACAAATGTCTTTCTGTTCACTCTCCCTTAGGATAGTCTTCTTAGAGGTTTCTATATTCCTATCTCCATTTGGGGGCAACAGGCTATTTCTTCTTTTGTTTTCTAACTAGTTAATGCTACTATAAATGAAGGTATTGATTTTCAGTTGTTTGTTTTATATCAAGTCACTTAATAAACTCTTATTTGTTCTGATTCTTTTTAGTGTTTTGTTGATTTTTCCTTCAAATTTGTTGGAAAATGTCTGTGGTTTCTCTTAACCTTGAGTTTGATACAGAAAGGAGATAGTAAATGAAAAACTCTCTTGCAGTCAAGTTCAAATTAGTTTCACTCTTATTCTTTATCATCACCATTCCTAACATACCTTCCCAACCTCTGAGGGAAGAAGGAAAGCATGACGTGAGCACCTGTGTGGCTGGGTCCTCCTGCTCTCACTCTGTCCAGGACAATGTGACTACTAGACCCCTGAACGGGAACTTCCCACAGTCAGTAGAGGAAAAACCCCGGCAGCTGATGCATGGGGATCCACAGCCGTGTAAATCCTCCATGTATCCTGCCAGGTGGATAGGAGCTGGCAAGGTAGGTTTATTTCAGTTTTCTTTCAGTTTTCCAGGACTGGTTTAAGTAGTCAGATTCGGTCCCTGAAGGCCAGCCTCACTCTCCCCCATATTCCCCACTCCCCAGCTACACTCAGGATTTTAGTGACCTGAGCCTGATGGTCGTCCAGTCTAGGAAACGTTTTCGCAAGACAGCAGTCTCTAAATAGGTCTTGCAAAAAGAGAGATGTAAATTTATTCAGGGTAGCTGGTTCAACAATTTTGTGAACTAATTTCAAAAGAAGGACCTTGATTTTATTTCTTACATGTTTTATCTAAGCTGGAAAGACAAAAGTAATCTCACTAATGGTTTTTAGCCCAAGGAATGAACTAGCCCATGGAGTTTTCTGTGATCATTCATGATACTGCTCTTCCCCAACCCCCATGCTGAACTTCTTGGCCGTTGTTCTCCTCAGCACATTGTAGTCACCATTTATCATTCTATCCATCATCCACAGAGGTTCCAGGGAGCTGTCAAGAATCACCCCCGCGACACCCTCCCCCCACCACCTCCAACAACAAATCTTGTAGAGGTGGAGTTATTTTATAAGTACTTAAAACAATACTGAAATGAATTCAAACGCCTCCATGAACTTCCTTTTTAAAGAAAAGAGAAATGGATGATAAACTTTTCTGCAGCTCTTCTCACACTATCCCCCTCCAGGCAAAGCCCCTGGGAATTTGGTCACACTGTTTCATCCCTCACAGTGCCTAGAATTCTGCAGCACATCTTTCTGCTGGATATGCATGTTTTGGTTATTTGTAGGTTCTTTTCTATAAAAAAATCATCCTGGCGGTGACTCATGATGTCTGTATAACAACGCCTGTTTTGTTATTAAGCGTTTCGAGCTGAGAGACCTGGTGTTTCTCTGCTTCGTTGCCTCATCAGATGCTGACAGATGGGGGGCCTTCTTCACGGAGAGGTCCTGTTGTCTCAAGCAGACTCTTCAACAACAGGCCGTGGGAGTTCTAATGCCTGTTGGCCCACAGTATAGGATTATAAATTTACCCTAATTTGGGGAAGATATTTTTCTTAATTATTGTTGGTACATGTTGTCACATTTTTTCAATTATAAAGGTAATAAGTCATCATTAAAGACATTTTTAAAAGATCAAGAAGAGAAAAGTAATGACTGCCCCATTATCCAAACACAAATCTCCATTGTACCATCTCTGCATCTGCACTGAATATATTTAGTTAGAAAAATACGGTTTATATCAGCAAAACAATGATATCTCAGAGTGGTTTTCTTTTGTGTTCCTATTACTAATAATGGATATGTTTTGTATGTTTATTGATTTGTTACAATAAAGACAATTATTTTTAATTTCCCTTTTGTATTTCATTAATTTTGTATTTATTTGTATTTCCCCCTTTTTTTTCCTGTGGAGTTTTTGGTCAATTAATACAGGCCCATAATACAGTAAAGATATTAATGTTTTTAGTATTTTCTGCACTTCCACAATTTGATACCAGTCTCATGATTTTCAGAGTTTCTGTATTGAAGTTTTATATTTTCATATAGTGTAATCTTTAATTTTCTCTCATCTTCTATCATTTCTAACTTTAGTAAATCCTCCTGCCTCTAGACATTTGATATTCATTTTACTCTTTTTTTCAATTAATTTCTATTGTTTGATATTTTATGTTTACTTCCTTATCTAAACTTTATTTTGGTGGGTGAAATGAAGTGAGGTTCTAAGTAGACTTTTTTCCAAATTGCTAACTGATAACTCAGACAGCACTTATTGACCAAACTCTCATTTTCTTATTGATTAATGGCATCTCCTTTATTGAATACTATGGTGCTACATATAATAGGTACTAGTTCTAAGCTCTACATTCTGTTTATTTTTAGCGTAGTAATAAATTGTTATTATTTCAGAGGCTATAGAACAGATTATAATAAGTTATATCTGATAGGATTAGTGCAGTCTTAGTTTGTGTACTAGTTTCTGTATTTTCTCATCTCTATTACTGTCCTGATTTATTTTGGAACAGTTTACTCGTGTGTGTGTATGTGTGTCACTGAAATTTTGACAGGAATTATTTTGAATATATACGTTATTTTGAAAGAATGAATATTTTTATAAAAGTCAAAGATGAAAACCACCTTTAATCTTTCAGCTTGAAAAATAGCTGTGATATATGCTAGTACTTTCTCAGAGTACACTGAAGGGTTTGGAAGTGGAAAATGCAAGCAGGTGGATTAATATGGTAAGTAACTGTTTAGCACGGCTGCATGGACACCCAGGTCAAGTTCCACAGCAAGATCCTATTCTGTCACTATTAGCACCATCATAAGTTCATAATAAGCATAAAATGATCACATCATTTTTAACCACAACCATGAGGTCAACAGGCTAAAATTCATTACTGTTGAGGTGGTAAGATACGGGGGCACCAAAGGCAGAAGCCTTCCTCGGTGTGGTATCAGGTTTCACGTGCTCTTTTATCCTTCCAGGCTTGCTTCCTTCTCCTGAAATGGCACTTTCTGCTTCTCCCCTTCATGAATTCTTGCCAATCCATCAAGATCCAGGGCATATGGAACTTCTCTATTGGTCTTCAAAGACCCTGGTGATAGTTTCTTCCTTCTCTTCAACCCCCAGAACTTTGTTGTTACCTCTCTGATGAGCTTGTTGCTTTGAATTGCAGCTACTTGCATATGATTCTGTCCTTCGCTAAACTGAGTCCTTGAGTGCAGCACCTGGGTTTTTCATCATTATAAACTGAGTGCTAAGTATTGAGGATAGACTTCAATGCATGTTTACTGAATGAAAATATAAACAAAGAAAACATTTCTATTTCACAAACGTTTCTATAGTAAGAATATTAAAACAAAAATTTTTTGGAAATTTTTGATGTGTTTCAAACATTCCGAAGCCATTTAATACAACGTGGTGAAACTCAAAAATATTAAAAACTGGTCGTGTGTGTGTGTGTACACGTGTTTTGTAGGCACTAATTTCCTCCTAAGGTCTCAATACGACATGCGTGGGTTAGTTGGCTCATCATTTTTGTTTTCCAAATAATGCTCAGCTTTAGAAAATATCGATCTAAAGCACACAGCAGCCAGTAGGTAACCGATGACTGAAATGTCATCGCCAAGCTGGACTTTCCCAGGTGGAAGGCCTGTGTGCTAAATAGAAACTGCAGAGTCTGCCTGTGAAAACCTTGACACGTCAGCAGAGCTGACTTTAGATGTGGATGAGGCTGGCAATTCTCTACGTGGTGTTTACTTCCTCCAACAAAACCTTCCCTGTCTGCCTGCAAAGGGACCTAACACTCTACCATTGTGCTGCTCTTTGAGGAGTGTTAAACAGATTAAATCTTTATGATCTAGAACACTAAGTTATGCATGTCTTGGATCATGTGCATTTTTTAAACCACTCAGTACAAATGGCCACCCCGCCCCCAAGCATATTCCAAATCCTTTGTAAAAGGAAACTCTGTTGTGTATTCCACATCCACAACCTTGCCCACGAACATGGGCCTGATTCCACGCTCCCGGACGTGGGCTTGTTACCTTCAGGTGCTTCACATCTTGGGCTTGACCCTTGGTTCGAGTTACCTGGTTTACGTTTGTGTTGGCTCTTTTCTCTCAGCGTTTCTGGCTCTCCACCGCCTGGAAGCTTAAAGTTGTCTTCACCATTGTAGATAAACGTCATTTCTAATATCTTTAGGTCCTGGGAACGTATTGCCCTCTTGTGTCCAGTAGTGGATGGAGATTCTTCTGGCTTACTCTGGCACAAGGAGGAATTAAACCCTGCAAGGGGTCTCTGATCCCGTCAGTCAGGGGGATAGTGACTGCGGGTGGCTGCTTCAAGGGAGACCAGCTCTTTGGAAAAATGTTAAATATTGTGTCATTCTGGCATCACAATCAAGTCAGGACCAAGCACATCACCTTGACAAACGCCATATTATTCTAGGGTCCTGCCGTTCACCATGACATTTTCTTTCTGACAATAAAACTGAGGGACATTTAATAAAAGGGTTTAGTGAACTCCACTGTACTTCAATGATCTCCACAGCCAAGCAGGGTTCCCCGCATTCCTCTGGGTGCCCTCTCCACCGAAACGTATTTTATCAAAAGACTTCCTTGTAAGAAGCCTGTGTAGAGCAGCTTGTCAGAAATGCTGCACTAAGAAATGACTAAGAAAAATGACTGTTAGTGCATATTTGATTAGTTATTAATACTGGCTTGTTTATAATTTACAGAATACTTTACATATTATGATTTCATCTCCCTGATTTTAACCTTACTCTACCAAAATATGTTCTCAACAAATAGGTTGTTAAAACCCAGTCAGATGATGAAATATCACTTCTCTGCACAAACCCTGTAACGACGTCCCAGGTATCCCACTCAGGTTACAAGTCCAAGCCCTTACCACGAGGTTGACAATTCTCTCAGTGATATTCACTCTTCCCAAATCTTCCCTGTCTGCTTAGAAACAGGTCTAAATTCTCACCCTCTTTAGTTTGGGGTCGTAGGAACCAATTAAGTCAGATGATCTGGAATCCATCTCTGGCCCTCATGGTCTAGCTCCCTCTACTTCTGAGATCTCATCCCGCTTCCCAGCTCTTCCCATCGAGCCATCCCAGCCTCCATACTCTCCTTCCAACAAGCACTCGTGGGATAAACCCCACCTGGTTCTGAGCTATTACCCTTCTTACATATTGTCACATTCAATTGCTAAAGTCTTGTTGAGAATGTTACATGTGTACTCAGAAGGGACGTTGGTCTTCAATTTTCATTACCATCTTTGTATCGTCTTGATGTCAGAGTAATGCTAGCTTCACAGAGTGAGTTGGGAAGTATTCCCTCCTCGTCAGTTTTCTAGAAGAGTTTGTTTAGAACAGGCATTACATCTTGCTTAAACGTTTGGTAGAATTCACCAGAGAAATCATCTGGTCCTAGAATTTTCTTTGTGGAAAGGATTTCATTCAACTTCTTTAACAGATTGCATTTAAAAAATAGATTTAATTTTTTAATAGATACAGGGCTATTCAACATCTGTCTAGTCTTTCTAGAAACAGCGAAGGTAGTTCATGCTATTCAAGAAATTTGTACATTTCATTCACGACTGTTGAGTTTATTGACATAAAGTTGTTCATAATATTTCTTTATTTTTCTTTTAATGTTAATAGAATTTGTAGTGTCACTTCTCTCATTCCTGGCTTTGGTAATTTGTGTCTTCTCTCATTTTGCAGTCTCTCTTGTGAGAGGTTTATCAGTTTTATCAATTTTCTCAAGAACAAGTTTTTTATTTAGTTTATTTTCTGTAGTATTTTTCTATTTCATCGTTTTCCACTCTGATCTTTGTCATATATTTTCTTCTCCTTATTTTGGGGTTTATTTGCTCTTCTCTAGTTTCTTAAGGTAGAAGCTGAAGTCATTAATTCCAAACCTTTGTTCCTTTATAATATACATGTCTTAGTTCTATAAATTTAAATTGCATCTTGCAAATTTTGGTATCTTGTGTTTTCGATTTCATTCAGTTTAAAATACTTTCTAATTCCTATTTTGATTTCTTCTCTGATCCATGGGTTGTTTAAAAGTGTCATTTAGTTTCCAAATATTTGGGGATTACCAGAGATGCATTCTTTTATTTATCTTTATTTATTAAATTTATTTTCATTTAATTCGGTTGTGGTCCAAGAGCATACTTTGTATGATTTGAATCCTTTTAAATTTACTGAGAATTATATGATGGCCTGGAATACAGTCTTGAACACCATGGCTTCAGGGCCTCAGGGCCTTTGTACCTGCTGCCCCTCTGACTGGAATGTTCTTCCCCCAGATCACCACATGGCTTGTTCCCTCAACAATTTCACATCTCTGTTCAAATATCATCATCTCTGTGAGGCCACCTGACCACTGAATATGAAATGTGTATACATGTCACACCAGACACTCTTCAGCCTACGGTACTTATGACCTGTGTGAGTGTGTAATTAAACATCTTTCCTTCACTAGAGCATAAATTTGGTGAAGGCTGGAATCTTTGTCTCTTATACTCACTTATAAATTCCCAGCACCCAGGACAGTGCCAAGCACATAGTAGGCACTTTAAAAATATTAAATGAAGTTGATTAAAAAACCACTAAACCTGTGAGATGGGTAGGAACTGGTAGAGTTGACTTAACTTGCTAGTGGGCTGGACCTGAGGTGTGAAGAAAAGAGGAATCTTAGGTGATTCCTGAGGTTTTGGCCTAAGCAACTGGTCAATGGTGGTGCCGCTTCCTGAAATGGGGGAGGTTGTGAAAGGAGTTGTTATGGACTCAATGGTCTCTCTCCCCGCCCTTCAATTCCTTTGTTGCAGCCCTAACCCCCAGTGTGACTGTATTTGGAGACAGGGCCTTTAAGGAGGTGAGGAAGGTTAAATGAGGTCGTAAGAGTGAGTCTCTAACCCAATATGGCTGGTGTCCTTACAAGAAGAGAGAGACAGCAGGGACGCGAGCACATAGAGAAAAGGCACGTGAGGACCTAGCAGCCAAGGAGAGAGGCTTCAGGAGAAACCAACAGTGCCGGAACCTTGATCTTAGACTTCTCGCCTCCAAAACTATGAGAAAATAAATTTCCGTTGTTTAAACCTCCCAGCCTCTGGTATTATAGCAGCCTTGGCAAACTAATGCAGAAGAGAAGAAGAGAATGATAAAAATCGAGAGTTCTCTGCTAGACATGCTGAGTTGGAAATGCCTGTTAGACTTCCAAGCAGAGAGGATGAATAGGCAGGTGGATGTATAAGCTGAAGCTCCGGGAAGGGGTTGAAGCTGGAGATATAATGGAAAGCCATCACCATAAAATGGATTTGTTATAGGGGAGCACATATGCCTTGAGCTTTGTGCTCCTAGAAGGAGCCTCCATCCGCACTATAGTCCTGACTCCTCACTGTGATTGTCAGTTTGGGAGAAAGAACCCAGCCTTCACGGTTCGTTAACTTTCTTGTGATATTTCAGGATGTCTGCCTTCAGAGAAGATACATTTTCTAACCCTCCATGCTGTGAGTTTTTCAGGAGTCAGCGTGCATTGGGAGAGGCCTGTGGTTGTCCAAATATTCCTACAATTGAATGAGTTAGTCAGCAAAATATTAGCAAGTCCAGCTACCCTCTGACTCAGCTATGTTCTCCAATATAAATATTTTAAAAATCCGCAATAAAGGTTATATTTTGATCTCTCTGTGACTCTATGTCTACCCTGCTGAACTTGAGGGTTCACTGGGTCAGGTCGCCTGTCCAGTGGGTACCGAGAGAAAATCTTAGGGTCAAATACAGAAACCTGGGGCTTTCCCACATCAAGAGAGGAGAGAGAGGAGTCATCAAAGGAGACTGAGAAATTGAGGTGGGAGGAAAGCCAGGACAGTGTGATGGCTGCAAACCAAGTGAAGAAAGTATTTCAAAAAGGAAGGGACAGTCGTCTGTTTCAAGAGATGCTGGCAGGTTGACTTAAACAAGGGTATATGAAGTTGGTGGTATGACCACCTCTCTTTCTGGTTAATTTTGTGAAAGGAAGAGAAGAGCCACAATTCCAAGCGGCTTCAGTGGAGGCAGAGCATCAGCACAGCCTCCCTCCCCCCTCAATCTTAGTTAAACGTCTCCCTCGAGAAGGGCGACCGGTCCTCCTGGTTTGCCTGAGAGTGAGATGTTTCTTGGGATGCAGGACATTTTGTGCTAAAATAGGGAAAGTCTGGAGCAAACTAGGAGGAGTTGGCCATCCTGTTCTCAAGCAACACTTACTCCCTACAAACCCCCCCATAGACAGTGATCATAATCATATCACTGTGACTAATTATCTGGCACCACTCACGGTAAGCTACTCTGTTGACAATCGATGTATACCCTTCTTAGTAGTGAAGTGGACATGGATCAGGAGAAGGGAAAAAGTAAAGAGGAAAAGGGACTGACCCATCCAATCAGATAGGGGACCAGCAACAAGCCTGTGTGCAATTGTTTAAGGTGAAGATAACGATGTCCTGATGTAAGACAATGATAGTGAGGTGGATGAGAGAGTGTGGGTTCCAGCTGGTGTGGTTCCTCATCAAGTGTTGGGGGATTTCTCCTTTGGGCCTGTAAGTAAATGGTAATCATTCATCAAAGTAGAGATTATAAGGAATATGAGGTTTGTGAGAGAAAACAATGAGTTTGGTTTTGAACATGAGAAGTTTGGAGTGTCTGGAGGTCACGTAGAGAGCATAGCACAGCAGTTTTTAAGGGCATGGACTTGAGCCTTCCTGCCTGGATTCAAATCTAGTCCGTCCCCGATTGTCAGCTCTGTGGCTCTGAGCAGACTTAATCTACCACACCTCAGCGTTCTCATATGTGACACGAGCAGAGGGATGAGGTGATGGCAAGGAAGAGCTTCTGGCAAGTAATAAGTGACAGCTACTCTTCCTAGACGGGAGGAGCTGGATGTTTGGAATGGGGCTAGTTAAAAGGACTGAGCTGGAAACATAGCAATATGGACACTGAGAAATGAAAAGCCCCAAACTCACATGAGCAGAGCAGGTGGGAGACTGAAGACTGTGTGTGTGTGAGTGTGTAGTGGTGGTGGTGGGAGGGCAGTTAGACATTAAAGAAAGCTTTAATGGTGACTGTTAAGAAGATGATATGTTTGTATCATGGTAATATAAGAGGTATGGAGTTTCTTGTCTCAGTTTGCATTTGGGGTTTTTATCAGTTAGCTATTTCTTCATAACAAATCTTGCCAGAGTCTGATTTAAGAAATGACAATTTATCTGCTCATAAGTTGCTGTGGTTTAGCAATTTGGGTGGGCCTCAGCTGGGTAGTCCTTTTGCTGGTCTTGCCTGGGGTCACTGAATGGCTGCAGTCATCTGGCAGCACAGCTGAGGCTGGTGGGCCTCACTCACGTGTCTGGAAGCTGGTTCTCCCTGTTGGCTGGAGTGGTCTCTCACCCTCGTGGAGGCTGGCCCAGGCTTCCCAATGTGGTGGTCTCAGGACAGCAAAAGCCTGACAGCAGAAGCTGAAAGGCCTTTTGAAGCTAAGGCTCTGAAGTCATATAATGTCCCTTCTGCTGCCTCTGCTGGTTAAGGCAAGTCACAGGGCCAGCTCTGATTTAAGGGGAAGGGAAATAGACTCTATGTCTTAATGGGAGGAGTGGCAAAGTAGCATTGCACAGAGGCACAAGAATCCAAAGAATTGTTGTAGCCATCTTTGTAAACTGTGAACAATGGTCTGACGGCACATTTCTCATGTCATTACTGAAGGCCTACTAAACAGGACCTCAGTGTCTAACAATCTCCCTACCCCCAGTTATGCCCAGAGTCAGCCTTGTGCATGATATGTGATGGGTATGGAAGGGTAGGAATGGGTAAAGGGGCAGGTTGGTCCAGAGTTTGTACTCTAATGTGAGTACAGACTGTCCCTTTATGAGAATAAGGGTAGCTGGCCAAGTGGACCAAGTGGTCAGAGGCACAGAACAAGAGAAGCGAGTATTCTGAGACCTGAGAGCTGGAGAGGAGAAGCCAAGGCAAAGCTATATGGTGGAGAAACTGAAGTTGAAACACAATGAGTAGACCCCATAGAAACATAAATCCTCAGAAAGCAGAATGGCGATAGTACCTGCGGCGTCCACCGCTCAGCTCTGCTTTCCAGTGGAGTGTGCTGTGCTGGCTTAACAGGCCCAGAGGAAAGCAGGTACTTACTGTGGTGGTTGAAAGGGAGCCTTGGTACCAAGGGACGGTGCTAGTCCTGATGATGCCCTGTTTTTGCTCTGAATTCCTCTGGAGCCATTGAGGTTGTTCCTCCTCCCTTTGTCACATGCCAATCACAGCCATTAGCTAACCAGAAAGTGAGAATAGTTCACGGTCTCAGTGAGGAGGGGACGTGTTTTCTGTTTGAGCTGCTGCTTCTGCTTCCTCCACCAGCTCTGCTTTACTCACCTGTATGCTCAGGTCCCGGGCAGGGCAGCACATGAGATCGGGGCGGTGTGGTGGATGCAGAGGGCCGGGAAGCCTATTTCCTTTGGTGTCCATGTCAAAGATGACCACATGTGCTGTCATGGGCCACAAAAGCTTGCAGAGGCCATGGGAAGACTGTTTCTCAATTTTTTAAAAGCCAAACCTTACTTGATTCTAAATCTTGTCTGCAGTTTCTAGCTCAGGCCTCTGATTTTCAACTCTGTTTTCCTTTTGGAATTTGACTTCGGGGAAAAAAATATATTAAAGGTGCACTGGGGCAAAGCTCAGGTGTCAGACTGCCTAAGATCATACCCTTACTGGCCGTGTGACTGGGGCAAAGATGATCAATGTTCCGTGCCTCAGTTTCCTCAAGTGTAAACTGAGGGCCATAACAGCATCTACCTCACGTAGTTGTTGCAATGATTCAATGAGTTAAAACATATACAGTTCTTGAAACTGTGCCAAACACTTAATTAGCATTCAAAAAGTCTGAGCTATTATTGTTACCACTATTCTGTTGTCTTTTTACATGACACGTAAGGTATGATGAAGAAATTACAGAAATATACCCAATGTTCACATTTTTAAAATGTCTACAGTTAAATTGAGGAAACAAACTATATATACATAAAATATTTAAAGAACAGTTAAAAGGTGATGTTTGAGAAAAACAGACACTTGGACTAATTACCCATGAGTACTGAGGATGATCAATATGGGGTAAGATATTTGATGCGGGGACATGTCACTCAGAAGGAGAGTCTTGGGAAGGACCTTGAAGAAATGGTATTTGGTTTTGGATTAAGTGGGAGAACCAAGAACCGGTGTGGATGACCACGTTCCATTCCCCAGGCTCCCACTCCACCACAGTCAAACGTGCATGGTGGGGGAGTGGTCTGCCACGTTCTATTACTCACACCTGATTCTTCTGAAACACTCTCTTCCTCCACTTTTGGGGGCTGTGGGTGAGAAGTTCAGCAACTTGACACTTTGCCATAATACCACTTTACTCATATAGGGTTGCAGTTTTCGTTGTGACTTCAATAGTTGAAGTCTGTCACCTTCTCTTCAAGAGAACGAGAGAGCTGATTCAAAAAAACAGCATTGGCCCTTCTTGGGGGAGAAGCAAGCCCTTCTTAAGCTTTGAACGCTGTTTACCACTTTGCTTACTTCACCCACTCTGTCCAGATTCCGGCCTCTGGTGGAAATATGTGCGTAATTTTACAATTACATTTCTTTGCTTGTCTGAAATTTTATGTGGCGGTTCTGCCAACAGCTACAATTTCTTAGTTTAATCTTCCTTAGAGATTATAACAATTTCTTTCTACTTTTAGTGGAGTGACAAATAACTTTTGGCCTTTCTCTCTCAGGACTTTATCATATTGGCATAATTTGGGGTACATGGTAGCATATTGGTGTAAAAGAAAACCAAATGGTCCCTTATACCCTCTGCCTCCAAACCAGTCTTCCTGAGAGCCCTGCTCTGCTCTCATCCTCACACAACCTGTCCTGCACAGACCGTCCTACGAAAGCACAGCTCTGACAGTGCCCTTCCTCCAAAAGCGCTTGGTGGCTCCCTCCAGCACACGGAACGAGCCCACATGCACTGCGTGCCCTCCGAGGCCCTTCAGAGCCTTCTCCCAGTGCAGCCTCCTCCTCTCGCTGTCACCCAGTGCCTGCCCTCCCCCGTGTGAAGTGAGTTCCCGGGCCCCAGGCTCTGATCCCACAGACGCCTCTGATTACCCTGGCCTTCCCCTTCTTGCCTGGAAATGTTCTGATGGCCTCCAAGGGCTTTTCTAACTGGCCCCTCTGGGTCTGAAGAATTGGTCTCCCTCTGGGTCCTCCTGGCTTTTGACTTGTACCACCAGCTGGTTGTTACCTGTGGATGGGCTTCTGTTCGGGAACAAAAGCTAGAGTTATTCGGAAGTATTGTGATAGCTGGCTTCATACACTAAGACTGCCTTCTGGATCAGTTAGAGTGTCTGAAAAGCACATTTTGAAGCCTCCAGTTTGTCCAGATCACCCATATATTTGCTGTTCTTGGACACTATAGACACCCCAGAATTTTATTCGAATTCTGACAGTACACCATGAGTGTACAAGTTGAAAATTAAAGGCACTTACCCTAGTCTGGGCACCCCTGTGGTGTGGATGGGTCTCCTTACATCACCTCCTCCAGGCCTCACGGAGGTTGGCCTCATTATACCCGCTTTACAGACAAGGAACCTCAGATTCCGAAAGTCAGCCCACGTGCGGCTGAGGCCCCTGGGAGCAGGCAAGGCAATGGATGCGGGCACGGCTGTCTGGAGGCAGACGTCATGATTTCAATCCCATGTCATGTCACCTGGGTTTGCATCCTGGCTGTGCTGTCAGCTAGCTTGTCCCAGCTACTAAACCTCTTTGCACCTCAATGTCCTTCACTGTAGAATAGGAGAGTAGTGTCTTCCTCATGAGTTTTATTTTTCTTAAGACTAAAATAAGCTGATATATGTAAAACACTTAGAACCAAGTCTAGCATGTAGTAAACCCATAGAAGTGAGCTGCTATTATCATCATCGTCATTATCAACTTTGATGAGCACACAACTCAACTAAAAGGTGAGGAGTCAGCATTGGGACACAGGTCTGTTTGGTTCCAAAACCTGTCTGTGTGTGCTGGTCAGACTGCCCCCTCTATGCTCAGTTGCCTTGGGATGAAGAATAGAGTGAAAACTCCTTTTCACCTTTTCCCCCAGAGATCCAAACCTTTCATCAAATTAATTTAAAATGCATGACAGTACCTTCTGCATTCTTTCTGGAGATCAAAGGCTCCAGAAGCCTTAACATGAGTGAGATCAAATTCTGAAACTGTTTTGGTTTGAAATCATGGCCAGCATGTCATGCGCACTTTCTGGATGTCGAAGGCTTCAGAAGCATCGGCGTGAAAGAGATGAAGCTCTGCTGCCACACAAAGGCATGGTGCCAGGGCATGGTGCAAGGGCGTGGTACAAGCCATGTGCCCTATCATAGAGGTGGATCGGGGGGTTGGCTACACCTGTGATATTGTCGGTATTTGCCCTCCGGTGTTTGGACTGCCTGTCCCAGGCCGCATGGTTCGAAAGGACCTAAACCAACCTGAGCACGCTTGTTCCAGCACGTAGAGCAGCTCTCTCCACGTTCCTTCCCCCGTTCAGGGCTGAAGTTGTAGGAGTGTGTCTCTTCCTCTGCAACCCCTCCCGCTTCTTCTGTTCCTCAGAAAGGCATGGGCCCCACAGTGCTCAGTAAGAACAAAGCAGAGGTGAGAGGCAGATAAGAAAGGTGTGATGTTTGGCATGACTGGTTTAGGCTTAAAGTTGGGCCTAAATAGCCATTTAGGGTGAATGTTTTTCTATCGCTTGGGTGTAACCTGCTGTGTCTGCATCCATACGATAGCATGTAGTTAAACAAGAGACTGTGTTTGTGAGATGCGTTCCCGCAGGCTATCATGCTTTCAATTTAGCTAAAGTCAATTAAATCCAACAAATCCACATGGGTCTTTAAGCTACGACATCAGACTAAGTTCTGTGGATATAAATTTGTGTAAGATGTGGCCAGCTACTTCTGGGAGTTCCAAGTCTTGTCCAAGAGACAGACAAATAAATCAGTAACTCTGACATATCTGTTAAGTTCTACAATTACATAAGCAGGAGAAATGGCCTGGATGATTGGCTGCGGTGAGTGGTGGTGGGGGAGTCGTCAGGGAAAGCTACCTCTGAAGAGAGGACAGGAAATCACATGGAAAAAGGGGAGATGAACCCATCAAGCAAAGGGCAAGGCTAGGGGTTTGAGATGTTAAAGCACCTGTTTACTGAACTGACCGTCTAAACATGGTAGCTTTCAAGAGTTCCGAAAGTTGTGTAAGATTAACACCTGACAACCTCCCTGTGAGGCAGGGTCTATTGTTACTTCCATTTCACAGATGAGGAAACCAACTTGCCCAGTGACGTAGTGATGGAGCCAGTATGTGGCGAGATTTGAACAAGGCAGGCTACCTCCAGAGAAAGATAGAATCATTAGCCATTAAACTTAACAACTATGCTCCATACCACCTCTCCGGGTTACCTCTCCCTGTGACTGTTAGCCATCAGAATCACCTGGGAGAGTTCTAGAAATATACAGACCCTGGATCTCCCCCCACCCCTCCAAGCATGCTTTAGTGCCTCTGCTTGGTACACAGCTCTACTGTCCAGCCAGTTGCTCACTTGACCTTGGGAATTCAGGGCATCTCTTCCTTCTCTATTTTCAAATGCAATTCGTCTCCAAATTCTCTCCATTCTCCACCAAAAATTTATCTCAAATTCTTCTACTTGTGTGTCCACCTGCACTTTCAGCACCCAAATCCAAGCTCCCCAAACCAACTGATCTCTCAACTTCTCTTATCCATCTTCCCAGCGCAGCCACAGTGATAGTATCACCCTCTGGCTCAGTCTTCCCATGGCCCCAGGTTGCCCTTGGAGTTCAGTCTGAACCTTCATCATGTTCACAGGCTCCACGTGGCTCAGCCCACGCCTGTTCTCCCAGTTCATTTCACCCACCCTTCCTCTTGTCCAGCCACATGGAGCTTCTTTCACTTCCTTCAATGTGACGAGCTCTTTTCTACTTCAGGGTCTTCTCATATGCTGCTGCTCTTCCTGTGGGCATGACTTCTTCCACACTTGGCTCCTTCCTGGGTCTCAGACCTTCCCGGATGTTCTTTAAGAAAATATCCCTCTGTCATTCTCTTTTAGAGCACACTGTTCTTTTCTTTCATAGCACAATTAGAAAAGAGGAAATAAAGTTAACGTCATGTGAAGAAAATAATAATAATTACTATGTTCCAGACTTTGAACTTGGCACTAAACATTCATTATTTAATCATTGTGGCAACCTTATGAGGTTCTCTTATCTCCATGTTTTGGATAAAGTAAAGAATCTGAGAGAGGTTATGTAATATGCCTGAGGTCACATATCTAGAATATAACCAAGCCAGGGGCTGACTTCAGAGTCCATGCTCCCAAACAATAAGCCAATGGCTCTTGAATGCACAGAGGAATCATGGCAGAGATGACTTATCATCTTGACGACTCATCAAGAGATTGAAATCAAGCGGTCTGGGTGAGGGTCCAGGAATCTTCAGTTCCAATAAGCATCGTGAGTGAGTCTAAGGCTGGTTGACCCAAGGGTCTGGCTCTGTGGAGCATCACTCACGCTATGCTTCACAAGAGAGCAGGTCGTAGGCCACTTGTAGCCTCTGATCTAAGCCTTAGGGCCTCTAGGACTCCATTTCGTCCATATGTGGATAAAAATGTTTCCTCACCCATTTATGGTGACTAAATGAGATAACCTGTAGAGTGCTGACATATAGCAGTTGCACAGAAACTGTTGGCTTTCCCTTTCTCCCCTAGACTTTCTTTCACAAACTTTCACTAGATTAGGAAGGAGAAAAATAGCCAATGATTTGAAGATGTGTTAATTCCTGGGAAAGTTTTGTTTTCCCCTCCCATCATCTCTATTTTACAGATAGAGAAACAGAGGCACAGAGCAATTGAGTAAGGTCACCGTAGTAAACAGCAGCCCTCTTGGCCTCCATGATGGCTGGGGAAGAAATGAGATTCGGAAAGTAGTCTGTAGTAATGCTCGTTGAGTTGGATTTCAGACTTTGCTCTTCTTTCTATTGCTTTTCTCTTAAAATAGAATATTATCTTCCCTTTCCCCTGTGTTTGTTGACCTTTGTCTTTGACTCCTTTTTAATGTATGTTCTTGTGTTTTTATTATAAAAACCAAATTCTTCTTAGGAGATCATATAGTATTAAAATCAGACAAATATAGTCAACGTGTCTGGTACTGGGTAGCCCAGAAGCACAGTTAAGGAGAATTGTGGTGTTTCACATACTGAGAAATTGCTAATAAGCTGGAAGAACTCTAGAGGTTCCAAGTAGCAGGCTTGGGGAGGAGGTGACCTCTGCCTTGAAGGGAGGGACGATGTGCTCCTGGCACCTTATCTCGCGCTGGAGGAAAGGTCAGCAGAGGACCCGGGACCTTGCCTTGGGCCTTTCCCTGACCCCAGCTCCATGTTCCATCCTTCCAGTTCTTCTCTGGCTGTCCCTTCATCGTGCAGAAGCACGTGGCCCCACACCCATCGTTCTGTGGCTTTACTTCTAGAGCATGAACACGCGAGGTGGCCCTGAGCCGAAGCTCTGCTGCCTGTCAGCCGAGAGCCTCCGTCTCCCTGGTGGGCCTTAGACAGGCCCTCACGGAGGGTCCAGGAGTCTTTTCATTGGGTGTTTTGACCCCTTAGTTCTTCTGTTGGTGCTTTTGCTTTTAAGATCTGCTTTGTTCTGACATGTTTCATATTTGATCTCAGTGCCCGAGTTTTTAACTGTCCTGGCATGGTGCTTATGGTGTGGACTCCAAAGCCAGGCAATCCTGCGTGACTTTGGGCAAAAGCCTTTGCCTCTCCTGGCCTCAGGCTCCTCCTTTGTAAAATGGGAATACAAATAGTAACAAGTTGGGAAGGGTTAAAACACGTCAAGGGCCATGGCCTCTGTTGCTCTGCATTCTTTTTATTCTCTTACGGTGGTGATACATCCAAATCAGGCAGGCGGTAAATATCTGCTAAATGAATCAAGCGATGGTATTTGATTGAAAAGATGGACACAGACACAGAAAAGCATTTGTTTTGTTTTTTTATCAACATTGACGTGGAGCATCTAACATTTCCAAAATGTCAATTTCTCTCGCATCTTCAATGGGCAAAGTGCTCAGGGCTGCAGGTAGAGGTAATTGCCAGGGGACGTGGCTAGAGTTGAAGCTTCAAAGCCTGATATGTCAGGCGCTCCTGGGATCCCTACTGTTCGTTTCTACAAGGGTCAGAAAAGATGAGTCTGGGAAGGCAGACTTTCCCTCAGGGGTAAGCAGGAGGCAGTGGATTGAACCTCTGAGATCAGAGAACTGGAGCCATCGAGGTGGAGAAATTGCATGGAAATCCACCCCCCAGGAGTGTCGGTAAGAGGCCTCGCATGAGGCAAAGCAGGAAGGTGGAGCATTCGCAAACCCGGCTGCCCAGTCCTCGTGGGAGGCCGATGCCAGCTTTGCCCGTTACTTAAAATATATTGGATCTGTAGTTAATATGATTGAAGATACTTGGCATGAAGAGCATAACCAATTAGAAAGAGAGAAAAAGCAAAACAACCTGGAAACCACAATCTAGCAACTGGGGCTAAGGAGGCAGGAGAGAAATGTCAGAGTAGGATGTGCCAGTTTCCATGCTGCAGTACCGAGGGGGAGGCTGGCCCTCCTTCTGAAGAAGTGAACACCCCCACACCGAGAGACGTCAAGCCTTTCCAAACTCAAAACAGACTGCTTGTTCTAACATCCCAGAGCAGCTGAAGGAGCCCGTGAAGCCAGGCAGGAGCAGGAAGGCAGCAGCCCCCTCTTCACTGGGATCTCTCTATTTGACATGCCTCTCCACTGTAAGGCTGGGCAGGGGAATGGCCGGCAGGGCAGGTGTGGTGTTGGCTCCCAGAAGATTGGGCCACCTCTTATCTTCTCGCTTCGGCTACATAGTACCAGGAGCAGGGAGCAACAGCCAATAGATGTCACTTGCTGGGATCTGATGTCGTCTTGGTACCAGCACTCCTGGGTTCAGTCTGCTTTTCTCTCCACTTGAGCTTGGCCACCCCTTAAATGGGAAGTAAACAATATAGACTATTATTGAGCAAAATCGAGACTCCAAGGCCTCCAACAGTCAGCTGCAGACAAGAAACTAAGGATGACTTTTAGGGCTGGAATTAACCACGGTGTCATCTCAAGATCTATTCTGTGATCCCTCTCAAAATCCCCATTTGAAATATGGTGTCTGTGGGGACGTAGCTCCCTGTGCATTTGCAGTTGTTGGAGAGGAGGCCAGTGTTTACCTGGCAGTGAGAAACAGCAATGTTAGTTTCTGAGAGAGACCACAAGAGAAAGACTGTGTTTATGGTGGTGGTTAAAAACTTTAAATTCCCAGTAATCAATTGTTGAATATTTGAACCACAAGCCACATTTTGATTAAACTAGGTCAAATGTGAGTTTGTGTTACTTGACTTTTGGTAAAGCAGGCTGGTGCGGCAAAGAACCACCAGAGAAGCGTGGCTAAATGCAGCACACGACGAGACTGTGGTGTCTGTTTCAAATGTGCTCTGTCATCACAGTTTCTGTTGTGACTGTATTTAGGAGGCAAGTCCATCAGCTGAGTCACTAGCACCTGGCAACTCTAAAGCTGCAGGGACTATGGCCTAGCTGAGTGAGCCGCTTTCCCTGCCTTAGCTTCAATTTTCACATCTGAAAATACGGGCAGGTGAATAAGGCTTACGTCCCGGGGATGTTAGGAGGATTACATGAGAAAACACCTTCAACACTTGACAGAAAACCAGGCACATAGTAAGGACCTAAATAAACAGTGGCTGTTAGTTGAGGCTAGGAAATTGTTACCATCCCCATTTTGCGGAGATGGAAAAGGAAGCTGAAATGCTCAAGTAATTTCCCAAGGACACCAGCGTAACAGATGAAACGGCGCCATGAGGCCTGGCACATGGAAGGTAGCCCAAATGTCCTTCCCTAGTGTGCGGTCTAGCCAAGGCCAGAACTCAGACGCAGGGAGCCCACTGACGTGAGAACGTGGACTGCCACGTTGTGAATGAAGCACAGGACAGCGTGGGGCGCGGGGGACAGCTCCCACAGGTTATCAGGTCCGCGAGAGTTCCTCAAACTCGAAGGAGGCCTGAGAGATGAATTTGCATGGAATCAGGGAAGTCGGATGGAAGGAGACAGGTTCTGAGATGCTAACTGCACAAAACAGCTAACAGCACAAAAGGTGCGTGCGAGTGCCACGGGGGAGGGGAAATGGGGTTGGAAATCAGGAAAGCCGGAAAATGGTGGAGAAACCACAAGATGAGGCATGCAAGGACATATTTTGCTCTTAGTTATTTTATTTTTTAGTAATTGGGACTAGGGATGTAGTCCTCAAATTGGAATCTGAAGACAGAAAACTGTGGATATATTCTTACAGCTTAGTGGAAACTATTGCAAAAGAAGTCTGCACAGAACTCAGCTCTGAGAAACGCTGAACAAGGGCCCCACTCTGCCTCTGATAGAAAACTGCATTGATTAGACTGCGTCCTCACACTAATCCAGACGTCACGTCACTGTGTAAATTAATCCTTTCAGCTGTACAGAATTCAGCTCATCCTTGACGGTGTCACTCGCTTCCAATGATAAGCACTGCACAGCTCAGGTCCACTTCTGGACTCGAGTGTTCACAGAGTTCCTTAGGTGGAGTGGTACACATCTATTTGTATGTGGCAAAAGTTAAATCTAAAGATATATCAGATTCCATGAATACAATAATCAGATTGTTGTATATCTCAGCTTGAGAACTACACCACTAACGTTGTAAACCCCTTCATATTTTAAGATTGCTCTCTATTTTAAATTAGAGTAATTTTTCTCTCTGAGAACTTCAAATATTCTAATACTGAGACACCCATTCCTAGCTCAGACCACAGCACATACTACCTCCACAGCGTATCTCTGCACACTGGGTGAGATGATGATAAAGCCCTCGGCTCTGGGGGAGCCCCCAGATGGAACACGACTGGACCTCTGAGTGACCGCCTGGAGGAGGTCTGCCTGCTACCTTGAACACTTGCCCAGGAAATCTTAAGCGAGCAAGAAACCAACTTCTACTGTGTTAAGATTCTACTTTCTAAAATCTTCTCAATCCAATAACTCAGTCGGAATAATATATTTATTCTGATATTGACACTTCCGATTTCTTAGCTCAAATAGCAGAACATCTTATTTCCTTTTCTTCCCAAACCAACAGTACAGTTAGACTAAAGTGCTTATGACTGTTAACTAAGTGCTGGTTATTATTCTAATGATTTTAAACATATTATCTCACATCAGTCTCACAAGAATCTTAAGATGTAGAATTTTTAAAACTCATTTAAAAGATCAGGGAGTGAGGAGATTGAGGCACAGAGAGAGGAAATATTTTGCCTAAAATCAGACAGCTGTCAAGTGGCTAAATTTGGAACTAGATTATTTTCACTCAAAAGTTATATTTTCACCTGTGAATTTTCAACATGCACAGTTGTACACCGAGATCACACGGTGTGCTTATGGCAAGGACTGCTTCTTGTTCCCTGAAATCTACTTCTGCTTCTGAAGGGCACAACAGCTACACTGTGTTTCCCTCCCGCCTCGCGGATGGGGTGGCCATGAGACCGATTCCTCCTTGACAGAATGAAAGCAAAAGGGAAAAGGCATGTTACTTTGTCTGGCCCACTACAACTTCCCACATGTGCTCCTCCATGCCGTTTCCCCTCCATCAGGTGGAAGCGGTAACAACGAAACCCTGGGGTCCCGGGGAGACACAAGATGGAAGCAGTCTTGTTCCCAACTGACTGCGTGAGGAGGAGCCTCCCTACCAACCCCACTCTGAACCATTTTGTGAGCAAGAAATCAATTTCTATTGTGTTAATCTACTGGCATTTTGGAATCTGTTACCACAGGCTGCCTTTTCTTAAATAATACAGAGAAAAATACAGTTTTCTGATCTGTGCTCCAGACCTCATAGGTCAGAACTCTGAGATGAAGCCTAAGTAGCTGTAATTTCTTGACCTTCTCCCAGGGGAGTGTGCTGGAGCCGGTCTTTGACAGTTACATGCTTCATTCCACAGCTGACTTATTCCTTTAACCAGCTAAATCCTTCTACTTGGATATTTTAGGGAAAGAGTTTCTTCATTTTCAGTTTTGCCTGAATTTTAAAAAATTTATAGACCAACAATTTTTATTGATTCAGAAAAAGCTTCACTTATTTTTTGATACTTTCTTTAAAATTCAACCCATTTGACCCAGGGAATTCAAGATGTGGATTCCAGGTCACTATTTCCTTCCTTCCTTCCTTCTTTCCTTGCTTCCTTCCTTCCATTTATCCATCCATCTATTGATCTATCTACCTACCTTCTATCCATCTATCTTCCTACCTATCACAGCTGGATAGCTTTCCCTGAAGTATTTTCCGTCAATTTTATTTTATAGATAGAACGTTTGCATTGTGTCATTCCTCAGAAATAATACACAATTACAACACAAGAGTTCAGCCGCTGTTCATGCATCTTAGTGATTACTTTGGAACTGTGAATGTTCTCCAAATCTTCAGGGAAGGGGAGCATTAAGAGATTTTCAGATGTGGTAAGGCCTCCTCCAGCTTTTTTTTCTTTGCTTAGGAAGATTCACCCTGAGTTAACATCTGTGCCAGTCTTCCTCTGTTTAGTATGTGGGACACGGCCACAGCATGGCTGATGAGTGGTGTAAGTCCATGCCCAGGGGCCGAACCCACGAACTCTTGCTGCCAAAGTGAAGGGGACCAAACTTAACCACTAGGCTATGGGGCTGGCACCTCCCCCAGCTATTTTTGTAGTTTAAAATGGAGATCCTGTTTTCTTACATTATTTTATTCTTTACTTTGGTTTTTTTTTTTTCTGATTGAAATTGATTATGGAAACCACGCAATGATAAGTTTGATTTTTTTATCAAAGGCCTTGAGTGTTTATAATAGGATGTCACTAATCTGTTAAGAGGGTATATGAGGAGAGCCTTTACTCTATCTAGAGCCATTGATAATTAGTAGAGAAGCTTCGTGTAAGGATAGCTAATGCTTTATAGTGTGCTTACTGCATGCCCAGGTGCCTAGGGACTTTGCATAAATTGAGTCCTTTAATCCTCAGAGTAATCCTAGAGTTAAGCCCTCTGCTTATCCTCAGCTCAGAGTGAGGACATTGAGGCATGGGAGCATGAGGGAGCGCGCCCAATTTACAGAGTGAGTAGGTGGTGGTGGTGGGATATGAACCCACACAGCCTGGCCTGAGGCTCTGTGCCTGTAACCGTCATCCACACTGCCTGTTCTAGGAGGTCAGTATTGAGTCCATGTGATTTTCCTTACCATTCTATGGGTATACTAGTTTTCTATTGCTTCATAACAAATTACCAAATTTGGGAGCTTAAAATAACATACACTTATTATCTCACAGTTTCCATGGGTCAAGAGTCCAGACTCAGCTTAGCTGCGTCCTCTGCTTAGGATATCACAAAGCTGCAGTCAAGGCATTGGCCAGGTCTCAGGGCGCATCTGAGTTTCAGATTCCTCTTCGAAGCTCACATAATTGTTGGGAGAATTAATTTCCTTGTAGCTGTAGAATTTATTATGGCAACTTATTTCTTCGAAGTCAACAAGAGAGTCTGTTTCTGATCTCTGTGAAGTCTGAAATCCTCTTTTAAAGGGCTTCCAACTGATTAAGTTGGGTTCACCTGGGATAATCTCCTTTTGATGAACTTTTCAGTTAATTTGGGATTTTAATTACATCTGCAAAATCCCTTCACTCTTGCCATATAATGTAACCTAATCGAAGATGTAACCTAATTATGTGTGTAAGACCAGGGACAGAGATCATGGGACCGTGATAGAATTCTGCCCACAATGGCACAGTGGGTGTGTCTGGTCCCTCCTTGCATGGGTGAAGGAGATGGGTAAATACGATCATCCTTACAAAGTGAGATGGTGTTTCCATTAGGACTTCACTCATCAACCTCAGCTTAAAAAAATATCAATATTTGTTAAAAGAAGTTTTATACATAAAATTTCCTTTTCACACTGATGGAAGGTTGATGGTATAAATAAATTACTTTTATGAAATTATTGCAAATTTACTCTGCTGATTAGTTTTCCAGGACATTTTTTAAAATCACCTAGTCACTTTTGTCCTATGATCCCCCACTGGGTAAAAATCAAACTCCATAGTGTGGACAACCAAGACCCCTCATACACTAACCAAACATACCATGTTGCCCTCATCTCTTGTCACTGCCTTCTCCTCCAATCATTTTAATCTAAGTCCCTTTCATTCCTCTGGGTCTCTGTGCATGATGTGCCTACATACATGCTTAATTTTATCTGGCACACCCTTTATACCTCACTGCCACCCTGACACTGGTCGTCTCCTGGTAGATGCCCTGGTTCTTCAAGACTGGGCTCAGATGTCATTTCTTTTGTGAAACTTTCCCCAATTTCCAAGATGAAAGATAAGAGTAGAAGCTGCAGAAAAGGAATTTGAGTTCTAGGTTCAGCTGGAGGGTGGAAATGGGAGACGACACTGGCCTGAGCCCTCCTGAAGAGCCCTGTTTCAGTCAGACATAAGTATGTTGTAGGAAAAAAAAAAAACACTTTCGAAGAAAATAAAATGGATTCAGGAAATCAAAGATAAACTAAAAATGTAAATGTGGGCTTTTAACCTGTTCCATCACTACAGAGGTTGAACCATAAGACAGTGTCAAATGCGCTCTCTAATGTCTACGACTTCGCTCCCTCTCCAACTCTCCACTAAAAGGTACCAGGCTTTTTTGAAGACAAGATGAGCATTTCACTCTTGTCTGAGTGCAAGGAGGCTTTAAAAATACCTGGGGTAATGCTGAAAGGACAATGGAGTCAGCTTTGAGGAATTTCCACTATCCAACTTGGAACCGTTTGAGCATTAAATGGTTACGCACTTATATTATTCATAAACAAGTTGAGTTCATAATTCCATGAATCCACAATGCTATTCAAAATGGGAAAAGGTAAAGTTCACAAAAGACATTATAGTACAAAAGAAAATTCAACATAAATAGGTATGCTTAAATTTTACTAATTTTTAAAAGAATGGTGGTGTTGACATAGGTGAGTGTTCTGTTTCTTCTATTGAGTATATGGCTCTTTATAAAACATAGATATATACTTTTCTTCGCCTGTATATGTAGACCAGGTAAAGAGAATAATGAGTAACCAAGAGTTCTGGAAAAGTAAGTATACCCAAAATAGGAAGGATTGTGACCAGTAGTGTAGGCATACGTATGTAGAAAGAATGTGTTGAAAGAAGATTGATTCCCTGTATTTCCCAAGAGTAAACGCAATCTCTCATCTGCTAGGAAACAAAACCTCTCGTTTAGTTGGACAATTATCAAGAGACAATGCTAACTAGGCATCATAAGTTCTCATAATGCTAACACATTATGCCAAAATGATTTCTAATAAGGAAAGGACAACAATATGTTTTGCTGGCCAAGTAAATCTTTAAGAATGTATCATTTCAGGAAAAAAGCCAGATTGCCAGAAGCCAAAACTCTGTGAAAGGTGTGGGCTTGAAAAGATGCATTGACGAGATCAGTGCCTGTGGCTCTGAAGGGAAAGAAGGAGGTGGAGAAGGCAGAAAGATGGCCCTGGATTGAGTCTGAATCACTCTGGAGGTTTCAACCTGGCCCCAGGACCGGACCAAGAGTTAATTGCCCGGAAACCTGGAATCTGCAACCTTAGCTGGTCAGAGACAATAGTTATTTTCTTGGTTACTTTAGCACTGGGAAGGTATGAACTAAATAGAGAAATATGAATAAATGAGTCAATAATTTTTAATATGCTAAGTGAAGGCACAACAATAACTACTTTAATCATTATAATAATTTGAGTTCCACTTCTCCTGTTATTCTGCTTGTCTGCTTTAAGGTACAATTTTATTTAGTTACTTATTTAGTATACTGTTTATTCTCTGCTTCCATTTTTCTCACCCTTTTCCATCCTTCTCAATTATTAGGGCAAACGTCGTAGTCTATTTTTTTAGTCACTTTATTGAGATATGATTGACATACAAAAGTTGTCGATATTTAACGTGTATAGAAGTTGATGGGTTTGGAGATGGATAAGCAGCTGTGAAACCATCACCACCACCTATCCCATAGACTTGCCCATCGTGTCCAACAGTGTCCTCCTGCCCCATTGTTTGTTGTGGCTTTTTGGCCTATTTTGATCACTGATGTATCCAAGAACCCAAGACAATACCAGTCACATAGCAGATGCTCAAAAAATACTCATTGAATGAATAAATATATAATTGTTGTCTTTTAAAGGTTTTTGCATTTGTAAGTTGTGTGTTTAAGGCTTTTGAATCATTTAAGAAAAGTCAACACATTAGACTTGTAACTATGTTGAAATTTTAATGATCGGTATCTTGCTGTTTGAGCCTAAGACAGATTGAAGGACATTTCCAGGGAGAAGGGGGGCAAGTGGCGAATGGTTCTGCGTATGCGTGTCCGTGGGTGTGTGTGTCCTTGTGTGCGTGCACGAGCACATTTTCATGTGCCGGCTTGTGGCTAAGTTGGCAGGCAGGATTGGGTGCTAGTATAGACCTTGTGAGAGCGCAAACCCTCTCTGACGCAGGTGCCTCCATGAAATTCCACTTTCTAGGCTTTTTATTCAGACTGATTTGAAGAGGGAGACAGAGCTCTCTGTCCCTGGAGGGTGGGTCCAGGCATTATGAACTCCAGGTTTTTGGCTGAGGAAACTGAGACCTACACAAGTTAGGGGTGGCAGGGATGATATTTTTGGAATCTCTCCGGATGCACCTTTCTTTGCAGGTGAACTAGCTTTTCTCTCTGCAAGCTGTCCACTGCTATGGCTTTAGGAAAAGAGACTACAAAACACCACCTCACAAAGGAAATAAAAAGAGGGTATGTAAGGAGGATATACAGAGAAGTTCCCCACGGGTATTAAAACGAGAGGGAGGTTACCCTTCCGTACCCATGGGCTGCAGAGCGGGAGAGGAAGGAGAGTCAGGGAAGCGGGTTTTCAGTACATGCATCCTGCTCAGAAAGTTCAAGGAACGGTTCAATATTTTCCCTCTCAGTGCTTGGAACTCTAGGAGGAAAAGGCCGTATTGGAAGGCTCTTTGTCCATGAGTGAGGTGATGGAGTAGTGGTGGCCTTGGCAAGTGGCCAGAGGAAGGAGGCAGCACTTTGACTCCTGGGGTTCTGGAAGGTCCCTTCTGCCTCAATGAGTGCATATGTTAGTGCTTAGAAGACCAGAGCCCTGGCAGAGGCCTCAGGATGCCTTAAGAGGCTGCAGTGTGGGAAGGCAAACCAGAGGCCAGCGGTTAGGACCCAAGTGTGTGCCAGCAAAATGTTCCAGAGACCCGTGTGGACCCAGTGACACAGCCGCTGGGAGGGGGCCAGGTCCTCACTGAGCATGCAGAGGCTCTACCATGCTTGCCCTCTGCCCTACCATCCAATCAGCCCGAGCCTCCCCCTCTCTGGGAAGAACAGGGGAAGAGAGAGGATGCTGGAGAGACTCAGCATTTACCTCAAAGGATATGCCTCACAGAAGAGCCCGCTTATAAAAGAAGAGACTTGAATACCTAGTATCGGCAAGTTTAAAAGCGTGCCTTCCACCTCCGGTACCTGGGGAGGTGGACGTTTCTGAGGAAGGGGAGGGCTATGAGGGAAAATGGAGATGCAGCCTTTCTTCATACATGTAGGCAGCAGTTGAAGTTTCCACCCCTGTCACCCGGGGGACATGTCCAAGCGCAGCCAGGTGCGAGGGGCGTGACCTCAATCTCCATCCCCAGCCCTCGGGCAGGGCGCTTCCCGGTAAACCCCAGCCTCCTGTTCTTGGTTGTCAGGAGAACCTGGCTGCCCCACAAACTGTTAGCCACTTATAAACTAATGTGGACCCAGACATTCCCCCAAACAATAGAATTCTGTGAGCGTCGGAGCAAGGGAGGCACGTGAGTTTGGGAAAGGAGGATCTCCATCTGACCTGAGCAGGAAGGAGAGGCCTTCCTGTGATGGGGGTCCCTGAGGGGCACCCGATAAGTGCCTGGGGTGGCAAGTGAACTCTGCTGAGCTCGTGGCCTGCTCTTTTTCTCTGCATCGTTTCCAATACCGATTCATGGAGGTTAGTCAGACGCTCATTGCAAAAGAATAGGATCGGCTTCTGTGGGCCCATGCGGAGCGGATCCTGATGCGTGGGCCAAAAGGCAATGCAGGCAGGTGTTTCCTCTGAAACCCGCTCAACGCCGTTAATGAACAATTTGGCTCCCAAATGTATCACAGCAACATGAACAGTCAGATTCAAAAGATGGTTTTCATAGATCAGTTAGACACCGTGGGGCTCAACGACACCCATATCCGAAGAGGAAAACTAAACCTTACAGTGAAAGACTGACTAAAGAGCAGGAGGTGAGGAAGCAGAAATGAAATACTGAGCTGTATTAGGCAAAAAGAGACTTTAGTAATTTCAAGACAATGCAGAACATTTATATAATACAATGATTTCTGGGACTACTCTGAAAAAGTAAAAAAAGAAATATTGCTGTTATCTCAAACATATGAGAATAATGTAAATAGGCACTCTAATAACGCACCCCCTCCTTCCTGACCCTTCGCCCTTACATCCGGGATTGTTACTAGAGCACGCTGGCTAAGTCGTCAGGACGATCATCTCAGCTCCCTGCCTTACTCGGGAAACACGCAGCACCCTGGTCCTCCCGCTGCACAGACACGGTGTAGTCAGGACCATTCTCAGACCAGCGAGGACTGCTTTGGATACAGAAATGTCGGGTTGATTGTAACCAATATGCAGTTTCCCTGAAAATTCCTCATTTATGAAAAGAGGACTAGCGATTCTTACGCACAGGGGAGGAGGTGATCTCGCTGTAACGGGCGAGGAGCCACCTGGTGCAGAGGGTGGGGATAAATCAGGCAGGTTCAAGAACAGGCCTAGGATCACCTTCCCATTCCAGCTGTTTCAGCAAAACTATTGGCAGAATTGAAATAGTTTTTAAACCATTAAAATCAATAACTCACACCTTTTCCATGAAAGAAAGAAAAGTGTTGGGGCTTAGGTGAGAAGGGAAATAGAAATGAGAAAGGGGGCTTTGGGAAATGATGGCGGGAGGAAGAGAAGTTTGAATTGCTTTCCTCCAAGTGATTTCTAATCTCAAGTTCAAAACACCATCCACTTGTGAGGAGGTGACCTCCTCAAGCCCGCCTCAGTGGACTGTGCGCTCTGATTCAGCTCTGCAGCGCGGTGCCGCATTCGTGCCTGTGCACAGGCTCCCTCACCATCCCAGCCACCCTCGATGTGCATCTGCTGGTCACGGGGAGAGGTGGCCCTGATTTAGAGAGATGTTCGCTGAGCCAAACACAAATTGAACTCAAGACCTTGGCCTCATTGATTCGGGACCAGCTCATTCCTCATTTTTGAGATACGATTGCATTGATCAGGCAATATTTTTCTCAAACTTCACCAGGAGAGGAAGCACCACAATTTATCACCGCCAACCTCTTTCAGCGTTTAATTGAATGCTTAACCTAAATCAATAATATAATTAATAAACGTATGTGGGTGAGCACTTTTTAGAACGCAGTTGAAGATTTCATTCTTATGAAAAATGGGAGTTTCCCCCTGCGAACCTCTTCCTGTCCTCATTGTACCTATCTTATTTGTCTTCCGAATGACTTTATTTCTGGAAGCAGTGACCTTGAGACTTCAAACCACGGAAGCCGAGAATCTCAGAAGGGCAGCTAGACCTGTTTCTGAATGTCTCACGCCCTCTGGTGGTCAACCCAGAGGACCTGCTGTTTCCACTCGAATTCCCCAAAGCGAAACATTTCACTAAAGTCGTATAAAGGAAGCATTTATCATAGTCAGCTACTTACTGTAAATAAATCTGTTTTAAGGAAATAAAGTGCTTCAACATAGTTTATTTGATACGAAGGATGTGAAGGAACCGCAGAGTAGTGAAGAGTTTGTGGTTGGCAAAACTGACTGCAGTCTTCTACAGCCCCCTTTCTGCACCTTTCTTTTGAAAATAGAGAAGAAAACGTCATAATTGCACCTGAGTGCTTGTTACATGTGGGCCGAGTCTTCTTTGCTGCTGAATTCCATCTAATGGCTTGGGCAGAGGTGGAGCTCCCTGAAACTTTTTGCCTAGGACAATCTATACACAAAGTGAGGCAGCAAGAGGCTCGACATCCACTGGGTTAAATTATCACTAGGAGTTAATTCACAGAAACGTTACATTGTTTCCTGGATCATATCCTTCGAAAATATGAGCAAGAGTTGGAAAATTAAAAAATGAGTCAGAAAGAGAGAACATACTGATCTGATCTGGGGGAGAACTTAAGCAAAATATGTATCTTTCCATGTATATTTTTTAGCTTTTCATAAAGCAAAATGTATTTAACATTTCTATTTGAGAAGAAAATATCCTCTTATTTTGAGGGGGTGTTAAGTTGTCTCTTTTAAAATAAAATTTTATAACCATAGATGGAAGGATTTTTAAATGCTGTTTCTTTCTTTTTAATATTTTTTAACCTTTTTACTTTGAAATAATTTCAGATTAGCAAAAAATTGGAAAAATTGTACAAAATATAGCATAAAATTCCCATGTACCCTTTACCCAACTTCATCAAATGTTACCATCTTACTTAACTACAGTACAATTTTCAAAATCAGGAAATTAACATTGATACTATAGTACCAACTAATCTACAGACATTATTCAATTTTTGTGAATTATCCCATTAATGCCCGTTTATGGTCCAGGATCCAGATTATGATTAAATTCATAGTTATTAAATTCGTATTATACATATACGGTAGGAACACCACAGAAGTGATATTGTGGGTTTTCCAGTACGTCATATTGGGAGTCCCTGATGTGGGTGTGTCTGTTATTGGCGATGTCAGCATCGATCACTTGGTTAGGGTAGGGTCTGCTGGATTTCTCCACTGTAAACTATTTTCCCTTTGTACGTTAGTATCTTATGGAGAGATACTTTAAGACTACGTAAATGTCCTGTTTCTTATCTTCTGTTGGCCCACTAATTGCCAACTGGTGGTCTTCTATTTCAATCATTACTTTGACATTTGTTAATTGGAATTCTACTGTAAAGAAGAGAGCTTTCCCTTCTTTCCCTTTTATTGGTTATTCAATGTTTTATGTATATTGGTATGGAGTCACACATATTTATTTTATGCTCTGCTATAATCCATTACTATCATTTACTTTGTTCTTCAGATTGCCCCAGATTGACCATTGGGAGCCTCCCTCAAGTTGACTTCTATGTGCTTTCAACATGTGCCCAACATTTTTTTTTGAGCACTTCTTTTCTTTCCTGCACCATAACATGTTCCAGGCTAATTTTATACTTTTCCTGCCCCAGCCCTGGGATCAGTCATTTCTTCAAGGATCCCTGGTTTCTTTGATTGGAGAATGGCGTCTAGAAACCAAAATCTGGGTACTTGCTGCTTTCATTACTACTGGCGTCCTCACTTCTAGGCCCTTTCAGCGGACAAAGCTAAGCAAATCGACGTGTATGTAAACATGCACAAATACACGTCCTCTAGATTCCCATCTGTCCCTCTGTCATCTCTCTCTCTGTCGTCTATCAATCATCTATCTATCTCTATCTGCCATGTCTATCTATCCATCTACCTGTCATCTCTCTCTTTTTTAAATTCTTTTATTTTGTGAGGAAGATTGGCCCTGAGTTAACATCTGTTGCCAATCTTCCTCTATTTTGTATGTAGGACGCTGCTACAGCATGGCTTGATTACTGGTGCTAGGTCCACACCCAGGATCCCAACATGTGAACCCTGGGCTGCCGAAGAGGAGTGCCCAAACTTAACTGCTATGCCACCAAGGGACCCCTCTCTCTCTTTTGTATCACCTATCTATCTGTCTATCATCTTTCCCTCTCTCTCTCTCTCTCTCTCATCTCTCACCTGATCTATCATCTCTCTATACTGATACATTTAATTCAAATCCAACACCACAGGGTTCATTTGAGCCTTCCTCTTTTTCTTATTTGTAACTCCTTCCTCTGACAGTAGGAAATCCATCATTAGTCAGAGTTTATTTACTTATTCGCACAACCTAACATATGCGCAAACTAGTTTCAGAGTTACGAACCTATGCCACCCTAGGGGTGTGGAGGAACTTACTAACTAGTATAAAATGTCTGTGTACATTTCTTTTTGTCGTCAGGCTTAGAGTGTATAGTCAAAATACTGTTTTTCAAACTTGTTTAGGTTTGTTCTTTGCTTCCCCACCCCCTTCAGTGTAGTTTCAAATCAAGTTAGGCTCATTTGCTATTGCTTGTACTGTATTTTGGATTCTCCCCTCATCCTGCTTGATTTGAATCATTTATTTATATTTTTGGTCTGTGAAACATTCTCACAGTTTCTAAAAGTCAGAGCTGTACAAGGAGTTCCACTCCGAGAACTCTTCCTTCCCGGCCCCGCCTCCTCCTCATTCCTGGATGGAAGCTATTGTATTAGTTTCTGGGGTATCCTTTCTGTGTTTCTTTTGACACGAATGAGCAAACGCATGTATATTTTATTTTCTGTCTTTTTTTTCATGAAAGGTGGCACATATAGATACTCTTTTGCATTTTGTCTTCTTTTACTTGCTGTATCTTGGAAAACAATCCGTATTAGTTCATAGAAATCTTCTTCTAATTTTTTTCCTCTTACAGCTTGCAGCTATGTGGATGTACAGATTTAATCACTCTCCTATGTTTAGACATTTACATTGTTTCCAATATTTTGCAACAACAAACAACGCTGCTATTAATATCGCTGTGCAAATGTATTTTTGTATTATTGGAGGTGTGCCTTCTGGGTAAATTCCTAGAAGTGGACTCGCTGCTTTAAAAGGTAAGTGTAAGTATAGTTTTCTTAGGTATTGCCAAATTTCCCTCCAAAAACCTTGTACCAGTTTATGTTCCTACCCGCAATGCATGAGAGTACCTGTTCCATTACAGAATGTGCTGTCATACTTTTTAATTGTTGCCAATCTGATAATAGTCTCCCAGTATACTTTTAATTTGTGTGTCTCTAATTATGAGTGAGGTTAAACATCTCCTCCTATCTTTACGGTCATTTTTATAACTCTTTTTGTGAATTGTCTGCTTATATCTTTTCCCAATTTCAATAGGTTTTTAAAAATCCTTTTCCCCTCAATTTTTAAGAGTTCTTTATATGTTAGCAACACTACTGCTTTATCTATGGTTAAATCTATGTGGCAAACATTTTTTCAAAGTTTCTTATTGTCTTTGACTTCATTTTTTTTTGACATGCTGAAAAATTTTTATTTTTATATAGCCAGTCATCATTATTTTTATATTGTCCCTGAATTTTGAGTCACAGTTAGGAAATCCTTCCTTATACCAAGATTAAAGAGGAATTCGCCCATGTTTTCTTCTAATACTTTAAAAAAACTTTTTTTACATTTACATCACTGTTGCATTTGGAGTTTATGCTTATATACGGTGTGAGGTATGGATCTAAATTTATTTTATTCCAAATGGTTATCTCTCTGTCCCAGAAATCTATTAAAATTACCATACTTTTCCTACGAATTTGTGATGCCACCTTTATCATATACTAAATTTCCATATATACTTGGGTCTATTTCCGGTCTTTCTGATCTGTTCTCTTCTTCTGTTTGCTTATTCATGCATCAGTACCACACTGTTTTAATCATAAAGACTTTATAGGATGTTTTATGTCTGATAGAGCTGCTTCTTCCTCATGGTCTTTCTTTTTTACTGTGTTCTTATCTATTCTTGTGTGTTTGTCCACATGATTTTTAATATCAATTTGTCTACCTCCGTAAAAAAGCTTATTCATGTTTTTATTGGGATCATGTTAAATTTTACATTAACCTAGAGAGAACTGACAATTTCTGATACTGAGTCATGCTATCCCAAAACTGGAAGTATCTTTTCAAGTGTCCTTTTGTAGCTTCAGGAGCGTTTTCATCAGATAGTTTGTGCACCTTTTAAGTTTATTCCAAAGTATTTAATCTTCTTGGTGGGAATTATAAATGAAAATTTTTCTATTATCATTCTTCTAATTATTATTTATATATATGAAAAATAATTCCTGTATGTAGTGTTGTTATCTTGCTATTTTAACTTATTTTATCATTTTAATTAATGCTTTTTCTTGACTTGAACAGGAAATAAGTTTTTATTGTGTTAAGCCTTTGAGATTTGGTTTATTTTTGATAGTAATTAGCCAATTCTAACACAAGACAGACATAATTTATCCCCATCTTAAAATAAAGAAATGGAGACCAGTGATGTTGACAGAGTCACCCAAGGTCACAGAGAGAACAATGGGTAAACTTGTCTTTTTAATCAGGATCCTGCACTATTAACCAGTGCATAATACTCCCTATTCAAGATATGGATTCCCTGACAGTCTCTATGAGTTTCTATCTGAAAAAGAGACGAAGTGAGTTGGTTCCTCATCCTCCTCTTCTTTGTCTCCTCGGCAGCCGTGTTGTTGGCCGTCGGGAGCTGAGTGGTGTGTACGCAGACTCTGGATGGGTGACGCCCTGCAGTGGAGCATCTCTTACATCCATCCACAGGTGTAAGAGAGAGCGAGTTCACTGCATGTTCTGGACACAGAAAACTACACAGGTTTTGTAGCTACGAAATTCATAAAAGCTCAGCTCTGGCCCAACTTCCAATTTGTTCCTGGTGTGCAACCGGAGTGATCTTTCAAAAATGAGAATAGTTCAATGTCACCTGCCTTCTTTAAATCTTTCAGTGAATTCGTGTGGGTCTCAGCGTAAAGGCAGAACTCCTTCACCTGGCCTCTGCTTCGCTCTGCAGGCTCAGCTCCACCCCCCGCTTTCCACACTGCACTCCAGCTGCGCTAAAGTACCTGCAGTCCTTCATCCTTCTGCATCCCGTTCAGACAGCATCCCGTTCAGACAGCATCCCCTCCAGGACGCCTTTCCTGATCCCCTGCCTCGTATACCCCTCCAACCCTTTTGTAGTGCCTTGTCCCAACTTTTACCACACTGCATTTTGATCACTTATGTATTGTCTGTCTTATAAACTCAGGAGGGCACAGACTGTGTCTTTTCATTTTTCATTCCAGATCCCACCTCCATGCCTCACACGTGGTAGGCACTTAATATATATTTGTTGAATGAGTGAGTGAGTGAATGAATATTGTTTTCTTACTTTTTTAATTTCATGGCATACTCTTATCTCTTCTTTAGAATATTTTCTTCTTTCCTACATGGCAAATGATTTTCCTACATCCTTAGGATTTTCACCATCATAAGCTGTGGGCTGTGATGAACTTTACAAACTTGAGAGAGAAACCTTAAATCAGTGATCTAAGATTTGTTTTTTAAATAATCAACTGACATGTTTTTTCTTACTACTTACTTTCTTTTCCCTATGGGAATGATTTGCAGTTGTCATTGGGATGAATAATCCCTGGTCTTTTATAAAATGCCAACCTGAAAACGTTCTTTGAAAATCTGACTGTGCCATTTCTAAAAGGCATCCCTTTCTGTCAAAGGCCTGGTCTGACTCTGACAATCAGTATTTTCCAAGGATCAGTTGTATTCTCTGAACTATTTTTCTTGGCATTTGGCAGGAATAAGAGGTATTGTTTATGGAGCTCCATCTATATGTTAGACACTCTTCTGAGCGTATACACGCAGATTATTTCCTGAAGCAGATTTCATTTCAATGTTCTACAGATGAAGAAAATGAGACATACAGGTGTTAAGGAACTTGCCCAAGGTGCCTTAGACACAGCCAGAAATAAAAGGAACTGAGACTGGATTTCAGGGGAGCTGAATCCAGAGCCCATAGTCTAAGGCTGCAGTGCACCACTTTCTTCATCGCTACCTCACCCCACTGGCCCTCTTGGAATATGTAACGTTGTTTGCGCCACATGTGTGTCTATTTTATCTCCCAAATAAGATCGTAAGATCCTTCTTTAGAGGGAGTCTTATCTCTTTAGCCTCCACATTATCTAGCATAGTGTAGACACCTACATTGTGGGTCCATTTCATAAACACGTGCTCAATTGTTTTGAAAGTTTATTTAAATTCTCCCCCTGCTCTTAGGAAGTTGTATGTAGGGGTTTTAAGAAGTTAGGATAAAGAAGCGTATTTTAAAAATTCTCAAAATTTGTTGATCCAAGAAATGAATTTATGATGGTGATTATAACAGACATAATAGGAACTCCAGAAGGGGAGGCAACCCCCTGACGTCAGCCATCCCATGCTCTCTTCCCTGCTTCCAGATGGATGGAATGATGCTTTGACAGATGCTAATAAAACGGGCTGCCTTGTGAGCTATTTGCTATGCACGAACACTGGCCAATAACGCCTTCGTTTAACTCATTCTCTTTCATAGCTTCTCCCGAATGTCATGGTTTATCTTTGAAGGGGGAGCAGGAAGCTTGCTGTCACACCCCCATCTCAGCTTGTGTACCACAACTCTCCTATAACAATGCATGCCTTCCTCAGCTGGAATGCCTCCCAATGCTCAGGGCATTAAAAGACTCCCCCCATGCCACAATAGATGGGGTTTTGGGAGGACACAGTGGAACCAACCATTAGCCCCAAGAAAATAGTCACTTTTCATTGCCAAGACCCTCTGTCTTTCATGCAAATAGATCCCAGAAGTCTACCAACCTTGCCTGGACATGTCCAAATTCACTGAACGTATATTTACAAAATATATCTGGAAACAATTCCATTATTATTCTCCCAAATCTATGTCAAACTCAAGGAAGCAAAAAGAAAATAATTGTATATATTAAATTTCTTCATCAAAGCTTCTATAGCATAAGACCAAGTCTTCCTAGAACTTTTGTCACATTATATTGTTTAATTAATAAGTACTTTTTGTCCTAATCATTTTGGATTACAAAAATAATACACATTCGTGGTAAAACTACTGAAAACCAGAAATACATTTTTCAGTGTTTAATAATTCTCAGTTTCTTCACTTAAAGATGCCAACTGTTAATATTTTGGTATATTTCCTTTGTCTAGACAGACAGATGGATAACTAGATTGCAAAATAGAAACATAACTGCTCTTGATATGTATATATATATCTCTATATATACTCTTGCATATATAGAGATGTATAGTTTATTTCCACTGACTGAACCTATCTCGTGAACATTTTTCAGACCAATTAAGATTCTTCAATGAACTTTTTAAAAAGGCTTTATAATATCTATTGGACAACTACATGATGTTCTATTTAATGATCTGACATTGTTGGCTATTTTGATGCTTTCCCTGGGATAAACACCAGACTGCTCTTCCAAATCTGTGTGAGTAAGAGAGGACAGTGCATCACGAACTGCTTAAAGACAGAGGGAGATTTGCTAAAGGAATGAAGCAACTTTTATCTCCCCAGTAAAGTCCTGAAATTAAAAAATAAAGAAAAAGAAATTCTTTTTTTAAAAGGCCGCAGAGTCTAGCTGCTTATCTGAGCTTTATCAACGTGATTCAAATACACCAGCGGGCTCCTGGCTGTGTCTGAAATCCCTCAGCACCATACGAGGCAGAGAAGTGACAAGAGGACGTCTCTATAGAGCCTCGGCTGCTTCGTTTTCTTATGCCAAGCTGCTAACATCACACGTATGAAGTTACATGCAGTATGTTGGCTGTTTGCAATGGTTATTAACTATTGGGAGGACTAAAGGGAAAGAAAATTGGAGAGAAAAATCAAGAGATGTTTTCTGAACCTTAAAATTTGCACAGCAATATTACCTCTACTTATGCAAATAATTTACCTTTTCTCTGTTACTGTGCAAAGTCAACACCTCCTTAGACATATATTTACTCAGAGAAAAATGATGACTAATTTGTCAGCCAAAATATCAACTAAAAGGAATAAAATTAGTCCTAAAAGACTAGATTGGGGGATGTAACAAGAGAAATAAAGGAAAAACTTCACTTTAGTATTCTGTAAAATGGAGAGTGCAAGGCTTTTATAGCATGAAAATACAAATTAAAATATTATATACTCTTTATACCTATCAACTTAAAAAGGATTCAAGTGCTGAGTGCAGACAAGGATGTGGAGAAATGGACGCTCACGCGGTGCTGGGCAGCACAGAGCAGTTTTGTAGTGTCTCGTAAAGCTGGAAGTACAGATGCCTTCCTATGGAGCCCGGGGAAAGCCAGAAAAAAACTAAGGTGTTTTGGTTTGTTTTGATTTGTTTTTTAACATAATGAGATATAAATGATGATAAAACTTCAAGGTCAAAACGTCCTGCGTGCTTGCTAAGGCTGGGGAGAGAGAAAGACTAGAGCGCTGGTGTACAAGGGAGGGCCAGGGGGCCTCTCCATCGGGCACAGATAATAAGGGCTGCGTTGTCTGCAGGGAATTTAAAAACAGAAATAGAACCAATGGAAAGTCAGTCTGCTTTCTTATTATCACCACATGCCAACATTTCTAAACGGTATTCCTCCCTGAAAAACAGTCTCTTGTTTGTCTAAGAGAACCTGGACGATTGCTGCGGTTGTTGCATGTTTTTAAACTACTTTATCCTTTAATTGCCGTTGTTTTCTACGTGGAAGTTACTTCAGAGAGTTTTCGGTTATGTGGTCAAAATCTCCGACACGCATGGACTCGGCTACATAATAGCTCAGGGGTAATTGGGTTGAAGGGAGTTTTTCTAGAACACAGTAGATTTCACCAAATTGGTAGGTAAAGGGAAGGAGTCAGTGGAAAGGGAAGGATCGAAGAGAAGGGGTGGTGTGTAATTCACGCGTCAAATTCTTAGGCTTTTGTAGTTGTAGCTCCCTTTTGTTCACACCCTTGGGAGACTCTGGGCCTGACTGTGACTCTGCTTGACCGATGGGACAATAACACGTGTGATGCAAACAGACACTTGTGAAGTGCTTGCTGTGTGCAAGGGGCTTGCTCTCTTTTGTGGCCTGTGAGGGATACTGCAGTTACTACCACATGAACAGGCCCACGCTAGACTTCTGGTTGATGAGTGGCACAAGGCTTAGCCACCTTTGTCACCCCAGCTGACATCAGGATAATTGCCAGATATGTGAGTAAGGCCCAGACAAGCCTTCAGCTGGTCATTGAAGTACGAGTGAGTACAGCTGAGGTTAGCCAATCCTGGCCCATATGAGCAGAACCATCCAGCTTTCCTATAAACTTGAAAGCAATGATACATGGTTGTTGTTTGAAGCCACTAAGGTTTGGGATGGTTTGTTACACAGCAAAAGTTAACTGATACAAGGTCCTTGAGTAGGTGGATGAGATTGGGATGGAAGGCAGAGGTAAAAGGGACAGATTAATCTTAGATAGCAGATAATATACACATATCTATGCTCCAATTTCCCCCACACACTCCTCCCCCACTTCCCCTAGGGTCAGGAGAAGGAATGCAGGCTCTGAAGTGAGGCTATCTAAATTCAAATCCTGGCTTTGTTCTTTACTGGCTGAGTGATCTTGGGTACACATCTCATTCATCTGTAAAATAGGGATTTACCTGATAAAGTTGTTGAAGAGATCAAGTGGCATATATGTAAGGGCCTGGTTCATAATAAACACCTTTTAAATGCTAGCTAAGTGGGTGCCTGAGTGAAGATACATTTGAGATGAAGTGATAGGGAAAGTTGAGGGCATGTGTATTGGCCAACATCAAAATCCTCAAGAATGTAGGATGTACAATATCTGCAGAGAGCAAAAGAGCAATAAAAATTTGAAGATAAAGAAAATGAATGGTGGTGAAAATATTGAGGTGATTATAGAGGAATTTCAAAAAATGGTTAAGGAGCAGTGATAGTCCAGTTGAGGTTAAAAAGAGCAATTTTGGGGGGACACACTTAGCACAGTTCTGATTTCTACTACTGTGTTCAGTAGCTCAGGAGTGTAATTCGGGAGAGCAAACAATGAGATTGTTGAATGGCACGGGATGTGGCAGATCAACAAAGAAAAGGTGGGATCTAGGGAGCTGGTGCTAGGAGTGGTTGGCTGTGGGGTCTGAGTGGGCCTGGAGAGGGACCGTCAAGGAACTGAATGACTGAGAGAACAGAATGGGGTCAAAGGGCAAGGAGCAGGAGTCCTATAGACCTACTTGAAGGTGGGAAGGTGCGCTTTCTTAGTTGGTGGATTGTATCATTCTATCCTTAGTGACTTGTTCCAGTGCCTAGAGCCAATGGTCTTGTTAGCCTCTGATTTTGTGTAGTTTTCTTTCAGGAGAACTTATTTTCTGAACTTCATTAAGGGACAACAAACTAGTTAAAAGAGACCTCTGGGTTTAGAATCCAGCCCATCTTGATGGCTCTCCTCTGAGGATGCTGTGCCTATTGGATCACCTGTCTTAGCTACTAAAACTTTTCCACACATGATCGTTATTAACTGCATGTCAAGGCAACAGGAAACGGGATTTTCTCTAGCACTCAGGTGTGCATCCAGTGGTCGGTCTGAATCTAGCATAGTCGAGCATCCTCTGGTGTCCCGAGTGAGCCTGTGAACTCCTGCCCCTCCTCTTTGCCTTCTTAGAATCTTAGATTTTTCCAGATCTGGCCCCATCTCTCAGCCCCATGGGGTCATTCCCAGTGCACCCAGCCTTACGTAACGTCTTCCTTCTCAGAACCACTGGAGCAGCTCATTTGACACTTAGCACATGATATCTTTATTCCAGTTTTCTTAAAACCTAAGGGTCAATACATTTTCAAGCTAGAAGAGGTTTCAGAGATCACCTAATCCAACTCCCTGAGAAAATTGAAGCCCACAGACACTTAGTAAGTGACAGAACCAAGACTGGAATCCATCCTGCCCGTGTCATTATTTGGTGATCTTTCTACTGTGTTAGGTGTAGATCCTGAGAGCACATCAGGTTCTTCAGGAGAAGGACCCTGAATCTCTAGCATTTACATGTTGGGATCCTCAACAGATCTCCATCCACAGTGACCTGGTGCATTACCAAACCACATGAGACAGCTGAAAGAGGAATCAATTCTTGTGTAGAGCAGATTTTACAGTTAAAAAAATCATTAATGATTTCAAACCCTTAAATGTATAAAATTTTCCAAAAAAAATGTATCAAAGTTTTCATTTGTTATATAGGATGCTCAGGAGTTTCCATCTTTGTTCCTACAAGCAAAATGAAGTGAATCACTCAGCTTTGTTCCCTTAATTCACTGCTAAGGGTGGTCTTCTCTAAGATGTGCATGGACCAGTTCTCATCAGTGTAGCTTATATGGGCTTGTTTGAATCCCACAAAGGAAAATTCTCCCATCTGGCCCTTTTGCCAGTTAACTGGAAGAAGCTTACCTTTGTGGTTATTCATTTTAATTTCATTTCAGAAAAAAAAAGCATCAAGGAGTCCATTTAATAAACAACAACATTTATGCAATTTAACTTAATTTGGCAATACGGATTGGGAAAAATTGGAAGAAAACAAAGGAAAATAAAAGAACACATATTGGGAGATGAACAAGTAGTGTTACCAGAAATACCAATTTTCCCTGTTTTGAATTAGATATCATAAAAACATCAATCTATTATCCAAGATTATCCAGCACCTATGATGTATGGCCCGGTACTCATCACCTCCAACAACTTCTTCTCTGAACCCATTTGAAAGGTGAGCACAGAGCCTGGCATTCTCATTCCAGCTAGTCCGCCTGTGACCGTGTTAAGAAGACATTCCCCAGAATAGTTCAGTCGACGGTTACTGTGAATGTCGCCACAATTTCACCAATACTCTATGTGTTCATTTCAGGGTGGTGGTTCTGAAATCTCAGGAAAGGCTTGTGAGCTTCCTGAAACAGAAGAATTCTTCCAGTAATTCTACCCCTGGGCTCAGTTTGGGCATTCCAGCCATGCAGACCTCCTTCCTGCTCTCCACCTCAGCCTTCCTCCTTGCTCTCCTTCCCTCACGTCAAAGAAATGACAACCACCACCCACTTGTAGCCAGTTCTCCTAATTCCACCCACGAGAGCCAAAAACCTAAAGAAAACACATTAGTTTGTTTAAAAATGTCTCTTGCGAACAGCAATTTTCACAGAAAGAATGTTCTCACCCTCTCGGTGCTGGTCCGCCGTGTATTTTCCTTCCAGACCTGTTCTTCCCCAAATGACTACAGCGTTTGCTGGCATTTCTGTGAAAGTATGTTCAAGCCCTCTTTAAGAGTCAGAAAATCTCCCTGAATTTGCAGGCAGCTTCCTGTGGGCTCACATTTTGCAGAATGCGTGCTTGGTGTGAGAAGGTGGGCAAGGTGTTTGAAAACAGGAAGCAGCTGTGAATGTGCGACTTTGTTCCTGGAAGCAGAGGTCTCCCCCTGAGATGGCTGTAGAGGTTTCCTGCCGTTTCACCTGGGAGCTCTTCTGCAAGGACTTTAAGGGCTTCCAATGGGCAGGATGGTACATCCGTGGGCGTGGTGCAAATCCACAGCTTTTCTATTTTTTCCATGCAGGTTTCTCTTTTTGCTGAACATATTGCTATGCATGATGGTGAAGGTAGGCTTTTTAAAATTATTATTATTGTGCTAAAAATCACATGACATGAACTCTACCTTTTTAACAAATTTTTAAGTGTACTGTATAGTCCTGTTAACTACAGATATGATAGTGTACAGCAGATCTCTGGAATTTTTCATCTTGCGTCACTGAAACTTTATACCCATTTAACAACAACTTCTGATTTCCCCCTCCCTTCGCCCCTGGTAACCACCATTCTACTTTCTGCTTCAACGAGTGTGACTACTCTGGATATCTCATATGAGTAGAACCATGCAGTGTTTGTCCTTCTGTGACTGGGTTATTTCACTTAGCGTAATATCTTCAAGATTCATCCATGTTATAACATATGACAGGATGTCTGTCTGTTTTATGGCTGAATAATATTCCATTATATGTATATTCCATTTCCTTTACCCATCTATCTGTCAGTGAACATTTGGTCTGTTCCCACCTCTTGGCTATTGTTAATAATGCCGCAATGAACATGGGAAGTGCAAATATCTCTTTGAGATACTGATTTCAATTATGTTGGATATGTACCTAGAAGTGGGATCGCTGGATCATATGATAGTTCTACTTTTGAATTTATGAGGAATCTCCATGTTGTTTTCCATAGTGGCTGCATCATTTTACATGCCCACCAACAGTGCACAAGGGTTCCAATTTCTCCATAGCCTCACCAACACTTGATATTTTCTGTTTTTTGGATAAAGGCTGTCTTCATCAGTTTGGGCTGCTATAACAAAAATACCATAGACTGAGTGGCTTAAACAACAAACACGTTTCTCACAGTTCTGAAGGTTTAGAAATCCAAGATCAAGACACTGACAGATGTGGTGGCTGGTGAGGGCCCGTTTCCTGATTCATTGAAGGCTGTCTGGTTACTGTGTCCTCACATAGCTTTGGGTTCTTCATCCCCTTCCAACGGCACCAATTCCATCATAGGGGCTCCACCCCCATGACCTACTCCAAACCTGATTACCTCCGAAAGCCCCTGCCTTCAAATACCATCACAACAGGGGTTACACTTCAACATGTGAATTTTGGAGGCACAGGAACTTTCAGTCCATAGTAGGGATCATCCGGACAGGTGTGGTGATATTTCATTGTGGTTTTGATTTCCATTTCCCTGATGATTAGTGATCTTGAGCGTCTTTTCATGTACCTACTGGCCATTTACAGGTCTTCTTGGGAGAAATGTCTATTCAAGTCCTTTGCCCAATTTTTAATTGGGTTATTAGGTTTTTTTTGCTATTGGGTTGTAGGAGTTCCTTATATATGTTGGAGATTAACCCGTTATCAGATATATGGTTGGCAAATATTTTCTCCCATTCTGTAGGTTGTCTTTTCAGTCTGTTGTTTCCTCTGCTGTTCAAATGCTTTTTAGTTTGGTGTAATCCAACTTTTCCATTTTTGCTTTTATTGCATGTGCTTTTGGTGTATATCCAAGAAATCATTGTCAAGATCAATTTCATAAAGTTTTCCCCCTATGTTTTATTCTAGGAGTTTTATAGTTTCAGGGCTTATGTTTAAGTCTTTAACACGTTTTGAGTATATTTTTGTGAATGGTGTAAGATAGTGGTCCAGTTTCATTCCTTTGCGTGTGGCTGTCCAGTTTGCCCAGCACCATATATTGAAGAAGCTATTCCTCCTTTGTGTATTCTTAGCACCCCTGTTGAAGATCAGTTGAACTTATATGCATGAGTTGATTTCTCAGCTCTCTCTTCTGTTCCATTGGTCTATAGGCCTGTCTTTATGCCGGCATTGTACTGTTTTGATTACTGTAGCTTTGTAACATGTTTTGAAATCAGCAAGTGTGATGCCATCTTTGTTTCTTCTCAAGATTGTTTTGCCTATTTAGGGTCCTTTGTGGTTCTATATGAATTTCAGGATTATTTTTTCTGTATCTGTAAAAAAATGCCATTGGGATTTTGATAGGGATTGCATTGAATCTGTAGATTGCTTTGAGCAGTGTGGACATTTTAACAATAAGTCTTCCAATCCATGAACACAGAATGTTTTTCCATTTATTTATATCTGCTTTCATTTTTTTAAGCAATGTTTTATAGTTTTCAGCGTACGAGTCTTTAGTCTTCTTGATTAAATTTGTTTCTAAGTACTTCCCTCTTTTTGATGCTATCATAGATGGGATTGTTTTCTCAATTTCCTTTTTGGATTGTTTGTGGTTAGTGTGTAGAAATGCAACTGATTTTTGTATGTTTATGTTTTATCCCACAAGTTTGCTGAACTCGTTTATTAGTTCTAGCAGTTTTTTGTGCAATCTTTAAAGTTTTCTATACGTAAGATCATGTCATCTGTGAACAGAGATAATTTTATTTTTCCTTTCCAAGTTGAATGCCTTTTAATTCTTTTTCTTGCCTAATTGCTCTGGCTAGGCCTTTCAGTACTATGTTGAATAAAAGTGGCAAGAGTGGGCATCCTTGCCTTGCACCTGATCTTAGAGGAAAAGCTTTCGGTTTTTCAACTGTGAATATGATGTTGGCGATGGGCTATTTATACATGGCACTTTTTATGTTGAAGTAATTTCCTGCTATTCATACGTTTTTACTGTTTTTATCATGAAAGAGTGTTGAATCAGTCAAATGCTTTTTCTGCATCTATTGAGATATCTTGTGATTTTTAACCTTTGTTCTGTTAATGTGGTGCATCACATTGATTGATTTGTGGATGTCAAACCATCTTTGCATTCTAGGGGTAAATCCCACTTGGTCATGGTATATAATACTTTTTATGTGTTGTTGAGTTCAATTTGCTAGTATTTTGAGGGATTTTGCATCTATATTCATTAGGGATATTGGTCTGTAGTTTTCTTTTCTTTTAGTGTCTTCTTCTGGCTTTGGTGTCAGAGTAATGCTGGCTTCATAAAATGAGATTGAAAGTGTTCTCTCCTCTTCAATTTTTTGGGAGAGTTTGAGAAGGATTGGTGTTAATTTTCCTGTAAATGTTTGGTAGAATTCACCAGTGAACCCATCTGGCCCTGGGTTTTTCTTTGTTGGAAGATTTTTGATTACAGATTCAATCTCTTTACTAGCTGTATATATATTCAGATTTTCTATTTATTCATGATTCAGTCTTGGTACATTATATGTCTACGTATTTATCCATTTCTCCTAGGTTATTCAACTTGTTGGCATATAACTGTAAATAGTAGTCTCAGAATCCTTTTTATTTCTGTGGCGTCAGTTGTAATGTCTCCTCTTTCATTTCTGATTTTATTTATTTGAGTCTTCTCTCTTTTATCCATAGTGAGTTTAGCTAAAGTTTTATCAATTTTGTTGATCTTTTCATAAAACTGACTCTTAGTTTTATTGTTTTTTCTGTTTTCTATGCATTTATTTCTGCTGTAATCATTATTATTTCCTTCCTTCTGCTAACTTTAGACTTATTTTGTTCTTATTTTTCTAGTTCTTTGATATACAGAGCTAGGTGGTTTATTTGAGATCTTTCTTCTTTTTTTAATGTAAGTATTTATCACTATTAAAAAATCCCCCTTAGTACTGCTTTTGCTGCATTCCATAACTTTTGGTGTGTTGCATTTTCATTTTCATTTGTCTCAAGATATTTTCTAATTTTTTAATTTCTTCTTGATCCGTTGGTTGTTCAAGAATATGTTGTTTAGTTTCCAAATATGTATGAATTTTCCAGTGTTCCTTCTGCTATTGATTGCATTTCATTTCATTGTGATTGGAAAAGATACTTGGTATGATTTCAATCTTCTTAAATTTGTGAAGATTTGTTTGGTGACCTCATGTGATCTATCCTGGAGAACACTCTGTGTGCACTTGAGAAGATGTATATTTTGCTGTTATTAGGTAGAATGTTCTGTATTTGTTTGTTAGGTCCATTTGGCCTATAGTGTTGTTCATGTCCTCTATTTCCTTATTGATCTTCTGTCTGGATGTTCTATCCATTATTGAAAGCGAGATATTGAAATCTCCTTCTATTATTGTGTTGCTATCTATTTCTCCCATCGGTTCTTTCAATATTTGCTTTATATTTTTTTTTGCAGCCTTCTCTTCTTTTTTTTTTTTATTGAGTTAATGATAGGTTACAATCTTGTGTGATTTCAGTTGTACATTAATGTTTGTCATTTGTGTTGTAGGTGCACCACTTCACCCTTTGTGCCCACTTCTCACCCCACCTTTCCCCTGGTAGCCACTAATCTGTTCTCTTTGTCCACATTTTTAAATTCTTCATGTGAGTGGAGTCATACAGAGATTATCCTTCTCTAACTGGCTTGTTTCACTTAACATAATTCCCTCAAGGTCCATCCACGTTATTGAAAATGGAATGATTTTGTTCTCTTTTGCAGATGAGTAGTATTCCATTGTGTATATATACACCACACCTTCTTTATCCATTCATCTGTTGATGGGCACTTAGGTTGCTTCCACGTCTTGGCTATTGTAAATAATGCTGCAATGAACATAGGGGTGCATAGGACTTTTGGAATTGCTGACTTCAAGCTCTTTGGATAGATACCCAGTAGTGGGATAGCTGGATCGTATGGTAGTTCTATTTTTAATTTTTTGAGGAATCTTCATACTGTTTTCCATAGTGGCTGCACCAGTTTGCATTCCCACCAGCAGTGGATGAGGGTTCCTTTTTCTCCACACCCTCTCCAACATTGGTTACTATTAGATTTAGATATTTTTGTCATTCTAATGGGTGTTGCTTCATATATTTAAGTGCTCTGATGTTGGGTGTGTATATATTTATTATTGTTGCATCTTCCTGCTGATTTGACCCTTTTATCATTATATGATGTCTTTTTTGTCTCTTGTGACAGTTTTTGACTTAAAGTCTCTTTTGTCTGCTATAAAGATGGCCACCTCTGCTCTCTTTTAGTTGGCATTTCCATGGGATATCTTTTTCCATCTTTCACTTTCAGCCTATGTGTGTCTTTAAATCTTAAATAAGTCTCTTGTAGACAGCATAGTTGTTTTTATCCATTCAGCCACTCTATGTCTTTTGATTGGAGAGTTTAATCCGTTTACATTTCATGTAATCATTGATAAAGAAGGACTTATTATTAACATTAAAAAATTATTTTCTGTTTTGTAGTTCTTTTGACCATCTTTTCCTCTCTTTCTGTTTCCTTTGTGTTTCATTGATTTTTTGTAATGACATGCTTTGATTCATTTCTCATTTTCTCCTGTGTATCTTTTTTAGGTATTTTCTTTGTGGTTACTATGATTTACATAAATATCTTATAGGTATAACAACATATTTTAAGCTGATAACAACTTAAAACTTTAATCACTTAGAAAAACTCTGTTCTTTTACTTCTCCTCCCAACACTTTATGTTATTGATTTCAAAATTACATCTTTTTATATTGTTTATTCACTAACAATTTTTATAGTTATTTTTTTTAGACTTTTCACTGCTAATCAAAGTGATTTATGTATCACCATTACAGTGTTGTATATTTGTATAGATATATAGATATTTGTATATGTGCACAGTGTTCCATATTCTGTATTTTATATTTGTCTATATATTTACCTTTACCAATGAACTTTATACTTTCACATGCTTTCGTGTTGTTGTTTAGCATCTTCATTTCAATTTGAAGGACTTTCTTTAGCATTTCTTGTAAGAGAAGTATAGTGATGATGAACTTACTCAGGTTTTGTTTATCTGGGAAAGTTTTTATGTCTCCTTCATTTCTGAAGGACAGTTTTGCTAGATATAGCACTCTTGGTTGGCAGTTTTTCCCTTCACCAGTTTGAATATATATCCCACTCCCTTCTGGCCTGCAAGCTTTCTGCTGAGAAATCTGCTGATAGTCTTACAGGGTTCTCTTGTATACAATGAGTTGATTTTTTCTTGCTGCTTTCAAAATTCTCTCTGTCTTTGACTTTTGACAATTTGATCATAAGGTATCCCAGTGTGGACTTCTGTTCATCGTATTTGGGTTCTGTTGGGGTCTTGAGTGTGGATGTCCCTCAGATTTGGGAAATTCTTTAGATTACCTTTTTCTGCTTTCTCTTGGTCTTCTTCTGAGACTCCCATGTGTGTATATTGGTTTACTTTATGGTGTCTGAAAAGTCCTTTAAGCTTTCTTCATTTTTTAAAATTCTGTTTTTCTTCCTGCTCTTCTAACTGGATAATTTCAAATGATCTGTCTTTGAGTTTGCTGATTCTTTTGCTTGATCATGTCTGCTGTTGAACCCCTCTAGTGAATTTTTCAGTCCAATTACTGTATTCATCAGCTCCAACATTTCTGCTTTGATCTTTTAAAAATATTTCTTATATCATTGTTGAAGTTGTCATTTTGTTCATGCTTTGTTTTCCTGAGCTCATTAAGCATCTTTATGATGGTTAACTTGAAATCTTTTTCAGGTAATTCATATATGTCTGTCTCTTTAGGTTTGGTTACTAGAGATTTATTTTGTCCCTTTCATTGGACCATTTTCTCCTGTTTCTTTATTTTTCTTGTAACCTTTTGTTGGTATCCATGTATTTAAAAACACGCCACATCTCCCAGTCTTTATAGACTAGCGTTATACAGGAAAAAACTTCCACAAATTAACCCTGCTACAGATTCTCGGGGCTTCTCAAATCCTTTCTGTGGATTCATTTTCTCTGGACTTGGGCATGTAAACTCCTAATTAGAGAGATGTGCCAGTTTCTTTTTTTCAGGAGCTTGTAACCTCTTGCTTCCTCTGATGTCTGTCTGCTGTACTGTGGGTTCTCTGGATAGCAACATCCCCCACCCCCAGCTCTTTTTTGTTGTAAGCAGCCCCTATGCATCTGGACTATCCTGGGCATTATCAGTGCCCTGAGTTGGGCCAGGCAAAAACCAGTCCCTCAGGCAGCTCCCTGAAAAGTCAGAGCACTGGAGGCATGCACCATTCTTCTCTTTCCCCCTGAGGGAGAGGCCACCAAGCTGTATTGGCCTCTTTACGCTGTACTGTGAGTCCTCTAGAGCATCAGCACACCACCATCTCTTTTTGTTCTCAGTGGCCCCTGGGCATCTAGAGTATGTCCAGTCCTGTCAGCACTCTGAGACAGGTGAGACAGAAGCCAGTCTTTTGAGCAGCCCCCCTGAAAAGTCAAAAATTGAACATATGGTCTAGTCTTCACTTTCCTTCCTCAGGCAGAAACGAGGAGCTGGGGTAGATCTTGGAAAGGTCACCTCGGCCATCCACACCCTAGACACCTCTAGCATAGATATTACACATGGCCTACATGTCATTCCTATATATTTACTGAGCACTCCATATGTGGCAGCCACAGAGTCAGAGGCCACTGACACAGAAATAGGTTTCATGGTTCCTGCCCTTGAAACAAATGAGATTCCTCTATTTTACATAAGTTATTAGAAAAGGGAAAGGAAGATTTTCTAAGGTTAGAATGCAATTCTACAGTAATTAACTGACTGCCAATCACTCTTAATGGACACAATCCCCATTGTGTAGTTGTCACGAGCACAGGCAGGGATGGGCAGATCAAGGTTCAGGATTGACTCTTCCACTTATTAGATGAGTGACTTTGTACAAGATACTTCACTTTGCTAAGTCTCAGTGTTCTTTTCATAAAGTGTGAGCTAGAGTAGCATCTCTCTCCCAGGGTTCTTGAGAAGATTAATTGAATTAATAGGGAAGAAAGAGAGACAGAGAGATCAGGAAATTGGAAACAAAAAATATATTGATTACTACATGAATATTATAAGAGAAGCCTGGAAGAGGTCTCAGAAATCAAGAGAAGAAATTCTAATATTCTATCTGGAAGAGATTAAATGTTAGGAATGAATGATTATTAGTGTTCATAACGGTGGACCTCAGAGGCCAAAAAACGGTGATCAAGCCATCCTCTCATTTCTTATCCCATAGGAAATACTGGGACTGAAGAGGTGGGACTTTGGGGACATGATCTCATAAACAATGACATCTGGAGTTTTCTCAGGTACGGTAATAGCAGTAGTAGCTGTAGCAGCAGATACGCTTTCTGAGACAAAGCAGGCACCCTGGGAGCTGGACAGACCTAGTGTTTTATGAACTGTGAGTTGGACAATTTCTCTAACGTGTCTTGGTTTGAGGTTCCTCACACACAAATAGGGCAGGGTAGAGCCAGCCTTGCAGGTAATAGTGAGGAAATGAGACAATGCCGTGTCTATCACACAGTAAGTACTCAGTATGTGATAGTGAATGTCTTTTTGAAGATAAAATTCCCCCCTTAGAGAGTATAACAGCCTTAGGTTGTTACTGTTGTTTTATTTCTGTTTTCATTTATTAAGATAATCTCTTCACCAATGGATTTCATTCTACCTCCTCTTATCTCCTTTGGAACCCACTACGCAAACATTTCCCGTCTTTTATATTTAGCTAGGCTCCCGGCTGGTATGTACTGGGTGTCTGCCAATTAGAAAAAGGCCCTCCCTCTGGGCTGGTGAAGCCCCACCCTGGGCACAAGGCTTGGTGGGTGGAGCACAGCCTGGACTGCAGGCCCCACAAGCACTTGCCTGGCCAGGTGCCCAGGAGCAGAGTAAAACCTGCACATTTAGACACAGTGATCCTGCCGTTACTTCCTTTCCACCATCTCCTTCCCTTCACACTTCAAAAATAACTGGAGGTGTCATGGGTTGAATTGTGTTGCCCCTTCCCCAAATTCATATGTTGAAGTCCTAATCAAAGTGCCTCAGAATGGCCCTTATTTGGAAATAGGTTTGTTGCAGATATAATTAGGATGCAGTCATACTGGTGTAGGGTTGGCCCCTAATTCAATATGACTGGTTTCCTTATAAAAATGGGTAATTTGGACACAGACATGCACACAAGGAGAACGTCACGTGAAGATGAAGGCAGAGGTTGAGACGAGGCATCTACCTGCCGAGGAGCACCAAAGATTGCCTGCAAACCACCAAAATCTAGAGGAGAGGTGTGGGATGGATTCTTCTTCCCAGTGCTTAGAGGGCACCAACCCTGCTGACACCTTCATCTCAGGCGTCCAGCCTCCAGGACCGCGAGACAATACATTTCTGATATTTAAGCCCCTGATTTGTACTTTGTTATGGCAGCCCTAGCAAACTAGTATAGGGATCTAACTGGACCAAGCTCAGTGGAAGTCAGGATCTTGCAGGTCTAGGAATCTGAGTTATTGGGGTAGATCAATCAGCAGACGCAATTTTTCATCTCTTCCTGAACCCATGCCCCTTGCCACGTAACTGCAGCTCGTCCTGCTAGTGGCAGGGTGTCTCTCTGCCTCTTGACTTTGTGACTTGCTTTGGCCCAATGGTTTGTGCTGACATGACACGGACCCAGTTCCAGGCCTTGGCCTCAAGCTTTGTCTGTGTCTCCTTTCCCGCTCGTCATAGCCAACAGAGAAGCAAGCTTCATTTTGCCCGCTGGGCCAGAGGAAGCAAACGAGTCTAACGGAGCAGAATCGCCCATCAGCAGTATCTCCACCAACTCCCAAATTTATGAGAGAAATAAGTATTTTTTTAAGCCAGTGAGATTTTGAGGTTTGTTATGTAGCAATCATTGACTAATATAGCTACTTTCACTTTCTTCTTTTCGTCTAGTCTCATTTTGCCTATAGACTATTACTTTTATTATTAATTTTATGTCTTGTTTTCCAAGACAATACAAAGTATTAATTATAAAAAGGGGGACCTGGATCAGATAGAGATAAGAACTAATGTACTAGATGATCTCCAAGAGTTCCTACCAATATTTATGCATCTTGTGCTCTTAAAGGCTGAAAACAATCAGAATTTTAGCATTTTAAATTTCGTTTTGTGTGGAAAGGGAGCTGGCTATTTGAACACTTTCAATAACCTACCCCAATGTGAACATGACCATGTTATTTAATTTTTGGAAACTTGGTTTCCTCCTTTATAACATGGAAATAATGATATCAATTTCTAAGGATTCCTGTGGATGTAAAATTCATTATCATGGGAAGTCGGCATGATGGTGAGTAAGCTGAGCCCAGTTCTCAAAGATGGCTCAGGCTGGAATGGCAGGAAAGCTAACAAGATCTATGGTGAGGACAAAGCTGTGTGTTTCCCATACCGTTTCCTCTTTCTGGAAATTCATGGAAGTCTACTGTTTTGACCAATAAAATATAGAAGTTACTTCTGGACTTGGCCCTTAAGATCAGAATGCCTCTCTGGTCCTGACTTCCAAGCTGCAGTGACCCTGGAGCCACCTTGAGCTGACGGCTAAGCTCCACGGTGAAGGATGGTGTCCAGACCCTCAGCCAACTGTGAGGGGAGCAAGTCAGCTCTCACTGTGGTTGAGATTAGGGGGCTTGTTTGTTTGGGCAACAACAAACTGATACAACATCTTTTTCTAGCCCGTACAACATCTTAGACCATAGTAACAGGACAGTTTCTGCTTCAGGGATATGATCAGCTCCCCTCTCCCCTGAGTATTCAGATCACCAGTTCGGTTTGGGGACCTACACCTTCAGAGAGGGAATTTTGTCAGAGAATAAAAACCCCAGTATGATGAAGGAAGGGAAGACCTGCAAATTACAATATTATAGGAAAGGTTGAAAGCACTGAGGATTTTTTTACCTGGAGAAAAGAGTATTTGAGGAATGTTAGAATTGTCTTCAAATAATTTGGGGAGAAATTTTATTTTTCTTACCTGGTTGGAAATGGGCTGAATAAAAAGGGATCTGATGTTGATTTAATATATGGAGAAATTTCATTATCCCTCGAAAATGGCAGACCTACTTCTTGAGAGAATATGTTCTTTATCACTGGATGCTTTAAACATTATCTTGAGAGCTGCTTATAGGAGATTTTGTAAGAAGGAATTGTATTTTAGATAAAGGGTTGAATGAAGTGGTTTCTCAGTTTCCCTTTATCTCAAAGATTATGCATCTAAGAACCATCACCTTCGATTTTTCAGTGTCCTAAATTATGCTTTTGCACACTCCAGTTTATTCAAATCAAGGCACACTTGTGACACGGAGCAACATGCATGCATTGGCACCACTGCAAGTTCTGCAAACCCCAGCAGAGTCAGCGTGGAGTCAGGCTGACGCTGTGCTCCTCTTCTGCAATGGAGTTCAAATGCGGGCAGCGGTGAGCTGACAAAGGAGCAGCACGTGGTTTTTCAGCTCCTCTCGGAGAATAGAGGACATGCCACCAAACAGGTGGCTTCAATTAAGAGTGCTGCAGCTGCCAGCGGAAAACAGAGGGAAATGATCCAACCACCAAGGCCACCACGGCAGGTAGATGGGGTCAGCCTTGAAGCGTCGCCACAGAATACGGTCCCACTAGGCCAGCACAGCGAAGATTAATTAGAAAGAAAAGCAATAAAGCACCGCGTATTCTGTAGGGGCATCTGTCTGTGACAAAACTGACTTCGTTTTCTGAGCTTTAAAGCACAGGGGGAAAAGAAAGGAATACAGACGAAGAGGTTGCTACTTAATGAGATGACAACAGAGACGTGCTTGAGATAATGACTTCCAAATCGTGAATGAGCCTGTACAAGCCAGAGCCCATCACCACCCTTGGACTGTTCCCACGTGCTCGGAGCCTTCCTGCCCCGCGCCTGCTGGAGCACTCGCGCCCTGATCACTCGCTCAAGTCAGCCTCCGACACCGCCTTCCTCTCCTTTGAAGTGCAATAACGAAGGGAATGTCCTCATAGCACAAGCCCAGGAGCAGGCTGTTTTAAAAGCACCGTGAGTTGATTTTAATAGAAAGGGAGGTATGGTCAAGGAGGAAGACAGCTCAGACATCTTCCGTCAGCAGCTGCTGTAATTTATTTCACATTAATACAATCCTCTTCCGAGCCTCTGATCCCAGCAGCATTTCCAAAAACCACTTCTTCCTCCCGGCAGATCCTATACAACCAGAGCACAGGGGGGCCTTGTCTGGGTCCGTTTGGGCTGCCATAGCGAGATATTGTAGACTGGGTGGCTCATAAATGACAGAAATTTATTTCTCAGTCTTCTGGAGGCTGGAGTCCAAGATCAGGGTGCCAGCGTGGTCAGGCTTCAGGGGGGACTCTCTTCCTGGTTCACAGCTGGTGGCTTCCTGCTGTGTGGAAGAAGGCTGGCCATCTCCCACATGGAGGAAAGGGCAGGGGCCTCTCCGGAGCCTCTTTCATAAGGCGCTCATCTCATTCATGAGAGCTCCACTCTCTGACTTAAGTACAACCCAAAGGCCCCTCTCCTGATGCCATCGCATGGGGAGTTCAGATCTCAACACAGGAATTTTGGGGGGACACAAACATTCAGACCACAGCAGGGGTGGTGACTTAGGTGCTAAATCAGGCAATTCTCTCTTGAAAAATAAGAATTAAGTAACTAACAACCTATGACTGTCCAAGCCTGGTATGGTAAATAAATACTTTCTCTATTATTTGTGATTAATACAAAAAGTCAGTGAACCTGGAGTAAAATGCTTAGTCATCATCCGCTTCAGATGGCTCCTCGCTTACTCTCAGCGGTCACCAGAGTGCGTGGGCTGCAGAGGAAATGTGGACAGGTTCTGACGCCGTTCGTTTCGAGTGGCCATGAAGCCGTGAAGCCCCCCATGTTCTCAAGGGGTCTCACACAGAGGTCCATTCCTGTCAAATTTTCTCTTCATGGAGCTCCGTTACTCAGGACTATCCCTTTGTAAAACTTGATTGGCAAGTGCAATTTCAGTTCCAGGATGCAGGAATTTCTGATCACTGTATTGGGATAATCAGAAAAAGTAGAACAGAAGGATTGAGAATAGAAAAGAAGGAAATGCAGGAAAGTTATTGAGCAGAATCAGAAGTTGATGTGGGAGATTCAGGAAGATGAGAAAACGTGAGAAGTCCTGAGCTGCGTGTAGTCTAGAACCTCCTGCAAGAACAGAGGGAGGATGAACGTTGGCCTGCGAGATATGGCCAACGCTAGAGATGCCTCGCCTCTCAGACGTGAAACACACTTCTTGTATTCTAATCACAGTGAAAGGGAAGATTTGGGACTCCATGAGACAGCAAGCAACAGGTTTTGTTTGTCCTTCTGGCTTACTTCCCTTCTTTCTTATGAAATGTGATGCTGAGCCAAAGTCAGATGTTGTGCCATTGCTTCCATCCCTCTGCCTGAGAAAGAACTCATGCCTGTCAAAGGAGCCTGGGTTCCTGTGCTGACCTGGCTTCTTCTCAGAGAGGCGGACCCCATGGCCCTGCCCACTCCCCACAGTGAAGCCCTATGGACACGGCGGGGCGTTGATTTCAGAAGGGGAGATTTTCTGCCCGGCAGAACCTACAGACCCTCGGTTACGTCACAACATCCTCACCTCATTCGCTATAGCTTCAAAGGTCACATCTAGCCGCCATTTTTTTTCCCCTTTTTGCTAATAGACTCCCAGGAGGCAAACAAGCGCAAGTTCCAGAAGGGCTTGGCCCTAGAGATTCTGTCTGAATGTGTTATTTTCTCCTCCCTCAATATGACCCATCTTCTCAGAAAGAGGCGCTCAGATCTTGGGTAATTTCCTTAAGGATAACAGATGATACTCACACTCTACTAATTTGATGAGCTTCTCAGGAAAAAATATTACACACAGAATATGAGGAGATCTCTAAGATCATAACATAATGCTGTTTTATTTTTTGATTATAGAAATGTACTATGTGCCTACAGTGTAATGTTTTGAAAATGTAGAAGAGCATAGAAGAAGAAAATAAAAACTACAGATAACTCCATCATTTAAGAGGAGTCAGCCACCGACTCACACCCTGCTCATGGCCTGTTTTCATATGTCCTTGAACTAAGAAGGGTTTTTACATTTGATTTTTTGAGGAAGATTAGCCCTGAGCTAACATCTGCTGCCAATCCTCCTCTTTATGCAGAGGAAGACTGGCCCTGAGCTAACATCCGTGCCCATCTTCCTCTGCTTTATATGTGGGACACCTACCACAGTGTGGCATGCCGAGTGGTGCCATGTCCACACCTGGGATCTGAACTAGCGAACCCCGGGCCACCAAAGTGGAACGTTCGAACCCAACTGCTGTGCCACCGGGCCGGCCCCTGGTTTCTATGTTTTTAAAGAGTTGTAAACTCAGCCACACATGCACACACATGCACACGCACACACACACACAGACATACACACATAGAGGCACACGCAGCAAAGACCTTATGTGGCCCGCAAAGCCTAAAATTTTTGCTATCTCGCCTTTTACAGAAGAATTTGCTGACCCTTGATCCAGATGTAATCGCTACTATTTTGACACCTCTTTCTCCAATCTCTATTGAGCACCTGTGAAAATTTTTAAGAAAATAAACTGTGCTATTATTCTGTTTGGTTTTATTTCTTGATTTTTCCCCCACTTTAATATTATGTCATGAGCATTTTCCTACATCATTAAATTTTTTAATCTAAGTCCACTCTAATGACACAAGTCAGATGTAAACAGCCACCTTTACGGGCCACAACTCTTACTAATATTTCCTCTAGAGTTCAAAATTTTCAAAGGATGCACATCTGTTCATCTTTTTAAAGTTGTTGTTGTGTTAAATTGCACACGATGTAGTTTGCCGTCTTAAGGATGTTTAAGTGTGCCGCTCGGTGGCATTAAGTACCTTAAATCCTGTCACATTGTTGTGCGACCGTCACCACCATCCGTCGCCAGAACTTGTTCATCTTGCAAAACTGAAACTCTGTCCCCATTAAACAGTGACTCCTCATTTTCTTCTTCCTCCTAAAAACATGATTTTTCATAGCTATGAAATATTTATTTTGGTTTTATACTTTCTGGCACTTTTCATTCGGTATTTCTATATTAACATGGGGGAATAAAAGGTTTTTCTGAGCCTTGCATTTTGAGGTAATGAAGAGAGAGTGACACAAGAATTGCAGAAGAACCGCCAACGATGCTTATGACAGCAAATTGTAAAAATTTTGTTTATGTTAAAAGATCATTCATAATTCAACGAGAGGCCAGGTTGCGGTTTAATAGAAAATTTTAGAAATGTGGTTAAAATTCTGGCCCTGTGATATATTGACTTAAGATTCAGAATTAGTTGGCCACTCTGAGTCTCAATGTTCTTATCTGAAACCCAAGAGTAATAATACTGATAGGGCTGATGTGATGTTTAGATGAGATAAAGTATGTGAAAATTATTTTAAAAAACATAATGTGATGCAAATATTAGTTATTGTTACGCTGTGAAGACATTTGATATCAAAGAAATCACTTATCAGAGAAAAATATTTCAATGGATATTTTTCTGAGTAGCAAGGTCATCACATTGAAATAATAAGGAAGAGAGGACAATGTCAGAAATGACTTTTTAGCAGCTCAGTTTTCCCTGGAAATTTACTAGTGTCCTGGGAATATTGTATAGTTCAAAAGCTGAGCACTTCTGCGTGGCGTTTAATTAAAATGCAGCCTGAACACGCTCCATGAAGAATTTTAAATAGTCTTACTCAATATAAAATATGCTCAATGTCAGCACATTATGTCTTTTTTTCCTAGTACTTTCCTCATCGGGACGTATTTGACAGTCAGTCAGTGAAACACATAGATTGGAATTTTGTAACTTTTGAAATATTTCTTAAAATAGTATCTTGTTTTGTGATAAATTTATAATTATTGCTGATCTCATTTGCAATGGCTTATAAGATAAATGTTTTTAAAAATGTTATTAATATCTATAAACTTGTTTTCAAGTTTCCAATGACATAAAATAGGATAAAATAACTTAAAAAGCATTTTTTTCATAAGTGATGTTCTTTGAAAGCCTCTTCCACATAGACAAGGTAAAGTGGACGGGTATAAAGAATTTTTTGTGAAATAGCAAGCATTTTCTAAATTGTCAATTATCCACATCAATCTCCACTGTCAATAAAGTACACCAGATAATTACACAACTCAACTCTCTGTGTTCTCTGTGGCTTCTTGTTTCTCACAGCAATGCAAAAATTAGAATTCAGTAATCAGTTGGTGACGAAGCCCATTCAGGGTTGCCAGGACTCCCCAATAGGAGAGATGAAATCCAGTTTGTGGGTCCTCAAGTTTATATCATTTCCTTTAGAAAAAATCTCAAAAATATTATGAATACAAACCTCTAGGAAAGTGAATATTTACTTATAAGAGGTCCCAGCAAATGAGGAGCCCCCGAAGTTTCAGCCTCACAGTCAAGCCATCTCTGTCCAAGTAGACTGAAAGGAGGGGCTTCCTCTTCTGGGGGGCCTCCACTTTCTGTCTGTCTTCCGCCTGCCTCTTGCCTTAGCATAAAGAGTCCAGATGGGCGATATTGGAGAGACAAGCGTCATGTTCTTGATTGGAAAGCTCAAGAGTGTGCTCGCTGAAGAGCTAGCTGTCCTGCTGAAGCAAGCGTTGCTGAGATTTCAGGCTATGGTTGGACAACAGAGAGCCAACTAGAAATTCACACCAATCGTTCTGCACAACTAGAGCTTGGATCCAAGAGACATGGTTTCTTTCAAGGCAGATAGGAGAATCTGGCAGCCTATAGATTTATCACCAATTCTTGAGCTAATTCCTTGTATCTCATGCAAATGTGACAGTGCTGGAAACGTATCAAGGTGACTGCTGGTAACTTGCGGCATATGTGCCTGTGTTCTCTGTTAGGAGCGTATCAAGCTGACCTTTTTAGGAAAACGATGTCTGGCTTGTTGGGTGAATTGACTTCTACCCTAGCTGTGAAGCAAGGGAGTTTCCGAGAGCTATTTGGGTGACGAATTGCACAGATAAGATGGCATTTCTTTTCTGAGCGACAACATGCTGAGTGGCGGTCTGATTGCGTGGTAATGGCTAGGGAGCTCTAAATAGCAGGCTATTTTCCTTAGAAGCACGTACAGCCGGTTTAGATGTAAAATGACAGGAATTATATAAGCAAAGGAGAGAACGAGTTAATAACTTTAAAACTAAAAAATGCATACATTTTGCTGAAAGACGTGTTTTTTAAAATTTCATTTATTTTCTATTAAATTTTGGTGATGGATATCCAAAGAATGGATGTGAGTCAATTCAGTATAAAAATAAGATTGCATTTGGGGGAAAAAAAGAATTTAATATATTTTTGTTTTGATTTAACTTCATAGTTCTTCCCAACTAAATTCTGGCCTTCATAAACACCGTTGTCTAAAAGCGTCACATTATTATTCCATCAAAATCACTCACCCCAACATGTCTTGGGGTCTACCAGGCGCTGTATAGAGAAGGTATCAGGCAGAAAAATAATGATAAATTAAGCAAAGTTTGTCTTTCTACATCCTCCGTTTTTCCCGTTAGCTTCATTATTTATTTCTCTTTCCTGATCTGCAGCCTCCTCCACCCCCTACCTATTATTACTCTCCCTGCCCCCACCGTGTTCTGCTATAGTATCAACTGATAAGGTTTTTGTTCATTAAAGAGTAAACCTAATTCTCCAGTGTGATACTTAATAAAATTGGTAAACCTTTACAATGTGAGCAAAGAAAACTACAGTGGTGGAATGCCTGGCAGCAGGTTTTGAACTTGATGAAGGATCCCTCAGTTTCCTCTGAGCAGAACCACGGGATTAGCTTCCTACTTCATGCTGGTCAGTCCAGCTCTATGGAGTCTTTCCAGAGGGAATAATCCAAGACAGGCAGTAAAACAGACTCAGTATAGTCAGACGCAGCCAGGCTCCAAGGCAACTGAAGAATTAGACTTTCAGAGTTGGAAGGATGCTCCAAGATGGTCTTGTCAAAACCTGGATGTTCTCGTAAAACTGGGTTTTAGAGAAGGTAAGTGAATTGTGTGTGATCATTCAGCTAGTGTATTGGTAAATTTGGTACTGGATTTCAGGTCTTATGAAATGTCTAGTTCAATGCTATTTTTATCAACCATATCGTGCCACTTCCCAAAACCATGTAAGTCCAACAAAATGTAAGTGCAATATATCATCATGTTTTTATTTTTTATATGGCGTAGGAATCATGAGACAAGAGAATCAAGTTTTGTGAATGTACTGGGGAGAGGTGGAGAGATAGAAGAGAAAGAAGTAAACTTTGAAAACAGAGTAGGCTAGTCCTTCCTGAGACCAGGTGGGAAGGTGTGGAGGGAACATGGATGGGTACAGATGGAGGATGAACATTGTCTCTTCACCTGTCCCTCAAAACCCAATCCTCTTCACTACCTTGGCCAAGGTCAGTCAAGGCCATAACCAAAGGTCATGTTGAGGACATGCCTTTTCCATTTTACCATCAGCTTTAAGTGCTGGAAGACGATAATCAATGACTTTCAGTGGAGGTGCAATAATGGGGATTTATCAGAGTAGGAGTTTAACTAGATCTAAACTTGGTGTCAGCAGGAAGGCACATTTGTCTGTTGGGTGCTTCTAAAACGTCCCTTATTAAAGACCAAGGCAGTGAATGTAACCGTTGACACAATACCCGTGTTTGCCTGTGACAGCAGCTCCTTACTTGAAGCTGATGCTGTTGGTGCCCCACTCAGATCTCCCAGTCCTTCAGTGCCTGCTGGCTGGACTTCCAACTGCCAGTCCCTGCATTTCTTTTCCTATGAGCCTTTTCTGACTGCTAAAGCCCAATTTGCCTCCTATATGGTAGACAGATTTGCCAGGGAATTAGTGCTCCCTGGGAGCAGCCACCAACTAATGAGTGATAGAAGTTGATGTATAGATACCCCAGCGTCCTCACCCCTGAGGCATGTGTTTCCATTGGTCTGTAGAGTTTCCCACAGTGGTAGGTGTCTTGATGACGCACCCTTTATTGTCTGCCTTCCCTACTCTGTCTCACTTCCCCAACCTTACTAGTATTTCCTTCACCTCTCAAATGGACAACTTGTACCCTAGTCCTCGTCTCAGACAATACTTTGGAGGGAACCCAAATGGAGACATCAGTATTTCTCACTACGTTAGCAATGGGGTCTCATAACAAACCTCAGGAGAATCCACCTACATCAGACATTCACTTGCAAGAAACAGCAAATCCAGTTTCAGTAAAAACAAATAGGGGGTTATTTTTCTTCTATTATAAGAATTCCAGTGGCAGACAGTTGCTAGATTAGATCCAGCTGCCCAGTGATCGCATCAAGGAACCATGTCCTTTCTACCTTTCTCCTTTGTTATCTTTAGTTTTCATCCTCAGCTTTTTGCTCATATCACAAAAATATCTGTTGCACCTTAAGGACTAAAGCCATATTCCAGTCGAGAAGAAGGAGAGAAAGTCAAAGCTTTTCTTTTGCAGAACTTTGCCTTTTTCGTCAGGCAAGGAAGCCCTCCCTAGGCTTCTCCACATCTCATCAGCTGAATTAGTTCATGTGCCCATCATCAACCAACCACATCCCAAAGGAATGACACTAGAATGCCCAGTTTAGATCAATCATGGCTCATCCCTGGGGGAGGTCCCTATCTGAACAAATCAGGGGTCCATTAGCTGGGAAGAAAAGGCAGAAGTGGCTTGGGTGGGCAATGGACAGCACCTCCCACATTGCACCCCCCCCCAAATCATATTGTTTGTTAGTGCCATGATAAATATTTCAGCTTCCTATTTCCATGGGAGTCATTCCAACCCAATGGCACATCAGCAGACACACACTCGAGGGCATGGGGATATAGATGCAGAGGCGAGTACCTTAATGTGCCTTTCTTAAATATCTGCTTCCTGTTCTCTTTTATTGAGTCCTACATAGCTTAAGAAATACATTTCTGATTCAACCCAGGAAAAATAAAATTCTTTCCATAGCGTAAAAGCTGCACACCATACTAATTAACAATTGCTTGTAAATGGAACTCTACTCAGATAAGAATACTGTTTTTCAGGTATGATAAGAGGACAGAATTCTAAACAATAAAGTGATTTGGAAGAATCTTGTTAAATGAAATTGAAAGCTGAAAACATTCATAAGAACAAAATCTCTATTGAGTTAGTGTCTTTGCAAAGATGTCTATAAGGACTCTCCTTGGGGAAAGGATAGTCTCTTCAACCAATGGTGTCGGGCAAATTGGATATCCACATGTAAAGTGAAATTGGACCCTTATCTTACATCATACACAAAAATCAACTCAAAATAGATTAAAGGCTTAAATGTTAGGCCTGAAACTATAAAACTCCTAGAGGAAAACATGGGAGAAAAGTTTCATGACATTCGTCTTGGCGAAGATTTCATGGATATGACACCAAAAGCACAGGCAACAAAGACAAAAATAGACAAATAGGACGACATCAAACTAAAAAGCTTCTGCACAGTGAAGGAAACAACCAACAGAATGAAAAGACAACCTTTATAATGGGAAAAAATATTTTCAAACCATACATCTGATAAGGGTTTAATTTCCAAAATATATCAGGAATTCCTACAACTCAATAACAAAAAAGCTAATACCCGATTAAAAACTGGGCTAAGGACTTGAATAAACTCGTCTTTGACGAAGACATACAAATGGCCGATGAGTATAGGAAAAGATGCTCAACATCACTAATTTTATCAGGGAAGTGCAAACCAAACCCCAGTGAGGTATCACCTCATATCTGTTAGGATAGCTATTATCAAAAAAACAAAACAAAACACAAGTGTTGGCGAGGATGTGGAGAAATTGAAACCCTTGCAGTCTATTGGTGAAGATGCAAATTGCTACAGTTGCTATGGAAAAAAGTATGAAGGTTCCCCTCAAAAATAAAACTACCATGTGATCCAGCAATCCCACTTCTAAATATTTATCCAAACTACTTAAAATCAGGATCTTGAAGAGATATTTGTGCTCCTGTGTTCATGGCAGCACTGCTCCCAATAGCTAAGACATAGAAACAACCTAAATGTCCATCAACAGATGAATGGATAAAGAAAATGTGGTGTATACACATGATGGAATACTACTTAGCCTTAAGAAAGAAGGAGATTAGGAAATATATGACAACATGGATGGATCTTGAGGACATTTTGCTAAGTGAAATAAGCCAGACGCTGAAAGACAAACACCACACGATTCTGTTTATTTCAGATATCTAAAATAGTCAAATTCATAAAATCAAAGATTAGAATGGTGGTCACCAGAGGCTGGGTGGGGGGAGTTATTAATCAACAGGCATGAAGTTTCAGTTAAATGAGATGAATAAGCTCTAGAAATCTGCTATAGAACATTGTACCTATAGTTAACAATAATGTACACTTAAAATTTGTTAAGAGGAGGTGCCAGCCAGGTGGCGTAATGGTTGAGTCCGTGGGCTCTGCTTCACCACCCCGGGGTTCACAGGTTTGGATTCTGGGCGTGGACTTACACACTGCTCATCAAGCCATGCGATGGTGGCGTCCTATATACAAAATAGAGGAAGATTGGCCCAGATGTTAGCTCAGAGACAATCTTCCTCAAGCAAAAAGAGGAAAATTGGTAATGGATGTTAGCTCAGGATGAGTCTTCCTCACCAAAAAAAACCACACCAAAATTTGTTAAGGGGGTAGATCTCATGTAAACGTTCTTACCACAATAAAATTTTAAAAAATTAGTCCTCGCAGAAACAGCTGGACTTCCAGTGTTGACCACAGTCCCCTGTGGAATGTAAGCATTAATCTTAAAACCCTGCATGCTAATTGGTTGTCATAGGAAAGTATATTCAATTGGCATCTGAAAGTTCTAAGGAAATGCAAAAATGTAATCTTTTGCGGGGACAACAGCCTCAAACTTTATCTTTGTCTTTCTTTCCATTAGTCAAAAGAGAAATGAATAAATCAATGACCATTCGATATCTAATCTTAAACTGCATGAGATATCTTCTTTCTACAGGAACAAAACATCCTTGTTCTAAGCAGAATCTACTCCGTCCAGGGCCAGACCCTGAGACTTTTGCCAAGCCGGTGATCTGAAAGGGTCCTTCCTGCTTTCAAGAGAGTCATGTAGAACAATTTAAGAATTTAAATGGAAATGGAAACTCACAAAAGCCGCTTCACCTAAACTAGAATCTATTCCTCTCCATGAAACTTCAGGAAGCAGATGTGGTTAATTTCAGTAATCCCATAACTTATAGTTTTGAAATCCCTTTGACTCCCCTTGGAAAATCAAAGTTAATCTATAAAAATCCTGTGCTCTGTTGTTATATGCCACCATTATCTCAGGCGCCTTAGATGAATTCACTCTTAATCTTCTCAACAATCCAAAAAAGTGACTGTTCTTGTTACCATCCCCATTTTACAGATGGGGAAGAAAGCACAGAAAGGTTACACTACATACACACGACAGTACAGCAAGAACGCAGTGCAAGCAGGATTCACTCCCAGGCCCTCGGATTCTGGAGCCAACCTTTTTAACCACTTTCGCTAACATGGGGGATTATCAGATAAGAGTCCTGACAGTACTAACTGAGTTGGTGCATCATTAATCCCCAAATACATCAAGAATTGAAAGGGAAATCCTTCGAAAAATTAACTTGACATAAAGTTATTAGTTTAAGTTATTAGTTATTAGATAAAGTTTGAGGCTTTTTCCCCCCACAAAATGACAACCTTGTGTCATTTCCTGAGTCGAACAGTAACTGTGTTACTGCAGAAGTAATAAATATGCATATTTTATTAACGAATCAGTCTCTATCAGAGTGGTCTAAGAGGTCATCAAGTATGACTTTCCTCGAACCCCGTCATTCTCATGGCTTCCACCTCAGCAGCTCCTGAGGCATCAGGGACAGCGGCCCCGAGACGCCGAGCCCTGTGGGGGACGTCCTGAAGGGCAACGCCTCTCATGCACCTGCTCTGCACGGCTTCGCACGAGTGCTGCTGAGTTCTCAGAGAAATCCTATTCTAGTTGAAGGATTCATTTAAAATTCTGAAATAAGGTACTGTTTTGGTATACAAGACGGCACACAGTACAAGTTCTTTAAGGAAGTAAATTATAGTTAAAATGCAGCAACTTTATTTTTTCCTTTCACAAAGGTGAAATTAAGATGAATCAACTGAGTGATGTCCGCTCGTCTGAGGTCGTCAGGAAAGGAGGAGGACCGGGAGGGGGACGAAGAGAAGGAGCCTGGACGCGTTAATCACTACTTCCGTGAGGGGAAAGGAGAGACGTGTTCTGGCCTCCTCTTTTAAAAATTGTCTCTGAATTTGAACTCCTTTTTAAATAGCTCCATGCATATTTTCCCCATCTTTGGATCCTACTCACCTCAATAAGGGTAAAAATAAACATTTCCTTATAAACAGAAGATAGGGACTATTATCTCAATGCAGGGTGGATTTCATGGGTGACTGATCCTACTCTTTAATCAGTGAGAGAAGGAAGTGCTATAAATCAAATATTCCAGAACTAAATCATGCTTTGTGATGATGTCATATAGCTTTACCTGCAGAACAGGTAGTCACTCACTCGGTCAGTCGGTCAGTCCCTGACTCGGCAAATATTTGTTAATCATCTGTCATGTTTCGGGTGCTCTGTTAGGCACTGGGGAGGCAGCGATGGGTGGAACAAGGGCTTGCTGTCAGAGCGTTTACAGTTTCACGGGGACGAGGGGACTGCCAACCTGCATATACACAAGTAAATGTGTGTGTCAGGTGGTGACGAGCACTAGGAAGGAAAACAGCCGGAGTGGGGGCGGAGCAGTCTGGAAGGCCCTTCTGATAAGGTGACAACGAGCAAATGACCTCATTTGGTTCCCATGGTGTACACTTTGTAAACAGTTCATCGCAAAGACTCCAGCAGGCCGTATTGTTGCTGGAAGTTAGGCCATTCTGCGGGGGCCTTGCTGGCGTTCTGTGCAGCCAAAGAGGTTGTCTGCTTACTTCTCCCTGAAAATTTTTCTAGGCTAAAATTATCAACGTAATATAGAACTTCACGGCTTTGATTTCTTGTTCATCTCTGGTTCACAGTGGATTCAACAAATGTTTTCTAAGGACTCAGGGCCTGACATATAGATATTAACTTAATTCACCTGCAAATAGAGTCAAGAAACCTTCTCTCTTGGTGGCTGTCCTTGGAAGCACGTCTGTATTTTCAAGAGGATCCTGGCTCTGCCCCAGCTCAGTTTTCTAAGTCATATTTAATTGGCAAACAGAAATGGTTGTGCTCTGGATACTCGCCAAGGAATAAAACTTTGAACAGTAAGAAAAGAATAAGAGAATAAGTAATAGTCGTGAGCACTTATGAGCATAGGGACATGTTCACGCTTTATGTCTATTTGACTTCATTATTACAGCCACCCTGTGAGTCGAGTCCTTTTCCAAGCTTCTTTGCAGATGAGGGATGGAGGCCAGAGAGCCGACGCTGCTTCCTAAGGTCGGACAGCCGGCTGGTGGCTGCACAGGACCCAGCCCCGGTCTGCAAGCTCACTCATGGACATTTTCAATGCACATTTTTCTTTTTTCTTTCCCTTTCACTTCTAATTATGTGATTCTGCTAGACTCAATGTATTCTTTTTTTTGAGGAAGATTAGCCCTAAGCTAACTACTGCCAGTCCTCCTCTTTTTGCTGAGGAAGACTGGCCCTGAGCTAATATCCATGCCCATCTTCCTCTACTTTATATGTGGGCTGCCTGCCACAGCATGGCTTGCCTAGCAGTGCCCTGTCCACACCCAGGATCTGAACTGGTGAACCCCGGGCCACAGAGAAGCAGAACGTGCGAACTTAACCGCTGCACCACCGGGCCAGCCCCTAGACTCAATGTATTCTTACAAACTTTCGTAAACTCTTCTCTGACTAAGGTAGGGAATAAATAAATAAGACGTTTATTCCACAGGTTTTCTGTCTGTCCCCCAGGAGACTTCTTGCCCAGTGGTTGAACATGCTCATAATAATCCGTCTCCTGGTCTAGCGCCCCTTTCCCAGTGGAGGCTCATCCCCCACTCCCCGCCTCCTCGTCTGCTTTGCTCTTTCTTTGCCCACCTGGCCTATTTCTGGAGTCACCGTTTGAGAGTCCTGATAACAGTTAAACTTGCCCGCTTTGGGTGTAGCTATTGACGGTCTGCGTCTTTTCTCCACGTGAATTGTAAACCCGGCCCTGGTCTGCCAGTGCCTGGACAAGGTCACCATGTTTCCTACTGAGGGATGTCTACGCCAGAGGGACACGGCTGTCGAGGAGCTGGACGGAGCGGGTCCGCCCTGGACACACGCGGCTGGGCAGCTCCCAGGGTGGTGAGCGGGATTTTATTTTTAGTTCTCTTTTCTTTTCTTTGACCTTGTCCCTTAAAATTGTTTTTGGTTAGGCTGGGTATTTTTGAGTATGTATATGTATATTAAACGCTTCCTAATAATACATTCTGATTGATTGAAAATTTGAAAGACGTAAACAAGGCTGTGGAATTTCATGAGATGTTTGAGGAATAGAGGAATGAAAATTCGATGATCTTAGAAGGAAAACGTGATGTGAATTTGGTTATTACTACTCATTCTTATATAAGTTGTTTTGAATGTAAGAACAGATTCTGGAAACATGACAACAAACCTAAGCGCTTCTCTCCCTCCCTCTACTCCTAAGTGCAGGATCCGAGGGCAGGTCTGGGTGCTGGGCGATGCCCCTAGGAAAGCTGGTGTGGGGCCGCCACCCTGAGGGTCAAGCTAGAGCCTCTAACCCTCTGTTGGGGACCCCGGGGCAAGAATTAGAACCGGGCAGCCCTGAGTAATGTGTGCATACCCGGCGGGTAAAACTAGCCCTCCCTATAAAAACACAGAGATAGAAAAGATGAAGGGTCCAGAGATTCAGCATGTGAGCTACAGGTTTTCCACAAGGAGACAGATGTAAAAGGTGGGTGAGACGCAGTAATTTTATAGATAGTAGATGAAAAATTTCCTAGAATAAAGGCAAACCTGAGTTTTTAGTTTGAAAGAGGATACTAAATTCCAATTATGCTTGGTAAGAAAAAACCAAAACATCATATCTGGGCATATTGTAGCAAAATTTTTAACTACAAGGATGAAAGCAAAAATTTCATGCTTCCAGACAGAAAAAATAAGACACCATGAAAAGGAAAAGAATTAAACAGTTATTAGTGAGACAGCAGATCAGAGAGGTGAAGAGTAACGATGAGACACAGTCTGGTTTTGATTCTGGCTCCTCCGTGCACTGCCTGCGTGACCTGAGTAAATTGCTGGATGCATTTCTGTTTGCTCATGTGTAGAATAGCGATAGTGATAGTACTGAACCCATAAGGTTTTAGGAGGATTAAATTAACTAGTAGTTAATTAATCAACTAGTAGTTAAGTAGATACGCAGTGCTAGAACTGTGCCTAGCACAGAGTAGCAATATATGTGGTTGCTATTATTATTGGCTTATCTCAAAGCTGCAAGTCAAGACAGAAGAAAATGATCTGCCCCGGAAAGAAATCAATTCAGAGATCCTGTACCCAGCCAGGTGTCCTCTGTCCTTGTGACAGATATCTGTGGCTATGCAAGAACTCAGGAGCGCATCACCACACACCCCATCGGAGGAATTTTGAAAGATGCAGCTTCCTTATCTGAAAGGAATTTGAAGAAGAGAGGAAATCGAGACCTCCTTCCTCTGGCATCGAGGTGAGAGGGACCTCTCCTAGGCCCCAAAGTTACAGGGCCTGTCAGATCACAGACACGCCAAAAATAGATTTATTGAAGGGCCTTTGGGTATCCCGAGGTCTAGACAGCCCTAGCTGTCAGGAGTCAGTGCCCATGGCTGCACAGTGCAAACCCTCACTGTAAACAGCCCTTCCTAGCTGGGCCTCGTCCAGGGAAACGCTTCTCCAGAGCTCTCGCCGTGCACAGAGGGTGTGAGGAACACACAGACTTAGATCAGCAGAGGACGTTGAATTAACTCATCAGATCCTTCCTCTCAGATAATATGGATGCAACAATTCTTCCACATCGAGGTATCATTTCCCACTAGTACTGAGGATCTATTTTTCTTGCTTCTCTTCCTGTTCCAATTCCTGGCTCTGGCGGTACTAGAAAGTTAGCGTGCTGTTTGCACTAGAAAATTAGCTTGCTGTTGGCAACAGTTGCACATTTCAGCTGAGGAATATTTTGCAGCATTAACAATGCAAGTTACTTTTTAATTTGCACGTATGTAGATTAGACAGAAGATGAATGAAGCATGATATACATTTTGAAATCATTGATACCAGATGGATACTGAATACTAAAATTGAAAATAGTTTTATTTTTGTAACAAGATGGAGTAAGATTTATTAAATGTTTAAAATTACATCAAAATTCAGCCTTCTAAAAAGTTTCATTCAAAAATTTCATTAACTATTAATTATGTTTTATTTTTGGTTTAATGGATAATATAAATATATTTGAAGAATTTTTTGAAAATGTTTTAATTTTTGATGAAACTATATTCAATTTTTATATTTGTGATTAACTTACATTTTTTTTTAGTCTCTTAGGTAATTTTTTTTTCTTTTTGATGAGAAAGATTGGCCCTGAGCTAACATCTGTGTCAATCTTCCTCTATTTTGTGTGTGGGATGCTGCCACAGCATGGTTTGATGAGCAGCGTGTAAGTCTGCCCCTGGGATCTGAACCCAAGAACCCTGGGCCGCCAAAGCAGAGCACATGAACTTAACCACTATGCAACCAGGCTGGCCCCGTAGGTAATTTTATTATAAGAATATAATTAGTAATTTTGCTTAAAGGAAGGCAAGAAAATAGATTTTATGGACTAAACATACAATAACTTATGAAAATGTGTGTTTTTATTTTATAAACATTACTGGTTCATCAAAAGAACAATCTGACATATGCAATAATTGGATTCAGTTGCTTTTTATAGTTTATGAACTTTAAGTCATTCAGAAACCATAACTTTACATATACTTTTGATTTTACCATTTTACAGGCAGTATATATTTCCCACATTGGAACACGCAGCATGTTTTATGAAGTTTAACTTGACATAACTTTCATATGCTTATATATGAGGCATGAGGACACCCACTTGTCCTCTTGTGCTGGTGTCCCACAGATGGTCCGCTGGGCCTGGTAGTGGACAGTGAACTCAGTGACGTCCACATAGATGATGATAGACTCTCTGGGAGTGTGGTATTAGTGCACTAAGAACTCTTAAATCTTGAGGGGAAAGCTTCAAGGAAAGTTCTAATAAGAGCCTAGAACTATAACAATTAACTTAAGCAAGCCCAGGAGTTGGTCACTGGGAAAGAAGGGGAGAGGGAAGCTATTCTAGAAAGGGTCTCACGGGAGTTGAAGGAGAAGCAGGGAGTAACATTTGGTATCTTATTTTCAAACATGTAGAGAAACTTGCATCTGATTATGAAAGATGAGGATTGAAATATTTATATAATGCAACGTAGAGTTTATACACGCAGAGAGAAGCAGAGGGAGTTTTGAAAAGCACACCTGTGAAGAAGAAGCATGATTCATCAAACTGTCTGCCACAGAGCAATCTAAAAGCTAAGTATACACAGAAAAAATTATAAATGCAAGGAGCGCATGACAAAAACACAATTGTCGCAACAGAGTTCAATATATCTGACTCAAAATTAGCTCCAACGGCCCCAAAGAGGTAACAATGTAGGTCGTATTGACTGATCAAGAAACCCAAATATGGGACAATGCCTTTGTTACTATGTTCATGAAACTTTGATAAAAACTGAACATTCACTTGACCATAAGGGAAATCATAATGAAAGTTTGAACGCATATATGACAGGCCACAGTTCTGATCATATTCAATAAGGTTAGAAATAAATATTTAAAAAGTGACCCAAAAAATCTCCAGTACTTGGAAATAAACCAACATCTTCCTGGATGACCTTCATATCAAAGAAGAAATCAAAAGCAAAGTTAAAATCTACCTATATAGCAAATAGTAAAAGAATGAGATTCTTCATTATATAAGATTCTAGAAGGGAGGCAAAGTAGTTCCAAGTTTGTACCACCTCCTGGATCCTGGCAGAAATAGACACATCCACTCTCTAGTGGAAAGTATACCCACTTTAGGGCTGAAGGGTTTCTGCTTATTAACACAAATAGGAGGTTGCAATAAAAAATCACCAGGCTCACGAGGGAACAAGGCACCATAATGGACATTAAATGGAAGCCACGTAACAGACCTCCCAGAACTTCGGATTTTGAAGCGTATGGAATACTCAAAAAAATAAAAGAAAAAAAATCACAAAGATGATCAGGCAACAGAAAACTTCTTTGTAGTAAAATAGAATGCTGTAAATGAATAAATACTTGTTAACATAAAGTATAACACAGAGGAAAAGCGAACCTGCAAATTAGACACAATTGAGAAATTAGTGAACTAAAAAAAAATCAGAATTATCCAGAACACAGCACAAAGACGTGAAATATATAAAAAAACAAGGTAAGATCTATGGAACACAGGATGATATGTTTCAACATTCCTAATGAGAGCTCAGAGGAAGAGAATAAAATAGAGAAGAGGAAGAGGAGCTATATCAGAGAATTACTCAGGATAAACAGGGAGAAATGACATCCAGACGCACCACAGTGAAATGGATGACTACCAAAAGCAAAGAGCTAGAGAGAAAAGAGCAATCGCCACAAGGCAGCAACAGTTAGACCAACAGCGGACTTTCACAGCAACAACGGGGCCAGGAGCCAGGTGAACACTGTCTGTAGATGGTGAGAGGAAATAACTGTCAGCCTGGGACCACCAAACTCTCTTTTAAGAATGAACGTGAAATGAATATATTTTCACATAACAAAAACTGAGCTTTATCATCAATAGACCTTTATTAAAACACCCTTATAAAATATGTACTCTGGGAAGAAGGAAAATGGTCCCAGAGGGAATGTCTGGGATGGAAGGAAAAAGGGTGAACACAGAATGTGAGGACTATAGATACATATCTAAAATAAACACTGCATGCTAACTTGACGGGTTGAAATGCAAACCTCTGGGACTGGACAGGGATGGTGGTAAACTGGGAGGTGAGTGGGAGGGAGGCGATTTCAAGATCCTTGCGTTACTTAGGAAGGGAATAAAGTAGTGTTAATTTTAGACCTTCAGTTAAATATGCATTTGGTGAACCACTGGAAACATAAAGTGAAACAAATGGAAATAGAACGTGCAATGTCCTAACCACAGGCAGAAAAAGGCAACAAAAAGGGGGAAAATCAAATCCTAAAAAAGCAGGACGCATAGAAATCAAAATGCCAAAGGATAGAAACAAGTCCAACTATATATGATAAGGAGTATAATAAAACCATGGTAGCCACTTAGAATGCTATATTGGATTTAAAAATCCAGATATAAATTATGTTACAAAGGACACACATGTTCTTACACTGTCAGAGTTTCCTGAGATGCAGATACAAGGAAGGGGTCAGACGTGCAAGAGATTTCTTGGGGGAAATGCCCGTGAAAGATGTAGAGAGAAGGAGAGAGGCTTCAGACAGGGGGGTGGTCTGACACTGTGAAGGGGGAGGGGGAAAAAGGAATTGGCTGGGAAGCGCTTCAGACAACAGGATAGTTCTAAGAACTCATCAGCCGGAACAATGGAGGGTCCATGGAAAGCCTGTCCTCAGAGAGATCCCACGTGGGCTGCAACAGCCATTCTCCACACCCCTGCTGTTCTCAGTCCTCGGCTGGGAGCACCCCAGGGGAAGCACGTCCCCAGTGGGAATATTGTGGTAGATCTGCAAATGTGGCGACCAGAGATTGTCAGTCAACTCCCTCCCCGCAGCAGGTTCTCTTCGAGGAAGATTCAAGCAGCGCATGATCATGGTCGCCACACACAGAAATGCTGAAACTAAGATGATGGAGAAATATGTACAAAGCTAATACTAACAACAAAGATAAAGGCAAAGTGGCTGTATTAAAAATAGAAAAAACAGACTTTAGGAGAAAAGACTATTTTTATGAAAGTTAACCGATCTCATTAGTTTCTGGTTTACCCTTTCTACATTTCTCTTTGCAGACGCATGTAGATTTTTATTTCCCTTATGCAAAAGTTAGCATACTATATACCCCATTATTAGGTTAATATACTGTATTTTGCTATCCTACGAAGAACTATTATGCTTTTGCGCCTTGCCTTTTTCACTTCATAATGTGCCATGGAAATCACTCCTTCTCAGTTCACAGAGATGTTCCTTGCCATTTTTTACACCCACATAGCGCTCAGTTTTGTGGCTCCACCATAGCTTATTCAACACACATCTGTAAAAAGGAACAGGAAAGACAAACCGGAGAGTGAGATGGTTACCTGTGTGAGCAGGTGGGAAAAGGGTGGAAGATATGGGCGGGGGAGGGAGTAATATTTCTCTGAGTGTGCCTTTTCATGTAATTTTGACTTTTGGAACACACTCAAAAATACTATCTAATCATGTCAACAAGGATGTGAAAAAAACCTTCAAAATGGAATATAAACAGAAACCTATGAACCTGACTCTATTTCAAATTAATAAAAAAACCACACTGAGGGGAGAAATAAATAACCAAGTAAAGTTTGAATACAGCACTTGACTTATATCTTTGTGCTGAAGATAAAAAGAATTGCAAACAAATATGAATTCAGATTAGTTTGTTTTTCACGGTAGTACGGGTTAGAAATTTGAAACATTCCGAGTAAAATGGAGATTGAACGCATGAGTAAATATATGGAGGAAATGGGGGCCAGTTTTCTCACTTTGAATAAGAGCTGCAAATATGGAGAGCGGGAGGATGAGCCATCTGGAGCTGGACGGCATTGGAGGTATTTGCGTGAGCTCACGGATTCTAGGACAAATGATTATTAGATGATAGAAAGAGACAAACAGATATACTTGTGTGTAGCTCCTACCCCTAACCACCCCAGGTTTATCTGCAGAAAAGAACTAGAAATAAAGACGTCCCAATAGCAATGAGCATGCTAAATTTTGGTTACCAAATTCCATTCCCCATTAACAGGAAGTTGAGCTCCTTGGAATAATATCCAAGTCTAGGACTGTGATAGGAAAAGCAAAAGATGAGCCAGAAAAAGCAGAACATCATAAAAAAAAAAAAAATAACGGGGAATGTCAAAAGAATGCAGGACCCAGCTTGAAGGGGAGGGCTTCCCAGAGTGGGTCCTTACTCTGTTCTCTGGGAGAAACTCTGTCAGTTTTCTCTGTGGATCCTGGCTCCATTCTCTGAAAAAATTTTTTTTCCTAATATTCTCCATAGCCCATCTCAAGTGGGCATTAAGAAGTGTCCAAGGGGTCTACAGGGTTTTCACTGCTTATATTTTGCCTTTGAAAGTTTGGGGTCCCAAGGGTTTTAAGACTTGAACACTCATTGGATCATTATAGTGATTTCTTTGGCAGTGCAGATGCCTCAGAAATACAGTGGACTTCTGATCTGTTTGTTCCCGCTCAGTCCCATGTATCAGGAACCACGTGTGAAGTCCGTGCCAGAGGTAGGTTCACATGACTGCTTGGTCTGTCTCCTTTCCCCAGGTCTCAACCTTGCAGCTTACTGGTGTCTGCTTCGGAGGCGTTGGAAGGCACAGGCATGGGTGGACTTCAGTAGACTTATGCTGATTTTTACCATGAGATGGAATCACTTTATCTAACTGAGGAACCTCACAGGCCTCTGTTTCTCAAAGATTTTATTTTTCAGGTTTTTACTTAGATTCTAGAGGAGTTTGCTTTTCCATCCTTGTGATTTCCAGCTGTGATTTCCAATCAGCCAACTTTTGCGTAAGGTCGTTTTTGGTTTGTTTTGTAATACCTTGCTGAAAGCAGCAAGCAAAGCTAACACACATTAATGCTCTTTCCAACCCCTTCTCCTAAAGATGCAGGCTCCGTAGGCATGTGGTCTGTCCAAGTTATGACAGGTGGCAATTTTACCAAATATTTTGCCTTTCTGTAGTACTCGTTTCCACTTTTTCCAGCCTGTGTTATTTGTTTCCTCGCTGCCTAAACTTTGTCATCTAAGCCAAGGTCACTTGTTTTTGTTTTAGTGGCACTCTGTGTTAAGGTGCCACTCTCTGTGTTAATCAGGATGGCACTACCTGCTGTAACCCATGACCCCTGCCCTGCCAGCTCTGCCTGCCTAACCTGGTGGTCCGTGAGTGCCCCCCTCAGTGGGCAGTATTCCTTGACCTGGTAACTCAGGGCCCTGGACTCCTGGCATCATGCCTCTGCAGCCTTGCTGTCCTCACCTCCAACCAGTGGATGGGAATGAGACCATGAGACCTAGAAGTGACACACGTCACCTCAGCTCCCGTTACGTTTCTGAGAAGTAGTCACACAACCCCTGGCCGAGCTCCCTGCTCCGGGAGAGAAGCCCAGACTGTGTGTGGAGAGCAGGCTCCCTCCCCCACTGTTCACAGTGAGTCTGCAGCACCCTTTGGTTCCACGTAAGGCCGTCAGCTGCCCGAAGGCTGACTTGAGTGTCTGCTTTCACTCCCAACCTTTTTTCTATGTAGTGAAGTCAAATCCCTGATGTAAAAATCGACGTTTAAGTCTCAGACTTTCTTGTGTTAGACTTCATCATGACAGTGGCATCTCCATTAAGATGGTAATAGCTTAAGGAACAATTTATGGACTAAAACTTTGTAATGGAAAGTAGAAATCATGCAATTGATGTTTAGATGCGCTCTTTAGGATTCCCTCTCTACTTTGTTGTGTTGTTCTGTTGTGCCTCTCCAGAACAATTTGTTCCCTGTTATCTCAAGGTTAAGAGAATTGTGCTCACATCCCTCCCACATTGCTCAGGGAGGCAGCAAATAGCGAGCAGGCGTGATGTGGGTGGAACCAGGTTCAACAAAACATATGTCGGGATCCTGATCCTAGCACCTCAGAATCTGACCTTATTTGGAAATAGGGATATTCATACGTGGTTAGTTAAGATGAGGTAATGAGGGCAGGCCCTAATCGATATGACTGGTGTCCTTCTAAGAAGAGGGGACGTGCTATGAAGACACACACAGGAGAATGGCCACGTGATGACGGACGCAGAGACTGGGGATGCAGCTGCAGGTCAGGGAATGCTGAGAAGCCGGGAGGGGGCAAGGAGGGTTCCACCCAAAGTCTCAGCGGGAAAAGGGTCCTGCCAACACTTGACTTTGGATGTCCAGCCTCTAGAACTGTGGGAGAATAAATGTCTGTCTTTGTAGGCCCCCAGTTATGATATTCTGTTCAGGCAGCCCTGGGAAGCTAAGACCAGGTGCTAGGTTTGGACTGAGCAGATCTGGAGTTAAATACCCTTTCTCTCACTTCCGTCTGTGTGGTCCTGGGCAGGATGCTTTACCTCTCAGAGCCTATTCCCTCAACTCTAAAATGGGAGAGTATAACGTTTACCTTTCAGGGCGGTTGGGAGGATTTTTAACGTCCTGACGCACTGTAAATGCTGGGCTGGGGAAAATCGTGGAGGTTGTTTGTTGGCGTATTGAGTGGCGTAAGCGTTGGCTATTCTTCCAGATGCAAGTGCTGCAGCTGTAAACTCAAGAAAGAATTGTTTGCACGATGTGTATCTACACACGCAGGCATCTCTGTATGCTAACATTCAGACAGTAACTCCATGCACGCATGAAAGGGTCTAGTTAGCTTTGCCTTGGGGCAGGCAAACTCTTCTGTGAGAAAGGATCAAGAAGGACATAGTGGTGCAGTTGATTCATTAATTCAAGAAATACCTGCTGAGCACTGAGCTTGTCTCGGCACTGTGCTGAGCCCGGGTGCTGAAGCAGAGAATGGGTAAGGCTCTCTTGCCGACAAGTGGTGGGCAGGGTCACTTGATGAGTCTTTTGAGGGCAGTGCCGTGGGACAGCTCAGGAATTCAGAGCCAGGGCGTCCATACCAGCCTCGGAGCCAGGAAGGGCTGGAGAAGAGGCCCCTGACCTGAGCCCCCAGGTGTGAGTACTAATTATTCAGGTGAATGTGGCTGTTTGGGGGCACAGGAGCTCCCAGCAGAGGGAGCAAACGGAAAGGGCTCCACAGTGGGAGGTACCACCTACGAGGGTTCTCTGGTCATATCTGTATGTTCTTATGTATTTGGGGAGATCATTCCCCTGGATTTGGAAACTTTAATTAGTCTGAGGCAGCTGGCTGTTCCTTTACAATCTTGCCCTCTATTCTGGTCTTCAATTTGCTCCTAAAAATGCTTTTGCTACAATTTTTCAGATGAATAGTCATCCTTCGGGATAAAATAAAATGCGCAGACAGCCCTTTGGCCTTTGCTCTGTTCTTGGCTAACAGGTGCTGTCTGTCCCAAGCGGTGGGCTTATCCCTCCCTTGTTTCTTTTGTTTTCCAAATATAGCTTGTGAAAGTCATGCCTTTGTTCTGTAGGATTTTTTGTAAACCTGGGTCCATGGTGCACCCCAATTTTCTGAGAGCTGCTGTGACAGATTTGTTCTTCTCGCATTTGTGCCTGCTCATCCCCTCCCTCTGTTGTGATGTCTTGTATGAAGATGTCGTTTCAAACAGGAATCCATCAGCAAGGTCCCCCAGGATGACCCCAGTGCTCTCTTTAAATGCCCCCCACCATCTTCATTTTATTCTTCATTTAGACTTGAGATTCAAAATTTCACTTATTTTAGAGCTTGACATGTCCCTGAGCCATGTCTCCTTTATGGTCTCTTGCCATGAGGTCATACTTATGGTTTCGAAACTCATCTTCCTAAAATCTAACGAACAGGCCTAATAGTTCCCAGAGTTCTCTTGATTGATTGTTGTAGCCACCAAGATGTCCTAGAAATGTAGACATTGGGAGAAATTCCTCAGCGTGTGCAACAGGATATTGAATACAGGTTTCCTGTTGTCTTGGAGTGTCACAGAGGTCCCAAAGGCTGCAAACAATGGGTGACAAATTCTCCCACATTCCAAAGGAAGGGCCAGCACCTGTGCTGAACCTGAAACGAATGTGGTCCAAAGTGAGCTCCCTGCACCCTGCGCAAGGCTGTATGAGACGAGCTGGAAACGTCATTGAGATGTTGAAGCAGCTGGTGGGGAGGCTCTGCTTGGTGAGAGGGTCAGCGTGCTGGGAGTTCCCACCAACCTTGCCACGAGGAACAAAGGGAGAGGCGAGCTTTCCCTGCCTCAGCCCATTGACAGTGGCTGCAAAAAACCAAACCAAACCAAAACAAAGCAGCCTGGAGAGCCTGGCATGTGATCTGTAGCCAGTTGCTCTTTTGAGCCAAGGATGGGGCAGTGTCGAGGATGGTCCCACGTCCAGATGCTGGTGAACCTGACATGGATCACGTGGGAGGGAACGGATGGTTTGGAGCAAGGGCTCTCTCAAGACACTGCTGGTCTGTGCCAGGTAACCTGAACAAAGTGGGGATCACCAGCAACCCGGGGCTTGGAGAGAGCTTTCAGACCTACCAGAGGAGGAGTTGTAGCCCACATCAAGGAAACTGGAGGCAAGAGATCACCAGCAATGCAAGCTCTAAAGAACCCACAAAATTACCCCGTGGAGAAAAAATCAGTGTTTGCTGTTGCCACATCCAGAGAGTACTAATGATGGATTTCAGCTGAACCAATCAAGTGAGAAAGTTTTGCCCCATATCTCCTCTCCTTCCTCCAAGTCCAGCCATGAAGGAACTGAGTGCAGACAGTGATTAGGGGCTGAAAAGTAAAGAACAAGCTGGATAGACAGAGAAGCAGCAGCCAGGTATGGTGGAGACAGCTGGCAGTCCACCATGGCTTGTGCTCCCCTCCATGACTATGTCATTCAAGAGAGTGACTACTCACCATGGGGTTACAGTTTCCAGAGGCAATGCCCTGTGGATAGTGATGGGGGCACATGACTGAGTTCTGCCCAGCGGGATGTGGGTGAAGGTGATAGATGTTACTGGCCCACATTAACCTCCCAGAAAATCTTCCATGTTCTCTCTTTTGCCTCTTCTGGGAGCTAGATGTTGATACCCAGGATATAGAAAACCCTATAAATACCCTACCCAGGTGCCCTTGGCCCTTAATATTTAAGTGCACACTAACCTATATTCCAGCTGCCTGTGCCTGACTCTCTTTGCCTGAAGGCTTTCTTCAGCCACTGGAGCCTTCTTTGCCCATATATATGGCAGGTTGGAAATGCCAGGGCATTAGCACCTCCTCAATATGTGAGCAATCCTAAGCCAACGGCTGTGTGGAGTCCGTGGAGAAATCCCCCAGCCCCCTTCTCCCTGGGTGAGGTAACTCTGGAGCGCACGGTCTATACCGTTTCCCAGCAGGACTAGGTTCTGGTGGCCCTTGGTGATAAATTGTGTAACTATTATTGTCTTCTTTCCTTTCCCCACCTCACTTCCCTGATCTTTAGTGATTGGCTGTGACTGCCTCCCAAATAAAAACTACCTTTATTCAAAACTTGTTTCAGGATCTGCTTCTGGGGAAACCCAATCTAAGACCAGGGCAACTTTGGAATCCACATTATTGAAGACAGCTGAGCCTCTGACATCTTGGATCCTTGAACAACGAGGTGGAGGAGATCCTCCTCCCCCACCAACACCATATTGCCCCAAGCCCACTACAGCTGATTCCATTTTTTACGAGCAAAAACTAATTTCCATTGTGTTAAGCCACTGACATTTCGGGATTTATCTGTTACAGGACCTCAGCTAACACGCTCTGTTTGCCTCACTTTTCTTTGGCAGGTTCCCAAACATAAAGCAGATCCAGACCCGGGAAAGGGAAAAGCTTTACACTGGAAGAGAGTTTGAAATTTTCATGCTACTCTGGGTGGATTTTTTTTCTATTGTGTTGAAAATGAAATTTAAGATTTATAATCTGAGAGTGACCCACATTTCATCTGGGGGTGGGGAAGAATGAGTTGAGAGAATAGGTAAAAAATAAATTAAATTGCTTTCCGCCTGCATCCTACTAAGTTCAGCTCTTTCAATAAACTGGTTATAAGTGATGTCTGTTTCTCTGATTCAGTGGAAGCAGCTATCCTGACAGTTCAGTGTGAGCTAACAAAACAATAGAAAAAGTGTTTTTGCTGGTAAATTAAGCATTGCCATGTTTAATTTTATTAGTTTTCCACTTGACCATGCATTGAAAGATACACCTATATGAATGAACATTACTCATTATTATCTGTTATAATAGCTGACCATCTTATTTTATTTATATTGAGGAGAAAGAAATATTAGTTATGAACTTCGAGTTTGGAAATTTTCGTGAAAAATTCTAAGTCCCCTCCCCCTCCCCCCTACTACCCCAAGTCTAATTCCTAGATGCTGTGTTCCTTTCTAGCTCCTTCGGGCTGAAAGCTTATGTTGAAACAAGTGCTTTGTGTCAACTTCCCTTCAGCTTCTGGGCAGTCTCTTGTTTCACAGGATCCACGTTCGTCTGTTCCTTCCTCAACCCTTCATCTCATCAGGAAGGCAGGAACCCCGAGGTCATGCCCAGATATAGCCCTATGGGGTCCCACTTTCTTAGAATGAGAATTAAGACAGTAATAGCAGCAAGAGGACAAACTGGAACAGGCTCTGAGCACTCACGCACACACAAGAAAAGGAGCGAAAATAGCTGTAGTTCATGAATGTGAAACACTCGAATGCCCAATATCAAAATGGAAGCCAACAGTTTATGAGTCTCAGCTTTACCCTAAATATTTTCATACCACAAAAAGACACCTTCAAATTAATTGAGATGCCATTTATCCAGAAGGTAAAATTAAAATCTAAATTTCTTTGGATTAATAATAATATATTACATTATTGAGTATTTACTATGTGCCAAGTATTGTTCAAGGCGCTATGTACAGTCTAACTCATTCTATCCTTATGACACACTGTGCTAGACAAGAACTTTCCTTACCTCCATTTTACAGATAAGAAACTGAGGAATTGAGAGGACAAGAAAATTGTTTCAAGTTTCACTGCTCAGAAGTGGTAGCGTCTTGGTTTAAAACAGGGCAGGCTGGCTTCCCAGCCATGGTGTCAATCCTGGTATTAACGGCTACTGCTTGCTGAGTTCCACAGTGCAAGACTCAGGGGCATGTGCTTCACCTTGACCATGTACTTCAACCCTGACAACAGCTTCAAGATCGCGTTCTCAATTAACACAGGAAGGTACAGAAGCTCAGAGGTTAAGAAACTTGCCAAGTCTGCGTTTATAATCTGATTCCCAAATCACTCTTCCTTAACCTTTGAGTGACCATATAATATTGTCTCAAGTCCAGGGTACTTTTAAGAGTGAAAAGAGACATTCTTAACAATTGATGGCATGGCCAGCACAAACCAGGACTCTCTTGGGCACTCTGCGATGCATGATTGCCCTCCACCCTTCTGAACTTGAGCAGCTGATGACATTCTGATATTGCACCTGAAGTGAATTTGCTCACCCGTTGTGCAGCAAGCCAATCTCTGACACTGGGTATAGTGGAAGAAAGTAGGAATTTTATTATTGCACAGAGCTGAATAAGGAGATAGGACAGCTAATACTGAAATCCCAAACTCCCTGAAAAGCTAAAAGGAAGGGTTTTTATTTGGAGTTTTAGGTAGAGGAGGGGGAGCACATGGCCTTGCTGGTTGGAGCTTTCCCACCAGCCTGTCTTTGGCCTTGAGACACTTGCAGAGAGGAGGGAGCCTGTGACCTTGCTGCTCAGCAGCTTTCCCACCAGCCTGTGTCTCCTTGTTGGGGAGGAGATCACGAATCCAGGTGCTTATCCTTGGCTGTGTCTGTCTCCATGGAGGATAGTGGATTGTGGAGCCAGGAATCCAGGGAGCAGGCAGGGAATGAGTGCTTTGGTTTTAACCCCATATATGCAGGGTTTAATGTAGAGAAACTGATATCAGGGCCAGTATCAATTTGACCCCAAATCTTTGAAGAGTTCCTCAAAATGACCAAAGAAAGAAGTGTTTCCCCAGAGTTTTGTGAACTGGAATCACCCATCTCCTTCCCTCTCCCTCCATGTTTATTTCCTCTTTGGAAACCCTGTTCGGTCAACTTCCTCTCCTCTACTTCAAGTCTTTTGAAAAAAAAAGACCACCATTAGATCTTATAAATGTATTTTCTTCACATGTGAAATGATGGATTATTGACTCCTTGGAGAAAATAACATCCTCTCAACTAACAAAACAGAGCTGAACAAAACAGGAGGAGAGCACAGAGAGGGCCACTAATTTAAAGAGAAATTTATAGGTCTCCTGATGTCATGAGTAAGAAAGACTTTGTTGTCTGCAGGGAAAAGGAAACAGTGCTGGAGACTAGGTATGCACAGAGTCTCCTCTGGCATTAAAACCAGGCAGATGCCCAGTCTCAGCCCAGACCTATTACATCCAAGCTTTAGAGGCTGGACTCTTCAGTGTTTGCATCTTTGAGAACCTCACCAATGATTCCGATTCACGGTCAGGGGGAACAAATCAATATGAAATCCCCTGACGACAACAGACCTTTCCAGTAGAACCGTGGAGCATGCACATCAGTCTTCATCCTGTACCATCAAGTCACCAAGCAGCCGACCCTGGGTTTCTCAACATATTGTAGGCAGAACTTTTTTTGGTTGCTTTTCTAACCTTTTCTGAGATTCTAATCAAACCTCATCTTTCCGACCTGGTTACATTTGTTGCCATCTTTTTCACGGTTCCTTTCTCTTATTTTCCTCCACTTCCTCATTCTCTGCATCTTCAAATACATACAAGCATACATAAATACATAGATGTATACATCAATTCAGGTAAATGTATGTATTTGTATGTATATATTTACCTGAATTATTTTGAGATTTAAAAATAAATATCTCTTTTTCTTTTTCATAAAAAAATCATTCTGTGTTGATTTTACTTATTTTCAGGATTAGGAAAGACCTCTTGAAATCAACTTTGATCTTTACTTAAATTGTAGATGAGAAATCCAGGAAAAACAATTTTGAAGAAATCCCATGCATTAATATGCTTTTAATCACAGAGCTATTGTGTTTTGTTTCCCACTGATTTTTTTAAAATATTTTTTCTCTTTTTGGTGAGGAAGATTGGCCCTGAGGTAACATCTGTGCCAATTGTCCTCTATTCTGTATGTGGTATGCCACCACAGCATGACTTGATGATCGGTGTGTAGGTCTACACCCAGGATCTGAACATATGAACCCTGGGCTGCGGAAGCGGAGCACATGAACCTAACCACTATGCCGCTGGGCTGGCCCATTTCCCATATATGTTTTTCCGAACAAGCCATTATGGAAATTTAAAAATATACTGCAGAGTTGGAAGAATTTTGAACTAAACACCCATGGACCCCCCACCTTGCGCTACCACACATCTATCCATCTGTGATGCCTCCCGTGGATCGACGAATCCATCTTATTTTTCAGGTATTTCACAGTGTATTTGTACATTGATTTAAATAAATTATATTGCTGTTACTAATGTTGATGGTGACAAAATACTTCAACTGCATATTGTCGTTCAGTCAACCAGTCTTCGTTCAAAATCACTCCATGGGAAGAGAGAGCACAGGTCAGACTCCATTTTGGGGGAAATAAAACAGTGTTATCTTTTGCTGGTAAGGAGATTTAAGGGTTGGTATTACATTTCTATGTAATGTAATGTGCATTTTTTATTCTAACATTTAATTGCTATTATAACATAATTCAAAGCCTTTGACAAAAAGATGTTTAATCAATGATTGCTACTTGCCCAGTGTCGTTTACGATAACATGCCAATGGAAGCAGGTCTGTGGGGATTAACGTGCACCTGATTTTTGTCCTTAGACCCTTCAATGTTGAAAATACAAGGAACAGTTTTCATAAAACAGGGCTTTTTGTGTGGTTGTTATTTGAGGACGCTATAGAATGGTTCTCTCCTCCGCTGAATATCCACCACACCTGCCTGAAGTCCCATCATGGTTCATGGCCTTTTGGGAGATCCTGTAAAAATGCCAAGAGTCTTCACTGTCAGCCTCTGTTTTCCTTATTCCTCTGGACTATCTGACCAATTAGGGAGACCAATAGATACACCCCACCAATAGGCGGAAGTCAGAATTAGTCTTGCTGCCGTAGGCTTGGGGTTTTGGTGTCTTGGACACATTCGGGTTCACCTGGGTGCCCCCTAACTCAGCCTCTTGCCAGCCCCCGTGGACTTAGTGTCCACGGGGGCTGGACTCTCCGACCGATTTTCTGCTTAGTGCTCCAGTTCCCTGAATCCCAAGTTACCTCGATGATGTGGGGGAGGGGCGTACTGACTCCTACCTATCCCTTGCCTCTTCCTCTGTGTCAGCTGGCCAAACCGTGGGTCTCATACTCCCAGTTCACACTGGGGATGCGACTTCTTGTAGTTGTGTCACTGGAAACCAGGGTCCACATCCTGGTATGAACCTGAGGACAGCTTGTGTTTGGACTGCCTTCCATCCTGCACCCACTGGATTCCAGTCCCACGAGTGTAAGTAGGGATGCTGGTTTGAGTGGAGCATGAGCTTGGGACAGTGGAGCTCTGCCCCTTTGGGGTCCATTCCTTAGACCACAACCTGAACGGCCTTCCTTCCTCCCTTCCCCGCCAATCCATGTGAGCCTCCAGACGAGTCAATCTGGTTGGCACACCCAGAGTATTTAAGAACACGGATGCTACAGTCAACAGTCCTGGGTTCAGATTTCAGCCACTTATCAACTGTGACATTATGCCCATCCCTTAACCTCCTTAAATTTCAGTTTTTTCATCTGGAAAGGAGCTTGCCATAGCACCTTCCTCATCGCATGTTTATGCCTTGTTACTAAGACAAATGCCTGAGAAGTCCCTAATATGTTATGGTAACTAGTAAGTTCAAGAAATGGAAGCTTCAAACAAAAGTTAAAATTGCCAGTATTATTCCAGACGCTCGAATCCACTTCTAAAATAAAATGAGTTCTAAATAAATAAATAACTTAAAGTGTATTTTTATTCATTAATATGTTTTGACCCTTTGCTACCCAAACCTTATTCAGACACCTGACAAAGTCCTGTGAGAATGGCCCCTGGAGGATTATGGACTATGAAAATGGAATAAGTTCCTTTTATTTCTTCCTTGTTCTCTTCCCTCTACAATTCACTAACCATTTGCTCAAACTTTTAGTCATTTATTTGTTCAGCCAAAAATATTTTGTACGGGGCGCTGTCCCAGGTGGGCATGGAGGCTGACAGGTATGCTAAGGAGCTGGATTTTCTACAGGTGACTGGGAGTCATTAAAGAACTTGATCATGGAGAGATTGTCTTCGTATTTGCATATTTACATATTAAGAGGGCCACTCCCACTCATGTGACAATGTGGAGGATGGATTTGTAGGGCCAGGGACCCACAACAGGGAGACCACTGGGCCTCATGGGTAATAGCACAGACGTGCTGGTTCACGCGTTTGTGCCTTTGCACTTCCCATGGTCTTTCCCCACACTCTCCTCCTCCAGGAAGCTTTCCCAGACTCTTTCATAAACTGAGTGGTCCTGCCCTGTGTTCCACAGGATTCTGTGCTTACCCTAATCTTAGCATTTACTAGAAAATACCAAAATGATCAATTTTCCTGTTTGTCTTCCTCACCAGATTATAAGCACTTTGAGAGTGAGACCTGCATCTTACTCATCATTGTATCCCCAAGGCCCATCTCATCCTAGATGCTCACTAGATGTTTAGTTAATAACTAAATAGGCTGGGCTGGTAGATGAAGGCTACACTGCATGTCTGTCCTCAAGGAGGTCATGGGTTAATAGAAAAAGAGACACAACAATAAATTATTACAAGTACAATAACTGAGTTACTGAATGAATAACTGGGTGGGGGAGAAATTCAGGAAGGATTCCCAAAGGAAGTCAGTCTCTTTGCATCTAGAAGGGGAAGAGAAGTATATTAAGTGGACACTTCACACAGAAGGAAGAGCAGGTACAAAGAACAGGTGAACAAAGACGGACTGGCCAGTGGCTGGTCTGGCGCTGGGAGCGAGGGAGCCCATGAGGCCTTCGGGCGTCAAAATCAGGGCTGCTCTGTCCAACACTGTCTCTGGATTCCACCTCCAAGGACAGGCAGCTCCGTGTGTTTCAGATAAAGTCCCTGGGGGCCCAGAGCCTTAAAGGGGCTCAACCTGTAGGTGGCCAGCCCCGTTGTTGGAAAGGGGCTGGGCCATGGGAAGCAGAGAGGACCACTGCTGGGTCAGCTGCTCCGAACTCCCGGCAGGGCTCAGGGCTCCCTGGTCTGCAGTCCCGGAAATCTGCGTAGTTTTTTGAAATTGAGTCCAGGCCTCTAGCATCGTTCCTGTTCTCTGTCTTCTCAAAGCTTTACGGCAGTGGGTTTCCTGTGTGATTTCTCTCAGAACTCTTGGGTGGGATTCGTCTCTGATTGGCATCTTCAACTCATTGAAAGCTGTCACAGGCACTCATGCTTTCTTCTAGTAGCTTTATTATATTTTTACTTTTTAAATGAATTGCATTCAGTACTCTTCTTGTCTTGCTTTCTTATTGCTTTGGCGCATTGATTGGCTTTCTGACAGTACACGCCTGGGTGGCCAAGCATGACTTTACTTTCAGAGCAACACTGACCGTTGCTGTAACTGGGGTTAATGTTCCCTCTTAATAGATCATTTCGTGGGAAAAACAAGTTGACACGATACGGTGAATAAAGAAGGGATGGAGGAAACAGAAACTGAGAAGTGGGAAAGGCATTTTTAATTTATGAAAATAGGAACTATCTCTTTTTGTTTAAAAAACATCTACATTTGGGGCCTGGCCTGGTGGTGCAGCGGTTCAGTTCATGCGTTTCGCTTCAGCGGCCCGGCGTTCACTAGTTCAGATCCCGGGTGCGCACCTGTGCACCGCTTGGCAAGCCATGCTGTGGTGGGCATCCCACGTGTAGGGTGGAGGAAGATGGGCACGGATGTTAGCTCAGGGCCAGCCTTCCTCAGCAAAGAGAGGAGGCCTGGCAGTAGTTAGCTCAGGGCTAATCTTCCTCAAAAAAACACAAATCTATATTTGGATGTATTATGGACTTCAAAATCATCATAAACATGTTTATCCTATATTTTCAAATCTGAGCAGCAAAGACAGAAACAAAATATGAATTGAGCCTTTCTCCTTCAGACTGCCACAGGTTCTCACGACATCCCCACCAAGGGGCAAACTTACCTTTCTTCTATTTCTTCGGATGAACGTGGCTAAATAAATAAATACCCTCATGATGGATCTCTCGGCCCCTCTGCAGTTCCAACACACCCCTGCACCCCATCCTCTCTCTCCCTCCTTCTTGTTCTTCTCTTTCTCCTTTTCTCTCTGTCATCAGTTGTTTTGCTCATCAAAGTGCTTGCATGGGTTTGCTTTAGCATCATGTACTAGTCAGGGTTCTCCAGAGAAACAGAACCAACAAGAGATACATTATGAAAAGATGTATTACGGAGGATTGGTCCCGCAGTTACAGAAGCTGAGAAGTCGCAGGTGTGCTGTCTGCAAGCTCGAGCCCAGGGAAGGCTGGTGGTATAGTTCCGGGCCGGGTCTGAAGGCCTGAGACCCAGGGGAGCCAATGGAAGAAACCCCAGCACAGGGGCAGAAGATCAGTGTCCCAGCTCCAGCAGACAGGCAGGAAGCAAAGGGGTGAATTTCTCCTTCCTCTGCCTCTTTGCTCTGTTCATGTCCTCAAGGAGTGAGGCCCTCACACTGGGGAGGGTCATCTACTTCACCAAGTCCACGGATTCAAATGCTAACCTCATCCAGAAACACCCCCATAGACACACCCAGAAATGATGTTCCCTCTGGGCACCTCTCGGCCCAGTCAAGTTGACAAGCAAAATTAACTATCACAGGGGCTGGCCCCGTGGCCGAGTGGTTAAGTTCGCGTGCTCCGCAGCATGCGGCCCAGTGTTTCGTTAGTTCGAATCCTGGGCGCGGACATGGCACTGCTCATCAGACCACGCTGAGGCAGCATCCCACATGCCACAACTAGAAGAACCCACAACGAAGAATACACAACTATGTACCGGGGGGCTTTGGGGAGAAAAAGGAAAAAATAAAATCTTAAAAAAAAAAAATTAACTATCACATACAGTCAGGATGAGATGGGTTGAAAAGAGAACTTGGAATACGAGGGCTTTTTAAAGGACCAATGTGTGAAGATAAAGAGGCTCAAACTCCACTGTTAAAATAGCCTTTGGTTCCAATATCCGCCACTGGGTGTCGCTAAGTAATCTAATTAAACACCCAATTTACGACTCCAACAAATGAGTTGATGTTGAGCTGAATGAGGCAGAAATAAAAATTAAGGTCATGTGGCCTAAATAAAATCCTGTAGAGTGTCTGCAACAGCTATTTCAAACCAGCAGGATGAGTTCCTGGAATATGAATTGGAAAGTTCATGAATTAACAAGAGCACATGAAGGGGCTTGGTCTTCATTGGGGAAAATAAATAAATCCTTTATAGTTTATGTGTCTTTCCTTTTTCCTCTCCTATTAAATTGGACATCCTGCTGGGTGCATTTTCATGAGCATCACCGCATTTTATGTGGTCTAAACATATCGGCTGGGCTGTCAGCATCTGCTGAGGCAACTCCCCTCCTCCGATCCTCCATCAGTTCGTACACTGTATTGTCAACTTTTTTAAAGATGGCTTTTGAGGGTCCTGACCTGACCTACCCAAAAAGCAAGCTCGATAAGCACAAGACCCGTCCTCCGGAATGTCTCTGGGCGAGCTGCCGTTCTTCCTTCAAGACTCAGATCAAATGCTCTCTAGTCTGTAAGACTTGATCTTCCACAGCTCCTCCCCTCCCCTGGTCCCCGTAGCCCAGCTGTGTGTTCTTCCATGAGGCGCGTTTCACCTTGCCTGGTAGTGAATTGTTCACGTAGTCGCCTTCTCCACAGACTGTGAGCGCCCTAAGGACAGGCACCTGTTCAGAGAAGCCATTGCCCCACAAAACTTAATGCTGCTGCCCCTAGCGGCTGGCTCGTCCACTGAAGTCCTGTACAACGAGTCAGTAGGCAGTTACTGATCCCCCAGCACTTTGCTAGACTTTTGCTAGCTGGAGGTAAACCGGTTGTGTGTGTTCTGTGTTTTATAAATCTGTGTCCTTAGAGAGAATAATTAAGGGCTCACCAAATTGATGCAGAAAGGGGTTTTTGTTTTTTTGGATGGTGTCTTCAAATATTTGTAAAAGGAGTAGCTCATTCTTTGTCCACTGCCAATCCATTTAAAAACACTTACACAGCGGACGAGAGGGGACTGTATTTATAAGAGACACTAAATCAATATTTAACTTAAGGGGAAGTTTTTAAGCAAATTGCTTCACTTCTCCTTCCTAAGAAAAACAACTTGAGATTAGGAAATACCTTTTCTTAAAGAGGTTAATGGCCTTGCAAGTTCAAATAAATATTTTAACATGCTACCAGTAGTTACATCTAAATTTTCTATATATTCTTAATTTTATAAAACAACTGTAAATTACTGTAAGAAACTTATAGTGAAATTCAGCATACATTTATTTAATGCTTACTATGCTGAAGGGGGAGGAGATTTCAGTGTGGCTCCTGTCTCCCCGGCCAGAAGCCCACAGCAGTTGGGGCCATGTGTACAGTGAATCTAAATAGAATTTGCTACAAGCCAGGAACCAGAGATCTGACTAATCCCCTTGGGAGCAGGAGACTGTGAGCGAGGTTTAATGGAAAGTCATGACATTTGAACTTGAATGTTACCTTCTGGGGGGTCAGGAAGCTTTAGTTTCCACTTCATGGCTTAGCTAAATCGAAGCAATAAGGGATTTAGGTAATATTTACACAGAGTTTTTAAAAGCCTAGATTGATAAAATTTTATTAACTAATCGGATGTATCTCTTAATCTACTTTAATGATAAAGTTATTAGAGTACATCAGAATGGCTGTTTTCTGTCATTAGATTGACACTGCTCTAAATGTTTGGGTTTTGAGCTTTGGCATACTTCGAAATCACCCGCAAGGTTAAGATTCAGATTCCTCCCCAAACTTACTGCATCCGAACCTGCCCATATGGGGAGGCAAAGTGCTTTTGACCAGGCTCCCGTGTGATTCTGGTTTAAGTACCGTTACGTAGCAATTTGATAAGTCAGAGGTCACACGGCCTTGTAGGGCTTGCTGTGTTACTAATATTACCTTCTGAACCGCTAACGAATGTTCCTCTTGAGAGGGGATAAGGAAACAACGTTTATTAGGCTCTCTGCCTTGTTCTAGGGCTGCATGTGGATCATTTGGTCAAAAATTGCGATACCAGCAACACTCCCACTTTAGAAATGAGAAAACAAGGTTTAGAGAAACCTGATCAGGGCCCCACACCTAGTAAGGGGTGAAACCAGGCATACGTTCGCTGGCCCCTGCTCTTTGCCCCCTGGGTGTATCCAGTTTGTCTCAGCCCCAGAGAGATCAATTTTTAAAATGCATTTCCTGCAAGATAACTAGATAAGTCATTTCCATTAAAAAGAAAAGATGATGGTGGTTTTCTCTCTCTTGCGCTCTGCCCTGCCTGCTGACAACGCGATTTCCAGAGAAGAAGGAGGGAGCCCACTTCTGCACCTGACAATCTCTGTCACCTCCTTCTGGTCTTTTCCTGGCATTCTCGAATCAGAGAGCAAATATGGACAGATCCACCTCATTGTGGACAGATCTGAACTTGAGCACTCACCATGCCTTGTCATTGGTGTGACTCAGGTCCCTTGAGCGTGCGTTTTAGGGCTGGGACATCTCTTTAGAGTAATCAATTTGCTGACATAACGCATCGATTGCATTTGCACAGACCACTCCTTTCTCAAATGGACAACTGCGACTTAGCCAAATGCAAAGAAGGAAACTTCTGACACACTTGACCCTTGCCTTTGGCTAGTTAACTATGCCTGAGGACAGTCTTGGGCGTAACCAGGACGAAGCTTGGGGATACTAGTTCTTGTTGACCTCTAGAGAGTTCAGAGCACACAGGGCCTGAGATGGGTCACAGCCGAGTTCAACCCCTAGGCACCCCCAGACTAAAGTCACAGGATTTCTGATCCTCAAGCTCCAGGGCTGTTGAAGGTGTCAGCAGAGATGGGCGGCACTGGAAGCTTTGTTTTGTTTTGTTTATTTTTATTTCTCTTGGAAGTGTCGTCTTGGGGATGCAGAGGTGCAGGGAAGTCTGTGTTAATGGAACTACAGAGCAATGTTCCCTGAGCTCTGGAACAAAGGTCATGAGGGGTCCCCTTGCCTCCCCCTAAAGGTTCCATGATGACCTCTGCTGTATTTCCTCCCAGAACCCTTTGTTATCCCCATCTATAAGATGACCTGTCATTTTCCTGGAAAGGATAACCAAAAACCCAAACTTTATCATGAGTTTTTCAGCTTTGTGTTTCTGAAAGCTGCTCCTTCAGTAGCCAGAGGAGCTGTTTGAGCTGGCACCTCCGCGGCCTCCTCTCAGCCGAGCGGCGAGATAAAGCAGCTGACTGTGCAGTGGCAGAAAGCCTCCAATGGGGTGGGGAGGGGGGAGCTGGCAGAGGTGCTGGGAACTTTTCTGGACAGTGTTCCGGACGGCCTGTCCTTTCTGGTCTGTCTCTATCCCATTGTTCCCTAAAGCTCGGCCTCTGCTAATGCCTCGTACTGTGACAGGCTGCTCACCCCACAGGGACTGACTCTGAGAGTAACTCAGTGATAAAACCCAGAGGAAATGCTGCCCCCCTCCCTTAGGAATGTCCTTGTATAGAAACAAACCTGCAGTATTGATTTTTATCACGAGAGCTCTGCAGTGCTGGACTGCATTCACACACACACACACACCCCACTCTCTTGTGGGTACACTGGGCACCGAGTCTTAACTTCTCTTTCTATCTTCTACTCCCTTGTCCCCACAGGATGAAATGTGGCTGGTCTGATTGGTCCTTGGGACTAATCAGTCGTTCTCCACTTACTCCTTCCTAACACGCTCTGCTCTGTATGGTTTTATTCAGGCCAGCACTATGTCCAGTTAACAGATGACGCATGCCAACTTCCCTCCCAGCTAGATGTGGTCCAGGAGAGGTAGGCAGAAGTTGCTGGGTGGGTTTCCCAGGGAACCTCTAATTCAGCTTTGCTCCACTCTCTTCTTCTTTCCTATTGCCTGGAACATGGATGAAATGTCTAGAGCTGCAGCAGCTCTCTTGCAACCTCAAGGTGACCTTGAAAATAGAAGCTATAAGCTAAGGATGTGGAGTTGAAAATAGAAAGACCATCAGTCCCTGATGATTATGGAGCACATTACCAGTCCTGGCTTACCTATCTTAAAACTTATTTGGGGGAAGAAAAGCATACCTGTACCTTTTTATTCCTCATTTTGTCAATGTGCTGTATCACATTGATTGATTTGCGGATGTTGGACCATCCCTGTGTCCCCGGTATAAACCTCACTTGATCATGGTGTATGATCTTTTTAACGTAAGGCAGTATTTGGTTTGCCGATATTTTGTTGAGGATTTTTGCATCAATGTTCATCAGCGATATTGGCCTGTACTTTTCCTTCTTTGTGTTTTCCTTGCCTGGCTTTGGTACCAGGGTGATGTTGGCCTTGTAGAATGTGTTAGGAAGTGTCTGTCTTCCTCAAATTTTTGGAATAGTTGAGAAGGATAGGTAATAAATCTCATTTGAATCTTTGGTAGAATTCTCCACAGAAGCTGTCTGGTCCTGGACTTATATTTCTTGGGAGGTTTTTGATTACTGTTTTAATCTGTTTACTCGTGATTAGTCTATTCAGATTCTGTATTTCTTCTTGATTCAGTTTTGGGAGGTTGTAACAGTTTCAGAATTTACCCATTTCTTCTAGATTGTCCAATTTGTTGGCAGATAGTTTTTCATAGTATTCTCTTATAATCTTTTGTATTTCTGTGGTATCCATTGTAATTTCTTCTCTTTCATTTCTAATTTTATTTATTTGAGGCTTCTCTCTTTTTTTCTTAGTGAGTCTGGCTAAGGGTTTGTCAGTTTTGTTTATCTTCTCAAAGAACCAGCTCTTTGTTTCATTGATCCTTTCTACTGTCTTTTTTGTTTCAACGTCATTTATTCCTCCTCTGATTTTTATTATTTTTCCCCTTCTGCTGGGTTTGGCTTTGTTTGTTCTTCTTTTTTCTAATTCTGTTAGGTGTAGTTTAAGATTACTTATTTGAGACTTTTCTTGTTTGTTAAGGTGAGCCTGTATTGCTACAAATTTCCCTCTTAGGATCACTTTTGCTGCATCCCATAGGAGTTGGTATGGTGTGTTTTCATTTTCATTTGTCTCCAGATATTTTTTATTTTTCCTTTAATTTCTTCAATGATCCATTGGTTGTTTAGTAGCATGTTGTTTAGTCTCCACATCTTTGTCCCTTTCCCAGCTTTTTTCTTGTAGTTGATTTCTAGTTTCATAGCATTATGGTTGGAAAAGATGCTTGAAATGATTTCAATCTTCTTAAATTTATAGAGGCTTGCCTTGTTTCCCAACATATGGTCTATCATTGAGGATGTTCCATGTGCACTTGAGAAGATTGTGTATTCTGCTATTCTCTATATATCTATAAAGTCCATCTGGTCTAGTTTTTCCTCTTTTTTTTTTGAGGAAGATTAGCCCTGAGATAACTACTGCCAGTCCTCCTCTTTTTGCTGAGGAAGGCTGGCCCTGAGCTAACATCCATGCCATCTTCCTCTACTTTATATGTGGGATGCCTACTACAGCATGGCTTTTGCCAAGTGGTGCCATGTCTGCACACAGGATCTGAACCAGCAAACCCCAGGCTGCCGAGAAGTGGAACGTGCGCACTTAACCTCTGCGCTGCTGGGCGGGCCCCGTGGTCTAGTTTTTAATTTAACACCATTTTCTTGTTGACTTTCTGTCTGGATGATCTATCCATTGATGTAAGTGGGGTGTTGAGGTCCCCTACTATTATTGCATTGTTGTAATATCTCCTTTTAGGTTTAGTAATTGTTGCTTTATGTACTTTGGTGCTCCTGTGTTGGGTGCATAAATATTTATAACTGTTATGTCCTCTTGGTGGAGTGTCCCTCTTATCATTATATACTGCCCCCTTTGTCTCTCTTTACCTGTTTTATCTTGAAGTCTACTCTGTGTGATATAAGTATGGCAACACCTGCTTTCTTTTGTTTGCCATTAGCTTGGAGTATCATCTTCCGTCTCTTCACTCTGAGCCTGTGTTTGGCTTTAGAGCTGAGATCTGTTTCCTGGAGGCAGCATATTGTTGGGTCTTATTTTTGAATCCATCCAGCCATTCTGTGTCTTTTTATTGGAGAATTCGATCCATTTACATTTAGAGTGATTATTAATATATGAGCAGTTAATGCTGCCGTTTTATCACTCGTTTTCCTGTTCTTCTGCATTTGCTTTATTTCTTGTCCCGTGTATTTCAGACTACCAATTCACTTAGGTAGTTTTCTATGATAGTTTTCTCTTTATTTATCATTTGTGTCTCTGTTCCGATTATTTGTTTAGTGGTGACCATGAGGTTTGTATAAAAAAAAATCTTGTAGATGAGATAGTCCATTTTCTGATAGCCTCTTATTTCCTTAGACCAGCTGATTCCATCCCTTTCCTTTTCCCTTCTAAGTTATTGTCATCACAACTTATTCCATCTTGTGTTGTGTGTTTGTGGTTAAAATGATGAGGTTATATTTATTTTGGGTACTTTCCTTCCCTTTTTATTTAATGATATAATTAAGTGTTTGCTAACTTGTTCTGGTAGAGAGCTACAATTTACCTATTTTGTCTCCCTGTTTATCTCCTTGCTCAAGGCTTTGTAACCCCTTTCTTTTTTTTTTCAGGCATGAGAGCCTTCTTGAAAATTTCTTCTGGGGCTGGGGAGGTCTTGTTGTAACTCCCTTAGCTTTTTTTTTTTTTTTTTATCTGACAAAATTATTTATTTCTCCATCATATCTGAAGGATATTTTCACTGGATAGAGTATTCTTGGCTGAAAGTTTTTGTCTTTCAAAATTTTGAATATATGATTCCGCTCTCTCCTAGCCTGTAAGGTTTCTGCTGAGAAATCTGCTGAAAGCCTGATAGGGGTTCCTTTGAAGGTTATTTTCTCCTGCCCTCCTGCCCTTAATATATTTTCTTTGTCATTGACTTTTGTCAGCTTTATTACTATATGCCTTGGAGAAGGTTTCTTTACATTGATATAGTTAGGAGATCTATTGGCTTATTTCACTTGTAGTCCAAGTTCTTTCCCCAGGTTTTGGAAGTTCTCAGCCATTATTTCTTTGAACAAGCTTTCTGCTCAATTTTCCTTCTCCTTTCCCTCTGGAATACCTATAATCCTTTTGTTGCATTTCCTAATTGAGTTGGATATTTCTCAGAGAATTTCTTCATTTCTTTTTAGTCTTAGCCCTCCATATCCATCTGAAGTTTTTCTATATTTCTGTCCTCAAGGCTGCTGATTCATTCCTCCATAATATCCACTCTATTGTTTAGGGATTACATATTTTTCTTTATCTCATCCATCTTGTTTTTCATCTCCAACATTTCTGATTGGTTCTTCTTTATAGTTTCAATCTCTTTGTGAAGAAATCCCTGATTTCATTGAACTATCTTTATTTTCTTGTAACTCATTGAGGTTTTGTATAATAGCTATTTCAAATTATCTGTCATTTAGATTATAAATTTCTGTACCTTCAGGATTGACTTCTGGGTGCTTGTCATTTTCTTTCTGGTCTTGAGGTTTAATATTTCTTTTCATATTGCTTGACGGTGTGGATTTGTGCCTCCGCATAGTGATAGACTCTGGTCGCAGCTTCCACCTGCCACCACTGGGTGGGTGTCAGGAGCTGTGTATTCTGAGCCTACCATGATCTGCAGCTTGCTCAGAGCCACTGCTTTTCTATGTGTGCAGGCACTCTGGTTGATCAGTTGAGCTGGAGCACCAGGCAAGGGGAGAGATGCTTTCTTTTGCTTGCATGATCCTGGGGGCATTCTTGCTCAGCCCTCACTATCTGGGGTGCTAGCTTGATAAAGACAGCTCCTCTGTGTGGGGCTTTCCCACAGGCTGTGAGGGAACTTGGAGAGCGATGGTGTTCCCACAGAGGGCTGCCCCTCCTTGCTTCTCTTTCAGAGCTGTGCACTGGGTCACTGCCATTTGGGAGCAAGAGAAGATTCCTGCTCTCCACCTCCTTCCAGCACCTCCACCTTCAGACGTTTGGCTGCCTGGGTCTCTTAGAAGTCCTTTGTGTTGTGTGAATGTCCCCTGTTGGTTTATGAACATCCTTTTCATTGTATCTACAGGGGAGAGTCCAAGGGGAGAGCTCACTCCACCATGATGCTGATGTCACTCTTCCAAACCTGTGTCTTCTTAAGCTACAGTTATTTGGGTTTTTGTTCAGTGTGGCTGAACCTCATCTGTTGCAAAAGATAAACAACTCATATAATCAAGAATAACTCCACCTGCCTCTTTCTCTCCCCCTTCTCCATCCCACCTCACACCCTCAAGCCCTCAATATTTGCCTTCTTTTTAGCTTCTCACCTCAAACTGATAAACTAAGTACTTGATCTGCTTATCACACGAGAACTGGAAGCACAGAGGAAGTCCACCATTACTGAACACAGGCATACAGCTTTTGTAAAACCTAGACCCCAATTTGCTTTTAGGTATCCAAGATGGCAGCAGGATCCTGTCCTTTGACTAGAGGCAAGTTAACCAATCAGATTATTAATCACTTCCATTTCCATAAGGAAGAGAAAGTAAAGATCGAGAAGAAGGGATGTTTCCTTAGTAGTATTTCTGAGAGGGTAGTGTTGGTGGAAATTCCATCTTCTGTGAGATGAGAGGGGAATGTGAGAAGAAGAAGAGAAAATTTCCCTGAAGACACAAATCCTCAACTTCATCATATCTGCTTAGATTTCCACATCAGTCATAGCCTGTCCATCATTTTTACTGCTCTAGCTGTTTCAAAGGGAGGGAAGGACTGGAGTGATGAGACAGGTCACTAGATGCAGAGCCTTGCAGCCCAATTCGAGTTTACCTCCCTTCAGCCAGCAGCTCTGAGGATAAAGTAGGGGATGCAGGAAGCAGGCATCTGTTTCTCTACTGGATGAAGGTGCACATGCTCTCTCCCATGTGCCTCCGCATAACAGGGAGGGTTGAGGTGGCACAAAGAAACCATGTAGGAGAGTGGACTGTCACCCTGACTCCTTGCTCTGGGTTTTATCCTGTGTGAATCCTAGACCCATTTGTGTAAATCATCAATAAGGAGCAGGAAGATTCTTTTGTTAGAAATGCATTTATTTTGCAGTCAATTAAGGATAGGCGGTCACAATTTGTAATGGATATTTGAGACTCAGGATTCAAGGCATGGCCCTTCCCAGACTGCTCCTGCCTTCCACAGAAGATCCAATTAAAATACTTTCTCTCTAGAAAATGGAGTAAGGTACCCTTTCCTCACTTGAGTATCTTACTCTTCCTGTCCACTGTCTTGAAAGAAATCTGAAGGAAGAGGATCAAGTTTCTTTTGATTGCACCAAAAGTGATTTGAATGCACCTCATAAGCACCATTTTTCTTCCCAGCCAGGTGAAAAATGTTTTACATTATTTTCTAAAGGAGTTGTCAGAGTTGACAATTTTGTCAAGAAGATCTCTTTTGGAAACAAAATTTAGTATTCAGGACACCATGATGACTGGAGTGATAACCTCGAGCTTGAATCTCAAAGCAGAGTGTGTGTGTGTGTGTGTGTGTGTGTGTGTGTGCCTGTACGTGTGTGTCTCCCAGGCTTTGTCCGTGGGTGATCCACTTTGAGCCACGATGCATCACATGGGTCATCTCTGGCTGTGAGGAATGAATACCTGCCCATGTGTTTAAGATTCAACTGTCACATTGTGACTCTATTTAAAGCTACCTAGGGTTCAGTGTTGCCTGTATTTGCTGCCTTGTATTCATACATCACCTTTAGCTGGAAAACACAAGCTTTCCAAAAATGTACTCAGGTCTTATCACAAATGTAGGTGGTAGGTGTTGTTTCTTTCTTGCTCCAGATGTGGAAAATGAAGTGGAAAGGAATTAACATGACTCCTGCAGGCTCACTAAAGCCTTTGTTAAACTTAAGCCCCCATTGCCTTCAACTTAATTTAGTAAAATGTGTTAAATCAGCAACTGATTTTTCTCTCATACAATTTTTTTGTTGAGATCTAATTCACATACCATAAATTCACCCTTTAAAAATATACAGTTTAGTGGTTTTTAATATATTCACAAAGTGGTACAACCATAACCACTATCTAATTCCAGAACATTTTTATCACCTCAGAAAGAAACCCTACACACATTGGTAGCCCATCTCTATCTCCCTCATCCCCCCAGCCCCTGGCAACCTCTAACCTACTTTATGTCTCTATGGATTTGCTTATTCTGGACATTTCTTATAAATTGAACTATACAATATGCGGCCTCTTATGTCTTTATTTTTTCACTTGCATAATGTTTTCAAGGTGAGTACTTCATTCCTTCTTATGGCTGAATAACATCCTATTGTATGGATATATCACATTCTGATTATCCATTCATTAGTTGATGGACATTTGGGTTGTTCCACTTTTTGGCTCTTATGAGTAATGTTTCTGTGAACACTCACATATAAGTTTTTGCGTGCACACAGTTTTCAATTCTCATGAGTATATGCTTAGAAGTGGAATTGTTGAGTCATGTGGTAACTCTGTTTACTTTTTGAGGAGTTCCAAAGCTGTCTTACAAAGAAGCTGCACCATTTTACATTCCCACAGCAGTGTATGAGGGTTCCAGTTTCTCTGCATCCTTGCCAACACTTGTTATTGTCTGTCACTGTGATTATAGCCACCTTAGTCAGTGTGGTAGCTACTGGTTTTTAAACAATAACAAACAGATGTGAAGCTAGAGACCATGAGTCACTTTATAAGCCAGGAAAGTGGGTTATGTGGCCCATGGAATGGGAACCTTTTCCTCACTAGACTTCCCTCATTTTCTTTATACCATTCCATGTCTGTGACAGGCTTTCTGGAGCCGGCTCTGACTGGGAGACACAAGAAGCTGCTCAAGGCCTCGCCTCCTCCCTCCATGCCCACAGTCCCATTCTCAGTGTGCCAATGCTAACATCCAACTCTGCACAGAAACTCTTGTACCATCGACACCAGCTCAGTGTATTACTGTCATCTCTGCTTCAGCTGTTCTGGAATGCTCTTTACTTCCCCATTTGATGCATTACTTGTGTTAACAGTGACACTAAATACGAAATATACCCATAGCACTTCCTATACATGGTATCATTTAGTCCTTAGTGATGCGTATTGTTAGGTCCCAGAAATTTTGGAGATGAAATTGAAGATGAGGAGAGTAAGGTTGATTTCATTAGCCACACAGCCATCGATGGTAAAGTAGGAGGGCAGCCTCATCTGCCCTGGTGCTTATTTCTTCTTGGCCTTTTCTCAGGCTCTGAAAGTCAGGAGGACTCCCTTACACTGGAAAATCCTGGAAAGTGGTTTCCTCTCTCCCATCCCTCAAATGCCACCGCAATCCTGGAGGGAAACACAGAGGTAAGTAGGCTTGGGATGACTTGGTTTTATTTAATTATAATTTTAATTATTCCATTTGGCCATTTATGTCTCTGGAGTCAGTCCTCCTTCTCAGATATTTTTTGACAGTCAGAAAATAAGTTTATAACTATTTCCTTCATGATTTTCAGCAAGGCCCTATCAATTGGGTCAGTTTAAATTTGGGGCACTTTCTTGGCGAGGCAGATAAGAATCATCAAGGCTTAGTCCATGCACACAGCCCAATGAGTGAACTTCTCGTCTATGCAACAGGATCCAGCCCTGCCATTTCCTACCAGGTGGAGGATGGTTCTCACTGACGCAAAACATTCTCCCACCACAGTCTGTGCTTTTGCTGGTTTCTAAAACACACTATCCGAATAGATGGCAACAATGCCAGAGCAGACTCTGAATTGTGGCTGCCAGACGGCCATTAAGTGGGAAAAGAGAACGCAAATCTCAACACTCCACGAGGAAAGGAAATAAAGGAGCCTCTGTTTTTAGGGCTCTGTTTAAACTGAATTGGTATCTCTCTTGACATTAAGCTTTGAGTCACGGATAAAAGACCAGAAGAAAAATTCGGGGCCCCAAATACTTGCTTTTTTTTAGCCATTTCAACCCCTTAACCCCCCTCTTAAGGAAGAAAAGAGGGACTGAGTATCTTGAAAGTGTAGACATTATCTTTTTGGCTGAGTCCTGACCACACGTTTCGCCCTGCGTGACAAGTTCAGCTTTTCCTGCTCGTCCTCTGACCTGCCTACCTGAAGAGCTAGAAGTCTTCTCAGTGACAGGAGACGATGAGAGTAAAATAGTTCCTACATTTCTTCTTTGAAGGGGACTGTGTGTGTGTGTATGTGTGTGTGTGTTTGAAAATCTTCAGGGAAAGACTAAAGAATAACTGTAGCAAACAATGGCAAATTACCTTTAATTACCATGCTGTCATCAAGCCAGCCCTGAAAAGCGTTCGTCTGGATGTTGTCGTAAATAGCTCTCTATTCATCACACAGGCAAACATGAGCTCAGAATAAATGACTCCACTGAATTTTGTTAAAAAGTCATTTATCTCAGGGTTTTACTCAGTTTTACTCTATTTCCTTTAAAAAAATGCTCCCTTTCAATTCATTCATGGTAAGGATTGGGGGAAATGTCTTTCTGAGCTGCAAAGATCTTTTCCTGGAGATTTCTACTGATGCTCATGCTCTGATGTGAATTGCACATGGCTGATATCTGGATGATTTTTTTTTTTTAAGATTTTATTTTTTTCCTTTTTCTCCCCAAAGCCCTCCGGTACATAGTTGTATATTCTTCGTTGTGGGTCCTTCTAGTTGTGGCATGTGGGACGCTGCCTCAGCATGGTTTGATGAGCAGTGCCATGTCCGCGCCCAGGATTCGAACCAACGAAACACTGGGCCGCCTGCAGCGGAGCGCGCGAACTTAACCACTCGGCCACGGGGCCAGCCCCTGGATGATTCTTATAACTGGCACAGTTATAAAATAAAATGGGTGTGAATTGTTTTCCATTTAAAATATTTTAAGTTGGCGTACAGATCAATGATGAGACATTTGGGAGTATCCCACTTGAATGCAACCTTGTTGTAAAAGTACACAGAAAGCCCCCCACCAGCGAGGGGCTGAGTTCCTCCTCTTGCCTCTCCTCTTGATTGTGGCTTCGTTCTCTCTCTTTCCAGCCTTTCCGTTCCCATCGTCTCCATACCTCAGTAATCTCTGAGGCAGACAAATACAATGGAGATGAAGTCAGAAATCCTGGACTGAATCCAAGCTCTGTCATTTGTTTATTTTGTGACTCTGGGTAAATCATTTGATGTCTCTGAGGTAATTTCTTCACCTGTAAAAGTGGAAAAATTCTTGATATTCATTATTACTGTTAGGCCTTTAATTTTCTATACAAAGCTCTACTATCATAATTCATTTAGAATCAATGGCGGCTTGAAAAATTAAATACACCAGTAATTTTCCTATGGTTGTTCCCCTCATGTCCCATGTCCACGTTCACCATTGATATCAATGTTTGTCAGTATTTAAACAAATTATAACGATCTTTCCCCCTCAAGGGGTTTTACTATTTCTGTTGTTTAATATTGACTTTTTCTGCTCCACCTCATTTTTGGAAGTGGGTGAGTAAGAAACAAAATGAGTATTGATACACTCTTACAAAACAAATTACCCACTTTTTTTCAGAGAACAGAGCTGGGGAGCTCAACACTTTCTCAAAGGATCTCTAGGAAAGGCCTTATGGGCAAGAGGCAGAAGAAGGGCTGAGGAGGAACGGTGAGGGGTGTCCACTGACCGCCTACTGCCCAGTGAGAATGAGCCGTGAACAAGGGGCTAATCCTCCAGGGAAGTGCACAGAGTCCTTGCAGCTGTGGGACCACAGGACTCATCAGGAAGGTCCCTGGGCCACTTGAGTAGAGCTGTGAGTGCCTATTAAGAAGGACAGCTACCCAAGAGGCCAGAGGAGTTCCTGGGAGGAGAAGGGATGGAAGCTGCCACTGGCACAGGTCACCATAGCCAACAAGCCCAGGGGAGGGCAGGGTGTGAGGCTCGGCCCAGGCTGGCAGTGGACTGCCTGGAGTGAGGACTGGAAGCTCATTGCCCCAACAAAAGGGACACTGCCACTCAACTCATCCCTGATATGGAATTATTTTAGCCACCTAAAGTAACGCTACTCTTTGCGGGCCACTAAGGCACTGTAGAACATTTTGTTCCTAGCAAATGGTATGAACTTAGTAAATGTTTGATGGATTTATTCATTCATTTGTTCATGTTTATGCCACTCCTATTATAGGCCCGACACTGTTTTAGGTTGCAAGGATGGAGCAATGAACCAGATGGGTGAGTCCCGGCAGTCGTTGCATTTATATTCTAGGAGGGGAGCAGACAATACACTGGTAAGGAAACAAGCAGGATAATTTCAGATATTGATAAGTGCTGTGAAGACTTATCTAGAGGCATTTTCTCAACAGAGGGTCCTGGGAGTGGTCTTTGAGGCCTGAAATGAAAATTAGCCGTCCGTCCTGAGATCCATGTGAAGGGAAACTTAAGTGTGTCAATAACGTGTGATGCTTGCCGATTTGGTCTGTCTCTTAAGCAAGCCCCATTCTAATAGACGGTCGTCAGAAAGCTTCGTTCAAACAGTTACTGCACATGCTCTGCGTTCCAAGCAGCGTGCCAGGGGTTAGGGATGTCAAAGTAAAAGCTGTGGCCCCTGCCTTCAAGGAACTGACATTCCGGTGTGGAGAACTAGATGTATAAACAATTACAATAATAAAATTAAAAAATAACAAAAAGTGAGAAGATGCCAAGCGAGGCGACACGGCCAGCACACTACGGGAGGCTTGTCGAGGAAGTGCCTTTATCGGAATCGAAACAGCAAGAGCAGCTGCGTCGGGAGAAGGTTCTCCATGCGTCTCTCACGCTTCGGCATGTCTTGTCAACAGGGAGACTGTCTTTTGTTGAACCACCTGGAACTATCTTTCAAGGATGTTTGTATAGCTAGCCAACACCTTGGAGCTAGAGATAGTTTCTCCCTCCAGGGTAGAGAGGTTCATTTCTTTACTAGGACACTAAAAATGTTTCCCTGTAAGGCAAAGCTTGGGCAGGTTTCCTTGCAGCCTCTTGAGAAGACTGGAGTTTTCTAAGCTGGAGCTTCCTCAGTTGTGGTGCAGACCCACTATGTGCAGCATCCACCTGGACCATTCCATGGCGACCCGTAGGATTTCGGGGGAAAGAGGAACTGAAGGAATATGAAGCTGTACTGATGCTGTGCTGTTTGCCTCTGACTCAGGAGTCATATCTCTTCTGCAAGAACCTGTGCAACTGCGGCAGGCTGCCTTGTCAGCCTGGAAATAGGTGAAATGAATAGTTCTGGACATGGTGGCAATATGCTGGTGACTTACGCTTTTAAACACCTCTACTTCATACCACAATATTTATGCTTTCTGACCTTTAATTTTCTCACTTGTGAACTTGGGATAAAAATCCTCACCTCAAAAAACCATTGTAAGGACCAAATGGAACGTCATATGAGTGGCAGAGATGGCTAACTGTTCACAATACCCGTTCTTTCTTCTCCCACAGCACAGAAGCTCTGCAGGGTAGCAACAGCCACCTGAGTAAGGAAAATGACATGTTGCAGCCTCCCTGGCAGCTTGGTGTGATCAGGCAATAAACTTCTGGTCAACAGGATGTGAGCAGAGTTGTAGGTGCAACTTTCATATGATGTTCTGGAAGAAAGGAGAATGCCCTTCTTGGCCCCTTCCCTTTCCCATGGCCTGGAATATAGACACAGAGAAGCGACATCTTGGACTATGTGGTTGGGGAGACCCTCTCCATATGGTAGAGGAATAAGATAGAAGGAGCCTGGGTCTTTGTCTTTTCGCAGAAACTGTTCAGATCCTGGACTTCTAATGTACAGACTGTGATGTGAGAGGAAAATAAATTTCTGTTTTGTTCCAATCACTGCTATTTGGCATCTGTCTTGGAGCAATGACCCTTTATCCTAATTAGTGGAGGAGTGAGAAGATGAGAGTCATGCACTAGAAAGATTCTGCTGATGGTGGCAGAGGAGAGAACAGAGGCAGGGAAGTTAGAAGGGGAAAACCACCTTATGTGTTTCTTTTTCAAAGGCTTTGAAGTAGCAAGTCTTGCCTGGTCAAGGGATTTTTACAGGAATTCTGAATTCCATAGTTAAATAAAGTAGAGACACACTGAATTAAACACGATTCTTTATGATAGGTGTGACAGGTGTTTTCAGCACTAAAGAATATTATGCCTCTTTAAAGAGAGGGCTGAAAATCAAGTGTTCCTCCAACTTATTTGAAAATGGGCCCTTTTATCATCAAACTTCTAGTATTCATGGCTACCAACGTTCTAGGGAAAACAGTTCAGGAAACATGGCCCAGTGCCTATTCGATTTAAAGGCATCCATCCAGCCCTGTAGAAATGTTTAATCTGAGATAACATCCAAATATAAATAGTCCAGAAAGCATTTCACAAAGCAGAGTGTGTGTCAGGTACAAGGATGAGATAAACACACGCATGTGCACACACACCCCTTCTCGCAAACTGGAACCAAAATTGCAGGTGCACCAAACACCACTTGGCATCAGTTTTTCTCCATAAGAGTTAAGCTTTCAGTTTTGTTCTTGGGAGAGGAACGACTTGGACTCAGTGAAGAAGGACACAAGGTTACCTCCCTGGCTCCATGTGGGAAGAGCGTCATGAGGCAAGTCCTTGAGGAATGCAAATGGCGTGCATCCCAACTCGCAGAGCAAGAGATTAGGGCACGTGCCGGACGGCCGCCCTGCTCAGGGAGTTCATGACGATCCAAGAGGCAGAAGAATGGAGGCAGAGCAGAGCACGTGAGGTCAGAGGCCCAGGGCTTTGGCCCGGAGAGTGTCTGATCCTGCAGTAGCGACTGTCCATGAGTAACGGGGTCCTGAGCAGCACTTACGGGATCGGATGGTCGTATAAATTGGATCCACAGTTAACATCCTCATTCTCTTCCATGACCAACGTGAGGACAAGTAACTCTATTTAAACCCTTCATAGAAAAATACTTCGTGCAGAATCCTTCGGGAAGAAAATGTCCATTGCGATCTCATGCCAAACATCCCTACACTTTTCTCAACAGTGCAGCTCATTCTCCGTGCTGGCAAAAGCCAGTTTTCTTTCATTACTTTGGTCCATATTGGCAAAGGAGTTCTTAGGTGCAGAGGAAACGCACGCAGAGCTGTCACGCCACACTTGACACTGTGACTGTGGTGACAAGGTTTTCCCCAGCTGTCAGCTTCAGAAGCATTGCATTTCCTTCAGTGCTGCACAGCTCCACAGTGAGAAGTGGCAGCCAAGCCCTTTTATCTCCTGTAATGTCTTCATTAGCAACAGCAGGAATAAATTACCTGAGAAAAAGGGTGCAGAATAAATGGTAAACACTGTAAGCCAGGGGCTTTATGTGGATCTTCTAAGTTATTTTCTCCCATTGGACTTGCATTCTCCAGCAGTAGGAGCTTTGAATGCTGGAAAGGAAGGAAGAACTTCATTTCTTCTCTGCATGCTGGTCACATGAGGCACGCTCGTCTTCCTGCACGGTTTCCTCATCCTCCCCCATGGGCGGGGCCATTACCCACCTAACAACCCAACAAACGGGTATAAATTGTGCCTCCGAGTCTATACAATGAGAGGGTGACTTCTTTTTATGGGCCTTGGAGAAATTCTCAAGAAAAGAGAATCTCTTTCAGGAATTAATAGCAAGATTTCCCAACACTCAATGGGACACTATTTATGTGGAATGATGATATACATACAGAAAAACTTAAGGGTTTCTGGATCAAATCTTAGTTTGGAGAACAAGAGTTTGTGTAAAATTAGTCAGGTTTCCTTTTTTTGTAGGTTTTCTGGAGCTTTTAATAAGATGATACATACTGTGAAACTTTAAGGGAAAAAGAAAATATATATAGTTTCCTGAGTTTATTTCATCCCAGAAGCCTTTGTTATGGTCCTAGATAGTTCCAGGAAACTTCAACTTTTGGGGGGAAAGCCTAAAGGAATCAGTTAATCATCAGCTTTTATGTCTAAGGAGCACATATCTACCAAACACTAAGATTTCAGGAAATGCTCAACAGCCTGGCGCTCTGGCCAGAGTTCACATTCTTGGTGTGGAGGTTAGGCCTAACACTGTTTTAGCAGAGAAATGATTTAATCCTCGGGACTGGTAAGAATATGGCAGTGAAGGTTGCTCCCTCTGAGCCGCGTCAGAGATGGCTGCAGGATTTGTGCATTTCCCACCTCACTGGTTGGCTTTCTCCCTTCTCTCCTATTGGAGAGAGAAGACGCACGTGTGCACTAGCGACGTTAATACAGGGATAGAACTCAGAATCGTCTCTAAAGTGTGAAGTGGTGATGCAAAAGGTTGGTGCCTTACTGTTTGACCGACATCTCACAACTGAGCGTGCTACTCCAAAATGGCCCTGTGGTGATAAGTGATGGCCCGGACGATCCTGAAAGGGATTTGCAGGATTCCAATGGGCTTTTGCTGTCAATGAGTGTGTGCATGCATGCGTGTGCAGGAGTGCATGTCAAGTTCACACGCATGTGCAAAAGCACTGGATTGGAAGGTTGAGAGGAGAATCCAGAGAAGGAGAAATAAACCACACTTCCCAAAGTTGTCAAAGCTGGTGAGAATCTCGGAGACTGCAATTCTTTTGAAGCCCCTACAGCGCAGTGCACGGGGTGCTGGTTTTCAAATGATCATAGACCATGGACACTGGGGTTTGGTCTCCTGGATTTTAGCCATGTGCTATAGAGAAGTCTTCACTTGACGTCTTGGATTTACGGCATCTGGGAAAATATGACAGGCAATTTTAAATATCCTTTTAGCTGTAAGGTCAACTAGGAGTAATATTTTGAAAATATAAAATAAATGTGACAGGCAGCTTAGCATAGTGATTAAGAATATGGATTCTAGATCCAGGCTGAGTTTGAACCTAGTTGTTTATCTGCTCCATACCTCAGCTTCTTCATCACTACAGTGGGAATGGAAACAGTATCCACCTCAAGGTACTCAGGTTGTCATAGGATGAACAGTTCACATTTGAAAAACTGTGTGAATAGTGCCTGGTACTTAATAAATGTTTATTACATTTTAAAATATTTTTAAATGTGCTTTTCATTTCCTCTCTTGTACATCATGAGACTCAGAAGTCATTCCACTGTACTCCCTGGGGAGCACTGGCAAGCCGATGCCCCTCTGAGGAAGCAGTAGAATTTGTGTAGGGGATGTGTTAGCCAAAGGGAGAGAAGCAGCAGGCCCTAGTGGACCACTGCAGCTGGAACAAGGAGAAGCAGGGGAGAGGTGCATGTGACTGGCTGCCCCTCTGCCAACAGGAGAATTCCTGGAAGGGGGCAAAGGGTGGCAGATTAAAGGCAAAGCAGAGAGCAGCGTGGATTTTTCCCCAATTCCAGTTGGGGACTGTGGGAGGAAGCATTCTCACAGATGCCCCTCCCTGCCTCGTGGACACTGACGGGCTCAGGCAGGGTGCAGGGGAGGGTGGCTGAACCTCATGTGAAGGTGTCTGGCAAGGAGTTGGAAATGGAAGCCTGGAGCTCAGGAGAGAGACGAGAGGGGAAGGCATCTGGGAGCCCATCCAAGCCACAGGTGGCCAGGAGAACTGGAGAGAGAAAAGGGCCAAGGTTACAATCCCTCGCTCATTCAGTGAACATGCGCCATCCCGTTCCTGGGGCCGGTGTAGTGGTCAGTGTAAAGAAGGGTGTTCTGGAAGTGGTTGTGGTATCGTCCAGGAAAAGTCTAGAATCTCACTTTGTTGTGCCCTACGTGGGCTGGCCAACTGCCGGGTTCTTCTCTTCTTCCCAAGCATCTGGCTGGACCACTTTTTCCACTCTGCCTCACTGGATCAGCCATGTGACCGAATTCTGGTCAGTGGCCTGAGAGTGTTTGCAACATGGGCCACTTCCAGTCTAGACACATGTCCGCCTCTCGGCCTCCTTTATGTTCTGCATAAAAGCAAACCTGCTTTCTTTCCACAACTGCCAGCTTCAGAAAGAAGACACACTGAGGAGCTAGGACTGAATTACTGTGTGGGGCAGAGTTCTCACCCACCCAGACCTGGAACGGATGTGACGCCACAAGTGAGAAGTACCCTTTTACTGTTAAACCACTAACGTTCAGGGTGCTTCTGTTTTAGCAGCTAGTGTCCTTATTTGCCTAATATATGCAAACCAAGATCGATTCCACTGCCTTTTTCACACTAACCAAAACCCATGGGAGATGGTGGCAGCTACCAGAATGCCAGTTTATTCATTCAGATTGACAGGTGTTTCTGTCGCACAGACCAGGAGTTCTCACGTTGGCACGATCCACGCCTTCTCTCCCAGTCATCAGACTGCTTGGGAGCCAAACCTAATTCAAATCACTTAATCTGCTTGCCGTGAGAGATCGCTGCCCGAGGGCTGGAGACACGTGGAGCTCTTATGATACTTGTTCTCGCTCCGTATGGAGATCCAGAAAGGAAGGAGAACCTTGTTTGGTAAGCCTGGAAGCAGAACAAGGGCCATTAGATGTAACAAGGTTTACTGGCAAAGAGCTGAGAGACTGAAGCATCCTCTCTTGAGAACGCTTTCCCAGTGTGACAACAACATCTGAAGCCTGACAACAAGATTCCCTATCAGACGATTTGTGGCGAGGTCCTGCCGCTCCCAACTCTCCTTTCCATGTTCTCACAGATGCTTCGTTTCCGCTTCCAGCCCCATTGGAGGGACCCGCTCTCTCACCCGCATCCATACACCTGATCAGGGCGCCGTCCGTCTCCCCTCACTGTGTTCGTTCTACAGTCCCCTAGACTGCGCGTGGGGGAGGCAGTGGGAGAAACTTTCTAAGGCTTCTGAGGAGGACCAACACCTGGCCCTGTCTTTGCACTGCGATATAGAGATGAGTGAGGGGGGCACTTGCCCTCCAGGGGCTGACAACCCAGCAGGGAACACAGACAGGTAAACACACAAACGTCCAGGTTACAATGTGAGTGACAGGAGCAACCACAGGAGCAGGTATGAGGAACAGCCATAGCACCGAGAGAGGTGTGATGAACTCTTCTTGGTCAGTGGGCATAAGAGGAAATGAGGGAAGGCTTCCTGTAGGAGGAAATAATTGAGCTGGAACAGTGATGGAGGTGTTCCAGAAAGCGGAAATATCATAGTGAAGGAATAAGGCATAAAATCGCCTGAGGTGTCCAGGAAACTAGAAAAAGTTAATTATTTGGTGGGGGCCATGGGAGAGGAAGGAACAAGGCAAACCTGAAGAGGTAGGCAGAGGTCTTTGCCTTGCAGGGTCTTTTAATGAAGAACACCTGTATATTAGTGTGCCAGAAAGAGCAAAGGGTCAGGCAGGAACACAGAGGGAAGGTGTGGCGTCAGGAGAGCGGAGCAAGGGGGTACGCAGGGCGCTTGCTCTTTAAGGTCTCAGCTCTGCCTCCTGTACCTCATGTCTCTGCACGTCATTCTCATTTCCAAGACGGGGAATCCTGCTTCCCACAGGGCTGCTGTGAGGACGACAAGTGACTATGTTCATGAACTCTTAGCACATAGTAGGCTTGCAATAAATAGCAAATGAATAAATAGCATCAAAAACTGCATTTAGTCACACGACAGCGACATCTTTAACATGGACATGCTACATTACGCCAAGGGGGTTCCAGACTGCCATCAGTTTACCCCCTAACCGAGCAGCGTCACTTGAAAGCCGACGCCCTGGAAGGCCGCTCTTCCTGCCGTGTGCAGAGCTCCTTAAGTCCCATGTTTACTCCATGTGACCAAAACCTCTGGGAATATACAAGCACGAAGAGTGTGAATTACGGCTGTGGAACAGGATTTCAAAGTATTCCCCTCTTGTACTTTTTGTGGAAATTAAACGTCTGATTTGACGCCTCGTGACTCTTTTTCTCCAGGTTGTTTGGTTTGGATGTAATGTGGTAACTGATCTGCGCCGGAGAGCAAAACAGAAACTCGCTTTGCTCTGTGCACTGAGCTGACGGGAGATCCAAGAGGCGAGTCCTTCCATCATGCCTGCCACTAAGAGATGCGAGATTTAGCTTTGTGACTCTGCGTTTTCGCTCAGATGCAGATGAGAGCTAGTTTAGATGCCACAAAAGCTCTCCTGGAAATGTATTTTCTGAGACTCATGGCACATTCAGATGATGCTTAAAGTGGCATCTCCATCGTGGCTTGTGGTGTTAAACCAACTCGGTTCTCTGAGTCTAAGTCATCCTTGAGACTCCCCCAGCCTCCAGGCCTGGCACTGCCGATATTTTACAGGTGTGCTTAAGCCCTTGAAAAAGAGACTGTTCCCTTTGGTGAAATCCATTTAAGCAATGTTTCTGCAAGACACAAATGTTCTGAAACACGCCCATTGTCTAAACATTTGTGAGAGATTGCACCCCTCGTATATATATATGTATGTAATTTTTTGCTTTCAAAACAACTTTCCTCTGCTTTCTCTCAGTCCTCAATCTTTCTGTTGTGAGAGTGGAACTGCCCTTTGCTTTGCTCACCCTCAACTGCTCCAAGCATATTTACAAGCAGCCTGTTTGGAACAAAAGGAAAATTACGGGTGCTGCTGGTCTTCACGTTACCCACTCGCTGCCGCTGGTTTCAATGTCCTGGAGGGAACCAGGACACACGAGGAAAACTCTCCGTGCTGGCTTCTTTAGCTGCGGGCTTCTGAGTCACAGAACATCAGGCCAAAGAAACACGTCAGTAAATGTTTATTTGTCACTTCTACCACTTGCTCTCTGCCTCTAGCCCCCTCCGCCTTGGGTGGGTCCTCCCGCCTCGACTGGAGTCCTGTGGCAGCCTCGGAATGCTCTTGCCTTCCGCACGTCAACATCCCTGTTAACTTGAACTCCTAAGGCCTGGCCTTTACCTTGGGCTTCTGGTTGTCGCCGTTGCTTTCTGAGTAAAGTCCAATCATCCTCACATATCTTTCAAAGTCCTTCAAACCTTTCCCCAAACTACATCCCCACGCTCTCGTTCCTTGAGAGCCTCCTTGTACCATATGCTCTCTCCCGGTAGAACAGCCTTTCCACGGACACATGCACCACCATGTGCACATCCTCTTCCCTCTGAATGCATGCAGGACGCCATCTCCCTCGGGTGCTGCCTCCCTCCCCCACGCAGCCTTTCCCAACAGCTCTACCTAGAAACAGTCCCCCGAGAACTCCCTTGGCCCCGGCTCTTGGCCTCTCTAGGGCTTGTATTGCTTTCTACTTGATATCACAATTATCTGTGCATCTGCTCAGCTCCCTCCTGGACTGTGAGCTCCTTGAGAACAGAGATGCGTCTCATTCACGCCCCCAGAGTCTCTGGCACAGCTTCCTACACACGCAGCAAGCACCAAACCACAGTCTGAGAGGGTCCGAACGCTGGGCCGCGGAGTAGACGGGGCAGGAGGGAGCCCTACACAGAGTGCTCTGGCGTCTCAGCGAGTTTTTACATAGTGTGGCGGCTGAGTTTTCTCAGCTGAAATTAATCGGGAAACAGGAGTTTATAGAGCAAATCACTTTCACATGAGTTCAGACTTGCAGCTAATGGATGGAGTGAAAACCTCAGAAATCTTCATTGTGCATTGTCTGTGTGGGTTCAGCCTTCAACCACACTTTTATAAGCAACACTTCCAAGCAGATCTGCCAGATAATTTACCCCATGTGACAGCTTTCTTTTGCTTTCTCTCCTATATTCTTAGCACAGTCCCCATGGTAATAGACCCCTCCTTACTCTGAAAGCAAGACGGGTGTGTGAGCGAGGGAAGGATGTGAGCGGTATTTTTCCATCTGACTTATCCTGCTGTTGCTTCAAGTTCATTACTTGCATTTTGTCCTGGTTTTGATAAACGAATTGCTTATCAACTATCTTGTTTTCTGGAAGCTCTGCTGAAATGCACTGAAGGTATCTCATAGCTCTTGGTGTTCTAGAAAGCTATCCTTATCCGGGAACTCGTGATTTTTCCCACTGAAGGCAGAAGGGCCGCATTTAGCTTATATTCCCGACTGTGAATAACTCTGTTTCCAGGGACAGAGGTGGCTAAGAGGAGCCACACACTGAAGCAAGCACCCTGGGTGTGGTGTTATGCATCCATATCTGTGCATCTGTGTGCTCATGTGTGCGCATGTGCGTGCATATGTGTGCATGTGTGAGTGTGGGGATGTGAGTGGGTGGAAGGAGTATAAGGCAAGGGTGAGATGCTGGGCGGTGACTTATCGGCTATGGGTGGAGAACGGAAGAGGCAAGGTCAACTGATACTAAAAAAAGATCTGGGGTCTAGATGGCTCCCATCAACCCCCAGACATTACTCACGAAGTCACAGTGAATGAAGCATGACCCTCAACCACAACATCCCCAGACTGCATATTTGCTTCGTGACTTTCCTTCTCTTTTAGCGTTTATTGCAGCCTCTGATATTTCTTATTTCCCTCTCTCAGTGAGTTAACAGTTCTGCAGAAAGAAGCAGGAAGCTGCATGACATCAGTGTGTAGCTTCTCTCTCCTCTCCTTTCCTTTTTCTCGCCTTCTCCCAGCAGTCAGGGCTGTTCTGCCTGGAAGAATTCCAGGATTTTCTCTGTGGTTCAGTGCTGTGTGTCCTCTTTGCCTGTCTGAGAATCTCTATGAAAGGACTGAACTGACAACGCCTTGGCTGTTACTCATAACCTCAACACAGTGTTCACAAGTTTCCCTCATGGAGAAAATGCAAGCTGAGGACAGTCTGGGTCCCGTGCATCCCCGACTCTCCTGATCGTCCCTTTACAATGAGGCTGCTTAAGCTGCTGGTTTGTCTGCTGCTGGCGGTTAAATGCTTGGGTTGGAACTCTTTCTGGCCCTCCCACCCCCAGAGATACGCAGGGTCCTAAGACTTCCTCAGGCTCTCCAGCCTGTAGCATCTGCCAAGACTCTATCCTGGGAGTGCCTCATATTTCATACCTATTTTCTCCTTCCTAATCTCAATGTTCTTGAACGTAGTTCCATCTTCGTCAAATTGACTGGATAGGCAGTCTGGTAAACTCACCCAAATCTGGTTCCGATGACTGACAATGTTTTATGGATTTCCCTTTCACCTTAAATATGCATACAGATCAGGGATCTTCACTTAGTTGACTCCCAGTGATATATTCTATTTGGACAAATTGTGTGTATGTGTGTAAGAGAGAGACAGACAGACAGAGACAGAGAAAGGGAGAAAACAAGGGGCTTTGGCATCCTTTAAATTGCACCATACCCACCATCACGCCGCCTGACTTTAGATTCTGTCTTGGGAAGGGACTGGGTGGATGTTATTCTAACTGGTGAGTGTAGAGCCCTGAGCAGTCAACATGGTGAGGGAGTGAGACAGTGGCCGGGCACACTTGCAGTGGGTCGACAGTCCGAGCTGCCATGCCACTCCCACACCAGGGACCTCAGCTATACCCCTGCTGATGCCGCAGCCCCTGCAGCTGGGCCAGGCGCAGAAATGGTGTTTGTGAATCATCTAAACATTTACTCTTTTGCTAGTTGCTAGCATGTGTGCCTGTACGTCGTATGAAAGAATTAACTTGTTCTCCAAAATTTAGTAGTGCTGCAAAGGATTTTGTCATGTCTGTTCATCCAAATTTTGAACATACCACTGCCTTTTATGAGGAGGCTGCCAGCTCTTTAGTCACGTTCCCTGAAAAGCTTATAGAAATCTATATCATTTCAAATGGTGTGAAGCAAATTTTTTCTTTGCTGGTTTTCAACGAAGATTCTTCAACTGAAGTCCTGAGAAAAGTCTCTAAGGTTGATTAGTGGCAGTGATAGAGGTGTGAGTGTGGCATTCTATCTAGGTTATTTACAAAAACAGAACTTGGTACATTTTTAAAACGTGATCGCTAAAACCAAGGTAATGGTGTAGCTTAAAATTAGAAGCCTTGAATTAAAGATGCCTGTGGAAAGACAGGTTATCATTCACTTATCTTCAATCTCAAGACCCTAGATGCCAACATTTTAAAATATAAGAGTAGAGCAATGCAAAGTGACTCTTTCCTTTTGGTGTCATTTTTCACCAAAAAGAATTCTTTTTATTTTTTGCGGAAATTGACAAGCTGATCTTAAACTTCATATAGAGCCAAGGGCCCAGAATAGCTCAAAGAATCTTTTTATATTTTACTTTTTATTGAGGTAATGTTGGTTTATAACATTATATAAATTTCAGGTGTATATCACTATATTTTGATTTCCATGTAGATTACATCATGTGCACCACCCAAAGACTAATTACAATCCGTCACCAGACACATGTGCAAATCACCCCTTTTGTCCCTCCCTCCCCCCTCCCCTCTGGTAACCACCAATCCAATCTCTGTCTCTATGTGATTGTCGTTGCTTTCATCTTCTATTTCTGAGTGAGATTATACAGTGTTTGACTTTCTCCCTCTGACGTACTTCACTTAGCATAATACCCTTAAGGTCCACCCATGTTGTCACAAATGGCCATATTTCATCATTTCCTATGGCTGAGTAGCATTCCAGTGTGTATATACCACATCTTCTTTATCCATTCGTCTCTTGATGGACACCTAGGTTGCTTCCAAGTCTCGGCTGTTGTGAATAATGAGCCATGAACATAGGGGTGCATGTATCTTTATGTGTTTGTGTTTTCAAGTTCTTTGGATAAATACCCAGCAGTGGAATAGCTGGATCACATGGTAGATCTATTCTTTATCTTTTGAGGAATCTCCATACTGTTTTCCATAATGGCTGCACCAGTTTGCACTCCCACCAGCAGTGTATGAGGGTTCCCTTCTCCCCACGTCCTCTCCAACACTTGTTATTTCTTGTCTTAATTATAGCCATTCTGATGGGTGTAAGGTGATATCACATTGTGGTTTTGATTTGCATTTCCCTAATAATTAGTGATGTTGAACATCTTTTCATGTGCCTATTGGCCATCTGTCTATCTTCTTTGGAAAAATGTCTATTCAGATCTTTTGCCCATTTAAAAAAAATTTCTTATTAGAAGTTTTTTTTAGGTAACTACCATGTTAAAAAAAAAGGTACTTTGAAGGGTAATTTTTTCCTAAAAATAACAATACCATATTTTATTCAATTGATTCAGCATTTCAAAGTTATTGCACATCAAATATCTCATTTTGTTCTCACAAAATCATCTAAGACAGATTTCTTCATCCCCTTTGACATCAAGGAAACAGACAGCAAATAGAAAGAAAGGGTTAGAATCTAGATTTTTCAGTTCCCCATTTTGTATTACTCTTGCTAACTCATCAAAGAAAGGAAACAGAAGAGGAGTGGCTGAGAAGTCTGGAGAGGTCCCCACTGCCTCCGTGTGGACATGATGCTTCTGGGACTCGCGTGTAACTTGGGCTTCAACTTCAGATTCCTTCTCTATTTTCGTGTAGTTTTCTGCTCACAGTTTCGGTAGTCCAACATAGTCACAAAGCACTGTTTTTAATTTAAAATTCCTTTAATAAAGCAGCAAAAGAAATTATTTTTGCAAACTTTTACATAAATAAATGCCTACCTACACTTTGGGACTTAGAGGATAATACTAATTTATTATTGATCAAAACTTAATGTAGCCCTCAACTTTTCTCCAGATTTTTATTAGAATTCCCCCACTTAGTCTGTTTTTAATCCTAAACGAGGAGCACACTCTTTTCTATGTTAGCCCGGGTCTCTAACACTGAGGCCACCTTAGCTTTAAGGTTCTTCTTAAGATATATCAACATGTTTGACTGGGAAAGTGGTTGGTTCTTCTCGTTTTCTTCTTTTTTATTTGGATTTTCTCATTGTTTACAATGGGAACATACTGTACTTTTATGACAGGAAACCATTTTTGATTCCATTTTAGATAAGCCAAATTATAAAAAAGAAAAAGGAAGGAAGAAAAGAAGGGAGGAAGGACAAAAGAGAGGGAAAAAAAAAGAAAAGGGAAAAGAAGAGAGGAAAAGAAAACAAGAGAAAGACTCCAGCCCGGCCTGGAGAGGTACGTTGCTGGACTGCTGTGGTCATCCTGTTAAGGCCACAGGGCCAGACCACACCCTTGTACGAAAGTCATGTTTCCGTAAAGGTCATGTGTGCCCAGTGTCAGCCATCCCAGGAAGAAGCAAATTCTGGATCTGAAAAGCCTCCATTTGGGGGTTAAGTTGGGCCGATACCCCATGGTGTGGAAATGCCTAGAGAGTTCTGACGGAGTTGAGCTAGCCCCGACCACAGGGACGAGGAGGCCGGCCACGAAGGGCCTCTAGAGAGTCAGCACATCTGTCAGCAGCCGAGGTTGGGACCTGCAGAGCCCTCAGCTGGGCTAGAGTGAGAATGTATTTATGGCAGCCTGGTGTCCCCAAGAGCAGTGACGTCATGAGGATGGTGACCACCGAGGTGCTGTGAGGGGCAAGGTGAGAAGCCAGAATGGACAAACAGACTGGGGGGGCACATTCCTGGGACGGCAGGAGACCCACCTGGAAAACCTGCCAGGAGACCTGCCGGGCAGCTGGTCCCAGGGGGTGAGCTGGGGCAGGCTCACGTCATGACAAGTCAGGTGTAAAAAGCCAACCTAGCGTCTTTCTCGTGCCTCCAACTTGTGAGACCTGGGACACTAGTGGTGGGGAGTAGGCATGAGTGAAAGGAAATGCATCCAGATGTGGGGAGGAAACACGCATAAGTTGTTGAATTATTGGCAATTTATTTTTTCTTTGTGTTTTCCTGTAATTTCCAAGACATGTACAATTTCCTCCACAGTTGAAAATAGCAGCATGCGGAGCCAGCCTGGTGGCCAAGTGGTTAAGTTCCTGCTCCACTTTGGCGGCCCGGGGTTGGCGGGCTTGGATCCCAGGTGCAGACCTATGCACTGCTTATCAAGTGACACTGAGGCAGGCGGCCCACATATGAAAGTGAGGAAGAGGGGCACAGATGTTAGCTCAGGGCCAATCTTCCTCTGCAAAAACAGGAGGACTGGCCACACGTTAGGTAGGCCTGATCTTCTCCAAAAAAAAAAAAAAATAGCAGCATGTTATGAAAGTTATTTGTTGTGTTTGGTCTCAGCTCCCTAGGAACAGCTCAGTCAAGGTGTCCTCGCAGCCTCTCCTGGTATTACTGTCTGGGGATTTATTCCCAGTATTCCAGTCTATGGAACTGTTCCTAGTATTCCGATCTACGGAATTCTTCCTAGCGTTTCAGTCTGTGGAAAGAGTCCTAGTGTCAGTCTAGGGAAAGATCCCTTCCTGCTCTCAGGTGCCTGCTCCTCAGCCCCCGCCCTGTGGGCTGCAGCTCCGTCAGGGCCTCCTTTGCCCTCGGTCCCCCAGCGCCTGTCCACTGGGGACTCAAGTGGATCACACTGTGTACTCAGAAGAGGTAAAGCGCATTGTTATTCCGTAAAACAATCAAGAAGGTGACTATACCCCGCAAGGGGCCTGGACACATCTTAACTGACACAGCATATTTTAAGGGTTCAACAAATATTTGTTGAATGCACAATATAATAAGTCAATACATTGATTAACTCTCCAGGCAGTCGCATGCTAGGTCTTCCTTAGAATTGAAATGCTGACTCCTCAGGAATGGTTCTGCCTTCATCCCAGTTTTCAGTACCGTAGACTGAGGTTCACCCAGACAGCCTCATGAGGACGTGGCGTATGTTACGGAGTTAGGCTGTTCACGCCGGCAGCCACTGGTCACGCTAAAATGCAGGTAGAGTGCATTAAGATGTGTTGTACATGCAAAATACACACTGGATTTTGAATTATCTTATTAATGTCTCTAATTGTGGTTACATATTGAAATGATAGTACTTCAAATATATTGGCTTAAGTTAAATATATTAACATTAATTTCTGATTTCTTTTTATTTTTAAAAATATGGCTACTAGAAAATTTTCAATCAGATATGAGGTTCTTAACATTTCTCTTGCACAGCGCTATTATAGCAGAGACATTTTTAAAGTCGGTTCTATTGTAAATCCTCTTTCCTTCTCTGGGTAACATAATGATTATTTGAGACGAAGAAGAGAGTCAGGTCAGGCCGCAGCATGCAAGCACTGCCATATTGTTGGCTACAGAACACAGGACAGGTTAGAAGTTCCAGGACTAAAATAAGGAATTTCATTTGGAGACACTGATTGGAGGGTCATGAGCCCGAGGCAGCAGAGAACACCAGGTGTGAGAGCTGTCGTGAACCTCTGCATATGTGTCCGAGGGAGGGGCTGCCCTTATGTGACCTGGTGCAGTGGGCTATGGTGTTTTCAGGAATGACTTCGCCATTTGGTATCTAAAAACCCTACAGATCCCTTTCCAACAAGATGGACCACCTGCACTTGAGGTACTTTCCGGAAATCCCAATCTTAACCTCCTGTCAAAACCTGGATAAAAATGAATGATATTTGCAAACTGCCGAAGAGAATACTAATCACCCATCTGATACGTTCTGGTCAACAAGCATAATCCATCCAGATCAACTAAGCCCAGTGCCTCGTCCAAACGCCTCACTTCACCACCGTTTTATACCATGGTCTCAGGTTCTTCTAATCAAGAATTGATATGAGAAATGGCCATGTGAAATGGATTTGCAAAACAGGTATTGTCCATGGGTTTCTCAAAATCTCGGTGATTAGGATCCACGTGAATAATTTGTCCTTGATTTTAGAACCTGTGAAAAACATCGTTCTCTCCTTAAAAACTCCTGTCTTTCCTTCTACTAGAAAAAGAGGTCCATGACGCTGTCCTTCTGCCTTGGGTAATCGTGAGCTCAGAATCAAGCCAGCACTTAATTGTGGTAATAGTTTAATTTCTGGCTCTTGACAAAATTCTCTTTCCCAGCTCCATCTTTCACTCCTACTTTTATTTGAATCACCCGGGTAGTGACACTCAGTGAGCTGGGCTCCTGCTCGGCCACACTGGCGTGGGGGTACCACTGCCCACCCCCAACCCCAATCCTCCACGCTGACCCCAGGGAAAGCTTTCCCTCTGTCCTCAGTCAGGGTTCAGCTGTGCCTGGATTTTCCTGGTGGGATATGTCGGGGGTGTCGGAAGCCGGACTCAATGGAGATGTAAGATGTTACGAGATGCCTGACTATATTCTAGCCTAATTCAAGGGAAGGAAAAAGTCCTCTTTTTTTTTTTTTTTGGCTTTTATAATGAGTGAAAACCCTTCAAGTAAAAAATATTCTCTCTCTGGGCTAGTGATAGAAACAAGGAAGAATTACAAAGTGAGAAAAGTGACAATTATAAAACCTAGAATTAAAAGCCCAGTTATGTAATGAAGTTGTGTCCTATTACTTTATACAGAATCCTTACCAGTCTACACGGCCCTATGTGGTTGATTTCCAACCTACCTCTCCAGCGTTATCCTGCTTATCTTCTGCTACAGGCATATTGACCTCTGTGTTCCTCAGTTGTGTCAACCTCATTCCTGCCTCGGCCTTTGCACTAGCTGTGCCTTCTATCTGAAACACTCTCACCAGATTTTTATATGTCTGGCTCTTTGTTGTTATTCAAGCGTCAGCTCAGATAACAATCAGAGAGACTTTTTTCAGACCAAGCCATTTGGAGAAGCCCTGTACCTTCAGTCCCTCTCTATCACATCACTATCTGAAATTATATTTGTTCATGTCCTCTCTTTAGAATGAAACTACCCCAGATTAGAGATGCTGTTGTCTTGTTCACGTCTCTGTTCTCAGCACCTAGTGCCAGGCATGCAGAAGGTTCTCAGGAAATACTTGTTCATCCATTCATTCAGTCATTCATCAGGATCTTAGGTCAGGTTCCCCAGGAAACAGCCTTCCAGGTGGATAGTTCATGGACAGGAGCCTTTGGGATCAACACCTGAGGGTGGGGAAGGATGTAGGATTGGACAGAGCGAGGAGTTGAAATGCGATGCAGTCACAACAAAGCTTCAGTGGATCCCACAGGAAACCTGGAGCTGGGACGGCCCTTCAGAGTTGTCCCACCTTGGGGCAAGAGGGCTGGGTCTCTATTTCTCTGGAAAGGGGAGACATGCTGGGCGGCTCAGCTCTCTTCAGTCAGGGCAGCTCCTGGGGTGAGACTCGCCCGGCCGTGAGTGGTCAGCTGCCACCACCGGGTCCTAACGGGGAGGGAGGGATGTGGGCTGCGCGCCACAGCGCCCACCACAATCCAGCGCCTACTGTGAACCGGGAGCGGATCTAGTGCTGACGATGCAGCAGTGGACAAAGGAGCAGCGTCCTCCATCTCACGGAGCTTACACACTAGCAGACGAGCGGTCAGTCTGTCCATCGTCCGCACTGTTTGCATCATAGCATTCTCCTCACTTTAACAGCACATCTTTTGGACTGTAAACAGTTGAAGTACCTTGATCCTTAAGGGTCATAAGAAGGAGGGAGACCCCTGAGGCCTGTGGTGGGAAGAGCAGAAGCGGGTCAGCGCTAACCTCCTCATCACAGGGGAGGTGCTGGGCCCCGTTGCACCCCCGTCTTACTGAGGTACCTTGTCAGAGGGGTTGCGTGAGATGATTAAGTAACCAATTAACAGTTGCCAGTGCCTTCTACATGCCAGGCCCCTCCTTGAGGCTGCAGAGGACGGTGTGAGGGAGAGGGGCCCCCGTCCCCGAGCACTGGGCCTCACAGAGCTCCCCGCTGATGGGGACACAGACGGGCAGAGCAAGAGCTAACGTCCGATGTGACGGGGCTTCAGGGGCAAAGCGAGCTCAGGACGGGTCTGACAGGACGTGGGACTGCTGGTGGAGGGAACTTCCTGGAGAAAAGAACACCCAGGTTGAAACTTGGATGATGATGGGGGTTATCCAGGACAAGAGGGTGGACGTGCGTTCTAGACGGGGTGCAACAGCATAATGGCACTGAAATGACTGTGTTTCAGAACCGGAGTGTGGTCTGTGGTGACTGGAACAGAGAGGGTATGGAGGAAGGTACAGGAGATGGGTTGAAAAGGTGGGAGAGGTCAGACCATAAAAGGCCTTACAAACCTGGCTGTGGTGCATGAAGTCCATGGAGGTGTTCTCAAAACCAGGGGCGTGAGCCATCCAGCTGGATGTTCTACCATCCCCAAAACTCAACAAACGAACAAACACGTCATTTCTCTAGTTCAAATGGAGACTACACACACACAACTTATCTTTTTTATCCATATTTTATCCTTTTTTCATTTGTCTTTTACCCGACTTGCAATTTATACTGTATCTATTTATCTATCTAGATAGAATACACGTTTTCAGTCATCCTAGGCTTGACATTCTTCTGTTTCTATAATAGGCTAAGTTTTCTCTTTTTCTGAGACACTTGCTTGAAAACTCATGTGCTATGGAACACAAATTCCAAGAGATGCCATGGGGAAAAGGGGAGCAGGAACCTTAGGTTCAAGGTGTCTACTTCTTGGAGACTCACCACCTGCATCAGATTCTGGGAAGTCCTGTGGAAGAGAAGTGTATGTCACTTGTTTGAACTGCTGTTCCTCAAACTTATTTTACCACAGAATTTATCCCCATAACTTTTTTTTTGGTGGCGGTGTTCACTTGTAGGACACCTGTCAGTATCGCCAGAACACTGAAAACCTTGTTGGCCATCTCTCCTCGTGTCTGCCCCTTCAGCTCCTCTTCCATCGTCTTCTTTTTGTCCATTACATCATGCGTGGTTCCTGCAATCTCGTCTTCCCTCCTTACTCTCTTCCACTCCAGTTGACATTCTATTGTGCTACAGGGGTATCTTATTCTTAAGATACAGTTTATTCATAACTCACAGAAACAGTAGAATGGTGGCTGCCAGGGGCTAGTGGTGGGGAGAACGGGAGCTGTTTGTCAAAGGGCACAAACTTGCAGCTATAAGGTAAGTTCTGGGGATCGACTGCACAGCATGGCGACTACAGTTAACAACACGCCATTATACACTTGAAAGTTGTTGAGAGAGAAGTGCTTAAATGTTTTTACTACTTAAAAATGGTGATTATGTGATGAGATAGAGGTGTTAGCTGACCTTATTGTGGTAAATGCACAGCTGTCAGATCATCTCGCTGTACACCTTAAACTTACGTATGCCATGTGTCAATAATATCTCAATAAAGCTGGGAAAAGAAGATAGAGTTTATTTGATTGCTTTCCTTGTTCGAGAGGCTCTGTGCTGCCTGATCCCTCACACCTAAATGCCACAACCTGATGTTCACAACTTTTGTCCCAGACCCCAGCCTGCACTGTTACCACTCAGCCTGTTAATCCATCTGTAAGTTGTCCTCCCCTGCACACGATGGCCTCATTTCTCCCTCTGCTTACCTTATATCTCCCACTCTTCTCTCACAAGTTGTGTCTTACCTTTCTTAAAGTTCATTACAAAACTTGCCTCCTGCAGAATCTTTATCTATGTTAGCACAACTCTTTTATCTCTTTAATGCATCGACTTATATGTAACACTGGGAAAGAGGACTAGGAAATATTGGCAGATATAACTGAATAGGAATAATACCTAGCACATAATAGATGCCGCTTTTTAAGCATTTTTAATATAAATGATTAATACTAAGTACTATACGTTGCAGCAGCAACAATAAAAGGATAAATGCATTCTTTGCCATCAATAAACTGAATTCATGGCATACTAAAATCAGATGGGAAAAAAGAGACTATTTGTTTCCATCCTCTCATTTTCTTTTTCTTCCTATTTATTTATTTTGGTGAGGAAGATTGTCCCTGAGCTAACATCTCTGCCAATCTTCCTCTACTTTGTGTGTGGGATGCTGTCATAGCGTGGCTTGATGAGTGGTGTGCAGGTCTGCACGGGGATCTGAACCTGTGAACTCTGGGCTGCTGAAGCTGCGGACGTGAACTTAACCGCTACACCACTGGCCCAGCCCCAACATCTCATTTTCAAGATGAGCTAACTGAAGCATGGTGACATTAAATGAATTGTCTAAGGTCACATATATGGCAGAACCAGAACAAAAGCTCAGGATACTTGATTCTTTTTTTTTTTAAAGATTGGCACCTGAGCTAACAACTGTTGCCAATCTTCTTTTTTTTTTCTGCTTTTTTCTCCCCAAATCCCCCAAGTACATAGTTGTACATTTAGTTGTGGGTCCTTCTAGTTGTGGCATGTGGGATGCCGCCTCAGCGTGGCTTGATGAGTGGTGCCATGTCCGTGCCCAGGATTTGAACCGGCGAAACCCTGGGCCTCTGAAGCAGAGTGCGCGAACTTAACCACTGGGCCGTGGGGCTGGTGCCAGAATACTTGATTCTTAACCAGAACACTTTTCACTTCCCCAAGCTGGCTCTCTCAACAGCTAGGTGCGTATGTGAACAAACGGGCACCCAAGTCCTCACCCGGGAGGCGCCTGATGATAGGAACTCGCCGGATGCATGGGAGGGAAGAGAATACTTCGGTCGTGGTCTTCAGAGGGAGCTAGGGGCGGCGGAGACTCGATCCAAAGGACTGATGTGATTTAGGAAGATGGAGGCTGCGGGGTAAGGCAGGGTGAGCATTCAATTTGGCAGAAATCAGAGGAAGTGAATGTTTGGAAGTGAGAGAGTCGAAGGTATGCTCAGGAGGAAATACACAGACCATCTAGCTGGAGATGAGAAAGAAGCTAAAGGCAGTCTGTCCCGTCCGTGTGCCTCAGGCACTTCCTAATGTCTCAGGAAAACCATGCTTTCACTTCCCCCACCAGAACTTACAACTCGAAGCCTGAAAAGAGTTCTATAATTATGACACTAAATGTTCTCTAAAGGGAGAGAAGGCGTCCGTTCAGGGCCACACCGCCACCACAGAGAGGCCCGCTGCTTTTTCGTATTTGCCAAGAACCAGAGGCTGGCTTCACAGTCCCACCTCTGACCTGGCCACACGCACGCCTCTCTCTTGCCATGAACACTCACGTGAGAACCTTGTAGCTATTGTAGGCACTTTGGGTAAAGTGGCCTTCTGGATGATGCTGGGGCTTCTTGTATTCTTAAAGTTAGCCGGCAGTGGCAACTTTCAGGATGAAGTGCCCGCTAGTAATCAAGTTCTGATGAAGAGTTAAGAACTGAAGTATTGCAGGGGAGCCGAGCTCGGCAGAGGTTACCCGGCATTGCAAAGCAATGGCACCCGGCATTGCAAGGGTGCCCTGTCGCACATTCCTCTGGCAGGCGCTGTTAGGCTCCATGACTGCCAGGGCACAGACGCATGGCATCGAGTGATGCTATCAATGATATTGAAAGTTGTCAACAAGCAATGGTCTCCCATCGGCAGGGAAATCCCGGGGCAATTCAAAATCGTTTATCAACAGACCCATCAAAGCCAATGCGAGAAAGTCATTTCCAAAGTGGGAATGTCTATTCTGTGTTGTCATTCCCGGACAAAGCCCTTTCTTGTCTGATACCAGATGACAAACGAGGCAGCTGCTCTTCCATTGGAGGCATGTACGAAACAGGCAGAGGAGCAGTTGCTACATACGCCACACGTAATCCTTGTCCCAACTGGCTTGGAGAGCCGCTTTCTGTTTTAAGTGTCATAAATCAAATGCTATGGGAAAGTCGTTTTAAAAATAGTCCCTGCACGGTAATGAATAAGTTCAGTTGTCTCGGGAGACCAAGCGTTGGTGTCAATTAAAGAAAAACAACTATCCCCACTTTATATGTGGTGTTAGGAAAAGGTGTGGCATTTGAACGTGTGCTGAGAAATTTGGGATTCCAGAAGAATCAGGCATTTTGAGAAATACATGAATAAGGGTGGAAGAACCAAGAGTCCTTTACTTGATACTTTTTAATAATACAACAGTAGCTGGGGATTCACACTGCCTGGTTACCATTTTCTGGGTGACTGATCATTCAGATAAGATGCATACATTGGAAAACCAGGCCCCAGGCAAGCTGTGTCTGTTCTCCCTATGTGGCCTTCAACATGCCCCCGGTTCCAGCAGCATTCCCATGGCTTTCTCGTGTAAATGAACACTTAGTTGATATTATTTCTGGCTCTCCTAGATCAGGGACACATTCAAAATAAACCTCCACGCTATAACTCATGTAACAGGTTTATATTCATCAGCTCCATTTTGTTGTAGCTTCCAATAAGTGGTTTCCTGCCTTGTGCCTCTGCGCTTGCGTCCCTGTGTTGGTTTGCTGGCTGTTAGTGAATTCTTTTGCCTGGGATTCAGTTTTTCCCTCCTGCTCATTTTAGAGATACGGATCTTCCCCTAAACTTGGATCACCTGTCTGAAGCCCCACAACCTCCTGCTGGACCTCTTGGGGACCTCTGTCTGTGGTCTAATCCTTTGGTCTCCTTGGACTCTCTCTTCCAATCCTGGTCTCTGGGTCAGGCTCTGTCTGACCCATTGCCCCCATCCACCAAGGCTCAGTTTCAGTGGCCAAGATTATAGGACACAAATGCTTCCTTGTTTTAACTGTTATTCCTAAACATTATTTCAGCTTTAGCTATCACCTTGCTACTGCCAATGCTTATTTGTTCATTCATAAACATTTAAGATCTCTTTAGTGCCAAGCACTGAAGCTGGTACAAACAAAAATAAGAAGACGTGATTCTTTCCTTGAATTAGCTCATAGTCTAAGGTAACATTCTGTAAAATAATATCTTACATTTGTATAACATTTTAATGTTCACAAAAAACTTTCACGTATCATTTCTTGACCATTATGCTTTAAGCTATAGATTAATTGACTTTCCATATCCAAGACCACAGCTATTCCAAAGGAGTCATGAAACTAACTTTCCCATGACGTAATTCAGATTCACGCTGGAGAGAAACCTATAAAAGTAATGAATGTGGGAAAGCCTTCAGCCAGAATCATCGCCTTTTTCAACAGGCGAGAAATTGCACAGGAGAGAAATGCTATAAATCTTTCATTGCTTGAGCAAACTGGTTTCTTGACCTAGATTAGCTGGTGAATTTTCTATTTAAAGAGGCCTCCATTCAGGGCCATTTGGGGTTTAAATACCAGGTTCATCTCTTTTAAATTGAGAGAATGTGCAATTTATGCTTTTAAAATATGATTTATGTAAGTAGCTCAGCACAGTCAAAGTCGTCAGCCTGAAGGAAGTCCAATGGGATCACATACTATTTTTTTTGCACATTTTGGTGAAAGCTGACACATGGTGAATATTCATTATGGTCAGATAAGGCATAGCTCTGCCATCGGAAAGTATGAAAACACCTAAAAATGTTCCATTGCCTGTTTGGTCAACTGAGAAACATACTTCTTAGAATTGCAAGAAAAGAGGTATCAATGACATCCAGTGCCAGATCCAGAAAGATATGATGGCAATGTCACTTTACGGAGCTACATTTTTTGACTCAAATACTCAAGGCTCTTATTTACTTTTAGGTAATTTGCAATAGGGTAAGTTGCCTGCCAGGCACAGGTTAGCATCATTTATATATATATATATATATATATGGCCTTGAGCTCAGCAGGTGGATGGAGAAGAGGAAAACAAGGAAACCAAGATCAAAATATCTACTGCGTCCTGGCAACCCGGGGATGCTCAGACCCTTCAAGACAACTCTGAAGTTGAGTCTTCAAAAGCTAGAAAAATATAATTGGCTTCTGAATGGATACATTTATAAGAGCAACTTGGGTTATCAATCACAATAATGAATTGCCTTATTGTTCTCATATGTACGTCAAAGCTCAGAATTTTGAGATCATCCAGTAAATTATTTTAGAATTCCAACTATCCTTTACAATTCAGTGTTTAAAGCTAGAGTTAGAAAATGCTCATGAAATAGCCTTTATCTTAACAAACACCTTAAAAGAAGGGGCATCTTCCAAAGCATAAACTTTCGTAAAAAAATCAAGAATTCAGATACTGAATGCTGTCATTGTATTGCCAGAGTTTCAATGTGGAAATGTTCTCTCTCTCCAACCCCCTCCCTCCAAAATGTAAAGCTGTTTCAAACGAATGTGTAGATATGATGTGACAGCAGCACCAGCATGCTGTCCCTAATCACATACGGCAATTCTGTGCCAGCACATGTGCCTAATTGCACACAGCATTTTTCCAGGCACTAGCCTCTGTTCCCTTCTGTCTTATTATTACAGTCTTAGGGGAAAGGGGTGCATTGAGGAAATGAACCCTTAATGATTTTCTACTGTATCCCACTTGAAATTTGTGTTAAAATGTGTTGTCTCCTTGGATCCTACAGAGATTGCCGTGTGGTGTTATTATTCCCATTTTACACATGGGACAACTGGGGCGGAGCAAGTTTGAGTAACTTGCTCAAGGCCACATAGCTCATTGTCAGAGCCCACACCTGCCCTCTGTACTCATGCCACCTCGTGCGCGGTAGGCGATGTTTACCATGCACAGACCCGCCAAAAGTCTAGACGGTGCACGAACTAAACCCATGCTGCCCTCATGGGGCTGACATTCTTTTGGAGAAGACAGAAAATAAACAAATAAATAAATAAACTGGTTTACATAGTGATGTGTGCCCGGGAGAAAGTGATGCAGGAATAAGTAAGCAAGGATGGGAGAAATACTAACCATGAAGACAAGAGCGATAGCAGAGAAGGCAACCTCTGAACCGAGAACTGGACAGAGGGGAGGAGCCAGGCACTCAAGGCACAGGGGAAGAAAGGTTTAGCTGAGGGACCAATAGGCCACGGGCCCCGAGGCAGAGAACAACTCCACTGGTTTCAGACACAACGCAAGTTTCAACGCAAGTGCAGGAAGCCTAGAAAATGCTCAACAACCTGAATCCAGCAGGACATGAACAAACCCACGTCAAGTCACGCAAAGATGTTTCAACATCAGCACATCTATCAAGGCAGTTCACTAAATTAAACAAGGAAAACCAGGTAACTATATCAGAAAAGCTAAATAAAAAATTCCATCAAATATAAAACCCATTCATGGGAGAGAGGAAAAAAGCCTCTTAGGAACTAGAAATATAAGAACATTTCCTTACTTAATGTAGGATATCTATGGCAAACATCTTTAGCAAACATCATACTTATCAGGGAAATATTAGAGCCAATTTGGTTTAAGATAGAAACGTCAACTCATATTACCCAACATCGTCCTGATGGCCCTCACCAACAAAATAAGGCAGCAGAAATGAGGCATAAGCATTGGAAAGGGAAAGACAGAGTTTGGTAGATGACGTGATGGTCTTCTTTGGAAATCAGAGATAAGCAACTTACATTGTTACCACTTAAGAGAGTTCGTCTGAGAGTTAGAGTCTGCAATAAACATACAAACAAGCAAGAGCTTTTCTTTTTGTTTTTATTGCAGCAAAAATAGTTAACGTGAGATCTACCCACTTAACAAATTTCTAAGTGTACAATACAGTATTGTTGACTGTAGGTTCAAGGTTGTGCAGATCTCTAGAGCTTGCTCATCTTGCTTGATGGAAACTTTATGCCCATCGATTGGGAACTACTCCTTTTCCCCTCCCCCCAGCCCTGGAACCACCATTCCTCTCGTTGCTTCTCTGAATTTGACTACTTACTTTAGAAACCTCAGGTAAGTGGAATCATGCAGTATTTGTCTTTCTGTGGCTAGCTTATTTCACTTAGCATAATGTCATCAAGCTTCATCCCTGTTGTTGCATATTGCAGAATTTCCTTTTTAAAGCCTGGGTAGTATTCCACTGTATGTATATATCACCTTTTCTTTATCCCCTCATCTGTAGATGGACACTTAAGGTGTTTCCACATCTTGGGTATTGTGAACAGTGCTGCACTAAACACAGGTATGCTAGCTTTTCTATCCACTAGCAATAACCACTAGAAGATGTAACTTTTGGGGCCTGGCCCAGTCGCATAGCAGTTAAGTTTGCACACTCTGCTTCAGTGACCTGGTGTTCACCAGTTCAGATCCTGGGTGTGGACCTATGCACCATTTATCAAGCCATGCTGTGGTAGGAATCCCACATGTAAAATAGAGGAAAATGGGCAGATGTTAGCTCAGGGCCAATCTTCCTCAAGCAAAAAAAGAGGAGGATTGGTGGCAGATGTTAGCTTGGGGCTAATCTTCCTCATAAAAAAAAAAAGAAAAGAAAATGTAGTTTTTTAACACAATGTTATAAACCAATATGACCTCAATAAAATACTTTTTAAAAAATAAAAATAAATAAAAAAGAAAATGTGATTTTTTAAAAAACAATTCCAATTCAAATAGCCACAGCAAATAAAAAATACTCAAGAATAAACATAATAAATATACAAGAACTTTATAGAGAAAACTATGAAAGCATACTGAAGGAAATAAAAGAAGGTTTGGATAAATGAAGAAAGACTTTTAATGTAAGGACTCAACATTATAAAGATGAAAGTTCTTCCCAAATTTATCTTCAAATACAATGCGTTCCCAATCAAAATTCTCACATTTCTCATAGAAAAGTATACATGCAAAATCACCCAGAGTATTTTCAAAATATATTATAAAGCACAATAATAAAAACAATGGGATTTTAGCATAAAATTAGGTAAATAGAACCCTGGAACAGATGCACATGTGTATCGCTACGTATGTGATTTTACTATAAGAACGAGAGGGTTTCAAATCAGTGGGGAAGGGCTGAACAGCTTGGTGATGGTGTTAGGCTAACTATTATCCATTCACAGAAATAAATCCTTGATGGATTAAAGAACCATGTGTATATATGCGCATGTGTCTGTGCACACATGTGCTACACACATTTACCCTGAGAAGTAATTATCCACGTGCACAGGGAGGTTGGTACAAGAAGATTCATTTCATGATCATTTTAATAATGAAATATCAGAAACAATGTCCATTACTACTAGATTCATGAAACAAATTATGACATATCCAAATATGGAATACCACCCAACAAATAAAAATATGAAGTGCATTCCTATGTAATCACCCTGAAAGATCTCAGTCATGTTTTTGAGAGTAAAACACAAATTATAGATGTCCAATGTTATATCATTTATATAAATCAATTTAAAGAAATCATTCCACACAAAACTCTACTGATTATATCCATATATGTCTATGTACATACTGTGTATATATTCATATACACATCCGCATATATATATATATACACATATAAAGCAAGGGCGAATGTTTTAATATATATTAATATATGTTTATATATATTTAATATGTTATATATATACACACACATACATATATATAATTATCTACAATGTTTTCTTTCCTTTGAGGAGTGGACTGATCAGGGTTTTCAAGGCTGCGTGGCAGAAAATTACTTTATACTTCAAGCATTACGTAAGTATGCCATATTGTGTGTTATTACATTTCCTAGGCAGAGCAATGAGAAGAGTGGATCTTATCTATCTCAGAAGAATTTCTAAAAATAAAAGATCAAGACATGGAGGGCCAATGAATGAAATGAGTTACAGAGGCTAAAATCCACTAATTTTCCATCACTTTCTGGTTAAATATTTTGGAAATATGAATACGAAGGGTAAGAAGGAAACAGGAAAGGCAAACCACTGAATCACATTCCTGTGAGAACCATAGTCATTGACAATCTGCTTTCCTATTGTATCAGGACATCTATTATTCTACGTTCAGATGGAATGCCGATTTCCCTCTAAAGATGGAATCACTGAAGGATACAGAAGTATGCTGTTTAGATGGATCCCCGAATACACAGAGTGGTTACACAAATTCTCTTTTGTTCTCAAAAGAAGTGCAACTAACGATTCACCCAATGCACATGGTCAGAATGTATTTGTTGGTTGATTGGAATAACGTCTTTAGGTTGACAGAGTGTCGACGAAAATAATCCATATCCAATCTATAAATGAAAATTTGGGTGAGTTTATTCTGAGCTTAAATCTGAGGATTATAACCCGGGAGAGTCTTTCCACAAAGGAACAGAGCACTCCAAAGAAGTGGGGGTATAAGGGTGGTTATATACCCTCAAAGAGGATGTTTCACATAGGATTGAAATGTCCCTTTTACAATAGTCGCGAGACTGCTCTGTCGGCACAGCGATTGATGGAAATAGCAGGTAGGTCTTCTGTCTCTGTGAACACAGCAGGGTGGCAGTCTGTTGTCTCCAGCGGGGTGGTCACAGGTGAGCTGGGAGGTGAGTGCAGCAATCAGTTCCTAGCCTAAGGAAAAATGCTTATCCCTAAGGAAATGCTAATGTGGGGGAAAGTTGCACCTTTATCTCAAGGGCCTTTGTTCTGGCCATAGGAAATGTCTAAGTAGATATGCAATGCGTGCTCAATAGCCACAGTCAGGCCCTTTTGAAAAAAAAAAAAGTCAGGCCGAATTAGGTTTATACCAAATGGCTTCCTCATATACTCCAATATATCCTATTGCTTGCCATTTTTATTTGTCAAGAGTCAAGATTCAAGGATTATTTCCTCAGCTACATGATTACCAAAGTGAAGAACCTTGAAGCCAGCACACCCCTCCAGGAGACGCACCAAACAAATTCTGCATCCTATAATGATCCTTTACTTGTAGAATGTGGACTGCTTTGTATGGTGATAAATGTCATTAAGAACCTCTCATGTCCAACTGAATATTTATATAAGGTATAGATCCCACTATTTGACTCATCCACCCAGTAGAGGCATTTGTCAGATCTCCTGGTTAAGATTCGTGGAAGCTTATCTCTGAAAGGATAAGGAGGAAGAAAGACTGTGGCTCTGACATTCCAGATAAATGAGCTCCCAGCAGGTGAAAACACCGAAGTACAGATCTGTCTTGAGCACTTAACTAGTGAATTGAGAAATGAACAAATACTGAAATACACTTAATCCTCTCAAAAGACACTCAGTTTTACCAACCATCTCTGGATCTTATAGCAAGAAGGCTTTAAAAATTCAAGAAGTGCTTCTCGGTGTTAAATGAAAAATAACCCTGTAGGCTGCGAGCCGCGAATCATCTCGTTTGTTTTCTGGCAATAAAACAGCAAGGGGGTATTTGTTTTCAAACAGCTCTCTCTCCCTTCTTGCCTTCAAGGTATCTGATGCTCTGGTTTATTTCCTCATCAATTTGTCAGGTCATCAGAACTCTTCCTAACACACTCCTCCCAAATTCTCACATTAAAGAGACAGGCCAAACTAATTTTTGCCACATGTGTGCTTTGCCTTTCTCATTGTCTAGCTGGCTTTTCAGCAATCAGCTTGGAGCCCCTGCAGCTCTTTTGTTCTACAGAATCTACGGCACACACTTGAGGAACAGCCCTCAGCTCTGAGGATCCAGGCTTCTAGGCACTTTTTCCGCTCTCCTTTAAATCCTCCACTACAAAGCCTTTATTTTCCAACACAGCACATACAAAGGACTACTCTTGTAATTTCTACTTGAACTTTTAATAAGCATCTAAAATTAAAAAGTCAAAAACAGACTCTTTGCTTCATGCCCTTCCCATCCCACCAGGCCTGCTCCTCCAGCACCCCCCTTTTAGTAAAGGCCCCACCTGTCAAAGTTACTCAGCCCAAAAGCCTCAGAGTCATCCTTGATTCTTCTCTTTCTTTCAAATCCCATACCCGGTCATCAGGAAATCTTGTCATCCAAACAGACCCGCGACCTCCTCCCTTCTCATCCACCCCACTGCGGGTCTGAGCCTCTGCCTTCTCTCACCTGGGCCACCGCGCTGACTCCTCGCTGGTCTCCCTGCTCCTCCTCTTTACCCCTTGGAGTCGGTTCTCCAGACAACTGCCTGAGAACCACTTTTAAAATGTAAACCTGAAGGGCCTACCCGGTGGTGCAGCAGTTAAGTGCGCACTTTCCGCTTTGGCGGCCTGGGGTTCGCTGGTTCGGATCGCAGGTGGGTACACGGCACCCCATGACAAGCCATGCTGTGCTAGGTGTCCCATTTATAAAGTGGAGGAAGATCCATGGATGTTAGCTCAGGGCCAATCTTCCTCAGCAAAAAGAGGAGGATTGGCAGCAGTTAGCTCAGGGCTAATCTTCCTCAAAAAAAAAAAAAAGGAAACCTGACCGTGTCATTTCCGGCTGGAATCCCTCCACTGGCTTCCCACCGCACCTAGAACAAACTCATAGGCCTTGCTGTGGAAACTAAGACTCTGTAGGTCCTGGCTCCTGGCTTTTCTCCATCTTGATTCCTTCCTCTTTTCCCTGTCCATTCTGCTTCAGGGACACTGCCCTCGAGACTCTCCTCAAACAGAAGGAGCATAACAAGCACGCTTCTGCCCCAGGGCCTCTGCACTTGCTATTCTCTGCCTGGAAGACTCTTTCACCTGTTGTCATGTGGCTCACTTGTTCCAAATATTATCTCAGAGAGAGGAGGACACCCTATCTACAATGGATCAGCCAGCGCTGTCGTCTTACCCTGCTCTCTCATTCCTTCCTCGCCCTGAGGTTACCTATGTGGTCTGTAATCTCTCTTCCCTGCCAGGCTGGAAGCTCTCTGACAGCAGAGCCCTCATCCACCTTACTCACCATGGTACCCCCCCAGGCCTAGGGCAGGGCTCGGGCTGGGCACCACTCAGCAATATTAATTAAAAAGAATGAATTGTACACTTAAAATGGGTAAATTTATGATATAGAAATTATACCTTGATAAAGCTGTTAAAAAAAACAGAACCTTGATTGAAAAATTAAGGAAAAAATGTTTTGATTGAATCAATGAATTAAAGCAATATTCAACTTGAACTGACTATGTTTCCCAAAATAAAATAAAAAGTATCGATCTATAGAAAGCAGAGTTTCCAGTTGTATATCTGCTTTCATGCAGTGTAAGGCTGTTTCTTTTCAATGATATGCTTGGGAGTTTGAGACATTGTAATATAATATCTAATAAAAATTACTTACGTATTGAGCATTTGCTGAGTGCCCAGAATCTGGGCTACTTTGTCCATGAGCACCCACTGAGGCAGGTGCTGTTAGTGTCGTGATGAGGGAAGTTGGCATGGAGGGTCTGCTTCTAGCCTGAGGTCACAGCTGTCACATGACAGTGTTTGGATTTGAATCCAGGAATTCTTCAGAACTAATCCTTATTAGAGACTGAGATAAAATGATAGAAGAAAGTCAATGAGATGGATGCCATTTTTTGTAAGTGCTAGGGGATCCCAGAGTGTTTTCTAACTCATACTGTCTTCCTTGCATCCTTCTCCATTTCTTCTACCCTGAAGGAACGGGTACATAATGATGCCAAGCCAAGCCCAAGGTCACTCTGTTCCTACGCAGCTGCCTTCACTGCGATGTGCCACAGTTTATATTCTGGTAAGATTGCAGCACCTCCTTACATGTGGGTAGTAGGGACCGAACAGTTCTTTCCTGGTCTCTACTAGAGCACATGCTTTCACTCCAGATTAGCTTTAAACGTAGAGAGGCTAATGGGCCCACCCCCAATAATCCAGCGCTGTCAATTCCTTCCTGCACTGAACCACCCACATTACTGCCAACAGATTCTACTGCATAAATGATCCTGTTCTATCCGGTTGTTGCTCTAGTCCCTCCAGATCCCTTTCTCTGAGGCAGTTACAGGAGTGAAAACAAAGCTTCCTATTTCCAGTTAATGATTTTCCTGTTGACTGCAGCACAGAGTTGACATCTGCCTAAGCTCCTGCCATCATGAGTAATTCTCAACCCTGAAATGTCTTCCAGAAGATAGGTCTCCCACCCTTCTTGGCCACATCCTTCTCCCACACATCTTGACTTCCCACCCCCTCCATCCCCACCCCTCCCTTCGGCTCTGCCTTCTTTGGCATTTACTGTTTAGTTTCTCCTCTTTATTTTCAACCTCTCCCATCCGGTGTTACCAACCTATCCTCACGTTTAGTTACATGTTCTCACACTTCACTGTGTTTTGTATTGAAACAAGGTCATCTTTCAATGGTGAACTGCTCCTTATAATACCTTGCACTTAATAGCATTTTATGGTTCTCAAAGGTGTTGTAAGTATCTAATATAACCAAATCTTCTGGGCAATACTGTGAAGTAGACATTACCATCTCAATTTAAGAGACAAGGAAACTGAGTCATAGAGCCTTGTCCTTTGCCTTATACTACCCAGAAGTGTGGAAATTGGAATAGAATACAGGCCCGTTCTTCAGTTCAGCACAGCACACTGCTTGTTAGCTTGTTGTAGTAGGAGATGGTAGGATTTGGGCTGTCCGTGATGGTCCCTACTACCCACATGTGCCTATTTAAATTTAAATTAATTAAAATGAAAGAAAATTTAAAATTTAGTCCCTTAGTCACGTTAGCTGCAATTTGGGTGATCGGTAAACACATATGGAAAGTGGCTGCTATATTGGACAGTGGAGATATCGACCTTTTCCATCATCGTGGAATGTTCTTGGGGGCAGCACTGGCTAAGTCTCTGTCACCTGATTGATGCTGAGAGATGAGAAGAATTTCCACTGTACTGGCTTTCTATCTGCACTTGCACTGAGGAAGGGTGTACACTGTATTCCCAGGAGTTATGGAACAAGCTCACCTTAGTGGACATCTCATTCATTGTTCTCCAAGCTGGGCAGGTCATGGGAATTACAGATTCCTGACCCATTAATTGTTGAATGAACACACAATGCTTGGAGATGGATTATTAACTCCTAATCAGCTGGTTGAGGCCCCTTGTAACTGACAAGTCAAAGAATTAGAAAAGGCAAACTGACCGCAGGGCATAGTGGACATTATCTACCGCAATGCTCTTATTTAATCATTGCAGACCTGGAACTCCGAAGAGACAAAATAACCCTTCCACAGTCACCCAGTTGGTGGCAGAGCCAGGAATAAAATACAAATTTCAGGTTCCCTATCCAGTGTGCTCTTCTCTAAATCACGTTATTATTTTGAGCATTTGTAATCGACCAAACCCTGCGCTAGATGATAATTAGGGAAGGAAGTCAGAGGGCAGTGCCTTCCTTCCTCTGCTCCATGCCTTTCCTTCTTTCTGCCATCATTACAGGGAGAGAGGCTGTTTTTCTAAGGTCATGCCAAAAAGGAGCAGCCATATGAGGCTCCCAAGACAGCTGGCCAACAGATTACACAGCCTCGCCTTGGATAATGAGATGATGTCTCATACCACACCTCACACAACTTGTTCCAGAAGATGCGTCTGCTGAGAACACCTGCTGCCTCGCCCTTCCCATCAGCCACTGCGGGCAGTCCTGATGCCCTTTCCATGGGAGTTCCGAACAAGTCAGTGTTGGGTAGCAAGAGAAACCTCCACAACTTCTTGCCTACTAAGTTATAAAGCAACAGCTGGCTGTGAAAATATAACCCCTGTCACTTTTCCCAACAGCCTGAGACCTGGCCTGAAGAGGCCCGAGGAAGTTTCAAGCATGTCGTAATTCACAGCTGCTGCCTGGAGGAACACTTGTCCTCCCCGAGGTTTCAGGGCCACTGAGGGTCAGGATCTTTCTCCGGCGCTGCTTTATCTTCCTTTTGACCCTTCTGTCCTTGCATCACTGGGCGTTTGCGCCCTCTGGTCTTAAATGTTTATATGCGACTGGGTGCGAAGTTCAGAGACTCAGGGGGCATAACATCCTGAAGCTATTTTTTCATCACCCCTAGAAGGAAGCTGAGATTTCTCAAGCAGAAGGCAAAGCAAGAACCGAGCTCCTGGCTTGACATCCTTCTGTGCTTGGAAACACCATCTTGCTAAATTTGGTTGCTGTTTCTTTTTTTAGCAGAATAATACAAAAGTCTGAAGTTGCCATGCAGAGAAATAGCATTAACCGAGGGCAATGCCTATCTGAATTTCTTTCCCTGGCGTCCACTCTCTGTTGTCACTTCTGATTTGATTTCTCACTTACAAAGAATAATTACCGGGTAAAATGGATTATGAGTTTCTTTAATGCAAAGCAGAATTGAATAGTTAGTAGCAAAAATCCAACAGCTGCCTGTATTCATCTTTATCCTAGGACTCTGATGAACACAAACAGGGATAAATATGTTTTAAGTAAACAGCCCGTGTTCAGAAGGGACCTTGGTGCGGGGAACTGACAGCACCCTGGTCCAGCTGAGCTCTGTAATCGGCAAAGCCGCCGCCATCTGTCAGGGCTGCTCGCCTCTCCCTGGGGCTCTGGCTCCCGGGGCCCGGCTGACAGACGGGCATCATTAGCTGGCTTGTGCACTAGGTCACCCCACTGAGACAGGTCACCTTGTGTCTTTGGGATGTTTTATCCCCCTCCCCTCCAGCTCCCAATTCTGATCCTGAGAAAGGAAAATTGAATTTTACTCTTAAGATTAAATGATGACAGTATGCAATCTGTCAGCTCCTTGCTGGTAGCCAAGCTAAGGTTTGCTAAATTAAAAAAGAAGGGGAAATAGGATCCGCCTCCTCTTCCCTCAGTCCTCTGGGATCAGAAGCAGGGGAACCCTGCCTGCGCACAGCCCATTTAAATGCACCACCTCAAGATGCTTCCCGCCTGTGCGGTGCTCTGGGGTTAATGAGTAGGCGCAGAGATTTCATAAATTCCGGCTAAAATGCAGTGGAAGGAGGGAAACCGGCGAGAGTGGAGAAGCAGAGACTCCGCAGGCTGGTGCGCCGGGGCGGGTCCACGCAGGGACCACCCAGAGGCACCGAGGGCACACGGAAGCGTCTTGCACACACTCTGCCCCCTCATTTTCCTAAATCAGTCATCTGTTTTTGCACCAATCCAGTCAGGCTTCCTTTCACGGTTTTTCCACAGATTTTTCTCCCCTTAACCTACCCAATCGTGTGAGCCCCGCAGGTCCGCACGTCCTCCAGAGGCAGCTGTCAATCACCGGTCCCCCCCACCCCACCCCCACCAAGGATGCCCGCCCCTGGCCTCCGAGCCCTCCCGCTGAACTCACGTTTTCCACCGTCTTATCTCGGTTTCCGAGGGCTTCCTCCTGAGCAACAGTCACCTGGTTCTGACCTCACTTCATACAAGTCCTGGCAAGAATTTTTTATTAGTCGAATCGCAATATAATCATTCTCTTCTGAGATAACGCCATTAATTCCGTTAATAAAGGAATACACGTTTTGGGCAGGGGTGGGATTATGAATTCGGCTGCATTTTAATTTGGAAGAAGCAGCGTGATTGTTGGGGCCCAAAGACACAAGATGGAGGATCTTGAAGATTTCGCGTGTGTGAAGAGGTTCGCGCGCTGCCCTTTCACCAGGGAACGGCTCCATGCTGTCCACTGGTGCATCACCCTGAAAAATGGGTGGATTTACCATCTTAGAGCTTTTTAAACCAGGGAGATATTTTAGAAATATCACACAATACAATGAAATCGGCTCATTTCTCACATAGGTGCTCAGCAACGCTGGAGGAAATCGCAGAACAGTGCAAATTGAGGCCTCCGCACACGAGATCTTGGAATCCCAGCTTTTACCTCCTCATACAAGTTCTGGTTGGCCTTCCTCCCCGTGGCCTCCACCGATGATCTCAGACCCTCAGCAGTGCACTCACATTCTCCCCTCTGCTCTGCCTCCTCTGGGCTGGACCACTTACCCTCACCTCTCGGACTTCCCTGAGGAATTAGAGGTTTTTAGACATTCATCCTCTTCAAGGCTCTACTCCAACATACGAGTCTTGTGCCCTGTCCTCACCTCCTACCTAGCCCCCAAGGGGAGGGGGTGACCTGTCTACTCTCGTCGCATCCCAGCCTGCCTCCTGGAAGTGGGCCTCCATCTGTTACCCTCTCTTTGGTCACAGTTTCCGCTGGCTCCCTCCTCTCAGTCTATAAATGCGTTCTCCTCCCGCCCATCTTACATTTCCGCCCTCCCCTGTGTCCACTCTAGTGACTCGCTCCTCAACTCCTGCTCACTTTTCAAACTCCCCACTGTGTGGTCCACCTTCCTGAGACCCTCAGCACAGGCTGACGCTGACTTCGGAATTTCCAAGTGGAAAGAACTCGGGGCGGGCCTGGAGGGTCTGCGCCTTCCTTGATCCTGTGCATCTTTTGAAACTGCAGCCACTGAGATCGGTGCAGGTCCAGCCCACTTTGGGAATCTGTGTGAGGCAAAGAAGCGGTCCTGGGTTCAAATACCGCCTCCGATTTCTCTGACTACATTTCTTTAGGAAAGTCAGTTATTATTATTTTAACTACAAACTATTACTGATAATATGTCATTAAAGTTACAAGTAGCCAACACAGATTGAACATTTATAGTGAGTTAGGCAGTGGGTAGGGCTGGTTCTTTGTGTGCATTATCTTATTTAATTCTTACAGCAACTCTAAGAGATAGCTATTATTATTATCATTATTATTATTACCATTATTATTCTCATCCTATAAATGAGGAAATGGAGGTGCAGAGAGCTTGAGCAATTTGGCCCTGTAGTGACACGGCTCGTGTAAGTGGTCAAAATCGCATTCTTGAGCACTGTCTTGCACTTTCTGTCTCTTCGCTCCCGTCGACTCACTCACAGAGTTGTATATGAGATAAAATACCAGCTCCGGTACCAAATAGGCATTTCCTCGTGAACGTCCCAAAATGCAAACATGTAGCATGTCCCAAGCCCTAAGCATGACTTTCCCTGCTCTTAGCCTGTCTTGGTTAATGGAGCAAGTTCTCTCCAGAAACGTAAGTCTGTCTGGCTTCCTTTCCCACCCTGGTCCCCGTCTTCCTCCAGATGTGCAGCTGCCCTCCAGTCTACCTCCTTCCGAGTTTCCACGTCCTACTCCCTGTCCCAACTCTCGTGGCCCCTGCACAGCCGGGTCCTGTCGCCTCTCCCGCTCGCCGTTCCTCTGCTTTTCTGCTGCTCTGTCCTGGGTCTCACTTTGCTCTAACTGATCCTTTACCCTGCTTCCAGAGAGGTTTTCTAAAACACAAATAGGATCATGTCCTCATTAATTCTCTCGAGACAAGACACGCAGAAGTTAAATCAGCTGCCTAGGCTCTGACACGTAAGGGGCAGAGCTTGACTTCGACTCCAGGGAGTCTGGTTAAAACCTGTGCCCTAACCCCTGTTGACCGTGCCTCCCAGAGGAGGACGGGTCATCCCACCAGGGGCCCCCTTGCAGCCGGCTCTCTCCGCCAAGGGCTTCCTCAGAGCCTCCACAGCGATGCTCTGCCTGTCCATGATTCTGGCTCACCGTCTGTTAGAATTGGACAACCCCAAAGTAACACATCAAATCCACAAATTTTTATTGAGCCGTTTCTTGTCCACATCTCTACACACACCCACAGATGCTCACACCAGGACCAGCACGGCAGATTCCTTATAAACCGGTACATCAAATCCAACAGACCCGATGCTATTTTTGAAGGGAAAAAAAATGGTGAAAATATAAACTCTTTAGTGAGATCAATATCTGACTTTTAATTTTTCTCTGTTGAAGGCATCACTGATCACTTATTGATCATTTTTTACAAGTAAAACAATAAAAATGGATGTGTTGATTCAGCGAATAATTTTAAGGTTGGATGGAAGCTGCAATTCAAAGAGCTTTGTGAAATATTTGTTCTTGGGGTTACCTTTCGTATGGTTCATGAGTTTTCATCTGCTCTTTTCAATAATACTGTATGAGGTAGGAATTTGCATCCCTGTTTTATGAATCTGTACACTGAGGCTCAAAATATTCAGACAACACGTCTCGAGTCACCCTGTCCGCTGGTGATGGAAGCAAGAATCCAGCCCAACCTTCTGATGTTAAGACCCAAGCTGTTCCCACTGCCCAGCCTCACCGAGATATGAAAGTATATTTTTAATAATTTTTTATTTTGGAATAATTTTGATTTATAAAAAAGTTGCAGAGATAGTACAGAGAGTTTCTGTGTACCCCTTTTTCCCCAATGCTGACATCTTACGTTACAATAATACTATCATCGAAATGAAGAAGTTAACATTTGTACAATGCTATTAACAAAACTCCAGGCCTTGTTCAAATTGGTCCCGCCTTTTATTCGTGACCTTTCTCTGTTCCAGGATCCCATCCAGGGCACTCTGTTACCTTCAGTCCTCAGGCTCCATCGTCTCCTCGACTCTGTTCTCAGTCTTGCCCTGATTTTCATGAGTTGACAGTTTTAAAGAGTACGGGTCAGGCATTTTGCCGACAATAATTGTTGACGACAATTTCTTTGCTACTCAGAAAGGTCACTTTTCTGCTGGCAGCACTTTATTCTATCCCTATTTGATTTTTGCAGACCTACTTCAAAAGGCAAATTTCCTGTGCTTTTGCCTGAAAATGATTGCACATTTCTTCCTGACACTATTAGGGACCAGAACGTTTGTCAACACTGTTTTTATCTTGCAAATAGTTGGAATGCCCTTCCTCAGAGGAATGTAATGCCTATCCTCATATTCCCCGATAATTGGATCCTCGAGGTCTAAAACAGTAACTGAGGTGAAATCATTGCAGAACAGACGATGACTATACATGCAAAATTAAGATAAGAGGCCACATCACAGAGAGAGAGAACAGTATTTGGATGTCAGATCCATAGCAAGGAATAAAGTTTGTTGCTATAGCAGGAATCAGCTTAAAGGAGCCAGATGTGATGGACCACGTTGACTCGTACCAGAGTTGATAATTCTTTACAGCCAAGTACTTTGGGCTTGAGGAATATTTAAGGTGATTCTGGTGTTTCACTTCATGTAGTAACAGCTTAAAAAATAAAATGATCAAGATGACAGCCCCTACTCAGTACCTGGCACACAGTAGGTACTTGGTGAATGTGAATTTCTTTCCAGAGAATGCTTACCTGATGTTGACTGTGTACTGGGCATTCTTCTAGCACTTTACGTACATTAACTCATTAAATCCTTACTGCCATCCACTTTACGGCCAAGGAACTGAGATTCAGAGAGGTTAAGTGAGTTGCCCAGGGTTACACAGACCATATGGGCATGGCTGGGATTTGAACCCTGGCAGTCTGGCAGCTGTGTCCGCTCTTTTAGCCGTGATATTCCACTGCTTCTTTATCTATAAAGACCAACCTGAGAATTTAGAATTTATTGCACATAAATGAATTTTAAAGATGGCTAAATTCAAAATAATTTATCCTTTTCTGTTGCAACTATTTCTAAAATACCTCACTCATCTTCCTCACACAGATATCGTATTTCTGGTATCAGAGGGTTACTAATGTGAATACCCAATCTTGTGTTTTGCTTACCTATTTTTATTTTGCCCTTCACAAAATGGTCCCGTCCTGATAAAGTGTTGATGAGTTGGTTCTCCTGCCATTTTGATTTGTCAGTTTTCTTTATCTTTGTCAGCTGTCTGTTCTTGCTGCTTCCAGTTGCGTGACTCTGACAACCTCCTTTTTCTCTCTTTTCTTTCTTTCTCTCTTTCTCATCTGCTCCCAGTTTGCTGTTAAAATTGCATCTAAAATAAAAGCGAACACACACTGAGGGTGCCCTCAGGCCCTCCACCATGAGTTCAGAGCACAGGGGAGGGTGGAATTTGTGACACACATTCCCGCTGCTCACACATCCCTTAGGCGGCTTCTTCGCTTATTTCCTTGGCTCTGCTCCACACTGTCGAGAGCAGTGCTGGAGACATGAACTAATACATCACACATCCTGAACATATGTCTTAATAAAATAGATCATAAATTACCACTGTTTACTTTAAATCCTCAACCAAATCATAATAACCACTCTATTTGTGGCAAAAATAAATAATGGGTTAATCTTCTAAATAATGATGAAACATGATCAACTCTATCATTAAAAGCCCCATCGCCATCATCTGAGAATTGAGGCACAATGTTTTCTCTTTGGCTTAATGGAGAAAGCCTCCCCTGCAGCACATGTTCCCACCACAGGGCTCAGGGCGGGATGTGGCTGGTTTCTCAGCAAGCAGTTGGTGCCCAGAAGGACACAGAAAGGTGGGGATCTCAGACGGATGCCATTTCCCATCCTTCCACCTAAATCCTTATCAGTGAAACCACGGGGTTTTTTCTTTTTGTCTTCTCCAACACTGACCTTATTCCAAGCATTTTCAGATGGATGGAGGTTTTGTTCCTGGCTCATTCTAGTGGAAACAGAGGATTCCTTCGTCCAGGCAGGGTTGGGGCCAAATTGAGGAGGAAGCTTTTTCAGCCACTATTTCAGACTCAGTCACATTTGGGACAGGGCAGCTGGGTGCAAACCAAGGTGTTGTTTTTAACTATCAAATCTTCCATGGTCTTTGGTAATGGTTTCCTCTGTGACATCCCAAAGTGTTCCCATGGGGGAGGAGGCCCAACCAGGGCCCACTAGGGAAATTCCACAGGGACAAATTGTTTCCATAGCTTAGACTTTTTTCCACATGGGCATTCAACAGACCTGACACAGGTTGCTCGTGGGCCAGAGTGGGAGATTGTTGAGTGACAGAGAGTTACTTGGTTCTCAAGTTGTAAATAGAACACTGAAAACCTGTCCTTTATTGATCTCATGTCTGGTGACCACTTTATCCTTCTATAAATGGAACTGAATAGCTCCCAAGTAGTCTGAGTTTATCAATAATAAATACTCCTATTAATTATATGGTTGGTGAACTTTCAGTCTGAGAGTTCATCTGTTTATCAATTAACAAATATTATGTAGAATTAAGAAAGGAATGTCCCTTTCAATTCCTTAAAACTACATGCTTCCTATCCTTTCACAAGACCTAAAGCTTTCCCAAAGCTGGTAAACACATTGTCAGATTTATATTCTAAGCAAATTTAACTAATTTATTTCCAACCCCACCACCGTTTTCCTGCGGACCACAAGATCAAAGAAGTGTTCAATTCTGACTCTGAATTACAGTCAAAGCAGTTTCCTGACGGATTAATTATTAACATTCAAGATGAATCGAGTTACCAGGAAACTTTCCAGCATGACTTTTTAAAGCAATAACAAATGTAACTAGGACTTTCCAGAAATGGCATCACAGTCCGACTTATTACCCATTAACCGCCCCTGGTTTATGTGTGATAGAACGCAGCCGAGAAATCTGGACGCTGTTTTCGAGGTGGTTATCCAAACACCATACTCCCTAAGAATAGCAGGGATCGTATATTAATAACCTATTAAGGCATTCGTCTGTGCTCAGGGCCTGCGTAGAACCTGCTCCTCAGGCAGCTGGAGGACTGGCTTGCATTTGAATAACAACAGGAGGAAAAGATCCCGCTGCTGTTTTTTTTTTCAGCAGCTGACTCTGGGTAACACAATGAGCCTTCCCACAGGGCTCCAGGGCAGACAGCTGTCACATCTCCACTTTCGTGGTGGGATCCGAATAAGTACGGCTGACCCATTCCTCATAATACGGTGATTTTCTGAGAGCGATTGGCCCAAGAAAAGGAAATTCTGCTCTCTGGTTGATAAATGAATAAATACTTTCTTGCAACATTGCCCCACAATTTGTCCTTTTTTGCTTCCTCCTCCCATTTTTGAGAACTTTTCTTCTCTTTCTCTCTCACTAACGCACTCGCTTCTCCTTGCCTTCTTTCAGGTTCCAAAGGAGATCTACCTCCTTATCAAGTCTTTCACTCTGCTCCGTCCTGTGTCAACTGGGTTCTCACTGGATGATGTATCCAGGGCCACCAGCGGGCGCCTGGTGGACCGTGCCCCTTGTGACAGAAGGGGAGAAACTGTGTCAGTCGGCAGATCCCAGCTGGGGCTAGCAGGGGAAAGAAGGGAGAGAGAACTCTTCACCTCCGGCTCTGATGGGCTGCACTGGACCACGGCTTCCCGGGAAGAAAGACAAAGGAGGTGAAGGAGGGCTGGAAGGAGAAAGACGTGGGAGGAAGACGACATTAATCATCGCTGCCGTGTATCAAGGGTCTGCTTGAAATCAGGGTCTTCCTACTCCAGCTCATTTAATTCCACAGTGACTCTGCAAAGGATGATCACACTTATTTTAAAGATGGGATTTGTGAGGCTCAGAGACTCTAAGCAACTTGTACTGGGACACCCAGCTTGAAAGTTGCAGAGTCAGAATTTAAAACCATATCTGTGTGACTCTACACTCAGCCCTTCCCACCCCTCTGTGCTGCCTCCACAGAGGGCAGAGTGAGCAAAGGAGGCTCGTGGGGTGCTCTTGCGCCCCTCCCCCGGCTTTCCCCGCCTACCCGGAGCCTCAGGGATTGAGGTGGAATCAACAGGTCTCCAGTGACCCTGGGAAGGAACTGGGAGCCTGGCGTCAGTGAGGACACTGGGCCCAGCTGCCACTCTCCTAGGGGAGGCACAGCCCCGCCAGACAGGGCATACACCTCTGCTAGAAGGTGCTGACATCCAGATATGAAGAGGACTTAGTTACTCACTGCCAATCAGACATTTTTATAGGCATTTTTGGGCAAAAAACATGGTTAATAAACCAGAATTGATCCAGCCACAATTTTTAAGTTTATGAGATGACTAATAATCGTAATAATTACAATAAAAGTAAAATCAGCTACAATTCATTGAGAACAAACTATGATCATATATCATTTCTTTTTTCTTTTCTTTGAGGAAGATTGTCCCTGAGCTATCATCAGTTGCCAATCTTCCTCTTTTTGCTGAGGAAGATTGGCCCTGATTCACATCTGTGCCAATCTTCCTCTATTTTGTATGTGTGACGCTTCCATTGCAGGGCTTGATCAGTGGTGTGTAGGTCAGCGCCCAGGATCTGAACCCATGAACCCTGGGCCACTGAAGCAGAGTGAACGAACTTAACCACTACACCACTGGGCCAGCCCGATACATATCATTCCTAATGACTGTAACAACACTATGAGGTAGACGTTATATCTCCATCTTACGGATGAGAAAAGCAGGCTTGGAGGAGTTAAGGAGCTGCCCAAAGTCACACAGCAAGAAAGTAGCTGAGAACGAACTGGAAGCCAGTCTGTGTGCACCCAAACCAGACTGCCCTCTGTCGCAGCTGCTGTTCCCTGGGCCTGCCAGGTTGGAAGGAAGCCTGGCAAGTCTGCCCCAAGCGTGCATGCCTGGGAGCAATCGAATTCCATCCACGATTAAGCGGAATAAGTGAAAATCCTCCATTTCGTTCTTGCGCTGGGTTTGATTGCAGACTCTCTTGCCTGCATTGTTGAACAGAAATAAGCTTTCAGTGGCTCCCACTACCCGGAATTAGACCTCCAAATGCTCCTGCTGGGAGCGCAAAGGCCTCCACAGTCTGACCTCAGCCCATGTTAGCATCTCGTCCTGACCACCCTTTGACTAAACCTCTGCTCCAAGGAACAGTGTCGCTTTCTTTACAAACACCAAGTGAACGCCCACTGCCCATCTTGCCCTGTCCTAAAAACCGCGGCTCACCTCCCTACAGAAGCCAGCTCAAATGCCGCTTCCTAAGTCATCTGGAAAATTCAGACTGAGGTACTTGCTTGCACCTTCTGCTTTCATTGTCATTATTGTGAGTGGAGTTCATTTGCCAACTAACGCGTTTGACTTAGAGGTAGGAATAATTCAGGGCCCTGATACGCTATTCAGAACTTAGAATGCTCTGTAAATCTTGGATCCCAACTAGAGAGGAATCTCCTCCTGCCCCTCTGGCTGGCACCTGGGCTGCACAGAACCCTCACCAGGCAGAGCGCCGGCCCCGAGGGCAGGCACGGTCCCTCCAGGCGCTCAGGCCCTGGAGCAGTTTCTGCGGTAACATCAGCGGGTCAGCGGAGCCGCCCCCCAAAGTGCGACCTGCTCGAGAGGCCAGTGAGCGCGTTGATCCAGCGCTAACTTTCCTTTAACCTGAAAGGAGGAGAATGGAAAGCAGGATGGAAAGAGACAGGATACAACCCTGAAGAATGGAAATGAAATTGACTTGGAAATGAGAGGTCCTTCCACGCGTTTGGTTTATTTACATCACACCATTTTCACACTGGTCGTTGTGTCTGTGTATGCCGCTAAAATGATCAGGGGAAAACAAACTTTGCATTAAAAGAATTCCTTTCAAGGGGCCGGCCAGGGGGCTCAGTGATTAAGTTCAAATGCTCTGCTTCCACAGCCTGGGATTTTCTGGTTCAGATCCTGGGTGTGGACCTATGCGCTGCTTATCAAGCCATGCTGTGGCAGGGGTCCCATGTATAAAGTAAAGGAAGATGGGCATGGATCTTAGCTCAGGGCCTATCTTTCTCAGCTAAAAAAAAGAAGAAGAAGAAGAAGAAGAAGAAGAAGAAGAAGAAGAAGAAGAAGAAGAGGAAGAGGATAGGCGGCGGATGTTAGCTCACGGCTAATCTTCCTCAAAAAAAAAAAAAGAATTCTTTTCAATTTTGGTAATTCTGATGCACTGCCTCTTGGAAGAAATCTGACCTTTGGGAGCGGAGAGGGCACCCGGGCACCTCAGGGGGACCATGACCTCAAACGGACTGGGGGGGAAGCTGCCTTCATGGCTGGACTGTCCACCTGCTGGTGAGTCAGCAAGGATGAAGGGCTCCATAGATGGAGGGTAGTCACCTCCATTCGCCTGTGAGTCTCAACCCCAAAGTCTCTTTCGTCTTAGGTAAATCACTGAGGTAACAGGGACAGCGAACCCCCAAAGGAGGGGGAGAGTGTGCTTCCCGAAGGCTGTGTGCACGTAGCCCCCTCCTTTGAGCCTCCCCACCTAGAACATTACAGTTGCCCTCATTCCCTAAGAGCAGCTCCGTCACCACAAGGGCCACGGCTCTCAGATGATGAGACTAAAGCTCCGTGTCCCATTTTAGGGCAAGTACCTTCCTGCCCCTTTTGACAAATGGCTCAATTTTCATCTCGAAGTTGCCCTTAGGATGAACGTGCAACTCCCTCGTCTCGTGACGGCCACAGAGGTCAGGTTCTCCGCACGTGTTCGCACGCGCCGTGTGAGCGCCTCTCCCAGCTCACCCCACGGGCCGCGCCTCGCCCTGGTTCCCACCTTGTGAAGCTCTCGTGGGGCCCGTTCTGTACGCCACCAACGTAGTACGCCTGCACATCCGTGGTGACAACCACTCTCAGCCAAGTTTCCTCTTATTAAACCCAACCACTATGCATTAAAAAGACATCACCTGTTCTATTAGGGTTAACAGAGTCTGTCGGGGTAATATAGAAAAATTTGTCTGGCTTTTTTGGACTTCCCAAGCCTTGAGAACCTGAAAGAGAATGACAAAGCAGTTACCGTGATTCAAGACGATGGTAACAGCAGCATCGCTTGTGAGGCCAGGTTCAAGGTGACAAAGTGGAGGACTGATGTGATTCCAGAAAGAAAGCACAGTATAGCACCACAATAATTTTGCGTCAACTACGCAGCTATTTTAGATCTAAAGTGGGGCCAGGTATTCGATTTTATATCTACCCCATTATTTATAAAACTGTAATAATGGCTAACACCATGTCATCTTATAGACACCAAAGTGTTAATATTTACTAGTCATAACAGTCCTGGGATGGAGCTACTACTATTGTGCCCATTCTACAGACGGAGAAACTGGGCACAGAGGGTTGAGGAACTGCCCAGGCCGTGCAGCTGGTAAAGGGTGGAAATGGGATTGGACCCAGCGTCTGGATCTGGATGCTAAGGGCTTAACCTCCACATGTGTCCGCCTCCATCCTAGTCCATGATTGCCGGGGTCTAAGCCAGAGGACTCTTGCAAGCAGACATTTCCGCCAAGTTTCCTTCCTTTTGGGCCCAGCATCCCTAGGTAGGAGCACTGTTTGTGATCGGTCCAATATTAGGAGCAAGGATCGGCACTGTGACAAGCCAGAGGAGGGTGTCCTGGTCCCACCCACCCCTGAAGGGGAAAGTTAATTCCCCAAGGAAGGGGGAGCAGAAGCCATTGTCCATCACCTCACAACAACTCTGCGAGGTAGGATTTACTGTGGCTCCTCCTCACAGCGCAGAATGCAGCGAAGTTACCTAAGGCCACAGAGGTAAGAAGACACAAAAGAGGAGGCAAACTCACTCCACTTGATGCCTCTCTGTTCCTAAATCAGCAGGGCCTAAAATGCTTTGATAAATGAAACAACAACAACAATGGGAGGAAGAGAAGAGGACAAAATGAGCAAGGCAGGGAGCGAACTTTCTATGGTCAAAAAAGTGTAAGAAACCCTTGATTAATCAACCTTATCTGCTTTCTGATGGTAGAACTTCTCAGAGCCTCTCATATATTAGCCTGCTGTGTAAGGATGTGGTATGAAGAACTTATTTCACTCTCAAATTCTTTTTTTACAAGATATCTTATAGGAACAATGTTCTGTGAAATACATTTTGAGAAATGCTACTCTAGAGATTTCAGGACCTTGTAGGCAAAATGCGTGGTCCAGGAAATGCTTCTGTTCCATTATCATCTTTAGGACAAAGGCCAGGACATAGAGAAAGGGACACCCAACCTACCTGAACTTGGATTTTCGTTGTCAAGCCTGGATCGGAACCACAGGACGCGTCTGGAGCAAGGGTAGCCTGAAGCGAAAGACTACTGAAGACAGCCGAATGCGTCAGACTCTGCATTTGACTGGCACCTAGCGTCATGCACTTCCCGCGTCTTCCTCACCATTGTTGGCTATTTGTGAGCGTGAGTTTGTGTCACAAGTGCCCGCCCAGGTTCTAAACTGCTCCGCGGCATGGATCGCGTCCTCTGTTTTCTCTCTGCCGTTGTGTTTACTGCATCGTTGCTTCTCTGTCCACGGTAAGCGTGCTTGTGTTAAATTGATCAACTAGAGCCAGACATTTCTTAATTTTCTTAAATGATCCAGTAGAATTGTAAAGCTGGACTAATTGACTACCTATTGGGCTTTTATGATGATCGAATAAGATAATGCACGAAAATTCTTATTATTAATTATTATTATAAAAATGGTAATGTGAATCCAAGTTACTTCAAACTTGTAGGAATTTCCACCATCAACTATAAATCAGAAGCTGAGTTTAAAAATCGCCCCATTCCTTGGCAACTCTTTGGTCTCCAAGTCCTGTTGGGACTCTCAACGGCAACATGCTATGGGGCTTCTCCCCGCCAGTGCGTACCTGCTCTTCTCACCTGGATTTCAAGCTCCTTTCAGCCCAAAGATGGTGAGCTATCATCTTTGTACCCTCTGTTTTTGTTATCTGTCGCTATGTAACAATTTCATCCCCACACTTAGCGGCTTAAGACAGCAATCATTTCGTGAAGCTTCCTGGTCTCTGTAAGTCAGCACTGTGGGGAGGAGCTGAGAGGCAGCTCTGGCTTAGGGTCTAGCCTGCAGCTCCAGTCAAGTGGTGGCAGGAGCTGGACTGGGGGAATGGGAACTGGAGCTGCTAGGGGCTGGCCAGGCCGGGCATCTACGGAACTTCGTGTAGTCTCAGGGCTTCTCCTTGTGGTCTCTCCACATGGGCCAGTGCGGGCTTCCTCCCGGCACGGCAGCCGCAGGGTTGTGGAGTTGCCCACATGGCAGCTGAAAGTTTCAGGAGAGAGAATCCCGGGGAGCAAGGTGGAAGCTGTCTCCCCTGTTGGGACCTAGCCACAGGAGTTTGATTGTGTCACTTCCACCATTCTCTGTTGGTCACAGGAGACAAAAAAACCCGCCCAACTTCAAACAGGTGGGAATGTAGCCCACACTTCCCAACAGGAGTGTTGAAGTCTTATTTTAAGAAGCGCATGTGGGACGGGAGTTAAGTTTGTGGTTGACTTGGAAAACACTATCTTCTGCACCATCAGGATTTTTGACGCGGTGCTTTGCAAAGGGCAGGTGCTCAGTAAATGTTTGTAAAGTTAATAAAATAGAAGCAAGTTACCTAAAAATGTGGTTTAAGTGAAAGGCCAACCCAAACAAATTTAGTTGAAAAGGCTTTACTGCGTCCTCTGCCCACTCTATGGAACAGGCACTCTCACAATTCCAAAAGCGTTAAGAGAATGATGTTACTGGCTGGGATCTGCCCTGGTCATGGCCATCTCTGTAGGCTGGCAATGGGTTGGGTTATTTGCATTATTTGTGGAGGAATCTGTGTCCTTTTCTGCTTGGTCTGTTTGCAGCGGATGTTGAGAATAAGCTGATCTCTATCCTTCAGCCTGCCCCATGTCCCCAGACAGTCCCAAAGTCCTCCAGATCATGCTGATAGAGAGCACCCGTGTGGTAATTGCAGCTCTCATTGGCTCTGGAAACAAGGAAAGTCAAACAGTCCTGCACAGATGGAGAGATTTATCACCCAGGGCGCTCCCACTCTGGGACAGAGGTGGACAACAGCAGGGTTTGTCCCACTAATTGGAAGGAAACACCCAAAGAGATATCATTAAATAGACAAACCTCCTACTCAGAACAGTCACAGGATTTCCTGTTATAGAAGGAGTCTCGAAGATTCTCAGCGAACAATCTCAGTTAAGGAAGAGGAAATGAAGTTACTTGGTGTGACCGAATTTGCAAAGCAGGTCCGTGCCGCGCTGCCTAACGTTGTCTGTAAGTTTCCCAAAGAGTGAGCAAAACAACTTAAGGCTGAAAAACTAAAAAAAAAGAATTCAAGAAAGAAATTTCAACTGTGGAAACAGCGTCATCCTAGATTCCAGTGGCATTCTAAGCATTTCAAAAGTGGTCCATGGAAGTAAGCATTATACAAGAAAAGGGCACCGTGAGTTATGCTGAGATAAAATATATATATATATATATATATATATATATTAACAGGTGTTTTTCCCATGAGACTTCTCGCTGCCTTGAATAAACTAGCACTTACTGTGACTATTTAAAGAAAGGTAGGCAAGAAAGTATTTCTCCACTGCACCCTTTTGCTCAAAAGTAATTCTCAGGTCTGGTATATTACAGAAAAAGCTTTGAGAAACATTGACGTCTCTTCCCCAGAAGGCTATAACATATCAAGACTTCGCCTTCCCGGGATGCCACGGCCAAGACACAGGCTCAGAGCTGAATGAGAGACGACCAGGGTCTGAAAGGATGCTCAGGCAGCCCGTGGTCAACATCCCTTTCAAATGATGTTTTTTTCCCCATGAATATAATGAATGGCATAGCCCACTAAATCTGTGAGAGGACACTGTTTACCCTGAATGGGATGAGTTATTTGGTAAAATACATGTATCCTAGAGCTTAGTGTTGCAGTCAGTGGAGAATTCTTTATAAGCCACTTAGAGAAATTCTGACCATGGAGTTGAAATTCCTCCTGTGTTTTCTGAGCTGTAGGACATATTACCTCTACTAAAATAAAATCCAGACCCTCAGCATTAGAAGATTTAACATCCTAAAGTGACCATAAGCATCAACCGCAGGTAGACATTTACCATTTTGCTGTAACACCAGTTTGAACTTTGTGTGCTGTGAGGCTGTGGGTGTGAGCTGAGCACCTAAGTAGAGGGAGGCTGAACCTCATCGACCACCAGGCACCTGCAACTTAACACAGACTCTTTATTGTTATTAATTTTACACATAGTCAATTATGTATTTATAGGGGTGGGTAAATCAGCTATGATTGCATTCAGCTGTGAGTAGCAGAAAATCTTTACAATCATGGATTAGCTAAGTAAAATGATTATTTTTGCTCACATGATCAGGAGTCTGGAGGTAGGAGCCCTGTGCCAGTGTAGTGGCTTAAGGATGCCATCAGGGAATCTGGTTTCTTCTCTTGTCCATCTCCACTAAACCTGGCAAGTAGCTTTCTCCTTTGGTCACAAGATGGCTGCTGCATCTGCAGACATTGTAACTGCATTCCAGGCAACCAAAAAGGGCAAGAGCAAAGGCATATGCCGTTTAAGTTCATTCCTTTTCTTATCAGAAAATCTATGCTTTTCTTAAAAGCTCTACCATAGATGTCATCTTTCATCTCATTGGTCAGCATCTGTCACATAGCCACTGCTGCCTGGAAGGTAACTTGAAAAAATAAATAAATAAAATCAAGGCTTTTTTTAAAAGCTGGGAACATTGCAGCCACCAACAAATATTGGTAGACGGTAGAGAGTCCCCATCTGGTCTGATGGAAGGCTGTGATTGTTCAGACCTTCCGTCAACAGTCACGGGAGTTCTCCAGCGTTCATTACACCCATGAGACATAGCGGAGTTTGCTCAGCGCTCTGCCAGCATCCCCTCCCTCCGTCCTAACAAGACAGCCTCACTTGCTTGGACAATTTTTGTTGCGTCATTGACCAGGCCCCCTGTAACAATGTGTGTTCCTGTAAAGTTGAGGGCCAGAATTCACAGAGAGGCAACTGTCCTTTTGTTTCCCTGGAATTCTACAAGTAGATTCTGTAAGAGTCCCAATGTGTGCCTCGGTAAGCCCAATAATTACCTTGTCATCATTTATAAGCTGCCTAGCTAGTGGGTACTGTGCTGAGAACTACACTGAGGTGTAAAAAGAAGGAAAAGCCAGAACGTGACCCCTCTACCTCTGCTCTCACTCCACCACTCGTGGGCGCCTCCTCTGCCCTCCATTTCTGGTTCTGCAGCTTTTCTGCCGGGATGACGACCTCCGGGAAAACGTCAGAGGTGCAAGATGGGGAAGGATCAGGAGGCAGCAGTGGGAAAAAATGCTCGCTTCCTTCTTCGATCACTGCTGAAAATCTCTAAGGATATTACAGAGTCTTCTCTACCTTGAAGTCGTAGCAAGAGGGCATCAGTGTTTAGTGGGACTATGCTTTCTCTTTGACGCTCTTGAAAAAGGGGAAGAGGGTAAGAGAGCATCCGTTCCTAGGTGCCGTTCCTCCTTTTACTGCTCTGCTTCTTTTTGCATTCCCTCGAGAGGGGAGGTGACTGCGTGGGAAATCACAGAAGTAAGGAATGAGAACTCTAGATTTCGCTGACCGCTACCTTCCTGTGGGAGTGAACTCGAGAACATTCAACTCTCTAGGTCTCTGTCTTGGTTATCTATTGCTGATTCACAAAATTACCCCACCGCCTAGTGGCTTAAAGCAACAAACATTTATCATCTCACAGTCTCAGTGGCTCAGGAATCAGGGTGAGACTCAGCTGCTGCCTCTGGCTCCAGATCTTTATGGAGGTTACACTCAGCTTATTGGCCAGAGCCACGATCCCATCCGAAGGCTTGACTGGGGATGATCTGCTCCCAAACTTGGCATGTGGTCAATGGCAGGATTCGGTTCCTTGTGGCCTGTTGGACTGAGGGTCTCAGTTCTTCTCCAGCTTTAGTCCCACAGTTCCCTGGCTTCTCCCCTGAACAAAGGCTTAGAGAGAGACAGAGGGGGAGAGAGAAGGAGCAAGATAGAAGTCACAGTCTTTCTGTAACCTAGTCTTGGAAGTGGCTTCCCGTCATTCTTGTTGTGTTCTATTGTTAGAAGCCAGTCACTGGTTTAGCTCACCCCTAAGGGCTGGGAATTTCACAGGAGCATGAATAGCAGGGGGGCAGGGATCATGGGGGGCCATCTTAAAAGTGACCAGGGTACAATACTGATATCGAGCATAGATATAGACGTAGCAGCGATCAAGATGAATGAGGGCTTTCAGTATCATGGAACTTGCATTCTTCTGGGGGAAGACAGGCAACGAACAAGCAAACCAATAAGTGCACCAGATGCCATCACACAGACAGAGATTAGTACTGTGTCACACTTGCAGAAAGTATCGGCAATTTACACTATAAACATCATTATAACGACCTTACTCTATGAGGAGCTCTATACAAATGGGTAAGAAAAAGCTGAACATTCCAGAAAAGCTGTTTTCAATAAAAATTTAAGAGAAAAAAAGGTTCAATATCACTAGTTGTCTAAGATCTGGAGACTAAAACACAACTTAATTCCCATCTTTGAATTGCCATTGTTATTGTTTTCGATAATAGTAGCCAATGTTGTCAACGGTTTGGGAAGCTAGGCCTTCTCACAGACCCTTGATGGAAGTGAACGATGGTTTTGCTTTTCTGGAGGGCCCTGTGGCAAGATGTATCCAACTCCTAAAATGAATGCAGAGCTTTTTGGAGCCAGTGAAACAAAAACTAGAGGCTAAGAATATGGGCTGCAGATCAGCCTGCCTGGGTGATGGAGGTGCTGGCTGGCCAGCCCAGGCTTTGCAGTGGGGAAGGTTTCTGAGCTGAGTAGGAGTTAATATGGCCCTGCAGGGTCTGGGTGGGAAGGGCTGCAGGCGAAAGGGAAGGGGTCCTCTCCTCCAGGACGTGAAGCAGTGTGCCGTGAGAGTCAGAGAGAGAGGGGGGTCTGGACGGTCCCCAGACCTCCCTGTTGGGAGCCAGTGGGTGACAGTCATCACCAAGACAGTAAACGGGAACCATCCTCACACCTGTGGGATAATCAGGGGTTGCCAAGCCTTTTGATTCCGGTTCACGTGGGTGAGGTACAACCCCTGGGGGCCCCCTCCACACCCATCAGGCTCTGGTTACAGCCCTTTCTTTTGAAGTGTATTAGAAAATGAATTAATGCCAAAACTGGGCCGTGAAAATGTTGGTACTTTTCACAGGTTAGCATTTTACAGTTTAGCACTGTCGGCACACAAACGCCAGCGTGCACACGTGTGTGACAATGCTGTGTATAACCACACTGGGACAGAGCATCCAAAGTCTGTCATCACTGGGAGACCTCAGCAAATGACTCCCCTTGCCCCCTCCCCAGAGCCCCGCTGGCACCACCTCTGGGCCAGGTTCTGCCCTCAAAATCAAGGCTTCCTTCACTTCCGTTTCACCAAAGAGTGTTCCTCTGGCAGAGCACCGTTGTCCTCTCTGCTCCCCACACCCCTCTCACACATCTTCTGCGCGACTCAGTTGTCATGAGGCAGGTAAAGAAAGGTACATGATGCCGAGGTTCACACGAATAAACTTAGAGTAGACCCCTGATGGCTGGAGTCTGTTATCTTTGCTGTCCTGTCCCTTTGACAGTTTTGTAATCTTTTCGGAGAGCACCATTCGCCTTCCTTGAAGGTTTCCAGTCGATGGTCTTGATGATGGTATTCCGTTCGTTGGTTTATTTGTTTGTTTTCAATTGGTAAAGTTAAGCGGACCTGGAGTTATCTTTGTGGGAATTAGCATTATTGATTTGTTTTAATAGTAAGAGCAGTGTTTGGGTTTTCGAACTATTCTTGTATCAGTTTTGGTAAGTCGTACTTTTATAGAAATGTGTCCATTTCATCCAAGTTGTCTGCTTTTTGGCTTTATATCATTCATCATGTCCTTTTCCCCTTGCAGCAGCTGCAGGCTCTGTAGCAATAATTGATTTGTCGTTCTTGGTATCAATTACTTGCTCTTTTACTCTTTGTCCTTGATCAGTCTTGACAAAGAAACAACTTTTTGCCTTATTATCATTTCTAATATACGCTTATTTTCTATTTATGTAATTTACCCTTGTCCTACTTTCTTTGGACTTGTTTCACTGCTATTTTTACTCCTAACTACTTGAGATGGATGGTCAGCTCATTTGTTGGAGGTCTTTTTTTTCCCCTAATAAATGCATTTTAAACTATATAGTTTTTATGAATTACTGCTTTAACTGCATCCTACAAATTTTAGTAATATTTTATTTGGTTAAAAGTATTTTCTGATTTTTATTGTAATTTATTCTTTGACTCAGGCTATTTATAAATGTATGTCTTAATCTCCAAATATATGAGAATTTCACATTTATCTTTTCATTATTGATTTTTCAGCATAGCCATATCGTGGTCAGAGAGCTAATTCTGTATGATTTCAATTTTTCCATGCCTAGTATGGAATCAATTTTGTCATGCTCTGTGTGTTCTTAAAAAGAACGTCTTCCACAGCTGTTGGGATCAGTGTTCTAAATATGGCCAATAGGTTAAGTTTGCTAATTGTGTTTTAAAGTTTTCTATATTTCACTAATTTTTGTCTGTTTGTCATATATATTATAGAGAAAATATATTTTTAGAAAACTCTCACTATGATTGTGAATTTGTCTATCTTTTCTGATACTTGTGTTCACTTTAGACCTGTTACGAAATACACACAAATAGGAGTTCTCATGTCTTTCTGGTGAATGGACTTTTAATCATTTTAAAGAGACCATCTTTTCTTTGGTAATCTGTTCTTACCAGATTAGTATAGCTATACTAGCTTTCTTTTACTTAAAGCTTCATGGCAGATCTTTTTCCTTCTGTTACTTTCAGCTCTTCGATACCCTCATGTTATCAACATGTTCCTTACATGCTGCCTGCATTTAGTATTCCATTATTTATAATCCATTCTGGGAATCTTCTTTTAACTGGAGTTATTTAGTCCATTTATGTTTAATGCAATTATTAAATTTTAAGTTATGCAATTTTAAATTTTTTCAACTGTTCTATGTTCTTTTTCCTCTCATTTCTTACTGTTCTGTGGATTGATTAGTTTTTATGATTCTGTGTTTTTCTCTCTGTGAGTTTGAGAGTTATGCGCTCTTTTACTGATTTTAGTAGTCATTATAGAAATCATAGCATAGTTCCTTGGCCTGCTAAAGTCTAATGTCAAAGTTTGATGTTCATTTGCCCTTTTCTCAACAATGCCAAGACCCCAGAACTCTTTAACTTAATTCACTCCCTTCCATGTATGTGCAAATGTACTATTCTTTCTATTATTATTTTTGTTTCACACAGCCAACTCTTACTCAGATTTACCCGCGTATTTACCACTTTCCTTGCCCTTCATTCCTTCCTGCATCTCTGACCTTCCACCTGGGATCATTTTCCTTCTGCCCCAACAATACCTTTAAAATGTCTTTTCGTTTAGATTTTCACACATTCTCTGAATTTCTGTTCATCTGAAAACATCCTTATTCCACATTATTTCTGTATGATATTTTCAAGGGATAAAAGTCCTAAGTTGATCATCATTTTCTTTCAGCATACTAAGGTATTTTACTTTCTTCCAGCTTTCGTGTTTGCTGTGGAGATTTCAGCTGTTAATCTAGTGCTCACTCCTCTGAAAAGAATTTGTCTTTCTTTCTCTGGTTCCTTTTAGCTCTAGTTTTCTGTAATTTCACTAGCTAGACTTGGGTTTCTTTTTATTTATCTTTCTTGGGATTCATTAGACTTCTTACTGTGATGTCTTTCATCAGTTCTTTACAATTCTAAGTCATTATCTCAAAATTGCGTCTGCTATGTTTGTATCTTTTCTCTTCTAGGTAAAAATATGTTAAACCTCCCCACATGTCCTGTGTCTCTTTCTTTCTATTTCACATTTTCCATCTTCTTGTCACTTCTGCCTTCTAATTTCTTCTAACCTATCTTCTTCTCTTCAACTGTTTTAATTTACTTCTAAACCTGTCTGTCCACTAAGTTTTAGATTTTCATTATTGTATTTTTTTAATTCTAGAATTTCTATTTTTGTTTTATTGAAATTTATAGTTTCTGTTCTCCCCAATTTCATACCCATGCTTTACCTCCTTGAATGTACCAAGCATTGTTAGATAGTCTGTGTCTGCTAATTCCAGTATCTGAGTCCCTGAGAGTCTGTTTTTGTTTTCTCTTGTTTTTGGTTGGCTCTTGCTCATGGTATCTTTTCTACCAATGTTCCTTCCCATGTATTTGAAAAATTATTTTTAGAAAGCATTTGAGGCATAAAGTGAGGTTATCTTCTTCTACAGAAGACTTTATTTGCTTTAGCCAGGTGTCTTGGAATACTAGGAGTCTGACACGACTTTCTCCAGTTTCAAGGCTTGCGGTTTCCTTAGACGGTCAACCATGTAAAGCTGAGACGCAGTCTCTGTGAAGACTTCCTTCCAACTTACTTTGACTCCTAGGGCACCACTCTTTAGGCCCCAGTGCAAAGCCAAGAGGGAATTACAAGCTTCTCACTTCTGGTGGGCCTTACAGTTCATTTTTCCCCCCAGCACTGGGAGACCACCAGTAGAGTTTAGTTTCTCAGCCGCCTCTAGTGGATCAGCAAATGTCATCAGGGCAAAAATAGCCCTGAGTCTGTGCTCCCCCTTCTTCTGGAAGTCAGCTGGGTAATTCCTCTCTCTCTTCTTTGTCTTCTGATGCTTTAAAAGATTTTTTTTTCACACACATATATATAACTCAACCAGTTGTCATGAGAGGAAGGGCATTTTGATTTTCCTAATTGGATATTATCAAAATTTTAAGTATAGGAATTTCTGTCTGGGATGTTCCTCCCTTCCTCTTTAGAAAATGCTCACCCTCATGAAAGAAGCAGTGTCAAGAAGTTTATTCTGTCTTCTTTTATCTTCTCCCATAGCAGGCATACCAGCTTGCGATTGCTTTCTATGTGGTTTGTTACCCTTTGGGGAAGAGAACATAGCATGTCGTTGTAATTGCTCTTTCTGACCCATAATTCACCATTTATTCAGTCAATATTTATTAAGCATTTCCTATATAACCAGATCATTTCCAGGCATTCAGGAGACAAGGTGAACAGGGCAGACACATTTCCTGTCCTCACAGTGTTTGTGAACTAAGGTGAAATAGCAGTCATTCCAGATGAATTCACTCACAGTGTAGAGCTTAAAAATGCACAGCATAATAGCCTCCCTAATTAGTTAGAGTTCTTAAGGCTAAGCAATGGAAACCAATTCTTCCTGATTTAAGGAGAAAAGGGATTTCTTGCAATGACATTAGGGAGCTCACAGAAGCATGGGAAGGCTGGAGAACAGATTCAGAGTGGGCAGGAACAAGGGAGGCCAGGTCCAGTGCTTCCCCCAGACACAGAGCTCTGGTAGTCTCCACAGCACTGCCAGCCTGGTTCCCCGAGGACTGTGGGCCGTGATAGCTGCCATCTCCACATCAGGGCCCATTCGCCCATCCTGCCCCACTCATTCCTGACTCAGAGTCTGTGTGAGTGTCTGAGTGGCCAAGCATAGGTCACACGGCCACCCTAGCCACAAGGGAGCCTGGGAAAGAAGAATCTGGCATTTTCTGACAGGTTCTGTACTCACATGCTGGCTCTGCATCACAATTAGATATATAAAATAGAGAATTTCCCAAATATGGCAAGGTAGTGGGGTTACTGGGCAGCAGAAAATAATGGCAGATGCCTACTTCACTGCTGTTCATTGAAAGCGGACTCTCTACCAGCTGCTGTGCCTAGTACTTGGGATGCATCATTTCACATAATCTTCCTAACAAGTTTACCCTGTGTTTACAGACAAGGAAACTGAGGCTTAGAGAGGTTAAATAACATTCCCGCACTCCCATGGGCAATATGTTCCAGAGCTGAGTTTTTAATCCAGATCGGTCTGACCACAGAGCCCACGCCTAACCACTCTGCGGCACTGCCTGCTCCCCTGCAGCCTGCTCTCCTGGGCTAGGTTTAGGGCCAGGGTCCTTTCTTGCCTACTAGTGAGATACTAGGGTCATCATTAAAATAAGACCATCACTGTATATGATATTTAGATGATCATTAAGACTCAGGAAGTCCCCTTCCAAACAATTCATCAACATGACCCACTAACGTGCTGATGGTCGATTAACGCAGACCGATTGCCGTATTCCTGGCAACGTAAATACTGTGTGTATTGCTCATTAACAATCTTTTAAGATGCCATCTTCTTGGCTTGCTTAATGCCGTCAGAAATGAATTTCCAGAAATGGCATTTTAATCCATGATATCGTTCCTTCCAGCTCAGCCAGGAGGATGTAAGGAAAAGAAAGTGTAGCTTAGGATACAGGGCACATAGACGAGGCTCAGCTGTGATCCAGGAAGGCACAGCCCCTTTCTATTCCAGCCACACCTTTTTCAAGGCAGCCCTTTCAACACTTGCTGAGCACAGGATCAAGAAAGGACTGTCGACCACCCAGGTTGCAACTATGAATAAACCACAAATCCTGAGGATTCCAAAAGTGAAGCTGTCTTTGTCAGGCTGGGGGCTCTCACGACCCAAATGGAGAAATAAAGGCAGTTTTGAAAGCTGTTTTAAAAAAGTATGATGGTGGCGCAGAAATGAAAGCTGCAGGAGGAAGGGAGATCTCTGAGGGAAGGGGTAGTGCTGAGGCAGCCAAGGGTGAGGCTGTCCCCTGGGTGTCAGGACACGGAGGCATTGACAGCAGATTTCAGTCCTGTGGCTCTGAGAGACAAAGAGTCCGTGCCAGTTAACTCAGAGGGAGCCAGGAAAATGGGAAGAGGAAAATGAAGTGAAGTGAGGAATGTGAAGTGGCGAAGGAAACTGACAGATTTGTGAAAAGAGAAACAAGCCAAATAAGGTTCTCATCCACGTATCCACATTGTAAAGCTCTGGAAGCGTCGTTCATTTATCACATGGTTGTCATACGGATTGGGTGGCTATTTTAATACACTTTATTTTATAATTTTTAATATGACAGGACAAATAGAAATAAGTTTACATTGCTACAAGAACTTTGGTTTACATATTTCTCCCTTTCTACGGTGGAGTTTCTCTCTAATTGATGCACTGAGGATGTTTGTGCATCTAATTTCCCTGAGAAGGCGACTCGACTTCTCTGTCTGGGCTTTTATATTGCTTCAGGTTTTGTTCCCGGGCGAGGAATTGCTGCCGAGTGGAGTCACCGCCACGTGACCTTGGAAGAAGAGGATGTCTTTGAGCACGGAATTCACCAGGGAACTATTTTTGCCCAGAGAAACCCTCTTAAATGTATACCGTGCAAGAACTTTTCTGGGCTCTGCTTCAGACTAAATTGGCCTGGGTTTTCGTGGCATGCGCTGGCAAGTGTTTAAGGCTGGACGGTCAGTCAGACCCCTGTATCACTAGAGGGGCCATTCGGCACAATGAAGACAGTCCCTGCCACCCCACCCCACAGTGAGCACTTTTCCAGTCACCTGGTGCTCAGTGTTAAAAGAGGCCATCTGTTGAAACTGAAAGTCAGTAACACGAAAACCGGCCCATTTCTTTTGGCATTACCTTTTCCACATGCCAAACTGTTCGGCGTTATAAACACGGCCGTGCCACAGCTGGGCGTAAGGTTTCCTCTTGTCTGGGTTAGTCTACCCTTGTCCTCTGCTTCCACAGCACAGAAAACCTTTAGGTTTATTCCTACAACATTGCACCTTATGTAACCACATGTCCTCAGGCTCCACCAAAAAAGTGGATACAAATGAAGTTATTTTAATATTCATGAAACAAATTTCCTTCTCTAGCCCACAGCTGCTGGAACATGCAAATCAATTCCCCCTCGCCGTTCTCCCTCCCACCATCACCGCAGATTCCCGGAGTTCCCACGCATCTTATATGTGCTGTGAACAAGCTGGCACCTCTGGTCCCTATGCGACATGGTTTTCCTTCTTTTTTTTCAGATCCCTCTTGTCCTCTTCCTATAAAGCCACTTAAGAACTCCTCTTTGTTGCCGCTGTTAATGGTGCCTATCATGACCAGTAATGTCCAGGCATGAGTTCCCGCAGCTCCCAAAGCCAACCGTCGCAATGTTCCAGTGTTTGTGTTTCCATCGGGTACTTACGGAGTGCCCACTCCTCCAGACGCTGTGCGGGCACGTGACGTGGCACCCTCCGCATCCCTGTGCCATGCTTTGCCACTTGGACCCTTAAGTGATACTGCTTGGGCTAAGCATTTTGGAATGGTCTTTATGAAACCAGCTTCTTTAGTTTTGACTGATAATTCACTGAGCCGAGCTTGAAAACCAGTCCAGTAGCCAAGGCAGAAAAGCAAACCGTTCAGCCCTTCCACTGGCCTCATCCTTTCTTCTCCACCAGGAGCTCTTCCAAGCAGACTAATAAGGACAAAAACAACGAAAGCATTTCCTTATTCTTTTCCTAGAAAGTGCAAGTCAATGCACATTCATTCCTACAAACTAACTGTCAGAGAGGTCACACACCTCCAGTTTCGGGAACAGCTGAGTTCTCAATCCTAGTCATGAGTTAGCTGTGACATTCCACTGTGATATTCTGTTAACATAATTAAACGTGTTTCTTAGCTTTCCTATTAGATTACCAATAACTTAAGAACTTGTCAACTTTATACTCGCTTTCCCCAGACAGTACTTAAAATAGTGGGGTCTTACATATCGTGTTCAATTGCATTGACAATGACCCCTCATGTGTAATCCTGTAAATCCCAAGGGATATGACTGAATCTCTTCACAGAGTCACATGCAAAGAAAACACAAGTCAGCCTGCATAACTGGGAAAAATTTATGTCTTCACTATTGGTAAAGTATTAGAGTTTTGTATTGTACATTCACTGTCCAGAAATTTCCCCAAAGTCTTATCCTGGATATCATTCCTTCTCATCAAAGTTCCACACCCACAGCAATTCTAAAAACCAAACAAAAACCAAAAACAAAATGTCTCCTGCTCTCTTTGCTTTTCTCTTCTCCATCCAGCCCTTGGGTACAACACTCCCCACTTGTGCCACCTCTTTTCCTGCTCCCATTCCTCCGATCCTCCACGGTGAAAAGCCACCTGTAAAGTATAGTTAATTTTTCATTTTGGTCACTTTTTAAATGAGAATCATCAACCTAGAGAAAAAAGCACTTTTTTAAGGAGCTAACCTGGAAATAAAGTCCATGATAATCATACAGTAATAATTTTTCATCATTAAACAGATTCTTTATTTTTGTATTTCTGTTTATTACTTTTAAAACTTTAAAGCAAAGTGGAACTGAACAATCTGTTTTTAGATCTTGTTAGCAATTTCTCTGAAGAAAAGTTCTAACACAAAATGTGAGTGGCTATAGAAGATATTTTTCTGCAATATTTTGACAAGCTATTTTTGTGATATTTTTGCCCTTTTAAGCTCTTGTGAATTCAATCAGCTTAGAATTGTCAGAGGGAGCCTGAGAACAAATTTTAAACACTCTGCTGCACTGGTGTTTAGGAAAACAAAAGGGTCGGAACAGCATTCCTTCCGACGCTTCTCTGCACTGTCCAGCCACTTGCGCTGGTCATCTGTTCCCGTGTAAAAAACCACTGCAACATTTATTGGCTTAAAATAACAACCACTCGATTATCGCTCATGATTTGGTGGACTGGCTGGGCTCAGCAGGGCTGTTGTCCTGCTCCGTGTGGTTTGGGTTGGGCTACAATCATCTGAGGGCTCGCCTGTCTGCGGTGTCAAGTTGGCTCACTTGCATGACCGGTGCCTGGACAGGTGTGGTTTGAAGGCAGATGCCCTCCGTCTGTCTTTTGTCTACCTGAGCTGGGATGCTTAGACAGCTGGGCACTGTTCTCTCGTTCTCTCTTCATTTAGTCTCAGGATCTCTCCTACTCTCCGAGTGGCTTCTCCAGCAGACCTTGCACGGAGACTTAGGGCTCCCAAAAGCTCAAAAGCAGAAGCTGCCAGGCCTTATTCAGACTTAGGTGCAGAGCTCCCGCACTCCACAGAGTCAGGCCATAGACGAGGCCGCCGAGACTTAAGAGGGAAGGGAGTGAGTCCGGAAGATGCGGGCCGCTGGGAGCTGTCTCTGGAGACCAGCAGCCTCTACCACACACGACAGTCCACTGAAACAAGTCAACGTCCCTTTTAATAGTGAGCGTCTTCTTCTATCTAGATAATCGGCTTAATCTTATCTTTTTTTTGGTTGCAAATTTCCCCAAAGTATCCAGCAGTGTTGTTTTGGAGTGATTACGTACTTTTTTTTCTGAAATAATTAAAACTGTGTGTTCTTTCCTATAGAAACACTGATAGTCACTATTTCAGATGATTTAGACAATTAGAGACCTGAAATTAAAGTGTAACCAACAATCACTAAGAGTGACAACCCTGATAAAAGACAACTATACACTCTTAAACCTAAAGATGTAAAGTAGTGTTTCCCAAAGAGTGTTCCGTCACACACTGGTGCTGCATTATAAATGCCACCATGCGGACAAGGATTTTGGAGGGAACACTAGGTTAAACAAAGTTAAGACTTTTTTTAGGTGAAATTTGTTAGCCCTTTAATATGCAAAGTGGGGTTGAATATGTTTTGTTTCCATAACTTGTTTTAACATGAAACTTTTTGTCTCAAAACATCCCCAGAGACTAAAGTTCCACCAAACGCTCTATGGGAAAATGATTCTCTAAAGCATCATGTTCTGTGAAGGTCATCTTACCACCCAGTGCCTTTATACTTGGTGCTTTTGAAATGTTTCTCAGTGTAAAATATGTCCCTGAAGTCTGGGAGTTACATTAGCTGTGATAATAGCCTGTAACATTGGCCGAGCATTCACCGTGTCACCTGATGTGTTGAGCACTCTATATCCATTTTATAAGGCACTACTGCTACACACTTCATCTCACTGAATCCTCCTAATAATTGCACAAGATGGATATTATTATTGTGATCTCCATTTTACAGATGAGGAAACTGAGTCACATGAAGATACGAAATTAAGCGGTAGAGCTATGACTTGCACCTCTGTTTGTGTGACACCATGATCCGTGAGCGTAACTACAGCTCTCTACTGCCCTCCTTTCTGCATATTGAATTAAGTTTTCAGTTTCTAACATTAAAGCTTCAGTTTGGTTTGAGGTTCCACAATTGCAGAGGAAGCTAATATTTATCAAGCATCTACAATGTGCCAGTCCTTGTGCTTTTATGTATATATTTATTAGGTGGTTTAATCCTTACAATAACTATAGAAGAAATGTATTGAACACTTGTGAGAAAAAAAAAATAAGCCCCTTTGCTCTGATATTGACTGTTTTGCCAACATAGTTAAGCATTTCACAAACCGCTTCAGATGATATCTTGGGAGCTCACTCCGTTCTGAAGCACAGGCTATCACGCCTCATGTTTCTCTGTAGAATCGTTTCACTGAAGCCCCCAGAACATTCAAACTGACTTTTGCTTAAATAAACGCTTTCTCCGGTCTATTAAATGTCTACTTGGAGTCCTAGTGAAAATTATACAGAACAATCTTTTTGGAATCCATACTTATTAAATTCTACATCCAGGCGATAATGTGTATTTTTCTTAATTATATATAAATGTAAAATAAATGAATGGAAATTAATAGTACAGCTTGATTCTATACTTCTTTGCACAATGCCAGTTCAATACAGCAAAGTGGCCAAAATACCCACAGGCACACGCTTATTTATGAAGTCCTTTCAAGATGGCAGCCTGAGCATAAATGTACTACCCAGGCCTCTAAGGGTCCACTGAAATAGAAATGCAGAAGCACAAAAAAGAGAAAACATAATAGCAGAGCACTTCAAATGGGCGTATGAGAAGCAGCAGTCCTTAATGAAAGAAATTTCGACAAATTTCTGGGTGACGGAAGCAGACGGCAGCGTCTGAGCAGATGAGATGGCACGAAGCCTCTGCAGGAGACGCTGCAGCGAGGCAGCTCCTACAGCAGCGAGGGTGGACAGCCCAGCTCAGAGTCTGCGGGGACAGGGACGAGAAAAACACGGGGCTGATACGTGTTCTTTGAGTCTGTCTGTGGAAACTAAGGTCGATACATGAAAACTGTTTTAATTACCCGCAATCCCCACGTCTCCTCACAGAGGGCAGTCAGCCTGGAAATGTCACCCCGAGGTTAAAGGAATGGACTGTGCAACAAGGGTACATCGGTTCAAAGCCTGCTTCTGCCACTTACCAGCTGTGTGACTTTGGGCAGGTGATATAACCTCTCTGTGCCTCCATTCCCTTGTGTATGAAGGGGACAGTGGCAGTACCTAACTCAAAGGCTTGTTGTGAGTAGTAAAGGGATTTGTATGCGTGATCTTCTTAAGACGGTGCCTGAATGGTGCAGTATCACTATTAGCTATCGTCTCCATCATCATCATCACCACCATCATTACCTCCAGAACAAACGTCTCGAATAAACCACGGGAGAACATCTGTGGCTTATGGTATGAGAATCGGAGTCTCAAAGTAAGGTCCCCTTCCAACTGGAATTCGGGGGACCTGCTAGCTCCTGGCCCACTTACCCTGAAACAGTCCTGTCGCTGAGCTCCTCCCCAGCTGCAGAGGGCTTCTAGGCAGACTTCCCATTTAAGGAGAGGCAAGCGTATCAGGACACAGACCTAGGAATGTGAGAATGAAGTATACCCACCCTACTACTCAGTCATTTGTCTTAAATAGGAATAGAAGGGTCACTAAGCAGAATTTTCCAGCCTCTTTATTTTTTTACTTTATTTTTAAATTTTTTTAGTAAAGTAATTTTTTTATTTTACTTTAATTTTTTCCAAATTTATTGAGATATAATTGACGTATAACATTGTATAAGTTAAGGTGTGCAACATCATGGTTTGATATACATATATATTACAAAATGATCACCACAACGAGGTCAGTTAACACCTTCATCACCTCGCCTAGTTACAAATAGCAAAACCTGATCTCAGAGGAACTGAAGATCATTCAGGGAGCAGACGTTAAACACAACAGCAACAAACTCCAATTAGAATTCTCAGAGAGATTTGAGAGGACTTTGCACCTACCACTATAGAGAGATAGATACACACACACGTATATGCCATTACATAAGAAACCGAGAACAACAACGACAAAAAGAGCTCTTTGAGATTAAAAACATGATTTCTGAAAATAAAAAACATCAAAAGAATGCTAGAAGTTGAAGTTAAAATCAAGCAGATTCCCCAGGATATAAAGCATGATGACAACACAACGGAAAACTAAGAGAGAGAAAAACAAAAGCCTTAGAGGGCTAATTCACAAGGGTTCCACATAAAACTAATGGGTTCTAGAAGAAAAGAAAGAAGTCGGAGCAGATGGTACATGTGTTACCAAGGATTCGATTGGAAAACACGTCCCATGGCTGAGGAAGGACTCAATGATCAGACTGAAATAGTCTGTGAAGCCTGAGCACGGGACACAAACTCCACGCCACTCACATCATTAGGGAATTTCAGGATATCGAACCTAAGAGGAGATTGTGAAATAAAAACCCAATGAGAATAACTGTGTTAACAACAATTATGGGAACCGGGTTGGAATCGGCCACACCAGGGGCTGGAAGATGATGCTCTCCAGGCACCATCTTCTCACCTTCTCTCTCCTTTTTTTTAAAGATTGGCACCTGAGCTAGCATCTGTTGCCAATCTTCTTTTCTTTTTTCCTTCTTCTTCTCCCCGAAGCCCCCAGTACATAGCTGTATATTCTAGCTGTGAGTGCCTCTGGTTGTGCTGTGTGGGACGCCACCTCAGCATGGCCTGATGAGCGGTGCCATGTCCGCACCTGGGATCTCAACCGGCAAAACCCCACGCTGCCAAAGCGGAGCGCGCGAACTCAACCACTCGGCCACGGGCCTGGTGCCATCCTCTCACCTTCTCTTAACAGGTGGAGGTGCTGGTTGTATGGCCTTTGTTTCCTCAGCCATGCCAGCCCAGACTCAAAACTAAGATCATAACGGCAATGACGAAATAATAATCTTTCTCCAGGTTTGTCCCTCTTCAGCAAGAAGTCCTGTTCGCCTTCAAATCCTTTCCAAAATTTTAGGATTTCCTCAGTGTAACCTGTAAATTGGTTGTCTGGCTCCAAGAGGGAGCACAGGTCCCACCTCCCCCGCACAAGCCCCTTTGGGGAGTCTCCTGTTACTGCCAGCAGAGAGTCTGCCGTTGATGATGGCCCAGGAGAGCGAGGCTGCCCCAGCACCTCACTGCACGGGCTCAGTCAACAGTCCGCCTGGACCTGAATCCCGGCCCCACCGCACATTAACCTTGACCTTTCTAGGCCTCAAGCTTAACATCTGTAAATTGGGGATAATAATAGTATTTGTGTCACTGTGCTTTTGTGATGTTCAAATGAGATGATCCCACGTAGGAACTTAGCACAGCGCCTAGCACAGAGTTAGCACTCAATAGTGTTTCAGAATATTAACCAAAACAAAACAAAATCCCACGTGTCATGCCCCTGAGACCTGCCAGTGCCCATACCGGAAATGCGGTTGCCTGCGTGGCACCATCTCTGTCGGTGGGAAGCTGCTGTCGCCGTGGGTACCACTTCACTCAGGTGAGCAGTTAACAACTCTCTTGATTTATGACTCCACTTACATTCTACTTGAAGTGCCCATTCTGAGTGATGATGGAAATTCAGTGAACACAGAGCCCCAGTCCCAGTTCCCAGGCGGTGTGGACGTTTCCGGGGAATGGCACACCATCCCTGTGTGGTCTGGGGGTGGGAGGAGGTGGCACTGGGTCCTCGGTTCCCCCACGGTGATGTCCTTTGACTCCTCTGGGGCCCCCAGTCATCCACGAAGTTCGCTGCTCGGACTTCCCTGACGCCCAGCCTGATGGCCTTTCAGACCTGGTCTCTGAGCAAGGGCCTCAGAGAACCTTCTGGGGCTGGAGCTGGCCCTTCACCACCGCTGGCCCACAGTGAGTGTGGAGATGGCCACAGGGCAGTGCTGCGGATGACCCGGCCATCCAGCCAGGCCTCACGACTCTTGCTTGTCTCACAAGCCCCGAGAATGGGCACAGATGCCCTCTACCTGGCTCCAGATCCCCTGGACTTATCTGGATTGTTCTGTCCACTTTCTTCTCCTTTCGGGACTCTGGCTGAGAGTTCAGAGCAAGATGCAGTCCGCTTTTTAGGTGACGACCAGCGTCCACCTCCATTGCTCTCTTCCAGTTCTTCTCTTTATCCTACTCCGGAAGTTATCTTTCTGGAGAAGGAGGAGAAAGGGAAAGCCTTGATCACACACCATGTGCTCCCCTTGTCTGGAGGCCCTCGAGGGCCTATTGCTTTTGATTCCTCCGCTGTGACATCCCTGAAGGGGGCAGGTGCAAATGACGATGCAGAAAATGGCAAAGAAATGCAAAGAGAGAAAAAAATACTCAGGAAAGTTAGATTGCCATCTGCCACAACCTTGGTAACTCACAGGATGGCACCAGGTAACATTCATTGAGAACTGACAGGGGCCAGGCTTGCCTCTAAGCAGTTCATGCGCAGTGACTCATTTAATCTGCATGACAACCTACGAGGCAGGTAGGACTTTATTCCCACTTTCCAGATAAAAAGACGCAGGCGTGGACTAATTGAAGGAAGTTGCCCGAGTACAGGGAGGATGTCTAGGAAAGCGGGAATTCCAGCCCGGGCAGTGTGGTTCCAGGATCCGGGCCTCCACCCACCCCGCCCACCTCCCCTGGACTGTGAACCGAACAGCTGCTGTATTTTCCCTCAGTCTCTTATTGCAGCCGGGGCGTCAGTCTGTGGATCTGAGTCAGAGGACAGCCGAGTAGCAGGCACGTCAGAATTGCTCCCGTGCATGCTGGCTCTCCTTGAGGCCAGTGTGCCTCCCGCACCTCTCTCTTGCTTCCAATGGAGTCACTTACTACGTGAATCCCTCTTAGATGGCAGGTCACTATCATCACAGTGGCCGTGTGACATGGTCATTGTTTTCTCCATTTTACAGATGAGGAAACTGAAGCTTAGAGCGCATGTCTATACTGCCTGTGGACACGCAGCTGAAAAGTGGCAGATCCAGGATTTAACTCAAATCTGTCTAATTTTAAAATCCACACTCTCAATCACATTGCAATACTGTCTTCCACCAAGACCAGTTGGAGTTCATCGGAGCACGCGATAGAACTGTAGGCTGAGAGGTCATCCATGTCAGCCTCCATCAGCAACGCAACGTGAGGCATGAACGGGCAGTACTGCTTGCTCAGTGTGGGCGGCCGAGGCCTCACGCTGTATCAGAAGCCTCTCGTTGGCTTCTCAGCAACCTTTTGGCTGCTGAGTATGAGAAGAGGAAAGTGGCTCCTGGCAGCTGGTGACCTCAATGACCACTTTGAGAAAACAAGCTAAATAACTCCTGGGTTTCCCAGAATAGTTAGGAGATTCAAAGACAATTGCAGCTCTGGTTGGCGGGGTAAACTGGGGAAAGAATATCATGAATTCTGTTCTGTCACTGTTTCATGACCCTATGTTTGACCTCAGGTGGTTAGTCCCAGGGAAACAGGTGATGCAAAGGGCCCCCCAATTCAGGATTTGCCTGGTTTGGTGTTGAAACAAGGAACATGGCCTCTCATTTTTTACTTTCGATGCCCTTCAATTTCCGCTTGCAACTTCTAGGATGCTGAAAACAGCTCTGGACTGCTCTCTTGTCTTCCCTCTGAGCTTGCTTAGGAACAGGACAATTTCTGCTGCTTTTTCCCCCAACCTCAATTATTGTTCAAAAACTACTGACAAGTACAGGCTCTTTACTGAATGAGAAAGTGCTCGATCACCAGTCATATTTGGAATGCTGACTCTGTGCAAGAGGCACAGCGCAACGTAGTGGGGATCCGAAGATGGCTAAGCCTTTGTTCACAGCTCTTAATCCATCTCACTCTCAAGGAGGGAGAGGGGCAGGCCCATATCTAGTCACACACAAGACCAAATAAAACAGAGCTGAAAGGAGGCAAGGTAGCAAAATGTCAAGGGCTTCAGGCATCACTACTGTTCTCGCACGGGGCTTTGCCCCGCCTCCCTCCTGTTTAGGTAGATGCACATTTGGAGTAGGTGCGATTTCACATTACTCTGCCTGGCTCTCCCACTCTGTTCCTTCAGTGATTTCATCCTTCTTGGGCTCTCTCTGCAGTCTCTTCCTTTCTCCCCTTCCAAATCCCTTTTCAGACATCCACTGAAATTACTGAGCTCCTTCTCAGAACCACCTTCAAATCAAGCTACTAACGACACGTTCTTGCCAACCATCACTCTTCAGGCCCATCTGTCTTGTTGTCTGCTCAGAAGAGTCCAAAAGTATTTCTAGATCTTTAACAATCTTTAAGCCACATGGGGGAAATGCATTTAAACTAGTTAATAAGACCACAGGCTAAGGGCAAAGCGCTAAGATTGACTTTTGTGTACCCAATTACTGCCCTAGATGTCAACTGTGCACCGAGGAGTTCTTAATCAGTTCTTTGAAATGGTTTGGCCTTTTCTTTTTCTTTATAACCCAATGTCTATCCTACTCTGCTGGATGGAGCAGCTACCAAAGGCAGAAGGAGCAGCAGCAGTAAGGGAAAAGCCTTGTGATGGTGGGGCCTTGTCTGAGTTGTTCACTACCTAACACATAGTGGAACTAACCAATATTTGCAGAAAGGGGGAGAGAGGGGAAGAGTGAGTTAAACATGGCAGTTGGCTTGTGCTAGATGAGCTCAAAGATCCCTTCTTACATGGTATCTATGACCCAGCAAAAGGGAGGAGAACTTAAATTTGAAAAACCACATTCAACTCACCAAGGTGCATTGCTTCCTATCCCATCCTCTCTGTATATACAAATCACTGAACCACGTTACGGCCAGTATTGAGATCAAGTAAGGGAGAATAGAATCAAGGCAATGGAAAGAATTTCAAAAGGCCATCTATTTTATCCCCATCTGGCAACTAAATCACCCCATAAAAGGCTGTAGGATGATATCATGGAAGGAGTGTCGGCTTTGGAGTCTAACAGAGCTGGGTTTGAATTCCTGTTCCGCTGCTCACAGGCTGCCTGACCTTGGACCTGGAGCCTCTGGTTTCTCTTTCACAGAATACATGCTGCAAGGAAACGTCTTAGAGGGTTTTGTGCCTTCACGGCCTGACACATAGAAGGACCTCAAGAATATGTTAGTTCCATTTCTCCTCAGAAGGCACATAATTAACTATTTTCTAACAGTTGTACCTCAATTTCTCTTAGGATATCATCATCTTACAAATTCCTAGTCTCTTCATTCTACAAATTTTGTAATTCTGGCTTTTACTCACTTTTTGAAAAAGTGTTTTACTTACTATTGGTTGGGTATCCATTGAAAAAGATCGCTCCTGCCAATTCCCGTCTGCACAGTAAGGCTTCATAAACTTCAGGGTCCTTGCCAGCTCCCTCGAGAGCCTGCTGTAAAACCCAGCCCTCACTTGGCCTCATTTGTGAGAGGTTCCTGAAGAAAAGAATTCTCTTAAGCACTTAGTCTATTAGCTCTGAACCTGCTCTAAGACAGGCCCTGTTTTCACCCCAGCGAGGCAGAACCTGACACGTTCACCGGAATGCTAACTACGGGAGATATATATCAAAGCCAGAGGAAAGGAAATGTATATTATCTCCTTGACTGAGCGAAGGTTAAACTCTCCGCAGAGACTTTTAAGTCTAAAGTAGTTGTTATGCAGCCAACGGACTTGCAAGGTGACCAGAGTCAGAGGAGTCTTTGCGTCTAACGGGAAGTGTTTAAAACTGGACAGAGGTTTCCGGGGCAAACTCTTCTAGACTAGGGACTGAGCCATAATCCTTGGTGATTCTCGAGGACCAGGGTCCTGGCTGGCACCCAGAAAGAGCCAGAAATCTTAAGGTTAATTGAAATAACAGCTGTCAGCCCCATAAAAACTATCCTATACAAGAGTATTTTTAAGTAGAAAACCAGAGAATATAAAAGTTAAAACCTAATAATATTATACTTATTATTTTTAAAGGCATCCTACTATTTTAAGAAGAATGTTGCCCTTTTAAACAAAGAATATCACTTTATTTTTATTTTTTTTTTGAAGCTATTGAAAAGATATTCCAAAGGCCGTTAGTTCTGGATCATAAACCACTGACTCTTTTCTGACTCTAATTAAAAATATTCAATAAGAAGATTTCCAAAAAATTGATTTGTCTATGCGGAATGAATTCCTTCCTGAACCTCGACCTTGTGGGGTAGTGGTGCAGAGTGAGTGAGATAATGAATACAAGTCGCTCGACATATGCCTGGGACGTAGAAGTGAGTAGGCCCCAAATTAATGTTATTAGTGATTATAGGAGCAACAGCAGCAAACAGAACAGGTTCATCTATCAGGCAGTCCTGAGTTCAAATCCCAGCTCAACCGCTTTACAGCTGTTTAATTTAGGGCAAGTATGTTAATCTCTCTAAGCCTCAGCTTTTGCATTTCCAGAACCTGAACACTTTTGGCGCCCATGGCAAAATATTTCTGAGAGGACTGAATGAGATAATCCATTTAAAGAATTTAACACAACATATGTTTCTTGGTACGTATTCAATAAATGCCAATTATTATTACCACCATAATCATTATTAATAATGATAATTAATTAATTTTGTCCATACTTTACTCCAGGGGAATATGGTACATAAATTAGGTGTCAAGAAAAATATTCAATAAAACGCTCTCCAACATTCTATCTCTGAATATTTCGGGTAGCATAGTAGCATGAACGACAATTCTTGTTCATTAACGATGTACTTGATGATTCAATTTGAGAATCAAACAAATCTCAAGCTTTGAGCTGAAGGAGTAATTCACGTGGTATCATAATTATAAATGAAGGTAGGAATGTGGATATCCACTGTTGGCTGGAGCTTTCTCAGAATATAGATCCTTCTTTTTCCTAAGGCCTTGATACATCCTGGAGAGGTGATGGAAGTAGGCATGAGAATTTGAAAAATGTCCACCTTTGGTTGTGATATGCTCGCCCTTCCTTTTCGAGGATCATTCACTTATTTATAAGATTAATAATTAAACCTTATTTTTAAGGATTTTAGCTAAGTATAAAAGGTTTGAAAAGTTGTTTAAAAATGTTAGAATAGACAAAAACAAAAAATACAAAAGATTTTAGAAAATATTTATTTACCCCTTCATTTTGAAGATGAGGGCATTGAGAAAGACTGGTGTGGGGTCGTACAGCTGAGTAGATATGGGGCTCAGGCTAGGTGTCGTCCTTTCTCTGCAAACCGCTCTTACAACTCTACAAAAATAAAGTCAAGGGGCTGATCAATCAAGCCTGAGTCTATATCAGTTGGAGAAACTGAAATTTTTTCTGTGGTCTACTGCCATTCTTCAGTCCTTAAAAATCCTATCATGTCTACTTGTCTCTGGTTCATCTTTGGCAAGTAATATATCCTAACCATCTATTAATTTGCCAATTCAATATGGAGAAAATTTGTTTAATTATTGAATGAACCAGTGTGTCCCGAGGCCCCGTGACACCTGAGCTAAAACATGCATCTCCTTTTCTTCTCTCAACTGTCACCCACTTGTGTGACCCATGATGAGACTGGCTCCACAGCCCTCAAGCTCTTGAGGTTTTCCCATCATGTATTTCATCTTTGGAGCACCCAGACATTTCATAGAGTAATTTGCATCACTCCTTGGAGATTAAGGACTGATTAACACAGGATGTTTTAAAGTCCCAGGCTCTACTTGATCCTAAGGTTGTGAAAGGCTATTGTTTAATTACAAAATTGTTCCATTCTCAGAAATATTTCCCTTTTGTCATAGAAGGATGGCTGTAACAGCCTCAGAACATGCATCTCCTCATGTTTAAATATAACCCCCCAAAACATGCCAATCTCTTTTCTAAAGTTGTAAGAAATGTTTCAACGGCGTCTCAATGGCATTGATTTGGTCACATGTCTGTCTCTAAACCAGTCACCATGGACAGGTGAATTCAAGGGTTTGTGTGGCCATGCTTGGCTCAGACACCATCCCTAGGCCAGGGCTGAAGGCAGCTCCACCAGGACCGTTATCTAGTGAGGGAGGCAAGTGGTGGGTCCCAATTAACAGTTGGGGTGGCCTGGATTCTGGCTTGTCCAAAACTAACAAAAGTCGCCTGCTCTGGGGAAGGCCAACGGGCCGTGGGATGATAGAATAGCAAGACCAGGGCTCTTCAGCCAGGAAAGACGGCAGCTGAGAAACCACCTGAGGGAAATTTTTAAAACTAAAAACATGTTATATGAATGAATGCCAAATCCTTAATTATTATGATAAGAACACTACTTTTTAAGTTTGGGAAGTTATTTTAGTAGTGGGAAGTGCTACTTCATGTAGAAGGCAATATCCTTGAGGGATTCTTTACCACCAAGAGGCTGTGCTTCTGAAAAATAAAATTAATTCAAAAGATTCAGGGGTAAAAGCCTAAATTAGTAATGTAGAGAAGAGATAAAACAGCCGGAACTCCCGTGAGTCCCTCTGAAGTCTGAGCTAAATGGCCCTCTGGAGCAAGCCCTGTGCCTCCTGAGGCCGGGACAGTCCAGCAGCCCATAGTCTAGTCCAACTCAACAGCAAGATGGAGACGGTTTTACACGCAGTTTTAAATCCCCGGAAAAGTTTAGGGATTAAGCAAAGCAGAAAGATACAACCGGACTATAAAGAAAAAGGAAATGTTTTCCCTTGCTTCATTTCACATCCAACAGAGAAGAAAATGCAACTGTAGTCCATGTCAGTGAATCAAGACAATAAGTGTTCTAAATTCGAGGAAATTTTGCTTGAGACCAAAAACAAACCAAACAAATGTTTATTAGAGCTAAACAGTTATATTCAAATTTTTGCACTGTATTTTAAATTTTTTTCTCGTTGTAACATCTATAAAATAAATATATTATTAAATTAGATTATCAAATATAATACATTAGATAATATAAAGTATTACATCCTCTTATTACGCAGAACCTCCGAGTCGGTGATGGCTACTCGATAAGCAGAGCACTTCTGCCTCCTTGTCCTCCTGCCTGCCTGAAATAAAGGTCTGATAGGGCTTCTGATTCATTCACGATGGCTTATTTCATCAAAAGAACTAGAAATCCTTAAGAATGTAAATGTGTCCTTTGAACAGGCTTTCATTCCCTTTTCTTTTTTTCCTGGGTATTGCTGTGCTTTCCTGGTGATTAGCCACTGAGGAATGATGAAAAGAGTTTTCTCTTTCTATGATTTGTGGCTCATCATGGGCACTCAGGGACAACGTTGAAATAAAAGGTTACAATGAGATTTGACCGTTCTTCGTGTTCTGTCCCAGACAGGAAGAAATGCACACCTTGAGAAAGAAACTGTATAAGAACAGAACATTTCTTTGCAAGTCATGTAAAAAGCATAGATAATGTACATTGACACAAATACACGTCTTTATGAGTATCCGGTGTGGTTCCAAACTGTAGCAAGATAATTTGAAACAAAATCTTTTTTTAAAAAAAGCATGGACATTACATTTCTAGAAGTGTGGGATCTGTGAACCCAGGATACTTTTTTTAAATGGGTTTGGGGTCAGAATGGGGCAGTTGCTTAATTTATTCCTCACCTATGCCCATTGATATGATCAAAGATGTGACGACATGAGTACCGCTTTGCTCACTCACTGAACAGCTATGTAGTGGACTCAGTCTACGTGCCAGAAATGCAACACTGAATGAAATAAATTCTTTGCCTCGTGGGAAGTCTAGTGGGAAGACAGAAATTAAATAAAAAGTATTACATTATGATTGTAGTAAGTGACACAAAGGAGAAACAAGGGTGTGATTGATACCCCAAGTGGGACACCCAAGTGGTCTGGGAAGAAAGAAAAGACATCTGGGTTGCATCTTGAAGGAAGAGTTAAATAGATGGAGGTGGTGAGGGGAAAGGACAAATGGCAAGAATATTTTAAGCAAAGGAAACTGCATCTCTGAAGATTCTGAGACGGAAAGGCACAGGACGTGCTCAAGGAGCTAAAAGAAGCCCCACAGGAAGAAGGCAGGGTGAGCGTGAGGTTTGAAACTGGGGAGGTGAGCAGAGGCGGAGCACACGGAGTCTTGAAGGCATATGGCTCTGAAGCTTTATGAACCAATAACAGTGGGGATTCATAGGAGAGATTTTCTAAGTACATGTCATTGCCATATTTTTTTATTTTGAAAGATCCTCTTTTCCACAGTTTGGGGAACCAATTGGAGAGGGATCCCCACAGATAGAGGGGGACATCGGCGTTTATTGTTACGGTCCGGAAAGCAGGTGATGGCAACTTTGCCCACCAGTGGTGGCAGGATTGCTAGAGAGAAATAGAAGGATTTGAAAGATGTTTAGGAAGCAGAATCAAGAACACACTGTCGAGGGAGTGACAGTGCTCCCTGTTTGCAGACTGGATGGAGGCAGGGGGGCAAACCCTGACACTGGGGGCTCTGAAGGCGAGCGTATTAGGAGAGACTGAGTTCCATTCTGAAAATGTTGTTTGTGTCACATCCATGTAGAGACAAGGAGCTGACATTTACTTGGGCCTGAAGTACAGTGGAAAAGTCTAAACTAGACCTAGTTGCAAGTTTATTTAATAAACACTCTCAAAGGCTTACTATCCAAGCACTTGATAAATACTAAATTGTCGAATCTTCCTGACAACCCTTGAGGCAAGTACAACTGTTAAACCTATTTTCCTGTGAGAAAGCTGAGGCCCAGAATTACTGAAGTGAGCCAGCCGGGCACACAGAGCCGGAATCCAAACCCGGGTCAGCTGCCTCCTGGGTCCAACTCTTAACCACTAGGCTGCCAGACTGTGCACAGGGATGGAGGCGTGTGGAGGAGACTGCAGAGTAAGAGGAGAGAATGGAGTCCCAGGAACTCAAACGATTAAAGGTCAGGAGAGGAGAGTAAATTGGCAACAGAGGCACGCCACTTCCACAAATCCGTAAGATCCATTTGTCCCAACATGTTTGCCCCACAAGGCTTCATAATTTCAAGTCAGCAGAGCCCGTGGGGAGTCAGATGGCAGCTCATCTCCGTTAGTCTGGACGCCCTCACCACCAGCTACAAAACCTGGGGCTTGTCCTGCTTGAGAAACCAGGACAGAGCGACCACGCCACGTTCCCGGCTCTGCACAGTTGGTGTTCCTCCAAGGCTGACTCTTTTGCCAACAACTTGACTTGTATTATTTTTAGTGAAGTATCATGTAGCAAGCTGCTCCTAAAATATTTCCAGTCTGGAGTGCTGGCAAGAAAAAAAATCAAGAAAGAAGAAAGCTGGGAGTGGAGGGCAACAGTGGAAAAAGAAAAGGAATAATGAAAGAGGCGGGGATCCACACCCAAAACTGTTGAAGAAAGAACTCGATCCTCGAAGTGAGAAGACTGGAAAGTCATCGACGTGTCCTGAGCAAGCTTCATCTGGAGGAACTGCCACCCACCCAGCCCATCTTCCCTAATTAAGCAATGGCCTGGTTCCTTCTCAGGGATGTTGTTAGTTGGTTTCCACTCGTTGCAGAGGTTCACTGTAACCCTGGCTTCAGAAAACCGTGTGGAGTCGTGATGAAGAGCACAGGCTCTGGAAACAACACCGCATGTGTCAGTCCTGGCTCTGGCATGTGCTACATACACGACTTCATGGCCTCAGTTTCCTCATCTGTAAAAGCCATAAATACAAATGATGATAAAACCTACTTCATTGGTGTTCTTATGAAATACTTGAAATAGTATACTCAGGAAACATTAGTCTTATTTCTGTTATTATTAGAAGGGCTGGTGCTCTTCAAATGCGTTAGCAACATAATACCATGGCATTTTCCAAAGCCCCGAAGTACCATCTTAATAGTCAGTCATGGTCACAACCATTAAAGGAGAGTTTTTAAAACTTAATTCGAGTATTACAAGTTTAATTACTCTCAAGTATTCTTTGTGTCAGGCAGTGTTCAATCAGAGAAGCAGAAATACTGTGTGTGTGTGTGTGTGTGTGTGTGTGTGTGGAGAGAGAGAGGTTTGTCACGGAGATTTGACCGTATGGGACTGAGGGATCTGGCTCAGCAGCGTCTGTAAGTCCGTTGTCTTCCTGTCTGACGCTGGAGCTTGAAGGCACGGAGCCGGCCCTCAGGAAGGGAAGATGAAGAAAAGTCAGGGCGAGCAAGGACAGCCTGGAGCCCACCAATGTGAACCAGAACGCACAGGGCAGACTGAGACCGCTATCAGTTCTCATACCTCTGACCTTGATGAGACGGCTATTCTGCAGAAGTGGAAACCCTCAGTCAAGGCACTAAACACAAATGGTCCAGGGGTGAGACCAGCTGAAGAAGGCTCCACGAGAGGGTGGGCTGGGTAGGCCCATCCACACATCGACAAGATGAGCTAGCAAATAGGCAACGATGCGTGTGATTGCCAAGTGGGCGCCGCTTCACTTTGCCCTCCAAACAGCCCACCACGATCTCTTTGTGGCCCACCCCAAATGGAAGAAAGGGAGTTCTGGCAGATGAATTTCAGCCTAGCCCACCCTTGACACGTTCCAAAACCAGCAAATTGTTGTTACCATGGACATTTAGTAAACTGAGTCATGCACCCAGCACTGTGCCAACCGCTGTACATTCTTTGTTTCATCTATTTTCACCACAACCCCACAAGTCTGTCTGTCTCTCATAGGGGAGGAAACTGAGGGAAAGAGTTCCTCTAGAGTAACTTGGCCAAGGTCAGATGAGGTTTACTTATAAGTGATGAAACACACAGCCTGGGAGTTAGTGCCTGCATTAACCAGATTTTCTGTATCATTAGAATTCTTCTCCAAAATGGCTTAGCTAATAAGTGCAGCAGGTAATCATCATGCAGCTCCTGTTCCTGCTCTTGTTAAAAATAACAGGCCAAGAGAGGCCCAAGGCAGCCATGTGCCTAGTGACTGTATTACACTCTTGGAATCTTATGAAAGTGAAGCAATTTTCAGGTACTGTTTATATATAAATATCATTCTCTTAAAAATGGAATAGATATCAACGCCAAATGGAATTATTCCTTAGGCTCAATTTATTTTATTTCGAAATCTGTAAATTAACTTTAGTTATATTCCAAATGTAAGTCATAGCTGGTATACCAATATCTTATATGTGGGCATGCAATTTGCATCAATTTGCACTGAATTTAATAAGAATTGAAATGGAAATCCTCATTGTCAGTTAAGAGTAATCAATATCTGTGAGATGAGATCCCTGTGGGCAAGCATGAGATGTGATCCACACAGGGAAAAGTGCAATTTAGTAGGAAAAAGCTGGTTGTAAAGAAAATAATGGGTAATTGCTGAGTAAGATACAGGCCCTCCTGCAGATAATGGTCATGAACGTCAACACTGTAAAAAGTAGCCAAAACCACTAGCGTGTGAAGCGATGCAAACAGAGTCTTATGGGGGTGTTCACGTTCGCAGGAAAGGAAGTGTGTAGAGCAAGTTTCCGTTTTTGTCCTTTCAGCCTAGGACCAAGGGTTGTCAGTGGGGATTCAGTGACAGTGGGGGCACTGGTGGAAAACTGCAGCCTTTTGTCCTGGGGCCCCAGAAGACTGAATGTGCCGAAACCAGTCACTGGAGAGAGACGGGGAGCCCTGCAGGAAAAACGATCGGAGAGGGGCTCTCCAGGTTCTGTGTCTCTTCCTCTCAGTGTCTCTTGAACCACATCTGTGCAGAACAGACTCAAAACAGCTCTGCTAAAGACAAAAAATATGAACTGAATTTGGAGCTGCTGCACGTGAAACTGAGTTTTCAGTTCTTGTACCAACTGAGAAAATTGCTTGCTAAAACAAAATAAACAACACTTATCAGAGAAAAGTATCAGAATCCAGTCTCCAGGATCTAACATTCGTGGTGTCCTGGATATAAGCAACATTGCTTGGCAAATGAAGACCCAGGAAAATAGAACATACTCTTAAGAAAAAAATAAGAATAAAACTAACCTTAAAATGATCCAAATGTTGGATTTAGCAGACAAGGATTTTCAAGTAGCTATTATGACTATCTGTGATGAAGTAAAAAGATAAATACTCGTAATGGGTGAAATGATAGAAAATTTCAGGAGAGAAATTGAATCAATAAAAAAGAACCAAATTGAAATTCTAAAACTGAAAAATATAATATCTGAAATAAAACGTTATCAGATGGATTTCCGAGCGGAGTGGTAATGACATAGAAAAGAGCAAGTGGATCTACAGTAGGTCAACAGAAATTATATGCAGTGAACATCAGAGAGAAAAAAGATTGAAAAGTGAGCAGAACTTCAAGGGCCTGGTGGATTACATCAAATGGGCTAAATTATGTGCAATTAGAATCTCATAAGGAAAGAAGAGAAAGAGCTGGGCAAGAAAAAAAATTGAAAAAATAATCACCAAATTTGATGAAACAAAAATTTTAAAATTCAATATGTTCAAGAAACACCAAGCAGGACAAACGTAAAGAAGGTTTTGCTATGAAACATCAAAATGAAACTGTTGAAAGCTGAATATAAAGAGCAAAACTTGAAAACAGTAAGAGAAAAATGACAGATTACATACAAGGGAACAATCATTTGATTAACAAGCTGCTTCTTGTAGAAACTGTGGAGACCAGAAAAGAACATCTGAAAAATCTTTATATCGCGAAAGAAAAATACCACTGTCAACCCGGAGTGCTGTATCGGGTGAAAAACGCTTGATGAATGAAGATAAAACAAAGATATTATCACATGAAAGAAAAATAAAAGAATACATCACCAATAGGTCTGCACTAAAAAAATGAATTAGTTGAAAAAAAAAAAAGCTACAGCAAGTTATTCATGCTGAAGGGAAATGATTCCAAATGGAATTACAAATCCTCAAAAAAAAAAGTGTCAGACATGAAAATACCTGGGTAAATACAAAGGGTGTATTTTTTTTACTTTTTCTCCTCTTAATTTCTTTACAAAAGAAGTAAAGGAGTGTTTAAGAGCTTTAGGGGGAAGTCCCCAAGACCGCTCTCACTCTGACAGCAACTGGGAGCCCGGGGTGCCCAAGACTGCCCTGAGATTCCATAATTCACTAGGACTCACAGAACCCACCGAAAGCTGCTGTCCTCATGGTCATGGTTCACTTCAGTGAAAGGATGCAGATTAAAATCAGTCAAGGACAGACACACATGGCAGAGCCCAGGAGAGTTCTAAGGGCAGAGCTCCCAGTTGTCTGTTCCCAGTGGAGTCATGGAAAGTGCTAACTCATCCCAGAAATACTGTGTCACAAAACACACAGAGTATTGCCAACTAGAGTAGCTCACTTGACCTTGATGTCCAAAGTCTTCATTATGGCTCTGTCGCATAGGCATGGTCCACCTTAGTTTCCAGCCCTCATAGAGGTTGAGCTGATACCATGGGACCCAAGGTTCCCACCGTAAATCTCATGGTTACTGTCTGGTGTGGCTCAAAGCCCCGGGATGAACAGGGCATTCCAAGGGCTTAGAGATCACAGGAGCTGAGGGCAAACGCCAGGCCTTTGTTTGAGCAAGTCTCAGTCTTTACTGTGTGGTGTTTAGAGCCAAAGTTATAACATTGCCTTGTGTGTTGATAATGAATGTAGATGCAGCACAAAGAAAGAGGAGAAGATATATACATCTATGGATTGAAAGGGCTCTATGTTTTATATGAAATACTATAATATTAATTGTAACTTCATCTGTGAAAAGTTAAAGATCTATATTATAATCCATAGAACAGCCAACAAAATGCAAAGAAGTATAGTTAAAAAGCCAATATGAACATTAAATTGAAGTTCTAAAAATATTCAAATAATCCAAAAGATACAGGTAAAGAGGCATAAAACCCTATTTTCAAGAGCATCAAAAAATTAAAATACTTAGGAATAAATTCAAGATGTGTTAAGACCCATACGCTAAAAATTATAAAACGTTTTAAAATCAGAGATCTAAATGAATGAAAGGCTATTCTATATTCAAGAATTAGAAGATTTAATATTGTCAAGATTTTAATCCTCCCTCAAATTATCTATAGATTCAATGTAATCCCATTGAAAATCCTATTAGACTTTTTTTTGAAGACATTGACAAGCTGATTTTTTTAAACTATTTATTTAGTTTTCCAATTGACAGTCTTTTTTTTTTTTTCTTTTAGAAAGATTGGCCCTGAGCTAACATCTGTTGCCAATTTTCTTCTTTTTTTTCCTCCCCAAAGCCCCAGTACATAGTTGTATATGCTAGTTGTAGATCATTCTAGTTCCACTATGTGGGATGTTGTGGCCAACCCCAGGCCACCAAAGTGGAGCGCACAAAATTTTAACCACTCAGCCTCGGGGCCGGCCCCCGACAAGCTGATTTTAAATTGTATGTGAAAAAGCAACGGACCTAGAATACCTAAAACAATTTTGAGGTCTTAAAATGGTGGGAGGACTTACACCATCTAATTTCAGGTCTTGCTATAAAGCTGCAGCCATCCGTATAGCGAGATATTGGCGGAAGGGTAGACATACAGCATCAATGGAACAAAATAGAGGGTTCAGAAATAGATCTACACTTCTAAGGTCAACTGATTTTTTAACAAGATGTCAAGGTAATTTAGCAGGAAAAAATTACATTGGTTTCAGCTAAGAGTGCTGAAGCAGAAGGATGTCTGTACGCACAAAACAGAACCTCAACCCTCACCTCCCGACAAACACAGAAATTAACTCAAACTGAATAGTAGATATAATGTAAACGCTGAAGTTATAAGACTTCTAAAAAACAGGACTTTTTTGTGAAATTTGATCAGGCAAACATTCTTTAAGTGACAACAAAAAGGCATGAAGATAGAAGAAAATTAGATGAAATAGACTTCAACAAAATTTTGTAAACGTTTACTTTTGAAAAGTACAGTTAAAGTAGCGAGAAAGCAAGTCACAGACTAGGAGAAAAGATTTGCAAACCTTAGGGCTTGTATCCAGTATAGAAGGAACTCTTACAAGTCAAGAAGGGCACTCTATCAGAGAAGACATACAGATGGCCGAAAAACAAGTGAAAGATGGTCAATATCACAGGTCGTCAGGAAAACACAAATTAAAACCACGATGAGAAACTACTACACACCTGGCAGAATGGCTTAAATTTAAAAGACTACCAAAACCAAGTTTTGACAATCATGTGAACCAATCAGGACTGTCATACATTGCTGGTGGGGATGCAAAATGGTAGAGCCACTTTTTATAAAGATAAACATAGAACCATTCCTACTCCTAAGTATTTACGCAAGGTAAATGAAAATATATGTCCACAAAACAACTTGCGTATGGTTATTTATAGCAGCAATACCTATAAAAACCAAAAACTGAAAACAACCCAAATTTCCATCAACTGTTCAAGGAACAAATAAATTGTGGCATATGCATAGTATGAAATACTACTCAGCAATGAAAAGAAGGAAATATGGACATGCACAAGATGAGTGAATCTCCAGAGCCTTGTGCTGTGTGAAAGAAGTCAAGTGCAAAAGACTACATAGTGTCTGATTCCATTTACATGAATTCTAGCAAAGGCAAAACGATAGTGGCGGAAAGCAGATCAGTGCTCGCCTGGGTGGCAGGGCTCAGGGAAGGGACTCCACTGCAAAGGAGAATGCGGATACTTTCTAGGGTGATGGAAATGTTCTGTCTTGACAGTGAAGGCAGTTACATGGTTGTATACAGTAGCCAAATTCATCAAACTATGTACTTTAAATGGGTGAATTTTCTTAAAAGTAAATTATTTCTCAATAAAGCAGAGGAATAAAATTTAAAAATAAAAATAGAAAATATAGAAAACTCCAGAAAAATAGAAAAACTCCAGAACCTACTCACAAAATATACATGTGGGGTCTGCTGGTGACGCCTGTGAAAGCAGATATCATGCAGAAGAAAACAGGACTTGGCTCAGACTGCGGGGACCAGGGCTTTGGGATTCTAATCCAATTCTGTCTCCAGAAATTTCCTCTATCAAGAGGCAATTTCTCTGGATCTCAGTTTCTTCCTCAAAAAAATGAGGGGCATGTTTAGATGGTCTCTGACGTCCCTTACAGATCAACCGGCTCATGCACTTCTGCTTGATTTCTTGCCCATGTCAAACATCACTAATTGATCATGGCCAGACTCCGTGGAGCCCAGGATCCCAGACTCCTTGTCAACACAGGAATACAGGCAACCAGGACCAATTGCTAAACTGTGACTTGCGAGAAATTTTATTTGCTATCGCTACTCTAGGAAATAAATGAATCTCTTTAACCAGCCTGAAGAGGGGTCTTAGGATCGCACTTCAATTGATGCTTATAGTGCTACTTGATTCTATTAGACTAGCTCAAGACAGAGAACTAGCAAATTCTATATGGCAAGCTAATGCCGAACAAACAAAGTGCAAGGAAGATGGAAGAAACACCCTAAGTTTGTACTGAAGCCAAGTTTTGGAAATGTGATCTAAATATGGAATTCAAATAGGTCCCACCAACAGCTCGTCGGCTCCCTGAAGTCCTACCTCCTGCATGAAGTCCTTCCTTGCTGGTTACTGCAGCCAGCGTCGTTCATCACCTCCGAAATCCTTGCCACTTCTGATTATTCATGCAGCGTGACTCTGACACTGTCTTATAATAAAATTACTTTCGTCTAAGTGTCTAAGTTGAAGCTATGTTTGGGCTCAGCAGGAAATCGTGCCGTGATCGTTAGTGATGTCTGCCACGGGCAAGGCGACTATGTCAGGGACCCCTCCCCATTTTCTGAGCACTAAGTGTTTTACAAATATTGTCTTATTGAACCCTCACAACAACACTGTGAAGTTAATGTTATTTTCTCCATTTTGCAGATGAGAAAACTGAGTTTCTGAGAGTTTGCATACATTTCTCAGAGTCTCGCCCACCGTAAATGATGGAATTGGGCTTCAAAGCCTGAGCTTTCCCCACCATACCATGCTCTCTCTTTTTCTCATTATAACACCATCTCTTACCCAGTCAGTTCATGGCAAGTGCCTGGCACAAAATAGGTTCTTAGGAAACATTTTTATAGACCTAATAAATGGAAAACATGCCAACTTGACACACAGCAGCCTGAAATAGGGAGGTTCTTTTTTAGACAGCTGTGAAGCTCAGGGGGGGCAAGTCTGATCACAATGGCCGAATTTTTTAAGCGGCAGCCATGTTTGAAAATAAACAAACAATTTACATGTATACGGAGCAGAAAGGGTCATGGCCAGATAAACAAGTCTTCAAGTGATTAACAAGAACATCGTTTTCAGCACACACAAGACAACAATATAAAAATCCATATGATTATTAATCTGTAATTTTTTCATGGCAAAACCTATCATCAAGTGAAAATTTAACTGCATTTCTCTGTGCTTAAAATTCTTCCTTGGGTTGTCAGGCATATCAAAGTCCACAGCTCAGCCCTAAATGTCCTTCATGACTTGATCAATGTCTTTACCTGTAGCTCGGTCTCTGCATTCACTCAGCTGGCTGGCTTCACCTCAGTCGTACCAAGTTCCTTAAAGCATTCACACGTTCTGCAATTTTACATCTTCTCCCTGTTCCACACAGCGTCCTTTCTCCCTGAACTGCCCTTTACCCGTCTTTATTGTTTAGCATTAATTTAAAGCCTCACCTCTTCTTGCAACGCTTGCCTGACCCCATGAACCTGGTTAAGGGTCCCTCGTCCTTCCTCAAAGCAGAACCCCAGATTCACCTGAGCATCTATTTCGTTTTCATTGTTGATTGCATTTTCTTTCTTCTACCTGACCACAAGCTCCTTGAGGACACAGATCACATCTTGCTTTATAACCATGTCACCCAGCATAGTGACTGGCCCAGTGTAGGAGCTTAATGATTATTTTTTGAATTATGAATATCAGTCATGTCCCTAGATGACACCTGGGTGTAAAGGAGATAAGGATAAAATGACTATTTGTCCCTGGGGGCAGGGGCATCTTTCCAGGAGATGCAGTAGTTTATCTCCTAGCCTCTGTTAGTCACTCTGGTAGAGACAGTGGTATTCACCAAATTACACTTCGCAGCCTCACTCGCAGCTTGGCTGGTCACGTGATGAGTTGTGGTGAATGGAATAGATGCAGAAGTGCTGTAAGCCACTTTTCAGCACGGCTGAGAAAAATCTGCACGTGCCATCCTCCATTCTCACTGTCGTCCCCCTGTCTGCTGTTGGATGACGCCCGGGTGACTCTGAAACCTCAATACAGTGGAGTCACATGATGCAAGTAGCCTGAGTGGCTTGGCCACTGCTTGGGTGAAAGTCAATATAGGGCCCCCCAATTAGAAATGTCCACACTGGATGTTAAATCGCTGAGATTTGGGAGCTACTTATTAAAGGAGCTTATGTCATTTCTCATGACTAATAAAGTCAAATAATTCTATTTGCACCCATGTTGCTCTTATACAATATTCTACAGACTTCTGAAAATGAAACTTTTAAGGCCTTAAGGGAGAATCATTCAATTAAGAGGCTCTTACTAAATCTTCTCACTGCAATGTATTCACAAAAGAGAAACTGGAAGTTCCAAGAAAACCGTTTCAGAATTGAGCAGGTGGGCTGCGTGCCCAAGGGCCCCTGGGGCGTCCTGCATGTGTGGTACCTGGGTGCGCCTGCAGAGCAGTTTGAGCCAGCCCTCACCTTACCCTAAGGGCCCGCCTATCTACAGAGTCAGCAGAAATGTAGCTCGCCAGGCTCTTTTAGTGACAGCTAGGGAGAAAAAGTTAAGACCAAAAAGATTGTAATTTAAATGAATCCTGAGGCATTTGTGGGGGAAAATCGAAGATAAAGTGTGTGTGGCGGGGGGCAGGGGGGACTCCCCTTGGAATATTGCACAAAGAAGGGCCCTTCTTCCCGTTTCTTTTACCCCTTTCCTGATCCTTCCTCCTCCATCTTCTCTTTTCCTCCCAGCAGGTGATGGCGTTTCTGCCATTAAAGTCGTGCTCTGCCTGTTGAAGTAGCCGCCAAAGGGAAACCCCAGAGACGGGTTCCCATAAACGAGAAAGTGGAGAGAACCAGCCAGTGAGTGTGTGCACTCATATAAGCAAGACAACCTATGCCACTGGCTTCAGGTAGCATTACCCAAGGGATGACTTTCCTGCGACACTGTAGAGGACGTTCGATTCAACTCTATTTCATTTGTGTAGGATCTTAGAATGTGACAAAACAGGATTATGTAAAGCTGAATAGTATTGCGGGATCTTAGAAATCACCAGGTATGCTCAGACCCACGACTCGGTATCACTAGAGCCCCAAACAGAGGCATCACTCAATTCTCAAGTGTTCGTCTCAAAAGGTGAATGCAGAGGACGTCTCTTGGGGCGACCTCCCGGTTCTCTGTGATTCTCTCTTGTTGAGGGATGGCTCTGTGGCTGCCGTGGAGATGCACTACTCAGATCGCCCATCGAGAGGGTGTGACTGAGGATGGCCCAGCTTCTGCACTCCGAGTCCTCCACGACATTCAGACCCAAGGCCACCTTCCCGTGGCTGCTCTCAGTCGACGACTGGTATGGCAAGGATGTTAAGGCAGGTTCCTCCTTGCAAAGTTGCAAGAATTTTCTGATTCTTGACTTATTCTCAAGGATTTATGCCCATTGGCTTGGCCAAAATTTTCTTAACGCTGGGGTCTTAGATTCTGCGATCTAGCCTTGCTTCCTTCCTTCTCTGCTCAGAGGAGTTAGGCCTGCATCATGGTGTTCTCTACTCCTCCGCTTTGTCCTGCACAGGTGTTTCCTCAGTAAATGTCTTGCGTGTCTAGTGCTGTCTTGACATCTGCTTCTTAGAGGGCCCAAACCAATGCTAGGTCAAATCACCCGGTGGGTGGGCATCCAAGAACTGAGTCCGTGCTCTAAGGCCTGCCACGATTGCCACGGTACCTGATCCACGTGGGACTGTGCATACTCAGTTCCAGGAGTTTGGGGCATAGGTATCAGAGACCTGAGGACTGGAGTCCATGGAGTGCAGGCATATTCAAGAGCTCCTTGAAGAAAAAGTCCACGGGCTTAGAACGTTGATATCCCTGAAGCTGCCTTCATACCTTCTTCTCCAATAGTTTTGGTTTTTTTCTTTTTCTTCATCTCTTTGTAATACTCCACTTTCCTTCCACTGGATTCTCTCATTTTCCTTTCGCTTATGCTGATCGGAGTCGATTTCATTATTTGCAACTAGACAAATGTGAATGACGGTGGCAAGGCACCGCCCAGATTCTTCGTGAGTCTTTTATGGTGCTGCAAACTCTGTCCAGATCCTTCCCTAATCCACTCGTGTCTCAGGCCTCTGATGGCATCTCTGCGGTATTGAGTTTTGCCCTCTGCATGTAGACTTTATTTTTAAACTGTGAAAACTCTTTATTTTTCCAGGGTATTGAGCATAAATCTAAAACTCCCAAAGTAAAGTTAAAAAAAAAAAAAACGTGACTCAGAAAGGACATTTTAATAGTTAGAAGTTATGGGAAAGGATTTGTCGAGCATCATTTTCTCAGTCTCACACACAAAGAGAAGGTGCTCAGAAACCATAAAAGGGAAATCTTGTCCGCCACTGGCACCTAGTGAGGAGGCTCAGAGAGCAAGATTACCTGAAGCAAGATATTAATTTCTTTCTGCATCTTAGAGAGGTTTTCACCTTTGAATGTTGAATTGATAATAAAACAGAAAAGATCTTAGATAATGGGAAAGAAAAAAAAAAACACTGCAAGGAGACACAAAATGAAGCAGAAACAGAAGAAGATGCCTTCCAGATTATGTTCTTTAAAAACACTTTGCACCCACCCGCAGCCCTCTGTCTGCATATTTCTAAATGCCCCTGGGGCACACCTATGTGGACTGACCTCCCCAAAGTGCGAGTGACAAAATGGCACCAAATCACATCACTTGTTCATTGTTAACCTGGGAATCAGAATCAGAGCTGAGACTGGAACCCAGAGTTCTGGAAACTGCTTGCAACATGCATGTGATAAAACAGGCCCCACCACCTCTGGCAGTACAGCTGCGGACATGTTTTCAGTTTTATGAGAAAAGTTTGCATTTCTTCACTTGTTTTTCTGAGTGATTCAGAAACACATGGCAGTACTTTTAAGGACTGTTTTTAAAGGCTCCAGAAATCTTTTTTTCTTTCCCTTTATTTTTAGTGGAATAGCAGTCCATTGACCATACTTAATGGGAATAAAGTAAAAAATGTTATAAGGATAATATATGCTCGGAGACATGGACATTTTGTCAAATAAAAGGATGTGGTTTAGATTTTCCATCAAAAGAATTAAGCGATAAGCTCAGAATCTCTCTGGCCTCACGAGTTCCCTCAGGGGTTCACAAATATGTTTTCAAACACCAGACAAGCTCATCATCCCTGTTCTGAGCCACAGAGTCTAGATATACACATTATTACATGAGTATGGAGCCCCCGAACTCTCCTGGGTAATTTCAGAAGCTTTTCATTTGGTTTGGAAACAGAGAGGAAGACGGTGATTAGTCATCATCTGCTTAATCTCCAGTGACAGAATTAAAGAGTTTTATTTCTGGCCTGACTTACTTCTGTCTTAATCTTCTTGGAAGCAGAGAAAAGATGGCAGTTGTGCTGTGGAACATTCCTTCCTGCATATTCTCAGCAGAGACTGAAGCATGCCTTTCCCTCAGAGCCCCTGCGACATCTTTTCCTCCGCAGAGGATCCAGAGCAAGATGAGGTCGCTGTCTCATCTACGTGTAGCTGGTATGTCAGCCTCAACTCTACCCGGACTCCGAAAATTACTTCCTATTGACAGATAACGTCTAAGTCACAAAGGCTCCCTCACCCACCTGCTTGATCATGGGAAGTCCAAACATTTACCTGTTCCTCTTTCTGGTGAATTCTGGCAGTCTCCAGGGGATGCTTCTGTGTATTAAAAATTCAACTTGGCTGGTACTTGCCATTCACTAACGCTGGATGCTGATTTCTTCTCTCCTGATGGGTCCATAGCTCAGTTAGCAGCTCATCTCTTCCTGCCAATGGGCTCCATGTCTTCTCCTCCCAATATTCTGTTAACGATTCCCCGAGCAAAAACAAAATCTTCCCGGGACAAGCAATAATTTATGATCCATTTATAGGGCGGTCTAAATCCAGATAGGGAAGAGATACGTCTACACACGGTAACAAATGAGCCAACAGGTAGAGTCTTCTTAAGAGCTGTACGCTATGGGATTTACTGACTCAGTTCTTGCTACAACTCCATGAGTCACATGCTCTTACTAACACCAATTTATAGATGAACAAACTGAGGCACAGAGAAGGTAAAAAACCAGACAAACTGTTACAATCACAGCACTTAGTAAGAGGTGGAGCCGGGGTGTGAGCATAGGCAGTCCAGGGGAAAAGCCAGGGCTCCTTGCAGGACGCTGTGTCTCTCGTCCATCTCCAGCTAAGAAAACACGGTGTGAAAAGACATGCCTCTGTTCATTGTTAAACTAACATTCTGCATTATCTTTTCAAAACTTTTGGCTTTTTGGAGCTCAAACTTCTCCATTCCAGAATCTTTACTCTGTGTTTGCGTATCTAACAGAAACCCACAGGGACAGTCTGCCCCAAAGACAGTCTCCAGCTCTTCATGAAACGTCAACCACTCTGCTCAGGATTCTGAAACTACAAGGCTTTGCTTTTATTGCCTTGCTCTTGTCTAGTTGTGTTTGTTTCTCAGCCTCTGCCCTCTCCAAAGAAACAAGGTGAGCGACTTTTCCCTGTGCTAGAGAAGCCGTTCCTCTGTGAGGCAACAGCCCCACCTCCATTCTGGTGGACTTAATTTCAGGTTTTCAAATCCCTCTTGACCATCCTTCCTGGGTGGAGGATGCTCAAGTTCGTGAGCGCAGCCACTGATTACCCGCACGCTTTCTTTAACTGGGGTGGACCCTCTCCCCAGTTTGCCCTATCTCTTTGATCTCTTCTTGGTTTCATCTTCTGTCCCAGGAGTCCATTCTTGGTCTGCCTCTCTTCCCACCCAGACCATGCCCAGCACTCCGGATAGAAACAAAATTTGATTGTTTCCCAAGCCTGGGTCTTGAGTTTGAACCTCTTCCCTGAATTCCTCTTCTGTATCCTAAACTACCTTTAGGCCATCTCTCCTTGGATGCCCCAAGGTCCCTCAGATAGAGCACAGCCCCTCAGGACATTGCACTGGCTGTTTCTCTGCCTGGAGTGACCTTCCACCAGACAGCACAGGGTCTTCCCCTCACAGCCTCCCTTGGCCATCCCCCATACTCTCTCCGTCTGTGTCTGTCCCCTTCCACTAGGAAGTGAGTCCTCTCAGAGCTTTCCCTTTCATCTGCTCTGTCCCGTGTTTTATCCCCAGCATCTTGGAACAGTGCTTGGCATATTGTGGGCACTTAATACATGTTAGAAGGAAGGAGGGATGAAAGAAAGGAAGGAAGGAAGGATGGATAGAAGGAAGGGAGTAAATAAGGTACAAACCATCTCCTTGGTCCTACCTCAGGTTCTCCCCGCCCAGCCGCTCTGCTTCCAATGCAATGATCTACAACGCACATTGGGTCCTATGGGTCATAATTTTAAGCAAATCTTTCGACCCTCCTGTACTCAGAAACACTTAGCAGGTCCTGGTTGACAGTCTGCACTTCACCAGCCTCCCCAGCCTCATGGCTGACCACTCTCCTATAAGCATCCCGTGCTCTACCCAGCACTTCCTAAATAGATGTGCCATGTGAACAAATGGTCCCGGACAAAGAAATCTGGACAACTCAGCACACTGTTAAAAGATAAACTGAGGCATATTAAACTTTTTAAAGTTTCTTTGAGCAAAAATCAGTTAGGATTTGGCAGTACCTAATCAGAAGTAGTTAGGAGCACTCCAGCCACAGGAGCCAGGGGCAGGGTTTTTATAGAGAAGACACGGAAGCAAACCCAGGAAATTATTTGATTGGCATAGCCGGAGTGGTTACGTTATTTGGGAAAACCCCATTGACTGATTGTGGTTGGTTGGTCTTCTCACCCTGGAGGCGTGGACAGGAACTGACTGTGGCTCGGGTCTGGGTTTGCTCGGATGGGCAACCACAGCATTGGAGCTACCTCATCTAACGGCCTCCGTGTTTCATTACTTCAACAATACTGTGTCTCCGTTTCAAAGAACCACAAAGCCCACAAGCTGAGAAAGAAAATCATGTAATTAATAAACCAAACTAAGACATTTTAAAGGAAAGCTGTTTAAGTTTGTTTAGTTCAGGTTTTTCAAACTTGTTATCTAGGAGCCCCTTTTTCCAAGGAAAAATTGTGAACAGGATCTCATAGAACACAATTTGGGAAACGCTGCTCCATAAGACCACGTACAGTTCCCTCAACACGCCAGGCTCCCTCCTTCCTCCAGGCTCTACTTTCTAGTTCCTGTGTCTAGAAGGCCCATCCCTCCTTTGATGCTTGAAGAATTCCTCTAATTTCCATAACCCCCATCCTATAAAGCTTAATGCAAGGTCACTTCCTCTCTGAAAACCCCCTCAGGGAGAACTGATCACCCTTCCTCCGGCCGCCATGGTATCCAGCACTCCCGTCTGTCACAGAACTCACCTTGTTTATTATTCCTGCTTATTTCCTGACTCCTCCACCAGCCTGTGGATTAATAGGGATTGGGGTCATTCACCTCTGTGCCCTCCACCCCCTATTACAGTGCGTGGACCACTGTAAGTGCTCGAAAATGTGTGATGAAGGAACGGGCTATTCAGAGGACATAACATTGAAATTTATTTCCCTGGTATCAAACAGGAGGATGGGGGAGATTATGAGGAATGTACAAAGAAATATTTACTCTGATTCAACTATGTGAGAAGTATCTTACCTTCTTTTGTGGAAAGGTATAAAAGAAACAAAAGCCACAGCCCAACAGGCGATGGTCTGGCCAGGACTTACCCACCCTGACTGAAATGCATTCAGCAGTCTGAAAGTGACTTCATGAGGGGCCAGGACTCCTAGAGTCAACCGTGTCCATTGTTGCCCCTGCCGGCCTCTAGAGACTGGAAATAAACAGCCCATCGCCAGACCACATAAAACACAGATGCCTCCCAAACCACAAGCTTGCCCTGGAAACTCGTCACAGTCATGCCAGCTGCCTCTGTGGGTACTTTCCACAGATTCTATCCAGACAGGGTGATTTTCTTGTTGCAGAAGAAAACAGCCTAAGGAGGCAAGCAAAAAGTAAACATGTGATCCTTTCCAATTTAATAATGAAAAATGTGAACTTCCATTTCGAAGTTCATATAAAACGGGAAGTCAAGGAGTTTGGGTCACTCAGCTTCATACCATCCAGTACCTATTATGGTGCGTGGAAAATGGCAAGTACTTAGAAATGTGTGATGCACAAACTTCTGTAAAATGTGTAAAATTAAGAGACTTCAAGAGGTGCACAAAGCAAGGATATAAACCAGTTACTTTGCAAGGTTGTCTGAAAATGAGAACGAGTCCTGGCTTCTGGTCAACAACGGAAAGCCTGGGTAAGTCAGTGCTTCCAGCTTCGTTAGTCAGCTGTTGGACCAGCAGGACCAGGGAAGGGGGAAAGCCATACGGAGGAGGGTGCAGATTGCTCAACAAAGTGTCTTGCCATTCGCCTGACTAATAAGCCAGTGTACAAGCTACCGGCCTGAAACATATGTATTTCCATGCAAAATGACTATCCCTGCCTCCTGATTCTTTTTGCAATGCCCATTCTCCAGGGTTCTGTCGATGGTAACCATAAAAAGGATAATCATTTCAGGGTCCTCCAAAGCAACTTAGTCACTAGGTGGGGGACAGTGATCTCTCATCAATTACGGTCTTTAAAAAATTTTTAAATCCTTTCCAAATGACTTAGACTAACTAATTTTATATTCCTAGTGTTGCCCAGGAAACAATTCTGTCTTATAATTGTATCCAGATCAATTTCCTGCTCTTGTCGTCCCTGTTGCGTGTTCTGGAAGGCTCCCCCCTGTGACTGCATTCTCTGGGCCCCTCTGCCCTCTGGCTTCCAGTTTTGTTCAGCCAGTGAGAGGCACCAACAGGAGATCAAAAGGTTGGAGAAGGAAGCAGCCAGGGCATTGCTTCCTGGCTCTTCCAGCTGTCCAGTGATTTTGGCAGTGGCTGCGGCTGCTATGACTACAATTCTTTCCACAGCTCCAGCTCTCTTCTCCTTCTCTCTTTTGGCCTAGAGGGTAGTGGGATCCCACAGTTGGTTGTCATTGGCTGCCCCACCATTCTTTGTTGATTCTCTTAAACTTCCCCCACCTAGACAAGAGTTTCTTCAAAAATTTCATATAATTTCAATAATTTTCATTTAAACACTTTGACTATGCCTTCTGACTGATATGTCATGTTAAAGAGTTTCATTTTTATTCTAAGTATATCGAGAAACCTTTGAAATGTTTTAAGCATTTGGGGAGTACTGTGGGAGAAAAGTCATAATTAGATTTGAATTTCAAAAATATAACTCTGTCTATGGTTTGGGAAATAGATTGGAAAAAGATGAGAGTACATATGGGTAGATCAGTTAAGAGATTATTGTAATCGTCCAGATGAGAAACAATAGTGACTTGGACTATAGTGTTGGTAAAGGAGAAAATGGAGGATTCAAGAGATGTTTGAATGTGAAATCAATAGAACCTAAAGATGGAATCCAAATGGAGAGAGGGAGGAAGGTGAGAAATTGAAATGTCAAAGTAACTCCTTAGTTTTTGGGTTTTGATGAGGGTACACAATAAGAAATTCAGCATTGGAAGACCAGATTTCTAGGATAATGCTCATGATTTTGACTTAGGGTGGGTTCATTTTGAGCTGTCTTTAAAATATGTAAGTAGATATATAAATGCACAAGCCTAATAACTCAGAGGTCTAGACTTGAGATTTTCATTTGAGAGTTGTCTCTATATAAGTGTTAATTAACCTTGTGAATTATGACCCCTGGGAATGAGAAGTGCTCAATGTCCCAGATAAAAATCTTTTGGAGACTCTTTAGGGATCCTAAAAATGAAGACAAATGAACAAATATGTGAAGTGAACCTGCCAGTTGGTTTTTCATTGCCCAGATCAGATGCAAATATCTTAATACAAACATTAAAAATTTAAAATAGTAAAAAGAGCTATCTTTTATTAAGTACATATTATCTCATTTTTCATTACCGAAGTTTGATGCAAATCATTTTAATGCCTTGTGAAAGGATGCATGCTAAGTGAAAAGAGTGATGTACCTTATGTTCTCAAAAAGCGTTTTTTTTTCACCCTGAAATCCTAGGACTTTATATGGCATGCATTTAAGTGAAGTTGCCATGGTAACGAACTGCAGAGAATTGCTGTTATTATTTGTGCTATTTCATGTCCTAGCAATATGGCCTAGGTTCCTATCCATCTCACCCATATCCAATTTGAAAAACAACTTCTTCTTCATCCAAAGCCCATTTTCAGCAATTGCCAGAGACATTTTCCTGGCTTCTTATTTCTACAGCCTCTGAGAATATTTGCTGGGTCTGATCATGCTGTAAGATCTCGTCTTTATCCATCTTACAATTAAAATAGCTACATCTGAACATGTAGAAGAAAAACATCCAGTTTTGTAAACGTAAGCAAACAGGGCTACCTTTCGGCACAACAAGGGACATTATTTTAGTTACAAATGGGCATGCATGCACACACACATGCATCCATGTACCGGAACATGTCATAAAACAGCGCTTACTTTGCCATTTGCAATCCATTCTCAAGTTTTCTATTCTATCCTGCTTGGGTTTTTAATATGCTGATTGAGGTCCCTCAACTCGGTTCATAATCCACTCCTGGGCTACAACCTCCAGGTTTGAAAACATCCTCTAAATCCTGGTTCCTCCCCCAATTTCATAGTTCTCTGTTTTCCCATTAATGCATCCTTGGACTGCACAATGACCCAGTGGTTGTCATTGGCCTTTGATGACCTTTGACCCAGAGTCCCGAGGTGGAAGGAGGAGGAAGACTGACAGGTGAGGCTAGCAGCTCTGTGAGGACAGCTCCGGGTGCATGTGTCTAGGCACCTGTGTCTCTGTCACAGTCCCAGGGATCTCCTCATTTTGTCTGCTCTAAGGAGCTTAATGGTTTTGTTTGTTTTATCACACAGGCACATTTAGAGAAATTCTTGCCTGGGCTTAATGACGAGAGAAGATGTGCTTCTGCTGAGCAATTGGTATTGACTGAAGGACATTGCGAGGACGACCATGTCTCCGTTTTCTTGTCGGCTGCCAGAAACCTTCAGGCGAAACCCAAGTGTCCATTCTCTTCATGTCTAGACCCAAGGTCCCTTCTTATCCTTATTTTTCCTTCATCCCTATCTATATGCTATTCTGTAATTTGTATACCTTTGAAGACCGCCTTCTGGGACATCCCTGGATATGAAGGAAGAAGGAGCAGAAAGAACAATGGGTAGCCGTGCAATGAGGTGGTTAAGTGCACGAGTCCTGGAATCAGGCGGCTGAGTTAATCCTGACTCTCTCTCGCTCACAGAACCTGAGGGGCCCATAACTCAACCTCTGCCTGTGCTGGTTTCCCCGTCCATTAAATAAAGGGAATAAGAGCATCTTCCTCAGGGGCTTGTCGTGAGGCTTACAAGATGATGCTGAGAAGTACTGAGCAGAGTTTGTCATGTGTGGTAAGTGCTCAATTAGTTTAGCTATCGTTGTAAAAACAGAGAGATTTGAGTTTGTATGTGACTGTTTCCAGATACACACGCACATGCACACATCTCGCTGGTAGGCAGGATGCAGTATGAAGAAACATTAATAGCTCTTTATTGATCTGAAGCTAGTGGGATGAATGAAGGGGGAAATGGTGTTTTCATGACGTCCTGGTGCCTTCAGAAGGTTCACATGAAATTTTGGCTGTCTACTTGGGCTGCCATAACAGAAAACCATAGGCTGGGTGACTTAAACAACAGAAATGAATTTTCTCACAGTTTCGAAGGTTAGAAGTCCAAGTTCAAGGTGCCGGCAAGTTCCGTTCTTCCTGCCCCGGAGGCCACTCTCTTGGTGTGTCCTCACAGGGCCTCTTCTCTGTGTGAGTAGAGAAAGGGAGATCTCTGGAGTCTCTGTCTCTTCTTATAAGGACATAAGTCCTATTGGATCAGGACCCAACTCTTATGACCTCCTTTAGCCCTAGTCACCTCCTTGAAGGCCCTGTCTCCAAATATAGTCTCATATGTGTTAGGACCTCAGCGTAGGAATTTGAGGGGCTGCAATTTGGTCTATAACAGTAGTCGTTGGTAGAAAGGAGTACAGGATCTGTCAAGGAGAGAGGAAAAATAAATAAACAAACAACTAGAGAATGAGATTTTTCCAGCCGGGAAAGGGGAGGAGAAGGGAGAGGAAAAGGAGTCACCGGGGGGAGGCCCTTGTCTACAGAACAAACAGCTCAGAGAAAACAGGGCTGCTGCTGACACCGCCGCTGGAAAAGCCCCGGCTGTCTGTGTTTGCGAATCAGAGCTTCAGAGAATATGCACCAGGTGGGGGTGTTTCACGACAAGAGCGTGTGCCCAGGCTTACGGAACTGCTGCTGCTCCGGCCAGAACTGCCAGGGGGTCCGCTGCGCCGTGGCCCCGCTTGCCTCAGGCCCACCAAGTGTTCAGGACAGCCTCCAACAGCCTCTCACCGCCTTGTCATCTTCTCTTGACCACTCAGCGTCAGCAAGGGCATTTTTTCAAATTTCGTTTGCAAAACTCTCTAAGCAATGTCTTTTAGACGAAATTACCCTAGAGAAGAGGTGGTGGCTTGGAGCTGACACCTTGCCAGCTGTTATGAACCGGGGGAAGGGCATGTGAGTGTGTGCACAAGTGACAGGGCTTGAAAATCAGTCTGGTTTTCTTATAAGAAAACCCTCAAATCAGTCCCCTTTACCTTAAAGGAGTTAACATGAAAGCTGATATGAAAACCCTGTGTTCAAATATTCTTATGGTCAAACCCCAGCTGAAACGAAGATGCACTGGGATTAAGATGGGACAATGACCAAAGCTTTGTTTACAGAAACACCACACAGCAATTTAGCTTCTTAACTTATTAATCAATTTAGATTCTTTCCATCTTTACTAACAATAAAAGACATAGAGAAGATGAAGATGGAGAGGACAGAGGAGGAACAGGAGATGGTGAAGGAGGAAGGAGGGGGGCTGGAGGAGGAGGAGGAGGGTCATGGGGAGGAGGGGGGAGGGGGAGAGAGGATGGGGGAGGGCGGTCAAAGGGGCTGTGCGTAAGAATCAGGCGGCCTCTGACTTCTCCGTCCTCCCGTGGCCCTCGGACTTGTGGTCTTTGGATGGAAGCGTGAATTTTGACACGTTTGGAGTCTCGGCTTCTTGCTCTGCGTACTTACAGGCTACTTCGCATCAGTGGTTTTGAAAGCTTTGCTGTTGTTTATTTTTATAGTTGTTCTTTTGTTCTCCCCCCCTTTTTTTTTTTTTGCAATGAGATTCGCTTTACTAAATAAAAGCTTACAGATGCCCAGTAAGGAATTCAGACAAAAGCAGAGGCCCTGGGCACGCAGAAGGGCTGCAGAGCTCACCGCCTCCGTTAGGCAGCCACTGCTCCAAGGGCCCAGAGGCCTGGCGGGAATCAGGATGCTAGCGTCCCTGCCCTCCCCAGCTGGACGCCCCAGCCCCGTTACCGTCCCTCACTAACCCACGCTACGACAGGAGGTCTCCCTCGGACGCTGTCACAGAGCCACGCAGTCAGTGTGCTTTATGGTGACTTCTGCATAAGTGTCATTCTGTGGGCGCCTCTAGGAGTGAGATCCCTTCAAGAGGAACCAGCCCCCTCCATACCGCATCTTACTCTCAAAGAAGCAGCAAGATTACGGTCAATTTCAAATGTTTCCAAAAACTTTAATGAATTAATATCCATATCCTAGATGTACGATGCCCCCAACCTGGAAGATGGTCTGTGTCATCAGACTCAAGGGCAAGACTCAGTCACAGCGCAGGGTTGGTCTGCTCCCCTCCGACTCTCCCTGCCGCAGCAATGCCTGACTTCCCGCCATGTACGAGTCCCACACTGCAGATCAGGGCGCTGAGATTATTGCTGGAACAGTCGTGGGGACCATCCCACCACCACCATCATGCGTCTGCCCAGCCTCTGCAAAGCCTCATCTGAATTCAGCACGCTGCACAGCGGAGCCCGCCTGAGAATCCCGTCACTCAAACTTCAGTCCAGCAGCCAAACCATTTAACCCGGTGGCATCAAACGGTTCAGAAAATGGACTAAATTTAGAACATCCAAGTAAGCATGGAAGTTGTTTCCTGTCTGTATGGTTCCAAAGAGCTATTCTGGACACTGCAGCATTAAACAAAGCAGTGTACCTGACAAGCAGCAAGGGCCTGAGTGAATCGGGTTTGGGAAGGGAACAAGGCTCTGATGAGCCTGGAGCTGTCACTCATGGGCGAGCGACAGAGCCAGACTGCGTCCGTCAACACACATTTTGGGAATGACTTCAGGACTCCCCACATTTGGGATCCCCTCGGTCACAGACTCTCAGAAATGGTCTACTGTGGCCACTTTTCTTTTTTAAGCATGTTAGATTAAAACCTTGTTCTCCAGCAATTTGTTCCCAGCCCAAGCTATTTCCAAGTAGAAAGCAATTATGTGAAATGTACCATCCGGTGACAGAAACAGAGCGAACATTTGATGCCTTTAAGCAATCATGCCTGCATTCTCTTTCGTTGGCCTAAAGCAGCTCACTGACTCCAAGTACGTGTCTCCTTCAGCTGCAACGTCGGGCAGCTACAAATGTGGGGAAAGAACGTCTCGCGGTGAATCCCAAGGTTTCAGAAAAGCTCACAGAAAGAGTGTGGTCCCCACGACGAGGCTGCATCAGTACATCAAGGCTCTTGGCTTCAGGCGGGAATTTTATCATCTTGGTGGAGTAAATATTCTTTTTTAAATCTCATGCTGATCCAAAGTTTTGATTAGCAGTTATCTAAGTCTTTGATTAATTAAAAAAATGATGAAACAGGGGCCGGCCCAGTGGCCGAGTGGTTATAGTTCTGCACACTCTGCTTTGGTAGCCTGGGTTTGCGGGTTCAGGTCCTGGCTGTTGACCTCCATTCCTCAGCCATGCTGTGGAGGCATCCACATACAAAACGGAGGAAGATTGGCATGAATATTAGCTCAGGGCTAATCTTCATCAAGCAAAAAAAAAGAAGAAGATTGGCAACTGATGTTAGCTCAGGGAGAATCTTCCTCACCAAAAAAACGAAAAAAAAGAGTTAAAACAATTTTTTTCATACCAAATGCAGTTTGGTAGATTATAGCTTTCCAAACATGGGACCCAAGAGAGGACAATAAGAAGAGGAGTCCTTGAGGGTGAAAATATTGGAAACTACTGAGAAATTATTCCAAGAGAGAAATTAAGTAAAATGTAGCCACAAAACTATTTATCCAGGCCTGCCTGTGATGATAGAAGTTTAAAGCAACACGAAAGACCCATACGGGAAGATCTGTTAATAAATTATGATCCACCCACATAGCACAAATCCTAAGCCATCATTCAAAGATGCTGCAGACGGGAATTTGTTGAAATGGGGAAAATGTTCATAATGTATTACTAAGTGAAAAGCAGCAGGTTACGAAACAGCTTAATGCTGAGGATAAACCTAAAAAGGGGTTGTCTACAGATGGTAGGACCGTGTGTATTTTGTAATTTTCATTTGATTATCTGCAATTTCTAACTTTTCTGTGTGCTTTTATAATAAGGAAAAAGCTAAAGTGAAATCTATAAAACTAAATGTCAAGGCCAGCAGAGGAAGGAAAATCATGATGCTAAACAACAGATAGATTTAGGGTCATCCCAAGTGCAATAAAATAGAATAAAAGGTTGTTGAAATAAAAATAAAGTGAGTTTGAGAAAATCCAAACGTGAATCTGCCTCTGTGTCTGGAAGCTCCTCCCGCGGCCCGCCCCCCACACCCCTGCCTGCAGGGAGCTCTCTCTTACTGCCTAGCTCTGCTTTTGAAAAATCCTTTTGCACTAATTTCAGAATCACGTTAAACATTTTATTACACCTTTTTAAAAATGGCCACATTTAATTTTGTACTAATCTTAGCCTTTTTTATTCTAGGTTTTTTTCCCCCTTATTCTCCAACTAGTTCGAACACCCTTTGTGTGAAGGCGGCATCCTTGTGTTCTGCTTTTCCTGCAGCCTCTTCCTGCCTGAGTCCCGCCCTGAGATGCCACATCCCCAGTGCGGCGCCCTGTGTGCAGGAGGCGTTCCACACACGCCGGGCCCAGCGTCTGCGCGACCTTTTCCTGTCCTGTCAGACTGTGAATTTCTTGTGGGATGGGTCACGTCCTGCTCCTCTTCGCACCTGCCTTAGTGCCTTACCATAACTCCCGCACACAGCAAGAGCTCGGGAAATATTGGTGAACAAAGCAAGTGACCAAATTACGAGGACTGACCCCGCTTGTTGTAGGTCGACTAGACAATTCTAAGCCATTTCTGTCTCCCTTTAGCTCAGAAGTTCTCAGAGGGGGGCCAGTTTTGTTCCCCAAGGACATTTGGCCATGTCTGGAGACTTTTTTGAATGTCATGACTGGCGGAGGGAAGTCGTTACTGGCATCTGGTGGGTAGAGACCAGGGATGATGCTAAACATCCTACATGCAGAGGACAGACTCCCACAACAGAGAGCTGTCCAGCCCAACATGTCACCGGAGCCAAGGCTGAGAAACCCCGCTTTCGCTGTAAATGTACCTCTAAAAGCCATCCGCCCACCGCGCTCATTTTCTTCCCTCCTCTTTGACTGCCCATTCTTAGCTTTTAGAGAAGGTGTCTCCAAGATTAGACTAGAAATCTGCAAGCCCACCTGGCCCAGCTTTGTCATCTCTGTACTGGTGGATAAGACCTGTCCCACCTACCTGTCAGGGTTATCGTGAGTGTAGAAGAAATCTTCAAATGCTTTCAGAAACAGACAGAGCACGTTAATCAGCCCTGCTAAGATACTACAGAGGGGAAATGAGATACTCAGTAAAACATGAATATCACTCCCTCACCAATAAACATATTTATTTCCTATTCTGAGTCATCCAATAAGCATTTATTAAGCACTACCCATATAGAATAAAAACTGCTACTAGGTTTGTGATAAAAAGAAACCATGCGGGGCTGGCCCCATGGCCGAGTGGTTAAGTTCGCGTGCTCTGCTGCAGGCGGTCCAGTGTTTCATTGGTTCAAATCCTGGGCGCGGACATGGCACTGCTCATCAGACCATGCTGAGGCAGCATCCCACATGCCACAACTAGAAGGACCCACAACGAAGAATATACAACTATGTACCGGGGGGCTTTGGGGAGAAAAAAGGAAAAAAATAAAATCTTTAATAAAAAAAAAAAACCATGCAATTTCATAACATGAAGGTAAAATTGTAATCATTTCTAGGCTCTAGGCAACTAGAAATATTTTTGCTAAGCTGGAAAATGCTTTCCTTATTTCTCTAAATGGGCACAAAGTAGGGTTGCAGAAAGTGTGGCTGAGTTAAGCCCAGAACTCACTACTATGTCCATGTAATTAGACAATGATCTTTTCTTTTCTTTTTGCTGAGGAAGATTAGCCCTCAGTTAACATCTGTGCCAATCTTCCTCCACTTTATATGTGGGTCGCTGCCACAGCATGGCTGATGAATGGTGTAGGTCCATGCTTGGGATCCAAACCCACAAACCCAGGCCACCAAAGTGGAGTGCATCGAAGTTAACCACTACACCGCGGGGCCGGCCCCCAAGACAGAGATCGCATTTGTTGAAGATTTTGCTGAAGTCTTATTTATATGACCTCTGCCTCCTCTGGTTTGGCTGCTGATATCAAAAGCTCTTGAATTCCTAGATCACTTGTGTTGAGAGCTCACTTTCAAGGAACTGCCCAAGAAAACATTGGAGTCTTCCGAAGGAAGGGGGTTCTCAGGACTTAAGAATTCGGATCTTAAACAGAACAGAACAATGTCAAAAGGCACGAGCAATTGTTTTAAAAGAAACTGGGTCTATGGACTCTGATCTGGCTCCGGCGCAGGGCTCTGCCAGGATGGTGTACGGTGCGCACGGCTGTGCGTGGAGGACCCTCACGCCCCCGATCCTGGGACTGTGGCAACTCAATCTGTGCACACACGTAAGAGACCTGTTGCATTTTCCAATTTTTTCCTAAACTTATGGCCGAGGGGTTTTGCGAATTGGTCCCTGTGAGAATATGAGCCCATTGGAGAGCTCTGGAGGAAGAACGGTGTTTTAAAAAGTCTATGAGAAAACAAAATGCCAGACACACTTATGACAGTTTTGAGTCAACAGCGTAGCTGTGTGAATTGATAGCTTTGTCATCTGTTTAACAGATATTCATAGAATGACTTTTACATAAATAAAGCAAGGGTAAGGTGTTGTGTTAAAGGCAAAGAAGTAAAGAAGAGCTTGGAATCTATCCAGAAACATACACGCAAGAAAATATGTCGTCCGAGATACGTCATCAGGCAAGGAATGAGGTGCGTCACAGAGAGAGCAGCAAATTCAATAATTTCCATAGGTGGGAAGGTATCATGAGATCGAGAGTGACAGCAAAGAGGGATGAAGGACTCGGACATGGCCTTGAGTGAGAGGTACTGGTCAGGGGAAAAGGAAAACATTTTGGAGAGGAGCGCTAATGAGAGAAAAGCTGTGGAGGCAGAAATTCATTGACGCGTTCACAGTAAGCATCATTAAAGTCATTTTCATGTCCAAGATGCTCTGCTAACTTCCACGGATACAAAATTGAATTCACCAGGCACTGTACCCTTACAGACCACGTGGTCTAGTTCAAGGGCACAATTACAAACGCCAGCACTATAATCTCAGTAGCAATCTCCAAAGTGAGGGGCAAACCCTCCAAAGAGTGTGCAAGATGATCTGTTGGGGTACAGGAGAAAACAGATCTTCTAATTATATTTACTCTTAATGTAATTATTTAATTTGCAAATATATGTAAAAAGTGTACTACTATGGTAGTGTTTACATAATTTATAAATAACTATACATATAGTAGGGATGGGTGCTCAAAGATATTTGCTGATAATAGTGCAAGATCAAAACCTGGCAGAGCCCTGCTGTGAGGCCACACCTGTTGCACTGGAAGGGCAAGCAATCCCCCGGGAACCCAAAGCTCTGAGGTTGCACAATGTCCACAGGGTGGAGGAGGGTGAGGACGGAGGAGGGAGAGCAGGGAGATCGGCCGGGGAGGGGCAGATCTGGGGCTGCAGACGGGAGCTCCCGAGCAGTCCGCTCTCACAGGCGCGGACGGATGTTATAGAGGAGCTGAGGGGCTGAATTAGGCCGAGCAAGGGCACATTCTCACCTGCGGAAGCGTAATGCCCCATGCAAAAACTACGGAAATTCTAGCCAGAGAAGAACTCGTCTATAAAAAGGCCAAAGTTGTCTGTTCTTTGCAAGTTTTCTGACTCTAAACTAGGTATAAAAATCTCACCTTTTACAGTAAGTTGAACATTCATAGTTCATACCCTTTGCAAGCTTATATCCGCAAACTAATATTTTCTACTCAAGAAGACTTCCATTAAGAAGCCACGTAAGGCTGAAATCTTCTAGCCTGTTCCTTCCCAATTAGCCATGCTCTGAATGAAGACATCGCCAAGGTTAATCACCCTTGCTGTCTATCAGTGCCTCATTTCCTCTCCAGAACGAAGGCTATAGACACGTCAATCCTCGTTCCTCATACTCAGCTTACGCCATCTCCAGTGGAATGTCAAGTTCCCCAGACCTCTGGTTTAGCCCTCACGTGTATGCAGATGGAACTCAGTTTACAAAGCATTGCATCCAAGCCCAGAGGAAACACTGCTACACACCTCCATTTCGTTACCATGGAATATTTTGTTACCATGGAACATGCTGTAAGTGAACCCTGGAGATAGAGAGATAGCACATAGCTGGAGATGACATTGTGAGGCACGGCGTCGCCCTGTTAGAGTCCCTGTCCTAATGTACTCGTGGGTGTTGGCACACAGAAGAAATCAGCATCACCTGTGGCTGCTGGTTCGCATGGCTGGCTGCTAATGTATTAAATCCATTATATTAATGTCCTTTAATTCAAACCAGAACCTGCAAACTTCATAAGCACAATTAGAATCCAGACTATCACCAAGGAGAAGGTTGTTTCACCTGCTACTATACTGTGAAATCCTATCAGCTGCTAGTGATGAGAAGAAATTCCTATTCTGAGAGCTTTAGGCTACTAATTAGCTGTGGCCTCAGTACGCAAAATGTTAACAGGCAGAGAGGAAACTCCAAATTATTCTAGAAGGAACCCTTGAATTTTCATAGCCTACCATGAAAAGAAAATATTTCCCAAGAAAAATGAAGTATTAATAAATCCTTGGTCATCCTTCTAACACAGATAAAAGTTTTCCACAGAGAAGTCCCAGAGTTCTAAGATCTTTCTCTATCACACCCCCCACGGAAGAGCACTCTGGAACAGAAGTGGTTCCGACGGACTAATTCCATTTCTCAATGTCAAACCGGAGTGAGCTAGTAAGACCGCACTGGGGAAGGTGGAAAACAGGACGGAGTTCGGAGCGGGATTAGAGACAGCTCCAATTGTTTGTGTAAAATGAAACTCTACAGGTAGAAAAAAAAATTACGGTAAGGGGGGTTATTTAATCCAAAATTAAAGAAAATGATCCATCATCCTTCAAGTTTAGCTAATTAGCATCTTCTGGATAGGAAAGGTACATACTTAATTTTTTTAAATAAGAAAAATATATAAATCTCTGAATGCTTTTACTATACTGCCCCAGTGATAAAATTTCAAAAGAGCCATTTATATTTTCTCTCAACTCAAATATTACTCTTGCTTCGTTTATCATCTGTCTGAAATTTCTTGAATGCCTTTCTCCAAGTGAAAACATAGGAATTCATTAGTGTGTCTCAAAGACAGCTGGACCACCCTATCATCTACTGGGGGACACAAAAGTTGCATTTAATCAAATGTAACCTCATCTGGAAAAGTTCTGCGCTCTGCATTAGAGCACATAGTCAAGAACAGGCTAGAATTTGGCAACTTTCCTTCATGGAACTCTGACACTGTCATTTCCTTTTTCTTTATAGCCTCAAAACAGTTTCTTAGACTTAGGGATGCCCATCTAGGTTTGGGGCTTCAATTATCTAGGCTAGTTGTACAGTTACTAGCTATTTAGGAAGATTACATTATTCAGTTGAACATATAACAGTGTCATCATTTACAGGTACCAGGATGGATGGATAGACAAATTGATGGATGGGCACAAAGACAGATGAGTGAATCCTGTGAGAAGCACGATAGTTTGTGTACTTACCAACAAATGAAGACCCGTAAACTCATTGTGGACATGCCAATGACAGTGATTGCTAATCATGTGTATTCAGCAACATATAAACTCTCAGCCTTTACTTTCTCTTATTCAGATAAAATTTAATCCCCACTTTAAATGAAACATATGTGAAACATAGAGCGGTTTAAATTTTCCAGAAATATATCCCCCAAACACTACAGCATGGGTGATTTTATTATAACTAGTTCATATTTTTTTATTGTTCTATCATTAGTGAATGGAAATGTCCGTCAAGCATGGGTTGAGAAAAAACGTCTAACCCCGGCTATGAATAGTAAATGTGCACTGTCCATGGAATCTATGAGCTGGAAATATCTGTAAAGATAATCTTATCTAAAGTCCCACCCAATGCAGAAATTCCCAGTAAAACATCCAGGACAGATGCTCACCCTGTCTGCCTAAACCTACCAGCGGCCAGAAATGCCTTGGAAGGCAGCTCCTTCACTGTGGAAGTCTGTTTTCTCAAAGCTCCTTCTTTCTGCTGGGATGTGCATTCTTGTAACTTCTTGGTTGCCTATCCATCTACTAGATCTGTGAGACTGTTTTTTAAGGGACCCAGGCTCACATCTAGTGACTGCCATTTTCTTTCAAGGGATCTCCACCAATTTGATATGAGGACAACAAGATGGGAGAGTGAAAGAAAATCCTGGATGTAAAAGTTATCATCCAAAAACATTTGAAAGTCTTAGAAGGCGTGTTGCTTCTAACACTGCGACATTTAACAGGGTTAAGTGCAAGGCTGAGCACAATTCAATAAACCGATTGCCTAAGAAACAATAAAGGAGAGTTGACTTAGCGGAAACATATGTAAGAAACTGCCTCTCTTTCCATTCAGACTTCAAACACTGAGGCTGCACTTAATTAAAAATAACTAGGGAGAAACTACGTGTGAGTCAGTAGTGTGACATGGCCAAAAACACTGAACAATCTTAGCTTGACATTAATAGAAACATAATTTTTGTGAAGAAGGGAAGTAAGATTATCCCTTTTTTTAATCTTGGTCAAAACACATCCTTGAACTCTGCCCTAGGGGTCTTTGGGCAAACTGAATGTGTCCACAAGAGAGCCATCAGGGTGGCGAAGGATCTGGAAAGCATGTGGGATGTGAAAAGGGAACGGCGATGGTTCAGCTGGAGAAGGCAGACTGCAGACCGTGTTGTGGAAGGAGAGTGGCCTCAGGAGCAGAGAGCCGGGGACATAGATGGAAACGTCAGCGAGTCACAGTTCAGCCCACTGCAAAGAAAGGCCTTCCTAACACGGAAGCTGCACGGAGACTGCAGGGCTGTTTCACTGGCACGAGGAGTCTCCCAATGACAGCAGTGCGCGGGCACCAGCAGATGTACTTGTGATGGAAACGTGGCTGAAGGAAAGCAAGCACTGGAAACAGAATCAAGTGTTTATTGAAGGCCTCCGCCTTGCCAGCTGCTGGGCATCCAGCCTTCACCAGACAAGACAAGTGCTTACTCACGGCTTATCATCTAATTGGAAGGGAGTTGCATTAGACAGTCTTTAAATTTCCTTTTGGTCCTGAGAGTCTATGATACCATTAGTCTAATACGCTCTATTATACATGATATTACACAGAACTGGGAAGATTTTTCAAACGTGACTTTATAAATATTTCGGGGGAGAAAAGCTTTTTGTAACATTTGCTCCTTGATTCAACATTTACTGAGCACCCATTATGTGCTGGGTACTGAGGTGCCACACGAGGAACAGCATCCCATACAGGAGGCCACATCTGTAATTGTAACCACCCTCTAAAGCCTGTCTCCTCCAGCGCTTTGGCCAGCTGGGAGTCACACCACCATTGCATGCGACGACCATATACTCTATCTCCCAAAGCAGGACATTTTTGAAAGTAAAAGGGTGCTATTAATAATTGCACCAAGATAAGAGTCCAGACAAACCAGGACACCTGGTCACCCTGTTCACAAGGCTCTGGAGCAAAGGGAAGCCCAGGCCTTCTGAGAACAATAAATCCTCTTGGAAGTTGAGTATGTAGACTGAACATCCACTGGTTTCTCAACCCAGCACCTCCTCCACTCCTGGAAAGTGCTCCTCCCCACTCTGTCCCTTTCAGAAATGTGATTCTTAATCACTTGATTCATCCACAGTTGGGCAGCAGACCCAATCAGGGTCTGTCCCAGAGATACTTTTAGAACTGGTCCTCCCTGGCAGTAAGACCTACAGGATATAAGCTTGGGTGTTGTCTACATCCAGAGAATGAAGTCAACTCCCAGAGCAGTTGAGAGAGACCCCAGCAGGTTGCCTCCCTAGCTCCAGTCTCTCTGCTGCTCCCTTCTGCATCCAGTGTTTCCTGTGACTTGCTTGCATGACCTTTTATTTACGATAGATATACCAATATTCTTCTAATATTTCTCCCTTTTTACTTTAGCTAGTTTGAGTTGGCTTTATGGTACTTTTAATCCAAATTGCACTGACTAATCCGACATGCAAAGCAATAGTTTAAGTAGAAAGATGGCTCCCTAAAAGCTTGTCCTTCGCCCCTCACCTGTAGATTTGGCCCTCCCTGTTCTAGTTCCCAGGACAGAAGGTATTTAAGCAATTCTGAGGCTTGGCATCAATTCACCTTTACTCTTCACTCACCCCCAACCTTGAGCATATGTTTGAAAAATGTACTCTCACCTGGCCTCTGAGACCCTCCCCATCTTTACCACCAACTGGTATTGCTGGGCATCTTTTTTGGCTCCTGTTCCTGAGTCTCTGTTCTGGTAACTTGTACCTATCACAGGTCTGTCTCAGGTCAGGGTCCTTGCAGTGATTTTATCCATTTTCCTCCCTAGAGACTAACCCCTTCAGCTGCGGACGTGGACCCGTTACCTGCAACGGATGCTTCTTAGTCCTTGCTGGTCTTGCCCTCTCTGTAGCATTAACACTGCTGTCTGTGTATTCTTTCTTGAATTTGTCTTTTCTTTTGACTCCTAGGACCTCAGTTTCTTCCCATTCTTGTCTCACTGTTCTAAGCACTCCTCAACGTTTTCTCAAATCATCTCTAGCTTTGTCTGTTGCGAAAGTGTTAGAGATCGTGGAGGATCCATCTACTCGCTCTTCTCTTCTGTTCTTCCTACACAATTTAGTTAAATCTCATGGTATCAATGACCACCAAAGGCTGATGACTCTCTATTGTATTTTTCCAGGCCAGGTCTTTCTTGAGCTCCTGATTCATAAATTCAGCTGTCTGTTGGACATCTTCTACGGAGTGACCCATTAAGTGCATCAAACTCAAAGCATCCAAAACTGAACTCATCTTTTCCATTAAATTGTACCATTTCTGATATTCTCATTTTCTTCAAATAGCATTACTATCCACTCTAGTACCTAAAACAGAAACCCAGGAGACCATCCTAGCTCCTTCCACTTGCTGGCTCTACATTTTAGAAGTCACTACGCCCTATTAACACCTCCTAATAACTCTTCGTTTTTTTTTGTTTTTTTTTTTGGTGAGGAAGATTGTCCCTGAGCTAACATCTGTGCCAATCTTCCTCTATTTTGTATGTAGGATGCTGCCACAGCATGGCTTGATGATCAATGTGTAGGTCCGCACCCAGGATCTGAACCCGTGAAACTCGGGCCACTGAAGCAGAGCGTATGAACTTAACCACTACGTCACCAGGCCTTCCTCTCCTCCTAGTAATTCTTGAAGCTGTCCCTACCCACCAGTTCTCACTTCCAACGCCTTAGTTAAGGTCTGTTTCTTTTCTTTCTTTAACTGTTGCAATGGCATCTTAAATGGTTTTCCTTCATCCAGTCCTCACTCCTTCAAATAACCTTCTTTCCTGCTGCCATGATAGTATTTCCAAAATACTCTCAAATTCAGAATTCTCTGGTGACTCTCCATTGTCTACAGAACAATGTGCAGTCTCCTCAGTAAGGCACGTGAAGTCCCTCTGGATCTGGCCTAGCCACACCCCCTAGACTCTTCTTCCCACACCTCATCACTTGTATATGGACGGCCAGCCACATGGAACCGGCGGTCTTTTTCTTAATGGGTGCTCCCTATTCTCCTTCCATGCAGGTTGTAAAATTCCTTGCAGCTCTGCCCTGTTCTTTTGGAATGTTGACTCTGAGTTTGTTGCCCCTTGAAATCCATGTTGTAAGAAACTCGTCACATGAAGAAGTCACATGTCAGCGCTGCGGTCCCAGCAGAGCCCAGCCCAGGTACCAAACATTAATGAAGAATTCTCCAGATGACTCTGGCCCCAGATGTCTGAGTGACCCCAGCTGTCTGAGTGACCCCAGCCCTCCCCGTGGAGACCCCAGACATCATATGGCAGAGCAAACCCTCACTGCTGTGCCTGTCTGAGTTCTGACCCACACAGGCATGAACATAAGAACATGACTGTTGGTTGCATCACTGTTTGGGATGGTTTATTGCACAGCAATAGATGACTGAAACCTTGAGCTACCCGGCACACTCAGTTCTAGGCTGCTTCTCTCCTTCTTCCATGGTTTGCCCCTCGGGTACAGTCCTCCCCGCAGTGCTTGTGATGGTCGCCTTCATGAAGAGTGTGGTTTACTCTTCCTTCTGCTCCAGCACCTTGCACACAGAAGACTTGCACTGAATGTCCTTGAAGTGGTCCCTGAGCCTCTTTCTAGCTGGTTACTCTTGACTGTGTCATAGGTACCCAGCGGCACCTTCGCCTACTCCATCTTGTGTTCTCAATTGCTGACGGTGGCCCATAGAACCATCTTTGACGCTCAAGGTAAGTCCTTCAGCAACCACAGCTCCAGGAGTTCACCAGACCCTTGCCTACTGCAGAAGTCAGACTAGTTTCAATTCAGCTTCTCCCTAGTGAGCTCTAAGCAGTTATGCAAGGCTTGGCAGGGATCCTAAGAAACGCCATGGATCCATGGAAAAGTGGGAGAGAAAGAAAGTCGTCTCTGAGTACCAACTGTGTGTCAGGATCTATGCCACAAGATCTCCATAGATTTTCTGACCTCATCCTCTCAGCAACTCTGAAATACACAATTCAATTTTCATTGTATGGATGACGAAGCTGAGGGTCAGTGAAGTTTAGTAATCTATGTAGGGCCACTCAGCTGGCAGAATGATCAACCCAAGCCAAATCTCCAAAGCTGACATCCGTCCCACATGCCAGACCTTCTGGGAGACTCTCCTGTCCAGAGAAGCACTTGCCCTGTGAGAGGGCTGATGGATAAAATTTCACAAGTCAAATTTTATTTTGATGACTTTAACCACAAAGGAGACTTATCCTCTGGTAAAATGCTAAATATCTAAAAACAACGTAATAAGTATAATCCATCAATAATGCTTCAGGATGCATGTGTTTACTCAAGGGCAGGTCTGACTGGGAAGGGGGCTCAGGGAAGGGAGAGGAAGGAAGCAAGAACACACAGAGGCCTGAGGGAGCGGAAGGAGTGGTCTCAAGGTGCAGTGGAGGGAAACTGCAGGAGGGAAGGCCTGGAGTCTAAGACAAAAGGCCTTTCCCCGGAGACTTGGGTGGGGCCACGTCCTGGGAAGAGTCAGAGGGTCTGGCACATCCCTTTGCAGAAGACAGACAGGAAGCGGAGAACTTCTACTTCTAAGCAGAGGAGTTTAAAACTTTGTTAAACCAAAGACTACAAAAAAAGAAAAAATCCCCAAATGAAAGTTGAAATGAAAGCTTACATTCTAGTGGCAGGATTCTATTTTTCAATTTTCATTAATGTTAATTTTTACTATTCTTTTTACTTACACATAAATTGATTTTTTATTTTCATGGTTGGCAAAAGACTCACGCACAGCAAAGTTGGGATCAGGATCAATTTCTATTTCTTTTTCATTAGATCAATATCTTTTAGTGAAAGACAATTGATTAATATGTTAGAAAAAAAATAAGACTCTTTCACCCAAGAATCAGTGACTTACATCTGAGTCAAAGAATTACCAAAGGCCAGTCTCTGTTCTTCCTGCTGAGCAAGTCCTGGGATCTTGGGTCAAGCTGCCACTTTGATGCCATTAGAAAAATCGAGTAAGTGCATTTTGGCAATCTATAGTGTCCTAGCATTCACTCCCTGCATGCTTATAAGTAACCCATATATATGTGCATGAGGGACTAGAAAACAAAATCGCAGTTTGAAATCTGGTTTCCTAAGCAAGAAGCTCAGAGATTGCTGAATAAGACCTGCTTATACAAAATTAGCGGATTTTCCTCCAAGCGGGGACGCATTCCTCTCTCTCTGTCTCCGAGTTGAAGTTATAGTTATGCCAATGCCCCCACTGGGGCTTGTTCTACCATTGAGTGAAGACGTCATCTATTTTAAGAAACACACACACACACATTAAACTTAGATTTCCACAAAATCCCTTTAAATACTATATGAAATATAGAGAGAGCCAAGACTCCAATGCTGAGCCATCCAGGAGCCATCCCAGCTTCCAGGACTCAGTTCTGCTCTTTGCTCCATTCCCCAAACAACTATGGGAATCCTACGGTGACTTGGTCCAAGGAGCGAGAACTCTCTCTCATGCACTTTGTTCTGCATCATTCTCTCACTCAACAAAGATAGACGAAGCTTCTTTCAGGTGGCAGGGACTTTACCAGACTCTGGAAATGGCCAGATAGGTTAGATAAACGGGTGCCCCACTCTTATGAAGCTTACATTCTAGTGAGGGAGCCAGACAGTAATAGAAGCGAGCAATTGACCTAAGGGTACAGTCACGGATTGTGATCATCGCCATGAAGAACACAGGCAGAGTAACAGGATGCAGTGATTGCGGAGGGGAGGGTGTCGATTTTAGATGCCAATGACTGGGAAATGCATCTCTGGGAGGACAACAACTGAACTGAGCCTGATGGAGAAGAGAACGCCAACCACATGAAGAGCCAGAGCGGAGCATTGTGACCTGGGACTGTCCAGGGCAGAGGCCCTGAGGCAGACACACCACGGCAGGCTTTAGAAACTGTTAGAAGGAAGGAGATGAAGTGAAGACTTCAAAATACACAATGCAAAAACTTGACAAAAGTAAAAGGAGAAATAGACAAATCCACAAATCATAATCAGAGATTTTAACACATAGCGACTTACCATAAAACTTAGCAGTGTAAAATAGCAAGCATGTCTTCTATTGCAGTTCCTGTAAGGCAGGTGTTCTGGCACCTTAGCTGGGTGGTTCTACTGCACAGCTCTCGTGAGGCCGCCGTCAAGATGGCAGCTGGGGCTACATCATCTGAAGGCTAGAGTGGGGTGGGAGGACCCACTTTCACTCTTGTGGCCTCAACTCCTCACTGGCTGTGAGCAAGAGGCCTCAGCTTCTCCCCACATGGACTTCTTCACAGGGCTTCTCAAGTGTCTTCTGGACATGCAGCTGGTCTCCGAGAGTGAAGAATCTAAAAGAGAGAGGAAGCCACGATGCCATTTCCACCTAGCCTCAGAAGTCACACACCGTCACTTCCACCATATTCTATTCATTAGAAGTGAGTCACTAAGTCTAGCCCACACTCAACAGGAGGGAAAGAAGGACTATCAAAGAATTTTTGGCCATTTTTTTAAAATGGAACACGCTAATTTAAATACATGATTGTGAGACACCCAAGTGGTAAGACCAAGTTATTGTTAGTGCTGTCGAATGGGTTCCAACTCCTCGTGACCCCGTGGACAGCAGAGTGGAACCCTGCCTGGCCTCTTTGCACCATCCTCTCGCCTTCTGGCACTGTATCAGACAGTGCTCTGCTGCTATTCACAGGGCTCTCATGGCCAAAGTTTTCACAAGTGGGTATCCAAGTCCTTCTTCCTAGTCTGTCTTAGTCTGGAAGCTCACTGAAACCTGTCCACCATGGGTGACCCTGCTGAAATGCCAGTGGCCTAGCTTCCAGCATCACACCTGGGAAATGGACCCAGGTGGCAGCAAGGAGAGCGCCGGATCTTAACCACTGACCCCCAGGGCTGGCTTTTACCAAGTGAGCAGGGAGAAATACTAGTCTAAAGAGAGAGGAAAGAGCACTGGCTGGAGACACAAATGTGAAAGTGACTAACAGAAGTAGTGTTACTGATTGGGGCGCTGGACAAAATCATCCAGGGAGGGAGCACAGCACAGGAAGGAAGAAGGCAAGAAGCGAGCTCTGGGCCCTTCTCACTTCAGAGGTCAGTGGAGGAGGAAGAGGCAGCGAGGGAGAGAGCAGAGTAAGCAGCGAGGTAAGAGGACACCAGAAACGTGGGGTGTCGTGGAGCAGAGGAGGTGCTTCAACAATAATGATAGTTGGTACAACGAGAGTAGTGACTGATGGCATTTACGGAACACTTTCTATTGTCCTGGGCATTGTTCTAAGTACTTCATATACATTAACCTTTAGTCTTTTTTTTTTTTTTTTTTTTTGCTGAGGAAGATTCACCCTAAGCTAACATTCACTGCCAATCTTCCTCTTTTTGTATGTGAGCTGCTGCCACAGCATGGCCACTGAATGACGACTGGTGTAGGTCCATGCCCGGGAACCAAACCCAGGCTGCTGAAGCACAGTGCACCGAACTTAACCACTAGGCCACCAGGGCTGGCCCTAACCTTTAGTCTTAATAATAGAGGGTAGACACGCTGTGATTCCCTATTTGTAGTTAGAAAAACTGAGACTCAAAGATGTTAATTTTTCCGGAGTCTTACAGATCATTAAGTGGGAAGCTGAGAGAATGAAGTGGTTGCTGCATTAAACAAACCCTGATTCAGTGCAACTCTGCCTATTCAGCGCCCACACCCGGGCGGCCGGACCCAGCACCTGTACCCGGCCAGACTCAGTGCCTGCACTCGGGTGGCTAAAAGATTTTAGATCTTCTCTGTCTTTATCTTACTCAACCTAACAGTTAAGGAGATCTCTATTTGGTGCAGGCACTGTTCCAGGCACTGAAGATATAGTGATGAATGAAATAGTTAAGAAATATCCGCCCTTCAGAGCTGACCTTCCAGTGAGAGAGGCAGATCACAAGATAAATAAATAAAATATATAACACAGAAAACAGTTGTTGGTGCTAAAGTGAAAGATAAAGCTTGGAAAGGAGAAAGGAAGTGGTGGGGGCAGGGCTGGGGACAATTTAGACAGGCTGGTCAGGAGAGGCCTCAACAGAAAAGCAACATTTCTGCAAGACCCTTAAGAGAGGGTTGCACCATGCAGATGTCTGGGGAAAAGCTTTTCAGGCAGAGAGAAAGATAACTGAAAAGGCCCTGAGGCAGGAATGTGCCTGGCATGGGAAAGGATGGCAAGGAGGCAGGAGTGCTCCAAGTGGAGGAAGCTTGAAGGCTATCAGGAGAGAGCAGAAATGGAGCGGGTCCGAACAGGGAGGGTCTTGGAGATAGAGCGTGAACTTTAACTTTTATTCTGAGTGAGATGGAAGGATATTGAAAAGTTTTGAGCAGGGATTTGCAAGACCTGACTTGGGTTTTAAATGGATCGCTCTGGCTGCTATGTTAACAATAGGCTATATGGAAGCAAGAACAGGAACAGAGGCCAAAAATAACAAACAAAAACCCCAAAAAGTAGAGACGAGTTAGGAAGCTATTGCAATAATCCAGGCAATAAATGATGATGGCTTGGCCAGACTGCTAACAGTGGAGGTGATAAGAAGTGGTCAGACACTGGAAATATTTTGAAAGTGGAGCCAACAGGTTTTGCTGATGAATTAGATGTGGGATGCGAGCGATAAAAGGAAGTCAAGGATGACTTCAAGGTTTTTGGTCTGAGACACTTGAAGAATGTAGGTGTCATTCACTGAGACGAGGAAGACTAAAGAAGAAGCAAGTTTTAGGGGGAGCAGATGAAGAATTCAGTTTTGGACTTATTGGGTTTGAAGTGCTTATTAAACATCCCCATGGAGAAGCTGAATAGGCACGTGGACACAGACATGAATCTGGAGTTCAGGGAGTAAGACCGGGTAAGATGTGAAATTGAAAGTCATCAGAGCACGTGGATGGGATTCAAAACCATGAGACTGGATGAGACGACCAGCAGAATGAGTACAGAAAGAAAAGAGACAAGGTTACACACTGGTGCCTCGTCCACTCCAATATCTAAGGCAAACGAAGAAGAACCGGAAGAGGGGTCTGATAGGAGCTGCCAGAGAAGTAGGTGGAAACCAGGCAAGTGTGAAGTCCTGGTTTCCAGGTGAAGCGAGTGTTCCAAGGAGAAGAGCCATCATGTGCTGCTGATGGGTCAAACACCAGCGTTGACCTTGGGTCTAACAACGTAGAGGTCATTGGTTGATCTCATTAAGAAGAGTTTTCTTGGAGTGGATCAAGAGATGCCTTGGTAGGGTAAAAGCCTGACTGGAGTGGAGTCAAGAGAGAATGAGAGGAGTGAAACTGGAGACATCAGGCATAGCTACTCTTGGAAAGAAATTGGATAAAAAAGAGAGAAAAGAAATGGAGTGGTAACTGGAGGAAAAGTGGGCCCCAGAGAAGTTTTTGTTGTTACCGTGTTGCTGTTGTTTTCCACAGAAGAAGTGATGCATATTTGTAGGCTGCTGGGAATAACCTAGGAGAGAGGGAAACATTGATGATGCAAGAGGACAGGGCAGAATTGCTGGGACAGTCAATGAGTAGGTCAGAGAAGATGGGATGCAGCTCACAAATGGAAGGGTTGACCTTGGAGGACCATGGATACCTGAGTTAACAGGACAGCAGGCTGGACACAGGTACAAGTATTGGGTCGATTCAGCCGTGTGCACCTGTGGATGTTCTCTTCAGACTGTTTCAGCTTTATGTAAAACTAGACAGTAAGGTAGGAGCCAAGGTCATCTATAGAGTGAGAATAGGAAGGTGCTGCAGGTCTGAGGCGAGAAGAGAAAGTATACAATACTCAGGAGGCTGGGAGTTAGATAAACTACAGAAATGCATGCAACCCTGGGCAACATTAGGGACCCGTAAACTAGGGCAATGCATGCAACCCTGAGCAGCACTAAGGACCCACCAGGAGTGCGTGATCACAAATTTAAAGCGCAGTCAATCAGTATCATTGTGCATTTTTCTCCAAACCCTTTCAGCTGCACCAGTACAGGTGCAGAACAGACCTCAGAGCAGTTCCGGCGGAGGAATGGGGAAAGAAGCCAAACTGGGATGACTCGAAGAGGAAATAGGAGGTGAGGAAGTAGAGATCCTGGATTTAGACAACTCCTTCCAGAAGTCGTACTGTAAAAGACGACTCAGAAATGACACAGTATTTCGCGGGGAGTGTGGGGTTGGGAAATGTAAGTTCTTTTTTAAAGGTGGAGACACTAGAGAATGTTTGTTCCCTACCGAATGGACCAAGGAGAGAAGAAGAAATTGAGGACGCAGCGGAGAGAGGGGCCATGGAAGGGTAAAGTCCTTAAGAAGGTGGCAGGATGTGGGCACAGAGCAAGTGCAGGAGCTGACCTCTGATGGGCAGAGGGGAGCAGATTCAGAGAGCAGGTTGGTGGGAAGATCAGGTTCTCCACTCTGAGGGCCTCCACTTTCTTCATGATAATAAGATGAGGTCAGTAGCAGAGCAGAGAGCAGGTGCGGGCACTTGGAGGCGGCGAAGGTGTGAAATAACGATCTTGAAGAATGGATGAGTGCACAGCCTATAGAAGCACCGCAGGAGTCCTGGCCATGGTCGAGTGCCCGTTTGAGGTCTTTATCCAGAATTTAAAGTTACAGTAGTTAATGTAAAATGAAAGTTAAAGGAGTCAGTCTGGTTCTTGCTTTCCTTCAGCAAGTAGCTCCTGAGGAGGTGCAGGGCTGGGTTCACCAGGGAAACCTACAAGTCGGCAGAGCTTTGTCCATGAAAAATGTCCTATCTCTAGAACCAAGGGATGGTGGGGGCAAGGAGAACCAGAGGGTGACACTGTGTGTCCTTCTGACTGCTGATCCCTTTAGATGAGTTTCTATTTTAAGAGACTGGATGTCAATAGTGCTTAATTTAATCAGCTTCTTGCAGGTTGAAAGGAAATTGGAAATCTTGGTGAGTACTGAGACAAGCTTTCATTAGAAGCTCAGACTAATGGGCTACGGGTGTTGTAGGGCAAAGGAGGATGGCTTATCTATTTATTCCAGAGGACTGTCGTGACCCTACGGGACAAAGTCTTTGGCTTGGAACTTGTTTATCAGGATATGCTAGTTGCTTATCTCAGGGTCTCCTTTAGCTCCAGCTACCATTTCTAGCACTGGCCTGCAGAATCATCCCTGAGATCAGTACTGACCTTAATGCAAGGAGATTTCAGGAGCTCTAGTTTAGAACTCAATGGACCCTAACCTTCTTACTCTGGCATATAAGGCCTTTTATAATATGGCTTCAGCCTACTTTTCCTGGTTCATTTCCCACCACTCCAGGCTGCTTATAGATGCCCGAGGATTCACACTTCCAAGCAATTCCCCCTTCCTGCCTAGAATATCCTCCATGGCCTTGTCCACCTGGCGAGCAGTTCCCTCAGGGCGCCTCAGGTATCATCTCTTCAGGCTTTCTCTGTGTCCCTTCATCCTTAGCTTCCCCATCAGCACTTATCATCTGGCTCGACAAGCACTTCCCACATCGTGCTGTGAGTCACGTCCGTGCATAGCACCATGTTCCTGGAGGGCGTGTCCATTCTCTCTCTGGGCCCAGCACTTCGCCCAACGCCTTACGTATGAGGAGCACTTTGTTTAACAAACAACAGCATCAGATCCAACTTGTAGAGAGAAAAACAACACTTCTGGAAACAGAACTCCTGCCTTTTTCCTGAGATCAAGCCCTAAACTTGTTCAAGCTCTGCAGCCCTTAGGGAGCAGGAACGGTGCGGGCTTCTGGTCAGAGAGCCCCAGACTTCACTCAGCTCCACCACTTGGCAACCAGCCACCTCTTTGTGCCTCGGTTCCCTCATATGTTGAGTGATGAAAATAAGAGAATCCACTCCTTAGAGTTACTATAAAAATTAGACGCGACAGTGCACACCGTGTGCTGAGCTTGAGGTTTTCAGTGCTTGGCACATAATGGGAATAAATGTTGGTTATCATAACCATTATCATGAGCTCTAATTATCTAGAAGCTAGATTCTTGCTGATTTGTCTATGCCTGAACACTTGTCTTGAAATCTTTATTTTATTTGCTCATTGAATGTATTTCTGCTTTGCAGTCCCCTCCCTCTCGCCCCACATCTTCCAGACCACCACTGCCCCCCGAGATGTCTTGTCTTCCAAGGGTAGGACCCAGGCACCCGGTTAGCCCACCTCTAAACATTGCCTCCTGAGGTCCCCGTTACCACGCTCCACCTCCGGGCCACTGAGGCACTGTCAGCTCTGGCGGGGTCCCCTCCTGACCCCGGCTTCTTCCTGGGCTTCTGTCCCTAGCTGTCAGTCCACAAGTCCCTGCCTTCCTTCCCTCCGCTGTTACTCTGCCTCCATCCCCAGTACCTGCCCCACCCCAGCTTTTCCAGCCCCCTCTGGGTCTGCACTGAAGGGTCAAGATTAACCCCCCTCCATGTCTGGCCACAGTGGATGTTTTATATTTGCTGTGCACACTTTTGCTGAACAGTAAAGATCAGTCCTATGGCTGCACACGGAAGAGTGTGTGGCCCAGTTAAGTTCTCTCCCTGCGAGGGTCCCCAGATTTCCTTCTGCAGAACCCAACAGGGCTTCAGTTTACCAGATGCTGGCAGCTTTGACCAAATCACACATATCAGAGTACTCCACCATTTGATAGTTTCCACCAAAGCTGTCTCAACCATTTCCTCCCGGCCGGAGCTCTGAAGAGAAAGCATTCCCACTGCCATGGATGGTGGTTACACAGGCTGTGCCTTTGGCTTTTTATTCAAATAAATTTCCCGACTGGAAACTTCAGGCCAAGGCAATATTTTGACTGGAACTCTCCATTCCAACTACCAAATAATCAAGCAACTAGTAGGTTTGTAGCAGATGTAAATATGTGGAAATAATGAGAATCCCATATTCTAAAGCTTTCGTGAGCCTCACAGTTAGAAATGAACTTGGCCAAGCTGTTTAACCTGAGTCTCCATCAATTGAAATGACAAATTTAGGAGCGAGAGAAAGGGAGAAAGAGAGACAGTCAGAGACAGAGAGAGACAGAGCAAAAGCTGAAACTGATCACTCCGGGATAAACAAATTACCCTTAAAACAGAGCTACGTGAGTCGACTCAGCAGGGCACTTACTTCCACGTCATCAAATGAGTTAACAATTTTATCTACAAGGCTAGCTTGCATTAATTTTTACTCTCATAGAATATTACTACATTGTGTGAATTTGTATGGACTTATAAGAAATCAACTTATACATAGTAATAATGTTCTATTTACATAATTATATTTTATAAAGGAAGACACGGAATAAAATCCTTTTAGTACCAAGGGTACAATTCCTGCAAAACCAAAAGGAAGCAGTTCCTTTTATTTATTTCCTAAGTAGAGAACTCCTAACGGTAACAAATTATTCCGCTCGTCCTGTTAGTGGTTAGGTAGCCTGATATGGGAGAAGAGGTGAGGGTTGGGGGGAGAAAGATCACTGTGTACAACATTTTGAGTGATGGTTCATTCAACAATCAGGATTGCTTTCCTCCACGTTAAAAAAGCAGCAGAGATGAAAGGGACAGAAGAATCCCCCTTTGCAAGAGGTGCCATCAGGACAATCTGGAGGAGGTGGAGGGAGGAAGAACTCAGTGCTTCCAGGGCTTGGCCGACAGCCTCCGTGGGGATGGGAGGAAAGATGCGCTCCGCAGCTGCATTCCAGCAACCCACTCCAGAGTGAAGCCCTATTCCCAAGTGCCTGTTACTAAATATAGCCCTGCCTCTCAGACTGACAGGAGAGCTCCCGCTGGGTGCAAGCACCAGGAGCGGAATCTTCACTTCGCACACTCCTAATATGGTAAGCCCTGCAGACTGTGGGCCTGTGAGCAGGAGGGGGACCAGGCGGAGCTCCACGCCTCCGTGAGGTTAACCCCTTGGCAGAAGGCAGAATGGAAGAGAGACTGACCACTGGTGGCTGCAGATGCTCTGGTTACTAACAGCCACAAGTCAAGTCAACGTGATCTGGAAGCCAGGATCAGGTCGTCCTTCCAAACAGCAGTGTCTGCAGACAGTAAACTTCGGATCAAAGCAGCAGGGCAAAATGAACTGCCTAAGCCCCATGGGTCACCGAAATGAAACAGGAAAAGACAAATAAAGGAAAAAGAAACAGCCTTCTCAGGCGAGTGGCAAAGGCAGCAGGACAGTGGAGGGACTGTCACATGCATGCCACGCCCTCCCCACAGGCTGTGTGTCAGCTCTGTCACAGCAGCTGCTGCCAGGAGCACAGAGGAAAACAGGTGTCCATGCTGGCTTTTTATAACAGACCTGAGTAGCGAATAGAGACTGCAAAGAATGGGGCCAGGGCCACCAAATATTCTTCCCGGCCTTGGAGACCCCACCATGCCAGGGCCTGGGCCGTTCAGTGCTTCAGTGTTTACCAAGATCCAGAGGATGTGGCCCCTGCAGGGACAATGAGGAAGAGCCAGTGATTAGGCAAGTAATGCCCCTAAGAACTTGCTAAAGCATTGGGGTGAAATACTAAGAGCCTCCTCTTCTTTTTTTTTTTTTTGCTGAGAAGATTAGCCCTGAGCTAGCATCTGTGCCAGTCTTCCTGTATTTGATATGTGAGTCATCACCACAGCATGGCTGACGAGTGGTGTAGGTGTGTACCTGGGCTCTGAACCCACGAACCTGGGCTGTCAAAGTGGAGCGTGCTGAAATTAACTACTAGGCCATGGGGCCAGCCAAAGCCTCTTCCTCCTTTTCTTGTGGGGGGTGGGGGCGTGGCCATGCATGGGGATGGATGACCATAGCAGCTTCCCACTAAGAGTGTGTCCGGGTTGGCGTGCTTCTCTTTGAGAGGGAAATGAGTGATAAAATGAAGTTAAGTTTAGACAGCTCCATCATGCTGATATTGGCATGCGCCATCTGGGAGGAGGGCTATGAGTCTACAGGAGGCCAGGGAGGGTCAGGACACTCTTAAACAGTGTGAAGTATTTGTTCCCTTAAGGGTCAAGTGTGGACTCTTGGCTGTGGGCTGGCCCCGCTCTCCAGTGTTTGCAGAGATGACAAGGGCAGGAGCTGGCCACAGTGCATGCTGATCGACCAAATTTTGGGACCCTACATTATGAAAATTGCTTTCTTCCTTTCATTTTGTCAAGGCCAGAGTCCTCTGAGAAGTCCATTGTAGGGGGTCGGTCTCTGAATCAGGAGTGAGGCAGTGGTGGGCTTCATTGTGACAAAGGCAGGGACCAACACTGCTAGAAACCATCTTCCTAGTGAATATGGGTGTGCAAATGGAGTGAAACCCAGCTCCCCAGCTCCATGCAGACATGTGTCTGATCCAACTATTGCCTCTCTGAGGGGCCAGGGCTGTCGCCCTGTGCTTGCAGAGTACCTTTCAAGGGGGCTACTGCCATGGGGGCGCTGCAACTTCTCAGGTTGCAGGTGAATGTCCTCTGCTGAGGGCTGAGCTCCAGGCAGCTGTGGAGGAAAGGGCCCCTCCTCTCAAAGATGAGATCCCTCCTGACACAGGTGAGATCCTGACACAGGTGAGACCGCCTCCTGACACAGGTGAGACCTCTCCTGACACAGGTGAGACCTCTCTTGACACAGGTGAGACTGGCCTCCCTGGCTTTTGCCTGCGTAACGAATAAAGAGAGATGGCCCCCTTAGCTTTAGCTGGCTTCTGCACTCTACCCTCTCCTCTCAGATCCCCAAGTCTGGCCCTTTCAGGTCACATCCCAAGAAGAGGAGAAGGGGTTCGGTGGGCAAGGTCTTCAGCTGCCCCCACTGCCCTCAGCCCTGCCTTGGTTTTCTTTTCAATCTTCGTTATTACGTAAACCCATAAGTGGGAAGCTCAGTTCCCCTCAGAATCATTGCTTTTGATTCAAATGAGTCCTGGTTAGTAACTGGTTCCTGATACAAGAGCTAGTTTAGCATGTTTGAGGGACAGAAACAAACAAACCTGCAATTAACTATTTCCCTTCTGGTTTTGGACACCATAATCCTAATTCTCCCTGTATCAGTGTGGAAGCCACTGTCGACTTCAAAAAGTGTCAGGAAACGTGGAGAAGGAAGCAAAGCGTAAAATTTAATATAGAAGATCGTATCTTCTACCAGGTGAAATATCTATAGACTCTATTATAAGAGAAATAAATGACAGCCAACTGGCAGAAAAGGACTCCGAGAGAAAGTTTAAAAAGCATTACTTCATTTTCAAAAAAACAGAGACTAAAAATTCTTTGTCAGAACTCTGCCCATATTTGCAACCCAAATGAAAAATTTTAAAAAGGCAGGTGGGCGCTGCTCTAGAGTTCTTCCAGCATCACAGCTAACCTCACTAATTCATAAACTTAAATCTGGCCCACCTGCCCTACTCCACCCAGGGCTGGGGGAGAGGCCTCACAGCAAAGGATGACACTGTTTTGATGCTGTGCATCTCAGTAGTCTTAGACCCGAGGAAAATGTGGACTGTGAACCTAACGTGCTCATATTCACAAATCGTTTATAGTGGAAACTGATATTAACTGATAGGATTCACTTACTTCGTTCAACAATTATATTTTGAGTTCTGCAGTGTGACATTCTCTTTTCTTGCTGATGGAGATACTGCAGTGAGCAAGACAAAGTTCCTACCCTTTGGAACTTTTAGTGGAGGAAACAAACCAAGAGAGACACTGATTGTCCTCATTGCCGTGAAGGAAATGAATCAGGCGTATTGGGGAGTGAGAGGCTGCCTGCACTGGGCAGCATTCCAGAAAGCCTGGTCTGGGGAGCAGCCATCTCCAAGAAGAGGACGCTTTGCGCTAAGTCAGGCCTGCAAGTGCAAAGGGGCTGATACAAGAACCAGTTAGGACGTTTGAGGGACAGAAACAAAACCAGTACCTGGCTGGAGCCCAGTGAAACGGGAAAAAGAAGAGAAATGAGATTGCCCAGTAGGGAGGAATCAGAAAAAGCCATGAAGAAGTTGAGATTTTTATTCTAACTTCAGTGGGAAAGCATGGGATGGATTTCAGCAGGCAAAGCACATGACCTGATTCCCAGGTTCAATGTCAGCAATTTCTAAATAGTTCTCTGATAGTCAATAAGTACAGCTTTATCATCAGAGAGATGACAATGCAGATACCCAGACACCCGCTGGCTGTCTGCTTGTCATCTTAGCCACTCAAGAGGCCTCACAGTTTCAGCCTCTTGAAGTTTGAAAATCCCACATCCCCAGGAACCTGAGTCATTTCAGGAGTTGATCCATATCCCAGAATCTGCAAGGTAGGAATGCTCTTTTCTTTTCCCTCCGGGTCAGGAACCAGCAGGACCTTCCCTCTGATTATATCCAAGAAAGCAAACGGTTCCTGCCACCAGCCTAGACAAATGAGCTAACCATCAAGTTATACAGAAGGACCGTTCCCCTGACCTTGGGACCACATTCCAGGTTCTAGCATTCCATGTTTGCACAAAGAAAGCCAGACTGGGGAAGACAAGCACATTCCTGTTCCATGCATCAGGCTCAGAGACACACTTAAAACGGCACGGAGGGAGAACGATGATTCCAACAGCTGTGCTTCGGGCAGACTTTCTTCCCTGTGCTTTCAGCTACCGTGTTGATGGCTTTTTCTTCTAACTTCTGATGCCACAGCTGACACATCAGCACTGAAGCGAGAATATCCACTCTGGGTTCTCACCTGTCCCGGACCCACTTAACTTCTGATGACTCAGCGGGGGTGGAGGGAAAGGAGACCGATTGCATTTAACGCGGAATAGGCTGAAGACGTATTTTTGTCAATGGAGGTCCTCTCTTCCAGGTTGACCAACTAGATTTTCCAGAGCTACAAACAAGGGTGACATGATTCTCATGCTGTAGGAAGGCCCCGGGGGTCTCAGTAAAACATCACAACGCGGAGGAGGTTTCTTCCTCACGTGCCTTTCTTAGTGGAGGAGGTTTATTCCTCATGTGCCTTTCTTAGTCTATTCGCTGCCCTGCCCTCTGGGGAGCTTTGGTTGCTGGAGCCTGTGGCTCAGTATCGGGTCAGGGTGGTTTCTCATATGGCCCACAGCAACGAAAGAGTTCTTCCCAGGCAGCGGCAGAGAGGTCTGCTTCTTTAAAGGGGGCGAAGATGCAGACAACAACCATTTTTCATGATAAACCTTAGCTGAACCATTACATTTTTTAAACATGGATTTATTGAGTAGGTTTGTGCGAATGTGTGCCTTTGGCAAAGATTTCAAGGGTTGTCTTTTTCGTGGAAAAAAGACTTGTCAGCCAGGGCCGAGGAAACTATTTCAGCTAAGAAAAGAACCGTTATGGCCCGTAATATAAGCCATGCAATAATTGCAGCCAGAGCCAGAAAATGTAGTCATTAGAAAGGCTTCAGCCAGAACCAGGCGGTGACAAGGGGCCTCAGATAGCTGTGCTTTCATCTTTACGGCTTCTGCTACAGGAAAACGACCTTGAGATGACCTTCAAGTCCTAAATGTCTTGATGAAAGGAAATATTAGGAAAGAATAAGAAAATTATAGACAGGCCCTAAAAGTTGAATACAAGAGGAAATTCTTATGAGTTTACTTAGAAAGGAAATAATTAAATTCTTTTGAAATGATCTTTTATCTTAAAGTACAAAAGAGGGAGTTGACTGGGAAGAGGCTGCAGCCAGGACACCCGGTCGGATCAAGTCTTCACAGACCAGCTGCTACAATAGATTAAATTAAAAGCTGGGATTGAATTACGTCACTTTAGCACTTTGATCAGGGAGACCATTTACCAAGTGTGACGTTGATCAATATTTGGCTGTTACAACTGAAGGAAGAAAAGGAGAATCGATCGCTGTCGAAGCCACTGTGGGTGCGCGTACAGACAGAGCAACTCATGAGCAGGTGAGGGCTAGGTGCGGTCACTCCTCTGGATTCTGCACCTGCCCTCCTCAGGGCCTCTCTCTGTCCTGTTCTGTACCCCTGGGGCAGACGGTCCATGCTCCCGACAGCTGACTTCTGGGTGGGTTTGAGACCAGAGATGGAGAGGAGAGACTGCTTCTCTGCTCCACCCCGCCCATCCTTATTTCTGGACGCAGCGTCCTGACAGGTCACTGCCCAGGACTCCAGCTCTCAGCGGGCCTGTCCTTCAGCCCTGCAGGTGATAATGGCTTTCTGCTCTTGCTCATCTCTGGATGCTCCACCATCCGCTGTGTGCTCCCCTCCCCCACAGACCTCTCACAACAGCCCCTTCATTACACAATCTTCACTTCAACTACAGGAGTGCAACTGTATTTCCTTCCAGGACATTCCCCCCACCCATACAGTCCCGAAGACATTGTCACAGAAAAGACTACAACTCTATTCTAGGGTAAATGGTCATGGTGTGCCATGGGTACCTCATTTCCATTCAACGCCTTACTGTGGAAAATAATGCGACATGAACTGAGATGGGCAGGTCATCATTTTCTTTAGGCCTTTTCAGTGGAGGCCCATTTTTTTTATATATGTTACAGGGTGTCTGGGCCAGAGCCCCAGATATCCGCTGTGAGGGTTGCCTATAAGGGGGACCCAGCAGGAAGGGGCAGAGCAGAGATTTGCTGCAGCAAGCTTTCCTACTGGGGTTAAGAAGCTTATGACTCCAGAAATATCTCCCAATTCATAAAGGAAGAAAAACATTCTGCATTTGTCTTTCTTTCTGGCTATGAGGAAGTGGTCAAGACAAGAGGAAGACGAGAGAGAGACGAGAGGAGAGGAAGGTGGGGGTGGGAGCAGGAAAAAAGAGAGAGCTACTAAGCCTTTCTTAAATTTCAGCCAGGACTAATTAAGTTCTCATTTTTAGAAAACTGAATAATTCTACTTGTAGAATTACTGCCAAGAGTTTTGCTTTGAAAAAGGGTCCAGCCTACATAGACACTTACTTTACAACCTGGAGCTCAGAGGCCTTTCCGGGAGCCCTGTCTGAAGCACCCCCAGCCCTCCATCACCCCATCATGGGCCTTACTTTTCCTCGTGGCGCTGAGCACTCCCTGACATTGCACTGGGGGACAGACGTGTTGGTCTGTCGTTGGCCTTGCCCCCCGTGTGCGAGTCTGTGACGCTGGGCCTGCCGAAGCTCCCTCCCCAGGGCCAGGGAGGGGGTGGCCATCGAGACCAGCCTGAGTGTGGGACCCCACGAGTCCAGGCACCCACAGTGGCCGTTCCCCAAAAGGCAGGTGGGTGAGGGGTGGTGACCGCATGCTCGATGGCTACTATGTTTTGTCTCAGGAAGTCTGAACCGAGGACACTCACTCACTCAACAGAGATTATCTCTAAAAGTTACTTCTTGTGAAAACCTGCCTGGGGGCTTGATTCGCATGTTGTTAGTGGCTGAGAATGAAGCGTCTCTTTTCTCTTCTTTGGTGCTGTATTTTCTTCCTATGAAAATAAGAAAGAAAAGAACTCCAGATGGAGAGCTTCACGTTGTCGGCAGATTTAGAAAAAGCCCCTGGAATCTGCACGGGTGGTACAGCCGGGTGCAGACTGACAAGCGAGGAATCTTCCATCTCATCGCCTCAATTTCAGGCTTCAGAGATGCCCGGCTCTGCTGTTCAAAGAGTTTTATTAAAAATTTGTGAGGAGGGAAAAGAAGTCTGTGCAGGCCTGTCTGGTGCCATTACGTCTGACACAGCACACGGAGCCGCGGAGCCGCGGACTGCCCGGGACAGCCACCGCAGGGGGGCGCACAGCAGAGGCCATGGGAGCCCCCGGGGAATGGTCCCAGATGCTCTAGTCTGGTGGGGTCCCTCCAGAATCGTGAGTCTCCATATGTGACCCAGTGTATACTTCCAGTCCTTAGACCACCAGCATTCCAGTCAGAAGACAAACACCCACGGATCCCAACGTTGAACTTGTCCCCTCGGTATAACTTCTGCTACTGCTCCTCTCATGAGCAAAACTCCCTTCTCTGATCATTTTCTCTGTAAACCTAGATCGAGCGACACACTGCCAGCAGCTCCTCTGCAGCTATGAAGTGTGGCATGAATCCAGCCTTCCCTGAAGCTGGGCGCTGCCACGCGGATTGCAATCTAGACAACGTCTGGATCCCCCACATTCTGGGCACAGACCTCACAAGACCCTTAAAGGCAGGGATTCGCCTGACGGGCAGCCTGGCTGGTGTGCTCCATAAGAAGGAGGGCTGGGTCCCCGGAAGGGAGTCAGTGCAGCCAGACAAGCTGCCTTATCCCATGCAGATTTTTCTGGTTGCCAGGAGAGGTCTCCAGCCTGGAGTGGCCCTGCTGAAAGACACCCAGTGGAGCTCCGTGAAGGTTTGGGATGAATGAGGACGTGGGAGGGAGCGTACCGCGTAGCAGCAGCACAGAAGGAGCGTAGGTAGGCTGTAAACAGCCCCAGATGGGCATCTGGGTTCGGGCTCGGCTCAGCCTTTCTCAACCCGAGATAAAGCTTGGGATCAACTGAGAGCCTTTAAAAAATATTGATGCCTGGGTACAACGTCCAGAACAATTAAAATAGGATCAAATTAGGATCTCTGCCATCGCCTAAAAGTCCTAGGACAATGTGTAAGGTTAGAAAAAGTTTGGGAACAACGTAAGTGTGGAAAATGCGAGGCTAATGTGGAGGATGAGTTTCGCTGGTCACCCTGGCCGCCCAATCACTCTTGGAGAGGTGGGATGGCCAAAGAGGAAGGTGGAGCTAAGGTGACACAGGAGACGGAGGGCCACCTCCACTGCTCAGGCCCAGTGCTCTGGCCACTGCTCAAGGGCAGACTGAGGCCTGAGTCCAGAGCTGCCCCGGGGTCTTGGGGTCTTTGGAAATGCGGACCAATAGCCGGGGTGGAGAATCTGACTCACTTATCTAACCCTCGGCCCCAAGCATCTACCTTTGATCCTTCATTTTTTTTGAGGAAGATTAGCCCTGAGATAACTACTGCCAGTCCTCCTCTTTTTGCTGAGGAAGACTGGCCCTGAGCTAACATCCGTGTCCATCTTCCTCTACTTTATATGTGAGAAGCCTGACACAGCATGGCTTTTGCCAAGTGGTGCCATGTCCGCACCCGGGATCCGAACCGGCAAACCCCGGGCTGCCGAGAAGCATAATGTGCCCACTTAACTGCTGCGCCACCAGGCCGGCCCCTAACTTTGATCCTTTGTTAGGATCACACCAAAAGACACCAAAGACAAAAAGATTCCTCCTTCCCTCTGTCAGAGCCCTTCCACCTTATCTGCCTTGTGCCTGCTCAGCCTACTTCCTCTGCTCACAGGGGAAAGGAGGGCAGCCCTGTTGTCTGGTATGCTAGGAGGCCGTGTTACACTTGGTTACGTGTTACAATGGTCCTGATTTTTACTTGCAGCATCACTGCCCCATCCAGTGGGGTGGGGCAGCACGCTCCCTGTACCGCTGTAGATGGTGACCCTGAGAAGGCCAAGACCAGACAGGCGTGCCACTGACACAGCAGTGCAAATGACTGAATACACACACACACACGCACACGCACCTGCACAGGGCAGTAAGCCACCAGCAGACAAAGAAAGGAAAATACCAGCGATAACAAAGCAGGAGAGTGACCCACGTTAACCCAGACAGTGCTCAAACGGCTCCACTAAACTGTGATTTTCGTTGCTGCTTCTTAGCCCCAGAAATTATGCTTTCCTTTGAAGAGCTGATGTAGCACTCTAAATGATACATTCAGTACGAGAAGTCCGTGTTCTGTTTCCCCGCGGGATGTAATCGAGACTGGATACATGGCCTGGTGTCTAATTCTCCAGTTACATAATTAGTAACTGCACATCAGGCAAAAAAAAAAAAAAAAAAACCCAGCCCTGAGAGAGCATCTCAGAGGAGGCACAGCTGAGGCGGTTCTCAAATTCCTCAGTGCTCAGGCTTCTTAGCCCCCAGTCATTATTGTTTGTTGGTTTCTTCTTCTGTTGTCATAGCCATTAGTACTATCACGATGCGATCACTGTTGAGAGAATGTTGCTCTAGAAATCTGAGGACTGGAGAGCGGGAGGGAGAAGGGTATGGCCTTGGCAGCATCTCAGAACCACAGTTCTGGATCTCCCGGAAGCCTCCAGGGGGGCGCCTTCCAGCTCGGAGTCTCCTGAGACCCCAAGCATGTCACAATGCACTCTTGGTGAACGCCCCCGCGGAGGGCAGGGCAGCCTAAAGGAGAGGAGTCACAGGGCCTTAGCCAGGAGGCTCCAGGTCTGTAATGGGGTAAATCGACCAGTTCCCTTTTCTTTTCCTTTCGGTTCTTCAGTGACATAATTATTATTTCTTATCCACAGGCTCAAGAATCTTCTCCCAGAACATGTAATCTTACAGTTCACTTAATAGCGCATACCTTAGGCCTCTCATCTTCCTAAGAGGTTGGTTTCAGCTCACTCACCACGTGAGGAGACCCTCGAGGTCTGCTCCATGGCAGATCATAATTAGGGTCTGACTTGGGCAACAAACGGTATCAGGGCCTTTTCAGAATTGTATTTCCTAACAGAGAGAAGTTCCTCCTTTGGTGAAAGGCATCGCGGCAGAGCCAATGGTTGAGGGGGACCCGTTGTTTTCTTAGGGGGCATTTTATCTCCTCTCTGGAAAGTATCGCAGAGCTCCCCATCAGAGTGATCGTGCCTCCCCACCTCTCATTCTCCCTCACCCCAGACACAGACACACACACGCACATGGACACACACTTCCAAGCCCCTTCACTGACTGGGATGTCCTTTTTCTTTAACGTACACAGAAGATGAGAATAGTGTTGACAAATAAAAATGGCAAGCAATAGGATATATTGGAGAATATGAGGAAGCCATTTGGTATAAATCTGATTCGGCCTGACCTTGTCTTTCCAAAAGGGCCTGACCGAGGCCGTTGAGCACGCTTTGTATATCTGCTTTAGAGATTCCCTATGGCAAGAGCAAAAGGCCCTTGAGGTAAAGGTGCAACTTCCCTCCCCCTCCCAATGTTGGCGTCTCCTTAAGGATTAAGCATCTTTCCTTAGGCTAGAAACTGATTGCTGCGCTCACCTGTGACCACCCAGCTCCAGACAATAGACTTGCCTCCTGCTATGTCCACCAAGATAGCAGACCCACTACCTGCTGTGTCCATCAAGCGCTGAACCGACAGGGCAATCTTGTGACTATTGTGGGAGGGACATTTCAATCACATGTGAAACACCTGTTTGGGGGTATATAACCACTCTGTGCACCCCACTTCTTCGGTGCCCTTTCTTCCTTTGGGAAGAAAGGCCCCGGGCCATGGTCCTCAGATTTCAGCTCAGAATAAACTCACCCAAATTTTCATTTACAGATTGGTTATGGATTATTTTCATTGACAGTTTCAACATACACTGACGTGTGTTTTAAAGTTTGAGGAGCAGTGTTGGCAGGGGCAACCACAGCCAACAGTCCACATCTAGAGCGCACAGCTCTGCCTCCAGTGTGGGAATCCAGGCCGCTTCAAATATTTCCCCAATACCTCTTGGAGCCAAATGTTCAGCCCCTGCACCTAAGGGGCATACGCTGCAGCCCTCGCCTTGGGGAGCTGGTTTTAAAGGCCCTCCCCACTAGTGCTGTGTTCAGCTTTACACGAGAAGAGCAACCCTTCCCAGATGTCTGGGTTACTTCTAGGTCAGGCTCTGAGATTTGTGGCTGTGCACAGTCAAAGCTGACATTCCGTTCCACCGTTGTGTCATTGCGTGTAGTCCAGCGCTAACGATAATTAACACCTAATAGAACCAAACAATGCACAAGTTGCTTTTACATCCGTTGTGTCCAACATAACACGAGCAACGGATAAATATAAAATTACATGACTTTTAAGAGATTAAAATGGTCTGTCGATGCTAAAGAAAAGGATTATCAAAAAACGAGGCAGCAGGTTCCAAATGGAGTCATTCACCCCCGTGACAGCAAGCCAAGACTTAATTGCAGTTTCCACCCCTCCCAGAAATGTGACCTTGAAACAGTCAATCTGAAGTGTCCTGATCAGCACTAGGGAGGCCATCTGCAGGGTAAAACCCCTGCTGTTTCCTTCTGCCCAGAAGAAGGTGTCAGCCTAAACAGCCCTTTCTTCTCTTTTTCTAATGACTTCCGTGCCCCACCCTCCTTCTTATGAAAACCTTCCATGTTGTACTGCTCTCTACCTGCTGGATGGGCTGCTGCCCGATTCATGAATCACTTAATAAAGCCAATTAGATCTTTAGATTCACTCAGCTGAATTTTGTTTCTTAACAAGATGATTGGAACTCTCCCTGGGTGGCATCCAGTGAGCTGCACTTTCCAGAAGAAATTTCCAAACGTCTGTACTTTAGACAACGTTCCTTCCAGATTTTCCAAAACTGTTCCAATTTCTGTTGATATGCCCTCTTGTTTCCATAAATATCCTCATACTTGTCATGCTGGGTACCAGGTAATTCTGGTCAGCATAATTAAAGCTCACTACAATTGTTGGTGCATATCCAGGCCTCATAAACATGGAAAGGTCCTAGGTCACTCTCAATTTTTGAGGCTACAAGCATACTATATTAAAAAAAAAAATAGCCAAATCAGGGTTACAACCATTGTGGTGTGATTTAAATTTTGGTATTTACCTTTAATCCTCCCCCCCAATGCAACATAATATAATTGTGCTATTCATAAGAAATTAATGTAATTCCGTGTGCTCACACACACGTACACACACAGGTATATGTGGGTTTCCATCTCATCCTTGGATCCCCTCATCTCTGGCTAGAAGTTGACTTGCAGATCACATTTAACATCTAAATGGAAGATGTCTCGTGACGTCGATACTGCAGGAGAGGAAAAAACAATTTTTCCGCTATCCTTCTAAGGTCTTGGCTGGGGCCCCTGTAACAAAAGACAGAGTGACAAGAGAAACACAAACAGAAGTTTGTTAACACATGTGTCTCATAGATACGTGGGAGAGACGCAGGGAAACGAGGAACTCAAGGACAGAGCTTCGAACTTAGGCTTAAATACCATCTTCAGCTAAATCAAAGGACTGTGTCAGGGGGGTAAGGTGTGGACGGGTGACCAGGTGCCTAAACCTGGTATAAATGGGGTGAGGTTCCTTATGCAGACTCCAGTCGGTGCCTTCTCCCTGGATCAGCTGTTTGTGACTCACAGTCTCCTTCTCTTCCTGGTACAGAAAGGGAGACACCCTTACCAATAGAGATTTCCTTAAAAATATAAATTTTCCTCACAAAAGCGTAACTTTTATTCTGTTTTCAAGCTTCTCTTATATTGTCTGCTGTTTCTCAAAATGAGCTGTCTCAAAAACAGTTCAAAATAATCCTTGCATCTAGAGCCATATTTGGGGTGGCATATTCTGGTGTCCTACAGCCTTATTTGGGGTGGTATATTCTGGTGTCCTACAGCCATATTTGGGGTGGCATATTCTGGTATCCTACAGCCATATTTGGGATGGCATATTCTGGTGTCCTACAATACCAAATGCCCTTCTGACCTCCAGCTGAGAGGCCTTGGGGTAAATGCTAATAAAGCAGCCCTGAAAATTAGCACAGGTCCAAGTAAACGCAGTGCTGAGCACGACAGAGAAGGCACACCCACAGAGTGGGGCCAGCAGCATCGCACGGGTCTGTCCTTCTCCACCTGGCTTTCGTGCTCACAGCCTGGGAAGAGCTGGGAAAAACCCTGCAGCCTGGAAACCATTTCACAGGCAGACACGTTTTTGAAACTAACTGCAGGGTGGTTCCAGCCTCCGCCTTCGGGTTGTCTTTGCCTCAGCGGCTTGCAGGGGGGCAATGGGAAGCTCAACAGGATGGGCTCCACAGCTGTCTAGCTGCCCACCTGCCGCCAACAGGGCTCCTGTGGTAAACGGAGCGACCAACAGCCCACGAGAGAGATGAACGACTTCCTGACCCACTGGAAGAAAACCTGTTAAAGGCAAAACAAATCTTCCCATGGAGCCATTAGTCACCACACCCAGCTCTGAACGAGACGCCGGTGGTTAGTTTCAGGGAAGTCTTAAAACACGGAATGGAAGTTTTACTTGTAGACTTATCAGCATGTGAAATCTCTGTCCTCACAGGTCCTGTTCCTGGGGCATCACCACTAACGAAGGCTGTGGTCCAAGGCTTCCCACCAAGTCTGGGAAAGGAAATACAACATGGCGGCAGGCTAAACGAGGATCAGGAGTCCCTGTTCGGCCCTTCTCTTGCTTCACCCCCTCCTTGGAAGCAGGGCTTGGAGCTGGTTTCATGCAACATTCTTCCTCAGCTGAGAATGCAGACCCTCCCCCACGACCAGTCCTTATCAACAGCTGTCCAGGGTCTGGGGCATATCATTAGGTGAAGCCTTGGGGCAGCTGTGCCTCTGGTCCTTGACCCTGCATTTATTTTAGAGATTAAAGACCAGAGGGAGTGGGAAGAGAAGCAGACTCAGAGTCTGCACATCATCTCAGCCCCATTGCACCAGGCGGCAGAGAAAAGCCTGAAAACCAGACGTCCTACTGGCCGCACAGCTCCTGCCTGAGCCTTCCCCCATTGCGTGCTCGCCACATTGAAGAGCGAATAAAATCGCCAGGTGTTTAACAATCATAACAGCTTTTATTCAGCACTCATTATGTGCCAGATAGGGAGCTAAACACTTTTTACACATTAAATTATTTAATCCGCTCAACTCCTGAGAGGTTTATACTATTTTCTCCCTTTTTGTGAGAGAAGAAACTGAGGCTTAGGAAGGGCAGGTGACTTGTCCAAGGTCACACAGCGTGCATCTGTGAACGCAGGATTCTGACCCATACTGTCAACTCCAAACGCAAAGATGACAGAGAGGGAACTACTTGCTTCTGAAGTTTCATGGCATTTACAACCACCCCAGTCATTTGGGATTTGACATAGTCTAAAATGTTGCATCAATTTTCATTTCAGGTTTTATAATCCCACAAATATTGCAAATTCCTTGAGGTCAAAAACTGGCTGTTCTGCTTCTCTGTGTTCTTCCAAGTGTCAACATAGCAATTTGCACAAAACAGGCAATTAATGATTATGTACATTAATAAATCTAAAAGAAGAGAGGCAAATTAGCAATATCAAGTGAGCTGAAGAAACAGTGAGCCTATAAAACCAAAACAGAGGAGGATTTGTCTTCCCTTCTCAGGGTGGGGTCAGTAAAAGGCAAGTTCCAAGTCTATCTTGAGTTCCCAAGGAGGGAAATATCACAGTCAGGTTAATCAACTTTCTGAAATAGCTCCATTGGGAATGAAGAGGACAGCAGAAGCATCCTGAACGTGTCAGCGGGAAATGATTTCAGCAAAGCTCCAATGTGCATCAAGCTTGGCTCCCAGAAGCCCCAGACTCTCACAGCCTCAGAGAGGCAGCCTTGATCCCTCCGCTCTTCCTGAGGGCTTAGAACTTGGGCAGAGGCCTGAGGGCAGGAGTCACGCAGCTCAGCCTGGAGCACACAAGCAGGAGAGGGCTGTGCACAATGGAGAGGGAGCGAGATAACGCAAAATCCTTTAAGTAAAGACCCTGGGGCAGAGCGCCAGATACCAAGGTACCAGGATGTTTGTGGATTCCAATCTGCAAGGAGAGACAAGCGTGCTGACATCACAGCCTACGAGACAGCCCAGGACAGGGGCACACTGCTCTCCTCCCACACCGTCCCCTTTGAGCTGGCCCCACACACGTGCACGCCCACGCACAAGCACACACCACCCCCCAACTGTACTCAACCCCTTCCTTTTCCTTATCAAAGCACACACCTGTGAGCCCCAGACAGTGCTGGACTCCAGGCACCTCCTCCCCTCCTGGGGGCAGCTGCACACGAGTATAAAGTGAGGAAAGTGACGCCAATCTGCTAGAGGGAGAGGAATCTCCCCTTCCCCTGTCCCCCAATAATCCAGCAGCATCTCTCACCTAGATTTTGTTCCTTCTCCTTCATATACACAAATAGGATGTATCATCCTTAAGACATCTTCCTGGGGATGAGGGCTTTCTTCTCAATGTTTGTCTGGCGCCCTTTCTGGCTGTAATCTGTGGCTGAAGGCAGAGCTCAGCCTTTGGATGCTGTTTTCCTCCCAGACGTGTGTCTCAGCCAGCAGGGCCTCTGCCAGCAGAGCACATCTGTGCTCGTGGCCCAGGGTGGGGGTGGGGCGCCCTACCAGATGCTCCCTTCAGGGCCCAGGGCTCCTCCTCGGGTGATGACGAGGCCTGCCACCCAGCGCCAGTCTCCCCCACGGTAATGTGACACGCTGCCGTTAGGGGCCTGGTGCTGTGTCTGCTGTTTTGAAAATGAAAATATTTGCTTCTAACTCCAATTACCATCTGTGTGTAACCTGTACCCCTATACATATGCCAGCTTGAAATCGCCACGGTAGCCTCTGGGTCTCCTGGATTTTACAACAGACTAACCACCAGCTTCCTGTTGGAATCATTCGAACAGCCAAGAGCCATCATCATGTGCTGTTCATCACCACAAACACGGTCCACCGTCTTAAAGGGCTGTGTGTTATGTGTCACTTCCAGGCTTCCACAGTGAGGACCCAGAAAGAGAAAGAAAGGATCAGAAATTAAAATAGGAGAACTGACAAACCCACAGAGTTCATTATACCTTTCAGAATATAACTGGGTAGGCTGAAAAACAATTGTTCATGTTATCTAAGAAAGCATATGGGGAAACAAAATAGGATTATATCACTTTAAAAAAATTTCCTAATAATTCTGGGTAACAAGGAGATACCAATAGAGGAAGAATTCTAATTAAGAAGGGGTAAAACCCAATGGAATTTTAAACTGTCTGAGGATGTGTAATATTTAACAACACTATCTCTAAGAAGAAATGAGGTGCTAGGAAATGCAGTAAAGATGTTGGTTGGGATAGTCTCAGAGGCAGATGTCAAACAGAAATATTCCATTCTAGGTAGCAGGCATCTTAGCAAGCAGACCACAGAAGCACTTTTTATTCGGTGCTGGCGTAAGATACAGGCCTCTGCTTGCTCACACTTGTCACACATCATTTCTTGGTTACCAAAAAACTGTCAAAATATGAGTTTGCCCTGGCACAAAGCAAGCTGTGGTCTCAATCTCAATGCCCCATGTCACCGGGGAGGAAGTATGAGTCCAGATTGGCTGGGACGGTAATGGGAGGGAGAAGGGACTAATCCAGCCAACCCCTCAGCACCGAACATCACATGTACAATGCGAGGCAGAATGAAGTGTTCAGACGTGATTCAGCCATCCTGGGGCAGAGGGGTCCATGGTGAGAATCCAGGAATAAGGTAACAATCGAATCTTGCAGGAAGTGGTACCATGTTTCTGGGCATATAGAGTAACAATATCATCTAGAATTTGTAGGTGTTACTGTTAATAACAGTAACATACCTGCCAGGCTCTGTCAAAGAGCTTCATAAATTTTATTTCACTGAATCCTCAAAACCAGCCAGTGAGACAGGTACTGTTTTATTTCTCATTTTGACATGGGGAAATAGAAGTTCAGCAATGGTAATCCCACCAGTAATTGCCAGAGTAGGGATATGAGCCAAAGCTCAGGGTTTTTACCCTGTGGAGTCGGACTCTCCACATCCACCCAGCCCCTCCTCACTGCATACCGGCACAGGAGTTAGGAACGGTCCTCTCTGGCCTTAGTCAGTCATGGTAACTCACTGGCCAGTGATGGTTCAGGAACTCAGACTCAGACGGGTCAGCATCTAACATGTCTTCATCAACAATTATTGATGTGTGAAGAGCATACGACTGAAATTGGTCCAAGCAAATGAACAGCAAGGATTTGTGTTCCAAAGATCAGGGGAAAATGCTCTCTCTCTCTCCTCCTCCAGAAGTGAATAGAAAAGCATAAGGCACCTGTTGTCATTCAAAGCCACCATAGTATCAAGCAGAGAATTCACCTTAGGAGAAGTCATCTTTGAAGATGGCTTTATGGAGAGATAGAAGGAACCTGGCTTGTTGATAATTCAACACTAGGATTAACAAACCTTGAGGCCACCCTACCTTTGGATTTCATTTTAGATGAGCCAATAAATGTCCTCACTGTTTCAGTAACTTTGAGTTGAGTGACCATTCTCTGCAACTGAAAACATCCTAACGAATTCCTACCCCATGAGTCCTCTTCAGAGAAGAAAGGGAAGAGTAATCAGAGCCCTTAGGGGCAATCTCCCTCATGGGAAGGAGACCATGATGTGCCCTTTTCATAGATGAGAAATTCAACATGAGTGAGTAACTTGCCTTTGGTCACCCAGCTAGTAAAGGGCAAGGCTGGAATTTGTACCTAAGAGCATCTGACACCCGAGCTTGAATGCTTTCGGATACACAGAGTGGAAATCTTGGCCAAGAGTGAAAGCTACACAATCGTATTCCAGTCCCATGCAGAAGTCAGGCAAGGGCTCACTGAGCATAAGACCTAATAAGAAATCTGGTTTTCACAGCAGAATGCCAATCTCAGCAAGGAAGTGGGGTGCTGGGCAGGAAGAGCCAGGGGGCAGGAGAAGGGAGAGGCTGTGACTCAGAGGCCAATTCCCGGCACACTGGACCTGGCTGGAAGGCAGGCGCAGCACTTTTGGATGTTACCAGATGGCGCATGAAGGCTCGATACCCCTTTCTGCCCTACTCAGGAGTGGCTCAGTCACCAGTGGAGGGCACAGCCGCTCAAGTGGAAACAGGAAAAACAGAAGCTGGTAAGAAAAAAATAACGAAAAAAGGGAAGGAGAGGGAATCCACAGATATTAGGAAGATGATCACCATGAAAGTGACAAAGTGACTTCCTGCCAGATTGTTGGTTTATCTGGAAGTGTCAGCTCTCTCCGGCCAACGCTGCACTATATGCAAGTGTCTAATATCTGCTGCTAGTGCATTTTCATGTATAACATACTGTTTTCCTAAAACTAGTTACCATTATGCCCTGAGTTCTTGCTCAAAAGTTACATTTGCATCTGAAAACTCAAAGGACCGCGGTACCTGGCTACCTCTCCCCATCTCTACCTGTTCCGGCAGTGATGGCACATATGGCTGCTGACGTTGAACCCTGCACGGCTTCAGTGACTACTACTCACTTGGTTTCCCTCCAGTGGTGCAGTGTACAACCTGAACATACCCCGTGGTCCTGCCTGGTTCTCTAAATCCTTGTCCATTGTTCATCTAAGACTTTTTTCTTAATTATGTTTGTGCCTATTTTCACTGTTACATATGAGACAGATTGGCTGAAGATTGCCACAGTTGTTTAGGTAGTTGTGGAAGGAAAAATGTTCTGGCTTTGGTTTCAAACAAGACGCAGACTGGAATTCTGGGTCTGCAACCTACTAGCTACTTGGCCATGGCCAGGTCAACCAGCTGAGCCACTGTTTCACCACCTATAAAATGAAGAAGAGAATAGCATCTACCTCACAGTATTAATGGAGGGATTTGTATTAAATGAGATAAAACATGTCAACGTGTACGTTTGTTGTCATAATTTTTCTTATTATGAATATTATCAAAGTCCCTAGCATGGTGTCTGCAATAGAGTTGATCCTTAATAAATACCAATTCCCTTCTTGAATTTCCATATCAATCTCAGGCCTTTTCTCTGCTGGGAAGGGACCTGGCCCAGCAGACGCCTGCATCCTAACTGAAGAGCATCCTCTCCTGAATGTTTTCCAAACTGGGTGTGGAGCATTTTGCAAAGTGTGTCCCCTTGAGAAGTTCTGGGTTGAGGGAGGAGGGAGAGAAATTCTTTGATCAAACATTGAAAAGGACTGCATCCTCTATCTGCTCTTGAAGATTCTCATTAGTGGTTTATCAAAGACTTTGAAAAATCTCATTTCAAAGAATTTGTTTCGATGTTTTACCACGTGTTTCTGAAACTAATTTGACCACAAATTTTTTTTGCGTTAGACAAATTAACATCTCATTACTGTGCTCCCCAGAAATGTCAGTTTAGGGATAGGAGCTGGGAAAGTTGGGTAGCAAAGGGAGAAAGTTGGTGTGACCAAAAAGATGTCACTAACCAGAAGAGATATGGGGGAAAAGTTCTTCTGCAAAGTTCTAGAAGGCTCTAGAGTCATGACTTGATAGGAGCATATTATTCCCTCGAGCAGAAAGGGAGAAGTGTGAGGAGGGACAAGAGTGAAAGACGTCAAAAAGAAAGAGCAAGAGCGTTCATCTCCATGTCAGACATGGACTGAGCAACCTCTGTGTGAGGGACGCAAACGTGAATAACACCGTCCCTTCATTAGGAGAAAAAGGGAAATGGACGAGAAGAAACCAAAAGAGAAGGGGTGTAGGAAAAGAAAGAGAATAGACTAGAAAGGGGAAGAAGACATATCTGAGAAAAACCTCGTGGAGGTGTGGATGGTACAGAGCCCCAGCTGCCCAGCCTCACTCGGGCGGCCTGCAGAGCCCGTCTTTAAGCACAAGGTGACAGCTTAGCGAATGAACTGACTATGTCCTCGCTTTCTAAGTGATTTCTGCCAAAAGATTAAAATTCTGTTTAGGGAAAAAAATGAACAATAAATAAATGTATTAGAAAAATTCCCTTATTAAAGTAGGCAGCACTCATTCTTCCGCAAATATTTATTGAGCTCCTACTATGGACCAGCCATGTTCCGGGTACTGTGTGTGGGGCCCTCAGAAAATCTCTTACCCCTCCAACCTTATGGAAATGAGATTTAGTTGTCTTCTCGGTAATCATAGATTTTATAGGTTTTTTTGCATCTTGAAAAAAAATCTGTAATGTTTTTATTACCTCAGGAAAAACACAGACACACTGATGACCTGTGTTTCACAATTAATGTAGCTGCTGTCGTTAACTATCATGCTTCGTATTCTGACGCATTTTGACAGGTGTAATGTGCTCCTACCTGAGCTCCTGGGACCTTATTAGCAGGACTGTTATAACTTGGGGCGCTGAGGGCTGCCATCTCCCCTTTCTTCTAAGGAGAAAGGGAGGCTGGTGGGCTGGAGATCAGCTGACGGGACATGTCGGGGGGAAGACCAGCAGGAGGCAATCATTCCTGCCTGAAATAGAAGAATCATTTAATAAATGACAGCCATTATTATTATTATTACTATTATCATTGTCATTAACAAAAGAAGTAATATATAGAGAGAAGGAACAAGTGTCAACAACAGACTCAGAAGGAAAGAGAAAGAGGAGATTTAAAAAGGAAAGTAAGGGGGCCGGCCCAGTGGCATAGTGGTTAAGTTCACACTCTCTGCTTCTGCAGCCCGGGGTTCGCAGGTTAGGATCCCAGGCGCAGACCTAGCACCGGTCATCAAGCTATGCTGTGGCGGCATCCCACATAAAATAGAGGCAGATTGGTACAGATGTTAGCTCGGGCAAATCTTCCTCAGCAAAAAGATAAAAAAAGGAAAGTAAGAAGTGACAAGAGAGAGAGGAGCAAAAAGCCACAAGAGCAAATGATTCCAAGATCCCCCTGCTCTGACTTCCCCCTCAAACCCCAGAAACGATTTTCCTCTCTCACTTGAACATATTCCCTGGAGGACCCCACTGGCCTGTCTAATCCAGCACAGCCCAAATTAATTCATCCTCCTCTAATCTTCACTCTACTTTTCTCCAACACTTTGCATTTCTATCAATACCACCACCCAGCTGGGCCAGGGCGGACTTGATTCCTCTCGCTTTCTGCTCCTGAGCGTTGTTGAGTTTACCTCTCGTGTTGTTCTAAGGTTGGTATCCTCCTGGCCCTGACGTCACACTCTCTCCTAGATGCTCCATGACCCGCTGCCCAGGCCAACGCGACATCCAGCACTCGATGTCCTACTCCCACCTCCAGTACAGCTGACCGCGCGGTTTATCCACAGAGGACTATCCCAAGCAGGACTGAAGCACAGTGATGTGTCCCCATCACGAGAGCAAACCCTCCTTAACCAGAGGTAAGCGACCTTCCAGGATCTGCCCCCATATCCTATCTGACATGATCCCTACCGAGTTACTACTCCATCTGTGTCTCCATCCCTCAGTATCTGCTGTACCCTCCACCTGCGATGCCCTTCTCTTCGCTGTACGTTGACATCCCAGGAATTCTCCAAGGCTTCCTCGTAGACACTTTCCTCTCCAGGAAGCCTTCCCCTGAAAGCACTCTTTACTTCCCGTGACCGTCCACAGTGCTTATCTGTACTTCCTGCTTGTCGGTCATCATTTGTTATCTTTGCGGTATTTACAAACGTGTTTTATCATTTGTACTAGACCAGTGGTTCTCAAACAGAGGCGACTTTGCCCCCAGGCGACATTGCCCAGGGAGCAATATCAGAAGATACTTTTGATTGTCACAATGGTGGGGGGTGGTACTGCTGGCATCTGGTGGGTAGAGGCCAGGGACCCTGCTCAACATCCTACAGTGCACAGAACAACCCCCACAACAAAGAAATGTCACTAGCGTGAGGCTGAGAAACCCGGGACTACACTGAGCTCCTGAAGGGACAGTTGCACGACCTACCGCTTTGCGTTTCCTGAGATCCCAGCTCAGTTCGCACACGGTCATTGCTAACGAAAGCTCTGTTGACTCAATGAAACAATAAGAGCTTTGGAAGACAAGGCACACTCCTGAGGGATGACTTGCAGCCTCGTTTCACAGTGGTGTGTGGATCTGCGTGCACAGTATCCCGACTTCTCTGTGCAGGAGAAGCAGGCTTCCCACCGCCTGCAGGCCTGCGTTGCCCCCCTTGCAGAGAGTCCCACCGCCAGCCTCGGAGGGCCTCTGGGCATCGCTGTCAGCCTGCTGAGCCATGTTTTCAAAAAGTCTTTCAAAATACACTGTTTGTTCTTCTATTAAACATAAGAAATGATGCTGCAGTTTCTTGTAGCATTTCAGCACTCTAGGCTTCTGTCTTGACCTGGGTGAGCGAGATGATTTTCAGCGCAAGGCCCTCACCCCCTGAGAAGTCAGCCTCCCTTCTCAGCAAGCCCTGCGGCAGAGCCGCCTGCAAAGACTCAGGCAGTGGAGACTGTCAAAGAATAGGCTTCTGAGGCTGCCATTAACTCATGCATTGTTTAAACAATGTTCATATTTTTTAAAACCCCTGCTCAGTTTTCTCCTAATTTCCATCCATTAGCGTTTAAGCGTGATTCTTTTTTTTTGAGGAAGATTAGCCCTGAGCTAACTACTGCCAGTCCTCCTCTTTTTGCTGAGGAAGACTGGCCCTGAGCTAACATCCGTGCCCATCTTCCTCTACTTTATATGTGGGACGCCTACCACAGCATGGCTTGCCAAGCGGTGTCATGTCCGCACCCAGGATTCAAACCAGCAAACCCCATGCCACTGAAGTGGAACACGCGCACTTAACCGCTGCGCCACCGGGCCGGACCCTAAGCGTGCTTCTTTTTAATCTGCTCTCAGAAATAGAGACCCACTCGAGGCGCTATGAAACAAATAACAGTAACAGTCACAATGAAATCCTCCTGGTTTCTAGGGCAGTTTTTACCACCTGCTTTCCATCTATGAAGGTAACAACGTGTCCCCCCAGGTGGGCATGGAAGGGTCTCCAGGCTCTTTCTCCGTCCTTCTCTTCTCTGCTCTTAGGCACCTTCTTCATGGTGGGAGCAGGAAAAACAAAGAGACATTCAGCAGTGGTTTTTGCAAAATCCCGGTTTTAAGTAGTGGTCAATTTTAGGGATTATCTAACTTCTTACCAATTAACATAAAAAATTGCCACTTTTTTGTAATTGGGGTTAAACCCAATTATCTTATGGATAAATCTGAATTTGTTAAATAGTTCTTTAATTCTGAAATCTCACTTCTCTCCTATCAAATCACTTCCCAGGTATTTCTTGTATTTCATAGGAAGCGAAAATTTTTAAATAGCTGTTTCCAGTATAGAATGTCATTTAAAAAAATTTTTAATTTATTTTTCTATTGCAGTAACATTGGATTATAACATTATATAACTTTCAGGTGTACATCATAATATATTTCGAATTCTGTGTAGATTATACCATGTCACCACCCAAAGACTAATTACCATCCACAGACTGTTTTCCTGAGAAGCAAAATACACAGTGATCCTATGAGACAGGGGTTCCAGCCAACTTTAATGAAATCTCAAAGAATGGCTGGTTTCTGGATCACCCGTTCATTCAGTTAACATTTATCGAGCGCCGTCTATGCACCAAGATGTCTTATAGGCACTAGTGTTACAGTGTTGAACAGGCTGGCTTCCTGCTCTTGACTTTACTTCTTAGGTGGAGACAGAGCAAAAGCAGAAGTGGGAGAGGGGGACAGACCATAAACAAGTAAAGAAAGAAATGAATAAGATCATTTCAGATAGTGGAAAACACTATAAAAAATTTTTTCAGGGTATGTGCTGTGAGTCCTTCAGGACAGAGTGGGGGAAGGGTAGCTGCTAATTTAAATCAGCAGACCAGGGAAGGCTTCACTGAGGAGGTGCCAGTTGACCTAGGACCTAAAGGACAGGCAGGAGCCAGCCATGCGGAAACCCTGGGCATTCACTCCAAGCACAGGGATGGCAAGCAGAGAGGCCATAAGCAGGAAGCAAGACCAATGGGACAGACTCCAGTGGGATGGGGAGAGAGCTTGCCTAGAATTCCTAGGGCTCCTGTAACAAAGTACTGTGGTACCGGATGGCTTAAGATAACAGAAATTTACTGTCTCTCAGTTCTGGAGGCCAGAAATACAAACTCAAGGTGTCAGCAGGGTCGCTTCCACGTGAGACTGTGAGGGACGCTGTGCCAGGCTCTCCCGGCTCCTAGTGGTTTGCCGGTGATCTTTGGTGCCTGTAGATTCACCACTCAAACCTCCACCCTCACTCAGCATTGTCCCGTGTCTCCTCACGTTAGTCCCCTTGGTCACTGGAGTAGGACTCACCCTTTTGACCCCGTTTAACTTCACTACCCCTGGAGAGATTATCCAGAAATAAGATGGCGTTCTGAGGTCCTGGGGGTCAGGACTTGAGCGGATCTTTTGCGGGAGACACCATTCAGCCCACAACAGTAGGACACAGAAAGGAGGTTGGGTTTCATTCTAAGTGTCGCATGCAATGCCTGGCACAGTGCCTGGCAGGTGGCCAACAATAAATGTCATCAAGCTCATTAATGAGGCAGAGAATTTCTTTAGAATGCAAGAAGTTCACAGCATGGTCATTTAAAAAGTGAAAGCAGATTGTGTCACCGTGCTGGCTGAAACCCCTCCAGTGCTCCCCACCCCTTCACAATCTGGGAAATTCCAAGTCTTTACGAGGCCTACAAACCTCATAGCGTGGGGGCCCTCTGCGGTCTCAGACCTCATCTCCCACCAGAGCCGCCCCCGCCTGCTCTTCCCACGCTGTTCACGTGGACTCCGGGCTTGTCCTCACGCACCTCCAGCACGCAGCACGCCCCCACCTTGGAGCCTCTTCGTGTCTGTTACTTTTGCCTGGAACGCCTGACCTCTAATGTCAGACAGCCCTCCTCTCGAAGACCTCCCCAGCCCCCGCCTTCTCCAAGCCCGCTCTAAAACAACATCCCCGTCACCTTCTTTCTCCTACCTGAACTTCTCCTCATAGCTCTTCTAACTACTTGAACTTCTTACACACACACACACACACGCACACTCATCTCTTCTCTCCACCAGAGTGTCGGCTCCACGAGGACACGGGAAGGCATGTTCACTACTAGAGCCACTGCCCCTAGAACGTGCCTGACCTGACGCCTAGCCAATGCTCGGTTTATGCTTGTTGAATAGACGAATCCAGGTGACAAATGATGAAACCAGGACCAATGAAGTGGTGTCCCTATCCTCATTCAAGGACAGTCTTTTCTCTATTTTTGTGTCTGCAATCCATGAATTTCCACTTTCTCATTGTGGAGCACTCAGAGATGCTTATTTAAAGGACAGATTTTTATCTGGGGGGCTTAGAGTTAACAGTTCTGTTTCGGCCTTATTTTGTATTCTTCACCTAACTTGCTGTTGCATAAACCTGGGTGACACGGGGAGGGGGGACGAGAGGCCTGTGAAACGCACCCCGGGAGCCTGCAGCTGCCCTGCTGTCTGGCCTGCAGGGGCGGAGGGGGCTCCCAGCTCCACGAGAGCAGCAAGTCAAATGATCGCTAGGAATCTAAAAGGTTTCCTCTAAAGAGCAGAAGTAGATTAGTAACCAAATGGGAAACAGAAATATTTATTGCACTACAAATTGTGACTTCAGATACACTCTGAACCAGACAGGAAAATTAATCAAATTTCTTTAGAATCCCATCTCCTTTCGTTGCTTTGTTTTATAATCCACAAAGATTATGACACAAGTTGATGATGTACTTTATGAAACCGATTTAAAAACAAATGTCTTTAGACTATTTCCAAAATTCAAACTAGTCTTCAATAGAAGAAAATCTGCCACTACTGACAATATTCAAAAGAATGTGCTGGAAGTTCTTAAATTAATTCCAAAGGGACAGTCCTAAAATATTTGAGAAGAGGCGTCATCACTGAAATAAATGAGTAGCTTCCCAACGTGACCACGCAATTAAATGCACAAACTTCGCTGAGATAATTTTAAATTCAGACACACCTTATAACAAACTTACCCATGTTTAGTTTGTGGAACATTAATTTTTCCAGTATCCATATCAGTTAATTAAAAAATGGTTCATTACAACTTTTACAAATTATTTATGAGAGAACTACACATTTTCCAGGAAAAAAAAAGATCACCTAATTTGGAAACGCATGGTACAGATCAAACATTTTAAACTATGCAAACAGTTATGAAAATTACTTTAATATTCTATAACTCTATTAATTTCCTTTAGGTTCTTACTTTAAAAAGAGGTCTTCCTTAAAAGGGTAATTATTCAAAAGATTTTCTTGATTAAATGCCATAATAAGTAATAAAACTGTTAAGAAGAAGGATGAAAGGGGAGGGGAAAACAAAAAATTTGTGACAAAGGTTTCCCAATTCAGACAATACCCCAGTAATTTCAAGTAATATTCACTACAAAAATGTTAATAAATTGGGGCGGGCCCAGTGGCGTACTCCTAAATTTCGTGCACTCTGCTTCAGCGGCCCAGGGTTCGCAGGTTCAGATCCTGGGTGCCGACCTAGCACCGCTCATCAAGCCATGCTGTGGCAGCATCCTGCATAAAATAGAGGAAGATGGACACAGAAGTTAGCTCAGTGACAATCTTCCTTGGGCAAAAAGAGCAGGATTGGCAACAGATGTCAGCTTAGGGCCAAACTTCCTCCCAAAAATAAATAAATAAATAAAATTGTTGTTTTATTTGTAATTTGAAGTTAGTGACCAGTTCACCTGGATTGGCCAATTCCTTCAAGCTAACTCTGATATTTTTTCACATGGCAACTTCAAATAATTTACCAGCTAATTTAGTCAAAAGAAGTAAATTGGTAACGTACACAAGCTCATTCACTGTAATCTCAGAAAAAGTCACAAGGGTCTGTTATAAGTCATAGCACCTGGGAGAGTGATGGAGAGAGGCTGGCTAAGAACGCACTCTACATGGTCCATGAGCTCCTTCATCTCTTTCCTAAGGCTTGTTTGGACCTCATTCTAGGAAACTAAGGTTTCTCGGGATGCACCGGTAAATGCCCTGCGGCGTGTTTCAAGGAAAAGGCGATGGTTAGTAATAGCGGGAGAGCTCCACGCCGAGGTCAAAAGCACTTGGGTGGAGGCGAAACACAGAGGTTTCTACCTACTGGAGAACAAATCAGGGGCCCCATTCTGGTTACAAGGAAACAGAGAAAGCTTCTCATTCTGAGTCATTTCAGAGAAGTGAATTGCCCCAGAAACCTACAGCTAGTTACAGAACTCGGTCTGGGAATGAAACCTCCCCCGGGGAAAATGGAAACACACAAGTTTACCGACATTCCCCAGAAGCTCCCCCGGCTTCTCGTCCTGCCTGAGGCGTTTCTGGTGGAAACAGCCCTGGGGACAGAGCCTTGTTTTGACTATTACCCTTGTCCTTTTAGAACATTGAGAAAAATACTGACTTCTTCTACTTCTTCCACTCCTGCCTGCTTTTCAAGGAAAATTTATTTTTGAAATATTTTATGTATCTCCTGATTAGCTAAATTATTTAATTTTGCTAATCTAAAAGTTATTTAAATTATTGATTCACTATTCCAGCAATTTTAAAATTTCATAGCTGGATTTACTTATTAATCGTTTATACCACGTGCAAATTTGTTGAGCTGTGATGAAAAGACGGACAAGCTCCTCAGTCTTATGAAGCTGCTTTTGTTTTAGGGGAGGGGAGGTTACCAAAATGGATCAATAAACAAATGAGAAGAATAGCAGATGGTGCTAAGGTTACCGAGAGTCAAATGGGGCAGAACGATGGAGCGGGACAGGTGGCTATCCTGGATTGACCGGTCAGGGAAGTCCCCTCTGAAGAGGCAGCAGTTGGACTGAGGTTGAATGACAAGAAGGAGCCAGCCGTGCAAAGAGCAGGAGGAAAAAGCATTTCAGGCAGAGGAACAGCCTTTGCATTGACTGTTTTCCCGACAGTCCTGTCCACCTGAACCCTGGGAGGGTGACTTTATTCGGAAACAGGGTCTTTGCAGATACGATCAAGTAAAGATGGGGCCATACTGGATTAGGGTGGGCCCTAATCCAACAACTGCTGTCCTTAGAAGGAGAAAGAAATCTGGACACAGAGACACAGAGGGTGGAGGCCATCTGAAGACAGAAGCTAAGACATGAGTGATGCAGCCACAAGCCAAGAAGCAGCGCCAAGGATTGCCAGCAGCCACCAGAAGCTAGGAAGATGCGAGGAAGGACCCTTCCCTGGAGCCTTCAGAGGGAGCGTGGCTCTGCTCACACCTTGATTTGGGACCTCTGGCCTCCAGCACTGTGAGAGGATAGACTTCTGTTGTTTTAAACAACCCAGTTTGAGGTGATGTGTTACAGCAGCCCCGGGAACCTAACCCTCCCCCGCCACGCTGGGAGTAGAGAATGAGATCTCTGGCAGTTCCCATGGGAAAGAGAAGCTTCTCTGCAGAAGCCTCAGCAACTTTTCCTCACGTTTCCTAAGCCTGTGACTGAACCAGTCATGGCATCTGGCCCCACCTGGAGCTAAGAGAACCTCTCTCGTGTTTAAACTACCAGGCAAAATGGTGGAGAAGGGATCCCTCCCAATAACACCAGGGGACTGTTGTCAGGAAAAGAGGGACATAAGTGCTGGGAAAGCAACCAAGTCTGCTACTGATAGCAGGTTGGGTGATTTGGGCTGGAAGTTACAGAAAAACGGACTCTAACCGGCAGCAACAGTAGGGAAATGTACTGTCTCACACAGGAGGACATCCAGAGGCAGATCAGGCTCCAGGCACAGCACAAACAGGCCTCCAGCTCTGCACTCCCCTATTCTCCAGACTCAGCCTTCCTCTACACGCCAGCCTCGTCTTCATGTCAGAGTCCCTCATGATCTCAAAATGGCTGCCAGAAGCAACCAGGGCAACCAACATCCTTTTCAGGTAGAGTAGGAGACAATGCAAATCTCATTCCCAGTTATTAAAAAAAGAGCTTTCCTTTTAGACTGATGGGACCCATTTAGGTCACATGTCTACCTCTAGAGCAATATCAGTTGCTGGGGAAATGGCATCCACTGCCTGGTTTAGCAAGCCTAGTTCCCTGAACAAATCCTGGGGAGGAGAGGGAAGAGAGGACAGGATCTCCGGGGCTGGCTCAGCATCAGACTAACCAGCCTTCTCCCTCAGAGCTGAAGATGGAGTTTGCTTCCCGGAGACACCTGTGCTGCTCGGAGGAGGGTTTCTGAAAACTGCATAAAGAAGGGTGAATGGATGCTGGTTACACTACCAGTGCTGTCCCCCGCCTCATCCTTCCAAGAGCGCCCTGGACCCACCTCCATCACGCAGCCTCCCAGATTACTTTAACCAGCAGCAAACTCTCTCCCTCTGAATTCCTTCAACACTTATTTCTCACACTCACATTTCACTTTTACCTTACATCTTAATAATATTTTTATGTATGTTTTTCTAATCTCCTGGTCCAGATCCTTAAAGTCAGAGTATGTGTTACCCTACTTTGGATATCGCCGTATACTTAGTACGTCACCCAGCCCAGAATATTTTATGCTCCATAAAAATCTGTTGCTTAATTGAGTGACTTCTAACACAAGCAAAAAGAACCAGGCAGCCCTTAGACTTAGCGACAGAGACGAAGCTCCAGCTTACTAATTCAGTTCTTCCTTCTTCCCCACAGGAAGCTCCCCTCCTTCATTATCTCCCAGGCGTCTTTCAGGCAGACGTGTTGGTGATTCTCAGCCTTTGACTTCATCCGGACTTAATAAAATGGTTAGATTTTGAACGTCATTACAAGAGTGAGAAGCACTGATAATACCTGGCTTGGTTAACATTTTGAGTCAGAATCCGGACAAGGTACAGAAGGTAAAGTGCTCATACAAGTTTCATGATGGAAGCTGAACATGATAAAGGAAGGAAGAGCTCTTCCATCATGCAAAGATGTTTCTGTCACTTTTTCCATTTTTATAACGTAAATCACAATTGTGCTCATCCATTCAAACCACAGATTTTCCAGCATTCTGGGTCTAATCTAGTAGTCATACCTGACTCCATTGCTCAGCACTGTGTCATTAAACTTCTGCTATCTTTGAAGGTGATTATGTCACGGTCAGTAGCAGAATTCTTTTAGTGATTTCTTATCTAAACTCTGAGTGAGCTAGCATGGATTTTGATCGTTAATTCATTAAGAGGATTGTGACTGCTTTGAAGATGTTTGAGGCTAACCGAAATTTTCTCTACAAATGAATTTTAGTATTTCTAATGGTTATTACTGTTACTATTAATGAATAATGTAATGTCCTGGTCTAGGTACATACACAAAAGTAGTAAAAGCAGTCAATATCGTGTCTCAAGGAGAATTCAGCTTTTAAAGAATGAAAGTAAATAATTAAATCCTTATTAAAAAATAGAAAGAGTTGAGAGTAGAAACTTCCAGACAAAATCACCTTGTTTTCCCGCCAAGGGCGAAATGGGAGCAAGAAAATTTGATACACACTCTCCAGCAACCTTCCTCTGGGTCAGTGGAGAGAACACGCCTGCCCTGAGAGCCGAACAGGCATGGCCACCCATCTGCCACCTTGACAGGCTCTGATCGCATCTTAGGGAAGAATGTGAACCAGGGAGGAGTCTGGCTCTAAGAGTGATGCAAATCTCCGGGGACATTGATGCCACGGGCCATGGTCAGGTCACTAGACAGAATAAGGAAAAACACTGCCGCGGGCTCAACACTCAGATGCTCGCGGTAAGCATTCCAGGCCGTCCCTCCCTCTGGCTTCCTCTTGGGTATGGATCTGATTCTTCTGTAGATGAGCTTTAGGAACTATCAAGGGTGGCAGGAAAGACAGGGGAGAAAGGGCATTTCAAAGACAAGAGAATAAAAAGGGTCTTGATTTGGCTCGATGGAAAGTGCTTCCAAGGCATAAAAAAAAAAAGATCCCCAATTTCCTAGAGAGAAAGCTGATTTGGGACTGAGGACGAGGGCGCTGGCGGGTTGCATACACAAAGGCCCTCCGACCCCGGCAGGCACTGGGAAGCGATTCAATGCAGTGGCTGAGGGAGCCATCAGCCTATCTGAGGCCAATACTAGCTCCACTCCTGACTGTGTGACCTTGAGAAGGTCCCTAACTTTTCCAGACTTTAATTTTCTTATCTGTAAAACGACAGTGATAACACTCCCTACTCCACAGGGTGGTGGTTAAGATTAAATGATCTAATCCACGTGAAGCAGCCAGCAACGGGTCTGGAACACATTAAACATTCCACGAATGTGAGCTGCCACTGCAGTTATGAGGAGGCAGCCAGCGTGCTTGGGGCCCACGCTTGGTCCTCTCGCCCCGAGCCGTCAGCCCACCGTGCAATTATCTGCAGACGGAAGATGCTGCTTCATTCATTTCTCACCTCCTGGCTGTCATTTTGCTTCTAGAATGGTTTATGTCAAAAGAGATGAAAATAATAATGTATCTATTTACATAACATTATCCTTATTTTCTTTCTTCCCGCGGAAATGCTCTGGTATTATCAAATTAGTTGCATTTTGGAGATGACATCCACTAGAACTAATCACACTGAACAATTTCTGTTCCTTGATATTACCCTGGCTTCGCATCCATTAATGTAAGAGCTGCACGACTTGGAAGGAGGCGGAGAACACTGACTGCAGACTTTTGGCCCTCGGTGACTGCAATGGCAATTGTTTACTGAATACTAATATTCAATAGTGTTATGTGGTTTAGCTCTCTAACGCTGACACTCATGCACTGCGGAGAATCATAAGTCTGCAGGGAGGAGAGCCATTCCTGCTCAGTCCAAACTCTAGTTCTTTTATTCCAGTTGTCTGCATGTGCTTTATAAGGCTGCTGTCTCTCACACCAAATTCCTGAAGATGCAGAGTGAAAGATAGCCATTTACATCTGACCTCTGGGTACCACACTTGTATCTGAACATCGCGTCATCCTCTAAGAGTGGAGTGCTGCTTGAAACTGCCGCTATGTCTGACACATACATCTGACGTGTCCATTGAGGCGTCCTTTGCATTGGAGATGTCACTGACACTGTTCTTTCTCTTGCATACAAGTGTGCCCGAAAAGGCAGGTGTAAAACCAAATGCCCTTGCCTCGTCCCCTTCTCTCTAGGCTGCGTCTCGCTAATTCTAACAATGTCTGCATGACAAATAAACACTTCATCATTTACAGACTTTTCATAAATGATAGAAAACAGCTAAACATTTGGTATTATTTCAGACTAAGGTCTCAGATGTTTGGCCCAGAACACATCTTTAGATCTCTCTTCTTATCTGAAGGTCTCAGTGGATTCCGAGTAGAGCCTGTATTTATACATACCAGTCAAATGGCAGAAAAATTGGTTAAACACAAGACCACCAAATTGTGGTGCCCTTAAAGAGTCATTATATTCTGTCGAGAAAAAATTGTTTTCAAGTTTTTTAAACCAATTGCTGATTACCACTGCTCAGGATTCTTTCTCTCTTTTTTAAACACTTTCCTGCTTTCTTTCTTTCTTTCTTTCTTCTGAGTGTACATATGATGTATGCTCATTACAAGAATTCAAACAGTGCAGAAGTCACAAATAAGCTCGCAGAAATCTCGTGAAGCCTCACTCCCTGACGACAGCCACGGTTTCCACGTGGCTGAACATCCCACACGAGCTCTCTCCTTGACTACGTCCATGTGGATGTAACTCTACATAGTGTCCTGGAGCCTGGCTTTTCCAGTCAGCAATACATTTGGCTGTTTTCTCGTGCCAGTAAATAGAGCTCTGACCCGTGGTTCTCATTCTGTCCTCCTTCCCTTCCAGATAGGAGTACGATGCGCAGTGGAATGACGTGGAACCTGGGGAAGGGTGGAGGGACACTGATGTCCTCCTGCATAGTTCACGTGATGGACAGCCACCGGACTGAGAGGCCATAAGCTTCTTGCCTTATCCCTTCTTGACTGATGTTTGTTTCCAATATTTCCCAACTATAAACTTGTTGGGTCCTCTCCCACCCTTCTTTATTTTTTGAACCTCCTTGTAGATAGTGCTTTATCGTAAGCCTGATGCTTGTCTATGGTCTGAAATATCTTACAGTTGAGAAAGCAAATTCCGACCATGCTGGTTCTGTTGAATTTTGAAAGCTTTGTTGTATACTTTTGATTTATTAAAAAAAAAAAGTGAGTCTACCGTTTCTTGATAACATGTAAAGCTACCCATATGAAATGAAATCTTCATTAGAATATGAAGAATTGTTTTTAAATGGCTTTCCTATTTAGCAAACAATTCAAGATTTACTTATAAATAGAAAAGTGTTAGCTTCTGTGCCAGTTTTTCTCTGGTGATTCTGACAAATTACACAAGAATATGAAGCTATCCCGGTAGACAGGCTCCTCGTCACATGGCAGCGAGCTCAGCTGTGTGCGTGCACCTCGTCACCCACCACTGCAGCACAGTCCTCGGAAGGACACACTGGAATAGCGTGAGAAGTTTTCCTAAGTTATAGGACCAACCTGACCAGTTAGATAAAAATCCATTTCCAGAAAGTGAGACAAAGAGACCAATTCAAATATTACCATGTCAACTTCTTATGTTTAGGAAGATTCATAGTTTTGGAAAATGCTCTGCAAGCACATTCAATCACTCATTCATTTATTCAACCAGGAGCCAGTGATGGGCATAACGTTGTCCCACAAGTCCTGTGCAATTCATGGTCCCAGTACACAGTGATGGCGGAGGCTGGGCAAGTCTGTGTGTTTAGGCCTTTGCTGGTATCTGGACCTGCAGTTGAGCCAAATGCATTCCCCTTTCACAGCCCAGCTGCCTTCCAGGTGAGCCTGGAAGCTGAGCGGCAGCTCTACATGCACCTGACAGGCAGAGAGGAGCCCTGGGTCTGACCCTGTGTGACGCTGAGGAACCAGGTGTGCCACAGAGTCCCACACTCCCATCCACAGTGAGCGTTATCTATGAATCTCACAGAGTTTTTGTGGAGGCTAAATGATGTGCATGAAAGACTCTGGCACATAGTAGGCTTTTAAAAAGCATTGCGTGTACCTACTGTATACAGTGTCAAAGCAGGAAAAAATCCTTTCTGCTTGCTGCCCTTCATGGCTCAGGCCAAAAAAAGAAAAACCAGAAACAGTTAAGTAAATCCTTCCAGATCTGTGTAACTCTCAACCACCAGAAAATTAAAAATTAGTTCTTTTCTTAAAAACCAGGTTCCCCCTTTTCTCTTCTCAACATATTGAAAAATAATATGTAGAAAAACAAAAGCCAGGCGCCTTCACTTGACACCTGCACGGTGGTGGCTAACGTTCAGCTCCTGGTTCTTGTCTCCGCCCTGGTTCTGAGTCAGGTTCCACAGGTCTGCGTATAGAGCTTGCTGGTCCCTTATTCAAAGGGAGAGTCTCAAAGATCCGCACAAGAGAGACGGCAGCCGGAGACTACATTTCATCTTGTGTCCACTGATAACCATTTCACCTAGTGGGGAGAGGCTGCGGCTGCCTCCATCAGAAACAGGTATGGAAGCTGCTGAGAACAGTGACAAATCAGCTAACGACGGTGTCACAGTGTCCCCCTCATTCCACAGGGGATGGGAGGAGCAACAGCAGTTTATGCTGCCTGGGAGTCCTCTTATTATCTACCCACTGAAGACCCCCCTATAACTTCCTCTTTCTCCAGGTGTTTCTGACTTTTTAAGAGTTTTTCAATTTCTCCCATTTCTAGCTAAGTCCTTTCCTAATCTCGCCCCTCTCCTTCCAGCATAACACATTGAAAAGAGAAATTCTTTTCTTCTTTAGAATCACACGATCTTAAAGAAGGAAAGATCTCTATGATCATTTCCTCCAACCGTCTCATTCCTCAGAGGAGGGAAGAGCGTCTGGACCAGCATCAAAGTCAGGTGCTGGGAGTCCAGGCCAACGCTTTTCCAGTTTGCCACGTCTATGAAGGAAACGTTCGTTACCCATAGTGGGTTTTTTAATTGGGTGAGTGCGCTATTTTCTGTTTCTCTAGGGAAGAAAAGGAAAGAGCGAAGAGCTCCTCCACCACCTGGGGTCTGCGATGCCTGGTCTGGGACAGCAGTCAGGTCACCCAGCAGCTGAACCCTTTTATTGATGGTGGTCTCTCCATCCGATTAAAGAGTGGGGAAACCCAATCAAGGGGCAGATTGTCCTGGGTACCGCTTTCCCTGTCTCACCCCACAGAGTCAAAACCTACCATCTTCACTTCTGTTTGTGATTCCTGCCTTCCAGGGACTAGCGATGGGAGGACACGGGGCAAGAAGTCTCCAGTGCATCCTTTTGACAGCCAGCATCTCCGTCCAATATGTTCTCGTCATAGGACATTAGAAGTTATTTTATTTGAATTCTCATGCCAGTTTTTTTTTGCCTCTATTGAAGAATTGTATATTTAAGAAAGGCATTATTTTAAAATCATGGTTTTCATTAGAAATTATCATTTATTTTTTCCTGTATTTACTTTTTTGGTAGTAAATTGTGACATTTTTCTATTCTTATCATAGCAAGACAAATTCACGTTGGGAAGATAAATGTCACATTTTAATGAAAACCAGCTCCCAGTGTGGATGGGGATAGTGATCCTAAAAGGGGAACAGACGGGCGTACACTTTGACATTTCTTATTCTTCTTAGCCACCGCTTAAGATTTACCTTTATTTTTTAATATTGGAGAAATCCCCCTGTAAATCCCGTCAGGAAGATGAACTTAATACCTTGGGAGTTCCTTGATCCTCACCAACTAAATCCAGAAAAAACTTCCTGACACAAGAAAAATCTGCAGTTAAATGGGGAATGAAATAAAGCAAATGAGAATGGGAACGTGGAGCGTTTTGTTCATCAAATCAGAAGGGGCCACGCGAGCCAGGCATGTGACGTGGGAGAGCCACGTCTTCCCTGAGGTTGGGGCGAAGAGTGGTGAGCCCAAGGTAAGCCACGGGGCTGCCCAGGCTCCCGGGACTGTCATCTCTGTGCCATGGGGCATGTAAAGGTGAGCCCCATAGCTAAAGCAGCCTTGTTACACATAAACTCACAGAGTGCTCAGTGGACATTTATCGTGTTTTGGCTGCCCAGCACCTGAACCTCCTTCCCAGTCTGGGGAATTTCTTACACTGCGAGTCACGGCTGGAGGCAGGGCCCGCCTTCCACTCCAGATGCAAAGAGGAGCTGACACAAGCTTTTCCCACTCTCCAAGGAGCACCTGGTTGGCCAAGCCTGGGGAGCACAGATGCTGCTCCCACTCTGGTCTTGGAGACGGGAGCAATGACTGCAATAGGAACTCATTCAGCTGCAGGGACTCCAATACCCAGTGTCACCAGCAACGGGGAAGCGAGGGCGCGCTGGTACTGGTGGCAGTGATGTTACCAGAGACCCAGCCACTGGCTGGCAGCAGCATCCTCCCCAGGCTCATACTGGGCGGGGCTCTCCGGGCCTCACCTCTCTCCTAGTTTTTGCTAATTTCCCAGTCTGATTCTCTCTAAGGCGCTGCTCGAAGTGTGGTCTGGGAACCTGTTGGGAATGCACAATCTGGGCCTCCCCTCAGACCTGCTGGGGCCTTGCACACAGTAGGGCCTTAGTGAACATTTCTTGAATGTATCCACACTTAAAAATATGTTGAAATTTGATCTTGCTGAAGCTATCTGAAATATATTTCTTTAAAACATATGTATGTGAACAGGCCTTAACCCGATGGTTGTACTCTTGAAAACACACTAAATGTGGTATATAATGAATTGTATTTTAAATTCATTTCATTGATATTTAAGGGACTCTCATAGTGACTCCTTGTGTAAATTCATTTTGCCTTTCAAAGTGGGATAATCACCCTTTCGTGACCTGTGTTGTTGATTTGTATTCTTTAAAGCAGGGCACACCTGCAGGAAAGATTCCTGTCATCAAACGGGTTGTCACTGAGATGGTCATTGAAATGCTCTCCACAGCCCTCGTTACTTTGGACCCTGTCTGCCTGTCTGCTGCTTTCCCAAAACACCAGCTCCACATGACCGTCGTGTGTATCAGCACATCACTAAGCAACCGAACGGATACAGAAAATAGTTCTCTTTACAGAGGTAGCCAAATGCTACGATCCCAAAGCTGGCACTGTATTTGGCTACCCGCAGGCACTGGACACCGAGGGCAACCTGCCCTTCCAGCTGGCATCACACAAGCCCCAAGAGCCCTTAACAGCCTTCTCAAGCCAACGCTGGCAGCACCACGCGTACGGCGCCCAGGAGCACGCAAAGCTCTCCCGGTCTCACCTAGAAGAGAATGGCTCCTGAGGAACAAACTTCTTTCTAAAAAAGCTTTTCTGAAGAAAGCTGGAGAAGAGATCATCACAGTAAGAACTGGAGGAGGAGATGTTACACTTTGCAATCAAACAGTTAGGCACCTACCTACTCAGGAAAGTTTCCTAACCCTCTAAGCCTTAGGGTCCTCTACATCTTCTGCAGCTGGAAAGAAGGCTGCTCTAATCTGGTGTGGTGGGCATTAACGTGAGAAAGGACACAAGGCACGGGGTCAGGCACATAATTACACTCTGTAACCGTGACTACTGCAAGATGCCAGCTCATCAACAACTTATGAGTGATCTAAAACTAGTTGTGGCATATGTCATAGATAACAGGATGATTCTCTGTGGCATAGAATTTGATCCCCGCCCTCCCACCTCAAACACCATGACTTTTAAGACCTGTGGTAGCCATAGATTTTAAGAGATATGGTGCAGAGAAACAAGCGCAGGCTTTGGCATCAGATAAATCAAAGTCAGAACTGCAGAATCACAGACTTTATTCCCCCTTCCTCTTCCTAAGGATATCCAGAGTTGTATCTGGGTATCATCAGCCTCTCCTCCCCACAACTCACACCCTCCGGGGAAGCTGACCCAGACCCCAGACGGTGGACTTAATGGGCTACGGGAAATCCCACCCCATTGCCGGTGATTGGTTCAAGAATTCAGCCCTCAGCCAATCAGGGCACTTAGTCCCCTGACACTAAGGTCGATTTAATAATGAACCAACGAGATGTGAGGCGAGACTAGCAGCTGTGAGAGTGCGCTGAGATATTGCCTACCACAGGTGCGTCGTGACCAAGGGCCCAGGTCTGCACTTGGAAACTCATCCCCAAGTTTGTGGATCCTGAGTATACTTAGACAGACTGGCTCCAGGAAGCCACTGCACTCCTCTGTCAGCTGATTTTGGCTAAAGGATTCCCCTAAGGCTTGGCTTAGATTGCACAGCAGCATAAGACCCTTTCTCACTCTTTCTTTTACTCCACATGAGAGATCCATCAGTGTCTGACTTCAGCCTGCCCAGCTCCCTGCCTGTTTCCTTTCGCACATGCATTTTCCTCATAAAAGCCCAGCGCCTATAATCCTACCTTGATGTCAGCTCTTGGAGGACCCCGACTGACACAGGCGGTTTGCTGGAGGCTTCTAGGAGGAAAGTCTGATCTTCTGAAGGCCCTGGGAATAATGCTCTTTCTTCCTTAGGATTTCATGAATGTCATGTGGAGCCTAGAATTGCTCCAGTCATTTCCCAACAAGAACTCTCTTTCCCTAGATTCTCCAACATGTCCTTACACTAAGAGGTTTTCAGACCCCTTACTATGCTGGTTGCACCTAGAAATGAGAACAATTATGTAGAGAAAACAGAAACTACAGCAAGAACATATTCTCCCTTGCTCCTCATATTGCAGCGTTACATGGCTTGTGCTTTTGGAGGAACTATGTATATCTTTCAGGAATTAGGGAGCCACCTTTAGCTGTTTGAAGGACTGACACATGAAATGCAACTATCAAATGTTCATTCCTTGGCTCTTTGGTGAACAGAACAGCGGAGAACCCAGCCTCCAGAGCCAGACCGAGTTCCAATCCCAACTTTGCCTCTTACGAGCTCTGCGTCCTCGGGAAATTCAGTTAACCTCCCTGGACCTCAGGATCTTCCTCTGTAGACTGAAGACAATTGCGGTGCCTACCTCATAATGCTCTCTGAGTTACCTGTAGCTTATTTAGAACGGTCCTATCACATAGAAAGTGCTAAGTAAGTGTTAAATAATTGCATAGTTTAAAGCAGCTATTACATGCCCACCCCTGGCCATGCTCAGAGAGCAGAACCGCGACAAAGCAATGAGCGTGAGGATTGCCTTTGCAGTAACTACTCTTGAGAACAGAACAGCTGCACAAAAAATAAGACCATTGACTTTGGCCAGGGATGAGTCAGGGATGTTCACAAGAGGCTTTCAAAATACCTTTCAACTCTCTAATTCTGATCCTACTTCTGAATCCAAAACCAAGATGTCACATTGTGTGAGATCTGAGGTTCAGCAAACTTTTTCTGCACAGGGCTGCATACTAACTGTTTTAGGCTTTGCAGGCCATGCAGGTGATGGTGCAACTCCTGAACTCTGCACTGGGGTCCAGCACAGCCATGGACAAGGTGTCAATGAATAGGCACGGCTGCGTTCAAATAAAACTTTGTTTACAGACACCAAAATGTAACTTTCATATAATTTTCTTGTCACAAAGTGTTATTCTTCTTTTAATTTTTTGAACCACTTATAAATATAAAAACCATTCTCTGCCCATGAACTAAGATGGGGCCACTGAGCCGTAATTCCCCGAGCCCCGTTCCAGAAGAAGCAAAGTACAAGGGAGGGTCGTAACCAAGGACGAATGTCCTCTGGTTGAGAGTTCCACCGACAAGTAAACATCTCAGAAGAACTGAGAACCATTCCTACCGAAATGCCCTGCTCTCATGAACACAGAGTTCCGGGGCATGAGAAGCAGCAGATGATCTCAGCGAGCTGGGGTTTTACCACAATCGCAACAATCTTTGTTGAGTTCATTTTCTCTGAATAAGATCTACCCTCTTTGCAGCCCCTCTCTTTATCAATTGTGGATAATGATTCTTTAATCAGAAGAGAATCCTGGACTCTTGCATGCATTCCCTGATACCACTCGAGGGGGAGCCATTTGGAATATGTTTAATTTTCAACTCACCTCTTCTCTCCTCGGAAATAACTATCCTGAAGGGCAGAACCCATTATAAATTCTACCCAGTTCTCCTCAACTAGCTTTAAAAAAAAAGATATTTCAGGAGTTGCTGACATGCTACTCTTTATTATGAAGTCTTAACAGCTACCAGGAGTAGCTGGCCCTGAAGGAGATTTGTGAGTGATCTCAGGTCGCCCACCGACATGGATCAGGAGAGTCCTTCAGAACCCCAGGACTTGGCCTGCAATGAAATTCCGTACTCCCCCGTGTGCCTATCTGCTGTCAATCTCTATGTATTGTCACTAGTATATTCAACATTTTGGCAAAAACAAAGAAACAAACAAAAAACACAACTAAATCCTGCCTTTTACCTAGTTCAGCTGTAAGTGACAGAAAACCCAAAACAACAGTGGTTTAAACTAGACAGAAATGTGTTCTTCTCTGACCTAAATGAAATCAGGAGACATCAGAGGCCTAGGGCTGTCATGGCGGGTTCACAAAGTCCCGAGACGCAAGACTCCTCTGGTTGCCCTCTCTGCCATCATCCCGAGTGAAGGTTATCCCCATGGTCCATCTTCCCGCCGACAAACAGGGGAAAGAACAAAGGGGTGGAGAGCTCCAGGGCGCATCATAGTTATCTCTTCGGGAAGGTTCTCAGAAGCTGCCAGATGGTTTTGCTGACATCTCCTTGGTTAGAATTTAGTCACAAGATCACACCTGGCCACAGGGAGATTAGAAAACCCTGTCTCCCTGCAGACAAAGAAAACATCTTCTGGGGGATAAGCCACATCTGCCACTCTGGGATGCAGGCATTCCACCAGCCTGGGGAGCATTCTCCATGAGCTGCCCCAACGTCCCTTCTTCAGGGAAGCACTTCAGTCAGACTAGAGAGAAACCCTGTGCACCCAGGCCCACGGCCAGCAGATACCACAAGGCAAGGAGGGGCAGCCAATGCCACCAGAAGGTGCACTTACAAAGGTCAAGCCCTAAGGTTTATGCAACTCATCTGACTGCTGTTTATCATCTTCCCCCCATGAACCCCGGAAGTCTCACCCCACGTGACTTTCTACCCCGAAAACCTCACATTTATCAATCATGGGGGGATGTATTAGGCATATGTTCTATATTTGAAATAGGGAAATATTTGAAATTTCTTGTAGATAAGCTACATAATTCCTATAAATAAATATGCATCCTTTGCGCCACTTCCCCAACCTCCAAAATGTCTCTAACATTCTCCTGGGATCTCCTGTTTAGACTAAATGTAACGTACATTCCTTTTCTTACTATGTATTTTGGAAGTGTTTTGCACTTAGGCGATAATCAACTTGGGGTTTGAAAAATAAAAAAGAACTATCAGGCCTTGTCATTACTCTGAGTGTCAGGTTCTGTGAAACAGGTGAATCCATGCAGGACATTTGGACGCCATGAATCCACGTTGCTCTGGAGGGTAAGCTGCACCTGCCGGCGAGACAAAGACCTTTGTGATTCAAACGACCTGAAGGCTTCTTTCCAGTGAGTACACGAAGCGGTTAATTCCCTTCTTCCGTTCCTTGGTTTCCTTTCAGCAGTCCCAGGCCCAGAGAGTGTAACACTCACACTGGGTAGACTAGAGAACGAAGAGCAGATGTCTCCACTAGGTGAGCACCCGTCTTTCTCTGCTGTTTTCCTCTAAAATGTCTCCAAAATGGGTCGTATAAGGAATAGTTCTAGATTGCGAGAACCTTGCAGGAGGTTATTGTTACCAGACACCAGAATCATATCTGCAGGCGGTGCCTGATTCAGGGGTCACCTTAGTCTTATCTGGAAATGCTCCCACGTTCTTAAGTCTAATACATAATTAGATAACGTCTGAACCCGCCTCTGTAACGTAGTCTACAGACGTCTGTTGACAAAAGCTAAACCCACATCATAGCAGAAACTATATATTTTTACTACCTTTAGTTTAAGCCAAAACATCTAAAGTATACAGACATAATTGCAAAGCAGTTTCGAGACTAATTTCCAATCCTTCTTTTTCAGGAAGCTTGTAATTTTCTTTACCATCTTTACAGTCACTCTATCTAAAAAAAAGAAGGAAAAAAAGGCTGCTCCATTCCACATATACAGCAAAGGTCAAGCTATGCAGGATTCCTTTTGGTTGACTGAACACCCCGGACACACACACACACACACACACACACACACACTCTGTCCTTCTTCAGGGGAAAGGTGCTCAAAGCTCTCAGGCTGGGCTGTTCCTGTCCCCAGAAGCTCTAACCTCTTGAACTTCTCTCCTAAGGGCTGAGTGTCTTCCTTCCCCCGTGCTGGCGCTCCGCCGAGGAAAGCCGTGGTGTCTCTGATAACTTGGCCTTACAACAAAAATCCTAGAGAAGCTGGTGAATAAAAGCATGAGGAGACTTTAATTAATTCACGTTCTCCCACCAGGCACTAGACATATGCGGGCTGCGCTACAGCTAACTCTAAACAACCATGAAATGTCAGAAGAGAGGGGTGGCATCCACGTTCCAGAACGGCATGGTGCGGGAGACAGCATCTGGCTGGGCTTTAGGAACCCTGTGTTCCGTTTTCCCTTCTTCTGCCACTAACACGCTGAGAACTGGCAGCAGGCCCCTGATGATAATGCACACGGCACATACACTTTTCAAAGTACCTTCAAATCCATGGGTGCATTCACTCCTCCACTCGAACTTTGGTTTGCCCCATGTCCACACCCCCCAACGCATACACCATTCTTATCCACATGTTCCTCCATCTTGCCATCACTCTAAGAGAAGATTATAGTATTTTTAACCACCCTTGGTTCTTTCTGTGTGTTTCTCCAACTTGGGAACATTCGTGGCACCCGCCAGCTCTGAAGCTGCTCCCCCCACCCCATGGAAGCACAGTGTAACTACGAATGCAGCCTGCACTCTTAGGTAAACACCCCACCATTCATAAGTGTCTATCTAAAAATGCAGACAAGTTATATTTCTACCCAAGGCTGACCATAGCTGGAATGATAAATCTTTTGTTGGAAAAAAAAAATTCACTTTAATAAAAGTAACTATGGTTTATACAGCACCTCCTATGTGCTACCCACAGTAGTATTAAAAGTTACCGTCTTTAGGGGCCAGCCCTGTGGCATAGTGGTTAAGTTCAGCGCATTCTGCTTCAGTGGCCCGGGTTCGTGGCTTTGGTTCCTGGGCATGGACCTACACCACTCCTCAGCCATGCTGTTGTGGCAAACCACATACAAAAGTCAGGAAGATTGGCACAGATGTTAGCTCAGGGCCAATCTTCCTCAGAAAACAATATTCTAATGATGTAGGCCTCATCTTCCATGTTCCACAGGTGAGGCCTTGAGCTTACGTACTTTGCTCTAAGTCACAGATCTGTTTGGATGTGGAGCCAGAATTTGAACCTGGCTCCTGACTCTTCTACACTCCACTGTCTAAGCATGAAATGCTTCCTTTTATTTTCCACACTATAATTTGATAACATAATTGCCATCTCTTCTTTAAACAGCTACTCTCAGTTCCACGTGAGAAACTGCCTTTAAACTTAAGGTTGTTTAAGGCGAATGCGTCCACTTTGAAATGGGCGTGAAGTGAATCTCTCTCCCCTCTCCGTCTGCGGGGCGGCGGGACCTGGTCCACACTGGGCGTGTCTTGACAGGAGGTAGGGCGGAAATGGTGGACAGCTGTTCCTTTATGAAGTCTCGAGAAGGGTCAAAGTCTGCCTTGTAGGCTTGAGGCAGAAAGGAGGAAGTTTACCCACTGGCTCCGTGCCGGCTACACAGCCTGCTCCCCCCTCCTCCCACTCCGGTCCCGGTGCTGTCTGTTTCTCGAAGGTTTCAGCTGATCCAGCCCTACAGAGACAGTGAGTGTCTTGTGAAAACAGTGTGTGCTTTGGATGCAAACAACCCTGGGTTCCAAACCCACTTTTCTAGAGAGAAGGCTACCCTCGCCTCCTCCGGTCGTTTGGAGGTTAAATGGAATCACATGGGAAGAGCATTGCACTTGGTGGATGTCTGAGAGACGCCCATGGCTTGGCCTCCCTCTGTTGATAACTCTGCCTCCTTCCACCTTCCGGATGTACAGGGCGAGCGGGACCCTCTGTGCCTTCCCCTGAGGATGGAAGTCAGCCTCACTCAAGCCTCCGAGGCTTCTGAATCAGCCTCTTGCCCTCCTGCCGCTGCTCGGGGCTGCCCTCCTAGCTTCAGCCCCTTTCATCTCTCCTGTGTTTCTTTATTTGGTTCTCCACAAACCTACGCCTTCAGGAAGCTTTGTATTCTTGCTAACCAGCAGGAAGCCCTAAATTCCTCCACATTTAGTCTGTGTTGCACTTTCCACTGCTTGATTATACATCACAATCTATTGCTTTCCGCTTATCTTTCTCTAAGACAACCCATGCCCCGTGACCTGGTGACACTTGGCACTAAGGACGTAGTAAGTAGAGCCACTTCATGGCCTCCTTTATGTAGATGCTTGTTCCGGGGTTAGACAATGCAGTCAGCCAACTAATTCAGTGTCTAATAAAAATGCATTGGCTGGACTTGAAAATTACCCTGAGTCTGACTTCCCGTGCCTTCAGACTGCCGGGCAGGAGTTTAAGATAACAGCCTTTGGACATGGCCCCTTTTTCCCAGCAGAATTCAGGTGAAATGGCAGAGGGGCGAGGCTAATGCTCAGCCACCTGCCACTTCATGGCAGCCAGTCTCCAAGATAGTCCCAATGATCCCACCTCATGGTATTCACACCCCTCTATAGTCCCCTCCCACATTGTGTCAGGGTTCGTCTGTGCTGTGCTCTGAATGTTTGTGTCCCCCTAAAATTCATATGCTGAAATCCTATTGCCCAACGCGGTGGTGTTAGGAGATGGGGCCTTTGAGTGGTGCCTAGGTCAGGAGGATGGAGCCCTCATGAATGAGATTAGTGTTCTTATAAAAGAGACCTCACAGAGACTTCCGCCCCTTCCACCATGTGAGGACACAGTGAGGTGTCAGCAATGAACGCAGCAGAAAGCCCTCACGGGAACGTGACCATGCTGGCACCTTGATCTTGGACTCCCCAGCCTCCAGAACTGAGGGAAGCAGGTTTCTGTTGTTGATAAGCCACCCAGTTTGTGGTATTTTGTCATAGCAGCCTGAACGGACCAAGATTATGTGTGTAACCAGCAGAACCCAGGAGGAACGGTGGGAGATCACACTGGAGGCTGGAGTATGAGGGCCACTGTGGCCTCTGTCTCCCTTTCCCTTGGGTTGCTTGCTCTGGTGGAAGCAGTGGCCTGTCTCAAGGACACTCAAGCAGCCCAGTGGAGAGGCTCACACTGGGAGGAGATGAGGCCTCCAGCTAACAGGCATGGAGTGTGCCATCTTGGGAGCAGACCCTCCACCCCAGTCGAGCCTTCAGATGACTAAGCCCAGCCGACATCTTGACCACAGCTTCATTGGAGATCCTGAGCCAGAACAGCATAGTGAGGCTGCTCCCAGAGTCCTGACCCGCAGAAACTGTGTGAAAAATAAGTGTTGTCTTAGACGGACATGTTTTAGAGCAAATTTTTATGCAGCAGTAGATAACTAATACAGACTCGGTTCTGACTTGCGTCTGCCTCTCTCCTGCAAAGTGCCACCCCCCGAAATGTACACCTGAGACCCATCTGAGGTGAACCAGCTTTACTTATAATTGAAAACAACTTATATATACTTTGAAATTATTTGACTGTCATTTCATTACCAAATGAACAAAGTCAAACAACCTAACTTTCCTTAACAAGAATATCAGGTTTGACTATATTATAATTGGGAACAAAACATAAAATACATTTGCATTTTTTTCCTAGAGTCGAAGCTTTTAATGGGAGACATTAAAAAAATTTGAAGAAAGCTGCAGCAACTGGTGTTTTGAAAGTCAAATGCCCTTAGCCAATATAAGCCACAATAAAGAAAATAAAACCATAAGTCACCCATAAGGATGCCTTTGTCATCCACAGAGACCGCCTCTCGCAGCGGATCAGCACAGAGTGCGTGGTGCACACAGTCCACTACATTTTATTGAGGATCCTCAACGTGCCAGGCACTGAGCCCAGGAGCAGAAAACATGTTCCTCCAGAAATTCAGAATCTAGATGGTCTGGAGATAACCCACCAGCGGGTCACAATTTTGCATTGTGCTTTATCCAGGAAACACGCACAGACTATATATCAAATATAAACTACTTTAATAAAAAATATTAATTTATAACTACTTGCTCCATAGAGATACTCAAAGCAGATGTCTGGGAATGGAGCAAATTCCAAGGAATTTTTAAAGTCTGGCATTTCTTAGAAGTTAGAGAAACAGGACAGGTCACACTGGCTCCATCATCCACAGGGCTCAGGGCAAAATGAAAATGCAAGCCCCATGTTTGAAAATAAATAAGAATTTCAAGATGACAGCAGAGCATTAAACTAAGCACAGGGCCTGTCTGAGCGCAGGGACTATGAGACAGCACGGGTCCTACAGCCATGAGGCTGCATGATGGCAGGGTGCGTGTTGTCTCTTGTTACAGAGATCTCTCAGGAGTTAAGCACGGAAGCGAAGTGTAGGTGGGACGAGAAGGCATCCACGAATGGGTCATTGAGTGACACAGACAGCCGTTTGTTGAGTTAACAGTAACTAATATTTCTACGGTACTTTACAGTTTACAAAGCACTCCCCCCAGATCTGGTATCTCAATGAATCGAAGCAACAATTCCACGATTTATCAATGTTCTCCCTCTGGTATAGAAGAGGTCAAGTGACTCCTTCAAAGCCACTCAGCCCATTGTGAGGAGGACCCAGAGGCAGGTCAGCAGACCTCAAATCCAATTTCCTTCCACAAAATCAACACAGGCTGTGCTGGGAGTTGTGTGTTACAGAGAGACAGAATTTTATGTGTGCCATCCAGCCGTCCGCTGGTGAGAGCTGGAAGGTGACGGGTGCGGCACTGGGGCTGCCTCGATCGGTTGTTTTCACATCTGTGTCTGAACTTCAGAGCAAACAACACCCCAAACTCCATATCCCTGATCCCTACTCCCCCAGCCCCGACCACCCCACCTCACCCCACCCCGCCGGCTCCAGCCCTCAGTTCTCCCTAAGTGTCTGGACTGGACAAGTAAAACGCCAGGCAGCCAGGCAGTCTCCCGGCCAGGTTTGCCTCATCCTGAGGCCCAGGCACGTGAGCAGACGCCCTGCCGGACTGCGGCACAGTCTTCTTTCATCCAAAGCACGCAGCTTTACCTTTAGGAACAGTTTAAAGGACTCGACAACTACAGACAGCATCCTAACTGACCTCTCATCTCATCCGAAAAGGTCAATGTCAGCCGGAATGAAATCTGCCAGCATAAATCTTCACTTGAATAAAATAAATTTCATACGCACTCTTCAGCTCATTTCATTTTCTCCACTCTTGCCCTAAAAAGATGAAAATTTGAGTTTTTATGGCAAGTTTTAATTATGAGAGATCAAGAAGCAAATGACTAAAACAAAAACCATATTATTCTTTATTAGTACTACTCTTAAATGGTATTACTTATAAAATATTAGCTTTTAATTGGTAAATATATAAAGTTGATTAAAATACTTCCACAACCCTAATTTATAATTTTTCCTTCTTATTTCACGTTTCCCGGTACAGAAAGTCCACCGTCGAGTGTGAGACGTTTCCGTTGGATTCCAGCTTTCTTGCTGCCTTGCTGTGGCACTGGCCCAAACTGCTAGCTGCTCCCTGTTCAGTTTTCTCAGCTATAAAACCACGAGGACGCAGTGTGGGCCCGGCTTCAGGAAGCCTGTTCTGGCTCTTGCAGTGCAGCACTTTGAAAGTACAAAGAATCATTATATTTACGATTACAGCTTGCTGGACGATTTCATTGTGCTATAATTTAGGGAATATATGTTTCAAAATAGTGGTGACACAGAAGTTGTACAGGTTAGGGAATGGGTATTCTGAGATCCAGCAAGAGTTAGAATGTCTTTAAAAATACGGTGAACCTTAAGCGCCAAGATAAAACTCCAATCCGGGGTCCATTCACACTTTACAATAAAAGAGAGAAGACTTTTGGGGATGGTATCTGCTTAGTCTCAACTGCTAAGTCAATATTAACATACGTTAATGTATATGATATATAATGGTACATATTACATAATAAATCTATATAAATACATCATATATAATAACGTGTATTACCACTAACTTTAGTTTTTCTTACTATTATTCTATTTCCTATGTCTCTTCCTTATGGCAGTTGTATGAGGAGTATAAAATATCAGAATTGGGGCTGGCCCCGGGGGCGTAGTGGTTAGGTTCACATGCTCTGCTTCGGCAGCCAGGGGTTTGCAGGGTCAGATCCTGGGTACGGAGATACACACTGCTCATCAAGCCATCAAGCCATGCTGTGGTGGGGTCCCATATGCAAAAGGGCGGGAGACTGGCGTGGACAATCTTCCTCAAGCAAAGAAAACCCAAAAAGATAAAAGGGGGCAAGATTTTGGCAACAGATGTTAGGTCAGGGCTAATCTTCCTCACCAAAATAATCAATTGATTAATTAAATTAAATTAAATATCAGAAGCAATTGGGGGGAAGTTTGATGCAAGAATGGAATAGTGTGGCAAAAATGCAGGAGAGGATGTGAAGGGACAAGGATGAGAACTCAGAGTGGAGAGAAAGAGAGGCACCTGTTGAAGACCTCCTCCGGTAGCCTGTCCTCTCGGGTTTGGGGCCCTCCTCTGTTCTGCGTGGCTGTTTCTCTTTTTTCCTTGAGCCAAAATCCCGAGAGGGATGTTTCCTAATGTTGAATGAAGGAGTGGTCAAGGTCCACGCCTTTGAATAAGATGCTTTTCTAATGAACGGTGCCACTCCCCGCCAACCCCAGCAACCACACAATATTACCTGTTTGATTGGCTTTTTCTAGGCTCTTTTCTTTTAGACTTCAATTTTTTGAGAGCAGTTTTAGGTCCACAGCAAAATTGAGAGGAAGGTACAGAGATTTCCCATATAGCCCCTGCCCCAACACATGCACAGCCTCCCCCATTATCAACATCCCCCACCAGCCTGGTAAGCTCTTTCTTTTTTCTTTTCACATTTCTCCCTGGCTTGTCCCCAAGCAGCTGCTTCCTCCCAGCTCATCGTGTGTTTTATTCCCTCCCTATTTCTCTTGTTTGTTTTCCTTGTGCTTCTCCTACACTTTATTTTGTTTATCTTCTGAGCCATCACATCCTCTATTAGCTGAGGTTATTGCTGGGTGTTGGCTCCCATCTAGGCAACATTCGTTTTCTTCTGACTCTACTTTAGGAGAGAATTTCAAGTAATTATTTATGCAGTTTTTCTCCCAAAGGGGTGATTACTCAGATTTGCTCAGGTCCCTGCCTGTCCTTCACTATTGCAGAGTTTCCTCAGCTGGAGGCCAGCTGCCAGGAAGCTTGAAAGCATATCCTTCTCCTGACCTAAGGACCCTCCCGCTAGGAGCGGTGACTGTCCAGCCTGCCTCGGCCCTCATCCATCTCTGGGCTCTGTTTTTGAAAACTCCTTCCTTGGTCATTAGGCATCGCCAGTTGCAAATTCAAGCCTGAGAGAGAAAAAAAGTACCCTGAACTCCATTCCATCCCAGAACACTAAATATTATCAAGATAAACTCAGCCTTAATCCAATGGTAGTATTAATTGGGGGCTTTTAATTTCATTTGCTACAGATGACTTTTATAAACCTGTGTTCACACCCAAGCTGCTGGAGTGGACCTGGAAGCAATTATAGACCGAAATGTGTGCAGGCAAAGAGGCGTTTGCTCTGACATCCTTCCTCTAAGGATTGTGTTTCAGTAGCTAATATGCGGCCTTGTGGGAATCTCTTCTGCTTCCTCCCCAACTTTTAGAAACACTACTGTCTTGATTTTCAAGCATACACACATCATTTTAAATGCACGAAGGAAATTTCTGTGGCACCTCTTTTTAAATGGCTGCCTTTTGTTCCAAGGGTTTAGAGCACTTAAAAGGTAGGATCCTGTTCTTAAGCTGAAGAAGCGATGCCAGGATCAGGGAAGCTGGGACCTGGAGAGGTGCCAACTTACTTGTTCCACAAGGCGGACTGAGGGGGAAAGTGGGATTAGACACCAGCTGCCGGTTCTTTCACCAACGCCCTGTCCGTGTGCTCCAGGCTCAGGTCCACTAACGATAAACGACAGTGGCTTCTACGGAAGACAGTGGACTTCTTGAGCCAAAGACTCCTAGTATTCCCTCTTGCACTAGCACCCTGCGTGGTGTTTTTACCTCCTAACTTTACCATGATTACGATTAAAAATGCATGTGCTGTTTTGGGGGCTATGGAGTAACCTGTCGCAGACCAGCACTTCTGTCCAGCAAAGCAGGCAAGGTCCCATTAAATGTAGAGATCTCTGTTTGGAGGCACTGGAGAGCTGCTGGGGCAGCAGGACCCAAGCCGCTGACACTGGAGTGAGTGGATCCTCAGGGAGGAAGCTGACCAGCAGCTGCCCCCAGGACATTCGCCCATTCTGGGTCGTGGCAGAAGGTGGGCGTCTGGGGACAGAGATACCAGAGAATTTCTCAGAGACATGGGGGGCCTCCATCACATGGTTGGATTTCCCTTCAGGCATTTCCTGAGTTGGGGGTATATGAGGAGTGGAGACTGAAAAAGAGAAGCAGCGAGCCTCGGAAAATCATCTCAGCGTTTTCAGCAGTCTCGCAAGAGGCGTTGAGGACCTGCCGAGGGGAGGGGCAAGGTGAAGACACAGGTCTCCCCGGGGAGGCAAGGATGGACCATTACCCGGCCTCACACCACACCAGAAGTTCAACTGAGATGGATCGAGACCTAAATGCAAAAGGTAAAACAATAAAACTTGTAAAAGAAAACAGAAAAAGATCTTCCTGACCTTTTTTTTTTTCCCACTTGAAAAATGTAATACTCCACTTTGCTTCAAAAACACTTCAGCATTCTGAAAGAAATCAAACCTTTATCTTAGGAGTAAGGATGGAGGTTATCTTTGGGAAGAAGGAGCAGCTTTAACGGTGGGGGGCGGGCAGGAGGGAAAGGAACAGGGCTTCTCGGGCTGTGGGCTTCTCACCCAGGTGTGTCCCTTTGTGACAACTGCCCGAGCCCCAAGCTGGCTATCCCTACACTCTCTGGATGATGTCACACTTCAAGAAAAACAGTTACGGATGATCCCTGACTTACAATCCTCTCCCATGATGCTGGGCGGCAGCAGCAAGTCGCAGCTCCCACTCAGCCCCACGACCACGAGGATGAACAACCGACACACTTACAACCGTGCCATATCCATCTGACCACTCCGTTTCTTGCTTTCAGTACAATATTCAGTCAATTACATGAGCCATCCAAGACTTTATCATAAAATAGGCTTTGTGTTGGCTGATTCCGCCCGGCTGTAGGCAAATGCATGTGTTCTGAGCATGTTCAAGGTGGGCTCGGCTAAGCTAGGATGTTTGCTGGGTTGGGTGTATTCAATGCATTTTCAACCCAGGATATTATCAACTTGTGATGGGTTTATCAGGAGGCAACCCCATTGTAAGTCGAGGAAGATCTGGACATGAAAAGAAAGTCTTAGCTTCTAGAACACACACAAAAATAACAGAAAGTTACAAATAGTGTGTTTAAGGTCAGAAGGCGATGCACTTTCATTGAAGCAGTGGCTATGCACTTTTCTGACAATAAAGAGTTTTACAGTGTGTTTTAAAACTACCATATTTAACTAAAAATAATCAGAGCACTTCTCATGCCAGCCGACGTCCCTTTTCCATACCTAAGAATGTCAGCAGAACGTTCTGTCTCTAGATAGAAAAACAAGACAACCAGAAGCAGCGTCAACGGGTTTGGCCTCATCCCTGAGGCACCTACAAAAGGTGCCAGCTCCCACAGCATCACAGCATCACAGCATCACAGCACAGCGTGGACCACAGGAGGGTCTAGTGTCTCGTTCTTTTTACAAAGTTATAGATTATACAGTGGATAGCTCAGGATTTCCAATCTGTAACACTACCTTACAAATAAATTTTTTAAATTCCAGAAACATTTTAATTGCCCTCTTACATGAATCTCTAAGATCATGGAGTGAGGACAACAAAAGAGTGTCTTTTTATTTTGAAAATATGTGAACATATGAGTGACTTTGATAGCATTTCAGGGTGCTTGCGACACTCATAAAATACAGCACGGAAACCACCCGGGGTTTCTAGAGCATCTCAAGAACTATAATGTGGTCATGTTCCAGCTGTGGAATTAAACTCGGTGAGAGCAACAGACACCGTCTCAAATGGGAGACGGGCCACTTGCTGCATTGTCCTCACGGATTCCCATGGAGGCAGGTGCACAGCGTTCTCAGTTACTCCCCTCCCCGTCCTCTTCATCCCTGTCCCATACTCTTCATCTTCCTCCTCCAGCTTTTTCTCTGGGGAATGTTAGACGGCCCTTTAACCGACCACTTTCTTTTAGGTTACAGTGGGCAACGTCCTTCTTATTTATCTTCAACTTTGTTGCCTTATTATAAGGTAAGTTTTCACTATGACTCAAACTATTCCACGTATTTTATTTTTCTGTCACTGTGTAACAAATTACTACAAACTTTGCAGAGCAACTAGCACCCATTTTTAGCTCACAGTCCTGTAGGTCAGAAGTTCAGCACGGTGTAGCTGCCTTCTCTGCTCAGGGAATCACAAGGCAGAAATCAAGTTATCAGCCAAGCTGAGTCCTCGGCAAGCTCTGAGTAGACATCACTTCCAGGCTCATTCACGTTGTTGGCAGAATTCAGTTCCTGTGGTTGTAGGACTGAGGACCTTTTTTCCTTGATGGTTGTTGGCCAGGGCCCTCTCTCAGCTCTTTAAGGTTGCCTGACTTTCTTCTCACGTGGTGTCCTGCATCTACAAGCCAAATCCCCTTCATTCTTCAAATCTCTCTGGCTTCCTCTTCTGCCATTAGCTGGAGGAAGCTCTCTGCTTAGCAAAATTCCATTGATTTAATCACACCCACCAGGATAATCTCCTATATTAAGGTCAACTCTGCCATAGAACTTCACACGATCATGTGAGTGATAGGAATTCTGCATACCACAACATGTCACCAGCCATTTGGCCAGGTCTCCAATGGAAATGCCTAGGTTTATGGATTTGACCTTAGGCAGAGGTCTAAGCAGAAGAGGAAGAAGCCAAGTGGAGTATGAGGGTATTTGGGATAGTACGATCTTTCTTCTTGCCTCCCTTAGCTGGTCTCCAATCCTTCATTTCCTGATCTGGTGCACTTTGCCATTTCATCAATTTGTACTTCTCTTTCCCACACCCTGTATCGCCCCTCTCAGAGCACTTGGAAAACACACAGTTCACAGGGGTCTCTGGGTTTTTCCTCATGTGTCCCTCCCAGCAGGTCTTCCCAAAGAAGGCATGAACAGACAGCTCGTGCTTTGCTTTCTTGAGGTCACGTGTAGCTATCCTGACTGTATTTTTGCTTGTACAGGCAACACGGTGCATAACAATTTCCCTGCCTCGCTCTAGCTGCATCCACAAGAACCATCTCAGGCAAAGATATCTTAAGACACAAAAAGCAGTAACTGTAAAAGGAAAAATATCGATCAATTGGACTACATTAAAATTAAGAACTTCAGTTCTTTAAAACCATTAGAAGAGTAAAAAGATAAGCCACAGACTGAGAGAAGACAGTTTCAATACCTATAACTGACAAAGGACTCTTACCTGGAACATACAAAGTGCTCCTTCAAATCAATAAGAAAAAGGAAGAGAACTCAGCAGGAAAATGGGCAAATGTCAGAATAGATACTTCACAAGAGAAGATATCCAAACAGAAAATAAACATGTGAAAAGGCATTTGACTTCATTAGTCATTGGGAAATGCAGATTAACGTCATAATACAGATACCACAAGACACTCTCCAAAATGGCTAAAGTGGAAAAGACAGACAATTTAGAGCAACCAGAACTCTCATACTCTGCTGAGCAGAGTATAAATTGTTACAATTACTTTGGAAAGCTGCTTGATAGTATCTGTTCAAACTGAATATACCCATCCCTTATACTCAGCAATTCCACTCCTAAGTAAATACCCAACAGAAATGCAGGCATATACACAACAGATGGCACATACAAGAATGTCAGCTGCAGTGTAATTTGTAATATTCCCAAACTGCAAACAACTCAAATGTCCATCAGCAGTAGATTGGATACAAGACCATGGTGTATTCATTCACACAATGGGATAACATGTAGGAGTGAGAATAAGTAAGCTACAACTTATACACAAGAAAGGGCGACTCACAAACATAATAACGAGTAAAAACAAAATGCCAGTCTCAAAAGACAACCTGTTGTGATTCCTTTTTTATAAAGGTTAAAAACAGGCAAAATTAATCTGTGGTTTTAGAAGTTAGAGTACTATTTCCCCCGGGGAGGCGGTTGTGCATAGAAGTGGGTACAGGCAGGCATCTGGGCGCTGCTGATTCTGATTCTTGACCTGGGTATGAATGACATGTGTGTTCATTCTGTGAAAATTAATTGAGCTGTACACTGATTACTTATGCACTTTTCATCCACTATGGTGTCTGCAGCCCCTAGCTAGCACCAAGCACAGTGCAGCTTGTCGAATGGTTGATGGATGGATTTGTAAGAGTTTCCTTAATAAAACTGATGCCTTTGTTCCCCTCATCCATGGAGTAGCATTTCCTCGTGCTTTACCAAAACCTTCCCGTACTGCCAGGCAGTGGTTTCAGGTGAAGCAGCTTGCAGAGTGGGTGGAATGCAGAATGCATGGAGGAGCGGGAGTTAAGCCTCTGCAGGTGGCACGTGTGTGCTGGTCCTTCCCTGTGCCGGCACCACTCCGGTAACTGGATGTGTATAAGCCATTGCATGCTCACGACAGCCAACAAGGAGCCTCACAAATGAGGTACCCAAGGAGACAGCTGAGCGTTGCAGAGATTCCACACGTGAGGAGAGAATGAAACTCTCAGATGCGAACACTGACTATGAGCTCAAGCACAGCACCGGGTCATTGCCTCCGAACACAGTAGGTACTGGAAAATCTTTGTGAAAGGAGCACTCCATACTGGACCTCTCCATCCTCCTTATTTTTCTCCTTCTTGCTTCACAGTCATAAGGACACACTCCATAGCGGGGTATCTGTGGTGGGGCTGGAGGCCAAGTTGCTGGGCGGCTGGGGCAGGAGAGCATTTGAGCTCAGCTGTGCAGTTTTGAAAGGCTCCCTCGAATAAAGGCTTCTGACACCATTTCCAGATGAGCCTGTCCGTGCGGTGACATCCACTCTAAGGACTGGAAGGAGTCACTCATCACACAGCCTTAAATTTGGGTCCCACTCTCTAGAGCGCATCCTACATGAACGTTGCTTATAAACGTGGTCGTCTTTTGAAAAGCAAGATAATTATATCGCAGTTATTTAAATGCGTGTTAAAATTACTAATTTTTTCAACATAAATGTTAAAAACTGCACTACAATATAGTTCTGTTTCGGCATCTCACTTTTCAACACTCCGGGAATATTAAAACAGAAACAACAGCAGTGGCTCGGGCACTTGGCCTTCGGAGAGAGCCTGGCTAGTGCACAAGCGGTTTCTGTGTGCACAGCAGCGTTTTATCTCATGCCAACCCGGGGTGTGACCTCTGCAACACCGGGGAGACAAAAGGGAGCCCTGGGGCTCATTTGAATCACTGAAACCCGCAGAAAACTGAAAGCCTCATTTAGTTTCAACTTTTTCCCCTGGCAAGGCTTGTTCCTACGGTGGCTTTTAAACCGAAACGCACGGCGTGATTTGACTTTCACTTCCTCCCTTCCCATCTCCAGCCCTGGGGCACTTTCTTCTCCTGAGCTTTCGGTGACAGGCAAACACGAGCAGAGCTTCTGAGACCTAGGCTCACGGGCCGGGTACGGACCTTCAGTTCAGCTCCTTCCATCCTCTCAAGAGCCCCGCCAACAGCGATCACTGCTCTTTTCTGGACAGTGGTGGCAACTGAGTCCCCTCCCAAAAGCAGAAGTGATTCAGCCCGGGTCTGGGAACTGCTCAACGGCCATACGTAGCTCTCCTCCCCGGGATGGGGACAGACACGTCAGACAGTCCACTCAGTGACATCCACGGCACTGCCTTCAGATGGCCTCGCTTCTCAGTGCCTTCACCTTCCATTGCATGGAAAATACAAAAAGAAAGGAATTCAAATTTCAGCTTGGCAATTCTACCATCTTCATCTTTTGAGGAAATTCACCCATTTTGACTTTTTTTGACATGTGCCATAAGCCTGTGGAACTGTGTCTGTGAACCAGGTGAAGGAATTCATTTTTATTTGTTGCAGAAACCGAAAGGGGGAAGCCACACTCAGCAGAGGATGAAAGCCATGTTATTCCAAAAGGGGAAAAAATGAATATAACATAAAAGGAAAAATATTTCAAATTTGCAAGGAAATGTATTTTTTCACTAGAAAAATTTCCTCCTGCTCTTAGTTTTGCTTGGCTTAGCCTCCCCGTGGCTTTCCAAGCACAAGCAAGCCGTCTCCCAGCCCTGCAGCTGTGACATACACGCCCTGAGGGAGAGTCAGCCCGTCCTAACCCCTGCCCCACATACTGGCCTCCTCGCTGGCACTGGGTTTCACAGGGGGGGCAGTGTCTTGCCATCGGTTCTCACACTGCACAGTCTAAACTGTTTCATAATTCTATTTTACAGAATAACGTTTCGCCTAATGGAAGGTAACATAATTGGGGAAACGGTAACAATCCATAGACAGTCACAAACCACCCTGCCATTTCTGAACATGTATTATGTACACTGTTATCCAGGCTATCCCAGAAAAACGGGCTAGTTTAAGAGCAAACTTAACTACAGACATTATCTCAGAGATTTGCATCGGCTAGATTAGGAGTCCAAAAACTTCTTTTTTATAGAGGACTAGAAAGCAAATCCCTCAAGTTCTGCCGCTCTCCTCTCTCGACTCTGCTCCACGCTGCCGCTGCAGAGCAGCAGCCAGAGACGGGAGACAGGACGTCAAGGGATGGATGTGGTTGTGTTTTAACAAAATGTTGTTTCCAAAAACAGACGGCAGTCAGATCTGTGACATAAAGCTGTTGTTTGCTGCCCCCCTGATCTGGATGATGGATATGTTTGAAACTGCCATTCAAAGGCTGAACCCAGACTCTAAGCCTTAAATATCTTACAACTTCCCAGAAAAGTTGTGTGTGTTGTGGGGAGGGTTAAGTTAAAATTAAAATCAGGGGCCGGCCCCGTGGCTGAGTGGTTAAGTTTGCACGCTCCGCTTCGGCGGCCCAGGGCTTCGCCAGTTCGGATCCCGGGCGTGGACACGGCACCGTTCATCAGGCCACACTGAGGCGGCCTCCCACATGCCACAACTAGAGGCACGCACAACTAGAATATACAACTATATACTGGGGGACCTTGGAGAGAAGGAGAAGAAGAAGAAAAAGAAGATTGCAACAGTTGTTAGCTCAGGTGTCAACCTTTAAAAAAATTTAAAATCAATTTTCTCACGAGACGATAATTAAAGAGTAGATATTTTCCAAGTATGTTTAAGGACACATTAGTTATCTGTCTACATCACAATAACATTCACATAAAATAGGTTATCACAATGAACAGAATATATTTTTTTAATGTTTATATGTTGAATAAACTGACAATACCCAACTGAGTTCTGAGCAGCCCCAACCGACAGCCTGCAGCTCTGCCCTGGCCAGAGTCGCCCCTTCAGGAACTCGAGCACGCCGTCAAAGTCCCGTGTTCGCGGGCTCAGCTCCTCCTGGAATCTTGGTGGCATTGTTGGGCGTCACATGGACTGTGCTTTCCCAAGGCTGGCAGAGAGCTCCGTATGACGTCTTCAAGGCCCTCCCACTTCCCAGTTCATGTCGCTGCTAGTGGTCCTCTCCGTTAGTTGAGAGTTTTCCCGAGATTTTAACCGGCACTTCCCAATGAGGATTTTATTTAAATTTCAAACAAACAAATGAATGGACAATCTCCCATGCCAGGTGGCACGTTGTGGAGCATCGGAGAGAGCAGTGTCATTTCTTTAGGTGCCAAACCTTCCTCCTGAACTGAGCTGCCAGCCTTAGACGTAAAACCCTGGCAGGCAGTTTAAATGATTGTATTCCAAAATCAGTGCTTGCATATTAGCATAATTTACTCCAAAATATGCAAATAAATTGCATATAAATCGAGAAGGAATATACTGTTTGGTCCTTCACCACCTTGTAGGCTGCCCTGCGGAGTCCCAGGAGAACAGGAACAGGTGGGTAGGATCAGGAGCAGCATCTGGGCATGGAGCGGGCAGAGAAGGGTCTGTCTCTGGAGCTCTTGCCCATCTTACCCTGGATGAACCTGCCTTAAAGATGTTTGTCTCCACTTGGGCTTTTCCACGGAAGCTGTTTTGCACCGCTGTTTATACTCCATGCATGGCTGCAGTATTACTTTCATATTTGACATTGGGCTTTTTTGTCTTTCTTCCTCGAGATGTTTGTGCAAAGGGAGGGTGGGGAAGGCTTGTCTTCTGTGTGGTCAATGTCTCCTGAATAAATGAATGAAAAGCTCTTCATTTATCCATTCATCCATTCCCCGATGCCTCTGTATACTAGGCACTGTTCTAGTGCCGGGGAAACAGTAAACAGACCAGGCGAAATTCCTGCCTTAGTGGAGCATACATTCAAATGGAGGGAATCCAAAAACTAAAAATAATGATTTAAATTGATCAAGCAGTATGTTCTCTGGGGAAAAGTAAAATAGCAAAGGAGAAAAAGGAATCCTGGAGGAAGGGGCCTGTGATTTTAAACAAGTCACCAGGGAAGGCCTCACTAAGGAGGAGACGTTTGAGCCAAGACCTGAAGGAGGTGAGGGAGAGAGCTTTCTGGGAGAAGAGAGTTCCAGGGAGAGACAAGAGCAAGGACAAAGGCCAGGGTGACGCATGCCCACGTTAGGAGCAGCCTGAGACCCAGGCTGGACCAGAGAGTGACGAGGAGAAGGGAAGAGGGTTAGACCTGGAGAAGGATGCGATGTTTATTCTGAGACACACCAATTACTTGCTTTTCTGGGTTTTCAAAAGTCTTTTTGGGCACAATCTACTCAATGGCTTTACCTACCTCCTTGCCCTAGAGCTGACCCCCAGATGTCTGCTTATTCTTTCATTTTCTATGTTTAATTTTCTTATACTTTAAATGGGAGAAGTAACACTTTCCTTTCCTTAGGGGAAATAGTGAAGGGACCAAATGACCATCACTAAGGGAGCATGAGTTCAGCTCGTTCAATAAACTGGTAACACAGCTATGTAATCAACAGTGGTTTATTTAGTACCTCCTGCGGGGGAGGCCGATGGAACCTGCGTAAGAGAGGAGGGAGGAATGCTGAAGAACTGGAGCAGCCTGGAAGAAGGAAAGCCGATCAGGCTGATGCGGAAGGAGGAACAAGAAAAAAAGGGGACAGTTCTACGTGTCTAAACACACGGATAAGGTACGTGGCCTTTGGGGTTGGGCCAGCCTGCTTTCAAATCTTAGATATCGCACTTACTGGCTGTGTGACCTGAAGTCACCACCTTGAGATTGTTTGTCTTCATGGAAAATGGGGATTTGATGTCTATCTCGTATCGTGTTGTTGGGATCAGAGGAGACGTCATGCATAAACACTGATTTACTCCATAAAGATTCATCACTTTACTGTTGTAATTGTCATCAGCATCACCATCATCATCACTCCAGCAGGACAGGAAACCAGAAGCCTTACTGCATCTTTTGACAGGGGAAGATAAAAGCAGAAAAGACTTCTCAAGGGAAACTCGTCATAAGGATTCACTTGAAAAGCAGCTGACAGTGTGATTATGCACTAGGATCCAATTTATTACATGAATTGGGATGAGCCTAAAGGGACAACTTGTCAGTAATTCAAATCCCTAGGAATTTGGCTTTGCTGTGAAACAGGGTTTATCCTTGAGAATATACATCTATAGGAAAGAAGGTAGAATCTGGAAAAACTTGGTGATGATTCTACATTAAAAACAAATATAGGAGACCTTGTATGACTTGGATAAAGGCTGTAATATATTAGCAATTCCAGGAAAAGCAGAAGACAGATTTGTAACTGAGCAATGCAAAAATGAAACAGTGCTCTGCCAAGGAAGACGGGATGCGTGGATCAGCTGCCAAGTGCTTTTCCATTTGGGACAGAAAAGGTTTATATCAGGCAGCAGGAACAGCCAAAGACTTGAAATACATGCATCTCACAAAATTATCTGAATATATGCTGTACTGTAGTGGGCATCTGCCCCTTTCTTACTGCCTGACATCCTCACTGCAGAGAGCAGCCTTTCCCCGATTTCATGACTATCTTGAGCCCATCAATCAAGGAGCTCTAGGACCCACCTGGTGGACTTGTGACCCAGGGTGTGCCATCAGAATACCCCACTTTCTGGGCCACAGTGATCAGTCCAGAGGAAGACACATGGCCCATGCGTAGCCGATCAGGCTTTCCAGGGTGTTGATATGGATGCTAAAATTTCGTCTCTCCTTTTGGGCCGCTGGCTGCCAGTACCGCGAATGCCTGGAGCTGCCTGGGGCTTTGTAACTGCCACGTAGGACAAGACTAATGATTAATCCCAAACCTAGACAGGAAGACTCAAAAAAGAGGACAGGAGGGAGCGACAGAGACAGACAGACAAGAGGTATTCCTGTTCATATTGTTCGATTGCTTGAACCCCTGGATTCAGCCATATCTAAACTTGCCACATCGTAAGACTTTTCAGTTACGTGAGCCAACTGGCTACTTTTTTGTTACTTTTGCTGCTTTCAGTTTGAACTGGAATATTTTCCATTTACAACCAAAAGAGTCAATTAAGAAATGTTTGAAAGAAATGAAGAATTTAACCAAGTGATAAAGGCGATTTGCAGCAATCTAAACAGGAGTACATGGTTCATACCTCAAAAAGCTAAGAAAAGTTTTAGGATGTTACAAAAGAGTTGGGTAAAGGTGTAATTTAGGGTTAAAATGGCCAGGGGACACAGTCTGCCAAGTCAGTCCCAACAAAAGGACAGGAGCTTGCCTCCCCTAAGGACATGGCAGACAGAACAAAACTCAGTGTATCTGTGGTTGGGCAGAATCATCCCAGACGTTTGCAGCTCTGTGACCCACGTCCCAGGCTGGAACATCTGGTGAATAAGCACTTTGATTTTGCTGAGGTTTAAGTCACCCTTCTCAGGCGTCTGAGTCATTTGATGTATTAAATTGTAAATGTTTTTTAAAGTTCAGGGGAATTTCATTGATAGCTTATTAATATGACTAACTGTATAGAGGACTTTAATCTGCTAAGATTGAATCAATCCAATAAGTGGAAGGATGATTTCAAATTTTATAAAAATTACTTGGTTTATAAGTAAAATCAGAATTGCAAAGTGAACTTAAAGGCCTAAGAAATTATTCTTGCAAATTTGCAGCTTAAGTTAATTAGATATTAATTCAATATTTGAATATCTATTTCCTTTCTGTGCACAAAAGCCATCACTCCCCAAACAGTGACGAAAACACATCCACACACGTGGAAAGGAAGACCATTACAGACGCGAAAGCCCAGAGGCAAGAGTGCTGCCTGCAGAGAGTGAGAGATGCGTGCCCCATCCAGGGCCTGAGTAAGGCAACTATGTAAAATATTCATAATAAACAATGATGAGCCAACTGGACCAGCTACCAGGAACTAAGACGAAAGCAAAGAATCAACAACTGGGGTGCTAACAACCAAAGATGCATTCATTCATTCTTTCTTTCTCTTATTTGACAAATATTTAGTGAGTATGTACTATGTATCAGGTTGTTCTAGCCATTCTAAGATATAGATGAAGGAAGGGAAATATGGATTACAGCTTGGATGTGAAAAGACAAAAAGGGAGTAGTAAAGTAATGGAAATGAAGGAGAGATGCCAGCAGAAGACTGCCTCGTTAGAGGACAGACCAGGTTGTCTTGTCTCAGATTCCTTAGCTTTGCCTCATACCAGCAAGCTTGGAAAATAAGGAGGTAGACCATTTGAAGACATCCACAGAAGAAAAAGAAAAAACAAAAGAAAAAGAAAAGAAAGGGAGGATAACACATTCGGTAATGACAGCCTCCAGACACAGAACAAGAAAGTCTGGAGAGGAGGCTGTAGAGCCTGAGACAAGTGGAGAGGCCGGCACGGTCATCAGTGAGGGACAGGGTATCCAGACAAAGTCGTAAAGGGCTAATGAAAATGACTCAAATACGGGTAAAGCACAGCATCAAGAAGGAGCAGGCAGTACACATAACAGAGAGAAAAAACAACCCTGAAGGGGGAAGTCTGTGGGATTCTGAGACGACAATCTGGATATGGGTTGAGGGACAAGAAACAAGTCTGAACACCAGACGCTTTGTTCCAAAGGACGGGCTTGGGCTCTTCAGATGGATCTACAGAGGAAGAGAGACACGCGCTACAGCAACAGCTCAGGAAGAGAGGCGTCCGATCACACGGAGGAGAAGGAGGTGACAGGGCCCTTCGCCTTACTGCCCCCAGAGTCCAAGCCTTCGGAAGGCCTGCTGATGACACCTCTGGCCCTGCTTTACAAAGACCTGTAGACAGACAGCCAGAAAAATGGAATACGTGATGGAAGTGATGATTTTGTGGGGCATAATTTTGTTCTGGTTATTTAAAAAATATTCCGCATACATAAGTTAAATGTATTCATTCTAGAAAAATTAGAAAAGACAGATAACCAAACAAATAAGAGAAAAGAAACCTTACCACCCTAAATAGCGATAATTCAGAGGGAGAAAGGGCCACTGACTTTTTGAACTAGTCAAAGTTTTTGCAAGAGTTGTCAACCCATCCCTACCCCATCCTGGAAGGTGGTAGAAACGCTCCATACACAGGAAAGGTAGTAATCAGGATTGCCAAGTCCCAATCAAGGGAAAAGCTTTTAATCAGTTAATCTAAAATATTCCCTGCAAAGACATGGGGGCAACACCTGCAAAGGGTGCCCCCTCAAATGTTTATCAGACTACTGATTAGCAAATGCACATGAGGAAACAACCCAAGACCAGGAAAAGAACCATCCTGAAGGGTCAGAGGGAATAGGATCAAGCGCTCACATATGGCTGGACATGGTGCCAGACCAGAAACTCTCATACTCATGGACCCTTGAGTAGAGTGCTCAGAAGGGTCTTGCCTGGGGAGTGGAGCAAATCAGCCCTAGACTAAATACTGCTCTGGTCCCACCTAACAAATCTTAAAGGTACTACCTGACAGAATCAAGCTGTTTCCAAGCCACTTAGCTGCGTCCCGAAACAAAGTTCAAGAATATTTTTAGGAATAAAAAGGCCCAGCACTCAACAGGGAAAATACCCAGTGTCTAGCATATGATAAAAAAATTACCAGCAAGGCCAGAAGCAGAAAAACATAACCATGATGAGAAAAAAAAAAAAAAAATCAATCAATCAATTGAAACCAAACAAGACTTGAGGCAGATGTTAGAATTCACAGACAAGGATATTAAAACAGCTATTATAGCTGTATACCACATGTTTAAAAAGTTATGTAGAGACATGGAAGATATTTAAAAGACACAAATCAAACTTCTAGAAATGGAAAAATAGGTTTGAGATAAAACATGTACTGAGTGGGATTAACAGCAGATTAAATATTGCAGAAAAAAAGATTGGTGAACCTGAAGACATAGCAACAGACACTATCCAAAATGAAATATACAAAAATATTATAAAATATATCTCTTGAAGGTAGACTGTGATAAGTTAAAGATGTATATTATAAACCCTAAAGTAACCACTCCATATACATTTTTCTTTAAAAAGACTTAGAGCTAATAAGCCAACAAAAGGAGATAAAATAGAACCATAAAAATAATTCAGTTAGAGGCTGGCCCAGTGGTGAAGTGGTTAAAGTGTGCACGTTCCACTTTGGTGGCCCAGGATTCACCAGGTCGGATCCCGGCTGCGGACGTGGCACCACTTGGAAAGCCATGCTGTGGTAGGCGTCCTACATATAAAGCAGAGGAAGATGCGCACAGATGTTAGCTCAGGGCCAGTCTTCTTCAGCAAAAAGAGGAAGATGGGCATCAGTTAGCACAGGGCTAATCTTCCTCAAAAAAAAAAAAAACATTAATTAATCCAAAAGAAGGCAGAAACAGAGGAGAAAAGGAACAACTAATAGATAGAATAAATAGAAAGGTGATAAATTTAAACTCTAGCATATCAATAATCACATTAAATGTTATTATTTAGACACCCTAATTGAGATTGTCAGGATTGGACAAAGAAACAAAACTCAACTATATTCTTCCTACAAGAAACGTACTTTACATATAAAGAAACAAACAAGTTAAACATAAAAGGATAGAAAAAATATACCATGCTGTTGTGGATTGAATTGTGCTCCCCTCTCCCATTCCTATGTTGAAGCTCTAACTCCCAATGTGACTATACTTGGAGACAGGGCCTTTAAGGAGGTAATAAGAGCAGGGTCCTAACCTCACAGGACTGAAGAAGAGACACCAGAGATCTCTCTCTTGGCCTCTGCACACAGAGAAGAGGCCATGAGAAGCAGCGAGAAGGCAGCAGTCTGCAAGCTGAGAGGAGAGCTCCCACCAGACACCGACTCTGCTGGCTCCTCCATCTCGGACTTCCAGCCTTCAGAACTGTGAGAACCTAAATTTCTGGCGTTGAAGTCCCCACTCTGTGGTTTTCTGCTATGGTAGCCTGAACAAACTAATACACGTACTGAGATGAATCAAAAAGAAGCTGAAGTGGCTATAGTCATGTCAGACAAAGTAGATATTTGAGCAAAGAACCTCCCAGGCATAAAGAACATCATTTCATAATGGTTAAGGGGTCAATTCATCAAGAGCACCTAACAATCCTAAATATTTATGCACAATCCTAAATGTTTATACAAAAGTAATTCAAAATACAAAAGCAAAAACTCACAGAACTGCAAAGAGAATTAGACAAATCTGCAACCAAACATGAAAATATCAATGCCCTTCTCTCAATAGTCAATAGAACAACAGAGAGAAAAACCAGTAAAGATATAGAAGACCTGAACAAAACTATCCACTAACATGACCTAATCGACATGAATAGACTACTGCACCCAGCAACAGCTGTGCACTCATTCGTTTCAAGAGCACATGGAACAGTAATCAAGACAGATCACATTCTGGGCCACGGAACATGCCTCAATAAATGCAAATGAATTCAAGTCAAAGTACATTTGCTAACCATAGTGGAATTAAATTAGAAATCAATAACCAAAAGATTTTTGGAAAATTTTTTTTGCAAACAAAATAACACACTTCTAAATAACCCATGGATAAAATAAGAAAGCAAAAGAGAAATCATAAAGTATTTTGAACTAATTGAAAATGAAAAGAGAACATGTCAAATTTTGTGGGATGACACTAGAAAAAGTCCTTGGGGGGGAGCATTTAATAAATGCCTTTATTAAAAGAGAAGAAATGTCTCAAATCAATGATTTCAGTTTCCCTTAAGAAACCAGAAAAAGAAGAACAAATAAGCCTGAAGTAAGCAGAAGAAAGGAAAAAATAAAGATCAGAGAGGAATTCAATGAAATAGAAGTCAGAAAAAGAACAGAGAAGGTCAACGAAGTCAAAAGCTAAATATTAGAGAAGATCAATAAAAATGATGAGCTTCTGGCCACACTGATCAGGAAAAAAGAGGGAAGACACACATTACTAATATCAGGAATGAGAAAGATGACATCACTACAGATTCTATAGCTATTAATAGGATAATAAGGGTATATTATGAACAACTTCATGCCAAAATTATCAAGTTAGATGAAACAGAATAATGTTTTGAAAGACACAAACTACCAAAGCTAATCCTAAAAATCATATGTAACCACAAAAGACCCCAAATAGTCAAAGCAATCCTGAGAAAGAAGAACAAAGTTGGAGGCACCGCACTTCCTGATTTTAAAATATATTACAAAGCTAGAGTAATTAAAACAGTATGGTACTGGCATAAAAACAGACACATAGACCAATGAAACAGATTAGAGAGCTGAGAAATAAACCCATGCATATATGATCAACTGATCTCTGACAAGGGTGCCAATAATACACAAGGGAGAAAGGACAGTCTTCAACAAATGATGTTGGGAAAACTAGATATCCACATGCAAAAGAATGAAATTGGACTCTTACACTCCACAGAAAAATAAACTCCAATGGATCAAAGACTTAAACGTAAACCTGAAACTATAAAACTACTAGAAGAAAATATAAAAGAAAACCTTCATGACATTGGTCTTGGCAACGATTTCTTGGGTATGACACTAAAAGCACAACCAGCAAATCCAAAAGAGACAAATGCGACTGCTTCAAACGAAAAAGCTTTTGCACAGCAAAGGAGACGATCAACAGATTGAAAAGGCAACCTCCAGAATTGGAGAAAATATTTGCAAACCATCTATCTGGTAAGGGACTAATACCCAAAATATGTAAGGAACTCCTACTATCCAATAACAAAAAAACCCTTGATTTTAAAAAGGGCAAAGGACTTGAACAGACATTTCTCCAAAGAAGACATACAAGTGGCCAAACAGGTACATGAAAAGATGCCCAACATCACTAATTATTAGGGAAATGCAAATCAAAACCACAATGAAATATCATCTCACACTCATCACAAAGGTCATTTTCCAAAAAAATGAAAGACAAGTGTTGGTGAGGATGCAGAGAAATTGGGACAATTGTACACTATTGGGAATGTAAAAATGGTGCAGCCACTGTGGAAAACAGTATGGAGGTTTCCCAAAAATTAAAAATTGAACTACCATACAACCCAGAAATCCCACTTCTGGGTATATATACAAGAGAACTGAAACCAGCATCTCAAAGAGATTTCTGCATTTCCATGTTCATTACACTATTATTCACAATAGCCAAGTTACGGAAACAACTTCAATGTCCATTTACAGATGAGAGGATAAAGAAAATGTGATATATATCTACAGTGGAATATTACTCAGCCTTAAAAAAAGAAGGGAATTCTGCCATATGCAACAACATGCATGAACCCAGAGGACATTACGCCAGTCACAGAAGGACAAATGCCTCATGATTCTACTTATATAAGGTGTCTAAAATGGTGAGACTCATAGAAACAGAGAGCAGAATGGTGGCTGCGAGGGGCTGAAGGGAAGGGAAATGTAGAATTGACATAAAGTTTCAGTTACGCAAGATAAGTAAGTTCTAGAGATCTGCCGTACAACATTGTGCCTATAGACACCCACAAATCTGAACAACTGATATTTGACAAAAATGCAAAGGTTACTAAGTGAAAAAAGGACAGTCTTTCCAACAAATGGTGCTGGAACAACTGAATATGCATATGCAAAAAAATTAAATTTGGTCCATACATCTCACCATATATTCACCATAGGATTAACTCAAAATTGATCACAGACTAAATGTAAAGCCTAAAATTACAAAACAGGAGAAAATCTTAGTAACCATAGGTTATGCAAAGATTTTGTAAACACAACACCAAAAGCAAGATCCATGAAAGGAAAAAAGGTAAAGATTGGGCTTCACTGAAATTAAAAATGTCTGTTCATCAGGAGATGCTGTTAAGAAAACAAAAAGACAAGCCACAGACTGAGATAAAATATTTGTAAATCATAGATTTGATAAAGGCTTTGTATCCAGAATATATAAAGAACTCTCAAATCTCAACAAGAAAACAACCCAATTTTTTACAAATGCCCCAAACATTTGAACAGAGACTTTCCAAGGAAGATACACAGACAACAAATAAAAAGTGAGAAGAGGCTCAGTATTAATAGTCACCAGGGAAATGCAAATTAAGACCACGAAATGATATGACTACCCTTCTATCAGAATGACTGCGAACAGACTGTCTGCTGTGACAGGATGTGGAGGCACTTGAACTCTCACGCACTCCTGGGGGGAATGCACGGCACTTCAGAAAACAGTTCGGCAGTTTCTTAAAAATTTATCCTCTCATATGTCTATCATATGATCGAATCATTCCACTTCTATGGAGCTCAAAGAAATGAAATCTCATGTCCATATGGAGACGTGTCTGAAAGTTCACAGCAGCTCTATTTCTAATAGTCAAAAACTGGGGGAAAAAAACCAACAAATTTCCATCAACAGGTGAGTTTGCTCGCTGTGGTTTATCCACACAAGGAACGAACTGTTGATACACACTATCACGCGATTGCATCTCAAAATATTTATGCTGAAGAGAAGAAATCGACAAATGAGTATATTCTGTATGATTTCATTTACGTAAAATTGTCAAAAGTGCAAAATACCTCATTCTCACAGAAGCAGAGCTGTGGTTGGCTGAGGTTGGGGGAGTGGGGAGGAACAAAATGAAGGGATCATGAGGGGCGTGAGGAGACTATTGGGCTTGAGGAATGTGTTCGTTGTCTCGATTATCGTGACAGTTTCAGGAGTGTGCAAACGTGTCCCAAACTTAAATGGTATTCTTTAAATATGTGCAGTTTATTTTATGTCAATTAAACCTCAATTAAGTTTATAAAAACTAAATAAAATTAATACATGCATAAGGAAAAAAAAAAACAAACCTCAAATAGGACAAAATAGGAAGAAAAGTCCCGCTCCCCTCCCACAGACCTCCACTCCACAGTGATAACTGCTTTTATCTGTATCTTTTTCATTTCTTCTGAGGATTACCTCCATAACTCTGAACATGGTTATGCCTCGATTTCTCAATTTGTCAACTTTAAGTATCTATTGACCTCTCATTTTAAAAATATAAGAAAATAAACTTTCTCAAACTACTACCCCCCTTTCCAATCTCTGCCCATTAAAATTTTAATTTTTAGTTGTTTTCTTTCATCAACATCATTATCATCAACATCATTATTGAAAACACTCACTTTTTATGAGCCAGACATTAATTTAGGCACATATATATATATATATATATGTATTAACTCCTTTAATTTTCAGAATAACTTTGTGAGATATTACTATTTTTATCCCCATTCTTCTGAAGCAAACCAAGGCATAGATACACAATCTTCCCAAGCTGAAGTGTGGAGGAAGAATTCAAACGCAGGGGTCTTGGCCCCAGGGTCTGTGCTCTTTAACAACTACACCATACTGCCTCTATATGATGTCACTATAATGAACAAATTTAAATAATATGCTTAAAACCCTATTTCAGCCCCTCAAATGTGGATACACCATCTTTTAACTCCCGTTATGTTCCACGAGGAAATCCAACATCACATTTTCTCCACCCCTCTATCCCTTTCCAAACCTCTATTCCAGCACGTTATTGTTTTACATTCGTCCTACAACTACAATTAATTTTTGAGGCATTATCTATAAATTGATTTTTTTAATGGAAAACTAAAAAGTGGTATTCACAATAATATTTGTATGGAAATATCATTTACTGCAGAACCAAGTAGCACCAGTAAGCCCACAGAGGAGATGTCACTCTCGTCAATGGACCTTTGCTACTGGAAGTGGACAGTAGCTTTAGAGTTTGGAGGGAGTTAGGACGGCACCATGTCGTAATGACCTGACACGCCTTTGCGTTATGACAAGACCACCCAGCTTCTTAATCATTCTCTTTGTTAGAAGAAATCCATATTCTCCTGAAAGAGATTCTTTGCAGAGCTTCTGACCGCTGGTTCTACTTGGGACTCATGGCTTTCTAGGGCCGCCTCAAAGTTCTCATCCTGGAATTACTTTTCACTACACTCCTGGGTTCCATCCACCATTCCTTGGAGCCTATGACTTCCTCTTACTTGGATTCTTTTTTGTTTTGCTCGAGTAATTCTTTCAGAAATAGTCTGTGGGTGGTAGATGGTCTGAGTTCCTGCATGTTTGAAAATGTCTCCCTCTTCGTTGATCACACGGCTAGGTAGAGAATTTTAGGGTCAGAAACGTTTGTCCCTCAACATTTTGCAGACATCCTTCCTGGTTTTTTCCCCAACATCTGGAGTTTCTGATGACCTATCTAATGTCAATTGGATTCTGATCTCTTTTTGTGTGACCTATTCCTTTGCTTTTAGACTCTTCCTCTATTCTCAGTGTCTAAAACGTTACAAGAACATGTCTTGTGACAGGTTTGTTCTTTCACCCCGTTCCACATTCTCCAGGCCCTTACAATCTGAAGTCCCGCTTCTTCACTTCTAGAAATTCTCTCTTGTTCTTCTCTGTTTTGTCTGTTTTCTCATTCTAAACATCCTTTAGGATGTTAGAACTTTTGGATTGTTCTCTAATCTCTTAATTTTTTCCCCCATATTTCCCATCCCTTTAACTGTTTGCTCTACAGTCAAAGAGATTTCTCCCATTTTTTTCTTCCATTGAATTTTTAACTTTGACAATTATTTTTATTTTAAAAGCACTTTTGATTTTGATCGCTCTTTTTCTTAGCAACCTATTTTTGCTTTACAAATGTTTTTTCTTGAAAGTTTCTTCTATGAGGAAACTAACAGAATTACTTTAAGGATATTTTCTTTTCCTGAATTGTCTATTCTCTCCAGTCTATTAATTTCAACCTACATTTTTGTCTTTATTTTTCCTCAGATTTTTATGATCCTTGTCTATCGATTCGTATTTATAAGTGAGGCAGCCCAGCTTGTTTAATACAGATAGCTCTCCTTGCCTAGGTCCCGCCTTCTATCCACATGGGTGGGCCTTTTGATTGGCAGGTTTTGCTACAGACCCTGGGGGCAAAAAAGTGGAAGAAGTAGGATACCCCTCTCCCCATCTCTCCCATTTCCCAGCCCAAATGAGGAGAATTTAAGTGGGCATCACCCCTTCTAGGGTTCCTTCCCGTGCAAATTATGCTCAACTATTTTAAAGACTGTCCTCTGGTTCTAGCCTGAGCATGTGACGCAGGGGTGGGGAATGCGGTCTGTGACTCACAGTGATCCCACAGTTGATTTCTTTCCAACTTCCCTCTCATACTCCAAGTTTTGAGCCTCTCTGTGGGTCTGCTGCCAGGAAAAATAGCTCTGGCCCCTACTGCAGCCTTCTCCTGTGAATGTGATTTCATCTGTTAATACAATTCCAAGTATTTTTTACGTTCAAGAAATTTGTCCCTATCTCTAGTTCCCAGACGCCCATTCTCTTGCACCCAGTCCTGTCTTTAATTTATTATTCTCCATTCCTCTTTAGTGACATTTCTATGGGATTTGGGAGCAGAAAAGAGATGTATGGATGTGCTCTGTCTGCCATCTTGAACAAGAATTCCCACTGCATCTTTGGATATCTTTGTGATTTCTTCCTTATTTTGAGGCAAAGACTCTTTATAGCTTCCACTTAGGGCCATTGGACCACGCAAACAAGGCTTAATTTCTCTTCTACTTGTGGCTCTCCAAATGTTTGAGACTAGTTTTATACCCTCCTATCCTCTCCAGGTCAAATATTTCTAGTTCCACTAACCGTGCCTCATTGAATTTTTAGTCTTCCTATCATTCTGATCATTTTCTTCTGGATTTCCCCCATCTCTCCATGTAGCACCTAGAGTACTAGGCTGGCAGCCATTCCATACTAATTGAGTCCTCCCTGCCACACCACACATCCACCACATCAACGTCCACATTGTCCAGCTACTTCCCTGCCCCAGACACACACCACCAGCAGCTGCCTGAAAGACTCGATGCTATAGAGAGGTATTTAAAAGCCATAAAATTACGGGAAGCTAGCAAGAGGAATTTCCATTCAAGAATGGCCAGGCTCTAACTTGTACAGCTTCTAACTTGTACACAATTACTTTATCATTTAAATAAAAGTCATTTTAAAACTCTTAATTTTAGTCATTTTGTAAAGAATGGTACTATGTGCTGAGGATGATATTTGGGATAAACTGTTCCTAAATTGTTTGAGTCTTTCAACTGAACTCGCTATATATTTTTTTCAAGTATTTGAAATGCAACTTCAAAGCTTCCATACATTTCTCATTAGCAAAAATGAATACTTTTCTATGAGCCTCAGACTGTTGTAAAATCACCACTAATTAAGACATTTATAACACGTAAAAATAAGATAAAGACAAGCATTATACCAATCTAAAACACCACAGCTATGGTGAAATCTCTTTATAGCAGACAGAGTTTTAAAATTTAAATAAAATGTTCTCTGGCACAAATACATGGTACAGTTCTCAGCTAACACAAAGATTTTCCCGATACATGTCCCTTCCTTGGAAAATCTCCTGCCCCCAGTTCCTTGAGGAGTATATTTAAAAACTGGAAAAGAAAAAAAGTTTTCTGGGTATATTAACACATAGGGAAAGATTTATAAATCAGATGTATTAAAAGACCAAAACATTTTGCAGGAATTTTATAGAAGTTTTCAAAATCTATTTATTTGCTTGTTTCTTAAAAAGAATTATTTAACAAATTACTACGTGCTAGGCACTAGTGTTTCGATGATATACTAGAAAGATCTGTGGTCTCTATTTTCATTCAGCCTTCTTGGGTAAAAGATATTCCAACTTGTTAAAGTGTCCTTTTTCTATAACGTTAGTTAAGGAAGATAGACTCAGATGTACATGAAGTGATGCCATCAGCCTCTAGAAAGCAAGAAGCCTAGCATCTTTTCCATTCTCTGGGCCAAGTGGACTAGTCTGTAACGTTTGTGGAATGTTGCCTATGAGGAGTCAGAGCTGAAAAGTTGGCAACAAGTTAAGAAGCCATCTCAGGAAAAATCCATCACCTACCACACTCACCTCCTCTCATCCATCAGCAAGTGCTTCCTCTGATCAGAGGGGATTTGGAGAGAAGGCATTCCAGTTCTACAGGCGCGTGGCAGCACCTGGCATACCTGGTATCGGGGGTCCTATGGGATCCCCACCTTTACAACTGGATCCTCTACAAGCCTCATGAAACGCCCACTGTGCTCTGGCCCTGGACAGCTACTTTTAGTTCTTCCTGCGTGCCATGCTCTTTCACACTTCCTGTTCTTTGCCTGAAATGCCCCTGCTCTCCTCATTCACCTGGAGTCCTCCTGCTCAGGTTTCAAGGCTCAGGGCAAACGCTGCTTCCTCTGGGAAGCCTTCTCTCATCCCCAGGACGATTGTCAATTCAGTGGAGCTGTAGCAACCACTGTGAGAAAAGACAGACGAGGAAATGGATCTCGGTTCTAGCTTCAACCAGATGTGGAGTTATGTAAGCTTTCTGAACCCTAGTTTCTCCCATCTATAAAATACAGACACTTGCCTTGCAGGGCTGTTTTGAGGATTAAATACAATGGTGAAGGTCAAGTCCCTAAACAGAGAGCTTGGCACACAGACGGCACCCAATAAATGCTGCCGCCTGTCCTCTGCTCTGCAGTCACACCTGGGAATGGCATGAACTGAAAATCTCATGCTCAGATCAACCATGGCCCTTATTAGGGAACTCACTGGCATCACAATAATATAAAGTTTCAAATTAAAAGCAGTATTATAAATCAAAGCTTATTAAAGATTTTCCAATTACTTACAAAGATCCTTCGTGGGAAGAATGACTATAAAATAGTTAGAATGATCTTTTACTTGAGTGCATGCATACAATCCTTTCAAAGATCCTGATCAAAGACCTCAGCACTATGTGATACAGGCCTATAAATTTTACATAGACGTCAAGGCTACATTTTCAGCAAGCACATCTGTTCTTGCGCCTATTTTACCAACTTAGAGCCAGGCCAAGAACACAGTACGTCGATAGCCGAGATTTCCAAAAGGCAGTAACAGTATAAGAGCAATAATTATTATGTTGAATAAGAAATTGTATTTATTCCAAGTCTGTCACCCATGCTACAAACATTCATCCACCGGGCGACATCCCCTGTGACAGGCCGTGCTGCCGGGACGGCTCGGTTGTCCCAGTTTCCAGGGCTGTGCACAGAAGTCCTTCCACATCAGGGAAGCACAGTGACGCTCAGTATGTTTTTTTGAGCAGGAGGAACCAATGAGGAATATGGAGTACTCCTAACTAGGCCCAAAAGTTCATTTTGTGGTCTAGCTTGCACTCCATTTTGAGAAATTTGGGAATCACTGATGTCACACTCAGTCACTCACTCAGCAACTATTTACAGACATGGTGGTTAAAGGCACAGAATCCGGAGTGAGAAGCCTGGGTTCAAATTCCAGCTATACTACTACTCGTTATGAGGTCTTGGGGAGCGACTTCCACCGTTGATGGTTTAGCTTCCCCACCTGTGAAAAGGGGTAATGACAGCACCTACATCATAGGGCTGTAGGGAGCTGTGCCCAGCACATCATTAACGTTCCAAATTATTGGGAAGTATTGGTGTTAACTTTTATTCCTGACCTGGGCAGTGGGATGCCTTGGTGAACAAAGGTACTCAGTGAGTATTTAGAGGACAAATAATGCAAAATCATCACAGAGTGAAGCTATAAGTACAGATTTTGGATACCCAGGTGGTTTCCATGGATGGCTGATGTCAGAGAACAAAAATTTAAACATTCCTCGGATTAAGTCTCAGCAGCATGCTCATTTGCCCAAATGCAGAAACAGAAATCATGAAGTTATCTTTCGAAGGTCACAAAAGGCAAACCAAGGAGAGGAAGCCTGGTAGCTCTGTGCCCTATGTTCCTTTTTTTAATTTGGTTATAGGATGAATTTTTAAAATAAACTTATAAACTCTGTTTTATTGTTAGCCAAATAGACTGACTCTCCAGTGAGGTCATGTTTGGAAATATATGTATCAACATTTAAACAACTCAAAACCGTAAGAAAATCTTCAATAGTTCAGCCAAATCCTGTCTCGAAATTGAAATAAATGAGATGTAAAAATTAGGGGAAGTCACATTCTCAATTGGATCACTGTTTGACGCTACCCTTTATAAATAATGAGTACAGAGGAAAGGCATTTCAGGATGTCATCATTAAAACTGTGTGCAGCATAAACCAGTGCTAACCACTGCTAAAGCTTCTGGCTGCTTAAAAATACTCAGAAGAGCAGAACGACAATATTTACGTCTGCCGACAAGCACATAATCATCTTAAGTCTCGATTTTAAATATGCTATTTTCTTTTAAAGTTCTTCAAAATGTATGTTCTGTGAAAGGGGGATTTAAAAAGCATTACCATCTAAGGCTGCAGGGGAGGGAGCTGGTGCAATTAAGGAAAGTGCTGAAAGAATGAATGCAAGAACTGATATAAATCAGAAATGGCCCAGAGTCCAAAGAACAGAGGGGCCCAGAGGAAGACAGTCACCGGCTTGCCGCGGAGCAAAGGAGCGCGTGCCTGTACATGATTAGCGGGGCTCCCTTCCTTTACTTTCCCGGAGATGGTGGAATACTCGAACCCAGGAGAAATGCTTAGAAAGTTGATTCATGTTAAGAGGGGCCTTTTCAGAGGTCAGCAGAGACGTGAGGGTCAGTCTCCCTAACAACTAACAACGAATGAAAACAGACTTTACAGTCCTCCCTCGGTCTCTGGGGGATGGTTCCAGGACCCCCACCATACTGAAATCCCTGGATGCTGAAGTTCCATATAAAATGGTGTAGTATTTGCATTTAACCTACACGTATCCTCTCATGTGCTTTAAATCATCTCTAAATGACTTATAGTATCTAATACCGTGCAAATACTATGTAAATAGTTGTTATACTGTATTGTTTATGGGATAACGACAAGAAAAAGAGTCTGTACATGTTCAGTACAGATGCAACCATCACAGGCCTTTCCGTCTGTGGTTGGTTGAATCCAGACACGTGGAACTCATGGATACAGAGGGACCTGCGGCTACGGAGGGCCAACCATACAGAGAGAGAATAGAAAAGCCAGAAAGAAGGTGGAGCCATTCTTCAAAATGCAGTGATGGGAAGCTGCCTTCAGTAGCTAGGCACCCTGAAACCACAAATGACCCCTGAAAATCACACACACACACACTCTCTCTCTCTCTCTCAAAAGTAACGATTGATGAAAAAGGAGAGAATTAACTGGTTTTCAAAAGTCCCTTCACAGGCAGATATTATGTTACCCTAAATTTTCCTCTATTTAAATAGTGAATTACATTTAAACGCAGAGTCCTTTAATAATTTTGCTTATTGTGAGTTTAAGTTTTGGCAAAGAAAGTAACATAACTTGGAAATGCAAGTTGTGTGCTCTGATTCCATCCAGCCCGTGTTCTCCAAGTGGCAGCTCACTTGGGTTATAGAAGACACACTTTGTCACCTTCTTGTTCTCAATATCAATTTTTCTCTCAGGAGGAAATGAATCCCAAATATGCATGTATATCCAAACTATTATTTTAAAAGTGTTAATAGACAGATACTCTGCTATAACACGCTTACATTGATCTCCCCTTGGTGGTGTTAACAAATCAGCACACACTCCATGGCTTAAAACCACATGAATTTGCTATCTTACGGTTCTGTCGGTTACACGTTCGACACAGGTCTCACTGGGCTGAAGTCGAGTGTCAGCAGGACTACCATACTTTCTGGAGCTCTAGGGGAGAATATATTTCTTTCTCTTTTCTGGCTTTTAGAGGTTCCAGCATCCTTGGCTCATGGTCCCCTCCCTCTATCTTCAAACCCAGCCACTTGCATCTCTCTAAACTAATAAGCAATAATTATATTTGCCTCTGACTCCCTTCTTCTACCTCCTTCTCCCACTTTGAAGGATCCCTGTGATTACATCAGGCCTTCCCGGGTCATCCACGATGCTCTTCCTGTCTCAAGACCAGCTGATTAACAACCTTCCTTCCATTTGCAACTTGAACCGCCCTTTGTCTTGTGTGTTAGGCTGCTCTGGCTGCCGTCACCACAGATTGGATGGCTTGAACAACAGAATTTACCTTCTCACAGTTCTGGAAGTTCAAGGCTGGAAGTGTAAGAGCAAGATGGCAGCAGGCTTGGTTTGTGGTGAGGCCTCCCTCCTTGGTTTGCAGAGGGCCGCCTTCTCACCGAGTGCTCACGTGGCGTTTCCTCTGCGTGTGCACAGAGAGAGAGAGAGAGAGATCTGGGATGTCTTCATCTTATGAGGATACCAGTCCTATGGGATTAGGGACATACCTCTATGACCTCATTAATCTTAATTACCTCCTTAAAGGCCCCATCTCCAAATACAGTCACATTGAGGATCAGAGCTTACTAAAAGAAAAACGTTTCCCCACTTACAAAACTTCTGACACCAAAAGTGTGGGGTTTTTCCTCACTGACAACCAATTCTCCAACTCTCCAGACACCAACTGGGTGTTCTACAGTTTAATGCAATTCTGACCTTAACTACTAGAGGGGGCATGGACCACACAGTTGAAGGGCTCAGACCTACAAGACTGCTCCCACGTCAGACGCCAGTCACAAGTCCCAGACTGTCACCTGTGCTTCTGATGAACAAGCCACAAACCGGGGGGTTCCCACAACCCTCTCCTCAGGTTCAAAAACTTGCTATAAAGGCTCACAGAACTCAGGGAAACACTTTACTTATGCTTACCAGTTTCCTGTAAAGAATATTATAAAGGGTACAAATGAAAAGCAGCGGAAGAGGTACACAGGGCGAGGTCCAGAAGCGTCCCAAGCACAGAAGCTTCTGTTTCTGCAGAGTCAGGATGCACCAACCTCCCCACACATGGACGCATCCACCAACCAGATGCTCTCTGACCCTGCAGCTGAGGGATTCTTACGGAGGCTTCATCACACGGGCATGATTGATTACTAATTCAATCTCCAGCTGCTCTCCCTTCCCTGGAGGTCGGGAGGCGCAGGTGAAAGTTCACGCCTTGGTCTTTCCAGCACCCAGCCCCATCCGGCCCGTTTCCAGGGGCCGCAGTCATCAGTCACCTTGTTAGCACACAGAAAGACATTCTCATCATTATGGGGATTCCAAGGGTCTTAGAATCCAAGGCTCTTGAGTCAGGAACCGGGGACTAAGACCAAATATTATAACAAAAGGCGTTCCTTTCAACTCTTATCACTGAGGAAATTACAAGAGTTTTAGGACATCTGTGCCAGGAACTGGGGACAAAGACAAAGTACATATTTCTTATTAAATCACAGTATCACAAGTTTCAACATACAAACTTTAGAGGGAACACAATTCAGTCCATACCGTCATGTCTCTAACATGTTCACAGGTTCTGGGAATTCAGACATGGATATATTTGACATTGTTCTGCCTGCCACAGTGCTGCATTTGGAATTGCAGACCCACGATAGTGATACGTTCTGAGGTCAAATGAGGGAACAATGGTGAGCCTGACTGCAGATGCGGCCAGGAAGAGGGAAGACTGTGTGCAACAGTGGCTCTTTGGCTCCTTTCCTCATAGTGGTGGTAATTGACGCTTGGACCACTTCCAAACAGAGAACCTGCCTTCCTTCCTGTCTGGCACTGGTTTGGGGGAAGGTCAATGCCAGCACTGACTCAGAGTAACAGGTGGAAGTGACGGTGTTGTCAGGCCCTCCAAACCTCGGGGCTATGACAGTCACAGCAGTGTGGTGGCTCGCGTGTGCCCAGAAGTCAATCACTATTAAATGGTATGTGCTGAGCAGATCCTAGTGAAGGGTCCATGGGTCCAGCAATCTATTGAGGGTTTGAAAATCCACATTTCAAGACAGCGTGATGCATGAAGCAGACAAGAAACAAGTGCAATGCACTATTTGTTATAAAGGAGTTTGCCTCTGAAATATCCAGAGAGAAGCTGATCCCAGAGCAGGCAAAGCTCATGTCTTTAGGTTTCCCTTTATCACCCATGAAGGTCATTGGGCTAATCAGCCCCATTATTCATCATCTGTGCATCAGGACACACAGGGATGTGGCCATCTCGATAAAAGGCCTTACTGTTCTCAAGAGGAAATAATTAGCCCTAGGAGTAAGAGATTTGCAGATGCCAAGCCTAAAAGGAGACAGCCCGTATCTGAAGAATGAAAACAACTCAGCTGCAGCTTCCTCCTACATTGTCATCTCGACTAGACCACCTCTTACTGCTGCCACAAAAATATGAATATGAAGCTCTTCAAGTTACATTGGTCCCTAAAACAAAACAAAACTAAACACCTATACATTAATGAAGATCTAGTCTCAGCCATATCCTGCACCACGTCCACGTGTCAACACAAGAAATGAAGCAATGCACACTGGCATACAGAAAAGTCCCTTAAACGTAAACGACTACACTGCCCCTTCCGATGCCCATAGCAGACATTGCTAATCAATCAAGGCACTATTTCCCCTCCTTCCAGAGGAAACTTGATAATCCCAGGACAGGGTTCTACGTAGCCAAGGTCAAACATTCAGGATTGGCATTAGAAATGACAGTTATTTATTGTGCTGGCATATAACATTTCTAATTTCTCCCTCTCCCCCAGCTTCTTCCTCACTTCCTCCAAACATACATAGCCTTATTCTCAACAGCACTACCTACTGTGGAGAACTACCTACTGTGTGCAAGCACCGTTGAAGACAATAGGTAACAAGATCTAGCATGATCCCAATTCTAATGTAAGTTACTCCTACTGAGGGAGACAGGCAAGAAGCAATCATTAAAAAATAAACATGATAACTTAAGATACTGATGAATGCTTCAAAGAAAATAAAACAGAGTAGTATGATGGAGATGGCCTGGGGGTGTGGGAGTGGGCACTGGGAGCGTAGTCAGGGAAGGGCTCTCTGAGCAGCCAGAGTCAGATCTAAGTAATAAAGATAAGATGTCAAGAACCAAAGAAAGGGAGAGGGTAGAAGGGTTTCAGCAGAGGGAGCAGGAAGTACAAATGTCCTGAGGCAGGAATGCAATTGAGACATTCAGGGAACATGCAGAAGACAGCTGCTGCCGGAGCACACTGAGCTGGGGAGAATGGAATCAAATGAGGTTGGAAAGAGATGGGAGCCAGATGGCGGAGGGCTTTGAAGGAATGCCAAGGAAATTGCCCATTTATTTTATCCTTAGTGGGATGAGAGGTCACTGGAGAGTTTAAGCAGAAGAAGGCACTGTAATCTGATTCACTTTTGCCTACTTAGGGAGAATATCCACCTGCTCCCCCTTTGCTAGTCACCTTTCTCTCCATCTACCCCATCACTGCTGACCCTTGTGAGCGAATCTGCACCCACCACACCATTCCTCCCCGCCAGCCTCCTTCTTGGCCCCTTAACGGGACAGTCCATTTCTTTTACTCTCCTGAAACCTCTCTGAAAGGACACTGGTGGCCCCTTGGCGCACATCTCTCCTTGACCCTCTCCAAGCACTCCATTTACTTACTCAAAAATTGGTATGGAGGCCCCATTTTATCCTGACCTCTATGTTTGTCACCCGGTACATACAGCATAGTAAGCAAGACAGTCCCTCACCCTCAGGGAAGACAAGGGCCAATGACCAAACCAGTCCTAACAGTGAGGTTTAGGGTCTAGGAAATGGGAGCCCAGGGCTGCCACCTTCAGCCATCAGAATAAGGCTGAGTGAGGTGGGAGCGGGGAGCGTGGGAACGAGGTGAGAAAGCGCAGCAGGTGGTGAGAGCGGAAGTGGCTCAGTGATGGGCCAGCAAGACGGGAAGTGACCTCCTCCGCATTACTAAAGTGCTCTGCTCACTAGGTCCATGGCAGTCTCCTTTTCTATTTCCTTCCCTTCCAAATATTTTTCTTCATAATAAAGTGTTGGGTTTTCAAAAACATTATTGAAATGTGAATGATCCTTGTGAAAACTGACAAAACACATACAAAGAAAATTAAAATTAAAATCAACTCCCATAGAGTCATTATGTTGTACACCTGAAATGAACATGTTATATGTCAATTGTATCTCAACGTCAATAATATGTCAATTGTTAAAAAAAAAAAATCAGCTCCCTGTTAACACGTTGGTCTATTTCCTCCTAATAGTTCTTCCTACGCCATCTCTCTGCCTCTTTTGGAAGGGAGGGCATTCAGTTTTGAGTCCTATTTTGTTTTGAGTGGGAGTTTTTTGCTGAATATTACACTGTGAACATTTTGTCCATGAAAACATAAATTTATCATAATTTATCAAGCAATCCTCTGTTGACGGAGACACGATTTTTCCCACATTTGTGCTACTAGATATAATTATGATTATCCTTGTACATAAACCTTTGTGTACATCATGGACTATTCTGAGGTGGGTTCCTGAGAGTAGAATTGTCAGGTGAAAGCAAACGAGCATTTCTAAAGCTCTCAGTGCAGACTGCCAGATTGCCCTCCAGAAAGATTTTGCTAATTATACCCCAGCGTCAGCGAACCAGCGCTGTGTGCCACCCCACACGCTGGCTGCACGAGCTTCACTTTTTCATTCACTGTTGATACTTCAGAGGTTAAAAATAAACTCACTGCTTTAATTTACATTACTTGGATTCACAATTTTAAATGGGTTTTTTGGGTCGATTTTTGTTTCTCATATAAATTTTTTAAACATGCCATTTGTCCATTTATTTCACTGGTTTATTAGTGTTTTTCTTACTGACTTAAAAAGTCCTTAATAGATTAATTAAATTGAATCTGTGAACTTTGAGATTTTATAGGCAGATAGTCCTCAAATTTGTTAATTAAAAACCTTTAAGGCTTGTTTTTAATTTTTATATGGGTACATAGAAAAGCACTTTTTCAGCCTATGCTATTCTAGTTATAAAAGTACCACAAACGGCATCTCCAGCATCTGCCCCGTCTGGGCCCCGCCTCCCTCACTTCCGGAACAGCCCCGTGGTCTGGGCCACCGCTGGTCCCATCCCAGGGTCTCTCCGACCCCTCCCGGCCGGCGCGCTCCTCTCGCTCACCGAGTCTCGCCTTTCCCCCTTGGCTCCCCTCCAGCCTTTCTCCGCAGGAAACCAGAATGGCTGTTTAAAAATCCACTTGAAACACTTCAATGGCTTCCTGGTGTCATCAGAATGGATTCCCAGCCCCTCCCCCTGGCCGGCCTCCCTTTCCCTCCTCCTCTTCCGCACCCTTCCCCTCGCGCCCCGAGGTCCAGGCCCGCAGGCCCGGCGCGCCCTGGAACCCAGGCTCTGGACGGCTCTTCCCTGGCTTCTGAGCCGCCCTCCTCCTTCAGAACAACACAAAGGCCCCTATAGCAGAGGGGCCCTTGCGAACCCCAGTCTAGTCTTCTTTCTCACAAATCTAGCCACTTTTCCCGCAGGGCGCTAATCACAACTTATAACTGATTTGTTTGTGGTTATCTGTTGAAAATCTACCTCCTGGACTAAAATGTCATCTCCAAGACATCACGCCGGCAGCGTCCGCCCAGGGGAGAGGTCCCGTTGCTTTCCTCAGCTCAGTCCCCACAGTTTCGAATGAGCAAACCTCCTTCAGAAGCCAAGAAAACACTGTCTGTGTCAGCTGTCGGAAAAGCCACTTTGCTCAACCGCAGGTAAGGAGAGCTTTGCAGAAGGGACTTCTGGTGTGAGCTGAGTCCCATAGGATGAGGCGGAAATTGGGAAAGGTGTCCTCAACAGAGACAGCACACGTGCAGTGGCTCTTGAGCGGAGAACGGGCACATTTGGGGAATCCACAAGACGACAAGGCTTCACTTTCCAAAGGAATTATCCTCCACTTCCTTACTCTGCACCTATTCCTAGGTGCTCAAGAGTATCAACGGCCAGACGAATGAATGACACCTGACTTGGCTGAATGAGAGCACTGCTCTTCTCCTAGAATGCTCTTTTTCTCTCTTTCAGTCTGAACTCCATCAGGACCTCGCTAGACACTCACCTCCCTGAAGCTTTCCTCCTCCAACAGCAGCACAAATGACCCTCCCTTACTCTGAGTTTGGTCTTACGTTGTTCTCAAATTGCTTAACCTTTCCTGTCTAATCTTGTCTTTCCAATTGCATAAACAAGTCTTCGAGGGCAGGGAGCTATCTCTTCTCCTTCTTTTCTTTTTTCTGTTTTGGCATATCCAAATGCCCTAAAGAGCAAATCCCTGATTTCTGTGGACGGAGAGAGGACAGCTGTCTTTGGGGGAGAACTTGGCTTAGCTGACCTCTACAATCCCCCTTCTCCATCCTTTTTTTTTTTATCTAAAATTTCCTGAAAAGATTGAATTGAATTAATGAGATTTTACTCAAAGGCTTCAAATTTCAGTAAAAGATAAATAGCTTACAAATACTTCATACTCTGTAACCAAAGGCAATAATTTTCACTCCTCTCTTTTCTGTAACAAATCAGATACTATAATTCCCTCTGATGCACTTTAGCAAATCAGACACTAAAATAGCAAGTTACTTTTTATCCACAAAGAAACACCACTGCTATTTCCACCTTAATATTTCTGCACCCTCAAGAGTCTTTCAGCGCCGCCCCCCCACCCCGCCACCCCCACCCCAACCCCACTTCTTTAAATCTCCTCCCCGCGCTCGCTGGTCCAATCTGCCGTCTTTTGCAAACACTTCCCATTGGTCCTCCTTTATCTATTCTCACCCTTCTCCGTACCTTCTCCTAGAGACAGCCAGGGACAGCCAAGCTGCTCATGGCACTTTCCTTCTTAAAATGCTTGGTTGCTGCCCTTGCACACAGGATAAAGACCAAGATCTTTAACAGCACATACAGGCTTGGCACGGTCTGGGGCCCGACCACGTTGCCAGCTTCATGTCACACCACGTTCTCTTGCTCCTCTGGGCTGCCGCCACAAGGCCCTTCCTTGAATTGCTCGCACAGACCTTGCTTCTTCTAGCTTCAGGGTTTCTGACCGTGCTCTCCTTCCTTGGCTTAAAAGCTATTTCCTAGGGAAGCCATTCTTAATCCTTACAAGACAACACACCCTCCTCCCTTCCATTATATAGACACTCACTCAGCACCATGAGCTTTTCCTTCACAGCACGGATTACATTTGCAATTATGTATCTGCTCATATAATTACCTTGCCTTCCCAACCAGTCTACAAACCCTGCAAAGAACTGTCTGTTTTGTCCACCATTATACATCCTTAGTGCCTAAATAGTACCTGGCACATAGTAGGTATCTAATAAATATTTGACGAACAAATGCCATCTGCAACAGACATTAGTAAGATGGACATCTTTTTTTTTTTTTTTTTAAATTTAAGCCTACCCAAGCCAAAATCCCAATAGTTTGAATTCTAGGAAAGGGGAAATGAACGGGTATTCCTCTTCGGATAAAAGGACGCCAAATTAGCCCACACTCACTCATACACTTTTCCTGTTAAGTCCACAGAAACTGCTTGTTCACTAAGTACATTCCCCGAAACAACTAAAAGCAATTCAGGAGGCTCTTACTCAGAGGATCTGGGCCTGCTCAATGGGTTTTTGTTTTGCAAATAACACACTTCATTTTTATAACTAAAGAAATATTCGAAATATTTAAAACTCCTCACACTTAAAAGGGGGAATAATTTGAGATAAAAAGCAAGGAAAGACACAATATTTTAGTTTGTAAAATTGGTTTATTTACAATTTGGTATTTTAAAATTGTATTTGGAATTTTAATTTTTATATATTTCCCTGGCAGGCATTCTATGTTTTCTTAAATATAGAGGCAAAGGAGAGGACACCTGAGTAAATTTGAATTTCAGAGATTTACCTGTTGCTACAGTCAGTAAAATTTAACTTGTAATCCCTGAGAACTAGTAAAGAGTCAAAAATATTTTCACACATTCAAATGTAAAAAGCATATTTTAAGAACAGAAAATAAAGGATAAACCTACTATAATTAATTAACCTCCCCACCTATGGCAATATGAGAAGTCCCTCCTTCACAAATTAACTGAGGGGCGTGCGCATGATGCATTCTAGTTACTAGGTGCACCTACAGAGGTGAAGGAGCTCTAGTCCTCAGTTTTTTTTGTAGTTTCACCCCTTTTAAAAAATATTCCTGGAAACTGATACACAATTTCTTCAAATAGAAATGCCCACTGCTAGTTCAAATTTTCCTCCCTAAGTTTTTGCGTGTGATGTGCAGTTAGGGATTTTCTTTTACTGTCTAAGACCAAAATTCTTTACCTATTGCAACCTGAGGCCCAATCTCTTTTTGCAAAGTCAGTTTGGAGCAAATCACTTCAGTTTCCTCAAACATCAAGTGAGGATAATCACAGCCCACAGAGATGAATGAGACTGAACTGGCGTTCACACACCACCATGAGACCCGAGAAGCTCTCTTCATAAGGAGCAATGCCCTGGAACGTCTTCTAACAAACACATCCTGCTGCTCCTTATTTTAGATGGCTAGTCAATACTCCTAAAACGTCAGCTTTCTATGGAGGAGTAAATATTAATTACTTGGTTTACTCATTGACCTTCCTGGAGATGCAAAGGAATGGCAGTTTTGTCCCTGCCCCATATATGTGAAATATAGCACAGATATTAAGGATGTGACCACAGCGAAACAGTAAGTCAAAGTCAAGCCAAATAAACCAGCCTTTGCAGAAAGCTGCAATTTTCTTATGTATGTGCAACACATTGGCAGTCATTTTTCATTTTGGACCGTGTTAAGTATAGCTAATGACAAGTGTTTATTTGCCTGATGGCCCAAAAGAAATGCAATGTAATTCAAATTTTTAAAACAACAATGAAAGCAAGCCACAGACACCCTTTATTCAAATCTCTTAATGCTCTCTTTCCAAAGCAGAAATAATCAAACTAGTTTCCCTTTGTCTAACAGACCAATACTAATGCCAGCTAGGAACATTCTTTAGCGCTAGGTGAAGGCAATTTTGAAGTTCCAAGAATACTTATTTGTATAGTTGTTGATTCTAAGAGGAAAAAGTTTACAGAAATTCAAACAGAATACAGCATTAATCAATTTTAAAAAGAGCTTAAAAGGTTTGATAAAAGAGAATGAGAGGGAACTCTGATCTGCTCTGAGGCAGTCAGACCTGGACAACCTATTTTCAATTTAAATTGCTGGTTTAGCATCAATTTTCGATTTTATACATAGTGCACATCTCTTAAAAATTTATTTCTAAGTATATTGGATTTCTTGGTTGGTTGGCTGGCTGGTATTCTTTTCACTGAATAAGAACTCTGAGTAGCCAGAGCAGCAATAATGGGAGTCTGGCACAGGCTATGCCAAGACAGGGCTGGGTTTGGGAACTCCCACACCGTTCCCTTGTTTCAGCAAATCCCACTGCTGCCGCAGGAAGCCACACGAAGGAATTCTTCGGCTGTTGGTGGCAGTAGGAGTGTAAATAAAAATGTGAGGTAGTTCTTTCCACAAGAGGGAAATATTTGTCTACATAATACCCCTACAATGTCTAACAAATTACTAGAGCGGCTGCGTGCTGTCATCTGTGAGTGAACTCCTTGCTCATGTTAACTGAACTTGATGAATCACAAGCTAGTTCCTGTTCACAGGCCTTATTTTCTGATCCAGCCATGACAGGAGGAGACACCAAAACCCCCCAAAAATGTGAACCCTAGAGACCACCAAGTCCAAGAACTGCGAAAGCATAAGCATTCAAGAGCACCTAAGAATTCACCAGAACCCGTGTGCAGACTGGGGGGGAATAATTTATAAACTCTGCTCCCACAGCTTCACTGTCACCTTGAAGGTTAAAAAGCAAAAAAGATTTGAAGTCCTAGCATGATAGAGAAAGAACACGGCAGAGGCTTAAAAAGGAAAATTAACATATAAATATTAAAAGTAAACGAATAGACCATCCTGAGAAAAGCAAGAGCTGCCTACTAAAACTTTTGTCCTTCTTACCTGGAACTTGCACATTCAGATCAAACTAACAAAAAAATCAATTATTCCTGAAAATATTTGCATTCTCAACTCTCTCCAGGCTCCCAGACCAAGAATAATGTCAGAAACAGATCAGGAGTAACATTACAGTTAGAAAAGGGGAGAAAAGTACGGTAGGACATTAAAATTTTATTCTGAAATTATCTCTGGCCACGACAATAAAATTTAACAAATATTCACTGAACAGTCTTACTCCTGTCATCAGCTGTACAATACATACAGTATCATAGAACTGGCCACTAGGATCAAAATCCCCTAGAACAGAGTTCACGTCAAGTGGCGACAGCAGCATCTCACAGAAGGTTTTACATACATATATACACAGTCCACATTCAACCATTTTCACAGATTTTCAGGACACACAGTTGCAGCATATTACAGTCACGTGTCTAAGTTGTTGCTCGATAAAAACCCAAGCCACTGCCTAGACGTAACTGTAGCAGTTGAGCTGAGTATAGTTACAATTAATTCTATTTATGTCCATAGCAGAGAGATGTACAAGCCCCTAAGAAAGAAAGAGTTCACAAATACTTTTTTTTAAATGCTACCACAGCATTGTGTTGGGCAATATTAAAACCTTTGCCAACCAAATCAGATTTTTTAAAAAGTCTTCTGCTTACCAGAAATAGTCTTGATGAAAAAAATTACAAAAATGAATGCTCTCTTTAAAATAATTCACACTTTTAAGATTCCAATATGGCCCAATGCTACTGATGCCTGAAGTGTTTCCTAACATTCTGATGGAGTCCCTTAACGCGACTCCAAACCACCCATTAAGTTTAAAAGTGGCTCAAGTGCCTCGCACCCAAATTGTAAAAACCCCTGGCCATCCTTACTAGAGCCAGGCACATATAAAAGGAATGCACTTTGGTTCATACCAAATGCCCTGGGATTAATCACGCTAGAAAATTAAATGGTTTGAGGTAAATTTTTACAAATACAGTTGATTTTTGTCTACTGTTAGCATAACAAAAAAAAATATCATTTAAAAAATCAGTCTGATGTTAAGATAGAACAAAGACCATCTTTAACCCCTTAAACATAAGAGTTCCCTGTGTAACTAACCAACGAATGGTACCTTCTTCAGGGCCTGACGATGATACACGCCTTACGGTTTCTATTAAGGCCTGTTAAGTAACTGGATATTTAAGACAGGTGTTATCTTCACAGAGGTGGGTTCCATCCTTACTGCCTAGTATTCAGAGAGTTAAAGAGGCCAAAAAATGCATGCCCTACAACATGGCATTCAGAACAAAAGGCACATTGTTAACACTAAGGGCACAATTTCTCCTCTACTGTTCATCTACACTGTCTTGCATCACTGTTGTTCCACTGCTGTAGCAATACACCCAGGTGGGGACACGCACTCTGGTGGTGCAAGAACGGAGCCAGCTGAGACTGCAACCAAAGACAAGACAACACTGTGCTATTCCTAAATCTGAAAACAGCTCAGACATCCCTAGACAGCGGTAACCTGTGAGACCAAGGACTGTTTCCAAGCCAACTCCGGGTAGCCTATCAGAGCCCTTCATTTATTGATGTTTTGAAATCAACGAAGATTGAACATTTTTCTCTTTTTGACATTATAATTAAGCTAGAATTTTTATAAAGCAGCTCTATCACTAAACACTGAATGTGGTGGCTCTTGTGAATAAAGGAAATTGAACTGTACTGGGGGGAGGGGGGGACCCCACAGTGCTGCCCATTATAGTTTGGCTTAAAAGTTTCCGGTTACATTTGTGAATAAAGATGGTCACAAATGCACTGTTGGCATCTCAAGAACCAGTGTGGTGAGGGAAAGACAGGGAGTATTAGTCCATTTATAAATTTTCACATGTATAACAAATTTATGGGGAAATTCCTATTAAGGGCGGGCTCAGGTTCATATATTTAAACCTAAATGTGGAAATGAGAGTGGGCACGGAAGGAGCACTGCACAGGGAATGCAGCCTGTATGTTTTATTTCAATGACCCAAAGAAGCTAACCATCGAGAGCCTTGTTTTACAAAGCCACCACACCAAGTCTTACAGTTCTTATGCCTTTAAGCCAAAGTTTTAATAATAAATACGCAATCTTTAAGTTCTATAAGCCACTGATTGGGGGGTATCATCACATGAGCATCATGTAAAATGCAACTTACTCACATATTATTGCACTTCCACAGATTACACAGAAATGTGTACAATATGTAAAGAATTTTACTAGGGGAAAGAAGCTATAATTTCTAAATACAGAAGTACAAATTAATTTATCTGTGACACCCTTAAATAGTAAAGCAAATATCAACATCACTATCTTATTAATAAGCTAATCTTATTACTGGTTTTTTTTTTTTGGCAAATATCTGTAGTATTTCCTGAGCATTTTTCTCCACCACCAACTGACAAAGCCTCAAGATAAGTGTTTTAGTCAAAATTTTTTATTCTTTTAAGTAAGAGAAACTGTAGGATTAATATTAAAAGAACTTAACCGGAAACTTTCTTGGCCTCACGGGGGACCATGCTTTAAGTACTTGTAAATCAATTTACAGGCAATACAATAATATCTGTGCATATAAAAGAGTATTTATCCTAATTTATACTACCCAAACCTATTGTCCAAACAGGCAGAAATCCTTCTCTATTAAATTGCACATACTAAAAAATTTTTTCCACGTGCCTTGAAATTGATATATATCACTGCTCATACCTTAGCGATAAAATACTGAAATTTTCACCGTGAAAATAATTATTATTCAGAGAAGAAAATATTCTTTTACTAACTCTCAGTTACTTCTTCAGGTAAAGTGTCATTCCCACAAAAACAATCAGTGCAATCCAAAAGAAAGTAAAATAAAATCGAGGAATGCAAATTTCTGTGGTTCTGCTAATGATGAAAAGAATAAGTCAAACCATTTAACTCGAGGTTGAACTTTTCCTCCTTTAAATGTGTTGTTAAAATCGGCCTTACTGAACAGCCACAATGACTTCTGTTCATCAAGAGGATTTCCAACCCTCTTCCTCTTTAGAGGAGCTGATGCTCTCCCAGGCTAGGGAACCTTACAAGGGGACCTGAAACGTGTGCACTCACAGACCTCTGCCGAACCTCCTCTGGAACTCTGAAAACGCCCACCTTAAGTAGCTAGGCTGTTCTTCTTTTTTTAACTGGAATATGATACAATGGTCATAATCACAGCTGAAATGTCTCTCTTCCTTATTAACAGTCCGGGATATATATTTGAAGGAAGAAAAAAAAAATGAAATGCAAGCAACAGATGGGTGGTAAAAGAGAACAGAGAAGAGAAAAGCAGAGAGAAGGGCGAACAGTTCATGGAACACACTTCTAAAGTCAGGTGCAAAAGCAATTCTGTAATATGAGGCTTCTTTACAAGACAGCTCGCCGATCATGTTAGAAAATTTGGAGGAGCACACATGTTTCCAATTATCTGCCAGGTCTGCTTGGCCGGCTTTGAGGATGTCAGAGTGCTAGCCGGGCACTTAAACCTGGGCATTTTATTTTGTTTGAGCATTAGTTTAGGAAAAAAATCTCCAAGGTCCATTTTTTCTTAGAGTATCATTTTTGTCCTGACCATTCTCCCACCATGACTACCACCCAGATAAGGATGGAAAATGGAACAGGACACGCTACCCCTGTGCATGAACCTGGAGCACAGAGAGAAGGGGGCCTTCGGGGGCAATCACCTTGGGGAGAATATATCTGAACCAGAAACACATAGTGAATGTCTCTGACGCCAATCTGTAAGCGCGCAGCAGTCATGAAGTGATCAATGGCCTGCCACTGATGTTTATTACTCTGCCGCACTAAACACGGTTGAGGCGGATCGTACTTTGAGAACACAGAAACAGTTTCAGAAAGTATAAAAACTTAAAGCATTGTCCCCATGTATTTTATAAAAACAAAATGAACAACCTTCTTACATTAAAATAAGTGCTGAAAAGATACAAATGAGTCGAGTTATTGAGCAAATAAAAACAGGTCTGAGCTACTCCTTTTCAACCCAGTAAGGCTCAGCAACGTCGTATCTTTCAGATTACCAGCATCGGGGGCTCAACTCAGCTAACAAGTTTTGGCAACACTGTCCTCTGCTGAATATTCCCATTGGCATCCGTCATCTGTGCCAAATTCGTCCTCAGTTTGGAGGCTGAGCTGGAAGGTGGAGGTAACTTGGAAATGGAGGTGATAGCACCAGTGGCCTCGGTCACCCTTTTCACTGATGTCTTCTCCCCCGTCGGCGGCTTTGGCAGCCGCCTCCTCAGCCAGGGGTGCCGTAAAGCCTGGCCGGGGGTCAGGCGAACCCCAGGATCCCACTCTAAACACTGTTTTAAGAAGTCGAGGAAAAGGGGGTCATCGCAGCCCTTCAGTGCATTCCCCCACTCTCTGCTCTCAGGCGGGCCCCTCAGCTTCCCCCTCCGGGAACGGCCCCCGTTGAGGACCACAGAGCCGTCAGAGAGAGTGGTGACAGTGCAGTAGCGGGGGTAACCCTTGGAGCTCACAAAATTTTTGGCTCGTTTGGATGTATCCAGCAGTTTCTGGGACGGCATGCCCAAGAGTTCAATCATGCAGGCCAGCTGGTCCCCTTCATCTTCCCCAGGCAAGAGGGGGTAACCGGTCAGGAGCTCTGCCAAGATGCAGCCCAGGCTCCACATGTCGATGGGCATGCCGTACCTGGCGCCAAGGATCACTTCCGGGGCCCGGTAAAAACGGGACTGAATGTACGTGTAGACACGCTGATGCTCGTAGCAACTGGAGCCAAAATCGATCACTTTAATGCCGCTTCTCCCCTGCTGCTTTAACAGAATGTTCTCGGGCTTAAGGTCACAGTGGATTATCCTGTTTTTGTGCAAAGCATCCAAGCACTGCAGAATCGAGTGGGCAAACTTGCGGACCAAAGGCAGGCTGAAGCCCTGGAATTTATTCTTCTTGATGAGCTCGTAGAGGTTCATGCTCAGCAGCTCAAACGTCATGCAGATGTGGTTGCGGAAGGTGAAATTCTCCAGCATGTGGATGACGTTCATGGTGTTGTCCTTGTCCTGCTTGCGCAGGTGCTCCAGAATCCGGATCTCCTCCGCCGCCTGCCGGTGGAAGCGCTTCTCGTTTCGCACCATTTTCAGGGCCACGTGCTGGTGGACCTTGTGGTCATAGGCCTTGACCACCTGCCCAAAGCTGCCCTTCCCAATGACCTTGAGGACCTCGTACCTGTAAGCCACATGGTCGTGGGGCACCTGCACGTACGACCCCTGGTCATCGTCATAGCCACCGTTGTTGGGCCCACCTGTCATGCCCTGGCGCTTCTTTGCGTTTGGACCCAAGAAGTATATTTCAGGGTAGCTGAAAATCTCGTGGTGTTCAAAGGCGGTTAGTTTTTGCATGTATTGCTTCATTGCTTGCTCGGGAGTCATGGGGGTGGCTTTTGCCTTCCCCACACCCTCCATAGACTTCAGGGAGGTGGAGCTCCCCTGCCTTCGGTGGATGCTCTCCAGCTGCCGCTCCGGCACGCCCGGCAATCCCGTTTTGCCCACTGTCGTAAGCCCATTTGGTTGTGTCGTGAGCACTGTCCGCTTGTTACTGTTATCCTCGAACAGCTGCTGAACCTGGACCTGCCCGTGGCCGTGGCTGCCGACATGCAGGTGATCGTTCATTGTGTGCTTGCTGCCGCCAATCTAGAATTCAGAAAGGAAACGTGAAAGGACGGAAGAGGTCTGTCTGCCTGACAGGGCAGGTCCTAAGTCAGCTCCCCCACCTCCCCACCTGGATGACGTCCACTTTGGTTTGAATTCACAGTCATAATCAGGTTTACTAAATGGAAAGAGCTGTGCACCTGGGAGGGACCTCATGAACACTCAAGAACAGTGGACATGATGCTGACAGCCTGACGAATGCCGGGAAAAGATGAGTGGGCTTGGTAAGGCTATGAAACCTGGGATCCTGAGAAAAAGATCCATCAACGCTACACCTAACAGACAAGCACTCTGCTGTACATCCTCAGGTCCTCAGAGTAAGTTCCCGGGGAGGCAGGAACCTCTCTCTTGTTCATCACTCTATATCTGACATTTAGCACAGGGCCTGGCATTTCACAGGTATACACTCAAACCATACTTGAAACAAAAATGAAACAGGAGACAGAATAACCATGAACATGCCGACCCTGCACGGGCTCCACCTGCCCCAGATCAGAACACCTTTCACTTCATTTAGAAGCTTATTTTTACCATGAGGGCAGGGACCTCATCTGTCTTATTCACTACTTCTCTGAGGTCTAGCTATTCTATTCTGAAAACACTAGGATCTTCATGCTCAGTCTTCTCCATTACTTGGAAAGCTAACTGATTGCACCTACAAAAATGCATGATCCAGTGGCAAAGAAAATTGCACTTTTAGGCCTGAAAGATTCCCATGTAGATATGCACTGCAGCATCTCGTAAACCCCTAACCTATTTTTAAAAGTTTCTGGGCTTCACTGACTGTGATGACCATTTAAGGCTATTCAGCCCAACAAACCAACTCCGCACTGTTCTGGGCCTTCCTTTGGTCAGTGGCTCAGCTCTCCAAAGACATGTATTTCCCTGGGCTGCTGGGATACACAGCTTTCCAACGAGGAATACAAAGTAGCGATTTCTATTTCAGGCACACATGCCACCCCTGAACATTCCTGTCTAAACAGAACTGACAGTGCAAGCCAAGGGGCCCCCAGCCTTCCACTGAGCATCTGCTTGGGGTTTCTTTCAGGCATCATCCTTGCAGAGGTGAGGGTGAAAGAGGGCTGGCAGCCAGGATCCCCTCCTGTTAGGAATTCTTGCCAGCCTCACAACCGCCCACACGTCTTAAAGCATCCTGCTAGGTGATTTTCATATGAAATCTTAAAGATCAATTTGCCATTCACAATCCATCTCGTTCACTCAACCACAATAGGCGAGGTCTAACCACATAAGTGGCAGAGTCCCTGCCCTCTAGCAGCTGACAGTCAACTTAGCTGAAGTCCTTTGCCACCAGTATTTTTCCCGTTATGTCTTTGTAAATCCTACCTCTTGGGCTTTATACACTAGCAAAAGAGTAGAAGTGCTCTGTGTATGTAACACAGAAACTCAGGAAATGGTTTAGGACCACATGGATTATAAAACAAAATTCCAAGTCTTTCTACGAGCAGACAAAGACCCTCAAGTTTCCATCACACGCAGCGTGCACAGCGACCACCTGGGGGGCGAGCTTTCACTCTGCTCGCATCTAAAAGCAGAACAGAGTACAGTACTTGGGCTTCTCTGAAGTGCGATTTCAGAGACCCAGGGAGCTGATGTCTCAGACAGATTTTTGGAAGACTTTTGGTCGAACCCTTTTATTAAACTCACAGATGATATTCCATGCTAAGTGAGCTTAGCTTGTGTCAGAGCAGCTGGACAGGTTACTTTATCCCCATTCTATGCCCAAAGCAGAGCAGCCCATAAAAACGAATTAGGAAAGTTGTGGGTATATATAAAAGTAGTACAGGCTGGTCACCACGTTTGTTCCCAAGCCTCACTCTCTGCACCCCTCCTTCCCACTGTGGTCTTTCAAGCACCAGGGAATAAAAGGAGCTGAAATTCAAAATCTCTCTCTTCTAGAGCACCATTCTCTTCAGGGCAGGATGGCAAGGTTCCAGAACAAATGCCGACATGACCAGTATTCATGCTACAAAAAGCATGAGGCTTCCTTAGGGACAAAGTTAACCCTGGGGCTCCAGGAAGGCCTAAAAAGATAGCAAAGTAAAACTTCTTGAGCATCAGAAACTCACTTCAATTTCTGCAATTGTAATTTTAATGTTTTGCATAATTTAAAATATAATCACAAAAGTTTAGTGACTGGAACTAAAGAAAGCTTGCCAATTTACTGGATCACCTCCTGTCTCTCCAACTGTCTTCCCCCGCTCTCCTCCACCACATCAACTGAGTTCATCTACCCATGGGTGGGTTCAAGGGTCCCCTGGGTTCGAGCCTCACCTCCCATGGCTCCCCACTCCGTAACTCTCCCTGTTTGATCCTGACCACTGCCAGGGCTTCCAGTGGCAACCACCACGGGCTGAGGTCTGCCCCATCTGCACCTCTAGCCAGCCTTGCCTAATGTCCGCTCTTGAACTTGAGACCCTCATGTCCAACCACTGTTCAGCTGCCTTTCCCACAGGCAACGCTACGCAACTCAACTCAGGATTTTTCTTACCAAACCGTTTCCTCCTCCCATGACCCTTAATTCCGGATAAACAAAAGGCTCCACCTCCACAGACATGCTCAAGCTGTCACCCCGAAAGCCTTCTCCACATCCCCCTCCTCACCTTCCTGAGTCATCACTGAGCCTCATGGCTTCTCTCGATGGCCCTCCCACTCCATCAACACTGCCTCACCCACGCTCCTGCAGTCCTTCACTGGACAACTGAGGCAGCCCCCCAACATGCTTCTGAGTCTAGAATTCCTCCACTCCCTTCCCCACAGTACCTCCAGAATTACCAGTGAAAAGTGTCAATCCAACACGGCCTTTGCTTTTGCTCAAGGTCCACAACTGCACCCATGTCCACAGATAATCCAAGAACTTACAGACGAGAACAGGAGGTTCTAAATGCAGAGGCTGAAGGACCCCATTCCTTCCAATGTCATCCACCACTCTGACTGTTCTCTCCCAGACTGAGAAAGCGGGACTCCCCAAGACCCGTGGAAACCCCGGGCTCTTTCACGCTCCTCTGCTTTTGGTGAGGTCACGTTCCACAGTGGTTAGGAGTCCAGGGATTTTCAATCAGACACCTGGGAACCGGGTCCCAGCTCCACCACTTACTAACTGTGTGACCTTGGGCAATTTAAGTAATCTCTCTGAAGCTGTGTCCTTACCTGTAAAAAGAAGATAACAAAGCTACCTCGTTGGGGCTATTAGGAGGATTAAATAAGGTAAAATGTGTAAAGTGCTTAGTATAGCACCGAGGAAAGGAGAGCTATCATAATTGTCCTTTCCAAAGGCTGCTTAGAATCTCCCTCCTAACCATGTCTCTGTGGTAAACGCCTACTCATCCATCAACGTCCAGCTGAACTCTCACCTCCTCTGTGAAACTCTTCCTTTCCCTTCCACTGGCTTATAGAGCAGTGATACATTGTAACACTTACTTCATTTTACTGTACTTGTTTGAACACCTGATGCACCCACCTGGCCGTGAGCAATTCCAGGGCGGGGTCACCTCTTATCTTTGTAAGTCCCTATTAACAAACCCAAATATACAGTAAGCACTCAACAACTATCTGTTGGATGGAAGAACACGTCAATAAGTGCTTGTTAACTCTCACCTCTCTGAGTTATTCTTGAGAACTACCTTTCTACCTTCATAAGAAAACATGAAGTTAATGCCGAGGGAATCGGGAATTGTCCCTGGTGACGCAAGTCACAAGATGTTGCCACCAGCAGAGACCTGGAGGTAAATGACAGCCAGTTAAAAAGTACCTGAAGCAGATACATCAACTCAACAGCGAAAAGCAATGCGTCTTAAAAACTTCCCAGATGTGAGGAAGATTCATTCGAGAGGCTCTCGGAAAGGAGGACTTCGTCTCAAACACTGTAGGACACTCTAAAATCACCACCAAACTCAGAACCAAGTGCAATTACCTGATCTATAAGACGGGGGGAACCCCCAGAAAACCCAGAACATTTCCAGGATACACATGCCAGGACCACATCATCAACTGGAGGATATGAAACTCTCACTCTCACTCAGCCTCTCGAAGTCTGTGACGGCTGCTTCTTGCCCTTTGCCACTGTCCACCTAGCACACGGGCTGTCACGGTTAAAAATACACACTGAATGAATGCCGTCCCTAGACACCCATGGTGCGTGCGTTAAAACGGAGACCTAAAAAAGCCTTCTCTGACCATGAAACATTTTGGTGTGAAAAATCATGTAAGAGCAACAGTCTAACCAGCTGGGTAATTTTAATCTCTTCCAATAATAAAGGGGAAAATAGCAGATTTCTGTGCTAACATTTCTGGGCATTTTAAAACTTCTCTGAAGTCATCTTAGAAATGCTGTAGAGTGTTATGGGAATAGAATAGAGTCCAGAAAGATTGGAATTTTAGCTCCTCCTCCAACGCACTGACAGTCTGTGTGGCCCTGTGTCAAATGTCTACTTTCTTCTTCAAAATATTACTAGTACAAAATATTACTAGTACTTCTTCAAAATATTACTAGTTTTTAAATGGGAATATTCCATCTTCTTTAATTCCAATTATTTTATAAAGGTAAAACTGGTAAACTGGAGAGTGCTTTAAACATTAAAACAGTTATGAAAGTGATACAATACTAATATTTGGGAATTTTATTAAAAATAAGTATATTAATATCTCTGTACAACACTAAAAGAAAGAAACTAACAGGAATCAAGATAGTTGTTGGGTACACTTTTAGGACAAACAGAGATAAACAAAATGACTAAGTGTACAAAGTACCTCCATGGAGCCAGAGGACTAAAGGCAATGGAGTAGACAGATCCCAAGGTGCATAGTCCTTATGACCATATACCTGTCCACCTGCTGCATCATTCACAAGGGAACATGGGCAAACTCCTATGACAAGATCCTCTTCCTCTCCTTAATGTCCCTTTCCCCGACTCATCCCAAAATAGCTCTTCCCAGGTGTTAACTGCTGTGGAATTAAAAACTAAAAACTCATAAAAACCTCAAAGACACTTGGGAATAGGGAACTGTAAAGGTTTTTGCATTTATAATGAAACTAAAACAATTTCCTAAAATTAGCAGCTCGGAGCCGTATGTGAAAGCTAGTCTGAGGAGGGCCCGGGCAGCAGCTCCAGCCTGGGTATGAACTGGCCAGGGAATCCTGACCAAACTAGTAAACTTGCCTGACTGTGTCCTCATCTGTAAAAGGAAGGAGAACCAGAGAAAGCTGTGGTCCTTTTAAACATTCCTGTTGCATGAAATATGCAATGTTGTACCAATAAAATCAAAACTAAACAACTAAAACCCAAACTCACACTTTCAAAACCAAGCCTTTCATGATTAACAGCATACTGAAGTCTACAGGTAAGATAAAACAGGTAAGTCAGGCAGATACCACAGCCAAACACAAGCCTCCATCCTGAGGGGTCCTGAGAAGCAGCCTCACATCTTCTCCTCTCCGGTCCACTGCGGGCTATTCCTCCAGTGGACATCTTTCGTCTTCTCTAATCTCACTGCATGCTTCAACTGCAAATAGGCTCGGATCAAGCAAAGCCCACTCCCAGAAAACTGGAATCTGGACGCAAACCAAGCATTTCTTTCCCAGGTCACATCGAGTCATGTGATTATATCCACACGGGGAGGAAAAAATAGATGTTATATTTTCCAAATTGTCAGATGAGCCCAAACCAAACAAATAAAGCCAAACCCCTAGAACCAATGAGAGTCCCTGAACTAAAACGTCACCGTGACAAGAACGTTCACTCATAACATACGGAGTCAACCAGCCTACCGACAGGTTCTCTTCCGCCATCAACAGTCCAACACAGACTGGTTAACTTCTGTGTAGTGAATTCTTAGGCCCTGGGTCTAGATCTCAGAAAAAAGAGAGAGAGGGAGGGAGAGACAGAGAGGGAGAAGAGAATAACAACAAAACGTTTTCCTGTGAAACTCCTACACATCCAAGAGGAGATGCTCCACTCCACTCCGTCACCCTCTCCCAAATTCTCCTCCAATAAACAAGTCGCCCCAAGCACGTGCCCCCCGAGTGGCTCCTCTGTAGGCTAGAAATGGCCTTTTCTACAAACATTCAACTTTCACTTGGCAAACAAGGCCATGACCCTAGCCAGCAGCCCTCACACAGAACCACACTAGGCCGTTCCCCTGGGAGATCCAGGTGGAACTAAGACCTCGGGACCGTCACCTCCTCCAAGTGCACACCTCCGCTAGGCTGGCGGCCACCATCCATGGCCCATCTCTGGGAGCTGAGAAAAGGGACACGCTGAAGTCAAATCCAGCCTGCCAATCTCTGCAGCCTCCAGTCCGACGCCGGGCTCTCCCCTCCCTCCCGGCCCACAGAGGGACCACAGCACCTGTCAGGTGCCCTTCCCTTCCCACTTCCAAAGCAAAGCTGACCTTTTCCTTCTGAATAATATCCAGCTGCTGAATCCTACAGGGGTGGCTTGTTGTTTTGACTGCTGCTGTGGCTCTTATTTTTGTTAATGTTAATTACAATTTCTGCTGTGCTCCAACCTGTAGCACTCATAAAACATGCTTCCACACGCGGGGGACAATTGGCGGGGCTCCCTGCTGGCTGGAGCCAGGCCTGGGAGGCTCTTTGGGGCATCGATTTTCCGGGCAGGCCGGCCTGGCTGTCCCCTAACACACATCTGTTTCTATAAATACCCACCGCCCGTCGTGGTGGGGGGCGGGGAGGGATGTTTACCCGGCCGGGAAAGCAGCTCTGGGAAGGAAGGACGAAGAAAGAGGGAAGAGCGAAGGAGAGCAGCAGGAGGAAGTCCCCGGGAAGAGGAGCGCAGGGGTGGGCGGGCTCCGGAGGGGAAGTGAGGGGCCCACGCCACGAGTCCTCTTTTGTGGCTGCAGCTTGGGGCTCGCCCAAGTTCGAGGGCGGCGTCCCGGAGAGGCCCCTGGCCGAGGGCGTGGAGACGCTCGCACTTCGACCTTCTGCCCCGCGCCCGAGGCCCCCCGCCCGCCCTCGGGCTGGCTCTCACCGTGTGCGCTGCGGCGGCAGCGTTGCTGGCCCGGAGAGGCGGCAGGGCGATGGGGGAGGGCGGGCCGGTCCCCACTCCGCTGCGGGGGGCCCCCGCGCCGAGCCCCGGGGAAGCCTGGAGCTGACGCACGGCGCTGTCCCCTCCTCGGCCTGGGAGCCACGCGGGGAGGAGACAAAAGAGGGTCAGGGGGGAGAAAGGCACCCAGACCGCGCCGCTGCGCCCCACCCCTGCAGGCAGCGAACCCCGCTCTCCCCGGGGAGACGGGGATCCCGAGAGCGGGCCTCCGGGGTGTGGGGGGCGCGGGTCCCCAACGTGCCCCGCGGGCCGGGCCCGGGCGGCTGCAAAGTTCAGTCGGGGCCGGCGCGAGCTCGCGGCCCGCGGAGGGGCCGGGCGGGGGCGGTCCATGTCGCCGGCGGCCGCAGGCCCGGAGGGGGCTGGCCTGCCGACCGGGCGCCCCCGCCGCGCCAGCCCCGGGGGGAGGCCTGGCTGGCCCCGCCCGGCGGCTCAGGGGCTCCCCTCAGAGGACCTCGGGGCCCGCGCGCAACAATGAGCGGAGCGGGCGAGGGCGCGCCGACCCCGGGCGCCCGCCTCGGCGCAGACTTCGGCCGAGGTCCTGGGAGAGGGCGCCGCGCCCCCAGGGTCGCCCGGGCGGGGGCCAGGGCGGGGGCCGGGGCCGGGCGAGCGGCCCTCCTTACCGGTCGGGTAGGCGGCAGGAGCGGCGGCCGAGGGTTTCCTGGTTAACATGGCCGCTGGAGAGGAGACTGCATCTCAGGGCTGCCGTCGCCGCCGCCCGTCCTGCCGCTACTTCTCGCCGCCGCCTGGTCGCCTGGTCGCCGGCCCGCGTCAGCTACGGCCAGACACACACGGCCCGCTGCATCCCCCCGGCCCGGGCCCGCCGCCGCGAGCCCCCCGCTCTCCTCCTCGCCGCCGCCGCCGTCCTCCTCGTCCCCGGGCGGCTGCAGCGCCCCCCGGCCCGTGCACATGCCTCGCCCTCCCCCGCGCCGCTGGCCGCCCCGGTCCCTCACTCCGGGCGCGGGGAGCGGGCTGCGCCGCCGGCACCGACGCGCTCCGGGGCCTCCTCCCGCGCGCGCACCTCGCGCACTCTCGCCCGGCGCCCGCGCGCCCGCCGCGCGTCCCCGCAGGGCGGCCCCGCCCCCGGCCTGCGCCCGCGCCCCGCCCCCGGCCCCCAGCCCCGGCGCACGCGCTCGCGGACACCCCGCCCCCGGCCCCCGAGGCCCTCCCCGCCCCCCGGGCGCGCCACCGCCGGCCCTCGGCTCCTGCCCCGCGCCCTCCGCCCCTGCGGCCCCCGCGGCCCCTTCCTGCTCCCTGCGGCGCGGCCTGGCCCTGCTCCCCTCCCCCTGAAATCGCTGCAGAGACCCCTCCCCTCCGTGCGCGCCCCCAAACACAAACGCATGTTCCGCTTTTCCAACCTAATGGCTGCTCACACACAATCCTGCCTCCTTTCCCGGCCCCAGTGGCTTCACCGCGCCTTCTCCCCAATTTCTCATGTAAATAACTTAGTTGTGCGAGGGTCACCTCGTTAAGTCAGGCAGCTTAGCTGGTGACCCCGAACGTGGGTGAAGGAGGGGCTGCCCTCCCACTGCCACCGCCACCGCGCACACCCGCCCCGATTTACTGACACCGAGTGACCGCTCTCCAGTCGCTAGGACAAGGGGAGGCAGAGAGGCGCGTGCGGGCGGCTGCTGGGGAAGCAGTTGGCTGCGGGTTGCTAGGCAAAAATAAACATCGGAGACACCTCCCATTTCCTACAACTCGGCGATTTCCTCCGCGCGGCCGCCGGGAGAGACACACCTTCCTCTCAGCTCTCGGCCGGCCGAAAGGGAGCGGCACCTTTAATTCCTCTCATTCCCAGCCACGTCTCTCTCCCTTTCCCTTCCAAGGCTCCTGGAGAACTTCCCTGCCCTTTGAATTCGCCAGCTACAGCCTCTCTTTCCCTTGCAGGCTGGAAAACTGCTCGCGCATCTCACACCTGCGCCCCATCGCGTGTAGCACATGCCTTTGTCCAAAGGTCACAGGTTTTGTCACTTCAACAGTTAGGAGTGGAGAAAGCCTGGCAATCCCGGATGACGGGGCCGAAAGCTACGCCCTGCGCTTCTGTCCCGCCGAGTGCCCGGTTTGTGAAGCTCTCCTGGGGACCTGGGTTCGTTCTGTCTGCCTCCTCTATGCGCGGAGCCCTGGCTGCACTAAGCCTGCAGGCCTGAACTCCTGCAGACTCAGATCAGAAGGAGGCCACCTCCTGCGGAGTCCCATCGCCCCTACTGTTTGCAAATTGTCATGGCAACCTCCCGGAGAGTTCCCCTCAGCTTTGCACAAATGCCAAAAGCAAGTGTTTCAAAGTTACAGCGTGACCCTCTCGGCTCCCACAGGAGCATTAAGGGTAGGGAGCGTTGGCAGAGGCAACAGGTAGCGAATGGTAGAACGTTGCCTAGTAATGTGTCCCTCTGTCAAATCCTCTTGATGCCTTCTCCTCATAAAGTAGAACCAGAGTGAAATAACCCAATAACATGCCTTGGAGGGAAAGATGCCCTAATCTGGTCCCAGCAAGAGAGATTCCCTTTGCTTGTCAGAGACCAGCACACTCAGATTCACTTGGGGAAACATATTTCGTGTTCAGAATTAACCATAAGAAAGGGGACCACTTAGTAGCAGAGATGAAGCTAGTCTCATTCTCTGACTCCCGGTCTGACTTCATCACGCTATTACGCCACCTCGGCTTTTTAAGAAAACTCATCTATCCCGCTTTTGCTTCGTTGCCTTTCAAAACAATTATTTTCATACTGTTTTTCCTTTTTTTGAGTCTTCCATACAATTGATGTTCAAATGAAAAATGTGAAGCAAAAAATTCAATTTTAATGTAACCGGTCACCCCTTTTCACTCAAATTATTCTTACAATACTTCAACAGAAGCTAAATATGCTACTGCTTTTTCCTGTGTAGGAAAAATGCTGACTACTGGCAGTCATAGTTTGTGAAATCCAAATTAGTCATATTAGTTTCCACGTTAAACCTGAGGAAAAGAAGCACTAACATCTTTTTTTACAAGGGGACACAAAGAATCATTAACTTTAATCAAAGAAAGAAAAATACATGTTTAGAGAACTTTTCCTATATTGTTCTAAGCCATGACAAGTATGATTTCAATTTTATATTTTTTTGTTTCTTACCTTAAGGAATGCAATCAGCCTACTCTTTAGCTATTTTAGTTATAAACGGTACACCTTTCAAAATTCTATTCTTACTGACCTCTAAATTACTATTTACCATGGCTTGGGTTTCTCTCCTTCTGTTCAATAGTGATGACCTCAACCTGAGTTAGTGTCGGGGAGAGAGAAGCACAAACGCACTCCCTGAGCTTTGAGGAGAAGGCAGTGGATAAATTCTAGGAGTTATTCCCCTCAAACTTTATTGCTTTCATGCGTCATTATTAATTGTACTGTGCATGTACCTCTTTATAAAACCCTTTCACAAATATTGTCACGGTTAATCTTCACAACTCCTCGCTGGGCTGGATTTGTAACGATGTTAAATAGGAGTCTCCTTGGGGGCTCCACTCAATTAGGAAGACCCTGCTCCTGGCCTTGCCCATTGTGTACACTCCACCTGTTCTGTGTGTTTATAAATCCAAATTCAAATAACAAGCGGGGAGGCAGGACGTAATAAGGTTACGGAGAAAGAAACTTTGGGGTACTGGGAGTGGAAGGAAGGTGATTTTTCACTGGAGAAGTCCTGATAACAGAGAAAATTGGAAATGAATGAGAAAATATCTGGTTTCAAAACACGTTCATTTATTTAAACCTTTTATCCCAGAAACATTTACAAAGAACTTAGTGTGTGTAAGGCCTGGGGGATATGATGACTCATCAGGTGAGGTAGGCTAGGCTTCAGTCTGTCAATCTATTAGGACCTCATTCTTTTATTCGCTTAAGCAATAAAGTGAGCACCTAACATATTTGTGACATTATTAGTACTGAAGCTACACAGTTTAGTGAATAATCCCTGGGTCTGGCCCTTGCTGTTAAGAACTCCAGGGTCTGGTAGGGGAGACGAGACATTGGATGATGTGATGGGGTGGAAACAGAGGCATCTAGGAGGCATGATGGCCCCTAGGAAGGAGCGCTAAGTTCCATTTACACGATGACTGGCGTCAACGGGGCTGTGGTTTTAAAGATGCTTGGAAGTTCGCCAGGCAGACAAGCCAGGCGAGTCCATTCCAGGCAGGAGAACAGGATGTGCAGAGGCACCGAGAAATAAGAAAGCACAGTGCCTTCAAGGGGAAGTGTGAGCACTTCAGAACAGAGGAAGCTTGAAGCGGCAGGGTGAGTGGTGGTATTGTTTGTTATCTTCATAAAGTTAGGATGACAGACGATAGACAAAGAATTATCCAAAACTCTACCAGCTGTGCAAATGTGAAACAAGGTACGGGTCTTTCACAGCAACTTGGTAAATTACTAAGGAGCTGACTCATTTTGGGTAACATAGACCTGTGGGTAATGTAGATGTGGCTCCCTTCAGGACAACACCATTACCTGATGGCACCTGCCTTGTGTCCATCGCTAAGGTCCAGAACCACTCTAACCAAAATAATGCTGTCTGGTAGCTAGGAAGGGACAAGTGGGAGGAGGAGCCAGTTTCATGAGCTTTGTGAGGGCTGCAATGGGCACTGCTGCTGGTTTGCCTATGCGCAAACCCCATAAAACTTACTGAGCGGAACTGAGTTTATTTTAGGCAAGGATGGGGTAAGGACAAACATCCACATTCAAATTGTCAAGACCTCCGATAACCTATGAAAAGGGACCCAAGTCCACTAATTGATGGACCCATTTTATATATATAATCAATTAATAATCTCCCACTATGTGTCAGGCACTGATCTAGGCATCTGGAACAAGGCAGATAAAGTCCTTACTCCACGGATCTTGTATTCTAGTGCAGGGAGAGTGACAAGTAGCGAACGATACCTATATCGCATGCCAGGGGGTGACGAGGACCACATGGAAGTGAAGTGAGGTAAGACGGCATGGAGAGATGGGCAGTGGCACTATTTTACTTAGGGTCATTGGTGAAGGCCTCCCTAAGGAGGTGACGTTTTAGAAGACTTGAAAGAAGTGAAAAGCCTGTGGAGGTCTCCAGACAGATGGCCCAGGGGAGGAAAAGGCCCTGAAGTGGAAACGTCTTTGGGGCACAGCAAGGGGGAGGGTGGCTGGAGCAGTGAAGCAGGCAAGAGGGAAAGTCACAGACATGAGGTTGGAAGGGCTGCTGGGATCCCGGCCACATGAAGGAATTTGGATTTTGCCTTGAGTGAGATGGGAAACCAAGGGTTGGGTTAAGTGCTTGAAAAGATGCCAAACCAAGAGTGGGAGGTACCAGCTGACTCTCTTTTGTACAGTCTCAATGTATAGGGACTTTTACACCTTTCTAATTCCCACTGAACTAAGCACTGTGGAAGGTAAGGCTCAAACACCAGACAAGGTCTCTATCCTCAAGGGGCCTTCCATCTGGCTTAGAGAAAACTCATGCTCTGGGAAACACTTCCACCTCACAGAAAGAGCATGTGTTGCCTCTTCTCCTGTTGCCCTGCAGATCCACTCTTTCCCACCCCAGTAGGCTTAACAGACACCATTAGTGGGCTCCCTTGCCCACTAGCCTCCAATTGGATTTTGCCAGTGGAAAGTTCTGGCAAGACAGCCAAGAACTCAAGGACAATGAGGTCAGCCTGTTTATCTCCCTGGCTTCCCTCATGCCAGCTTGCCACCGTCCTTTGACTGAAGACCTCAGCTCTGTCAGGCAGCCCTTTCCTACAGTCATAGCTGCTCCCTTGGAGTCTGGACATGGTCCAGTCGCCTGCCCTCCAAGCCTGCAGGCCAGAGGGCTTCTTGCTGTTGCTAGCTCTACGCCACTTCCTTCTCCCTTGCTCACCCCCGTCAGCCTCCCCACACTCTTGTACATGGTCCTTCAATTAAGCCCTGATTGTGCCATGTTTTTCTGCCAGATCCTGAATGACTCAGAGGCAACTTCTATGCAAGCCCTAGATAGTGTAGGTTGTGGAATCTCACTGCCATATAACTCTGGAGAGCTAGGAGCATCTGTGTTTGTTGGAGGAGTCACAGTGGGATTCCTGGAGGAGACAGCATTTGGTCTGGGCCTCTGAAAATGGGCAGAGTTCTCTGAAGCAGAGGAGGAATCACCCAGGCCCTTGGAGGGTGTGAGTGAAGGCAGAGAAGCGGGATACAGTGCAGAAGCAGCTGTGGCCCCCAGAGCAAAGCTGAGGCCTGAGGAGGACCAGGGAACAAGATGGCAGGAGTGGAGTGGGGCACATGGGGTCAGGGACTGCAGGGGAAGCCCAAGAGAGGGGTTTCCACTTTGTGTGGGTGGAAATGAGAAACCACTGAAGACTTCTGAGCAGCAAGCTGACCTGAGGAAAGTGCTAAGCAAGGAAGGCAGATCAATTTGGCTGTAGCACATTAGAGAGACCGGAGTGGGGAGGGCGGGGAGAGAGGAAAGTCCAGTTTGGAGGTGGTTTCCAGAAGCAGCTGCGGGTGGTGCCACAGGGAGGCGGGGCAGGTGCTGTTCATTTTGATGCTCTCTCTAGAGAGGGGCCTTTGAAGTAAGGAGAGGCCAGAAGTAATGGAAGGGCCAGATGTTTTGCTTGCTACCTTTGGGTTTTGGAAGCATACGCAATTCTTAAAGCTGCCTATCTAGGCATTTTGCAATAAAGCTCATTAAAAAAGATCAGTAAAGTGAGACATAATTAAGGGATAAAAGTTCAGGAAAACTTGGAATCCAGAAAGATTCCTCCGTTATGTCCTTTCCCTGTGGTCCGTAGACAAAATTTATCAATCACTCAGGGACAGCATGAGGTATTAAAAATGAGGAAGAAATGCTGTGTCTTGGAACCCAGTTTTATTAACTGATGTCTCCTCTACGATGAGGATCCATACCATGGCTTCTAACTGATGTTGGGTACAGAATGTTCAAATTCAAACTAAGGGGTTTATGTCTTTAAAAGAAAATGCAAAAATCTGAAGATATTGCTTTTAAAGAGGTATTATAAGGAGACGAAGGAGAGGGACATTCATGAACACCGCAGGCTCTGGAATGATCTGTGCCCCAGTTCACTAGGTAGCCCCGGGCATTCAGGTCCCATATACTTTGGAGGTAGGAGCCGTCCCTGCATCTTTGGGCCCTCTTGCTCCAGGCCTCCATAAACCAAGCCTGGGGATGCAGCTTTTGGTATCCTCAGATATAGGTCTGATATAGGGAGAATTCAGAAGAGTCTGGGTCAGAATGGCCCTACTCTCAGAAAAAGCCAAAGATGCTAAACTGACTCTGGTTCTGAGGGCTTCTGAGACCTGAACTAGATGGAAAGAATGCAGCAAGCTGTCTAAGTCTGAGGGGACCCCCCCACAAAAGAGTAATAGTGCATTGGTGACATCTTAGCTGCCTGAGTACCCTCAAAATATAGCTAATAATTATATAAGGCACTTACATGTCCAGGTAGTAATCTAAGAATTTTAGCCATGTAAACTAACATACTTCTCACGACCATCTGTGAGGAAGGTACTATTACTGCTTCCATTTTAGAGTGAGGAAACTGAAGCATGGAGAGGTCAAGTAGTTTGCCCAAAATCACACAGCTAAGTGACAAGGCAAGTACCCGGGCTGTAGAGTCTATGTAGCTGCTGCTTCCAGCTCTGGGTAGACATTTGACCAGATCACCACCATTATCACCTCAATCTCATTAGTACTCTAAATAACATTTCAGGTCACAAAATGAGCTCTTCAGAGAAGCTGCTCATGTTTATGTGGTCATTCAGCTCTCTGGTTATTCCCAGTACCCTATCCACTAGGGTCTCAGTAATTTTGTCTTCAGTTAGCTTGGCAAAAGCAAGAGAAATTATTTCTGGTGCTTGAATAATTTGGGAAATTATTGTTAAGTAGTCCTAGACAATTTTTAACACTTTCATTTTCCAGAATGTCTTTGATTGAAGAGAAGCTACTTCATCATTATAGACAACACATTGTGCTTGTTCGTCATCCCTCAGAGATGATTTTGGACAGGCCCACTGTTCACAGCTCAGCGTTCTCTCATGAAGGTTTTGAAATACGGAAAACCTAAAGGCCTGTAAGCGAACACTTGCATTGAGCACGTGTGCAGGCGAATGGCCCTTGGCCAGCGTCTCCATCCGGCACAAATAATAGAAACTAGCCAGGACATAATGAACTACTGGTGGGCAGATAGTAGCTGATATAAAGAAGAGATTAAGAGGGAGTTTTTTAAGTTTGGAGAAAGAAAAAAATAGTTTTCTCATGACCAGGAAGGAACAAAAAATATTAGCTGTCAGGCTAGAGAAAGCAATGCTTTAAAAGAACGGCACAAGAGAAATAAATCGTAGTGGAGGTACTGGTAGGAAAGAAGAGGAAGAAATGGGTGTGGAGAGAGAGCAAGAGTCAGAGAGGAGAAGTGGGAGAAAGCGCATAAAAATTTCTATAAGGAAGGAGAGGGGTATCATGAAACGTGTGAGGTGAGGCTAGGCATGAGATGAAGGTGAGGAATGGAACGCGGCAGTGGGACTGGGGCGCTAGAAGGAAATGCCTCTCTTCTAACACACATGGTTACACCTGGGGCTCACCTGTAGCTCACCTGGGGCTCACCTGTAGCTCTCCTGTAGATCAGCTGGGGCTCACCTGGGGCTCGCCTGATCTAAGAGTTCTTCCTGCTTCTCTGTCCACCCCCATCCATTCAGAGCTCCTTGTGTTCGCTCTCTCGCTGGGCTTGTTCCAGTCCCGTCACCTGTTTTCCCTTTTCTCTGCTCTCACACCGTGTTCTGATGTCCTCCCCTCTTGCCTCATCCACAGCGAGTGAGGAACCCCCCAAACGTTTTGTATAACACGGACCTCTGAGGAAAGAGTTCCTCGACTGCTTTATCCTTGAGCTATGCATCAAGCTCCGTGCTGTGTTGTGCCTGAGGCGTCTCCTCGAATCTCACACAACCCAATGTGGCAGGTGTGTCATCATCCTGATTTGAGAGACAAGGAGGCTGCGGATGGCTAATGACTTGTTAGTGATGGGCAATGAATGGATTTGGATTCAGGGAAATCTGATTCGGAAGCTCACTCTTACCCACCCAGATGGACTGCATGTTGCCGTGGGGCCTGGAGGATGCCACACAGTTCCACCTGACCTGGCAGCGGCACCTGCATCTTCTATGGTGATACTTCTGCACGCCCCTCCGTGGCTGGGGAGTGGAAAGGAAGAGGAATCTTCTCCACAGGAGTCCTACCATCAGCACACTCCGCCCAAGCGGCATCCAGGGTTTGCTCATTGCTGTCCTGTTTCCATGGTGCTGTTTCCCAGCTCGGCCTTCATTTCACCTTCCCTTATGGACCCATCTCTGTTGAACAGAATTGCTTCCTCTGGCTACTGAGCTATTAAGACAGCCTCTGGGGAAAAATGAAGAAAGACCCAGGGAATTTATGCAAAGAAATGCTCTATCAAGTATGTGAACTGGCGCAGAATCACTCCTTTCTGATGTGATCCAGTCAAGTGCCATCATATTTGTCAATGGGAACGTTAACTAAGGGTCTCACTCGATAGAGAAAGATTATCTAACGCCAAGAAATTACTGTCGGTTTCAGACCTTTGAAACAAACAAAAACATGTCTACGACATGGTATTTAGTGAGTTTTCCCTCTTTGAGAAATGAAAAGTCAACACAATCTTTTGATGAGAGCACCCCTTTATCTACAGCTGTTCCGAGTTGATGACTGTTAGACCCCATGAGGTGAGTAAGTATCCACAACCCACAGGTATTAACAAGAATGAAATAACGTGATGGCTCTTTAGAAGGAAATCATATTTTCTGGGCTGATAAGGCGCTGGGATAGAGCAAGATGCCTCGCCCCTCCTTTTTGTAGTAAAAGGTGTTCCACATGGAGCTAAGTGGTAGCAAAGGGTGTCAAAAGGGACAGTTTAGGAAGAGTACGTCCAGGGGAGATGCTAACATCCTGAAGTCCCACAAGGTCTTACCAAGTGTCAGAGAAGTCACTGAGTAGACACAGGCTAGCTGGCTCTTGCCCTGGAGCCCACAGCGGACTGAGAACTTCCTTATTTGTGAGAAGGGCCAAGCTTTCACAGCAGCTTCCAACCTCAGGCTTACCCCCTCTGATCCCATGTCAGCAAATCTCCCCAAAGTTGGCACAGAAAGATCTGCTGAATTTACGGGTAAATGACCACAACACATCCGTCAGCTTCCCCTTGAGCAAAACTCTTCCCACCTCACTCTTTCCTCCGTAGCTCTCCATGCATTCTTTCCCTAGTCATTAAAAGTTTTCCTGAGAAGACTGGAGATTATCTGTAAAATAGGGGTGTGGGTGAAGTTAACTAAAACGGTCATTCCTCTCTCTGAATTCTAAGTCACTTTGTGGTTTCATCTCAAGCAATAGATGATCTGATTTTAATCCCCTAAAAAAACCTGAGGACATTTTTATTTGCCACTGGTGAGATCATGTGAATAGTGACTTGAAGACTAGCCACACCCGTGCTGCCCTGGGAATCGGAGCCAGCACCAGGCAGAGCTCACTGACACCCTCGCACCTCCAGGCCACCCCCTTTCCAGACTTCTGGAGCTCTGCCATTACTTCCTGGTCTTGCTTTCTTAGCTCCCTGCTCCTGTTGGGGAAAAAGAAGTCCCTCTCCCACCTAAGATGTTAGCTGATAAGAGTTTTAAGATATTTCCCAACTCTGGGGATATTTGCTCTCTCAATTATTTTAGAAAAAAAATGAAGCCCTCCCCCCCAACCTCAGTCTATCTTTATGAGCAGAAATGAAGCATCCATGGGGCGAGAGTCTCTTTGGAAAGTTCCCTGGAAGACAGAACTCTTCTCAGATCCCCCTCACATCGCCGCACCTGGGCAAGGGTCCAGCGGCCTGCTTAGGCTGTCCTGCCTTGGAGGTTATCACAGGGTCCAAATGAATTTGTTTAAGAATTCCCCCAAATCTATTCAATCTTCCAGTATTCTTGCTTTTCAATGAAGATTTCTATATAAAATGATGGGGAAAATGAGTTACTAGAAATGACTATGAAGACTAGCCTTAATCATAATGAAAATCTCTCCTTCCGCTTGTTCGTTCCAGTCAGAACCAGTCCTTTCCCATCAGCCGATATAATTGCTGAAGCTGAACATCCTTAAAAAAATACTCCAGGAGAATCCTGCAAAACGTTTGGGAAGCAGCAGGGCTGACTCTGACCTGTTCGACATCATGCTTAGTGTAAGGCAGGCTTAACCTGAATTGGAGAAGATTTATGCCAAAGTCGTAACAAAAGTCAACAATTTCATTTTTGAAACTCCCAAAAGGTTAGGGGTTATTTTTATTGTATTACTACTTTGCTTTTAGCCTTTTGTATTTGAATGTTAGGAATTCATATTGAAACAGAAGCTTCAGATCATGTACAAAAATGAATAGTTTCTCCTGTGTGGGAGAAATAATTGTCCTAACTAGGCTGGAATTTAACAGCTCAGTTGAGTCAATAACTAACACTATTTGTGTGTACATGGCAATGTCAGAAGTTGCGAAGTGGGGGCCTAAAGACCAAAAGCAGCTTACAGATACGTTGTTTGGTAGTGCTAGTTGAGCATGTGAACTAACTGCCAACATTTAAAAACCAGGAGATTTCACATACGTGTCTAGATAGGTGGCTTTTCTGGAAATAAGGCAAGAACTGGCTGCGCTGCTCTCCTGCGCAGCACTGAAGGCCCCCCCTCCCTTTCGGAGGAAACCTGAGCCCTGCTGATCCCACAGTCCCGACCACTTCCTGTTATTGTGCATGTGTGCATGTGTGTGTGCACATGTGCGTGCGTGCGCCAGCCTGCCTTTACCCAGTGACATTAACTGCCTCTCTCCAGCAGGCATTTGGGTTTTTAACCTCCGCTTTGAGTTTGCATTTCCTGACATTTCCTCACTGCCTTTCCCTGTGGCTCCAGATTTATCCCCACACTTCCTCCTTTTCATTTCTTAGGCTCCCTTCTTGGTGCAACTGCCTTGCCTGACAGAGGTCAATTGCAATTCGAGTATTCATGCTGGGCCCTTCAGACTAGTTTTGTGCAGAAATACATAGCTGGCACAAGAAACATTGTTTTCCCTTGTGCTTGAAAATCAAACCAATTTAGACTTAGTACCAAAGAGCGTGGAGACCCTGAAACACTGCTGTGAGACCTAACAGTGGGGCAGGCTGCACCCTTGGCCAGTTGGCGACCTGCTGTGGTCAGAGTAGCTGCACTGGGGGACTCTTTCTACTCGCTAGAAGGAAACAAGTTCTATTCTTACTGTCAGTAGTTTGCTTTCTCTGAAAGCAGTGTTGAGGTTCTGAACTTCTTATGAAAGTTCATATACATGTTTATATCAAGAGGCAATTCAAATCATCTTAGCACCACCGAAGCACGGAGCTGAAGGAGTGTGTTCAGGACAGAGAAGAGTCCTAAAGCAAACTGTGTATTCAGCATCGCTGCGTAGATGTCTAATAAACAGGGATCTCGAACTTCACCTGTCTCATGTTGCATGTCTGGTTCCACCTCTCCAAACCTGTTTATCCCGGTGCGTTCCCTATCTGAGCAAATTGCAACTCCAGCCTTCAGATGCTCGGCTAAAGCCTTGGACTATTCTTGATTTCTCTCTGGCTCTTCCCCCTCGCAGCCCCTCCATCTGCCAATGCTGTTGGTTATACATCCCAAAATGTCCAAAAGCCATCCAGTTCTCACTACTGCCACTAATATCAGCATGATCAGAGGCGCCGCGGTCTCACCTGAGTTACAGAAATACCTCTCACCTGTCTCCCTTGCCCCGTTTTGCTGGTTCTCCACACGCTGGCCATGCTGAGCTCTTGAAAAGGCAAGTGAGATGGATTGTGTCTCTCCTCTTTTCAAAACTCTCCAAGTTTCCCATGAGCCGAGGAAGAGTCCAAGTCCCGAGAGGGCCAGAGCTCCTGGAAGATGGGCGTGCTCTGGGTCCCCTCGTGTCCCGAGCTCTCTGAACTTCGGTGCTGTCCACCCTGCCTCGCTCGCCTTGCTGCAGCCCCACAGTCCATTGCTGTTCCTCAAGTGCACCGTGCATGTCCTGCCCCAGCTTCTGCGTCTCCTGGGTCCTTTGCCCCGAATGCTCCCCTTAGGAGGCCTTCATCTCCTTGAGATCTTGGCTCAATGTAGCCTCTTGCTGAGGCCTTCCCTGACCCTGTTTCAAGGGTTTTCTCTTTGCCACATGTATTTTATTCACTTGTTTTCTCTTCCTCTCCCCGAACAATGGACACACCCACAACGGATACACTCACAATGGATACACCCACAATGGATATACCCACAATGGATACACTCCATAATGGATAAACCCCACAATGGATACACCCACAATGATACACCCACAATGGGTGCACCCACAATGGATACACCCACAATGATACACCCACAATGGATACACCCACAATGGATATACCCCACAGTGTATACTCCCACAATGGATATACCCACAATGATACACTCACAATGTGTACAACCACAATGGATACAACCCACAATGTATGCTTTATGAGGGCAGGGACTTTTTCTTTTTTCCATGACTGTTTTTCAGTACCTAGAACAGTGCCTGAGGCACAGTTCCTCAATAAATATTTGATGAACGAATTAGGTAGAAATGCCATCAATTTAAACTTCTCTTTTGTCAGCATTCAAGTCTGCAAAGAAGAATGCATACTTCCAATTATAAGCATATTTGGCTGATCTTTGAAAGGATAGAAGCCAAAATAAAAAGACTTGTTTCTTACGTTTGCTGAACATGACCAGCGATTCCTGGTTTATCAGAGCTGATCCCCACCACTGAATTCCAAACATGTGCTGTGGGGGAGAAAGACAGCTCCTCCACCCTCTAGGTCCTTCTGGCTGATCTAAGAATTAAATTGACGTGAGACAGAATAACAGGAGAAAATCAAGCAAAGTTTAATAACATGCATACAAGGGAGAAACCCAGGAAAACTGAGGAACTCACCAGAATGGCCAAAGCTGCCAACATAAAAGCAATTTTCAACTCAAGACAAAGGAAGATGTTGGGGGTAGTGGTTTGGGCTTCAAAGGGGAGGGAGGCAGTTTACATGGAGATGAAAATGCAGATATGTGTTAAACAAGTGATTGCTGGGCCAGCCAAAGACAGTGTTATCCTATGGTACTAGCTCCTTCCTGGAATAGGCCTTCTCTCTTAAATTCTTTTAGGCAGTTAGGGGGAAGGTCAAAGTTTCTTTTAGAGTCTTTTGTTCTTAAAAGTAATCGAAGCAGAGAGACACATTTGAAGGTGACCAATTCTGATCCCCCACATGCAACTTTTATATCTGAATAAAGGAAAATTCACTGTCTCAAGTTAAGTCATACTAAGGGGTAAAGGATATGGTGTTGACATTGTGATGACTCTGCTTTCTCTTGTCAACTGCACAGAGGTTCCCTGTGCATCTTTAAAAGGCCCTTGGGAGGCGTGTTTAGGCCGTGGGGCTATAGGGCACGTTTCTGGTTTGAGTTCCACTCTGTTAGTTCAGTGGCATAACTGACCACTGCATTTGTTTGGTTAAATTAATTAAACAAGGAGGCTGAAACGCCCTAACAGTCTACATATGTAGGCAAACCCAAACCTAAGCCTGTAAGTCCCTCAAGGTTAAGAAATTGAAACCTGAGGACAGCTAATCACAAACAGCCAACTAGGCTTTCCCAAACAAGGTCAACACTAACCTGCAGCCAATGGAATAGTTTCGTTACTTTGCTTCTGCATCTTCTCTATGAAACTCTCTCCTCGGCTCCGGGCGGTGGTGCGCTCCTAGCCATCACCCTCTCAGCATGGCCTGATCCAAGTCGATTTCTGCTCACGTCCACTCTTAAAATTTTTAATATGCCTCAGTTTATCTTTTAACAGTTCTGACACCTCAATGTGGGTTAAGATGTTACAACTCTTAGGCCTATATTATTTAAACGCATGGTGCTTCTCCTGAACTTGAAAAAACCTAACTCCAGGAAAAAAGACAAAAACAAAACTCAACAGAAACGCTTCCTGCCTCAGTAGAAACTATTACAAAACAAACAAAATGGACTTTGTATTGATCGTCATAAAGTTTCTGTTAGCTGTGGATCTGTTCCGGTCGATTTTGACATGGGGGTCATCCTTGCTCGTTGTACATGCCATCAAATAAGTTAAAATGGGATGTGATCAATTGTCCAATGTGATGATTAGTTCTGGAGCGGATATTCACCTATTTCAGGGGATTTCTAAACCCTGACTTTTCTTCAAAACCCCGGGAGACAATGTAAAACTGGGTAGGTGATAACAGCTAATATTTACACAGCCCTCTCCCTGACAGGTGCTGTTCTGAGGGCCTTATGTGTGTTTGCTAACCACAGGGGTGTGAGGTGGAGACGGCTGTGCATGAGGAAAAGCTTTCCTCCTCCCGCTTAGGGTCCCTGGTTGGATCAGAAGCTTCAACTGACAAAGACTGATTCACAGGAGAAAAGCACATGTTTTATTAAATTTTTACATGTACACGGGAGCCTTCACAAGAGAATCAAGACCCAAAGAAGTGACCAGAGCAGGAAGCTTCTATACCTTTCAGACAAAGCAACAATAAATTGGTGAAGAATTGACACGACAAAGGGGTTTGGGCTAGAGATAATAAACAGTGAATAAGTGACAAGGAAGATAAGGGCTAGTTTCACAAGGTTTGTTTGTATGGGTTTCTTGGCCCCAAATTCCCCATCCCTGGGCTGAGACTGTCTTCCCTCCTCCTGGTTTAGGGAAGCCCCTCTGCTAGTTGTGTTTTGTGACCTGTTTCAGGGAAGAAGAGGGGTGGGGGTGGTCAGAGTGACCGTCCTGCTTCCGCCGTTCTTCTTAAATCTTTCAGCTTAAGCTATTCAGTATACCACGGTGCCATATTTTGGGGTGGTGTTTTCTGAACCCCATCACTGTTATTATCTCCACTTTACAGACAAGGAAACTAAGGCAGAAAGAGCTTCAATAACTGGCCTAAGGTCACAAACCTAGTTCTTTGCAGGGCCTGGTTTGGGCCCAGGTAGTCTTGTCACCGAGCCCTAAGGGACCAGTGACCCTTACGTGGGTCCTTCTGCCTGGAGACACCCACACCAATAGAAGGAGATGGGGTTTGGAACAGCAGAACAGAAGCGTCATTCATTGATCCAAGAACGGAGGAGGCAGAGCTCCTGCTCTCAAACACCTTCTCCCCGAGAGGAAGGGGAGCAGGGCTCTTACAGATGTGAAGGGGGAGGGGTGGGGGCATTTGCGGGCATGTGCAGATCTTCCCTTCTTGCACACGGCACCTTTTGCACACGGCACCTTTTGCACACGGCACCCTGTTGCCATCTTGGACCTTTCTGGGTTGGGTGGGTTCCGCTGCTTAGCCACCTGGCGTTGTTCTGCCTTGGTTCCTGGAAGTGAGCACAACTTAAAGACAAAACATTAGACGCGGAAAATGTTTTTAGCGACTTCCCTGGGTGAAGGTCTGGCTCCAGACTCCAAGCTCTTAAACATTGCTTTAAAAAAAGAGAATAATATTGTGATATAATAAGAAATACACTTGGTCTTTGTCCCCACTTTCTGGCACAGAGCTCCTAAAGTCCTGGAGTTTCCTGAGAAACAGGAGTGACTTTTGTTCTCTCAGGAGCCTCTTTGGCGCTCCCCTGAGTCTATGCTAATGAAGCGGCTTTAGCTTGGCCTCAGAAAGGGGCTGGTCACTGGAAAGACCAAGGATTGGAGGGCTGGAACACTGAGCCCTGCTGAAGTTGAGGATGAAGCTTGAACCTGTGGGGTCTGACGCTGTCTCCAGGCAGACAGTGTCAGGATGGAGGGAAAGTGTAGGACACCCGGTAAATGTCTTCTGAGAATTGAAGAGTTACTTGGTCGTGTCAGAAAACACTCCAGAAATGCAAAAAAACAGAACTCAAATAAGAAGATATTTATGAAGTCTCATTCAAAGGTAGTAAGAAAGTTCTGCGGGAGGTCCACGATAAACTCTCTTGCAGAATCGATAGCACTGTTTTGATTTTGACAACCTTTGAACAGATAAATCCAATCAAGAATGTAGAAATCCAACATCAAGCACCAAAACTCTTGTGGAAACGTCTTTCATCTCCCCACAATCCTCACCTCTCTGATGGGAAATCCAAGAAGTGACTAGATATCGTTCTACATCAGAAGGATGGTATAAGGGCATGGCAGGATATTCTGCTCAGAGATTTTTCCTGAGGCCAGTTCAGGACCCATGACACCACCGGACATCAGAGTGGAGCATGGGGTGGTTCTTCAACCTCGGCCACACGCAGGGCAATATGTATATGACACCAGCGACAGGCTGGTTACCCTTCCCAGGTAGAAAAGGCCAGGAACCTGTAAAGAACACAGCTTCGCCTCTTGTAAACGCTGGCCACGTGTACCAAGCACGCTTTCAGAATGCATGCCAGCTTGTTCCTGCCGCACACTTCTGAAGCAACGAGTCTCCCAACGTTGTAACTTGTGAACGTATTCCTTTTCTTTTCAGTTGGCTTTCGGAACAGTTTTTTAGTTTTTAATGTTAAGAACTAAATAAAACTGAATTTCTTTAAATTATTTAATTTAGTAATTTAGAGAAAATAATTTAAAAAGAAAAATAGATAATTCATCGTTTCAAAAGATTTTTATGAAGCTATCTTTTCAATAGAAACATATCGTAATTAACTTTGGAAAAACAAAACTTTCAATACCTCTTATTGTTATGCTTAAAACATAGTTTACCAATATAATGTAAAAACTTTTTCCCAGACATACCATTTCAATTTTCTCCAAAGCATGAAGGAAGGGCATTGTGATGACAGTAAGGACTCACGAAACGCTGGTTTAATACACCTTGAATATCAGAGGCCATAGCGATCCTTCGAAGATGTGAATCTGGCTGAGTTATTCTCTATTTCATGTTTCCACGGCTCCTTACTGCTCCAGGAATAAGTCCACATTCCTCAGCCTAGAGTCTAGGGTGAGCAGGAGCCACATGCTGCCAGACCTTTGAACTGCTCCCTCCCCCTTCCCTCCCTCCTGTGTCTGGACTGCCTTCCTGGCCGTCTCCCCTCGCCCCTCACCCCTCTGCTGCTCTTCCTGCCTCAGGTCTCAGTGGACGCTCCTGGTCTCTCCTGAACCCCGCCCCCCAGCAAGACTTCGGCGCGTCTCTAATCTACACCTTCAGTGAAGAGAGACACGACGTTTTCTCCCTCACATCCACGGCGTCCAGCACGGTGCTGACACACAGTCTGTGGCAGATAAATGTCTGTTCAATCAACCAACAAGCAACATTATCAAAACAGTGATGCAAGACCAAATTAGGTCACATGCTTCTAGATACCCAGTCAAATGCCATCCGTGGCACACGCTCCATCTGCATTATCCTTTGAAAACCTTTTTAATTCTTCCCGCAAGTAATATTTGAATGTCTACTACCTGCCAGGTACTGTCCTAGGTGCTTGGGATACACATTGTTGAACAAAACTAAGGTCCCTGTCCTGCTGGGTCTTATATTCTCACAAGAGGACAGACAATAAACATAATCAGTAAGTGATGATATACGACCTTAGGTGATAGTTGCTGTGGAGGAACAATGGAGCAGGGTGAGGAGGAGCAGCATGTGGGAGGGCAGGGTGCAGGCTGCAGTTTTAATGAGGGCGTTGGGTAGACCTCTCTGAGATGGTGACACTGAGCACGTATCAGAAAGAGTAAGCAAGTGTTCGCCCCGTGGACACTGAGGGGAAGGACCCAGGCAGAGAACGGTAACGCAGGCACCGGATCCCAGGGGAGAATTTCCTCAGCCCACTCCAGGAACAGCCTAGAGGCCAGAGTGGTTGGATCAGAGCGAGTCGGGGTGGAGGGGGTGCTGTGGGCAGAGAGCAGAAGGCAGGTAGGATGCCCAGGACAGGCGAGGGGCCGCAGTTCCCCTCGAGTGAAGTGGAGAGCCATGACGGATGCCAGGCAGAGGACTGACACGATTTGGCTTACATTTTAAATATATAAGCACTATTTGGGGAATAAGCTCTTTTTCAGTAAACAAGAGAATAGTCTTTCTTAATTGATAGTTTCCGCTTTCACGTCTCTTGAACATTTTCTTGTGCAGCTAATTCTGGGCCAAAGGATGAGTGTTATCCTGTATGTCTCACTCTTTATCCAGTATTTCTCAGCCAAGTGTTCTGGCACATGGGAATGTTATGACCCATGGCCAGGATTTTCCCAAAATTCACAGCCAAGTCGATTTTTTGGACACTGTCTTAAGGTGGAACATAGAAAAAAAATGTAATTTTAGTTCTGATTTTAAAATATGATTTCAAAATAAGTAGTGGTATGAGTTCTTAAAATAAAGGACACAGGATTCATGACACAATACAAGAATTTATAATTATAGCTACATAATTGTCCTGCAAAATGTTACAGCATTGTTGGATCCGTGCTCCCTGTGGACCTTTGGAACAACACCAGCATCAGAGAAGCCGTCACTTCCAATCCTTGTCAGTTCTTACCAGAGCAGAGCAAGATGTATACATTTATTGGAATGGGTCCTAGAAATGTTTTGACATCAGCCAAAAAGCAAAGCCACATAAGGCTATTTCCAAAGTAAACTAGAGAAAATATTTTATATTTTATAATTAAAAATTAATGATATGGGAAAATACTTATAATGATACATTTGATGCAGAATGAAACCAGATTCAGACCCATGGCCTCAGCATACACAAATATGTGATAGACATAAAAACTGGGTGGAGATACTAAATTGTTAACAGTGGTTATCTTTGAATGGTGATGTCATAGGAGGGTTTATTTTTCCACACATCATTTATAATAGATAACCATGTATAGTATTTTTAATGCTTTTCTATTTTCACATAAATTATATGTTTCAACATATAAATCTATTTAATATTTTCTGTATGTAAACTTTCAAGATTATTTTTAAATAAAATAAAAATATAGTCAGGGAATACCTAAGAAGTAAAAAAAAGTGAAATCTTTTGATCTAGTCAATGGTACAAAGCAGATACCAGAATATAGTATAGATTGGAACACCTTATTTGAAGACAATTATGAATTTTCTAGATGCTAAATCAATGCCATTAGCTGCTATCAATTTAAGCAAAATAAGTTAGTAACAGTCTCTTTGGCACTAACTGTAGGGTATTTGAACATTTACCAAATTATTAATGAAACTAGCTTTAGAGAGATCCTTAAGATGGTGCAAGCCTTAAAAGTGCTGTCATTAAGGAATAGATACCCGGGATAAATATTTCATGGAAAAATCAACAAGGAAAAGGAAAGTTTGCATAAGAATCTAAACTCCAAATACCTACAAGTGTCCTTACTGGGAAGTGTGGAATAGAACTAATGCTAATTTTCAACTCCTGATGCACTTGTTCAAAATCCTCCACACAGCATTGCGGGTGGAAAAACATCATTGCTTTCCAGGTTGGAAGGCGCTCTTCTGGTACGTTTGTCCAGTGAAATCCTGCCTTAACACCTGGCTTGATATAAATAGGAAATAGTGGCATCTCTGTTTCTGTAGGGGGCTTTTCAGCCTTTCAAAGGCAACCACTTCTAACGGGTGTGATTCCTTTAAGAACACATGCTTTTGGTTTTTTTCCTGTTAAGTCTTTGCTCTAGAAACTTTGGAAAAATCAGCGTGTTTCGAGCTCCATTTCATGGAGAGCCAGTTGTGTTCAACGATCCCAAAGCATGCCCACGAGGTCTTCCTTCTCCTTGGAGTTCTTCTTCCACAGTTGGCTTATTCTCACATTTCATGGCCCCAATTGTCCCAGGCCTCCCTCAACAGCAAGTTAAGTACAGGGGTGTTCAAATCGCTGTTCAGAGAGTATTTTCCCTCCAGATATAAAGCCTGGTTATGATAATGGCGGGAATTCTGACCAGTCTCCTGAAACAAAGTCACGTCCACACTTCTGGGGTTCCGCTCAGTTCTCTGGAAAGTCCACCCAAGTGAGCACCTCCTTCCTACAAAGATGGTCTCTCATTCTGATTCACCCTTAGGAGCTTTTAAGTATTTTGCTGAAACCCCCCATCCCAGGAGTTGGAACGCTTGATGCAAACGTGCTGTTCCATTTCCCAGTGTTCAGTTTGGTTGGGCGGGACGCTGGTTTTTCTTCCCAGTCGTCAAACAGAACTTCAGGCTCCTTCATCAAGCAGTGAAGGCCGTGGTATGAAGCCCATGTAGACTCCAGGAGACACTGCATTTCAGAGCCTCCCTGAGCCGTAAAAAGACAGAATGTTATCACAAGTGTAATACTCAAGGGCGGGCGGGGAAGGCGGGAGCACCATTTTCCTGTTGAATTAAATTTCTTTCTCAGTCAGGAAATCACTTACCTTTCTAGATTTCTTCTGAGAGAGTCAACCCATAATGAACCTGCTGGAATGAGCCAGCCTCCTGGGAAGTGAGTTTGGAAGTGGATCCTTCCGCCCCAGCTGAGTCTGGGATTGCAGCTGCTCAGCCACGCACTTACATTCTAAACTGCCTTTTAGAATCTCCAGGTCTACATTCAAGGGGCAACTTCATGTCACGGTGGCCACTTGACCTTCTGCGGAGAGCAGCTGGCCTTGGGAAACCATTATGGAAATATTCCAGAAAAACTTAGCTCTCCGTTGGCCACAGGGAAGACTTAGAGGAGAAGGTCTGAGCTTTAGACACGAAACGTTCCAGACTGGAGGAGCCAGCCTCAGTATTATGTCTAAACTTCGTCAGACGGTGAGAGCTTTGTGCCAGAAAAGTGTCTGGAAAGGAAAGATGAGCCAATCTTCTTGCAACCTTTCCCTTTGGTTATCTCCTCTGTTTTTGTCAATTTTTGACTTGGTGAGGAATCAAGATATTCAGAGTCATCAATTTACTCAGCCTACTGAAATGAATGGTTTCAATTTCTATCCACAGGTGTTCATTTGCATTTATCTGATGTTCCCTCCAGCTCATGTGGAGATGCTGTCATTTTGCTATTGTTTATAGATAAGTGGCACACACACTTCAGAGATCTTAATACCAAGAAGGTAAGCTTTCTTTTCTGTCTTGTAATTTGTAGCAGTTCTGTAGAAATCTGATAGAGCTGAATAAGAAACCACAGTGGTGTGTATGAGATAAGGAGATATTTAGGGAGAGGAGCTGGCCTCGAGTGAAATTTCTTGACATAAGCGGAGGGTTTCTTCTGAGGGTGGACAGTCTGCCTCCCCCTTCCTATGCCTCTTCTCCCGGGGACCCGGGATGAATCGTCACCCCAAATAAACTGGACTAGCTAATCCATCTGAGAGCTCTGGGCTTAGGTGAGATAAGTTATTACTATTGTCTGTTTAATACAGGTAAGGAAACTGATGCCCAGCTCAGAGTCACACAAGCCGGTGGTGGCAAACACAGGACTGGAAAACAGGTTTCTGGTTTAAAATTCAGTACTTGTCCAGATGCCCATGACGCCTAAGCTAACATTGGTTTGGTGTCTATAAAATCATCTGTATTTAAGGAAAAATTGGCTTTTACCTTTTTTTAAAATCAAATATGTTTGTAGCTACTACTAATACCATCTGCGTCAAGGGTCTAACATCTTCCCGTTCAGTTCAGGGTCACGGTGATGTAGGAGGGACCCAGACCCCAGGCTGCATATGCAGCCTCTTCCTTCTGAGCTGACCTGCATGAGCGTGCACCCAGTGGTCAACCCCTGGGACTCCAGGACGAAATTTCACTACACTGTTATTTCAGGGGAAGGCTAAGCAAAAGCTATGGGTTTTTTCTAAAAGCATGAAGGCCTTTTTCAGTGAATGTAAAATTTCTGTTTTACTGTCAGCAGGAAGTTGCTAACCTCTCTCTGTTATTAACTTCTTAGCTGCCTTACAATCCCAACTTGTGAACCCGCAGAACATCTCTTTCCTTTTCTAGTACCTTGGAATGCCCTAGTCCCTGCTGAGAAAGGAAAAGGTGTGTAACTAACTGACTATTCAGACTGTGGTCCTAATGATTAATATGCCATTCCTTCCTTGGATACGTGGTCCTTTTAAAAAACGCAGAAGTGTTCCTCAAATTATTCCAAGATAGGCTCTTTGCTTTCCATACGGATGATATTTTCAATGATAATTTGAACAGCTTCAGCGAAGGAGATAAGAACCTCTCCTTTTTTCCTGTGCTTGAATTGTTGACGCAGAATGAACAGACTGAAACTATGAAAGCGTCATGACGGGAAGCCAAGGCTTTGGGGCTGAGACAAATCTAGATTCATCCTTAGCCACGTACTAGTTGAGTGTCCTCAGGCACGTCCCAAACTGACCCTCAGGTTTTTCCCCTAAAGATAGAGGTAGCTCCTTGGCAAAGTGGTTGCAGGGTTAAATGAGCCGATACAGATGAACCCTCAACCTGACCACGCTGCGTTCCACCAATGACTCCACGTCTAAAGTGTGCTCAGCACAATATTGCTCACTCTCCTCTCTGGACAAAAGCTGTGGCTTCTTGGATTTGTGTCTTAAAACCAGGAAAATTTCTAGTATTGGCAGCAGTTAAAACCCAGAGAATGATTTAAAAGCTCCCCTGAGAAGTCAGAGAAAGTATTTTCACAGTAGAGATATTCTTCTTCTGCATCCTCAAAACTTTGCTGTTCAAAAGACTCCACAAGTTAAAAAAGAGAAAGAGATTAATTAGATCAAATCCCCACTCTCCTCTTCCAAGATCTGAATGAAACGTCATCAGGAGATACCTGCGTGCTGCACAGCCACAAACAGTTGAAATTTACAACCCCCCTGACTTTGTATTTCAGAAAATTGGATTTTGAGATCTAATTTTAGAATAACAAAGAATTCTGCACAGAGAGTCCCAAATGTTCCTGCTTCCCAAGGAGTTGTAATTTCAAGGCTTCTCTATGAAAATATAAATATACAATCTTTTATTTCTTTTCTTTTTGATAAATCACTTAATGTATAAACTCTGCAAAAGTCAACATTGGAATCATCGTATGCAGAACCATCATTTAATTCTCCAATAAGGGAAAATTTACTATGAGTACTCCATAGGGTCTCAACGATTTTTACAAAGGCCAAAATAAATCTATAAAACATGTACGCACGTTGACACATTTTTATTTTAAACTGATCTAAAACAAAACTGTTCCCCTTATCTGAGTTCCTCAGAGAGCCCACACTAGCAGTCTAGGGCCGGCCACCACCTGAGTGATCGTTTCGTCAACCACTCGACGCTTGGCACTGGGCTCTGCTTAGAAGACAGCATCCAGCCCAGCTCTGGGCACGATTCAGCCCTTAAAGCATGCTTTTATATTTTTTCATTTTTTTCCTCACTCCAATTCAAGAATGAGATCTTACTATGTGGTTTCAGCATCATCTGTCCTTTACTTTGGGATTAAAAAAAATCCGGGTTGAGCAGAATGTGACAACCTGTTCCTCAAAGTCAGTCGAACATCCATTTATTTTATCTAGCAGAGCTCCTGACTTGGAAACTTTCAGATTTATTGATAGAACTCTTATTCCATTTTCTCCAACCTTCTCATAGGACTTACATTCTGCGCCGTGGATTTAGTCTCCACTATGTTGTTTCTGGTGTTACTCACTCTTTCCATAAGTGGTCCTCTTGCTTCTAAGATTTAAGCTCCTAAAAGGGGACTCATCATGTCTTAAACTGTTCTTGAACCCCCCTCTCTGCTGAACACTGAGTTTGATGATTAATAGACCATCATTCTTGACTAGATGAATTAGAGTGAATCCCTGATGTCTGGAGATGGTGTCTCCAAACACCTCCCTTGGTTGGTTAACTAAGAGACTCAATTTAAACAAACATGTTTCCTAAAACTTTATTATTATGGAAAATTTAGAGAGAAGATGTATGATGAACCCCATGGACCCATCACCAGCTTCAACACTCATCAACTCATGGACACATGTGCTTCATACAAGTAGTGTTTTTGTGATTAATAGATTACTTTTTGAGCAGTTTTTGGTTTACGGACAAATTAAGTGGAAAGTACAGAGTCCCCATATACTCCTCTCCCTCCCTCCAGTTTCCCCGATTATTAACATCTTGCATTAATGTGGTATGTTTGTTATAATTGATGAGCCAATATTCATATGTAACTATTAACTGACGTCCGTGGTTCACTGTAGGTTTCATTCTTTGTGTTGTACGTTCTATGGTTTTAACAAATATATGATGACATGTATCTACCATTTCCATATCCTACAGAATAGGTTTACCAAATAGTCTTTAATATTAAGAAAATAGCTCTAACTAACTCCTGATTCCCTCAGGGTGAATTATATTCACGCTATTGAAGATGTTTCTATTCAAATTCTGTTCACATCTGATGCCTATTACGATGATTTCACATACATTGTGTCGTTCAATTCATAGCAATCTCCCTTGGTCGGCACTTTTATCCACATTTACTAGATAAAGATATTGAAGCTCTGAAAGGTTAAGTAACTTTCCAAAGGTCAAATAGCTAGCAAGGGGCAGGGCAAGGATTTCAACCTAGATTAAGTGGGATTAATTCACGCTGCAAAATTTATGACTTGGTAAATGACAGAAATGCTAAAATTAGTCCTTTCTACCATTTGTGGAGCAATTGAGGATGTAATTGAAAGCAGATCCAGATGGCAGAAGGCTTCCCAGGGTCAAGGTCTCACCCTGTGGTAGAGGAGTGATGAGCTGGAAGTGGCACAGGGACCGCCCGGCGCCCTGCCCCTGCTCCACTGGGGCGTGTGTTGTGTGTAAGAACGAACAACTGCTAGAGACGCGCTGGGTCCAGGGAGAGAGCCAGGTTCCCATCAGGCTGTGGACCTGGAGGTAGGAAGTGTATTTGCTGTGGGATAAAGGTTCCGTATGGTACAGAGGAAAACTGATATGGGAGAAAGGAGCAACGGGAGGATGTACAGGGGCAGGGAAGCACAGGGTGACACAGGGATGAGCACAGAAGCCAGAGGGGGTCGTACCTCAGCTAGTTACTACGGAGGAAGAATGCGAGGCAGTAAGGGTTTAACTGACCACAAGGGTTTCAAAGGGATCCCCCTTTTCAGCCTTCAGCAAGGATTAGAGTTGGCAACCCCAACTCTGCGAGGGAAAGTCTGCAGTCAACAGCCTGCTCTCCAGTTGCTCAGGAACATGCTGCCTGAGAGGGAGTCCGACACCCAGCACGGGACACACGGTGTGTTTCTGCCGGGTCCCAGCGGGTGGTAGCCTGGGGCTGAGCGTGGCCTGGGTTGACGCACAGGTAGGACAGCCCCTTGAATCCTGGGCTGTCGGCTTGGTTTTGATGGGGTGATTACTGGAGAACATCAGGCTTGCGAGTAGGACAACGACGGAGGAAATAGCTTTCGAGAAGACTTCTGTCCTTTGCAGATGGAGTGTAGGGCCAGGTCTATGAAAAAGCGTGTCGTTGGGGAAGGACACTCCCCAGTTCCAAACTGCCCTCTTCTTCCCCTGCTGTGGCTCTTGTCTACTCTCTCCCAGCACTCCACCAACCATGCTGCAGGGCCCACCACAGGAGTTTCTCCTCTGGGCGTATTTTCATACAAACGTCTTGGCTTTCTGTACTCCATAAGCATGTACCTATTTGTCTCTAATCCTATACTAATAGGCCCTGCTATTTTTATAATCATGGAGTATGCATGTTATAAATCTGTCCCAACTACTCATCCTGTGATTAAATGCCCCCACACTACCTCCACCAAGTGGTCTTGTCATCTGTACTTGAACGCAGTCAGGGACAGAAAACTCACTACCTTAAAATGTAGCCTAGCTTTGGATAGGTCTGAGTGATACAAAGTTCTTCCTAGTGAGTTAGAATCCTTATAAATCCTCGCCCTTCTACAGGCCCTTCCTTCAAATGCCTGCTCCCAGGTTTGTCTTGCTGGTGCAGCTGCGGAATGTCTGTCCCTCCGACATTAAATGCCGATGGAGAAGGGTGAGTTCCCAGGTGAGAAATCTGCCTCTTCGCTTCGCTTAACTGCATGCCAGACTGTGTGCTAATCATGAACATTAATTTAATTTGATTAATCCTCTCAACAATGCTAAGAGGGAAGTGCTGTTTTCTTTCTGCGAGTGAATAACCATGACTTAGAGAAAAGCCTGGTTTACCTTAGGGTCATGCTGCTCTTTAGGGGCAGAGCCGGGCCCTAAGCCTGAGTCCTTTGACGTCAAGGCCCATTCTCTTGCCACGTGACTGAGAGTGACCTTCTGCAGACAATGACCTGTCCGATGGAGTAATCCACTGCTGGACGTCCAGAAAAAATTTCAAGTCTTGAGGCTGAGGGACAATTTGAAACTTTTTTTTTTTACATTTCCAAAAACATAGTATATAGATTGACTATTATCTTTGTTACTCTCAAGGCCAAGATTAGCATGATGGGATGGTGTCTTCTTATGGTAAGAGAAACTAGCTGCTGTGACAGCAAACTCTAAAAATCTCATGGCTTAACACAAAAGAGTCTTACACAAAGTCTAAAGCAGGTGCTCCTCTTGGCCAGGTGGCCTTCCATGTGGCCTGTTATGAGTTGAAAACATTCATATGTTGAAGCCCTAAGCCCCAGTACTCAGAAAGGGAACTTATTTAGAAATAGGGCTGTTACAAATGTAATTACTTAAGATGAGTAGGGTGGGCCTCTAATGCAATAGGACTGATGTCTTTATAAAATTGGGAGAATGCCATGAGAATGTGAAAATGACCAGCTACAAGCCAAGAGTCATACATCCTTCTTTCACAGGCAATATTAACCCTTGAGCATAGTCTTCTGGCCTCTGGAACTGTGAGACGAGAAATCTCTGTGGTTGAGCTGCCTAGTTTGTGGTACTTTGTGACAGCAACCCTAGCAAACTAACACATGGCCCCACAGGACCTTTTTCCCATCTCGTGCCTCTGCTACCCTCCAGAGCCTCAATGTTCTTTACTGGAGGCTCGGCGTTTGGCCAGTGGAAGAGGGAGGGGAGCATGTGGAGGGTCACATAGGAATTCTATGGGGCAGGAACGGCAGGGATATACATGTCTTCTGCCTGCATTTCTTTGGCAAGATGTCAGTCACATGGCCAAACCTACCTACAAGAGAGGCTGGAGATGTAGGCTGACTGTGTGTCTATGAGCTGGAATAAACAGGGATCAATAAGCACATAGCAGTCCTTGCCACAGATAACTTAGAGTAGAAAGACACTGGAGGAAAGGGGCCACTTCTGGGAGGCTAGACAGGAACCATCCGTCACCCACTCACTCCCTCATCTCTTCACCAAGTATTTATTGTGTCCCTATTATCTGCCAGCACTGAACTTGATACAGGGATAGAGCAGGAAACAGAAGAGATGGATTTTCTGCCTTCCAAGAGCTTGCACTGTGACAACCTGTGAAAAAAGAGCAAGTTCCCCAGGGAGCTTTTCAAAGGTAGTCCTGACCTAGTGTGAATGGCCAGAGCAGCCTTCTTAGATGGTGAGACATTTAAGCAGAAATAAGAAGGAGATACTCGTCTGCAATCCCTTCTCTGCAATTCCAAAATCCAAGCAGCTCTGAAAACAAGGTTTTGTGGAAAGCTATTTGGTAATAAAACCTGACTTGATTTGGACACATTTGATGGAAAATCCTGATCTGAATGGACATGAGGTTATGTGTAATCTTTATCTATCATACTTAGTGTGAATATTTACAGGTCTTGCTGAGGAAATGTTGATATGTTTGATTGCCCAAATGGATCAAGGAATAGTATTGTTAGGAAGCTGGACAGGGTTACCAGGGAATTGAAACAAAGGGGTGAATTTTTTTTTTGAGGAAGATTAGCCCTGAGCTAACATCTGCTGCCAATCCTCTTCTTTTTGCTGAGGAAGACTGGCCCTGAGCTAACATCCGTGCCCATCATCCTCTACTTTATACGTGGAACGCCTACCACAGCATGGCTTGCCAAGTGGTGCCACGTCTGCACCCGGGATCTGAACCGGTGAACCCCAGGTCGCTGAAGCAGAATGTGCGCATTTAACTGCTGCACCACCGGGCCGGCCCCAAAGGAGTGAATTTTAATGAGAACAAAAGATGCCACGAATAGTCTTCAGGACATATTTCAGCCACCCATGTTTATGGACATCTGTAATATTCATTCTTACAGTGGTTCTAATAATTGAATTTCATCTCTCTGACGTCAAAGAGGAATCATCAGTGGTTCATTCAATAGCTGGAGCTGCAGACGCAGGTGCAAGCAATCCTGAGAGCAGCACTCAGAGCAGTACCTTTAGGGACCATCTGACTGAACCTGTGAGCCATCTTAACAGAGAGAGTGGGCTAAAGATCTAGGGTTTCTGCAGGCTGGGGACTTTGAGACAAAGGTGATTATCAGGGCCATTGTGACATAAAATTGTCTTCTCAATGGCCATGGTATGGGGGGAACAACGGCAATGTTAGTGCTTCCAGAGAAGTTTTGCTTGCTTATATTTCCACAGATAATATCTGGAATCCACAATAAAAGAAAATGTTAGTCCCAGTTACTCAGTTTCAAGATTGTAAACACAGATGAGCAATGAGGAGGTCAGAGCCACCTTGTTCTTCAAATCAAGAAATCTGGGAAGTGACTGATGCAAAGCAGTGTTGTCTAACAGCGCTCTCTTTGTGATAATGGAATGTCCTGTGATTTGTGCTCTCCAATATGGTAACCACAAGCTCCATGTGGCTATGGAGTACTTGAAATGTGGGTAGCGTGATGGAGAAACTGAATTTTTAGTTTTATTTACCTTTAAATTTAAAATTAAATGGCCACATGTGGCTAGTGTCTATAATATTGGAAAGCTCAGATGTAACGAGTTACCTTTTCTCATGTAATAATTACACCATGATTGGAACACAGAGTAAGAATTCTGTTTCCTTGCAAATCAAACACAAACATCAACTGTGGGACCTTTTTGAAGGCACGTTGACACTGTTTCATTTCTATAACTTTGTTTCCCCTAGAAGAGTGTTCTAACCTGAGGGAGCATATGAGGAACCCAAGGAAAGACTCTTTGCTCTAAATTCTCTGCTTTCAATTACTGATCTTTACACCTTTGGTATTTTTTGTCCTCTTAGCAAAGCAGAAAGAGAAAAAAACAATCATAGAGCAACATAATTACGTTGGTATGTAGAAATCTCGTGTTTGACGTTTCCTCAGCTAAAATGTAGTCATTCCACTTCTCGTGGTGGGATTCACTCACTTCGAGCTTTAGCCTTTTTCCTGGTGACCAACAGGGGTGCTCTCTTCAGAGGCAGGGACGCATTTCATTTACCCTCGTGTGGCGGAGTGTCTGTACTGCGGGCATTTGATAAATGTATGTTGGATGAATTGGTTATCACAATCATACAATGCTTAGGTTTACTTGGTAGATACTAAGTACCGCAATTCTCCAGATACTTTGAAAACTCCTCCTGATGCAACCTAATTTAAGCCAGAGTAAGGTCAGCTTTACAGAGACAGAGCTTAAAATTTTACACTGAATGGAATAAAATGAAGCTTATAAAGAGAACTGTAATGTGACTTCTCTATAGGTGTGAAAGGATGATGTTGGACCTCCCACTTTATAGATATTTAAGGACAGTGCCAATGACAACCTCTTTCAAATATTCTACACTTTAACTTAGAAAGAAAGGAGAAACAGAAGAGAGTCTCGGAGTCTTTTCTAGCCCTGAGTTCTCAGGTGTGAAAACTGAAGAAATTTAGCCTGATAAATCCCTTACAACTTTTCCATATTAAAAGAAAAGATCAAATTCTAAAGAATTTTTTCAAACGAATATTCAATAGTTGGACCACTGTGAATTTTTTTGATTTGAAATTATTGCACTGAAAATCTGTAATTTTGTTTCCCAACTAGCTACAGCAGTTCTAAGTTTTCAATTAAAACCCACATCCCTGGAGTAAGTACCTAAATTAAAACAATCACACAACTATAAATAACCTTGCAGAAATATCTGTGCCAAGTGGCAGATACAAAGTAATGGCAGAAAAACAGAGAATTCTGCTTCATCTTCTTTATTATGTAAATGCTTAGAGCGTTGGATTTCTTTTCCCTCAGTTAGTATAGATTCAATGGTAATCATTTGCAAAAGTGCGTTTAGAAGTCCTATTGCATTGCTTCTGCTAACATCCTCTGGATTACCCCAAAGACCGTATGGATTTCTCTGACTGGGGTCAAAAGCCTAGCTGTATGTTTCCCCGTTTGTTCTCCACTATCAAATTTTTATTTTTGCAAAGGAGGGAACCAGGAGAGGCTACTGGCGTCCCTGGAAAGTCTGTCATACAACGCTTGATTTGCAATTGTCTAGCCCTGGTTTGCTGTAGAGTCACTTAGCCAGACACTAGGACTTCCCGACTCTTTCTCTAGGCCCTTCTAGGCAAGTCTGATATCACCTGTTCATACTTGCAGGTAGCATGCACGCACATTTCCCTACCGAGGACAAGGTCTTTGCATACACTGTGCAAAGTAACAGAGTTTCAGCAAGAGATAAATGGCATCATGTAATGGATAATTTTTCAAATAGCTAATTATCATTAACCAAAAACCGTCATAAGTGATAGAGATAATAACAAGGTTTATTATCTGATATGGTGGAAGGAGAAAGGAGGTTTTGTGAGGTATCCTAAGCCATCTTGGCCGTTTACAATTTATCACTGTTGGTAGCCTCGATGAGAGGGTGGGAACTACATGTCGCCTCCCTCACGACTTTCCCACCAGCGTTTCACACCAGATTCTGAGGTGTGTATAAAATAGTCCCACAACTGGTTTGGGTAAGCTTGGTGAAGTCATGGCCTTTCTGGGCGTTCTTGCATGAAAGCAGCTCCCCTAGACCGATGGAACAGGTATTCTCCTGGCAGCCGGGTGGATCCGCTAACAGAACCCTCCCCTGAGTGGGAGGATAGGGCCTGCCGGAGATCCGTCGCCGGAGCGCTCCATCAGGGGAGCTCGGCTACAGGGCCACTCCGATTCCCAGAGCCCAGTCAAGCAATGGTGGGGGGGGGGGGTTTCTACACAAATCTTTCCACGTAACCTTTTATCATAAGCACAACTTACTTTACCAATAAAAAAATAATTTCTAATATCCTTTAAGCTATATAATCAACCCTCCTGGGGCATATTTGAAGTATTTGCCACTGGAGCATAGATTCTTCATTAAGATCCCTTCCGTATTAACTAAGCACCCTTGGAGTATGAATTTCTGATTGGGACACTTCCGATCTTCTTTAACCGCCTCTAGAAAGTATAGCGGTGTACACAATGCGGATACAGAGACACTTCCAGTAAGTCACAGGCAATTTGATAGAATGGTGGAGGGAATGGAGAGTGCGGCTGAGCAAGCAACAACTATTAAAGATCCAGCTTAAAGATTTGGGAAACTGTATTCTATTATCCACATAACTGTCTTTTAGGGCCATCTTCACCACTGTTCTCTCCCACCCGCCTTCACCCCTCATCATTCCTGTAAAGCGATATTCACAAAAGTAAGAGCAGAGCCTCTGAAATCAGGCTGCCCGGGTTTGAAACCTGGCTCTGCCATTACACTGTCACGGTCTGTCTTCTCTACGCTTTCACTTCGTCACCTGAAAAATGAGGACAATGATATGCCTCTGCTATTAGGTTGTTCTGAAGATACGAAGCAACTCAAATAAAAGCCTTGGCACTGTGCCTCATCCCTAGCAAGGATCCAATGAACGCTTAAAGAAAAACAAATGCCGCCTACAAAGATGGGATTGTCTTAAGCGGAAGAATATAAGATAAAAGTCACAGTTCCTGGTCTCAAGGAGCTCACGGCCCAGTGGGAGAGACAGACAAGGAAGTCAGTAACAACATGCTTGATCAGTGATCAGTTCTATGAAAACTGTATGAAAAATGTAGTATGTGGAGTAAACTGCCAAGCTGATTATCGAATATACATATTGGTACGTCAAAGGCCACCAGAAATTTCCAGTATCTGGAACCCTCCTCTTGGAGGATTAACATACCTTATCATTAATGGTGATGTACAGAGTAAATTTCAGCACAGAAAATACTTTAAAACAACCAATATATTGGAAAACAGTGTTCTATTTTAAATGTTCCACATTAAAAATTTGTCTGTGTTGGATCCTGCAAACATTTTCCAGGGCCCTTTTCCAGTTTGAAATGAGACTAATGTAAACAGTCCAACAATTAACTGCATACAATTGGCCTTTCTGAACTAAAATACAGTTATTGAGCCCAAATCTGTAACTACAAAGTACTTTACCAGACACAAAAGCAAGGCTGAATCATGTTAGAAACCATATGGATTTCAGAAAGAACAGAAAGTTTCATTTTTTTGGATTCCTTTGCTTATTCCTTGTTTTAATAGTTCTTCTACCTTTTCGGAGCAAAGCTCAGTGTTGCCATTTTCCTTACCAACCACAGGTACGAACTGAGATCGCAACGTGTGAGTGTGAACCACCTCGCAAGAAAAGACAAAATGGCCAATTTAATAAATCCTAGACAAGAGCTAGAGTTTGTTTTTGAATAGAAATGGCAGATTGAGGATTATTAACTTGCTGATCTGCAGATGCCTTAAATGTCTGTGAATAGTCAAGTCCATGGTGCACTTGACACGTTTTTTAATATTTTGTCAGGGCAAGAAAAATTATACATGTCCTTCATATTTGTGAAACAGGATGGATTGTACCAAATATTTGGGGTACAAGTACAGGAATATTTTTCTTGCCTACCTTCTTTTATTCAAAGTGTGGAAAACCAAAAGTAGTAACAAAAATTCAACCAAGTGCTCACCTTTCTGTTTCCTAAATATTAATTTCAGTATAATTAGGATTATTTTTGTTTCATTTTGTTTTGCATAACACATGGTTAAGTTTAAAACCTGGAAAAAGAAGGTTAATTTTGAGGGCGAAAGAAATGTGTATTTTTTTCATCTTATGAGATTCTTTGTAGTATAATAATTCAAATCTATATACACTTTTTAAATCAGATCTTTAAGAACATTACCAGAATGTGAATGAGTTCAACAGAAAAACCTTTTTATAAATGGTTGGGAGGAGGTGTGGTGTTTAAATGTGCAATGAAGAGATGTCAAGATAAAGAGCTTAATAGAAGTTGTGATTAAAATCCAATCTCCTTTTCATCTGAAAATGTTGTAGACCCTGGAAGTGTTACTGTGTTCAAAAAGGTGAGAAAAAAACTCAAATAATTTAAAACTGGAAAACATAATTGATTTTCATTTTTAAAAACTTAATTAGGTACGTTAATATGGTCCATTAATAACCAGATTTTATACCTGCCTATTCACTGGGGCATCAACCCGACTTCATTTGCTCTCATCAGCTTGTTCATCTTCACAGAGGTTCACAAATGGAGAATAAAATTACAACTCTGTCTTTTGCAGAGTTAAATCGTGTATGTTTCTCCCCTTTGTTTTACCTGCAAAAATGACTTGAGAGAGGAATTAGGAGAACATTGCCAAGAAGATCAAACAGAAATGAGTCTGTAATTTTCAGTCTCATTTAGTTTTATATTCAACAGCGTGTTAACCCTTTGAGAAAGAAATTCTCCATCAATTCCTCTGAAAAGTAACACACAGACCACGATTCCTTTCTGAACCACCATCCTCTTGGCCGCAAGTCTCCCCAAAGCATCTCGTTACAACCAGCATGCACACATTATTACAGGCATGGATGGCAGTCCATCAAGCTTGCCCACTGCAAGGATATATACATTTACTTTATGTTCTAAATTAGATTTTAAAATAAGCTCCAGCACCCACAACGCCAGGGAAGCAGGAAGGTCAGTCTCTGACTCTTGAGGCCGCTCCTTCCTTTTCCTGTCTAAGAACCCCAATGGCATACGCAGCCCAAGGGGGAGAGTCAGTCTGACTTCCATGTCCAAGCAGAGCTCAGCCATTTACTGCCATAATTCTCGCCAAAGCATGATGTCACTAAAGAAGAGTTGTCCCATAAAATCTAGAGGTCAAGGAGGAAGATTTCTGGCCCAGATCGCTGAGTGTGGATGGGAGTGGGAGTTATGCCTTTGAGGAAGCTGGTTTTACCATTTTGGATCTTTGAAATGAGGCTATGTCCCTTGCTGGGAACCAAGCTTAGGGAAAGAGTCCCCTCACTTGAGTTCCCAGGTTCAAGTTTAATTTTTAACTAGTCTCCAAGGCACCAGTGATCCCAGGGTGATGTGTCCCAAGAGGCCCCATAGCCCACCATTGGAGGACCCCCAACCAGCATCCCTTTCATCTTCTCAGGGATGCGAATACCAAGCGTGAGGACAGGAGCCTTCCTACACTCAGTTGCTCAGCCACAATAGACTCTATTGCCTCTTGGGACCCCACACACTCACCGTACTAAAGGGCTCCTTGCCCTCCCTGAAATTAAGCCTTGATTACTCCCAGAGGGTCTGCATTCTCCATGCTTGTTTTGGGGACGAAGCCGTGTTCCTGCCAACAGTGATTTGCTTTTTCAAGGATGACTCAGGAGCAAAAAACCAAACCAAACAAACAAGAAATAAAAGCACAAGATCAAGTTCGGGGGGGCACCCCACTACATTTAGGTTCAATGATATATGATCATTCCTTCCTAGCAATAGCACATAAGTCCATCTTCCCTGTGACAGAGGTAGTAGTCTGCTTGGCCTGAAAATACCATAGATTAAGGGGCTTAAACAACAGAAATTTATATTCTCACAGTTCTGGAGGCTGGAAGTCTGAGATCAAGGCGCCAGCAGGGTTTGGGTTCTTATGAGAGGTCTTTGCCTGGCTTGTAGGTGGCTACTTTGTCTTCATCAGGCAGAGAGAGACAGAAAACTCTCTGGTCTCTCTTCTTATGAGGGCACTAATCCCATGGGACCAGGCTCCAACCCCTCCATGACCTCATCTAACCGTAATTATCTCCCAAAAGCCCCACCTCCAAATATCATCACATTGGGGCTTGGGGCTTCAACATATAAATTTTGGGAGGATACAAACGCTCAGTCCCTAACAGTCCGTAAACCTCATTGTCATTTTTTTCTTGGTTAACATTTAGAAGATGCCCCTGGTTCAATATTTATTTTATTCCCAAGATGCGTCATTTTAACCATAGAGGAACTGACCAACAACAAAATTTATTTGGTAATTGATCATTAATATTTTGAAAACTTAAATAGAAAGCAATCCATATTTTTATCCAAATCAGTTCAACTCAACTTCAGCTTTCATTTTTTTCCACGGCATGTTAGAGAAAGACCAGAGCGTATCCCAACATGGAAAAATACAGAAACACACAGACATTTATATACCGTTTATCTTAGTGCAGTTAGAAACAGAATATACAGAAAAATATTAAAAATTCTGACATTTTCAGCCATTTCTATAAGCAAATAAATCTGAGCATTTCTTTTTCTTTTTAAAGATTGGCACCTGAGCTACACCTGTTGCCAATCTTCTTATTTTTCTCCTCTTCCTCTTCTTCTCCCCAAGACCCCAGTACATAAGTGTATGTTCTAGTTGCAGATTCTTCTAGTTGTGGCATGTGGGACGCCTCCTCAGCATGGTCTGATGAGCGGTGCCATGTCTGTGCCCAGGATCCGAACTGGCAAAACCCTGGGCCACCAAAGCAGAGTGCGCAAACTTAACCACTCGGCCACGGGACCAGCCCCAATCTGGTCATTTTTCTATCTAAGAATTCTGAGATTTCCTTCATCATGACTAAAGCCACGGGCAACTTCATTTACACGTAATTTCTATTTTACACACTTTACGGGGGACAACAACACAGCCATTTCTAATACATGAAAACAATTCATGACTGTTATAACAGGAATCTTAATAGATTAATATTAACAGTCAATCACTACTACATGAAGGTTGATATACAACTAGAAGCAACATAATTCAACTTTTTTATCTCACCCATATTCATGCAGTTTCCTAACAACTGAAACAATAACAGTATCACTCTATGCATGAGACTTTAAGATAACTTGGAATAAAAATTGTTTCCTTAGGCCCCCTTTCTAAACACGTATATGTCCACCAGAATTCATTCCTGTGTGTATATTGGCAAGAAGACTTAGCATGATACCAATGTAAAATACCTCAATAACTTTAGAACCCAGAATAAAAGTTGGAAGGAAAGAGACTGTGTTTTCTGTGAGCCAGGGACCCTTCTAGGAGCTTTCATAGCCATCACGCCATTTAAAGTCTATCGCCTCTCTGTGGGTGAGGAAGGCGCCTCAGCGGTAACATTGAAATGGATATTGCCCAGTGTGAGGGCAGGAGATCTGAACCTATTTCATGTACCCTGTAGCGATGCTATTAGTTTTATATCAAGGAAGAAAATGTCCGTGCCGCTTTTTCTAAGGTGGGCTGGAGATGTTTTTCTATACTGTAAGCATTTCAATTGCTCCAAACGAACTTGAGTATTACAACTTGTAAAACAAATATGATGGCTTACTCCTAGTGTAGGAGACGTGGCACTGATAGTGGAAGGGGCTTACCACGTGGCACCCCAGATGTGTCAGGGTCTCCAGTCTTGGAAAAACTTCCGAAGATTTTAAACCCTTTGAAACTTTCTTGTGTTCCATGTTCTGTGCACTGTTCTCAAGGACAATGAGGCAGAGGGAGCTGAGGAGATGATGTTTCTACATCCCGACTCGGGGAGAGAGGGACCCCAAGGGTAGTGCATGGGGCAGCAGCTCATGCAAGAGAGAAAGGAGGCAGGGAAGGACATTGGATGGGGGCCCGCTGCCCGCCGGTCTCTGCTCTGGGCACTTTGCACACGTTATCCACCTGAAGAATGCAAGGAGTCTGTGAGGCGGAGGCATTATTATTCTCATTTTACACATGAAAACATTGAGACTTGACATCCAAGTTCACACACCCAGCACCACTGCGGTTTCAACTTGGATCTGTCTGATCATGAAGCCCAACCTCTTTGTTCTACACTGTACGAAAAACACACCACATTGCTTCCACTGCATCTCAGAGCCCTTTTTTCCCTACTAGCATAAAGCCCTTAATTTATACTGCAGATTGTGCTTATATCATTCTTAAATATCAAACAAGCTCTCCTTCTTTAAAAGACCTTTATCATAAATCAGATGCAGTTTGAAGTCTTAAAATGGCCATGGAACTGCCTGGAGAAACCACAGATTCATGCTTTTCCCCATAGATAGTTATACTTTCGTGACTGTCGTTGAAAAACATACAGAACTGGTGCGTTTTGGTTTGGCTGTTCCTTCCCTAACTTTACCAAGGGTTTCCCTTCTACATGATAGCAGGTTATGTGTGTTGTGACCAGAATTTAGAGACTATCACTGGTCTTAGAGTCAAATTTCAGATGTAGCCTTAACTCATTGCTGTGTTTTATGGGAAAAAGATAAATTCTGAATCATGTTTCTCCTCCAAGAACCTTGGGGGCCTCTCCACGTTTCTACGCCCCAGGGCTGTCCACTGCTGGGCCGTCAGCTGGCTTAAGATGCACGGCTCTCAGTCTCTCCCTGGGAGCCTCCATGCCACGCTCTCTGCGGGGCTGGCCCTGCCTTCAGCTCTTCCCTCCCTGGGAGACCTCACAGGCCAGCTCACCATGGTCTTTGGCAAGCGAGCCTTTGGGTGCAGGTCACTGCTCATCCTGGCGTCTGGGCTTCCTGTTGGGTAGTGGTTGGGGGATAATGGTCATGAATTACCGTTTAATTCTTCTTCACGGCAGGAGTGTCATTCCTCCACAAAGCATCATGACAAAAAGCCAAGTCACGAGAGAAACAGTAGGTCCAGTCTGCCTATGACTAGAGAGGCACCCAGGTGCTGCAGAAAGAACCCTGGGCTTCAGCCACTCAATCACTCCACAGGGAGGCAGAGGCGACGCCCATGTCTTTGTTACCAACCAGCCATGTGTGTCATTGGGCAAGTCACTTAATCTTTGTGGCTCCATTTTTCATCAACGTGAAGCAGTAACAATACCCCCTCAGCCCCCCTTCATTGGCTCTAACATTAAAATGCGATTGTGTGTGTGAAAGTGCACTGTAACACACAGAGCTCTCTGCAAAACTCCGAGCCGCTGTGAGGCCGCTGATTCCAACCCTCGGCAGTCTTCATCAGCTGTCTTACTCATTCGACGCTTCACCAGACACTGCTATAATTAGGGCGACAAACTCAGCCCAATGTGCCAGGAGCTTTCCTGATTTTAACAATGAAAGTCCCGCATCCCGGAGACCCCTTGGTTCCCGACAACTCAGGGTGCGTTGTTGCCCTAGCAACCGTGAAGTTACTTGAGAAGAAGAAAGGTGACTGGTGCTAACATCCCCGTTCACATGCCCTCAACAAGGAAAGGCCAGCAAGGTGTTTCCATAAGTCTGGGCTGTGTTCACGGAAACCCTCCCAAAGCAAAGAGGTTTTCTGAGAAGGGTTAAGCTGGGTGGTCACTGAGGGGAGGGGGATGGGAAAGCCATTGTAACTGATGTTTAGTGATATATGAATAAGGAAACAGTACTGATGGATCTTCAGGATGTCACCCTTAGAGCCAGCCCTAACTCACTTTTCTGTGCCCAACAGCAGGGCCAGGTCTTCTGTTTTGGGGAGAGGGCGGGAATGTGTCTGAGCCTAGAACCTGCGACCGGGCAGCCCTGCCCTCCCACCCCTCCTGTCTTTTCCCACTCCCGCCCAAGGATCTGTCTAGTGTTTCATGCACTTGCACAATCAGGTGAAACTTTCAATCCTGCTGAGATGATGTATGACAGTCACTTTTTCCCCTCGTATTTTTAGACATGAGCCAATAAAGCAATTATCTCAACCGGAATTGCAGGCTCTCAGGCCAGTCTGGGCTAGTCAGCTCCGTTCCTCAGTTCTGACCCCCACACTCCCACCCCGCTCAGGAGAACGAAGAGAGGCGGTGGGCTGGCTGCCCCCGCCGCTGCAGGGGCCTCCTGCACTGCTGCGGGTACAGGCTTGTCAAAGGACTGTTGTTTTCTTTTGGCTCCGGAACTCACGGGCTGCAGGTGTCTCTGTAGCATGGTCACGGACACTTAAAAAGAAAACCAAGAGGACAGATCCAGTCCCGTTACTTTGGCTCTTGAGCAGCGTTTATGGAGAGAGAAGACATCAAGTTATACCAAAATGGCAGCAGTGGAATAAATACTTCTCTGTAATTTCCTAGAAGAAATGAAACTTTGGGGCTCGGAGGAGACTTTAGCAGCTCCAAAGCTATTAAGGACTGTCTGGAAAATACTCTGAGAACTGGCCAAACAGGCTGGTCTGCTTCCCTGTGAATCATCGAGCTACCTCAGGCCTCTGCTGGGCTGCAGCCCCTGTGCCCAGGTCCCCTCACTGTGATGGACAGGCTCTTAAAACGGAGAGCTGTCACTGCCACCAGTCATCAGCCTTCCGTCTCCACCAGGGCTGGGCACGAGAGTCACAGGACCTGTCTTCATGCTCATACTTTTTACTTTTTTTATCCCTTTACAACTGTAATGATGTGTTTGATCACACCGTTTTTGAAAAGCTGATAATCCTTTTGTTTTTTTAAAGATTGGCCCTGAGCTGACATCTGTTGCTAATCTTTTTCCCTTCTTCTCCCCAAAGCCCCCGGGTACATAGTTGTATATTCTAGTTGTAGGTCCTTCTGGTTGTGCTATGTGGGATGCCACCTCAGCATGGCCTGATGAGCAGTGCTAGGTCCCTGCCCGGGATCCGAACCAGTGAAACCCTGGGCCATCGAAGCAGAGTGTGTGAACTTAAACACTCGGCCCAGGGGCTGGCCCCGAAAAGCTGATAATCTTGGTAATGAAATGGATTTTAGGACTTGAGGATGTTGGAGAGGGGCACAGGAACATTTTGTTACCTCTGAAAGGAGTTAAATTGTGGATGTTTTCAATGACTCCCAGCTCCTTCACTGGAAAGAGACCGGTGGTGTGCTCATAAGGGCGTAATAGGCATTTGAGAAAACAAAGCAAAACTTAAACCTGATTTGCAGTGCATGCTAATTTCCATGGTGTAAACACTCCCACCCTGACCAATTTAACCGGCTCCAGCTCACCAGTGGACAGAATTCTAGTTTTACTTTGCCGAGGTCAATCTTACCTGATGGATGTTACAAAAGTACATTTATTAAGAATGAAAGTTCATCAAAATGACTTGTGAGAATAATCTATGAAAATTTCCCATGCCTTTCTTAACTGCCCTCTACAACATGGGGTCTTGTTCGTGCCCTCAGTATGTGCCATGCTCATGTTTTATTTGAAGTCTGCTCTGATTCCCTTCCTTTATGTTGAGAACTAATTTGTAGCCAGAAGATTTTTTCCTGTTTTTATCTTTTGCCTTTGCTCTTTTTTTCTTAGATTATCTAAACATTATCACGCCCCTCAGCAAGTCCCTTCTCCCTTCAATATTTAGAACCGCAGTTGGCTCCCCATGACTTTTAGGATAAAGTTCAAACTCCAGGACCTGTATGAAGTGACTTTGACCCCAGCCTCTGTCTTGAGCCTCAGGTCCTTCCAGGCCCCCTCAGGAAACTGGCACCCTGATGGCTCCAAGATTCTTGCAGCAACACTGAGCTGCTTCCTGTCGCCTTCTGAGCATTTCTCCTCACTACCCTCTCCATGTTCGGTTTACATTAATTAGACACTTAGTGAGTCTAATCTGTGCAGCAGCTGCGTCTTTCGCTCACCTGAATCTCAGCTGTGACACTGATTCTGGATCCTGAGCTCTCACTCCACTTAGGCTGTGACTCATGTGGCACAAGGACCATTGTCCTACTTGGCATTCCTGGCACCTAATAAAACCTCTGGCTTTATATTAGGTGCTCAGTAAATGCTGTTGAATAGATGAATAAATTAATGAATGACAACTGAGGCGATGTCATTTTCGATCCTTGTTTTAATTCCAAAGTGTTAAAATCCTTGATCATTAGTTGAAATTAGTATCCATCAATACATCTGCAAAGGAGATTGGTTTAAGAAAATATACAGCCATTAGAGTCCAATTAAAGTATTGAAATAGGGGCCAGCCTGGTGGTGCAGTGGTTAAGTGCACATGTTCTGCTTCGGCAGCCCGGGGTTCCCCGTTTCGGATCCTGGGTGTGGACATGGCATCACCTGGCAAGTCATGCTGTGGTAGGCATCCCACACGTAAAGGAGAGGAAGATGGGCATGGATGTTAGCTCAGGGCCAGTCTTCCTTGGCGAAGAGAGGAGGATTGGCAGCAGTTAGCTCAGGGCTAAACTTCCTCAAAAAAATAAATAAATAAATAAATAATAGAAATTTAAAAAAAAATTGAAGTAGAGTTCCAAAAAGTGAAAAATACAGATGCAAGGAAAAGAATTCAAGCAGCATCATCTACATTATGTAAATAAACAAAAGAGCGGGCACTCAGACATCTATGTATGGAAGTCTGGGGAAGCATATGTAAACAGACTTTTGCTTTCTGTTTTACATTTTGCCTGTTTGATTTTCGTTCTACCATGTACATTTATTATTTTTATATAAGGAAACATTTATACGAGAAAAAAATGTTAGCAAGTTTATATGGTAATAGAATGATGAGCCATTTTTTTTCTTTTTTCTACTTCTCTGTAATTAGCAAACATGTACGATGTATTTTTTAGCTGAGGTTACAAGCAGCAGTGTTCGCCACACCAGCAGGGTTTCCAGCGCCACCTGCAAACACACCTGCGGTAAGAGGGTTATCTTTCTCCTTCACAGCTTCGCTGAGAGCTGTTTTTTGGCTATGGGGCAGCAGCCACCTCCTCTCTCTTCTCCATCACTTTCACTTTCAAGGCCCAAGCACAGGAGAGATACGACAGGGAAGCAAGAAGCGGCCTTAGCATCATCTTGCGTGTGCCGAACGAAAGGAGCCCTAAGGTCCTCTGCCGGGCAGCGCACCCTCTCTGATTCCGCCACCGTCCCTCACCGGGGAACGGCTCCTCTTCAGCCTTGTGTGGAAGGTCTCAGAGCACCGTCAGCGAACAGTCCTCTCCCTTCTTGCTTTGGCACTGGCCTGCACCACGGAGTTCCTGTAACTGCCTTAAAAGGAACACACTCCTCCCCACGGCCACCGCATATTATTCTCTTGACATATTGCCATGAACTAAAAAAAGAAACAGGCTGTGAAATAATACAACGTTATTTTGAACTAAAAGAGTCCATTTATCAGCATTACACATAAAAAAGATGATTCAAAAGATAAGGAGCAGCAGAGACCCTGAAGGAGGCCCACGGGCCTGAAGGCGGCTGGCAAACCCACCACATGCTGCCAACACAACACGGTGACTTCAGATTAACGGTGTTGTGACACAGGTGATTGTGGTCGGGGTTGAGGGCTTCCTGGCTCTGCTTTCCCATTTCTCTCGGACAGAGCTCTGGCATCAAGAACCACCGCAGAGGGAGGCATGGAGACGTTAGAGTCGGGACCCACAGAGGATGGGCAGAGTCCTACCTGGGACCCAGACTCGGGCGGGTTAGCGCATCCCTCATGGCTCATCCTTCTCCTTCCCTTTCCTGAGTCATCGTGGCAGCGCGTACAAGGCTGGCCCTGGGCGAGGTGTGGGAGGTGTGGCAGATGACAGGAGGAGAAAGAGAGAAGAAAGCATAAGCCAAAAGGGTCTGAGGTGTTCTAACACTGGGGCGGCTTCAGATCTGAGAAGCATGTTTTGAGCTTTCTGAGAGCTTTATGGTCTGGAGACAGAGATCATCGAGGGAATCATTGAGCCCATGGAGATTTGGGGGCCCATTTGGGGTCCAAACTCTCTCCAATTTGGACTGCTGGTTTCTGCTTTGTGGGCACCTTGATTCTGATTGTCTTGAAGCCAAGGTGGAGCCTTGAAGAGAGAAAGCAAGAAGTTGGCTTGTGAGTCCTGGCCCTTGGTTTACAAGAAAGGTGCTTAAATAGGACGTCTTGCTGTCTGCAACATCGCAGGTCCAGTGCCGTGGACACAATGTGGGAGGACAAGGAGCTCTTGTGTGGAAACTCTGGGACTCCAGTGGGCCTTTTGAAGTTATCTGAGGTCCTCTGTTTGCAGCTGTCTACTGTTCTACATGTGGGCCAGACTGTTACAAATCAGCTACCCAACCCGTGTTGAAAGCCATCTCTGAAATGTCCTTTACATCTAATCTCAGATTTACAAATTGACATTTAGTTCTGGTTGTGTGACCTTGGTATATTCTGTGGCCTCTCTCAGCCTTCATTTCTTCACCCATAAAAGGAAGACACACTGGAAGATCAATAGATCTCTTTATCAGTTAGGATGCTTTCAGCTGCAAGGAAGAGAAAACCCAATTCCAACTGGCTTGAATAGTAAGGACGAATGTTAGTTTACATAAAAGAAAGTCCAGAGGTAGGACAGGCTCCAGCATTGCATAAGCTGGTCCAGTGATTCAATGGTTTTATGAAGGACCTAGGTACTTCTGTCTCTCTGTTTTACCATCAATATCTCAGGCAGGGTTGTAGGATGGTTTCCCGTAGTATTTGGGGCAACCTCCTTCTTTAGTCCCATTAGGTGGAAGAAAGAAACTGGCTTCCTGTGTCTTTCTTCAGTATGTAAGAAACCTTTTTCAAAAGCTTCCAGCAAATCTTTCCTTATGTCTTATTAACCAGAATTGGAGCACACACCATTTCTGATCTAAATTCTTGACTTTAGACCAATTTTATCCCTCCCTGGAACTCAGTTTCTCCTGAGGTTCGTGGAGGAGGGGAGGTACCTGAACAAATTTGGGATTTTGTAAAGAAGAAGAAGGTGGAAACGATGCTGGATTGGCATCCAACGGCCATATACTACCTTTCAGATCAGAGAATTCGTTCTCCTCTCAGATATGAGTCACTGTGCCTGGGTGACATTCCTACGAGCTATGCACTGAAAAAGTTTGTGGCTGGTTGTATTTAAGGTTTTATTGTCCTCTGACAAGAATAGAAGAGCAGTACACTTTTATTTTTATTTTTTCTATTTGCATCCACTATATAGTGCCAAACATGTATGTTTGGGGATATCAATTCTTTGAGAATCCTTTAAAAGATATTTTTTAAAAAAGAAAAAAAACCTCTGAATTTCAGAAACCAAAGCAGCAATTTGGATGGCAATATTTGACTTTTAAGACTTTTGAAAACTATTTGTGAGGCTGGCCCAGTGGCGTAGTGGTTAAGTTCACATGCCCCACTTTGGCAGCCTGGGCTTCGCAGGTTCAGATCCCAGACATGGACCTAGTACCGCTCATCAAGCCACACCGTGGCAGCACCCCACAGAAAATAGAGGAAGATGGGCACAGATGTTAGCTCAGCAATAATCTTCCTCAAGCAAAAAGAGGAAGATTGGCAACAGATGTTAGCTCAGGGCCAATCTTCCTCACACACACACACACACACAAACCTATTTGCATGGAGTTGCCAAAAAGTACTGAGAGGTGCCAGCATTGATGTTATTTAAACTCCTCCAAGTCTTTATTTCTCCATCTAGATACAAAGGATAATAACAGCCGCCCTGCTGTGAGATAATGTGTGTGTAAGAATATTGTAAAGTCTAAAACAACTAAAGAGGTGTAAGATGTGAGCACAGCCAGTGCCTCTCCAGCCAAACGAAGGATTCATGAGAACAAAGGCACTTCCTCTAAAGGCTTGACGGTCTGTCCAGCTGGTAAAGAAGGGAGCTTCCGTAGGATAGAGGTGTGGGCGGCAGCGCCGTTCGTTCGTGCGTTCAGTGACACCTGTTCCCCTTCGTTCTCCCTCTCTCGTTGTAAGTAGGCTTTTGGAGCGTCTGTGCCTCAGATATTTTTACTGGGAAGAAAGCAGAGGCCAGCTGAATTGAGCGTTCTTCCCGTCACTTGTAGAAACCTAAGCTCACCGAAAAGATAATGGGCAGTGACCCGGTGAGGGCCGGGAGGAGGTGAATGTCCTTGAAGATAAAGACAGGGTGAGATTGTGGAAGGCGGAGAGATCTGTGGGTTCCATGAGCATTTGAGATTTGCAACCATTCTTTGGCTTTGTCCCAAGGAATCAACAGACCTCCGTGGTGGGTGGTGGACTTCAAGAAAGCAAGCCGCTAGCAAAAAAAAACGAAGGAGAATCAGCAAACCTCTTGGGACCCTGCAGGCTTGGGTCAGGGCTGAAGTGATCACCTGGTCCAGGTTGCCCAGAACAGTCCCCAGGACGTGGGGCTTTCAGTGTTAAAACCAGGAAAGTCCTGGGCAAATAAGGAAGCGTTGGTGACCCTGGGGGAAATTAAGTGACAACCATGGTGGGGTGGGGACAAGAAGACCTTCTCCTGCCTTGTGGGTACCACGAATGTCTTCTCCAACTGGGAGTTGCCTGTGGAGGGAGAGGGTGTGCCAACGAAGACTAAGTGCTCTGAGGGATGCAGACTCAACTTTAAGTTGCTTTAAAGGAAACAAAGAAAATAATACGTCTTGTACTGTAGCATGGGCACTGAGAGTCTTATCTATATACGGGTTCAGCATCTCTGAGATCCCTTAACAAAACTTTGGGGCCAGATATATTTTGGGATCCAGAAATTTTTAGATTTAAGAAAGTTGTTACTTTATGTGCTCTTTATACAACATGGTCACTCCAACATAGTAACCTGTAACAAGACACATTGATATTTCTATATAAATGCTTATTAATATTTACACTGAATGAATTAAAGAACATAAGCTTCTGTCAGGTCAGGCCAGGTCGCGCTGCCCAATGAGTTCAGTTTGGTTTGGGTTTCACCACCAAGTTACCTACAGTTTTCAGAAAATTTAAGAGCTTGGAATTTTGGATGATGAATGGACTGTTGCTGTATTTATACATATTTATAAATATAAAGGCATGTCTGCCATTTGTTATATTAGGTCAAGGGTAAAATCTATCCCATGTTTTCCGTTATCGACTTAAGATTCTAGAGAATTAATGAACGTATAATGTTGCTTAACACACTCATAGAGTTTGTCAGACTCTAATATTGGAATCTATAATGCATTTAAATTGCAATGTAAGGTGATATATGCAACATTCAGATGTTCTGTTTGCACATGATAGATTGTTATCCAGACAGCCAAGGTGTAATTTGCACAATTTAAAATAGCTTCCCATAAAGGGCAGTGGAGGCGCTGGATTTGCTTGACCTGATAATGAAGAAGTAAGGCATTGTCCTTGAAGGATACTGAATTGCAGGGTCGTAACCACGTGGCTTTGGGTCAAGAAAACTTTGTTTAATGTCTCTATGGAAGCAGAGGCAAGGATGTGAGTTTACCAACTGCCATCAGGGCTCTAAGAGAAATAATAATAATAATAAGGGTAATAATCAACCATTTGTTTGTAAGCCTAGAAGGTGTGGTTATTGTGAGCACACTTAATTATGTGAAAGCACAGTCATTCTGTCCTGACTCAAAATTATAGTTTTTGGGCCTGAAAAGCTACCAAACAAGTTTACGATCTCTAACACTTTGGTGATTTCATTATTATTCTTCGGTGGAAAGGGAGCCCAGATCTAATTTATTCAGAGCTTTGAAGCTAAGATTCAGCGTCTTGGTTCCAATTCGTCAGCACCAAGTGAAAGGAGCACAGGCTCGCTCACGGTTCTTCTCAGATTTTCCTTTCCGGGGGAAGCCATGGGAGAAGTGGAGGCACCTCAGACGCTTTCTCTCTGCTGGAACCACGGAGAACAGGCGCCTAGACTGGACTCATGTCCGTGTTTGTGCCTAACTCATTTTGCCACGTAACATGCAATTTCTCTCTCTAATCACATAGGACGGTTTGTAAAACTTGACGCTTTGGATAGGGTTTTTTCTTCCTCATTTCACGTGGCTTTCAAAAGGCTTCAAAATCAATCTTGCTGTCAGAACCGATTATGCTGCCTTTTCAGATCCCCTTGGTGTCAGGACTCAGCCCAGCCGTTCATTTCCATTCCTTCAATCTCGATATTCATGACAAACTCATTACACGAGCTGAAATCTAAAATATTTATGTACAGACAACACGGTGCCTCTAATTATTGCAAACGAGGCTGCTTGTCTCTTTCATGCTACCTCCTCAGAGAGGGAACGTGTGAAGAACTGTGGTAATCATCCTTTTTTTTGTGACAGCTCATTTAAAACCTTCATAAAAACTCTCTTCATACCAACTACCCAATGGCAAATGTACTTAATGCTCCTTTCTGCCCCTGCCCCACTGACCTGCCTCGTGAAGGCTGCTTGACCTGTTCTTACAGTGCTCCTCTGGCCTGTGAGCCACGTCCGGGGATGTGGGAGCCCTCAACTGGAGGAATCTCAGCGACTACAAGATACACAGCCAAGGCCGCCTTTCATCCATCCACGATGACCAATTTTGCTTTCTTTTCTGCTCCCACTTTCCATGGACTAAAAGGACCCAGGGAAGTTTTAATTCAATACTGTTCTCTTTGCCAAATTTCCCCCAGGATTCCAGCTAACTCTAACCCAAAAGGAAAAGAACAGAACGAAAGCACATCCCACCATATTTAGGCTCACTGAAGTGTAACAACTGATTCTTTAAGCCTTGGGCGTGTAAGTCTGTGTTTCTTTTTGTTGTCAGTCTATAATTAATCACGATGTAGAATAAGAAATTGGAGATAAATAGAAAGTCATGGAAATGAACTCATAATTAAGATCAAATTAGACAGACTTTATTGATTCCTAGTGTAAGCCCCAAGCCATCCACACTGCAGTTCAAGCTAAAACCTCAGTGGGAGTTTCTGTTTTTAAAAGTCTGCTTGTTGTTCATAAGAATGCTCCTGTAAGTAAGAGATGTTTAGACTTACTTAAATATATATATATTTTTTTTGCTAGGAAAGATCTTCCCTGAGCTAACATCTGTTGCCAATCTTCCTCTTTTTTTTTTTCCTCTCCAAAGCATCAGTACCTAATCACATATTCTAATTGTAGATCCTTCTAGTTTTCCTATGTGAGCCACTGCCACAGCATGGCTACTGAGAGAAGGGTGGTGTGGTTGTGGTTCTGTGCCCAGGAACCAAACCCCAGGACACTGAAACAGAGAGTGCCAAACTTTACCCACTAGGCCATCAGGGCTGGCTCTTAGTTATTTTTGATTTGTTAAAGAATGACTCTCTGTCCTGTAACAATTGATGCCATCAGCCCCGGTGAACAATGACTATTTATTCCTTAAATTTGATCACGCACTCAATACTGTGGAATGAACCCAAAAGGAATGGTGTGTGTAGACCATGGTAACCCCTTTGAGGTAGTGAAGACTTGGAATGGGGACCTTGCCAGCATCTCGTCTGATTGCCCCCACAGGATTGATTTCTGTGCGTAAACCTGGAAAGAGGACACAGTTCTCTCATCGGGGTAGCAGCTACTGTCCTCTTTCTTTCCCCTTGGGTACCAGTGATTTCCTCTGGAACTTCACAAACAATGAGATCAGCCAGCCCAGAGTCTAAACTAACAGAAAAATCACACTGAAGGCTTCTGAATAGCCATCAAGTTTAAAAGAAAAACAAAAACAAAAATCACCTAGAAAAATGACCAGCACCAGGGGTTATACCTGATGTGAAATTTTTGGTCTTCAGTTTTAAAGTCCTCTTTGCATCTCCTCCTAGTGATAAATTTGTAAGTGTATTGCTTGAATTAGCTATGCTTTGAGTTTTCCCTGTAAAGACAGAACATTTGATATTCTTTTTCTTCTTCCCATGTAGAAAATTGGAAGCTTCCACCTGTTACCTTGAAAATAAAATGGAGTCATCAATTTTCTCACAAAAACCTCAATCGAACCAGGATTGAGCCTTTTTTTTTTTTTTGGTGAGAAAGATTGGCCCTGAGCTAACATCTGTTGCCAATCTTCCTCTTTTCGCTTGAGGAAGATTGTCGCTGAGCTAACATCTGTGCCAGTCTTCCTCTATTTTATGTGGGATACCACCACAATGTGGTTTGACAAGCGTTGTGTAGGTCCATGCCTGGGATCCAAACCTTTGAACCCCGGGCCGCTGAAGCACAGTGCGTGAACCTAAATGCTACACCACCAGGCCAGCCCACGCAGGAATGATATTTTAAGCAAAATATTTGTTGCAATAGTTACATCAATACCAAACAGGTATACTTATCACAAACTCCTAGAGAAATAAAGCACCTTTAAGGAACTCCCCCCAAAGATGCTTTAGAACAGCAATTAGGTTTCAGGAAGATGATTTTTAAGGAACCATCTGAACTGCCACTAAGTGACTCCTCAGGTGTCTCCTTCTGGGCAGCCTGGAGCGTTCCCTCCTGAGCGTTGGCAGAGAGCTCTGAGTGCTGGTGTCTGTTACTCTCACACCAAGGGGAAATGCATTAGTCCCTTGTTCCCAATGCACAAGGTGGGAAATGATGCACTTCATAAAGCTGTGTCTTCAGATTCAGATTTATGTGATAGGCAGGCCAGGGCAAGAAACTTCGCTTGTTCTATTTACTGATGTATCCCAAGTGCCTAGAACAGTGCCTGGAACACAGAGGATGTTCAATGAGTGAATAAATGCCATATAGAATAGATAGGCTGCGACCTTCAAAGGGAAGACTTTCAAGGTCATAGAAGACCAGCCCAGGAAAGAGGGATTCCCCTGAGCCCTAATCTACCATTTCCAGCTTCCCTGGGTTGTTTCTGGCCTGTCCCTCTCTCTCCACAGAAGACAAAGTGGAATTTTTCTTGGGTTGAGGTGTAGGAGTACAACGGTTTGTTCACAGGGCATGTGGATAATTACTGTTCTACGATGTAATCATTTACCTGTCAATCTTCTCCAGGGCCAACGCATCCATTAGGCATAGTAGGCACTAAAAGCAAAACAACAACTTTCAGGTTGAAGAAAATATTTTAATATATAATCTTAAAATACAAACATTTCATCTTCATACCAACACAGTCATAAAATACCACTTTTAATATTTTTTAATGGAGGAAGTGTCCATGAAGGTGAAAGTGCCTAGGGCCCATGAAAGTCACACTGCATGAGAATCCCATTTTCCTTGTCTTTGTAAACTCACAACCTAGCACAAGACCCGGGGAACATTCGGTGCTTAATATATGTTTGAGGAACGACAGGAAGGAAATTAGTGAATATATATTCCTGATGAAAGTCAGAAAAAATCTCAGACTCCAATATTATTTAATGTTAATGATAATATATAATGATAATAATATTAATAATAATAAATATTGGACACCAATAGGATTTAAACGCAGTAAGAGGAAGTAGTGAGGAAAGCAGTGATGAAAGTCAACAAGAGGAAGCTGTTTTTTTAGGAACAGGCTGGCAATAGCAGGTGGGAATGCCTTGGAGGAGGCTTGAGAAGTGGGAGGCTGAAGCCAAGGAGACGTGGAGGGGCATCCGGGAGCTTCAGTAACAGGGCGCTGAGTCTAGATTTGGCAGGCGGTGATGCATTTTCTGGCAGACTGATGAATAACGGGACTAGAGTGCCAGAAGTGTTCCTGAGAGCTGTTCTAACCCAACTCCTCACTTTACAGACGAGAAGAGCGAAGGCCATTGAATTACTGGAAGTTAGAACCGGATTCCAAGGCGCTTTGCGCTGCTCTCCCAACTCCCGCAATGGCCAGAACTGTTGTTAGGAGGCAGAGTGGTGAAATGGACCACAGACACGCCACTCACGTGTGTATTATGCACGTGTATAATAGTGTGAGCAAGTCCACACGTACCATAATAAGAGAGTCATTTTCAGAAATCTTGATGGATCTACGAAGCTATGTTCAGGTCATGGAATGGGACATTTTCATTTCCTATTTCTCTCAGCCCTACTGCAGCTCTGACGTGGAATCACCGGCAGTTGACCACGCACCTTCTACGTGAGACGCCTGGCCTGGCTGGCAGATGGTCCGGTAGCCAAATCTGCCTAAGGTGAAACTGGAACCCAGCAGCCTCTCTGATTGGCTGTCAAGGGCACAAGCGGGAGAGGGTGAGATTGTAAACAAAGTAAAGAGACTCTCCCACTATTAACAAGCAGAAGGACAATTGAAAGGTCATCAGAGGAGGTGTTCTCACCTTTGTGCCAGAACCAGCAGGCTAACTCCAAAAAGTCCTGGCTCTGTAGGGTCCCTCTGAGGCTTTCTTTCATTCGTGGGTGAAAGCTGGCCAGCTGCCCCCAAACGGCTGACCCATTCTTGAGTCGTTTGACAGATACACCAAGGAGCTATTCTGCACTTGCAGACCAGGATACGGAGATGAGGGATGCATTCCATTTGGATCTTGTCCTCAGGGAGCTTATGGGCTAGTTGAAGGGTCACCCCGGAGGAGGGAGTAGAGCCAAGGATGGTGTTCTGATCATGGTCACAGTGTTCAGGGTCACTTGGCTCCATTCTGCCTCTAGGACATTATTTTATGAGTGAACGCTTGGGGGGTTTGAGACCGAAATCAATGCCCCACATGTGAACCAGAACTGAGGAATCTCAAGTGGATGGGAATTCAGGTGGGGTGAGGTGGGGGAGAGGGCGGGGATTGGGGAGGACATTTCAATCTGAGAAGTTCTCAAAGACATTCCAGTTCAGTAGAACCCACAAAAGGAACGACATTTATTCTTTAAAGTCTGAGGTAAGCTTCATCGTGCAGTTTCCCAAACGGGAGCTGTCTGATCAGTACATCTAGCGTCCTCACAGAATCAGCCTACATGCGGGTTACACCGCCTGATGGGGAGAGGCTCCCCTTACCATGTAGACGTTGTTACCACCACGTATCTGTGACGTAGGGATGAGACCCTTGACATTATCTCTAGATTGAAAACTTTGTCATTCTTTAGTAAAGTAGCTCCCATTGCAGGCTTTGGGGAGGCAGACCCATTTCTGTTAATTATTAAGGGCCCAAATCTCCATAAACCCTCTTCCCCATCAAATTCACCTGTGCAAACAAACAGATTAACTTTTCTAAAACGCCAATTTCAAAAGTCATTCCCACAGTCCAAAACTTCCAATGGCTCCCCACAGCAGACAGGAAAAGAATAAACTTCTTACCTGACATTAGAGTCAACCTCCCAGTCCCACCCCCGGGTCCACTGCTCCACCATGCAGGCACCCAGGAACCTCACAGCGTGCCACGCTCATGCCCATCTCCACACCTGGCATACACTGTTCTTGACCTGGGGACGCTCATCCTTTCTCTCTGCCTGTTTATTCATTTATTTATTGGACAAGTGTTTATGTACCTGCTCAGCTTCAGAAATTTTAATAGGTTCTGGGGATCTGGAGACGAGCAGACAAACGTGGTCCCTACTTCAGGAGCTTTGAACTCCAGTTTTGATCCTAAGTGCTGTGTGGAAGTATAAGGCATTATGATGACATGTGACAGGTCAGAGAATGCTTCCTTGAGAGCGTGATTTTTAATCTGAGATGCAAAAAATTAAGGGGCTCTAGCCAGGCAATAGGGCGTTCCATGGAGAAAGAACCACGTGCACAGAGCCCCAAGGCGTGTCCAAATCCCACCCAGCCTGCAAGTTTCCGCTCAGTTTGCAACTTCTCGTGAAACTTTTCCTGCCCTCTGGAGTCCGTGCTGAAGGACCACGTGCTCACCTGAACTCACCAACACTCTAGTTCTGTACCACTTCCCTACGTTCTTAGGCACAGTTGGTCTTACAATGATGTCACCTTTTACGCTTTATCTTCTCACCTGGGTTTTGGCAGAGCAGAACCATGTTTTAAATGCCTTGCAATCCTTATGAGCATCCTGCCCCTAGTAGGACCGATAAGTATTAGTTAAATGTATGTATGTACACATGCATGAATAAATGAGCGGATGGTCCTGGTCAGTTCAGACTGTGTGCATGACCATCCAGTGAGCTTCGGCCGAGGCTATTGCATAATTGTGGAAGATACTGTACTAATGACCTTTATAAAAGTAGAAGATTCACTGGCAATATATTCATCTCATTGAATAGAGTGTAACCCTAACGTGCCCCAGAGAGTCATGAAGATGGATGAGTGGTCAGAAAGAGTTGGCTCTGTTAGTGGTGCCACGTGGGAAGATCTTTCTTCTCTATCTAATAGACGTTAAATTGTATAAGTTCTCAAGAAAATCTCCAAATGGAAGGTGCTGATTTCTGTTGGATGCAATACATTCTCAGTGAAAGAGAAATCACCTTGAGCAGCCTTCAGGCAGAAGAAGCCTTCACTGGGAAACTGCTGAAGGAAGTGTGAACAGTAGGGTCCTCTGACATCTAACCTTTTCCACCAACCGAAACCTAGAATTGACACCACATGCCGGTAAGCAAATTCTCCCTGTCCTGCTCCCATGCCTACCAACATTTCCATCTCAGTGGCCTCCTGCCTCCTCCGTCCTTATTCTTCAATCTCCTTGCTCCTGACCTGCCAACTTTAAGCCAGGTTAGATCATTTTTCCCTCATGAAAAATCTAAAATGGAACATCCCCACTTTCTCGAGGATGCAAAAGACACTATGTCAATGAGTTTCTAGGACATACTTATATTTGAAAGCTGGCTATGATGGGGAGAAAATATAACCATAGGAAGGCAGCCTATCCAGAGAAGCCACAGGAGGACCAAACTATCTGCAACTCAGCCTCTGTTCTCTGAGTTTTCTCATTCTCTGGATTTCAGGCGAAAGTAACAGAACGGGGAGCATTTTGCTTAACATAAGCAGCAATATGACCTTAGCTGTAGGTGCCAAACAAGAAGATATCCGCTAGGCCTGGCATGAAGAACAGTCCAGGAATTAAAAGGAGCTCAGCTCAGTTCAGTAAATACTTTTGAGCACCTTCTGAGTTGCATCCTCTGCACTGGGCACTAGAAATACAAAGATAAATAAAATATTGTCTTCGATTTGAAGGAGCTTGCAATCTAGTGGGGGCTTCAGACACTTCAAGTGGGGGATTCAAGACACCACAACATAGGAAGTGCAGTGAGAGAGACGGAGTGAGAACAGGAAAGCTTTCCCCATCTCAGGGCAGCATAGGAAGGTAGGGTGATCTAGAGGGTTAAAATAATTCTGCAGTGGACATAGCGGTGTTATAAAGACAGATCATGTTGCCACACAGCAACATAAAAAGTCCACGTAAAAAGAGGTCATTGTTTTCTGGAAAATAGTTACTTAATTTCAGCCCAGTGCATCAAATGAGGATTCCACGGCCCAAACGAAGCCAAAGAAATGTGAGATTTAATTATTTTAGTCACTCAAACTTGGCAATGCATGCAGCTCTTCGCTCAGATCCTGAAATTTGACCACAGCTTTTGTGAATTGTGTGGGGCGGCGTTTATCAACCTCAGTGCTCTGGACATTTTGGACTGGATAATTCTTCACTGAGGGGCTGCCTTGTGCATTGTAGAGGTTTAGTCTCTACCCACGAGTGCCAGTGCCATTCGCCCCCTCTCCTGATTGGGACAAGTCAAAACGTCTAAATTACCAAATGTCTTCTGGGGGACAAAATCACTCCCCATTAAGAACCACTGGTTCAGGAGGTTTAGTGGAAATGAACACAATTGTGTCTATCTTTTCCAGATAACCTGTTGCTGTCTAAGGCTCTGGATATTAATCCAAATCCGGGGACTTGTCATTGTCACTGTAGTTAAGCCTTTTCTTAGACGATTTCTACTTGAGACCCAGCGATAGCTGTGACAGAAACTTTTAATTTCTCCCATACTTCATTCTTCTTTTCTTACTCATCATGGAAATATAACTCCTGATTTCTAGCTGGGTACCCAGAATGCTCTTGCCAATGAGCTAGAAGCAGGATTAGTGTGTGTGATTTCCAGAAATGTCCTTCAAGGGAGCAGATGCTGCTTGATGTGAATGTGTTTGCTGGAGCTCCAGCAGCTATATTTGATTATGAGGTGACCTTGGGAATTGAAGCCACACATGTTGGAGCAACAGATGGAAAAAGCTGACACTGTGGCAGGGCCTTACCACCCCTGAACTGCTACCTCCTGACTCCTGCGTGAGATAGTGTTTTTTCCGTTGTATTAGGAGTCTCTGTTACTTTCAGCTGAACCTGATACTAACCAATGCAATTGCCTAAAGTAGACATTTATTATATTCCCTAAAGTCCCTGAGCTGTTATCCTCCTCTTGTTAGGAAGCTTGGTCAGCTGTTCTTCTAAGACCTTTACAGAAAACCCACCCTCTCATCTCCTCCTCTCCTAGAGCATCCGATACGGGAGGCTTGGCATCTCCGCAATGACCCTCCTTCCTCTCACTCTGCTGCTCCAATCAGTCAGTGACACTATTTACACGATTGCCACCCCGTTACCAAAAGATGCTATCTCCTGACACCTATCAGTCCACAAAAGTGAAATGATGGTGCCCATTACTGGCAGACTTGCAAGGAAAAGTATGTTCTCATGGATTTCTGGTGGAAATGTGACATGTTGCCATCTTTTTAAAAGCAATTTAATAATAGCTAGCAAATTTAAAAATACGTATACCCTTCCACTCAACTATCTACTTCTAAGAAGTCAAATCAATATTAATCAAGGACATATGTGATGTGTAGGGATATTTATTGCATTTCTTCCCACAGAGGCAAAAAAATGGAAAATCTCTCATAAGATAAAAGACTGAATAAATTTGAGATCCGTCAACATCTAGTTGGTATTTAAAACCATGAGACAGGATGAAATTGCCTAGGAAATGAGTGGAGAAAGAAGAGAAGAGACTTGAGGACCGAGCCCTGGAGCACTGTGGCAGAAAGGGGTCAGGAGGACGAAGAGGACGCAGCCAAAGAAAATGAGAAGTAGTGGCCAGTGAGGCAGACGGAGAGCAAGGAGAGTCGTGTCTCAGCAGCCAAGAAAAGAAAGAGTTTCAAGAAGGGTGGAGTGATCAACTGCCAAATGCTGCCAAGAGGCTAAGTAAGGGGAGGACAAAGGAAGCATTTAATGGGACCACGTGGAAGCCACTGGAGACATGGGCAAAAGCAGTATGTGTGGATTGATGGGGACAGTGGCTGGACGGGAGAGGGGTTCAGGAGAGAATGAAGGCGAGGAAATGGAGATGGTGAGTATAGGGAGCTCTGGATTCTTGCTGAAAAGAGGAAGGGAGAAATGGGTCAGTGGGTTTACGGAAGGTATTTTGTTTTTAGATGCAAGGCAATACAACATGTTTTAAAGAAATGATATAGCATAGGGAAGCAATATGATGATTCTAGAGAAAGGAGACAATTGCAGGGTCAAAGTCTTAAAGAGGTAATCTCATGGAAAGGTGAGCCCCAGACAGGAACCTGGACAGTGCACCCATGGTGACCCAAGGGAAGGTGGAATCGATGGGCACCAATGCAGGCAGGATGGCACATTTGGTGGTGGACGGTGAGTAATTTCTCCTGGGTTACTTTGGCCACCATCCAGCTAAAACTAGAATTGCCCAGCCTAAATCAACAACCTGCAGACTCATGAGCAGAATACCTGCTTATTGTGTTAAGCCACTGAATTTTGCATGGTGTGTTACACGACACTATGGTGGCAACAGATAATTGGTGCAAGGATTGTTCCATATCAGTACAGAGCTGCCTCATTTTTAAAAATGGTTACATACAGCATTACACTGTATGTCCCTCATTTTATCTATTTTAACATTTCCCTACTATTTACTGTTTACTTCAGTTGTTACTATAAGCAACGCTGCAAGGACTGTCTTCCCACATATATCTCTGCACACACGCGGATCTGCACGGTGAATTCCTAGAGGTGGGGTTTCTGGATCAAAGTGCATATGAAATGATAACTCTCATAGATATTGGCCAAATGTATTCTATAGAGGATATCAGTTTGCATGCTTGCCAATAATTTATGAGTGCTTGTTTCCATGCATCTTTGTGTTATCTTTTTTTTGCCAATGTGGCAGGTAAAAAAATGTAAATTACCGTGGGTGTAATTTTCATCCCTCTTCTTATGCAGTCCTAGAAGGAACCCACCATTCCTACTGGTTCCCACTTGTCCTAAACAGCACCCATTTCACAATCATCAGCCCCGTCCCAAAAGACACAGCAGCCTCCCAGCCTCACGCCTTCTCCCAGTGGTTGTGCTTTGTCCACACTTCCCTTTTGTTGATAGGTTCTCCACTAAATTTCAGTAAGTTATGACTAATCTAAAAAGAATAGGGAAAACATACACATATTCACAGAGAAATGATTATGTTTAAGACTGTTCGTTATAAATGGAAATGCTGGAGGATGGTTGGAAGGAGCTAAAAAGGAAGAAAGAGATTAAAAAGATAGCTAACCAGAGCTAATGACGGGACAAATAGGGTTTTCTGAAGTCCCTCTGTCTTCTATCTGATTTCCTAACATCTTCTCAAGGGATTTGTACGTTAACTGCAGTTTACTTTAAAATGCTTCAGCATGGACAATGTAACACACCTTGAGCTTTGGTTAGTTTTGGCCTTCGAGCTGGTCAGTTTCCCCGAGAGGGTCCCTCTTCTGCCAGGTCCGAAGAGCAGCCACCCAAATGGAGAGACACACCAGTAAAGGAAAAAAATAGAATTTATCTACATATAGAGGGGAAGACTAAGAGAACGGGGGAAGTACCAACAAATATAAAAGGGGCCGTGGGGGCAGTGGCGGGAGGATGTAATCCTTGGAGCTAGAGGTTGGGCCTTTTATACTTTCCTGATCCCCATACTACCATGTCAAACACATGTTCAGAACATTTATCCAGTTATTCAATGTGCTAGACAATTCTAAATAGTGAAACAAGGGGAAAGAAGTGCATGGATGAGTGTAAGGAACTTGACCTTAACCCAAGACTAAAACTGCCACGTTGGAGCATCTCTAATTTTGCGGTGGACTCTCAGCTTTATTACTGTGCACTCAAAGGGGCCATTAGCTTAGAGGGTGGTTTCTGATATTTAAGCATTTTTCTTTCGTACATCTAACCAAATTGCATTTGGAATAATAACCCTCTCTGAAGTCAATAGGTCTTTGGAAAAAGCGTGTGGATGACTGAAGAGAATGGCGCTGGAGGCCCACAAAGGACAACGTGAAGCCCAATGCAGCCTTTTATCTTCCCCACGAAACAGATGATCGTGCAAACTCTGCAAGTGGCCCCAGTGAGTCAACCTCCTGGAAACTGACATGACTTCCTGGACGGCTGGAGAAAGCATAATGGCTTTAAGCTCTGAGTTGAAACCCTTAAATAAAGCACTAAATTGAAAGGACATATTCAAATTCAGCTCTTCATTGTCTTTTCAATTCTATCGCTTTTCCACTTTATGTTTTTTTCTTTCACACATAATAACCCTTAGTTATGAGGAAAAGAGACTGGCAGGAGAGACAACCCAGCCATTCAGGCTTTCTAATGGTCCCATCAGATAATCACAGACATTGGTGCCACTGAGAGCAGCGTCTGCGCAGGAGGAAAACTTGATGAGCTGGCCACAGGCTCAGCGCCCGGCCTGTGCTGAGATCTGCCACAATCTCTTCCAATCTCTTCCACCCTTTCACTCAGACAACTGTTTTCTTCTTCCCCGAATCAACCCGTTATTTGATTGGACTGAGAAACTAGTGGTTGTTTTGACTTTAGGCTCTGGCTCAATGGTAAATTAAAGTTTTTCCCATAGCTGAGTTCAGTTCAATACTAAACTGAGGTTCAGTGTGAGATTCTAAGCAGCTACGAATTAAGTTGTAAAGTCAGTAAATCATCATCAACTTGTTTTGTGGCTTTAGAAATACACCAGACACATAAACATGGTGTAAGCTGGATACCTTTCTCCGAAAAAGCCAAGTGGCCAGTGTTCCTTTCCTTGTTTTTCTTTCGCCATTGGTTTGTTTTGTTGTTTGGTTTTTTAATTGTGAAGACTCACTGTCCTAGGAGTCATTAGCTCTAGCGCATTTGTTCTGTTCACAGTCGCCAGGGGTGTTTCCAAGGGCGCCTCCACCCCTGCACTGTTTGGGATGTCCCATACCTGAGGGATCCTTCTCCTTACCTTTCCCATTCCCGCCTCTACATCTGTCAAGGAACTAAAGTCTTTAATAACCTTGGGCCTGTGTAAAGATGGGGGCACATACTTACCTGGGGCACCTGAGCTTCTGGCAGCTTCCCATAACGGAGCATGCCACCTCTGCCACCCCCAGCCTGTACTTTGTGCATCACAAAAGAATCACAGGCATGCGAAGTTACCCAAACAACTAGGGGAAGTTGGCACAGAGGTATCCTGTGTCACCCCGATTCAGACTGGTTGAGGGATGACAGCGTCTTGGCCAGCTATGTCCAGGCTTAGTGGGAAGACAGCAGTGGGTGACAAGCAATGTCTGACGCCTGTGAGGAGTGTGCCAGGCGTTTTCCCTTCCTCCAGTTCTAAGGTGTCGTTCCGGCTCTGGGCCCTGGGTGAAAGGATGCAGACAGAAGGAGCAACAAACAGGCCATCCTCTTTGTAGCCTCACTGGCACTCAGCACTAACCCGACGTTCTGCCTTCCCCCACCCTCAGGGGTCAGAGGAAACCTCTTTTCAAGGTGACGTGGATAGTCCATGACTCAGAAAAGTGACCCTCAGCAAAGCCCTATGACAGTGGGCTTTGGTCGGAGCGGCTGAGGGATGGGCATCCAGCGATGGGTCCCCTCCTCACTCCCATTAAGGATTCCCATGTTGCACTAACCGCCTGGGGACAGCGAGGCGAGTGAGTTCCCAGATGATGGAAGCAGAAGTACCACCCATGCCTCTGGGGCTGGCCGTCCATCGGCTCTGCCCTTTGTCCTAGCCTCCAGGGAGCCACCAGTCCAGGAACCCCTGCTTCCCGCTGTGCATCTCCAGCATGTTCTATGAACACCTTTTGTCTCTGTAGACGGATGCCCCTTCCAAGTAAGGCGGCCTGGGAGTCCACTCCCGTGCTTAGTCAGGTGGTCCTGCGATGCCAGATCAGGCCCGGGGTCACGGGCATCTCACCTCTGTGGTTCTCTCCCTCGAAGTGTTGTTCCCTCTGAAAATGTTTGATTGTTTTGCTTTTCAGTTTCAGGCTATGGTTCTCATTTTCTTTCTCTCTCTCCTCAAGCTCCACCCTCCTCGCCCTCACTCTGTCTTCCTCTCCTCGACACCTCCCGTAGAAAAGCTTCTTTTACTGCAGTGATCCCCTGAGCGGCGTAACGGCAAACACAGCCCCCCGTTCTGTGAGTTTCAGTCTCTTTTGCTGGGAGTCTGAAGAGCTGGGGGCTCTTCTCCATCGCCAGTGGGTGACGGGTGGTGGCAGAAGTGCATCCGGGAGACTGGTTTCTCCCACACAGCAGCTGTGTCGTGAGGGGCCAGTCAACCTCTCTCTATTCTTCATCTATAAAAAGAAGTAATTCTCCTTGCCCGGTCTACAGGGATCAAACACAGACATGCTCGAGAAATCTCTTTGTAAAGTATAAATTGCTATATCAATGTTATTTTATTATTGCTTTCCTTTTGCAAATCTGGTCACTCCACGTAAGGTGCTAATTATATTGCAGGAGGATCAGATTGTCCTTTGTTGCAACTGACCGAAGAATGACAGCTTCTAGACAATGTCTGTCAGAAGTAATTCTCATTTGTCTGGAATCCTCTTCGTTTTCCCAGGAATGCTGCCTGACTTCCTGACATTAACAGGAGCACAGCCAAACTCAGGGGCCGGGGAAGCCACTGGGGCACCTTCACAGTCAAGGAAACACCATCCCCTTATCAGGGTGCCTCCCACATTACTCAGAGGTGTTTCTTTGCCATCCATGAACTTCCTTAGGTGCAGGCTGGAAGTCTCTAGACACCTTCCCGCCCTCTATAGATAGAATTGTGCAGGAGAAAATGTGCTTCCAGTGGAGGGATTTCTGGTTTGACAGCCTTATATTTGAATCTGAACTCAAACTCCTTCATTGCTGCATCTGTTCCCTACCAGACCTTACAGACAACTGGTGCTCTAGTTTAATAAAATGATAAGTTGCATGAAATCTGTGCAATGCTGCTTGAGAGCATTTCCCTTAAAATCTCCTCCATGCTCTTATTTTAACAATGATTGGCATTGAAAAGATATTGAATATTAACGTGATGTTTTAGGAGATGACACCTAACTAAAATCTGAAATGCCACATCATGTAATCAATTCACATTTTCAATACAGCAGTTCCTCACCAAGTGTGGGAATTTGGTTTCTGAAAATCCCAAAGATAGAAGAATTTATAGCTGAGAAATAAAAGATTATACAGAGAAAAACAGGGCTAGTAGATCTAGGATTCGTTGTAAACCTTAAAAATTCTTACAAGTACACTCAATCAATTTCAGCGAAACAACAAAGACAGCGCACTCCGTAAGACGGAATCAATGAGCTGATGAAGTTGTCACCATTTGAAGTTCATGATGGTGTGCAGATTACTTGATTGGCCTCTATCTCCAAAAGGGTGTGCAGGTAGGGACACAAGTATGGCTGAGCAGGAGGAGGGTCAGAACCCCCCCAGAGGCTTGGCCGTGGGAGGCAGGGTGGATGGAAGGCAGACTGGATGTCTTTATCTCCCGCCAGCTACACGAGACTAGGGAGCAGACACCAAAATTGTGCCCTGAGGTGCTAAAGGGAAGGCAGGGAAGTATGTCCCCAACAGATCAACCAACGTCATGGGGATGTGGAGTGGGAGACAAGGGCATGTTATCAAAGCTGAGGCTTAGAGATCAAAATGAGTGGAGGAAGAGAGAAAGAAGCAAGAACAACAACTCAGAGCAGAAAAGTCAGAGATAAGGCATCGACTCCTGCACCGGTTTTGCACATTCCAGGTACACTATTGTGTGGGCAAGCCACGTCCATCTGAAGACACAAGAAAGAATGAGGAGTAAAGTGTTATTGTTATCCCAATTATCCCAGTAAAGAAGACTCACAATTTAGGTACACAAGAAACACCATTCTTTTAGTCACCAAAAAAAATACATACTGGAATTTTGCATAAGAACTTGAGATTGGGGATATTACTATTAAATTTTCAAAAGACCTGTTTACATAGGTGTAATTTCCCTCATTCTTCATTTTAGATGTACTCCAACCTGGTGAAAAGCAAAATGGTTCAAAGGATCCATTCATTCCGAAGAAATTGAAATTTAGGATTGGTTTCAAATCTGCCATTGGGCTATTCTACATTTGAAGAAAAAGATATTTTCTTCATCAGCTTTTGTCATTTTTATTTCAATCATTACACAAATGATCAAAATTCCTTCTGATCTAAACATTGGTATTTGGAGAGACCCAACTTCTCGCCTTGCATTCCTGAATGTCTTTGGCCAGCAGCCCGGGGCGGTACATAACCGTATTCTTGATGCCGGGCTGCTCCGACCATTTACCTGCCTCTGTCGTGTTAGATGAAATGCGTCCTGCAGGTGTATTCGTTTCCTTTGGCTGCTGCAACACATCCCCACCATCGCAGTGGCTGAAAACAACAAAACCTCATTCTCTTACAGTTCTGGAGATCGGAAGTCCAACATGGCTCTAACTGGGCTAAAATCAAGATGTCGATGGGATTATGTTCCTTTCTGGAGGCTCTAGCGGTAAATCCATTTCCTTGCCTTTTCCAGCTTCTAGGGGCCACTGGCACTCCTTGGTTCGTGGCCCCTTCCATCTTCAAAGCCAACAGTGGCGAGTCAAGTCCTCACTCGCATCACTCTATCACTAACTCTTCTGCCTCCATCTTTCACATTTAAAGATCCTTGTGATTACATTGAGTCCATCCAGGTAATCCAGGATAATCTCCCTATTTTAAGATCAGCTGACTAGCAACTTTAATCCCATCTGCAACCTTAACTCCCCTTTGCCATGTAATGTAATATATTCACAGCTTCCAAGGATGAGGGTATAGACATTTTTGGGGGGTCATTATTCTGCCTCCTGTGTCAGGTTTGTTGAAGGGAGGCAACAGTCACTATTGTCTGGGTCCATGTGCATAATTCAATAAAATTCTTCCTAGAAATTGTGTATTGGTGTACTTCTAATACATTTTCTAATGGAGGAACTAGAAAAATTCTTCTTCATATTATTAAAATTACCTTGAATATGAAGAGTGACCAGAATTGGTTAAAATGATACATGTTGGGTCTTTATTCCCATGATCCAAATGTCAGAGTGATACCTATGCACCCTTAGACCTCCTGCAAAGCTATGAAGTCAACTGCAAGAGAGCTGTGATTGGGGTTCCTGAGAGCAGAGCCCAAGAACTTTAAGTCCCAGGAAGGCATGACTCCTGAGGAAGAGGGACAGCCTACAGGGGAGTGAGCTTCCAACGACGGACCCGAACGTCCCTGCAACAGTCTGTCCCTCTTGCTGTGTCCTGGACTCAGCTGCTGCCTTGTGGGTAACACTGGGTCTTTCATGTGTTCTGCACTTCCAAGCCCCCATGAACAAAAGTGACACTTCCCTCCAGTCACTCATTATAATTCCTTTCCAGAAATCTCTTTCCAGTCTCACCTTTCCTGCTGTTATATTATATGGCATTTCTTTACTAAACAGCCTCAGTATTTTCAATGTCTCAGCAAGTTTTGATACAGCCGCGTTCATATCTGCCACTTAATAACCAAGCTTCCTGCTAGTCCTAATCTGTTCTAGTCTCACTTTACTACTGAAGTTCATTACCAGTATGTTTATTTTCTTTTTCAACAAATTCGAAGCTAGAGAAATTAGTTGTCAAAAGAATCTTCTTGGGTCTGTCAGACCAACTTCCTGACAATTCAGGATGAAGATGGCTTCTTAATGGAGCTTCTCTGAGATTTCCACCACCAAAGTTTTAAATACTTCAGACTAAGCTTCAAGGATCAAAATGTCCGGCTTTAGAGATGTGCCTTCCTCAGGCAAAGAACTAGACTCCCATCCATGTGAGTCAGCCCAGGCTGCCAGAACTATATGCCAGGGACTGGATGGCGGAAGTGGCAGAAATCATTTTCTCTCAGTTATGGAGACTGGAAATCCAAGACTGAGTGAGGTGCCAGCATGGTCGGTCTCTGGTGAGAGCTTTCTTCCTGATTTCAGATGGCTGCCTTCTCCCCGTGTTCTCACATGGCAGAGAGAGAGAGAGGGAGAGAGGGTGAGCAAGCTCGCTGATGTATCTCCTTTTAAGGGCACTAATCCCATCCAGAGGGCCCCACCCTCATCACTTGGTCTAAATCTGATTCTCTCCCAAAAGCCCCATCTCCAAATACCATCACAGTGGGGCTTAGGGCTTCAACAATGAATTTTTGGAGGATGCAGTTTGGTCCATAGCACCATCTGAAGAGCATATTGGGTAAATTCTCAGGATTACAACCCAGTTTCCCATAGACTTTCCATACCCAACCAAGAGCAGTGTGTGGCACATAGTAGTTGTTCAATAAATACTTGTTGAATAAACTGAAAAATGAACAAGTGTCTATCTTCACAACTAGACCTGTCCTTCCAACATCATGGTGTCACATAGCAAGAATCAGTGTGCATTTGTTAAGCAAATGAACAGATTAATGAATTAATACTTAGTCCTCACACACTCTAGCATTGGAGACCTTGAACTCCAATGTGTCAGCTGGATGGATCTCATCACCTGCTGCAAACTCCCTTACTGCTCGCTGTCTGCTCACTGGGTCCTTATTTCTCCTGTACATAGAGCCTTCAGTGGTCTCCTGCCCCTGCAAGAAAAGACAGGTGGAGCAAGGTCTGAATGAAGCAGAGTGGGGATCTAATCCCAAAGCAGCCATTTCATGTTTGGGTGAAACTGGGCAAATCACTAAATCTCTTTGGTAATCTTAATTTGCACCTAACACAAATATCTTCAAAAGAGAACAATGAGGATTAAATGATCTAAAAAAATTATATTTCACCAGCTTAAAGTAGCACCTTGATAAATGTCTATTCTCTTCTGATAGTAAGCAATTTCCATTTTCTATAGATCCTGTTTCTTCAGTGGGAATTTTCTCTCTAAAGTTGTGCCTGGTCTTGGTGACATGGTTACTCCAAGTGCTCTGCCCTCTTGAAAAGGTCCCCAAGATTCATCTGCCCAGTCCTTCTTCTTGATGCCTCAGAACATCCAAGGGTCAGGCGTGTGTCCTTAGCTCAGCCAGTCAGGCTTCCTCTCAGGACTTTGTCTGCTGGACAGAGTGATGTGAAGACAAGAGGAACCGCTGTAAGTTCGCTCCTCCCAGCAGGGACACCCTAACAATCACTTGCTTTGTATCCTGGTTCTTGTTTGTTTCCCAGCCTGATTCTCTGGTCTTCCTTTGGCTATCCGACCACCACCGCCTCACCCGGATACGTGACGAAGTTAGCTGGAGTTGGATTCTCTAGCTTGCAACCACAAAATGCGAAGTAAAACTTTAAAATTTGACCAAAGGGCATAAAAGTAGCCAAATGAAAAGAAATACATTTCTCATCCATAGGCAGAAAGATCTGATACTGCAGTGATAAAAGTCTTTTTTCTATGAAATCAATGTGATAGTGACGAAAGCATCAAAAGGCTTGTTTCCAACCGGGATCAAAAGAGTGAAAGAAGAAGATTGACCCTACTAGGCATCGAAGGGGAGTGAAGGGTGTTACTGATATTGAAGAGCATCATTATGCCCCAAAGTATCAACACTGCAGCACTGGGCCATTTAATTAAGAATACATTACAGCTATTTTGAAAAAACAAAGCAAAATTTCATATATTGGAATGAATTCTGCAGAGATAGAAGATTTAAGTGTGAAATATAATCATAAAAATTTTATAAGAAAATAGTATACTAATATGCTTATGATCTTTGAGTGGGGAAAGCCTTTCCAAGAATGGTACAAAAAGTAGAAATCCTAAGGAGAAAAGACTGATTAATTTGACTCAATACATTTTAAAAATTCTCTGTGGAGCAAAAATACCGACCACGTGGCCTCTCCACTGAGCTGATTTCAGACTTTCTCCTAGCATTATCACACTATCACTTTCAATTCACCGTTTAGTCACTTTAATCAGTTCTTCTAAAGTCACAGTAAAGGTTCTGTTTCAGCCCTTAGTTGTATGATATTGGTCCAGAGTCGGGAATCTGGTGACAGGCCCCTTGAACTGAAATATGCATTGTTGAAATGTGTGTGAAATCATGAAGATAGTGTTCTAAAACACGTATGCCACATCAAGGGGAGTGCTTTACGTGCATTGTCTCTTTCCATCCTAGTAACTCTATAAAATAAGTACCACTGTTATATTCACTTTCCAGACGGAGAGGTTGAGGGTTGGAGAGGTTAAGTCGCAGACGTGGGTATTAAGTGGCAGAGTGAAGGCTTGAACTCGGGTCTATCTGTGAACTAACACCCATTCTTAATGGCGTCCTTGCAGGGCCGGGAGCAGAATGGAGACGCGAGGTCTGTTTGGAAGGCTTAGTGAGCGTAAGACGAGATGCCGCCATGGTTCTCCCCTTCTCAGTAGAAAGCAAGCTGCACTGCACGCTCAGACACAGTCATCCATTCAAAATCCTTATGGAGTGCCTACTGTGTTCCAAGTGCAAGTTCTAGAAGTTAGCAACCCATCAGGGAATAAATCAGTGTCGGCCCTCGAGGGAGGAAAGAGGCAGTACAAAACAAACACAAACACCATGTGCCACATGGCAATAAATGCTGTTAAGAAAGGAATGAGTGAGGGTGGAGAGGGATGGAGAGCCGGTGGGGTGCTCCGCTACAGTGGGTGCTGGGGGCTTCTCTGTTCGGGGACATTGGAGCAGATGCTTGAGGCGGGTTAGGAAGCCATGCAGGTATTTAAGAGGAGTAACGAGTGTGAGAATGCAAGTGCTAAGGCAAGAGCACACTGGGTGTGCCTGAGGAACACCCCGTGGAGAGCAGTGTGGCTGGAGGGAGCCAGGCTCAGAGGGGTGGGAAATGAGGCCAGGGATAGAGGAGAGCTGGAACACAGGGGGGATGTGTCCACTTACCACGCTCACAAAAAATACCCCTTAGTGCCAGTGTCTACAAGATAGCCCTGGGCCGACTTTCCAGCAGAAGGACGTTCTATTCTCTCGTGTCCTCGGGAGAGGTCTGCACTCTGCCTGCAGACTCACATAACCAGCTCCGTTGTCCTCAACCAGAGAAACACACAGACCCTTGGAAACGGGAAGCAGAAGACGCTTATGATTAACCGACACAGCCGAGGGTGGACAACCTCTCCCATTATTGCTTTTATCGAGCAGAGTGGACTAAACAGTGAAATGATCGATTAGCTTACTGAGAACTTGAGCCAGCTTCCCCACATGAAATGAGTTCTCTCCACCCTGGCTAGGGTGTGCATTTGAGATTTGTGGCGTTGCTACCATGGTTTGGGTTTAGAATTACAATGATTCTCTTTCTTGCGGGTTCCAGTTAAAAACCCAACCTGCTTAACCCTCAATAGTCAGCATCGGGGCAAGAGATGCTGTGGATTCTCAAAAAAGAATTGTACTTTTTAATTCTGTTTCACTGTTGTCAGATGTCCTACAAAGCTCGTGATTAGAACCCAAGTCTGGTCAAAATCAATGTCAAAAGATGCATTTTGCCAAGAAAGAATGAGGGATTAGGAAGGTAACCTTTAAAAGGGAAGATTTGTTTATAACTGGAGTTGAGTCATTGTACTGAAAAACTATATTCCTAAGGAGCAAGGATTGGCAAATTGTTTCTCTGTAAAGGGTCAGATAGGAAATATTTTGGGCTTTGTGGGCCATGCAAGTCTCTTTCACAACTACTCAACTCGGTGTGAGAGTAGCCTCCAAACGAGGAGGCAGGGCTCATTCCTATAAAGCTTTATTTACAAAAGCAGGTGGCAGGCTAGACTTAGCTCGCAGCACAGAGCTTGCGGACTCCGGCATGAGACTCTCTGGCTGCTTATTTCTGCATGTGCTTAGGAGAACAGAGAGGGAGAGAAAAGTAGCACAGCTTCTTTCTTTGGTCCCCTGTTCGTGAATCTCCAAATTAAATGTAATTATCAAAAGAAGCCAGTCGAGCTAAAATTAATACCAAATAGAAATAATCAATGGGGCTCAGGGTGCAGGTTGCCTCCGCAGTCTTAGGACAATGAAGACACATCACCGCCCAGCCACGGCAGGGACCACCCTCCTTTTGCTGTGGGACAGAGCCACTGTCTCATTAAGAGGGGTTTCTGGTCAGTCGTATGCTCCTGCCCTCCTTCATTGTGTGTGAAATCTGATGATTTGGGGTTGCAATGACTCTTGCATTAACCTTCTGACTATCAATTTACCGGCTCTCACTGGGATCTGGCTTTCGAGCCCCTTCCTGGCCGTCTCTCCAGCCCTGCACATGTCAGCCTTCCTTGGGCATTCCAGGACTTCTGTACAAAGTATCTGCAGCATGTGACACAGTCCTGTGGTTGGGCCCAGATCCCCAGGAGTATGCTCCTCAAGAAAGCAGAAAGGGACAGAGGTGGGACCGCTTCACAATCTGCCCAACTCAACTATAAACCCTTAGAAGGCCAAGGGCATGTGGTACATTTCTTCCCTCTGCCCTTTAAGAGGCTAACATGGACGTGTCCACACAGAGGATGCTCCATAAATGTTGGTTGAAGGCAGAAGCCCGAGACGCTGCTGCCACTGATCTACGAAGCCCTCAGGGCCTTTCGAGGTCTCAATGCTCAGCAGCCTTCATTGTGCTGCTTCTCTCACCTCCTCACACACCAGCCAGGAAATAAGCCCAAAGGTGAGATGCTTTACGTGTGGGAGAATCTCAGAATTTTGCTCTTATGGCCCATAGGCAGATAGATTTAGTGTTTCTGTCACATTAAATCAGATGCAATGGGCCCTCATTAACCATCAGTGATGGTAGAAAACTCAAAAATAAAGATAGAGAAGGTGCTGTGGTCTTGGTGGGACCTTTGAAAGGCACACATTCCCCTCTCCCCTTCACCAATAGAGTCTTTTTTTTTCTTTTAAGATTACAGTAACAGATTGTTCTCAGAAAAAGGCATAGTTTACCCCATGAGCTGGATGATCTGTTGTCAACTCTGAGACTGGTAATCACATTTCACAAATTCCCTTCTCTATGAGGTCCAGGTTAGAATTTGCCAATGACAGGAGCTCGTGGAAATTTGGAATGCCAAAATGAAGCAGAAGCCATTATTACTCTCCAGAAGTGCCTGCAGGCAGCTGTGGGGGCAGAGGGGAGATTCCCAGTGGCTTCTGGAGAGCTCTTAAGAACCACCTGCTTAGGTGCTCCTGGCCAAGACCACCAGTGTCAGCAACCCTGACCTCCAGCCACAGCTTGCCTGATCTCTGCATCCCCAGGTCTTCCAGGAAAATCCTTAATTCTATGTTAAACTCGCTATGCGTGGAATAGAGAGAGAGGCTTCTGTTTTCTGGACCCAGCTTTGTATCACCACAGGTGAAGAAGCATAGGCAGGTACAAATTTAACATCACTTTAGCATTTACTTTCCTTTTGGAAATCAGTAGCTTCTAAGGAGAGCATCCACTGATGAAGCAAGTGCTGTATTCCACTGAATATAAGATGCTATTGATTATAAAACATACAGGTACCATTAAGAAAGAAAAATGCTCAAAATATACAGTTTAAGAGGAAGCCCCTCCATAAATCTGGGACACCAAATGGCTATATCTCCAGTGCAAGTACAAATTGGAAATGAACATACCCAGAAAGGGACAGCAAGAAAATGCTGCCAATGGGTAAGGAGAAAAGCTTCCCAGAGAATCCGAACTACAGATTCCCCGAGAAGCTGAACTGCTCAAGCATCGTTGTGGTCTGAAACTACACTTCCAGTGTAACCTCAAATCCTGAGGCAGTGAATTTAGTGGTTTGGGGTTGGTGGCGTCCTCAATGACTGGCCGAAGAAAGGCGAGCCTTCTCTGAAGACCTCGCCTTCTGTCCAGGTGAGCAGGGATTGTACCAATGTCAAGTGGAAGATGCATCTGATCCCAGAGACTCAGAACACAGAGGGAGAAACAACAGTGTGCCTTGAATATGTTTGTAAATGACAGCAGAGCAGCCGTGTTCTGTCAGTTCCTCACTGAGAAGGAGTCCAAGAGTAGCCCCTTCAGATTCGAGAATTATCAGTTATTAGACAGTTACCAGCACGGACTTCAAACCTCTCTGCTTACGAGATTCTGGATCTGGCCCTACCTCAGTCTCCAGGCCCACTGGCCCCTCTTGCCACTCTGTGCTCACACTGTCACACTCTGTGTTCCAACTCTCTCCAGCTGCTTTCAGTTCTCAGGACTCGCTGAGCCGTCCCACATTTCTGAGCTTTAACACTCGTTGTTCTGTCTGCTCTGCCTGCCCTCCTGTCTTTTGTGGCTAGCTTACTCATGTTTTCCAAACTCAGGTCTCCTTGGAGAAGCTTTCTCTGACCAAGTCTGGCTTGTGTGTCCCTCTCTGTGCCTCCACAGCACCTTGTGCTCAACAACAGCCAACAAGGGTGTGGGACTTACTGTTTGCAGAGGATTAAGTTTAATAAGACACAAAGTGCCTTCTACAGTGACCGGCACACAGCAGCGCTCGTAAATGTAATTTCTCTTCTCCTTTTCTTGAGGGCCTCGAGCATTTGGTTCTATTCAGCAAAATGCATTGCCTACACCATGTCAGCCACAGTGTTGAGGCTGTGAAGATGGATAAGACACAGTCCCTGCCCATAAGATGACAATATAGTGAGAGAGAATCAAAGAAATCAGCTATTTAATTCACATGAGACAGTGTTATGGAGAGGCACGGGATGGCCCGAGTCAAGCTGCTTGTGGCTCAGGAAAGGCACCGAGGGTAGACGTCTGGAGAGCATCTCAGAGCCCAGTTGTCATTAGCCCAGTAGTGCAGAAAGTGGGAGGAAGTTTGTGAGCAAAGACACAGGAGCATGGGGAGAGGATGCAAGGTGTGATGAGGTCAGAGCTTAAACGGACGTATCTTTGTGTCCCAGAGCTCAGCATGGTGCCCGGCACATGGCAGGAGGGAAGGAGGCAATGAAGGAAGGGAGGAAGGAGAAACAGAGGGAAGAGGGGGACAGGGAAGCGGGGAAAGGAGTCCCTCCTGCATTTAGTTGTCAGCTCAGCTGGTTTATGGGCAAACAGAGCCTGTTGGTTAGAAATTAAGCATCTAAGTCAAGAAGAGACAGAGAGAAGCGATGGTGGGTGGGAGAGATGGAGGGAGGAAAGAAGAAAGGAAGGAAGAAAAGGAGGAAGGAGCTCCTTGGGGAGGGTTTTTTAAATTTGATTTTGGTCATTCTAGTCTCATACTCTTTATCTTACTCTCATTTTTTTTTAACCAAAGATTCCAATGTGCCCATCAAAACTGGAGAGACAACCCTTTTCCCACACCAAAGCAGCAGGGTCCTGTGTACAGTTATACCCTGGGAAATGTCTAGCATCCACCTCTCTGGGAGGAAAACAAAAGCCCTGATTCCCAGCAGGTGCCGATTTCTCTGGCGTAAGTGCTCACCACGGCTGACGTCAAGCTGCCAACACCACGTGCCAACACTACGTCAAGTGCCAAGGCCACTGGAGGCAGAGGTGGGAGGAGACGCTGCAGTCAGCGCTAGGAGCTGGTACAAACCGGCCCCAGCACATGGCTCCCGTGTGGGCATCTCAGAACCAGAGACAACGAGGTAGAGACAGCAGCACGCTGAACACCAGGCCATGGGAGCTGATGTCTGGAGGCCCCGGGCCAGCTCTCTGCAAGAGGCCACCTCACCAAGGGCCCTGAGAGGTCACACAGTTTATAGCCCCAGCCCTGTGGGAGGCGCCTTGGACAGAAGCCACAGTGAAGATGTGACAAGGACGGAGATCTCCAGCAAGGCTCAGCGGCACGTTGGGTGAAATCTGAAGTCCAAGGCTGCCGCCCTCTCCCAGCACCCTAGAGAGCTGAGGAGCAGCCGGCTCGGCTCCCTCCGGCAGCAGGGTGGCGCCTGGAGCCCAACACACAGGGGACCCCCCGAAGGTGTGCTGATGGTATTAGGCACTCTGCTGTGACTGGCAGGGGACCCAGCCTCCACGTGGGGAGGAGGCAGAGAGGGCTGGTGACCATGGCTATGAAGATCTGGAGTCCCCGTAAGCGTCCAGGAGCCAGGGGACTTCAGCGTGATGTGGAGGGCACCAGTGGGAATGAGTGGACAGCGGTGCACGCAGGAAAGTTCAGGCTTCTCACCAGGAATGGTTAAGTTATACAGGTTCATGAAGTTTGCTCTGTCCTCCTTTTCCTCACCAGCTAGGAGAAAATGTTCGAGTGGGCACAAAGGCTGTGGGAGTAAAACAAAGACCTCTTTATAGTCAAACAAACAAGAGGCTGTGGTTCAGATGCGTAAGGCTGTGATCCCTTCCCTTCACCAGGCAAATGTGGGGCTACCTCACCCCCTCCAACACCCGCGGCCCCTTCTGCCCTGGAGGTGACCAGAGCTCAGGCAGACTATGAAAACGCCGTGGGATACATCCACACTAAGAGTTGTGCACGGATGCTCATAGTAACGTTATTTACAGTCGCCAGAAGGCGGAAACAACCCAAATGTCCATCAGCTGATGGAGGGATAAACAAAATGTGGTCTATCCGGACAATGGAATGTTATTTGACTATAAAAAGAAATGAAGTACTGACACGTGCTGCTACCATGTGGATGAATCTTGAAGACATTATGCTATGTGAAAGAAGCCAGTCGCGAGGGACCATGCATGACCACAAATGATTCTGTTCATGTGAAACGCCCAGAGCAGGGGAATCTATGAGACAAAAATGGGATTAACAGTTGCCTAGGGCTGGGGGCAGGGTGGGGAAATAGTGAGTGATTGCTGAAGGATATTGGGTTGCTGTTTGAGGTGAGGGAAATGTTCTAAAATTGACTGTGTCGATGGATGTACATATCTGTGAATATACTGAAAACTATTCAATTGTCCATATTAAATGGATGAGTTATATGTTATGTAAATTATATCTTAATAAGGCCCTTTTTTTAAAAGCAGGGGGAAGCTGATCAGAGCATGGCCAGCCCTTGCCTCAGTCCCGCCTCCTCATTACCCCAGCCGAGGGGCGGCCCTGGCAACGGTGTTCAGATTAGCTGGACCTGCTGAGTGATGGGGCTGGGACCTCTTGGGATCCTGAAGCAAAACTCTTCAGATGTTAAAACCCAATGGGACAGAACACACCTAAAAAGAGAGACTAAAGGTAAACAAGTGTGCAGCCACCACCCCTCCATTACTCAGCCCAGAGCACAGGAGTTATCCTTGACACTTCCTGTCCCTCATCCTCCACATCCGGTCCTCACCTGGTCTGTGGATGGTGCCTCCTAAGTACTTCACCTCTCTCTACTTCTCTGCATCTCCACTGCTGACCCTTCGTCCCAGTTATCTCCTGAACATTCCAATTGCCCCCTAACCACCTCCCCACCTCCACGCCCACCCTCTCTGGCTTACTCTCCATTTACTCTCTCTCTTACTTGCGGCCAGAGCAAACTTCCTGAAACCCAAAGGTGATCAAGTCATGGCCCCCAATGACTTCCCATTGCTCTTAAGAAAAATAAAAAATCCTTAAGCTTGCCTACCAAGTTCCATGTCTTCTGGGCCCGACCTCAGCCTGCTAGCCACATCCTACAAGAACCCCTCACTGTCACTGCTCTGGCCACATTGGCTTTCCTTTAGTTCCTCAGAGGAACTTCCATATTCCACAGGGCCTTTGCACATGCTGTTCCCTTGGGCAGAAAAGCTAGTCCTTAACACTTCACCTGGATCCTTTTTATCCTTCAAATTTTAGCTCAAATGTTACTCCAAGAGGCTTCCCTGACCAGTTCCCGTAGGTGGCCGTGCCCCGTCCTCTATGTTACTCTTAGTCATAGCAATGTACAAACTCCCTTCCTAACGTTATCACAGTCTGTCGTTGATTTGATTATTTATTAATTCTTTACTGAAATGCAAGTCTCCTCACCTGTCACAAGCTTCCCAGGGTCTCCCACATGCCCACTGCCAGCCCCATACACGGACTAGGTCCTCAGAATAAACTTCAGACATAGGAAGTTCTTCTTCAGCCTCCCGTGCAGTCTTTCTCACCTCTCAGAGGCTCTGTCGTCCCTGGGCACCTGTATCTGCTTGCTGCCCTGGGGCCTCAAGGAACATTCATGCTGCCAACCTGGCCTGACCGATGCAGAGGCCCCTCATGGAAAAATGACCTTCCTCCTTCCTTCTGCCCCCGCCCCGTCCATGCTGTTGCTGACCTGGACTAAAGCCTGAAGAAGAAATCCACGTCTAACCTAATTAATCTACACCCAAATGAGAACACGGCCAGCCCCTTGGACAGTCACAGAGGGCCAGTGAGAGAAACCCTTGGACAGAGTGGGCGGAGGGGTGTGAGGGGTCTGCCCCAGGGCAGGCCCCCGCTGCCCCAGGGACGGCTGCCCTGGCCCTTCACCACTCTCCTCCTGCTCTCACTCCTCAGCTGGAACGTCTCTCTCCCAGCAGTTGCCATGGGGGCAGTGGATGGGCAGACGAGTTCAACTGTTTGTATATGGGGACACATACAAAGGTTCTGTGACTTGGGGACCCCGTATGTCACAGTGCTGAGAAAAATATATTTTTATATAATTTCTCATGAATTCCATGCCCAAAACCTAACCAGATTTTTAGACTGTTTCACATCAGACATTTTACTGTAGAACTGCAAAATGAAACCAATATGAGAAACCACAGGAATAAAAAGAAATACCGAATAAAGTACACAGTTATATGATTGCAAAACTCCGTAGCTACATGAGTCTTGATCAAAGGATTCCAGGTTCTGAGAGTTTGTCGGCCTCTCCATGTCAGGTCAAAGCTCAGGCTGGGTCCCGGGGCGTGTGAGGTTGCCCCATCCCAGAACCACGTGGGGCACTTGTTACGAATGCGTTTTCTCAAGGGGCGGACCCGCTGCATGAGAGCCCCCGTGGGAGGGTTCTACACACTTTACCAGGCTCTCCTCTGCTAGAGACGACAGAGTGACCTCCTCCAGGAGAGCGGGAGGTGGCGGCTTTGTCCCTGGTACTTAGATCCCTTAAACCTCGAGGTCGGCCCCACTGCCAGGATTTCTGGTCTCGTGGGAAGGGGCCCGGGATTTTGAATTCCTAACAAGACCCCAGATGATGCTGATGCAGCCACCATGCTTTGAGAATCACCGTGTTAGAGCAAAAGGCCTTGAAAGAACTGTCTGTGTTTGCTGCCTCCAGGCCTCCCCTCCCGCTCTCTCTGGCACCCCCTCCAGCTGGGATTTATTCCCTACCCATCCCCCGGAACGGCCACTGTGGAGACCACCTCACCTGTTCGTTTCTGAGTCCAGTCGGCACCTTGCTTGGCCTCTTTGACCAGCTGATCGCTCCGTGGAACATTTCTGTACCAGCTCTCCAAGATACCTTCTCACTCTCCTGGTTTTCCTTCTCCTCACTGACAGCTCCTTGTCTGTCCCCTCAGCTTGGGGCTCTCTTTTCTTTATTCTCTACACTCACTGCCCCCAAAATCCAGCCGATAGCTTCAAATACCATCTGTATGCTAATGGTTCTCAAATCTTATACCCCAAGCCTGGCTGTCTCTCTAGAACTGTATATATTTTCAACTGTCTGACTGCCTCCTCAACACTTCCACTCATAGCCCTAGGAAGCTGGCATCTCAAACTTAACACCTATAAAATTAAGCTCTCATGCCCCCTGACCTCCACTATCCTGCTCCACCTCCTGCTCTCAGTAAATGGCATTCCCATCCTTCTAACTGCTTAGGCCAAACTTGTTTCAGTCCTCCTTGACTCATCACGGCTCACACCCCATCGATGAACAATCCTGCTGGATTTCAAGGCTCGCCGTTGCTCACCACCTCCAGTGCAACCACCCTGCACAGATGGTTCTCGTCTCTTTGCCGGATTATTGCAACAGCCCCTCACTGGTCTCCTGGTTTCCACCCTTGCCCGGCTTTGCTCTGTCCTCTGTGCAGCAGGCAGAGTGATCCTGCAACAAGGAGTCAGCTCGTGTGCTGCCAAAAGATCTCCTGTCGGGTCTCATGCTCTTAGGAGTCAAAAACAAAGTCTTTACAGTGACCTGCAAAGCCTGCAGTGTCTGTGTGTCCTCCTGTCCCACGCCCTTGTCGACCACACTCCCCTCACTCGTGCTGGGGCAGCTGCCTGGGGCTGGATCTGGGACGCAGGACGCCTCTGAGTCTCAGCCCTTGCTGTCCCCCATCTGGAGCACTCATCCCCTGCACGTCTGCGCTGTTCACGTCTCCGCTCTTCCCCATCCTTCTCAAATGTCATCTTCTCAGGGAAGCCTTCCCCGACCAGGCCCGCCCCTCCCTCCCTGTCCCCTCTCATTTTTCACAGGATTCCTTCTACTACACCACCTAATTCCCTTATGTTCTTCATTGTCTGCCTGCCTCCACAGACCGGAAGTCAATGAGGGCACAGATTTTGCGCATTTGACTACGATCCATCCCCAGGCACATAACTGGCCCTTGAAAAACAGCTGCCGAATGAATGAATGAATGAATGAGGTCTGACTTTGATACCAGGTGCTGCTAGCAGTGGTTCTATAATTCATCTAAGGTCAGTAGAGCCTTTGGGATGAGCCCCTATTTGTCCGTGGGCTAGATGGACGGTCCCATAACCTTCTGACCGACTCTTGTTGGAAGTTGGAATTTGACCCTAATGACAAGTTATTCTCAGTCACAGGGACAGCTGGAACTCAGGCAAGATAATTTGGCTCCAAAGGCCCCTGATTTTTCCACCATGCTGCCAGCCCCTGCAGCTTCCATCACGTCCCAGTGAGCGCGTGTAGCTCTCTGAAATCACTCCTGGCGTGTTGCAGACTAGGTAGCCATTCGCCCTGTGCTGTTCTCTCTCCCGATGCTCAGAGCTTCTGCATTTCCTGACTGCAGGTGGCTTATCCCCACTCAGGGGCTTTCTGAGCCACGTTCTGTCTTTCGAGCCTGGAGTGGGGTTGGGCTGCACACCGGGCCTGCTCTGCCAGTCAGAGGGAAGTGGGGACATCAGAAATGCCGCCCCAACTTCCTTCTCTAAGTGTCTCCTGGTGTTGCCTTCACGCTGTTCTTTAAGATCTCAGTAATCACCAAGTCAACACTAGAATCTGCACAAAAGAAAAGGAAGCCTCATTTTACAGGAAAAACACCAACGTTCTCCGAGGAAGTGGCTGCCTCCCTATTTGCCCCCAAGCGCTGTTCTCTCCCTTCTGGGGTCTTTTCAGTGTCTGTGAGAACAGTTCCTTTCCACCATGAGCAAAGAGCCCTCAGTTGCAAGACGTGGAATCGTTCCTCCCGCGATTGCTGTGCTTTTCCAAAGCAGCCGGGAAAGTCTCCGCTTCTCGGTCACCCTTTCCTTTCCTGTTTACAACACTCTTGTCTCTATTTTTGAGTAATTATTCTTAAGAACGGTGCTTCTAATTCCAATAAAAGTCAATGAAGAGTCTCAAAGATGCCTAAGAATATGGAGAGAATGTAACTCATGTCAGAAGACCTCTTCATGGAGGAGCAGTGCTGTCCTTGTCACTGAGAATTGCACTGATTTGGGTGACAAACTTCATCTCTTGCCTAAGGAACGAACCAGAGGGTTCTGGCGGCACCCACCTGGACCGCGGACGAATAGGAACTGTTTTCTGGAGGATGGGTGTCCCCAGGCAGTGTTTGGAGGGGAGACAGTGCTCAAGATGCAGGTTCTCCTCACGAACGTGGTCAGCACCGCTGCTGTCTGGCAGCCTCTCCCAAGGACCAGAAATGTGGTCACTTCAAGCCGTTCTTTGAGGAGGCCCCCTCTACCTCACTCCCCAGGACTTCTGGGTCTGCAGAGGCACCAAGCAAAACAGAGAGAATAAACGCAAGAGGAACGGGGACTCTGCTCAGGGGTCTGGTGGAGCTGGGACTCTCAGAAACCTTCCAATCATGGCTCCAACCAAGGCGGGTCTTCTGAACTCGCCAGCTTGTTTGCCAGCAAGATCCAAAGCACCCCCAGCAAGAAGGTGCTAGGAAAGAGGCGGTCACCCCAGCAGAACATACAGGGCAGCTGACTGTGGGAGCCAAGGGGCCCACCATTGCAGGAGAAGGTACGGGGACCAGTTTAGACCCTTAGAGGCCCTAAGACCTGAGAAGGATGCAGTGTTCTCCTCTACACAGAGTTAATTTTTAAACACACAATGCTAACAACAAACTAGGCACAAAAGAGTCCAAGAGGTTCTGATTTGTTCCCCTATGATATTAAGCAATTAAAAAATCAGACTCTCGTGCCTCTGAGTCACTGGTGCCCTCGCCATGCACACGTTTGGTCTGTCATTGGAGTAACACAGCAGCTCAAGGCAGAGGAGGTTTTCTTCATGTAGGAACTGGGCTGAAAGCAGAAGACATCCATTCAGATCCACCTCTCCATTACTGAGTGCCAGCTGTATGCCAGACCCCAGCTCAGCCATTTGCATGCCTTATTTTCTGGTCCTAATAACAATAGAGTTTTATGGTGATTTGGGAACAAATTCCACCCATTCCATCCAAAGGAGAGTAAGTCAAAGAGTGTTGCAACACCCTCCTAGACGGAGGACCACATGTGACAAATGAGAAAACCGAGCACGTTGGTCTGGCCCACCAAGTGGCAGAATCCAAGACACGTTAGACACGTAAGCCATTTCTTGGGGGATACAGCAGGAGTAGGGAGAGCGAGCCTTCAGGCCTGCTGCAGGTCCGAGCCCTGTGAGGAAGGGGGGAGGCCAGCGGACGGCGTGGGAAGGGTCTAGGCCTGCAGCATGGTCCCAAGAAACCTGCGGTCAGGCTGAGGAGGGTCCTCAAGAGCATCCAGAATGGACCTGCCTTGATCTCCTGCTGTGCCAGGTCACCAGCTGGGAAGGCCCGTGGGGAGCTTGGCTGGGAAGGATCCAGAAAGGCAGTACCCGGAGGATGGAGAAGAGGGTGGGGCATCTGTCACTGATGCCCCTGCAGCAGTCTATCCAAGCAGTGTGTTTCCATGGCTGCCACACGAGGATGGGGAATCGAAACGAGTTTTCTGTTCACCCAGCTGGTTTGGCGGTGAAACCATGATTCAAATCCAGGCTTTTTAGAGCCATATTCTATATATTTATCACCGTACCAAGCAGATCCCTTCTTTGGGATGATGTGGTATTGTAGACTTTTAGGTTATTTGAATTTATCTGTTAAAGTTCTAATTTTTTAAGAGAGGATTACTTTTAATGTGTTGCAATCAGCTCCCTTACAAGTGGGGGCATTCTGCCAACTACCAGGTTGTCCGGCATAGAATTTTATCCAGGTTTCTTCATATGAGCTTGAGCCAAAAGAAAACACGACACCCTTGAAAAGTAACCAGGCGTCTTTGTACCTCTGGCATCTCTGAACTAGGCTGTGCATTCTTGTAGGAGACACAGCATCCTGCCCTATGAAGCATCTTCTCTGGAGGCTGATGCTGTAGGATGATAAGTGGAAACATCAGCCTCTGGTTGTGGCAAAGCTGTGCTTTTCTGCCGCGTTCTCCCTGCTCCTTCGCCGGCTGAGGAGGAGATTTGCAGCAGAATAAGCCATCAAAGTTATGCTGTCATGAGAGCAAAAGAAAGGTCTGCTAAACAGTTGCCATCCTCTATGGAATTCATCCATTCCGCAAATAGTTATTGAGCACCCACTACGTCCCAGGCCCTGGGAATGCAGTGTCAAACACTGGGACAGACAGGGCCCTGTTGTCATGAAGTTTTCTCTCTGGTGGGAGGAGAAAGACAGTAAACCACAAACAACGGTGAAGAGCAGTAGCTGCTACGAAGGATGTAGAACCTTACAAGGGTCGCAAGAGTGGTGGGGGAAGGTGGTGGTCCTTAAATATTGATCGGGGAAGACTTCTAAGCTTGGAAACGTAAGAATGGAGGTAGCCACATGAGGACACCGGGGAAGAGCACCCCAGGCAGAGGGAACCTTGGAGAGGAAGGATAGCGCCCAGAGGTAGGAACAAGCATCTTGCATTTGAAGCCATGGAATGGCGGTCTATGTGGCCGAAGCCGGGAGCACACATAGAGGGTGTGAGTATCCAGAGAATTAGATGGCAGCCAGCGCACATGGGGCTTTGTAAACTAGGGCAAAGGCTGGATTTTATTCTAGGTGCAACTGGAAGCCGTGGGGGAGTTTACAGAGAGTAGGGCTGGAGTTGATTTGGTGCTTCAGGGAGACTGCACTGTGGGAGCAAGAATAAAATCCGAGAGTCCATTTGGCAGGGTTGCAATGGCCCAGAGGGAGACGAAGATGCCAATGGAGAAGGGGGTGATATGTGGTCAGGTTCTAAACGTCCTTGGCCTGCTCTTAGAGAAGCCTGTAGAAATCCAACATCGTCCTTGCAGGATGGACCCTGAAACAATGGTCTCTCAGCCCTGACCACATGGCGTGTCACTTTGGATGTCAACAGGATGTACTCCGGACTCAGGATGGGGCAGAGGATCTTAACCAAAAGAGAGAAGGAAGCCCAAAGCATGGTCCCCCTTGACTGTGGCTGCAGGGACATCTGGTTCAAAAGCAAAAACCTATTAAACTCGTTTTTTGGATTTTGGATGTGTTCAGGATCCACCATTGGTAAGATTAAGTCCTTTCAGGGGATGGACTATGGCTGCACAGCCCAGGAGACACTGCAGCACACACTGGTGACATGTGCAATACCAGTGGTAGGTAACAATTATACAGTGCCTGCTGTGCAGAAGGCACTCAGTGCTTTCCTCTATCGTCTCATTTAACTCTTGTAAGAACTCAGTGATGTAAGATTGTTATCCCCGTTTTGTAAATGAAGAAACTGAGGCACAGAGAAGCTAAGTTACTGGACCTGATTACTCTCACTTCTACTAAATATGAGTGAGGCTCCAGTGACTCATGCAACCCATGGCTGTCAGCACTTAGGGGCACCTGGGCTGTCCTACATTAGGGAGCTCTTCAAGGACGTACAGCCGTGGTGCTGATGCAGTCCTCATGGGAGTGAACTCTCCCACTGTGGTCGTTGCCGACGCAGCCCGGCTATCAGAGGGCCACACAGAAGACCCCAGAAGAGGGTGCCCAGGCCTCAACAACCGGAAATTCTGGTCAACCAACGCTATGGCCCAGCACTGACCAAGGCACTGCTTGCCCTCATGGAGAGGAAACACTTAGCAACAAATCCATTCAGCAACGATCTATTGACCTACTACGTGCCAGGCCCTGTATGGACACTGAAGGCAGTAGGGAACAAAGCCACTCCTGCCTTCAAGATTCTTACAGGTTAGTAGGGATACCAACAGGTAAACTGGCTAAAGTTCATAAAACAAGGCAATTAACAACGCAAAATGTGTGTGTCAATATTTATCCAGAAAGTCATAGACCGTAGATGAGAATGTGTTAGCTGAACAGAAATTAGGATCTAGAATCCACGCAGTTGGGGGCAGTCAGAAAGGTAAGGCTTTCAGAGAAGAGAGGGGGCAACTGTTGAGGCTGCTATGGAGCAATCTGGAGTACTTCTAAGGATTTCAGACACTTCACTGAACAAGGTAGGATCTGGCTGTGTTTCTGCCTGAGGCCATTGTCCTCCTTTGAGGCTGAGCACTTGCCATCTGCTGGAGCCGCTCATGTTAATACAGGAAGCCATTGTGCTTATGACTTCTGCTCTCTGCACCGGAGATGGGTAGCAAGTCTAATAGCACATGGAATGAAGGAGAATATATTCTTGGGAAGCTCCCAGGCTGAAATCTGACTGCTTTTAAAAACTCTTCACAAGACAGTGGGCAAGAGTTGCTTAGGAATCAATTATCAATCATTTACATATTGGGATATTGGGAGAAACACAAATCTCCGATGGCAGAAGGAGGAAAGTTGGGAATCTGAAAACCCCGGGGGCCCCACTTCCCCTTCTCTCTCATCCACCCCACTCTCCTGGACGCACCAAAGACCTGGGCGATAGCCCCTCGGATAGTGAGGAGAGGAAAACAGGGGAGGTCTTTGGTGAAGGTCCCACCCTTCCTTCTGAGTTAGAATTGCTCACCTGGGTTGTATTACACAGGTCGGGACCATGTTTCCACAGGGCTGCAATAAATACTTTCTGGGAAAGAGAAATGGGGGCTCCAAGAGTCCTTTTCTTCATCTCATTGGCGTGGGTTAAGGCAGCTTTGACACTTTGGAAAGACCGATAGGTCTGGGATGACGGGAAAGGGCGGGCAGTTCTGGGTGGATACCAGCCATTAGAACAACCAACTGGAGCACACCTCTTCTTTCTGATGAGTAAAAACACTTCTATCAGTATAAGATTGACTCCTCACTATTGAAATAGCAGATACTTTTATCCGGTTCATTGTCCCTTTTTCATTCTGTCTCTGATCTACTTTCCTTCCTGAAGGATTTGATTTCCACATAGTCAGCTCTACTCATCTTGGCCTTTGTAGTTTCCATCTTTGGTTTTATACACAAAGAAGCCCTCAACATCCATATTATGAATTATTGATCTATGTTTCTTCAAATTCCTTAGCACTAATCCATTCCCCTTTTGCATATGACATAAGATAATGATCCCGTTTTACTTTCTTTTTCTGCATAACTGACTTATCTTCCCAGGACCACGTGTTTTATCCATTCCTTCAGTAATCTGAAATGTATCTTTATTATTACTGAACATTTTATACACTTGGATGTGGGAGATTGTATTACCATAATCTTGCCAAATATTTTAGAGCCCCTTTCTGTGGTCCCCCTCCTGCAGGTGGATAAAACGTACGCTGTTGAACTCAAGTGTGGCCATGTAACTCGTCCTGGTCAATGAAGTGCAAGCCGAATGACAGGTATCACTATGACCAGGCGCTTTCAGAGCCAGTGCGTGGCTCGCCATGCTTTTTTCTCCTCTGTGACAACACCATCCATGTTTCTCTATAGACACTGCTCCACCAGCCTGGGCCCAGGATGAAAACAACATGGAAGAGAGCTCAGCTGACTCATGATGGATAGACAGCTTGGGCAAAAGATAGACCCTTATGGTAGTAAACATTGAGGTTTGAGGGGCTTTGTGAGCACAACATAACCCAGTTTATCCCAACTAAATTGTGATCCTGGCCTCTCTCTGATGTCTGCTCATGTACTAGAAACAGAGTCTTAATTCTTAACTAGCTAGACCTCACCCAACTAAACTAAAAATAAGTATAACTTCTCATCTGAAAGTCCTAGGAAACAAATCAAGAAAAAAATATGCCCAAACCATCCGCTCCAAGGTTTGCTATTTTCTTCCTGTGTTCAGCATTCCAGAAGGCAGAGTGGCAAGCTGTGGGGATTGAAAGGAAGGACGAATACTTAGGGAAAAGCAGAAGAGTTGCATTAAAACTGCCTTCTTGGAAACACTTGATTTGGGAGCTTGGGGGTTACCTTTCCTCTACTAGCACAGGGACCCAGGAGGCATACGGGGGTCTCCTGAGGATGTCCACATTTCCCTTCCACCCAGGACCATCTCTTGGTCAGCGCCTCTGTTGGGCCTGACTCAAAGCTGCATGTCAAGCGGCAATGCTAAGTTCCCAGAACAGGTGTGGGAAAGTGAAGAATGGAATTTTACCCCAGGAAACGCAGAAAGATAGTGAAGTGGGAAGTCAGTAAAAATTTGCCAAAGTCCCATTTCTTCAGCCTGTGGATGCTGCTTACTCCTCCTGCATACAAGTGTGTCTGGAGGGCCCCTGTGCCACAGTCCCTCTGGAAGACGCTGGACTTCCTCACACGTGGCATTGGGCGTTAAACACCACTGGGTCTGAAATGAGCAGATGCAAGAGCCAGGAGGGAGGCTCAGGGGCAGGATTCTGTTGGTGCTCTGCCTCCATCTGGAAGTGACTTGTCCTTGCCCCAAGGGCAGGGGGTGAATCTTTGTACCAGCCACTCGAGGGATGCCATTGAGGCTGGAGAGCATCCAGGTTTGCATCTTCCCACCTTCGAAACCGTCTTCAGAGCCTCAGATTTAGCCAGTAATGAGACCTGAGGGATTCTAGGCAGAATCACATTTATGTGTGATAAGACCTCATTCTGCTCCTCTGCCCAAATTTTCACATTGAACAGCAGCCAGAATTTGACTCTCTTTTGAGCTTGAAGTCAGGGCAAGCTGTCCTGTTTCCAACAGCATTTCTGCTCCAACCCCTCCCTTCCTCAACCACCTCCACAGCTCAGCGGAGATTCACAGACGTATGAATCAGAGTTGGCTCAGCTTAGAGAAGGATAGAGGACTGGGCACCACCCAAACAGAGAAGTCCGACCCGGAACAATTAGTTACCAGCAACATGCAGTCCGAACAGTACATCACAGAAACAGGAACCTCCTAAGTTCAGCACAATTAAGAACAGAAGCAGCTGGAAAAACAGAAAAAAAATTGGCAAAGATTCTAACACAAGGTTACATCTTTGCTATAGACTAAATGTTTGTGCCTTCCCCCACAAATTCATATGTTGAAACCTAATACCTAATGTGACGATATTTGGAAGTGGGGCATTTGGGAGGTGCTTAGGTCGTGAGGACTCTGCCCTCATAAATGGAACTAGTGCCCTTAGGAAAGAGAGCCCAGAGACCCCTCACCCCTTCCACCCTGTGAAGACACAGCAAAAAGACAGCTGTCAGTGACCCAGGAAGCGGCTCTCAGCAGACACAGAATCTGCCGGCCCAGCTCTCAGACTTCCCAGCCTCCAGAACAATGAGAAATAAATGTTTGTTGTTTATAAGCCAACCCATATATGGGATGTTTGTTATAGCAGCCTGAGCGGACTCAGACAACTTTGAACAGGGAGATGCAGAAACTGAGAATCCTCCGCGGCTGTGACAGGCAGCATTCCACCAGAAAAGGACACTCAGAACCTCTCTGGGTACAGGAAGAGCCGTCAGTGAATCAGAGGATGGAAAGCAGAAAAGGGACAGATGGGACCAGATCAAAGATATTCTCGTCACCTCCTTCAGGAGAAGGAATCCAAGGGAACGTATTATCCCGTTAGTGCTTGTCCTTATAGCCATCCTGAAGATACTGCTTAGTAAATCTGATACGGTTCTCAATCCACAGCTTACGTGCAATCATTCTGAATTAATAAAAATATTTTTTCTTCCTAAATTCTTAAGGTAAAGAATCCCTCAGGCTTTTTCTAAGTAGGAATCTGACAGGTCTGGGTAGGTCGACCTCCCCAAGTGACGTCAGGGTTTGGTGGCTGGACTGGACAGCCGGATAGCAGCACTCCTTACAGAATCGCACCTAATGAGGCCCAGTGCCTCTGGTGTGCTGCAAGTCACACTGCACACCTACCACTCCTCTCATCCTCACAATGCCTTCTTAAGGCAAGTAGGGTAGACGTTTTACAGATAAGGAAACTGAGGTACAGTAAAGCCAGGGTCACGAACTTGGCAAATGACAATGCTTTATCATTGAAACTGAATCTCGGGCCCTCTCCTTGCTCCCTGCTGCTTAGTTGGCAAACTCCTCTAGAAAACTGCTATGAATACTCAACTGCGAAGGAAACAAGCAAAGATGTGTGCAGACACTTTCATGGTTGGCTTTCCAGCTTCTTTGGGCTCTACCTTGAGCCCAGTGGTGGAGCCTCAGCAGCCACATCTAGAACATGAGTTCATACTGATCCCTGGCCGTGGTGGGTCGGTCCAGGTGGATGCCTGATCCAGTGTAGGTCATTCAGAACATAAGACACACACCCCGCACACACACACACAAACCCGTGAGAAATTCAGAGAGGGCAGGTCACTGGAGTCAGCCTCTGTTGGGGGCAACTCTCTCAAGCAGTTCTTCTTGGTGGCTAGTTAGATACTTCAGCATCCATTCAAAATTTTTTTAGAATAACAATTTCTTAAAAAAATTTTGCCTAACTAACCATTTTCTGCTAATTGCAACCAATGAACTAATTGTAACTAATACAGCATGACCTACCCACTTACTCCCACTCTGGGTCTTAAACTTGTCTTCTTACACAAAACCTCTTACTTTTATCCAAACACACTTCTGTCTTCATTCATCATTTTCTCCGCATTTCTCTAATGATGGCCAAACTGGGGTACTTTCCATTCCAGCCACATTTTTCTTGGACTCGCCAACTCTTGACCTTCTCAGATGACCTTGAAAAAAATTAGAGGCTGGAAAGAAAAGCCCCACTTAGGTACTTAAGAGGGATGAATGGACTGGCAGAAAACCAACGGGATTGTGAAATCATTGGCCAGTTGCTTCATCTGAACACGAAAATGGTCCTAGACGTCTGTCTCAGGCCCACCAGGACCGGTGGGTTGATTCCCACTGTAGGGCAGGCCAGTTCAGTAGCCTTAAATCACCTCCCTTTGGAGTAGAGTTTGCAGCTCACACAATACCAGATCAGCAGGCTAGTGGGTAGGATAACACTTGGAACAAGAGTATTGTGCGCTCTAAGCTTGCAAATGGAGTTATTTAAAAAAATCGTCAGTTTAAGCCATAATCCCTGCCTTCCCTGAGTGAAGGGAGATGCGGATGAACTTTTGGCTGCTCTTCCATCTGATAAGGCTGAGTGCGGTGGGCACAAAAGAAAATAACAACTAGAGCTGTGGGCCACCACTTGAGCGGCCTGGAGCCCTCTTGTGGCTTTACTGACCACTCTGCAGGGCGATGGGAAGGCAGATCTGGCACGGACACCAACACGGGGGAGAGGGATGGTTTACACAAGGACCTGAAAGGTGTCCACAGAGGCCTCCTCATCTCTGGGTACCAAGTATGGGGAACCAAGAGAGGATTTCACGGCCCCCAGCGGCTACTTCAGTGTGGCTAAACGTGCCCTTAATTGGTTTTCTATTCAGAGGCATTAAATTAACTTTACCTAAAAATATTGCTTACCGAGTTCAACGAGGGAAAATTGGATGTAGATTTAGATTTAGAGTCACTGTACAGATGCAGAATAAGCTCTGAAACCTTCACGTTTTCCCCACAGCATATGGGCAAAGCAAAATGCAAATGACATTGCAATTTTTCATTTGAATACAAGTACTATTGTGTCTGACGCCAACATACTTTTTCAGCGTGATACTGAGGGGAAGATGGAAGGGTGGAAGCAGTGGCGTCAGATTTGGGCTCCTCCAGGTTCCTAGTACAGGCGGGTGAGCCATCTCAGAGCCAGCGGGTCAGGGCTGCTGATGGAGTCAGACAGATTTTGATCAGAGAAAGAGCCCGGAGTGGGGGTCCTGAGACTCAGGTCTGAAGCTAGACGTGGACAAGCACTTTCTCCTGCGTGAGCCTAGAAAATAAAGGCTCTCAAGATTTGATTATCCCTAAGTGTTCCCCCAAGTCTAAATCACGCTGATAAATGGCCATACTCTTTATTATTCCTTATTATCCTGAAATTTGGAGTAAATTTTACCTCCAAAAGTTCTACACAAAATTTGCACCTAATAAACTCTTATTTAGCTAAAATATAAATACCTTCAAATTCAAATAATCAGAATAGTTTTTGTAAAACCATCTAATATTCATAATAATGGTTATTATGTTATACAATATCCTAAATTAGCTTCCGAATCATAAAGAAAAGATTAATTCCTGTTCAATTTGGCTTTATGAAGTACATCCTAAATCTCTTCCAGGGAAATTCTCAGGAAATGAGACACAAATCAAAGTAGTTCAGAAAAGATGAAACAGTGCTATTCTTCCACCTGAGTCTCTAAACCTCAACACTGAGGCTGGTTTGCATCGACCTTCTCCCCTTGTAAGTAAATCTCCTTCCATTTGCACTTGCCACATTTCCATCAGTTCTTCTTGGCATCTAGAAAAGACATGATTTTTTATTATTACTAAAATCAGTACCCTGCCAGGCCAGCAACATAAAGAAAAAAGTCACAGACAGCTTTATTTCTTTGGACCTTGAAAGGGCTGACCCAACTCAGAAGAAAAGTTTCCTTAAATGCAAACTTGTATTAGAGGAAATGTGCCTTGTTTTATAATAGAGAGCTGTGTGCCATCATTTATGACGTTCACCTCTTCCCAGAGAGAGCACAGTTGAACGATAACGATGCTTGGAGTGCACTCTGGGCTAGGCACTCACTGGACACCGAGTCCAGTCTGGTGGGTAAGATGCTGTCCTCCCTTCAAGGCCACCTGGCCTCTCTGGGAGACACACAAGTCCACGCTGGCCAGCCTCGGCCTCTTGAAATCACACCGTGCCCTGGGGTGGAGAAAGGACAGAGGAGAGGCCCCCTGAGCTCTACTTGCGTTAGGGGAGAACTTCCGAAGGCCTTCTCTTTATCTTTTCTTTTCATTCTTTTTTTTTAAGGCACTAATATCATAGTGATCAAGACCAGACCGTGAGACTGTAGAGCCAGAGGCTGGGATCAAATCTCAGTTTAGCCACTTACTAGCTGAGTGACCAAGTCACGGAACCTCTCTGTGCCTCATGTTTCCCACTGTCAAGTGGAGATAATAATAATACTTGCTTCTGGGGGTTGTTGTAGAGATTACAGTGCTTAGACCAGCGCCTGGCACATCGTACGGGCTACACGTAGGTCCTTATTTATCTTAAGTGTTTTAGATTTTAGTGTCTCGTCCATTTAGCCTCCATCGAACACCTTCAAGCTCTTGCTTACTTACGGCAAAGAGTGTGGGAGTGAAGCAAGCTCTCTGGAGAGTCAGCTTGGTTTCCAGGCAACCTGGCCCCAATCCACCTCACCGACAGTCCTCCCTCCCTCTCCAGGCACCCTCCTCTGTCCCGCGCCCCTTCCCCCCAGCCCACGCTCTCGGGGGTTCTGGTCAGCCTCTCCTTCCGCACTGGAGACTCCCCATCTCGTCTCTCCCTCTGGGGTGTTCCTCGGGACATTTCACGGCTCTGAGGATGCTTTTTTGCAAACTGCTTAGTATTGTAGCTAGTATTTTAATACTTCTTTTAATCTCCTGGCCCTTCTAGATGGCAAGTTCCTTGAAGGCAAGGCCACGGCTTGCTCGTTTCGGTAATTTCCACCCTTCTGAGCTCAATGGCTTTCACCTAGTTAGTCCTGAATTTGTTTCACAAACCAATATATGAAGTAAAAACAAACAAAAATCTTAGTGAAGTGGAGGGTGGGTCCTGGAGTCAGACAGGCTTGAGTTCTGGCTTATCCATATTCTCTGTGGAACCCTGGACAGGAATTCTGTCTATTTCTCGTCTCTGCATCAGTAAAGAGAAGATCATCACATCTCCCATTCCTCATGGGGTTGTTGCAGGATGAAATGAGATGATTTTACTAAAAATTAAAAGAAACAGCTCAATGGGATTTGCTTCCTGCAGGGGCAGGAAGCAGCTGCCCATCCTTGGCCTGGAGGAACCAAGGGAGGATGCTGGAATTACTAAAAGGGAATAGCTCAGGGATGGGACACGTGGAGCTGAGACTCAGCCATCTTGGAGGGCAGCTGGTTGGCTGGTGCTGGTTCCTCTGAGCTTGGAGGATGGGCTCTAGGAGCCTGGGACCCAGATGCCTGAAGAAAAGGAATCGACGGGCTGCTGACGACACCTCTGAGGGTGTCAGGAGGCTGATCCTAGTGTTAGAAACCCTGCAGCCTGGGTTCCACCGCTGCTCCTGGAAAGAAACGTGACTGCGGGACAAAGGAGCTTTGCGAGAGGGCTCTGATGGAGCAGGGCACAATGGAAGGGAGGAGGCCCTGCTCCCTCCAGCCTCCTGGTCTCTCTCGCACATGCACTGTGAGGTGACCCAGAAGGAGGCAGCAAAGCGGAAAAGGGCTTCACAGGGTGGAGGTTGACGTCACAAAGTGTGGAGGAAAAAGGTAGGTTAAGAGACAACAACTGAACGGGCACAAGTGCCTTAAGGAGGGGAAGTCTAAAATCCTTTGCTTTCCTTTATCATTGTTTAGACCCAATCTACCGATCTGTCTCCTCTACTTTCCTTGGCTCCTGTTTGCACCCTCCTATCAGAATCAAGGTAAGAAAATTGTCTTACCAATCCAAACATGTGTTTTTATTAGCCTTTCAGATTAAAATAACAGGTTTTCCAAAAAAGTATAACACCAGGTCTTTCAGTCTGAAGCCCTACAAAATTATGATTTATCTTCTCTACTTTGTTTCATAAGTACTGTTTATTTTCAAGAAAAGAATATACATGGATGCATAGTTTTAAAAGATGATGGAAAGATAACACTGAGAACCTAATGAATGCTATAATGCATCAGTAAATAATTGTAGCAAATAACTTTAGTAATGATAATTGCTAAGGGAATTCACATATCACTGGAAAAATCTCAGTGTTTCTGTTGTTCTTTGTTTGAATTATTCCAAAGAATGAATTGTCCAAGACATGTAATCCCTAACGCACCCTGTTAAAACTTGAGTTCATTTTTCTCAAAAGTTGCATTCAGATTCAAGGGAGACCAAATCTGAGATGTTCAGCTAAAAAATAGCCCTCCTATTCATTTAGGAGAAATCAAAAAGCATCCTTAGTATGGCTGCAGCGTGTCTGTCACTGAACCTAACCTTGTAGGTTAAGGTTAAAACATGGTCTCTAGTTCAAGGAGCCAATAGTTTAATTGCAAAGAGGTTCCTAACTCAGCTGGAAGGACGTGAGTCTCTGACGGAGCCGATCACCCCCTGGCAGCGGAGCGGTGGGAGCCCAGCTGGGGCATGACTCCCAGCCTTCTTTGCAGCAACCTGTGGCCCTGTGGTTAATTTCCCTCCAGTGGACTGTGACAGAGTTGGACACCTGGATCACACAACATCCTACATGTGCTCCTCCACGTTTCTTCCTTGCCTTGGGGTCAAATGGCAGAGACAACGACTAGAGTGACGTTGGAAGCCACACGTTGAGGAGAGCAGAGGAACATCACTCTGAGTTTCTGAATGACCCTACAGATCAGAGACAACCCTCTCCCACCTCCCCCACCCCAACCTGGACCCTTTTCCCTGGACTGTAATAGCAGAAATAAACCTTGGCTACATGAAGGTAGCATATGGTGGGTCTATTTGTTACAGGAGTTAAGCCTAATTAATACAAAGCTGAAGACCAATACATTGTATAGAAGGATCTGAAGTATAGGGATAGAGTTCCTAGAAGAAATAAAACCTAATTTGGGTCTTAATTAATAACAACCACAATTAATTTAGAACCTTAATGTGCCAGGGACAATGCCAAGAACTGACATGTATTATCTAATTGTCATAACAGCCCTTGATGTCATGCGTTATTAAATGTGACTTTGCAGATGAAGAAATGGAAGTTCGGGGCAGTGATTAAGTGTGCATGTTCCACTTCAGCAGCCTGGGGTTTGCCAGTTCGGATCCCAGGCACAGACCTACACACTGCTTGTGAAGCCATGCTGTGGCAGGCGTTCCACATAAAATAGAGGGATGTGGGCACAGATGTTAGGTCAGAGCCAGTCTTCCTCACCAAAAAAAGAGGAGGATTGGTGGCAGATATTAGCTCAGGGCTAATCTTCTTAAAAAAAAGGAAAAGAAATGGAAGTTCAGAGTAGCTTGGTAATTTCCCCTGAGTCGCACAGCTACAATGAATGTTAGGCCTATAATTTAAACACAGGCTTTCAGCCTCCAAAGCCAGTGCGGGCTGGTGGGAGGACAGTACAAGGAAAGGCGTGGAGGCGTGTGTTATCATGGCAGCTGGGGCTGGGAGTGACAATAACTGTGGGGTTTCTCCTCTCCAGTATATTCTTACAGTATATTCTGCTCTCCCATTCTTCAAACCAGCCTTGACTTCTGAAATCCGAACTGCACTGTTCCTTTATCCATCAGTGCTACAGCAATGGGAAAGCCCAGAATCAATTAAGAGCTGAAAAGGACACCAAAACCCAGCCATCAGCCACCATCACCACCACCCCCAAGCAGGTGCCCCGTTCACCCAAGGGAGGACGGAATAGAGACCAGAGGCAATAAGATGGGCGACCCTGCCTGTGTATGAGGAGCCCAGGGGGGTCAGAAGGGTGACGGGCAGGGATCATGGCCACCGAGCAGAAGCAGAAGAAGCCCAATCGAAGGCAAATGCACCTTTTTCAGGATTACCAACCATTTGCACAGGCAATCAAGAGGTAAGTGGGAGTCATCTGTTTTTGGCGTTTGGCTGGCCCCAGAGGCGCAAGCAAGCAAACAAATGTAGGCCTGGGGACGTCTACATGGAAGCACACTTCAGAGCCACCAGGCCCCGGGAAACCTTGCGGAGCTTCGAACGGAGGAGGTGCTTCCAATGTCGTCGTTGAGCTGACGCTTAAAGTGTTAGAACCGTTTTTTTAATTTTTGATGGAGAACACTTATAAGTCAGTTATGTTGCAGATGGTTCAATGGCTCAGATTGACACAGAATAGCTAAATAGATCCTTCTGCTCAGCCTGCTGTACCCCACGACACCTCCACGCTCCACCCGGCTGCCGCCCTTCCCTGAAGCTGCAGCTCTCCTGAGCTCCTGATGCAGCACATCGTAGCCAGCAACCAACAGAGCCCCACATGCTTCCACTGCAGAAGCACAGCAACAGCGGGAACCGTGGACGGCGTAAAGGGCTCACTCTCTGCCCTCCCGGCTCATGGTAGGAGCGCACTTCCTGGCCTCGGGGTCAAGTGCGGCCATGTAACTAATTCTGGCCAAGAGTTAGGAGCAGAAGTGACAGGGCCACTTTCAACAATGCGCCACTGGCAGCATTTGAGACAATGGCTACTCCACAAGGGACACCAGCTTGAGCAAGAAATAAATCTTTGTTATTTCAGTCCCCCGGGGTTTTCAATTACTTATTACTGCACTGTGACCTGGCCTTTCCTGACTGATAGCAATAATTAACAGTCGTTGAGTGCTCTGTTCTAAGCACTTTATATATACTCACCTAATTCTAACAACATCCCTTTGAGATAGCTAGTACTCTATCCTTGTGGCACAGATGAAGATACAGAGGTTCAGAGAAGTTGTGTAAATTGCCTAAGAGGGAATAACTAATGAAAAGGTGGAACTAGATGCAGGTACAGGAAGCCTGTCTCCAGGGCCTGAGATTTGATTTAACTGCCGAGCTCTGGGCCTCTTGACCAGTATCACACATTTCAATCTGATCACTGTAACAAGCTTTAATAAACTCGCTCATCATCAAAAACACGCACATTGAAAACTGCAGTAAAAACATACCGTCATATCAAAGCCACCATATGCTGCCATCAAGTTTAACTCTTATTTGCAGTTAATTGCAATTATTTTATAAGGAGGAAAAAACTGGCATTTGAAATAATTGCACCCCAGATGTCACTACTTGAGTCGCCAAGTTGCACGACAATTTTTAAAAAGTAATAGCACGTACGTGAAAGAAAGAACGTTTAATCATGTCGTCAGCGCTTTCTGCAAATCTGGGTCTGCACTCTTGAACGTGGTCCCCCTGAGCTAGAGTCATACCTTAAAAAAAAAAAAAACCTGGAAACATTATCTACTTAGCGTGTTTCATTTTAGATTAAACAGATTTTACTCCCTGCTCCCTTGTAATTATACGTAATTAAAAAGCATGGAGGAATGTGGGTAAAAGCACAATGAAGTAGCAATTGTGTGAAAGTGGCTTATTTTAACTCACCACTGAGGGGAAGTTGCTTTTATTCAGATTAATTCGTGAAAGGACTGGTGAGAACATGACAGACAGAAGGGAACGTGTTCGTTCAAATTGCTCAGCTCGGAAAACACGGTTAAGGAAACACACTACTGCCAACAGCGCTTCCAAGGGCATGACGGCTGATGCACCTTCAGGTCACGCTCCTGTGTAAGAGCTTGCTCTTCTGGGGAAACCCTTCCTAGTTTTCAAAACCTCCACTGAAGTCTGATTGGCTGGGATCACTGCTCTGAGACAAGACCCAGCTGAGCAGCTGTAATGGTCAGGAGCCGATTCAGGCGTCCTCTGAGTGTCACACTGCCCCTCAAGCACGTGTATGCTCCAGAACAAAGACAAGTCTGGAAATGCTGGCTGCCAGTGAAGGCACTTACGTGTTCAAAAGCAACGTATTGGCATCTGCTGCAGGCAAAGCAGGAGGGTGGCAACCCCTGGGGGGGCTTACTCCACGATGGGCGGGCCTCCTTAATCCTGACGACGCCTCTAGGAGATCAGCACCGCTATTAGCGCTATCTTTAGGTCAGGTAGGAAATGCGGCTTATGTTAACACACATGGATGCTACAGGGTGATTTGAGTGTTAAGAAGGAGAACAAAGCACGGAAGGAGGGCAGGAAGGACTGGGGCTACATCTCAATCTTAAATAGGGTGCCTAGGGAATGTCACCAGGAAGTGACATTTGAATAAAGACCTAAAGGAAGTGAGGGGCCGCAGAAATATCTGGAGGAGGCACTCTAGGCACAGAGAGGAGCAAAGACCAGGGGCCTGAGGTGGGAAACATCACAGGGGCAACAAGGAGGTATGAATGGCAGGAGCAAGGAGAGGGGGGAAGAAGCAGGGAATTCTTCCGGGCAGAAAGGGACTGGAGCACAGAGGGTCACATAGGTCATTGAAGACCTACAGATTTCACTCCAAGTGAAAGGACAGGGGAGGTCCCTGGAGAATTTTGAGCAGAGCAGGGTCATGATCTGACAACAGCAGAATCGTTGAGAACAGACCGGATGGCAGCAACGAGCAGCAGGGGGACTAGTTAGGAGGCTCCTGCGGTCAGTCAGGCAGAGGTGACGGTGGTCTGGCCCATGGTGGCAACAGTGGAATGTGAAGAGAAGGCTGGATTCTGGATGGCCTATATTTGAGAAGTAGAAACGGCAGGATTTGTGACCCATCAGACGGGGAGTGTGAGAGAGAGTGGGGTCAGGGGTGGCCCCAGGTCTTTGGCCAGGCGGTTAGAAGCTGGCAACAGCCTTTTACCAAGGTGGGGAGCCTGAGAGGAGCAACTTTGGAAGCCCAGTTTGGAGCATTTAAGTTTGAAATACCCATTAGGTGACCAAATGGAGATGACAAAGAGTCTAACTGTTCTGAGCTGAAGAGAGAGAACAGAACTAGAAATACACATCTGAGCGGCATTAGCATAAACATGGTACTTAAAGTCAAGAGAACGACTGAGGCCACCAGGGGATGAGTGTAGAGGGAAGAAGAGGTCCGAAGGCTGAGTCTCGGGTCATGCCCACGTGTCAAGGTTGGAAGACGCATAGGAACCAGCACAGGGGGCTGCAGGGAGCAGCCGCAGAGGCAGGAAGAGAACCATGGGAGCCCAGCCCAGTGACCTGGGAGTCAACCAGGCTGGAGAAAATGACACTATTCCGGCTCTGCCTACCTCAGTGGTGTTTTCAAAGAAAATACAAAGATAAACGTGAAATCCTTTGAAAAAGTTATAAAACTTTCTGTCTCCAAATTTCTCAAGAACTTCCCAAGTGTGTATGCAAACTAAGTATTTTGATCTTTTAAATAAGTGTACACACATTTATTATATTGATTGAAAATGTATACATTTAAATCAATCAACCAAAATATATGAGGTAGAGCTCTATGAATAATAACACTTTTTGAAATACTCAACAAGTTATAAAACCCACCAAGATTCCCAAACATCGTTGAGTCTCGCTGCATCCTCCAGCCATTTGAGCAATCTTTCCGTGGCTGTAGCAGCTTAAAGAGAAAAATACTTGTGTTTTACAGCGTCTGTATCACTCAGGATTCAACCTCCTGTTTCTCTACAGAGGCTGCAGAGCTATCTCTGCAGTTAGGAGCCAAGAATGAGGCTCCGTACCCATTACCGCTTAAGACAGTGACGTCCTAAACCTAGTGACTCCTAACCTTGCATGCTCTGTTTCACATATTTAAGACCTACTTTAGGATCATGATATTTGTGTTTGCTGGACTTGGAGCTTATAATGAGCCTGCGAGTCTTTAGGTGATGGTGATGACAGATCTCATTCACTTATTCAGCAAAAATGCTGGAGAGGCATCACAGGCTCCAGAGGCAGAGTGCCCAGGTCCAGATCCTAAGTGGGCAAGTGACTCAGTGGTTTCCCATCTAGAAGACAGAGGCGAGCATGGGCCCCACCGCACAGGCTTGCTGTGAGGATCGCTGAGTTAATACTCATAAAGCTCTCAGGATGGTGTCTGGCACATGGTCAGTGCTTGATGAGGGCTCCTTCCACGGAGGAGATATTCCATGCATGCCCACGGCGTGCTCGATATTGTCGTAAGCACTGGGGATACAGTGGAGACAGAGCAGATCCATATGTGGGTGGCGGGGGGCCAGAGAACAAACAGGGAACAGATGAATGGGGTAGTTACAGCATATGTGAAGTTTAAACAAAGACACGTGACAGAGAGTGGCTGGGAGCAGAGGGAGGTAAGGAAAGCTCTTCGAGAAGGGAAGCGTGAACCGAGGCCTGAGCACCGACTGCGAGGAGCTGGAGTGAGAGGATTCCCAGCAGAGAAAACCTCCAGCAAAGAGGCTCCGTGAAGACCAGATGGCCAACTTGATCTCAGAGAATCAACTGCCTGATTCCATGTGGCCAAGGCGCGTGAGTCAGACGTGCAGGGCCAAATTCAGCCCTTTAGGAATCAGGCAGGAAACGAACCCGTGGGGGGTCTTTCCCACTCTCAGAATGTATTGATGAACTATTGATCAAGCTCAATGCTGCCCTGCAAGGACACATTCAAATTCTGATGTGGTCCACCTGGCAATCTGTGCAGCCTCCTCTTCACCTCACCCACCCACCCCCCATTAAAACGTTAGTGTGGGGACCCGCCCCGTGGCCAGGTGGTTAAGCTCACGTGCTCTCCTTCATTGGCCCAGGGTTTCGTCAGTTCAAATCCTGGGCTCAGACATGCCACCGCTCGTCAGGCCATGCTGAGGTGGCGTCCCACATGCCACAACTGGAAGGACCCACAACTAAAGGTGCACAACTGTGTACTGGGGGCTTTGGAGAGAAAAAGGAAAACTAAAATCATTAAAAAAAAAAATGTTAGTGTGATCTTTTTCAGATGTGCTTTGAACCAAGGCAGGACAGGTCACTTTTTTCCTGACATGAAATGGCCCTCCTGGATGTCTTATTTTGCCCACCTGAATCTGCTGCCTCAAGTCCATTTGCCAACTGTTGAAGAAATGGCATGAATTCGGACAAAAAATTACCAGGTCCAACCTCTTGTATCTGAGACCAGCCTCTAATGCTAAGTGACTAGCCACCTGGGACCACGCCACTAAGCCAGCTTCCCGCCTCACCTCCTGGGCTTGATGCTCGCACAGCTGATGGATGAGCTGGGGCCTTTCTGCCATCGCCAGCCCCTCGCTTTGTTTTGCTTTGACAGCTATGGACCTTGCAGGGAAGCCAAACAGGTTTGGAAACCAGTTTGGTCCCCGCAGACCTGCAGAGCAGGATTCACCTCTACGCACAGGGATCTGGGGCAGTGCCTGCCTGGGCACTGGGAAGTCAGCCCAGGTTCCCGAGAGCCCCAAGGCCTCCAGTCTAAACAGATACATCAGTCTGCTCACTGAGAGAATAAAGCTGGCTCTCTCTCTCCATGGCTGATGTGTTTTTCTGAACTTTGGTGCCTGGCAGGGTAGGGTTATTTGTCCCGGTTTATGGTCTTGGGCCAAGAGATGAAATACCAAGCCAGTCTGATTGGTTCCAAGAACCCACTTGCACAGACAGAGCTCCTGCATGTGCCAATGTGTGTTCGGGGATTATGCCACGTGGCTTGGACTCTTTGGCAAAGCCCTTTGGAGAAGGAAATTACAAGTCTTCGTATATTCAGAACCATTTAATAGCTGGCAAGCTGCCGCCAACCTCCTGAGCTACTGCCAGATCTCCTGGAATATCTTAAAGGGTCCGTCCTCCCCAGGTTAGCTTGTAACTAAATAAACACGCCACCAACGACAGTGGCTACATTTTCTCTCAAGGAAAAAGCAGTCATTTATCTCTAGCCCTGGTCCTCACAGTGTAAACACACTAAGCCCCAGATGGGAAAAGAACACTCTGTGTGAGATCATGGGGGGCCGTGTAAGGTCGTGTCCAGGGAACCGACGGTGGGATGGCAGAGACGAGAAGTACAGCTCCTCCGCCCGCCGGCTTCCAGGCCTTCTGCAAGTTTCAGAGCCCCTACAAACCTCAGTTCCCTCCTCTGTGAAATGGGAATTAGATGGTGTTATGGTGAGTGAGTGGTTCCAGATCAGCCACCTGCACCGCACCTGGCAGAAGAGAGGCTTCTGATAAACCAGTGTTCCCACGATGGCAGATGATGAATCCTCTAGATTCGCGAGTTCTCTATGAAACGTTTCACATTTATGTGTACCTTTCGACCACAATTTTAAAAAATTAATGTAGCCACATTTTAGATGAGCCAAAAGAACCATTTGGGTTAGGTTTTAGGGCTCGATTTGGAATCTGTGTTTACAATTACTGTGGCACCAAGTGGTACTACTTGAATTGTCGTGATCTAGAGAGAACAGAAGAAAAACAGCATTGGTAAAGTTGATATAGTTGATAGAGCACGCCCAGAGCAGGTCTGCGACGCCTGCGGGCTGTGCACACGAAGGTGCTAAGAGTTCAGAACAAAGAGACGTGGAAGGAGAACTAAGAGATGCACAGTGCTGGTCCCACAGGAACCAAGCAGACAACACGCTCGCACCACGGCAGCGAGGAGCAGCCAAATCACGCGGCCACGTGGCTGTCACGTTTAACTAATACTATTACTTTAAACTTATTGGTTTTGTAGTTTTGGTTCTAACACATAAAATGGTTTTGATTATTTGCAAGTAGTAAGGAAGTTTATACCTGGTTTTAGGTTTTACACACTTAAGTGACAATAGAAACAATTCTTACCAGCAGTGGATGTTCATTCAAAATTTTTTTCCCGTAGAATGAGTTGTAGGTTATTCAATTTTCAGAAACCCAGCAATAACTGGTCACTGTTATTATGATGAAGGAAATAAAGAAACTGACGCAAGGAATAAACAACCTTCTGTTATTTTAAGTGAAAAAGCAGGCTACAATATGGCATATACCTTATGACTAACATGGTGTTGAAAAAATTGTGTCCAGGAAAAACAGCAACATAAGGGAATATTCTAAATAATAATTGTTACATTTAGGTGACAAAATCATGAGTAGGGTTTTTTTCTACTTTAAAACATCTTGTCTTTAATGGACATGAATTTCATAATTGTAAAACATATGTGTCAAATGTCAGCAGCCCCCACGGGGTAAGGGTGTAACTGGTGACTAACACAGGCTGATTCCAGACGCGCCACTGAAGGGCGGGGGACCTCTCGCTTCCCAGCATTTATGCCCCAAGCTCCTGGGCCCTGGGATGAGCAGATCCCTGTGCTGCGCACTTTAGATCCCTGTTTACCCCCCAGTAGCTCCAAGAGATGTGAATTATAGTGCAAGTTTCTCTCTTAAAACAGCTTTCCGGGAATTCTAATTCTTTTGAGTCCTGGTGAGTTCTAGGAACGGCCTGTGCCAGTGGTCACCCCCTGCCGGCTTTTCCCCTGGCACGTGTCCACAGCCTGGTCCTCGCAAAAGGGGAAAAGGCATCTGTTAGTTTTCTTGTCTCCCTAGCACCCCTTTTGGTCACCTCTGCTTCTTTCTGGCTTTCTTCCCCAAGCCTCAGTCACTGCACCACGCCCGGGCCAGCCCTTCCTTGGCGGGTGCCTGCAGTGTAAACATGCAAAGCCCCAGATGGGAAAAGAACACTAGTGAAAGATGGCGGGAGGCCGTTTGAGATCGTGGTCCAGGAAATGGACCACGGCATGGCAGAGATGGAGACGGGAATTGCAGCCCATCCATCCCTGACCTTCCCGCATCATCTACCTGTTCCTCCTCAATATTGGCCTTGGATGGTGGGGAGGAAACGCCTCCCTCTGCCAGCTGTGCTGCAAGTGCCTAGGGCCAGTTGGGTTACAAAACACACACATACAAATATACACACACCCAGACTACCCCAAAGCACATCAACCCGTGTCTTCCGAGGTGGGCCCTGGCGCTGGTGATTCCACTGTCCAGCCAAGGACAGGAGCCCTCAGACCCACGGCCGGAGTGCAGCAACCTCTGCAGGCCTGCAGACTCTGAGACCAACTGCCTGGAACTGAACTGTGGTTCCCCACAAACCCGCCAGCCGTGTGACCTTGGGCGGTTAATTTCTCCCTCTGTCCCTCCATTTCCTTATCAGTAAGGCCCAGATGCCACTGACATGGGTGTCCAACTCCGAGGGCCAGGTGCAGATTAAACACGGTGACACCCATGAGGTGCTTAGGGCAGCCCAGCACACAGTGCTCTGGGCACGGTGGTTCCTTTTACTGATGGTATCACTCATCATCCTATGGTGGGCGAGGGGGGATGGGGCGGCCTCCAGCTGAGCCCTTTTCTCTCGGCAGAGCCAGGTCTGCTCCTCAGGGTGGCAGGCTGTGGACAGGGTGGGCAAGATCCCCCTTTCCTCGGACGCAGCTCTCTGAAAGCTCCTCCTGCACAGACCTTTGCGGGTCTCCAGTCCCCCAGGGGCTGCGGCTGAGGACACCGGGAGCCGTGCACACCGGCCCACTTGTCGGGACCTCTCCCGAGACCCCACGGAGCTTCCAGAGGTGCTGACGGAGGCTCCGTGTAACTGCGAACACCCGCTGCTGCAGCCTCCTGCAGGCACCCCAGAGCTGGAGGGGCCGCCGCCGCCCTCAGGGGCCTCTGGCAATCCTCCCGGCCCGGCTTGTGGGAACAGGGGGTGGCGGTCTGCATGGGGCTCACTCCCCGCCGGTTTACCGACCCTCCCCTGGAGCACACGCCCTCCCGCCCATGTGCTGCACACCTGCCGGTGTTTGTTTTCACTGACAGTGTTGACTTAGCGTGAGGCCCAGCGGGGGATGTGGTCACGGGGCTCCAATACGGGCTCCCGGCAGCTCCGCCGACGGGAGGAAAACGCCAAGTGGGGTAATGAAAGCTAAACCGCCCTGGGCTCTGGCTTAAAAATATCTTTACCAAAATTATGAAAGCACCACAAAACCAAAACAGAGCCTAAAGCATCCTTCTCTCCAAGGGAGCTATTCCTCCGCCCCCCGCCCCACTTCCCTGGGAAGCAGTGTAGCCTGTTGGAACCCGTGCTGAACTCAGGGGCGGAGTCCCGTGTTCTGGCGATGCTGCCACCTCTGCCCTCTGCGAACATTGGCAGAGGCCACCTCCCTGTGCCTCAGTTTCCTCAGCAGTGGAGAGAAGGGTTCGAATGTGCTGCTCTCTGGGATCTCTTCCAGTACCCCATCACCTCGTCGATCACGTGGATGAGTCCACCGACTCACTGATGCACAATGCCCTCAATTACGAGCAGGAACCTTGCCCCAGGCGGTGTGGGAAACAGGGAGCGCAGGAGGACCCGACCGCCGGCGCTGGCCCCAGGAGCACGCGGGTAAACAGCGAGGCACAACCAAGGTTTTGGGCAGCACACGCTGCAACATGTATTTAGGGGGAAACTGATTTCTGCAAATCAGGACCAGTAGCTTTTCATGAGGAAGTGACTCTTAAATTGAGTGTTGAGTGAGGAGTGGGTGCTTGCGGAGGTGGGGTAGGGTGGAATGCGGCGTGTTACAGGCAAAGCTTAAACCAGGCTGAGCTGCAGCAGAGCAGGGCCGGGTGGGGACTGCGAGGCTTGGGGGAGTCAGAAACCTAGATTGTGCGGGGTGCATGTGAGAGAGAGAGAGGCCAGTAGGGAGGATACCAGAAGAGGTGAAAAGTGAGTTGGGGCTACATTGAACTTGTATGCGATACAGGAGTTTAGAAATTAACCTACAATGACAACCAGTTTTAAGCACAACCCTACTAAATTTGGGCCAATGGAAACTAAAATAGTTAAATATGCGAGCGATTAAGAGATTAGAATAGAGGCTTTGCTTCGCTTGCCACATTTTTTTTAGGTCGTTGGATAACAAATGTGCAAGCAGGGGTATCAACCTGTTTCCTTGCTTGCTTCCTAAGTGACAGTACTCGAGACTTCCGGACATAAGATGACAAATTGTTGGCTTTATTTGCAGCCTTCTGCTTCATGCCCCTTCCATTTAGAGAAACTTGCACTTCCTGAGGCCTTCCAAGATTAAGGCGGAGCTCGCCTACCACTCCCTGCTCTCCTCTCTCCCTGCATCGTGCGTTTTTCTTCTTTTTTGTGTACCTTGATTATCGTCTGGCAAGCAGAGATCATATCATGAATATTTTATAACCCCATAGTGCCAGCATAGAAGAGGCTATTAATAGCTGAGTGACTTAAAAGAATATTCCCGCACGCCTGCCACATGCCTGGCACAGAGCAGGGGCATAATTAGAAGAAAGCACATAAGCTGTGGAGCCAGAAGGTGTGGGACATTAACCCTGGCTAGGTCTTTTGATCATTAGTGATCCTGACCAAGTCATTTCATTCTGAGCCTCAATATCTTCATCTGTAAAATAGAGTTAATAATATTGTTAAAGGGTTTTTTAAAAAAAGATAAAATCATGACTCTCCTACAGAAATGAAATAAACACGTGCTAAAGATTTTATCTAACAGAGAAATGTTAAATTGATTCAAAAGAGAAATATAAGAAGCACAAATTTATATGTTGTAAAGGAATGTTGAAATGAGTTTACAAATAGACTGAAACTGGCTTTTTCCAATGAGGGGGTGAGTGGGTGGAGAAGCCAATTTCATTCCACGCAGCCAGTATGTATTGGTGTCTCAATAGACGAGAATCGTCTTCATTGCTATCAGTTATCTATAATCTACAGGGTAATAAAAGAGTTTACTTCAGGGAAAGCCTCAGAATGCCTTCCTGGAAGTGGAATTAGATAACTTGAAAGAGCATGCTCTGTACAAGGCGTGATTCTCCCCTGAAGCGCAGGCTCTTCTCTATGACACCTGGCTGGCATCCTCCAGTTACCAGGAGAATTAGATCTCACATGCATGGAGCACCTCACAGAGTTCCAAGAACGTACCAGTTGCCCAGCAAGTGGTAACTACTTTTATTATTATTAATACAAGTTATGAAAGAAAATTGCTTCACAGGTAACTTTTTGCTCATCCAATCAGAATGCGAGTTCTTCCATCATTATCAGCTAATGGCATCCAATAGAGTGCCCAGCGCTGGCTTGGTACTCTGGAGGTTTTTGAATGACAAATTTATATTAAGGACAATATTCTGATGAACTGTGAAATAGATTTTTAGGATAATTGATGATTAACTTTCTGAGTTAGGAGAGACGGCAAGGGCCCTAGGTGGCTGCTGCCCTCACGCTCTCTTTCGGAAAGTCAGTGGACCTCGGGTTCCGTTATGTAAAATGATGGTGGTTGAACGCTACCCCGCTGTGACCTCTTCCCACTGGAGGCGCATGTGAGTTCTACTGGAAATAAGTATTTGCTTCTCCCCTGAATCTAAGTCCTTATTCAAACACAGCTCTCAGTGAAGCCAACTGGATCTGCCACTGTGCCTACTATGACATCCCAGTAGCATTTTCTTCAAGGAACCAAAACAAATTATGATGACACCGTTGTTGCTGGTAGTTCAGGTCTTGTGGGAAGCAGACGAAGACAAACTAACTCTGCTTCCTAAACTCACCCAGTTTTAAATGTTCGGAAAGCAAAGATGGAAGGGGAGCGCCGTAGAGTGAGAGTGAGTGAGTGTGTGCACATACATGTGATTAAGTAGTGGCGGCTGGAACAGCCACCCCCAATTTAAAATGATGTCCTCTGCGTAAAGCTGAGGCGATTTTCTCTTAGCAACGAGGAGCATGGGGATGGGATAGGCATAAAAATTGGGTGTATCTTGGAACTATCTCTGGTTTTATTGGTTTGGACGCAAAAGTGGGTCCATTTGCCTGTTCCTCCTTTTTTTTTTTGAAAGCTCCAGCCCTCCTACTTGGGACTTGGAGGGATGCTGGCCTAGAGACAAGCTTGACTTACTCTGTCCTGACTCCCACAGCGGCTCACGACTCTTCCACGTGTAGAAAGAGCTCTTTGACTGGACAGAAATCTGCTGTGAGGACAGGTGTGGACCAGGGTGGTGGGGAAGGAATGATGTTTTTAATCAGAAAGCAAAACTCAACTGTGGGTAAAGGCAGGGCTAGTCTTTTGATTTAGGAGCTATCTACAATTATTTCATGAGTTCCTGAGAAAGACCCATTCTGCCCCAAATAACTCCACTTTGCAAGAGAACGTCAAAAGTTCCACAATTTTGAGTTGTGACTCAAGCATCTGCTAATTGGCAAGGATGTAGGTATCCAGTTCTTCCCTGGGGTCTCAAGGAGAGAAGCGACCATCTAATCTAGTGGGATGATGGATGCCTTTGAGAACCCGCAGAGTCCCGCGCCTCAGGAAGATGCACGCATGCGTGCCGTGAATTGGACTTTTCTCCTGTTGCAAACAACAGAAGCGACTCTGGCTAATTTAAGCAAAAGAGGGATTTAATGGAAGGAAGTGGGGTGGGAGAGGAAGCAGAGCTGCTCTGGGGTGGAGATAGCCGGAAGTAGTTTCTGGAGGGCACGATTTCATGTGTGCAGCCAGTGAAGTGAATCAGTCCAAGCCACTCTCTCTTTGCTGTAAGCAAGATTTCCTGAGAGGAATTGCTTGGCCTTAGATTAGAGCCCCGGCGCCTGCATGGCTAACGGAAGTGAAGCTGACTGACTGGCAGTGCCCCCAAGATAGAACACTATTAGGAGGAGATCAAGGCCCAAAAGGGCAATCAGGGCCCTGATGTTACTGAGAGGGAGGAAATGACGCTGGGCAGGCTAGAACTAAAAATGTCCACTAAGCGCGCTCACAGAAGTCTGCGCGTCACGTGAGCGGGGAGCCGTGGACCTTGTCACGGGCCCCAGCTCTAAAAGCTGGGATCTAAAAACCCCTAACTAGTTTATATCCTATGACCAATGTTTAAATGCCTGCTCCAATAATCTCTGTTTCCTGAGAGGATGCGTGTTGTTGGAGGACCTAGAATTAAAGAAAAATTAGGGACTTGAAGAAAAAAAGGAGGAAGAAGATACCAACAGGTGGCAAGAAACAAAGACAGCAAAACCACATTTCCCCAGGCCCGATCCTAGACTAAGTCATCTCCAGGTAAGGATGGGTCTACTCTTACGGCAGTCTCAGGCTCGTGCGTCAGAGAGCCGCTGGACATGCACGGGGCCCAGTGCCGTTACAGTAACTGAAATCCCAGGGAGGATGATCAAGAGAGACCTACTGTAGGCAGAATGAGGCCCTGGAGCAGGTGGTGCTATAGAACACGCCTCTGGGCTTCCCTTCTGCTTCCCCTGGTGTGAGTGCAGCACCAGAGAAGCCCGTGACGAGTCTCTCTCCCGCCTCAGCAGGGACATGGCATGGACCTAGACCTGGAGGGGCCTGGGATACATGCCCTGAGCACTGGGGAGCACACTGCGCATCTCTAAAACTGCTTTCCTCATACGTGGGTATGAACTATGGGGAGAAGCGAGCTTCTCTTGGATGACTTCACCATCCCAGACTTTATAACTCAGTTCCTGAATTGGTGGTCCAGAGGCCCTTGGAGGCTGCAATGATTTTTGACCCTGCCCACTTCTCCAGATACAGCCCAAGCCCCTCCCACTCTCACATCTTAATCTTCAGCTACACTGGCTTCCTTTTAAACCCATCATGCCCCCAAGACCTCAAGGCTTTGTCACACATTGTACACCTGCCCAATGCGCCCTTCTGCAATCCTGGCTAATTCCAACTTATCTCTCCATCCCAGCTCCAATTTTGTTTCTCACAGAAATCTCCACTGACCCAAATTAGGAACAGCCCCCACCCATTGGCCTGTACTTGTTTTTCACAGCACTTGCCATACTGGTGCATTGTCTGTCTGTGTGCTTATCTATATGTCCCTGTCTCCCTAACCTGGTAAACTCTGGAACGGTGCAGACCACATCTGTAACCCCACTGCCGGGCACGTGGTAGGTGACCATCAACTACATGTTGAATGAATATTGTGCAGTATTATGCTGAAGGAAAGGAGCTATCAAGGACAAACAGTAGAAATGAAATTAGTTAAGGTAGTAATTTAAAGAATGATGTACGTGCTAATGAGTATAGAGGTAGATACATATAAAACATGAGAAGCTGCCAGAATTGTAGAACGTCTTCCATTCTTTCAACCTCAACAGTGAGGGGAGCCAAGAAAGCATGTGGAATGTGGCCAAAGAGAGTTAAGGTTTTAGTTAAAGCTAAAAGCTCATGCATCACATTTGGTCGCCCTGGCAACAGAACCCCCGTCTGATGATAATGATATTATAATACGATAAAGCAAATACAAATAAATTAACAACTTAACAGAAATGGAGCAACAAATGATCTAATTTGCATCACCTTTGGGGATAATCTAAGGTAAAACCTTGGACAGGGCTCTCTGCTGCAAAGGATGCTGTCCTAGAACTTGAGTTATGTGTGAAAGGGTTAAACCACATCATGGAATCTGACAAACCAATTTTTAAATCTATATAGGGAAGCACATAAGGCTGTGATCCACTGAGACGGTCTTAAATAACAGAACAAGATATGAGACATTCTATATGTCAGCTTGCTTAGCACAATTATGTTGTGGAATCCACAACTACAAAACCACAGCAGCACAATACAAGAAGTGTTTATTTCAGTGTATAAGTCCATGGGTTGGCTGTGCAGCTCTGGCAATCTAAGCCAAGTGGCTCTTTTGGCTGGGCTCGCCCACATGGGCTGCTGGAGGGATGGCTGGGCGCTGGTTGGGCTCTCATGGTCTCACCTTGGATTGACTCTACCCTGCATCACGTGTTCTCTCGTCGTCAGCCTACCAGCCTGAGCTTATTCTCATAGTGAAGGCATATTCCCGAAGAGGGAGTGGAAGTGTGCAGGAACTCTTGCAGCCCAGGTTTGGAACTGGCATACTGTCACTTCTACCACATCGACTCAACTTCTTGATACAGGAGCTGCAAAGTTACATTGCTAAGGACAAAGACACAAGGAGGCCATCGATTATACCCATCAATGCAATTAATCTACCATACCAGAAATCAACTTATTACAAAGCTATACTAACTAATTCAGTATGATATTGGTGTAGAAATAAACAAATAATGATATAGTATTATGATCCAAAAGAGACTCATATGATAATAAAATATCATGACAGAGGTGGCATTGAAGATTCTCTGTGGGGAAGATAATCAACATTCAACTAATGGTGCTATGACAATAGGCTATCCGATGAAGAAAAAATAGATCCGTACCTCATATCACACACAATAATCAATTCCAGGTTCATTAAAGATATAAATGTAAAAAGCAAAACTTTTAGAAGAAAATATAAGAAAGTATCTCCACAGCTTAAGTGGTGGGAAAGATTTCTTAAGCAAGACACAAAAGGTACAAGCCATAATGAAAATGTAGATAAATTCGATTATATTATGATTTTATTATATATAATAAAACTATCAATCTTGCTAGTAAATGGGAAAACACAAATTAAATCCATAGTGATGCATCATTTCACATCCATTAATTTGGCGAGGATGCTGTAGGCTGACAATATCAGGAGCTAATGTGGTGCCGCTGGAACTCTCACTTGTGCTGGGCAGGAACTGAACTCTGCACGACTACTTTGGGGAGCAATTTGTCAATATCAAGTCAGACTGAGTATGCACATACCCTATAACCCAGCAATTCTACATATATATCCTACATATAAAGGAGCTCATATTTTTCTCAATTCAAGCATGAGAATATTCATGGCAGGATTATTTGTAATAGCAAAATGAGAAATCTCCTAAATGCCTATAGATAAGAGTATGCATAAATATATATATGTATTGGCATATTCATACAATGGAATAATACACTACAGTAAAAATGGATGACCTGGAGGTAATATGTCAACATGGAAAAAGCTCACAAACATAATGTTTAATGAAAAGACAAGTTACGGGAAGGTGTATGCATTATGATGGCAGTTATATAAAGTTTAAAGACACGTTAACCCACGCCATATTGTTTAGGAACATATACATATGTAGTGAAAGCATAAGGATATGCATGAGAATGCCACATAAGAAATTCAGGACAGTGCTGGGAGTTCCTTCTGGGGAGCACTGAGGTTATAGGGAAGATAAGGCCATTGTGAAGGGTACACAGAAGGTGTCAACTGTATTCATAATGTTGTATTTCTTAAGCTGGGTGATATTAACAAGAGTGTTTTATATGATTCTCTATATGTTATTTGTATGCTTGATGTTGAATTTTAAAAAAATAAATAGATATTTAAAAGTCTTGTTGTGAAAGAGAAAAAGAGTTGATTGGGCTGAAAGGAAACAGTAAAGTTAGGACCTTGACTCCTCTATATTCATCCCTGGGGCTGCTTGTTCCAGCTTCTCTGGCCCGCAGAACTTGTTCTTACTAGTAGAGATAAACAGTAGTAAAGAGATTCCAGGGGCCGGCCCCGTGGCCGAGTGGTTGGGTTCACGTGCTCCACTTCAGCGGCCTGGGGTTTCACCAGTTTGGATCCTGGGCGCAGACATGGTACTGCTCATCAGGCCACATTGAGGCGGCGTCCCACATGACACAACTAGGAGGACCCACAACTAAAAAATATACAACTATGTGCTGGGGGGGATTCGGGGATAAAAAGCAGAAAAAAAAAAGAAGATTGGCAACAGTTGTAGCTCAGGTGCCAATCTTTAAAAAAAAGGAAAAAAAAAAGAGATTCCAGGCTTAAATAAGTTTGAAGAGTGCTGGGTTAAACAAAGTAGAGCTTTTTTCTGCAAACATGTCAGAGTATTTGAAATGCTAATGGGCACCATGAATCTCCGAGCAGGAGATGGAGTAAGAGCCTTGCTCCCACCTGGGTGACCCCAGAACCGTTTCTTCATGCCACGTGTCAGGGTAACACTTTCCTTTCTGTGAAATATATTTTGGGAAATGTGCCCTTCAAAGTTCCATTTTTGTGTCGTCTCAGCCTGCGCACAGATTCCACTTCCTTCTCAACAGCCGTGTCTTTGTCACTTCATCCCTCTGTCTGTGCACAGTTCTCCAGCATTCGTCCCCCCTTCAGGGAGGCAATGTGGAATCACGAAAAGAACCCTCAGTTTGAAATCCTGGCCCCAGTGCTTCTTAGCTGGGGGACTCTGGGCAGGTTACTTAACTTCTCTGAGCCTTGGTTTCTGGCTGCAAAACGGAGAGAAGTCAAACCCCTCACCTCGTAGGAGAGCTGTGAGTATTGAGTTTGTACACATAAAGTGCTTGACGCTTTTCTGAACTTAGTAAGTGTTGATGTTTATTTATATGATGTGGGAAATAATAGTTTCTCTATCTTAAGACACTACTTTTGGAGACTGTATTAGTTCCTAGGGCTGCCATAACAAAGTACCACAAACTGAGTGGCTTAAACCACAGAAATTTATTGTCTCCCAGGTCTGGAGGTGGCAGTCCAAGACCACCTGTCGGCAGCGTTGGTTCCTTCTGAGGACTGAGGAGGAGGATCTGTCCCCAGCCTCCCTTCCAGCTCCTGCTGGCCTCTGGCCACCTCTGGTGCTCCCTGCCTTCTGCTGCATCACCCCCATCTCTGTCTTCTTCTTCACATGCTGCTCTCCACGTGAGCATGTCTGTCTCCAAATGTCCCCTTTTCATAAGGACACCAGTCATATTCGAGGAGGGGCCCACCCTACTCCAGGATGATCTCATCTTAACTAATTCCATTTGAAATGACCCTTTTCCCAAATGAGGTCACATTCTGACAGACTGGGGATTAGGAATTCAACATAGGAATTTCAGGCGGGACACAACTCAACCCCTAACAGAGAACAGTTAAACTAATGTTTGTGGAAGTGTCATCGCGTTCTCGTAAGGAGCTACAAAATGTAAGATTCTGTGTGGTCACAAACTGCCACGTCTGAAAGCCCCTGGTAACCTACTTGGCTGCAGCACACAGCCAGACCTTGGCTGGGCACGGCGTGGACAGTTTGGGAAACAATGTTAACAGAGCTCGCCCAGGAACTCTTTAAGCGAATGCTGTTTGCTTCTAAATCTACCCCAGGAATTGATTGCTTTCCCTCAGCTAACAGAGAAAACTCCATTCTGTTAAGAGTGACTAGATACATGGGGTTTGTGTATACAAGGAGCTACAGCAGTGTGCAGAGAGGTTAAAGAATGGCTTGGAGGCAGGGACTCGAAGAAATTTCCTGAATTAGCTAGGCTGTTCCGTGGTTAAACTGAACAGAGAATCCAGCTTCTCTTACGTGTAGGCTTCTGCTACCCCCACTGGCCCCTATGGGGTCTTAATGGGCTACTTTTATAACATCATTTGCCCTGGAGAGGAATTCAGAATGACATTAGGTCACCTTGAACCTTGCAAGGCTGTTCATGCCAAAAGAACCTTGCTGTTGAGGTCACACAGCACGGCGTGGTGGTAAAAACCGTGGATTCTGAAGTCCAGCTGCCTGGGGTTATGTCCTCACTCCACCTGCGAGAGCCCGGGCACTGGCCTCCAGTGACCTTCCCCAAATGACCAAACTCCCCTGGCAGGGCCGCGATGAGGATCAAATGAGGTAATCATGAAACAGAACAGTGTCTAGAACATAGGCTGTAGCCAATAAATTAATTAGTTATGATGACTCTCAGTGTAATGACAGAGCCTCAGAAAAATCACTTTGAGATAATCTATCCCTTTTAAATTGTGAAAAGTAAAAGTAATGACACCAACCAACACAACCGCTTTCATTTTTGCACATTAACTTCTAGTTCCCAAGACACTTGGAGTGTGGATGTAATTTTGTATTGTGCTATTTTAAGGTAAGCAGTTTCTGTATTTCTACACAGCAGTTCCAAATGGCTCTGTAAGACTCAATTGAGTTGATACACCAAATTTTACGTAACACTTCTCCTATGGTTAGATATTTGGAATATTTGTTTTTGTTATTTTAGGTGCCACTGGCTAACATCACTTTGTACAAACCAAGACTTTTTCTCGTTGAGACAGATTAACCGAGACAATTCTCCCTGAAAGCTCTGGGGAAGGGTCCGTGCTTCAGTCTAACCCTCCTCCGTGTTGTTTTGACCTAAGTTGCCTTCCTCACAATCTGCTCCCCGGCATTTCTCTTCCCCAAGCTCTGGTTACAAAAGCCAAATCTCCATCACTCTTTCTTATTCTCTCTCTGCAGATTGCAGCTCCCCATAAGGTTCCTTGCTGTGTCGTGTTACCCCAGATCAACTCATCCTCACAGTCCTCTTCCAGGGACCTCGAATGGGGGGGGGGGCCACAGGTTAGGGCCACTTGCCATCCCCTGTGCTCCCCTTCTTATGCTGGGCATGTTCTCAGAGTCTGAAAGTGAAATGATGTAATTCTTTCTAAAGCATCCTTCCTCCTGTCGTGTTCCTGCTAAATGCCTACTCATCCTTCCACATGCAACTCAAATGCACCACCCCCAGGCATAGCTCACTGCTCCATCCATACCGTTCCCAGGCCACCACCAACTACCAGTGATTGCACGTTGTAGATGAGCAAGTTGGTTATGGACAGATCTGTGTGACAACTTAGAAACTGCTTCAGTTGCCTGTCTTGACAGGATTGGACAAGAGGGGAGTGGTTAATAGCAAAGACTTTGGAATCAGATAGAACTTGATTTGAATATTAACTCTAGGGGCCAAGCGGTTAAGTTCCTGTGTTCCGCTTCAGCAGCCCGGGGTTTCGGCAGTTCAGATCCTGGGCATGGACCTGGCACCGCTTGTCAGGCCGCACTGAGGTGGCACCCCACATAGAACCAGAAGGACCTACATCTAGAATATACAACTATGTACTGGGGGGCTTCTTCAGGGAAAAGAAGAGGGAAAAAAAGAGTATTAACTCTACAATGTGCTAATTCGGAAGCCTTGGGACACGGAAGTCAACACCTCTGAGTCTCAATCTTCTCATCTGCAAGACAGGATCATTTCTGTCATCGGCTTTCCTGGCGGGTTGAGATGTGGATTAAGTGGGTTAATAGATGCAAAGCCTATAACAAGCACACGGTTGAAGTGACAGCTATTAAGACTGGCAAAAAACATGCTGGGAAGTCAAACCGGCCAAGAGCATTGTCCCCACAGGATTTTGTCAGTGGACCCCAGGTTCTAATCTCTTAAAATATAAATCGGAACAGTACCATTATCTCAGTGGAGCACCCAGCAACCTCTGTTTTCGATGAGTTTCTGGTACTAATATTGATGGGCGTATGCTGCTCTGGTCTCTCACTGGTTCTTGCTCGCTCTTCTCAGGGATGCTCACTTACCATACAGGGCTGCTAAGGCATATGCCACCCTGTCCTGCTTCCACAGCTGCTCTGTGGCCTGAGATCCATCTCATTTTTGTCTTTCCTTTGAGTTGAGGGTTGTTTCTAGCCAGTCCCACTAAAAGTATGAATTCAATGTGTGATCTGGAAGGACTGACATATCAAGTCAAGGACAAGCATAACTCATTGGTTAGAAATAATAATTCTAACTAATCTAATGAACGATTACTGGCCCCAAAGAAAGTGTCACCAAGTAGAACTGTTATGAATAGAGAAAGAGGAAACAATGGAGCCTAGATGGCATCCCCATTGTGGCAGGCTGGCAGAGTGTGGGCTTCTCTCAGGAAAGGAGGGGAGTGTACAAAACGGGGGAGGGGAAACAGGGAGGAGCGTGGCCCATTCCAGGTTTTGCCAGGGGTCAGCCTGGCTGCACCCAGCGACTCTCAACACTCACTTGCCTGGTGGGTGAACGAGCTTCAGGCTCTGAGGGAAGCCAAAGCCACAGGACTGGATCAAGCTCGGAGGTCTTGGTCTCCCCGGGCCAGTGCCAGGCACACTTGTGACAGCGTGTCAGACCGTCAAGAGCAACTGAAGATGTACTCACTGGCCCTAGGAGGCTCTTTAAAGATTTGAAGCTTTGCACTTGATTAAGGTCCGTAAGATACAAGCTAGAGTACGAAAATGCAAACGGCTGCTCAGGAATAAAACTGAAGCAATGCCAAAGCTCTCGATCGAAGTGCAGACGCAAAACAAACCAGAACTGTCTGCTCAGCCGGGATGCCGGAAGCATCTTGAGAGAAGGCACATCTCTGCACCTGAAGAATGTTAATCTGGGGTTTAGAAAGAGTTGGAGTGAATATGAAGAATTTTGAGAATGCTGAAAATCACTTCTGATTACCATTAGATATTCTAGCAAATGAACCAAATGTTTATTAGAAACTTACAATGTAGAAAACATAGTATTAGAAAATAATGATGATGACAACTAACCTTCATTATGGTATCGTACAGTCAACACGAAGCTTTCCACATGGTGGGGGACTGACTTCCAGGTAACTGATCCCTCACTGATCTCCAGATATGTACACATGGGCAACATGGTAGGAAGCATGATTTTCCCCTTCAAGGAGCTTATGATCCAGTAAAAAAAGAAAGATGGGTACACAATGTAACATAGTACAAGTTGGATGATGATAAGGGCTGTAATAAAGATAATGAATTGTGCTTGTCAAGGAGCCGGCTACATAAAGGAAGCATAATTAAAGTGTCCTTTGGACTTTGATAAGTGGAGGTGTGAGGCAGGCATGTCAAGCAAAGAAAACATCATGTACAAGGTCTGGGAATAGAAAATCACAGCCTGTATTCACAGAATGGTCGGAAATGCAGGAAGAGCAAGTTCTGGTGAACATCTGTGAACGTTTGCCTATGCAATATCCACTCCTGTTCTCTTCGTAATGGCAACTCTAGTTCCTTTGGGGAAACCCATCTATGCTTAGGATCTGAAGAGCGGAGTTGACCCCACTCCTGGAGTCAGGGTGGGGCCTGTAATCATCACCTGGCTAATCACTGTCTTGCATCTCCCTGGGTATAGTAATTGCTTCAGAGTGGGGGTCATGACTCCAATGTCCCAAGACTAAATCCCAGGCATTTTGTTGGAATTTTAAGAAAGAGTCATTCTCTTTCCATGGGATTGGAGGCTGTAAGGATGATGGACCTGGAATTTCCAAGGGTCTCTCTGAGGACAGTGCCTGCCATAGAAAAAGGCCCACACATTTATATTCCTGGATCTTGTCATGTCTTAAAAAACCTGTCCTCTGACTTTTCAGATAGGGGAGACAACACATTCCCCATTTGTTTAGCCAGTTTGAATTGTTTCCTGTCACTTGGAAGCACAAGAATGGTAATGCATTGATAGACTGGAGAGGGCCTTAAGTACCCCATCATGGAACTTCATTCTCTAGTCAACAAAAGGCCACAGGATGTTTTAGAAAAGTGATAGATTCTGAAATTCCATACCAAAACAGCTTGAAGGCAATATTGTAGACTGAGAAACCAGGTAAGCGACTTTTGCAAAGACAAAGCCAGTGGTAAGAATTGTGGCCTGATTGTGGGTTCCCTTTGTGAATTCTATGAAGTCACCACTGTCATTATTTCTGAAGCCTAGCATACGCTAACATTTTTCTAAGCACTGCAAACATATTAACTCCCTTGACACTCATGCCAACCCTATGGTAAAGGTACAGTTATTGTGCTCATTTTGCAGAAGATGAAATGGAGGCATGAGGAAGTTAGCAAATCCCCAATGTCCCACAACTAACCAAATGGCAAAACTGGGATTTGGACCTTGAAAGTCAGGTCCCAGAGCATGGCCCCAAAGAAGCCAACTGCCAATACCAAGAAATCTTGCAAGCGCCAAATTCTTTTCCCCAGTGGCCCATCCTCTTTGGCTGGGATGTCCATATTTAGAATCACTTCTTTGACCTAGAAAAGGAAGTTGGAGGTGTTGTTTCGAGAATTCTGCTGTTACATTGTCACTGCTGTTGCACTGAGTAGGCGGATGGGATGCTGGCCTTTGCCCATTAAGACATGAACAGAGCCTTAAGGGAGACAGGTGGATTTTGAAGAGGAAAATGTGGAAGATTTAGCATGTAGGGCAGTCTTCGGGGCAATGCCACATTTCCCTGGTCTTGGTAGAAGGGCATCTGGTGTGTGCGTGAGGAAAGAAGGGGCGCAGAGAGTGACTTTGCCTCCTAACGAAAATCCCGTATCTCCGTCAAAATGCAGATTTCTGTCAAAATTCCCAAAAGCACATTCTTGCAACGCTGTGCTCACTTCCATAAATGGCCCTTGTCTGTGTCGCTTCAGTAGGTCCTTGGATACGGGAAGATGAAGTCAGGCCTTGCAAGTGCTGTCACTGTCAAGTACGTTCTCTCTGCCAGACCTTCCCACAGCCCCAGATGGTTAGCTTCTCCTTCTCTGTCATTTCCTGAGGGGGCGGGAGAGAGGGAGGAGTCAGAAAAGAGGCAAGAGGCATAGAATTCGCCAGGACCAGCCCCGACTCTCACACAGCCCACCCAGCAGAGCTGGTCCCAACAGACCACGGGTTAGTGACAGTTGAAGCTCGGACCCGTGACCACGTGTCCCTGCCTGCCCACCTTCCCCTGCAGGAAGTGCCATCTACTTCATTCCTACCCCAGGCTACCAGTTCCCATAGGGGTTCTCGTTGCCTTGACAAAATGACTAATTATGCACAGAAGCAATGCCCTCCTGATCACTGGGGTGATCACATTAATGGAGCATTTTGGGGGGGAATCTAAAGGAGGAGGCATCCTGCTTCTGAGCCATTCCTTTGTTCATTCATTAAACAAATATTTACTAAGAACCTATAATATCTCAGGGACTATTCTTGATGCTGGAGACAGAGTGGTGAACTGCTATCTTCTTGGAATTTTATTCTAGTCGGGAAGACAATAAACAAAGCAATAAGCATACAAGCTAGTTGAGAGGGAGACAAGGGCTATGAAGGGAAAGAAATCTGGATAAGGTAGTCAGAGCGTGGGATTTTCATTCAGGAAGAGTTGTCAGGGAAGTCCACACTGAGCAGGTGGCACTGGAGAAAGGCGGACCACCGGCCCAGTGAAGGTCGGAGGAAGATCACACTAGGCTGAGGAGGCAGACTCGTCCCTGAGGTTAAGACGGCCCGGGTGGCTGGAGCAGAGTGACCAAGCGGAAGAGTCACTGGGAATGAAGTTGGAGAAGGAGCCATGGCCAAATGAGGATTTTGTATCATATTCTCTGGGTAGTGAGAAGCCATTAGAGGATTTTGCACAGGAGAGTGATAGGATGTGCTTTAAGGGGTGCTTGAGGCAAGAGAAACATAAGAAGCAAGCGAGGGAGTAGGAAGACCAGATGAGAGGCTTTGGAGAGGTGGGTCCAAGTAAGAGATGAAGGCGGCCTGGACCCGATCATGGTAGAGTTGGGGAGAAGTGGTCAAGCTGAAGATGTGTTTTGAAACCTGAGCCTCGCATCTCATTTTGTGGCTGTGTAGTGGAAACCTCTGCTGACTCCGTTACTTGCCTCTGGCTCGCCTTGGATTTCAGCCGCCGCTGTGATGGACAGTTCCCTGGAGCTCACCCTCACCTCCTGCTGCCTCTCTAGCACCAGAGGCAACCTCTTGGCCTGTAGGCAGGTACGTGGGGGGGTGCAGGCCGTGAGCACCACTACACCAGGGCAACCAACAGGGACTTGAGCTGAATAGATGCTCCAGCCTCCTGTCCTTCAGGCGGAAGATTCCAGAAGGCATTCCATATCCTTCTGAGAGGTCCAGTCTACGTCAACCACCTTGAATACCCCTCATGTTAACTCGTCCTCCTGCGCTTGCTCTCCCCGTTCTTCCACCCCTGCCTCCTAGAATCACCTCCCAAATAAACTACCTTCACTTGATTCCTTACTTCAGTCTCTGCTCTGGGGGAACTTAAACTAAGATAGGGAATTTGCCCACTCTGCCTATTCCTCACGTGCCACCAAGCCCTGCCCCTCAGTAGCCATGGTTCTCTCTCCACACCCAAAGCTTCTGAGGGACACATCCAGGAGACACAATCCTCCTCTACTGGTTTCTAATTTTCTTCCAAGGATCTATGAGGTTGACAACCAGAAACAGCTTCTCCTTGACTCCTCCAGAATATGCACCATCCATCCCCACTTCAAAGGTGGACATCTACAGTGCAGCTTGTGGAAATGCAACTGAAGACAACTGTACATTATAGGAAGAAATAATCAGGGGTCTCTTCCAGTCAAGAGAATGTGGGATACTGTGAAGAAGACACAGTCCCACAGTACGCAGATGACTTTGTAATGGGCCCGAATGGACAGGTTGCCAATTTTATAAATGATAAGAGGACAGGGCTATGGCTGAGTGATAATTCAGCCAAGAGATGATATGCTTAAATGAGACTTGGCAAGAATCACTTAAAGTGCTTTGGCTGGTAGGTTCTGAATGTTCTTTATTAGAAACGACTGCAGATTAAAGAGATATGAGACAAGCCACTAATACAAAGCAGAAGAAATCCTTAAATCAAAATAGACATTTTAATAACTATGCTTTAAATAAATCCCCCCTCTGAAGTCTTCTAATGCTTAACAGCTGCAAATAAATATGACACCAGGAGAAGCTAATGAAAAAGTTTAATAATGCAGGAAACAAAAGGGCAAAAAGGAAACCGAAACAACCCATTTTCAGTCCCTCCAGGATTTCAACTTCCCTCCCCTTCTGTCCTCCCACCCACCCAGCGGCCCGGCACCCTGCAGTCTGGGCAGCCTCCTGGCTGAGAACTATGGAGCCAGCCAGACTGGGTTTGAATCTCAGCTGTGTCATGTTTCATCTCTGTGTGCCTGGGCAGGTAACTTAACCATCCAAGCCTCGGTGTTCACATCTATCAAATGGGACTAAACCACCTGACAGGTTGTTCCAAGAGTTAATTGGGCTAAGACATGTGAAGGCAGACTGAACACTCCATAACACGTCAGCTATTGCTATTACTATTACTGCCTTGCTAAAAGAGCAGGAGAGAACCGGAGGAATAGAAATAGAGAAGGAAACCCAGGTTGAGAGAAAGAGAACAGAGGGGAAGGGTGTCCTGGAGGCAACAAAGTTTGCTGTCCGAGTAGGGCCAATATTTAGGCAGTGTGCCCAGGCAGGTTGACCTGCTGGTCTCAGTTTGGATCCATCAGTACCAATGCCCCAACTAGTTGATACATTTTGATTATCATCCCTGCCTTGGTTTGTGCATCATTCAACCACAGAGAATGGACAGATATAAACCTTTACAATCCTTAAAGAAATGAGTATGGCAACACATATCAGAGGCCATGAAACCATTAACACTTTATCCCACTCCCAGAAATGTATTCAAACACAAAAGAAAAATAAGCTATAGGCCCACTGATGCTTATGGAGGTGTCATCTCTGAAGACAAAACCCGCAAGCTGTGTCAAAGTCTAACAACAGAGAAGCAGTTCAATTCACTGTCATTCTTTTCTTCAGTGGAAATGAGGTACTATTAAAATTGTAATTATGAAAAACAGAAACCCATAGAAATGTGAAGTGTTTATGGTATAATGTTCAGCCAAAAAAGGTGGCATGGAAAATTGTGAATATATTTTGATATAATCTGTAAATGATGCATAGATAAGAACAACAGAGTATGCAGGAATAACTGTGGCATTACTGATTTTCTTTCTTTTTCAAGACCATTTAGTACGCTTGTTATAATATTTTAACAATTATAAGGAACTGGGGGTGGGGCAAAGAAACCGCTCTCCCTTCCCAAAACCCCAGGCTCAGAGATGAGGAGTAACATGTATCAGGGGCTGGCCAGAGCTCTCTTCCTCCCAGAGCCCCCAGCAGCCCACCTGGGGGTCTTGTGCGCATGAGGAGAAGTGGCCCCTTGGAAGAGCACGCTCCCCAGAATGTGGTCCTTTCCTTCGTGTTGGGCCTATGCAGAGCCTTAGCACTCTCAGCGGAGGCTGGCGAGACAGGGTTCTTCCAGGAACCTGTTGGCAGGATTGCCGAAGGGGAAGCTGCTGTAGACCCAAAGATTCATTATTTTAGGCAGTGTGCAGATGAAAATTAGAACAATGGCTGCTGAGTAAACCCATAGGAGTGGGATGCAAGCTGAATTATATGGTATCACAGAAATTAGATCTCTTTCCCCTTGACATCAGCAAGTTGTGTGCTTTCTAAGCATTCCTCTTCTGCCTACGAAGGTTATATTTAGACCAAACCAAGAAAGATATTGCACCCAAGATCCCACAAAAAGCTTGAGATGTGAGTCCCAGATGTCGAAGAAAGCGAATTTGCCAAACCTTGCGGTCTGCCTCTTCTCCAGAGGCGGCAGCATTCCAGGCCTCTGACGAAGGAGCGAAGATGAGTCTCCACGTGCGGGGGGCGGCACCAGAATCTCGAGTACCAGGTCCCCTGCAGCGAAGGCCCTTGTTGGCTCCCCTCATTTCCACGTGCATCCCAGGAGCACAGTATGGACCCCAGGCACCTCCCAAGATGGGAGACTGGAAATGTGTAAAAATGTTCAAGAGCACGTAAAACATTTTCTACAAAAGGGAGCTTTTACGTTCAGTTCCCTGAGGCCAAGGACTGAGTTTTTGGAGCCACGTTCCAAAAATATTTGAGCAATGTGACCAGTCTGGTGTACTGAAGAGAAATGAGAAATGGCGGTTCATGCTCTGGGTGAAAAATAAGTGATAAAGCTCTTCCTCCCTACTTGGTTTCTATACATCCTGGTCACATGAGACTTGGCCAGCAAGTTTCCCTGGACGCGTGTGGGGACCCACTTTCCCTAGAGGTTTGAATGAAGTTGGTTTGGGACTGAGGCTAACAGCTCTGCAACGTCCTTGCTCAGCACAGATTCCTACATCTCAAACGTTCTTTCCACCTCCTCCTGCTGGAGTCACAGAGGCAGTGACCCCTACTGAACCTGAGGTGTGATTTCTCTTGGGTGACCCAGAGTTCATGACTGGCACAGCCCCATGGGTCCCAAGGCATGATGGTACAGCCCTGGGGAGTGGCTGCTTCACCGGAAAGCAGGTTTCTGAAACCAGCAATTCAGGATCCTGCAGACTTCCCTTCGGCTGACTCACCTCCAGCTTGTGGTTCCCAACGGCACAGGAGTCACTAACAGGGCATGCCTCTTCCCCTGGACTGTCTAGCCAGACGCTCCCAGTGCCCGCCCACAGGGCAGATAGGTGAGGACACTGAGCCCTGCGTGAAAGGCCTTTTCCAGCAGCCGGAGGAAACACCTCCCAAACCTGGTGAGCTCCTTGCCCTCGGCACACACATACTTTAAATCTTCTGGAATAATTCCACCTTCATGCTATGGTTTGATAAACAGAAGGCAGTCATCAGGAAGGCATCATTACAAATGTCACTGTGCACGTCACTCTCCCCCAAAGCAGCAGCAGCCTGTTCAAATGCCAAAGGATATTGAGAAATTGGTGAGGAGAGGCTGGAGACAGGAGCCTAGCTTTTCCTTTTCCTGGTCGTGCTGCAGACAGCTTACATCTCGGCAGCTCTCTAGCTCTGCTTCCTGCTCTGAAAGCTCCAGGTCCCCAGACTCTAAGCCGTGCTGCCTGCTCACTCAGGGCACGTCTGCCCCGGCTTTGAAGGGGACAGCCACAAATACAGCGCCAGTGGGGAGTCCTGGGCAGCTTCAGCACCATCACAGCCCTTTCTGTGAAGAGAGAACTGTGTTCCAAGATGTGCTTGTGGCTGCCGCTTAACTTTAACCCTGTCACAGCTAACCAGCCAAAACGTTTTATTCCCCATAACCCCAACTACGGCAGATCTACAAAATGGAACCGTCTCCCTGATCCACTGGTACACCTTTTGGAGAAGGCATGCCAATGACAGTTACAGCCCACTGTGTTGTTCTAGTGCTCTTGCCTTCTACTTCCTCCTCCCAGAGAACACCCACTCATCCTCATGGCCGAGACCAACTCTCCCTCTGAGACTCAGATCGTGTCCCTTCATTCAGCAAACATGGCTTACGCACCCACCTTCTGTGCCATCGTTGAACTATCCGTCTGCCAGGGAAGATGACAATTAAAAGAGTGATGTGTGCACAGCTGGGGGTGTATCCGTTATGGGAGTGACTTCATTTGGGTGGGAGTTGGGAACACAGAAGGAGGTCGCCTCCTCCCCAAATCCTTCCTGGCTTTCCCCAGGCACCGTTATTGCTCCAGTCTGTGTCTCCTCAAAGGCACGGATCCCATCAGCTCGCTGCGTGGTATTTCTACATGATGCCTCCCCCACCCCAGCATCCCCTGCCACTTCATTAAGACAAAGTCATGGACTATCCTATTAATCAGTTGCCTGATCAGTGTTCCATGAGTGAAACAAATAAAGCTCTGTGAAAGTAACTGCTGTCCACCTGACCCCAAGTGTGAGCAATAAGCTTTTTAAAATCTCTGTTTGGGCAGTCTCAGAAGTGACAAGATATTCTACTGTTTGGAACGGGAGCGTGCAGAGGAGCATGACGGAGCAGGGGAGCAAGAGCTGCATTAGGCAGTTAATCAGGGCTGAGTGAACGAGGCACCAGGTGCGTGAAAGGGGAGCAGCTGCCGGATCAGAGGGCGAGCCAGCCGGCAGCAGGGGCGAGGACAGAGGCCGGTCTGAGGGCAAATTTCACCCAGGCATTTCCGAATCATTGCATCCAAACTACTAAAACTGTGTGGAAGTTATTGCAATGCCAGCAAAGCATTCGAGATCGCATTAACGTCTTTGTACAGAATGCCAAATATTATATCTTGATAGTCGTTAGCCAACCCAATGCAGTAGTAAAATGATCAGTTGAGGACACCCTCAAACAGAGCTTCTCAGACTCAGTTCTCAGTGTATCCCAGTTACCTGGTAGCTGGATAAAATTCAAATTCGGACACAGTAGTGGGGTGGGGCAGAAATTCTGTTTTTCAAATGAGTTTCCAGGTTCTGTTGGTCCACAGACCTCACTCTGAGTAACCAGTTCTGAAAGATCAGGAGGAACAAGTTGTTATTTTAACAAAACGCACTATTACTCTTCCTTTTACATTTTTACTATTTATTGAAATTTTTCTAATTATGGAATTAATACATGGCCGTTGTGAGTTTGGAAACTGTGAAATGTACAAGGAGAAAAATTAAATCACCTTCAATCTCATCATCCAGAGATAACCTGTATAAACATTTTGGTGTGTTTTCTTCTAATCTCTTTGTTTGTTTGTTTTTACATCATATTCTCCATAATGTTCTTTATCTTGCATTTTTTTCTTTTTAAATTATGAGTGTTTCGCATGCTGTTGTGCGAAAACATATTTTATATTAATAAGTCAATCAGCAAACGTTTAGAAGAGTACACACAGTTAAAGGGTCCAGCAGTTAAAGGGCCCTGCCCTTGTTTTCAGTGAGAAAAACAACCTGATCAATAAATGAGATTGAATGGATAACATTCTCATTTTAAATGATTGCATTAGACTCTGTTTTATAGCTGATCATAATATAGTTAACCAGTCTTTTTGTCAGATATTTCGACTATCTCTTTCCTTTTACTTCTATATATAAATAACATGTGGCGTATGTGGAAAATCTTTGCAGCTCAATTTTTGCTTGTATTCCTGATTTCCTTCAGAAAAATTCCTTTAATTGGAATTTCTAGGTCACTGAGTGTGTATAATTTTTAAGCTTTTGATATGTGTTGCCAAGGGGAACCCCAGCAATGTGGTACCATAAACACTCCTAGCAGCAGCCAGGAGGGGCCCCAAAATCTTCACCACATCTTTTCCAGCAATAGTTGTCATTTATTTTTATATTTGTCAAGTTATTTTAGTTTAAATTCCCTTTACACTTATGAGGTTAAGCATTTTCGCACGTGCATAAGCCATTCGATATCGTCTTTTGTGAAGTGCCCGTTTCCTTTGCCCATTTGCCTGCAACATATTTGTCTTTTCCTGTTGTTAATTTGTAACTGCTCTTTATACATTAAAGATATGAACTCTTTGCTGTACATTTTTAAATATTTCTCTAGTTTATTGTTTGTCTTTTAATTTTGTTTTTATTTTTTAACCCATGCGTTCTTTAGAAGCATGTGGTTTAATCTCCCTGTGTTTTGGGATTTTCTGGTTCTCTTTCTGTTATTGATTTCTAGTTTTATTCCCTTGTGGTCTGAGAGCAGGCATCGCATGATTTATGTTCTTTGGAATTTGTTAAGGTGTGTTTTATGGCCCGGACATCATCCATCTTGCTGAATGCTCCGTGTGAGCTTGAGAAGAGCGTGTATTCTGCTGTTGTTGGATGAAGTAGTCTATAGATGCCTATCACATCCAGTTGATTGACGGTGCTGTTGAGTTCAGCTAAGTCTTTACTGATTTTCTGCCCGCTGCATCTGTGCATTTCTGATGGAGGGTGTTGAAGTCTCCAGGTCTGACAGTCGGTTCACCTCTCTCTCCTCGCAGTTCTATCAGGTTTGGCCTCGTGTTGTCTGACACTCTTTTGTCAGGTGCTTACGTGTTAAAGATTGCTGTTTTCTTGGAGAAGTGACCCCTTTATCATTATGTAATGCCTTTCTTTATCCCTGATAACGTTCCTCGTTTGGAATTCTGCCTCCTGAAGTTAATATGGCTACTCTTGCTTTCTTTTGATAAGTGTTAGCACGGTGTATTTTTCGTTTGTTTGTTTCTTAATGTTCTTTATAGAGGTTCACTGTAATGCCTTCTCACTGTTTTCTTTTCACTTTTCCTTCTTTTTTAAAATTTTTTATTTTTATTACAGTAACATTGGATTATAACATTATATAGCTTTCAGATGTACATCGTAATATATTTCGAATTCTGTGTAGATTACATCATGTTCACCACCCAAAGACTAATTACCACCCATCACCACACACACATGTGCCTAATCCCCCCTTTTGCCCTCCCCCCTCTCTCCTTCCCCTCTGGTAACCACCAATCCAATCTCTGTTGCTATGTGTTTGTTTGTCATTGTTTTTATCTTCTGCTTATGAGTGAGATCATATGGTATTTGACTTTCTCCCTCTGACTTATTTCACTCAGCATAATACCCTCAACGTCCATCTATGTTGTCACAAATGGCCAGATTTCATCATTTCTTGTGGCTGAGTAGTAGTCCATCGTGTATAAATACCACATCTTCTTTATCCATTCGTCCCCAGATGGGCACCTAGGTTGCTTCCAAGCCTTGGCTATTGTGAATAATGCTGCAGTGAACATAGGGATGCACATATCTTTATGCATTTGTGTTTTCAAGTTCTTTGGATAAATATCCAGCAGTAGAATAGCTGGATCATCTCAAAATGGATTAAAGATTTGAATGTAAGACCTGAAACCGTGAAACTTCTAGAAGAAAACATAGGCAGCACGTTCTTTGACATCGGTCTTAGCAGCATATTTTCAAGTACCATGTCTGACCGGGCAAGGGAAACAAAAGAAAAAATGAATAAATGGGACTACATCAAACTAAAAAGCTTCTGCACAGCAAAGGAAACCATCAACAAAACGAACAGACAACCTCACAATTGGGAGAAGATATTTGCAAACCATATATCAGATGAGGGGTTAACATCCAAAATATACAAAGAACTCATACATCTCAACAACAAAAAAAACCAACAAGTCAATTGAAAAATGGGCAAAAGATCTGAACAGAGATTTCTCCAAAGAAGGTATACGGATGGCCAACAGGTACATGAAAATATGTTCAACATCATTAACTACCAGGGAATGCAACTCAAAACTACAATGAGATATCACCTCACTCCAGTCAGAATGGCCATAATTAACAAGACAGGAAATAAAAAATGTTGGAGAGGATGTGGAGAGAAGGGAACCCTTGTACACTGCTGGTGGGAGTGCAAACCGGTGCAGCCACTATGGAAAGCAGTATGGAGTGTCCTCAGAAAATTAAGAATAGCAAGGTGTATTTTTCTCCATCCACTTACTTTTAACATATATGTCTTCATATTTAAGGTGGTTTCTTGTAGACAACATATAGTTGACTCGTTTTTGATCCACTCTGACAATCTCTGTCTTTTAATTGGTGTAATTAGATCATTGATGTCCAAAGATTACTGATAGAGCTAGATTAATATCTACATTCTTGTTACTGTTTTCCACTTGTTTCCTTCTTCTTTGTTCCTTTTCTTTCTTCCACTCTTTTTCTGCTTTTTGTGGTTTTAATTGAACATTGTCTATGATTCCATTTTCTCCCCTTTCTTAAGATATCAGTTATGCTTATATTTTTACCTTTTTTAGTGGTTGCCTTAGAATTTGCAATATACACTTACGTCTAATCCAAGCCCGCTTTCAAATAACACGATAGCACTTCACGAGCAGAGTGAGTATTTATAGTAACAAAATAATGCTAATTCCTCCTCCTGTGACTTGTACCTTTGCTGTCATTCGTTTCACTTAAACACAAGCATACAAATACATAACCATCCATAAGCAAATACATTGTTGCTATTATTATCTTGATCAAACTGTTATCTGTTAGATCAATTAAGAAGAAAATAAACATTTTTATTTCCCGTTCACTTATTCCTTCTTTGATGGTCTTCCTTTCTTTACGTAGATCCAAGTTTCTGACCTTTGTTATTTTCCTCCTCTCTAAAGAACTTCTTTTAACATTTCTTGCAAGGCAGGTCTACTGGCAACAAATTCTCTCAATTTTTGTTTGTCTGAGAAAGTCTTTATTTCTCCTTCAATTTTGAAGAATAATTTCACAGGGTACAGAATTGTAGCTTAGTGGAGTTTTTTCTATTAACGCTTTAAATGTTTCACTCCCCTCTCTTCTTGCTTGCATGCTTTCTGAGGAGAAGTCAGATATAATTCTCAACTTTGTTCTTCTGTAGGTTGGGTGGTGTTTTCCTCTGGCTTCTTGCAAGATCTTGTCTTTACCTTTGATTTTCCATAGTTTGAAAATGATATGCCTAAGTGTCAGAGTTTGGGGTTGTTTTTGGCATTTATATTGTTTGGTGTTCTCTGAGCTTCTTGGATCCATGGTTTGGTGTCTGACAATAATTTGGGGCAATTCTCAGTCATTATTGTTTCAAATATTTCTTCTGTTCCTTTCTCTCTTTCCTCTCCTTCTTGTATTCCCACTACGTGTATGTGACACCTTTTATAGCTGTCCCACAGTCCTTGGATGTTGTGTCTGTTTTTTTCAGTCTTTGTTCTCTTTGCTTTTCAGTTCTGAGGTTTCCGTTGGGATATCCTCAAGCTCGGAGATTCTCTCCTCAGCTGCGTCCACTCTCCTAATGAGCCTGTCAAAGGCACTCTTCATTTCTGCCACAGTGTGTTTGATCTCCAGCATTTCTTTTTGGTTCTCTCTTAGGATTTCCATCTCTCTGCTTACACTGCCATCTGTTTTTGCATGCCGTCTGCTTTACCCATTAGAGCCCTTAGCATATTAATCATAGTCGTTCTAAATGCCCTGTCTGATAATTCCAACATCCCTGCCATGTCTGGTTCTGATGCTTGTGGTGTCTCCTCAAATTGTGTTTTTTGGCTTTTGGTGTGCCTTGTAATTTTTCCTTGATAGCTGGACCTGATGGACCGGGTAAACTGAACTGCGGTAAGCGGGCCTTTAGTGATGTGGTGGTGAGGGGGTGGGGGAGCAAGAGTCCTATGATTAGGCCTCGGTCCCAGTGAGCCTGTGCCTCTGCACTGTGAGTTCACACATGCGTCTCAGTCTCCCTCTCAGGTGGGACAGGTTGGCTAGCCTGGGCTGAAGCTGGGCGTTTCCTTCCCCACGTGGAAGGCTAGAGCCAGCGGGGGCTGGGCATTCCGTTGCCCAGCTCAGTTAGGCTCTGATGATGCCAGCAGGTTGGGCTCTGGTTAACTCGTTTCCCCCAAGGGCAGCCTAGTTAAGGAGAGCAGAGCGTTGGCCTGTTTCAGGACGGCTCCTTCCCCCCACCCTGCTGGAAGCCTGAGACTTTCCTCCGCTATTTACTGTGAGAACCCGGTCGAGCTCCTGGAGGTAGAACTCACAAAATTGACAGGTTCCCCTGGAGTTTTAACTCTCAGAGTCGCCCACACTGAGTCCCCAAGAATTCATCGGTTACAGCTCAGGGGTCCCCGCCCCAGCGCTGGGACCCTGGTGTTCACCCAGCTGGTTCTCCCGCCATGGGGGCCGCCGTTTGCCTGGGTCTTCCCCTCTCTTACGGATCCAAGAAGAGTTGATTTTTCAGTTCATTCGGTTTTTTACTTGTTTGGACAGAGTGGCGACTTCCAAGCTTCTTACCTGTGGAACCAGAAACCGTAACTCTCTGTTTCTATCTTTTTAAAACCTATATAACTTTTGAATTTTTAGGTAAGTCATATTCATCTTTTCCACTGTGAATTTGGTCTTTGTTTTAATATTTGGAATAGCCTTGCCTACAGCAAGACGAGAAAAATATGGATCCATGTTTCTTCCCGGTTTTGTAGAAGCTTCTTACATTCTGCACACATAGGAAGGTTAGAAAGCAGCGTTGCAAGGATAGTCCCCTCTCCTGTGGTAGTTTTTCTAAAACTGGGTTGTGCTTTCTGCCTGAGGACAGGAAACAGGAAAACACTGAAGGTTGACGTGAGTCACGACGGTAATACCAGCTGAGAGGCCAGCTTCTCCCTGTGCCATTAGCAGGCACACTTCTCCATAAGGAGGAGACGATGGGTCCTCACACCTATGCTTGGTATGCATTGTAGACAGAATAACACCCCCAAAGTTGTCCACATCCTGATCCCTGAATTTGTGAACACGTTACCTTCCGTGGCAAAGGGAACTTTGCGGATGTGATCCAGGTAGAGATCCTGAGATGGGGAGATGATCCTGGTGGACATGAAGGAATCACAGGGTCCTTAGAAGAGGCAGGTGGGAAGGTCAGAATCAGAGAGAGAAGACAATGGACAAAGCAGGCAGAGGTCAGAGAGAAAGAGAGAAACTTGAAAATGCTATGCTGCTAACTCTCAAGATGGAGGAAAGGCAGGCAGGTGTCCTCTAGGAGCTGGAAAAGTCAAGGAAGTGATTCTTCCACAGAGCTTCCAAGAGGCACGCGGCCTTGCTGACCCCTTGGTTTTAGAACTTTTGACCTCCAGAAGTGTAAGATAATAAGTGTGTTGTTTACACCACTGAGTCTGTGGCAGTTTGTTACAGCAGCCATAGCAGACCAACACAGGACCGTCAGAGCACAAGTCCAGTACCAGCCAGGCCCCTCAGGTTACTGCAGACCATTGCCTCCCAGCCTGTGTCCGGGTCAATTGGCTACTGCCAAGATGGTAGGACCGCCATCACCATCCACGCATGGTCCCCGAGCACCAGTATCTTACCCAGAAAGAGCCGGTTGGAGTCACCCCAAAGTAAAAGGGTAGGAACTTGAGGCTTTTGGTTCTTCTCCTTTAATTAGCCCAGAACATTCCTGTGAGTTCTCAGAGTATTCCATTCTGATTGGTTCCTAATAGGGACAAAAATCGCACTACCTCTCAGGGTTCTTGTAAGGATTGAATGACTTCACACCTACGTGTCTAGCCCTTAAAACTCTGCCTGGCTTGTAGGAAGCCTTTGCAGGCATTAACTGTTGTTATTTGCGTTAGTCTGGGTTCTCCAGAGAAGCAGAACCAATAGATGTGTGCATATTCTATAGAGGGATTTATTTTAAGGGATTGGCTGACACAGTCGTGGGGTCTGGCAAATCCGAACTCTGCAAGGCAGGCCAACAGCCTGGAGACCCAGGGAGGAACTGAGGGTAAAGGCTTGGGTCCAAAGTCTTGAGTTTGGAGGCAGAATTCCTTCTCCCTTGGTGACCTCAGTCTTTTTGTCTTGAGGCCTTCCACTGATTGGACGAGGTCCACCCACATTATGGTGGTAATCTGCTTTCTCAGAGTCTACTGAGTTAAATGTTAATCGCACCTAAAAATATCTTTTTTGAAGAAGAAGAAGATTAGCCCTGAGCTAACTACTGCCAATCCTTCTCTGTTTGCTGAGGAAGACTGGCCCTGAGCTAACATCCATGCCCATCTTCCTCTACTGTATACGTGGGACATCTACCACAGCATGGCTTTTGCCAAGTGGTGCCATGTCCGCACCCGGGATCCGAACCGGTGAACCCCAGGCCACCAAGAAGTGGAACATGTGCACTTAACCCCTGTGCCACCGGCCCAGCCCCTAAAAGTATCTTTACAGCAACATCTAAACTGGTGTTTGACCATCTCAGCACCATAGCCTCGCCACGTTGACACGTAAAATTAACGGTCATACTGTTATTCATTTGTTTATTTTCTATCTTATTTCAGTCACTAAAACTTCCAGGAAAATATAAAAGAGTAAAGGTGAGACTTGACATCCTTATCCTACTTCTAGCTCCGGTGGGAAGGCTCTCCTGTGCCTTCATGAAGTATCTCTACTGAGCACCGTTAAGGAGCTATTCTCCAGTTCCACTTTAGTATATTTTTGATCATAAATGTGTACCATCTGCTAAGATGATTATATAATTTCTCTCTTGACTTATTGAAATGATATGCTTTATTTATAGATTTCCTATTAATAAGCCATTCCTTGCATTCCTATGGTAAGCCATCCTTGGTCAGATGGCAGTCTTTTTCAGATGCTGCTTAATTGAATTTCTTAGTATTTCAGTTCATCTTAATTTGTATTCCTAAATTGATGTCTGTTGTGGCTGAAGAGTTTTGTTTTTAACTGTTTGGGGAGGAGTGTCTGTTTTTGTGACCCTTGTTAAAATTTGGTGTTGAAGTTTCAGTTTTGCTCACTTCATAAGTGAGTGGATAAGCATCGCCTGGCCTCTGTGCCATGTAGCGATTCATGAAGCATGAGACTTAATGTGTCCTCAGGGGCAAGATATACAAACTATCCCAGCACAAAAGTAATTTGGTGCCTCCTTCCCTGGTAAATTCCCTTCTGTCGACTCAATATTTACATTATATTCAATATTATGCTAAACATCAATTCAATATTGTGCTAAAAAAATCGTTTGTTTACCTTACAAAAACATGACATTTCATTTTACTCTCTCTTTCGGATCTCCGAGCTACTTTCTGTAACTCTCTGTAAACCTCCTCCTTAAGAAAAAAGAAAAAGTCCCAAGCATGAATACCAGCTGTTCTTTGAGAGGGGCGGCCATCCAAGCTGAGCCCAGGGCTCTCTATGCGTCATCCTGCGTTAGGAATCCATCCTGTATTCTTTGATGAGCGGTAACTTTCCTCTTCAAAAGCTTCACTGTGTGGAGCACAGGCCGACATAGTTCATGCTTCATGTGGCTTCCTACAAAACAAGCCCAAATAAACAAAAGTACAAACAGGTGTGGCCGCTCCTGGCTGGAGAATAAAGTCAGGGTCTGGCCTGGGTGGTCTCGGTGAGGACGGTGCTGAGCTCAGGCCCTCTCTTCTGGGAACTGCGTTGCCACAGAGAGCTCTGGGTGGCTTCTGTTTCAAAGGGAGGCCAGCAGTGGGAACGGTAAGTTCCAATCCAGAGTTTAAAAGCCTGCCCTGCCACCGCGCACGCTGCCCCTTCGCAGCAGACGGCTGGCTGGGATGATGATCCCCTCCTCTCCCAGACTTGACTGAGGCCGAGAGCCAGCCGCAGCCCTGCTCCAGGCCTACACGTAAGCTTCTTTATGTTTAACTCTCGTTTTGCTTTCTGGGGATGGATTTTTAACTAGTCACACAACTGAAAATTATTTTCAGAAAACAGCAACATCCCAACAGTGTTCTGGGAAGCACCAGTGATCCACAGCCGTTAATAGATGTTCCACCAGAAAAGAAAGATTCTCTCTTCAAAGAAATTTGGAAAAAGCTAGGTTAAACAAGATGCAACTGATTTCTTTACTGCACAACCCTTGCGAGCCTTTACTATATTGATTTCTCTGTGACTTCTGAAACTATTTTTTCACAATATACCATTAACATTTCCAAGTACGCTATTGTTGGGTAGAATATATTTTGGGGAGCATTATCTTAAGAAATCGTCATGATGATCATCACTTACACTCACTGAGTGCTTGTACTGAGTACTGTGGGGGATTTCACACGCTATATCCCACTTGATCCTTGCAACATCACTACGAGGTGGTGTTATTGTCTTCATTGCACTGCGTACAGAGGTTAAGTAATTGACTCTTGTGAATCACACACCCTATTTTGCATCAGGTCTGTCTGATTCCCAAGTCTATGTGCTTAACCAGTGAGCTGCATTCGTTCCAGCACTACCGCGCTTTCAGAGTCTCCTCATACAATACTACACTGTATTACGTTGGTCAGTTATACTTTCCCCGTGCTCTGAGAACCATTGTATCTTCTCACACCCTGGGAGGCAGCCGGCAGATCCTTCCATCAGAGCACCTTCCACGGCAGAGGCTGCGGCCACTTTCATCAAGGAGAGCTGAGGGGAGCGTGCACGGTCGTGAGTGTCATTTTCTTCCTTGGGGTCTCTCTGTCTGACCTCTGTGTGTGTCAAGAGATGTGTAAGGTATGGCACCAGACCTTCTACAAGGAAACAACAGAGGACACCAAGCTGGATGTTAAAATGCAACTGTGATAGCATCTTCAAGGACTCAGTGGAGGAAACAGAGTATAAAGATTAGTGGGCAGTTCGGGGTTGGTGGAAATCCTTTGGCAGATGAAGGGCACCCCTGTGGCCTGGGAGCAGTGACCAGACACTGTGTGAAACTCTGTCCAGAAGCTCGCCATGACCTCAGAGGATGTGAGGGGGAAGAAAGAGCTAATGCCAAAGAACTTGCTGGAAATTCATCTCCACTGGGACCATTCCATGTGCAGCTGTGACTGCCCCCACTTAAGGTCCCACCTCCTGTGCTGGTGGGACAGCCTGTGCTGCTTCTTTGAAAAGCTTGCACACTTCTCAGTCCAGTAACAGCGGCCCTCCAGCACTGTTCCACCACAGCCTTCCACACAGGGATGAAAGTGTACGATCGTGTAACTTTGCACATCCGAGGAGGGGTGTCTATTAGCAGAACTAACCCAGACTGAGCGCTGTACTCAGTGAGGACACAGCAGCGTGTTCTATGGAAAGCATGCCCAGTTTAGAAATTTCCCGTCTCAGGAAATCCACGGATGAAAATTGCCAGACCTGGAAGACATAGTTTGGGGGAACCCCTCTCCTGGAAGCTCCTCTCTTAAGGTGTCCCCTCAGCCTCCCCATTCAAAAAGGTTAGGACTTTTCCACACATATGATAAGCTAGCTATTGTTATATAACACCGGTGGCTTAAAATAACTACCATGTGTTATTACCAGTCTACAGATTGGCTGGGCAGTTCTGCTGATTTGGACTTGACTCAACTGATTTTTTTTGGAATGCTTTATTTTTTTTTATTGAGGCGAAATTAACATAACATCAAATTAACCATTTTAGAATGAACAATTCAGTGACATTTAGTATGTTCACAAAGTTGTGCAACCACCACCTCTGTCTAGCTCCAGAATATTTTCATCACCCCACAGTGAAACCCTGTACCCACTAAATAGTCACTCCCCATTCCGTCCTTCCCTCGGCTCCTGGCAACAGAAGATCGACTCTGTCTCCCTAGTTTACCTGTTCTGAAAGTTTCACGTAAATGGAATCATGCAACATGTGACCTTTTGTGTCTGGCTTCTTTCAGGTAGCAAAATGTTTCCAAGGTTCATCCACATTGTAGCATGCATCAGGACTTCATTCCCTTTTATGGCTAATATTCCATTGTGTGCACATACCACAATTTGTTTCTTCCTTCATCCATCCATGGACATTTGGGTTGTTTCCACCTTTGGGCTATTATGAATAGTGCTGCTGTTTGTGTGTAAATCTACCTTTTTCTTTTAGATGTATTCCTAGGAGTGGAATTGCTAGGTCCTATGATAATTCTATGTTTAGCTTTTTAAGGAACGGCCCAATCATTTTCCACAGTGGCTGAACCATTTTACGTCCCCACCAGAAATAGATGAGGATTCCAATTTCTCCACGTCCTCACCCACGCTTGTAACTTATTTATTTACTATTATAGCCATCCAAGTGGGTGTAAAGTGGTATATTATTGTGGCTTTGACTTGCATTTCCCTAATGACTAATGGTGTTGGTCATCTTTTCATTTGTTTGTTGTTGAGTTAACTGGTTTTATCTGGGCACACTCATGCATGCTTGGTTAGCTGGTCAATGAGCGGGGGCTGGCCGGTCTAGGATGGGCTGAACTAGGGCAACTCCCCTCTGCTCCATGGGTCCCTCATCCTCTAGCAGGCTAGCCTGGGTTTGTCCTCATGGTAATTGCAGGGGTTGAAGAGAGGAAAGACAGCAAACTCGAGTGGATAAGCACTTTTTAAGCCACTGGTTGTGGCACAGTTGCTACATTCTGTTGGCTAAAGCAAGTCTCATGAGGAGTTCAAGGTCAGAATGGGAGGGGACAACAAAGTCATAGGACAAAGGCTATCACAGGTACTATCATAGGCCAAAAATATCTCCTGACTTCAACTTGAGTCATATGGTAAATAGATTCACCATAAAGTGGCTAGGTTAGAGCTAAGAAAAACCATACCAACCCGGACCCTTCAGTGACTCACAATTCCAGATTTAGCCCGAGACCCAATTCAGAATATGGGAAGCCCTTTGTACAACTGTGACCAACTACAAGAAAGCAGTAGCAGAGAGGATCAGGAGATGCCACCCCAAAATATGCCACTTTGGCATAAGAATTATTTTAAGTCAAAGACATTTCAAATTCAACTGCTGCAGAAAGAAGGCTTCCTGGAGCTTCCCATTTCTGGCTGAAAGCGGAAATTTCTGGGCATTGAGGCTACTGTAAATTCCCTTTTTGAGGTGGGTCTGTTTCCAGGAGAGAGACCAAGGGCAAGCCTACCATAAATCCCCTCTCCAGAGACATTTTACAAGGAGACAGGAAGATGACTCACACCTGTATGGACAGACATCCCAAACCTGCTTATCTCTTGTTCGTTCTCCTAAAAGCTCCTGTGTCTTTCCTAAAAAATCCTATTTGTCCTTCCCATAGAAGCCTTTTCTCCCTTCTCTCTTTTCCCTACTAAATTAGATATATGATCCCCAAATTCTAACCGCCCCTTTAAGTTACTCATCATTGAACACTCTTGGATGTATCTGCATTGTATGTGTAAATAAATTTTTTCTCCTGTTAATCTGTCTTTTGTCAATTTAATTTGCAGGACTCTATCACTCAACATAAGAGGGTAAAGGGAAAGTTTTTCCCTTCCATACAGTACCATCACTATGAACTACCCAGGTCAGGAACCACTCTCAAAGAATGCCCTTACTATTTAATAAGCCATTTGAGTTGGAGTCTTCTGTTGCTTAACCAATAGCATCCTGCCTAACTGGGTATTATGTTTGAGTTGTCTATTAAGTGACTAAAGGGAGATATCAAGGAAACAAATAGATATACGCATTCACATTTGGAGGGAGAGGTCAGGGCAGGAGAAAGAGATTTAGAGGTCATAGGCATACAGATGCAATTTAAAGCCATGTGACTGGATGAAATCACATTGGAAAGACTTGAAAAAGAGCAGAGAAGAGGGCCTGGGACTAAGTCTGGGGGGACTCTTTATATTTAGAGGTCGAGCAGGGGAAAGGAGACATCAAAGGAGACAGAGTAACCAATGAAGTAGGAGGAAAACCAAGAGAACGTGGTGGGACGGTCAAGAGAACGTGGTGGCATGGAAGCCCAAAGGGGAAGAAGGGGCTCAAGAGAACATGGTGGGATGGAAACCCAAAGGGGAAGACCGGGCTCTAAGAGGGAAGAGGAGTTGGATTGTGGGAGCACTCCTGAGAAGTCATGCTCTACAGCCTTTTTGGACTTGCAGAACCTCATCTGTTCCAGAACCAGCACCCTTGCCCTCTATGCTCCAAGTTATTGCACTTTCTTCTCCTCTGTCTCATATCTCCAGGACATGCTCTCCTTGCCTCTGTACCTCCACGTACTCTGCAACCTGCATCTAGAACACACCTCCTTCCTCCCGCCCTCTCCAGCTCCTGCTGCTCCTCCAGGTCTCAGCTTAGACGCTCTGCTCCAGACCTGGCTGAGGGGCCCCTTCCATGTGCCTCCAGGGAAACCTGAACTGCCCCTGTGATGTAAGTCTGTCTGGCTGCCATAGCAGAATGCCACAGGCTGGGAGGCCTACACGGCAGAAGTCTATTTGCTCACACTTCCGGAGCTAGAAGTCCAACATCAAGGTACCATCACAGTTGGTTTTTGGTGAGGCCTCTCGCCTTAGCTTACAGATGGCGGACTTCTTGCTGTGTCTGCACATGGCCTTTTGTCTGTGCACGTGCCCAGAGAGGATGCTCTGGTGTCTCTCCCTTCTTATAAGGACACAAGTCCTGTTGGTTAGGGCCCCACCCTTATAACCTTGTTTAACTTTAATCACCTCCTTCAAGCCCTCTCTCAAACACAGTCACATTGGCGGTTAGGGCTTCAATATGAAATTAGGGGGGACACATTTCAGTCCATCACACTCATCAAAGTGCTTATTGGATGCTAGTTTCTCTCCTCCCTATTTGACTGTAAATTCTGAGAGACCAGGCCCAGACGATGTGTATATTTTGTTTTCTATTTTCAGCAGCATGTAACACAGTGCCTGGAGGTGCTAAAAGACACTTATAGGCTAAACGGATGAGAGCACGGATGCTGGTCGACCTCTGCTGTGCCATCTGGGAGCCCACAGAGTTCGCCAAGACTGTCCCCTAGTTGGGAAGCCTCCTCCCAGGAGCGGCCTATTTTCAATGGTCAGTAAAATCTCACCATTGGAAATAAATGGAAGGAATCCTGGTGTGAATTAGTGAGAAATCATAGAATTCTAAAGGAAGTTTTGGTACTTTCAAGTAAGCCCTAAAAAATGGGTCTTATCTGGACTACTGTTTTGTAATCCATCCACTAATTGTTTGCCTTCAAACAAATGTTAAAATAGTTTAAAATGTGATGAAAGCCCTTTCTTACATAAATGTTGCAGTCCTCATGGAAACGAGTTTATACTATCCCTTTGTTTAGCAAATTCTACTTGCTCTCTACAGACAGGGCAGGGTCAACTTCAACCAGGCTCCAGAAAAGAAGGTTGAATCTTTAAACCCCTCTTCAGGATTCCGAAGGTCCCCCCATCTCAGGGAAGATGAAAATGGATGAGAACAGGGGCTGTGGAGGAGCTCAGAATTGCATTATTTCAAAACTCTGTCGTCTGCTGTCTAATATCAAAGTCGCAAGTTTGCTGTAGAGATGTTAGAATACTATCTTTAGAAATAGGAAGTCAGCAATGGCGGATGCATTCTTCTCCTTCCTGCCCTGAAGATTACACACACATTTTTTCAAAGATACAAAAATGATTTAGAAATACAGAGAGAAACAGGCTTTTTTTAGGCGTTTCATTTCTAGGTTTTCCTAAACTCTAAAATGTGTCAGGGAGGAAAAAAATCTCTTAAGTTTCCAACTGTTCATTGGTGTTAACCCCTCTAGGCGCCTCTGTTCTTTTTTTTTTTTTTCCTAAGTGGAGTGTGTTTAGGTGAAGGCTGACTTGGGGTGGAAGCGCCTGGTGGCAGTTAGAGACACCATAAAGGAGAGGCGCTCTGCTCCGGAAGGTTCCAGCTTCTCTGCGTGGCTGGATTAGGGCTGTTATCCTGCGGTTGCCCCAGCAAGGCTGGGTGACATGTGACAAACAAGCTGACACAGGCTGTACTAACAATAACCCTCTGGCACACACCCTGGCTGGCTCCTCCCTCCGCCCCCAGGCGGGGTCCGGTGGAAAATGATTCTAAGAGGCAGCACAGGTACCTCTGGCTGCAAGCCATTGCAGGGAGCCAACTTCATAAGCAACTGTATAGTGATGGGGAGGGGACAGAGGCCAGGAAGGAGAGAGTAAACTCGGATAATTACTTCCTCTAGCACAGCCCCAAAGTCACATTACTCTGACCCCTGACATAATGCCATCCGTGGGTATTTTCTTTCACGTCAGTGAGTTCTTGTGGCGAATAGAGAGGAACAGGTATGGTCCAGAGATTTGGAGGGACTGCCCAGAATCAGCGACACCCAAATGGAGAGTACACAGGGCACCTGGGCATGGGCAGTTCAGGGACGGCCTCTTTCTCCGGGTTTGCTGAAAATGGTCCCCGGAGAAAACCCCCTGGCAAAGCCACCTTCTAACAGATATTTCCCGCTTTGGCCACCAGGCAGCTCTCTAAAGCAGCTGTAGCCTGCAGACCCTGAGTTATAAAAAGACCCTTCAATCTTGTCACCACGCAGAGTCTGAAGGGGGGCTCGATGCCACGTCTACACGGAGAGAGTGTGAAAGCTTTGGGGGACACTGGAAGGGCTTGGTGGGTGATGTGTGTAGGGAAAGGCTGGATCATAAACGCCTGGCCGTTCTTGGCAAGGTTCAAGCTGACCCCATAAAAGCATGATGGGCCTCTCTCCTGCACAGAGTCTGAGACAATGAGACGCACCCTGCGGTCCCAGCTGCAACCCATGGATAGAATGGCCTTTCGTGGTGCTGCTGGGGTAAGGAAGACATCAGCACTCCCTGGGATAACATCTATGTGCATCCGCACACACATACGCACACCAGCCCCCAGTGTGCACGCACCCAGGTTGGTACCAACAGCAGTCCCCCTGGCCTAGGACCCTCTCCTGCCTTCTCACTGGGCCCCCAGGTTCAGGGGATTATTAAGTTTATTTTTATTTTTTTCATATCTGATCAATCAGAATTCTCTGGAGAAGAGCCAATTCAGTTCTCTTCCCCTCCTGAAATCAAATATTGATCTTTGGCCAAAATGCCTTCACAACTGTCCTAGGATGGACTCGCTCTCATCGTTTCATTAATTTGGGCCTCAGTTTTTCATCTGTGGAGTGGGATTACAATGATCTACTCACAGGATCCAGCCTGGTGGTGTAGTGGTTAAGTTCACATGCTCTGCTTTGGCGGCCCAGGGTTCACCGGTTCGGATCCCAGGTGCGGACCTAAGCACCGCTCATCAAGCCATGCTGCGGCAGCATTCCACATATAAAGTAGAGGAAGATGGGCATGGATGTTAGCTCAGGGCCAATCTTCCTCAGCAAAAAGAGGAGGATTGGCTGCAGATGTTGGCTCAGGCCTAATCTTCCTCAAAAAAAAAAAAAGATCTACTCACAGAATGGTATGAGGCTTGAATGAGAGGAAACAACATATATGAGAGACCTTTGTAAACTGGGGGAAACTGACAGTTCTTAATAAGATCTATTGTCGACAGCCAAATTTATTCATGTAGATATAAGAGGGGGGATTCTGAGAGCGTGCAATCTTAGCCATTTTCTAGCTCATGAACTTGAGCAAGTTAATTCTTACAGTCTTACTTTTCTTACCTCTAACATAAGGAAAATAATACCTATTCTTAGGACGCTGTTGCAAACATGCCGTTTCACACGGAGCACGATGCCTGACGTAGTGGATGCTTCTAAAGGGTGGTTACAGCTATGGTGTCACTGTGGGAGATATTCATACGCTTGGCATCCTTCCTTCTTCCCTAATTTGCTAATGTGCTCTTTGCTGCTCGGGAATTGAATCCCGGCCTCCGTGATGGCTGTGAGTGTGCGCTTAATGAGACTGAAGCCTGCGGCGTGAAAGTAAATAATTCATGGACTGCACTGTGAACGCTTTGCTTGCGTCTATCTCAAGATTTGTATTTCAATTTCCTGGACCGAAAAAGCAAAGAAACCAAGAAACTTAACACACAAACACAGCAAACCAAAACAGTGAATTAACCTCGCTGGTACATGGTTTGGTAAATTTTCTATCAATTTAGCCAGAGGTTAGGGTCTTTATTGACTTATAGGAGAACAGGAAAAGTCACATATTAGGCTTACCAACAATAAATAGTAATTTTTAAATTATAGTAATAATTAAATTTTAAATTTAATAGTAATTTTTAAACCCTGAAGCCTTTCGATAAATGAGATAGCTTTCAGAGCCATCTGAGGGTCTGTTGAGAGAGCAAAAGGAAGAAAGAGAGAAACATCAGGAGAAGTGGACGAGACAGAAGAACAGCCCTCCAGAAGGTAAAAATCCCGTCTTTAGACCTGGAGGACTGCAGCCTTGTCGCACATCGGCAACCACAAGCTTACGCAAGGATCCCTTCCCTTGTCACTGTTCTCACAGGAGGAATCTGAGACAGAAGTTTCACAGCCACCCAAGTACCTACATAAAAAGAGTGGCATACATCTTTGCTGTCACTGAGGGCCCAGAGGAAGCTCAGGGGTTCAAGTCTATCCTGCAGAGAAGAGGGGAGCCAGTTTTGAGGGGAAATAGCAGAAACCAAGGAGGCAGGAATTAGAGTTGCGAGGGACTGGAAAACCTCTGTGTGTGTCTCATCCGTCACTGTGGTCAGAATCGCTCTCTCACATCTGCTAAAAGCTGATGTCCACTCACTCTCGCCAGGCTCATCCTGTGTGGACACCATTTTATAAGCCCAGGTAGCCTGGCATTGCAGGGACAAACTGCTAGTCAGTTGGTCATCAGCTATAATTTTATCTGGGGGGTGGGGGGTGTTGCTCAGCTTTGTCCAGGGACCTAGTGACCTGACACCTGGTTCAGGAGTTTCTATTTTAACAACCCTGAATACAGCTATCTTATTCGTCACTTTGCAAACAAATGCACTGAGAAGACCAGAAACACCGCAGAGCCTACAAATAGACCTCCCCTCCCAGGGCCGCCCCTGTGGCTCTGCAGCCTGTGTGGAGAGTGGCCCCGAGACTGTTTCCACGCTTGGCAGTGGTGCGATAGACAAGGGATGCTCACGGGCTCTGAAGGTGGGGGCAGTGCGACACAGACAATGCATCTGCCATCTCTGAGCTGCAGTTGTCTTAGATGCACGCAAAACGGTCACCAATGTCTAACATCAGAGTTCCTGTCACCTCGGAACTGTTGCCTGCAGCATGTTGGTCTTTGAGCAGCAGCTGCTCCCTGAGACACACTGGCCCTGCCTGCAGAGATGCTGCCCATGGGAGTCTCACACTCACCTACAGAAAGTTGTTTGAGTCTCTGTAGGACCTGGTTTGGCTGTTGTTTCCAGCTGCTGCCACAATATCCCATCCCCCTCTGAGTCTGTATGTGCGTAATCCTGCTGAAGTACACCGCTCGGTCAGAGAGACATCTCTGGCGAGTTAGGAAAACCAGTAACCTTTTCTGTTGTAACCTCACACCCTTTGTGCTTGGTGTCTTCAACTTAGGCTCACCTGGCTTGATTTACGCTGTGCAACCCCAACCCAATAAACTGCCCGAATCTGTGCCCCCTCCTGTGCTCTTTTTTGCATCCATTTCTCAAGCTAGCAATTTTCCTTTGGCACCTGCCCCCATGAAATAAGTCTAAAGTCTTAGGGTCTTTGAAGACCACAAATTAGCCCAAACTGCCAAGTCAACCACGTCACAGCTCCCAGCGCTGACCTACAGAGCGTGGGCCCCGGCTCGAATGAGCGCGGCAGCCATGCTGGCCATCAGCGTCTCTCTGTGTCTTATTGTCCAGCTCTGCTTCCCAGGAGGGGCTACCCCCGCTGTGGGGCAAGGAAGACTAATTTCCAGGCAAACTGCCAACGACAGTCCTTCAGAAACTGACCCATTTCAAAAACTTCCCATTTTTAATTAAAATGACTGCTACCCCTGCAGAAAAATCCCCTGTGCACATTCAAGTCCTTTTTAGATTCTTTCCTCTCTTTGGGCAAATAACAGAAAGCAGCTCCGATCCTCCATCCATGTTTAGGGTACCCACAAGTGCGAGGAGGCAAAGAGGAGGCAGGAGAGGGACTTGACAGGTGATGAAGGTACCACCCTCACGTGGCTGGGATGGTACTTGCTTTCCATTGGTTATGCCAGCCCCACGCTGCCCCACGCGCAGGGGAGGCCCCAAGCGGGAGAAGAAGCCCTTCCTCAGAGCCACAGTGCAGAGAGGGCAGATGGAGCTTGTGAGCTTGAAAATAAAAGCATCCTGTCACTAACCTGTCCCTTTATATAGAACTGGCTACTTGGCTACACTCCTTCAGACTCAGGGCGTCCTCTTATACTTAAAAAAAAGTGACAGCAACCATCCAATGGTCCCATCGCTGCCACCAAAAATTTAGATTAAATTAAAATTTAAAATTTCTGGAAATTCATGAACACAAAGGAGAGTATGAGGTGAAAAGAGTACAATAAATACACCTCCAGCTGTTTGGCAGACCTCAGGGAGCGTGGCTCCTGGTTCTGGCATAAAATTTAGAATTATAAACCACAGGCAGAATGGAAGAGGGAGACGGGCAACTGAGCTGATTCAGGGAAAAAAGAAGGTATGTTTCTTACATTAAGAAGATTTACCTTCTAGTCTTGCGTGTGGGAAAAATAATATTTTGCTTTTCTTTCATTTTTCAGCCACTTATGACAAGTACACAGTCTCAAATTCCCATGATTGGATTAAATTGCTATAAATAGACCTCGGAAAACCCACACTGACTCTTAGATCCCCGGCATTTAGATTCAGGAATTTCCCTCTCCTTCTGGAAATTTTGTTAAAGGTCTTTGCTATGCTTTTTTGGTCTGCGAGTTAGAGTTTCTCTTTAACACGATTTCCATGCCAAGCGATGAGATGCCTGCAGGAGGAGGAGGAGGAGGAGGGCAGGACCATGTGGAGTGTTAAGGTGAGCAGAGGCCCTGGACCAGTCCCTGTGTGTGACCACAGAGCCCTGTGGGCAGCAAACAAATTCGCCAATTCGAGAAAATCCTAGTCTAACAACTAGTCTATCTAAATTCATTTACAGTGTGCGTGGTTGAATAAGATCATACCTCTTATTCAAGTCACAAGTAAATAAGTATGCAAGGCTCACCAGATGCCCAGGAGATGCTTTCTGTAGCTGTTGGCCTCTCAGAGGAGGGAGCTGTGGCCTTGTTGGAAGGGTAACTTGGCGTACATTATGCAGACGGCCGCTTGGCCACATCACTCCTCTGGGAAGGAAGAAAATTAAAACACCAGTTCATTGTCCCCTGGTTTTAGTGGGGCTCAATCTAACTTTAAGAGAAGAATGGGGTCCCCAAGAGACACAACTATCAGACCAGAATCCATACCCTGAAACCTGAATTTTAATAAAAGGGGGCTGTGCCATTTCTCTAAATTAGTAATGAGCATTATTTTTCTTTTTAGGAGCTAAACTTTTACTGCTTCCGTTTGATAATCTTAGTCTAAGGAACTCTGCAGTTGGCATTCTCATGTGTGAGTTGTGTGTAAAGAGAGAATGCCAGCCCGTGTTCCCAGACCCAGGGCCTCGGGGAGAGCATGGAGTCCTTCTGCTTGGTTGGCACTAGTTTGTTGATTTATACATGACAAGCAAATAAATAGTCGTCAATAGCTGTTTGCTAGATGGCAAACTCCCTGCAGGCAAAATGGAATGACATTGTACAATCTAGAGCATTTACTGTTTTGGGTGATGATGATGATGGAATGTCTTCAATGTCCTACCAGTTACTCCCATCAAAAGCTTTAAAAGAATTGCTGTGACATGCTTTTAAATTTCCAGAAGACTTGACTTTCTTTTAATTTCAACAAATATTAGTAGAAAAATAATCAAAGCCAAAGAGAGGAACGTGCCCTGGATTCAGCAAGAAAGGCAGAAAAACATTTCTTGGGGAGGATATAAAGTGATTCCTAAGGCCCGTGAGAGCAGAAGGCCAAGGAGGGGTGGGAAGGGAGCATGAGTGGAGTTTTGCAATGATGCTAAACTACAGGTTAACTCCAGGACGGAGTGTAAACCTCCTTTGTGTCTGAAATGAAGGTCAGCCTAGGGTGAGAACGGGCGTTGAGCTGCACTCTTCTTCAGGGTACTCCAGGACAAGGAAAGAAGCCTTAGTATGCAGATGCAGGAGGAAGAAAACGGCAGACTCCTGGCATCCGAAAGCCTCAGAGAAGCTATCTGGAACAAGAGGGCCCCATGGGCACCACGGGACCATGAGCACCGATGTTATTGCTTCCGAGGTCTACTGATGTCACAGCTGGTGATGCTTGTGACTTCGTGCTGTCTAAACACTGGCGGCCCTCTGACTCATGTATGCAGGTCAGGCCCACCAGAGGCGCACAGTCACCCAGCAGACAGAGGACGCCAACAAACCTCTGCGGACCGCGTCTATGTTACCATCTCCAAGCTGCCCCTGGACTCCGAGGGACCTTGAGAAACAGGTAGTCGATTCTCTTGGCAAGTTCTGCTGAATAGGAAGAACAAGCCAAGCAGAAGAAATGACGACCTCCCTTTCAGGAACTTTTTCTTTTTCCTTCAAAGATACGAAGGCGTCTTCTCCCCACTCCCTCCCACTCCTCCTCCAACCACAGTGGTCGCCTGTCTGCGGAAATAACCCTGAAGGAGTGGCCGGGAAATGAACACAGTGCCCGCCATCGCAGGCGGTGCTCACTCCCTCCCGTGGTTTGGAAAGTCTTGGTCACTCAACAGTTCTCGTAAATCCTGTGTGTTGTATTCCTGCCCCGGTGTTCTCCCAAGACCTTTCGCTGTGGCCCTAAGTAATGAAGAGTTGTCATCCCACGTTCACTCCAGGCATCACCACTGGAGACTGACCTTCAAGATTCGCTCAGTGTTTCATCGCTGCGACAGCATCTCAGGGGTGAAACACTCTCAGATTTGCTTGTGGACATCGAGTGGCTCTAACCTTTAACAAATACACTCACCATGACCCAGAAAACAAATAATAAATACATACTCTAACAGCTAAAATTTTGTCAGCTAGAGCTTCTTTTTTTTTTAATAGAAAAATTTTGTCTATAACATCCAACATAAGATTTTTAACTACTTTAGAATATTTCTCAAAAGAATAATAGTGTTAATACTAAGATGGATGTAAAAAATTGTACAAGCCTTCATTTCTCAGATGAGGAAACTGAGGCATAAGGAGGTTAAGTGACTTGCTCAGGGAAGTGATGCTCCAAAATTCCTTTTATAGTAATATTGATAATACTATTATTTAATGAAAATGGAAAACCCAATCCCTAATACACTTTATCAGTAGGCCTGTGACTCGTGTGTGACTCTCGTCAGGGTGTGAAAACCACATGGTCATCGGGCTTCCCTCTGCTGAGCTCTCCATTCCTCTCCTTATTTTAGGTCTGACGGTTGGCGGCGTGGACAGAGGCTGCCCACAAACGGTCACAGGGCGGGATTTTCCTGCTGCATAAAGAGGACTTGCAGACCCAAGAGGATTCCTCCAGATCAAGCCTTCCTGGAAAATTCCACTGTAACCTGTGAATCAGAGAGAGAGAGACTGGAGGCGGCCAGGTCGTGAAGTGCGCTGTTCGTCCCCACGGCTCCCTGTGCCCACCTCGCGTCCAGGAGGAGGCAGCTGTGCAGTCAGCTGACAAACTTAGCCTTGGCTTAAAACAGCTCCGGCCTCAGACATTGGGGTTTCCTGCTTCTTCCAGGACTCGGGCGGGGCTGTGGGGAGGAGAAAGGAGGCAGAAGTTCTCTGCTGGAGACTGTTCCAGGATCCTGAGCACATGGAGAGAGGAGAGTGTGCAGGGAGCACTCCCCTCCCGCCCCACCCCCGGAGCCTCTCAAGAGCTCGCTGGCTCCCCAGTTGAATATCCTCCATCCGAGAAATCCCAGGGAGCCACCACACCCCCAATTATCTCTGTTTTCCTTGCCTTCCCAACAACTCCACAGAAGCAAGAAAAGGCTCCCATTGCAAGGGTAGGAGATAAGATCTTGAAATATTAATCATTGTGTTTTCTTTCTTCCCGGCCCTTCCCGACCTTTCCCCTACTGGGCAAAAGGATGGACTTCGCCTGCAGAAGAACTGGGGTTGTTATGACTGGAAGGCTGAGAGAAAGGAAAGGTTATTTCCCAGAATTTCTATTTCCACTCAAAGCAGACCAGAAAGTTTATGCTAAAACAAAGATTTGAAGGTGGCCAGTTCCAGGAGGCCCAGTGGAGGCCTGGCTGGCGCCTGGCGAGAGCACACATCCCTCGCCCCCAGCTTGTTTTTCTCCTCACGGCTGGGCAGGGGCCTCCCGTGTCGCGTTCCCACACATCACCCCACAGATCCTCTGGTGACCCAAGAAAGTTCTGAGCCATCCAAGCCGCCCCATGTAGACGGCCCTCTGTCGATAGTCCACCAACACTTATAAAGTGAGACTCCTTGAGCCCCAGACGGTGGAATTAGTGAAGGGAAAGACCCAGCAGCAGTGTGTGGTGGGGGGGAGGGTGGGGGTGAGTGGGCAAATTTACCCCACAATACAGCAAATAGTGGTGTTTCCAGAAGGACAGGGTATTTTGAAACAGTTTTTGAAAGAAAGTTTCTGAAGCCAGCCTCTCTAAATACTTAAGGATTCTATGAAGATGCTTGCTAACTGGGTTGTGACCTAGGGGTCTGGTGGTGTTTACTGCTGGCCTCGCTATCCTGTCTGTGCCAGGCCAGTGCTGTGTCCTCCCGAAACATTATTTCATCTTTACAACAACCCAACAGAGTAGATATTATTTCAGGGATGAAGAAACAGGCTCCAGCATTTCTCACCCCAAACACTGGACACGCTGCTTCTTACCAAGACTGGACTATAGAGAAGAAGGGTAATACATTTCCCCAAGTAGTCTATTTCCTAAAACATGTCTATTTTTATGATTCTATTTTAAATAACCATAGGAAGCTACATTTTCCATTGGAACTTGAAAGTTCTCCCAGTAAGATAAAAATCCACCTACCTAGCTGGTTTCAGGTCCAGCTCCCGAGTTGGCTACCATGCTAATTTAATACAAATTTGTACAAGGAAGAGTCTCCTTGGTCACTCAAATGAAAGCATAAAAACCAAAAATGATTGATTCTTTAACGGGCTAGTCAAAGACCACAGGCCCTGGGTCTGAACCTCCCGTTGAGGGCGAGGAGGTCTGGCAGCTAGTCCCCCGCAGCCAGCTGGCCCCCGCAGCCCTCCCCAGGCACCCGCTTCAGGAACCCGAGGGGCAGTAAGTTCTCGGAGAGCTTTGCCAATGACGAAAGAGCAGCAGAGGAGAGAGGTTCTCGTGGGTATCCAAGTCCTGTCCTTTCCAGGGGGGTTTGCTGGGGAATCCACTTTATGTCCCACACATAGAGGGGGCAGTCCTCACGCGACCCCCTCCATCTCAACGGTTTAATGCGACACAGTGAAAGGGTAAATAAAATGACCAGGTCTTAAAGCTAATTTGGGGAGGTTTGGAGTATTTTCAAATTAGGTCCCTCAATTCCTTTTTTCCCTGTGTATGTAAAGCGACGTATTTCTGCACCATTTAAGAGAAAAGAAAATTAGTCAGTGGGAGCCGCCAACAGCTGGCTGACAACCTTGAGCGCTGGGTGTCTTGGAACTGGTCCAGTTTTCACATAAGGAGTTCATTTTGGGTTAGTCAAAAAAGGGAAGGAGTTGGCCCAGACCCTGTTGCACAAATTCAGGAACAAGGAGCTGAGATTCCCTCAGAAATTGCTGAGGGTGGCTCTGCCGGCCCACTCACCAAGCTCTGTTTGACATTCACTTGTTTCTCTGCCTGATTCAAGAGGATCCATTAGCTGTGCTGGCTTTTCCTCTGACAAGCTGGTGATTCAACACTGCAATTAAACCAAGCGAAGGTCAATTCCCCTTTCTCTCTCCATCCCTGTTATGAAGACCTATTATCTCTGCAGACTCCAGATTTTTTAAGCTTCTTTTCCTTCTCCCCCATGAACCCTACTCACCCTCACTCTGCGGTTAGCTATTGGACTGCGGCTGAGTTTACCAGCATAATAAAGAACTTAGTATTTGACAAGGATTGAAATCCTCTTATTTTTCTAATCTGTGACTTATTTCAGAATAATAAACATCTCATGTTTCAAAATAGAGATAACCATTTTTATTTTCAAAATAACAAGTAATCAGTGTAAAAAAATTAGACATTGCAGAAAGGGATAAAGAAAAAGTAAAAAATCATCCCAAATCCCACAAGTTGAGAAAATCAACCACCATTAGCATTTTACTGTATATAATTTTGGGGGGGGGGTGGCAAAAGTAATTACAAATTATTTAGTAATCTGACTTTTTTCCATGTATATTTTGGGTATTGTTCCACGGGAACAGAATGGATCAGCGTCACTGTTTTTAAGCGGTGCCTAGCCCTGCAATGTGTAAGCACGCTTTCACTTACATGAATAGACATTTTTGCTAATATAAACAATGCTGCAATGAACTCCCTGGACATACATCCTTGCCCACTTGTCCAATGATTTCCTTAGGATCAATTCCTATGAACAAACTTTGCTACATCAAGCCTTAGATATTTTTTCAAGGCCTTTGATACATTTTGCCGAGTTGCCCCTCCCCCTTGAAAGCTTGTACTCAATTACAGCCTCACTCACTTCCTGAGGGTGCGTTTTTCTCCATACTCACCAATACTCAGTACAAACCTTTTTGAAATTTTTTCCCATTTGAGAGAGAAAAATTGGTACCTCCATATCATTTTATTTTCCTCTGATTACTAACAAGGTTGCATGTTTCATATGCTAATAACTATTTGTATTTTTTTCTTTTTTGAATTGTCCTCTCTCATGTCCATTTTTCTATTGGGATATTCAGATTTTCCCTCCGGCTTAGTAGAAACTCATTACATGCAAAGACAGCATTTTCTAGACTGTATTTCAGGGAACTTTATTGCCCTTGGAGATATTAACAGGTGTGCTGAGGGGAGGGTAAAGATTCCCATGGTCAGATTTAGCATATCATTTCCTAAACTTAATTGACCATCGACACTTTTTTTCCACAGGACACCCATTAGCATCGTTCGGGACACTGGTGTTCTGGGCAATAACATTTGAGAAATTGTCCTGCACAGGATCTCAATGCTTTAATCTGTTACACAGGTGCCGTGATTTTCCTCATTATCATTTGTCTTCCTTGGTTTTCTTCCGTACAGCTTTTAATCCACGTGTTCAAATCTCTCAGCTTTCCCTTTGCAGTGTAGTAATCTGAGACGTGTGGACTCTGAACTCAGACTTCTTTGGTTTGAATCCTGGAACCACCACTTGTTGGGATCTTGGGAAAGTCACTTAACCTCTCTGTGCCTCAATTTTATCATCTAAAACAGAGAAATAAAGAGTAAATACTTATAAAGTTGTTGTGACGATTAAATTACTCAATACAGGTGAAGTGCTAGAATGGCGAGAGAGTGTCGACGATCAGGAGGAGGAGGATGACGAGGAGGAGGAGGGTGAGGATGATGATGATGGGTTCCTTTTTGGATGATGTAGAAAGTCTCCATACCTATGTTGTAAAAAAAATCACTTGTATTTTCATCTAGAACTTTTATGGAAATTAATTTTGGTATTAGCTGTAGAATAAAGAACCTACTTTTTCCCCAGTGGTTAACCAGATGTTTCTAACACATTCACTGATTATCACGTACTGTTGACTTTATCACATACTATTACTTTGTTTCCCCGGATCTTTCTCTCCTGCTCAATCTATTCTGACACCAAGACCTTCTTTCCCAGTCCTTCCAGAAGAGCTACAGCTGGGTTTTCCAGAATCAAGCACGTGTTGGATCCCCCTTAGAGTCGCCCCAAGAGACAGGTGGTGGGGGTGACGGATCTTAAAAGTGGGGTTTGGTTTCTACAATGCTGGTGGGACATGTCGATCCCACAGCCTTCGGATGTAACTGTTACCGTGCCTGTTGGTGCTCATGCGCTGCAGAGGCCTGGTTGGGGTTATAGCCAGGGGATTCCCTCAGGAGTGTTTGAACCCTGGTGTTGTTCACTGTATTGCAGAAAAATTAATACCCTCCAATTCCATCTGGTCCCTCTCCTTCTGTTGCATCATCCAAATGACCTCTGAATTACTAGAAAGGATGTGATGGAGAAGGGACACTAATGTGACCCATCCTGGGCTGTGGGAGGAGAACCAAGCGGCCACAGTTGAGAGGCGGATGTGAGACTAGGCAGCTTCACGGAGCTGGGACCAGAGCAGCTCTGAGGACCTTGCACTCAGAGCCGAGGGAAAGCCAGAGTCCTCAGAACTGCCTCTAAGGCCCAGCCCAACACAATCGTCTCCTTCCCTGCACCCCATTATTTCTTGTTCATTCTGTTCCCAACAGCTTCTTTACTGTTCTTCAACCATGCTCCCACCTCAGGGCATTTGCACATGCTGGAATGTTCTTCCCCCAATGCCCACACTGCTTGTTCTGAGTCAGCTTAAGGTCTGCACTGTAATGTCCCCTGTCAGTGAGGCCATGCCTGACCATTCTGTCTAAGGCTGGACCGGACCTCCTTACCTCTTCCCTGCCTGACTTTCCCCCAGCCCTGCCTGACCACTGTCCGACAAGCTATTTTACTGACTTTTTGTTTATCTCTGTCTCCCCACCCTAGAACATGGCCTTCCTAAGAGTCTGTCTTCTGGTCTGTTCTCTGATGTTTTCTCAACACTGAGACAGTGTGTGGACGTAGGGGACTCCACGATTGTTTGTAGCTAAACAAGTGAGTGAGCCAGTCCGACAGCGCCACTGGAACCATGCTCTGGCATGTGTCCAGGCCTGTAAGCAGTGACACGCTTCCTCAGCACATAGCTGCCTGCACCACTCTGGGTTTCAAGCTCTCCTCTGCAATCAAGTTGTTTCTAAAGTGGGGAGGGGAGGCTGCATCTCTCGAAAGTGAGAACAGCCTATGTCTGGGGTGACTTCTCCCATCAGATGCCCTAAGTGCACCAGAGGCGGCCACAGAGCCAGGCGAAATGAAACCACAGGGAGGTACCACCACACGCCCACCAGGACGGGCAAAATACAAACACAGAAAATGCCGAGCTGGTGAGAGGGGAGGCAGGAACCCCTGTGCACTTCGACAAGCTATTTGGAGCATCTCCCAAACACATACCCCATGGCCCAGTGTTCCACTCCTGTGTAGACCCAATAGGAATGCCTACTCTGTCCATCGAAAAGACGGGTAACACAATGCTCACAGCAGCACTATTTGTAATGGCCCAAATCTGGAGCAAGATAGTAAAACGGATTTTTTAAAAATACGGTGTGTCCATATTGTGAAGGACTACACAGTATATGGAATGCGTGATCTACAACCCCACACAACAACAGGGACAAATTGCACACACATCATGTGAGCAAAAGTCACATGATAAGAGTACATATGCATGCATCCATCTATCCAGGATTGTAGACGGGTAAAACTAACCCATGCTGCTAGGGGTCCAGAGCCTCTACAAAGGAACACAAGGGTGCCTTGGGCTTCTGATAAGATTCTGCTTCTTGATCTGGGTGCTGGTTACACGGGAATATTCAGCTTTTGAAAATTCATCAAGCTGTATATTTATGTGTTGACTTTTCTTTATGCAAAATTTTTTGAAAACCGGGTTCATGCGTTAGAACCACCGACTGGAGATGCAGGCCCCTCATTTGCTGAAGCTGCTCGTTACTACAGGCTGAAACTACTCCAGGAAGCACCGCTCCGGCACCTGTGTGGAGGGATGGGGTGGAGGGGATGGAGGGGTTCAGGAGGGCACCTCCCCGTTGTGGCCAGAAGGCACCTCGGAGATGCTGCAAGAATGAAGAGTGGCAGAGGCCGGATGTGGAGGGGACAGGGCTGGTAGGACGCCTGGGCACCTAGTGTCGCAGGTCACTTACACCTCAAGGCAAACACTCCTGACAATGGCGAAGACTCTGCAGCTGGCCTTCTTGAGTGGCAGCAGCCACAGGACTGTGCAGGTCAAATTTCTAACCAGATATCGAGGGAAGGAGAATGATGTCTGCTTACAGATTGGATCTAGATAATATGTTACAGAAAGTAGTAGGGAAAAAGACAGTGGAGAGAAAAAACATATATAAGGCAGGTCTTAGGTAATTTATGAGGAGCAGGCTGCCACAGGAAGTCTAGCTGGCATGCCAGGGATGGCCTCTTTGGTTCTTTCAATTAACAAAACTAAACGGGCAAAGAACAACGGGAAAGCTCAGGCGCCCACTAGGACGCTGGTGGCCAGCGGAGAGGAGGGCTCGGCCCACAGCACAGCTGCACGATTCGGAGCAGGCAGTGCAGACGGCTCCAGCAAGGCTTTAAGGATCCTGCCGCTGGCGTGGGGGTGAGCACGTGGGAGGAAGAAGATGGCAGTCCCACAGCATTCGATGGTTATGGAAAGAAGAGAATCGGCAACACTCTGTCGTTGAAAGAAAACCTTTCGAGGAATACTTTAGTACTCCGGAGGCAGAGGCCACTTGGAGAAGGTTGGGAAACAAGGAATTTGCCAAGGATTTGTGTTGTCTCCGGGCCTCCAGGAGCAGACTCTTGCAAGAAAAAAAAATCCAGCGCTCACCCCCAGGATCTGGAAAGGCCCAGCACAAGGAGCCGCCAGGAGAGGAGAGACTGGAGCTCAGCGGTGCTGGTCATGGAGTTTTAATGACACTCGAGAGCCAGTGTCTTGTGCCATCATCCTGGCTTCAGATTCTGTGGCTCCAGTGCAGAGGCCTCTCAGTCACTCGTGCCTGTGAGTCAGGGAAGATGTAGGAGTGGGCGATGGGAGTCGGTCGGCGAAGAGAACAGCGATGCAGGAGGTTTGCAGGAGGTGGCCGGCCGCCTAGGGCAGCTCCAGCACGCTGACTGTACGTGTCCAGACACATGGGCAGCTTCTCTGAGCAGTCAGTCTGGCTCTCCCTCTTGTGCATGCTCCATGTGCAGAAAGCAACTCAAACAGAAGGAGAAACTTTTCAAGCATCGCCTTGTCCCATTTCTTCCATTGGGAGTGTCCCAAGCAGATCCCCCAGAGGGCGGGAAGTTTCGTTTTTGTACCTGAGGAGATGCAGATGAGGTTAAGGAGGACATTCCAAGCCAGACGCCAAGTGTTCGCCCTCTGTGAGTGTGATGCGCACTGTTCACGGGCTGAGAGCATTCTAGAATTGAGATGCAAAACCCCTGAACGCTTAGGGAAAGGCTAGAGGAATAGCAGTTTCCGAGAACAACAGTTTAAGAGATTGTAGTCAGTGTCTCTGAGTCTCCCAGCAAGTGCATTGTGAAGAATAAAAATTCAGATAAAATTTAGATTTGGGGGGACTATTGCTTTCTGAATAGACACTAAAGGAGACCCAAATCCAAAACCTAGAATACCCAACACTGCTTTCCAGAGACAACAGTCTGCAGTGCTGATTTTCAAGAGCAAATAGTACAGATCCAGATGCTAACTGGGGCAAGGAGAAGACAATTGCACCGCCCGGTGAGTTCTCTCAGCTTTAGGCGATGTTCACAAAGGATGGTGGGGGCTCCTGCTACTGTCCAGTAGCTATAGGAAGGATGACTGCTGATACGCAATGTTTGCAGGTCCTAGCTTCTCTGGATAATAAAACTATATTTTATAAGACCTCGGAGGCACATGAACTTTGACCCTCAGAGTTCAGAACTGTCTGAAAGAATCAAAGTTGACCTTGTTCATTTTCAAATATAGGTTCTGCTGGGTGTATAGTGTCACAAGGGGAAAACGGCAGATCCTAGATAGGTCTTTCCTGGCTTCCACTAACCATTTCTCACAGATCTTAGAGAATCAAAGGCCTAGGGCTTACCAGATATGATAAGAGACTTCAGGATAACCGTGCCGTCGGGGCAAACCCCTTCTCTGACCTCATGCGGGGATATCAGGCCAGAGTGAGTATGAAAAGGGGCCAGAAGAGGCATTCACTGGACAAGGAGGCCAGGCCCCCCCACCCTTCTGGGTCCTTTGAAACTGGTGAGGGGCGGCTGCAGCAGGTGCTCAAGGCCTTAGTGACCTCTTTCTGCCAGGTTCTTGCACTAGTGTCCGCTGATCACACCTGGTTTAAATCCTTTAGTTTGAATACACTGACTCCTGTGTGGAGGGCTTCAGAGCTGCACTACATCAGGAAGATGCCAGGCATGGAGCTGAATTCTCCTGGAAGACGCTTGAGCTGTGGGAGACCCAATATCCCGTTTACAAACCAGAACTTTGGGCTCTCAGATAGGCAGTGGGATACGGGTTCTAGGAGCTGTGTACATGAGGTACAGGGGTGGCCAGGAAAAACCCTCTCACCTCCAGCCCACCGATGCCAAGCAGGATACGACAGGGCAGAGCGGGCGGTAGTCTTGGTTGACTCTATTTTCAGGACCGAAGTTCTCTCTCGCAGCCTCACCCACAGGATGCCGCAGGTCTTGAAGGAAGCAGTTACATGAGACTCCCAGGAGATCAAGAGGGATTCAGTGTCCCCTATGCCAGAAAGCTTGGGGCTTTCCAAGATGGAGCCAATGGTGGTTCCCCCCTCTGCGGCACTGGTCAATGTAACTGCTCCAGCGGGGCTGACCAAAGGGAAGCTCAGAATGGTGGTGGTCAAGGAAAGAAAGCCAGGACCTCCTGATGGACTAGAAAACAGTTTTCTCTAAGTGAATTTGAATTTGGCACTGAGATTGGCACAGATTAGAACTACTAATGGTGTATGATTAAAATGGGTACTGGAATCTTCCCTGGGAAGACCCTTTTCCCCACAAGTACTGTAGTGACCAGAGGGCAGATGCTGGTGGAGTGTTCCACTCACAAGTCCCACACTAACAGTGGTGATACTTAAAATAATAAATTTAAAAATTATTTTCAGTTCCTAAACTAAAATCTTGAAACTTGTGTTTACCATCCATCTGAGCATTATGCCCAGAACTCCTGCTGGTTTTCTCCTGGGAGTCACTGGGAGGCCTCCACTGTTTTTTCTGGTAAATGTTGTAGCAGTTTGTTCCTTGATATCTTGTCCCACAGGCCCCCCACCTCCCACCCCCAATACTTATCTGCTGTTCCCGTCAAATTTTACTTTAAAGGCCCTCTCACCTGATCAGTGAGTTTCTTGGCAAACACGTTTCAAGACCTGGAAGTATCTTGCCAGAAACCCATTACCCCACCATTTAAAAATATTTAGCTAACTTTTCATTTTCCATATTCTCCTTCTGATTCCAAAATACCAACCAACGTGCATGTAATCTGTGTTTCCTGAAGCCTCTGCAGCCTGGGGCTTTAAAAGGATCACACTAAACCCTTGATTACCCCTCCTTGCTCTCTCTCCCTTCCTTGCACTTGTCCCTGGAGATATGGTGGGGGAAGGGCCAGCAGTCAAGGAGCCACTCCCTAGCTGAAGTGAGGCTCTCCTAATCTACCACTACCCGTTCGTCTCAACCCTGGCTTTCAGATGAAATCACCTGGGAACTTTAAAAAAACGCTCCTGCCTGGGTCCTAGCCTACACCCCTTAAATCAGAAACTCTTGGGGTGAAGTCCTAGGGTTGGTATTTTTCAGAACTCTGCCCATGATTCTAAAGTGTACCCACAGTTGCACAGAACCATTGGGAGTCATGGTTAGCCATCGGTGAATGAGTGAATTAATGAGCTAGTGAATGAATGAGACATGATTAACCATGAGCCTTTGCTGAGCATCTTTTTGCAGCCAGGCATCAGGCCAGGCAATCAGAGCACAGGGGAACGGCACAAGGACACTCCACCAGGTTGTTCAAATCCCCCCACTCGCTGGTCCTCTGTCTCCCCACCCCTCCCTTTGAGGCAGGGCTCCCATCACTAAAGCAATTTCTGAGAACTCAGGGATGCGCTCTGCTTCTTTCGTGAACTCCTCTGCAAATCACTTAGAGTTGGCACTTCAATCACTAGCATTCGTTCAGAAAATGTAAAGCACTTTTTTGTTTCGAGTTAATCATTTCCCATTTTCCCAGGGTGATTCAGACATTCAGAGCTCACTGACATGAGAGGGCAAGTGCATGGGCTCGTGACCACACCTCACCTTGAGAGGCAACTGAAAACGGCAACAACCACGGCAACAATCGGAATTTGTCCAGTCACGAAAAGAAAAGAGGCCTGTCTCTGAAAATATGTTTTGATTTCTCCAGATTTCAAGCAGTGTTAAAATGCACAATCAGCTCTAACCTTATTTGCATCAATCTTCTCTCGGAAACTGCACATTTGTTTTCAGAGCATTGGGCTGGAGCATTTTGCAGCCACATGGAAACCATATCAACAGTTGCACTCAGGACGTGAACGCATCTGCACTTGGAGCCCGTGTGGTTTAGCGTCTGCTAACCCACTGATAAGCTCACAGGAAGGAGAAAACAAGAACCAGGATAGAGAGCCATTGAGCCAACAAGTGTTCACTTTCTATGAATTCCCACCTTTTGTGGTTACTAATTAGTACCCTCGCCAGCCATCTCAGCAGAGGCCAAGTCATTCATTCATTCAATAAACATTTCCTTGGGATGTTTACTGTGTACCAGGTACTGAGCTATGAGCTGGGGCTGGACTAGTGAACACGACATGGTCTCAGCCACCACATCGATGGTCTACAGCCCATCCTATCAACAGATCGTGACTTTTGCAACTGCTTTTCCTCACCCATCTCTTCGGCTAAATTCTATGCAACCCTCTATATCTTGACTAAGATGCTACTTCATCTAGAAAACTCTCCTTGACACTTCAAGTCAGGGCCAGGTGCCCTTTCTGTGTGCTTCCATAGCACCCCGTGCTTACTGCTGTCTCCAGACTTTGCAGTTTGAATTATAGTTAGTTGTCTATCTGTGTCCCCTCACTAGACAATGAGCTACTTCAGGACAAATGGCATGTCTTGTCCATCGTTGGATCCCTGATGACTAGCACATAACGGAAACTGAATAGATAATCGCTAAACAAATAAGTGAACCAGTGACGAGGCATTCACAGGTGACTGTGGGAACACAGAGGACCTGCAGCAAAAGAGACTTCCTGTAAGAGGTGGCTGCTCAGTGAAATCACAAATGAGAAGTTTGAGCTATCCAGACTCCGGCTGGTTGGAAGGCAGGGGAGACATTCCAAGCAGAAGGGCAGCATGGTCTATGGTGGAAAACTCCCAGCAGGATGGTGTTGACAGAGAGGGAACTGTGAGGTAGGGTGTGTGCGACAGTCCTTAAGACACGAACCACAGCAAACCTTTCTCGTAGCCTGCCCTGTGAGACCAGGTGCACGGGAGGAGGAGGGGAGCTCCGGGGGAGCTGCTAGGTCACCTGCTTAACACTTGTAGACAGTTTCACCTCTTACTATGCACTATGGGTGAAACACCTTGTCAAATGTGATGGGCCCACCTTTCCTCTGCCCACCCTCTTCCTAAAACCTAGCTCTTCTGGTTCAACCGGGACAGGCCTGAGAAGAGTAGATTGTCTAATTTCTCCTTACTCCATTGTGTTTTTAATATTTCAATCATTTAATCATTTACATTCATTGCAACTAATATCCCATTTAAGGGAACCCCAGACCTTCAGAAAACATACTTCTGTTTATAGAAGATCCGCTGATAGCACTCAGTCATTCATTCATTGATTCAACCACCATTTAACAAGGACTTCCCCCGTGTCGGGCACTGTTCTGGAGCCTGGAGATTCTCAGATGAATGAGACTCGGTCCTTCCTCTGAACGCCTCCCCGTCTAGTGGAAGAAGCTCGAGGACATGGACATTGCTCAAGTGGGGGCAGTGCCAAGGCCACCGTGGACCTGCCTCAGCCAGTGCTTCTCGAAGTGTGGTCACCTGGGAGCTGGTTAGCAATGCCCAATCTCGGGCCCCTTTTCTGGATCCACTGAATGAGAGCACAGGAGGTAGGCCCAGCAAGCTGGGTTTTAACAGGCCCCGAAAAGGATGCTGAAGCCCACTTTGGTTTGGGAAGCTTTGGTCTAAGCTCTACACTGGTTCATAGCAGGCCTCTTTGGAGGCCCCGTCAGCAGCTCCAGGCCTCCCTCTCCGCAGTTCCCCTTCTCTTCTTAGGGAACTACTAAGAATAATAGGAAATCGGGAGTGACACTAGCCAAAATGAAGGAAAATGCGATTTTATCACATAATGGCAACACCAGACACTTCCCAGAATCACAGAGATGGATGGCTTCGTGAAGATCAGTGTGACATGGACTAGACTGGCCAGAACCACTCAGTGTCACCATATGAGGATCAGAGAGGGGAATGTCACCCTGTCTCCATTGTGCTCCCTCCCCCTTTGGGGGAAAAAAATCACATCAGCTTGGCTATTTGAGAAAGAAGCAGGAGCAGGAGTTACTCAGTGCGTGGGAATGGAAACAGGACAAACGGAAACAGTCAACGACTTGAATGCTGAGAAGATAAAGGCCAGAGGGAGCAAGATCACCATCGGAGAGTGTGAGTTCTGCACCCTGGGGGTGTGCTCAACACAGTCGAGCAGACTGCTTCCTTTCCTGAGTTCTAGTAAAGGCCGTCTTGCCACCAGCAGACAGTTCCCAGCTCCTGGCCGGGGTGTCTGGCTTACAGCCACATGTCGTTAGTGACCTATTTTCATGGCGGGGAGATCAGCCGTGTCGGCAGGCCCCTGGATCAGCAGTTTCTCCTGCACTCACCAGCTCTGGCTGGCAAAGCTGACACCGGTGTCACAAAGTGCCTGCTCTGCACTCTCCCCAGCGGTGGGGAGAGCAGCGTTTGGTTATAAAGCTGTGGGCTCTGACCTGAGGCTGCCGGGAGAGCCCAGGTGTCATGTCTCCTCCAAATAAGCTGCTGAACTTGGAATTACCTTGGCCTAATAATTAATCAGGACTAAAAATAGCCCCAAACCGCCTGGGCTTTGCTTAAATCCTACCAAGTGGAAGAAGTGGTTTAGAAAATCTAATTGCAAAACTATATGTTGTAAGGCTTTGCACCAAAATATGAAAATAATCACTCAACATGCCAGTTTGGGAGACAATTCAGAGTTAATTTCGCTCTTTATAAAAAACAATGCCACTATCTGAATTGCACGTTGATTTAAGATGATCGATTCTTGGTGGATATTTAGAGGAATTGCACACAGAATCTTCTAAGAATCCTGTAATCTCTGACACAGATTGATGGAAAGAAAACAGCCGTTGGTTTAAAGAACTCCAGGAGCAGGCCTGTTACGGGGCAGCCGAGACCAAGAGCGGATCCATGAGAGGGCTCCGGGGCCCCGTGTCCTCCTCCAACAAAGCACCCTCACGTCCTGGAGCCTGGGCTGCTCTGCTCATGAGAGTGGGTGCTCCGTGTCCTGAGGAAGGTTGCTTCTCAGATGGCTTTCTGGCTGAGGTTATCAGGCAAATGTTATCTCTGCAACATCAGAGAGGCAACCTCGAATGAAGGGAAATCAAGCAAAACATTCAAAATAAAAGGGAAAAACAAAGACATCTAGGTCGACTTCCCTATGTAGCGATCTGCCTTTGTGTCCATTTTCTTGATACTCTCATGGTAAGAATGCCATACAATGAAAGGAAAGTACGTTCATCACAGTGGTCTGTGTCTGGCTCCGAGTCAGAGCAAGCGTGGCACCATCCCAGCGGGGCCACTTGGCAGGTGTACTCTAGGACACCCTTCACCCTCACTGTCCTTTCTGTCCTCCACCAGGCACATCAGCTCACACCTGAGCAGCCCCACGAGGCACGGCCAGGGCCCTTTCTTCCTGCTCTGGAGCCCACGACCTCCAGTCACACTCCTCTCTCCCATTCAAAACACACTGGCCTCCTTCCTCAAAGATGCTTGGGGAGGACCAACCAGTGAACGAAAGAACAGATTTGCTCCTTCTGGACACACGAGAAGAACTAGAACAAGAGGGTGAGAATGATGCAAGACAAATGACTTGGATTCAACATAAAACACTGGACAGACAACAGAGCTTTGAGAAAAGACCTCTACCCTCACTGCACCCCGCCCCCCACCACATATCATAAATTAGAGGAGTCATCATCCCCTCTGATCCTCGGCCTTCTCATCTGAAAAAGACATGACAATAAAAATATCTATTGATCATATAGATTATCCTGGGACTAGAACAAGAAAACATGTGTGCAGGCCTCTGTGGGTTATAAGGCACTAATATAACGCTCGTCCCTGGAGCTGTGCAAGCATTAATAGATTGACGGGGGTAGACAAGAGAGGAAGGGAAGTTACACTAGGCTTTATTATTATTAATTCACATTTCAGCAAGCAGAGGATCGCTAAGTTTCTTGAGGAGAGGCTATGGTTCTATGGATCTGTCTCCTGTCATAGGTTACCCAACGTTATGAACTAAATGTTTGTGTTCCCCCAAGTTCATTTGTTGAAACCTTACTCTGCATGTGACATGAGGAGGTGAGGCCTTTGGGAAGCAATCAGGTTTAGGTGAGGCCACAAGGGCAGACCCCTCATGAATGAACACCCTTAGAAGGGTCAAGAGAGGTCTTCCTGCTCTCCACTCTGCACCAGGTGACGATGCAGAGAGAAGTTCCGGTCTGCAAGCCAGATGAGGGCTCCTCCCGGAACTCCACCTGCTGGAACGCTGAGCTCAGACTTCTGGCCTCCAGAACCGGGAAAAATAAATTTCTGTTGGTTTTAAGCCACCCAATCTATGGGACTTGTTATAGCAGCCTGAAGGGACTAAGACACCCAAGTTGGCCTTGACCCAGAGGACTGTCCCTAAAAATGCACATTTAGAGACTTCCTTGCAAAGATTTTACTGTGACAAATGTTTATTACAGACTTGTGAAAAATTGGAAACTCTAAATATCCCAATATTTAAATACCTAAATATATAGAGAGATTTAATTAAGCCTCTCTGTATAATGAATTATTATGCAGCCATTAAAACGACACAGAAGAACACATAAGAATACTAAAAAGTCTGTAATAAGGAAACAACAGAAAAAATAGATTATCAAAGGCTATGTATAATAGACCGACATTTAAAATGCATGCACACACAATACACGTAGCATGCATACTGAAGAGTCCAGAAGAATACCTATCAACAAGCACATTTACAATCTAAGGAGGTTGGAATTATCAATGACTTTAATTTTATACTTTTGGCTTTTTTTTTTCTGTTGTTTTTTACAAGGAACATGTGTTATTTGGGTAATACAGAAAAACCAGTAATAATGACATGTAAAATAAACAATCCCAAGCTCTGGAGAAGACCAGTGGGAGAGTTCTGAGGCCAGGGAATCTTCGAGGACTCTCGAAGTACCACTGCGGAAGCAGAGGCACCTGGGCGCGGGGCTCAGCCCCACGGGGCCCTTAGCTAAGACGACTCGGTCCCTCGTCTGAGACTCTGCTCAGCAGGTGCCGTCATGCCCGCTTATCAGATGAGAAGCCTGAGTCAGGGATGGAGACACAGTTTGCCTCTGAAGTCTGTGGAAGGAGGAGTAACATCAAATCCTAATACATTTTCCGTCTCAAACCAGTGGATGACTTAGCAACATGATTCTGTAAAAGGGTCCCTAGAAGGCAGGAAATGTGTGAACTCCAAGTTCATTGCCTTTAACATGGCTGGGTAAGAGTCACAAAGAATAAGGGAGAAGCTGTGGTAGCTGGCACAGAAATATACACTACACATCTTGAAAAACCTCACCCCCTCCCCAGAAGTATCTAATAGACTTTATTAATGCATTTTTCCTACTCAGAGTAGTCAACGTGTAATCAGAATGCTGAAGTCACAGTTCATATTATTAAAATTCTAGCAAGTACACCAGGTCCTGGGCTGGGAAATGCATGCAAATCTCCTGATTTGAATAGTTGATTTAATGTTATTAGTTCTATCCCGTCTCATCTGGTTAGAGCTCAGGACTAATGAAGCCTCGGGAGCAGGTTTTATTCCCACTCAGGCTTGTTAGCTTCAGAGACAGAATTTTCCCCACAGTCACAAAGCTCTGCTCCTAAGCCCTTCACCCAGATATGTCACAAGGAGCATGAGGCATCCTAACTCCTGGGAAAACGACCCTAAATCCTTGTCCCTCTGAGGCGGCAGCCCTGTGTTCCTGTCAACAGGAAACCATTGGTCATCTGTTGCGGGGTGACTGGAGGAGGCTAGGAGTGGAGATTGGTTTGGCAAAAAGAATGCAGAACAGGGACTTGCTAGAGAGGAAAGGTCCTCACTGGCTATGTGGCTGTGAGTCGACCAGATGGACAGTGATGGTTTGTGGCCTGTGGCTCTGCAGAGGCAGGCAAAAGAAGAAAGGCAATGGAAACACCTAGAAGAGGAGACCAGCAGAGGCAGAGAGATTTTTCTGTCTCTTTTCAAAATAGCAGCATATCTCCCCTCTCCTCTGTGGTCCCCATACCTCCTGTTTTACTTCCACCAAGGTTCTTATCCCCCATGTCATTCTCGCCTATATGTCTACGTCCATCAGTAAACTTCAGGCTCCATGTCGGGCGGAGCCATGTTTAGTCTGTCTGTAATGGTGAGCAGCCCGGTGTCCTCCAAGCCTCGCACACTGCAGCCTCATATTAGATGCTGAATAAATACGTCATAAACATGAGTAAATGAACGAGGTTGAAAAGATTAGTCTTGAAGAAGAAATGACTAGCATATCCTAACGAAGATGGGCACAGAGAACTTGGAGAAGACCAGAGCGGGCCCCTTGGGCGGACTCCAGGGACAAGTTTTAAACAAGGAGGCAGGAAGCACTAGGGTGCTACTTGTTGAAGAGACGGTTGAGCCACTGGAGCTGAGCCAGCCTAGAAATCTCATGTATTTGCAACACCCATTTTTTTAAATATGAGTTGCAGAGTCTTTTCTTCTGTTCCTTACACCTTTCAGTTTAATTGCGTGGAGAAAAGTGATTGCTGTGTATTTCAAATGCTCCCAGGACTGACAGGCACCTAGAGGAGAGAAGGAGGAAAATGCCATGTCACCAAGCAACTTCCATCAGGCATCAGAGACTTGCATACAGGTGCACTCATGGGCTGCTGCATCGCAAGAAGGATAGCTCTCAACGTCTAGGAAATCGTTTCCCACCTGCAGCCTGCTTCTCTTTCTCCCCTATCACTGATTTATAAAGAGAGTTTTCCTGTTCCCCATTCTTCTTGACTAAGCCCATCAGTGCAAACCAGGAGGCTGGTCTGTTCACACATGCACCAGTGCCCTTTCTTTTTTTTTTTTTTTAATTTTATTTCTTCCTTTTTCTCCCCAAAGCCCCCCGGTACATAGTTGTATATTCTTAGTTGTGGGTCTTTCTAGTTGTGGCATGTGGGATGCTGCCTCAGCATGGCTTGATGCGCGGTGCCACATCTGCGCCCAGGATTCGAACCAGCGAAACACTGGGCCGCCAAAGCAGAGCGCGAACTTAATCACTCAGCCCCTGGGCAGCCCCCACCGGTGTCCTTTCTTAAAGGGACGTTACATCAGTCCCATGATAAGTTCCCACTCCGAGGTCTGTGTCTGATGATTAAAAGTTACAATTTCTATTATTAGCAATGGTTAGGAGGAATAATTGTGTGCTAGTTCTAGCTTCAGTAAGTATTGTAGACATAGATCTCAGGGAAGGTTCCAGAGGCTGAGCCAGGAATACAGGCTACTGAGGAAAGGCAGTGACTTGAAAGTCAGTCTGTTATTCTCTTTGCTGGAGGAAGCCAGGCCAGTGGTGGAAAGCAGCATGCCTCAGGCAGCCCATGTTAAACCTGCAGGCACCCATGAGTGACATGGTTGAGAGAGCAGACACAGGGCTGGGGTCTAGACATGGAGCTGTTCTCGAAGTCAGCAAAGCGAACACTGGCTTCCCAGGGAGCGAGGTGCCCTTTCCACCCTCACATCAGTTCCCTTAAGGTGGAACGCTCCGTCCCGGGTTGGCTCGTGCAGAGCCTTGTCCCCCGGTCTCAGCTCAATGCTCTTCCTCAGACATACCCGCCCTGCTCGTTCTCTTCACCTCACTCCTTCTATTTCATTCACCATCTGTCTGGTACATGTCCTTGACTCTTTTATTGACTCTGTCCTCTCACTCCGTCTACAAGCTCCATAAAAACAGGGGCGCTGTCTCTCTTGCTCGTGGCATCATCACAAGCACTGAAAACAGTGTCTGGCACAGAGTAGGCCCTGGATCACTACGTGCTGAATTTGTGAATGAATGAATGAATGAATGAATGAGGGAGTGGGGGAGCAGCCTGAGCGTGAGGTTCAGGATGGTGATGGGAAAAGTGCTTCCTGTAACTAATAGTGTAGGTCTCGTCCCTTGAAGAGGACATGCGCATTTTTTAAAGGCAGGGAGCAGGGAACAAAGTGGATATTTATATCCTAGGAAAAGCCCTTTCTTCCCATATTGCAGGCTGCCGTTTCCTCCCCAGGAGCATCTCTGCCTGTGGGTGGATACACCAGAAGGCAGCTGTGAAGCCGAAGTGGGGGGGAGGGGGGCAGCACAGAACCAACAGATAGACCAAGTTGTCACCGTGATTTAAGGCAGCGTGTTTACACACAGCTCGCAGAAGGCAGAGAACGGCTTTGTCTTACCATTTGGGCGCGGTGAGAAAATATAATTAAAGTAACTGAAAATCTCTGGGAATTTCTTCAACACCTTGGAAGGACTGCTGTGCACGGAAGGTGCTCAGGCAGCGGACGCCAGCAAGCTTAGACAGCTGTGTTTGTTGTTGCCCATCTGTCCATGCAGCTCAGAGCACCAAACAAAAGTGGGCGCTCCACTCTCGGCCCCTCCACCCATGGTGCACGCCCTGCAGACCGGTCCTCCCAGCCGCGGCTGCCTCTGTCTGGGCGCGCGTGCTCCAGCCTGCTTCTCTCTGAGTATCTCTGTCTGGTAGACAGATCGAGGGTGTCCACCATGGCTGCTGAACAGCAGGAAGCCAATGCTTTGTTTGTATCATTCCTTTCATTTCTGGAGGGTGCCATGCTCTATGAGAGGAGGGGGAATCACCCCAAGAACAGTTCCCCCCCACACAGTTGTTTAGTGCTGTGTACAGCTGACAAAGCTCTTTGAATAGAGCATCTCAGTGTCATTCTAACCCTCATCACTGCACTTCATGTAATAAAGAGCAGGTATTTTTCCATCACCATTTTATAGAGGAAGAATCTAAGGTGAAAAGAGGCGAATGACTTGCTCCAGGTCACAGGGCTGGGAGGACCCAGGTCTCCTCATCTCTAAATGCCGTGCCAAAAAGCAGATTTCTAGCGAAAGAACCAAGGCTGACATTTCTTTTGTCACAACCCAGTTGTCTCTATGTAAAGCTTTACGCAGATACAAGAAGAACTTATTTTATAATTTTGTTGTGTCTGATCAGGATCCATGGCCAGATAGGTTTAGTGTAGTGCCCGGGACACGAGGCAGTTATGGAATGGGGCAAGGGAAAAAGGAGGGAAAGAAGAAAAGAAGAAAGTTCTGTCTTAGAGGATGAGGCTGGCTACGCAGTCCACCCGACTCCTCCTTAGGAGAGGGGTCAGAGCAGAGACCCCTCCAGGCCACTGTCACCCCCTGACTATGAACACAGAATTCTGGAACCAGTGGGGTCCCCGCAGGAAGCTCTACAGCTGTGTCTGCTGGGTAACTTACGCCCAGTGCAGCCTGCCCTCTGCCCCTGACCCCGCATCAGCCGATCTGAACTCACAGTCCCACACACGAACATTTAAAGCAAGTATTTCCTGGACTGAAAATAAAGGACACATGAAAGTCTGTTTAAACGCATCATTCTTCTTTTGGAAGCTAAAAGGGGTGGGCGGGTAGCAGTTGATGTGCTGTGGGACTAGTGGCAATGTGAACTGTCTCTCTTTGATCCTCTGAGAATGTCCAAGCTGAAAAGGCCGTGGGGAGATGGCTCCTTCCCTCGGGATGCAGGTGGCATCTGACCTTCCCCTGTGGGCGTCTCCCCCCCCCTCCCCCTTTCTCTTCCCCTCTCCCTCTCTCTGCCTGTAAATGACTTAGCAATAAAATTGTGGCTGAATTTTAAAACTGTGGCTTCCGGGGGAGGCTGGAAGGTGTCCCAGCCTGGAGTCAAACAAGGAGCCTTATTATTTAAAGTAACGTTAGGAGGTGGCCACGAGGTCTGTGGAACAGCCTTCCTGCTTTCTCTTGCCTTCCATCACATGTTTGCTCATTCATTCCTTCATTCGTTTGTTGTGCAAATATTCATTTGCTGTCAGGCATGTAGGTACAGCCATGAATAAGAAATAGTCCCCACGGTCAAGGAGCTCTAGTCAAGCGAGAAGGAGCAGGTGTGGGGAGGCTCGGGAGGGAGGCCGGAGGCTGCGGGGCCAAGGTTTGAAGGGACTCGTGCGCTGCTCTGAGGCGTATTTCCTGCCCTTGGGTGTGGAAAGCTGTGTGGCTCAAGATTAAAAGAAAGAATGCATTAAATATTCTTAGTATTGACAACTTATTTTTATTACAATATTATTTAAATATATACAAACATAAACCAGGTATAGCTTCCCAATGTTTATGACCCTTAGACAATAATAAAACCAAAACACATTTACAAAGTAAAACTCAATACAATGCAAATTAACAAAATTCACTTAATGCAATAACTGCTGTTGTTTAAAACCGAACAACTCCCGGACTGTGAATAGAGCCCAGACCACGAGCATGCGCATTACTCAAATTCAGCACTCCCATGTGACCACGTGCTGAGTGACGACTGAACTCTCCTCCTCCTTCTTTCCAGCCAAACTGGCATGGAACTGCCGCCGAAGAAAACCATGGGGATGCCGTGTGGCCGTCACTCCCCTTGTCTGTGTGTCCAGTTTGTCTCTGTTTTTTTTTTCCCAATACCTAGGACAATAAAATCAGGCCACTTGCCTCCAGGTTACAACTGGCCATCAAATGACCCAGAAGACACATCTACTTAAATTTTAAACTGTCTTAAAGTTTAAAAAGCACTTTTAAAACACGTCCATGAGACCCCATCAGCCCCAAGAGTACATTTCTGAAAACCACAGTCTGAAGTTTGAGGACATACCACGCAGTGCTGGGGCCCACCACTGACAGATTTTGAGCACAGAAGTGACATGGTCAGATTTCCATCGTGGAGCAGTGACGCAGGGGCAGCGGGGATGGTCCGTTAGAGAGAAGCTGGGAGCAAGGAAGTCACTTGAGAGACAAGGACGGTAATGTAGGTGAATGGTGATGAAGGACCCCATAGAGACAGGGTGGAGGCGAGGCATAAGACAGTAGACCAGCAGCGTCGGGATCTGTAGAACTCAGGACTGATTCACTGTGGCAGGGGGACGAGAAGGGGCGTTTCTGGCTCAGGTGACACTGTTAAACCTGATGGGAATATAAGGAAGGCGAGTTTAGTTCAGACATGGCCACATCAGGGGGGCTGTGGATTGTTGAGATGAAGACAGTCAAATACAGAGGCTAGAATGGAAGGGGAAAAACTCCTGCATGAGGCTGGCATGCTGGGATGGCCAAGGGTCACCAGCCTACAAAGTGTAACTTCTACATCCAAGAAACTCTCAGTGCCCCTCGCCCATCTCCCAGATAAAGTGTTTCCCCTGCCCACCAGCTGCTACCCAAATTACCACCCCAAGCAATCAAAGCTCCAATTGTCTAACGTAATACTCTGATACAATTTAAAGTACGGAATCTGAAGAGACTGGCACTTGCCCCGTGATTGATGACCTGGATCCTGGGATGCTCTGGTGCACATGGAATTGCCACCATTCAGACCATGCCTCCAATTCCTGCTCCACCACTTACTAGTTATGAAACCTCGGCAAGTCACTTACCCTCTCTGTCTTCCTTTTTGTACATTGGGGTTATAAAACCTTATATCAAAAGCCAGTTAGGAGCATTAAATAAAATAATGCATTACAATATCAAACACAGTCCCACCAATTCTTGGTCGATGAATCATTCCCATTCTTCTAATATAATGGCTAAGCACATGGACAAAACCAGACTTCCTGGGTTCAAATCACGACTGCCATGTTCTAACGATAGGACCTTGGGTAAGCAAACCAACCTCTCTGTAACACAGAGGTATAATGATATTCTCTGGTGCCTAGAATTATTGGGGAAACTCATTGAGTCAATGCACATGAAAGTCTGAGTACCCCGTGTCTTACGCACAGCATGCACCATCTAAGTGTAAGCTATTATCATCATCATCATCACTCCTTCCTCTCTTCCAGTGAGAAGTTTGGGGTTCTTTCCTAGTCATCATTTTGATGGAAGAGAAGAGAGAAATAACGTGGTGCTGGGCACCTGAGCCACAGGGTGTGGAGCCCCACTGGGAGAGGAAGAAAAAGAAGCTTGACAGCTCCAAAGGCATTCTTTGCCTGTTTCTCAGTTTTGTCCAAGACAAGCCAGGATCTGCAATGCCCCAGGGAGGGAGACGCAGAGTGAGTGAGGTCCAAGGCCCTGTGATGAAATGGAAAGTGTCATCATATGTTCGGCCAAGAAGGCAGCCATCCAGATGCAGGTACAGTGAGCTCTCCTGAGCTTTGACAACACTCGTTGTTGTCAGTGAGCTTTAGTTTTCACTTATCAGTGGTTAAATGCCACAATTACGCTGAATTTTGACCCCAACTTGGAAGAGAGGGAGGGAAAAAAAGCAACCTTCAAACCAACTTGCCTTTCCAGAGGCCTAAAGCCAAGTTAGAGCTGGAGAAGCCTGGTCAGCAGCAACGCGCAGGGAGCGAGCAGAGATTTTTCTGGTACACTCAGCATTATCATGTTGAGTTCCTGACCCTAATCAACCAAGGTCATGAACAGTCTAGTCCTCTTAAAAATTTTATGAAAGACACTGCTGGGCATTTTTCTCTCTGGGCTCTCTTCCTTGGAATACAGACGTGGCCTGGCTCTCCCCAGCTTCTGCTCACGGCGACTCTAGGCCGAGTTCTTGAGGATTTGCTGCCTCCATCAGGATCGGTAAGGAATATTTTTTAATAAATTTCAGTTTGTTTAATCCTGAGAGGAGGCAATTTTCTGGGTCAAAATGGAGCAGAAGGGCCTTTTGGAGACAGACGTATTATTTATGTTGGTACAAATTTTAGTTAAACTTTTCCCCAAATGAAAAAGACCCAAAGGAATAGATTAGGGGTGTCTGTCCTCGGGGTGAGGCCGATAGGAGGTCCAGTCTCGGGTCTGCCACCTGCACTGTGTGATTTGGAGCAAGTCACTTAACCCCTTGAGCTCCTTGGCCTCGGCTGTAAAAGGATGACAGCATCACGTACCTCATGGGCTGGTTATGAAACCCACCATGATCTGTCCCCGAATCCAGCCTCAGTTCCAGCACTTCCTGCTGGCACAGTCCTCTCTAGTCATGCCAGGCCACTCAGGCTCCTTCTTGCCTCTGGCTCTTACTCAAGTCAGGATTCATCTGCCTGAAACCATCGCCCACCCCATCCCCATTTTCCTGGCTGGCAGGCATTCGTCCTACAGACCTCCCTGTAGATGCTACTTCCTCCAGGAAGTCCTCTTTGACTCTACCCGCCCCCCCCCCCCAGCCTTGTTAAAGTCCAGGCAGTATGGCCTATGAACTCTGGGCCCCTGTGCATATACCATCCAAGCACTTACAACCCCACCATGTGGATTTGCCAGATCAGCCCCGTAGACTGGGAGCTCTGTGTGAGCAGAGATCATGTCCTTCTAACTGCCGTGTCTCCAGGGCTCAGTGCAAGGCCAGCCACCTAGGAAGCACCCCATGTATACTTGTAACGTGAACGAGGACTGGTAAACCATGTTTTATTGCTGCACAGCCGATCGAGGAGACGGAGGGAGTGAGGAAAATCGGGAACAAACAGACCATCATCAACCCCTCCTTCCCCATTCCGGGACCCCCAGCCAAGGGTCAGGCCTAGGCTACAGCAATGGGAGAAGTTTTGATTTAGACTCTATTGGGCCTTCTAACACTTGAAGAGTCTTAATTATCAAAATAAGATTTTGTATGGTATTCAGAGGGAAGTTCCTGCATGCAAAGTCAGCCATGTCAGAGCATTCTCCAGGGTTTTTTGGATATTTTCCTGAGTTGCCATGCCATCGCTTGCACTTGTCCTCATGGCCAGATCCCTCCCCTTGAGCCCAGGCCCCAACTTTCCCTTGAAGCTGGGACTGCTGACTTTCCTTGTGAACACCCTCTGCCACCCACCTGGGACACTCCAGCCAGTGTCCCCAAGAAAGCTTGATGGGTGACTTCCTGCCCTTGCTGATCCGGCAGGCCCCTCAATACCAATTCTGCCAAACCCCATGCGATGGGTTACACAGGATTCACTCTGACTTGCTGTCTTTGAAACCACACGACCAAGTGACAGTCGCATTGATTGTTAGTTAGAAGAAAGATCTAACCGAAGGATCTGCTCCTCCTCCTCTCACAGGGTCAGATCTCCTAGGAGCACATGGGTTGGGGAGACTTATATCCCATCACTTCTCTCCTTGGAACGCGCTTCTGGCACCCTGTTCTCCTTCCCACTCTGCCAGGGGCCCCTGCCCCTCCCCTCTGGTCACCACCAGGAACTCCAAGATGACCCCCGCACTGGGTACTTCTCCGTTCTCATGGGCTTAGACAAGAGGCTGCTGTGGGGCCAACTGGACCTTTCTACGCTGTGTCACCACAAAGGAAGTATTGGTATTGTCTGAATAACTGGGATGTTTCAAGGAGCCAGCAACACATTTCCCCTTACAAAATTCAAATCTGCACCCTGCTTACGATTCTGCCTGTGGCCTGAGGGAGAAATAGCCCAAAAAAGTGCACTTTCCTTATAGGGTTCCCACCATGGCGCCAGCCTACTCCCAATGAGGCTCTCACTTCTCGGAACGCCAGTTCTCACTCCGCAGAGCAAGGACATGAGCCAGCTCACCACCCAAAGACCGGAAGCCACCCACTTCCCGGTGGTACCTTTCCCTAAGCCAGAGTCATCCAACCTGAGGAAACGGGACGTCAGCCCTGGGGGACCCCGATTCCTCAATGAAGGCTGGCCCCCAAGAAGAGGAGTGCAGTGCTTATGAGCGGGAATCTGGAGCAGGCGCCCAGGGCTTGGACATGGCTCCCGTTATCCCAGCTGTGTGGCCTCGGTCATGTTTCTTAACCTCTCTGCGCCTCAGCCTCCATCCTTGTGATATGGTGATGATAAGCGAGCACTGTGGCTTCAGAGAGGTAAGACCCGTGGAGAAGAGGGTTCTGTAAAGAGAAGAGCTCAGTCCTTTCTGGCGAAGGCAACCTAGACGTGGCGGCTACTTTTTCTGCTGGTCTAGGAAGTAATTGTTGAAGCAGGCACACACACAGACATCTTCTGAGAACAAAGGCTAATTCCCAGAGATAGTAAGATCTGGAAATACTTTTCTGAATGACTCCGGAAGAAGTCCAAAAATGGAGCCAGCACAGAAAGTTCACTCCTTTTGAGCTTTCAACTCACAGACTTCCATTAGGTGCAGGTGGAATTCTTCCTGCTGTCTGCATTTTGGTTGACACCCTAAGGTGAAAACAGGCACCTCCCTCCTCAACCCTACAGGGACCTGCTGGACACCAAAACTCACGGAAAGGTGGCCCAGCTGGTCTTGGGCCTCCAGACAGTGTGAGAGGAGACTAGTCCGTGTGCTGGAAGTGCACAGTGACCACATGGTGCATGAGGGGTGCTTTGGGGTTCTGATAAGATTCTGCTTCTGGATCTTGTTGCCTGAGGCTTGAAATTCCCAAAGGGAGTTTGTCGAAGGGAATTCCTAAGAATAGAGGTCACTTGGCTATTTCTCCTTTTGCTGCGGGAAAGCCTGACACGTGTCCTGGACATTGTTGAGCAGAGACTGCAGGCTTCCTCACTTGTAGACCATCTCTGAAGGCGGGAGCCTGCCTGAGGGTGCCAAGAGGGCAAGGGAAGCAGAGGCAGCCAGGGAGCAGCCTGCGTGTTCTCGGAATGGTGGAGCCGGAACGCGTGAGTCCTTACGGGCCCAGTGGACACCATGGAATGTACTGAAACACCTTGAAAGAACCCCACCCTAGCCGGTGGCCTGCCAGCACAAGGGGACTCCGGCACTGAGAGGTTGGAGATGCACCACTGGGATAGAAGTTGGGCTGGAAGGAGGAAAGTGGGTCACAAGAGGCCAGCTGAAGAATGTATCACCCATACCAGGAACCAGAACAGCACAAAAGTCCCATGGCAGAGGATGCACAAAGGCACACCATGAAGAAGCACAATGAGGGGCCTGAACCCTTGGCAATGCCAGCCGAGACAGAATCACAAAGAGCGCCAGCCACATGGAGACTCTTTGCCCCCTTCCCTTTTGCCTCCACTCTCCGGCCCTGGAGAAACCAAAGGTAGCAAAGCCGATCAAGGAGATGGAGGGAGTGAGGAAAATCGGGAACAAACAGACCATCATCAACCCCTCCTTCCCCATTCCGGGACCCCCAGCCAAGGGTCAGGCCTAGGCTACAGCAATGGGAGAAGTTTTGATTTAGACTCTATTGGGCCTTCTAACACTTGAAGAGTCTTAATTATCAAAATAAGATTTTGTATGGTATTCAGAGGGAAGTTCCTGCATGCAAAGTCAGCCATGTCAGAGCATTCTCCAGGGTTTTTTGGATATTTTCCTGAGTTGCCATGCCATCGCTTGCACTTGTCCTCATGGCCAGATCCCTCCCCTTGAGCCCAGGCCCCAACTTTCCCTTGAAGCTGGGACTGCTGACTTTCCTTGTGAACACCCTCTGCCACCCACCTGGGACACTCCAGCCAGTGTCCCCAAGAAAGCTTGATGGGTGACTTCCTGCCCTTGCTGATCCGGCAGGCCCCTCAATACCAATTCTGCCAAACCCCATGCGATGGGTTACACAGGATTCACTCTGACTTGCTGTCTTTGAAACCACACGACCAAGTGACAGTCGCATTGATTGTTAGTTAGAAGAAAGATCTAACCGAAGGATCTGCTCCTCCTCCTCTCACAGGGTCAGATCTCCTAGGAGCACATGGGTTGGGGAGACTTATATCCCATCACTTCTCTCCTTGGAACGCGCTTCTGGCACCCTGTTCTCCTTCCCACTCTGCCAGGGGCCCCTGCCCCTCCCCTCTGGTCACCACCAGGAACTCCAAGATGACCCCCGCACTGGGTACTTCTCCGTTCTCATGGGCTTAGACAAGAGGCTGCTGTGGGGCCAACTGGACCTTTCTACGCTGTGTCACCACAAAGGAAGTATTGGTATTGTCTGAATAACTGGGATGTTTCAAGGAGCCAGCAACACATTTCCCCTTACAAAATTCAAATCTGCACCCTGCTTACGATTCTGCCTGTGGCCTGAGGGAGAAATAGCCCAAAAAAGTGCACTTTCCTTATAGGGTTCCCACCATGGCGCCAGCCTACTCCCAATGAGGCTCTCACTTCTCGGAACGCCAGTTCTCACTCCGCAGAGCAAGGACATGAGCCAGCTCACCACCCAAAGACCGGAAGCCACCCACTTCCCGGTGGTACCTTTCCCTAAGCCAGAGTCATCCAACCTGAGGAAACGGGACGTCAGCCCTGGGGGACCCCGATTCCTCAATGAAGGCTGGCCCCCAAGAAGAGGAGTGCAGTGCTTATGAGCGGGAATCTGGAGCAGGCGCCCAGGGCTTGGACATGGCTCCCGTTATCCCAGCTGTGTGGCCTCGGTCATGTTTCTTAACCTCTCTGCGCCTCAGCCTCCATCCTTGTGATATGGTGATGATAAGCGAGCACTGTGGCTTCAGAGAGGTAAGACCCGTGGAGAAGAGGGTTCTGTAAAGAGAAGAGCTCAGTCCTTTCTGGCGAAGGCAACCTAGACGTGGCGGCTACTTTTTCTGCTGGTCTAGGAAGTAATTGTTGAAGCAGGCACACACACAGACATCTTCTGAGAACAAAGGCTAATTCCCAGAGATAGTAAGATCTGGAAATACTTTTCTGAATGACTCCGGAAGAAGTCCAAAAATGGAGCCAGCACAGAAAGTTCACTCCTTTTGAGCTTTCAACTCACAGACTTCCATTAGGTGCAGGTGGAATTCTTCCTGCTGTCTGCATTTTGGTTGACACCCTAAGGTGAAAACAGGCACCTCCCTCCTCAACCCTACAGGGACCTGCTGGACACCAAAACTCACGGAAAGGTGGCCCAGCTGGTCTTGGGCCTCCAGACAGTGTGAGAGGAGACTAGTCCGTGTGCTGGAAGTGCACAGTGACCACATGGTGCATGAGGGGTGCTTTGGGGTTCTGATAAGATTCTGCTTCTGGATCTTGTTGCCTGAGGCTTGAAATTCCCAAAGGGAGTTTGTCGAAGGGAATTCCTAAGAATAGAGGTCACTTGGCTATTTCTCCTTTTGCTGCGGGAAAGCCTGACACGTGTCCTGGACATTGTTGAGCAGAGACTGCAGGCTTCCTCACTTGTAGACCATCTCTGAAGGCGGGAGCCTGCCTGAGGGTGCCAAGAGGGCAAGGGAAGCAGAGGCAGCCAGGGAGCAGCCTGCGTGTTCTCGGAATGGTGGAGCCGGAACGCGTGAGTCCTTACGGGCCCAGTGGACACCATGGAATGTACTGAAACACCTTGAAAGAACCCCACCCTAGCCGGTGGCCTGCCAGCACAAGGGGACTCCGGCACTGAGAGGTTGGAGATGCACCACTGGGATAGAAGTTGGGCTGGAAGGAGGAAAGTGGGTCACAAGAGGCCAGCTGAAGAATGTATCACCCATACCAGGAACCAGAACAGCACAAAAGTCCCATGGCAGAGGATGCACAAAGGCACACCATGAAGAAGCACAATGAGGGGCCTGAACCCTTGGCAATGCCAGCCGAGACAGAATCACAAAGAGCGCCAGCCACATGGAGACTCTTTGCCCCCTTCCCTTTTGCCTCCACTCTCCGGCCCTGGAGAAACCAAAGGTAGCAAAGCCGATCAAGGAGATGGAGGGAGTGAGGAAAATCGGGAACAAACAGACCATCATCAACCCCTCCTTCCCCATTCCGGGACCCCCAGCCAAGGGTCAGGCCTAGGCTACAGCAATGGGAGAAGTTTTGATTTAGACTCTATTGGGCCTTTTAACACTTAAAGAGTCTTAATTATCAAAATAAGATTTGTTTTGTTGGGGTTTTTTTACCTGAAAATGGCCATTCTACAGAAGGGGACAAGGAGATGAGATTGAGCAGCATATGTTTTCAAGGTGTCCGTGGTGGGGAAAATTCAGCAGTTTCCTGCTTATGGCTGTCGGGTTTAAAACATTTGTAATACGTTGGTTAAAGAAAACATATGCCAAAGCAAAATCTCCTCAGCTGGACCTCCACCAACAGAGGGTCTGAGCTGTTGTTTCGTGGGCCTGGCACAAACTGACTTGACCCTCAGCAGAAAGGTCTGCATCGGTAAGGTGGTTCTGAGGGGCCCTGATCATCCTTTCTTTCTCCCCTTTTTCTTCCAGCCTCCTGGGCAGAGGAGTGTGTGTCCTTCAGTCACTCCTTGGGTCCACAAAGACCCATCCTAAGGACTGAGATCACTACTCTTTTTCTTTTTGCTGAGGAAGACTAGCCCTGAGCTAACATCTGTGCCTATCTTCCTCTATCTCATATGTGGGACACCGCCACAGCATGGTTTGATAAGCAGTGTGTAGGTCTGCGCCCAGGATCCGAAATGGTGAACCCCAGGGTGCTGAAGCGGAGTGCGTAATCTTCACTGCATCACCAGGCCAGCCCTAAGATGACTACTCTTAATGACATCTTTACATTCAAAGTCAAAGTCCTGCCTCAGTTTCTCTGGCGGGAGAGAGAAGTGGGGTTGGGTATTTAATGTTGGCTGGGGAAGGAGAGGTACAACTTAATTGGGAAAGTAATTTGAGGTCCTTTCCCAAGAAATAGAAGACTCTCTCTGAAAGAAGCCAATTTGGAGATTCAAGCGACTCCAAAGAGAACTCGAGAATGAAATGGAATGAGCCTCCCTTTCTCGAGACAATAAAAACAAACAAACAACAAAAAAATCACACCATGCCAATAAATCCCAGCAAGATCAGCAAGGTGGCTGGACACCCCTTTTCCAGCCTCTCCCCTCTTCTCTCCTCTCCTCTCTTGCCTCCAGGCCAAACTGCAGTCACTCCTCATCATGTCTCCCCGCTTGTTATTGGTTCCATCGTCCTTTGAGAGCAAGCCCCTGGGTCAGCCACGTCTTTCCTTTCATAAAGACTCAAGGAGACCAATACAAAGCCCGTATGGAAACCAGTAGACTCGAGGCGCGGGGGTGGAAAGTGCTGGTCGTTAACTTTCGACTTTCCACTTTCCTGAAAGCCTATGGTTCGGTGGAAATTCTGAATTTTCTTGAAGTAAGTAGAGGAAGCACAGCTGGAATAGCAATATCTAAATAAAAATGCTCTGACCTGCTGATATTAACGAGCCCAAAAATACCACGAAGCATGTGGCTTTCATTACAGCAACAAATCAACTGTGGTGTGACCACAGCCTGCCCTGTGAGATGGCCTCATTACATGATCTTAGGAGATGACTGAGGTTGGACTCTTGGGCTTAAAAAAAAAATGAGTTCCGCAGCAAGAGGTGAAATGAAGATTGAGGCACTCGGCCAAAGGTTTGAGACTAGCCAGAAACGATCTGAGCTCACAGTCACACGGCCCCGCTCTGCTTAGCACTCCGGTCACACGCCATTGAGTCCACTAACTTGGACCTTCTCACACGTGGCTCTTATCACAGTGATTGTGTTTGAGATCAGGGCAGGACTGTTTCTTGATCAAAACCACATCCCATGTAGCACCTTCCACGTGATCTTCAGCATCGGGCAGCTCATGGGCGGCGGGACTGGTTGGCTGGATACGGACAGCTGGAAAGAGTACAGACCGGTGTCACAGAGCCAAGTTTCAAAACTAGCCTCTGCCTCTTGAAAGCGATTTATCCTTGGGCAGGTTTTTCACTTCTCCAAGCCTCAGTTTGCTGATCTACAAAAAGGGATTACTGCTATTATATTCAGAGCTGACATTCACCACACACTTACAACATGCAAGGCCCCCCAGTCCACATTGTGGCGTTCACTCTTCTATTTCGTACCCATAGCACTCTGGTGAGGAAGGTGCTAACATCACCCTCATTTACAGATGAGGACGCCGAAGGCCAGGCAAGGGAAGTAAGTCACCCAAGTTATACGGTAAGAGGCTGAGCTGGGATCCATTCCAGGTCTGACGGTGTCAAGGCCCGTGTTCTCACACGGAGAGTTTACAGTCAACACCTAACATGATGATGACATGCACACAGCAAAGGTGTTAAAGGTAAGGACTCTGGGTGCTACTGCTTTCCTGCTGGCTCTTCTCTGGACCTCAGTTTCCCCGTCTGTGTCACGGGGATGAGAACAGAACCCACCTCATAGTACAGCTGCAAGCATTAAATGACATAATATGGGCATGGCCTATGGAATACTTTCTAGCACATAGTAGGGATTCTGCTATGTTTACTGTTATTGTTGTTGTTGAGGAAGATTGTCCCCGAGCTAACATTTCTGCCAGTCCTCCTCTATTTTGTATGTGGGTCACTGCCACAGCATGGCTGCCCATAAGCCATGTAGGTCCGTGCGTGGGAATGGAACCCAGGCCACTGCAGTGGAGAGCACAGAACTTAAGCACTAGGCCACGGGGCTGGCCCTGTGTTTACTCTTTTTATTACCATAAAGCAGCTGACATATACATGATGAGAAGAGAGGGAGCTGGAATAAGAGAGAGAAAGATGTGGGAGTCCCTGTGGCACCTATAAAACCCTCATGGGAAACTTGTGGAGATGAAAAGGGGCCGTTTCAAGGATGCTGAGTTCCTACTGATGCAGATGGAGACATCGTGGAGACTTTAAAATGTTACCATATTTACATGACTCTGTTTGGTAGCCACAGCTGGTAAAATCAGCAGACATCTAGATAAGAAATGTAATGCTGAGCAGCTGTATGCCTTAGGTACAGCCCCACGGTGGAGGGCAGGACAGCAGGCTAGAGGCCACTGGAGGCGCCCCTCCCACCAGATGCTGTCACTCCACGAAGTCAGGTAGTGATCCTGAAGCTCACACGCCAGCTGATGCGTAGTGATGGAGCTGACATGCCTGGTTCCCAACCCCATAAAGTCACTCTGGGATCATGCTCTGGAAGGCTGGAAGTGTTCCCAGTGGGAGGCTTCCGTGCCATAGGCCTCTGTACCAATACTGATCCGGAATTTCTGAGCACACTTTGCAAACGAGAAAAAGACATTCTCAGAGACGTGACGTGAGGCAGGGTTAAATGATCAGACAGAAAGTGCAAACTACTTTCAAATACTTACGGAATTGCCATCAACACTAAAGCCCTGGAGATGGGCCAACTCTCACCTCCTGAGTAAGAGGGAAAGAAGAGCTTCACAGTCTTGAGATGTCACGGGGCACCAAGAAGGAGACTTTACGACGGAAAGCCACAAATAGCCTGGTCCTGGACTGCGCTGCTGGGTTTTGTTTCCACGTGTGAATTTCTGGTTGTAACAAGGAAGATAAGCAAGTAAGCGAGCATTTCTCCTCTTTCCCAACTCTTTACTTTATTGCACATATCAGATGTAACCTCAGGTCTGTTATTTTAATATCCGTCACCAGCTAACTCACAGTATCCAGGAAATGGATGTTTGTTTGTCTTACAAAAAGAAATCTGAAGGAGAGGTGATGAGGCTGTTCATGGGAAAGGTCTCTTCCTCAGGAGGCAATATGCAGGAATTACCAAAGAAGATTTAAAAAAACACGAATTTAAAATATGGCCATATTGAGTCTTATGTCTCCTTACTCAGAGATTTTCAAAACATCGCCTTATTTTGGCAATACTATAAAAGTAATGCTGATAAGCTCGTTACTAAAATCTGGATATGACACAGACTTAAACATAGCAAGGAAATAACAAAATTTTATTTTAAAAGCTGTTGATGAAATTTCTTTTAAGTAGGAAGTGTCTTTTGCTTAGCAAAATGCCTTGAAGAGCCATTTGGTTGTGAAAGAGTAGGCTCTTATATGTTGTTCAGAAGGAAGATCAGCAAGCCAAAGGAAAGCATATTTCTCTGCATAATAATACAAGGAAAAACGAAGTTTCCAAGGACAGACTAAGATGGTGGGGACAGGATAAGTTGGCAGAAGAAATAGGTAGGTGAAGACAGAAGCAGGAGAGAGAGGGCCCAGGAAGCGGAGTCTGGAGGCCCAGGAGATGAGAGCTCAAGAGAAAGTCTCACCCTGCTGGGAAGAGCTGGGGATGTCTCAACTTGGAGTCCATGGAGACACCCCCTATTTAGCTTTAAAGAATTTGCTATGCTCTGCAGCCATGCGAATTTTCTCTGTTTGTAAAAATGGGCTACACATGGATACTTTCTGTGGTGGCATCAGAGGAGAAAGCAGCAGGGAGTGAGTTTGAGAAAAGGAAAACCACATGAGGCAGATAGACGAGAGACTGAGAATTTAGTAGAAGCAGAAAGTCAGGAAGAGTTACCCCACCACATTTCCATAGAGAGCGGTCGGTCAGAGAGGTATGCTGGGTTCCCCTTTACCTGTGTGTGATGGGGTCTCAAGCCACTTTTGTTTGATTACTGATGGTTGGGGTGATCAGTAAGGCTGGAGGAACTGGGAACACCCAGAGAGAAGACATGCGGATTACGTCAAATAAGTGTCATCTCCCCAGATGCAAAACTCTCCCTGATTAACGAAAGATTAGGCCACATCCATAACCGTCCTGCAGCTGGTGGCATCACCAGAATATTCTAACGGTCATTAGGAAGCAGCTGGTGAAATTCAAATACTGCCTTTACAGCTAGAAAAACACTTCTCCCTCAGAGCGATGGCTCAGGATCCGGTTGCCAGAGCATGATTTCCTTCTTTACGTGGAGAACATTCTCCTATGAGCCTCAGGGTAGCAGTGGAAAGAGGAATGAATCTGCAGGCGGGAAAGTTTGCAGGATCTTGACACAGGCCTGACTTCAGGGGGAGCCGGTCTCCTTGTCTCGTGCGCCCTTCTCCTCCAGCCAGGACGCCCTTTGAAGTCAGTGGCTGGTAAAGATTCGAGAAGCCCTCTTCAGGTACCTGGCTGCAATCTCAGATGGCTGAGGGAGGGCCTTCGTTCTCTTGGGATATCTACATGTGTGAGGGCAGAATTATCAGGAAGTTCTGAGAGTAACCGTGCATCAAGTTGTCCAACCACAGTCTCTCGCAGACGGTTGTGGAGAATTGCTCTCCCACATGCACCTCGCTGCTTTCCTCCTCCGGTCCTGCCTGGAGTCTTCATCCTTGTGACCTGCTGTAACTGCCTGCTCTCTCCTGACCTGCTCTGTCAGAGGCCCACATGACAGCTACTCGAGAACTGAGTGACCCCTCTTCCTTCCCCTCCCAGCTGGCCTCTGTGAGGTCACAAGGGGGCGGAGAGGCAGGACTTGACCCCGGCTGACCCGGCCAGCAGGTGAGGTTGGGGCCCTGGGGACCACAAGGGCTCTGCGGGCTCTCTCGCAGTCATTTTACTTATTACCATTGACACACTCTCCCCTTTGACCAAACTTGTGTCGGGCTCCTCTGAGTCCTCTCTCTGACAAGGCCCCGGCCTCGGCTCTGTGCTCAGCCCGCTTCAGTTCAGTTTGAGCAAGAATCCTGCTGTGTCTGTGTAGCAAACTCTCCCGCCCTCGAGATCTGATCGAGGCCCTCCCGTCTGCCCCCGGCCTGCCCTCAGTCAGAACCCTGTCACGTTGCTTTAGCCACTGCCCCAGCCTGGAGGTTTCCTCGGAGTCGTTTTCCCTGCACCGCCCGCAGCCCGCTCCCTGGCTATCAGTTTCTGCTTTTCCTCGCTGTACGTGGAGTCAAGCTCCTCCCCCTGCAGAACCCCCAGCTCAGTAGCTTCTCTTGAGCAAAGTCTTCCTTCAGGTCTTTAATAAGTGTCTGAATTCTTCTTGAACGCCATCCAGAGACACTGATTCCACAGCACACCTCTGGAAAAGGTGGCTTCGCTCTATCTCAGACCTCTCAGGACCCAGAACGCTAGATCCACATCCTGTGATTTCCCTCCAGATCTCGTCTTCATCTTCAGTGCCGGTCCGTTCGATCAGGCATCGTTGCCACTCGTCTGACCATGTGACCACTCTTGTCCGTGTCTTTACAATGTTTTCACTGATGTTCCCAGCCCACTCCCAACACACACACACACACACACCCACTCCTTCCTCCACACTGATGTCACAGTGGCCTTTTAAACACAGCTCTGACCTTATTCCTTTGATGTAAATCCTTCAGCATCTCTCCATATATGCCAAGATGCAGCCTTAGGTCTAATTCTCCAAATACTTTTTTGCTGTGCCTGTTGCTCCTTTTGCTCAAAAAGCCCGCTGCTCTTCCACACTCCTGGACCCGATGCTTCCCTGCCAGGACTATCCATTCTTCTCCCTCTGCCTTTCTAAATCTACTTCCAAAGTTAGCGTGACCCTCATTTCTTCCAGGAAGGCTTCCCTATCCCTCCCCAGGATGAAGTGAGGGTCCCTCCTTGTGCTGGAAATAATCCTGCAGATACAGGGTAAGGGGCTTGGTGGAATGGGCCTCTCACCCACACATCTCATGGAAGTGAGAATGGGATGCGATAACCAAAGGGGTGCCTTCTCCCCAGCGCCAAGCTGGAAATACAAGAACACAGAGGGACTCAGAGGACATGGCTTCTCAGTGTCCCTCGTAACTCAGGGGAGACTCACTCAGGTTGGTGGTGTTCCTGTTTACCTCTCCACGGTGAGGCCCCACAAGGTCATGGTGAGTCTTAAATGGGGCCCTACCAACCCTCATATAACCCCAACCACATCACCCCCAAAATCCAACATAAAGAATTTATGTGGCCCAAAAAACAGCCTGTAACAAACCATGCCTCCTGCATGTGAGATCTGGTTCTTAGGGCACACCAGCGCCATCCTGCTGCCTTCTCCACAGGTCCATCACGCACGTCTGTCATGTCGCAGCTGTGTGATGGTGACTGCTGTGTGGTTGTGTAGCATCAGCTTACCTTCACTGTCACAGGTGCTAGGAGGCACTGAGAGCAGCAGGCTGGCCCGGGGCTATGGCAGTGTTTCCACGGAATCCCAGTTAGTCTGATGTGTAAGAGACACATACATCTATTACAGAGTTTACTGGCCTGAGAGTTGCATTATTGCATTTCTTGTCAATCAAGCTGTAAATTTCTTGAGAGCAGAGCCCATATCTCCTTCAACTTTGTATCTCAAGGAATTGTGCTCATAAGTAGTCAATAAGCTTTTGGTGATGAAATGAATGAAACCATGAATTCCACAAGGACAGGGCCCATGCTGTTGCATCTTCCTCACACATAACACAATGCCACAATTTCATAGGCCAGTTGTTCCCAATTAGGAGTCTCAAAGGGTAAAGATAGATACATAGATAGATAGATATGGATACGCATTTTTCACGTGCGATATTTATGACGTATTTACAATATATGCAATAATGCAAAAATCATAACAGACACCATAACACTACACTCAAGATTGCTATTCATAGCAGGAATTGCATTACTTTGGTGTAGAAATGCTGGTTTTAGCAAACGACAAGATGTTCTTACTGATTAGTTTTTACGTATTGATCTATTCCATATAGCAAAAACAAACCCATAATTATTTAGTGCGATGTTTTAGTAAGCAAAATCTTTCACATAGAAAAAAATAAAAGATGTTCTTGTTGCTGAATAACTTGAGAGCCATGCAGTGCAACTCAACTTTGAAGAATTAAGTATCGTTAATATTTACTTTTGTAAAAAATTGTGGCCAGGATAACTATGTCCTTAGTTATATAGACATGGCCCACACCCAGTGGATGGAAAAGAATCAGAAGACTGAGTAGGCAATTTTCAGTTACCTCATGAGGATTTGGTGTTGGCAGAAAAGTAAGAATGAAGAGGAGTCTTGATTCATTCACAGTTGACGCCAGGAAACCATTTGCTGGCCCCCAGGAGATCCCCCTGGAGTAGTACCAATATGGTGGGTCAATGAATCCTATTTCTTCACTTCCTGTTTGTTTGACCAGAAATTTCTGTATATGTTGTTGTATTAGTCAGGACACTTTCAGTTTCAATGACAAATATCCAACTCAAATTATCTTGAGCCAAATGGTTCTCATATTGGTTCTCCTAATTGCAAAGTAGAGGAAGAAGAGTTTCTGCATTCAGGCATGGCTGGATCTAGGGCATAGGATTATGTTTTTTAAGATGCAATTGCCCCATCTCCACCTTCAGGCTCTGCTTTCCTCCTCCTCAAGCAAGTTTTCCCCACTTGGCAGCACAGATCATCTCAGCAGCTTCAGACTCATATGGTCCTTTGCTCTTGTAGTCAGAAGGCCCCTCTCTCTGCCAGCCCTGCATCAATGCTCCTAAAACAACTCTGAATGGCTCTGCTTGACTTAGATGCCCACCACAGGGCACATCACTATATTGGGGAAATGGGATGTGATTCTCCAGTCTGGCTCAAATTTCCCAACTCTCATGGATAATTACCGTGTGAATGACAGACGGCCAGACATGGGAGGGCAGTTTCCCAGCAAAAAGATGCTGGGCAGACAGAAGACCAGCTTGCGCAGGAGGAGCACGATCTGCACGGATCTGTGTAGATCAACTACCCTGTCCACAACCCTCCCACGTGTGACCTAATCCTATATTATTTCCTGAAAGCCCTGAAAATTTCCTCCTAGGTCTAGTTCAAAACCAAAAAAAAGAAAAAGACAACTGTTCACGGTTGGAGGAGCCATGAGTTTCCAGGCACTGTAATAAGATAAAAGGCTTTGAATGCTCAGCTTCTAACAAATGACTCGCTCAACCTTGATGCCTCGGTTTCAGCAAAAAGTCTATGTTCTTTAAAACAGATTCACCTCTTCAGCTGAAGTGGAGACTCTAAGACAGGATAATTTAAGAGCTGGACAAAGCCAAATAACAGTTGTCATCAGGAGAATGAAATAGCATCAGTTTTCTGGATTGGGCATCACCAAGAAAAGCCATTACCAAGCAGTGACACGTGAAGGATCTGCTTTGATTTCACGTGGGAGAGTACTTAGTAGTGTCAAGACAAAACATGTAATTCCCAGATGTTGTCAAAAAATGACATTATAAGCACAACCCTGAAAAAAACAAATCCACTCCATTGCAAATGTCACCAAGCTTCTGATGGAAAATGGATGCATTTTCCAGCTTAGAAGAATAAAGAGAAGGCTGGAAGAAGGGAAAGAAGGGATGAAGGGATGAAAGGAGGGAAGGAAGGAAGGAGAAAAGAATGAAGGAAGGAAGGAAGGAAAAAAGAGGGAGTAAGAGAAAGGTGACCTTTAGCCACTTCAGATTTATCCTGAAGAGTGCAATGGTTAAGAGTATAAGCTTTGACCAGACAGAGAAGGACAAATACTGTTGTGATCTTACCTACACGTGGGCTATAAAACGGTCTGACTCATAGAAGCAGAGCACACACTGGTGGTTGCCTGGGCTGGGGGAGGGGGATGGGAGCGCTGACGGCCAAAGTGTACAAAGGTTTCGATTTGCTCAGTGAATAAGTTCTGGAGATCTGCTGCATGGCATAGCGCCTAGAGCCACCAACGCGGTATGGAGACTCAAAATCGGCTAAGAGGGGAAATCTTATGTTAAGTTTATCACCACACTAATAATGATAATGTTCATAATAATAATAATGGGGCAGGAGGAAAGTTTGGGAGGTGATGGTTGTGTTAATAGCCTGGGTGGTGGTGATGGTTGGACATGTGTACACTTATGCCCAAATTCATCAAGTTGTATACATTAAATGTGTACAGTTTTTTACATATCAATCATACCTCAATAAAGGGGTTTTTAAAAAACTGATTGCCTTAGGGAGTGACAGCCAAGGGGCACGGGGTTTCTTTTTGGGGTGATGAAAATATTCTAAAAGTGATTATGGCAATGGTTACACAACTCTAAATGTAATAAAGTTCATTGAATTGCACACTTTAAATGGGTGAATTACATGGTATGTGGATTATATCTCAATAAAGCTATTTAAGAAAAACTTTTAGATTCAAAAAAAAGAAAGAATACAGGCTTTGGAATCACAGAGATGTGAGATCAAGGCCAGGCCTTGCCACCTAATGTTACCTAAACATGGTTACCTAACCTCCTTCAGTCTCAGATTCTTCATCTGACAAACAGGCCAGAAAATAATAGTGCTGTTAATACTGCTTTAAAGAAGCAGTGCGCGGCCAGTGCTGGACCCGGGCAGAGTGCTAAGTGCTCAGTGAGTGAGGCCTGGAGTCCTTAGGGGCGGATGGAGAGAGCGTATCCTGGCGATCCAAAGAAATATTTCCTGTACAAAGGGGTTATTTAAATTCATCAACTGAAGAATACCTAGACAGAAATCCTGAATAGTCTACACCTCTTTATTTTATAGCTAAAATGGCAAACTGTGAATAAAAGTACACTATTGTTTGACAAATGGAAAATAGGACATGGCATCGAAAGACTCTTCTGTCTTGTTGAGTCGAATTTTCGCAGAACACTAGAGGTCCCTCTTGACACTGAATCTTCCAGCCCTCGGGATGCAGAATTCAGAGTGACACTTTTCTGCCTCAGCCCCACTAGATGTCTCTTCAATGAAGTTCTAAGACAGTCGGTGCCCTGGCATCAATCATTACACAGAAAGGATGCAGTTTTAAATAACCAAACAATTTGCCTGAGTATGCATACATCCTAGAAGCCAGCTTCCACCCCATGCACAACTTTACCTTAATGGAAGAAGACTTTTGTTTCTCAGAACAATTGTCTGGTATTGAGATGGTCTAGGGGGAGGCAGAGGTGACAATGATGTTAGTTTGATTAATTAGGAACCATGGATGGTACTCGGAAGCCGTAGAGGAGGCGGCTTCCAAGAAATTAAAAATAAGGTTGCTGCTCAGAGTTGAACACCCGAATCAGTGAAGGTGTTAGAGACGGGCAGTTACCTTAACAAGATGAAGCAGCTCACAGGCCAGAGCCAGACCTGGCTCTGTGTTGTTGGAAGGAATGGATGCATCAAAAGAAAAGCAATGCTTCTTTAGGCAGCTGGTGATCCAAGGACAGGTGGAGGGAGAGAGGCGTGCACGGGCCATGCAGCACAGAAAGGATTCCCTGGGCCTGGTGCTGTGGCGGATAATCCCAGAGCAGGACTGGATCATCTCGTTTAGGAAACCTGAAGTGCACGAGCCGTCACATCATCAGATTCCGTCCTCCCCAACAAGGTTTCCGAATGCCATTTGAGTTCCCGTGTCCCTCTGCCCACAGGGAGAGAAGAGGCTTCTCCAGCCAAGTAGAATGAGCTCTAGTCCCTTCCAACAGGTCCATTTCTCCTTCTGAAATTTCCCTGTCCCATTCTGGCGTGTTCGTCAGTCTTTTTTGAATTTGGGAGTGCGAGTTAGCCTCCCCCAGACCGGTGAACTCTAGGGCATTGACAAGACTGAGGTTCCCGCTCTGCAAGGCTGAGGTCACATCCTGGCTTGAGCTACGTTCACCAAAGCCATTCTCTCAGTAAAACATTTCCATCGGCCGTGAGCTGGGTCCTGGAAATATCTCGGAAAGTACATGGCTTCCATAATTTAGTTTCCAATTTACAGAGTCCTGAATCTTGTTTTGCTGTCGAAGTTCATTGTTTTTGAGTGTAATAAACCTTGTGCATTGTTGAGCGCAGCCCCTTCATGACAGTGTCGACTGAGGAGCTTTCCTGAAGGAAAATGGCAAAGGATTATTTAATATTTGCCTTCTTTGGGCCTTCTTTCTTATTAACAGAGGATAATAACTTTAATAAACTCTTGGCTAACACCAGTAGTTAAACTGCAATGGCCAGGCTGACCGTAGAAATGTATCCATTCATTCAGCAGATGTCAAGTGAGCACTTGCTAGTCAGATGCTGTCCCCAAACCCGGACTGTGGCAGTGAAATAGAGACCCAAACTGCTGTCCTCGGGGAGCTGTTTGTTACGGTTACACACACAACTCATAAACAAACACACATTGAAGTGCAGAGTTGGTCCCATCGTGACGCGTGCAGCAGAGAAAAACGAGGCCAGGAAGGAGCATGGGAACTCCTGGTGATGGCGGATCAGGTAAGCTGCTCTGAGAGGTGACAGTCGGGTTAGAACCCGAGGAGGTGAGGGAGGCAGCCGTGTGGGTACCTGCGAGAAGACTGTTCCAGCAAAGGAGCAGCAAGTGCAAAAGCCCCAGGGTGGAAGCACGTCTGGAGAGTGCGGCAGGGGAGGAGTGAGGGAGAGGAGAAGGCAGGTCACACAGGTGAGGTCAGGATTGGGAAATTGATCAGGCCGGCATTTTGGAAATGCAAACATCACCAAGAAACGGTATGCTGATGAATTTCCTCACTTCACAATCAAGCCTGGGTCTTAGCGTGCACACGCTCACACACTGAGAAGGTGTGTTGTTGCTACTTTTTAGTGGAACAATTAAGACTATCAGCAGCCCCCTGAGGGAACGCCTATGTGCAGGTGCGTGTCATGCCTGCGTGGCGACAGTTGCTTCTCCGTGGCTCCTCCTTCTCAGCTCCTTGCTTCACATTCCTGGGCTGGCTCTTTGCACATTGTTATATAATCACCAGCTACTTGTCTGTCCTCCCTCCAATTATAAACGCCTTTAGGGCAATAACTTCACTTATGTTTGTAACTCAAGCACAAGCTGAGAGCTCAAAATAGAAACTCAATAATTGGTTATAACCCATTGGTTATTTTATTCTTAGGCAACAACTGTTCACTTGCTTCAGAATTCTAAGTGTAGCAAAGATTTTTTTAGGGGGCCAGCCCAGTGGCATAGCAGTTGGGTTCACACACTCCACTTCAGGGGCCCGGCGTCTGCCAGTTTGGATCCTGGGCGCAGAACTATGCCCCGCTTATCAAGCCATTGTGTGGAAGCATCCCACATAAAACAGAGGAAGATGGGCACAGGTGTTAGCTCAGGGCCAGTCTTCCTCAGCAAAAAGAGGAGGATTGGCAGTGGATGTCAGCTCAGGGCTAATCTTCCTTAAAAAGTTTTAAAAAATTTTTTAATCCACAGCTACTCTTGGGAAGAAAAGTATAAATAACACAATGATTCACTTTCTCAAGTGCAACACGCATGATTTTAGTGTGGTAATAATATGTAATGGAGATAGCAGATTTTGGGTCAATGAATTGGCCTAAATGTTGAAAATTGAAGTAGAAATACAGAAGTAATCTGGTTCTATTTCAGGATAGCTGCTTACATTTCTGGCCATTAGCTGATTCCCTAGATTAACAAGCACAATCAACACAAAACATTTCCCACCAACTTGGCGTGGGCACCATGACCTCACCGCTTAGGACCTGAGGCTCATGGAGTCAGACAGACTTGAATAATCCCTAGTTTTCTGGGCATGATCCTTGACAAAAACCAACATCACATCAGGTAGTCAAAAATGTTCCACTCCCAGACCTGGTATTTACTAGCCAGGTGACATTGAACAAGTTACTTAACCTGTCTGGGCCTCAGTTTCCTCATTTGTAAAAAGGGTACCAAGAAAGATGATGTCAAGATGGCGGCATAGGCAGACTCTGAACTCACCCCTTCCCACGGACACAACAAATTTACAACTACCCTTGGAACAATTACCCCTGAGAGAGAACTGAAAACTGAATTAAAAGAACCCCCACAACAAGGGACATGCTGACTGAAGTGGAAGAAGCAGAAACTCCATTCTGGAGAGGAAAAGCCACCTTCGATCCATGATGCTTCATGGCCAGCCAGGAGCAATCCTAAGGTATGCAGCCTTCCCCAGAGAAGCAGGGAATCTGAGCAGGGGAGCATTACCACAATAAGCAGCATTTGGACTCAGCACAACCGAGATGAACAACACAGTATCTGGCTCTGCTGGCTATTAACAACAATGGAAAATACCCCCAGAAAAGCTGTCAAACATAAGAGAAAGAAAAGCCGGCCCTAAAGGGCCCAGGCACAAATTCACCTATTTCAGAAAGCAGCCTAAAATCAGCAGAAAGAAAGGTGCACAGTCCCTTGGTGAAAAGAGACTCACTTGACAGGCTCTGGGTGCATCTCAGGGAGGAAGGAGGTGGCTAGGACCACTTCCCCAGGGACTGAGACACTAGCAGCAGCCATTATTGTGACCTAGTACAGGCGTGCTCACACAGACACCGCCAGACACCCTTGGAGCTCCTTCCCCGGCCTGTTAGCACAGGGTTTGCCCTGCGCGCTAGAGCACCTATTTAATCCAGCTCAGCCAGGGCAGGCAGCCTGCCCTAGGGACTGGCCCCACCCAACAGCAAGATCTCCAGCAACGTGTTGGACTACATAGGCACAGTGTGTGGGACCTCTGCAGTGGGGCCAGTGGGACACCTTTGCAGGGAAGGGCATGCATGAGGGGCAGGCCTGCGTTGGAGGAGTGTGAGGGGCCTCTGCAGCAGGGCAAGTGGGTCTGCTGCAGTGGGGCAGGACTGTGTGGATGGGGTGTGTGGGCCTGCAGGCAGTGAGGCTTGTCAGCTGCAGCCACTTGTGCTTCTCAAAGAGCCATAGAGAGAATCTGCCCCACCTTCTAATGCCTGAAACAACTGTGTGCTGCCAGGCCTGGGGCCAGCCCCACCCAGCTGTACTCCTGAGAGAGGTGACAACAGCCTTGCAGGCCAGAGGTCTGCAGCAATTGTGAACCCCTGAGCTTAGCAACCAGCCACATTGGGGGCCTACTCACTTAACAGAAAACTGCAGCAGGAATGTGCTATTAGACCTTGCAGCTAACTGTGCTGGGGCCCTCCACACCCAATAAAGTGACTGAAGGGTCCCTAGCAGCCACATGCAGCTGAGCATTACAACCAGCCGGCCAGGGGGACAGTTTAGCCTTCCCTGCACCTGCAGTGAGAGCAACCCTGTCACAATAGAAGGACACATGGAGCTCATGCAGGGGACACTCCTGGAACATTTGGAACTGGTGACAAGAAGGAAGTACATTGCTGGGCCTCATAAGGCATGTGTTACATAAGGCCATCTCTCCAAGATCAGAGGATGTAGCTGATCTACCTAATAGATAGATATAAACACAGAGAAAGAAGCAAAATGAGGAGACAAAGGAATATGTTCCAAGTATGGGAACAGAACAAAAATCCTCAGAAAAAGAACAAACAAAACAGAGATAAACAATCTACCTGATAAAGAGCACAAACTAAGAGTCATAAGGATGCTCACTGATCTTGGGAGAAGAATGGATGAACTCAGTGAGAACTTTAACAAAGAATTGGAAAATATGAAAAAGAACCAATCAGTTGGGGCTGGCCTGGTGGCGTAGTGGTTAAGTTCGTGCATTCTCTATCAGCGGCCCTGGGTACATGGGATTGAATCACAGGTGTGGACCTAGCACTGCTTGTCAAGCCATGCTGTGGCAGTGTCCCATGTAAAATAGAGGAAGATTTGCACAGATGTTAGCTCAGGACCAATCTTCCTCACACACACACACACAAAGAACCAATCACAAATGAAGAATACAATGCTAGAAATGAAAAATTCACCAGAGGGACTCAATAGTAGATTAGATGATACAGAAGAATGGATCCACAAGCTGAACAAAAGACTAGAGGAAATCAAGCAAGCTGAATACATAAAAGAGAAAAACATTAAAAAGAATGAGAACAGCCTAAGTGACCTCTGGGACAACATCAAGCACACTAATATCCATGTTATAGGTGTCCCAGAAGGAGAAGAGAGAGACAAAGGGACAGAGACTCTATTTGAAGAAATAATAGCTGAAAACTTTCCTAACCTAAGGAAAAAAACAGACAGCCAGGTACAGGAAGTACAGAGAACACCAAACAAGATTGACCCAAAGAGGCCCATACCAAGACACATTATAATTAAAATGTCAAGAATTAAAGATAAAGAGAGAATCCTAAAAGCCACAAGAGAAAGGCAACAAGTTACATACAAGGGAAATCCCATAAGGCTATCAGCTGACTTCTCAGCAGAAACCTGACAGGCTAGAAGGGAGTGGCAGAATATATTTAAAGGGCTGAAAGGAAAAAACCTACAGCCAGGAATACTCTACCTGGAAAGGTTATCATTGAGAATGGAAGGAGAGAGAAGGAGTTTCTGAGACAAGCAAAAACTAAAGTTTATCATCAAGAAATCAACCTTACAAGAAATGCTAGAAGGATTTATTTAAGTGGAAAAGAGAAGACCACAAATGGGAATAAGAAAATTATCAAAAAAAAAAAGAACTGGTAAAGGCAGATATACAGTAAAGGTAGAAGATCAACCACCCATGAAGCTAATAGGAAGGTCAAATGACAAAAGTACCAAAATTATCTATTTACATGATAAGAGGTTAATGGATACACACACAAAAATATATTAAATATGATATCAAAAACATAAAATGTGAGAGGAGGGGAGTAAAAGAGTAGAGCTTTTAGCAAGAGGTCAAACTAAAGAGACTATCAATCTACTATAGATTATTATATATGTAGGTTATTATATATGAACCTCATGGTAATCACAAGCCAGAAACCTATAATAAATACACAAAAAATTAAGAGAGAGGAACCCAAACATAATACTAAAGAAAGCCATCAAACCACAAGGGAAGAGAGCAAGAGAGGAAGAAAGGAACAGAGAAGAACCACTAAAACACCCAGAAAAAAAGTAACAAAATGGTGAAAAGTACACACTTATCAATAGCTACTTTAAATATGAATGAACTAAATCCTCCAATGAAAAAGCATAGGCAAGGGCCAGCCCAGTGGTGGAGCAGTTAACTTTGCAAGCTCCTTTTCAGCAGATCGGGATTCACTAGTTCAGATCCCAGGTGCAGACCTACCCACCACTTATCAAGCCATGCTGTAGCAGGCATCCCACAAAGAAAATAGAGGAAGATGGGCACAGATGTTAGCTCAGGGCCAACCTTCCTTAGCAAAAAGAGGAGGATTGGCAGTGGATGTTAGCTGAGGGCTAATCTTCCTCAAAAAAAAGAAAAAAAAAGCATAGGCTGGCCGATTGGATAAAAAAAATACCCATATATATGCTGCATACAAGAGACACACTTCAGACCTAAAGACACTCACAAACTGAAAGTGAAGGGATGGAAAAAAATACTCCATGCAAATGGCAAAGAAAAGAAAGCAGGGGTAGCAATACTTACATCAGACAAAATAGACTTTAAAATAAAAGCTGTAACAAGAGACAACGAAGGGCACCACACAATGACAAAAGGAACAATCCAAAAAGAGGATATAACACTTGTAAATATCTATGCACCCAACATAGGAGCACCTAAATATATAAAGCAATTATTAACAGACATAAAAGTAGAAATAGACAGTAATACAATAACAGTAGGGGACTTTAACACTCTGCTTACACCAATGGGTAGATCATCCAAACAGAAGATCAATCAGGAAACATTGGCCTTAAATGACACATTAGACTAGATGGACTTAGTAGATATATATAGAACATTCCATCCAAAAACCACAGGATACACATTCTTTTCAAATGCACATGGAACATTCTCCAGGATAGATCACATATTAGGACACAAAACAAGTCTCAACAAACTTAAGAAGATTGAAACAATACCAAGCATCTTTTCTGACCACAACAGTGTGAAACTAGAAACCAACTACAGGAAGAAAATTGGAAAAATCACAAATATGTGGAGATTAAACAAAATACTACTGAACAATGATTGGGTCAAGGAAGAAATCAAAGGAGAATTCAAAACATACTTGGAGAAAATAAAAATGAAAATACAACATACCAAAATTTATGGGATACAGCAAAAGCAGTTCCAAGAGAGAAGTTTATCACAATACATGCCTACCTCAAAAAGCAAGAAAAATCTCAAATAAGCAATCTAACAGTGCACTTAAAGGAACTGGAAAAAGAAGAACAAAGCCCAAAATCAGTAGAAGGAAGGAAATAATAAAAATCAGAGCAGAAATAAATGAAATAGAGAATTAAAAATCAATGGAAAAAAATCAACCAAACTAAGAGCTGGCTCTTTGAAAAAATAAACCAAATTGACAAACCTTTAGTTAGACCCACCAAGAAAAAAAGAGAGAAGGCTGAAATAAATAAAATCAGAAATGAAAGAGGAGAAGTTACAACAAACACCACAGAAATACAAACGATTATAAGAGAATACTACAAAAAGCTATATGCCAAACAAATTGGATAATCTAGAAGAGATGGATAAATTCTTAGAATCATACAACCTTCCAAAACTGCATCAAGAAGAAGTAGAGAATTTGAGTAGACCAATCAAGATCAAAAAGTAATCAAAAACCTCCCAAAAAAATAGAAGTCCAGGACCAGACAGCTTCCCTGGTGAATTCTACCAAATATTCAAAGACTTAATACCTATGCTTCTCAAACTCTTCCAAAAAATTGAAGAGGAGGGGAAGCTTCCCAACTCCTTCTACGAAGACAACATTACCCTGTTACCAAAACCAGACAAGGGCAACACAAAAAAAGAAAACTACAGGCCAATATCTCTGATGAACATCAATGCAAAAGTCCTCAACAAAATACTAGCAAATCAAATACTACAATACATTAAAAAGATCATACACCATGATCAAATTGGATTTATTCCAGGGATGCAGGGATGGTTCAACATCCACAAATCAATCAATGTGATACACATTAACAAAACGTAGAATAAAAATCACAGGAACAGATATGCAGAGAAAGCATTTGACAAGATACAGCATCCATCTATGATAAAAACTCTGAATAAAATGGGTATAGAAGGAAAATACCTCAACATAATAAAGGCCATATATGACAAGCCCCAGCTAATATCATTCTCAATGGAGAAAAACTGAAAGCTATCCCTCTGAGAACAGGAACCAGACAAGGATGCCCACTTTCACTACTCTTATTTAACATAGTTTTAGAAGCCCTAGCCAGAGCAATCAGGTAAGAAAAAGAAATAAAAAGGATCCAAACTGGAAAGGAAGAAGTGAAACTCTCACTATTTGCAGATGACATGATTTTATATATAGAAAACCCTAAAGAATCCACTAAAAAACTTTTAGAAACAATAAATGAATACAGTAAAGTTGCAGGATACAAAATCAGTATACAAAAATCCGTTGTTTTTCTATACACTAATAATGAAGTAGCTGAAAGAGAAATTAAGAATACAATCCCATTTACAATTGCAACAAAAAGATAAAATACCTAGGAATAAACTTAACCAAAGAGGTGAAAGACCCATACACTGAAAACTTTCAAACACTCTTGAAAGAAATTGAAGAATACACAAAGAAATAGAAAGATACTCCATGCTCTTGGATTGGAAAAATCAACATAGTTAATACGTCCATACTTCTAAGGCAATCTATAGATTCAATGCAATCCCTATCAAAGTTCCAACGACACTTTTCACAGAAATGGAACAAAGAATCCTAAAATTTATATGGAACAGCAAAAGGCCCTGAATAGCCAAAGGAATTCTGAGAAAAAAGAACAAAGCAGCAGTTATCATATTTGCTGATTTCAAAATGTACTACAAAGATATGATAACCAAAACAGCATGGTACTGGTACAAAAACGGACACACAAATCAATGGAACAGAATTGAAAGCCCAGAAATAAAACCACACATCTACCGACAGCTAATTTTTGACAAGGAAGCAAAGAACACAAATAGAGAAAGGAAAGTCTCTTCAATAAATGGTGTTGGGAAAACTGGATAGCCACCTGCAAAAGAATGAAAGCAGACCATTATCTACTTTCTCAAAAAACTCAAAAATTAACTCAAAAGGGATTAAAGACTTGAATGTAAGACCTGAAACCATGAAACTTCCAGGAGAAAATACAGGCAGTATGCTCTTCCACATGGGTCTTAGCAGCATATTTTCAATAAACAAATGGGACTACATCAAACTAAAAATCTTCTGCACAGCAAAGGACACTATCAACAAAATGAAAAGACATCCTAAGAATTGGGAGAAGATATTTGCAAACCATACATCTGATAAGGGGTTAATATCTAAAATATATAAAGATCTCATACATGTCAAAAACAAAAAAACTAACAACCCAATTAAAAAATGGGCAAAAGATCTAAACAGACATTTCTCCAAAGAAGATATACAGATGGCCAACAGGCACAAGAAAAGAAGTTCAATATCACTAATTATCAGGGAAATGGAAATCAAAACCACAATGAGATACCACCTCACACCCGTCAGAATGGCTATAATTAACAAGACGGGAAATAAGAAGTGTTGGAGAGGATGTGGAGAACCCTCGTACACTGCTGGTGGGAATGCAAGCTGGTGCAGCCACTATGGAAAACAGTATGGAGATTCCTCAAAAAATTAAGAATAGATCTACCATATGATCCAGCTATTTCACTGCTGGGTATTTATCCAAAGAAGATAAAAACATGCATGTGTGGGGACCTGGAATTGGCCACCCCAAGATATGTCTCTTTGGCATCAGGATTATTTGAGGCTGATTGCTTTTGATAAACTGGGACAGGGAAGGAGGCTCTGAGGAACGGAACTTGCCCTTTGTTAGGACACGTTTACATTTGTAAGGTAAATCTCTATCTGTAAAAGGTGCCTCCCTCTCTGTACCAGGAAGAAGAAAGGAGATGACCTTCTCTCTAAAAACTCTTAATCAATACCAAAGGCAAGGACTTAAATCTGCATTTTATTGTGCTTGTCTGGTAACCTCCTGTAACTGACTTCCCTCCCCCTCCCAACATTGGCATCTCCTTAAAGATTAAGCATTTTTCTTTAGGCTGGGAACCGATTGCGGCCCTCATCTGTGACCCCCCCACCCCCAGCCCGAGGCAACACACCTGCCACCCCGAGTCGTTCACTAGGACAGCAGACCTATCTGTCGTTTCCATCGAGTTCTGTGCTGACAGAGCGGCCTCGTGACTATTGTAAAAGGGACATTTCAATCACATGTGAAACACCCCGTTTGGGGGTATATAACAACTGTGTGCACCCCACTTCTTCGGTGCCCTTTCTTCCTGCGGGAAGAAAGGCCCCGGGCCATGGTTCCTCATAAAGCTTTGTTTAATTTTCTCCTGCTATTCTGTCTCATGTGAATTTAATTCGTTCTCCGGCCAGACGAACCCACTTTTGGGGAGAGGAAATGTCTTCCTCCCCTACACATGCATAAAGATACATGCACCCCTATGTTCACTGCAGCATTATTCAAGATAGCCAAGACTTGGAAGCAACCTAGGTGCCCATCAAGGGACAAATGGATAAAGAAGATGTGGTATATATACACAATGGAATACTACTACTCAGCCATAAGAGATGATGAAATCCGGCCATTTGTGACAACATGGATGGACCTTGAGGGTATTATGCTAAGTGAAATAAGTCAGAGGGAGAAAGTCAAATACTGTATGATCTCACTCATAAGTAGAAGATAAAAACAACAACAAACAAACCCAGAGGGAAAGTGGGGAGGAAGGGGGGCGAAAGGGGTGATTGGGCACTTGTGTGTGGCGATGGATGGTAATTAGTCTTTGGGTGGTGAACATGATGTAATCTACACAGAATTTGAAATATAATGATGTACACTTGAAACTTATATAATGTTATAAACCACTGTTACCACAATAAATTTAAATTAAGTTAAATTAAAAGAAAAGAGTACTACCAGTATCACCCTCCTGGGTTCATTACATATAATACATGACATAATCAGCGGAAAGCACAGACATGAGACCCGACGAAGCATCCCACTGGGTGTTATCTATTCTAACGGACAGAACAAACCAGGAGTACTTGTTTCCTCATGTCTTCCAACTTCCATTTAGGTTTCTTAATTCTCATAATTGCAACTCTTTTGTAAAAAAATTGTGTCATGGAGCACTACAGACTAAAATCTACAGTAACAGACACTTGAACAGGTCCCAATTGCGTTATCTGCAGTTCCAAAATACAGAAAACTTTAAAAATTGGGGAGTATTTTTACAATGTCCTTGGAAGTAAAACCTGAGCTGACCCTAATCACCTGGCTGTAAGCCCTCCCTGGAATTCATGAGAAAAGCTGTTTAGTCTTTATTTATCCCACTTGCTTGTGAGTATTCAGTTTTGCTGCAGAAATATTAACGTATTTGATTCTGAGGTACAGCCCCAGATTCTGCTGGGCGTTGCATAATACATGGTGTTCGGTCTGTGTTGCTTTGCTAAAATCCAGAAACGTCTGAATTCTGAAACACATCTGGCCATGAGAGTTTCAGGTAAGAGCTTGTGGGCCTGCAGACCAGCAGCGCTGACAGGCAGACCCCGTGCACTGCCTGTGCATTAGGATTGACACAGGCCCTCATTTACACCGACTGTGACTTTGATGACCCAGGTTCCAGTTTAGCATAAAAGCCAGACGTCTGACTTCTGAGCCACTATCTTCCTCAAAACACCAGAGCAGAGAACGCCTTTCTGAAGGAAGGCAGTTTCTTTCAGTCACATCTAGTCCAAACTATATTGGGTTGACATTGGCTGTCGTTTTCCCAGGGAAAGTTGAATTCCAGGACGGTACCTGATCCTCACCAGCTACAGAAACCGCCCCTAGTTTTCTGGGCGTGATCCTTGACACAAACCAACATCACACCAGGTAGTTAAAAAGGCAATATTTTGTCTTATGTTTGACAAGCTTAAGAGCTCACCGGCTCACCTGGCGTTTATAGCCAGCATTTCTCCACTTGTCTGAATGGATGACGGATTACCTCCCGGGCGTAATAACTGGGGTTTGTTTCGTGGCAAAGCAGAGCAGTTCTGTGGAGGAAGTGAGGGTACGTGGATGGGGAGACACTTGGGAGGTCTAAAACTTCAAGGTTGTGGGAGCTGGTATGGATGAGGCCGAGAGAAGCTGCGCTGGGGGAGATGGGTGTGAGGGACTCCAAGTGTGGTTTGAAGACATGTTAATAAGATGCCTTCAGGCCTGGCACGCACCCCAGGGAGCACAAGTCCCACCACGTCCTCTGATGTCCTGTTGCCTTGGGCCTGTGCTACTTTGATGAGAGTAAACCATCACCCCTTGGACCTGGGCCAGAACTTTTTTCGGTGGGGGGGAGGGCAGTGGTAATGTGTGCTATAAAGGAAATGACTGGGACAATTGGAAAGATAAGAATAGTATCTGTAGGTTAAATAACACTATTATAGCAAGGTTAATTTGCTGATTTTGATCATTGTACTGCGATCATGAAGAGGATAGTCTTATTCTTAAGAAATGCACACTGGAGTACATGAGGGTAAAGGGTAAAGATAAACCCATATCTGCTTACTTAGGATCTCCAGGAGGGCAGCTCAGAGACGGGCGTTTGTCGGAAACAGGTCAGGGAGTTCTCGGGCGCACTGAGATCTGAGAACCAGCGAACTACTATCATTGCTACTCAACGTGTGTTCTGTTCACAGCAGCTCTGGCCTCACCAGGGAGCTTGCTAGAAATGCAGATTCTTGGGCCCACACAGGCTGACTGCCTCTCAACCTGCATTCTCATTCCCATCCCCAGGTGACTGCGGTGCCTCTGAAACTTTGAGAGGCCTTGATCTGTGTCACCTGCTCACAGGTGCAGGGTTACAGGGGGCATGAAACTCGCTTACCAGGTAAAGAAAAAGGTTTTTCTTTGCTGCCCCAGGTGCGACACTCAGCACCGGCAGAGCGATCCTCACCACAGAGCTGCAGCTGCAGGCTCAGTCAGGTCCGGGCTGTATTCCTGATTCCCAAGCCTGCCTTTGTATTTCTGTCAAAGCACCTCATGCAATGGAACTGGACTGCCGCATGACACCAACAAAACGAAAAACCGCTTCTTGCCTCAAAATGTTTGAAGCAGAACGGAACTTCCTGTACTGAGGCTAGGGCTTCTGGTCCCCGTAAAGCATCCTTTCCCAGTGTATGTGCCAAAGAACTAGCCTAGGAGATACTCCTGGCAAAAAGGACCCCATAACTCAATAAGTGCTGGACACACCATATTTTCTGCTGCTCTTGGAAACTGAAGGTGCACATGAGCGTATTAAACGCTGTGAGCAGTCCTGCATTGGAGAAAAATGTCTGACTCTGTCTAGCAGTTTCCCAAAGAGATTCTCGGATAGGGCTCGTTTCTCATCCAGTACTTTCAATATTTTCTAGAACTAACACGTCCAAGAAAAAAACGAGGAAACACCATAGTGGAGAACTTACACACGAAGGAAGAACTCGGTGAGCTCATCGGGGGAGAGTCAAAAGGAGAAAGAACGCAGCTGTGAAGCCCACCCGAAGGTACTGAGGCCTCTGGGGGGCTGCGGATGGACTCCATGCCCCGCCAGGAAGCTGCCAGAGGGAGAGAGAGACGCCTTTGGTCCCGAACAGAAAGAAGCGATATTTTTGTCTGCAGTAGAGTGGAAACTGGATGATTACTAAGCTACCAGAAGCATTAACGTTGAGATTCCCCGCTGCTTGACCCCACGTGCACTCCATCACCCAATCTTACCTTACTTCCTCAAGACCCCACTTCTCACACGTCCGCTGCCCCCACCCTGGCTCAAGTTACCTGGACGACTGCAATAGCCCCTTAATGGGTCTCCCTACTTTCACTTCTGTCCCCTGTAAGTGTCGTGCACACTGTTTAAAACCTTCCAAGAGCTGCCCCGTGCCAGGAAGACAGAATGGCATTTCCTGGCTAATCCATCTTGACGCGTCTCCACTCCTCATGCTCCAGCCCTCCCCCTGCACTCCCTCTGCCTGGAATTCTCCTTCCCGTTTTGCCTATTCATCCTTCAGATCACTAAGCAAAAATCATTTCCTCCAGGAGGTCTTCCTTGATTTGACAGTCTAGGTCAGGGCTACTCAAAGTGTGATCCATGAGCCAGTGCCAGTCGACAAGCCGTCCACAATGAGGTAAGTGCAGAAGTTGAGAAACCTCCATAGAATTTCAGATAGCCATGACATCCAGGCACATCATCAGTAGGCTAATCTTGCTGAGCAGGGTAAGGACCAGTCCAAGTGTCGTCAAATGCACGTGGTTAGTCACAGGCGGCATCGACGGTACACTAGTATACTAGTATCAGTCCATGACAGACGGAGGGAAAACCGGTCCTTCAGCACACGGAGTCTGAGGAGCACTGGTCTGTCACACGTCCATGTCATACCTCTCACAGCACTGAAGCATTCATCACAACTGGCATACTTTTGTGAATTTTTTTTTTAATTGTCTGTCTCCCAGACTCCCAGTTTCATGAGAGCGGACACCAGGCTTTTTGTGGCTCAACATTGTGTCCTCCTAGCCTAGCACGGTACCCAGCACATACTTGGAGCTCAATAAATGTGTCTCATTAATAAGAGGAGAAAGTGAGCCTTGTTGATTTTAACTGTCACCTCGATACCATCTTCGTACTTACTGTGTCACCTGTGGCTTTTATCTGAGATGAGAGAATGGTGGACGGAAGTATTCAGAGGGAGATAAGACACTAATTACTCTATTTCGTGAACTCAACCAGACGCTTTCAGATGCTATTTCAATGGCACCATGGATGTAAAATGAAAAGTAGCCAGTGTTGTTTTAAAGAGTACAAAGGAACATTTTGTCTTTGGTAACTCGGATCTATAACCTTCCGCTGTCACACGTCGTGGGTGTTTTGTTTGATATTTATGTTTCACTCTAATTAAGTAACATCAGAAAATATCATTGCCCTTACAGGACCAGAGCTGGGCACACGCCAGCTTTCTGCAGGGTAGTATTTCCTCACTCAGCACTCCCCTCCACGCCTTTGTTCCCAGCTGCTTTGCTGATAAAATGGAAAAAGAGCTCGTGTGCTGGTCTGACTGACAGCTTGACTTCTGGCGGCGGCAGGACCTCAGAGCATAATTTCCTCCCTGGTGGGTTATCAGAATCAAACACCCCTGACTAAGCAGAATTTCAAAGGATGCAGATACCCAGTTTAATTTAAGAGGACAATTCCCAAACAGCTCAGAGGAGGACATTTGGGCTCCTGGCCCCCTAACTGTTAGCTCCAACAGGCATCAGGGGCAGCTGGAATCTTGAACTTTTTCCAGGAAAGAGAAGAAGTTTTAATGTCGTGAACAGAGCGATGGATAGCATCAGACAGTCTTAGTCCCAGCACTGGGAAAGGTACCTGATCTCCCTGGGCTTTTCCTTACTCACGTGTTAAAAAGGAGGCTTGACCAGATGACCTCGCCATCTCCTCCAACTCTGAAATCCTCTGGCTGTCATCTCTGAGGCCCCTTCTAGCTTTAAAATCCAGGGAAGGAATGCTTCAAATGCTTCTAGGCCACAAGCTTCAGGAACCCCAAGGCGCTCTGTCACGGTTCCCTAGCCTCAGTTTGGCGTTGGAGGAGGTGGCAAAGGCTATAGTTAGAGGAAGGACTTCCCCTGTGCTACTCTGGAGTCTAAACTTTCTTCTGAAAAGTCTGCAATACAACCTCACAGCTAGTATTATAAAAACTAATTGTTTACAAAATCCCACGACCCAGAGGTCTAACTCCAGTTCCATAAAAGGCAAGGGTATATGCCAATATTCCCAAAAACAGTGTGCCTGGAAAGGAGCTTCTAGGAGCAAATCAACTTCTGAAATCGCACCCTCGATACCGTCTCGTTGACTTTGCACTTTGCACAAGGGCACACAGAGCACCACAAGAAAACCTGCTCAACTTCGTTTTCCCGGGCACTTCGCAACAGTTACCCACGGGAGTCTGTTTTCTCTGAAACATTTAGGAGCATTTACTAAACTAGGCTCCACCAAACGTACTTGGGAAACGCTACTCTACGCACCTTCCCTTTGGGAGATGCAGGGAGTTCCAAAAACGGCAAGTTCTCCAGCGGCGCCTCAGTCTTACAGGATCAGAATCTTAGGAGGTGGCCTCAGGAAACAGGAGTTTCACAAGCCCGCCAGACTTTGGCAAGCCGGGGCTGGTAAGTACAAATTTCCAAGAACAGTGTTAAAATTCCAGGAATTTTAGCAATTTGCGAGCCAGTCGACTCAGCGTTGGTGGGCTGAAATTTGCCATAATGGAAGTAATTACACCATGAAATTCAGCAAATGCCACAATTCAGGGCTTTTTGTTCTCCCCCAGATTGCTGGTTATCTGCATTTTTCTGCACGCCACTGCCTCTGGGCGATGCCTACGGGCAGTCGAGTTTGAGAACCACTGACAATGCAAGTATGCGATATCAGAAGCATTATAGGATACATCAAAACCATGCTAAAATTTAATCACTAGTCTAACCTTGTTTTCAGATAGTCCAAGAAAATACTATGCAGGAAAAAAATCTTGCATTTTCTCCTTAAAATTAGTAGGAATTATCTAGGAATAGAAATAATCGAGTAGGCAGAGTCTCGTCATGAAGAAAGTTTTGCTTTTCCAGACTCTATAAACCGAGAGCCGTAAAGGCCTTGCTGGCAGCTAGAGCTCTGTTACGGTCTATTCTCTGAGTAATGGGGGAAACAATCTAGACATATAAAATATTCACCCACTAGCGACTGTCATTTTTTCTTCTTAATTTGATGAGCTCCTCTTCACCCCCACATTTCAGCCTGAAGAGAAACACACCCCACATCTGTTGAGATTCTGGCTGGCTGGCTCCTTTGTCCCTGGGGTGCCTTTGGGGGGTGGGGGGTGAGATGGTACATTCTTTCTTTCTTTAAGGGGATTCCTCTGACGGACCCAATGACCGTCCTGATTTCATGGTGGAGAACAAACACACGGTGATCCTTGCTGCATTTCGCTGGTTCGAGCAAGGTGCAAAATCCAACGACAGACCAGAAAGTTGATTGTGAGACTGAAAGTGAGTCTCCACTGAGCATCTGTCCTTCATGCCCTCTGACGGTGGAAAACTCAAGGTGACCACGGCACTAAGCGCGGGTTTGCGTGAACGGCTTATCTGGCACAAAAATGCTCAGCTGGGAGCCATCCATGCCCACTAGAGCCCCTGACCCAGCCCCGAGAGGAGTTTAATCACCGTGAATCCCGCTGTTCGTTCTGGCAGCCAAGCCCAGCGACGCTGCCGCCCTCTCCCGGGAGCGCCGGGCGGTGTGAGTGCAGACAGCACCTCTTTTCTGCCCCCCACGGGCCTGAGCACTCCACCAGCCCCAACTCACACTGAAGCAACACCAGGACTCGGCAGGGAGGAAGGGTCCGAGACTTAGTGAACACCTCACACTGGCCTAGCTCAGCCCAGGCCTGCGGTATCCATCTGAAGCAACCTCACAGCAAACCTGAGATGCTTTGTCCTGTCTGTTCTTTTCCTGTCCTTTTAAACTAAGCATCAAAATTAAATGCCTGTAGGGCCAGACAGGTAAATAAGGTCAAAAAGCGAGGTGAAAATAGTAGAGACAACCGGTATCCTCAGAGACAGAGGGGAATGGCAGAGACTAAGACAAAATCTGATTTCCATGCCAGGTACTTTAACTTTTTAAATACAGACATGCAATTCAGTTAACAAAACAAAACAAACAAGCAAAAAACTGTGAGCCACACAAAACACATCCGTGGGCTGGATCTGGCCTCTGGGCCACCATTTTGCATCATCTGCTTCAGACACAGCTCACCCACTTATCTACTGCTTCCCAGAGGCCTGGAATAACAGCTGCAGGATGGGCTGGTTCTAGGCAGTGGTGCCTACCCCTCACATTTATAGTCTATGCCTGTAGCGTGATTCCAGCCTTCAGAGTGGTGTTCTCGCCTCTGGTCCCCTCCATTTAGGTGCCTTTTCCTCTTCCCTTTTCCCTCTTAGACAATGTTTTCTCCCTCACTTCTAAGCTCAGCTCACTCTCTGGCACTGTCATCATCTCACAGTCAAGTGAAAAACTTCCTAGCCCATCCCTGGCTTTACAAACCCCATCCTTTACACCTTAAAATGAATTGGAGTGGAGTGGGGGGCATTTGCTGGAGAAAATTCAGGGAATTCCTATTTGCAAATGAGGAATCTGAGGTCCAGCTGGGTCAGGTAATTTGGTAAGTGAAGAGGATGCAGTTGGGACCCAGATTTGTTCCTACTCCAACATCCTCTGCTCAGAGCCTTCCTGTTTCGCTAGAGCACTGTGAACTGAGCAGGTTCCCCTGGGAGACCTGGGGTGTCACCTTTTACCTTGAAATTTCACAGAACTTTTGCTCTCTATTCCACAATATATTTTTATTTGTCTTAACGAAGAATAGATTTTTCCCTTTAGGTAAAAACAATGCTTCAGAAAAATGTGCTATACCATTCTAAGTCTTCTTACTCCCCTGGCTCTGACCAGCACCCCGGGGGCACGTGCACACCTGGCCAGGAGGCCTAGCGCTACTCATTGCTGACATCAGTGCCCAGCCCCTCCCCCCACCCAGACTGCCGGCAATCACCCCCTCTTATAGAAGAGGACCCCGACCTGGGGCTCATGAATCTTGTCCAGGGTTCATAGTGCTGAAGACAGCAATGGTCTCTGTGTAAATTTCCATTAAAAAAATTAATAAAATGATTCATTGATTTTTTTTTACCATTAAAAAAACAATTCAAAGCCTCCAAAAGTGAGTTAAGTTTTTGTTTTTTTATTCTTTTAGACCAGATAAGTGAGCCCAAGGCACAGCCACTCAAGTCATGCTGTCAGGGAAGGGTGATACCCCTAGCCAACAGTGCGGCTGACCCCTGGCTACCGCAGGGCGTCTGACCCCTGGCCACTGCGGTGCGTTTGACCGCTACACAGTTTGACAACGTATTCTTTGTCATCTACTGTTTACCTTTTAGTCATAGTGGACCATTAGGTAAAAAAAAAGAGCATTGAAATTAAAATCAACGGGGAGCTGTAACATTGCATTAGATTATATTAATTCAGCAAATTCATCATAAGAGTCTTTTCATCAGATTCATAGGTTACACACATGTGATCAAAATCTTATATACTGCACCAAGATGCCTCTAATGCTTTTTAAAAAAAGATCAATGTGAAAAACATAGAGCAACTTTTACACCAAATTTGGCTTCTATCTTAATGGGAACAAAGACCTTGCATATCTGAAACATGATATTTGCAGAGATGTGCTTAGAAATAGCAGCCTAAGACTTTCTGTCCTATCAGATATGTGAGATGGGGAAAACAAACCCATTCTAAAATTTTACTGGCTAATTTTTATAGCTCAAATGTTAACAATATGAGCGTCAGACTTTGAAAAAAATTCCATCTATTTTCACATTGTAATTTTAAATTTCAATCTACATTTTAAAAAAATGTTTACTCCTCCAACAAAACATGTCACTTTAAAATATATTTTCAACATATTATATTCTTATATAATTTAAAGGAAATTAAATAGCTCGTGCCACTTATTACCTAATGAACTGGAAAAATAAAATTTATCTTTACATAGATGAACATTATGACATTTAAAACTAACTTCAACAATACAATATTTAAAACGGAATTTTTTCAGAAAATTACTTTTTTATCATATGCTACACAGAGTTTTTTTAGAGGAATTTCTTAAGATTATGAATTAATTTGAAAATGGTTTGGAATTTGGAGACATTTTGCTAAGTCTGCTTTCATGTAAATTCATGTGACATGGGGCACCTACTCTTTAAAAGTTTGCTGCTTTGGAATAAACACCCAAAGAAATGATTCCCAAATGATAGAGTCCAACCATAACAGGGAAACATTTGGAGGTAGTGAAACCTTTTCATCAAACTGTTTTAATCTGACTACATAGGGGAGTATCCACTTGCCAAGTGATGTGGCTTATTATGTTTTTTAGGAGATTAGCCAAAGCTTCAACTGAGGGATCCGTATTACACATGCAGGATGCCATGTTACAGATAGAGGATGTTGACACTCTGTAAGCGTACAGAGTTTAAAAAGGAAATATTTAAAACCAGTTCCTGATGTTTAACTGCTCAGCCAGATTAAAGATATGCACAGGTGAAGGATTTATGAGGAAATTTTCTTGTAGAGAGCTGATGTTAGGCTGAGCCCCACTCCCTCCTCTACCCTCAAGGCTCCGCCCTGAGCCTGACTAAAGTCGGTGAAGAGGTCACCTGCTCTTCTGCAGCGGGGGCCAGAGATGCATGAATGTCCCCCTTAGAGCTGGCCCGTGGGAGAAAGCCAGCGTCGGGTCAGCCAGAGGGCTTCCTACAAGGCTGGAAGCAACAAAAAGTTAGAAGGAGAAGTTGGATGTCTACCGGTTCCAGGAGTTGGAAATGACTCCCCAAACTCTAGAAAGGCAGTCAGCAGACGTGTCCTGGAAAGGGCCAGAGAGCAAATATTTCAGGTTTTGAGGGCTGTTTGGTTTGTGTTGCGACTACTCAACTCTGGTTGTAGCTCACAAACAGCCGTAAATAAGCCACAGACAAATTGGTATGCCTGTGTTCCACTAAAACTCTGTTAAAAAAAAAAACAGGTAGGGCACTGGATGTGGCCCACGAGCCGTACTTGACCAGCTGTGTCCTGGACACATCAGCCTGGGGCAAAGGAGGAGAGCAGAGCAGAGCCCAGCTACGGAAAAGTCCACGAAGGTCAAGTCTACTTCAACACCCTGCAGGGGCTGCAGAACGCAAAGCCAGCTTACACGGCCACCAGAGCACTTGAGAACTTCCCCACTCCTCGCTTCCCTCCTTCCCCACTCCTACCTTGGAGAAACTGGAAACTGGCCAGTGAGCTGGGGAGGGACAGAGGGAAAGCGAGAGGAAGAGAAATAGAAGGAGCAGCAGCACCCTTTCCCCCAGCAAACTTGCAGCCTGAGGACTACGGAGCTCGGAGGGGAGAGAATTCCATATTCTGAATTGAATCTCCAATTCAGAGGTCTTGGGCTGAACACACTTAGTTTCTGAACTGAGACTATATTTACAACTTAGAATGACAATAGATAGACCCGTTTACTACCTGAGAGTTGGGAGAAAATTCATGGGGCCGAAGAAGACAAAAATAAAATTAGATGTTGCTTCAATCACACTTGCTTTTTCAAAACACTGAAGACATACACAATCACAGAGTCGAGCATTTTCTTTTCTTGGCTGAAGGCCTCAGCTATAATGGAAAAACAAATGGCAAGTCACCCATCTCAATTGCTTTTCACGAATTCTTGACACAGAAGCTAGCCAAGAAGGCAACTCGGCCGTGTTACCATTATTGGCTCCTTGTCATATCCAGTTTCTCCAACTGCCCACAGCAGATATTTGATTATAGAAGATCTTCGGGGATTCTTTTGTCCTTCAAAGAGAATCATGTGTAATTTATGGCTCCCTTCAAGTAATGTGCACACACCCACTCAGATGCATCTAACTCTTCAGCAGGAGCACATTTCTCAGGGAACTTCTGCCTTCCCAAGGGTCCTGTCACGTGGGAGAACAGTGAGGCATGGCACCCATGGAAAACCCATTCACCGCCTGCCCTTCGGAGCAATGCCTAAGTACTTGGGGTGCCGGTCAGTTCATTAGTGGCTCTTGGATCGCTGCCTGACAAAGCCAACCAAATTAGCAAAACCCTTATGCTGAATGGGGCCCGTGGGGCATTTGTGGAGGTCAGCTGGGAGCACTTGAGTGGGAAGCTTAATTCATTCTCTTTAAAACTGGTTCTCAGTTTTAAAATTGACCAGCACAGCCAGCAGTATGGGAATCTATCCGGCTTTTATTAAAGATGAAGAAGAAAGTTTTGTTTGTTTTCCATTTTCTAAGCTAAAAAGTATTTTAAAAGAAACAGCACCCGCATCTGTTGACCTTGGCGACTCTGCTGTGAATGTTACAACATAAGGTTATCTAACCCACGCTTCACAAAATGCATAACTCCCTCGACATCGTTGTTTCCGACTATTATCACACAGACACTCTTTTGCTCAATAATGGTGTAATTCCGTTTAATTATGGCATTTCCCAGTTTTTGACTAGTTGCTAACTCTTTATGCTTGATTACAATGGAGTTTTCTTCTAAGCCTATTAGCTGCTACCAGGGAGCATGGGTGTGTGACTACCGCCGAGGTCGTATAGTTCTTAGTGGAGTGTAAAGCACATCATGTTTACTTGGCTAGTTTTTCTTCTTTTAAAATTCCACCACATCCACCTTAAAATAGTGATGGGAAGAAAGAGACAGACGAAGTTGATGAATCTTGGTTGACTGCCAACTCCACTCACCATTTTATTTTTGAGGATTTTACATTTGTGTAATACCAATTATCCACCTAGAGTCGGTAGTGACGTTAATCAGGATCTACGTCTCCTCTTTTTCTTGCTTTTCTTAGCAACTCATTGTTATTAGAATTAAAAACTCTCTTAATGTAGGTTGGATTTTGTCTTCAAAAGGGTGAGCTGTGTGGGAGATTGTCAGAGTGCCATTTTCAGGTTTGGGTCTTAAAGACCACTTTTGGTGAAAGAAAAATTAGATAAGTATTCGACATCTCACACTGTTCATTCAACATTTCTTTCTTCTTTTTCATTCAACAATTACTTATGGAGAGCCCACCGTGTTTGAGAAAATGTCTTAGGCACTGGGCTATAGCAGCGAGAGACAAGGCCAAGAACAATATCAAAGGGTGATAAAAGCTGTGCAGAGATGGAAACTAGGATGCTGTAAGAGAGTGACTAGGTAGCAAATTTAGAGTGGGTGGTCTAGGAAAGGCCTCTCTGAGAGGGGAATGAAAGTTGATCTGGATGATGAGAAACAGCAATGCAAAGATCAAGGAAGAATAAACACATTCCAGACAGAGAAAAGTGTTCATGCACAGGACCTACAGCAGGAACAAATTTCAGGGAGCAGAAAGAAGCTCAATGTGGCTGAAGCCTTGTGGGTGATGTGAAGGTGCTGAGAGAGAGCAGAGAAGAGGAGGTGAGGGTTCTACAATGAGGGGTCCCAAGAAGAGGTAAGAACTTGGATTTTATTCCAAGTTTTATAGGAAGGGGGACGGGGGATGTTTAAGTCGGGAGAATAACGTAAGCATAACCTGATCTGCATTTTTAATATTGTGTGCTGGCTGCTATAGGAAGAGTGGATTGGAAGGGGACAAGAATGGAAAATCAATACAGAAATTCTTATGGTCCTCCAGGCGAGAGAGAGAGGCATCTTGGATTAGGGTGGGAGTGAAGATGGAGAGCAATGGAAGAACTCAGGATAGGCTCTGCAGCAGAGCTGATGGGCCTTGCTGAGGGATTGAGGTAGGAGTATGAGAAATAGAGGGAACAAGAATAATGCCTAGATTTTTGTCTCGAGCAACTGGGTAGTATGGTGGTGCCACTTACTGAAATGGAGTCTACAGAAGAAGAGCAGAGTGAGGAGGTTGGCAAAGAATAAAAGTTGTTTTAGACATGTTACATTTGAGATATCATTTGGACACCAAAATGGAGGTGTCTGGTAGGCAGATAAATTTGGAGAAGTCCATGCTGGAAATAAGTATTTGGGGATTATCAATATAAAATGACATTTGACGCCGTGAGGAGAGATAAGGTCACCAAAAGAGAGAAGGACAGAAGAAAAGTGAAGGGGAGGCTCAAGTTCAAAGGCCCTGGGTTGGTCTGTTGTTTAGAATAAGAAGAAAGAAGATCCATCAAAGAAGTCTGCAGAGAAGCAGCTGGCAAAGTAGGAGAGACATCAAGCAAGCATGGGGCCACAAAAGCCAGAGGAAGAAAGTGTTCGATGAAGAACCTACAGCTGTGAAGATGCCAAGTAGGGTAAGGCAAGAGGGGTGACCATTATAATCAGCAGCACAGAGGGCCTGGTGAACAATTCAAGAACAGTCTCAATAGGGAGGCGGGGTCAGAAGTTCAATGAAATGGAGATGAAGTCCATAACTACAGGCAACTTACTCAGGTAGGACATTTCCCTGAGACAAGGAGCAGAGTAATAGGGAAGTAGCTGGAGGGTAATTTTTTTCTTAACAAATATTTATTGGCCGAGTGCTAAATGTAAGCCACTATGCTAAGTACCACTGAAGAATAGAAAGATAAGTACTGCCTAATGCATGCTTCAGAAAGTCTCACAGTGTGGGGAGAGCACTGGGAGAAGAGTAACTGCCTGTATTTGTTATCTATTGCCATAATAATGCTACATAACAGACTGCCCCCAAATGCAAACACTGTAAGCCTTTCTTATTGCTCCGAAGCCAGCTGGGAGGTCCTGCTCATCCGGGTCTGACTCAGCTCATCTGGGCTGGGCTTGCTCACGTGTCTATGCTCAGGGCCCTTCTAGTGCCGGCATCTTCATGAGCACTGGGGCTGCACATCCATGAGGCTGGCCCTGTCCACCATTTGGAAGAAGACCATCTGCCAAAGAAGAGAACGAGGCGAGCAAAGAGGAACAGAGATAATTATCAAAAGATCTTAACACCACCACTGAGCCTGAATCCAAACATGCCTGGAGGCTTCCATCCTAGACTTCCTCATAATGGACAACCCAAATTTCCCTGCTGTTGAAGACAGTCTGAATCGGGCTCTTCCACTTGCAAGCCAAAGGGCTCTGACTAATACGTTCAAGGTTGAATTTTTAGACCTTAAAAGAAAATTAATATCCACTGATGATTTAATCAAAGAGATATTTTTAAAGGGAGATTTTAGGAAGATTGGCTCTCACAAACTGGCTGGAAGAGATGAGCATCCGCTGAAAGAAAGTCCAGCTGGCGAGAATTGCATGATTTAGGTCCTGGGGATAAAAGGAGCATCCCACCTCCCTGTCCCCCTTGGCACTGCCCCCAGTGCAGCGGGCCAGTTCTTTAATGCCAGCGACCCTTCCGATGAGGGCAGCCACATCTTCTGATCGCTAAGCATCTTGATTACCACCCCTGCCCATACCTGTGCTGCAATGTATTTTCAATAAAGTGAAATTGCTTAGAAATAGTTTAGAATGCTGTCTTCTGTCTGCCTATGACGGGTGACCTCAATTATCTCCCCCTTGGATACCAAGATGCAACAGAAATAAGCTTGCCTGAATCCTGGATGAGCTGGCTCCCCAGGAGAGGGACTGGCTTCTCTGGCTCTTCTTCTCTGACCTCGTCGTGCTGAAATCATCAGAGCAGAGCCCACCAGCACTCACATGGCAACAACGTCCAGGCTATCAAAGACACAGACAGGAAGACGACCTCTGGCCACAAGACGCCAAAAGCAGACAGACAAGGAGGGAGCCAGGGAGATGCCATGGAGAAAATGGAGATCTGACAAACTGCAAGAATTATGTTGGCAATGCATAATGCACCTCTGAGTCAACTTATATTACTGGCAAAATCCATGGCCTGTGGAATGCTCAGGCCAGATGGCTGCTCCCCACCACAAACACCTCCCCTACCCACTGGTCACCACTCACTGGTCACCATCCTCCTCCATGTGATTGAGAACTGGAAATTCTCCTGATGGCTGAAGAAATTAAACACGTATATCCAGGATTCAGAAAACTAAACCATAGCAGCTCAGACAAAAGCTTAACATTTTTTTTAATCTGGTGTTTTATGCTAACAATTTGTGAGAATTTTGCACTCCTCTCCATGATATAGCTACAACTGATTCACATAAAAATAATCTCCCTGTCTCCCCCACCAATATTTGAATAAATTGATACCGCAGGAAGATGTCACGTCTTTGCAAGGATCACCCTCAACACTACATTCCCACAGATTATGCTTCCATATGACCTCACCCCACTACTTCTCAGCTTTTAAGTCAACCATTTCCAGTTCTCTTAACCCACAGACACTTCAGTCCTTTAAGTTTTTCCATCCTTTTCCTCCACAGCCCATTCAAACTTACCACTGCCCTTAAACCACGGTGCTCAAAAATTCATGGTAGGACTCCAATAAGATGCTCTTTAAAAAGGTCCATATTTATAGCTGCTTCCTCTCCCCCTCTTATTAGTACACTCACTGCTTGTTTGTACATCTGTACTTCCTGGAAAAGAAAGAAAATACTTAATAATCAAGTTAATTAGTATTACTGAGCCTCTCCACTAAAGACTCACATATCCTTGCACGGAGAAATCAGGATGAGATCCAGGAAATCAGGAGCATGTGCATAAGGGGAACAACCAAATGGTAAGTTTCTCACACCAGCATCTGTCCTGCCGCCTCGCCTCTACCTGGAGGCAGGCGCACCTGTCCCCCACCAGAGTGAGAGAGCGCCCCAAGAAGTCTGCTTTCTTCCCCGCCCTGTGCTGGACCTTCCTGCCCGGCCAGGCCCACACTCGCATTTTCCAGCCTGTTCTGATGCCTCCCGCTCTGGACCTCTCCTCTCAGCTGCTCGCCCTGACCTGCCCCCTCTGTCCAGTGCCCAACATTATAGCTTCACTCATACTAGAATTGGTTCCCAGAATTGCGCTCAGCCCTCAAACTACATTCTCTTTCAGTTCCTCCGGAGAATGTCCCAGCACAGTCCGGCACGTCCTCCAGACAAATCTCAGGCTGGAACTCGCCCGTGAGATTGAGGTTCCTGCTGGGATGGCCCCCGCCCCTGAGGAGGAGAACTGGACAGTGGTCCGGCAGAGTCTCCAGCATAATTTGAAAGGAAGTGGTTTTGTCCAGGTATATATAGTTGAATTTGAATGATGCAACTATGACAGAACTCCACCGATTATAGTTCCAGAATTGGAAGCATACAAAGGTCTGGAAGAATCTGGATAGAAACTAGGAAAGAATAAGCATAGAACATATATGAGAAAGCAAGCCTGTGTGTCTAAGTTGTACATGGAAATTTTTATTTGTTTATAAAGAAAAAGTTTCTGATTCTCAGGCCAAAAAACAAGGAGAAGGAGTAATTCAGAGCATGAGTGTCTTTCTTGGAAAAAACCTTTAAATAAAACTTCTTTGCTATCCAGAGGCCAGAGTAGATCAGTGGCCCCCAAATCTGCTCGATTATCAGAATCCAAAGAAAAATTTAAATGCAGATCCCAGACTTAATGAATCAGAATCTCATGAGAGAGAGCCAGGAAATCTTTTTTTTAAAAAAAAAGATTGGCACTTGAGCTAACATCTCTTGCCCATCTCCTCCCCCTCCCTCTCCCCACCCCCCGCCTTCTTCTCCGAAAAGCCCCCAACCCATAGTTGTATATTCTACTTGTAGGTCCTTCCAGTTGCAGGTCCTTCTAGTTGCGGCATGTGGGACACCGCCTCAGCACGACCTGACAAGTGTGCAAACTCAACCACTCGGCCACTGGCCGGCCCCCAGGAAATCTATTTTTAAAGCACTGACTGTTTCTGGGGATTGGCCAGGTTTGGGAGCCACTGTCGAGGATGACATCCTATGGTGCCTTCCAGAGCTGAGATTGAACTCTTTGTTCTCTGAGGCCGGTCAGTAGCTACAGTTTCTCTCTTGCTATATTGAACTTTTAAATAATAATCTCTGTTTTTGATCAAGCCTAAAGTCCTACACTTTGATGTGTATTAGCCCAGCTCATAACAGCTCTTACTTCTGCAAGAATTTCCCAATCTATAGGGAGGGCACCTAGCAGACCTTTTCATACGATAGGACCAAATCCTCTGGCCTCAGTTTAGTGGAACAGAAATGTTCCAGGCTGAGCAAATCAGAAGCCCAGGCCCCCAGAAATCTGGAATTGGGAGCAAGAAAGACATTTAGTCTTTCGGTGTCGCTAGGCCTTGTGGACTGGGAAGCTGTTGGCTGCCATCTTCCACTGGACCAAGTAGCAGGAAAAGCTGTTCCCCAAGAAAAAATGCAGCACACACACAGGAAGACACAGAGCAAGAGTCCAGAGAGAGCGTTCTCTGGGTCCCCAGGAGGTCTCCACACACTTGGATCCCCAGCAGGTTTCCAGACTTACCCAACCTTCCCAAGGCCCAGCTGCATTCCAGCCATGGGGCTCCATAAGCCACCCCTCCTCCTTATAATTAATTTTGTTATTTTTAAGCCAGCTCGAGATGTAACTTGCAGCAAACGATCTCCCTACTGTGCCGACTCACACTTGATAATGACTTCTTATGGAGACGAAAGGATCCACATGTCCCCCTGTGGTGACTGACGTCATTCTTCTTCCAACTGTAACAGTTCAGAGGACATATGACAACTCCCTCTACATCTGAAGATCTGTATATACCATGTATCTATGCATACTGAAGTGACTGAAAAAAGTCAACTATTTTCTTTATCAATATGGAAAAATACATCCCAAACACGGTCTGGGACAAAATCATTTTGTAAGATGATTTACAACCTTCTTCTGGGAAAAAATTAGCATTCCTGAACAAAAAGGCTTGAACAATTTTCTGATAATCTTTAATTAGCTTAAGACCTCTTCTGAGAACTTGTACCCCGGCTCTCAGCCGCCTGTTTGTCAGGAATCAGATGGCATTTCACCAGACGTTGCTTGTTCGTATATCCAGTCAAAGATCACCTGGCCATCTCTCTTCCTGTAAAACACTCCGACCAGAAGGGAGTCTGACTGGCCTGTGAGAGCTTTTTGCTTGCAGCAGATGTGGAATAAAATGTTGACATCAGCTTATAACAAGATTGTCCGAAAAATGTTTAAATCATTTTGTTGGGTCTTTATAAAGACCATTTTTTTTGATCACTGCTGGAGTTTACATTGGCCAATTGGCCATGACTCTGCTTTAGACGAGCTTTTTCTTGCTTTGTTTGAAAAGATCCGATTCAGCTTTGATGATGGGTTAGAATATCGGCTCTCCTTTTAGAGCTGTTCAAAATCTGGTTGCTGTGGTATTTGAAATGCCTCAGCATTTTGCGTAACAATTCTGCCTCCACAGCTCTCACCTTTCTCCTTGCTCAGCTAGACCATTGTCTGGCACCTGATATAACTTATTCACTCCTCCCAGAAAAATCTTTTCAGTTTTTTCTTTTTCTTTCTGGCATTACTTAGATCCTGATTGCAGGGCATATTCCAAAACAACATCACTATCCTTTTCTCTTGTCAACGTATGCGCATGTCCATTCGTTAGTTCAAATCCTTGTTGGTACCCACTCTGTGCAGAGCATCCTTTGCACTGTCTGTCCTTCAGAAGCTAATGGAATAGGGGAAAGAGAAAGGAAGCTCAGTCATGCAGCAAATCCACCTCACGATTCAGGATCACAGTACACTTCAACCCACACCAGATGGCATCAAAGAAAATTTTAGAACAGCAAAAATAAATGTATCACTGTGCTGAAATCGTTCACAGAAGCACTTAACAGACATTGAACTGTATGACCCACAGCAGTTGGCCCAGGGCCCGTTCCTCATAGTCTATCTCCTGTAGCAGGTGCTTCCTTCAAATCTCTTCCCTCCCATCCCAGTTCCAGCAACGGGTTGACTTTTCCTTCTCTCTCTCAACCTCCTTACCTTGGTCTAACATCCCAAACTAAGCCTGTCCTTTCAGGAGCAGCTCCAGGCCCTTGCAGCCAATCAAGGTTTGTGGAGGCTCCACAGCTCTACTGTCCTGATGGGCGTAAGTCCAGACCCAGAAGGTGTCCCGTCAACCAAATGTCCTTCCTTTTAACCAGGGGGCCAAGGTGGGGGCAGCAAGACTGTTTATACTCACAGAACAGTGACTCTGTCTCTGGTGTAGCTGTAATATGATACAATGTGGGATGAGGGCCATGCACATGTTTGAAGGTACCAAGGGCATGGAGAAGAGTGACATCCCACGGCTATTTGTGAGGGTTAATCAGCTTTCATGGGACAATGGGTGGAAATGAACCCAAAGTTGACACATCAGTCATCTAGACCCCATGAAGCCTGACTACCACAGAGAACAAGACCAGAACTGGCAGACCAGGCCTGCCTTCCTGACACTCTGCAGCCCAGCCAGAGCCATTCCATCTGCACTTGTCTCCAGATATCCCAGGCAATCTGCTGAGAGAGTTGGCCGGGCTTGCCACGGGCCAGCACAATGGTACTGCACAAAGCACAGAAGGGTTTCCACTGGTGTCCTTGCCGCACAGCAAACCCACCTGAGCGGAGAAGAGTTAGCACAGCAGCCCTAGGACCTCCTCTCCTTGGAAAGCTCTGCTTGCAAGGCTGCCCTTTGCCTGACACATGGGACTTGGATCTCGGGACAGTTCCCACCATTCTCAGGACTGGTAGGAGTGGCTCACCGTGCTGAACTGTTTGTGCAAACCATGTGGTCCATACTGAACTCCTGCTTTCTTTCCAGGAGCCTGGAATTTTAGTGTGTGCTGGGGAAAGCAGGCTGACGTGACCAGTCTCCACTAAACCCTGGGCACTGAGTCTCTAACGGCTTCCCTGGTCACTACTCACGGCTGGAGACATCGTGTGCATCCTGAGCAATTCCAGTGGAGAGGACTCTTGGAAGTGTGTGCCTCGTTCCCCCGACTTCACCCTGTGTGCCATCTCTCTGCCAAAATTGCTTTTAATCCTTTGCTGCAAGAAACTGTAGCTATGAGCACTACCACGTACGGCATCCTGAGAGTCCTACCAGCAAATCTCTGAACCTGGGATGGTCCTGGGACTCCTGACCCACAACCCCGCCCATGCATGCAGGCTCATCCCATTACTCTCCTGCCCTTGCTCACTCTGCTTCTTTCTTTCCTCAAACAATCCAGGTTCTTTCCCGCCTCAGGGCCTTTGCACTTTCCATCTGCCTGAAATGCTCTTCCCTGTCTCTTCTTATGACTCATGTTCAGGTCTCAGCTTATATGTAACCTCCTCAAAGACCCTCTCTGACCACCACCAACTGGTATCACCTCCCACGTCGCCTGTTTGTTTACTATCTACTGATCTTCCAGCTGTAATTGTCTTGTTTATTCACTTAAATACAATTAGACTGCCGTTCCATAGGGTGTGGGACCTGTTTATCTTGTTCACAAGATATTCCTAACGTTTATGACACAGAAAGAATTCTTCTGTATCTGTTGATAGATTAAACCAATACATCTCTGCATTCAGATCAAAATTTCCAAGCGGGGAGGATGGGAATCTTAGAAATCCATTCCAGCATCTTCCATCCTATTGGAAGTCCCTTTTATGCACAATAGACTTCCTTTTTTAAAAAAGAGAAGAAAAAGCTGTTTTCTTTGTGTGTATGTGTCCTGTCAATGCGAATTTTAGCAATTCTCCTGAGACACTGCAAACGTTTTAGTTCAAACAGCTGGCTGTAACTGACCTGCACGGGTGTTTCTCCATGAGACCCGGGAATTAGCGACAATCCTGCTTGCTAGCGGTGGGAACTCAGACTCTGGTGAGGCAGTGCTCTGTCGACAAATCTCAGAACAGTTACTCCCCAGCGACCTTCTCCTCTTGGCAATTATTTATGAGCGTTATATAACAAACGCCTAATGCTGAGCAATAAAAACAAGTGTTTTTTTCAGTTTAGATTTTGAAAATCAAGTGCTCTACGAGACCAGAAAATAACATTACCAAAAAATGAAGGGAAGAGAAGTATGAACAGCCTCTCTAATGACTTGCTTTCTTCCAGTAGCCCTTGGATCATCCAAAGGACCTGGCCCTGTATTCTGAAAACTGTCATTCTGAACTTCTGTTGAATGAAAAAAGCAGGGAAGGTCAAAGACAAGGGCTTCCTCTAAGATGCACTGCCGTTGGAGGAATCCTTCTCCATCAGAGTCCAAAGCGAGACGACTTTGATGAAGATCTGCAGCTCACCCGGCTCTCCAGGCCCAGACCTCATTTTGCAAAACTACGGGTGCTTCAGAGGGATAGAAAGAGGCCCGATGTCGCCTTCCCCAACGCTGGCAGAGACAAGACGACATCTGCTGGATGCACTGGACTTTGTCTTTGGTATGTGTGTCTTGGCCTTGACCTGAACCATGCTAACCTTTCAAGTTGCATCTCTTCCTGCTTCCCGACACACACCTGGAGCTCCGGGCACATTGGAACCTTCACAGTTCCTCGCGCATGCCGTGCTTTAACATCTCCAGGTCTCTGTGCACAGCCTTTCCTCTGTCTGCAGGTACCTCTTCCTTTTCTACCCAGAAGAAAACTACTTACTCTCCGAGAAGCTGATCAGGTACCGCTTCCTTGGTGAAGCCTCTCCAAAGCCCCCAGTTGGTCACTCCCCCTCTGTGTTCCTACTGTCCTTTGGGGAAACCTTGGTTATTGTATTTTAATTAATTATTTGCGTGTCTTCCTGCCCCACAGCCAGGCCGTGAGTTCTTTGGGGCAGTCGGCTTCCCCCATCTTTGGATCTTCACAGCTTGGTCACTTGGTGAATGCTCATCTACTGCCTGAAGAGTCAGAATTGAGGCTTCAGGCGTTTGACTTCAAGCGCTAACCTCTGGGCTGTTAAGATAAAGAAAACTGAACATAACACGTAGTGATGTGTTGGAGACTTCTCCATTTACAGCACTCTAAAAGGTTTGTTACAAAATTTTGTAAGGAATTTTATATACCAAAGGAAGCATCAACTGTGTCCTATCTTCCTTTAAATACAGACAGGCTGTAAATCAAAATTTTCTTCCCTTCAGGGGTTTTACAGCCTATACTCTATGAATTTTGTTTATGGTTTATAAAGTCTAGAACCTTCTGGAGCCCAACCCCACCCAGCCGCATCCAGACTGCGGTTTCTGGGAGGTCTTTATACACCAAGGGAATGTTAATGCCCAAGTTGTATGGAAGATTGGCTGTAGAAAAATTGACTAATGAAGCCCAGGACCATAGCAAGAGAGTGATGGTGTATGTGGCTGCTTACCTCCTTGAAGATTTTCTCTCTCACCTGAGGAGACACAAGCCGTGTGACAAGAATTTATTTACAGCCAAGCCTGACCTTTCCCATGTTGAGAGAGACGGCACTACTGGGTGGCGTGGGGATTTATTGTCCCTGTTTAGCAGCAGCGACATTTCCTGACTCTTGGCTGCAGAGGCCCCTCTAAGCTCAAGCCCAGAAAATGCTGACCCTGATGGTGCCCCTCTATCTAGAGGCAGATTTCTTGGGGCAAAGTATTAATAGGTTTAAAGGACAAGGTTTATTGGAAGAGAGTGAGAGCATAGGGGACAGCATGATGACAAAAACACACAAGCTGCCTTGCCACCTCCCATAGACATCAAGACAGAGAAGTTCAAGCCGACTTGAGATCCCAAGAAAAGGCAGGGAGCAGAGGCAAGGATGTGAAGCCACAGGGAAAGGAAACAGGACCCCCTCCCTCGCACCCCGGCCAACTCTGGGGTCCCTCTGCTCCAAATCTAGGTTGCAGCACCGCAGATTTCCAAACCAAAGAAGTGATTCTCAAACTGGCTTCAGCAAACCTGCTCCCATTTCAGGCGATCCTTGTGCACCCACCTAGCAAACTGCCAAGCAGCTCTATGTGGCCCAGGTAGAGTTTAGATTTCCTTTTGCTAAATCATTTTTCCTTTTTTTTTTTTCCTCCACCCTCAGCATTGCTATAAGCTTTGTTTTTCTAAAAACATTTTTTTACTGTCTCCAAAGAAATCTAAAATAAAAAAACCTCTCAGACTAAGAAAACAACATGTATTGGTAGTTGTGATTAACAAAACCAAATGTTCCCAATTAAAGAAGATAGTGAAATTGATTCGAGATAGGGACATTTCTAACTGAGAGAACTGTTTATATGCACTGAATTCGATATGAGTCACTTCAAGTGTAGCCTGCTTGGCTTCATTAGATTTGCAGAGATAAATATCATATGCAGCGTTTAGCCCAGAGAATGTCGATTTCACCATCAAATTGCCTTCGCCCCATCTGCAGTGTGCGCCAGCTGTCATGGTCATACATACAGCTCCAAGACACAAATGGACAACGATTACTGTGTTCCTCTAAAGGCATTTATTTTTTCAATTACATGCATTTTTTATTCATCTTGCAAGCTATTTCTATTGCTTCAAAGTATGGAATGAAGAGGCTGGAAGGAGACCTAGTTATCGTCCCAGACAGAATTTTTTCAACCTTTTTTTAAGCAGAAAAATTTTTTTCCCCAAAAAAGAAGCCCAACAAATAAGAGCAGTTTCTCACCAAGAGTCTTAGACACCCATTCCTCCAGGGCCCCTCCCTGCCTTGCTCTTGGTGGCCTGACCAAGAGCTCCTGAGGCACAAGAGAAGGGTTTAGAAGTGCTGAGTCTTTACTCAGGACAGTCTGAAAGCCAGCATGCTGCAAAGAACCTCTCCTTTTCTAGTTGAGCAAAGCGAATCCAGGAGAGGTTCGGTTACTTTCTCAAATTGACACAATCGGCTAGCTGCTAACCCAGAACTGGTGTCCATGACACCAACTAATTCTAGTTGGTGCCCAGGTCTCTTCTGGAGCAGAAGGCTGGAAAGCAAACCTTTTACATCTGGGTAAAAAAGAAGTAATCCATTGCCACCTTTTTTGCCTAAGATAGAAGTCATTTTTCACTATATAATTTGATACAGCAGTTAATGAACATCTGTTTCATATTAAACACCACAGTCCCGCGGTTTCTCCTGTTAAAAACAGAACTGCTTCATTGTTCACGATAGGCAAGATACAGAAGCAACCTAAGTATCCATCAATAGATGAGTGGACAAAGAAGATGTGGGGGATATACACATATATATATGTGTGTACATATATATAATGGAATAGTATTCAACCCTGAGAAAGAAGGAAATCTGGCCATTTGTGACAACATGGATGGACTTTGAGGACAGTATGCTAATGGAATAAGCCAGACAGAGAAAGACAAATACTGCACGGTATCACTTATATGTGGAAACTTAAAAAAAAAATTCAAACTCATAGAAACAGAGTAGAAAGTGGTTGCCAGGGGCTCGCGGGTGGGGGAAAGAAGGAGAGGTTGGTAATAGGGTATAAACTTTCGTCTATAAGGCAAACAAGGTCCAAGGCTCTAATGTATAACATGGTGACTATGGGTGACAACACTGTATCGTGTAATTGAAATTTGCTAAGTGAGTAGAACTTAAGCGTTCTCACCAAAAAAAAAAAGATGCATATGTGAGGTGACGGACATGTCAAGTAACTAGATGGGGACAATCCTTTCACAATGGATACATATAGCAAATCACCACGATGCACGCTTTCAATATCTTACACTTTTGTATGTCAATTATACCTCGATAAAGCTGAAATTTAAAAATTAAAAACCATGCAGAACTATTCCAGATCGTCTACAGCCATGTGTCTCTACCACATATAACATTTTGGTTGTCGATTTTGTAACATGAACAACTGCTAATGACCACAAAGCATTCTAAAAATACAAAACGAATCGTAACGTAGACATAAGAATAGGAAGCTATTTCCTCTAAATAAGAACATGAATCTGTGAGTCTTGCTGCCTCAACACCGTGCACCTTTCTCTACACCAGTTGCCTCTCTCAGGACGTCACTGGTGCAATGTCCCAGATGAAACAGAGCAGCAGTTTCTTTCACGATGAAGAAAACATGGTGGAAATTGAAATGGCCTGTTCTGACTTTCCAGAGCTGGGCTGGCTGGAGATGCTCCTCGGCTGTTTCCTACAGTAAGCTGATTTCTGTCTCCGTGTCCATCCACCCTGAATTAAAGGTAACTCTTTCCCGTTACTGTTCGTTTTATTTTATTTGTCCTGGGAAAAAGGATAAAAGAAGATAAGGTATTTCCAATCTAGCATAAAGCAGTCCAAGCTAATTAAATGCAGCAAGAGCCACGTGACGGATTAGCCCCATCAGCCCACAGGCATAAACCAAAGTCATAAACATTCAGTAAGTTCTTTGTCATTTATTTTAATGCTTTCTAAATGTGCTAAGGAGGAAAATTTATGATGTGTTTCTACAGTGCTCTGGTTATGAAGGGTCTATTCATCAATAACTAATTTATTTCTATAATGGAATCCCAGTTTACAAAGAATGCTTCGCAGGATAAGTGTGAGGAATTAATGTACGCCTCTAATTAGTGCGTAATACAGGCAAGAATATAAGTAGTTACTGAAAAAATTATATGTACTGAATCTGCAAAAAGCAATGTAAGGAGGACAAAAGTTTTAGGTATTTTAAGGGGGGAAAAAAGATAAAAAATCACACAGGTTCAAAATTTTACCATAAAGAGCTCCAAAGCTCAGTTTACCACCTATTCATTAGAAACCTAAATTTCAGTCCAAATAATTTAGCACCACACCCAGCAGATGACTGTGATAGGATCTAGAGGATTACTAAGATACGGCTATTGTGTAAAAATGAGGGGCTCTGTAGCACACTTGCTGAAGGGTCCCCTGCATAAAGCTATTAGGTCAGAGTCACTTAGTCTAACATGTATACTCCCAAGAAATCTGAATTTTCAACATCACCAGGAATTTGCCATAATTGGTAAATTAACCTGGCATTCAATTACTAAAAATAATAGAAATAAAAATTGTAAATAATTTAAAATAATTCACCTGTTTTCCATGGTTACATTGCTTCAGCTTTGTCCCAGCTAAGCTTCACTGGATCTTCTGTATATGACCCAGGTTGTATTTATAAGGTAGCTGAAACTGATAAACGTTTTTCTTCTCAATCACAAATGGTGCTCTTATAACTGACTTCACAATTTCTTTGCTGTAATCACCGAATTTGGTTTTATTTCAATGTTTCTGTGGCCAAGGCATCCTGACCAAACGAAAAAATGCAGAAGTGAAAAATACATGGCGTGGATTGGAGAATGTTGAACGTGTGTATAGTGCAGTTCTCAGCATTCCTTTATGTTGCAAGGAGCACCCACTCCCAGCCAACACAGAAGATCCCGAGGAGACCCTCTAAGGAAAGCACCCATTTCTCAACATTTTCTAAAACAATATGCTCAAAGCTGCTTACAGATAAGTTATTAACCATCTTACACCACAGGCATGATACTCGAAGACCCTCTTTGGTCTGCCCTCCTTTAAAACAATTCAGCTCAAGTCCTCCAGCATGCCTTGATGCCCATTATGTGTAGGTGTGTGTCTACCGTAGGCAGACAGAGTGGGGCAAGATGCAGTCTTCAAACTAAAGAAGCAGAATGCTATTGAGGAGACAAGACGTGCACATGAGACGCTTCAGCAGGCAGTGAGGTTTTAAACAGAACACAGCAAGGCACAGGGGTGATGGAGGAGCCGGTCAGTGCCAGGTAGCCTCAGGGAGGCTGCATAGCCCAGAGGGCCTCCTGAGAAAAGACAGCTTGGCTGGCCCTTTAAAAATGGACTAATTTTGGAAAGGTAGAGAAAATAATGGAGGCTATTCCAGGCTAGGATCCAATAATGGCAAATCGTAAAGGTGATAGTGACCAGGTCTCATTCAGGAGGTAACAGAGACAATTTCCTGAAGAGAGGGCACCTGTCAGAGTGATGACACGGGCTGAAGGGGCAAGCAGATGATAAAGGGTCTACATTGCCACAATGATGAGTCTGAATTTCATTTGGCAGGGCAGCCATTAAAATAAGAATATTAAATTATGTCAAGTATGATCCCATCTATGGTTGAAAAAGTAGACATGGGTGCATATTTACCTACATATAAAAATGCCCAGAAAATAATCTGAAATGGGACACAAAATCCTCTTATCAGTGGTTGCCTCTGGAGTGGGGAGGGGGGTTGGAATGGATTTAAAGCATTTAACTTTTTATTGCGTACGTTTCTGTGTTTCATGGTTTTTTTGAACAGCAGGTTACATTAATATATCACTTATGTATATTTAAAACATAATTTCTTAAGAGAAAATTTCATGGTGGTTTGTTTAATTTTTAAAACCAAAATGTAATTAAAACCCAAAACTTAACTAATTTTTATGTAAAAGAAGAAAGTAAAATCCAATGTCAACTTGTCCGGCATAGTCTCTGCCCACTGGAACCTCATCCCGTCACTGTTGAGGTTCTAAAAGGAAGTGCTCGCCTGGATGAAAGTATATATTAACATGAAAAGGCACCTAAGTGTGGAGGGCAGAACGGCAACTTGGAAGAGAGAAGGAGTTGGAATTTCAAACAGAAACTGCCATTTGCTCTCTCAGCACAGACTCTCACATCAGAGTTCAGTGCACGGTGAACTGGTCAAGAACATGGGCTTGGGAATATTGATTATGGTTGACATTTATTGGGTAACCTGAGAAGCCAGCATTTCACTGCTTTTATACAGATAAGGAAACAGATGCGCGGAGAGCTGGTATCACTTGCCCCAAATTACACAAGCATAAGTGGTGAATCCGGGTCATCTGCTTGCTGAACCCGTGCTCTTCAACCTTCTAAGATACCCTCAGGCCCAGCTTCCCATCACCGCCCCCACCAGCATCACGGCCTGGGACTCATCCATTAACCTCTCTAAGATTCAGGTTTCTCACCTATCAGATGAGAATGAAACGAGATATTAAAAGACCTAGCACCCTGCCTGGCAGACACTAATGCCCAGCACATTGCAGCGGCTGTCGTTACCCTACAATGATAGAATAACAATGACAATGCAGAGACGGCCTTTTCTGATTTCCCCACAAGGCTCTGGTTAGAAAGACGGCCTCGAGCTCGCCTTCCGCTTGCCGTGCTTCTGCGCCACACCGGCAAGCAGAAAGCAAGTCGCTGTGGGAAAATGCAGTCAAGGCAGAGGAGCAGGAGGGGCGAACCTGAACTGCAGGAGGCTTCTCCACCTGTCCCGGCTCACACCACGGAGGGCCTCATCTTACAGCCAAAGGGAAGAGCTTCCGGTTGCCAGGCGCATGGTCTCCTTTCACCCCACCTGCTGTTCCCCTGGTGCTGCTTCCCATCTCAGGAGGGGGCCGCGGGCCAAAGGCTGGCTGCTAACTCCTCTCTCTTGTCATCCATCATCATTTTTGGAGGTTTTTTGTTTCTCAAGTCAACTTAACCCTTGCTTATCAATATATTTTCTGTAACGAAAATTTAAAGTAAGCATTAATATAGTCCGTTTTGTGAAGGTTTTTTCAAAGCAGTTTAAAAAAATACACAGCTTAAATGCTGTCCACCTATCTGTTGCATCTCCCAGAGAGAATGTGTGGGCGGCTCGTGCCTCTGTTGGTTGGCAGCTCTGCCTTCCATCCTCTTCAACCTCATTCTTATTTTTTCGTCTTAGTTTCCTCTCTCAACTGGCAAGCTTTAAAAGGACCTTTTTTTTAATATCTGTGGTGACAAGTTGTAAGCTAACCTAAAAAAGTCATATTTTTCTTTTCTCTCTCAGTGTTTCTCTCTCATGCCTTTCTGAAAAAATGTCATGACTGTTTCATCAAATGTGAAAGAAGAGAATTCATAAATATGAGCATATTTTTATTATAAACGTCTTGTTATGCAAGCGGTACTGAACCCTCTTTCGTGGCACGCCGCCCATCGCCAGATCTTGGAGACGGGTTTCCACGAGCCCACTCTCCCCGCCGTTCCCCGAGGGAAGAAGCTTTAGTTTCCCAAAGTCCTCGGGGCTGGACTCCCAGGGTTTGGAGGTACAAGCGTCCTCTCATTCGCCAGCAGCTGCCAGGTCCCTCAAGAGCTCCTCGGTGGTCACCTGATTCCCACCGGCTTGTATCCACACTTCAGAAAGACCCAGGACTTATTCCTGCTACTTACTCTGTGCCTTGCGCAAATCACTTCATCTCTGAGTCTTTCTGCTCACCTGTAATAAGGGAATAATAACAGGTCATTGTGGAAATTAAATATATATGAAGTTCTGATCGCATAGTGCCTAGCACAAAGTAAGCCAATATATGATGCCTATCATTATAATTATTTGCCTTAAACTTATCTGACTTCTCTACTTAAGTAAATGAGGGAGATGCCATTATAATAAATGGTTGGAGGAACCCTGTTTCAAGGGCCTCCAGATGAACTGGTCTTGGGGTCAGAGAGGCCAGGCTGCCCTTATGGGAAGTCTCTTCCCAGCTTCCTTAGTGCCTGCAGCAATGACTCCTGGGCGCTGCTGGGGGGTCCAGGCCTCTGTCCAAGGCCATAGAGCTTGGTACTCCATGCTCACGGTGTGGATGAGACCGGGATGTGGATGTCAGCTCCACCATTTATTAGTCATGTGACTATGACTATGAAAACTGTTCAACCTCAGTTTCCTCATCTATAAACTGGAGCTGGATTGTAACATTGTCCACTTCCTAGAGTTATTGCAGGGAAGGAACGAGATGGTAGAGGCAAGCACATAAAATTCGGTAAATTCCCAGAAAGCAGCTTGTTAGCCCTAGTCCATCTGGTGGTCATATGAATCAAAGGCATGCAGATCCACTCTCTTTTCATTCTTGGCAATTGCACCCATGCTCACCCACGGTGAGGTCAAGACAACCTCCCCATCGCTTTTTTCTTTAGATATTAAAATGTTCCTATATTGAGTCTGCTTAAGTTAGAATTCTCCTCTACCTAGTTATCCACCAGACAATCATTCCTGTTGGCATTTATCACAAGTCTATAATATCAGCATTGAATGGATGGATGCATACCTTAATAATAATAGCTGACTTACCAAGAGCTACCCATGTCAACTACTTGTCACGCACTATGTCATTTAATTTTCACATCGACCCTTTGAAGTAGTGTCTCCTTTCTTATTCTACAGACAAGAAAACTGAAGCTCAGAGAGGTAAACTTACCCAGATTGACAAGGCTAGTAGGTGGCGGAGCTGGCATTTGAATGTAGACGATTTAAATACAAAATTGTAGTATGACATACTTCCTTCACAATGTTCTGTGCTTTAAATCACATGTTACAAACTTTATAGACATAATTTCAAGCCATGTGATGACAGACCTCTGGCCAGTGCCACTGCTGGTTGTCCGCTGGTGCCTGGTGGTCACTAACACAGTCCCCTGGGGATGCAGCTCAGGCTGGACCCCATCCCTCACTCTGCCATTGGATTGTTCTGAATCTCTGAACCTGGGCCAAGCCGATGGCATATTTCATGGAAATCTTTCCATGGGATCCTGCAAAGAAAACGAAGAGGGGATGCTTACAACCCAAAGGTCATCTAGAGCTCACACACTATTTAGGGAATGGGGCGTTCTGTCAATCAAACACTATAGTTAAACCAGAGGTGTTAGTGATTGTATAGAACACAAATATCAGTTTTCAGAGAATATGCACATAATTCCTAACACCTGAGCTGAACGTATTTTCATCTTTCTTTGACAATTCAGAAGCGGTAGGTTGTGTCTCACAGTCATTATCAGGCACATCAATCACCTCGTTGTAAACTACCAGTGAGAGAGAAAGGTGCAATTTAAATGGAATTTACTGGATGACGGAGAGTACATTGTATTTGACTATTGGATGAGAGTGTCCTAAGTTTTTATTTCAGTATTTCATCCTCCTTAAACCAGAATCCACAAGAGCCCTCAGGTAAGTGACAGCCATGTGAATATTTATTTGTCTAGAATAGTTTAGGTCAAGTTCTTTTGTAAATGTGCCATTTTCTATTGTCTTAGCCCTTGCAATTCCTACAGTTTGATATTGAACAGTGTGAATTGAACAACTTGGGATTTATTGTGTGGATTCGAAGATGAGAACTGTGAACACAGAGATGGGCAAATGGAAAAGTCACTGGGATCTGTCCAAACAACTGGCTAAGGGGTCTTCAGGGAGCATCGGGAAATTTCCTAGCTCTCAGGATCCCCCTTTCCTTTATCCTCTACTCACCCCAGAGAAACTCTCTCCCTCCCAGTCTTTCTCCACTACCTCATTCTTTCACCTTCCTATATGTTCAACCTCAGCTTGCCAGGAGACCTTAGGTCTGAGTCATGGCTTTCTCAGGCCCAGTGCCCCAAGTGAGGTCCTTAGTAAAGCCCTCTCCAGCCCCGACTCCCCAGTGACTGCGCCGGATGAGGGAGTCAGTACTTTGAGAGGTAAGGCAATACTGACCCTCTACTGATATCTTTAGGCTCTTGGCATATCTGGCAGTATTGCTTAATGGGGAGAGATTATCTCTGGGCTCTCCCTTATGTCATCTATTGTTGGTCTGAAACCTGGACAGCTTCCCAAGTAAAATCTGAAACTGGTCCCTGTACACAGAGGACAAGAAGAGACTGAAGAAGGAGGCAGGCCACTCCAGACTGGCAGATGGCAGGTTTAACAAGCAAGAGAACTTAGTTGCGAGGCTCATCTTGGGCAGCCACAGGACTAGCAGATCTCCACACCTGTCCGCCAAAGTCTTACAAGTTTATATAGAGGCCTTAACTGGGGTCAGTCATGTGTTCAGTCCAGACGGTCTCAACATCTGACTCTCTCAAGGCTGCATCTTTGAAATGGCTTCAGCTGTGGGAATAGTGGGTGGAGCAAACAACCCAAGGACAGTGGAGGGAGTGAGGAGCCTCCGATTAAGAGGTCCAGCTCACTGGTCAACTCTGCTTACGTCCTCTCGACCTCCTCCAACATATATGTTGTGCAAACACAAAAGTGATTCCTCATGTCAGTAAATGTAAGTTTCATTTGGGCACAATATTAAAATCTATTTCTATGTGCTGGCCACATAGTTTATTGACTATATGATGGTCTTCTTCCCACAAATTTAAAACATTAGAGGCAGGACTGATGTGGAATTCTAAGTCAAACCTTGCCATCCACCCACATCTGGCCAAGAGATCCCTAGTGGGCCTCTGCTGTATCCATTTCTGGGGTAGACAGAATTCTAAAGATGTCCCCCCAAGGTTATCCAACCAAACGCAAATCTAGCTACTGCTGTGAAAAATTTTGCAGATGTCTTTAAGGTTACAGATCTTAAAATAGGGAGACTATCCTGGATGTTCTGGATGAGCCCAATCGAATCACGTGAGCCCTTAAAGCAGAGCTGTCTCTCTGGCTGCGGTCAGAGGAATGCAGCAGCAGAAGGCGGCAAGGAAAAGACGAGGCAGGAGGGAGAAGAGGTCTGAGAGGTATGAAGTGTGGTGAGATTTAACCCACCTTTGTCAGCTGTGAAGACGGAGCAAGGGAGCCCTGAGCAGGGAGTGGGCTGGCTTCTAGGAGCTGAGACCTAGCTGCAGAGCTCAATTCTACAACCGCAAAGAACTGAATCAACAACCTGAACGAGCCTGGGGATGGGGGGATTCTCCCCAAACAGTCCCCGGGAAGGAACACAGCCCCACTGACACCTCGATCTCAGCCTGTGGGACCCTAAGATGAGCCTACCAGACTTCTAACCTACAAAACCGGGAGAAAATAAGCGGACGTTGTTTTCAGCTACTATGATTGCGGCAATTTGCTTCAGCAGCAATAGGAAACTAATGTACTGATCTCCACTGAGGAGTTCGTGTTTTCCAAATCCTCAGCCCTATTTGGTTTTCTTACCAAAATTATCCTTGATTCAATTTCTCATCTTTTCACTCCCATTCACTAGGATATAGAGGTGGACCCATAAAGTCCACATTAACTCTAAAATTGAAATCCATTTTCATTATAGGATAAGGGTCATATTGAGCATCTTGTTGTGTGAAATTTTTCTGCCATTTCCACACTATTAGAGTGCAGGAAAGTCATTGCATCACAGAAACACGTGCTTCTTTACCATAAAGCCAGTCAGTTTGGGAAGGCAAAAGAAAAGTCTTAAAATTCTGTCAAATGCATTTGATTCCAGAATAAGCCTGGCTTTTATAGGAAAAAAAACCCCTGAATTTTAGAAGTGACCTGTAGGTACCTAAATTGAATGTGGGCCAGTCTCAAATGCCTTGTGAACTTCCCAGGAATGGAGGGCCGGCCTGGTGGCACAGTGGTTAAGTTCAAGTGCTCTGCTTCCGCAGCCTGGGGTTCATGATCCCAGCAGGGCCCTACACACCGCTGGTCAAACCGTGCTGTGGCGGGGTCGCACATACAAAATAGAGGAAGACTGGCACAGATGTTAGCTCAGGAACTATCTTCTTCACACACACAGACACACACACACACACAAAGTCCCAGGAATGGATACAATGTCATTTTTCTAAAACCTTGCAGTGGAATTGAGTGAATGCAGTGAGAAATGCCAATGAACAGTTATGGTCGACCTTAAGGACGCCCTGGTGTATTGTCTTCAACCATTTTGTTCAGAGCCTGAGAACCATTTATAACCAGTGTGGGGACAAAAAGATATACTGTTTAATGTCTCTCGATCGGGTTCCTGAGAGCACTTTGAAAGAGCTGGCCTGACGGTAGCGCAGCTCAGCAGGGTTTGGTTTGGGAACGCGAGGGGCGCCGCCCCCCCCAAGAGGTCAGGAGATGCACCGGAGTGCTCACCTGTCTGCCCCCGAGCCGTCTCTCTGTGACGGAACCCGTGGCCCCTGGCGGGGAGACTGCCCGGCCCTGAGCCCCTGTCCGCGCACACGTGGTGTGACATCAGGCAGGATGGTGCAGAGGCGGCCGGCCCCAGGATTGGGCGTCTGCATGTCTCTTCACCAGAGTGGACGATAAAGAAACTAAATGCAGAGTTTGCGTTTTGTGTGCAGTTTTAAAAAATAATTTCTCTTGGCATATGTTTTACTTCAGATCCTATTTTCTGAAACAGTGAAAAAGAAAATGTATTCCAAAGAAGCAAAATCAGCCAGTCCGCTTCTGGCGGGGCAGACTCTCCAGTCCGGATTCTGCCTCTGGGTCTGCCAATGAGCCGGAATGGGACTGAGCACGCACGCTTTGGGGCCTCGCTCACACTCTCCTGTTCCCGAGAATGGGGACACCCACCGTGGTGCCCAGGCCCCGGACTCCGAGGCCCACTTAGTGCCTGTGTGCCTTCGCAGGACTTAACCTCTTCAAATTTCCATTTCTCTACCTTTAGATGAGTAGAGTAACATGTATCTTATCAAGATGGTGTGATAACTAATACCATAAGGCTCGCGCGGTGCCGTGTGCAGTGAGCGCTCACAAATCCTAACTGTTGTTGTCGCTATTACAGCTATTCCACAGGCCAGCAGATGCCTCCTGGAACCCAGGCAGCGTGTCTCCATCAGGCTTTCCTGGCTTCACGTTTATCTACAGGTTTACATCATCAGAACCAAATGATTGCAGAGTAAATTGCTTTAGATAATCTACTTCAAAAGAGCGACTCTCATTGGCCTCATTCCACCCCCACCGCGTTGTATTCCTGACATGCTCTAACCTGTACAGCTGCCTCTCACTGTGAATTCAAATAACACTGCTTGAAAAGGAACAGAGAAAGGCAGTGACAATGGGGGGAGGAAGCTGTTAGTACCACGAGAGCTAAGAAGCACCTCTGTCCCTGCCATCGCCACCTGGCCCCTTTCCAGGGCTGAGAGATGGTTGTGCATGTTCACTTTATTAATTGGGTTTCTGTCACCTGCCGAGTCCACCACGGTCAGTCTGGAGCCAGGGCTGAGCCCTGTAATCTTGATGCTTCCCCAGAAGGAAGCTTCATAAAAACTGGCAGCAGCCACAACTAGGAAGGCCATGAAGTGTGGCTGCAAGGTGACAGCCCTGCCAGGGCCAAGTGACGGGAGAAGGGGCCCCTGTTCTCAGAGGACCAAGGCATTCCCTTCGAATCAGTCAAGAAGCGTTTCAGATAACTAAACCTGTCAAACAATGGAAATAGTCTAAAAAGGAAGGTCACGGTATCTGTGTGCCAGTGCGTATAATCTGACACATAGGTTGGCAAAAAATGCAACGCACTAAACAAGAAGCAAGTGTTGCCTCTTTGCCCCCATTCCATGCCCGTAAGAAGCTGAACATAAGTATGGGCCATAGTTACAGGAACCTGAGTCAGAAAATGTGGGTCTGGACTCTGGCTCTTTGTGACCTTGATGTAGTCAATTCAACTGGCCTGAGTCTCAGCTTGCTTCTCTCCAAAATGATGGAGGGAGCTGTAGATGTAGACAGAGAGCCCGTTATTTACAGATATAGGTCCCGTGGATGTCTAGCCCATCATATATATATAGATCACACACTGTGGTAAAGAATTAAGTGAGATACTGCATAGGAAAGCCCCTGGCTCTAGAATGTTCTAATAAATCTTCGCGTCTTGCTTCGAGTCCCACCCTGACCTATATCAACTCTCGACTATTCATCAGCTAATTATGTTGGTCAAAGATTACACAGACTCTTGTCTCGCTCTCTTTCTCCTCTTTCTTTTTGGCATTTCCACGGTTGCTAGGCTCCTCATTTAAAGTTACCCAACCAGAAGGGGAAATCAAAGAGGGGGCTTATCAAGCATTCTTATAAAATATTATAAAAGAAAGTTATTGGTACTGGGCTAAAATAAAACTTGTGAATTTTATTTCTCTAGATTTTTCTTGAAACCTCTTAAAAACCCACCCAAGTCTATATTAGCGATATAGAAATAAGAGCCAATGTTACTCCTGAAGGATTCACTTGTCTTAAAAATAGCAGAAAGTTGGGATAGTATTTCAGTAGCAAGATCACTTTGCATTAATTACTGTCATTTCAGGATGATCATTATTTTTAAGAAATATTTTCATAAAACCTGAATTTCTTCTTTTACCTTTCTTAAAACGTTGTGCTTAATAACAAAATTTTCCTTTTACTGCCATGGTCTTGATAGTGACTCAAATAATATTTTAGCTCCCAGGGGAGAATTAAATGGCTTCTGCCCAAGAGAGATATTATTCTAGTTAATTATTAGCATTAAAATTCCAATTTGGTGTTCAACACAGTAATCGACAGATGCTGCCACTGCTATGGGTCAATGGTTTTGGAAAAGGTAATCTCATACTAGCCAGGTATGACATTCCGTTGGAAGGTTGACTGAGCTGATGGCACTGTGTGCTGTGGGTGTCTGCTCAGAGCTCAGCACAGAAGAAGGCTCACAGAGGTTGCTCAGGGTAAGTCTAGGACTCTGGATAATGAAGTTCATTTTCGCTCTGGAAATTGTGTCTATAAAGGACACTCAGGGGGACCACAGGACCTCTGGATCTAGGAAGGGCAGTGAGGGCATAGAAATATGAATCCAGTGAGGAATAGCTTTACACAGCAACGTATCAATGTGCCTCGGTTCGCACAGCTCCGTCTGCACTCATGAGAATGCAGAGGGCTCTGAGCAAAGAGAAGAGAGCAGATCCGAGGACTTGGTCTCAAATGCCTTTGAAGGTTCAGTAAAACCAAGAGGTAAATTTCAGAAGTAGCAGTGGTGGGGTGTATAAATGCTTGAGTCAGGAACCAGCGACTTGTGTAGGAGAGGAAGGAAATTAAGTGCTGGCTGCTATGGAAAGTCTGTATGAAGGTACCAGCAGATGTGGGAATATCTGAGGAGTTGTTCTCTCTCTAGACTGTGAGGATGGTTACGCAGGTGTAAACACTTGTCAAAGCTCATTGAAATATGAACATAAAATGGGTGCAATTTTGTAAATATAACATACCTCAATAAAGTATGTTTTTTAAAGATGTATAAAAATGTTTAAAAATTAAAGAAGTTAAATCCACAGGAGATGAATTTCTTCAAGGTTGGTATTTTTCTTTTTCTTTCTTTTTTTAGTTGAATTGGAAATTGGATAGAGAGTTACTGGAGAGTACGCTTCCCAAACTTGCGGCTTTTAAATAAAGATGCTCATAAAACTCACACTTTTGGAAATGGATAAAATTTGATTTAACTGTATATACATTTTTATCAAAGGTATACTGAATTTAGGAGAGAGGAGATTTTATTCTCAGCAGCTGACTAAACTAGAATGATGCCTTCTTGTACAATGTTTAAATCCTAAATCCTCAGTGGCAGATTAACACAAAATTTATATATTGTAAACAAGAATATTGCCTATTCTGATACAAACCAAGGTGAGATTGAAGCTGTGGGCCTCTGATCAGCAGCATCAGCACTGTTGCATGTAAGGAAGTTTGTAGCAGGTTATGGAGAGACAATATTCCCACTGCAACAGCCAAAGGAAAAACAAATTGCAAAACATTTATTTTAAGATATTAGAGTTTTCTGGAGGTAATGAGGTTTAGATTAAGGCTAAAATCCAGCGTGGGAAAACACTGCCTAGATGAGTTGACCATAGCCACCTGTTTTCTTGCTTTGGGGCACTTGCCGGGAGATAAAGGCCACTGGTAAGAGGTCACTGATTGACTGACTGAGCTTGGCCCAAGCGGAGCAAAACCAGCAGAGCTTTTTGTGACCTCACAGATTTGGCGGATTGAGAACTAGAGGAGACCCAAATGCAGGGCTAGTCCTTACCGTGACTCGCTCGCTATATTCTGGGACAGCATGGGGGGCGGGGGCCTGGGGATGTTGGGCTACAAAAGCCGAGCGAGATCTCCTACAGGCTTTCGTTGCCTAGAAGGTAAACCCCCCTGGAAGGAAGCAGCTACAACAGCACGCTAGTCTTCCCTGAAGACAGTTCCCAAGTCAGGGATTTGAATGGGGCGGGGCCTCAAAGAGCTAACCCTCAAAACCCCCAAAGAGCAAAACTTGCAGGGTAAAGAGACAGAGACGCCCCAAAACCTGAATCAAAGACCTGGATGGTGGGGCTGGCCTGGTGGCACAGTGGTTAAGTTCGTACATTCCGCTTCGGTGGCCTGGGTTTCGCCAGTTTGGATCCCAGATCTGGACCCGTGCACTGCTTGGCAAGCCATGCTGTGGCAGGCGTCCTACATATAAAGTAGAGGAAGATGGGCATGGATGTTAGCACAGGGCCAGTCTTCCTCAGCAAAAAGGGGAGGATTGGCAGCAGTTAGCTCAGGGCAAATCTTCCTCAGCTAAAAGAGGAGGATTGGCAGTGGATGTTAGCTCAGGGCTAATCTTCCTCAAAAAAAAAAAAAAACCTGGATGGTCCATGGCTCAGGAAAAACAAGAAGCAGAGTAGACTGGCTTTTATCAAACCCTGGCTCAACTCAGTCCCTGGCGGCAAGAACGAACCATGGAGCGGAAGGGCAAACTTAACTTGATCCTGATTTTTAACGTGAACACAGACTAGGGGAGCACATCTTCACGATCCTTCTGAATTTGGGGTTTCAAGCAGGAGTTGTCAGAAAAGTTAGCATAGGATAATTCAGTCTATCTGCCCAACGGAGGAAAAGGGAAACCCTCTGGTGGGGGACACGATGCAGAGCCCTCACTGTCCTCTCAGACACAGTGACCAGCATGCAATCGAGGATGAATGGACATACGGAAAGGCAGGAAATGTGACTGATAAGCAAAAGAAAAACAAACAAGTAACACATCCACAGATGATACAGCTGTTGGGATTAGGAGACAAAGACTTCAAAATAACTAAGATCAAAAGGTTAGATAATAAAATATAGAAAAATATGGGCAAAAAGGATGAAAACATGGAAAAATCCAACAGAGAAAAGGACTCAATATAAAAATGAAATGACATTAGAATAAAAATATATAATATCTAAAATTAAAAACCAACTGGATTTGCTTACCAGTGGCCTGGACACAACAGAATACAAAATTAGTGAGCTTAAAGACAAGTCAGTGTGTTATATTCAAACAGAAGCACAGGGAGAGAAGGAAGAACGACCAGAACAGAAGAGAGTATAAAAAACAGGTGGAAAACAGTCAAAGGTTTAATATGTGTATCTAGAGTCCCAGAAGAAGGGAGAGAAATCAGGGCAGAAGCAATATTTAAAGAGGGAATAGCTCTGTGTTTGCTAAAACTGATGAAAGACATAAACCTGCCGATTCCAGAAGTTCAATAAACACCAAGTAAGATAAAAACAAAGGAAACTCTCTTGGTTAAAGTGCAGAAGAGCAAATAAAAAGAAAGGAAAAGTCTTAAAAGCAGCCAAGGAATAGAAATACATGACCTATACGTGAGCATCAATTATATTGACAGCTGAATTTTCAAAGGAAATTGGAAGCCAGAAGACAGTGAAATAACATCTTTAATGCGCTGGGCTGGGGTGGGGGAGATAAAAGAAAAACTGCTAACCTGAAATACTGTATTCAGTGAATATATCCCTCAAAATTAAAAGTGAAATAAAGACGTTTTCAGATAAACAAAAGCTGGGAGAATGTGTCACCAGCAGCCTGGCGCTGTAAGATCTCCTAAAGGCAGACCTGTGGGGTGGAGGGAAACAACCCCAGATGGAAGCTAGCACTGCAGAAGGAAGTCAGCACAATAAAAAATAAATATAGGGACTGGCCCCATGGCCCAATGGTTAACTTCGCGCACTCCACTTCAGCGGCCCAGGGTTTCCACAGTTCGGATCTTGGGCGTGGACATGGCATGGCTCATCAGGCCATGCTGAGGCAGCAGCCACATGCCACAAGTAGAAGGACCCACAACTGAAAATATACAACTATGTACCAGGAGACTTTGGGGAGAAAAAGGAAACATTTTTTTAAATCTTTAAAAAACAAAGTAAATATAAACTCATGTTTACTGCCTTAAAATAATAATGCCTTATGGGGCTTACAAAGAGCAGGAGGTACTAAGTGAACCTAAATTATCGTAAACTCTTTCACTGTTTAGATAAAACCTAAGGAAGCTGTTTTATAATTAGTCAGAAATGTGTGTTGAAATCTCTAGAGTAACCACTAAGAATAAATACAAGAATATACAATTAAAAGGCTAATCAAGCAGAAAACCTTAATAAAAACACCTGATTAAGAGCCCCATCCCAGACCCACTGGATCAGAGGCTATAGAATTTGAAATTTTTGTCAGGTTCCCCGTGGCGGTTCCTGCGCTCACCAGTTTGACAGCAACCGCAGCAGAACTTCAGCGGACGCTCAACAAATTCTTAGAAATTGCTTACAGTTGCAATCATTTAGTGCCACACATTATAAAAATACAAATCTACTCAGAGGCTGCTAAAGAGGAATAAAGTGTTTTCCTCCTAATTGGTGGAAGCAGCACATCTGAGTGGGAGAGAGTTTAGGCCGAGCGAGAGAGGAGGAGGATTGGACCTTACGTACATGCTTCCCCTTCTAGAGTGTCCAGGGCAGTGACTGGCAAACCCATGAATTCCTTGAGGGCCCAGGCCACCTGCAGGCAGGTGAGAGGGCACACCAAGATGGGGAGGCACCGCTCAGAAAGGGAGAGAAGGACTCTGCAACATGACCACCACCTCTTTTCCATCAAGGTCTGGAGAGCCTTGGGCTGGTCCACGCTCCCCGCTCCTGCACGCCCAGCTCCTGCGGCACACCGAGCTTCGCGTGGAAGGTGAACATTGTGGGCCCACAGGCCTGAACCAGAAGGCGGCCGGGGCCAGGTGGCTGCTTCCCATTCTAGATTAACTCACTCCACATTACACACCAAAGGCCATCAGCTCAGCGTCATAAACCTTACTTCTGATTAAGATGATTTGTGCCTCTTTCGGAATTGTGTCCTAGTACACTAAAATCATGGAAAAAGTAAAAAAATCACTTCAATTACATGAAGGTATTAGTCTTCTGTCAGGCTTGTTCTGAAATATGGGTTCTTCATATTCCACGTAATGGAATTACAGCTTCATTAAACATAGTTGCTTGTAAAAAATATATGCTTCAATATTTTAACAAAATGTCCCTTGGTGTTTTTAAATAGCAGCATGCATGTGCACCAGCTGGGAGGTCACAATCTCTCGGATCCCATGGCCTTGCCATTTGCATCTAAAATATCCTCCTGACATTATTACAGAAGGTAATTTTACCCTAGGGAAACATACGAGACCTGGCATCAGATTTCCGTTCTTATTTCCCCATCATGTAATTATTCCATGTTTTTTAAAAAGCTCTATGTATTCTAAAGAAAGATGATCCCAGAAGAAAAAATTTTCTAACTATGTCTGGTGATGGATGTTAACTAGACTTATTGTGGTGACCCTTTTGCAATATACACAAATACCAAATCACTATGTTGTACAACTGAAACTAATATAATGTTATATGTCAATTATATCTCAATAAAAAAAAGAAAAGACTGACAATATCATATATTTGCAAGGATATAGAGCAACCGGAACTCTCAGACACAGCCGGTGGGAGTAAAAACTGGTTTAAGTGCCATGGAAAGCTGTTTGACGATACAGTCAATAAACATAGACATACGTATGTCCTATGACCAAGAAAAAAAATAGAGATGATCCCATTACTGCAAATATACCCCTCAAAATAATTCTCTTCTAGACACACAGACCAAATAAAAACTCAGAACTGTGGTATCTGACAGCTCAGGGCTCATGGAAGACATGTAGAACTAGATCTGAATTCCAGCTCTGCCACTCCTTGCTCAGTGACTTGATTTCCCTGGGTCCAGGGAAGTTTCCTCACCTGCAGAATGGGTTGATGAGGAGACCAAGTAAGAGAATGTATTCAAAACTCAAGTCACGTGATAGGTGCTCATTAAACACCAACACTGCTTCACTCAATGTCCAGCCCCTGTGTGGTCTAATAAATATTCATTCAACTCATTGAAAACATGAGTTCCAAAGAAGTTTTCACTAGTTCTGCAAATCAGGGTTATCCTTTCTAGAAGGTGGCATCAGCAAAAGGCTAAGTTCTGGGCAAATTTTCCAATAAGCCAACACCTTCCCTGCTATTCCATGCTGCTGGCGTGGATCTTGGTGCTCTTTCCCCGACTCCAGAGGCTCCGGAAATGCCATCCTGCACGGTGCGCATTGTAATCTCCACTGATTCTCGGGAAAGCAATCCGCTGAAGTCGGTTCTGCCTTGGCAGTGACTGCCTGACCACCCAAAGAGGCTTGTATTGTAGGAGGGAGCCCAGCACGTTCATTCAAAAGAAGAACCAACTGGCAGAGTTTCAGACAGAAGAAATTCCTCTGTGTGGGAGAGGCAGCCCTTGAACGACTACACTGGAGCTGCGCGGGGACCCTTATTGGCCCAACGGGCAAAGGGGTCACTCCTGAGCGTGGCTGCTTTGTGGGCAGAAGACTCTCACACTCTCGGGGACTTTCCTTCCGGAACCCCCTTTAGCTATTCTCTGACTCCGCTCGCTGCACCAGCGCTCTGACTCTCAGAAATGTCCGTCGGAAGCGCCGAAAGCAAAGTTTCGTCTCACAGAAAAATTTAGACAACTTCAATAGCTTTTTTTCCCTAACGTGGGAATCTGTGACAAACGAACATTTTTCTTAGGTAAGAAGTTACTGAATTACAAACTGCAGAAGTAATTTAACTTCCAGAAACTGGGAATTGTTTGCATTATGATCTTAGATGCTTATAGATGATGGAGAATAGGCCCAGAATGGCGAAATCCGCAAAGAGCCCCTGGCTTTTACTTTTTGCCATCTTTCTCAAGCTGTCTTACCTCAGTATTTTATCAAAGGTGTTAATAAGCAAGAAAGCCAGCCAGTTTTACAGATACTAAAACATAATACATCCCCAACGTGCATTATCACGGCCGCAACACTGGCGGACCTTGGCTTTTCCGGTGTAGGAAACGGTATTTTCACACCGACACTGTAGGAACATCCATTACCATTTATAAAACTATTGCTTCCTTTTGTTTTCCTGGTCTCTAATTATTTTTTTCCAATTACTTCTTATAGCTCAAAGCAGAAAATAAAATGACAGGAAAGTTTTCCAGAAAAGTACCAGAAGACCTTTGTTCTGACTCATTTGCCCTTTAGATGAAGTTAGGTGAAGACATCAGGGGGAAACAGAACCTTTTCTTAGACCCCACTGTTTCTCCTTGAAGCATCCCTCCCAGGAAGGGGCATCACCTCCTCTGGAGCACAGTGAGAGCTTGCCCTCTGAGCCTCTCCACAGCCCACCTCACTGATGCCCTCTGGGAAGGAGTGTTGGAGGCTGACGCTTGCCAACATCAACAGCACCTCCAGAAATGCCAGTGCCAGCTCCCTCGGTGGTTTCAATGGCAGGAATGGCCTCCCAGGGATCTTGAACTCCTGGAAATCAATAAACACAGCTGGTTCTCCTTCACACTGTCCTCAGCTCTCCAGGGTGGGGCAGCCCCAAGGGGCCAGGCCACCCAGACTAAGCAGGCCACGGGGCTCCACAGGTCCACACCTGCTTGGCTGCTTCTCAAAGTGTTTCTACCGGCTGCCGTGACCACCCCCGAGCCAGCAGTCAGGCCGAACCCTGCATTCACTCTGTCTTCTTTCTATTCTTCATTCCTCCTTTGTTCCTCCAACACCTCCATTCTCCTTTCCTTGCCATATGCCAACCAGTGCTTTCGAGAAATACTGAGTAGCTGGGCTGACATCTTCCCTAAAGGGGGCTGGTGAAGCCCTAGGCGAGGTGATGGCTTCTTGACTTTGTTAATCTCAGGGTTCCCTCGCCTTCCCCTGTTTAACTCTTCCAACAGCTCTCGGACCAGAGTCCACGGTAGACTCGCTCGACTACGTGACGTGGTTTCTGTTTTCCTGACTGGACCCTGAGGGTGCAAACACGCCTCGACAATGGTTGTTTATGTGTTCTCCAGGTTCTTGCTGGTGTTTGGAGAATGGATGGACTGGTCTAGTCCTCCACAATGTCCTCTGACGTCCCTTGTGTCCCTTCTGGCCTTAAGGGACATTGAGCTGACATCTGCTACTACAGTCTGTGCTCCCAGCCATTTGCCTCTGGTTGACAGGCCCTCCGATTCTGCGCTTACTTCTTCTGATCCCAAGCCTCTGCCGATTCTCTGGCCTCTGAGCATCTCCAAGTCCTTCACCAGGGCACATAGGAGCCCTGGGATCTCCTGCAGGCTTCTCTCTCCCTCTCTGTCTCTCTCTTTCTCTGCACCCCGCTGCACCCATTCCACTTCATTGCCTTTTCTCCTTTTTGGATATGGTGCCAATTTAAATTCAGGATGTCTAGGAGTTTGCAGCTGTGCCTCTGGCGTTGGACCACTACCGTCCATGTCATTAAGTTCCCCCATGCCTATACATATGTTTCTACAGCGCATCCTCATCGTGGTTCAGCCCTAAGAAAGCAGGATGGGGCAAGGACGCTGACTTCTCATTCCCCCCCTTTCTCTCTCTCTCCCTCTTGTCTATCTGTCTCTTCCTCAAATCAGAAGAATTTTCCTTTACTTCTCCATCCTATTTGACATGGACTTGCCCCAGACTATTTCCTTCTCCCCAAAGTCTTATTTATACTCACCACTTTTCTGGGAGTCACAGTGAGAGAAAGCTCCAGGAAAACATGGTTTCAAGTCAGGGGAAAGGGGAACAAAAAACATTCCTTTCCTATTTCCATATATTACTCCCGCTTCGTGCTCCCTCGAGCCCATCTCTCTGCCCCTCAAAGGACATTTGTCCTTCTCTAGGTCACTTCTCTTCCTAAGTGAGTGACAGCTCGACTGTTCTCTGTTCATCCTCCGGGCCTGCGCTGTCCAACACGGCAGCCACTCGCCACACGTAGTGATTAACCACTTGAAATGTGGCTTGTCTGAATTAAGATGTGCTGTACATATATTAAATTACATACCAGATATTGAAGAACTGAAGACTGAGTAGCGAAAAAGAATGTCATGTATTGCAATAATAACTTTTATATTGATTACATGTTGAAATGACAGTTTGGATATATTGGGATAAATAAAATATATTATTAATTTCACTGATTTCTTTTTCTTTTTAATATGGCTATTAGAAAAATTTAAATTAGACATGTGCATGCATTGTATTTCTATTAGCCAGCTGCCAGCTTCATGAGACCAAGGACAGTTGCTGGTTGTTGACTATTGTACTTACGGCTGGAGTCCAGGGCATAGGCACCAGGGTGGCCGTACCAGCTGTTTAATGATGGTGTTGGGTTGGGTCAGTTCCCTGCCATTAAACGAGGTTAAATATTTTTCCTATCGCCTCATGGTATGGCCAGTGGCTAGCACAGGGCTGGCACATGCACTGGTTGAATGGATGAATGCAAACTCAAATGATACTTTCTTCAGTTTCTAAAATTAGCATGCAACTCTGACATGACAGAAAATTACATCAATCTGTCACACTAATCAGATTTCCATTCTCTGCCTGGTGATTAGGAAGACTAAGCTAGAGCTGGTATCACATTAATGCCAAAGTACTAGCAATGAAAAGCCTCTTGCCCCGTCTCATGGTGGGAGATTCCATTTCCACTTTCACATGTGGAATCAGATGAGTGGCAAGACACACAAGCGCAGTCCTGTGAGTTTTCCTGACCGTGCCCAGCCCAAGCCACAGTGACACGGGAGCCACATGGGGCTCCACAGGGGGCCAAGCGGCAGCTGTTGACATAGCATGATTGGAAAGTCCAGGAGAAACTTCTACCCCTAAAACGCCTCCCCTTCTTTCCTTCCTCGGAGAGCTCCTCCTTGCTGTCTCCCTGTGATGCGTTGAATTGTGCCCCCAAAAATTCATCTGTTCAAGTCTTAACTCCTAGAACCTCAGAGTGTGGCCCTATTTGGGTTGTTGCAGACATAATTAGATAAGACGAGGTCATAAGGGAGTAGGGTGGGCCCCCAATCCAGTATGATGGGCATCTTTATCAAAAGGGGAAATTTGGACATAGCGACAGAGGCTCCAGGGAGAGCACCATGTGAAGAGGAAGGCAGGGATCAGGGTGATGCGTCTACAAGCCAAGGAACCCCAAGGGCTGCCAGAAAAGCACCAGAAGCTACAAGGGAGGCCTGGAACAGACTCCCCCTCACGGCCCTCGGAAGGAAGAAATCCTGCCCAGGGCTTGATCTCAGACTTCCAGCCTCCAAACCTGAGACAACGATTTTCCATTGTTTAGGCCCCACAGAAAGTTGATACACTCCCTCCGTCTAAACCAGATTCCTAGTTCTTCTCGTACCACTTTCTTCATGGTACCTATTAAATTCGTAATTTTTTTTCCTGTACGTCTGTCTGCGTGATGTCCACGTCCCCTTTTGCTCCAAGCTCAGTGAGACTCCAGCGTCTGTTTCATCCACCACTGTACACCCAACACCCTGAAAGGAGAGTCACTCCATAAACACGTTTTAATGAACACATGGGCTGTCCTACCATTGGAGCCAGAAACGCAACTGTTACAGGACCACCCAGTCCTCAGGGAGAGAAGCCAGAAGGCCGAGGACACAAGCTACCAGGTCAGCTCAGCAGCCCACCTTAATCAAGGCAAAAGGTGACGTTTATCCGTGACCTCCTCACCTCAGGCTAGTCCGTCAGATTAGCTGATAGATGGGGAGCCTGAGATAAGGTCTACAAATAGAGCCCCAGGCGCCCGGGAACAGCAGGCCTCGAGGAGGCCCCACACTGTGCGTGCATTTTTGAAGAGTCATGGCAGCGAGTTCCTCTAGCATCACAGCAACAAGCCAGCAAGGGCACCAAGCCCTTGGGTGAGGAGTCAGTTAAGGAGAGACGCGCGGAAATGCTCACAGTAGCTGCCCCGTTCACCAAATCTGAACTAAATGTCACGCCCACTGTTTGACTTACATCATTTCATGAAATCCCCACAACAGACTCACAGCGAGTACTATTATTCCCATTTTACATGAGAAAATGGAAGTTGAGGAGCTTAAACAATGTGCCCAACGTCACACAGTCAGTGAGCCAGAAGCCAGACTTTAAAACCAGGGATTTGCTATTACGATACTTTCCCTCCTTTCAGTCTGGCATACAGCTGGCCCAGATGACTCTCTTCACTCTGGGATCATTAAAAGCTAAAAAATACACGTATTTTCAGAAGTATTATTTGCCAACACTTGTTTACCTGTCTGTCTCCACCCCTTAGACAGCAAACATCCAGAGATGGCGAGACTGCATCCCCTTCATCCTTGCATCCCTGAACTTAATTAGGTTTCCCATTCCTACCGCCTAACACAGGGCGAAGCACACAGTAGGAGCTCAAAAATGTCTGTGTTATGAATGAACTAAACAAGCATTTGTTCATCACCTCTACATACGTTAAAAGAAATTAATCAATTTTAAAACCTTCTTGTCAGTTAAAGAACACGTAAAGAAAGTATTGGCCTGGAACTATGCATTTCTCTTTCCCACTTTTCCCTTGTAGGGTACTACAGTATAGTTCTATTTTTTGTGAATAAATGAGCATCTGGTGCTGCCCCATGGAAATCCCCCATCGTTGGTCTGCAGGCTTCCCTTCTCTATTCATCCATCCCGTCTCTCTGTTCTAACATCTTATGCTCAGCTCTCCACTGAGCTCCCATTTGCACACCCACTCCAGTTTCGCCTGGAGTTGTTCTTGCTAAATCAGGAACTTTTTATTTTTTTATTGTTTTTAATTTTTTAATTTTTTTTTAAAGATTGGCACCTGAGCTAACATCTGTTGCCAATCTGTTTTTTCTTCTTCTCCCGAAAGCTCCCCGGTACATAGTTGTATATTTTTAGTTGTGGGTCTTTCTAGTTGTGGCATGTGGGATGCTGCCTCAGCGTGGCCTAATGAGCGGTGCCATGTCCGCGCCCAGGATTTGAACCGGCGAAACCCTGGGCCGCGGAAACGGAGAGCGAATTTAACCACTCGGTCACGGGGCTGGCCCCCCAGGAACTTTTTATTTTAATAAAATCTCCAAAGTAGTCAAAGAACGGACGTTTTCAAATGAGACCACTCTGAAATGGAGCTAGTTTTAGACGGGCAGCAATGGACGATGGACCCGGGGTGACTTCTCTCTCCTAGCAGGGAAACCAGAAGTCAGCTGGTAGACGGACAAGCAGGACGCGAAATTCCCGTCCCCTACCCCGTGCAGTGTGAAATCGTTCCTTGGCAAATATCCCCTTGTTCCTCTTACTCGCCCTCACCCCAAGTGGGTGACAGGTGACTGCCAAATACCAACTCGAAGAATACTGTGCAAAACGCTAAACATAAAAGGTGAATACCAGCAAGTATTTTAAAAATTAGTTTCTAACAGAGCCTGTAGTGTCTTCATATTTCTAGAAAACAGCCTTGCTGCCATATTGGTTTACAACGAAAGCAATCATTCTGGGTTCAAAAGCCCCACTGACAGCAGAGCTAGTAAAACAGCGCCTTCAAGCCCAGGCCACCCTATTTAATGTTTCCTCCACTCAGCAGCACAAACTCAGAAATGAGAAGATAAGCCAAAAAAGAAGTGAGCAGCTGAGCTGAGAGTATTTCTGCCCACTCCTTACATGTGACACTGAACTGAACAGCTGCAGTGAAATAGCTCACGCCCGTCTCAGATCCTGAATGATAACCAGCACGGACTCTACACAATGGGAGGCCTGGAGGGGCAAAACCCTTGCATGGTGTAATTTGATGTTTATGATGTTTTATCGCCATCTCCTGGAAGAAAAGACCAAGGACACAAAAAAAGGGGTAGGATTTCTGGCTTCAGGGAAGAGCATTTGCTTCAATTCTCAAGGAAGGTGAAGACTGCCGCCACTGAAGATAACGCCCGCTTGCATCACATTGCAGACGAATTAGCATGATGTTGGGCAATGCAGCAGCTGAAGGCAAATATGCAGAGCAACAGCCTCAGGTACTGGAGAGCAGAGATAGCATCGCACCCATGAGTGAGGAGCCTGCAGCACTCCTGGGGGGCCACAGGGGGTCCGAGCTCTCATGAGCAGAGACAGGCCACCCCATTTCGCAGGAGTCCGTCGTACTGCAGGAACACAGAGAGATGCTCAAAGAAAATTTCCACATGCAGCTCTGAAAATAATCATCCTTATCTTTGCATTTTAAGTCTCAGAATTTGGCCAAAGAGTTGTAAGGATTTTAAAACATTACTAACAGAACTAAGAATTCCCTGAGATGAACTCTCCTTTCCCAGGCTGGCTTGCGTTGGAGTTATTGACACACGGCACAAGCACAACCCGGGGAATAGGGATGTTTGACTTTCTCCCCACAAGATCCCGTCAGTCTTTGTTTCCCAAGGTTTGGCTTACATAACAACAAAAGTGCACAGCGCAACCCTTTCAATTACTGTTTTAAAACACACTTTGATTTTGATCTTATGTCTTTTCCATCAAAATCCTCATGCAATGAGTGAATAAAAAAATCATAAAAACTTAGATTAGGAATTATTTTAGTCCAACCGCTTCACGGTCTGTCAAATCACAGGCTGTATTAACACAGCAGGGGAAACTCTAAGTCAGCTCCCACTGGCCGTCGAGAGGGACAGTGTGGCCGTCTGTGCCCCCTAAACCTTGTGCCCGGGCTGCCCTGCTGTCCTGACTTTCAAGGAGTTTTACGCAGCACGTACAACTCACCAACGTCCTGCAATTGCTGATTTCCCTTCGGAATGCTCATGATGCTTATTCATAAAGCACAGACATGGAACACAGCGTCAGGAGTCCGGAGCTGGAAGGGATCTTTCCTGTATAACTGATCAACATGGTTTATTTGCTGTTTGGGAAGACGGCAGGTTTGAAGGAGCACAGCACTGACTATGTCAGGCTTTTCTTTTTTTCAGTTTATTCAGCTTCTCTGGAAGACCTACCCTCTAAAAAGCACTGTGAGGAACATCTAAAAGATCTAATTCCCGGTCCCCAAAAGCCGACTATGTTATCTGAAGTTGGCTTCCCAAGGTACCCATAAACTGAAGGGAAAAACATGGCGGTCCAATGGAAAAACTGACACAGCGGAGCCTGGGCCTTCCCGTGCTCCACCTCGGCACAGATGTGTCTCCCGGGACACAGGACTCAGTGGCGTTGCTTGATGGAGTCAATCGCCACGAGAGAACTCTTTCCAAAGATGTTGGCCAGGACGAGAAACAACCTTTGTCACGGCCAAACTTCTTCTTGAGGCTGGAACTCTGCTCACAGATCAACAACAAAATTTCAGCGTCCCAACCTCCCATTGAACCCAAAGTTGGGGTCAGAAGTTCAGTTTTCATAAATATCAAATACAATGGAATCGCTTCAGTGGCGCGCAGCCAAATTCTTGAAATTGTTTAAGCCGTCCTGTCCTCCGTCTGTTCCTCCTCCTCCCTCCCAGGGGCATCTTGGGTACTTTGAGGCGCCAGCAGTTTGGGAGACCTCCCTGTTTCTCTTTCAGCTCTTTTCCAGCTGAATACTTGTATTCCTGGTGTTTAATGATAAATCCATGTAGCCCAGACACTTGACCAAGATGTACGCGGTTTAGATACTTTCAGTTCAGCAATTCTCTCTCAACGTCCTGCAGTCCCTCATCAAAATGAGACAGCCAGGCTCCAAACTGTCAGGGAGACCATACAAAGGTAAGCTGAGCTGTTGGCTTCCTTCACAAAATTCATTTCAAAAGTCTCAAAAAATGTGTCCAAATGGCCCCGATCCTTTCCCTGTAGATTTCGTCAGTCTCAACGAGTTGATTTCAGGCCATTTCTCATCTTCCGCTCTCTCACCCCAAACTCAACTTCCAGGGCACAGAAATTCTGGGAAGTTTCCCTCAATGTGCCAGGCTCCCTCGGGTCTCCAGGCTTCATATATGCTCTTGTTTAGACTTCAAATTCCTTCCTTTGACAGTCTGAACAATGCCTCCTTGTCCCATACGCTGCGGCCCAGGAGGTACCTTCTCTCACCTCCTCCGGGTGGTCTGGAGTCCCCCACGTCTGTGCTCCTACAAGACCCTGTCTATACCATCATCACGGCACCCATCAGGCACTAGTCAAATTGTCTGTCTTCCCCTCCCACCAGCCAGAGGTTCGTTCTGGGGAGGGATTCAGAGTTTGGCCCTGTGTCCCAGCACTCAGGTCTGTGTCTAACACACAGCAAGCACCCTGCACATGCTGGCCGGTGGGTGACCATTCCTGATGGCGGAGACGTTAAGGAAGGGGCTGCTTTCCAGCGGCACACAGCACTGCGGACAGCCAGGACAACGGCTTCCCTGCCGGGTCAGACAGGCAGAAAGACACGACCCCTGCTGTCCTCCCTCACCGCTCCTCATCCGTCTGGTGCTCTAGGCAGCCCCATTTCCCCATCAGCCAAAGTCTTGGGCCCAGCAAGAAGAAAGCTTTGATGGAGGCAGTTACAACTCCTTGGCTTTTTGGGGCCATCCTGGAGAACTGATCCAGCAATGAAGGAGCCACCTGTACCCGTGTGTTGAGTCTCCTTTAATATGCAGGCACACAGCGCCATGCCGGGCGCACTGCTGGCCTCCCAAGGCCAGCAGATGCTGTATGAACCTCCCAAGGACCCCACCTCCTCACACCATCACAGTGGGCTTCAGGAGTTCAATATATGATTCTCGTGGAGACACAAGCATTCAGTCTGTAGCAAGCGCCCGCAAACTTGGGCCACCTGAGCTGCCTCTGAGGGAAAGGGGAGAGAATCCTGAAGGAGACGCAGACTTAAACCAGAAGAGACCAAGTTGCCCTGAATTGGGAAGACTGAGTTTACCACCACCCAGTGGAGACGGAGGCTCCCTCGGCCGTCCTGGGGCCTCTGATTGAATCCTGCTGGTGCTGAGGACTGAGCACGGTGCAAGAGGAGAGGGCAGGTGAGGTCGCCAGCAGGTGTCAGGCCCCACCCCATGCCGTCCGGAGCAGCTCGGCTTCCACCATCCGCCTAGTGGATTTCCACATAAGCTCTAATTTGAGGACACGGTTCTGTGGCTAAAAATAAGCTTGAAAACACCGCTGTGGGCAATGGAGAGCCAGGCAAGAACTGCGGGCAGGGAGTAACATGATCAGGTTGGCAATTTCAGAAGTCCCTCTGGCAGCAGGAGGAAGGACGGACACTCATGAAAGTAAACACTGGGAGGTGTGGCTTAGCACAAGCAGAGGGACTCACGAAGCCAGGAACTCAGGCCAGGACCTCGGCTTTCACAAAAGACCCAAAAATCATGTTTCCAAGGCCCCTCCTGGGAGGATCTGCACGTTGAATTATGATTAGAACTCCGTGAAAAGTTCTGTTTCTTTAGGCGACCCGACTTGAATGTCAATTACAAATCAGCAAGAACTATATTCCATAACATGTTTCTGTTTTGATCTCGCTGCCTGCGTGTTCAGAAGTCAGCTAAATGTTTGACTCCAGGAACTAATTCGCTCCAGCTACTTGCAATACAAGTTTTCCCTCTACTGTGTTTCTTTGTTTTGCTTTGCCATTTTGAGTATCTTTTGGAAGTACCAAATCTAAATGACAGGTAGTAACTGGAATGATTGCTAACATTCACAGGGCTTACATGTGCCAGACAATGTTCCAGACTCTTTATATATATTAACTCACTTAATCCTCAGGAAAACTAAATATGGAACTCTCTCTCGCTTTTGGATTAGCAAACTTATTTATAAAATATTGGTGACATCAAATGACATCTGTTTCCCTTTATCACCAGTATAAGCTTAACTAATCACTTCCATGCTTAAAACCCATCAAAGCATTGAAATAGCCAATTTCAAAAAATAACTCCAATGAACTAAAAATTGAGTCACCAGAAGTCACCTCTCTGATACTCAGCTCCCTCTTATGTAAAATAAGTATAAAAATAATGATACATTTCTCAATAAAACTGGGAAAAAGTGATACACAACAAGGCTGTAGGGAGTTCTAATGAGAAAGTGCATGTAAAATCACGTTGAAAATGTTCATGCGGGAACCACATGTTAGTCGACGTTGTTCCGAAAAAGAGACAGGAGGGGGTTCTTTGTGGCTATTTTACACCTCTCATGGGTGCATCGCTGGTTGCCCTTCACAATGAGTCCAGAATTTGACCACTTCTCAGCACCTCCACCCTGGTCCAGGGCCGTCATCTCTCCCCAGGGCCAGTGGCCCAGCCTCCTACAGGGCCCCTCCTCCACTCAGCAGGCAGGGCAATGCTTTCAACACACAATGCAGATCACACCACTCCCCTGCTCAAAACTCTGAGGGAGGCAGAACACTGACCCTCAAAGATGTCCATCCAGGTCCTAATGCCCAGCACCTGTGAGCATGTCCCCTTACATGGCAAAGGGGTCTGCAGATCTGCCCAAGTTAAGGATCTTGGGATGGGGAGAGTATCCTTGATTTTCCAGATGTAATCACAAGGGTCCCTTTTTTTTAAATTTTTAATTGCTGTTTTTATAGCAGTAACATCGGATTATAACATTATATAGCTTTCAGATGTACCTCATAATATATTTCAGATTCTCTGTGGATTACATCATGTTCATCTCCCAAAGACTAATTACCACCCATCACCACACACACGTGTGCCTAGTGACCCCTTTCACCCTGCGCCCTCCCTCCTTCCCCTCTGGTAACCACCAATCCAATCTCTGTTGCTATGTGTTTGTTTGTCATTATTTTTATCTTCTACTTATGAGTGAAATCATATGGAATTTGACTTTCTCCCTCTGACTTAATTTCACTTAGCATAATACCCTCACCGTCCATCCATGTTGTCACAAATGGCCGGATTTCATCATCTGTTATGGCTGAGTAGTATTCCACTGTGTACATATACCAGATCTTCTTTATCCATTCTCCCTTGACGGGCTCCTAGGTTGCTTCCAAGTCTTGGCTATTGTGAATAATGCTGCAATGAACATAAGGGTGCAAGTATCTTTATGCATTTGTGTTTTCAAATTCTTTGAATAAATACCCAGCAGTGGGATAGCTGGATCATATGGTAGATCTATTCTTAATTTTCTGAGGATACTCCATACTGCTTTCCATAGTGGCTGCACCTGTTTGCACTCCCACCAGCAGTGTATGAGAGTTCCCTTTTCTCCACGTCCTCTCCAACACCTGTTGTTTCCTGTCTTGTTAATTATAGCCATTTTGATGGGAGTGAGGTGATACCTCATTGTAGTTTTGATTTGCATTCCCTTATAGTTAATGATGTTGAACATGTTTTCATGTACCTGTTGGCCATCCATATATCTTCTTTGGAGAAGTCTCTCTTCAGATTTTTTGCCCATTTTTTAATTGGGTTGTTTGTTTTTTTGTTGTGGAGACGTATGAGTTCTTTGTATATTTTGGATATTAACCCCTTATCCAATATATGGTTTGCAAATATCTTTTCCCAATTCTTAGGTTGTCTTTTCATTTTGTTGATGGTTTCCTTTCCTGTGCAGAAGCTTTTTAGTTTGATGTAGTCCCATTTGTTAACTTTTTCTTTTGTTTCCCTCACCCAGTCAGACATGCTACTTGAAAATATACCGCTAAGACCAACGTCAAAGAGCGTACTGCCTATGTTTTCTTCTAGAAGTTTCCTGGTTTCAGGTCTTACATTCAAGTCTTTAATCCATTTTGAGTTGGTTTTTGTGCACGGTGTAAGATAATGGTCTACTCTCATTCTTTTGCATGTGGCTGTCCAGTTTTCCCAACACTATTTATTAGAGAGACTCTCCTTTCTCCATCGTATGTTCCTGGCTCCCTTGTCGAAAATTAGCTGTCCACAGACGTGTGGGTTTACTTCTGGGCTCTCGATTTTGTTCCATTGATCTATGTGTCTATTTTTGTGCCAGTACCATGCTGTTTTGGTTACTATAGCTTTGTAGTATATTTTGAAATTAGAGAGTGTGATACCTCCAGCTTTGTTCTTTTTTCTCAAGATTCCTTTGGCTATCTGGGGTCTTTTGTTGTTCCACATAATTTTAGGATTCTTTGTTCTATTCCTGTGAAAAATGTTGTTGGAACTATGACAGAGATTGCATTGAATCTATAGATTGCTTTAGGAAGTATGGACATTTTAACTATGTTAATTCTTCCAATCCAAGAGTGTGGAATATCTTTCCATTTCTTTGTGTCTTCTTCAATTGCTTTCAACAATGTTTTATAGTTTTTGATGTATAGATATTTCACCTCTTTGGTTTGGTTTATTCCTAGATATTTTATTCTTTTGTTGCAATTGTAAATGGGACTGTATTCTTAATTTCTCTTTCTACTACTTCATTGTTAGTGTGGAGAAATGCAACCGATTTTTGTATGTTGATTTTGTATCCTGCAACTTGACTATATTCATTTATTATTTCTAAAAGTTCTTTAGTGGGTTCTTTAGGGTTTTCTGTATATAAAATCATGTTGTCCACGAATAGTGACAGTTTCACTTCTTCTTTTCCAGTTTGGATCCCTTTTGTTTCTTTTTCCTACCTGATTGCTCTGGCTAGGACTTCCAATACTATGTTAAATAAGAGTGGTGAAAGTGGGCATCCTTGTTTGGTTCCTGTTCTTAGAGGGATAGCTTTCAGTTTTTCTCTGTTGAGAAGGATATTTGCTGTGGGTTTGTCATATATGGCCTTTATTTTGTTGCAGTATTTTCCTTCTATATCCATTTTAATTAGAGTTTTTATCATAAATGGATGCTGTATCTTGTCAAATGCTTTCTCTGCATCTATTGAGATGACCATGTGATTTTTATTTCTCATTTTGTCAATATGGTGTATCACATTGATAGATTTGCAGATGTTGAACCATCCCTGCATCCCTGGAATAAAACCCACTTGATCATGATGTATGATCTTTTTAATGTATTGTCTTATTCAATTTGCTAGTATTTTGTCAAGGATTTTTGCATCGATGTGATATTGACCTATAATTTTCTTTTCTCATGTTGTCCTTATCTGGTTTGACATCAGGATAATGTTGGCTTCACAGAATGAGTTAGGAAGCCTCCCCTCCTCTTCAATTTTTTGGAAGAGTTTGAGAAGGATAGGTATTAAGTCTTCTTTAAATGTTTGATAGAATTCACCAGGGAAGACATCTGGTCCCAGATTTTTATTTTTTGGGAGGTTTTTGATTACTGTTTCGATCTCCTTACTGGTGATTAGCCTATTCAAATTCTCTACTTCTTCTCAATCCAGTTTTGGAAGGTTGTACGTTTCTAAGAATTTATCCATTTCTTCTAGATTATCCAATTTGTTGGTGTACAGCTTTTCATAGTATTCTGTTATAATCTTTTGTGTTTCTGAGGTGTCTGTTGTAATTTCTCCTCTTTCATTTCTGATTTTATCTATTTGAGTGTTCTCTCTTTTTTTCTTGGTGGGTCTAGCTAAAGGCTTGTCAATTTTGTTTATCCTTTCAAAGAACCAGCTCTTGGTTTCATTAATTTTTTCTATTCTTTTTAGTCTCTATTTCATTTATTTCTGCTCTGATTTTTATTATTGCCTTCCTTCTGCTGATTTTGGGCTTTGTTTGTTCTTCTTTTTCCGGTTCTTTTAGATGCACTGTCAGGTTGTTTATTTGGGATTTTTCTTGTTTGTTGAGATAGGCCTGAATTGCTATAAACTTTCCTCTCAAAACTGCTTTTGCTGTACCCCATAGATTTTGGCATGTCGTATTTTCATTTCATTTGTCTCCAGGAATTTTTCGATTTCTCCTTTGATTTCTTCATTGACCCAATCTTTGTTCAGTAGCATTTTGTTTAATCTCCACATTTTTCTGGCTTTTCTGACTTTCCTCCTGTAGTTGATTTCTAATTTCATACCATTGTGGTCAGAAAAGATGCCTGGTATTATTTCGACCTTCTTAAATTTATTGAGATTTGTTTTTTGGCCTAATATGTGATCAATCCTGGAGAATGTTCCATGTGCATTTGAAAAGAATGTGTATTGTGTGGATTTTGGATGGAATGTTCTATATATATCCACTGAGTCCATCTGGTCAAATGTGTCATTTAAGGCCAGCATTTCCTTATTGATCCTCTGTTTGGATGATCTATCCATTGGTGTAAGTGGAGTGGTGAAGTCCCCTACTATTATTGTGTTACTGTCTATTTCTCCTCTTATGTCTGTTAATAATTGCTTTATATATTTAGGTGCTCCTATGTTGGGTGCATAGATATTTACAAGTGTTATATTCTCTTGTTGGATTGTTCCCTTTATCATTATGTAGTGCCCTTCTTTGTCTCTTGTTACAGATTTTGTTTTAAAGTCTATTTTGCCTGATGTAAGTATTGCTACCCCTGCTTTCTTTTCTTTGCCATTTGCATGGAAAATCTTTTCCCATCCTTTCACTTTCAGTTTCTGAGCATCTTTAGGCCTGAAGTGTGTCTCTTGTATGCAGCATATATATGGATCTTGTTTTTTTAATCCAGTTGGCCACCCTATGTCTTTTGATTGGAGCATTTAGTCCATTGACATTTAAAGGAGCTATTCATAAAAATGTATTTTTGCCATTTTGTTACTTTTTCTTTTTGGCTATTTTAGTAGTTCCTCTCTGTTTCTTTCTTCTTCTCTTGCTCTCTTCCCTTGTGGTTTGATGGCTTTCTTTAGTAATATGCTTGATTTCTTTCCTCTTATTTGTTTACTTATTATAGGTTTCTGGTTTGTGATTACCATGAAGTTCACATATAATATTCTATGTATATAACAGTCTATATTGAGTTGATAGTCTCTTTAGTTAGACCTCTTTCTAAAAGCTCTACTCTTTTAATCCCCTCCTCCCACATTTTAAGTTTTTTGAAATCATATCTAATCTGTTGTATGTGTCTATCCATTACCCTCTTATCATTGTTATAGGTAATTTTAGTACTTTTGTGTTTTAACCTACATATCATCTTCATAGGTGGTTGATCTACCTTTACTGTATATCTGCCTTTACCAGTGATTTTATTGCCTAGTTATTGGGCAGGGAGGGGGAGGTGTTGATAATTTTCTTACCCCTATTTGTGGTCTTCTCTTTCCCACTTAAGTCCCTTCAGTATTTCTTTTTTTGAGGAAGATTAGCCCTGAGCTAACTGCTGCCAATCCTCCTCTTTTTGTTGAGGAAGACTGGCTCTGAGCTAACATCCATGCCCATCTTCCTCTACTTTATATGTGGGATGCCTACCAGAGCATGGCTTTTGGCCAAGCAGTGCCACGTCTGCACCTGGGATCCGAACTGGTGAACCCGGGGCCACCGAGAAGCAGAATGTGTGAACTTAACTGCTGTGCCACTGGGCCAGCCCCCCTTCAGTATTTCTTGTAGAACTAGTTTCTTGGTGATAAATTCCTTTAATTTTGCTTGTCTGGGAAGCTCTTTATCTCTCCTTCCATTCTGAATGATAACCTTGCTGGATAGAGTATTCTCAGCTATAGGTTTTTTTCTTTCAGCACTTCAAATATGTCTTGCCATTCTCTTCTTGCATGTAGGGTTTGGGCTGAGAAGTCTGCTGATAGCCTTATGAGCTTTCCTTTGTATGTCACTTGTTGCCTTTCTCTTGCTACTTTTAGGATTGTCTCTTTATCTTTAATTTTGAACATTTTAATTATAATGTGTCTTGGTGTGGGCCTCTTGGTGTTCATCTCGTTTGGTGCTGTCTGTGTTTCCTGTACGTGGATGTGTTTCCTCCCTTGGGTTATGAAGTCTTCAGCTATCATTTCATCAAATAGAGTCTCTGCCCCTTTGTCTCTCTTCTCCTCTGGGACACCTATAACATGGATATTAGTGTGCCTGATGTTGTCCCAGAATTCCCTTAGACTGCCCTCACTCTTTTAATTCTTTTTTTCTTTTATCTGTTCAGCTTGGGTGATTTCCTCTAGTCTTTCATCCAGCTCACTGATGCATTCTTCTGTATCAGATACTCTGCTATTCAGTCCCTCTGGTGAATTTTTCATTTCCAGTATTATATTCTTCATTTCTGATTTGTTCCTCTTTATATTTTCCAATTCTTTGTCAATGTTCTGTGTTCACCCAGTCTTCTCCCAAGATCAGTGCACATCCTTATGGGTTTTTGTTTGAACTCTCTCAGATAAATTGCTTATTTCTGTTTCATTTAGTTCTTTTTCTGGGGTTTTGTCCTGTTCCCTTGCTTGGAATGTATTCCTTTGCACCCAGAGCCTATCGGGTGAGTCTCTTTTCATCAAAGGACTGTGCAGCTGTCTTTCTGGTGATTTTAGGTTGTTGAGACAGGTGAGTTTGTGCACTGGCCCTTTAAGACCTGGGTCCTTTCGGCTTTTGTCCAACAGCTTTTCTGGGGGTGTCCCTGCTGCAGCTAATAGCCAGCAAAGCCAGATAGTAAGACCCTCGTCTCAATTGGGCTGAGTCTGAAGGATGCTTGTAGCAGTATTGGCCCCTGCTCCGGACCTCACTCCTCCAGGGAGGGCTGCGTACCTTAGGGCGGCTCCTGCCCGGCCAGCAATGAATCTCCGTGCCTCATGCAGGTAACTTTTTTTCTCTCCAGAAGGAATTTGTGCCTCTTCCACCTCAGTTAGAACTGTCCCTTGTTGTGTGGGTTCTTTTTATCAAGTTTTTGGTTTTCTCTCCAGGTTAATTTTCCCAAGAATAGTTGTAACCTGTTTGTGTCTGTGGGAGGCGGTGAGTTCAAAGTCTGCCTACACCACCATCTTGAGGAGATGTCTTCCCACGAGGGTCCTCATGGGAGAGTCAGAGTCAGTGAAAGAGATGTGACAATGGAAGGGGAGGTTGGAGTGTTGCCGTTGGTGGAAGGGGGCATGAGCCAAGGAATGTGGGGAGCCTCCAGGAGCTGGGAAGGTTGAGGGACAGGTTCTCCCCAAGTCCCCAAAAGGAACACAGCCCTGCCAGCACCTCGATTCTAGCCCCCATTTATGGATTGAATTGGGTCCGCCCCACTCAAAATATTTTGGAGTCCTGACTCCCAGTATCTCAGAATGTGACCACATGTGGAGACAAGGTCTTTACAGAGGTAATCAAGTTGAAATGAGGTCATCAGGGGGACCCTACTCCAATATGACTGGTGTGTTTATAAAAGGGGAAATTTGGACGCAGAGGCACAGAGGGAGAACGCGATGTGAAGATGAGGCAGAGGTCAGGGCAATGCTTCTACAAGCCAAGGAGCCCCAACAACTGCCAGCAAACCACCAGAAGCTGGGAGAGAGGCCTCCAACAGACCCTTCCTCACAGCCCTCAGAAGGAACCAGCCCTGCCAATACCTTGATCTCAGACTTTCAGCCCCCAGAAGTGTAAGACAAGAAATTGTTGTTGTCTAAGCTAGCCAGTGTGGTCCTTTTTCATGGCAACCCTAGCAAAACAGTACCCCTAAGATCCATTTTAAATGCTGACCTCCAGAACTGTAAGGCAACTGATTTGCATCACTCTAACACATTTGTGTAACGTGTGACAGCAGCAATAGAAAACTAATACACTGCCAAAAAGCCCCCCACAGGAAGTCCTCCCCATAGTTTAACATATTCCAATCTGACACTTCCTCTCTTAGTCTCCCTCAACTCTTCCCTCACTCCCTCTGTCCCAGCCCCACTGGCCTCCTGCTGTTCTTTGAACACTCTTCCTCACTGACCCCAGGGCCTTTGCATCTGCTGCTTCCTCTGTCTGAAATGCTCCTCCTCCTCACACGCTCCCTGACTTCCTTCAGGTGCTGATCATATGTCACCTCAGCAGACAGGCATTCCCTCAACATCCCATACAGCACTCTATCTCCTCTCAGCTTTATTTTTCTCAGCACGCACCACCATTTGACCTGTTATATGCTTGTTAATTTGTGACCATCGTCTCCCCTTGCCCCCATTAGAGCAGAAGCACCTTGAGAGCAGGGAGTTGTGTGGTTCACCCTGTGTGCCGCAGGAGCGGACTTTGCCTATTGCACCGCCAGGCACACAGGAAGCCCCATACCTCTTCCCTGATCAAATGATCCACAGTTGCTGCTGTATTCTGCCTCTCAAGGTCTTTCCACTCACACTATTTTCAGAATCCTTGTCTTTGACCATAAAACAATGAAACCATGGGCTCTGGGGTCTCACCCCATGTGACCTTCATCAAGATAACTGGAAGGAGATGATCTCCCCCGGGAGGCAACAGCTCCAGCTTCCCGCAGAACTTCAAAACCTTTACCACCAGACAGTGGAGAGCCCAGCAAGACAGATCTCCTGAGCAGACAGACCGGTCAGGGTGCTGTGCATGCTCCGACCTGTAATTCATCTCAAAAGGCTGCTGGGCAGCCAAGCCTGCGTTTGGAACTAGATAGTAAAGTATTTTTAACGCACTACAGGTTTTTGTGGGGTGTTTTTTTTTTTTTTTTTTGGTGAGGAAGATTAGCCCTGAGCTAACATCTGTTGCCAATCTTCCTCTTTCTGCATGAGGAAGATTGGCCCTGAGCTAACATCTGTGCCCATCTTCCTCTATTTTGTATGTGGCACACCTCCAGACCATTGCTTGACAAGCAGTGTGTAGGCCCACGCTGGGATCCCAACCCGTGAACCCCAGGCCGCCAAAGTGGAGCACGTGAACTTAACTAAATAAGCCACCAGGTCGGCCCTGTGCTACAATATTTCTTTTTTTTTTTTTTAAAGATTTTATTTTTTTCCTTTTTCTCCCCAAAGCCCCCCAGTACATAGTTGTATATTCTTTGTTGTGGGTCTTTCTAGTTGTGGCAGGTGGGACGCTGCCTCAGCGTGGTTTGTTGAGCAGTGCCATGTCCGTGCCCAGGATTCGAACTAACGAAACACTGGGCCGCCTGCAGCGGAGCGCGCGAACTTAACTACTCGGCCACGGGGCCAGCCCCCTGTGCTACAATATTTTTAATAAAAGGGGGCAGGCTTGAGTTGTTTATAAGGAATTCAGAATTAATTGTTTGCAAAAGCTCTCCTGTGTCCAACTTGACACTGTAACTGATAGGCTGTGACTGTGGGGGACCACATGGGCAGCCACGTGGCAGAGTCCAATGTGGGGAGAAGGCGGGAGAGTCAGCTTGGATCAGGTCCCTCCTCCTCCCGCGCTCTATGATTGTTCCGTCAGCGCGCAGTCAGATCACGCTCCACACCCGCACACGGCCGAGGATGCAGGGCTTGTGTTCTCGTCTTTGTCGTCATCACAAAATCGTCCTCCTTTGTTTATTCGCATCCTCGTGCCCACAGGCTTAGGACGGATAAAGCCAGACACAAGCCAAGGAAAGATGGATGTGTTCCTTCTTGAACCAGAGTAGACAAAGCCTCTCCAGCTGCCCGTCACTGCTGGGCACACGTCAGGCTGATGAAGAGGATGGAACGGGTTCATCTCACATCTGGGAGATGCTGCCAGACTCCGCAAATTCCCAAGCCTGAACTTGATGTTGTAAGAGGAGGACTGCGCATGCCCTGCCTGGATACTTTGCAGGGCAGGGGGGTGCTAATCTGATTGGTCAGGATCCCCCATCATCGACGGGACTCTTGTTAATCTGCGGGAACCCTCAGCTCCTGCAGGTCCCCTGCAGCGGGAAGAGTCATCGGCCTGGCGCCCCTTTCCGGCCGCGAGCCCGACCCTGTTGGTCCGAATGCAAGTCCCTGTGCCCAGAGGCCAAGCAGAGGCGGCGACAGAGTCCACACTGCGGACGCACGCAGGCCTGTGGGCAGCCGGGAATCCGTGTAGGCCTCGCGCTGAAAAAGGAAGTAATCATACTTACTTGATAGACTTTTGTGAGGATTAAATAACAAGCACTGTGCACACTGCTCGCCACCCAGCACGGCTCAGTACACGCTAGGAGTGACTGACGCTGTTGCTGTTGTGCTTTCATTACCGGATGAGTTAGTCTCAGCAAATACAGAAATGAGAGAGACTTAATTAACATTGTTCTTTAAATTATCGCCATACTTTAGAAACGCCTGTGAGAGTAAAGCAGTCTTATAGCTCGACATGCAGAACAGCGTGTCTACTAAGTAAACAACTACCCATCATCATGGTGTGCCCCCGAACGCCAGTGTCGTGCCCTAAAGTCTCAGAGGGAAAGGATATCAGTTGATCTCAGTGCAAAAGAACACGAAGCGTGGCCCCCTGCGCACTGGCTGCCTGTTGCTGCAAATGAACGGCCAGAACTTAGTGGCTTACAGCAACCCGGATTATTCTGGCAGTTTCCAGGGGTTAGGTGTCCGGTACAGGCTCGCTGGGCGCTCTCCGCAGGGTCTCACCAGGCTGACTTGTCAGGCATGACTGCCACCCCTCTGAGGCCCAGGTTCTCTTCCAAGTTCACTGGTTGTTGGTAGAATCCGTTCCTGGGATTGTAGGACTAAGTTCTCATTTTTCTTGCTGACTGTTGGCTGGGAAGTGCTCTCAGTTACTAGCGGCTGGCTGGAGATCCCTGCCAGCGGCCTCCTCCAGAAACATCCACGTGGTGGTTTGCTTCTTCAAAGCCAGCAAGAGAGCATCTCTGCTGCTTGGAATCTCCTGACCTCTAGATCCTCTTTGAAAGGGCTCATCTGATTAGGTCAGGCCCACCAGGATACTCTCCCTTTTGACTAATTCAAAGTCAACTGGTTAAGGACCTTAACTGCATCTGCAAAAATCCCTCCACCTTGTCATATAATATAACCTAATCATGGATAGCCAGGACACCCATCACATTCACAGTTCCTGCCCACATTCAAGGGGAGGGCGTTACACAGAGGGTTTATACCAGGGGACAGGAATCTGAGGCCATCTTAGAATTCTGCCAACCACAGTCTGAAATCAAATGCTAAAACCAAAAAACAGAATTCACAGATTTACTTATTCTGTAATGGTATAAAAACTATATTATTTTTAAATAAAGATAGAAACTGAGAAATAATAACAGACTCTGGGATAAACATAGTGGGTCGAACACATTCATTTGTCTCTTCCGTCTCCCCGAAATGCGCTCAAATTACAGCAAAAGAATAAAACAATGTAAAGCTTCCAGGACAAGGAGAATAGGAGAGCACGGACAAGAGGTGTTGACAAGCCTCTGAGATGCAAAGTGGATAGAGATGTGGCGAATGGCCCGGGGGAAGAGGGAAAGCCGAACCCAAGTGCTCACAGAGGCAGACACCAACAAAGAAGAGAGCCCCAGAAAGGCCCAGGGTCAGAGGGCCCGTGTGGTAGGGGCGGGTGACAGAATGAAGTGGCTGCCAGTCTGCGTGAAGGGCAGTCCCCCCCGCCGGTCTCCTCCCTCGCCCCAGAAAGCGAGACAGCCTCTCAACGCCAGAAGGAGATGGGATTCATTCTCAGGACAAAATGAACCACCAGAGAGATTCTGGACTCAGGGACAGCAGGGAAATTAAGTGAAACCGTACACATTGTTTTAATTAACGTCTCCCCTCAATCATGTCCAATATTTTCAAAATTCTGAAAGAAAAATGTTTTATCCTAAACTCCTTCACTCAGCCAAACTACCAATTAGAAGGGCAGGGTGTTAGTTTTCTCGGGCTCCCATAACGAAATACCACAGATTGGGCGGCTTAAACACACCTTACGTTCTCACTGTTCTGGAGACCAGAAGTCCATGATCGAGGCGTCCCCGTGTCTGTGCCTCCTGGGGCCGTTCTCCTTGGCTTGCAGACGGCCACCTGCTCACTCTGTCCACACAGGGCCATCCCTCTGTGTGTGTGCGCCCCTGATGATGTCTCTGTGCATCCAGATTTCCTCTTCCTATAAGGACACAGTCAGAGCGGATTAGGGGCCCCCTACCACCCTCGTTTTAGCTTCGTCACCTCTCTTCAGCTCCTCTCTCCAAATATGGTCACCTTCTGAGGTGCTGGCCATTGGGCTTCAACATGAATTTTGGGTGACACCATTCAGCCCATAACAGGTAGAAAAAAGGCATTTTTACAGCAAGTAAAGTCCCAAGAAAGAATTCGGTCCACCAAAATGAACGTGTCAACCATCTGCATTTTGGAGGAAAAGAATCCAGCCCAGGAAATAGGAGATCTAACATAGGAAAGAAGTAAAGGGATTTTTCTAGAATGGCACTGAGGGAAGTCTTAGGATGACAGCCATGAAAGAGCAGCTGGGCTGGAGTCCAGGATGATGGGGAGGTCTGGGGTGGGAGGCGGCACTGGGCAACTGGAGGACCTGACGGGGTTGGCTGCATGGAAAGAGGCTCCACGGCTCTAGCAGTGAGGGGGACAAAGAGATCTGAGCGAACGAACGGAACTAACCGTCATCAAACCCAGGGAAAACTGAAGTCGTGCAGAAACGCGTGTAGTCACAGAGTTCTGTGGGCCCAGAAGCGCACAACATTTACATGTTCTAAAAAACACAGAATAGTAATTCAACGAAAAGTGGTGGTGTCCTTGTTTCGGGGAAGATACTGGGAAGGAAAGTCGGGCAAAGGAGTGGCCTGAAAATGCTAAACCCACGTCTTGCCTAAAAAGAAGCTGACAGAGAATGCCTGGAATTGGGTTCGCAGGGGACCGCGGCTGAAGCAGGTCAAGGAGAAATCTGGACGTTAACGTGACAGGAAGAGGTGAGGGTGGTGAAAGTTCCTGCCTCTGGAGAGTCAGGGGTCAGCAGGGGCAGCCGAGGGCTGACATTTTATCATCAGCTTTCAGTACTCCTTGCCTTTCTGTACCCTGTTTACATGCATTACTTTAATAAAAAATGTAAATAATTTAGAATATCCGAGACAAAAAGGGAAAATATTAAATAAAGAAAATGTATAAATAATTTATAAATAGGGAAATACCACCTCAGGTAAAAATATACAGAGCTATCCACCTCTTGCACTGCATTCTATCTGAGTATCTCGAAGAATATTATAGCCGGGAAGGTTGGGGTCTCGGTTATTCCTAAAGAAATAGACATGTTACGTGTGCTCGCCTGCCACGTGCCAGGCCGGGCACCACGGAGACGAGGATGAAAGAGAAACCGGCCGTGTCGTCAGGGATCTCACGGTATAATTGGAGAAATAAACACAAAGAATTGCACTTTAACGGGATAGGCACGAAATCTTATATGTTTTTTAAATTGCTAAGATATTCTCCCTCACTCCATTTTTTTCTGTTCATTGTATAAAGCTGCTTAAATCTTTGCTATCGCAGACAGAACCCTCTGCCGTCTAATCTCCCTCCTCTCTTCTCAAGCCTAGTTTTGACCAGTTTTTATAGGGTCGTCTACACTTCCTACTTCCATTTTTGCTCTTATTGCATAACTTTCACCCCATAACTAAAACTATTCACCATATCGCCAGATCTGCGATTGCTTTTCAGAACTCTTTTTCTTTTTTTAATTGACATCTCTGCTGCCATTTGACAAAGTTGAAAAGTTATTTATTCTTGAAGCTGCCTTCCCTTGTGGCTTCAACGACATCACTCTTTTCAAAGGTTTTCAAAGGTTTTCTCTGCAGTCCCTGGCCACTAAGTCCTCCAGTAGCTCATGAAATGTCGGGGTTCCCAAAGGCTCCATGACAAACTCACCTCACACCTCACTCAGGCGTCTCCATCAAAGACCAACAACTTCAAATAACCACCTCAAGGGGACTTCCAGTGTTTCCTCTCCTAGTCCCACATTCCTGACTGTGTGTCCCACAAACACATCAAGTGCAGTGTGTGCTGGCCTGTGAGACCCGCTCCTCCCCTGACTCCCCTCCGGGACACGACCATCTGTCTATCTATTCGTGCTAGAAACCCGAGGACCAGCCTCTGAAACAGTTCCCACCCACTTCCCTGTAGGGCACTAAGTCCCATAAAGTCCCCCTCGTAAATAGGTCTCACATAGGTCCTCCCATCTCCAGCCCTCCCGAAGTAACTCTGGTTCAGGCACTTGTCATTTTTTCTAAGACTTTGTTGTTTTAGAGCAGTTTTAGGTCCACAGCAAAAGTGACAGGAAGGTACAGAGATTTCCCATATACCCCTGTCCCCACATGTCACAGCCTCCCACATCATCAGCATCCCGCCCAGGGTGGGACATCTGTCACAGCTGAGGAACCTACACTGACGCATTGTGATCCCCCTAAGTCCACAGTTTACATTAGGGTCCACTCTGTACCCTACTGTACGTTCTGTGGGTTTGGACAAATGTGTAATGGTGTGTGTCCATCATTATAGTGTCACACAGAGTATCGTCACTGCCCTAAAAGTCCTCTGTGCGCCACCTGTTCATCTCTCCCCACTGCCCACAACCCCTGGCAAACACCGATCTTTCTCCTGTCTAAATAATTTTGCCTCTTCTAGAATTTCATATAGTTGGAGTTATACAGTGTATAGAATTTTCACACTGGCTTTTTTCACTTAGTAATATGCATTCAAGTTTCCTCTATGTCTTTTCAGGGCTTGATGGCTCGTTTCTTTTTAGCACTGAATAATAGTCTACTGTCTGGATGGCCCAGAGTTTATTTATCCACTCACCTACTGAAGGACATCTTGGTTACTTCCAAGTTTGGGCAGCGATGAATAAAGCTGCTATTAGCATCCATGTGCAGGTTTTGTGTGGACGTAAGTTTTCAACTCCTCTGGACAAACCCCAAGGAGGGTGGTTGCTGGATCACGTGGGGACGTAGGTTTAGTTCTCTAAGAAGCCAGCAAACTGTCTTCCAAGGAGGCTGCCGCACGTTGCCATCCCACCAGCAGCGGATGAGAGCTCCTGTTGCTCCCCATTCTCACCAGCATTGATGTTGTCAGGGGTCCGGATTTTGGCCATTCTGATAGATTTGTAGTGGTATCTCATTGTTGCCTTAATTTGCATTTTCCTGATGACATTTCAGTGGAGCATCTTTTCATACGCTTATTCGTCATCTGTGTATCTTCTTTGGTGAGATGTCTGTTAAGGTCTTTGGCCAATTTTAAAATGGAGTTGTTTGCTTAATTTTGCAGCATACAGAATTCTAGGTCAGTGTTTATTTTGTCTCAACACTTTAAATATTCACTTCCCTCTCCTCTTGCTTGCATGGTTTCTGAGGAGAGGTCAGCCATAATTTTGTTCTTCTGTAGGTAAGGTGTTGTTTTCCTCTGGCTTTCTTCAGGATGTTGTCTTTATCTTTGATTTTCTGTAGTTTGAAAATGATACACCTGGTATAGGATGTTTTCTTTTTTTTTTTTAATTGAGCTATTGATAGGTTACAATCTTGTGAAATTTCAATTGTACATTAATGTTTGTCAGTCATGTTGTGGGTGCACCACTTCACCCTTTGTGCCCACCCCCCAACCCACCTTTCCCCTGGTATCCACTAAACTGTTCTTAGTCCATAATTTTAAATTCCTCATATGAGTGGAGTCATACACAGATTATCTTTCTCTCGCTGGCTTATTTCACTTAACATAATTCTCTCAAGGTCCATCCATGTTATTGCAAATGGAATGATTTTGTTCTGTTTTGCAGCTGAGTAGTATTCCGTTGTATATATGTACCACATCTTCTTTATCCATTCGTCTGTTGCTGGACACTTAGTTTGCTTCCACGTCTTGGCTATTGTAAACAGTGCTGCAATAAACATTGGGGTGCACAGGACTTTTGGGATTGCTGACTTCAGGCTCTTTGGATAGATACCCAGTAGTGGGATGGCTGGATCGTATGGTAGTTCTATTTTTAATTTTTTGAGGAATCTCCATACTGTTTTCCATAGTGGCTGCACCAGTTTGCATTCCCACCAGCAGTGTATGAGGGTTCCTTTTTCTCCACAACCTCTCCAACATTTGTTGCTATTAGTTTTAGATATTTTTGTCATTCTAACGGGTGTAAGGTGATATCTTAGTGTAGTTTTGATTTGCATTTCCCTGATGATCAGCGATGATGAGCATCTTTTCATGTGCCTATTGGCCATCAGTATATCTTCTTTGGAGAAATGTCTGTTCATGTCTCCAGCCCATTTTTTGACTGGGTTGTTTGATGTTTTGTGGTTGAGTTGCGAGAGTTCTTTATATATTATGGATATTAAGCCTTTGTCAGATATATGACTTGCAAATATTTTTTCCCAGTTAGTGGGTTGTTTTTTTGTTTCAATCCTGTTTTCATTTGCCTTGAAGAAGCTCTTTAATCTGATGAAGTCCCATTTGTTTATTCTTTCTATTGTTTCCCTTCTCTGAGAAGTCAGGGTGTCCGAAAAGATCCTTTTAATACTGATGTCAAAGAGTGTACTGCCTACATTTTCTTCCAGAAGCCTTATGGTTTCAGGTCTCACCTTTAGGTCTTTAATCCATTTTGAGTTTATTTTGGTGAATGATGAAAAAGAATGGTCAATTTTCATTCTTTTACATGTGGCTTTCCAGTTTTCCCAGCACCATTTGTTGAAAAGACTTTCTTTTCTCCATTGTATGCACTCAGCTCCTTTGTCAAAGAGAAGCTGTCCATAGATGTGTGGTTTTATTTCTGGGCTTTCAATTCTGTTCCATTGATCTGTGCACCTGTTTTTGTACCAGTACCATGCTGTTTTGATTACTGTAGCTTTGTAGTATGTTTTGAAGTCAGAGATTGTGATGCCTCCCGTTTTGTTCTTTTTCTCAGGATTGCTTTAGAAATTCGGGGTCTTTTGTTGCCCCATATGAATTTTAGGATTCTTTGTTCTAATTCTGTAAAGAATGTCATTGGGATTCTGATTGGGATGGCGTTGAATCTGTAGATTGCTTTAGGTAGAATGGACATTTTAACTATGTTTATTCTTCCAATCCATGTACATGGAATGTCTTTCCATCTCCTTATGTCGTCATCCAATTTTCTCAGAAAGGCCTTGTAATTTTCATTATGTAGGTCCTTCACTTCCTTAGTTAAATTTACCCCAAGGTATTTTATTCTTTTTGTTGAGATTGTGAATGGTATTGTATCTTGAGTTCTTTTTCTGTTGGTTCATTACTGGAGTATAGAAATGCTACTGATTTATGCAAATTGATTTTATACCCTGCAACTTTGCTGTAGTTGTTGATTACTTCTAACAGTTTTCCAATGGATTCTTTGGGGTTTTCTATATATAAGATCATGTCGTCTGCAAACAGTGAGAGTTTCACTTCTTCCCTCCCTATTTGGATTCCTTTTATTCCTTTTTCTTGCCTGATTGCTCTGGCCAGGACCTCCAGTACTATGTTAAATAAGAGTGGTGATAGAGGGCGTCCTTGTCTCGTTCCTGTTTTCAGGGGGATGGGGTTCAGTTTTTGCCCATTGAGTATGATGTTGGCTATGGGTTTGTCGTATATGGCCTTTATTACGTTGAGGTAGTTTCCTTCTATGCCCATTTTGTTCAGAGTTTTTATCATAAATGGCTGTTGGATCTTGTCAAATGCCTTCTCTGCATCTGTTGAGATGATCATGTGGTTTTTATTCCTCAGTTTGTTGATGTGGTGTATCGCGTTGATTGATTTGCGGATGTTGAACCATCCCTGTGTCCCTGGTATGAATCCCACCTGATCCTGATGTATGATTCTTTTGATGAATTGCTGAATTCTGGTTGCCAAAATTTTGTTTAGAATTTTTGCATCTATGTTCATCAGTGATATTGGCCTGTAGCTTTCTTTTTTCGTGGTGTCCTTGTCAGGTTTTGGTATCAGCGTGATGTTGGCCTCATAGAATGTGTTAGGAGGTGTTCCATCTTCCCTAATTTTTTGGAATAGCTTGAAAAGGATAGGTATTAAATGCTCTCTGAAAGTTTGGTAGAATTCCCCAGGAAAGCCATCTGGTCCTGGAGTTTTATTCTTTGGGATGTTTTTGATTGCTGTTTCAATCTCTTTCCTTGTGATTGGTCTGTTCAAATTGTCTGCCTCTTCTTGAGTGAACTTTGGGAGATTGTAGGAGTCCAAGAATTTATCCATTTCCTCTAGGTTATCCATTCTGTTGGCATATAGTTTTTTGTAGTATTCTCTTATAATCTGTTGTATTTCTGCAGAGTCAGATGTTTTCTGACATGTATCCTGTTCGGTGTTCTCTGAGCTTCTTGGATCCGTGGTTTGGTGTCTGACATTAATTTGGGGCAATTCTCAGTCATTATTGTTTCAAATATTTCTTCTGTTCCTTTCTCTCTTTCCTCTCCTTCTTGTATTCCCACTACGTGTATGTGAGACCTTTAATAGCTGTCCCACAGTCCTTGGATGTTCTGTCTGTTTTTTTCAGTCTTTGTTCTCTTTGCTTTTCAGTTCTGAGGTTTCTGTTGGGATAGCCTCAAGCTCGGAGATTCTCTCCTCAGCTGCGTCCACTCTCCTAACGAGCCCGTCAAAGGCACTCTTCATTTCTGCCACAGTGTGTTTGATCTCCAGCATTTCTTTTTGGTTCTCTCTTAGGATTTCCATCTCTCTGCTTACACTGCCATCTGTTTTTGCATGCCGTCTGCTTTACCCATTAGAGCCCTTAGCATATTAATCATAGTCGTTCTAAATGCCCGGTCTGATAATTCCAACATCCCTGCCATGTCTGGTTCTGATGCTTGTGGTGTCTCCTCAAATTGTGATTTTTGGCTTTGGGTGTGCCTTGTAATTTTTCCTTGATAGCTGGACCTGATGGACCGGGTAAACTGAACTGCGGTAAGCGGGCCTTTAGTGATGCGGTGGTGAGGGGTGGGGGGGCAAGAGTCCTATGACTAGGCCTCGGTCCCAGTGAGCCTGTGCCTCTGCACTGTGAGTTCACACATGCGTCTCAGTCTCCCTCTCAGGTGGGACAGGTTGGCTAGCCTGGGCTGAAGCTGGGCGTTTCCTTCCCCACGTGGAAGGCTAGAGCCAGTGGGGGCTGGGCATTCCCTCCCCCAGCTCAGTTAGGCTCTGATGATGCCAGCAGGTTGGGCAGCCTAGTTAAGGAGAGCAGAGCGCTGGCCTGTTTCAGGACGGCTCCTTCCCCCCACCCTGCTGGAAGCCTGAGACTTTCCTCCGATATTTACTGTGAGAACCTGGTCGAGCTCCTGGAGATAAAACTCACAAAAGTGGGGCCCCCGATGGCTGCGTCCCCGTGGAGGTCTTCACTCTCAGAGTTGCCAGCACTGGTCACCTACAGTTCCAGTGCCCCTGCCCCCACACCGGCTCCTGCGGCGTCTCCTCTCGTCTCTGCTCACGAAGCTGTGACCCCCTGTTCTCGCCTGGCTGACTCTCCAGTCTTAGGGGCAAAAATTGGCGCTGTGTCCTCAGCTCTCTTATGGATCCCAGAAGAGCTGTGGATTCTTCAGTCAGTTCAGCTTTTTCCTTCATGCCCTTGTCAACTTTCTTCTGGTTTGTTACAACCAATCCTGACTGTTTTCTCTTTCTCCCATTTTGTCTCTTTCCTATCCATCCTTCCACACTGGTAATTCAGCTTTCTCTTTTACTCCTCCATGTCCCCGCATATGCAATTTTCTTTCCCTTTACTTCCATTTTCCACCTGACAAAATCTTAATGTATGAGTTAAGATTCTTGTGGTTACAAGTGGGAGAAAAGACAACTCAAGCTGGCAGAAGTGTGGAAAGGGAATTGCTTGGCTTATGGAGCTGCATTTCCAGGGTGAGCTGGCTTCTGGAATAACTGGATTCACTGCCCAAAATTTGTCACTGGGACTCTGTTTTTCTCTATCTCTCAGCTTATCCTGGCTTTTTGACACGTGTTGATTTAATTTTCAGTGTCATTGCAGTAGCAAGTGGCTGTGAAAATTCCAACGTCATGTTCTTGAGGTTGAAGTCCAGCTAGGATGAGAGAATATCTTTCTAGGTGTCTATGTGAGCTCTGATTGACTTAAGTCACGTGGCCACTCCCAACCTGACCGCCGTGCCCAGAGAAATGGAACACATGTACCATTGTTCCCACTGTTCCACCAGACACAGGACTAAGAGTGGCAGAGTGATGGATCCCCTGATGAAAGCCGGGCACTGCTGCCCGAGGTAGGGCAAACGGCTGCTGATGACTAACACAGTCTCCACCACATTATTTTTTTAAGACAGCTTAAATATCTCCACTAGAGCTCTTTGAGGACAAGCGCTGTGTCTTTTTCATCTTTGTCCCTTAATGCCTTAGACATACAAAGCCCTTAACAAGCGTGTGTTGAATGAAGGACATGCCCTCAGGAAGCCAGCAAAGGCAGCAACTACCTGCTGGGGGAGGCTGGGAAAGTTTCAAAGGGGAGGCGGCGCCTCAGACAGGTCTGGCAGAGGAGCGGGAGGGCGCTGGGCGTGTGGGAAACAGCAAAGGGACCTCCGAAAGAAGCAGTCACCTGTGAAAAAGCATAGACCAGCCAGGAATGTTTAAGCCTAAATCATCTAGATTAGGAGAGGTAGGAGATAAAATGGTAGGAGATGGGACAGGACAGGGAGATTGGGGCCGCTTGTAAAAGACAAAAACAATGAAAACCTGAAGAGTTGCATTTCTCTCCAGGAAACGGAGAATCATGGCAAGATTTTAAATGAGGGATTAATATAATCGAGTATTTTACTTTACAAAGACCACATTGATCTTCTGCCAATCTAGCCTCCCGCTGCTGTGAGAGTCAGAAACCAATGGACTGCTAGCTAATCAGGCCAGAGAAGAAGCGGGAAATCAAGAGAAGAAGCATTTTTAGGAGGTGAAATGGAGAATTGATGTGACCACGTTCATTTAGAGGTGGACACAAGAGGATGTAGATTCCCCGAGGGTCTGACCGGGTCGATGGCAGAGCCCGGAACAAGGACGCACAGAGGAACAGGGATGCCTTCTGAAACATGGCGCTCCCGCCTCTTTCTTTGCTCTTCTGTGCTGTCTCTTGCTTTGCTTTTTCAATCCAAGAAAATGTTTAACCCACGCTTTGAGCAACACAGTCAGGCAAGATCTCCCCTAAATGGGGAACCATCTTTCCAAGGATCTTAGGACGAAGGCGGGGTGATGTTTCTAGAAACCTGCAAAGAGGGGTTCTGGCCTAAATTCACCTGCACAGAGTTATCATTTTCCCCAGCAGAGCACGACAGGAAGTTGGGAGTTAGAGAAATCTACGCAGAAGACCAGGTCAGTGCTGAGGGAGGTGCCAGGAAGGAGCGCTGGCCCTGCCTTCGCGCACGGTGGCTGCTCTTGCTGTTGTCGGAGCGCTGTATCTCAGGACGCACTGGACAGGGCACCCTGGGTGCCACGCTGATGCGAGGTGTTTTAAAGCACTTTTAGTAGAAAGATTAACTTCCTGTTTGGAGTCCGTGAAAACCAATCCCTGTACATAGGGGGTCTCACAGGCCTGGTAAAATACTATTAAAAGTTCTCCTGGCAGCAGCGTTTGCCTTCTTCACCAATTCAAACCTAGCAGCATCCTGTTCCTCTGGAGTCACTCATGTAATACCTGTGTGGGGGGAGAGAAGGGAGGTGGGTCCGCGCCAACCCTCGGGGCCAGATGTAAATCTGCAGAGCCCTCCAGCCATTTTGACGATTTGTACTGAGAAGCTTTCACACGTGCATAACCTTTTCTCCAGCAATTCCTTTCTCAGGGACTATTTGCACAAATGTACAAAGATTTACTACAAGTATGTCCAGGGTATTCTTTATCATTAAAGAAATGTCGGAAATAACCTAAATATCCAACAATAAAGACATTTAGGTTATTTTCAATGTAATCGACTTAGACAATGAATTTCAATAAAGATACTGAAGTGAATACACGGACGTTTATGTGTTGAAATGACAAGAAATTCTTGACATTTGAAGAGAGAACACACATTACAGGACAGAGGCTACTTGTGAAAGTAAAAAGGGAAGCAGAATACTAATGGGAGCGTTAGAGCTTTCTGACCCCGGCCCATGACTTTCTCCTTCTCGAACTTTGGAAAGCACAGCCCCCCATCCACTAGGAGGAGTTTGAGAAATAGACCAAGAAAGAAACAAAAGAAGACAAATTCTTGTCTCCTAAGCTCAAGAGCGAAAGGTTTAGGTATGAGAAAGTGAAGATTTGAAAATAGATATGCGGTGGCCAAACCAGTTTCTTCCTGCCACTCCAAGAAGAGCCCTGGAGCTAAGAGGACAGAGAGAGAATTCAAGTAAGACTGGAAGGTAGACCAGACTGTCCACTGCCCCGCCTCTGTGGGCGGAATCTGGCAGGGGGACTCCCTCTTGGGTTTGGGATCAGAAAGCAGGGTGACTGTGCTTGTCTTCCTACTAGAATTATGGGAGCCCTCAGTGTGGCAGCTGAGATGAGCTCTGCCCAACAAGGGCAAGGAGAGGGCAGTACTGTGAGACTCGTCATAAGAGGGCCAGGACTCATTACAGGAGCGCCCGGGAGACATCCAAGGACTGATGTCAGAGTACCATTGTCGGGCCCTGGGAGATGAGGGAAACATCAGTGGGTCTGCCCAGGGTCTTGTCCCCAGGATGAAAGGACACTAGGCAGAGAGGTATGGGGTGAGCTGTCCCCACCAGGGATCAGGTGAGCATCCAGCTGCAGCTACCCAGATTTCTCATGGAAGATGGAAAAAGAAACCGAGAGAAGACATACCTGCCTCTTATGAATCCAAAGAGGCCCAAAGTGAGGCAGCTTACTTCCGCTCACATTCTCCTGGCAGGAACTAATCCACAGCCACACCTGGATGCAAAGATGCCTGAAAACGCAGGCCACGGCTGGGCGCCTGCTTCCCAGCATCAGTTTCACACTGGAAGGAGGACCACCTGTTGGTCTTTGCTACAGGATTGCCTCTGAGCCTCTTGAAAAAGTTTCAAGATTTAGAAAGGAAGTATAAAATTTTCCAGAAACATAAAAGTGATTTAGTGGGTAAATATAAAAACCTTACATATGCATAAGAAAGCAATAATAGCAAATGAGAACCAGTTTTTTTTTGTTGGGTGGCAATATAATCTTTATTCTTCACACTGAAATGAAGACAGATATTAGAATTTGATATATGGGTCATAAAACTGGAGATTTAGTACTTGCTTATGAATTGTAGTCTCTACGAGCCAGTTCACCAGCATTGTTGATCGACAGTTGGTGTCATTGTGTCACTGCTGGTGGTGTAAACTATTAAGCCGTTTTGATCCAGTAATTCTACTCCTGGAAGTTCATCCTAACAGCAAACCCAAAACACACACACTAGAACTCTAACCAGATAGACGGCAGGTTATTTCATACAAGAGGAAATTGAAACTACACAATTACCCAGAAAACAGCATTGATAGGTACACAGTTGTACCTCCATTCCATGAACAACTAAAATTAAAGAATAGATTTCAAAGTATGGGAAAATGATTGATATGTAATAGCAAATGTAAAAAGCATAGTTTAAAATTCATATACTGCTTGTTGACAACTGCGTAAGAAAAATCTATGCATAGAAAATTCTGAAAAGAAATTCACAGCAATAATAACTTTATTTTAGGTGATCAAATTATACTAATTTCTTCTTGTTTGTATTTTAAAAATTTTAATGACATTACTATATCTAGAATAAAACTTTATTTTAAACATCATATGTATGCTTGCCTCTGACCCTTAAAAGATGCTTCTGAGCATTGTGACACTGAATATGTTTTGTTATAGTAGAATATTTAATTTGATAGTGTTATCAAATGAAAGCAATGAACTTTCACAGCAAATTCTAATCAAAAGTTGATAAATAATTTTCAAATGCCATTTTATTTATTTATTTATTTATTTATTTATTTATTTATTTTTGGTGAGGAAGATCAGCCCTGAGCTAACGTCTGTGGCCAATCTTCCTCTTTTTGCTTGAGGAAGATTGGCCCTGGGGTAACACCTGTGCCAATCTTCCTCTATTTTTTGTGGTGGGATGCCACCACAGCATGGCTTGATGAGTGGTGTGTAGGACCATGACTGGGATCCAAACCAGCGGACCCCAGTCTGCTGAAGCAGAGTATGCAAACTTAACCACTACGCCACTGGGCTGGCCCCCCATTTACATTTGTGGATGAAACAACATAGGATCTCACCATTCTGCACAAAGTTTCGTTTCAGTTAGATTTTTTTAGTCCAATTTATGTTATGGAATTTTAAATATAAGCAACATTGTAAATCATTTCTTGTAAGTATTTAAAAGCCAAATATTAAATATACATTTTTCATTATTTTTTCCTTGAAGGAAAAATTAACCGAAATAAGCAAAACCTACATGGAAATCTATAAAATAAATTAACTTTAAGAACGCTATAAGCATCCTGAAATAGCCTCAGAATTTTCTAGGTTCTGAAACATTATCAATATCATATAATTGTCATGTTCTAGATTCCTTTATCTGGAAAATATTTTGACTTTTAAATATCACATATTAAGTAATATTATTTTTCCATTTTCTTTACTCTGTAAAACAAACTAATTCCAAGAGTTTGAGTGGCATCCACACTGAATGGCATCAACTACATCTGATGTTTATTTCTAACAAAAACTCCTTTCTATCCCCATTAATCGCTTCAGTTGCTCCAGAATTAGTTAGAACTGCTTAGTCAACTGTTCTTGTATCCCACACCTAAGGCCATGATTATAGTCACGAAAATAAAATGCTGACAAGTTCATTTTTATAATTATTTGTGTCTACTGAGGGGTTCAGAAGTGTTATAGCCAATACTCAGTGAATGTCAAACACTCGTAATTCTTTTCTATCAAGGGCGGCAAATCCAGAGAGGCAAAAGCATCAAGAGAAAACCCAGAGAAAAAATAATTTCATTTCCGCCCCACCATCACTGAACATACGTAATAACACTTAACTAAGTCTCAGAAGATAGAGATCACTGGTCTTTCATCCGTATTCTAACTACGGGGTAGAAGGGTTAGGTGAAGAGCGAATCAGAGAAGAAGATGGGGCAGGCGGAGGCGCGGCGGCGGGCAAGAGCCCAGGGGACGTGGGCAGGAAAGAGAAAGGAAGACACAGAGGTGGTCTCAGGGAACAAAGAGGCAAAATGACAAGCCAGGCCATTCTGACACACCTGAATCAAAGTCACTCTATCAAAAGCAAAGATTTCTGGGGCCAGCCTGGTGGCGCAGTGGTTAAATTCACACGTTCTGCTTTGGCAGCAGGGGGATCCCGGGTGCGGACATGGCACTGCTTGGCAAGCCATGCTGTGGCAGGCGTCCCACATATAAAGTGGAGGAAGATGGGCACGGGTTAGCTCAGGGCCAGTCTTCCTCAGCAAAAAGAGGATTGGCGGTGGATGTTAGCTCAGGGCTAATCTTCCTAAAAAAAAGGAAAAAAAACAAAGATCTCTGGGTTTTCTGTTTTATTACAGAAGTAATAATATGCAAAACAGGCATGCCTGAACTTTACTGCATCCACTCACACAACCCTGAGGACAGAGACATTTATCATCTTTAGGTCCCATATTGTTTGGACGCTTTTTTACAGTATGTGTTATTACCATTATAACACATATAAATAATGCATGTATAAAGTCCGTTAAAACTGAATTCGCCTCTAAAGATGTCTCAATCCTATCTCCCAAAACACCATTTTAAAGGAGTTTTTGAAACTTAGGTATAAAACAGGCTTATCGCTTAAAGAAACAAGGTATGTGTTAGAACTCTGAGGACTGCCTGTGCATGCAGCCTTGAAAATAAGGGACCACACTGGGCTCCAGGTTTCCAGTCCCTGACTTCCCACGCTGGGGTGCAGGAAGGGCAACAATCATGACTCCCAGGATCTGGAGTCCGTCCTCGTGATTTTCAGATGGAAAATAGAGAGTTTCACTAAGCAGTGACTTATTAGGAAAGAAGTATATTAATAGCTTTAAAAGAGATATAAGGTAATTTTGAGAAAAATTTTCTCAAAATTTTCAAGATAAAGAAGATGCGTGATTTGCCTACAACAACGGATGACAGCGTGTGGCCTCCCGGTTCCGCAGCTTGTCTGCAGGCCGGTTCCCTCCCTGGTGAGGCAGGACTGACAGTTTGAGCAGACGCAACATAGGAAGAAAGGCGTTTAACCAGTAACACAGGGACTGCAGAGACCGTCTGAGAAGATTCGATCCTCATCCACACCCCAGGGCTGGGAGCTGATGCTGCAATAAGACTGAATGTCTTGTACTTGTGATGGGGACATTTTATTGAGGTCAAAACAAACCAAAAAGGAGAGAAAAGAAGATCTCATTGACAAATTACTTAATTTAAAAGTATTTTCTTAAACCTAGAAGTTGAATATGTTTTCTTTTTGGTTTGTTCTGGCCACATCAGAATGTCTTCATGTCAGTAGTGCAAGAATATTCTTTGCAGCGCTGTTTGAAAGAGCGCTATGTTGGAAACAACTCCAAGACAGGACTGGCTACATAAATCGTGAGAAAGCCGTACAACGGAACGTTAAGGAACACTTTAAAGGAAGGAAGCATCCGTATTTCTACTAACGTGCAAGGTTCTTCAAGCTGTATTGTTAAATGGAACAAAGAAAGGAGCAGTATGCTACCGCGTGGGTAAGAAAGCATGTCTATGAATAAGTTTGTATGTGTCCAACCGTTTCTGGAATGGTACCCAGGAAACTTAACAGCAGTGGCTTCCAGAGGAGAAACCAGGAGACGAGGATGGAAGGGAGATTTGCTTATCATGTCCTCTTTTAAAAATCTTCTGAATTTTCTACCATGTGCAAATATTACTGATTCAAAAGAATAATTAATACTTAGATAAAAATTGTCCCATGTAAAAATAGCAGCCTCAAGTGGACCTGTCATAATGTTTCTGGCACTAAAATGACTCTGTGAAGACGGCTTTGTCCAAGGACCACTTACCTGGCACCACCATCTGGAATGTCCAGAAACGTGGAAGTATTTATTCATGTATTTACTCACTCAGTCATTTACAAATATTTATCGACTGTGTCCCCCGTGCTTATTATACACTAGTGATACAGTAAATCAACAGGGAAAATCGCTACCCACAGGGAGCTTATGTTCTGAGACAGGGAAGTAACATACAATGAGTAGGTTATATTGTACATCTGAAGGTGAGAGATGCTATTGAATGAAAAAAAGGTAATAAGGATTGGAAGGGGCAGGATTGGTGACATTTGAACAAACTCTAGGAAAAGTGGAAGGAGTGATCCATGTGGACATCTGGTGGAGAGAGAACCCTCTGGGGAATAGCGTTCCAGGCAGAAGGAAGAGCCAGTGCAAGAGTCCTGAGGCAGGAGAGGGGTATAGCTGACATGTTCAAGTAACAACCAGCAGGGAGCTGGGGGAGCTGTAGCAGAGTGGACAACAGGGAGAGCAGCTGGAGATGAAGTCTGAGCGCTAACGGCGCAGATCACAGGGGACCTTGTAGGCTGTGCAGAAAGACGGGCTTTCCTGAGTGAGATGGGGAGCCGTGACGATTCTGAGCTATGGAAGGGCGTAATCAGCTTTCCTGTTTAACAGAACCAGGGTGATTGCTTTGCTGAAACAGACTGAAGGAGAGCACGTGAGGAAGCATCAGGGTGCTGGAGGGGCTGTTCCAACCTCCCCCGCAGGCCAGAGTCCAGGACCATCTACCCCAGATGGGTAGCCCACAGATGCCGAGGCGAGCAGATATGTGGATATATTTTGAAAGTAGAGCAAATAGGATTTCCTCACATATTGTATGTGGAGCACGGGAAAAAAGAGAAAAAAGGAGGAATCAAGAATGACTTCAAGGGTTTTTGCTTGAGTCATTGGAAGACGAGGTTACTGTTTACTAAGATGAAGAACAGTACAGACAGAGCAGCAAGGAGGCGGAGGGTGAGGAGCTCAGTTCTGATCTGTCAGGTTTGAGAAGCTTAGCAGACGTCCAAATGGAGATGCCAAGTTGGCAACTGGATGTAGAGGGCTCAAGTTCAGGGGAGCGCTCCTGACTGGAGATACTAGTTTGAGAGGGCATTTAAATCCGCAGCAGCTGACGAGCCCACTAAGGGAGGAAGCGCAGATAAAGAGAAGGACCCACAGTCTTCGTCGGGTGGTGCCCCGATGTCAGGAGGTCAAGGAGAAGAGGAGCAATAATGAGGAGCCCGAGAAGCTGGTAATGTCCCTTTTCTTGACCAGGTGATGACTACACAGTGTGTTCACTTTTTGACAATTCGTTGAGCCGTGTGCTTATGACTTGTGTTCTTTGTGTATGTTATGCTTCAATAATTCTTTAGTTCTCCTTCCCAGTCCCTCACTTTCTTGTTATTTCTCCTGGGAATCGTAAAGAAATTAATCCGTTCAACAAATTTTAACACGGCTGCAGTTTCCTTCTCTTTGATATTGAATCTTCTAACAAACACACGTCATCTGCTCAGGGAATTAAAGCATTTTGAAATTTGTTTTGAATCCAATTAATTCCATCTCAGAACCCCACTCTCCAAGGTGGCATGAAATTCAGTCTCAGTCTTATTAATGGGGCTGGGACGGCGAGGGTCCCGAGTATCTTACGTGGACCAAGGGTAGGGATGAGGACCCTCTGTCCTTCGACACTGAGATGCTCATTGTGCAAGGCCCGGTGGTCCATTCTCCCGAAGGTTCAGGAATCCTTTCCCAAGGCCTGCATCCAATGGAACCCACAGAGCATCATTCACAGACATCATGTGCATCCCATCCAGGTTTTGGGAACTGTGTGGGAGCCCAGATCTCTCCCCACCAGTTGTGGACACATGCCCCTCTTCCATTTTCCCCAGTCACAGAGAATCACATTCTTCTGTCCCCGGCTATCTACCACCTGGGGCTTCTCCTCACACGCTCCTGTGTCCCACCTCTCTTCCCTCTCATTGCCGAACATCCTCCTTCCAAACCAAAACTGGGTGTCATTCATTTGTCTTCAGGGTCCATGGGAGTGTTTGTTTTCAGCCATGAAACACAAACCTTATTATTATTACCTGAGGTAAGAGAGAACAGATTTAGAACACAAAGACTTGATTAACTTTGGAGGATGAGGAGGCAAGAATTCTTATTACTTTTCGGCTTTCAGGTTACTTTGATCTGTAGGCTCGTGCTCCTCTGGGAGCATCGGCTGCCCTCTCTGGAAATGGGCGGGAGGTGAGGAGCCAATATCAGGTGCTTGCTTACATCCCATCTGGTGAATCTGGGGAAACCAGAAGGAAGGAGTTCTAGGATGAAGAGCCGCAGGTACCACCTCCAATTCAGCCACCCTTTAAGAGACTCTTCTGAAAAGGGACTTTCCTTCAACAGAATCCACCTTAGCAAATTCTCTTATCAGTTTTAAGCTTTTATCCTTATTATTAACTGTAGTCACCATGCTGTGTATTATGTCCCTAGGAGTTATTTTATAACTGTAAGTTTGTACCTTTTGACCCCTTCACCCTGTTTGCCCAGCCCCTACCCGCCTTCTCTGGCAACCACCAATCTGTTCTCTGTATCTAGGAGCTTGGGTTTTGCTTTGTTTTTAATTCCACATATATGTGAGATCATACAATATTTGTCTTTCTCTGACTAACGTATTTTACATGCCTAATGCCCTCAAGGTCCATCTATGTTGTCACAAATAGCAAGATTCCATTCTTTTTTATGGCTGAATAGTATTCTCTTGTATATGTATACACTGCATTTTCTTTATCCATTCATCTATTGATGGACATTTTGGTTGTTTCCATATCTTGGCTACTGTATATAATGCCACAATGAACATGGGGGTGTATTTATCTTTTCAAATTAGTGTTTTCATTTTTCTCAGATAAATACCCAGAAGTGGAATGGCTGGATCATATGATAGTGCTATTTTTAATTTTTTGAGGAAGCTCCATACTGTTTTCCATAGTGACTGCACCAATTTCCATTCCCACCAACAGTGCACAAGGGTTCCCTTTTCTCCACATCATCAACGCTTGTTATTTCTTTCTTTTTGATAATAGCTATTCAAATAGATGTGAAGTGATATCTCCTTGTGGTTTTGCTTTGCATTTCCCTGATGATTAGTGATGTTGAGCATCTTTTCATGTACCTGTTGCCCATCTGTATATCTTCTTTGGAAAAATGTCTATTCATATCCTCTGCCCCTTTGTTAATCAAATTATTTGGTTTTTTTGCTATTGAGTTGAGTTCTTCATATATTTCCATATTAACCCCTTTTCAGATACATGATTTGCAAATATTTTCTCCCATTCAGTAGGTTGCCTTTTCATTTTGTTGATGGTTTCCTTTGCTGTGCAGAAGATTTTTAGTTTGATGTGGTCCCATTTGTTTATTTTTACTTTTGTTGTCTTTTGTTTTTAGAGTCAGAGCCAAAAAATCATTGCCAAGACTGATGTCAACAAGCTTACCACCTATGTTTTCTTCTAGGAGTTTTATAGTTTCATTACATTCAAGTGTTTAATCCATTTTGAGTTAACTTTTGTATGTGGTGTAAGATAGGAGTCTAGATTCATTCTTTTGCATGTGGCTGTGCAGTTTTTCCAACACCATTTCTTGAAGAGACTATCTTTTCCTCATTGTATATTCTTGTCTCCTTTGTAAATTAATCAACCATATATGAATAGGTTTATTTCTGGGCTTTTTATTCTGTTCCATTGACCTACATGTTTGTTTTTATGCCATTACCATACCGTTTCAATTACTATAGGTTTGTAATATATTTTGAAATCAGGAAGCATGATGCCTCCAGCTTTGTTCTTCTCAGATTGCTTTGGCTATTTGAGATCTTCTGTAGGTCCATGCAAATTTTAGGATTGTTTATTTCTGTGGAAAATTCCATTGGAACTTTGATAGTGATTGCATTGAATCTGGAGATTGCTTTGGATAATATGGACATTTTAACAATATTAATTCTTCCAATCCATGAGGATGGAATACCTTTTCATTTATTTGTGTCTTCTTCAAATTCTTTCATCAATGTCTTATAGTTTTCAGTGTACAGATCTTTCACTTCCTTGGTTAAATTTATTCCTAGGTATTTTATTCTTTTTGATGCAATTTTAAATGTAATTGTTTTCTTAATTTCTCTGATATTTCATTATTAGTGTATAGAAACACAACAGATTTTTGTACATTGATTTTTTATCCTGAAACTTTACTGAATTCATTTATTAGTTTTAACAATTTTTTGGTGGAGTCTTTAGGGTTTTTGACACATAATATCATGTCATCTGCAAATAGTGACAGTTTTACTTCTTCTTTCCCAATTTGGATGTCTTTTATTTCTTTTCCTTGCCTAATTGCTCTAGCTGGGATTTCCAGTACTATGCTGAATAAAAATGCTGAGAGTGGACATCCATGTCTTGTTCCTGACCTTAGAGGAAAAGCTTTCAGCTTTCACCACTGAGTATGATGTCAGCTGTGGGCGTGTCATGAATGGCTTTTATTATGTGGAGGTACGTTTCCTGTATATTCACTTTGTTGAGAGTTTTTATCATAAATGGATGTTGAATTTTATCAAATGTTTCTTCTGCTTCTATTGAGATGATCACATAATATTTTCCCTTCATTCTGTTAATGTGATGTATCACATTGATTGATTTGTGGATGTTGAACCATTCTTGCATCCCTGGAATAAATCCCACCTGATCATGGTGTATGATCCTTTTACGGTGTTGTTGACTTCAGTTTGCTAATATTTGTAGATGTTTTTCACATCTGTGTTCAGCAGGGATATTGCCCCATAATTTTCTTTTCTTGTAGTGTCCTTCTCTGGTTTTGGTATCAGGGTAATGCTGGCCTTATAAAATGAGTTTGGAAGTGTTCCCTCCTCCTCTATTTTTTGGAAGAGTCTGAGAAAGATTGGTATTAATTCATCTTTGAATATTTGGTAGAATTCATGAGTGAGGCCAACTGGTCCTGGACTTTTGTTTGTTGGGAGGTTTTTGATTACTGATTCAATCTCTTACTAGTAAATGGTCTAGCCAGCTTTTCTATTTCTTCATGCTTCAGTCTTGGTAGGGTGTGTGTTTCTAGGAATTTATCCCTTTCTTCTTGGTTGTCCAATTTGTTGGAATATAATTGTTCATAGTAGTCGCTTATGATCCTTTGTATTTCTGTGGTATCAGTTGTAACATCTCCTCTTTCATTTCTGGTTTTATTTATTTGAACCCTCTCTCTTATTTCTTGGTGAGTCTAGCTAAAGGTTTGTCAATTTTGTTTATCTTTTCAAAGCACCAGCTCTTTTTTTCACTGATCTTTTCTATTGTCTTTTTAGTTTCCATTTCATTTATTTCCACTCTGATTTTTGTTATTTCATTTCTTCTACTAACTTTGGGCTTCATTTGCTCTTCTTTTTCTAGTTCCTCAAGGTATAAAATTAGGTTGTTTACTTGAGATTTTTCTTGTTTCTTGAGGTAGGTATTTATCTCTATGAATGTCCCTCTTAGAACTCCTGTTGCTGCATCCCATAAATTTTGGTATGTTGTATTCTCATTTTCATTTGTCTCAGGTATTATTTTATTTCTCTTTTTCTTCGTTGACTCATTTGTTGTTCAGTAGCATGTTTAAGCTCCACATATTTGTGAATTTTCCAGTTTTCTTCTTGTAATTGATTTCTAGTTTCATAGCACTGTGGTTGGAAAATACACTTGATACGATTTCAATCTTTTTAAATTTATTAACTTTTCTGTGGCCTAATATATGATCTATCCTGGAGAATGTTCTATGTGCACTCGAGAAGTAGTCTATGTATTCTGCTTTGGGATTGAATATTCTGTATATATCTTTTAAGTCCATCTGATCGAACATGTCATTTAGAACTGATGTTTCGTTATTAATTTTCTGTCTGGATGATCTATCCATTGATGTACGTGGAGTATTAAAGCCCTCTACTGTTATTGTATTGCTATTTCTCTCTTTAGGTTTGTTAATATTACTTTATATATTTAGGCGCTCCTATATTAGGTGCATAAATATTTACAAATGTTATATCCTCTTGTTGGATTGACTCCTGTATCATTATGTAGTGCCCTTCTTTACCTCTTATTAGAGTCTTTCTTTTTAAGTCTACTTTGTCTGATGTAAGTATAGCTACCCCAGCTTTCTTTCGGTTTCCATTTGCATGGAGTATCTTTTTCCATCCCTTCATTTTCAGGCTGTGTATGTCCTCACATCTGAAATAAGTCTCTTATAGGCAGCACATAGATGAACTTTGGGCTTTTCACATCTATTCAGCCAATCTATGTCTTTTGATCGGAGAATTTAGTCCATTTACATTTAACGTAACTATTGATAGATATGTACTTACTGCCATTTTGTTAATTGTTTCCTGGCTGTTTTTGTCATTCCTTTGTTCCTTTCTTCTTCTCTTGCTCTCTTACTTTGTGGTTTGATGACTTTCTTTAGTGGTGTGCTTAAATTTCCTTCTCATTATCTTTTGTATGTCTGCTGTAGGCTTTTGCTTTGTGGTCACCATGAGGCTAACAATCTGTATTTATAAAGTCTATTTTACATTGATAACTTAAGCTTGAACATACTCCAAAGCTCTATGTTTTTGCTCTCCTCCCAACGTTTTGTTTTTGATGTCACATTTTACATCTTTTTATCTTCTGTATCCCTTACCTGATTATTGTAGTTATAGTTATTTTTACTTTTGTCTTTCAACCTTCAGACTAGCTTTATAAGTGATTAATCTACTACCTTTACTATGTATTTACCTTTACCAGTGAAATTTATACTTTCATATGTTGTTACTATTAGTGCCTTTTCTTTTAAGCTTGAAGAAGTCCCTTTAACATTTCTTGTAAGGCTAGTTTAGTGGTGATGAACTTCTTTAACTTTGCTTGTCTGGAAAACTCTTTATCTCTCCCTCAATTCTGAATGATAAGTTTGCCAAGGAGAGTATTCTTGGTCAGAACTTTTTTTCTTTAAGCTCTTTGAATATATCATGCCACTCTCTTCTATCCTGCAAAGTTTCTGCTGAAAAATCTGCTTATAGTCTTACGGGAGTTCTCTTATATGTACCAAGTTGCTTTTCTCTTGCTGCTTTTAAGGTTCTTTGTCTTTAACTTTTTAATTATGATGTGTCTTGGTGTGGGTCTCTTTGGGCTCATCTTATTTGGAACTCTCTGGGCTTCCTCGATCTGGATGTCTGTTTCCTTCCCCAAGTTAGGGATGCTTTCAGCTATTATTTCTTCAAATAAGTTTTCTGTCCCTTTCTCTCTTTCTCTTCTCCTTCTGGGACCCCTATAATGCAAATGTTAGTCCACTCGATGTCCCATAAGTCCCTTAAGCTATCTTCACCCTCTTAAATTCCTTTTCTTTTTGTTGCTCTGATTAAGTTCCACTGCCGTCTTGGAGTTCACTCATCCTTTCTTCTGCTTCATCTAGTCTGCTGTTGAACCTCTCTAGTGTATTTTTCAGTTTGGGTACTGTATTCTTCAGCTCTGTGACTTCCGTTTGGTACTTTCTTATATTTTCTATCTGTTTCTTGAAGTTCTCACTGTGTTCATACATTCTTCTTCTAAGTTCAATGAGCATCTTTACGACTATTACATTGAACTCTTTATCAGTTAAATTACTTATCTCCGTTTCATTAAAGTTTTTTTCTGAGTTTTCATCTTGTTCTTTTGTTTGGGACATATTCCACTGCTTTCTCATTTTTCTTGACTGTTTTTGTTGGTTGCTATGTATTAGATGAAACAGCTATCCATCTCCACCTTGAAGGATTGACCTCGTGTAGGAGATGAATTTTTCTTCTAGGAGGAAGATTGTCACTGAGCTAAAACCTGTGCCAATCTTCTCTATTTTATGTTGGATGCTGCCACAGCATGGCTTGATAAGCAGTGCTAGGTCCACTGCCAGGATCTGAACCTGCGAACCCTGGGCCACTGAAGCAGAGCATGTGAACTTAACCACTATGCCACCACACCCTGCCCTAGCTTGTGTTTGTCTCTCAAACCTTTGTGACTGTCCAAGCAGCCTGTTTTATTTTTAATCACTCAGTTGCTGAGGTTGTGCCAAGACTTGTCAGCACCCCAAAAGGGGATATTCTTAGTCATGCTGATTGAAGCCAGACTCTCAGGATGCAGCTTTTAGAGTATGCAAATATATACAGTCCTGTGGAACCACAAGTGTAAGCCATGCTGGCCACAAGACCAGAAGATCTAGAGGTGTCCCCTGGGTGACAGTCACATAAATCAGGGCTCCAGACAAGTGTATAAGCTGTTTCTGGAAGACACTGGTGAGCTGCACTAGTCAGAGGGAGAGCGCAACGATGGTGTCTGCTAGCCCAAGTTCCCTGAGAGCACCTTTGCAGGTCTCTAGCTGTATGCCAGACCAGAAGCCCACCCCTCAGGCCGAAGCTCCAGGACTAGCAAATAGGCCTCTTTCACAGAAGAATGGGGCACTTTTCTGTCTGCTGTCTGTGCAATGTCCTGGGGTGGTAGCCTGTCAAGAACTGTCTCCTTGGTTATTACAGTCCTGTGGGACCCCAAAACACAAACCCTCTGCTCACCAGAGCCAGGCATTCAAGGAGTGTCCCCTGGGCTGCAGCTGCAAAAACCAGGGCACTGGATATGGATAAGAGCTTTCCTCCAAGAGATGCTTGCTCTGGGGAGGGCTGCAGAGGGAAGGTATAAAGATAACGCCTGCCTTCCCAGGTCTCTGCAGGGCTTGCAGTCTGCCCGTAGATGTGTGTTTAAGTAGGAACCTGCCCCTGGGGCTGCAGCTATGAGGATAAGCTTACGGCCTCTTTCACAGAAAGACTGAGCTGCTGGGTCTGTGGCTTCTGCCATGCCCTGAGGGTGGCAGCTGCTTAAGAACTCTCCTCCATAGGTTACAGTCCTGTGGGATCCACAAGCACAAGCCCCACTGGCCAACAGAGCCAGGAAAGGGAGCGGTGTTCCCCGGCAGCAGCCACAAGAATCCGGATGCCAGAGGAGTGTATAAGCTCCTTCCTGGGAGATAGCAGTGAGCTGGAGCAAGCAGAGGGAGAGTGCAAAGACTGCACCCGTCAACCTCTGCAGGCCCCTGTAAATGTGCCCACCCAGAAAGCTGCCCCTCAGGACGAGCAACAGGCCTCCCCCACAGAAAGGCTGCGGGTGTTTCAGTCTGTGTCTGTGCAGTGCCCTGGGGTGGTCCCTCCGACTGTCACAGTTCCATGGAACCCAGGGGCGCAAGCACCCCTGGCCTCCAGAGCCAGACAATCAAGGGCGTCCCCTGGGCTGCAGCTACAAAAACCTGGGCACCAAACACGTGTAAAAGCTCCCCCTGAGACATACTGGCACCATGGAGCGCGGCAGAGGGAAAGTGCAAAGATGACACCCTCAGAGGAAAAAGAAAGAACAAAAGATGGTGCCCACCAGGTGGAGGGTAAAGATGGCACCCACTGGCTTTAGCAAGGTGGCAGAAGACGGCAAAACTGGCGCCCGCCGGTGTCTCCATCTCGAGAGTTTCCCAGCAGGCCCCTGCCCTCCCGACGCACTTGAAGAACAGCAAACAAATCTTTCACTAAGTCTGGGCGCTTGGTGACTCTGCACCGGGCCACTTCAGAGGCAGATCTCGGTTTCCTGTAGCCCCTCGGGCCTCGTGGATGTGAGCCACAATGATTTTCAGAGCCAGATGTCTTGGGGGCTCATCTCTCAGGTGCAGGTCTTAAAAGCTGGGGTGCCCAATGTGGGGTCCAAGCCCTTCATTCCTCAGGGAGAAGCTCCAGGTTTGTGAGCCCCTGATTGGGAGTCGCCCTGCTAGAGGTGGGGTGTATGGCAAGATCACCTCTCAGCATCTCCTACGCCCTCCATGTGGCCCTTTTCCCGTGCACCATGTGAAGAAGCTGCTCAGCTGGTTTTCAGGTTTTCTCAGAGGAAATTGTTCATGTGTAGCCGTAGATTCGATGTGTCTTTGGCGGGAGGTGAGTTCAGGATCTTCCTACGTTGCCATCTTGACCCGCCCTCCTTCATCTCTTTTCTTTTCCTGTCATTCATGATCTTTTCTTGCTCTATTTCACCTTTTGAAAACCTCCAAGATAATGCTGTGCAACAACTAACCCTGGTAGTCTGGCAGTGGACTTCAAATCAAATTGTCTCAGTGTTGCATATTCAGGATACTCTCTCTTCTTGGTTTCTGACAACTGGTCTTTATAGTTTTACTATGTTAGTTTACTAATATCATAGTTTATGCTGATATAGTTTCTAATATTGAGCCATCCTAGCATTTTCAAAATATGGGGTAAAAAGACCCCTCAAAGTATCTATCATAACATCCCTCCCCCTGCTTAGAAAAGCCCAACTAATCAGCAACAGGAGTGAGACAAGGACAAATCAATGAGTGAACTATTAAGCTCCCTTTAGGCAGTCACTTATGTAACTTTCCAAATATATAACTGTTTTACTAACGAGGAAAGAGACCCAGAAGCATTAATAATTGGCCCAAAGTCCCACGAGTAAGTAGTGGTAGGACCAGATTTGAACCCAGGTTTACAGCCTGAGCTCCTTAACGACTATGGTATTCTGTTTCTCATTACAGCGTTAGAGGAGACCAAGAAATGACAGAGGCTTTGGGATGGCGGACTAACCTATGTGCTATTTATTCAGTCTCAAATTCTACTGAAATGACAGTAAACATTTGTAAAAGGGAATAAATCCAAAACAGTATATAGAGCAGAAGGGAAGGCCCAAGTATTTCAAAAATTCTGAGAAACTTCTAGAAGACTGAGCAGAGGGCATCCGAGTACAGGAAGTCACAGACCAGACAGAGCAGGGATCCTTTGAGTCCAGCCAAGCCCCAAAGAGGACTCCAAGCTGTGAGCTGTGACACACGGAATGGGACTGGTTGCTGGTGGTTATTGTTCCCTTAAAGGGCTGGCCATGGACAGTCGATCAGGTGGCTCTTCCCATTGCCCTCTCCCACCCAGCAACCACTGCGATGACTTGGGGGATGGCACTGTCTGCAAAATGTGAACAGAGAGGTGCTTTTCAAAGAAATTGGACTGTATTACTTGCATGGTAATGGGATCAGACTCCAAACACGGGACTTGGCCCCAAATTGTGCCCTTTTGTCACTTGACAGCAGGGAAGACTTCCTGGAGTCCTTGACTCAGCCCACAAGATAGCAGCCAGCCACATAAAGGGAGGAGAAGGCAAGATATCCCAGGCAAACGGCATTATCTTGAACTTGAGCAAAGGTAGGAAGGTAATGAACAGCATGGTGGCTGAGGGAACTATTCTATTCCCTCTGGGGATAAAGGTCAGTCCTAGATGTGACAGAGGCTGAGGCTAGAGGGACAGACAGTAGCCAGATCTGACAAGTAAGCTTGTACTTGCCTGGTGGGCAAAAGGGAGCCATTGAAAGATGTAGTGTAAGGATGCGAGATGGTCAAGACCACTGTTTTGGCAGTTGTGTGGAGAGAGGACTTCGGAATGGATGCCCTCTGGATATCCTAATGCAGTGGTTCCCAAAGTGTGGTCTGCCGAGGCAATGCTGGGACTTGGGAACTTACAAGAAATGCATATTATTGGGCCCCACTCCAACCAACTAGACCAGATCCTCTGGTGGTGGGGCCTCGCAATCTGTTTTAACAAGCCCTCCAGGTGACAGTGGTGCACATTCACTTGAAAACCACTCTTCTAAGGAATACCTCTTATCTCAAGACACGTCATTTCTTCTATGAACCTTCTGGGCCCCACCCAGGTAGAATGGACCATCCCCCCATCATCACCCCCTATGTCTCCTGGACACACACTCACACAGTAGGATTTTATGGTGCTTCCTTATGTCAGTCTTCTCATGGCCACCAGCATGCTTCTTCAGATCAGGTACTCTCTCTCATCTGCCTCTGCAGCCCCTGCAGGACCCAGCAAAGTACTTGAAAAATTAGCTTGCTGAATGAATGAATGAACACAAAAATATCAATTAGGAGACATTTGCAGTAGTTCGATCAATTAGTAAAGAGGAAGTGAAGTCTCGAACCGAAATAGTAGTAAGGTTGGACCTGAGAGATATTTAGGAAATAAAACAGGCAGAATGCTAATAAGAGCTAACCGAGATATAGCACTCACTCTGTGCCAGGCAGTTTTAAGTGCCTTACAAGAATTCCTATTTAATCCTCACAATCACCCTATGAGGGAGCTACTATTTTTATCCCTATGTTATAGATGAGGAAACTGAGGCTAAGTGATTTACATGTCAAACAGCTAAGATTCAGCCAAGATTGAAACCCAGGTGACGTCTGGCAGCACAGTTCTTGTTCTTTGTGTTACTTTCCCTCCACACTTGTGTTAAGAGGTCCGGCTTGAGTGGGTGGGTAAACAGGGTGCCATCAGCAAAGACACAAAGGCAGGAAAAACCAGGGGAAGATGCTGAACTCAGCTGCAGCTGTGCTGTCTGAGATGCCTTTACGGGGTGTCCAGCAAGTGGTTTGACATAAAACAGGCATACCTTGGTGAGACTGCGGGTTCCATTCCAGACTACTGCAATAAGGCAAATATCACAATAAAGCGAGTCACATGAATTTTTTGGTTTCCAAGGGGATATAAAAGCTATGTTTACACTATACTGCAGTCTACTAAATGTGCAATAGCATTATGCCTAAAAAAACAATGTACATACCTTAATTTTAAAAATACTGTATTGCTAAAAAGTGCTAAACATCATCTGAGCCTTCTGCAAGTTATAATCTTTTTGCTGGTGGAGGGTCTTAGAAAGAATGCAATTATCTGCAAAGTGCAATAAAACAAGGTATGCCTGTAGTCTGAAATGCAGGGTCATGCACGGGGCTAGGTATACAGATTTAGAAATCAATGACAAGTAAACCATGAGGGTGGATGAGATGACCCAGGAAGGATAATATATAATGAGAAGATATGTGGACTGAAGGCCCTAGTGAACGATATTTAAGGAAGCTAAGATGCAATGGCCTCACAGGTACAAGGAGACCCCCAGAAGACTGGAGTGTCCTAGAAGCCAAGGCCACAAGTAGTCTCATGGAGGAAGTGACCAAGTGTTAGCATCAATACGTTCAAGAGAGGAAAGGACTAAAGACCTTTTGGCATCTCAGACTTTACCAAAATGGTTTTGCTCTGATCACCAACAGAGGGATGAAAGCCAGATTAGAAAAGGTAAGAAGTAAGTAGAAGGCAAAGCATCAGGAAAGCAAATCTAACTCTACAGATCGGTGGCATCTGGTGAAAGATGCAATAAAAAAAGCTTCAGTCGTTTAGATGAGACCTCAGAGTATTTTTGAGGGTCCAGCAGATGGAACCAGTGTTGAAATTAAAGGGAAGAGATGGAGGACCAACTTAGCCAAAATCTGGGGTGGGGGGTCACTGCAGAGGGCTGGGCTCTCAGGAGGTTGGTCTTGAACCAAGGGCAACAAGTCAGTCTATGAGACGAGGATATGAGAGTGGGAATGGACGTGAGATTGTTAGGTGAAAGGAGAGGAATGATGACCTTAATTGTATTGATAAAATGAAATTAATGGTGGTATGCTGGGAACGGAAGCGAGGGTTAAGTGTCACACTGAAAGGAAGGTGTGGGAAATGGGAGAGGGAGCGTCATTAAATGTAATAAAAGGACAAGTACTTTCATGAGTGAGCCACATATAAAATCAACCAGGGGACCAAGGCTGCAGGGACAGAGGCTAGGACGGACTAGAGAAATGGTGGGAAACAGCCTGCAGGACTCTGAGGTCGATGATCAGCTTAGAGCAAGCAAGGACAGAACCTGATGGACAGCATGTCCTAGTTAGAGGATACTGGAGGTTATGTTCAAACAGCTCCGGATGGAAACATCCACGCTGCAGCCTTCGGAGGGGTTGGTGGAAACAGGAGAGATGAGGGTAAAAAGCAAGAATCCTGGGGCTGGAATATTGAATAGGGTATCTACATAGGTACATGCCAGAAAACATCTACATTGCTGGCACTTAGGGAGACTTGCTGTTTTTGTTTGGAAAAATACACTTGAAATGGGAAGAGGAAAAATGCTTGAGGCAGATGATCCACTCCCCATGGGATTGGGGGCCACAGCTTAAAAAGAGGGTAACACAATCTGCTTGTTCCTCTGGAAGGGGTGGTGTAGACAACAGGGAAGAGGAAGAGACAAGGGGAGGAGGGAAGAGCCAGTTCCTGGCACTGGGTGGGGATGACCTTAGGGGAGCGCAGCAGCAGGGTGGCCGAAAAGAACCTGTGGAAGAAGGGAACATCTAACCCCGCGCTGCTTGTGGCGGGGCACACAATGTGATGGGACTCCTCTGCCCCGGTGCCTCTAAGGAGGGTCACTCAGCTGAGCTCACTGTCACCAATGCCTCGTGAATGAGTGCCCGGCCGTTAGGTGTGACCGTGACTTCTTGCCTGCCCAAATGTGGTCACAAGTGGGGAATGTCATCGTCAGACAGAAAGCACAAGGGGACAGATGTCACTTCTCACTTTCCCCTGCCACAGCAACTGACAACATTTAATGGTAACTTGGTCCCAGTAAGATGGGCAGAATTCCCCCCATCCCACCCACAAGACACGTAGAAGTTGCCCTAAACCACCTATTCTGGGGACTGTTGTACTGCAGCATAACATAATCTTATATACTTCCAATGTCGGATCAACTGCTGTCCTGTCAACTTCATCGCAAACATCCTGACTTCCACCCCAACACTACAGCACCCCATTCCCTCCCCTGTATCCATGCAGTAACATCCTAGCTCAAGTCTTACCTTGCTTCCTTCCAATCCATTCTCTAAACTGCAGCCAATTTTTCAAACACACAGATCTGATCCCATGACTGCCTGGCTTTTCAGTCTATGGCTTGCCATCATCCCTGAAATTAAATCCAAACTGTCTATAAGGCCCCTATAATGTACCCTCGCTAGTCACTCACTGCTCTCCCTCTTACATTCCAGACTACAACTCCGCTTCTGAACACACCATGACGTCTGGGCTCTATGCTTTTGCCAATCTGTTCCGACCACAAGGAGTACACAACTTCCTTGGTTTGCTTGTTCAGATCCCCAGACCAGGAACCTGTGCCACAAATCATACGGAACCCTGTACTTGCCCTATTACAACACTATTTGATAGTAATTATGTAGAGTGTGTTTTCCCAACACTGTCGCCAACGTCGAGTACATAGGACCGAGGAGTAGGAGGTACCAAGGGAAGGAGGGGAAGGTCGCTAGCGTTGCCTTTGCTCCATTCACAGGATGGAGGTGGCGTGATACTAAGTTTTGTACCCATCTTCGCCACAGACACTGTAAGCAGAGGCTATGGCAGTGCACAGCTCAGCAGTGGGCTGTACCTGGGCAGCCACATGTGGTCATTCCATAACACTTGACTGTACCTTCAAGGACAACTGATGCTGAAAGAAATTTCTTAATCTTTTAAATGTAGATTTTAAAGACTATAAATGATTCTCAGGGTTTCCAAACTCAGCATTCTGGACTTAAACTGCTGATGAATCAGCCCTATTAATATTTCAGTAACATCATGTCAAAGGAAAATAATTTTTGCTTATGCCAATTCTCCCAAGTGCGACTGAAGTCGTTCTGAAGCTTGAAAGATCACTCACTCACTCAACAGTCTTGTTTCAAAGAACAGGCAAGTGGCGGTAGCTTTCCTGCCGCCTGCCTACCACCATGGGTCTTTAATATCCCTTGTTTAGGTCCCAAGATTCAGAGAGAAGCATTTTATTGTCTAGAAACATCAGCTAATCCTAGAAAAATAGCAAAAATCTGCCATAGTCATCTTAACTTTAATAGTTGCTTTCAAAGTTCAAATATATATTGTTTTGGAATTATACAAAGTATCACTATCTGGCATGTCTTTAAATATTACAGCTAAACAGGAAACTACCCATACTGGGAAACAAGTCATTAGTTCAAGAAAGTAAATTAATGCACAAACTATTCTCTTGAAGAGAATGTAAATGAGTAATGTTGAAAATCCATTTACTGTTTTTACAAGAACTCAAGTAAAATGCACTAGCGGTTCATGGCTACTGTTGCTCACCTGTGTACAGCACGACTACAAAGCACTCTAACTGCCTCACCCTCCGTGTCGTGGTGGAGCTATAAAGTATGCAGAAAGCATCTCCTAGCCAGAGAAAAACAGTATCTATGTTAAGCGATTTACGAAACACTATCCATAAGTCAGCAATCGTATATCGAGTAGAAAACTATTTTCACTAAATCATGATAGTTCTAATTGGTGGAAGAAAACAAGTTGATTAGAAGCTATACTTATCAGTTTATCTATTTATTTAGAGTAAGATTAGCCCCAAGCTAACATCCGTGCCCACCTTCCTCTACTTTATATGTGGGACGCCTCCACAGCATGGCCTGACAAGCGGTGCATAGGTCTACGCCTGGGATCCGAGCTAGCGAAGCCGGGGCCGCTGAAGTGGAGTGTGGGAACTTAACCGCCCCACCACTGGGCCGGCCCCTATACTTACATCTAGGTAAAAGACTAAGAACTGACTTAAGGTCTGAAAACTTCGACATGTATAGAATAGCTGCTAGAAATGAAGAAAAATCTTTCTCTAAAATAGTGATTCTCAATCAGGGCAATTTTGTGCACACCCCCCCACCACCCCCCCATCCATGCCCCCTCCACTGGGGACATTTAGCAAGAGCTGAAGACATTTGGTTGTCACAACTGGGGGTAGCACTGGTACTAGCAGTGTCTAAGTGGGTAGAGGCCAGGGATGCTGCTAGTATCTTACAATGCACAGGGCAGCCCCATAACACAGAATTACCCAGTCCAAAATGTCAACCGTGCCAAGGCGGAGAAATGCTGATCTAAAGAGAACAGGCATCTTTCTAATAAAGTGTAAATTCTGGAGGAAAGTATGGATTTTATTTCTAGAATAAGGAACCAGGAGTTTATTTCCAAACCTTTAGGAAAGCCTAATTTAGTTCACAGGTGGTAATGATTCCAAGCAAAATGCACATCTGTGTGTCTTTAAAAATACTATGCTGGAATTATAGTAAGCGTCCACCATTTAGCTGCCCTTACCTAAGCAAGCAGCTAGGCTTATATTAAAAGTGAAATGTCTGTGAAACAAGTAGAACAGCTTTTCAGAGTAACAGGATTATTACAGGCTATTAAAACATGAGGTTATCATGGTATCATACATTACCCAGTTCTGGAGTACAATTCTATAGACTTTTTTGTGAGACAGCATTCTAGAATAAAATTACTCAATGTGCATCAACCATTAGTTACTAATAATGGCTATATACACTAATTCCAATATTCCCTAATTTGGAAAGAATTTCAGTTCACAGAATGTAAGTTTTTTCTCCTCTAAGACCTAAGTGAACTTAATTCAGTTTGCCAAAATCATCACTGATAATCATTGAAGATCAGAATTAAAAAGTATAAAGACGTCAGGATATTAAGACTCCCTCTACTAACAGTCATTCACACACACATTGACTACAAGGTCTAACAAAGTAAAATTATCTACAGTACTCCCCTCAGTAGTTTCAACTGAAGTTAGTTTTCCCTTTTTGAACGTAGAGCTTTCTGTTACACGCAGCAAAAACATGCTGCTGATAAATCTTGCCCTAAATTACAGTACAGGTGTTTGCAGAATCTTATTTTTTGAGTACTAACAGGAAAACAAGCAACTTACTGTACTGTAAAGAGGAAATACGTAATTTCGTTGTGCATCTTTCTTAAGAAAATGGTCTTATCTGGTGAGCTCTTGGCAGCTTGTCACCAAATACTTTCACTGTGCTCCATTTTTGCAACCAAAGGTATCAAAGGAGTTTTATTTAATTAACTGGGAAAGTCAGTTAAAACCAGAATACCCTTTTCCCAAACAGTTAAATGAACTGTTAACTGTATTGTCCACTTTCCATCCCAGAGAGGATTAAAGAAGATTTTAAGAACAGATATGAATCTGAGGTGGCAGTGGTTTGAAAATTAGGATTCAATTTACGATAGAGCTAGAACCCAAAATTTATTTGCTGAAATTTTTAAGCTCTTTAATATCAAAACATTTATTAAGCAAATATATCTAGAGATTGGCAGTTAATTTTAACAATTTAAGTTTGGGGTAGAATTTAACGTGGGCAGAAAATGTTACTTCAACTTTTTAAACTGTGAAGTATTACAATATACTTTGTCATGTGGCTAAACACAGCTTACAAGGCTTATTAATTAACCAATTGAATTTTTCAATGACTAAGGATTTTATGTATTTCATTATTTTGAATTTAAATTATGCTTATATAATCATATTCATATTATGTCTGAGACTGAGCTAGACATAAAGATATCAGAACATCCCTTAAAAGTGGCTGAATTAGATATGACCCTGTTATTAACCATTTACCCAACGAAACTGCTAAAAACTGACTGATTTGGTTAATTATGGTTACATAAAAATTATGTAAATATTCAAACACTTGATGAAGTCGTAATACTTCAACCTTTTAAGAATTCTAATTCCCCAGTGGTTAAGAATCTTTAGGTATCATTAATGAACACATGACTACCATTTTAAAAATTACTGTTCAGTGCTATTGATTTGAGAAATAAATTTTTAGGTTAGGCCTTGCCATACCAAATTCCCTTTCTGCCTTAGTTTCATAACCTAACCTGACCTCAAAATACAACCCCATACTGGCCACTCTTTAAAAAGAAATCAGGTAGATCTAAACAATTTAAACATCTTCAAGAAAATCAAACAGCTGTCTTCTTACTGTTAACTTCTAGATCTCTTGAGGAGCCTACATATGGAGAATTGCTACGCAGAATTTCCTAATACTACTTAAAAGACCAGTAAACAATATGAGTGGCAGATTATGACTGGATCCCACACCTTGCAAATTCCATTCCGGTATCACGACATTACCACTAAAGTGTGGAGTTAACTGGTATGACTCAGCATTTAAAGTCTGAGTGTTCTTCTGTTATTAAGTTTGTTATGTAATTTTGTTATGTTTTTTATATATATGTATATAAACACTAAAACCATATCTATGGCTAGAAAAGAGCAGAATCTATTTCTTTTATATTAAAACATAGAATTTCAGCTATATTAGAGAAATTAGCCATCTTGCAAAACTCAAAAAAAACCCACCATGCATCTTGGAAGTTGAAAAATAAAAAAAAGGAAAATCCAATGCATGAAAAGTATGTGGATTTAACTTCAGATAATTAACTAAGACATTCACACAACATATGCATGTCAGTCTCCTAATTGGTCCTAGAGCCTGCAGTATTGTAATTTATTGTGAAACCATGTAACCAAATACTTAAATATATCCACAACATCTATACCACGGTAATGCATAGTACATAATATACTAACATCTCAAAATAAATTTCTATTACAGTTTTATGCAAATTATGGTAAAAGATTATCACCTGCCACATTTTGAAATGGCACCAACTTCATGTCAAGTTTCATGTCAATGTATTAGTCAAACTCCTTACTGATAATGATGTCTTATGCATTATCATCTGAACATTTTGAAATCAAGCTGTTAATCTAATAACCACAGTATGTTGTTATCAATTAAAGTCACTGCATATTCAGATGTTAAAGCAGGTAAGTAATACAGCAGAAAAAGTATTTCTAATTCACAGTTTCAAAAATAAAGGGTGCAGTTTTCAAATATCTGATTGCTTAAAATTGGTCACTCAATGTACAACTGCCTCCTTCAACACATGTAAACTGGTTTGCACAGCATTAGGAGATGCCTTTTATTTCAGAAGTTAGTTCTTACTGTTACAGGAGCACCACAAATTTGAAGGAAGAGGCTACAGTGTGAAATGAGCTAGCTCACTGAAGGATATGTTAAATAAAATTTTAACTACGATAAAAGGTACTGCAAAGCTTTGTTGACCCCCAGCACAGACCCCTTAATCAGGAAAAGTAGTTAACACTTACCAAATACAATAATGTAAATTAGCTCTACAAGAGAGGGGGGAAAATCTAACTCAACTAAAAGAAAATAGTATTATTAGCTAACAAACCTGTGATAGCCGGCTTCAGAATTTTCCTAAAAATAAAATTCAAAAGCATACACAGTATTTGTATCCTTCGTTTAGGAATGCAGAGATTCAAAGGGAATGAAAGAAAAATCTGGCTTTACGAATTTCTAAGTGGAAACACACGCACACAAATGGGTAACTGAGAAAAACTGAGCACTTAAATATTCAAATTTTAAATGTGTAAGAAAATTTATAATAGAAAAAAGTGGCAAATTGTTATTGTGACTTGATTTGCTGAAAACATCTGCAAATTCACACTGGCATTAAGAAAACCAAAGTTTCAAAAATTTACTCCTCTCTTTCTCTCCAGATATGTGTTTTCTGTGCAAAAATAAATATCTGAAAATTGCACTAATACAATAATACTTATTTTAACTTTTGTATTATGAATAATCTGCACATGCTGCTTTACAGACAATACATATTTGTAAACTTGCTCATGCAAAATTAGTGTGCGCAACAGGGATATTGTCAATCCCTATACTTAAAAATGATACCTTATTATCTTTTTTTAAACTGCAAACCCTCTGAATTGTAACAAATCTTACACAGATATTCTTGTCTGCCAGCTAAAAATCAATTTATGTTGCAGAAATAAAAAGTTAAACAAGAAAAAGAAACATGGTTTTTGTCTTGCAAAATTTTTGATTTTTAAATAAGAGAAAATTTATAAAAGAAAGAAATTCATGGTCACAAAATTTTAACATTTTAATCCTAAACATTACAGGGCAAATAGATACTGGACCCTATCTCCATAAATCCTAACTTTTAGTTTCCATTTTAAATGTTGCCCCAACCACTAAGACATTAGTGGTTTTACAACCTCTGGATTATGGAAATACACATTTCTGAAATAAATGCTACAAAAACAATGGAAGAAAGCCAAACTGTCTCCATGAAGGAAAAAAAAGTGGAACATTTTGAAGCTTTTAGACACTTCTCTTTCCATGTCTTATGATTAACCTGTCAATTCAGTGCATCATATGGTCAACGTAATGGTCCCGTATGGAGCAAACATCTAACTAGTGTCCATTGACTCCAAGTTAGTGGACGATGAGTCTTTCTGGATGCTCTCAAAGATGGCTGCCAGCTCAGGGTTGGAGCTGATCTGCGACTGGAACTCGCTCATCAGCGGGCTCTTCTCGGCCTCGGGAATGGTCAGCAGGGCTGCGACTGCTCTCATGGCCGATCGCTTCAGTTCGTCCTGCTTTTCAAACTCCTGCTTTACTGAGTTTGCCTTCACCTGTAACATCGAGTAAATTTATATCATATGCTATAAAACACAGCTCACACATGAACCAAATTTAAGCACATTGAAATTTCTTGTAAATAAAGCAAAGCTACTCTTTCATAGGTCCAAAAGGCACACTGTACTCTAAGCACAGTTGTTTTTAAACTTTTTAGCAGTAGCTGTCACCTTTTCTTTTAAGGGAGTATTTTACACAAAGCCCATTACAAAAACAGAAACTCTAGAGCCATCATGTTTGAAACAAAGGAAGGGACCCAGAGCCTTAATCTGCTTAGCAAGTCCTACTTCGGCCTCCACCAGTGCATGTAATTATTTTTATATGAAAAACCCTGTTTCACCTTCTGAATCTAGAAGTAATTCTGACTTTTCAAGCCCCATTTTAAATGTCGTCATGCTCATGTGAAGCCTTCTATGACCCTCACCCGTGCCACCTCCACCAGACTGAAACATTTCCTCTTTTGTGGCCCTATCACACTTTATCCCATATCAGTACTTCAAAATATGCATCATATTGTTATAACAATAATTTAAAACTTTTAGGAATAGCATTCAACAGTCTAAGTTTTCTAAACCATCCACTTCAATAGGTTAACTTTTAAAACCAACTGCTACACAGGGTCTAGCCTGATTAAATTTGGAAAACTACAGTATAGAATCGACTAGGAATCCTGACTACCCATGTCTGGCCTAAGTCGATGCCTGTCAATGATTACCTTCGTTGTACACGTGGCGCGTAACGGCTCAACAAGTCGGTCCAACCTCTGCAATACTGCACTTGGACAAAGAGTGGAGAGTCTCACCAACATTAAAAACGTCAGCATCTATCAGGAACAAAAAGACAAAATTCCAAATTCTGACAAAGCTTTTAAAAGGAAAATGACTAGCATGCATCATGAAGTTTTATTTTAATGTAATCTGTCATTTGGAAACACACAGATTTGTCTCACACTGTATCTGAGGAATTTTAGTTACAAGTACTAGAGAGACTTCCCTATAACTGGTCCTCAAGTACAGCACCAGAAAAGTGGTTCTGAGTCTTGGCTGTACATTAGAGCTGGGGAGCTTCAGAAATAGACCCATGGCTCAGCCCCGTTTCCGAGACTTTTACTTAATTCTTCATGATAGGGCCATAGAGTCAGTATTTTTTAAAAAGCTCATGTGCACCAGAATGGAAAATCATTTAACAAGAAAACAAGTGAACAAGGAGAAAAGCTTTATAATAAGTTTCCACTGTCTTGGCAGATTTTCCTAAAAAACCAAGACTGGTTATTCAGATTAATCCATATAAAGCCCAGCAACTCATAATCCTTTTTCTCTTAGACTATAAACTGCAGAATCATACAGGAGAATCCTATTATTTTGGGGGGGCTCCTTTCATTGAATTCTGGGAGGGTCAGGATACAATCAGATATGGAAACAGAAACGTTGGCGTTCTAATAGTACGGCTGAACTACCACTCAACCACCACTTTTCCCTGCTTGACCAAAGGCCTTGAATGGAAGAGCAGAAGAAGGAGGCAATGCACTGACTTATTTTTTAAATCACCCTTTTATAGTTCATGTTTAAAACGGACTTGAGCAAAGAGGAAACAAAGGAGTTATAAGCAAAGTTCATGTTATAAACCTAGGGAGCAATATGATTTCTTTCTAGCTGCTTCTACACAGACTGCTTTGTGTATCTGAAAAACAGTTCTTCCATTTAACAAAAACAGTTCTTCCTGTAACAAAAGTCTTGATATTAAACCCCGTATATTATATTAGAAAACAAAAATCTCTCATTCAGGTAAATAATACAGATATCAGGGAGGACACTCTACCACAGCCAAAGAGAATGAGCCAAGAAAATCACGGGAAATTCAGAACACTCTCCATGGGTAGTGGCTGCAGTCCGATACTAAGAGACAGGCCAAAAGGTCACAGATTATACTTTGAACAGCAAAACCTTCTGGACCTTCTTTTGAGGGAAAGGATCCAGGAACTATGCACTAAGCAAGCTGGCGCAGAGAATTTCTTAGAATTTTCCATCCACTGAGACCTAACTTCTTCCTCCAATAAAAAGGTTTCTGGATTTTTCCTCTATGTCAACTTACTTTTACACTGCATCACATGCACACTTTTGCATATTATAGTTTATAACATACTTACTAAAGTCATGACAAGAAAACCAATTTTTCTCACTTAATACAAAATAGTAAATCACAGGGGTGTAAGTCACTCTAGCAAAGTCGTCTTCTCAAACATTCTATCAACAGGCACAAACATCTTACCTTAATATCATAATGGTCCTTCAAACCATCTTCAACATGATTTAGAAATTCAAAGATATCTAGTCTATCAAGACAACTGTCTAGAAGAGTGTACATGCACTCAAACGCTGCCTTTCTAATATCCAGGCCGTCGTCAACCGTATGCTTAAATGGACCCATTTCTACCTGTTGAAACAAAAAGGAATGAGCGGACATCCTCACAGGTAAAAGACAAGCTTAGAGAAACAGTGTCATCCAACTAACTCACCTCTCTTATGAGCTCCTTTCTAACTTTTGTCTCGTTGTAAAGATGTGGAAGAACAGCGTCTAGCAGGTCCCTTATTAAGGATGGCTTGTTATGTGCTGCTGAATTGAATGTGACCAAGGCTACTCTTCTTACATTTAAATCTGGGTCTTCCAAGGTTTTTAGGAAATCACCTGAAAAATTGTAAGAGAAGCAACTTAAGATTAAATAAGCTTAAGATACACTACATATACACTTTATTCTTTATCTAAACTGATAGTTTATTTTTGCTGCTATCACAGTTATTTCTTCAATGCGGGTCACAGCAGAACATGATGAAATCCTAAGCGAACTACAGTTTCTTTCAGCAGCAGGTAAACTATGTCTGAACCAGAGTGGACTTGATAACCTACTCTCAACACCTACAATGCAGAGCGTAGGGAGTGAGAGTCCAAAAAGTTCTCCAATTTATAGATACTTTATAAAACGGTGGGTTGTACAGAGAAGTGGTGGAGCCAGCAGCCACAAGGATGAATAACTTGAATGATTCTCAGAGCTAAAAACTGGTACTTGCACCAAAAGCAACAAAAATAGAATTTAAAAAACTGAGTTCAAAACAAGATAAACAAGGTGAGGACAGATCCATTGCTTGATAAAGATGAAATACTGTTACCAAGCACATAATTTATCAGATGACAAAGAGAAATGTGCCTCCAAAAGCCCTATTTTTATTTCTATCTTAGATGATAAATAAAATATCGTTTTATTTTGATAAATAAATATCAATAAATATCCATAAATAAAAGGGTAAGAGTAGAAAAGGAGAAAAGGAAACCTAAAACAGGACAAAAAGCTAAAGAAAACACATCGCCACTTTAAAACCAGACATAAGGCAGTTGTTCTTTCAAATGTGGGCAAGAAACTATAATGCAAAGATCTTTGGAGTCACACAGATGGTGAACCAAACCATTTCACTTGTCAACTGTGTAACTTCTGGCAAGTTACTTTGGGCAAGAGCCTCAGTTTCCCAGTTTGCAAAATGAGGACTACAAACATTTTAGGGCTACCGAGCAGAACTGGTAGTATGCATGTGAGAACAGTGTCTGGTACACACCTGGTGGTATTTGTATGAAACTCCCATTCCTCATTATGTAATCTTAACCCTGCCATCAACAATCTTTTAGAATACACAGGGGAAAAGAGAGCTGCCAGGAAACCTGAATGCATCACAACATCAATTAAGAAAAATGGGAGTAAAGAAATACTTTAACCACCACAGACCGGTAAACTCAAGGCTGACCACTCGGGAAAATCCCAGCACTGACTACAAAAAAAACTTTAGGACATAGTTTAGATTCAAAAAGAATTTAAGGGGGTCTGACCCCATGGCCTAGTGGTTAAGTTTGGCGCACTCCCCTTTGGCGGCCTGGGTTCAGATCCTGGGTGCAGACCCACACCACTCGTCAGTGGCCACACTGTGGCAGTGACTCATATACAAAATAGAGGAAGACTGGCACAGATGTTAGCTCAGGGCAAATCTTCCTCAAGCAAAAGAAAAAAAAGACGACGACTGGTGGCAGGTGTTAGCTCAAGGTGAATATTCCTCAGCCAAAAAAGAAAAAAAAGAATTTAAATCTCCCAGACTAAACCTCTTTACTCGTTTGTTTAGAATTACTAAAATGATAGATTAGAATAGATTAGAACAATAATCAAAGTATGTATCTACTTTCAGTAGAGCATGTAAAATATTGCTATTATTATGGACAAATGGTGACATGGACTAGGATCAGTGGTGCCCAACTCCTTGATCTAGGAGTTTCAATTTTTAAAAAGCTTCCTAGGTTGTTCTGATGTTCATATAGTCACAAATAATACTGAACTAGATCATCAGTCAACTAGAATCATCATCATGACTAAATAACTATACCAACAAGGGACACTGGTTGACTGCTGTCAACCTGGAAAGATGACTCTAGAGATGTGGCACAGGTCTCTTCCTTTGTCCTATCTTGTACAAAATCAAAAATGTGAACTAATACATCGAAGCAAAAAACAGGTGATGGGAACAAAGGCAAGAATCTTCTGACAAAGACTTTCTTTGAATTATTTCTAGGTCCCAGCAATAGCACCCATTTATGCCTGTGTCCCCCTTACCATGAACTGATAATCCCTTTCTGTAGTTCTTTTAAATTATGTTCTTTCCCTTTCTGGCCCTGCAGAATGGCATGAAACTGCAATGCTTCTCTGCCATATCCCTTTATCCCCTTTCTTCTGTCCTCAAGAAAGCATCAAACCGAGTTCTGAAGCTACTACCAACTCTAGGAAAACTGATGATGAAAACAAATGGAAACTGTAACATCATGAAAAATAATCCTAGGGGCTGGCCCAGTGGTGTAGTCGTTAAATTCATGTACTCCGCTTCGGCAGCCCAGGGCTTGCAGGTTCGGACCCCAGGTGTGGACCTAGGACCACTCATCAAGCCACACTGTGGCAGTATCCCACATAAAATGGAGGAAGACTGGCACAGACATTAGCTCAGCAACAATCTTCCACAAGCAAAAAGAGGAAGACTGGCAACAGATGTAAGCTCAGGGCCAATGTTCCTCATCAAACAAAAAATCATCATCATCATCATCATCATCATCTTAAAGGTTAATTCTTGTCTTCACAAAAATAGAGACAGCTCTAGTCTTTCTGGGGTATCTCCTCTTAGTTCTTCTGGGAATTAGCTCTACCCTACTCTATCTTTTTCACTCTTAGGTTGTTTCCACCTTACATATGGAAGTCTCCAGAGAGCCCCTTGGGAGCTGGAGGGTTACAAGTTAAAAACTGAAAATTGGGGCCCTAACAGATCAAGTGAGACTCATTTATATCTGGGAGAAAACTTCAGACTGGTCAAACAGATCAAATATCTTTTTCCTTTATCCATTAGTTTTTTTCAGGTCATCCCAAAATATGATTATCAAATGTCTAGTTGACTCTAAAGACATCTTAGTGTTACTTGCAAAATTATCTCATAATTTCAAACTATGGGATGACAGAATATAAGTATATAAGATCATATATTATCAATTATCTCTTTAATGAAACAATTACCAGACCCTTAAAAGCACTGTAGCTCCTTGGTGATATCTTTAGTTATTGAAATGAGTGTTTGACAATTAACTATTAAATAGTTAATCAGTATGTTTATTTTTGTTTCCACTTACCTATGCAGTTCTTTAGCAGTGGATCAATAGGCTGTGGATGATCGGAAATAGTAAACTTCACAGCTGTAACCACGGAGCTTCGGGCATATGATGAGCCTAATTGAAAATAAATTGTAAGTCTAAGTCCACTAAAATCCATGGACATCTTTATCAGTTTCATTCCACTTGAAATAATATCAGTGTCTTTAATTCTTTAAAATTCTCTTCGGTCAAGAGGAGGATTTCTTATTGCTCTCACGATACTAATGGAGCAAAGTTTACTCAACTCATGAAACATACTCCCAACAGATTTCAAAAGAAACAACTTCTTCTGGGAAGGAGGCGGCCTGGGACGGCAGTAATGGAGGACCTAGCCCTCACAAAAGGGAACTACTTAAATCCATAAACAGCTCATAAGATCTTCAAATTTTTTAGTAAAAAAGAAAGCAATTTCCAAGAATGAGTGGCTATTATTACCTTCTAGTTGGCCTAACGGGGTTGACACTACTAGGATCTTTCATTTGAATTAAGTTTACCAATTTTAGTGTTATAATTTATAGTAATAGGCAAGCTCCTCAGGATATATTATTCAAGAGACATCTTTTCCACATTTTAAGTCAAGAGAGTAACATTAAAATATAATAAACACTAGGAACTAGAACATATTTATTTAACCATATCTAATTACCCTCTTTATCCTTTTGAACACAAAATGGCATCTGAATACGGCTCCATATCATAACATAAGGCAACAGCTTCCACATGTAACAAGATACAAAAATGTTTTAACTTCCTCACTAGGCATCTTTCAAGGCAACCAACCCACTGCTAATAAAACAAGAAAATCTAGCTACCCACCTGATATCAAGTACCCCTTAAGCCGTGGAAGGAGGGTTTCGGGATCAATCAGAGTGAGCTTGCCTAGACATTCAGCAACAACATTTCTGGTTCCTTCTTCTGCACACTCACAATGCTTTAGCAGTAAGGCCCAGATGTTTTCAACATATGGTTTAAGGCCCACCACTGATGCAGAGCTAATAATTTCCTTCAAGGAATGAAGCAGAAGATACTGCCTTTTGGGTTGACTGGTTATTTCTTGTAAGACAAACGGCAGATATTCAGGAAGGTTGCCCACACTAATGCTGCCTAACGCATAGGACGCGGCTGATTTGACTTCTTCACTAGGAGATGAGAAGGCTTCTAATATCACAGATTTCAGTTCCAGCTGCCCACTTAAGTCAATATGATGCCCAACTTCTCCAAGAGAAAGCAGAGCTAAGAGACGAATGGAATCTGTAGACCTTGAGTTCTTGACATCTTGAATAAACTGCCCCACTACAGCCGGTCCTTCTTTAGGGCATGCTCGAGTAAGGGCAGCTACACATTTGGCAATGGAATAATAAGACTGCTTGTGAGTAAGAGCTGTGCTCTGGGAATAAACTGGACCAGTTAGCATGCGCAACAAATCCATGTATCCTAGATTATTTGTTCCAGTGACAACCAGAGCTTGGAAAAAGTCCAGCATGGCGCTAAGAGCTCCTCCCTGCAATAAGGGGGATCTCACAAGTCCAATAAGTTCATTGAGAATGGATCCACTTATCTTTGACAGGGAGGAGGGATACACTTTTGCGAGTGTGGTAAGAAAACTGATAGCCATCTGTGAAACATGCATATCACTTTCGCTGATAAGAGGGGGGAGCTCATCTAGAACTGCATCAATCATGGCAGCTGTCAAGCTGTCACTATAGTTTTTAATTAGAATATCTAGGGCAGAAAGGGTGCCCAATTTCAAAGCTCTCTGGTTTTTCCTGAGAAATGAAGCAAGGATGGGAACCCCTTCTCCCAGGACAGGCCTCAAATCTATCTTCAAAGGTGACCCAGCAATGAGTGTCAATGCCTTCACTGTAGTTAACCGGGTAATTTCATTCTTCAGTCTCTCCAAGAAAATCTGAAGTGTATTAGGCAAGTCAGAACCCAAATTGTCTCCAAGGTTGCAAATAATTTGTCCCATACAGGAAATAGCCCTTTCCTTGACTTCCTGATCAATGTCAGCTGCTTTTAACCTCTTAATGGTACAGGTAAACAGATCTTTGATGTAAGGAGTTGCATCAAACGAGGAAGGCTGATCTAAAGGACGAATGACTTTCACAAGCTGTTGAGTAACAAGAAGTGCTTCAGACGTAATCTTGTAAAATGGGTCTCCAACACAAGCCACCACTGGAGGGACCAAAGCCTGGACATGAAGATGGAAGACTTGAGGAGAGTGGTTACAGAGGATTACGTAGAGACACGACAGAGCATCAATCTTCAAATTTGATGAGCTTGATTTATCATTCAGTGAGAAAATGATTCCTAAAAAGCCAACAAAAATCCAGTAATTTTATGTATAGTTTTATGAAAGAAAAATCAGAAACTAATCCCTAAAATATTGCTAATGTTTCCAATTCATCACATTATCTTCAAAGTAGTAGAAATTCTACAGCCTATGATAAATATTAAAGCCAAAAATTTTACGTTAAGATTTTAAACTTTATACTTGCAAATTTCTAACTTTAGGTGTTTAAGATGGTTCCCTCAGAGTTAGTTCATGTGCAAATTAAGTTGTCACAAATTTTCCTTTTAAAGGAAACAATTACTTAAGCTTATCTAAGTCTTAATAAAGTCTATACTAAGACCTGAAAGTGATTTACCATTTCTTTCATACCTGGTACAAGCACAGGAACATGTTGTGTTAGGGCCCCAGGTAACACATTTACCAGTTCAGTTAACATGTTAAAACAGCACTGTCGAGTCTTCACACTTTTTTCTTTCATCTGTTTGTGCAGAGCTTTAACAATGTTGGGAACCTGTAATTATCACACACTCATTAGCTGGTTCAGCTACTGGTATTTCCTCAGTACACTTAACACCAATTACAGGGGACAGGAAAATATCTTTTTTTGTTAAATTTCTAACTCTTCTATCTGCCAACCACTAACAAGATTGTTAGATACACATTCTGTTGAATCTCTTACATATGTTCTCTTGTAACTATTTGCTTCATACTGATAAATAAGAAAACAGAGAAAAGCTATCATTAGCTTTCTACAGAGCAACAAAATAGTATTCCCTGATTAATTTTTAATTACAAAAGACTAAACAGAAATTTAACCAAATAATAAAATAACTTTCAATCAAAATTTTAGGAGCATAATTTATAAATGGCATTTTCAACAAAAATAGCACAGATAAGCATTAAAGGAAAAAAAGACAAACTATGGAAAAGAAACCATTAAATAGGTCTTTGTTTCTGTTTTTAGTTTGCTGTTACAATGAAATCAACCCAACTTCAAATGTAGCTACAAGCAGCAGGGGTATGATCCAAGGACAGATGTCTCAAAACTTTCTAATGTTTTGTTAGTTGGTAAAACTAAAATAGGGTATTTACTAATAAATTTTATGGATGCCAGGATACAGACACACACCATTATCAAACAACGGTCTGAGAACTAGAGACAAAAGAAAACACCTATCTAATTCCTCACACCATCATCATAATTTCCTGATTTGACCTGACTGCTATACACTTACTCAGTTGCTTCAGTCCTCCATACACTTTACCTCATTGCTTTCTACAATTAACATTCAAAGTTCCCCTTCAAGTTCACCACAAATTTTTTTCATTTGTACTACTCGAAAACAAGACAGATATGCTATGTACATCTCCTCCTCTGGTTTAGCTGTTTAGTCCCTCTCAACACCTCTTGTGTAATCTATAAAAATGGACAAATATGTACACCATGGGGTTGCTGTAGGAATTACACATGAGACAGAAAAATTCCTGGCATGTACTAAATATTCACTAAATGGGAGGTATATAGCTCTGTTTAAGATCTTAGAAAAGATGTCCTAAAGTGAAAAATATGCATTTTTTTCATAATAAGAGCCAGCATATCTAAGTACTTTCTATGTAGTAGCCACTACATTAAATGCTTACACAGATCATCTCATCTCTCACTACCTTGGGTACACAGTTCTAAGTTAATCTTTATTACAAATGAAAAAACTGAGGTTTCATAAAATGACTAAATAACCTGTCCAAGATCACACAACTAAATTAAGAGTTAAGCCAGCTATGAACACAAATAGTCTGACTCCATAGCTCTAAGACTTCTCCATTGGTACCAGGGATAAAGATTACTTTACTGAATCTTAAAATTATTTTAATACTGTTTATCCAGTAAAAAGAAAACTTCATTCAGAGTAAACTAGTTACAAGTAATGTAATATGAACATACATAAACTACTATACAAACATATCACAGAACTCTGTTTCTCTAAAGATGTTCTGGCACTCACATTTACATATAAAAACACAATTTTAAAAGATCACATTTACTTGCATGACACCGACCTGACTCTGAAGCATTGTTAAAGGTGTTTCTCCTTGTTCCATTGCATCAGGGTCACACAGCCAACTTTGCACAGGACGAGTTTGCTTCAAAAGAGAAAGGTATGCATGAAAAACATCTGCCTTTACGTTCTCTTCTCGCTCTTTAAATCTGGATATCAGTGCAGGAGAGACGGTCTTGTAGAATTCTGGAAGCATTTCATGCCGTGTGCTAACTACAGCATCCAAGCACTTAGCAGCTGCACGTCTCACTTTCCAACTCATGTCATCGTCGTCACTGTATTCATCATCACTCCCTAAAGAGAAGTTTTAATGTTAACAGGCTATCAAGTTTATCATTCAATATAGGAAGTGAACTGACATTCACAACTAAGGCAGTTTTCTAACTTTCCACTAACATACACAGCAGTAGATAAGCTTAAAAAGACCTAGAACTCAAACAGATGCAGTGTACTTACGTAAATTTACACATAAATTAACCTCTACAGAAAAATGATCATGACTGTTTTTAATTTGTCAAACATTTTCTCATTTATTGTGGGTAATGAGCTGCTTATTAACCCTTTAAAATCATTAACACATAAAACTTCTTTAGAACAAAAATATTTATAAAATCATAAATGTCCCAGCCTTTTAAACAATATGAATAGAAGTTCATTGATGCTATAGGAAAATTACACAATCGGAGAGCTAAGATAAACTATGAAACCGATTTGTGGCTATAGATGATGTGATAAAAAGAATGGTTTTCAGTCCCAGGATGTGTTGTAGAACTACCTTTCTGGGAGGAAAAAGAATCCTGAAATCTACTTTCTTGGTGACAACAAGGTTTTTCACTAAATTTGCCGATGGGCTATTAGGAACAAATATGCACATGCTCAACCTTTCAAGATATTGCATTGTCTGAGGCCAGACCGGTGGCCTACTGGTTAAGTTCAGTGCACTCGGCTTCGGCAGCATGCATTCGGTTGCCAGGCCCAGATCTATACCACTTGTAAGCAGCCATGCTGTGGGGGTGACCCACATACAAAAATAGAGGAAGACTGGCACAAATGTTAGCTCAGGGTGAATCTTCCTCAAGCAAAAAGAGGAAGATTGGCAACAGATGTTAGCTCAGGGTGAATCTTTCTCAGCAGAAAAAGGTATTACATTGTCTTAATGTAGTATAAAGAAACTCTACTTTCCCAATTACAACAAGAAAATTCTGCCCACATAACAACAGAGCGCCATCTTCTCCAAAGTCCTGTTAAACATCAAAACAATATTCCAAGCACAGGCATTAACAATTCCATCTCACTTATGTAGAGTTGATAACCTGTGTGTGTATATATTCTCTGAAAATTATTTCCTTCTAATACCATGAAGCTGAATCAGCTGGGTAACATGAAGTCAGGAGGACGGCAAAAATATTAGCAGTTCTCAGGACACTCTAAAATTATCTAAGAATAATTTTGTCATTCTTAAGTAAGACCATAGCATTGAAATGATTCCTCAGCGAAGGAAAAAAGACGTCATTTCTACACTGGATTATATTCCAATTAGTTTAGTGACTGCTAAAGGAGCCAGCTATACTTTAGAAAATCCTAGGATATATAATCAAATTTTCCAATCTCCAAAAGGTTTACTTAATTTCACTTAGCACATTATAAGAAAACCCAACCAAATACTGCTAAACCCAAAGCATCTAATTTATCCACCAGTAGCTACTGGAATAAAAATTACAAGGTCCTATCAAAATAAAATAGACTATTTAAGAGCAAATAAATAAATGAACTTTTTCCCATGGCAACCCAGCTACGGGAATTACTTTCCAGAAATATATGTTATTGAAAAAAAGGTTATAAAAAATTTAACAAATATCCTAACCACTGAAATTAGGTTGATTTCCTAAGTTACACCAATACTATGATAGAAAGATAATTATTAGGTATAATCCATGTAACCGATAAAGCAGCTGAAGGACTTGATTTGTATTCAACCTAAGTACTTAGCACACTAAAAACCAACAATCAACACCTGGAACATATACTGTTAATGCTTTTTCCAAAGGATATTCCTGTTATAAGCTAAGGTTTCCCTTCACTAATGCAACATATTTACTGAGTCCCTACTGTGTGTCAAGCACTGTCCTAGGCACTATGAAAAAGCAGGCAATAAAAAGACTAAAATTAAAATCTCCGCCTTCATGAAGCCTATAACCTAGTAGGTGGAAAGATAATTATGTCAGCAAGTGATTAAGTGAAATGAAGAAAATCAAAATGCTGAAAAGGGCAGTAAGAGGATGAAGTAGGGGAAACCCTGAGATGGGGGACTGGATGAGGAGGTGTGTGAGAGTCAGTCATCAGGCATAACCTCAACCTGTTTGGCCTGAGAAACTAGGAAGAATGGAGGTGCCATTCTGAGATGGAAAAGCTAAAGAAACAGGTTAGGCAGGAGATGGGGGAAAGGTGGAGAGAAGATATTTTAGATATCTAAGCAGCAAATCAATTGAGCGTCGCATATATGAACCTGGAATTCACAGGAAAGATCTGGGGTAAAGATAAAATTTGGGGTTTCAGCACACTGGTATTAAAGTCAGGAGACTAGGCGAATCAACAAGAATATAACAGTGTAACAGAGAAGTTGAAGGAGTAGGCCTGGAATCTCCAAAGTGTAGTGGTCAGGGTGATGAAGAGGAACCAGCGTGGAGGCCGAGAAGGAGTAATCACAAGACAGGACTAAACCCAAGAGAGAGTGGTAGCCTGGAAGTTACATAAGAAATGCGCGGAGACTGATGACAGGCGGAGTCAAACACGGAGGTCCCTGGCGATCTTGTCCACCAGTGGAAGACCCAATTCAGGAGAGAAGACGAGGAGCAACTGGAGAGCGTTCTTTGCAGGAGTTCTGTTGTAGAGGAGAGACACTGGGTGGTAGCTGCTAGCATACAATATGGGGTCAAGAGAGGTTTCTTTGTAGTTGTTTTTGTTTTGTTTTTTAAAAGATGGATGACATAGACTTTAGAGGAAAGTCATTACACAAATTCGAAGAATCAAACTAAAAAGTACTATAAAAATAATCGGAAATCCACCAACCTACATACCTAGTAACTTGCCCATTTAAACGCCTCTATTACGATCCTTTGACACCAGCAAAAACAACTACAGTCCTACACCCTGAACCGCTGCCCGTTTCCAGAGTAAACACCACGAATCACAGCACGCTGACAGTGGTCTCAGAAGCCTCAGAGTTAGATTACTCACAGAAGCTAAACGGAGCCTCCAATAATATTTAGGATTTTTCATGAAAGTTAAATATATATAAAACCAAACTGCTCTGAATGTGTATCTATAGGTACACTTTTTAAAATAATTCATTATGACCCCTCCTTATAACAACGCTTTATAAAAAATCTTAAGAATAAAGACCAAAAGTCACTTACAAACATGCTAGCCAAGAGAAAAATCTTCAAGTTTTTCCCTGTATATTTTTAAAAAACTGGGACACAGTAATTTTTGCTACCCACTTTTTCACTCAACTTACTGCTTCAAGAAATATTTTTCTAGAACGTGATTTTGAAAATGTTGCGTAACAATTCAATACATGGATGCCCCATAATTTATTTCATAACTTGCTACTGTTGAATATTGAGGTCATTTCCATTTTACTATTATAAACAAAACAAACAAAAAACCAAACAGTGCAATTTGGGGTAAGAACCATCTCCGTCTATACCACTGGGTTCTTCAGGAAAATTTAACAAATTCCTTCTATTTAATTTGAAATACCTTGGTCATCATCATCACCACCATCTGCATCCATGGCATTTTCATCTTCATCTTCATCATCATAATTATAATTTGGATCATAGGTAAGATATTTAAGACAAATATTTATAATGGTAGAAACATGAGGATATACTTCCTTGGGACATCTGAAGAAAAAAAAAAAAAATCAAAAGCTGTCTTGAATAACTGTACTCCTTGATTCAGTATCAGCCACATTTTGGTTTATTATCAGATTTTTTTCCTTCCCTTTAACACAGCACAGGAAGTGGTCCCCAGCCTTTCAACACCAAGGACCCTTCATCTTTCTCTCCTAGTGACTTCATGTTTTAAAAGATTTATTTTTCAAACTACTTAATTTTAAGATGAACCATCCCCCCCACATTCTAACATCTCTGAAGTCAGGATGAGTTTAACAACAAATGGTATGTTACAGTTAACGTGGGGCAGTGCAGAGAGAAATCTGTACATGCTCTATCTTCTCAATTTCTGACTAGAAGACCAAGCCCAGATAAGCATGGTCTTCAGCCACGAAGGTTATCTGCGACAATGCCAGTGCACACTCATCTAGTCTTGTTCTTCTAGCTCTGTGCCGAGAAGACAGGACATACACATGCACAACAATAAAGGAAAGATTTGCTTCTCAATTAAAAGGACATAAAGGAATCCCATAATTTCTGATTTTAAGCAACCTGACGTGACTATAAAGCTACTCCTCTAAACCACGGGTGGCAAGGATCACTGCAGATAAACAGTGAAGTCTCCAGACATAGTGCTACGACACTGTCAATTCTAGCCAAAGACAAAGTCTGTTATTTAAAGCCATAAATGCACAGTTTTAACTATTACCAAGGTTTCCAAATTGAAAATCACTGCCCTAGAAAAATGGATGTGACAGACGTCAAAAACTGGTGAAAAGACATGAAATACCTTTGCCAAGTTCTTTAAATAAAGTCCTAACAATGAGCAGGAAACATTTCAAGAAAAATGTAAGGACCGTATTTTAAAATATAAGATGATATTCACTTCAAATATCATATTGGCTATCAGTTGTTGCTTAACAAGAATTAAAACACATCTGAAATCCAAAACTCAATCCTAGCCACCATTAGTAAAATAACCCATTTCTCGTCACCTACCTAATGTAGATCTTAATTATTATTCTATTCTGAAGGAAAATTTTTATTTGAAAAACAGATGTGTTAAAACCTTACCTTCTCACAAATGATTCAAAGGCTTGAATGCAGTACTCTCTCAATTCATCATCATCTACATTACAAAATTTTACCACCAAAGGAATAATCTTCTCAAGGTATTCACCTAAGAAAAGCATACTGGTTCTTAAAAACATTCATTAATTGTTTTAAATTGAAGAAAATTTTAAAATATTTAAACATTTCTTACCTATTCTATGACCAGCTTGCCTACTAATAGCAGCAATACATTGTATGTAGGTTCTTGTTGTTGACATGGAATCATTTTTGGACAACTCTGACAAGAGATGTTCAATAAGATCTACAAAAACTATATTTCCACAGCTCATAACCAGATGGCCAAGAGCAATAATGGTTCTTTTCCTCACTGCAAGTCTAGGGCTGGTCAACTGGGGGAGTAGACAGGTCAGAATTGAAGGATGGAAATTAACAAGAAGTCCTCCTTGCCTTAAAATAAAATAAAAAAAGAAAACAACAATAAATTGAAGATATCTGAGCACCAATGAAATTCTGGCCTCTCATTTCAATGTATTCAAAGAGTAAAAATTTAGATGACACTAAACCAAATTCAGAATGAAAGGAAAACTAAATTCTTACTATCTCTACCAAGGCAACTGAAAACTTGAGCCAAGTGAATGCAGTTTTGCAAGTTGTATCCCTAAACTACCTTCTGGAATCTAGACTTATAACCCGATTTATAGGATATCCAACCAACAGACTTGGGAGTATATCAAAAATCAAAAAAGCATGCCAACGTCACTTTTCCCCTCCCCAGATCTCCATCGATAGCTTTTTCTCTACTACAGCTTTCTGGGGGTTCATGACACTTAAAATCTCCACATCTTATGACTCCCCCGCCTACCGTCTTTCCTCTACACATCTATAGACTAAGTTTCATTGATCATGCTGGTCCAACCCGCTCTTCCAAATCATTTCACAAGTGCGCTTCACTGAGGCAATTAGCAGTCAGACATCTCTGTGCCAGGACAGTGCTAGCGGTCAGGTCACACATAGGACAGAGAGTCCAACTGAATTCTCACCACTTACCAATTAAGTATAAATTCCTCGCCCTCCTCACCATGACCTCACTCTATCAGAACGATTTCCTACAACTTTTCCATTCATTCTATGTTCTGGAAAACTAGAATACAATGTTTCCCAACTCCAAGACTACTTATGTTGATACAGCCTGTGCCTGGGCAAGAACATCTGTGCCCTACCCATTCTTCCAAACTGAATTCAAACGCCACTCTTCCCGTAACAAACTTCCTTGGATCCTTCCATTTTCAACCCCAAAACACACTATACTTCCAGTTAGTATTTTGTCCCATTCTGCCTTACATTATAGCCATTTGTGTTCTTATCTCCTCTAGTAAAGTAAAAGCTCTTTGTGGGCCAGGAGGATAGCTCCTCACTTGACTATAAATATGCACATGAAGGCACTTGATTATTTTCAAGTTAAAGTGAATTAACTACATGAAACACACCAATAACGATGATGTATTATTATGAGAATCAGGGATAAACTGAAATCAACAGGTCTTCTAAGGTATTTTTCCCTAGGATTTGCTTAGATCTTTCTATCTTTCCAAGTTTGACTTCCAGAGAAGTAGAAAAGTGACAAATATATAAAGCCAAGCTGCTTCCTTCCCTGAAACCCGCAGTATAAACAAGGCTGCTACAGTTTACCAGCATTATTTTAACTGGAAAATTTGTTACTCCTACTGGCACATCTCCGTATCTAAGTAGATCATCATATTCAAGAAAATAAGAGTTAAACCAAACATAAAAACTAGGGGCCAGCCCCAGTGACCTACTGGCTTAAGTTCAGCACGCTCTGCTTCGGTAGCCCACGTTCAGTTCCCAGGCATAGACCTATACCACCCTGCTACCGGCCATGCTGTGCTGGCAGCCCACATACTAAAAGACAGAGGAAGACTGGCACAGATTTTAGGTCAGGGCAAATCTTCCTCAGCAAAAGAAAAACCAAAAGACATAAAAACTGTGCTATTTAAATCACAAATATTTAAATGACAAATTTCATTAATTATTTTTCAAAAACTACAAAAAACATGCTTGTTATATGCAATATTACATGATAAATATTATTACTTTATTTCTCCCCTTGCCCCTAACCACACACATTTGTAAAACAGTCACGATTTAAACGAATAATTTTAGACCAACTTTCCTTATATTTACCAGGGAGATTTTTAATAATTGCCCATAATACTTGTATTATAAGTGATACGCATGTTTACCTGCTCAACATATCAGCCATAATATCCAGGGCTTCCAGCTGAACAGAGACGTCTTCCTGTTTTGCTATTGCACTGGTGAGACGCCCAGTGATCTTTTTACACACATTAGCAGCTAAGGCAGAGCCTGCATGAGTAAGAAACCAATGATAATTTCAAGGCAAGTGTGCTGCATTCCACCTTACATTCATGCTAGTCACCAAATAGTCAACAACTCCAAACTTGATTATGAGACTGACTCAAGAGATCCATGTCAGAAAAATACGTATTCCAGAACAGGTTGTTTCTCAATACCATAACTTATTAGACATTAACAAGAATTAGAGATCACAGCTACAGACACAGGGAAGACACAAGCATCTCTATGCACTAGCATGAGCGCCGGCTAGAGCCAGGAGCAGCTATAGTGCTTGCACCTCCAGACTGGAAAGCAGCAATGGTATTTCTCTCCATTTGAGTCCTTTTTACCAGTAACCTAGACTTTTACATTTCAGTGAATTAAAAACCAAATATATTCTGAGCTCCAACAATTAACTTGGCTTCTTCAAAAAAAAAAAAAAGCTGCAATCTCTAAAAATATCCTTTCCAATCCAAAGATTCCATAACTTCACTATAAAGTAGAAACGCTGTTCCAAAGGGCTCATAAATCAAGGCTATTACTATTTTATTTTAAAGTCCTTGTCATTACTGACAAGTAAGAGAAAGAAAAGGAACAAGAAACTGTGAAAGTGAAAATCTGAATGGTTAAGAGAATTCTTGTTAGAACCAGAAATAGCTAAAAACATGTTTCAATGAGAAAAAAACTAAGGAAAATAGCAACATAGCTAATATAATTACAAACAACATAATTACAATGATATAATTTATAATAATATAAATAAACATAATATAATTACAAATAACCAACAGAGTTGGTGAGATATTTTACTGAAATAACAATTAATAAGGGTAAAGTAACACTGGTATGATACAGTGGGAAAAGCATCAGCCTTGGATTAAAAGATAATGGATCTGAATCTTCACCCAACCAGGTAATCCAAAGTTTGGGTGAACTAACCTCAACTCCCTGAATTTCGGTTCCCTCATCAACAAACCAGGACTATTCAGACTTCCCATATGGCTGTTCAAACTAAGTAAAATAATGCACATGAAGCATCTGGCATGATAGCTAGCATAGTGAATGATTAATAAATATTTATTAAGTAAATGAGTGAAAACTACATACCCAGACTAAATTATCACCACTACATCTTTCCATGAAACAGGAAGACGATAATTTCACCTCATTTGCAGATGAGACAATAGCTTTTAGCCTGCTGATTTTAGCCAACACTTAGTAGTCAAGACTAATTCGATAACTTACATTTTCTAAACATTTCTGTCAGAGGCCAAAAGCTAATTAACTGACAGATTCATCAATTGTAGTTTAAATTTTTTAAATTACCAAGTAGCTGTAAAAGGCTCAAACTTAATTAAAGACACTAGTAAAACGAACTATTTATTTCACAACTGCCTTAACTGTGTTAAATTTTACATCATAAATTCTAATGCAAAGCAAAATTAATACTGACAATAGAGAGCTAATCAGAAATAGCTCATGATTCTGGCTATCTTTCCCCTCACTGCATACACTGGCACAACTCTATTCTGTAGTCACAGCACATACGACAATATAAAATCTTGCTCCAACATAAAAATCCTTCAGAACCGGTATTCCTATTACATACTTAAATTCAATCAATATAATATCCATTTAAAACTGAAAATTCAATTTATAATTAAGCAAAAATAAGACTCCAGACGTTTTTCCCCTTAATGTCCAAAGGGATGTTCACGAGATCTTTCAGAATAGACACCTCCCCACTCCCTGGCCAGGAGGAAAACAGGGTGGAAGAGAAACAGCTCCCTATGAAGGGAGAGGGAGACCAGGCACTCTCGCTTACCACTGGACGCCGGGGGAAGCTCTCCAATGACTGTTTTAAGGCCAATACTTGAAATATCTCGCAGTTGTTCTTTATCAGAAAGCATGTTAGTGCAGAGGGTATCTACAATTGTCTCTACTTGATATTCTTTCACTTTACTCACTAAAGGGCCAAGACTGTAATATAAAGAAGAAAAAACATTTTTAAATCAACATAAACACAAACAGAAAAATAGACAAATAGAAACATTAACTTTTCTGCCTAGCAAGTGTCAACACAAAGTAAACACACTATGCCTGTGTCATAAACGGTATATGAGTAAGAGGATGAAAGAAATTCTTGATTGATAAGCTCCTTGCAATTGGTTTCCAATTTTTTTCCCACTGATTTCCATCATAGTGTAAGGAAACTTAAGATGCTTTCCACCTTCCCCTTTCAAACATACAAAACTTTTTTTTAAGTACGTGCTTTTTTTGGTGAGGAAGATTGGCCCTGAGCTAACATCTGTTGCCAACCTTCCTCTTGTTTTTTTTCCCTCCCCAAAGCCCCAGTACGTAGTTGTATATCCTAGTTATAGGTCATTCTAGTTCTTCTATGTGGGATGCTGCCACAGCATGGCTTCATGAGAATTATGTAGGTCCACAGCCAAGATGCAAACTGGTGAACTCTGGGCCAGCAAAGCAAGGTGAGCCAACTTAACCAATGGGCCATGGGGCCAGGGCCACAAAACATTTTTTTAATAATAATCAGGTTACTTAAGGAGTCTGCTTCTAACAAAAATTCTATGGATTACCTGCAATGGAAGTTCCATCCAATACACACTTTGCCAACTCTGACCCTTCTTATCATCTATCACCAACTCCATCTCATGAACCAAAGAATTTATAGTCCTCTTATTTTTTTAAATTTTAAAAGTGTAAAGTAATTGGTGGCAAAAAGCAAACAAGTCAGCGCTCCTCTGTGGTCCCAAAGCCTTGCATTTGCCTTTCATCTTAGTTATTTTATATTGTTATTATAGGGTTGCACGTACGCCCACTGGTTGAGGGTAGAGAAAAGCCCTTCTCACAGAATTCAGCACACAGAAGGTAATGTTTAGTGCACAAATATTCACTGAGGAGGCACTGTATTCAGGCTGTACTGAATCACAAAAGTATGGCCCCTATTCCCAAATATTTACCATCTGGTTGGTGAGGTAAGGAATCACAGAAATACTCTGGAAGTGAATTGAAAGCATTCACTACTCTCCTTTTTTTTGTTTTTAACTTTTACATTCAATGTTAGTATTTACAGGACAGGAGATTGCACCTAAGAAACAGATTTTTAGGTACTGGGTTTTGAGGGGATACAGTCAGAAAAGGAGAGCATTTCAAATGGAAAGATCAGAGACCAGAATGAGTGGAATGCACAGTGAAAGAAATGAGAAGTGCAAAGAGCTGACTGACACCAAAGGCAGGTGAAAATGCTGGCAAGGAGGCGCCGGGGACATTGAGGAGAACCTCTGAAGTCAGGCCAACGAAATCTAAATGTGATGTAAAATGGGAGCCAATGCATTTTCTCAAGCATAAGTGAAGGGTAAAGATAGTTTAATTTGATAAATGCTCAGATCAATGCTCCATATATAGGTTCTTAAAAAATAACTGCTGACTAACCGCTTAGCAAGCGAAGTAGTAGGCAGTGCAATTTAGAGAGAATTAAGAGGAGAAAGCAAGAAAACAGGGATGGAGAAATCCAAGAACACCCAATCCAAAATGATGGCAGTGACAACAGAGAAAAGGCATATATGCAGAGAGACGTAATGGGAAACAATGAAAATTGGGAGTGAAAATGAAAAGGATTTCAAAAATAAATTTAAAGAGTTCTAGATTCCAGTAAGGGCAAAACAGCTTTGTTGGACTAACCCTCCCAGAGGTACCAACCGTAAAATCTCTAAAACTGCATTTTAGAAAACAACAATTTCAATGCCAGAGAATGATGGAACTAAAAGCAGATGGGGAAAAAATTTCTACCTAGAATTTCAGTGAAATTACCTTTTAAAAATGAAGACAAATTAAAGACTATTCCAGACAAAAACTGAGAATGTATCTCCACCAGACATATACTACAAGAATTGTCAAAGGAAGTTCTTCAGGCTAGAGGAAAATTAAACCGGACGTAACTCAGATTTACAGAAAGGAACAAAGATCACCAGAAATGGTAAATGTGTGTATACATAAAAGACTGTATTTAAAAGACCGTACATTTTTTCTTCAAAGTATTACTGTATTATGAAAATACACATACAAATATAAAAAAAGGTACAATAGCACAAAGACAGGAAGGAGGCAAATGGAAAAATGTTACTGCAAGATTTACATAATTTATATCAAATGGCAAAATATTAACTCTTTCTTAGCAGACTGATAAATTTAAGATGCAATTTATAATCCCTGGCCTAAAGTGACAATTTAAAAAAATAATGTAAAGAGATATATCTAAAAAAGTCAAAGGAAATCAAAATGAAATATAAAACAGTGATTCCCAACTTTTTGGTTTCAGGAACTCTTCCAACACTTTAAAAATCAACAGAGACCCCAAAGAACTTTATTTTTTGCAGTTGTATCTGTCAAAGTTTACCATATTAAAAATTAAAAGTAACAACAATAAACCCATTACATGTTAACATAAATAATAACGTTTTTAAGGAAAACAACTAAATTCTCCCAAAACAAGAAGTAAAAAAAACACCCCTGTTTCTACATTTTTACAAGTTAATGTTTTGGCTTAAAAGAAAACCACCAGATTCTCACATCTGCTTTTGCATTTCATGTGTTGTGGCATCATTTGTCATGTGGCCCCTGAAAACCTCTACTGAGCACTTACGAGAAAATGAGAGTCAAGGGAAAATAACACCTTAGTAGTATTCACAGGATAGTTCTGACACTTTCAGGGTTACAGACTGTCCCTGGGGACCCTGGATTAAACTCTGAGAACTGGTGCTATAAAATATTTGATTAACCCCAAAGAAGGAAGAGAAAAAACCAACAATAAAAACCAGAACAACAACAACAAAATAAACAAATAGAAAACAAGAAGCAAAATGGCACACCTAAATCCAACCACATCAATATTTACAATAAATGTCAATGGACTAAATAAACACTCCTAAACGGCCGAAATCATGAAACCAAATAAAAGAAAAAAAGCAAGGCCTAATGATCTGCTGTCTACAAGACACATAACTTAAAAATAAAAACATATTAAAGTAATAGAAAAAGAAAAATACACATTATGCAAACACTAATCTTAAACATGTTGGTTATATTAAGATAAGAGAAAATGTATTTCAAGATAAGGTGTGCTTAAAGGAAACATTTTATACTCATCAAAAGGTCAACCATCAGGGGGCGGCCTAGTGGCTGAGCAGTTAAATCTGCGCTCCACTGCGGCGGCCCAGGGTTTCGCGTTTCGGATCCTGGGTGTGGACATGGCACCACTCATCAGGCCATGCTGAGGTGGCATCCTACATGCCACAATTAGAAGGACCCACAACTAAAAATATACAACTATGTACCCAGGGGGCTTTGGGGAGAAAAAGGAAAAATAAAGTCTTTGGGGGAAAAAGGTCGATCATCAGGAAGACACAATTATAAATATGCGGGCACCTGGTCACACAGCTTGAAAATACATGAAGCAAAAACTGGCATTAAAATTAAAGAGAAAATCAGATAAATGGACAACTACAGTTGGGAATTTTAACACCCCTCTCTCAGTATTTAGTATCAACAAAAGAAAAACATCACAAAGGATACAAATCTGAACAACACTATCAACTCCCCTGACCTGACACTCATAAAACATTATCACCAACTACTGCAGAACACGCTCTCTCTCCAGCGTGCACGGAACGTTCACCAGGGCCTACCGTACGCTGAACCATAAAACACATCTCAATAAGTAGACGAAACAAACCCAAACACACCCTGAAATCTTAACAGTATTGTTCTCTGACCATAATGCAATTAAATTAGAAACCAGTAAAAACAAAAACAAAAATCCAGATAACCTCCGAATATTTGAAAATTGCTTCTAGACAATTTTAAGAATTAGAAGGGAAGAAAGTGAGTAGAAGAAATAATAAAAGAAATCAATAAAATAGGGAACAGAGAAAATTAACCCTAAACTCAGTTCTTTGATAAGATTAAAGTTGGTAAATCCTTAAATTAGATGAATTGAGGGAAAGAGAGAGAAAACACAAATTGCCAAAATCAGGATTGAAAGGGGATACTCACTGATGAAGATTATTTAGGTAGAAAATCTTGAGGAATCAACAAAAACTACTGTAACTAATAAGTAAGTATGAGATACTATGGTTCATAGTTAAAAGATTCAGTATTGTTAAGATGTTGATTATCTTCAAATATTTCTACAGCTTCAACAGAATCCTCAAATTAGAGGAAGTTTAGTTTTTTAAAAATAGAAATTGACAAACTGTCTGAAATTAACATGGAGATACAAAGAACTTAAAAAATCAAAACTCCTGGGGAAGGAAGAATGAAGCTCGAGAACTTACACTACCTTACTTGATACCTGTACAGATCTACACCGGCGTTTCTCAACCAAGGGCGATTTTTACAGTTCAACAGACATTTGGCAATGTCTTGAGACATTTTTGGTTGTCACTACTAGGTGAGGAAGGAATGCTACTGGCAAACAGTAGGTAATAGCCAAAACCCTGCTAAACATCCTAGAACACACAGAATACACAGGATAACTCCTCACAACAAAGAATGATCTGGCCCAAAAAGTCAACAGTGCCCAAGGCTGAAAAAGCCTGAGCTAGGCTAATAAAGTAGTGTTGTACTGGCATTAGAATAGACAAATCAGTGGGACAGAACAGAGACTAGAAACAGACCCACACTTTTATAGTTAATTGATTTGTGACAAAGATGCCAATGCAATTCAGTAGGGAAAGGAAGTGTTTTCAATAAATGGTGCTTCAACAATTGGATATTCACATGGAAATAAAAATGAACTCAATTCCTATTTCACAAAAATTAATTCAAGACAGATCACAGGGCTAAAGTAAAAGCTGAAACTATAGGCTTTTAGAAGAAAACACAGGAGAAAAATCTTTGCAACATAAGCTAAACAAAGATTTCTTAGGACACAGAAAGCAATAACCATAAAAGAAACATTGAAATTAACTTATACATTAAATCAAACTAAACTAAATCTAAAACTAAAAAACTTAAGCTCATCGAATTGGGAGGAAATATTTACAAAACATTCTCTGTCAAAGGAGCTATATCCAGAATACAAGAACAACTCCTACAATTTGATAATAAAAAGACAAACACAATTTTAAAAATTGGGAAAAGTCCAAAAAAATAAACGGTCAATAAATATACAAAATAGCACTGGACATCATTAGTCATCAGAGAAATGTAAATTAAAACACCTATACACGTACTGGAACAGCTAAAATTAAAGAGCGATACAACCAAGTGTTGGTGAAAATGTGAAGCAACTGGTACTTTCATGTAAAATGGTACAAATAGTTTAGGTAGGAATTTGGCAGTTTCTTAAAAATCTAAATGGACAACAGCAATTTCATTCTTAGGTTTTTATCCATAATAAAGACAGACACATGTCCTAAAATAAATTCATACAAGAATATTCACTGTATCTTTATTCAGAATAGCCAAACTCTAGAAAGAAATTAAATGTATAAACAGTCTGTGGTATCGATGGGCTGTTCATGTGGTATCATGAAATACTAATATACCCAACACTGATGAATCTCACAGATGTTAGGCGAGTGAAAAAAAAACAGACACAAAAGAGCACATACGGTATGATTCCATTTCTCTGAAGTTCTAGAAAAGGCAAAACCAATTTAAGGTGAACAAAACAACAGTGACCTTCAGTAGCGCTGTTGTATGTGAGGTAAAGATACAATTTTATCTTTTTCAAATGGTTATTCAATCTTTTGGAAAAAAGGTCCAACTTGTCTCCAGTGGTGGCACCTTCATCGTGTACTTTCCATTCCATTTTACTCCACTGCTCTATTAAGACCTCATGACCTCACTGCTTTGAGTAGAGAAACATCATAGTATGTTTCTATAGTAGGGCTAACCAACACCCCTCCAACTCCAGCAATTGTTTTAATTTTTCAGGACTTTCTTGGCTATCTTTGGCAAACACCCTGCCCCACTTCTTCCTCCCACCAAAATGTACCTTGGAGTCAATTTTCTAGCTTGGGGAAAAAACTTACTGATTTTTACAATTAGCGTTAAATTAACCTGAAGAGAACCGACAACCTGGTTACATTATCTTATCCAAGGACATGGGATGTCTTTCCATTTGTTCCAAGTACATTTGTTTCCAAGTACATTTTTATCAGTCAAGAGTATTTTAAAGTTTTCCTTCTATAAGTTTTGAAAAAGATAAAACTGTAACCTTACCTTATACCATACAACACCCTCAATCAAGGTCACCACTGTAACATTTCTTGTTAAGTTTATTTCTAGGCATTTTGTCTTTCTGTTGCTGGAACAAATGAACATTTGCTTCCATGATATCTTCCACTTGGTTATTATTTGCCTATTTGAAAGCGACTGATTTTTTGTTATTTACTTTTATATCCTATTAATTCACTGAATTCTTGTTTACATTAAACTTTTTTCTTGATTAACTTGATTTTTCCCAAGTACACTTTTCAAATTCTTATGCATCTAATTTTTCCCCACTTGTCTTACAGTGGCTAACACTTTCAAAAGAAACACAGTGGAGATAGACACACATCTTTGCCTTGTTCCTGATGTTAGCACAAAGGTATCTGGTAATTTATTGGCTTTTGGGCTGAGGTATAAATGTGCATGTTTGTGTACTTTTAATGTTAAAAAACATCCTACCAATTCCATGTTATTAAATGTTTTACTTGAAATAGGTGATGAATTCTCTCCAGTCAGATAAAGTATCCCTGGCCTGTTCTTCACTCTAATGACACATTAAGGATGATGCTGGCTTTTGGAAGGTATTTCACTCTAGACTATACTAAGTAGCCTAAGTGTTGAGGTTTTTTTATTTTTTTTTTTAAATCAAGCATCAATGCGGAATCTTATCAGCACCTTGACAAATAACCAGACAGTTTTTTCTTCCTCTGATCTATTAACATGATGAAATGAACATATTAATGAAGCACATAACACTGAACTGCCCTTATGTTCTCAGGATGAAGCACACTTGGTCATGGTGTGTTACACTTAACACACTGCTGGATTTTATCTTGAACATTTAAAATGAAACTGGTCTGTAGTTTTCTTTTTTGGTGTTCTCTTTAGTCAGGATTTGTTATCAGTATTCAGTTTACATAAAAGACTGAAAGGTTTTCATGCTTTATGTACCAGATTAGCAATAGAAGTATCCGTACTAGAACTGTCTGTTCTTTGAAGTTTCGAAGACTCATGTAAAAGATTTCTGAGCCTGAGTTTCTTTTGGGTGATGAGTTCTTCGACAACTTTCCCAATTTCCTGATAAGGCTACTTAGTAATTTATCTATCTGTTAGGATTTTCCCTCCCCCAAGAATTAGCTCTTGGATTTCAACTCCTAATATATTACTTTTGCTTATATCTTAATTCCTTTTTAATTTTCTTCAACATATGTCATTTCTTCCCCCAACCAGTTAATTATAAGCATAAAAGATCATCAAAAAATCAAAAGCTCAGGTTCCTAATGAGTAAAGATTCATACTCAAGTGATTACGACCAATGCACCTCTCAACTCTCAAACTGGGACAAAGACCACATTATCATTATTATGATAATGATACATCATATCATTATCATTATTATCATTATTAAAGGCTGGTAAATGTTTGCCATGTATTTTGAACAAAACTTAATCTTGTTTACTAAACACACGGCAAACGAAAGAATTAAAAAATGAAAAATAATTAAAATTATAGATTCATTTGCATTATTCTGCAACTTACCATTTTTTGAAGACCCATTTTATTTTAAATTTGCAAATGTCCCAAGTTAAACAAAGTTGTCCTGCACATCTATAAATTCTATACTGACCAATGATTTCTCACGTTTTTGCTTGCTTTTACAGCAGGTATGTAAAAGCTTAGCCTAAAACAAATATAAAGCCTTTATTAAAAAATCCAATAAAGGAGTAATGAGACAATGCTTTATTTGAATTAATGTATCACATAAAATTCTATAATTTAATTTTTATATGACACTGAAGGTTATACTTACAAATAACTTACTACGTAAATTGTTAAGGCTTTCTCAAATGTGGTATGCATAATTTAAATAGATACGTCAATAGAATTTACTGAGAACTCAAATTCTGTACTTTATTACTAAGAATAAGAGTCTAACAGTCAACATCATGCCTAACAAGATGCTCCTACTGCATTGTACACACAAGGACAACTGGAATTTCCACGATTTGTAGGAAAGATCCTTTTTAACTATATCATCAGTGTTGATTTGTGTTAACCACGGTTTTAACTGCTCCTATTCTTCATTAGGTCTTATTATTTTTTACTTTCCTTGATTATTGGTTCTTATATTTTGACCCCCTCCTTGGAATACAGAGATGAATGGAGGCAGGCAGGTCCTTTAACCCAGCTAAAACAGCAGGTTAAACAAACGAGAGAATCACTTTTTCTGGAGTTTCCTACATGTACCTCATAAGAATTAAATGAAAGCTACGTTTAGTCAACAGAGAAACTATAAGGAAATGTATCATATGTACCAAATACAAACACTAAGCATTCCTCAATCACCTACAAATTCTAAAGAAAAACTCCAGAAAGACACAGTACAAGCCTAGGATAATTTACCAATTATTACACTGAGTTTTTTAACAGGAGTGGAAGGGGTGAGAAGCAAGGAAAAAACAACTTACCATTTGACAGCTAAATTCTGTACCTCTCCATTTTTATCTTCCAATAACTTCAAAATCATTTTCACTACTTTCCTTTCACTATCATCATCCAACTTGATGGAATCTTTCTGAAGTTCTGTCATCAAATCATTTGTAGCCATAAACCTATCAAAAAAATTTCAATTTGTCAATAATTGAAGATTAAGCATTAATTAAAAAGATTACAGCTTCCAAATCCAATGCCATCATTCCTATCTATCTATCTAAGTCCTGATACACTCTTTTAAATAAGGTTTCATTACCCCTAAGTGTCTTCCCCAGGTTAGTCTTGATTTCAAATTTACTGACAGGATCTACAGGGAGTGCTCTTTCATTCTAATTAATTGTATCACTGCTTTTAGGGGGATAAAAGCTCCTCTTTACTTTTTCTCTGCCCAAGATTTGAATTATATCTAGGAAGCCTTTAACTATGAACATTAAGAATAGTTTCCTGTGTAATATTGTGTTTGCTGGATTGCTGGTCATATATCAGAAATTAATGGAAAATATCCAAAATACAAATTCTCACCTCCACCCCCAACTCCCACCACCAGGTATGAGAGGTATTTTCAAAATGATGAAAAGGTGATTTTAGAAAGCTGTTCCACTTGACACTGAGCCCCCTCCCCTTAAGAACCACAGCCAAAGGAAGGTTTAAGACTGAACAGCCTCACAAAAAACCCAGAATGATTAACTGTCTCATCTCAGCTTTTAATGAAAGGGTTAACAGGAGATAAAAATAAGGTAAATAGACTCAGATTTTTTCCTCACATACCTCACCAGACAATTCATTATTTTAAAAGTAATTCTCAGAATATTAGATAATCACAACGAAATAAAGCCCCAAAACCTGTTTAAAGGCAAATGCATTTTTCTCATAATTCTTGGCTCACCTCCACCTACTGAAATAATCTAACTGAAATACCAACTACTTAACGCCTTTTCCTTTTATTTGAACCAGATCCAGTTTGAGTAAAAATTTACTATTTTATGTTACACACAGAAATGTCAAAATCCATGTTTAAGTCAATTAAAAAAACAACTATTGGAGCTGAAATGATAAATAACTGTGCAGATAGCCAGGCAATAAGCTATGTGGTAAGGAGTGGCAAAACAACTTAGTAATTTAGCAATTCAGTGCTTATAAGGTAATCTTAAGGATAATTCCAGTAACTAGTATGTTCACTTAATGCTGATTTGACAAAGTTTTAAACGATATGCAAGCACAATTCTTAGCAAGCTTTGCAAAAGCTGCTTATAAAGAAAAACTTATGTCCAAACTGGAATAACACAAGGTAAATTAATCGTACATTTTTTTAAATGCACATAGTTCTCCTAATTGGAAGCCCCTTCCCATTTTATATGATGACAAAACGAATTAAAACCACAGAATATTATGGAAAGTAAAAAAAGAAAAACTGAATAGCACACTAATGCAGGCACTTCTACACACAATCATTATAAGTATCTTAACACTTAGAGAAAAATCCATGAAATCACCACAGTAGGTAGGACCTCTGAAAGGCTAACCATCTAGTTGAAGAGAAAACACAGGCATCAAGAATTTAAGTAAAAAGCAGACAATCTCAATGTAAAAAGTTGTTTTATGGTTCTGAAGGGATTCTACTGGTACACAGATTCATTCCTTTACCATTTATTTATTCACTGCCTATTATTCTACAAAGGCTGGACTAGGAGCAAAGGACGGATAGAAGATAAATCAACCTTGGTTCCTGACCTCACAGCTTATATTCTTTTTTTTAATTTGAAGATTGGCACCAGATTTTAGCTCTGCCAATCTTCATTTCTTTCTTCTTCTCCCCAAAGCCCCCAGAACATAGCTGTATATTCTAGTTGTAGGTCCTTCTGGCTCCGCTATGTGGGATGCCGCCTCAGCATGGCCTGACGAGCAGTGCCATGTCTGCACCCAGGATCCGAACTGGCGAAACCCTGGTCCACTGAAGAGGAGCATGTGAACTTAACCATTCAGCCACAGGGCCAGCCCCAGAGAGTTTATATTCTAATAAAGAAGTCTACTGATTTTCAAAAGTCTATGATTAATGGTCAAATGTTTTTTAAAAGTTGAAATGAACAGCAGTAAAATTATCAATAGACGTATTTTTAAAAAGCAGAAAAATTGCATTGAGATAGTGTAAGGTTATAAGAGTTACTTTTTACTGGTAGTTCTAAGGATTTCTTCCTTCTGTTAATTTGATATAAAAATTTGGACTATAAATCTTCTTGTTAAGGAAGCTGTTTGACCAGTCTGAACGCTGTCCATGCCAGATTCAAAAGCCAGTCTGTAAAATGTCTGTTACTGCTTTAGGTATGGTGCTAAGGGCTGAGATGACAAATGTAGATTCAGTCTTCCCTGTAAACTTTTTCATCTAATATGGCAGACAGGTAAATGGACAAATCTCAATCTTACAAATTTTTTTAAACAATACTCAAGGGTATTTGGCAATCATCACACCAAAGAAGCGATGGTTAGTTTGAGTCTCAAAGGATTAACAGGGGTTTGCATGGGAGAAGCTGGTTTGGGATTTTAAATTTTTTATCTTTGTGAGTGTGTGTGGTGGTGGTAAGGAGCACCTCACAGTGAAGGACTAAGGAGCAGTTCGTGTGGCAGGGGCACAGGGAGATAGAAGAAATTGAACAGGAAGAAGAAGGAAATGTAGGCTGAGGCCAAGACAAGAAAAGTCTTACATCCTCGTTCACTATATAGTGAGAACCATTATGTACGTATCAGGTACTGTGCTGGGTGCTGTGGACACAGGGGCTGGCAAATGCAAACAGGGTTCCTGCTGTCTTGGAGCTTACATTACAGTATACTAGAGGCATAGTAATTTTTAAAACTACACGAGTAATTACATATGTAATTATGAGCTGAGATAAATGCTGTGAAGGAAAGGAATGTGGCACAAAGAAAGCACAATGATATAACCAAAGTAACCTGACCTAGACTAGACTGGATTGGGGGTTGTGTATCAGGGAAGACTGAGATCCGAAGCATGAGCAGGAATTTAAGGGGAGGGGGTGTGGCCAATCAAGGGCCAAGAGATTAAAGAGGTTTGTAGGTTTTAGGATTTTAGTCTTTATTCGAAGAGCAATGGGAAGCTACTGAAAGGCATTTGGGGGTAGAGATGGGGAGTAAGTGGAATGATCACATTTGCATTTCATAAAGCTACACCGGGGATAAGAGTTTGGAGAGAACCCGTCTTCATCTGGCCGGACTGAATGGAGAACAGTTAGGAGAGGGCTCTTGCAGCCATTTAAGTGAGAAATGACAGTAGCCAGAATTAGGGTTATGACAAGCAAGGGAGATGGAAAAATGCAATACAGTCAATTCTATTATTAGCAGAGTAAATTTACTTGTAACCCCCCAAATCAATTCTCCATCACTTTCACAGTCATTTCTTGCAGACCTGTGCAGAACCAGGAAAACTTTGAGCCACCCATTCTCAGCTGATCTTGAATATGGTAACACTCTGCCTTCTTGTTTCAGCTCTCATACTGTAAACAAGCATCCTCTTCCAGGTCCATACAGTGCCACATTTTTTGCATGTTTGTACTTTTTGTTGGCAATTTTGCTGTTTAAAATGACCCCCGAGCATAGTGCCGCAGTGCTGTCTAGTGTTTCTAAGTACAAGAAGGCTGTGATGTGTCTTTCAGAAAAATACACATATGTTAGATAAGCTTCATTCAGGCATGAGGTACAGCGCTGTTGGCCATGAGTTCAATGTTAATGAATCAACATATATTAAATAAGGCATCTTTAAACAGAAACACATAAAACAAGGTTATGAAGCAATCAAATGATGAAAGTGCTGGGACCAGAGGCCTACTGGAACCTAAACCTGTATTTCCCCTAGAAGCAATGGTTCAGTATCACTAATTCAATATTCATGGCAACTTTACAGAACATAACTACCGCAAATAATGAGAACCAACTCTATTTGAGATTTACGAAGGTAAAATTAATAGGCTGAAATGGATTGGATATACAGATGGTAAGGGACGAGTTAGGAAATGGACAAAGGAGGAGAAAAACCACAGGGCTTGGGTGTTACAGTCTGGTATGTATCCTGTCCAGAGTCTTAATGTTATTAAACAGCCATTGTCACGTCAGATGGTTCAACCACTCATCTTACAACAAAAGGAGAAAGGATTAAAAACCCTGGTTCAACTACAGACGGCCTTGAATGGCCACTCCTCTGATCCTAATCAACAAAATCTCAGCAATAGTGAAGGTGTGAACTTCATATGTGAAGATCATAAATTAACGTCCTGCAACCCAACTTTGTCTGCCCTTCACCAAAAGTGAGAAATGAAAAAGGGAAAAAAAAAGCCCCTGCAGTCCAGGAACTGAGGCTCATACCTAAATCTCAATATTAGTCAAAGTGATCTGATGCTTACAGCCACAGCATATTGTTGATGTGGACATAAACCACCTCACAGAACATCCATTTCAGACAAGTTCACTTAGCAACACAAAATGCCAAACATCCTCCTCTCTAAATGAGTAACTCATACTTCTTCACCAATTACAGCTTTTCCTCTGCTTTAGTTTGCCCTCCCTATAACATTAAGATGTCAAATGACAGAACTGCCCCCACTTCCTGACAACATTCAATCTAAAGTGAATCTCCACTTCCTTAGACCATTCCCCAAATTACCAAGATAAACAGGTCCTAAGACCCTCTTACTGCAACATCCCATAGTGTGTGTTCTTCCTCAACCTGTGCCAGAGAGGCCTACCTAAGAGAATTTCAAGAAGGAAAAAGTGGTAAACAGTGCTTACATATCAAATAGATGAACAAAGAAAATATCCACTAACTTAGCTACATGAGGACTGTCAGGGACGTGAGGAAGAGCAAGTTCAGCAAGCTTAGGTGGGCAACAGCTAAGAAGTGTAGAGTTCATCTTGTAGTCAATGGGAATTAGTGCGGAAGGCAATGATCAGCTGTGATATTTAGGAAGAAATTTCTAACAGAAGAGTTAAGAACAGACTGGACCAAAAAGAGGCCTGAGACAGATTAATTTGAGAAATAGTCATCAGAGGACTAAAGGAGAGAAGAAAGGTAGGAGAAGAGTGACGTCAAGGTTTTCCAATTGAGAAAAATGGTGGACGGTAACGTGAGAGGACAAAGTAAGAATAAAAAAGGCTTAGGGTGGGAGAGGGAGAAATTAAGATGTTAACTTTCAGACTCCCAGAGAAGTCCCAGGTGGACATAACCTACAGGCAGTGCCATCCCATTCATTTACTCAACAAGTATTTTGGGGATACCATCATTAGGAATTGTGCCAGGCTGTGCAAACACAGTTATAAACAAGACAGTCATTGTCTGGAACTTACACACCTGGCTTATTATACCGGACTGAAAAGTTCCTTGAGGAGAGAACTTATTCATCTTTAGTAAATCCAAGGTAGAGAAGCAGAAATAATGACAGAAATATACACCTTGTAACGCACAATGAGTAGCTCTCACCACAACCCTTCCCCTCACATATAAATACAATTTTACCCTTGTTTCCAACAGAAATCTAAATGATATGGGCCAAGTGCAACACTCAGTGAACCTATTATCTTTCAAAGATCTTGTACACACACCACTGCTCACTTGCTCTCACTTATTACCTTAGTTATGAATTAACTTGGGGCAGTCTTAATATTGTTCATGTAAATAAAACTAATTTTTAGTCATCTGTCTTCCTAGTTTCCTGAGTGAGGTCTCTTTCTCCTCTTTTTCAGTGGCGGGGCCTAATTATCACTGATAATCAGTGTTAGCAGTATACCCACATCAAGAAAAATCACAGAAGTGAAATCAAGTAACTTACTGCCATCAACCTGCAAAGTACTTTACAAGTGCCCAGAATCACCTGCTTAACCTCTACAAGTCTGTTTCTTCTGATTAAATCTACTTTTCTTCAAGCACAAGCAGTCGAGATAACTTCACTTATTTCCTGTTATGCTATTGTAAATACCTACACAGTACTTTCAGCTGTTAAAGGATCTCTAAGGTCCCTGCTAGCTCTGAAAACCTATGACGCCATCACAGACCTGAGATTTTTATTAGCATTTTCAAGTTTCCAAAACAAAATGCCTTCCAATATCCAAAACATACAAATAAGTAAATTTGGGAACATAAACCATTATCAAGCTAGGAAACTCTACAATGCAGTGAATTATTTTAAAATCCTATCAAATGGTATTTTTAAAAGATCAACTTGTAAATTTTACAATGGCTTCTTGAAGAAACTTCCCAAAATCATTACACGCTTTTTTCTTAACTCTGGAACTAAAATCCAATTCAACTAAAACAGGCATCTATTGAGAACCCACGTGGCCAAGGCACTAAACAGAGTGGAGGATTCAGTTCAGTAAGACAAGGTCCCTATGCTCAAGAAATTCCCTAAACAATCCTCGCCCCCAGCTCCAGTCCAGACTACCTACTCCCTCCCTCCCAGTGGAGTTGTATGTAAGTGTGCTTTCACACCTGTACTCATTTGCTCTAGCTAGGATTTCAAGACCTAGCTCAGACTGCTCCTCAAACAGGAATCTCCTTGCTTTCATCTTCTCTGCCACTGATGCCTGACAACTATATATTGCCCTGGGTTATTTATCTTTTTACTATAGTGTTTTAGTCATTCAACAAGCACGTAGATATTACTGAGGGCAAGCACCAGATCTTAAACTTTTTGTAGTCCCTCTCATGGAATTATTAAAAGCATCTTCTAGCACAAATATTCCATAAGCCTGACTTGCAACTGAAAATTTAGTCTTACTCTCAATGTTCCCTGTCAAAACTGTGGAGAAGTAGCATAATATGGTAGTTAAGGGGATATCTGGAATCCCAGATCTACTACTGTCTAACTGGCTTTCGGCAAGTATTTAGCATGGCCACCTCTCACTTTCCTCAGCTGTAATGGAGATTAGTATCCACTTTACTAGAGTTGTAAGGACAAAAAGGATCAAGTGTATAAAGTCCACAGTAAGCATTAATATTAACTATTATGTACAGAGAGATAAAAAACGGTAAATTGTTTCTTTAGCTCTTGATTCCTTGGAATACTTTTATTCAGTTGGTGAAGCATATGAAAATAAAAACTTCATTAGTTACCCCAACCTACTGAATATTCAATATTAATATTCATAAATTGGGCATTCACATGGTTCAGGCACATTAAAGTTTTCATTCTGGTATCTACAAAATCACTTACCTACTGGCACTAAACCTTAATATCCCACCGTCAGAGAATAGGGAATACCAGAACACAGAAGAAAAAGGATATTAGAGTTTTCCCCCCCTAATAAATTGAGACTATGACTTAAGATCTACAAAAGGATTATTTAAGAACGTTGACTTTTGAATCTGTACCACTTCTTTATCTTCTTTGCATTAATGAACCACGTAGCTATCCTGAGACCCGAAATTTCGGGCCTACAAGGGACCTTTTGTAATCACCCATGTACAACTCTCCCAAACTGAAAATTTAATCCCAAATTAAGTAGCCTGCCCAAGATTTCACAGATAGGTCACAACAAAAAATCCTACATGAGTAGAACCCATATCTTGTGACTAGTAGGTCATATTCCCTTTGGATTCTACCATGAGGAGAATAAATTTTTTTTCTCCCTTTTAGATGTATAGTTTTCTTCTCCCCTTAGCACAAAGTAGAGTGGTTTGCACATGTTAGCTATTCTATACTGTTAATTAACCTCGTCCTCAAAATCCTTCTGGCACTAAGATTTTAAAACATGTGGCAACAAACTGATATTTACATGCAAATAAACAAGTAAATAAATTTCTGAGGAATCAGAAAGCATCATTTTAAAATAGAACACATATATTCAAATAAATGCCTGTACTAGAAACATACAGAAAAATCCTCAAAATACATGACTTCAAATGTTCACTATTTTAATTCATCTCTTAATATCTGTAACTTAATATACATAATGCTTTAGTTCCAAAGACTTGTCTGTTGACTGGATGGCTTGAGTGTATTACAACTTTTTAAAACAACATTAATAAAAATATCTTAATGATGCCAAATTACTGGAAGTCACTTACTGTGTCACCTAAACATATCTTCTATAATGCTCACCACCAACTATTAGTAACATATCATTACTACACTTTTAGAATAATCCTCCAAGCAATGTTTTGATTTATTCCAGCCCAAACTGGAAGAGAACCCTTAGCAAGTTCAACACTGACTACAGTTTAACATCAGAGCACTATTTCTTTCATATAGGTTATTTAAAAAAACAAAAACAAAAAACCCAAACACGTATATATTACATTTCCTTTACAACAAATTTAAGAAGCTTCAGTCAATAATCACATATGCAGTATTATCACATAACTTGATTTCTTTATTCTAGACATCCGCAAGTCTTAGTTGAACACACTGTACCATTATAGTGAAAGTGCTATCTTCACCAGAATGAAATTTAGTACTTTTACAGAATGAGCCAAACTGATAGAAACAAGAGTGAAAAAAGAAAATCACACCACACACTCTACATAGTGGAAAGTTATATATACGTTCCATTCAAATATTGACCTAAATTTCAATGGGCTACACCGGAAGAACGCAAACCTCTCAAGAGAATTAACAGGATTCTAATCCTTCAAAAACACAAAATCTTTTATTTCTCCCAATAATCTTGATTTTGGCCCTAGAACTAAGCAGATCTAAAATACCAAAATACCCAAAACAAATGTCTCTTCCAAAAAGTCACAACGCTTAAAATCTTTAGTATTAGCAAACCTGGACTTAAGAAGTTCCAAATGCAATACTTAAAAACCATCTCGATAGCAAAACTTTTTAAAAATCATTTTTGGCTTTGAGGTCACAGAACCAAAACTGTATTTCATGAGCCATTTTAATACGCCAGTACATCAATTTAATTAGGAACACGATCATTACATTTTTGATAGTTCCCACCCAAATCGGAAAATTTCTTCCTGGTAGATAAGGTTTACACATGTCTTCAGATGTCAAAGCGTACCATGCGTACCCAAAATAAATTAACATAAGCTCTTCATCCACAATTTTAACTGAAACCTATTTGTTCTTTCCTTTAAAATGCATACAAAACACAACCGCTAAGTCATAGGGAACAAAACAAGTATCAAAGAAATAAGCAGCTTTTTTAGACCGGGAGCTTATTTATTTTGGGATGGGACAACAGGCGGGAAGGAAGGAATATAACAATTCCTGTAGTGCAGGAAAAAAAAAAAAACAGAAAGAAACCAAGATAATCCGCGAACACACAATTCGGTTCGGAACCGACAGTCCCAGTCTCCCGGCACCGAACCGCGGTGGTACACCTCCCTACTCCCCGTCCGCGTCCCCGGCCACTCCTCCTCTCGCTCAGACCCCTCCGCTCGGCGGACGTCCTGCCTGCGGTCCAGCGATGCCCCTTTCTGGCAGTAACGCTGGCCGCAGGGATGTGAGACCGAAACCCCGAGCTCCGCGACCCGCGAGAATGACAGAGATGCTGGCGGGAAACCCTCCAAGCCACGCGCCCTCCCTCCCCCGGCCTCCCACCTCCGCGAAGGGGACACGAGGTGACGGCGCCGTCCGTTCGCGGAGGCCGCGGCCCCGGTGGGCAGCGGGCGGCCTAGCGCTGGGCCGGGCAGGCCGGGCACCGGGGACGCAGAGGGCAGGGCCGGGCGGCGGGCAACGGCCCGCGGGAGGGGGAGGGGGCCGCCAGCCGCAGGGTGGGGCGAGCGCCCGCGCGGGCACGGGCCGCGCCTCGGCCTCACCTGAAGTCCTTGTCGCTGGACGTCATCTTCTCCAGAAGGTTGGAGATGTGGTACGAGGCGCTCGCCATGTTGCCGGCCTCGCCGCCGACGGCCGCCGCCCGCCGCCGCTGGGGCTCCTCCTCCCGCCCGCGGCTTCGCTTCCAGGGTCGCGGCGCGACGCCGACCTGACGAGGGAGGCGCCTCGGCGGGCAGTCCCGGCCGCGGGGAGGCGGAGGCTTCGGGAGGCCTGACCACGGCGCTGCGGGCCGGAGGACGAGCGCACGGGCCGCGCGGACCTCGGCGGCGCCTCTGCGGGCAGTAGGACGCTTCCAGCGGGCCGTCGCGCTCCCACTCGCGCCGCACTCCCTCGGAGGGCGAGAGGCCAGAGCCCGCCTCCTGCACGCCGGGGCGGGGGCGGGAGACGCCGACGTACGGGAAGCGAAGGTCAGGGTTCACGGCGGCCGCCCCACGCACGCTGCGGAGACGCGGGCCACAGGGCAGTCCTGTTGGCCAAGGTCTGTGTCAATCTCCACACGGACCGCCTTACAGGAGGCGTGAAAACGACCCAAAGAGGCTGTTCTCGCGAGACTTGAAAGCGACGGTTAAAGGACGGGGGGGCGACTGGGACAAGCGTGCCTTCTCTGAAAATAACTTGATTTTTTTTCTGTATGACAGTAAGAGATAAGCTTACGATTTTTAAGGAGTGTAAGGCATGAAACTAATGCTAATTAAGGGGGTGAGTCTGGGGACCAACAGAAGAATTACATGAAGGAGCTTTCGTTTCGAATCGGACGCGTGGCCTACATTGCCTGAACCACGATGGTGCAATGCTGCCACGTGAAAACCACAAGTCCCAGAATTCAGTCTGGGTGTTGCACTGGGTCGGGATATGATTGGCTGAGGGAACTTGCAGCTTCCCCATTGGCTCCCGGGGGAGGCGCGCATGCCGGGATTTGCAGTCCGGCGAGCGGCTGTCGGGGCTGGAATCTTAGACCCGCGCGCGCCGGCTGTTTGCGGCGGGCTGTGGTGTCCTAGCACGGCGGCCTTCCCTCCTATGGGATGTCTGCAGAGCGGGGCTGCTGCGGTGGAGCAGGCGCATTGCGCATCTGTTGGTGGTGTCGGCAGAGGCCTAGCAGCGGCTTCCCAGCGCTGATCCTGGAGTGACAAGCATCCTTGCTCGGCGCAGGGAAGGGCCGGCGCCCTAAGGCCAGAGGGACCGCGGCGAGACCGATGGGCCATGGCTGATGACTGTGCTCGGCCTACTCCTTTAGTGAGGGCAGCTCAGCGTCCGCCCCCTGCGGTCCGCTTCTGTGCACCCGAGAATCCTGCGGCTGTGCATTTCATTGTTCCCTGAGACACACACGCAGCAATGGGAGATTAGATCCCGAATCATTTGTTTCAGTATCCACGTTTTTATCTGCTTAATTGGGATTGGAGCTAGCTAACAGGCCTTTCTAAAAGGAAAAAGAGCAAGCCCGGTCAAGAGACAAGGAAAATTCAATCCCACTCTGTTACTGCTCCTGTTTAAAAAAACAACTTTCAATAGCCCCTTTCTTCCGAGTATTAAATCTAACGTTTCTCTACCACTCTCTCCTTTGTTCACCAAATATTACTGAGTGCCTCCTAAAAGCCAGGCACTGGTACAGGCAAAAACAGTTCAAAAGGTGAAACATGATCTGTACTCGCAGTCCTTACCTGAATTTCCCCTCATTATTCTTGTTTACCCCCTCTCTGTCTTTTTACTTTAACACTGTTTTTCTCCCCGGTGGTACCATATCTCTTCCCTCATTTTACCCGAGTCAGCCATCATTAGGTTCCCTGAGTGCTTCAGCCACAATTAATTCCGTTCTGCTCTGAACGGCCTTTCCAAAATCTTTAATATAAACTGTACAGACATGTCACACACAAACAAGCTGGGCATTTATCTTGTGTGGACCCTGAGGCTTAAAATCTCAGTCATCTGGTGATGACTCTTTTAGCCCCAGTGCAATCAGACACCAGGTCATGTTTTCTCCTTTTGTGTGTGTAAATCCTGTCATTTGTCAGTCTCCAACTGAACTATACTATTTGTCGTCTGACAGCTTTAATATAAATCCTGTTTAACGCCACTTATTAGCTGTCTTAGGCAATTCACTTTAAGCCCTCTGAGCCTTGATTTCTTCATGGGTAACACAATGATCATCAGAATATTACCCCATCCGGCTGTTTTAAGAGTCAAATGAGCTATTGTCTTAGCCTGCTAGGGTTGCCGTACAAATACCACTGGCTCGCGGGCTTAAACGACTGAAATTTATTTTCTCACAGTTCTGGAGGCTGGAAGTCCAAGATCAATGTGCCAGCAGGTCGGTTTCTCCTGAGGCCTTAGTTTTCAGATGGCCGCCTTCTCACTGTGTGCTCACATGGCCTTTTCTCTGTGCACCCGTACCTCTGGTATCTCTTTCTCTTCCTATAAGGACACCAATCCTATTGGATTAGGGCCCCACCCATTTAACTTCATTTCACCTTAATTGTGTCCTCATTTAACCTTAAGTACCTCTTTGAAGGCGCTATCTCCAAATACTGTCACAGTGGAGGTTAGGGCTTCACGTAGGAATTCAGGGGGGACACAATTCAGTCTATAACAGATATCCCATATACCGTTCTCAGCACATTGCCGGGAACGTAATAACAATATTTATAACTAATATTTCTTGCACACTTACAAAGGTTATGGAAAGCATCTAATAAAAGTTGGCTATTATCATTACATTCTCTCAGTTGTTTACTTATCCCTATGCCACACCAGTCTACATAGCCTGGTTAGAGTTTTCCAAAACATTATTTTATAGTGCTACTCACCAATTTAAAAAGTTCAGTGGCTCTCTACTACTGAATAAAGTCCAAAAGTTTTGGCAATCAGTGGCCTCCTTCACGCATCCCTTACCTTTTCTTTCTGATGTTTCTCCCGCTATTATTTGCGGTTTACTCAAACACCTGGAAAGCTTATTGAACCCTCCAGAGCAGGATCAAGACAGTGCCCTCCAAACCCTCCTCCCTGGGCTAGGAATTGCTCCTATCAATTTTTTTGAGTCCCTCAAAGATCCAACTCCAAGATTTTGTACAGCAGCAGCAGCAGCACTTACAGCTCAGGTGCTGCATTAACTCATTTAATCCACATTTTAAGTACAAGAAGCACAGAGAGCTGAAGTAGCTTGGTAAAGGTCGCCAACCAGGTGCAGTGAGGATTAAACCCAGGCAGGCTCACTTCAGAGCCCATTCACCAAACCTCTACTCTGGAAGGCTTCTCCTCCCCAGAATGCCTTTCCCCTCCCCTGTCTCCCTTTCTAGGATCTTGAAGCAATCATATTGTTTATATGCTAGCCTCCAACTGGAGTGTAAGTTCCTTAAGACATATATCAACTTCAGATCACTTCTGCTTCTTTCAAGTACTAAGCTGGTGCCACACTCGTAATAGGCACTCAATAGTACTTAATTTTATTTCATATTCTTGACCACTTAGAGAGTTGATCTGTGTATCACTGAATATAAACAGTGGGAAAATGCTTTCCTTTAAGGATCTGTAAACTCTAAATTAATATTAAATGCAAAAGGAAATACGTCTAGATAAGGCTATCCTCTAAGAATTTTCTTTCTAGTCAATGGTCATAATGGAAAACCGAGACAAGGAATTTGCGAGAGGAAGGAAAACGGAGACCTTCAAGCTGTTGGGAGGCTCTTCAAGTATCAACCAGCAGTTTAGTTAATTCACAAACACTTATTGAGTGCCTACACTGTGCCAGACACCGTGCCAGATGCTGGGGATGCGAAGATGAGCAAGACATGCTCCTTAATCTTGAGGAAACTTCAGGCTGACCAAATCTTAAATTTCATATCAAATGTTTTATATTTTAGGCAAAACTGAGAAAATTGCTTACCATAAGTATAGAATCAAAATAAATTTGTATTTATATTCTGTATTTGAAATGAGGAATAGATGCTGAAATTGTCTTTAAAATGCTCAAATATGCATAGTCTGAGGTGAAGTAAGTATTAAGAGATAAACATCAATAAAGGGAGGGCAATGGAAACATTATATAATTGATTTATTGAACAGTATGGAGTTGTTGGGGTACCGGCATGAAATGTTACTTGTTGCTTTGTTTTTCAAACACACTCTGTCGGATATTCTCCATGACCCTTAGTGACCCTAGGCAGTCCCCGTAGCTTTCCCTTGAAGTCCAGTCTAGTTTAGTCCGATGTCCGTCCTGATACCCCGTCTGCTTCTCGATCCTGTAGGGTTAGGAAGATGACAAAAGAGAAAATAAGGGAAGAGGCAAATCTTTGTTATTCGATGGTTATGATTATACTTCTCTCTTGACGGCTGATGCCATCCGGCAAAGCCCCAAATACCAACTCTCTTGTGAGAATCAAGGTTGTGAGTTCTTTAGGGTGTCTTTCAAGGCCTTCCCTCTGCACACTTCCACGGCACAGCACATCTGAGCACTCCAAGGCCCTCCGGTGGCAAATAGCGCTCGTAGACGGGCTGCCTCAAGAAGGCTGAAGCCCAGCTTGGAGGGAGCTGTGTGGCTGGCCCGCTGGAAGCCCCCATGTCCTCACTACACCAGAGGAGGGCTGCAGGCTGCTGCTCTATACACCCTCTCTATCCTGCCACTTCTCTCCATCTCTCTTCTGCCCTCCTCACATGGGCACAGAGCGGTAGGTGGCCAACCAAGGGATGAATAGTCTGTAGTTTTGGGGGTACCAATGTGAAATGTTTCCTTGTTTTGTTTTTCTGATTACTGCTTTCAAACATACTCTGTCAGGTATTTTCCTTCACTCTTAGTAACTCTTGGGCAGACCTCGAAGCTCTCCAAACCCTTCTTTTCCTACAGGAATTCTCATTTCCTCTGAGTGGTGGGGTCTTTCTGTTTGGTTTTTTCGGAATGGGAAGTGGAGGAAAGACCCAGCACTGTCTGCCAACTAATAATTACATTTCTGTTAGAATCCTCTCTTCTCACGGGGGTCATCTTCCATGGCCTGCAGGGTGTTGGTAGGATGACGGTAACAAAGTCACTTCTAAAAGGGGTGACTGGCCCCCCTTGGTGAGTCTCTTTAAAAATAGGATATTTTATGCCTAGTGTTTTCAACTTGGGGTCTTCTAAGGCAATAGGAAATGTCTCATTTTATAAATATGTGGAGAGAATGTGAGGAAAGAGACCTCCAAGAATGTGGAAGGCCAATAAAGAGGAACAAATTTAGAGTGACACTGGTTCTTGTACAGGGAAATGAAAGGTTTGGAGCGATATGACAAAGAAAGAAGTTTTCCTTGTCTGTTTTATGGCTGTTGAAGCTTAAATAGGTAACATACAATTTCCCACTGATTGGAGAGGAATGTTACTGAGTTCAGGTTATTTTCCCCAAAAATACTCAAGGGCGTTATATCAGTTTCCATCCTTCTGCCCTAATATCACAAGGAGTTTCTGCTGTAGCATTTCCCAAACTGCATACTGGTGTCATACACTAGTTCCATACGGTGTCAACAGAAGCAGATACTCTTGGGGTGTGTATGATGGAGGGTAGAGTTGTGGTTAAAAAAAAAGTTTAGGGAACAGTTCTCTTAACAGCAGAACATCTCAGAACATTTCATATACAAATATGTTGTGAAGCCCCAAGAAGAATATATACAATTCCTATAGACTGAATTGCGTTTCCTTCCCCTCCCCCCGACAAGGGCAACAAATTTGTATGTTGAAGGCCTAACCCGCAATGTGATGGTATTTGGAGATAGGGGCTTTGGGAGGTAATTAGGTTTAGATGAGGTCATGACGGTGAGGCCCTCACGGTGGGATTAGTGCCCCCATAAGAAGAAACAGTAGAGAGCTTGCTGTCTCTCTCTCTGGGCCAGGTGAGGACACTGAAAGACGGCAGCCGTCTGCAAGCCAGGGGCTCTCACCAGAACCTGAGCATGCTGGCACCCTAACCTGAGACTTGCAGCCTTCAGAACTGCGAGAAAGAAGTTGCATTGTTTAAGCCATCCTAGCCTATGGTATTTTGTTATGCAGCCCAAGCTGACTAATACGGGTATGCAGCTACTTGACACATTTAAGCACAGTGTTTTTTAAAGTCCTACTTATTACCATCTCAAGAGATGAGAATACCATGAAACAGAACTTGGAAATCCTTGTTCCATGGGCAAGTTTTTTCTGAATTGAATGCTGGCCGGGTGCTGGGGAGGAGGAGATTCTTAGTAGAAAATACGTTTGACATTTGTTTTAAAACAGCCTTCTGCCAAGTAAATGTGGACTGGGCTTAATTCATACATTTGCTGTAAATTGAGTTTAAGGAAATACAGAAAATAGAGCCATATTTATTCAACCAGTGATTAATTTCTGAAATATAATTCTTTGCTGAATGTCAAAGCTGATATGTTAAGAGAGGAGGAAAAGGGCAGTTCTGATTTGTGTTCTAGTGTAGACAGCTGTGCACGCAAATAAACAGGAACAAGATGCTTCCTGTTACAGATCATTTGTCAATAATGAATTCAACCTTGATGCGAAAGGAAGTCAGTCCTATATAAGACTAACCTTGAAAAGATTTATTTCCAATTGATTGGAAACAACCCAACAGCTAGAGTTTTTCCTATGATCTACTCCCTTCTAAACAACTGCTGGGAGCTCTCAGTTAATTTTTAGTGGCACTCTAAATCAAATTTAATTGTTATTCTATGAAGGGATTGTTCGTTTAGAGTTAGAAATACATTTGCAGCATATTAGAGAAAATTACAAAGATTATTTACATCACAAAGGTGCTTCCTTTGGAATACCTACCATCTCATTCTTACTTTCAACTTTTATAATAATATTAACCATCATCTGGAGCTTTAAGATCACATTTTCTGATATGAATTTATAAGAGCACTGTCAGGATTTTCAGACAACTAAAAATATAACTTTATAAATGTAAAGCTGGTTATCAGTTTTGACAGAAGGATGCAGAAGAAAGTGCTAGAATTCAGCAAATGCTGCATTTTGCTTTAAATATAGGTACTGTGCTTTAAATATAGATGCTGTCTTATCTCATTGCTTAAAAAGGTACTCTGCTTACTACTAGGTACAAGTTCTCATTTTTGAAAAAAAGGTGTGAAAGGGTAATTAAAGAGAAATCATGAGCCAACAGGATCAGGGATAGAAAAAAACTACAGTAAAATGAGGTGGAAAAATAGTATTTTTAGCAAAAATAAATTTAATGAAATGATACTGAGATTCTTTCAATGATGGATATTTATCCAATGAAATCAGTCCACCATCATCACTAAAACTAATAGGAGAAGTGGTGAAAATATCATATTCTAGAAAAAAAATTGCTGATTATATAAAATATGTTTTTATTGTATTTATATCATTTTGTAAAATACGAACTTTTCTGTATAATCTAAGTAAAAAAACTCAAGTAAACTCTCTTTGTATTTCATGGAGAATGCAAATGAAAATTTTGGATCAATTCCTAACAGTGTGAGAGCTTCGTTATAGTGGATGGAATTATTAACACTTGAGATACTTCACAATCTAGAATTGGTTTAGAAGAAAATGTTTATCAAGTGGGCCAACCTATTACTTTTAACAGTACAACCAAGGCTCAAGACAGAAGAAAATATTTGCAGAACATATATTTGACAAAGGACTTGTATTCAGAACTCATACAACTCAATAATAAGAAAACAGAAATTCCTACTTAAATAGGGGAAAAGATTCGACCAGATACTTCACCAAAGAAGCTACAGGACGACAAACACATGAAAAAGTGCTCAGTATCATTAGTATCGGGAAAAGACAAATTAAAGCTTCAATGAAACACCACTGCACAAAGCCTGATCACGCTAGGTGTTGGTGAGGCTGGAGAACAACGGGAACTCTCATACCCTGCTGGTAGAAAACAGTTTGGCAGCTTCTTAAAAGGCTAAACATACATCTACAGTCTAACCCAGCCATTCCATTCCTAGGTATCTACTCAAAAGAAATGAAAGCATATGCCCATACAAAGAGAAAGAACATGAATGTTCATATCAGATTTATTCGTGGTAGTGCCAAACTGGAGATAACCCAAATGTCCACCAAGAGGTGAACAAATAAACAATTGTGACATATCCATACAATGGAATACTTACTAGCAATAAAGAGGAGAAAACCATTGAAACACACACGGGCACGGGTGAATCTCAAAATCATCATTCTGAGTAAAAGAAGTCAGAGAAAAAAAAGAGTACAAAATCTATGAGTCTGTGAATATATAATTTTAGAAATTGCGAACTAATCTGTAGGGACACAAGGCAGATCAGTGGCTGCCTAGGGATGAGGGAATGGAGAGAGGGACAGATTAGTAAGGGCCCCAGGACAGTTTTGGAACTGATGGAAATGTTTGTTATTCTAATTGTGGTAATGATTTCACAGGTGTATACATATGTCAAAACTCATTGATGTGTACACTCCAAATGTGTGCTGTTTTTTGGATGTCAATTATACCCAATAAAGATGCCAAAATAATGATAAAAATAGAAGCCAAGTTAGCTAAAACCAAGCAAACTTACTTAGAATACAAGAGTCAAAGTAACTTTAGTTTTCTTTCATGGACTTCTCCCAAAAGAGAGTATGTGATCTAAGACACAAGAAGAATAACTCAGTATTGTCACCACTGGAGAGCAAAAGATATCTACTACAAAGGAGGAACCAGGAATTGCATAAACGAATGTATATAGTTCCCATGTATTATCTACAGTCTTGATAACGACTTTTAGAAAGTAGTGATACCATATTTATGACACATGAAAATGTTTATGAGCCAATGCTCTATTTAAAATTACTTAGTAGAGGGCTAGCCCAGTGGTGGATTGGTTAAGTTTGTGCGCTCTGCTTTGGCAGCCTGGATCTGCGGGTTCAAATCCAGGGCGTGGACCTACACACAGCTCATCAAGCCATCAAGCCATCAAGCCATGCTGTGGCAATGTCCCACATCAAAAATAGAGGAAGATTGGCACAGATGTTAGCTCACAGCCAATCTTCCTCACCAAAATAAATAAATAAACAATAAAGTAAAATAAAATTACTTAGTAGATATATTTATAGAATTTCATTACTCGAACATATACTCCAATCATTTTCCTGTGCTCTAGTCTTATATTCCCAAGTGTTCTGGTGTGTTTCTGCTTAGATATTGATAGTCACCAGAAACCAATTTGCCATATGTATAGCCAGGTGATTCAGAACACACACCCTAAGTCACTTAGGCTGGGTTCAAGTCCTGGCTATACAGCTTATTATTTTGTAATCTTGGCAACTTCTCTAAAATGATAATAATATTAAGAGTAGCTAAGGTTATATGAGGCTTAAATGAGATGAATACAAAATGCTTGGCACAAAGTAAGTACTTGATAAATATTACCTATTATTATTGAATACTAAAATTATTCTCCTCCAGGGGCTGGCTCCCTGGCTGAATGGTTAAGTTCGCGCACTCCACTGCGGCAGGCTAGTGTTTGGATCCTGGATGCGGACATGGCACTGCTTGCCAGGTGACGTTGAGGCGGCGTCCCACATCCCACAACTAGAAGGACCTGCAACTAAGATATACAACTGTGTACAGTGGGGGTTTGGGGAGATAAAGCAGAAAAAAATAAAATAAATAAAATAAAGTAAAATTATTCTCCTCCAAAAATCTAACTCTCTTCCCTATCACCGCATTTCTTTTTGTAGGTCCCACAAATATTCCAGTCCCCTGGACTTAAAATTTGGGGAAAATATTTGAGTTTTGCATTTCCTTCATTACCCTTATTCACTTCAACACCAATTCTTCATGAAAATATCACTTAGATTTTTCCTTTCTAATAAATTCCCGGTACGATTAGTCTCTCCAGGCCCTCTTCAGTTCATTGGTAGATAGAAATTCAGTAAACTGTAGCCACACTAGATACTAGCTGGGTGATTTAGGCAAGTTAGTTAACCTCACTAAGCCTTAGTTTTCTCCACTACAGATTGGGGATGATAATATCAATTAATGTGAGGATTAAACTATATAACGCACTAAAAATCCTTTTTCCCGTGCCCCATCCAAGAGTAGTTGCCTGACAAATGGGAGTTACTTTTACCATTTCCTAATTCTCTGTGCAACATTTACAACTTAAGATCGTTTTAGCTTTTTCAGTTGCCACTTCCCACTGTGGCTTCATTGACCTGAGGGCACACAGCATCCTATAAACACTACATACGGACACAGGGCTTTGGTTCTGGCACATAGCAGCCCTCCTCTATTTTCAGAGTTTATCGCAAGTGATTCCCAGCTCTGGCTGAACTTAGAATCACCTGAATGCCTCTGAAAAATAATAATGCTCAGGCCACACCCCAGGCCAATTAAAGAAAAATCCCCTCAGGTAATTCTCATGTGCAGTTGGCACTGAGAACCACAGTTTTGTTGGCTTCATTCAGTTTTGTTCATGTTTTGCTTTGCTTTGTTGGGGATCTAACTGTAGAATTTTGCTGCAGTTTCTGAAGATACTTTTGGATCTGGATTTTACCATGAGACACGCTAGCTACCCCTTGCCCTACTGAGTTTCTGCAAATTTAGGCTTCACATCAGCAATATCCTCAGCCAAATCATTTGTAAAAAGTAGAGAATAAGACCATAACATACCCCTGGAGAATTCTCCATATCTTGGCATTAATTCATTAATCAGCACTTGGGGAAATAGCATGAATCAGGCAGTGTAATTCCAAATCCACATAACTACCCTGATGATGCTTCTTAATCTGTAAATATCACCCCTTCTAAATCTTCTACAAAAGGTATTATGAGAGAACCTGTCAAAGGACTTTCTAAAATCAAGATGCATATTATTATCCTATCTAAAAACGATATGAGATCTATATGGCACGATTTTTCAGTAAACCAATCCTCTTCCTGAAGACAACTTTCCTTTCTCAATTCTTAAAGACTCGACAGTCCATTCTAGAGTCTTCCTGGGGGTCCCAGCGAGCTCTCAACCCCATAGTTCTATTTTTTGGTTTTTATTTTTGAATTTGAGGCTTTGTTTTTCTAATTCTCTATTTTAAGCACCTTTTCGGTTCTCTCCAAGCCTGAAGAGTATCAATAGCCGCTTCGTAATAGTCAACAGCTTTTTGGGAGATTGAGATGATGGCATCTTTTCGGTATCTTGAGATATCGCTCCCCTGGGCCTGGAGATGAAGTAGAGTAGACGGCTGCTTCTGTCCAATTTTATGCTCTTGGCCTCCATTTCTTCTTATTTGCTATTTATTTTTCTCTTTCCAAGTGATGACAAATCTTCACTGGAAAGATGGGAACATACTTAAGGCGTTGTAGAGTTAAAGAGAGTTAAGACACTCAACTTAGTTTCTTCTATTCAGTAGCACTGAGCCTTCACCCCAAATGGAGCTTTCTACACCATTCTTGTTTCCTTAATTCACAAATAAAAGTCATTTTTCTTCCTATTAATAATTTTCACAAGCCTCAGAATCTTCTGAGCCTTTAGCCTCACTGACATCATTTCCATATATTCTTTGCTACTTCTCCAAATTATTTCTCATTATAATTATTATTTATGAGCCTTTCCTTCATATTTCTTTTCACATTTTTTCAAGAATCTTTTAAGTATGAACTTGCTGGAGAATTCTCCATGCCTTCATATCCCTCACTTTCTATTTCTCCCCTTTCTCCGTCATCACTGAAGATCAGAGGTTGGCAAACTTTTTCTGTAGAGAGAAGATAGTAAATATTTTAGGCTTTGTTGGCCTGCAGTCTCTGGCTGTACCTGCTCAGCTCTGTCATTGTGACACAAAAGCAGCCATGGAAAATATATAGACAAGCGAGTGTGACTGTGTTCCAGTAAAACCATATTTATGGACACCTATTTGGGGTTTTACATGCATGTCACATGCTATAAAATATTCCTCTTCTTTTAATACGTTTAAAACCATTTAAAAATGTAAAAAACTATTTTCAGCTGATGAGCTTCCACCCCAGGTGAGGGGATGGAATTCACAGGTAGGCCGTAGTTTGTAGTCCCTGCCAGAGAGGGGTCAAAATGCATAATACACATGACAACTGGTAGAGAAAAGTGATAATAATAAAAATAATCGTGTAAATAACCTCAAGTAGCTCATTTCCATTGGGAATTTTGTGGGTTGAATTGTGTTCCCCCAAAAGATATGTTCGAATAGTAATCTGTTGTCCTAATGAAATATAATGACTAGACTGGGGCCCCCAAGGGCTGGCGTGGGTGTGGTGTTGCAGCAAAGTGGGGAACCACAAATGTTTTGCAGTTCGAATAAATAAATGCAAAACAGTTGCTTTGAATGTATGTATCCAAATTATATATACTCATATAATCTAATAAGTCATTTCATTGGTACTTAAAATTCATGGTGTTCTTTAAATGTATTTTGTTATTTTTTAAAGGAAAAGAGTATGGAAAGGAATATGGGGAGGAAATCAGTGGACTACAATGATGTGCTAGTCCAAAGAAAAACATTGGAAAACAAGAGAATACAATGTAAGTGGAAAAATACTAAAAGATAATAAATTCATTACTTGAGAGAGTGGGTTCATTTTGCAATCTACCTCTGAAATTTTTGTCTTTCTTTGACTTTTCTCAATTCACAGTAGATGATGGTTAATGACGCACGTTAAAAATATAGAAGAATCCTGCAGAGGAAATTCACTGCAACCTAGTAGTATTTGCATACCCTTCTCAAGAGATGCCAAGGACTCTCGGCAACACCAGAAGCTAAGGGCATGGCACGGAACAGGTTCTCTCCCAGAAACTTCGGAGAGAATGCGATCCTGCCGAAACCTTGGTATCAGACTTCTAGCCTCCAGAACTGTGGGAGAATAAATTCCTGTGGTTTCGAGCCACCCCATTTGTTGGGCTTTGTTACAGCAGCCCCAGGAAATGAATAGAGATGGAAAACAATTCACCTTGCAAATGGTGTTATCTCAGTCTCTTCAGTGTTTATAAAGGTCTATTCTGGATAATTGTTTATTCCTCAGAGATTCTCTCTCTTTTCAACACTCTCCTGCTTCCCAAGACGCATGTGGCCATACAGAAAACACTCACCTATGTCATGGCTGCATCAGGGAAGAAGTGTCTGGGCTTCTCTGACCTATGGTTGATGTCAATTGAGATTTCTTTAACCCACTTGGTCTCTGGGCCCTGGTATCTAATGTCATTGCCTCCATTATGGTGCAGCTTGGTCTTCTCATTTCTGGGTGTCTTTGCTAGTATTGACTGAGGTACAGCTGGTCCTACCTGGTGTTTGGGGTCATATACTGGAACCCATTGCTGATGAACATGACCTTTCCCCTGACTCCTGTTCCCAAGTCCCTGTTATGTCTGTGCTGCCTCAGCCAAGGCCTGTTTTGTTACCACAGTCTCTTCTCTATCCATGCTATTCTCTTGTGGTCTCAGGACCTCTCACTTAGTTACTTTCTTGGTACCAAGCTGGGCTGTGCGGAACCCTGAGAGACTGCCAACAAGTCCACTGACCTCGACCCCTCCCTCAGCCATCGCTGCTCTACCACTCCTCTAGCCTAAAATCTGTGATGCTACGTTAAGCGTGATTGTCTCCAAGGGGCATGAGAAGTGTTTCCAGTGTTTCCAGCCTCCACCTGAGGAAGTCAGCAACAGCGCTCTGACCTGGAATTCTCCTAAAAACAGCTGGGTATCTCTACTGATGTGTCCCCCTCTGAAATTCACCTCTAGGTTGGCGCTGGAGAAAGCCACTCTCTTGGTTCTACCCCTCAGCATTGGGCAGGCCACTCCCTTTACAGTTTGGCAAGAACTTTTCCACATCATATTCTCATCACTTCTGCTGTTTATTCACTTTATGGTCAATCCTTCAAGCTTTGGTTCTGGAATAAGATCCAAACTGATGACAATGAGAAAATCCTTTATTCTCTCTTGAAAGCCACCTTTCAAGACTGTTGTCTCTCTATGCATTTTTAAAAGTCAAACTTGGGACTGAAGGCTAAGCAATGACATTTTCCTTCAAAGCTCCAGTTGTCTCCTTTTCCCAGAGACAGCGTGCCCCTTGCCACAGCCAACTCCTCCTGGAGGAAGGACCACGAGGGTAAAGATAAATTGTTGAGAAAAGCAAATACACCAGGTGTTATTTTGAAACAGTATTTTTCTGTATCAGAGTTATTCTTTATTTTTCTCATCAGAACTTCATTTTTTTGAGAGCTTCCCTAACCTGTTGAGCTTTGTGGCTTTTCAGGTTAAAAAATTGTTTTCCTTGCTTGTCTTAGAAAACCTTGAATTGACTTTAAACGATGAGCACAGCTATTTGGTACTGCAAAGAGTAGCCTCACTCTTTCGGTGCTAGAAGCTTCTCTGTGGGAAATTTAGGACAAGTTCTCAAGAGGCACCCTGGAGGGCCTTTGGAAATCCTGCAGAGCCCTTCTCAGAAGGGTCCTTTTCCATCCAGGCTGGACTCCCCAGGCCAGACTCATCTTCCACGATGGAACTTACTCCCACGTCAGGAGGGCTTTCTGTCTTCCGGGGGAACCTGACAGTACCCTAAGTCCCCGCCACCAGTGCTCCCAAAGGTCTGGACAAAGGAATCTTCACCGTTTCTCCTGGGAAGCCTCAAGCAGGATTTCCGACGGCCTATTCCGACGTCCCGGAATTCTCTAGGAGGGTACGCAAATGCTATTACGGGGAGTGAATTTCCTCTGTAGGATTCCTCTGCATTTTTAACATGCATCATTAACTCTCTACTGTGAATTGGGAAAAGTCAAAGAATGACAAAAATCTCAGATAATGCAGAATGTCAAACAAGCCCATTCTCTCAAGTAATGAATTTATTTTCACTATTTTCCCACTTAAATTGTATTCTCTTATTTTCTAATGTTTTCCTTTAAAATAGTACATTATTGTATTTCACTGATTTCCTCCCCGTATTCCGTTCCATATTCTGTTCCTTAAAAAAAACAAAAATATATTCAAAGAACAATGTGAATTTTAAGTGCCAGTGAAATGACTTAGTAAATTATGTATTAATATATAAATTTGAATACATATATTTGAAGTAGCTGTTTTGCATCTATCCGTTCAAGTTGCGAAACGTTTGTGGTTCCCCATTTTGCGGAAGGTGCTGTGCTAGACGCTGCAACACCACGCCAGCCCTGCGGGGCCCCCGTCTCGTCGTTACAATTCGTAAGATGCAGCATCGCAGAGAGGCACGGACTTTGAAGTCAGATAGACTTGAGCTCTTCTTAGATCTGCTATTTACAAACTGTGATCTGGGGCAAAATAGCTATTGTTAGTATTCAGGCTGACGATGAAAAGTGCCACAATGTGCAACCTGTAGACTGGAGGGAAGTGACTAGTCCTGACTACAGCGAGGATGGATCTCAAAATCCTTGCTCATGAAATGGAATTAGAGGGGAACTTTGACACATGGATAGTGCTGCGAAGGCGGAACTGGGTCAGGGCCAGGAGACAAAGAGTATTCCTCGGTTTGTAAGTAAAACACCCAAAGTCTAAAATATTTATGTCTTATTATTTGACTTAAACTTTTCATTAATATAAATGTTATTTGATGACTATTTGTGAATATGCCATTTTGTTGTTTATATTTTATGAAATATCCAAGTGAATATGTTGCGAAAATGTTATAATCTGATATAACCGAAGTATATATATTTTAAAACTCACTGTTATATGTGATTAACCAAAAATGATTTTTAAAGTAAATAATTGAGAAATTCTACACATTAGTCGCACTTTTATCCAGTAAATTCTTTTTACTAAACTTGTATTAAAATCTTGCATAGCCAGGGCCAGCCCAGTGGTGTAGTGGTTAAGTTCCCGTGCTCCAGTTAGGTGGCCAGGGTTCGCAGGTCTGGATCCCGGGTGCAGACCTATACACCACTCATCAAGCCATGCTGTGGTGGCATTCCACATAGAAAATAGAGGGAGATTGGTACCGGTGTTACCTCAGGGCCAATCTTCTTCAGCAAAAAAAAATTTTTTTAAATCTTGCATAGCCCTAAATCTACTTTACTGGCTTCTCTCAAACTAGGTTTAATTTTGTTCTAAGAAGAATGCTTCACAATAGGATAAATAGCTTAGATTTCAGTGAAATTCTTTTTCACTATTGCATGCAATCTCTCTAGAAATGTTGTTCCTGAATAAATGTGGTAATTTTTTCAAATGTTCTTTAATCCTGTTCTTAAAAATTAAATACATTAAGATAGTTGCTAATCAGGGGACTTGTGGATTCGAAAGAAAGGACAGACCAGCCTGTACTTGTCTAGTCAAGACCCTGTGCCCTTAGTGGGAGAAGGCAGGGTGTGTGCTCTCTGGGGATTGATCAACACAACCCATTGAGATACAGCCGGAAAAGAGGAGGACTTCCGTTTACATATTTTCACTTTAAAAAAAAAAATTCTACTTATATAAGTTTTATTATGTGCATAGTTTATTAGTATAATACCCCAGCTGCAGAGCAGAACCTGGGGAACTTTAAAGGAATACCAAGCCCGGTTCGACCCCCAGAGATTGGGATTCAATTAATCAGCAATGGGACCAGGGCATCCAAATTTTTGAAGATCTCCCCAGAGTTTTACAATAGGAAAGTCGATAGGCAATAATGTGTGCATACAATTCATGAGTGAATACATCCACATATGTGGGGCAGACATGGTCAGTTACTTTTACACGTTAAAAGCATGCAGGTGAAAACACGGGTCTGCAGGTGAACCATCACTCCCTCCTCTTCCCAGTTCCCAGAGTGCAGCTTCGGGTCCAAGAGCGCCTGGAGTCCTCCTTCTGCGCACCGTGGGCACCCGCCTCCTGCCTGTGTCGGAGCTGCTGCGGTCCTGAGCCTGCCCAAGCAGAATGAGTGCCCTTTGAATCTCTCGCTCTGGGGACTCTGCCAGGGCCGGTTACACAGCAGGAACAAGCAAATCCACAATGTCATCTAGACTATCTCCTATCAGAGACTAGATGGACTTGTGAGCTGGATCCGGACTTTCGTACTTGCTTTACAGTTGTGGGTGTGGTTTTTTGGCTTTTTTGTTAAACAACAACAAAATTGCTTCATATTCCTCAGCCCTGGCGTTAATAAGTGTCATTGTACTGTTCTGATTTATCGGTTTGAGATTGACAATAGCAAAAAATAGTAACTTCCTAGTGAAACTAAGTGCATTGCTGTCACTTATTGAATAATTATGGATCCTATGGAAAAGATAATGGATAAGGGTGACAGGCGTCGGCTCCAGAAGCGGACTTTAATCCCAAACGTAAAAACTATTTGCGAACCTGTCTCATTCGCAGCGCCAGACCACTGCCGCCACCGTTGCCCACCCACTCTGAAAAAACAAAAAGGCTCTTCATGAGAGATTCTCTCAATTAGGGAAATGAAGGATGCTCCGGTCAACTGTGGGTTTTTTGGTTTTCCCTGAGTAAATTTTGGTTAATCTAAAAAAGGTGATTTTTAACCTAAGCTTATATTAAAAATGACTTCAGGCTGTTATAGCGTACTTCATTACAGTAAAGATGACTAAATCTCTCTCTCTTTTTTTCTGATAAAGCATTTTGTAAGGACTCATTCTTCACACTGACTTTCAATTTCTAAAGTGTAGCAGCAGGAGAATAAACAGTGTGTACTGACCTCGAGAAAACACCTGACATGTAGGAATTATGTTCATGAAATACTTAAGTTGACATCCTGTTCTTATCATCTACCCCTTTCCCTGAAAATCTGTCACCGTCAGACTATTTTGGTTAAATTGAAGACTCTGGTTGACGTGTGTGTGTGTGTCGGGAGTGGGGTCCTATTAAAACTGGTTTTACTTTAAGCATCCCTTTGAGTAGCTAGTGCCTTAAAAAATGAATGTTGGAAGCATCAATCATTTAGCCTAATGAAATATTTAACCCTCTTTCTAATCCTGTTTTCCGACTTTTTCTGTGAAAATTTAGCACTGAGGACTTTGATAGTATTTCTCATATTCTTTTGACCAGAAAGGGCAGGAATTCTCTAATATGAAAAATAGAGAAAGATCCTATTGCCACAAGCATTTGGAAATCCTAGGTATAAAGGAAACCAATTTTCTCCTTGGTTTCCCATTTCTACCAGCACATGCTATCAAGTTTGTTTACATAATGAGCCGCTGCCCGAGTACATGTAATCTCAGAGATGAAAGGATTTATCATCTACGCTACAAGAAATAAGACACGCAGAACTTGGTTACGTCGGGGCCTCGGTAGTGGTGAGCCCTGACACTTGCTTTCAGTCTTCTCAGGAAGACATATTTGTACTCTAACAGGTGAACCGGAAGGATGTAATTTCCATACTGGTTATGGCACTACCTGAGTGTTGTCTGACACTAGTTTTCCCTAAAATTATTTCTTGAAGAGTAAGCCAAACTTCAGCACGAAAAAAAATCACCTAAGAGTATTTTGTTTTCGAGAGTGGGCACTGGTAGGACAAATTGTTGGAATATGAGGTGCTTAACAAAATTTTTGAGTAATAATATAAAATATTGCATCTATTTGTACAGCTTACAAATAACAGCTACGTGTACAAGATGGCCTTCCAACAGATACATAATTACATATGGGCATTTTATGATTTTTAGATATAAATATCTTCCCTTTAAGTTACTTGAAGTTTCTTGGTTGTTTTGGGTAGCAAGAGCATCTTAAGAGGCAGTAGGAAATGAGGTCAAATAACATCTGGCAGTCATTAAGGCTTTGGGGTTGGACTGAAATGTATGAGTTAGAAAACAGGATCCAGAACTTAACCAGCCTTATTTTATATCGGAATAACAACCTCTAGTTCATAGCTCTGTTGTGAAGTCAAAATGGCAAGCTGCAGGTGCAAGACTTCGCCCAGCGTCCTGCACGTGGGCAAGCCCTCGACTGGTGAGGCTGTTGATGGCGATGCTGTGCTGGTCTGTCTGGTCTATAGCAGGACTGCGCACTCCTCCCGGAGAGTGAGGGAGGGTTGTGAGAAATTAGCTGCAGTGTTCGTATTTTGGAAAAAGGCAGTTCATCTCCCCTCCAAATGTTTACTGTCTTCTCATCAGCGATATTCAGCCCTATAACTCAGAAATGGAGCAAATTAGTCTCAGAAGTTAAAATGCTTTATGAATGTCATTTCCATGGAAACTCATGGAGGAAAAGTCATGCTGATCAAGGGGAACGGATTATGTCTGCGTCAGACACAAAATTCAGCTCTCACTGCTCCTCGATCTCTGTCTGCCTCTTTTACCTCCATCCAGGAGTGAGCCAGGCCATTGCTTGCTTTGGCCTGCCTCTTAGGATATTAGAAAGATACCTAGGCTATTTGTGTTTAGAAGCAGATGTCTTTATTCCTATTTATCTCTACCAGATCATTTCACAAACCTCCATTCATAACATGCACATATGCTTTTGCAGTCGCGGTAAAGCTCCAGGCCTATAGACCACCAGTTCTCACCACAAATGTAACAATTGAATATCTTTATTTTCAGCAACCACAATAAAAGAAAATTCAAATGTGTCGGGTAAATCACTTAGGGAGTGGTCCTTCACATAAGGTTTCCTTTATCCATTGGCTTCTCCAGGAAAGCAAAGGGCTGGCAGAGGAGCGTGAAGCTAACTGTCAGGGGCTCTTGAGCAACGAAGCCATGGAGAAACAATCAATTTACCAAACTTTTCCTTACTCATGATCTGTCAGGGCAGGTTCACCTCTGGACACTCCTGGGTCTGTTTGTTTATTTGGTTTAATAATATTAAAGGTTTTCTCTTTTTTTTTGACCAAAATAATTCAATATGTAAATAAGATCATTTTGCCAAAAAGAGAAATATTCTGAGTTGAGGTAGCTTTATGATCTCTTTCATATACGAAATGAGACTGATGACCCCTGTCCCATTAGGACAAAGATAAAGAGAAAACACTGAAATAAGAGGAGTTGCTGTAAATAAGGAGAAACATTTAGAAGACTTATGAAGAAGTTTCTGCTCCATCATTAGGCTGTTCAGTCAACGTCCGTAACTGCAGGCTGGTGACCTGAGTGGCTCTAGAGTCTGGGGGCAGAGAGGAGCCGTTGGAGGTTGAGTCGTCAGGGGGCCTGGGCACAGGTCTTGCACTCAGCTGTCCTCCCTTTGTCGGCTTTGGACCAGATGAAAACAGCAGTGAAGAGCTGCTCCTCCTTGAGTTTAACAATATCACAGCGGGCCAGCTGGCTCCCGTTTCCTTCTGGGCTGATATCAAGTTACTGATTCAGATGAATTAGGCCATATGCTAGGACATACCACTCACCCCAATGTTTCTTTTTTTCAATCTGAATTATCACAAAAATGAAAGCTTATATCTATAGGCCTTTAATATGAATCTTATAGAATACAGAAGAGAAGTGTCGTCCGACGCAGGGTTTTTCAGACATGTCTTTACCACGTCCCACATTAAGAAAAACATTTTATTTCACAACTCAGTACATGCAAATTTAGAGAGATATATACACACACAAATGCGTGTGTGATATTGCCATTTATAATAAGAAATACGTATGTGGTCTTTGTCCAGTTTCGGGCACAGAGCTCCTAAAACCCTTGGAATTTCCTAAGTGATGAGAGTGGTAAAGGTGTCTTTTCTTATGCTAACGAGGTGATGTTTGGAGAGCACTTAAGGATGGGCGCTGGTTGCCAGTGGGGCCAATCCTGTGATTAGAGAGTTGGAACTTTGGTCCCACCTCCCCAACCTCCAGGGAGAGCAGAGGGGCCCCCCACTGGAGGTTGAATCAGTCACCAATGGTCAAAGATTTATTCAATCTTGCCTATGCAACGAAGCCTCCGTAAAAATCCAAAAGGACAGGGTTTGGAGAGCTTCCACCTTGGTGAACACATGGAGATATGGGGAAAGTGGCAGACCTGGAGAGGCCATGGAAACTGCACCCTTTCCCCATGCTTTGCCCTGTGTATCTCTTCCATCTGGCTGTTCCCGACATATTCTTTTATAATAAACCAGTGATCTAGTAAGTAACATGCTTTTCTGAGTTCTGTGGGCTGCTCTAGCAAATTAATTGAACCCGAGGAGCGTCATGGGAACCTCTGATCTATCGCCCGTCGGACAGAAATACTTGGACTTGTGATTGACGTCCTGAGTTGGAGGGGGTCGTTGGAACCTCCAAACTAGCTGGTCAGTCAGGACCACAGAGATAGGGGCAGTCTTGTAGGATTGACCCCTTACCTGTGGTGTCTGACACTTTCTCTGAGTAGACAGTGTTAGAACTGAGTTAAATTGTAGGACACGCAGCTGGTGTTTCGAGAACTGCTTGGTGGTGTGTGGGGAACCCCCCGCCCCCAAAACACACACACACACACACGTTAGAATGGAGTCCAGGAGCTCAAAAAGAGCATACACACATGCACACACACACATATAATGAATGTAAAACAAAGGTTTTATGAAACAATACTTACTCTTACTGTAGGCAGTGTACTCTCCTGTTTTCTGATCTATTTTATTTCACATTTTTCTAAATGGTTGAGATCCACTAATGGGTTGTGACCTGCAGTTTGAAAAACTCCCTTCTCAGGAGGGTCCCTAGAACTCGCTTCTCCTGCTGAGAATGTGCTGACTTTGTCACTGTTAGCTCACAGGGTCAAACCCTTCTGTTCCGCTAGACGTTTGTATAATTTCTGTATGTCAGAAACAGTAGGAAACAGATTTGTGTTACCTCCACAGTGGCAAGTATGTCCAGAGACCCAGGCCTGAAGTCTGTTTAACTGTATTCAAATAGTCTTTACACCAATACTTCTTGACTACATTCTGATGGACTTGTTAAATGTGTTTCCCACAGCACATGCGGGAAAAAAAGGGACAATCAAAAAGTACTTTAAAATAATAATGTAACATTATCTCTGCTGCGTCCAGAATGACCCCTGTAAATATTCTGCGTAGGGCAAAAGAAGAGCGCCTCTCTCCCGGAGGAAAGGATCCTGGTTCCTTGTCCGATGTCAAGTTAACACGGCAGTAAATGGTGCACAATTCCCATTTGTCCTACCGTGGGCAGGCTCTGTAGTCAAGGCTGCCCCTGCTCGCACCCCATTTCTAAATGCCTTTAATCTTGCAATCTTCTGCAGTCCACGGTTGGAAACTTTTATTTTATGTACAGCTATGTGTGCACTTGGTGACCAGAATCGGAGTGAGCTTCTATCTGTCACAGCAGAAATGCAGAAAGGTGGATGCGCCATGTTGAATGGAGCTCGGACTCAGAAAACTGGAGTTTGCAGGTTCCTATCCTTGTGAATTACGCTGCCTTGGGGAAAAAAAGCGTTAACTTCTCTGAGCCCCAGGTTAATAAACATATAGGGTTCTTATCATACGCCAGGTACGGTGCTAGATTTTGGAAGACAAAAATGCTAAAACCTAGTGCATACTCCTAAAATAGAGCTGATACTGTAATACTGTTCTCGTGGTATTATTAACAGGATTAAAAGAGAGAAAAAGTAAATTTCTGGCACAATCTTTCAGCCATGTTAAGGTAATTTGTTTTTGAAGCTGTGTAATATTCAGTTGAATAAATATGCCACATTTTTTTTTTAAGCCACTCCATCATTGATAGATATTTGGTTTGTTTCCTCAATTTGGCTGTTACCCAAAGTGCTGCATGAAAATACTTGTCCATGTGTTTACATCTAGGCCCCCATTTCTGTAGAGTATGTACTTAGGAGAAGAATTGTTGGGTTACAGGACATATGTATCTTGATTCCTGCTAGACAACGCCTACCTGTTTTCCAAAGTGTTTGCAACAATTTACACTCTAATCAGCAGTGAATAAAGGTTGCTTTTGCACCACTTTCTCACCAACTCTTGGTATTGTCAGACTCTTAATTTTAGCTATTCCTGTGGGTATGTAGATCTCATTTTAGCTTAAATCTCATCTCCTTGATTACTAATGAGATCTAGCACCTTTATCAGCCATTTGGATTTCTTCTCATGTGAACTGCCTGTTTAAAATTTTGGCCCATTTTTTTGTTAATTGAATTGTCCGTCTTTTTCATAATGCTCTGGATATGATTCCTTGGTTAATATATGTCATATTGATGTTGTGCAAAAGACTTCTTCCACTCTGTACCTTGTCTTTTAATCTCTTATTGGTGTCTTTTGATGAACGGAAGTTCCTGATTTTAATATTAGTCCACTGTATCAGTCTTTTTCTTTATCTCAAGTGGCTTTCTTTGTCCAAGAATGCTTTTTGAAAGTGTCTTTTTCCTCAGTGCCCTCCGGTGCCACTTTTGTGATATCCATAAATGTGTAGCATCCATATATGTGTAGCTCTATTTGTGGGTTCTCTTTATGGTCCCATTTATCTATGTGTCTATCATTGCAACAATCCCACAAGTCTTTTATATCCTTAGTAATTTTTATCTACTTATTTAATCAATTACTGAAAAATGTGTGTTACAGTTTCTCAATATTATGGATTTGTCCATTTCACTTTGTAACTCTACAATTTTTGCTTTATGTATTTTGAGGCTAAATTATTAGATGCATACAATTTTTAATTTTTTTAATTAGAAATTTTTTATGAATTGAACTTCTTACTGTAATGAAGTGTCCTTCTTTATTTCTAGTAATTGAGATTAAAACTTTTGTTTTCACATCTTCTGTGTCCTTGCTTCTTAAAGATGTTTCTTGTAAACAGCGCCTAGTTGTAATTGTCTGAAAATCTTTGCTTTTAATTGGATCGTTTAGTTTACTTACATTTGATGTAATTATGGATTCATTAGTTTCTACCATTAACAATGTATCAATGTAGTCCTCTCTGCTCCAAATCCACCCTTCATTGTCATGCTTATGACATTGGAACATTTCTCCTTTGACAGCTGGCACATTGTTAAGCTTCATTAGTGGAGGCCACTGGAGGTAAAGAGAAGGAGGATGCAGAGGTCAAAAGCATGCAGCATCCCCCCACGGACAGCTTCGTCTGACGCTTAGAAGGAGGCTTCCCAGTGCGTTCTGTCACTGGGGCACCTCAGCAAGTTTCTCTGCCAATCTATGGGCAACGGCCACACCTCTCCAATGAGGTCTGCCTCTCGGCCTAAAGGAAAAGGGGGAGCTTCCAGAATTGTTCTACTTTGAGTGACCTACCTCAGTCCTAGAGGCAGAAGATAGTCCTTGCAGCTGCTCTTCCTGCATTCTTTACAGTTGTCTTTACCTTTTAGTAGGCATTCTTCCATTATATGGTTAAATATTTCTAATACTAATCTTTCCCTGTTCAAAAGATTGTTTTCTGTCTCCTGACTGGACGCTGATTGATACACGGTTTGATCTTCTATCTCACTATTTGCTTTTAATTTGCCCCTCTCGTTACATGAAATTTTTTGTTATTCCATTTCCCTATTTTATTCGTTTGTCTATTATACATACTTCCACTACCCTTAATAGTGATCCAAATTATTATAACATGAATCCTTGACTTACAAAACTCGATACTTTCGTCTCTTTCTTGGAAAATACAAGGACTTTAGAACAATTTAATTCCATGTAATCCCCTCCAACATTTTATGTGATTGTCAAACATTTTAATTCTATATAATTTTTAATCATCTCAAGACTTCATTATTACTATTTTATGCAGTCAACCTTCATTTAGATTTACTTGGAAATTTCCCCTCGCATTGCTCTTATTTCTTCCTCCAGTTTCGAGCCTCTGGAGTTATCTTACTCTGGCCTGAAAAGCATCCTTTACATCTTGATTAGTGTGGATCTGTTGGTGAGATCATTCAGCTTTCATTCGTCTTAAGGTTACTTGATTTTACCTGCATTGTTGAGGATATTTTTTTTCCGGCGGAGAATTTTAGATTGCCCATCATCTTCTCAGTCCTTTGATGATATTATTTCACTGTCTCCTTGTTTCCATTGTTTCTGCTGAGAAGCCAGCCATCAGTGGAATTGTAGGCCTTTGGAAGATAATCTCCTTTTCCCTCCCCCCACACCCATGGCTGCTTTTAAGATTTTTCTTTTTGTCTTCGATTCTATGGAGTTTCACTATGATGTGTCAAGGTGTGAATTTATTTTTACTTGTTTGACTTTAGAGTCTTTGAACTCTGTATTTGGCTTGATGTTTTCTGTAAGGTTTGGAAAAATTCTCAGCTAATTACTCTCCAGATACTGCTTTGCTCATTTTCTGTCTTTTTTCTAGGACTACAATGACGTGTGTCAGATATTCTCATTGTGCCCCTGTGTTTCTTACCTTCTCTTTTGTATTTTCCATCTATGCATTTCTTCATGCTTCATTCTGAATATTTGCTTTTGACCTATCATCCAGTTTACTGTTTCTCTTTTCTGATTTATCTTATCTGCAATTAAACTTATCCAATGAGTTCTGAATTTCAGTTAGTAATTTTTTACTTTCTATAAAAAATTTTCACTTTGCTAACAAAATTCTCAGCCTTGTTTTTTATCTCTTTAATAAACTAAGGCTAGTTATTTTGAAGCACATCTTGGATAACTCTATTACATTCCCCTCCTGTGGAGGTACTTCTGTCGTCTGTTGTTTGTCTTGTTTTTGTTGCTGTTATCTTGTCTCTATGTGTTTGGTTATTTTTGATTGTATGCAGAACATTTTGTATGAAAAATTATAAAAATAATATGAGATCTAGAAAAATATTATACTTTTCAAGAATTGAGATAAATTTTCTTTTGTAGGCAGCTAACGACTCTAGCAATATGGGATCTCCCCAGTCCAATTTCAGAAATTTGGACAGTTTTGACTTGAGTCTTAGTCACTGAGAGGGCAAGTCTGTTGCCAGTTTGTCTTTACTTTTACAGGATAAGAGTAAGGGCTGTGCCTGAAGTTTGCATCTATTTTTTTTTTTAAGATTGGCACCTGTGCTAACAAACACTGCCATTCTTCTTTTTTTAATTTATTTTTTATTTTTTTAAATTCTTCTTCCTAAAGCTCCCCCCCCCCCCCAGTACATAGTTGTATATTCTAGTTGTGAGCGCCTCTGGTTGTGCTATGTGGGATGCTGCCTCAGTGTGGCCTGACGAGCAGTGCCATGTCCGCACCCAGGATCCAAACCGGCGAAACCCTGGTCCCCTGAAGCAGAGCGCATGAACTTAACTGTTCGACCACAGGGCCGGCCCCTGTGCCTGAAGTTTAGACCCTGGAATCAAATATTTGTCCTCCTGGTCCCATGATGCTGTCAAAATCATGCTCAATGTCTTAGCACCTCTTCCAGAATTGGCAGGAACCCTCAGAGATTAAGCAGCACCAAATATCAGGCTTATCATACTGGGTTTCTGTTTCTAAATGTTAGCCCTGAAATTCTTTACTCTCAGGTCAGCTCTCCGATTCTTTAAAGGGGACATCTTGTAAAATATTTTGTCCACCATTCCCAGATCTTCTCAATGTGAAGCTTGCACTGAACTACATTGTCACAACTTCTTGTCCTTTATTATTTTCTACATTTCTGTCTTCCACAGAGGATTAATTTTCTTCTCTTTGAAGAATGTTCTATAAAATTTCTTTTAGTTAAGGCATTCTTTTTGTAGATTCTCTAGGTGTTTTTCTTTTGAAAATCTCATTAGTGTGCTAGTGAAAGCACCAGAGTGAGGCAATCAAGGTGCCCAGCGTGCAAAATGTAAGGAGGCGCTCGCTCTCAGGCTCATGCCCCTGCAGCATGGGGACCTGAAAGCAGGGGTCTCCCCTGCCTCTCCCTAGTTCTGACCCTGTATTTTACTTTCATTCTTGAAAGTTATTTTCACTGGGTATAGAATTCTAGTTTAAAAGTTTTGTTATTTCAGTTCATTGAAGGAAAATAATTTTACTGTCCTTCTGGTTTTTCTTATTGCCATTGAAACACTAACTATCCATATACTTGTTTTCATTTGAAGAAAATCCTTCTTTATTCCCTGGCTGCTGTAAGATTTTCTCTTTGTCTTTGCCTCCATGTGTAGTTTCAATATGACGTATCTCGGTGTGGATTTCTTTTCATTTATGCTGCTTGTGACTATTGGGCTTATTAAACCTGTGGATTTCTGTTTTTTATTAATTTTGAAAATTCTATGCCATTATCTCTTCAAAAATTGCTTCCATCCAATCATCTTTCTCCTTTCGATCTGGGAATTTAATTAAGTATATGTCAGACAATCTTTATCCTTTATGTGTCTTGTCATTACTGCTTCTGTTCCATGATATGGTCCCCCTGTACTTAATTTTTCTGCTCTATTTTCCAGTTCACTAATTTTATTTTTACTCATATCTAATCTGCTTTTTAATTCTTTCATTGAGTTTTAAATTTTTATTATTGCATGTTTAAATTCTACAATTTTTATTTGATTATTTCCCAAATCTTCTATATAAATTCTTATAGTTCCCAGTTTTCTGCTGAAATTATCAAACATGGATTTTATGTCCTTGAACATGGTAGACGTTGCTGTTTTTCTGTCTTCATCTGATAATCCCAGCATCTAGTGTCCTTCTGGTTTTCTTTCTGCTGTCTATTCTCACTTATGTGGATTCATCTCCCTGTGTGCTTGTTATCTTTTTTGCTGTGATAGTCATTCTGTTTGAAAATTTGCTCATACTAAGATTTTGAAGACTCAGATGATTCCTTCCTTCAGAGATTTTTTCTTTCAGTCAGGTATCTGAGGGCAGTAACCATCAATAACGCCCTTCATCTTTTTTTCAACCTCAAGAGTTTGGGAGACACTTCGATGACTTAAAACCAGGCTTTATTCCAAGTGAGGGCCATTAATTTCCATTTTATTCTTACACAAAAAGGAAGTCTAAAATGAGGGAAGTGGTAACAGCGTCCCTAAACATTTTGGCCCCTGAACTTGATTTTCATTCTCAGAGGTTTATAAGACTTTCAAATCGCTACCAGCTTCTTAGCCACCTCTCACATTGGCAATACTCCCCAGGACAAAATCGTCTCAGATCCCAGGCCCATAGTTCTGAAGTCCTTCCACTACCCAGATGTTGGCCCAGTAGCTCATCACTGTCCAGTTAGCTCTTTAAAGCTTCTAAGAAAAATTTTTTCAAAAATATCCTCTGGTTAATTTTAACTATGTTCAGTAATCACTCAGTCTGTCATTACCACAGTGGGATTACACTGGTTTACTTATTTCCTATTTAAACAGTACTTAAATAACACTTTATTTCAGAAACTACGATAAATTCTTTGTAAATACTAACCCACTTAATCATGATAACAACCTTAGAAGATGAGGATTATCATCATCAAGTTTACCACTGAAGAAATGAGGCTCAGAGAGTTTAAATAATTTCCCCAAGGTCCTACAGCAGTTAAGTTGCAACACCAGGATTCTAACTGAGGCAGTCTGGCTCCAGAGCCCATGCTGTCACCACTATGTTCTGCTTCCAGAAATTCATTGCTTCTATATGTCTTATTCCCTGAGAGCGTTCGAGTCTACGATCAACTTCTCAAAAGGATGTGGACGCAAAGCATCTCCAAGTACAGAACTTCGTCGCTCCCTCTGGATACAGCTTCAGCCCCCGAGTGTCCCATCCCAGCCTCCAAGGCTGCTCTGTTTGCTGGTGTGGCAGGCAGAGCCCTTCAAGTACTAGACACAGGAGCTGGGAAGACAAATTCCACCCGATCTGTAATCGTGCTTGTGTGTGCCCTATTTGAGGCGTAGAAAGATGAAAACTTAACAGAGACCGTGGATGTCTCGGCTGAAACACTCAGGACAGGTCAGTGCCTTCTCCATTTGCTAACACTAAAACCTTGTTTTCTTTCGACTAAATTATTATCAGTAGAGGACTTTTTGTTTCAATAAAATGTCATTTGAGTCCAGTGGCACTTTTAGAAATCAGGATACTTTGAAATGTGCATTTTTAGGGAATTATTTGTATGGAAACATAGAGGAAATGAAAACAGTGGAAAAATAATTTCTTGGTTTATATTGAGAAGCTAAATATTTCCACATGGCTGGCAGTAAATGCTTCTCATACACTGTCAGTTCTTAGGACTAATTTCAATTTATGATGCTCAATAGTATATGGATGCCCTAATGCTTTTCACTTGTTATCAGAATTTTCCCTTCTGGGTTTTTGTTTTTGTTTTTGTTTTTGTTTTTTGGTGAGGAAGATTGTCCCTGAGCTAACATGCGTTGCTAATCTTCCTCTTTTTGCTTGAGGAAAATTACTCCTGAGCTAACATCTGTGCCCATCTTCCTCTATTTTATGTGTAGGATGCTGCCATGGCATGGCTTGATAAGCATTGTGTAGGTCCACACCTAGGATCTGAACCTGTGAACCCCGGGCCACCAAAACAGAGAGCACGACCCTAACCACTACACCACCAGGCCGGCCCCTCCCTTCTGTTTTTCAGGTGTTGAAATATAAATAGTAAACCCTCCTTATGGTAGTTTATGTGATTTAATATTCTTTCTAGTTAAAAACTCATTCTTAAATGCATCATGATTGTTAATTGCTTCCCATTGTCTCTTTTTTGCACTTAATGTCCATAGACCACCAAAGGGGGCACGGGGACAACTCAGATTTGTTCACTGTGAGCTTAGCACAATGCAGATTGTGCACTAACATTATTGGACTCTGTCATATTGTAACCACTCCCTTCTCTACGCTATTTCTGTTGCTGAACTTTTTGCACTGCATTACGCGTTATCTAGGGGCCCAACAGTCTCCACCACCAGGATGGAAGGCTTTGAATAACAGGGTCTTTGTATCTGCTATCGCTATCACGCAGACCTTAGCATTGTTCCAGGCAGCAAGTGTTAACAACATTATCTGTTAGACGTTGTCTCATGTACTTGAACATAGTGGATGTTCGATCAATGTTTGCTGGTGAAATAGTAAATGATTAGTTCCATCTTTCAGGAGAAGTAACTGAGGATCACAAAGGGGAAAGAACTTGCTAAAGGCCACAGAGCTAGTAAGTAGCATGGCCAAAATCTAAACATAAACATGTCTCTTTCTTCTATTCTGTGCTCATTAAGATGCAAGGATGGGTCACGCCAAGAGGGGCTGTTGTATTTTGTTGCTCAGAGTAGAATCCTCTACTGAATTTGAACACAGTAGTAGGAAACATGGAAGAGTCTTACAGAGCACTGACTGTCTCCTAAGTGCTTTGCATATATTCACTGATAAGATGGATATTGTGATCATCCTGTTACAGAGGAAGACGCTGAAGCCCAGAGAGGTTAAGTGCAACTTCTCAGGTCACACAGCTTCTAAATGGCAGAGACAGAATTCAAACCCACTTGGTCAGGCTCTCGAGTCTATACTCTTGGCCTTTAATATCCTGACTATTCAGGTACCCCCAAAAAAGGTAAGGAAAATAATATAACAAATTCCCACATACCTATCACTCAACATAGAAATAAAACACTACCCCATGTCCTGAACACCTCCTCCTGCATTTGGCAGCTAGCATTTATATGCGTGTCTCTGGGACTTTCACATATATGAAAATACTGTACCATGTACAGTGTTATTTTCCATGTAGTTCTATTTACGTAAATGACATTCCTCAGCAACTATTTGAGTATCTACTCTGTGCCAGCCACTCTTTTAAGTACAGAAAAAACAGTAGCAACAGAACAAAATCCCTGGTCTCGTGAAATGTAACTCTGGAGTGGGGAGAGAGACAGCAAAGCACAAACAAAGCAACATATAATGGATCTGGTGGCAATAAGTAAAACAAAATAATGCAGAGCAAAGGAGAGAGAGTGATGGGGCTGTGGAAGGAGATGAAGCCCTGTTGTATGAAGAGATACCCGAAAGAAACGAGAAAGCGATGTCTTCCATTTTTAACAGCCACTCTTGCCACCGTGGAGACTAGATGACAGTGGCCAGGCGTAGAAACGGGGTGGTCCTGTCACAAAAGTCCAGATGAGCGATGGTGGCAGCTTGGATGGTTAGGAGGTAATACGTGGTCAGATTCTGCTTGAATTTCGAAGGTATGTTGATAAGAGAAACGGTCTGTAATTTTCTTTTCTTGATTGTCCTTATGTTTTTGGGGTCAAGATTTTATTAGCCTCATAAAATGTTCTCGGCAGCTTTTGCTGCAACTTTAGGAAAACGTGCATCAAATAGGAACTAACCTCCCCGTGAAATATTGGTAGAACCCACTGGAAAGCCATTCAGGCCTGGGATAATTCGGGGGTGCGATGGGGTGGAGTGGCGGTCTTTGACTACCAATTCAATTTCTTTAATTCTTAGTGTTTTCCTAAAATTCTCACTTTTTAATTTTAGCATCTTATTTTTCCATTTCATCCAAGTTTTCAAATTTGTTGGCATGCACCTGTTTGTATTATTGCATCTGCATTTTTATCACTTTTTTCATTCTGTATTTTTTTTTCATATTCTCTCTTTTTTTTATTAGTCTTGCACAACTATCTTATTAAACTTTTCCAAGAACAGGGTCTTCTGGGTTTTAAAAAAGTAGTCCCTCATCTTTATTATCCTTGTCATGTTTGTCTATTTCAGCGTTTTGTGTCTATGAGACTGTGATAGTTATTTCCCTACTTTTTGTTTTTTTGGGTGTTCTCTAAAACTTCCTCAACCCCACCCCCTACCCTCATTTCCTTATATTGAATGCTTAGCTAATACATTCTCATGGCTCAAAAGCCCAAAAGTACAAGACGTTATAGTGGAAACCAGACTTCCCATACCTGTCCTCATATGCTCAGATCTCACCATGGTACCCACGGGTGAAGACTCTTTTTGGTTTCACATGTGGCGTTCCAGAGTTTCTTCATGCATGTACTAATAGATATAGACTTTCATTTTCCTATTTTTTAATTTTTTTGCTGAGGAAGATTTTCCCTGAACTAACATCTATGCCAGTCTTCCTCTATTTTGTATGTGGGATGCTGCCACAGCATGGCTTCATGAGCGGTGTGTAGGTCCACACCTGGGATCTGAACCTGCAAACCCTGGGCTGCTGAAGCAGAGCATGTGAACTTAGCTACTATACCACTGGGCCGGCCCCCTCATTTTCCTACTGTTTAATGAAAGGTTGCATATTGTAAATGTTCATCTGTACCTTTCTTTTTCACTTAGTAATATATTTTATAGATTTTCCATAACAGTACATAAAATGCTTTCTAATTTTTTGTTACAGCTACATAATATTAATTGCATAATATTTTGTTCAGCCGTTCTCCTGTTGCTAGCCTTTTGGGTTGTTTCCCATCTTTTGTTGTTATACACAATATTTGTAACAGACATCACTCAGATGTCTTCAGCCTCCCCAGGGCCCTTTTGCACTATTACCTTCCCCCGGCTGCTCCTACGGTGACTGCTCCAGCACAAACCATGGCTCACTCTAACCAGGCAGTGCCTCGTCCCTTGCCCAGGCCATGTGACTTTCACCTCCTGCCTCCAGGGTGCCTGTGGCTACTGGATGCTCTAGGAGGGGCTCAGCACCTGTGCATTCAAACCAGAATTGCAGGAAAGTGAATCTTAAAGAGAATCACAGAGAGGGAATCTTACAGCAAAGGGACACAGGAGCCAGCAGAAAAATGATGTACCTCCCTCGCTCCCACCATCCCCCAGGCTGTCCTGAAACGTAGTAGTTCACAGACTCCCAGGATCCTGCAGAGTCAAGCATCTCATTGGCTCAAGCACGCTCAGTAACATACCTTGGGGTGACTCTCCCTGCTCCCCTGCCTCTTTCCCGTTTTCCTTCCCTCCTGGGGTCGTACTCTCAGGTAAAGTGGCAATAGAGGAAGGTTTGCCTCAGGCTCTATGCTCTGGAGAACTCAGCTGAGAACCCCTGGCACCAGGGATAACCGTTGAAAGCAGACCCTTCAGGAGAGGATTCTGGAGTGGTGTTTCTCTCTGGTCCGATGTCAATAGGGACCCTGCGGCTGGTGGTCAGTGGAGGTGGCGATGACTCCTGCTTGCAGCAGCATCTGAATCATAAGGCTTTCATCTAGGGTTAATTGGGATGAGCTATGGGGGGAACTGAGGCTGTGGCATGTGCTGTGGGTGTAACACATATTAGATCTTAGGGGATATGGGAACAATTTGAGGCATAAGGAGTATGGAGCAGACTGGACCTGTTCCCGGCACTGGGCAACCCAAATAAGGTCAGGTTGAGCCAGCTGCCTCTGTGCCATACTCTGAGGGGCACCTTGCTGCTTACTAGGCTGTTGTTTCTCAGCTCCAAGCCCACTTTTCTGTATATCCTTGCTTTGTGATGCTCTCTGAGCTGTACTTCTGTTTTAGCAGCAGGCTCCCTGTTAGGTTTTTCCGAAAGGGAGCACTAGAGGGAGACTGGAAGCCTGGAGGAGGAGAAACAAGCACTCCTTCCCGTTTCGTGTTCTGGGCCTGTCCACATCCCCCCGCAGAAACGCCCGCCTCCAGCCCCCTCCACAGAGGCCGGATTCCTGTGGCACGGAGCTTTCCACGCTTCATCAGTCTGGTCTCGGTCCTTTGTGCCCAGCCCTTGGAATGGCAGCTCCTTTCTGTGCTCTTGTTTCTGTGCTATGTCAATGTTTTCCTCTTGCCTTTTCCATCTTTCGATATCTGATTAACCAGCTCCTTAAGATACTTTGTTATATAACTGCATTGAGTCAAATAAATTGAAAGGAGTAGCATTCCTAGAGATTATGGATGTAACATGTTATCTTTCACATCCAGAAGTGGTTCTAATGGTTTGCCTGGTTGGTTGGCAGAACTTGGGTTCAATGGCGGCCCGCGTTCACTGAGATGGAGATGCGGAACTTCCCCACATAAGGCAGAGGAGGGCATTTGAAGGTTTCAGAGGAGGCGGATGTTGGAGTAGATTTATCGTAAGTGACCTGTGCGCTAACGCCCCTGCCCACCCTCATGCCATCATCCTGGACGCCTCAGAAGACACTTCCTTCACCAGGGCATTAGCAATACATTGGCGAGATGACCCTCAGCATCCTAGAATAGCTTTGTGGTCCTTGTCCTCCGCAGACCAGGCTGACGCTGCCTTTGCAATGGGTCCCCTGGTTTCAGTGAGGATGCTGGAATCCCGGCATAGCAGAGCCACTTGGCAGCACTTACCTCCAAGAGATAATAGAGACACATTTCCAGTGATAAGCATCACAGATGAAGGGATAATCAAAATGTTTGGCCACCAGCCACTGAAAGGAAACATTTCTACTAAAATGTTCCTTGATCCTTACAACATGGAGAAAAATCCAGATCTCGTGGCCAGAACGCTGACTCGAGTAACCACAATGGAGAGTCAAAGCCCCTCATTTAGCTCGGAGACCTAAGTCAGTTCCATCTTAAAGCCCTTTGATTGAAGAAGAAGCTGGGTCCCTTGGGAAAGCCCCCTGCAACCGGGCCACAACACATACTATAAATCTTCCTCTAAGCTTTCCTCGAAGAGGCGCTGCAGCCATCCCGTCTCGTGACTGTGCACTAAGGGCGAGGAAACACTCAGACCCTGACGGATACAGCCTCCCGAGCAGTTTATAAGACAACGCTCAACTCCTGCAGCCACAAGGGAGACTGTGGGAGAACCAGGCCCTGAGTCTGTTTCTAAGGGTGGCCGTGCTGCAAAGGGGACTGCGCGAACTTGACAGGTTCCTTTGTGAAAGACAGCATCTTGATAGAAAAAGAATGGGGTCCTGAAATCTGGAGCTGGGGCATTCAGATAGGTGAACCTGAGTCTGAAATGCCTAAATTCTTCTAAGCCCCCTAGAACGGCAGAAGCAGACCCCCCACTTGCTAGGGAGAGAGGCCTTCTCATACCTGGAGACCAGGCAATGACCTCCACTATAGCAGGTGTCTCATAAGGTGGTGCCAATTATTAGCTCACCCCCTCCCCCACTCCATTCCCCCAGGCTGAAAACAAGGGTCAGATTTCAGCACAAGTTGGATGAGGAAGTAATCTGCTCCAGGAAGAAATAGCTTACATGTTAAGGGAATTGTATAATATGGATCATATATACAGGCATGAGCTAGGGGAACATGTGAGGGACCAGGTCTTTAGAGTGCTGGACCAGAGAGGACTGTGAAATATAAGGCTAGATAGAAGAGAATTATTGATATGGGACACTCACCTATGACTCAGGATCCAATTATTTGGCAAAGACACCTGGACCCAGTCCTCACAGTCTGCTGGGATGGCTCTGTGGAGTCCAGATCAGCAATAGCCTGCAGTAAATGAATTGGAGGTGCCAGAATTTCCTTGGCATGAGATTGGGAAAGGGATATGGGAATGTTAGAATAGCTTTACTGTGTAATTCCTGAGGACCTACCATCCAGCAGCTCATGAGAGGTCCCAAAGGATGCTCCCTCTCCAAAGGCAATAAAGACTGTGCCTGTGAAAGAGTCACCAACACCTTTGAGAAGTTTAATCGTTGTCCTCTTGTATAGGCTGGAGTGGATGGTGCGGGGTCCTTGGAATTCAGGAGGATAAAGGGATTAAGAAAGGGCAGAAGCCAGGTGGCAGCACTGAGTCATCAGAGGCAAGATGTCTCTAAATACCATAATGAGTAGGGTCAACATATGTCATAGTTTGCTCAGGACAGTTTTTGTGTGTTCTCCCAGTATAATTATTAATAGTGCCAGCTTTCAATCTCCAAAGTGCCCTGGTTTTGACAGTAAATCCTTGGTCACCTTAGCAATGGACAGAAAGAGTGAAATAACGATCAGGATGCCTTGATCCACAGGAATGTAGAGTGGTAGCTACTAGATCATGATGTTTCTAGGGTCAAAATAGAAGGACAATGGACTAGGGTGTTACCTCATTTGTAGAACAACAACAACAATTTTTTAAAATGAGAGCTGGTGAGTAGTGGGCTGATGTCAGCTATTATAAGAGGAAATTGCAACCTAAGCCAGTTCACCAACCCAGAGCCAACCGACTGAAGCAGAGGGTGTGCCCTTGAGGAAGTTCCTGCAGTGTCATCACAAGTATATCTCTCTCCAGTCCCTCCCCAGGGAGACCTGTGACTTTTTTCCAGGCTAACTGTCCACTGGAGAAAGGAAAATATTCAGACTTTTTGAGGGCCAGGGATAAAGTAAAATTTATGCAGGCTATTTGATAAATGGAGTCCTGGCCCAAGTCCATCTTACAGTGGATCCAGTGAGTCCACAGATCCATCTTGTGGTAATTTTCCTGGTCCTGAATGTGTAATTGGAATAAATATTCCTGGCACAAACAGAACTTTTACATTTGACCATAGGCTTGAGAAGCAAGGACCCTAATCCTAGCAAGAGGCAAGTGAAAGACTCTGAAATTGCCACCACCCTTGTCAAAGAGAGTAAATTAAAAGCAATACCATCCAAGGAGAATTTCAAAGATTAGTGCCATTATACAAGACTGAAAGGATGTAGGGGTGGTGCTCCCCATCATCTCAAGGTTTAAGTCTTGCTCCTGTGAAAAAACATGGATAATATTAGAATACTGTAACTGTAAACAGGTGGTAGCCCCACTTGCAGCTGCCACGACAAATATGGCAGCTTTGTTGGAGCAGATCAACATAGCCAGCGGTATTCAGTATCCAACTATCGATTCGGTAAATGTGTTTTGCTCAATTTCAATCAGTAGAAAGGATCAATAGCAGTTTGATTTTATATGGCAAGGACAAACTTATTGTCTTGACCTAGAGCTATGCTACCTTTCTTGCTCTCTGTCATAATGTGTCTACATACTATAGTCATCTTGATATCTCATGGAACATCACTGGTCCACTATATTGAAGATATCATACTAATTTGATCTTCTGAGCAAGAAGTGGGAAGTACCCTGGATGATGCCCCAGTAGCAGAAAGTGGGAGATAAGCCCCATGGAGATTCAGGAATCTACCATATTGGTAAAGTTTTCTGGAGTCAATGGACTAGGCAGTGCTGGGACGTTCCCCACTGGGATGAAGAATATGTTGCTGCACCTCACACCTCCTGCCACAAGAAAAGAGGCACTGTGCTTGGCGGGCCTCTGGATGTTGGAGAAAATATGTACTGTACTACAGAACGCTGCTTTGTCCCATTTATTGGAGGACTCTGAAGGCTTCCATTTTCTATGAGACCCAAAGAAAAGGCTCTGCAATATGTCCAGGCTAAGATGAAGTGTCTCTGCCACTCGGGCCACATGAACCAGTCATTTACAGTTTTCAGGATATAGGTCTTTCACATCTTTGGACAGATGTGAATACTTTAGCCCTAAGTATTTCATATTCTTGCTATTGTTTGAAATAGTGTTTTTGTTTTTTTTTTAAAGATTGGCACCTAAGCTAACTGTTGCCAATCTTCTTCTTTTTTTTCTGCTTTTTCTCCCCAAATCCCCCCAGTACATAGTTGTATATTTTAGTTGTGGGTCCTTCTAGTTGTGGCATGTGGGACGCCACCTCAGCATGGCCTGATGAGCAGTGCCATGTCCTTGCGCAGGATCCCAACCAGTGAAACCCTGGGCTGCTGAAGCGGAGCGCATGAACTTAACCACTCGGCACGGGGCCGGCCTCTGAAATAGCGTTTTTATTTCAATTTCTGGTTGTACACTGCTGGTGTATAGAAATACAATTTATTTTTGCATATTAAATTATGCTCTGCAACTTTGCTAAACTCACTCATTAGTTGATTGGATGCCAGATATTGGAACTTTACCTTGTTAGGTGTCTATTTTTGTATTCCTATACATATTTTTGAGATTTGTTCTGGGAGCCAATGAATTTAAAAACAAGGATACAAACAATATGATCCTTTCATGGTTTGTTTCCCAGGTCGGAGTAGTGCTCAATGGAATTATTCTCAACTACTAAGGCAACTTCCTGAGGTTGTTACCCATTGCCCTGTGAATTATGGTTTTTCCAGTCCGCCTGGTAGGAACAGACAGTATTGCCAGCCCTTTGTGAATGCCAAGCAACACTCTCTAATGCTCTGATTTGGTTCCTGTCCTAATTTTGGATGATTTCTTCACGTTGATGTACTGTCAGTAGTCTGCTGAATGCTGCAGGAGGATTCTGCAGACGTCAGAGTTCTCTCTGTGAAGCTCTCTCATCTCCAGTACTCTGGTCTGCAAACTCTAGCTGTCTTGGTTTCCAGACACTCGGCTTCATCTCCTGAACCCAGCGTGTCCCCCAGGATTTGCCTGGGTTCCCTGCTGGTGCTATGACCTGGAAACTCAAGGCAATAAGTTGGGGCAATCACAGAGCTCACCTCATTTCTGTTCTCTCAATGATTGCTGTCCTTCATTGCTTCAAGTCCTTGAAAACCTTTAGTCCTGGGGGTTTTTTTGGTTTGTTTTTTTCTTGGTTGTTTTGGGTGGAGGGTAAGTCTGGTTCCTGTTACTCCATCTTGGATGGATATGGAAGTCTCAGAAATGAATTTTAAGAGCACATTTATTATATTTTATCCGAAATTTATAAATGTTTTGTAGTTTAATGATTTTATATTCTCTAAAGTGGTGTGGCACCTGCTCACTGCCTTCCCCAATATCCAAATTCTCTTTCCTTCTCAGTAAAAGACACTGATCAAAGCTACCTCTAGTACAAGACACAGTTCCCATTTCCTCTTGGATCGAGGTCTGCATGTTTGACTACGTGCTCCTCACATAGCTGTCAGCAGTAATGTGTTGAACCTCTGGGATTCTCCTTAGCTTATTTCTTTCCCCCGTCCTGCTGCTTAGAATGTCAGTGGGATGACTGGAGCTCTTGCAGCCATCTTGGTCCACTAAAAAAATTTGTGTATCTTTAATGACTGATCAGAAAACCATAATTGTCCTGGTTCTTGATGATTCTGAGGAGCCACAATAGCAGCTTGAGTAGGAAATTCTTTTTGTATAAAAGAGAGTTAACTCCTTTGTTTTTTAAACCACTGTCTCTTAGAAGTTTCCTGTACATGCTCTGAATCATTCTGTCTCATATATCTTGCTTGCCAAATTGCCAGAAACCTAAACCGACAACAGAGAGACAAAACTTTCCACAACAAAAATTTTGAGGTGGGGGAAATTTACTTGTGGTGATTAAGGCTCACCATTTGGTGTCTTTTCTCCACTTTCCTACCGTCTTACGTGCTCAGTGCTTTCACACTGTCTCATCGTTATCAAAAACTACTTTCCAGAAAGGATGCAAAATTCGTTTACCAGGGTTATTTTCACATTAACAGAATTCAGTGCTTTCATCTAAATTAAGTTCTGATAGTGGATTTTTCAGTAAGTGGGGAGACCTTTTTTTAAATTACCAGGGTTTTTGGTGTGTGGACGGGTGCCCTCTTGAAATTCTATCTGTAGAGGAGCCTGCACTCAAGTGGGAAAGATGAATTCAGCCAATGAGTAGCATTTTTACATATGCTTTAGACAGGCAACATGCAAGTGTACAGCTCATAACCCTGCCTCCATCTTGAATTGAGAACCAAAGAGTAATATCTAGGGGAGAGCCCATTACTGATCTCCAATTTTCTTTCAAGCCCTTCTCTGAAACTGTGGTGTATAATTTTGGCATATATCGTGACCACAGAGTTGTTCTTTCTCTCTAGTCTTCTCTGGGAAGCTGATATGTCACACTGAATACCCTCAGACATCCAAGTCCAGTTGAACCATTTACACACAGCCTGTCATAGCAGGGAGAGAAACAGGTGTTACTTGATGTGTCTCTCATTTATAAGCCCCTCAATTCTTTTACTTGTCCAACTTCTCAATGTCACCTCTACATTTTCATTTTGAATATAGTTCTCTGAGCTTCTGAGGGAAAAAAAGATCTGTGAGAAGTGAGTGTTATTTTTATCAATTTTCTTCTTCTCTGGTATTTGTCGCTCTAGCAGCAATTGCTTACTATATGGTAGGAAAAAGCACAGGGATGATAAGATAATCCCTTCTCCCTCCTTGTGGGATTCATGTAAGACTATAATTTTCTGGAGTTGGCAGAGACTTCCTGAGAATTTCTTAGCCCTGGGGATATGTGCAATTCTTGGACCTAGTAAACAAACTCATTCATAACTCATATGTACACAATTTAATAGGACTGCCAAGGCATGCTTGCCTGGTTATGAATTTATGTGTACAAATGACAGATACACAACACAATTTCTTAAAGAAGGAAAATGCATTTAGAATTTTATATTCTCACTTGCTTGATAAGTGGGGAAAAGCACTGAGAGGGAAATATCAAAAAAGTTGTAATGTAGATTGCAAAGTAAGTTGTTGTTGAAATGCTGTTAATCAATGCATGAATGTATTCATCCCTTCATCTATAACACATACATCTGTCAAGAGTCCTTGCCCTTCTTTCTGCTCAGAAAACTCTTCCCCAAGCTCTTTGTGTGGCTAATTCATTCTCAGCCTTCAGTTGTCAGCTGGAAGCCCACCTACTCGGAAAGACTTTCCTCGCCATCCTATCCAAAGCAGCCTCCCCTGGTTTCTCAGTCTCCTCACCTGTCTTACTGCCAGTGTAAGATTCATCACAGCCTGGAATGAGCTTGTTTATCTACATTTTACTTATTCAATGTCAGTTTGCCCAACAAAAATTGAGCTTTATGAGGTCAGGGATTTCTTTTTAATCTTGTTTATCACTGTGCTCTAGTCTAGAACTGAGTCCAGCACCTGGGAAAGTCTCAGTAAAATGTAGTTGGATAAGTTGTATGAGCGAAACATAGAATGAGCTCCTAGCATGTACCGGGCAGCACCGAGCTAAGCGCCCTCAGTTACTCAGCCTCGTAGGTGAGACAGGCTTGTAAATGGTAACTATCAACAATATGGTAAGTTTTACAGGGGTACGGGCAGGATGTTTTGAGAGCACATAGCCAGATCACCTAACTCAGGGTTTCTCAACCTCAGCCCCACTGACATTTTGGGCCAGATAATTCTGTTACAGGGGGCTGTCCCGTGCATAGGAGGATGTTTAGCGGCATCCATGACTTCTACACACAAGACACCTGGGGCACCCCTCCCCCAAGTTGCGACAACTGAAGACATTTCACATTGCTCTTGCTATTTGGGAAATAAATAAATACATCATAAAGAATGGGTGGAGATGAGAGTGTGGAGTGGGTGGTACTGTTATTGTTCTGGGATAGTCATTAAAATAAGAAAGATTAGAAATGTTGCACAACCAGAAGGACCTACAACTAGAATATACAACTATGTACTGGGGGGCTCTTGGGAGAAGAAGAAGAAGAAAAAAAAAGAAGAAGATTGGCAACAGCTGTTAGCTCAGGTTCCAATCTTTAAAAAAAAAAGAAGAAATGTTAACTCCTTTTGACCATTGTCATTTTAATTTGCAGTTCTTTGATGACTAATGATGTTGAGCATCTTTTCATGTGTTTAATAGCCATTTGTATATCTTCTTTGGTGAAGTATCCTCATTTTTTTACCTTATTTTCACTAGGTTCTTTACTTTATCATTATTGTGTTGTAGGAGTTCTTTATATATTCTGTATACAAGTTCTTTATCAGACACAAAGATTGCGAATATTTTCTCCTAGTGTATAGCTTACCTTTTCATTCTTGAAATGGTATCTTTTGAACACCAGAAGTTTCATACTTTTATAAAGTCCAATTTATCAATTTTTTAATGGCTATTACTTTTTCCATCTGAGAAATCTTTCTCTGTCCTAATATCACAAAAGTTTCCTCTTGTTTCCTTCTGTGATTCATTTTGAGTTAACTTTTTAGTGTGGTGTGATGAAGAAAGGGTGAAAGTTTGATTTTTACCATATGGCTATCTAATTATTCTAACACCATTGCTTGGAAAAAACTACCATTTCCCTCACTGAGTTACCTGCACATATTAGTGGAAAATCAGTTGAGCACAGTGTCCGCTTCTTTCTGGATTGTTAATTCTTTTCCATAGATCTACATGTTTATCTTTATGCCTCCACCATACTGTCTTGATTAGCATAGATTTACAATAAGTCTGGAGATCATGTAATATAGTAAGCTGTCCCCTTTTTTCCCAAGTATTTGGCTCTTGTAGGTTCTTTGCATTTTCATGTAAATTTTAACGTCAGCTTATCAACTTCTGTGAAAAAGGCTGTTTGGATGTTGACTGAGATTGGATTGATCAATTTGAGGGGAACCAATTCTTAACAATACAGAGTCTTCTGATCTGAGTACGTGGTATATCTCTCCACTTATTTTGTTCTATTTGATTTTTCCTTGCAATGTTTTATCGTTTTGAGTGTACAAGATTTTCACAGATTTTGTTGAATTCATTCTAAATTATTTCATGTTTTCTGAAGATAATATAACTGATGTTTTCCATTTTTAATTGTTGTTGCTAGTATAAAAACTGTAACTGATTTTTACATATTGACCTTGAATCTGTCGTTATGAGCTCTGACTTATTACCTCTAGTAGCTTTTCTGTCCGTTCCATAGGATTTCCAAATTTCACCACCATATCATCCGTGAATAAGGATAATTATAGTTCTTCCTTTCCAATCCGAACGACCTGTTTTTCTTTCTCTTGCTTTGTGGCACTAGCTAAAACCTCCAGCACGCTGTTGAGTGGTGGTGGTGAAGAGGACATCCTTGCCTCGTTCCAAGCGCACTGCTGTCGCAACGGCTCATGATAATAAAAACAAGAACGATGATTATATTTTCTAAATTTTATTGAGCCTTTACAACATGTCCAACAGATCTTCTTCTGTGCACTTGTGTATGTATCAGCGCATTAGTCCTCACAACAACTCTTTGTGTGTCATTACCACTTCCATTTCATAAATAAAGAAATCAGGCTGCAGAGAGGTTGACTACTTTGCTCAAACTATAGAGCTAATAAGCAGGGGTGTCATGATTTGGAAATCAAAGATTTGGGACTGACTCCAGAACTGGAGCTCCTCATTGCCTGTCACAGCCACAGTGAGCAGAGCAGCAGAAGACACAGCAAAGGTGTGGCGACAGGAGCCGTGCTTGACTTCCATCTCCGCCTTGGCTCACGTCAGGTTCCTCACTTTTAGAAAGGTTAATAATACTTATATCACAGCGTTATTAGGAGAATTAAGTGAATTTTACATAAGAAAGTACACAGCACATCATAGCTTCTAGAGTTTTTTCTTTACTCTTTGATCTATTTTACGTTTAATGTTGTTGGTCTCTGGTAGACTCAAAAATGCACAGTATTTCTGATTCATTTCCTTGCAATCCTTTTGCAATCCCTTTGCCCCATTGACTTATTCTCTGTCGTCTACTTTTTGGCATCTTCCCCACCTCAGAGTAATATTACTTGACACCGGCTTGGGCAGAAAGCGCACAGAGCAGAAAGGAAAGCTGTAGGAACCGCGCAGTCATCAGTTTTGTTATGTCCATCAGAGTTGCAAATGGCCTCAGTGTTTTGTGTAAATTTTATACAAGACACTGTAGAGGCATTTTTGTTATCTGGTAAAGAGTCACCCCAGTGCTTTACAATAACAGTTTTAGTAATATTGCGTATAGTGAGTGGAAGGGAGGCCAGACGTCAAGTAGTTCAAATGGTGGCTCTGAATGCAGAATATCTGGGTTCAGACCTTCCCCGGCCCAGTCGTTAGCTATGGAACTTTGGACAAGCTAGTCATTCTCTCTATATGCCGGTTTCCTCATCAACTAATGGGGACATTACTAGCTTCTAACTCTTTGGATTTTTATGAGAATTAATTGTCGTATATAATAAATGCTCATGAGAGTTAGCTTTTGCAACTCTTTAAAACCATAAACTCATTCTAAAAACTTTAAATTTGCATTCGTCTTTTAAAAGTTATCTTTTACTTAGCAGCATCATATTTCTAACCACACAAGTAACATTACGCTCATTGCTAGTAGAGTATTCTTTGCTTGGTTTTTGCAAGAATGTCTCAGTTTTGCTTGAGTTAATTCTACAATTTTGTCCAGGACTTTATAACCTCCAGGCTGTGAAGTAGCCAGAAAATGTGCCTGTATATTAGAAGTACAAGTAATATGGGGCTAGATGTTGTCTACAGGCCTGTGCACTGTAAAACAAGGTGGCAATATTTGGGTTGACTAAAGACTCAGGTCAGCAAGGGAAGGAGAGAATCCACGTTGACGTCATAAAGTTGCAGGTCACGTTGGTTGCCTTTTTTCCTCAAAACAAGTTCGCTGACTGGCGCGGTAGGATCAGCAGAATACACACTCCACACTCCTCTTTCCTGCCCAAAAGGTGTTATCATCTTAACCTTCCTTTTTGCAAAAAATTTCTTTCTTCCTTCCGTTTTTCCTTCCCCAACTCCCTCTTTGTACTTCTCCGTGAACCCTAAACATCTGTTGCCCCAGGTGCTTTTTGATTTTCCTCAGTGGTTTCAGGACATCACTTCTGAATAGAGAAGCAAACCTCTTTCACTACTCGGACAGCATATCAAAGTATTTTTAGAAAACGAATTGAAAATTGGTAAAGGAAAAGAAATAGGGGTGACAGCTGTATTTCCAACGCTCAGAAACTCTAGGTTACAGGAATGCAGAAAGCTGATGTGACCGTGTGAGAGCCCACCTGGGTGTGCTTGATAAATAATTCACGACTAATTTGCTTGTTTGAAAGATTAAAAATGGATTGGAAGGATTTCCACTCAATCTGCCTGGTGTTGATCTAAGCAGTAATGACAATAATGAAAAATCTCTCAAGAGATTACGCTCCAAAGAAGGAATCTGGGGAGGCGGCAGGAGGCCAGCTTTGTCCCGTCCTCCGGAAGGGTTTCCGAAACTGAGCAGCAGAGTGTTGTAGCTGTTCCCGATTTCCCTCTTGATGTGTTTGCTGTAAAATTTCTCTCTGTATTTTCAGCCAAAAGCTGTGTGCATCTGCCTCTCAGAGATTAAACCGTGTCTGCTGACAAGAAATAGGCACTGGGGAGGCATATTTGTTGTTAAAAGGATGTTTTCTTTACACGAGGTGTTCAGGGAATGGCAGTAAATTAGCATTCTCCTGCTTTGTGTTAAGCGATAGAGTAAATTTTTGCTGCACAACATTAATGTCAGGAGACAGGAGGCCTTGATTAACAGAGGAGGGCATGAAATCAAGAGAAACCACTCTCCTGGCCCAGTAACCCACCTAGAACCATAATAGTCATAAAACAATATTTGATCCAAAACCATACACTGAGCCCCAGCAATCACTAATCCCTTCCTATAGATATGTTCTGCAAGGGATATTTCATTTTTTTCTTTCCATTCCCAGCTAGGATTCCTATGCAATCTCGATCAAAGGAGACAAATATTACAGAAGTTAATTAACAAGACTTTTCAATCAATAAGTCTGCTTACATCAGGTATGCTTTTTAAATTATTCAATGATATAAACAGTTTAATTTATCTTGACTTTTGGGTTTCCTTCTATTTCTAAAGATATATCATCTTGATTTTTTTCTGTAGTCTAACTAAACGGGAAAAGATAAATACTGGGAGAGCTACCTTGAATGTTTTATTTACATTTTTAAACATAAGAATTGAGAAATTTGTTAATTACATATAAGCATTAATAAACAAAATGTAATATTTCAACAAAATCATCATTAAAGTTGACTCTAATGGCCTCCCACTGAGGGGAAGAGACAACCAGAACAAAGAGCAGGAGATATCTACTTATAAAGATAGAGCTACTTTTGGACAAACGCACTGACATAGTATTTAAATACTTATGTTTCAGAATTATGCAGGAGAGAAGAACATTCCTAAAATTTATTTACAGCATACATAATCCAATGGGATAACAGAGAATCAGGAATGTGACCTCTAAAGAGAACGTGATCAAAGTATGAAGGATTTCTCAGGTAACACATTTTCTGTTTAATTTCTCTAAAGTATGGGCATTGTGTTAAGAAACGAGCTATATGTTTTAATTGTCATCGTTAAAAACTAAGTGTTGGGCCAGCCCCGGAGGCCTAGTGGTTAAGTTCAGTGCACTCCGCTTCAGTGGCCTGGGTTTGGTTCCCAGGCCCCGACCTATACTGCTCTGTTAGCAGCCATGCTGTGCTGGCAGCCCACATACTAAGAAAAAATAGAGGAAGATTGGCAAGCATGTTAGCTCAGTGCAAATCTTCCGTAGCAAAATAAAAAAAAAACAAAAAAACCCCTAAGCATTATTATTCTTTAAATGCTACCTAAAAATTGAATACAAAAGCACTGACAAATTAAACTACATAACTATGTTTGAGATCACAGGAGGACTGGGCAGGAGAATACATTTGGGAAGGTAATTTTTGTGGTTTGGGGGAATTGTTTCTTTACTAGTATTAAGTATTTTTTTCTTTGACTCTTTCAATGCTGTTCACCAAGCTAATCTATTTTGATGACTTGAATATTGCTATAGCAGCTTCTTTATGTTGATGTTTATCAAAATATATATTCCCCTATCCATTTGATCCATTTCTGGGTAATTCTGGGAACAGTGCATGGATGGATTTATTTTCAATTCTGAGAGTCTCTATCTTTTAGACAAGTTTGGTACTTTACGTATTTTTGTGGTTACTGATACCTTTGTTCTTGTTCTGCCATATTATTGTGTATTACATATCATACTTTCTCTTTGCTTATTTTTCCTTGCTTTCTTTTCCTGTCTTCTCTTCAACTGATCAAGATTTTGTTCCCCTTTTCCCCTCTACTCAATTGGAAATTATGTATTCTATTTCTTTCTTCCTTTCTGTCTTTCACTGTTGACCTTTAAAATTTAAAAAAATTTTTAACATTCATTCACATACTTAGATTTTCTTAACAAAGTCCAAACTTAACAGTATCTCTCTCCTCCTTCTGAAGACAATAATCTTAGCACACTTTAATTTTCTTCAAACTTTCCCCGACTCCCATATAATTTTTGCCTAAAATTTTAGATACATTATGTTACTAAACATAAAAATATTATTTTGTATTTATTTATAGAAGACATTCATTTGTATTTTCTGTTATGGTTTCCTGATTCTTTGCTCACTTTTGGTTCTTGTACATCACTACTTTCTCCTAATTCTATAAATTTATTTATTTATTTAGTTGAAAAAATAGACTTTCAAAGTTCTAATGATTGTCTTTATTTTTAGAGGTGCGAGTATGCTTTAAAATACCTTCATAAATTATAGCTTGACCTTCTGTCAATATAGTACAGTTATTTTTCTTTCAGAAACCTTATAGATACCAATCTATTTTCTTAGGCATTTATTTTTACTGAGAAAAGTCTACTGTTAATCTGATTTTTATTTTTGTTTTGTAGGATTTTCTCTTTACCTTAATATTCTGCAATTTTACTATAACGCGTCTCGATGTGAATGTTTAAAGTATTTATCCACGGGCTGCCCTGTGACCAAGTGGTTAAGTTTGCGTGCTCCGCTTCGGTGGCCCAGGGTTTCGCTGGTTCAGATCCTGGGCGCAGACATGGCATCACTCATCAGGCCATGCTGAGGCAGCATCCCACACAGCACAACTAGAAGGACCTACAACCAAAATATGCAACTATGTACTGGGGGGCTTTGCTGAGAAGAAGAAGGAAAAAGTCTATTTACCCTGTTAGATTTCATCAGTCTGAAGACTTTCATCTCTTTTCGGTTCTGAGAAATTCCAGGCACTATGTCTCGTACTACTGCTTTGCGCCCATTTTTTCCGTCCTCCCTTTGGAGCTCCTGATAGATTGTGCCAGGCCCATGGCTTCAACTGCTTGCAGCTATATGTTTCTGTTTGATTTTGTTTGTTTTGCCAATTTTATAGTAATATCCTGGTTTCTGGATCATATATTTCCCCTTCATGTTTTTGAGTGTGGCCATATGCTTTTCAATTTATAAAGTATATTTTACCTATAATTTATATATTTGAGCCAAAGATGGGAGTTTTAGCATTGATTCCATTCACCACCCTAACCTGGAAGTCACCAGAATTTATTAAAAAGAGAAAATAAAAAGAAACGATATACCCCGGATACATGAAAACAAAACTGGCTAAACTTGTAACCACTTACTTAACCCCAATCAATATTTCTTTCTCTGCCATAAAATAAGAAGAGTGAACTTTAGCTAAGTCACTCTAATAGGCATTACTGAGTTACGTGAGAGTAATTCCATAGACCCACATTATCTACTCCTAATTAAGAACAAGAGATCTTCCTCCTTCTAATTCTCCCCGTGACTCCACCCCGCTTTCCCCTGCAGTTCACGTGCCTTCTAAATCTGCCAAGGAAGAAAAGGAGCATTATCCCAGACCGATGGCCGATGGAACCATGTAGTCCCGCAGAAGAGAAACGCAGAGCACAAAACGGCTCTTGATGCAGCGGCAAGTGAGAAATGGGGCAAGTACACAGACCGGAGGAGGAAGATGCCTGGCACTTCGTGAGTCACCGCCAGAAGAGACTTCTGAATTATTACCTTACGTTCAGATCCTTCCAGGTAGGCTGGTAACAGTAGCTGTTGCCATGGCAACCTACAGATGATGTTAGAGTCTCCAACTCATGAGGCACTTACACTGTCAATAACAAAGCCTGAAGGAAGCAACTTTTAGTTTTTTACTTACTGTTAAAATTTTAATATTCTTCTGATGTTGTCCCATGGGCATTGTGTTCCCAAATGATTTTGATTTGTATCTGCCACAGTTTCCTGAGGCAAGCTGCAATAACTGTCTAACTCCCAGATAGAAATAAAGATATTCAGATACAAAGAAGTGAGGTGTCTGGCCGGAATCCCAGAGAGGAGTCAGGGAGCCCTCAGAACGAGGCTCATAGCCCTTAAACCTTCCCCACCCCCCACCCCTGAGACAGCAGTTCTGTGCATAGACTAATATATCACTCTACCTAAAGATGTTTTTAAAAATGATCTCTGAAGTCAGCAAAACCAAACCCCTAAAACAGGATCTTTCTTGGCAGAAGAAAAATATATGATTTGTTATCTGAGCTTTTCTTCAGATTATTTTCCAAGTGATCATTAAATTAAGCTAATATCCCAGATTACATTGAGTGAGGTACACATATAAAATCCTAGTCACATTCCAGGAAGATAATTCTTGTTGGGATGGAGGAAGTCATGGAGTGAAATATAAAATCCAAGATCTTATTCTTGTCTAATGTCTACATGGATGAGAAATTACAGATCAGAGAATTTAAACGACTTACCCAAGGTCACACAATGAGTAGGCAGAGCTAAGAAGAGCAAATGTGTTCTCCTAACTTCTGGAGCAGTACTCCTGCTACTGTACTACACTGAATAAGGTGATTGCCCTCCCTGATTACAGCTGACAGAGCCCGATAGATGACGAGGGGGGTGGGAGTGAGTGATTTGCGGTGGTAGGTCCTCCTCTTCCTGATGTTGTCATAGGCAGAACAGAAAATCTAACTTTTGTTACGCTAAAAGTAGCACAGTATCTCTGAACTTTCAGGTAACATTCTAGAAAGGCCCAGTTTCTTTGTGGCAAGTCATTTTACTATCTTAAAATTCAAACTGTTAGGGAAATAGAAAATCAAATATTGGAATGAATTTGAACACCACTCCTGATAAGGCAAAGAGAAAATCCATGATCACAGCCAAAATTTCTGCCTCGAAATGACCTTCAGCAGCAGCAGAGCCATCTGCCTCACCTGGGAAATGCTTGTTTGGCAGCAGAAGCCCAGCCTTGCCATACTTCATGTCTCTGGTCTGACTCAGCTCCTGGTGATGTTTCCTTATAGCTAATATTTTCGTTTCTTGAAGACTATGAACAGATAGGTAATAGACATGCAGCCTACCAACGTGCCACTCATCATCTTAGCTGGAGCGGTTTCTTCCATTGGTCACGTTCAGTAAACAGTTTAAAGAAACAGATTTAGCCTTTGCCTTCCACTGTGATCACCTGATGAGTCATGGCACATTGAGAAAGGAAAAGTGTCAAGAATATTTAATCAGTAGTGATTCAAACAACCGACATATTTGAGAGAATTAACAAAATCAGCACGCTCATTGCTCCAGGCTGATTTTTCTTGGTGGTGAGGCTAAATGAAAATCCTCAGCCAGAGCAGCAGAAGTCTTTCAGTTTCAATTCATGCTGCCAAAGTTAAAAGACGGCCAGGATGGCAGGCTGAGTCACTGCCTAGGTCCGTTACAGCTGTGTTTGTCATATTCATAATGAACTTCTTGATTCCAAGGTTAAAAAAATTTACTCATCTTCCAGTTTTATTCTATCTCTTACCCTCCTTCTCTTCCCTTTCCCTCATCCCCACTCCGTTCCAAGGAATTGATTGCAAAGCAGTTCAAGGCATTTAGTATAACATCGGTTCAGAATGTCCTGATTTAGCCGGATGTAAGCATCCCGGGTAAAAGATTCTGAAGGAGGGATGAATCGAGGAGCAGGATTCTTCTGAGTGAAGCTGTCAAAGACAAGCAGCCAGAAAACGTGCTTAAAACTAATAAGACAAAATGTATTTGGGAAAAACTATGAAGCTAAAGTCTAGGCTTAGACAAACAATGGTAAAATTGCAGGCTGTGGGAGAACTGACTTAACAACCATTTGTGGAAGAAAGGCTGTGGGATTTTATTCACGGAAAGTTTGGTACGAGCCAAAGGCACAGAGTTGCAAACTTCACTGCATTATGAGAAGCATGGCGTCCAAGACTAGCGTGGAAAAGATTGAATTCCACCCTGCAATAATCCTATCATATCTGGATCACCGTATATAGTTCTGGTAGCCAGATTTTCAGGTAATTAATGTTTCTGGCTGGCATTCTTGATCACTTCTATGTCACATTTAATTTACATGATGTATGCCTGTGTCCTGAACCCATCTACCAAGAACCAGTAGTACTAAACGCTCATGAGAAAAATGTCAAATAACATATGAAGAAGAATGTAGCGACAGAGAGTGGACCTATGAAAATCCAATTGCAAATTACAGATGGACAATTGCCTCACGATCAAATGCCTTCTTCAAGTAACATTCAGTCAGATTCTGATGGAAATGAAGTTGATCTGTAGTGTCCAGCTTAGGCCTTTGGATATGACTTCAGATCTCATGGATGCAAAATAAACAATATTCACTTGCTAATGATAATGGAAACCAAATGGGAACATGAAAGTGATCTATCACAGAAGCAGAAGCTATTGACCAGGAAGCTGATCTGTTTCAGTTATGTTTGGGGAATTCTTTTTGTTTTTTTTTTAAAGATTGGCCCTGAGCTAACATCTGTTGCCAGTCTTTTCTTCCTCTTCTTATTCACCCCAAAGTCCCCCAGTACATAGTTGTATATTCTAGTTGTAGCTCCTTCTGGCTCCGCTATGCGGGACGCCGCCTCAACGTGGCCTGACGAGCAGTGTCATGTCGGTGCGCAGGATCCGAACCAGCGAAACCCTGGGCCACGGAAGCAGAGCCCGCAAACTTAACCACTTGGCCATGGGGCCAGCCCACGTGGGGAATTCTGACTATGAATGTATTGTATTAAATAATTTATGTCCAAGTGTTTGTCAAAAGTACTATGCTTGTTATATTAAAAAATGATGAGTTTGATGCCTTATTTCTAGACCTGAACGCTTTAGCTGGGGGGGGAGAGAGGATGAGAGATCCTGGGGCAGGGGTTGAGAGTGATTGGCTTCATGTGTGCCTTCTGCTTGCTTCGTAGGATCCAGGTCCTCCAGGAAGAAAACTTGCGGATAAGTTAGGGTGACTCAGCAGCATGAGGGAAGTAATTTGGAGTTACACCACCATCTTTTGAGCAGGTTTAGAAGGACAAGCAGCCTTGGTCACTCCCAGTGGCAGTAAAGAAAATTCCCGCAGACTCTAGCAAACAAAGGAGCAGTTGTTAAGGGGTACAGAGCACCCCACGGCTTTCCCTCCAGGGCTCCGTGCAGAGAAGCAGGCCAAATCCACATCTCCCAGGCTTCCCCTGAGAGGGTTCCATGTGCACACTCCAATGGCCGCTGCCTGAGGGCTGGGCATCTGATTGAGCACACGCCGTGCCTGCGATCCTCTCTGGAGACGGGAACAAGAATGAACCTGGAGGGCATCATGCTCAGTGAAATAAGCCAGACAGAAAGACATATACTGCGTGGTGTCACTTATCTGTGGAACCTAAAAAAGAAAAATTGAAGTCATAGAGACAGAGAGCTGAAGAGTGGTTGCCAGGGACTGGGAGCGAGGGAGGTGGGGAGAGGTCAGTAAAAGGTACCAACTCGGTCACAAGATAAGTAAGGTCTGAGGATCTAATGCAGAACATGGTGACTATAGCTCACAACACTGGTGTTGTACTACTTGAGTTTGCTAAGACAGTAGAATTTAAATGTTCTCTCACACAAAAAAAGGGTAAATAGGTGAAGTGGTGGGTGTGTTCATTAACTTGACGTGAGCAATCCTTTCCCAATGTATGTGCAGATCAAATCATCATATTCTCTCAATAAAGCTGAAAAACAAATAACTAGCTGGTATCTGTGTCCAGAACCAGTCATCTAAACAAGCTCAGTTCATACTGCAGAGTTAATTTCTACCAGAGTTAATGTGGTTAGATCGCAAGGAAACTTAATTTATTGGCTCTCTTCTATTAAAATTGACTTTGTCCAAGGTGAACCGTTCAACTTTGGAAGAGGAGAAGCAACTGCATCATTCTTAAACGATGCTCTGTGTAACTTAGTTAAAGGTGGGGAGAGGGAAGTTTCTTTAAGCAGAGGAAATGGAGTCACAGAGGCCAAAGAGACAAGGGCAAATGCCACATCTGGAGAATTTCAAATAGTTCAGAAGACAGTGAGGAGAAAGTAAGTGGCAGGAGATGAGGCTGGATAGGAAAGGGGCATCATGAAGAGCTGGCTGGCCTTGCTAAGGACAATGGATTTTTATCCAGAGGGTTACGAAGGCCATCTATGTGTTTTAAGCAGGTGTGTGTCTGGAATCAGATTTACAATTTAGAAAGACCACTTCACTACAGTATGGAAAATGGGGTAGTACTGGGCAAGCCATCATCCCAAGGAGACCGGGAGAGAACAGAAAGTTGTTTCAATAATTCAGCAAAAATTTGGTGGATGTTTACCAAGTTAGCAGCAGTGATGACACAAAGAAGTGAAGAGAATCAAGGAGATATTTTGGAGGCAGAACTCATTAGGAACTGGAGTCTAGTTCGGTCATGGAATGAGGGAGAGACAGAGTTAAGGATGACTCTCTGGCCTCTGTCTTGGGCAGTGATGTAGACAGAGGTGTCTTCCCAGAGAGGGGAATGCAGGAATGGAGGACAGCTTTGGGAGGGAAGATGAAGACAATATGTTTAGTTTTTATATGCTGAGTTTGAAATGCCTGGGAGACATGTAAGTGGAGATATCTAGTAGCACTTGAAAATATGTACTGGAGGTCTGAAGAGAGAATGTGCTGAGCTCCCAGTATGGGAGTTATCAGTATATATGAATGTTAGTGGAGCCACTGGAGCCAATAAAATCATAGGGAGCATCTATTGAAGGAAAAGAGAAGAAGGTAAGGGGATAGATCCCCAAGGAATATCAGCTTCCGAGAGGTTGTCAGAAAAAGGGACCTGTGAAGGAATTTGAGAAGGCGCAGCTGGGAACAGGAGAGCCAGCTGAGCACAAGAGCAGAGGAACCAAGGACAGTGTTTCAAGAAGGAAGAAGTGGGAACAGATGACGGACACTTCTGAGAGGTCAAGTAAGATCAAGGCTACAGGGAGCACATGGTACTTAGCAACCACGCAAGGACAGCATGACCTGACACTCAAGTTCTTACAATTTACATGCAACTGGCAGGGAATTGGCAAAACAAATGCACAGGCAGACATCATAGAAGCATAAGAACATGTGAATTATGCAGTGAGCATGTACACACAATAGAATTAAGATGGTCTAAGTCACATTCAGTGTAATTATTATAGGAAGGCTTCAAAGTAGACTTTAAACAAGGTTTTAGATGAGGAGAAATTTGACTTGGTAGGAGATCGTCCCTATGAGAGATGGAAAATCGATTCCGTTTCTCTAAAGTTTTGGGGGATTGCTTTGAATTCTCTTCTCATATTTCCTGTGTTCAAGGTAAGTTTCAAAACTGGGGCTAGTTTATTGTAGCAATACATCATATTTGTGACACTTTGTATTCATTGGCATATAATATGCAAGAGTTTTCTCCCTGTGGTCACTGTCAGTTTCATTTTGTATATTGTATTCAGGCCTAAGATTTTTGGGGTTTTTTCCACAGAAGAAGAATAGGGAAATAAGATTTACTGAGCCAGAAGTCTTTGTCTCACCACGCCTTTGTGGGGTGGGCTCTACCCTTCCCATTTTTTGAGTGGAGAAGGTGAGCCTCAGAGAGGGTCAGGAACTTGCCTCAGGTCACAGGGAAGCCGCCTCTTCCTAACATAGGTTACTACGCTGCCTCTTCCCTGTGCCATCCTTCATATTTTGAAAAGTTGTCACTAAAAAGCAGGCAAGATTCCCATCCTTTCCTCATAATAGGTTTCTGATCATATTTCTTCATTCAAATACCGCCTAAATGCCTAGATTAAAAATCTTTGCTTGTAAATACGGCGCTGAAAGGAAGTGCACTCCAGAGTTCTTTATCTGATGACACTCTAAGCAATTAGGAAAATCGTTATTGTTACCTTCACATCATCACTGTTACTATCACTCCGGCAGTTTACTCAGACACAATAAAACATAAAGAAAAGACTTTACGAGGTGGCTTAAACATAAAAAAGGATAGCTAACGTCATCGTTATATAGAAGAAATAATACAATCCACATGCTGTAATCTCCGTGGTCCAAGACAGCATGTGTATTTCTCAAATATCACCCCCACCCACACGTATATTTGCTGATGTTTAAATTTCTATTAATTTTAATGTTTAAAATTCTATTAACAGTGTGTGAAGCCTTTCACTTCACAAGAGAGGTGAGTCTTAAGGGCACATACCTTTTGAAAGAGGGAAACCCAATGAATAAAATGGACACCAAGGTATAAATTACTGTTCTAATTAGATCTAGATGGTAGAGAATAGGTAGAGAGCAGAAGTCACTTTATGACCGAAGTGTCAGGGGTTAAATGGTGCCACAAAAGGGGGAAAAATGAGGGGCTGAGATGACCAAAATTTGCAGCTTCCTATCTTTGCTTAAAAGCATCCCTTACAAGGTTAATACGCCTATAATTCCTTCTCCCCGCATTTTGTAAAAAGTGAAGGCAGTCTTTCTTTTTAATTCTGGACTATAGACATTGCTTTCCTTAGAAGCTTGTCTCTGGCTTCCATCTCTAGATTTATTATGCAGTTCCCTGCTTGTTGACATGTGCTTCAGCGTGTTGATCCCTCCTGACGGTTTTAAATTATAAATGCCTTGAGGCCAGCGTCTAACTACCTTGCTTACCACAGCAGAATACTACCAGTACACGCTGCTAAAGAAATAACAAATATCACTGATTTGGTGTGTGAAAATTAGGAGTATTTGTCCTTTGATTACCTCCCATAGAGGCTTCCCAGGTTGTGAATGTTAGGCTACCATTTTGGGTTCCTGCAAAATATGGCTCTCTCTAAACCTAAAAAGAGAGAAATGAAAGAGTGAGAAGGTCAAGGAAGAGGCTGAGGGTTGAGACAAGTGCTGTTGTGACCCAAATTACTTCTAAGTGATGAGGGTTTTAAAAAAATTTTAATCTCTTGAACTGACAAAAGTATGGACTTTGTCTATTTAAAATTTTTCTGTTTCTCAAATCTTTGATGCTCACACTTTGTGTATTACCTTCTGAACAGTAAATACCTTTATTTATTCTTTTGACATTCCTTTTCCTAGTGATTAATTTGAAAAGTTTCATTTGAATGTCTCTGAATGAAAGTCACCTGAATATTGAAAGGAACAATTTTTGATCAGAACATATCAAACAGTGTTTTTACATTTTTTAAAGCCTAGAGACACCTTGATAGAACGTTCTTAGATTTCTGACAAAGTATTGGAGAAATCTCCATTTGTCTTGGTCAGATGAACTCAACTACCAGGACTGATCAGCCATAGGAAGGGAAAGATTTATTTGAAAGAGTGATAAAGCAGGATGCTACCTCGTTAGGGATTTTTTTAATGCTCTAAATTTATCCAAGCACATTTTTTGCTAATGATCCTAAATAGGACTGCCAAGAGAAATTCACATAGAATATAATGACGACCACATTGTGACCCTGTTTCACAGCACACCGGCACACTAGGAAAAGGAATGTCAAAAGTGTTTACTATTTGGAAAGTAATACACAAAGTGTGAGCATCAAAGATTCGAGAAATAGAAAACATTTTAAATAGACAAAGTCCATACTTTTGTCAGTTCAAATCACCCTCTTCCATTTCCATTTCCCTCCATCCTTTCACTCCTCCCATTTTTCCCATCCTATGTCCTCTCTCAAGTTGGTACAGGGGATTGGTATTGAAAGTGGTCAGGGGACCCACCCCATGGCATGGCAGTTAAGTTCATTGTGCTCTGCTTTGGCAGCCTGGGTTTGTGGGTTCAGATCCTGGGCATGGACCTACACCACTTGTCAGCCACATTGTGGTGGCAACCCACATATAAGGCAGAGGGAGATTGGCAAAGATGTTAGCTCAGGGCTAATCTTCTTCAGCAAAAAAAAAAGTGGTCAGGAGGAACACTTGATGGAGAATGAGATGAATCGGCAGCTTAAGGTTGTATAAGTGAGATGTGAAAGAAAGTCTTCAAAATCTCAAGGATTAAAACTCAATCCAGTGTTTTTTGGTACATCATAGAGGAGGAGGGAGTCTCTAACAATTTTTCAATGGCCACTTTATTGTTAATATGACCTAATTCAAGTTAGTCAAATATTGAATGAGGGTGGGAAAATTTCTCCTTGTGGATTCAGATTAAATATACTACCTCATTTTTTTCTTTCTGTTTTTAACCATATTTCTAAATAAGAAATCATCTTGTTCAATATTTAATAAACCCAGAGTATAACTTAATCTGTAAAACACCTAAATTAAGAAAAGAATCAGAGATCGTATACTTTAATATAATCCCAGTTAACCTCACTGACTTTAAAGGCTCCTTAAGCAGGTACAATATTTGGCACTGAGGAAATAAAATGGTAAATCCTGAACATGGGCACGCAGCTTTCAGAAACAATTGCCCTGACGCCAGAAATATAATGTACTAAAGCTGACAAGTATTTTCAATCAAGAAGCAGGCCAAAAATAAAAGAGATGAGAAAGAAGATAAAATACAGAAGGTCATTTGGGCCATCTAAAGAATAAAATTCTTTTTGCAGAAAACATTTTATTAAGACACTGCAAAATAAATTCATGAATTGAACAGCTGTGCTTTACTTCTAAAAGATTCCATGGAGAATTTATTAGTATGCATCACATCTAAGAGCCTGAAGTTTAATTACACAAAATTATTAAAAAAGAGAAAACTTGTGTTTCTCTTCCTTTCAATGAGAGAGAAAAATAAGTGCTTAACTGAATACCTTCAGAGTCTCCACAAACTGAGTTGGGAACATCTTTTCTTTTGTAGTCTTGGGCGCTGCTCATATCATTGTCTACCTGTGAGGAGAGAAAATGCATGGTGGGAAAATATGGTAGAGTATGAGGATAGCTTACAACCCCACCTGCACTCCACCCCATAATTAACACAAATTGCCTCCAAGTTGCCAAAACCTCAGTCAGGCCAGAAACCCACAGTGGATATGAAAGGTAGATGAAGTTGATTTTCTATCCTCCTGCCCCTCAATAAGGGCAGAGCCTAAAACATCATGACCATGACATTAAAATTCCACAGCTCAGTCAGAATCAAAGCCTATGAGTGAGTTGGCTCCATATCCAAAAGCTGACAAGAAGACAAGTGCAGCAGTAGATCAAGATTCACAGAGCTGTCCAGGGTCCTGACCCCACTCAGCACCATCTGTGGCCCTCTACCTCCTTCCCTGTCTCTATATTTTAAACACTAATCATCTTAACCTTCAACATTCCTTCAGAAATGCTGACAACTCTTGCCTGTTACTTCAGAACACCTCAAGACCTTCCTATACAATCTGATCTTAGAAAATCTTAATAGATGAGTCTTTCTCTCCTGCTCAACCTATGAACATCTAGGATAGGGAGCCTGTTACCCTCTCGTTTAAGTGCATGCTTTGATGACCCTGGAGAGATTTAAGACCGTTCATCTTTTCTAAGGACAAAGTGGTTTAATTTTAAAAAATTATTTCCCAAATTGGACTTCTTGGTTATAAAAATATCCATGATTTGATACTCTTGTGCCCCAGTGACTACCAGCATTAGTTTTTAAAAGATAAGGTAAGACAACACATTCACGGAGACAAGGTCAATGTAAAAAGGCCAATATAGCCATGGTCACTGTTCATCACACATATGGTCCCACTCTAGAGCAGAAACTGCTAAAAGAGAAAAACAGATATTAGCATAACGCAGTCTAGTAACCAGGAGGTCTTACTAAAATATTTCCTGTCTAAGGAAAGGATAGGAAAGACCTACTCTGAGACTCTTTGTCAGGTAAGAATATCCAATTGTCTACTGTGATTTGATATCTATCACTTACAAATTTATGTCTTTCTTTTGAAGCCATAAATGCTTTTTAAAAAATCCCTCATATTCACATAATAAATATGAGTGTTTATGGTTGGACACTATTTTTTTACTCTAGAGATTTAGATTATTATTGAAAATAATATAAATCCACATGGCTAATTTTTGAAAAGCTGTTTTTAAAATCTAGTAAATTTCTTCTTAAATAATGCAACTTCTGACCTGCTTAGTATTCAAGCCCAAAAACTGAAATTCTGCCACCCTCTTTGCAGTCTATTGATTTGAGAACTACAGCTGCTGAAATTAAACTTTATTGTTGGCATAGAGCTTTCAGCTGAGGAAGCAATTTCAAATTGGTTTCTTTTCTAGCCCAGCTTAATATTAAGTAAATATGTGCCTATAAGTGTCTCTAGCAGATTATTACCTAAAGTGGTGCATGCAACTTTGCAGGTGCAGCTCTGAGAAACTAAAACCTACTTTGGTGATGAATCTTACTACCCAATGGATAAACCTCAGTTTTGAAACTGAATACACAGTTCTCCTCAGAGCTCTCAGAGTGATTTCAAGTTAGACCTTTCTTCATTTAACATACTTTTAAATTTAGTGCTCTAGGATATGTGCACAGCAATGAAATGGGCACAGTCCCTGTGCTTGAGGAGCGTCCTGTCTAGGAAGAAGACAGAAACACAAATCAATACTATAATGGAACATGGCAATAAATAGAGATCTGCACAGTATATGATGGGGAAGGCTTCTCACTCATGTAGGGGGTAGTTTTAGGGAATAGAGAAGGCTCCCCAGAGGAAATCAAGTAGAGACTGATGAGAAGGATGTCTTTGCTTTATTTCGCTAAAATAGCAAGTCAATTTCCTGGTTCAAGAAACAGTTCTTATTCTCTAAAAATAATAAAATAATGTTTCCCCTGCTGGCATAAACACTAACAGAAGTAGCGGAAATAATAACCCATCATTTTATAGGCATTCTGAAAGACAAGGGGGAAATGACTAATAGAAGAATAATATGAAGCTGTGAGTTTTGAATAACAAGACAGTAAAGATATCACCCATTTTGATCTCAACTCCATAGGCAATGAGATTTTGGGAACGAGAGGAAAGAAACACAATGTCTTTTCATGAGTGCCCTATCTTTTAAAGAATATTGTGCTTTTCAAAGTTATGCCTTGAAATACAATGAACAAAACACGCAGAAACTTGTCTCAGAAATCAATAAAACTTGATTTAGTTTAATATTGTGCCAATTTAAACTAAGATCTGAATTCTATCAGACTTCCCTTCTTAATAGAGAAAGCCATGGTTACTAGCCTAAGCAAAGATAAATCTCTACTCAAAAAAAAATCTCATGCCAATTTTCCTGTGCTCTGATGCAGTTTTGTATTATAATAAGATGGGGCTGAGAATTTTGAGTGAAACTATTGGCAAAACTATTTTTACCAATTAACTATTATGAACAAGGAAAGGCAGTACAAGCTATACCCTGTATGTATATAACACAAACATGAGTGACAGTTTGTCACTTTGCCACATGATTTGAACAAAGGAAAAAATAATCTGGATAATTCAAATAGATTTGGGGGCTGTGGTTAAGTTCCGGGATACAACACTCCAGAATAAAGAATAAGAAAGGAAAACCACTGTGTTGCCCACAAGCTAAAGAGACAAAGCTGTAAAAGGCGACAAAGCCCAGGGACAATTTTATCTCCTAAAAAGAGTACATGGGCATACACACGTTCTTATTTACACACAGTGTAACCGTCACCACCACCAGCAGCACACTTCCTCAGCATTCACTATGTGTCAGACACTATCCTAAAGGATTTCCTTTTATTGTTTTATTACGTCTCTGCAACAACCCCAGGAAAGTTGTTTTTCCATATTTCAGAGTCTAAGACCTCAGTGACTGTGAGACATGCACTGTCAAGAAAGTAAAAGCAATTAAAACTATGATTTGCTTTCCATTTAAGCCACATTTACATTTTAAAGATTTTATTTTTCCTTTTACTCCCCAAAGCCCCCCAGTACATAGTTGTGTATTTTTAGTTGTGAGTTCTTCTAGTTGTGGCATGTGGGACACCACCTCAGCATGGCTTAATGAGCGGTGCCATGTCTACACCCAGGATTCAAACTGCGAAAACCCTGGGCCGCCAAAGCAGAGCGTGCGAACTTAACCACTCGGCCACGGGGCCGGCCCCCACATTTACATTTTAAAATGTGAAATAATGTGCACTCGGCAATCAATGAAATTTAGTACTCTGCCCCTAATTTTACAGAGGAACAAACTAAAGCCAGAGAGGTTAAAATAACTTTTCCACAGTCATATTCAGGCAAGGAGACAAAGTGGAGGAGCCGGCAAATGGATCTGGAAAGAAGGGCCACTGCCTGTTCTTTGGATCCTGACGACTGAAGCTCCTCTGTGCCTGCCTCCTCGTCTTTTGAAGCAGAATTTTTAGTTTTGAACTAGATTATTCCTAAGGCCTCCTTTAGCTCTCATATCTCAGATTCTTTATCTTCACAAACAGCCAACAGTTTACAATTTAATGAGAAAAAAAAACATGATCACGCATGGCACAACTTTATGACTGTGGAAATGAGAACGGGCCCGGGAAAGGAATCAGACTTTGCGGCGGCATAGCACAGTGCAGCAGCAATGGGTTTTGAGCAGAAAGACCAGATTTCTTGTCCCAATGCTTAGCTATGTGACACTGGGTGAGATGCTTAACCTCTTTCAACTGAAGTTTCTTTATCTAAAAAATAAGAATATGTCTGCTTCAAAAGGCTGCTCTGAGGATGAACTATTATAGTGAAAGTGAACCCCTCAGAATGGAGCATTTGTTCCAAGACTAGTCCCCCATATTCTCAAAACATTAGCCTAAAATTATATTCTAGGCTCTGGTACTAGGTATTTGGGGCTATATGTATTCTCTTCTCAGAAATGTCATGTGACAATGGAACTGGGAAGTTGAGAAGGATGGGGGCAGCTGTGCGGTGTATTGCTAAAAGAGAGGCATTTTAGAACATCACAGCTGTAGATACTTACTGTTCCCACCCCACCCACTGCATCCCTTCCCTTCTTCTCATATTGGTACCATGGGAATCACTCTCTCTTCCATTCTCAGTCCATGCACTTTGAATGTAGTTGACTGAATACCGAACTCCATGGAAGGACTCAGCCTGGAAAACCAAGCATCTCATCAGATCTGAAGAGATACACTCTGGAAAGCTTTGCTGCAGCTGTGAGAGGAAGCATGTGCTCTTTTCCACTGAAATTGAACCTTGAAACTTGCAGCTACTGAGAGCCATTTTGCTAGTGTGGGAGTGTAAGAAATAACACAGTGCGCTGGGAACAGAGTTGAGAGATGGAGAGACACAGTGTCCCGGTTGTATCGCGTTAGTCCATGGATCCAGCCTCACTAAGCCATGTACGACCCCGTCTTAGTCGGGGCTGCTAGAACAAAGTACCAGAGACCGAGTAGCTTATAAACAACAGAAATTTATTTCTCATGGCTCTGGAGGCCGGAAGTCTGAGATCAGAGCGCCAGCATGGTTGGGTTCTGGTAAGGATTCTCTTCCGTGTCACACACTTCTCATTGTGTCCTCACTTGGTGCAGAGAGGGTGAGGGAGCTCTCTGGGACCTCTTTTCTAAGGGCACTAATCCCATTCATGAGGGCTCCACCTTCATGACCTAATCACCTCCCAAGGCCCCACCTCCTCATACTAGCACTTTGGGGGTTAGGATTTAACATATGAATTTGGGGGACACAAACATTAGTCCATTGTAACCACTGTGAACTAATTCCTTTCACGCTTAAGCCTCTTTGGGTTAGGTTGTCTATTACTTGCAACCCAAAATTATCCTCAATAACTCCAAATAAGATAATATTAGACTGCTTAAAGGAATTTGCTTATTGGGAAGTGAAACCACTACTAACATCCTTACCTAACTCTCTTCCTAGGACTGGACAGAACCAAGACTACCACCGCCATTTTGCAAGCTGCCTCATTCACAAGCATCAATGACAGAAAGTCAGGCACAGAGAGAAGAGCCACAGTGCCCCCTGTTCAGCGTGTGACACCTGCACCCACAGTGCTCCTAGAGTTGCCCTCACCGCTTGCTTGTCCTCTTGGACACAACCACTTAACAACCGAAGGCCATATTCTGGAGATTGCTGGCAGATTCTTTTTCTCTGAAGCCTTTAGTAAGACTGGTAAAACGCAATTCATAAAACGGACTGGTGTCGGTTCCCTTTTCTCTCATCGTTGTAAAAGCGCTGATGGAGGGGCCGGTGCAAACAAACAGCAGGCTGCAGGAGAAGGAAGGGAGGCTGTGGGGCCCACACCAGCTCAACGCAGATCTGAGAAGGGACGCCAGGCGGGGAAATCCATCCTACAGAACACAGTCTACACAGGCCTGGAGACAGGACTTTCAAGGGCTGCTCTGAGTCCTACCTGCGAGTTGGATAACGTCCAGGTGTCCGTCCAATCCGCATTCCTCAGCCAGGCACTCAAGGCTCTCCATTATCTGACCCCAAGCTAGCTCTCCAGTGCCCTCCCCCGCCCCCGTTTCCCATAGTAACCAACTACCTTCCTCAGACCCACCCCCTCCCAGCTCTCAGCCACGTCAGGGGGGGCTCCCACAGCTGTGAATTTGACCTTTCCACCTGATAAACTTCTTATCTCCTTTCCACTTTCCTAATTTCCACAGGGATCAAATCCATTCTCTCTTGTCTCGTGACGCTGTCCCCGACCTCCTGAGTCAAAAGCGGCTTGTTCTTCCTCCCAACCCTTTCACACGCGGTGCTCTCTCTTCTCACGGCGCTTCCACACTTCCTTGCACGATTACCTGTCGCTTAGCGCGCCTTCCATTTCCGCGATGAGGTTGTTTACTCCTTGAGGTCAAGCGTGACTCTACCTTATGTTTCGTAATCAACCCGGTAGTTCCTGGCACAGTGATTTGTGCAGAGTAAATGTTAAAAAAAATAGTTTGCACTTGAGGATTGAGGCTGAGTAACACGCTCCCCTGCACGTGTCTTTGCTCACAATCTCTCTGGAGAACGGAGTTCGTAACTGGGCGTCAGATCCGGGAGAGGCAGACAGGTGGATGTTGGGGAAAGAAAGACAAATGGCTAAACGTTAAGCGGGAGGGGCTGAAGGGAGGGGCCAGGTCAGCAGAGCTGAAAGGAAGCACGTGGGACAGCAGACGCCGCGTCTGCGCAGAAGCTCGGCTCCCAGGACGCCCAGGAAGCGCGCCTCCCACGCCCCACCGCACGGGCCGCCCAGGCGCACAGGTGGGAGCTCGCTCGGTCGGGTTCCCCAGCCACTGATGCAGCTGCTCCCGGCAGCCGGAAAGGGTCCACCCCGCGAGGAGGACAGCTCAGCACGTCCGCGGGAAGGCCTGGGGCAGCCTCGGGGGCCGCACGCCTCGAAGGGCAGGCGCGGGCCTGCGCAGAGGGCGGACGGAGCGGCGCTCGGGACCCGGCGTGTGGCTCGGGGAGGCCACTCGGCACCTTGGGGGCTCGCTTCCCGCAGCCTGGCTGATAGGAGGTACCGCCTCCCCGCCCTCCTTCCCAGCACAGACTCTGTCCATGCGGTCAGAATATGATCAACTGAAGTGCCTTTCCCATCGTTCCTTGCAGATGGGGTGAGATCATGGTTCAGAAATCACTGAACTGGGTATTTTGGAAATCTCTTTACAGAGAACCTAGAATCTCCTTTAAAGAGAGTTAGGAGGTGTGCCCCTCTGCATTTCAGCTTCCTTTCTTCCTCCTCCCACCTGGAACACGGATGTGATGGTGGGAGCTAAAATAGCCATCTTGCTACCATGAGGCAATCAAGAGACTAGAGGCCCTTCACTGTGTCTGGTGAAGAGAGAGGTGAAAGAAGCCTGGGTCTCTGATAGTCATGGAGCTGGACCAGGATTGACCATCTCTGGAGATTTTAATGTGAAAAAAATAAACCCCTTTCTTGTTTCAGTCGCTGTTTTTCCCGTCTCTTTACCAGTAACCAAATGCAATTCCTACTTCACAGCATTGTTATATAAATTAAATGAGACAGCATATGTATAAAGGGTCCATATATGTGCTATTATCCTTTCTTCATACCATTCATAAAAAACATTATGGACTAAATAAGGCTCAGGACATCAATTTATTAAAACCCTGTCATTTTAGTTAGTTTTTGTGTTTTTGGCTTACATGTTTGGTTGACAAATATTTTAAAATATTACCACTTCACATATATATATCACGAATAATTGCAAACTCTCTTCTTCTACTTGTCAACTGGCCCCTCTGGGTTTTTGTTGTTGTTGTTCTTTGTTTTGTTTCATTTTTTAGCGTTTGTGGATGCGCATGGGGTCACAGAACTTATCCACACACAGAAAGTCCTTGCCTGGCTCTGCCTGGCCAGCGCCCATCCATTCTTCCAGCTCATCTGACTCCCTCCATCTACAGTAGCCACTGTCCACCAGTGCTGCTCCCAGATCCTTCCGTGCCTGAGCCCCTCATCAGTTAACCTCACCAAATGATTCAGCGCTGAGTAATTTCCTTCTTCGCTTGCCTTTCAGTTGTTTGATATGTGGAATTCTCATCCTCTGCACTAAACTGTTACTTCCTTGAGAGAAGAGACTACATTCTTTAAGGAATGTCCAAATGAGATCAGTGTCACGAGGCACAGAAGGACATCATTTTGTTGTTTAGATTCAGCACAACTTAGGGTTGCTTCTCCTGTCCCCCAATCTCTAATAGTGTCCAGCACAGAGCTTGGCACGGCGAAGATGCCTAATAAATTCATGCTAAATGGAATTGAAAACCCTTTGCCTTGTTTAGGTCATGATGCCAGAATGAAAAACATTCAAATGATATTCAATCAAGAATTTTCGTCTGAAAAGTCAAAGTATTGCCCAACGAACTTGATGTAGGGGGACAACAAGTGCAACTGAAAAGAACACAGAGCTAGCCAGGACAAAGTGGAAAAGTACCAGGCTGGTCAAGAACCATTTCCCAGTGCTCTGTGTCCTGCACCGACCAAAGAATTTGTTCAATCCAATCAAGGAAGTCCTTCGGTTGAATGCCAGTGAGCTCCTCTCCACCTCGGGGAGGCAAAGGCTGAGCTTGCTGTCTCAGAAGAAGCCCATATCTGCATATTTTAAATTTTCTCTTAGGATGGCTGGCACAGAACAATTATCATTTCCCCTATCTCTTGTTTGGAGGAGGTATTTTCATGCTAAGTCAGAGATTAAGTATAACATTTAATTTAATTTTCAGTTTTCCATTTCCTTTACAGCTTTGAAACAGAAATTACTTTTATTAAAGTATGAATTGAAAGTCAAAACAAAATGTGGTGGCAGAATTTCAAGTGCATAACAAAAAAGAGAGTCAAAAGGTAAGGAATTCATTTCCACATCTGAGGATTCAAGCAAGTTGCCAGTAAACTAAAATGTAACTAATAATAATTCGATGAATAATTTTAAGGGTGTCCAGCAATTTTCTGTCAATAAAGGTGGAGCATACAGAGAAAGTTCTTTATTTTTATTATACAGTGAATATATGCCCCTCAGAGAAAAAATAGGAAATATAGATGCAGATAAAGAAAAAAAAGAGAAGAAATATTTTTAAATCATCCAAGAGCCCCCCACGGAGACGAGAAGAGCAACTGTCGCCATCTGGAGGTAAACCAATTGAGAGTATATCAGCTGTCAACAAGATGATGAGTTGGATCCTGCCTGACCTCCCACAGCTGAGGCTGAGGCCAGTTGAGGGTAAAGGCAGTCATGACTTCACACTCTAGCCGTCAGGTCTGGGGCCAGCCTTCCTCCTGCGGCCCCGCTGGGAAGTCCGGTGCAGCCCTGGCACCAAGTTCACTCTCTCCCCACCCACGCTTTACAGAAGATGAAGAGGAAAGGCAGGAGGAGGCTTCTTCCTCTCCCACGTGGAAGAAGAGGAGGGTATTTTCTCCTGCCTGAAGCCCACTGAGGGGAACTCCAAAAGAATCCTCCCTAAGTGTTGGAGGTGACTGTAAGGTGGGACACCAGCAACTTATTCTCAGCTAGCTGCTGGCTCAGGGACAGACTCTTGTATGTGCTTCCTATATGGGAACAGACCATGCTGAGGGTCCTTTCCTTGGGAAAGCACTTGGGGATCTGAGAATCTAGGAATGTAGCAGTTAGATTTTGGCAACTTTTTCCATCTGTGGGGGAAGGAGGATTTGCTTGCCATATGTCCCTTGAGGTTTGGGGGTACACTTAGCTTGGAGAGTTCTGAAAGTAGGAGACTATCTTTGAAAGGATGTATCAATGGTGCTGGATATAAAGTACTTGGAAAGAAGAGTGGTCCAACCCCCACTCCATTCTTGTTTTCTCCGTGCCTTGTAGGGCACAAAAAGACACTGGTAATTTTTCTGGCTCCACATAAAAAAGCATGGGAATTATGAGACAGGAGCCTTGAGCCTGTCCAGATGTGTTTTTTGAGGGCCAAGTAATGAGGTATTCAGCTTTGAGAGGGCATTGAGAATACATAGAGCAGGTGGGCCAACACTCCTGCTCTCTGGAGAAGGCTCTTGAGCGCCGGAACGTGTCCAGGTGAAGCCAATCACCACCCCAAGAAAATCACACTCACAGCCCGTGAGGAGCTCTCCACATCAACAGAGGTCCCCATATCAGATAACAGGCTGAGCCAGAGCAAAGGTAGGGTAGTGAACATTTAGGTGAGCAGGCCTCTGTCTGCTCTTTCCCCTGTGTCACCTATACTGAAGGAATCAGAGCCTGGGAGAGAAAGGGGAAGGAGAGGTCTTAGAACCTAACCACACTGCCATACCCCTTCCTCCTTACCCTGAGCAAGCAGGGAGAAAGGGAGAGGCCAAGCTTTGAGTCAAGAATTAAGAACTACATTTTAAACACAAAAATAAGATTTTTTTAGAAACTAAAAGTGACTGAAAAGTTATGGACTCTAGCTAAGACTTTACTGAAGAAGCAACCATGCACACGTTTATGCACCAATGAGTTGTGAATTCTGAATAAGCTTGTGCTGTGTGTGTGTGAATGTGTGTATTCTGGAAACATGTAGGACTTGGTTATTCATGCAAACTCTCCTGTTGAAAACAGCTAAAAATGCTGGATAAGGTTTTTAAACTTTTTTAAAGAAAACCTTCAGAGCATGGAAAAGACATAAACAATTATCAGGTTAAAATTTAAGTACAAGAAAAAACTCAGAATGGTAAGTCAAAGACAAAGTCCCCTTTTGTCCCGAGGACATCTGCTTAAGCAGAAGAAAATGAGCTGTAGCTTCCACTGCCTGTACGGCACAGGGAGCAGATGGGCACCCAGAACCCATCCATCCATTTGTGAAACTTGGGTCCCAAACTGCTACACACTTGGTATAAAGATAAAGGGTGCTTATCCCATTTAGACAAATAAAAAATAGACTTGAAAATATTGGCAAGAAATAGATAATTATAAAAAGTGATCTAGCAGATTTGAAAAAAAAAAAAGATGGGTGTGTTTGACAGCAGATCAATACTGTTGAGGAGAGAATTCGTGAACCAGAAGATAGGTCAAGAGAAGTTATCCAAAATGCAGAGCAGAGAGAGCAAAAGATGGAAAATATGGAAGAGAGGATAAGAGTGATGGAAAATAAAGCAAGAATGTTGAATCATAGTTAATTGGAGTTTTGGAGGAGAGAGAATGAGACAGGGGCACATAGGGATAGATTATGGCTGCAATTTCTGTAGATAGGGAAGCCACCATCAACCCATTCCAGAAGCCTATGATTCTGGAGTGACACAAATGACAATAAATTCACATTTAAACACACCAGAGTAAAACCTCAGAGAACCAAGCAAAGCAAATCTTAAAACAGACAAATTTAGAAAAAAGAAAGAAGGAAATTACCTTCATAACAGCACCAATTATACTGACAGACTTCTTCATAAGAATATTGGAAGCCAGAAGACAGAAGAATATCTATTGAATGTGTTGGGGAAAAAACAACTGTCAACAGATTCTACACACAGCAAAATAATCTTACAAGAATGAAAGACAAATAAAGACATTTTCAATTATACAAAAACTGAGGAGTATGTGACCATTAGACCCTCTCAAAAGAAAATTCTCAGGGAATACTTCAGGCAGGAAGAAAATAGTCCTAGAGAAAAGGTCTGGGATGCAAGAAGAAATGAAGAGCAAAGGAAGTGTTGAAAAGGGGATAAATCTAAATGACCATTGAATATTATAAGCAACAATAATAATATTTTTGGAAGTTAATCAAATGATAGCATTAAAATACATAAGAAAAACAAAAGTCCAAATAAGGCAGTACAGAGAGAAAAATAAAACAAATTATTTAAAAAAATAAATTAGATAAAAAACTAAATTTATCAGTAAATGCTCTAAATAAAGGATAAAGATGGCCTGAAAATAATTCCAATTATATGCTATTTACTATGGATATATCTGAAATACAAAGACACAAAAAGGTTAAAAGTAAAAGACTGAAAAAATATATACCATATAAAGACTACAACTCCTTTCCCACAAAAATGCTGGTATAACAAATTAATATAAAGAATGAATTTCAAGACAAAAAAGCATTATTAGAGATTAAGATAATATAGCATAGGTATTGCTTTTTCAAATTTGTATGAAATGTATAATATCATGTCAAAATTCATGAATCAAAAATTGATACATATATAAGAAAGAAATTAATAAATTCATGACCATAGTAGGAGCTTTTAAACACACTTCTTTTGGTTATTTGTTCCACAAAGAAACAAGAGTTTAGCATAGAAATAGAAAATTTGAACAGCATAATTAACACACTTGACCTAATGGACATATAAAGAACACAGCACCAACATCTACTGAACATATATAAGGCACAGGAAAGTTTATGAAATTGATTACTGACCCATCAAGTTTCAAAGGATTGAAATCATACAGTGTATATTTTCTGATCACATTGAAATTCAGCTAGAAATGAAAATGAAAAAGAGAACTAGAAAGTCCTCATATGTTCAGAAATTTTTTAAAACTGTTTCTGAAACAACCATATCGTTTAAAGGAAATCATAATGCAAATTAGAAAATATTTTGAACTGAATAGTAATAAAAATACTATATAGCAAAAATTGTGGGATGTAGCCAAAGCAGTACAAATGGAAAGCTATACTCTTATATGCAAATATTAGAAAGGAAAACATGCTGATCACGAGCTAAGCAAACAGGTGAAGAAGTTAAAAAAAAAAGACCAAAATAAACCCAAAGAAAGAAGAAAGCAGGATTAGAATGAAGAACAGAAATATGTGAGATTAAAAATAAACATATGAGAGAGAATCAACAAAGCCAGATAAGTTTTCTGAAAATAATAATTATTAGATTACAAACTGTGGTGAAAGTGATCAAGAAATTAAGAGAGAAGGTGCTATTAATCAATATCAGGAGTGAGAAGGCAAATATTACTACAGATGCCTCAGACATTTAAAATATAATCAATTTTGTTTAATAAATAACTTTATGACAAAATTGATAAATTACGAGATAAAAATAGAACTTGTCAAAACAGATGCAAGAAGGGCCAGCCTAGTGGCATAGTGGTTAAGTTCTCACTCTGCTTCAGCAGCCCAGGGTTTGCAGGTTCAGCTTGTGAGCCCAGGCCTAGCACTGCTTGTCAAGCCATGCTGTGACAGCATCCCACATAAAACAGAAGAAGACTGACACAGATGTTAGCTCAGCGACAATCTTCCTCAAGCAAAAAGAGGAATATTGGCAACAGGTGTTAGCTCAAGGCCATTCTTCCTCATCAAAAAAAAAAAAAAGAAAAGAAAAAGAAAAAACAGATGCAAGAAAACATTAGACATCATAGAAAGCATTCAAAAAGGTATAAATAGGAGCTGGCCCTGTGGCTGAGTGGTTAAGTTCTCGCACTCTGCTGCAGGTGGCCCAGTGTTTCGTTGGTTCGAATCCTGGGCGCAGACATGGCACTGCTCATCAAACCACGCTGAGGCAGCGTCCCACATGCCACAACTAGAAGGACCCACAATGAAGAATATACAACTATGTACTGGGGGGCTTTGGGGAGAAAAAGGAAAAAAATAAAATCTTTAAAAAGAGGGTATAAATAATCAGTTACATGTCTATACGTTAACAACGAACTATCTGAAAAAGAAAGAAAGAAAATCCCATTTATAATAGCATCAAAAACAATAAAACAATTAGGAATAAATTTAACCAAAGAAGTGAAAGATCTGCACACTGAAAATTATAAGATATTGATGGAAAAAACCCCCACAAATAAATGCAAATATATCTCATGTTCATCAATTGGAAGAATTAATATTGCTAAAATGTCCACACTACCCAAAGCCATCTACAGATTCAATGCAATCCCTGTCAAAATTCCAGTGGCATTTTTTTTTCACAGAAATATAAAAACATCTTAAGATTGTATGGAACCACAAAAGACCCTGAATAGATAGCCAAAGCAATCCTGAGAAAGAGGAACAAAGCTGGAGACATCACACTCCCTGATTTCAAACTATATTACAAGGCTATAATAATAAAAACAGTGTGGTAGTGGCGTAAAAACAGATACACAGACCAACGGAACAGAATCAAGAGCCCAAAAAAAACCCTACACATAAATGGTCAACTAATATTTCACAAGGGAGCCAAGACTACTCAATGGGGAAAAGATAAGCTCTTCAATAAATGGTGTTAAGAAATCTGGATATTCACATGCAAAAGAAATTGAAATTGGACTCTTATCTTACACTACTCACAAAAATGAACTCACAATGGATTAAAGGCTTAAATATAAGACCTAAAACTGTAAAACTCCTGGAAGAAAACATAGAGGAAAACTCCTTGACATTGCTCTTGGCAATGATTTTTTTGATTGATATCAAAAGCACAAGTAACAAAAGCAAAAATATGCATCCAACTAAAAAGCTTCTGCACAGCAGAGGAAATCATCGACAAAATGAAAAGGGAATCTACCAAATGGGAGAAAATATTTGCAAATCGTACACCTGATAAGGGGTTAATATCCAAAATATGTAAGAAACTCCTACAACTCAATATCAAGAAAATAAATAATCCAATTTAAAAATGGGTAGAAGACCCGAATAGGTGTTTTTCCAAAGAAGACACACAGATGGCCCACAGGTACATGAGAAGATGCTCAACATCACTAACCATCAGGGAAACGCAAATCAAAACCACCAGGAGCTGTCACCTCACATCTGTTAGAATGGCTGTCATCAAGAAGACAAGAAATAAGGGCTGGCCCGGTGGCGCAGCGGTTAAGTGCGCACATTCCGCTTCTTGGCAGCCCAGGGTTCGCTGGTTCGGATCCCGAGTGCGGACATGGCACCGATTGGCAAAAAGCCAGGCTGTGGTAGGCATCTCACATATAAAGTAGAGGAAGATGGGCACGGATGTTAGCTCAGGGCCAGTCTTCCTCAGCAAAAAGAGGAGGATTGGCAGTAGTTAGCTCAGGGCTAATCTTCCTCAAAATAAATAAATAAATTACTTAACTAATTTAAAAAAGAAATAACAAGGGTTGGTGAAGCCATGGAGAAAAGAGAACACTTGTGTGCTGTTGGTGGGAATGTAAATTGGTGCAGCCACTACTGAAAACAGTATGGAGGTTCCTCAAAAAATTAAAAATAGAACTACCATATGATCCAGCAATCCCTCTTCTGGGTCTACATCCAAAGGATCTTGAAGAGGTATCTGCACCCCCATGTTCACTGTAGCATTATTCACAATAGCCACGACCTGGAAATAACCTAAATGCCCATCAACAGATGAACAGATAAAGAAAATATGGTGTATAAGTATATATGTGTATATATATGTGTGTGTGTATATATATACACACATAATGGAATATCATTCAGCCATAAAAAGAAGGAAATCCTGTCAAATGTGACAAGGGTGGACCTTGAGAGTACTACACTAAGTGAAATAAGTCAGATAGAAAAAGACAAATACTGTATGATCTCACTTGTATGTGGAATCTAACAAAGTCGAACTCATGGAACAGAGAGTAGAATAGCGGTTGTCATGGGCTGGGGGGAGGGGAAATGAGGAGATGTGGGAACACAGGGTACAAACTTCCGCTTACAAGATGAATAATTTCTGAGGTTCCAATGTACAGCAGAGCGACTATAGCTAACATTAGTGTAATATATACTTCAAAGCTGCTAAGAGAGTAGATCTTAAACGTTCTCATTGCACGCACAAAACAACGGTAGCTATGTGAGGTGACGGATGTGTTAACTAACCTTTTTGTAGTAATCATTTCATAATACACATGCATCAAATCATCACATTGTACACCTCAAACTTACACAATGTTATATGTCAAGTATATCTCAAAAGCTGGGGGGGAAAAGAACAAATAGAAATCCTGAATACTCCTATACCTATTAAATAAATTGAATCTATAGTCAAAATTTTCCACAAAGAAAATGTCAGAACTAAACGGCTTCATCAGTGAGCCCTCCCAAATATTCAAGGAAGAAATAATCCAATCTTCTGTAAACTCTTAGAAAAAACAGAAAAAGAGGGGACACTTCCCAACTCATTTTATGATGTCAGCAAAACCTTGATATCAGAATCTTAAAGCATAATATAAGAAAAAATTATAGACCAATTTCATTCATGAAAATGTATGTAAAACACCCAAACAAAATATTTGCAAACCAAATCCAGTAATATGTAAAAGTATAATCTATCATACCAAGAAGCAGAAACAGCATTTAGTAAAAATTAGCATCATTTCATGATAAAAATTCCTAGCAATCTAAAAATGAAAGGGTGCTTTGTTAATCCACTGAGGGCATTTACAAAAATACCTACCGTATACATCATAGTTAATAGCAATGTATTAAATATTAGGAATATTTACATTAGGATACAAATATATATCTTTATATACAGGATACAAGATATATATAGGATATATAGGATATGATATTAGGAATGAGTCATCAGAGATGCTCGCTATCACAGCTTCTATCCCACATTGTAGTGAAGGGCTTCAATATCACAGTGAAGAAGAAAATTATATAAATGGCGAGGAAATCAGGAAAGAAAATACAAAACGGTCATTTTCCCAGACCATTTCTATGTACACAGTCATACATCACACGACTGTGTACATAGGAAATACTAAAGAATCTGCTCATAAATTATTGTGATTAATAGTAGAGTTTAACAAGGTGGCTGTACATACAACACGCAAAATTAAATTGCAGTTTTACATGGAAGCAATAATACTTATGATTGACATTAAGAGCAAAAGTTAAATTCTCAAAAGCATCCAAAAGTATGAAGTATACAGGAATAACCCAACTAAAAGACGTGCATACCTCTAAAGGGGAAATTATAAAATTTGAATGAGGGACATTAAAAAAGACCTCAATAAAATGACAACTATACCATGTCCATAGACTGAAAGAATTCAGTATTAAGGTTTCAGTCCTCCCTTAACCGATTTATAGGTTCAATGTAGTTCTAAGGAAAATTCCAGTAGATGCTGTGTGTACACGTATATGGGAAAATTTAAAGCTAATATTACATTTATATGAAAATGCAAAGAGCTAAAACTGTCATGACCCCTTAGAAAAATAAAGTAGAAGGACTTGCTCTAACAGATAGCAATGCTTCATTTAAAAGGGTGGGAAAGATACTTAGATCAACAGAACAAAGTAGAGTCCACAAATTAGCTGCAAGAATATATGGATGCCTGGTATTTGGCAAGAAGCACTGCAAAGCAGTGGGAATGGTTGGAATATCAATAAATGATGCTAAAACAACTCGTTATTCCTACAGGCTAAAAAGAAAATTAAACCTCTACTTCACATCAATCACCAAATTAAAGACCTGTAGTTGGGGGCGGGGGTGGGGAAACCAATAACACGTTAAAGAGGTAACGTAGGAGAGTAACTTCAAGGCTTTGGAAGAGGGAAGGAATTATTTCACTGACATAAAGAGCAATAACCATAAAGGAAAATAATTCAATGCAACTACATTAAAATTAAGAACTTCCATTACTATTCCAAAACCACCACAGAAACAACGAGAAGATGAGCACAGGGTAGGAAAATATAACACATATAACTGACAAAAGTGTAATATTCATATAAACAATTCATTTAAAAGTTTTAATCAGTATCTACTATGCACCAGGCACTGGTCTAGGCAATGGGAAAAATTCTAGTGGGGACAGAGACAATAAAGTAGATAACAGATAAAACATACGTAGTATGTTAAGAAGTGATGGATGCCTAGGAGAAAAACAGCAAAGTGACATCGTTTGTCAGTAAACAGAGGTGTCCACTGTCATTCATTCACAGGTGACTGTTCTGAGTCTGGGGTGGTTGAGCCATTGCTAAGATGTGCGCGAGCTGCACCTTTCCCCCTCCACACCCTCCCCTGTGTGCACACACACATTTCAGTCTCCTGCTTGTGGCTGCATGTATCTTCTTAAAAAGAAACACAGCTTTTACTTTTAAAATGCAAAAATGTCTTAGAGAGGTAACACTGTATTGAACTTATATTTAATTTCAAATTACCCAAGTTAGACTTTTTTTCCTGAAAATATATGGAGAGAAACAGGTAAGCACTGGTTTCTGGTGTTGCCATCAGCAGTGGAGGGAGGTCAACGGGGGCTGTAGAAAACAAATGATCATGCAACTTACCTTAGAGTTCTTAGATACTCGGCGAAAGTGTCTGTCCTGTTGCTGGAAGGTGTGGCGTACGTGCTGGGGCTGCAATTGAGATGGATGCTGAAGCAGGGCATCAGGTTTACCCTAAGATAATTTGAAATGAGGGTGTGAAAGGAACTTTGGGGAAGAAATTGCAGGGTGGGAGGAGTTATCTGCAGTAACTGAGGCATTCTGCCCATTAGCGCTTAACTGGGAGAACTCCTGATCACCTTTCGCCATGATCTCACATATCCTGGGTGTGATGCCCTGGGACCAAGGTAATCACAACCTCAGCAATAACAGAAGCATCATCCAGAGCAGGCTTAGCTGGGTTTGCTGAATGTCCAACATGGGTTGGAAATGACTCAATTTTCAACCCTTTCATTCAATGTTTTGAATAAAATATTGCTTTCATTAATAAAACAGACTTTTGTGTATGTGTGTTATGTGTGTCCCTACAATTCCCTAGCAAACCAGAATACACAGTTTGATAACAGAAAGGGGGGTGGGGTGGGTCCAAAGAATGAACACAAATTCTGATGAGGCCTGAAAGGGAGGACCAGATATTCTCAAGGCAAGAAAGTGTTCAGTAGAGAAAGTTTGGGGACTTGAAATAAAACTTTGCTTATTACAATTTTTTCCTGGGTCCTGGCGACGTTCTTCATTTTTCTAGCCTAGTCACTCTCTCCCTTCCACAATATCATCCTAATAGCTTTGCCTCATGACCTCAAAATGAAGATAAATATGTACAGTGTGCAGCTTGGAAAGTTGAAATAATTGGGAACATCCTGTGTCTCTTCCCACTGCTCCCAAATGCCCACAACCTTCTACTTCATCCATGGACCGGACCAAGATCTTTGAAGCAGACTCTGGCATCATCTGGACTGAATATCCTGGATTTGAATTTCTCAGAATAACTCCACCATTCCCCTGAAGCAAGAAAAAGTGAGACATATCAGTCATAGCTATCATAACTCTGATTCCTGAGTTCTGAAAATCAAAAAGCTTTGAAAACTTGGTGTCCCTCTTCCACTACTGTAAATACACTAAGGTCATTGAAAGCCTAGCACAGCATGTCCATATCTACGCCTTGGTACCACTGAGCTGATTTTGATCTGTTTTCATCAGTCTGTGATATCATTACTATCCTGCAGTATAAGTGAATCATTCTGTATTAGCATCAAGCTTTCTCAAAATGACTTCAGCGACAGGGAGTGGACATACGGCAGAAACAATCATCGGGGTGTGTTTCACCTTAGCAACGTCCCTTTGGAGTGTTCGACTTGCCAACGTAACCCTACGGTCTCGTACTGATGGCTTTTACTAAATCCTCCTTTTCAGTCTCCTCCCATCTCTCCATCATGGGTACCAAAAATAAAAACCCAATTTTTGGAGTAGATGAGTTAGCATATGGCAATCTTTCTCTATATGATTGCCCCAAATCTTTGATCTCCGTAGTCCTTTCATTTGGGTTTTTATATAAAACTGTCATTGACCTTGCAAGTACCAGCTGTCCTCTTGAAATGTGAGGCTGGAAATGATGACATACAGCATCGATAATAACAAATGGTGGTTCATATTTCATCTGAGTTGGGCTTTTATGCTCTGCTATTAGATACAAAGTATTCAGTATGGATAGAAAATATTAAAATGTAACTCAAGTGGCTGCTCTCTTCTTTTTGCTACCAAGCAGGACATCTGGAATTGAAATCTACACTGAGTCCGTTCACCAACCGAGTGAGGTCTGGCACTAGGGTTAGGTGACTCTTTTAAACTGAAGATACTAAGTTCTTATTTGGGGAGATTATGTTTTTATCTAGGATGGAGATGATTTTACCATGACTCTCAGCTCTGTCATAGATTGTAGGGACAACTCACAAAAACCTGGACTCTTTCATAGCTTAGGCCAAATAAGGGCCTTGGGAATTGCAAACCAGCTAGGAAACAAAAGAAACTCAAATTAAGTCAAATCATTTTGACTATAAAAGAATGTTTCTCTACACTATCTTGAAATACTTATCTTTGATCAGTTTTTCCCTTTTAAGCACATCCTTATGTGGACTTTTCTTCTAGTCATTAAAAGATGTTCATACTGCCTTGAAAAAATTTTGTTATGGCATGCATGAATACAGAGGGAAAGAAATGACTAATGTTTAGGGTTTTTTTGTTTTTTGTTTTTCTCTGAGGAAGATTAGCCCCGAGCTAACATCTGCCACCAATCCTCCTCTTTTTGCTGAGGAAGACTGGCCCCAAGCTAACATCGGTGACCAACTTCCTCTACTTTATTTTTTATTTAATTAATTAATTTATTTTTTTGAGGAGGATTAACCCTGAGCTAACTACTGCCAATCCTCCTCTTTTTGCTGAGGAAGACCGGCCCTGAGCTAACATCCATGCCCATCTTCCTCTACTTTATATGTGGGACCCCTACCACAGCATGGCTTGCCAAGCGGTGCCATGTCCGCACCCGGTATCCGAACCAGCGAATCCCAGGCCACCAAAGCGGAACGTGTGCACTTAACCACTGCGCCACCAGGCCTGCCCCTAGATTTTCTTTTTTAACTTTCAAAAAAAGACCCTTGAGATTCAAAGGAGATGTTCCTAAGGAGAACAGGACATAGCATTTACAGGGTACCCACTGTGGTGGACACGGATGCACTCAGATCTCCCTCCAAGGGCGGGCTGGGAGTGCCATCTGCAGAGCCTTCAGCCGTCAGCCCTTTTGAGGACTGCCCAGCTGCAGGGAGCCACCTCCCTCCCTCAGGTCACCACCTCTGTGAGATGTTCCACCCAGTGGCTGAGAAAGATGGGGGAGTAAGGCCTGTCCCTTCTGCCCCATCCCAGGACCACCAGCCCAGCCCTTTTGGATCCAGAGCCCCCGGGGCTTAGCTGAGGCTGTGGCCAGGCTGCATCAAGGCTCAACTTGTCTCTGCCCAAATCCCACGTCCTCCCCTTCCTGGCACAAGTGTGGATCGAGGGGCTTATACCTAGGAAACATCCCGCACACTGACAGCGTCAACACCCAACCTGCAACAAAGATAAAACCGGAAGGAAACAGAGAGGAGTGAGTGGTGGATGACACTCTCTCTGAAAATTTCTGATGAGAGTTTCTTAGGCAGGAAAAGAAAGGGAAGCATGGTGTGTGCAAGTGTGCATGTGAGTGTGCGTGTGTGGTGGGGGTAGGTGGGCTGGTGATCTCAGAGAACTTTAGAGGATGTAGAATTATAAAGACTCAAAACTGGATGGTCAGATGGGAGAGAGAAGTTCAACGGGTTCTGGTACAGACTCCAGTGTGTATAGGGTGAGGGCAAGGGCTTCCCACGCAGCACCAAGCAATTCCCGGACACTCAGCTCAATTCTGACACTGGCGACCCAGAGGCGGCTTCAGATTCCATGGGTTAAGGGTTCAGTACTACAAGACTGCTCGCTGCCCCACTGCAGGTGCCAATTGCAAGCCCAGCTTGTTCCCTGTACCTCTGATGGAGTGGCTGTAAATCAGATGTTCCCAAGACCCCACCCTCAGGCTTGATTAATTTGCAAGAGCGGCTCACAAAACTCACAGAAACATTCTACTTACTAGAGCAGCGGTTTCTTATGGAAGGATAGAACTCAAGCACAGCCAGCTGGAAGCAGTGCGTACGGCAAGCTGTGGGGAAAGGACCTGGAGCTCCCGTACCCTCTGCAGGCTCGCCACTCTCCCCAATCTACAGGAGTTCACTGACCTGGAAACTCTGAAACTTGTCCTTTTGGGTTTTGTGGAGGCTTCATTACACAGGCATGGTTGATTGAATCATTGGCCAATGGCAACTGAACTGAATCTCCAGCGGCTCTCCCTCCCTGGACGTGGGGCGGGAGGAAGGAATAAAAATTCCAACCTTCTAATCACCCTACTGGTTCTCCTGGCAACCAGCCCCTCATTCTTAGGTTACCTAAGGGCTTTCCAAGAATCACCTTATTAACATAACAAAAGATGACTTTGTCGTTCTTATCAGAGGAACCTTGGAGGGTTTGAGGAGCCACTGATGAAGACCAAATCTGTACTTTTCTCATAAATCACAATGTCGCAGAAGTTAACATCCATAGAAGGCTGAGCCCCTCTGGGTCAGCACCAGGAAGTCAGGTGAAGAATCAAGCCTGCAAACCACTCCTTTTGTCTTGGAATGGTCCTCCCTTCTCTCCTGTGCGGAGCCTTGTTAGCTACAGTTCTGGGTGCAGTTGGGAGCATCCTCTGTGCTCACCTGTAGGTACCCCCTTTCCAACAGCCCAAGTCTTCAGTGAGTCCCTCCCATCAGAGAAGGGCTCTCGATGGCAGTAGTGGGAGACGGACTCAGCAGTGGGGAAATCCACCTCTCGCATGTTAATATTTCAGTCTCCTCTCACCACAGGATCAATGGTGCACTTTCTCCAAACCTAACACTAATGTTCCACCCAGAGTTACTCCCATTCAGAGAAAAAAAACCACACAGCTTTAATCTGAAGCAGGAAATAAAATTCTCATGCTGGTGTCTGATTCCTGCCACCCGGAACAAGGAAAACAGAAAGAAAAATGTGTTTCTCCTCCTTGTGGATTAGCACACCTAGTGATCTTGAGCCAGAATACCTACATATTAAAAAGACAATAAATAGAAAGGCTTTACAGAGTGATAGAGAGAAGGGAAGAAGTGTACCTTTCTTTCAGAAAGTCCAGCTGCGTCCTGAGTTTGCACTGAAGATGCATTAGGCCGCACTACACAGTGTTCCAAGGAGGGGAAAACTGCTTCCGAGACAAAGAGGAAGCAAAGGAACATTTTAGAGGAAAAGCCTTTTAATTTATTAAATGATTAATTTCAGCAAACAAGAAAAACAGACGGAGAAAGAATTTATAAAGACAAGTTTGCATTGCAAAGATTTTATTTAGACTTTTCGTTGTGAATCCCAAATCCAAGCTCTACGACTCTTGCTGTTGACTGAACACCAATAACCAAGTCCTATTCTAGTGTTCTCGTTATGGTTTTGGTGATGATGATGATAATAATGGTAACAAATATTTTTCTAATAACTAACATTTTTTATGTGCCAGGCCTTGCTCTAACCACATAAGCAAGCATGCCACGGCCTTCCTTACGTTTGTTTATGCAGCAGGCGTAGTATGCAAATTTTTTGGCTCTTAATCTGGGATGATAGATAAATGAACTACCTCACTTTTCTATTTCTTTTCCACCTCGAATTTCACTAACTCCTCTGTGGTCCTATTGAGAAAATGGTTTATGTGGTTGCAATCAGGGGTGAAGGTTTATATCCTTCACAGCGCTTACTATAGAACAAATATTTAATAACTGCTCAGAAAAGTCTAGTTACTTTATTAAATATACCTACGCTCCTTTTTTGGCAGTCTGCTGGTCGTTTCAGTTCAACTCAGCAAACAATCATTTGCACCTGTGATGTGAAGACGCTGTCATCAGAAAACAGACGTGGGAGATTCGGTCCTCTGCCAAGAGACTTGCTGTCAGCTTTAAAGAGAAAAGACGCAAACACATGGAATGGGCAGTGGATGGTCCAAGACAGGGTGTCACCGAACGTCGCAGTGCTCTAGGAGTTCTGATAAGCGGGGAGAAGCAATGACTGGGGCCAGGAGGGGAAAATAAGGTGAAGAGACTTGATCGGTGCCAAGGATGGCTAAAGGAAAGGAGGCGGTGGGTACTCCAGCAGGAGAATCATTCACAAGGAGACCTGTGTGGGCAGAGCACAGAATTTGCCCTTTCTGCGAGGATGAAAAACCTTTTGCTGGGAATTTATCTCTTCACCACACAGGACATCAGATAACTAAAAACAAGAATTGACATATTAATTATTGATAATTCAAAACAATAAGAGAAAATATAGTATGTATTGTCCCCCTAATTTAAGGGGAAAATAGAAATCCAGATTAACTGTTGGTGTTGGAATAACTCACTATTTTTTTTTTAAAGATTTTATTTTTTTCCTTTTTCTCCCCAAAGCCTCCCCGGTACATAGTTGTATATTCTTCGTTGTGGGTCCTTCTAGTTGTGGCATGTGCGACACTGCCTCAGTGTGGTTTGATGAGCAGTGCCATGTCCGCGCCCAGGATTCGAACCAACGAAACACTGGGCCGCCTGCAGCGGAGTGTGCGAACTTAACCACTCGGCCACGGGGCCAGCCCCAACTCACTAATATTTTAACTAGTGAAGATGTTGAAATAAATTTTTTAGAAGTTATTTTTTATTTCTGCTGTTGTTTCATAAAGGGTTAAAAACACCTAGAATCACAGGTAGGTAGTCGCTCTCTCCTTTGGGCTTCCACAGCACTTTGTACTTAAATCTTTTCTCACGCTAATCATATCGTGCGGGAGAGTTTTTTTTAACTGACCTGACTTCCATTTAACCAGGTTGCCAAAGTAGATGATTCTCTCCATTCTGTCTGTAAAACATGCTGACTGATGCTCGTGACACTTACTGCTCAAAGGTTCCACTCTTCAATGCTACTCCCCAGGTGAGCTGGTTGCTTGACAAGAACCAGTTGGCCAGATTCCCAAAGTCCTACAAATCCAACTGTACTCACTATCGCAACTGTGTGTTTTAAATATTGTATACACCAATAAAATAGATACGAAATGGGCCATTTCTATGAAAAACACCGGAATTATTTAGAAACTATTAATAAAGCCAAGACAGTAAAAATATCCTGTTGAAATAAATGTAAGTGACACAACTATAAAAAACTGGGTAAGGAACCAAACATGGTCCTGCACTCAGGTTGATGGCGTGTGCCTTTAAATCCCTGGTCCACAGTAGAGAGTTTGAAATTGGATGGAATTGATACACCGAGTGATGGGCCCATACTATTGTGACTCTGCATCAAAATATTGGTGAATTAGGATACATTCATTTGTATTAAGTGAGAAAAAGTAATTATAGTATGTGTGTGTCCTACTTTGTGTCCCTGTTTTAATCTACTCTGTTTCTATGAACTGACCACCTGCTAGTCCCCATTACAAATACGGCATCGACTGTCTTGTGCTGATTGGTTTTCAAGCTCCTGTGTGGTTGAGGCAGCCGCCTGAGGTCAAAAGTGCTGGAGTGAGTGATCCAGTGCCAAGCGCTGAAGACAGCAAATCAGAGATCCCAGTGGCTACAGACGACCAAAACCAGCAGAAGTTCGTAGCTTTGGAACATCACAAACTGGCCAAATCGCACAGGAAGAGTTTGTCAAGTCAAAGCGTTAAGTAAGCCCACCATGTGTTAGCACGTTATTTTATAGGATAGTTTTAATCCTCCAAAAAAGTAGGAACACCAGCTCATGGACATTCCCATAAATGCAGTATTATTCAGGATGATTCAAACCCCACTACATTGTCCTTATTTTGCCCATTTTGCCTCAACTGCATCAAGCCTTCATTCTCAATCTGTGCTGATTCAAAGGCTGGGACTTCTGAGCTCCTGAGAGTGTCGCCTGTTTACCGCAGTGTTGCTACAACTTGAATAAGGTGTATTCTCATTTTAAAGAGAAAGGCAGGCTCACAGACTCTCCCTCTCTTGTTGCCTTACATTATTTTATTATAATGGAAAATAAATATGCACATATTTTGTGTGAATGTTAAAGAAATATGTGCTCACAGCTCCTATCCAACTAAGAAACGAAAGCAAGGTACAAATTAAATACTAACAAAACCCCAAACCCATTAAAATTCAAATTAACAGCATTAATTTAATATGATACACGATGCTGTTTTACTGGAAGCACACTGCTGACACAGGCTTTAATATATAAGGGGGCAGCCTCAGGTCAGGTTTTGTATAGAATCAATTTTTATATTTTGACTTCAACAATACTAATGCAAGAAAAAAATGTGTTTTCTCCTAAGTGTGATGTTCCTAGTTCAGGATAAACAGTCTTCCTATAGAATCAAAACTTCCGGTGAGTAATAGCCCTAGAATAATTTTCATGAGGTGGCAACTCTGCAAATTGTTTAAGATAATTTTAACATTGTAGCCTTAAAAAAAAAATCTGTGTATGGGTATTCAATCCAATTGTTGAAATAAAGAATACTTCATTGCATGTTTATTATTAATGAATTTTTCCTGGTTAGTAACTAGACAATAATATACCCACTCAGTATACGTTGTTTTCTTCTCTTTAACTCTGCATGTCTACACCGTTGCATTCCACGTGATGACCCAGTTCTCCCACAACTTTTCTCTACTCTGATGACTGACGCCTGCAGCCAGTCAGCACTCTGTGATGCCATCTGATGCAAACACGATGGTAAATACATACACAAGCTCAGGTGCTAGGATTACAAGGGATTAATCCGCTAGAATGTCGTCATTCTGATAAGCCAGAATACGCTTATGTTAATTTTTAAATTTATCAGTGAAATAAAACATAAAGTTAAAAAGTTTTTGCCAGGGGCTGGCCCCGTGGCCAAGTGGTTAAGTTCGCGCACTCCGCTGCAGGTGGCCCAGTGTTTCGTTGGTTCGAATCCTGGGCACGGACATGGCACTGCTCATCAAACCACACTGAGGCAGCGTCCCACATGCCACAACTAGAAGAACCCACAACGAAGAATATACAACTATGTACTGGGGGGCTTTGGGGAGAAAAAGGAAAAAAATAAAAAATCTTAAAAAAAAAAAAAGTTTTTGCCAGAAACTGAGATTCCACAGACCATATCCATGCCCTCCCAGAGTTCCGAGGACTAGTTTTCAAAAGTCTGGTCCAGGGAATAGTGAGGGGAAGAGGATCAATGAAATAAAAAGCATTTGGGGTATTCCCAAACTTCCTAGAATAAGGTATCGATTGTCAATCACTTTTTTTTCTTTAATGCAATAACGTTGGTTTAAAACATTATATAACTTTCAGGAGCACATCATTATATTTTGAATTCTGTGTGGATTACATCGTGTTCATCACCCAGAGAAAGAGTACAATCCATCCCCACACATGTGCCCAATCACCTCATTCACCCTGCTCCCTCCCTCCTTCCCCTCTGGGAACCAACAATCCAATCTCTGTTGCTGTGTTTGTTTGTCGTTGTTTTTATCTTCTACTTATGAGTGAGATCATATGGTATTGACTTTCTCCCTCTGACTTATTTCACTTAGTGTAATACCCTCAAGGTCCATCCATGTTGTCACAAATGGCTGGATTTCATCATTTCTTATGGCTGAGTAGTATACCATTGTGTATAAATACCACATCTTCCTTATCCATTCGTCCCTTGATGGGCACCTAGGTTGCTTCCATGTCTTGGTTATTGTGAATAATGCTGCAATGAACAAAGGGGTGCATGTATCTTTATGCATTTGTATTTTCATGTTCTTTGGATAAATACCCAGCAGTGGAATAGCTGGATCATATGGTTGATCTGTTCTTAATTTTCTGAGGATATTCCATACTGTTTTCCATAGTGGCTACACCAGTTTGCACTCCCACCAGCAGTGTATGAGGGTTCCCTTCTCTCCACATCCTCTCCGACACTTGTTGTTTCCTGTCTTGTTAATTATAGCCATTCTGACTAGAGTGAGGAGATATCTCCTTGTAGTTTTGATTTGCATTTCCCTGATACTTAATGATGTTTAACATTTTTTCATGTGCCTGTTGGCCATCCATATATTTCCTTTGGAGAAATCTCTGTTCAGATCTTTTGCCCATTTTTTAATTGGGTTGTTGGGTTTTTTTGTTGTTGAGATGTATGAGATCTTTGTATATTTTGGATATTAACTCCTTATCGGATATATGGTTTGCAAATATCTTCTTGCAATTGTTAGGTTGCTCTTCCATTTTGTTGATGATTTACTTTGCTGCGCAGAAGCTTTTTAGTTTGTTGTAGTCCTATTTGTTCATTCTTTCTATTGTTTCCCTTGCCCGGTCAGACATGGTACTTGAAAATATGCCGCTAAGACCGATGTCAAATAGTGTACTGTCAATGTTTCCTTCTGGAAGTTTCATGGTTTCAGGTCTTACATTCAAGTCTTTAATCCCTTTTGAGTTGATTTTTGTGCACGGTGTAAGATAATGGTCTACTTTCACTCTTTTGCGTCTGGCTGTTCAGTTTTCCCAACACCATTTATTGAGGGGACTTTCCTTTCTCCATTGTATGTTCTTGGCTCACTTGTCGAAAATTAGCTGTCCAGAGATGTGTGAATTTATTTCTGGGCTCTTGATTCTGTCCCATTGATCTGTGTGTCTGTTTTTGTGCCAGTACCATGCTGTTGTGGTTACTATAGCTTTGTAGTATATTTTGAAATCAGGGAGTGTGATACCTCCAGCTTTGCTCTTTTTTCTCAGGATTCCTTTGGCTGTTGGGGATCTTTTATTGTTCCATATAAATTTTAGGATTCTTTGTTGTATTTCTGTGAAAAATGTCATTGGAACTTTGATAGGGATTGCATTGAATCTGTAGATTGCTTTAGGAAGTATGGACATTTTAACTATGTTAATTCTTCCAATCCAAGAGCATGGAATATCTTCCCTTTCTTTGTGTCTTCTGCAATTTCTCTCAACGATGTTTTACAGTTTTTGGTGTACAGATCTTTCACCTATTTGGTTAAGTTTATTCCTAGGTATTTTATTCTTTTTGTTGCAATTGTAAATGGGATTGTAGTCTTAATTTCTCTTTTTGCTGCTTTGTTGTTAGCGTATAGAAATGCAATCGATTTTTGTATACTGATTTTGTATCCTGTGACTTGACTGTATTCATTTATTATTTCTAAAAGTTTTTTGGTGGATTCTTTAGGGTGTTCTATATATAAAATCATGTCATCTGCAAAGAGTGTCAGTTTCACTTCTTCTTTTTCAATATGGATCCCTTTTATTTCTTTTTTTTGCCTGATTGCTCTGCCTAGAACTTCCAATACTATGTTAAATAAGAGTGGTGAAAGTGGGCATCCTTGTCTGGTTCCTGTTCTTAGAGGGGTAGCTTTCAGTTTTTCCTCCATTGAGAAGGATATTTGCTGTGGTTTTGTCATATATGGCCTTTATTATGTTGAGGTATTTTCCTCCTATACCAATTTTATTTAGAGTTTTTATCATAAATGGATGCTGTATCTTGTCAAATGCTTTCTCTGCATCTATTGAGATGATTTTTATTCTTCATTTTCTTAATGTGGTGTATCATGTTGATATATTTGCAGATGTTGAACCATCCCTGCATCCCTGGAATGAAACCCACTTGATCATGATGTATGATCTTTTTAATGTATTGTCGTATTCAATTTGCTAGTATTTTGTCAAGGATTTTTGCATTGATGTTTATCAGTGATATTGGCCTGTAATTTTCTTTTCTCATGTTCTTGTCTGGTTTTGGTATCAGGGTAATGTTGGCTTTGTAGAATGAGTTAGGAAGCCTCCCCTCCTCTTCAATTGTTTGGAAGAGTTTGAGAAGGATAGGTATTAAGTCTTCTTTGAATGTTTGGTAGAATTCACCAGGAAGCCATCTGGTCCTGGAGTTTTATTTTCTGAGAGGTTTTTGATTGCTGTTTCAATCTCCTTACTGGTGATTAGTCTACTCAAATTCTCTACATCTCCTTGGTCCAGTTTTGGAAGGTTGTATGTGTCTAGGAATTTATCCATTTCTTCTAGATTATCCAATTTGTTGGCATATAGCTTTTCGTAGTATTCTCTTACTATCTTTTGTATTTCTGAGGTGTCTGTTGTAATTTCTCCTCTTTCATTTCTGATTTTATTTGAACCTTCTCTCTTTTTTTCTTGGTGAGTCTAGCTAAGGGTTTGTCGATTTTGCTCATCTTTCAAAGAATCAGCTCTTGGTTTCATTAATTTTTTCTATCTTTTTTTAGTCTGTATTTTGTTTATTTCTGCTCTGATTTTTATTATTTCCTTCCTTCTGCTGATTTGGGCCTTTGTTTGTTCTTCTTTTTCCAGTAACTTTAGATGCACTGTTAGATTGTTTATTTGGGATTTTTCTTCTTTGTTGAGGTAGGCCTGAATTGCTATAAACTTCCCTCTTAGACCTGCTTTTGCTGTATCCCATAGATTTTGGCATGTGTAGGGGAGGAAGACATTTCCTCTACCCAATGTGGGTTCTTCTGGCCAGAGAACAAGTTAAACTCACATGAGACAGAATAGCAGGAGAAAATTAAACAAAGCTTTATAACATGTATACATGGGAGAGGCTCAGGCAAGCTGAGCAACTCGCCAAAATGGCTGAAGCCCCCAACTTAAATATCATCTTCAGCTAACGACAAAGGAGGATGTTGGGGGTGGGGGGAGTCAGTTACAGGAGGTTACCAGAAAAAGGAATAAGATTATTATGCAGATTTAAGTCCTTGCCTTTGGCATTGATTAAGAGTTTCCAGAGATAAGGTCATCCCTTCTTCTTCCTGGTACAGAGAGGGAGGTATCTTTACAGATGGAGATTTCCTTTACAATCTAAATGTCTCCCAACAAAGGGCAAGCAAACTCTGCTCCACAGAGTTGCTTTTATTAAAAGTAACCAACCCCCCAAAAAAATCCTCATGCCAAAGAGACAGATCTTGGGTGGCCAATTCTAGGTCCTCACACATGTCTTATTTTCATTTGTCTCCAGGAATTTTTTGATTTCTCCTTTGATTTCTTCATTGACCCAATCATTGTTCACCAGCATTTTGTTTAATCTCCACATTTTTGTGGCTTTTCTGATTTTCTTCCTCTCGTTGATTTCTAGTTTCATACCTTTGTTGTCAGAAAAGATGCATGGTACTACTTCAATCTTCTTAAATTTATTGAGACTTGTTTTGTGGCCTAATATGTGATGCATTAAAGCAGAGTTGACCAGCCAACCACCAAAATTCTTACTCCCTTTGCATAATAGAGAGTTGCTGGAAGGTGGCAAAGGGGCTGCCCAGCCATACACTACATTTCTTAGCCCACCCACATCTAGATTTGACAGTGGACTGGGAGTGCCAGTTCTGTGTGGCTCTCCTGCAGCAGGGTTTTAAGAAGCATTGTACCTTCTCCACCCTCTCGTTCGCCTTCTCCCAGCTGGATTTAGATGACAGGTATTAGATCCTAGGGCAGCGGTCAGCAAAATTTTTCCGTACAAGTCCAGATATTAAATGGTTTAGGCTTCGCAGGCCACCGTATCTCTGTGACAACTATTCAGCTCTCCCATCATAATGTGAAAGCAGCCGGAGACGTCCACGAATGGATGGGCGTGGCTGTGCTCCAACGACATTTCATTTACAAAAAGGGGCAGTGTCCAGATCCAGCCCCTGCCTGTGTTTGCTGACTCCTGCCCTGGAGGATGGTGGAGCCACAATGGCGAAGGAAACTACATCCCCGTATTACTGCACAAAGAGAGACTCCCGACTACCAGCAAACCCACTTCGGACAGCTGCTTGGTGAGAAACAAATTTCTTTTTAGTTTGAGTTAATACATGTTTTTAGGAGGATCTATTTGTAGCAGCACCTGGTATCATCCCATCAAATGAAAATTGGTAAACTGAAGTGCAATGTTACCGTAACAAAAAAAACCTAAACTTGTGTGGTAGCCGCTTAGAGGCAGGAGGTGGGTACCGAGGAAACAGATGCCGAATGCTAGATAACGGAGATTGCAATGGCAAAATCGTCACCAGCAATAGTTCGGACAGAAGATGAGATGCCCACTGAGCCCACAGCTCTCAGCTCTGTGCATCGCTGGGGATGGGAAAGGACTGGAAGAACCGGACTCCTGGTGTGTTTTGGCAGTTGCGTTAGTTGCTTGACTGCTGCCTTTAGTAAGATATTGCAAGAAAGTTGTGAGCTCAGGCAAAGGATGTCCTATTAGAGCGAGAAGTGAAAGGGATGAAATGGGAGGCTGTCTAGTGTTTGAGAACATTTATGAACCTTAAACAAAAGGAAATAAGACTGAAACAGGTCTCGAATGACAAAGGTCCAAGGAGACTCCTCAGTCCAATAAAGTGACTCAGCTCCACATCAAAGATACCATTGAGGGTGTTGCCTCTCATTTCAGCCTGTGGCTTCAGAGGCCTCAGGATAATTCTCATTAATTCAAGAGAGAGGCCTGTGGGTAAGGGAGCAAACAAACAAAGCAGAGCTGAGAGCTTCACATAGGAAAGAAGTTGGGTGTGGTCACACAGGGAACTGTAGGGCTCTGCCCACTGCCTTAAGACTGCAATGCCTCCTGAGAGAGGACTATAATTCCCACCTGTGGATGTCAGACTCTGGCCATTGCAAAGTGAAAAGAGGTAATGAATGCCATCAGGTCCTATCACAGGTCTTAGGAGCCACTATAAGGCTCTCAAATTCCATATAGGAGCTGATCCTTCAGTCTGGATTGCAGAATGAACAAGTCACGTAGAATAAAATTCTGCCTAACTACAGTCAACACTTATTGTGAGCAAAAAATAAATCTTTATTGTGGTTAGCTACTGAATGTTGTTTATTACCACAACAAAACTTAGCAATAGCTGACTATTATGTAAAGAAATGGTAACCCTGGGTCAAAAACCTGTGACTGTTTGAGCTCTGAAAAGGAATGCCAGATCCCAAAATGGAAGAAGGCTATGAAATCTGGAAAACTCCCAAGGATGGCAGACTCCTCAACATTTACTGCAGATGTAGGAAGAACCTCTGAAGAGAGAGCCAAAGGTGAACAAGAACAAGAGAGGCTTCCGGGAGAGCAGAAGCAAGGTCTAGTTAAGGAACTTCCCCATTGCCAACACAGCAGTTCTTCACAGAAGTCCATCTCTGCTACGGGCCTCTGACTGCTGTGTGCTTCCATTCATTCTTTATCCAAATGAGAGCTTCAGTTGCATATATCCTGCTCCTGCTCTACCACTGCATATTTTCTTGTTCAGTTTATAGGTTGCCAGACCAAAAGAAGGCCATTAGACCTGGTGAAGAGGACCATGTATCACCAAGAGATCGTGGACTTTGAGCTGGGTGCAGAAACTGGAGGGTGAACCGATGCTGAACTCCCTCGGGGAGGAGTAAGCATGCACTATGGCGCAAAGAAGGGTGAGCACAGATTTTTAGTGCTAGAGGGGCAGATGGCAGAGAGCTAGAGAAGCACAAATTTGAGCTCCCCTTTCAGAGCATGGAGTCGTCCCTAGGAAGGGACAATATTTCCCTGCCCCTCCTACAACAAAGTGTGGGTAGGTGACTACTTCTCACCAGTGAATGTTTGTGAGAATGATATGGACCATTTCTGGGCCAGGGCTTGTAAGAAGTGGATGTGCCCTATTTTCCCCTTCTGTTGGCCAGATGTAGATAAGAACAATGAGGATTTAGAGGATGATGGAACCGGAAGATAGGAAGAGCTGCCTGCTGATCAGGAGCCCTACCTTGCATTGATACGTGAGCGAGAAATTAACTTGTATAGTGTTTAAGCTATTTTTAATTTTTAAGTCTACTTCTTATATACCTGGTGTTACCCTAATTAGTACAGAGATTATAGTAATTCTAAGATTCTATATTATTGGGAAGATTAAATGAGGTAAAGCGCTTAACACAGTCCTGTCATATTGTGATGGTTAATTTTACGTGTCAACTTCCTCAGGCCACACGGTGCCTAGATATTTGGTCAAATGTTTCTGGGTGTGTCTGTGAGGATGTTTTTGGACAAGATTAATATCTGAATTCATAGACCAAGTAAAGCAGATGGCCCTCCCTAATATGGATGGGCCTCATCCAATCAGTTGAAGGCCTGAATAGAAGAAAAAGGCTGACCCTCCCAGGAGTAAGAGGGAACTCCTCCTGCTCACTAATTGAGCTGGGGCATTGGTCTTTCCTGACTTTGGACTTAAACTGCAACATCGCCTCTTCTTGGATCTTGAGGCTGCAGCTTGCGGACTGGAATTTATACCTCAGTTCTCTGGTCCCAGGCCTTCAGGTTCAGGCTGAAACCATACCATTGGGTCTCTAGCTTGCTGACTGCAGATCTTGGGACTTGCCAACCTCCGCAATCATGTGGGCCAATTCCTATAATAAATCTTGTTCTATAGAAATCCATCCTATTGGTTCTGCTTCTCTGGAGAACCCCAGTACACGTGTATTAATTGTTCAATATACATTTATTCTATTTCTCAGCACAGCAATTAAATCCTATTTTCTTTTCTGCTACCTTACTTGTGCTTGCTTTTGTTCCTAGTATATGTGGCAGAGATTATTTGCTCTGTTCTGGCCTCCTTAAAGGGAACTTCCCCACCCAAGTAAGAATGCGTTAAAGTCTCATAAAAGCCAGCCTTGGATATTAGCTTTGGTCCCTGGAATTCATCCAGAACATATCCTGATGTGCTCATTCCCAGGCATAAGTCTTTATTGTCATCTCCCCTCACTTTACGGCCTCCATTGGGCACCCTGCTGCCCCCTTCTGATTTTTACTTCAAATTCTGATCTTTCATGTCAGATAGGCATTACACTTGTTGGACACAGTGATGGTACTTGCCCTCGGCACCATCCACTCCACTTCCGGCTCTGTCCGACACTCCAGTCCCTCTTCCCATATCCATATTGAAGCCCTCTGGAAAAGGAGATGTTTGTGCTCCATGGATTCAAACTTGGCTCCCTCCTACATCTAGCTGAAGACTGGTAGATCCAAGGACATTATGTAGCTTCACGGATCATGGCCTCATCCAGGAAACTAAGAGGCCCACTTGACTGAGTGCCATTACTGTGCAAATCAATCCCTCTCACCCCGCCCTCCTCATGAGCTGCATGTTGGAAAGCCTGTGGAGATACCAAAAAACTAACGGAGTCCTTTTATCCACTACCAAAATTCCCCTTTATCCCACCCTCTCCTGCTTAAGATGTCAGCTGCTTGAGAGCAGAGAATTTTGGCTTGTTTGCTGCTATATTCCCAGCTCCTAGAAAAGAGCTTAGCGCATAAATATTTGTTAGATAAAGGACTGAAGACCCACGCCCCCATATCCTCTTCTTTACCTTGAAATTCTGCCACCAGCACTCCTTACACCTTCATTGAGTCTCCACTTCACCTGCTCCCCATTCACTAAAACTTATGGAAGTTTGCAGCAAACTAAGAGGCAGGGACCTGCTTCTGGGTAATTGTTCAAATGTGTAACTGGACATTAGATCTAGTACCCAGGTTCAGCAAGGCAAACACGTTTACTCTCATTGCTCAAAACCAAGGCTTTCTGCAAGTTCAAAGGCACTCACTGCGGTGGCGGTCTGTCAGGCCAAAGCGCATAGGCACGATGGAGTCCTGTTAGGATTGCTAATGCCCAGCAATACCATTTGAGACAATTAATTACTCTTACTAATCTGTATTATAGACCAGCTCTGTGAAACCTCAGGCTTGACAAAGGAAGACTTTCATGGAATCTACAGCTTTGGGTAAAACAGAAAGAATAGTAAGTGATGACGTCTTTGCAGAAATATCTTAACTAGCTCATTTACTTGGTGATATTGTTCAGCTGTTCCAACATCCCCGCCTCCCAATGAGTTTCTAGATAGGAAGGTTTGTTTACGGACATGAATTCTTGGTTCACTATTGTAGCTGGATTATCAGGTTTTGTCTAAATGAGATGATCCAATGACGTCAGAGAAAGTGACCGCTATTTTAATATGGGGTTGCCCTACAAAATCGAGAAAGGTGATTCCAAGTTTTTTTCTGGCTACAAGTGATTTTCAGGGTTTTCTGGTCATTTGTCTTTCATTTCTCTAATCCAATGGTTCTCATACCAGCATCATCATTTAGGAAGCTGTTAGAAATTCACATTCTCAGGCTCCATCTCAGACCTACTTAATCAGAAACTCTGGTGGCAAGGGCCCCTCCATCTGTGTTTAACAGACTTCCAGATGATTCTGATACGTGGTCAAGTTTGAGAACCACTGCTCTAACCTGACTGTACTTTGGAATTCTTTATGTGGGAAAGATTTTCTTCACCTAGACAAGACTGTGTCCTCACAGTCATTGAAAATCTCATTCATCTCAGCTCTAAACCTTATCTACTCTGGTTCTTCATTAACCTTGATGATGCATCAAACATCAGCGGAAGAAAGCATATTCTTTCAGAAGCAGATCCAAGCTCTGGTGGCCTCTGCTCTATGATTCTGCTAGAAGTTGATCCCAGCCTAGACCAATTACTCTGCTTGGGAACAAGTGGGATCAGCGGTCACAGCCACCTTTGAAATGTGTGGGTCTTCTCAGAGACCCTAAAGGATGCTCCTAGAAAACCATGAATAACTGAGGCAAACCTGGAAATTCAGTTCATGCCAATTGAAATGGACCACTTCATGCTGTTATCTGTGTTACATGCTGGGCAAATAGACCTGCCTGACTTGACTATGAAAGTCAGAGTATCAGGGAACAGAAGAAAGACCCAACCCCAGGAAATCCTCTGACACCAGCGCAGTTAATAAAGATAATGTGCCTGGGCAGCAGCGTCTGGCAGAAACCCAGTTCTATGTTAGGATCGTCCTTAAGCCATGGAGTAATGGTGAACCTCTACACCCAGACCAAATATATCTAATATACAGAAGACATTTAAAATTTATAACGTAATCCACTATTATTTTTTGTGGTCTCTCACTTGATTTGAAACTCTCTAGCACATTGTTCTCTGCCATATCTGTCAGGAGTCGGGGGACACTGGACTTGCTCACAAACTCAAATGCCCCCACAACGTCATCGCCCTTCATTTCCAACCTCATTTTTTTTCCATAGCCACAACTCCACTCTACAGATGGGCACCCTCTCTGTAAAAAGGACACATTTCCTTTTCTGCATTACTTCCCCAACAGAATACCTCTGGCCCAACACAACACTAACAATTGCTATTTTCTTCATTTTATTGATTGAACACCCAGCATCTACCTAGCACCAAGAATATAGCAATAAATAAAGGTAATCATGCCTTCCTCCTGCCCCACTCCAGTTTTGAGCCCATTTATTGAGCACTTACAATGTGCCAGGCCCCAGGCTGATAGATACATAGACATGTATACACACGTTCTCATTTAACATATGAGGCATGTAAAACAATATCTTTATTTTGCAGATAATGCAATTAAGGCTCAGATTTGGGTTCAGACTGAGGTCAAGGCTCATGAATGCCGTAACATACTATGTCAGCTACTCTTATAAAGCCATTGTACTTCTTAGTGATGGGAATTAGTTTAGCTGCTCTCCAGAACAGTAATTCCATCCTATCGTGAGCTCTTCAAATGAGTTCAAGTCAGCTGTATAGCTAAGCATTAGACAAGCTAGAAGAGTCTATGGGCTTATATGTACAGAACTTTTTAGACTTAATCTGATGTCTTCTTTTCAGATCAATCACTCAACTAATTTTGTTCTCCAGCCTCTGTTTGATTCTACATTATCTGACAACGCCTTTGAATAATCTAATTTGGCTAGACTGACATTTTCCCTCTTAGTCCTCAGGCACCGAGCATCTTGCTGGTGGCTAAGTCACCCTTCAGGACCCTCAGTACTGTGGGAACGACTAGCCTGGCCAACTCTTTGAACAACCTTCCCCACAGGGGAGGTGCTGATCAGATGAAAAATGTGGATGTTACCATTTAAAAAAACTAATTGTATTGGAAAACTCTGGAGCAGCTCAACTTTACTTGAATTTAACTCCATTACAAGCATATTAAGTGGTCCTCCAAGACAGGTGTCTGCACGACCAGTGTGGAAAAGTGGGCCCTCTGTCTCTGGACAACTCTTACTTACACTGATTCTACTAAATCTGTCCTGTGGTTTTATTTTTTTTTTTTAACCCCTTGTGTTCATCCAGAACAAATCTATTTCCTTTTGCACGGCACTGTTCCTCAAATGCATTTGCCATCTGTCATGTCCCTTGCTGTGCCAAGTCCCTCCTCTACCCCCAAGTTTTCTCTGTCTGGCTAATCCTTCCCAATCCATCAGCTTCTCCTTACATCAGGTCTCCAGTCTCATCATTATTTGGGTCATTATCTTCTAAATGCTCTCTAGTTTGTCTAAATCTCTCCTAAAGTACGGCCTCCACAATGGCATATGATCTTCCAGGACTTCAAAACACATCTTCCTTTTAACAGTGATTATGAAATATTCCAGACAAATAAGATGCATAAAGAATATTATAAATAATATCTGTGTACCTATCACCAAGTTTAAACAGAATTTCCTCAAATAGACACGGCCTCCTATATAAACCCCCTCAGCCTCTTCCTCTTACCCTCCAGAGGTGATCACTGGAGGACAGTCCCGTTGTCATCAACAGAATGAGAATCACTGTTTACCATTCCAATGTATGTCTTATGCCACCATAGACCATTTTTCATCATCCTTTTTGCTGCCCATGCCATCTCAAGCTGATAACTAAGTATCTTGCTTTTATAAACCTTTCAGAAGAGAGTTAGTGCAGGTAATAGGTCTTAATCTTTGTTTCCAGCTTTTCATGATCATTCCTTCCAATGATTTTTTTTTAATGTTTAGCTTAAGTTCTTACTATTATCAACTAAGACAATTAAATCTAGAACTGACAACAGTGGAAATGGAGAAAACTTGTTCTCCCCCTTCTGATGTAATCTTTTCATATAATTTGAAGACATGGTTTAAATCTTCTGTGCAAATATCTCTTCACCAGTCTGGATGGGTACTAAACACGACCATTTTGTGTTTTCTTTTCAGGAAGTTTGAGCCATGAGAACTGTAATCACTTCCCATTATCAGAGGTGATATTAGTTTGGTGAGGTGAGCCTCTCCTGGGAAGATTAAATTTCCCCCATATCTCTGCGCCGCTGGAAGTCTGTTAATAGCTTCGTCTCCCAGCCGGATCTAGCAGATATCTCTGTGAGCTTCCTGAGGAGCCCTGAGTGATTGCGCATATCACAAATTGTCTGTTCCAAAGCTAGTAGGACTTGACTAAATTTTCCCATGTTCAGGAACTGTTGATTCTACTGAAATCTCAAATTCTTCAAAGGACTTGATCAACAACATAGATTACCTGGGAGAAGATAAGCAGCTCAAGATCTGTCCTTAACACTGTAGCTTCAAGGATAATCTAAATATATATTTTAGGAGAAAATATTTTCAATTTTCTGCTGTTTAAAATAGACTCTTCAAAGAAATGATGTTTGATTTAGATACTGCTGCAACTGAAATAAAATTAATTCTGAAAGTATCTTTTCCATATTAAAGAAAAATGGTTTTAGTCTCTGTTACCAAATGGATTCTATCTTCACTAGCCAGAGGCAACAGACAAATCACTTTCGGCAGATTGTACAAAGAGAAAGGAGTTAAATATAGTTTATACCCTTGAGAAAGATTATATCTGAACCTTTAATATTAAATAACCTGGAAAATGTACAAATCTCTGTAGTCATCAAAGAGGAATGCTAATCAAATGAATTATATAGCTTCAGCATTAGTAATAAAGTTGTGCCCCTTATTTGTCCAAAAGAGAAACCTATGGAACAGAATAAGAAATTCCTGAAAAAAAAATGGATTGAATTAGCTGGATCCCAGACCTCAAATAATATAATTGAATAACCATGATTTTTCCTTTCAAAAATTATTAAAATACAGGGAATCATTAACCAACTCCTATGTAGTCATTACCAAAAGTTAACAAATGCTGTTAACATTTTAACATGTTTGCTGCAGTTTTTAAAATTTAATAAAGGAAATAAAATGTTCCAAATAAAGTTAAAATTCCTTTGTCTCCTCCTCCAGTTCCAATCTCTTTTCCTTCCCAGAGGCAATTTCTACTTCACTATCGTGAACGTGACGTGTATCCTTCAGTCCAAGCTTTTATGCTCACATTTGCACTCTTTTTGTTTGTTTTTAATTTACACACGTGCTCTCATATAGTCTCTATCATTTTTGAAACTTTTTTCACCCTCCTGTTATTGAGAGCCATCCTTGTTGGTTAGTAGATGTAGGGCATTCACTTTAATTGCCATAAGGTATTTCATTTCATAACACAACTTACTTATTCACCAGTGGAAAGTTGGGTCATTGCTAATAGTTTGCTATTTTAAACACTGCTGCAGTTGGTGTCTTCTGCATGCCTTCCACATGTGCTGGAGTTTCTCCAAAAATATATACTGCCAGGTGGGTGTAATCACCAAAACTCTCCACATCAGGTGTACAATTACAGCTCCACCCCAGAGTTCTGTTTCTCTGCATCCTCTCCAGCACATGCTACTGTCAGTGAAGTGAACATTTGTCATTCTTTTTTGGCTACCCAGCACCCCGAGCATCTTCCTATATTTGGAGACTCTCCAATTACGAGTCTTCACCTCCTGCAATAGACATCAACACTCTCTTTCCCACCCTCCCTAGATTTTGCCAATCAGACTCACTCACACCAGATCATGAATGGAGAGCCAGTGTCCTAAGAGGAAACAGGAGCTTCTTAGAATCCACTCTTATCGGCTGCAGCTACATCCACTTTTCAGGGACCTCAGAAACAGAGGTTCCAGGAATAAGATTCTGTGCTAGTATTGGTGACACAAACAGTAGCCGGGATTTAGGATTTCTGAATGGTGGTGGAGATTCAGTGGCCTGGTGTGATGTGGTTTGGGACACGGCTCCTGGTCTTTCCGTAGACTGAGTTTTCTAATAGACAGTTGAATGTAGCTCTAGAGAGGGTGGATGCTGGAAACCAACTGCCCAGGTTTAAGCCATTGTTTCTTGGCAACCCAGCTGTGTAGCCTCAGGCAAACTACCCCTGAGAGTCTCTGCTGTCTCTTCTGTACCATATGGGAAATAAGAGCATCGTCTTATAGGGTTGTTGTGAGGATTAAATGAGCAAATACATATAAAGCACTTAGAACAGTGCCTGCAGGTGGTGAGCGATCAGTAATGTTAGCTACCATAATGTAATACATTCTTTTTCTGCTTGAACTGACTGTAATTGGTTTCTGTAGTTTGCAACTACAGAACCGTGTCTGAGCTATTCAAATATTTTTATTTTTTCCAATGTGATGGATGAGAAATCGTATCTTATGGATTTTATTGCATTTTCCTCAATGCTAGTGAGGCTAAGCATTTTTTTTTCATGTTTGTTGGTCATTTGAATTTTGCCTTCTGTGAATCGCTGGCTAGCAGCTTTTGTGTGTTTTCTACTGGGTTCTTTTCCTTTTTCTTATTGAGTTGTAGGCTGTCTTTATATATTCTGGATGCTCAACTTTGGCTTTCCGTGCTGCACATATCTTCTCCCAGTCTGTCACTTGCCTTTAACTTTTTAGTGCCTTTATCACGCTGAAGTTTTACGTTTTGATGTGATCCAATTTATTAGGCTTTTCTTTTCTCAGGCTTTTTGTGCCTCATTGAAATTCTTTCCTATCCTGAGGTCATAAATACATTATCCTATTTTTTTCCTAAGAGGTTGAAAGCATTCTGTTTTTACATTTTAGTGTTTTACGATATGGATCATGATTTTTAAAAATAAATTATGAAAAAGGTTACAGCAATAGTAACTTTCCATTATTTCTCAGCTGCTGGCTTACTAACAATGAGTGCAGCAGAATCGTCTGTGCAGAAACTGCAACGCCATTTCACTAGGACACAGGAAGCAAAGAGGCAGAGGATCGGGAAAGACAGATAATCCAGGCTGGCAAGCGTCCAGCTTCCTAGGGCCTTTGTGAAGTATCTAGTAGACACAGTGTCTTGCCTTTTTAAAGCCCTTCCAATCACATGCCAACACCCCTCACACAGGTTTTAGATGTATCCATCTGACAGCTGGGGGTCAGCAATTCAGGAGATAGCGCTATGTCTGCCTAAGATTAGGTTTAATTTCCCCTAGGAGAATTCTAGGCTGAAGGTTAAGTACTGAATGAAGGAGCAGCATAGAGAAATCTCTGGAAGCTCAAAGCTGCCAACAACCTTGTGCTAGCCCTGCTCATGGTCAGTGTGATGTGCTCTGGCCACTGCATCAGTGCTCTCGGCTGGGGCTTCAAATGGATTGTGTCATTTTCAATTAATCATTTCCAAATCTCTTTCCATATCTATTTGGTCCAGAATAGAAGTCTGGTGTTGCAAATTCTTTCTACCACTCAAATAAAACTATCTTCATTTGCTTCCACATCTCTCACCAGAGTCCACATAAAGGTGGATTTTGTACACATGCTACATAAATATTCATTTCCTTAAAACTAGATTAGTTTTTCTTGATGTTGAAATCCGTGGGGGTCCTAGAGTGTGGTTGGAAAGACACAGCTGAGACACTAGGAAACCCCTGCAATTCCATTGTGCCAGTCCACCCTCAGCTTGAAGTCCTCCCCGCAGATATTTGAGATTTATACTGATGGGTTAAGGCATTCATTTTCAAACTCTAGGGTCCATAAGAAACAGCTGGAGAGCTTAAGATAGTAAAGGTTCTGACTCGGTAGGTCCAGAATGAGGGCCAGGTGCCTGCCTTTTTCTACTCACTCCTACTGAAGACGGTCCGGGAATCTCTCTTTGAGAAAATGTAGGTTATGTTATTTCATCTCTAGGAATCTTCTGTTGAGTTCTAAACACTCCAGAGCAGGCTAACACATTATACATTCATGTGAATCAATTATGAGTTTTGATGGTCATTTAAGATCCTTGGCAGAGAGGGATCTGGAAAACTATCTTTTGTTGGAGTAAAAGGCAGAAGTCAGGATAGACTGAGAGTATAAAGCAAGCGCCGCCTGGCGAGGAGTGTCAGTGTGTCAGAAAGGTGAAGGTACCAGGAAAGGCACAAGTCCCGCGTAGACTCTGCACCCAGGAGCAGTGATGGGTCCCTGGGCATGATGCACTGGCTGATCCAGGCTCTCCAGCTCTGCCTGTGAACACGGCTCGTTCCGGGATCCTCTTCTCAAATGACGTTCTCTCCCGAGCTTATCTCACTTCAAGTGGGCAAATTTCATGGTGTATGAATTAAATCTCAATAAAGTTGTTTTCATTTCTAAAGCATATTGTACACAGAAAAAGAAAAAATTAGTGAAAAGGTCAATAGAACACATCCAAAAAGAGGCACAAAGAGAATGTTTAAAAATGGGTGATGGAGAGTATTAGAGACGTGTGGGACCAGGCCAGAAGACCGCACAGACCTGCGGTTGGAGTCCCAACAAGGAGGAGAGAGAATGTGGCAGTAGCAATATTTGAGGAAATAATTGTGCAGTTTCTGAAACTGGTGAAAAAATATGAATCTACAAACTCAATCTCAGTGAATCCAAAGCAATATAAATAGAAGGAAAACTACATCTTGGCCCATCATAATCAAACTTCTAAAATCCAAAGATAAAAAAATACTTAAAAATATTGCAACCTCCCTTACCTGGATTTCGCACATTGGTTCTAGAAGGAAGGTGAGAAGAGGAAGCGTTGGAAGAGGCTCTTATAATCCGTGACAGAGCTGGTGTAGAGCCTTCCACCTCCTCTGCAGGGAAAACCCAGCTGTCCCTCCTGTGTTTCTTTATCCTGTGCATCTCCTTTACTCTCACACAGAACACTTCACTTCTGACACTCCTGGTCACCAAATGTGTGGGGGTTTCCCCACAACAACAAGCAAGTCTCCAATACCAGCTGAGTATCCCACAATGTGAGTCAATTCTGACACTATCTACCCAGAGATAGCATCAGATCCCACAGGAAAGGGTTCCATCCACAAGACTGTCTCTCCACTCCCACTTCAGATGCCAATGGCAAGCCTGGCTTATCCCCTGGCTTCTGACTGATGGCTGGAGATGGGAGGGTACCATGAGCCCCTGCTCAGCTTCCATTAATTTCCTAGAGCAGCTCACAGAACTCAGGGAAACACTTGCTTATGCTGACCAGTTTATTAAAGGATGTGATAAATGATACAGAGGAACAGCCAGATGAGGAGATACCTAGGGCAATGTCGGGAAAGTCCAGAGCACAGGAGTTTCTGTCCCCGTGGAGTTGGGGTGCATCCCCCTTCCTGGTGTGCATGTGAACCCCCACCTGGAACCCGTGCTCTAGGGGTTTTCATGAAGGCTTCCTCACATAAGCATGATCAGTCATTAACTCCCTTTTCAGACCTCCCTTCTCAAGAGAATGGAGGCAGGGCTGAAAATTCCAAGCTTCCAATCACGGCTTGGCTTTTTGGGGATCAGCCCTCATCCAGGAACCACCCAGAAGATCACCCAGAGTCACCTCATTAGAACAAAAGTCACTCCTGTCACTCAGGAGATTACAAGGGTTTCAGGAGCTTCGTGCCAGGAACTGGGGGCAGCGACTAGTCTGCGTGTTTCCTATAATCTCACCCCTGGTGTCTACCCTATTTAAATAGGGGCAAGAGGAATTGGAGCTGAATGGAAGAGCACTCTCAGAGCCAGGTTAGCATAGGCCAGCTTCAAGGACCTCGTGAACACAGGCTTACCCTCAGTGCCCTTTGGAAACAATGTTGGAATTTATACTCATTGATTTAAACCAATCACAGGGGCTTCTCATGATAAGGTGATGGGACATAGGATGGGGCGGCGGGGAGGGGATCACCTCCACAGGGACCTCACCTGATACCCACCAATAAAATAAGGACCTTCCTGAGCAGTGGAATGAGATGCGCTGGAGGACTACGCACAGCTGGCTTCAATTCTGGCTCTGGTACTGATTGCTCATGTGACTCTGGGGCTTTGCAAGGTTTGGTTTCTTCATCTAGCAAACACAGATAATATTTATCTTGCAAAATCCTTGAGAAGATTAGATGAGAATGCGTATATATATATATGTATATATAAATAGATGAGGATGTATATAATCCTGCCATATTGGGTGGTCTACAACATTAGTTTGCCTTTAGCTAGAAAATGAGAGGATTTCAATCCCTAAGCCCCATTTTCTGACGCCATATCATGGTGGCAGAGCCCTTAGCATACTCTGCCAGGGTTAATAAAAATTGCCATTATTTTAAAAGAGAGATTTACATTTGGTTATTGGGTTTTCATCTTATTCCTCAGCAAGATGACTTTTTTTCCAAATTGTTTGCTCTACCCCTATAGTCTTGCCTAAGAGCAATATTTCAGAGGAAGTTTTTTGCTTTTGGCATATCCAACAGAATAGAATAAATACATCTTGAAAAATTACTTCCAAGGGCTTTTTTCCAAAAAAGCAAAAAAGAAGGTAAAATGCTAAAAATATGTACTCTCAAGTGGATTGGTTACTTGAGTTGTATAAGAAATAAAAGAGAACTTGATCATCGCTCATGCCACCCCTCCGGTCTGCTGCACGGATAAACAGTTGCCTATGACTTTTACTTATAAAATCAGATTTAAGGAGTAAAAATTTCCCTATTCAGCAGAAATTCAAAGTCATCGCTCATCATAGTTGAACTTTATTCAGTATAAATAATTTTCAGGTGTTTCTTTCAGAGTGCTGAATATTTTGGCATAGATTTTCCACTTCCTTGCAAAGGAATTCAAATCTGAATGAATTTCTCTTCAGTCTGATTATAAAGATGACTCAAAGACAGCTCCAGGTGAAATTACCCCTGTGACATTTTCTGTGTTAGATGCAATCACTCTCCTATGGAGATATCACTAGATTTTGGGGATTTATTTCCAGTGATGTTCATTTCCTTCCGTACATTTCTGTTAATAAGTTTCCAAAAGATTAAAAGATCATTAGGGGTAAAAAAAAAAAAATCTCTATATTAGAAGAAATTTTGTGTTTTCTGGATTTAGGAAGTATTGAATCCTTAAGCTCACTCAAACAATTATTTTCTCAAATCTCCTTAGTATAATTTTGTTCAAAACCTCTCACTCTATTGTATATTATTGTAGCTGGTTGTATTATTTAATCTGTGTTCTCTATAGTGAAGAAAACACTTAAAATGCAGTCCTTATCTAGTGGTGGCTATAAATTGTTAATTTTGAAGGAGTAATGATCACTTTTTTCTTTGTGGTCAACATCGGCAATTCCACTATAACATGCAATTCAGCAAGCATCCTATCCATAATGATGTTTGATAGTTACTAGGTACCTTCCTCCCAGGGAAGGTTCCAAACACTCTGTAAAGTGAAGAGACGAGATAAACAAGTCTCAGGGATCACAGCATCCACTCCTAGAAGGCTGTCTCCCCCAGGGTGAAATTGCCACTGCGTACTAGTGCAGAGTGATGTTTCACGCTGTTTAGAGGAAGTGAGCAAGAAAGAAGGGGCCGAGTCACATTTCCAGGCAATGGAATAAGAATTTCTTATAGTTCAGCAATGTCTCCAGAATCTCCGGAGTAGCTCAGGCTATGACTCAAGGTTCTGTCCCTTGTGTCCAGTGGAAATGGCATGGGTCCTGGAGCTGGCAGAATGTCAAACCTATATACAAGCCTGGCTTTATCCGGGACATGAAAGTTGAAGTCTACGCTGTGAGCCCATATCCAGACTGGCAAAGCAAGACAGAAAATTAAATTCACCAGATGGAGAGAAAAAGTAATGTGGATATTTCAGAACAAATTCCTAAGTAAACATTGTTTTCTTATTCTATTCTGATGAGAATATAGTCTTCCAATGTAAATTGAAATTACAGTGCAATACCATGCCATACTCACTGTGGTGGACAGACTCTAGGATGGCCCCCAATGACCCCCACATCCTGGAGGTTACACCTTTGTGCAACCCCTTCCCCTCAATTGCAGGCTGACCTGTGATGTGCTTCTGGCTCATAGAATACGGCAAAGATGGTGGGACGTCACTCCTGTTATTACATCATGTTATATAAGACTCTATTTGCATATGGGAGATGATGTTGTGAGCTTGAAGAAGTAAGCAGCTGAGTTAGAGAAATTACGTAGCAATGAACTGAAGGTGGCATCTAGGAACTGTGGACAGCTTTGAGGACCTGACAGCAGTCTCCAGCCACCAGCCGGCAAACATCTAGGGCTCTCAGTCCTACAGTGGGAAGGAAATGAATTTTACCAACAACCTGAACGAACTTGGAAGCAGATTCTGGCCCAGTCAAGCCTCCAGGTGAGACTGCAACCTGGCCGACATCTTGATTGCAACCTCGTGAGACTCTGAGCAGAGGACTCAGGTCAATTGTACTCCTAAAGTAGGCAAACTGTGATACAATAAATGTGGATTGCTTTAAGCTGCTAAGTTTGCGATAATTTGCTATGCAGCTATAGAAAACTAATATACCCACCAAAATGACAAAAACGTAACACAGAGAATGCCAAGTGTTAACAAGGATGTGGAACAATTGGAATTCTCATACAGTACCAGAGAGACTGTAAATTGGTTCAGATACTTCGGAAAACTGTTTGGCAGCATCTCCTAAAACTGAATTTATATGTTTCCTATGACTCAGCAATTTTACTCCTAGATACATGACCAAAATGAATGCATACATTTTTACCAAAAGACGCGTCCCATGGTGTTCTTAGTCACACTACTTATAATAGTCCCCAACTGGAAACAATTCAAATATCCATCATCAGGAAAATGAAAGAAGAAATTGTGGTTGATTCGTAAAATAGAATGTCATACAGCAATGAATTACAAATACACACAGCGTGGAACAAACACAATGTGGAGAGAAAGAAGCTGATGGTTTCAAGTTCAAGAACAGGCGACTATGCGGTTAGAAGTCGGTATGGTGATTATTCTGGTGGAGTCGTGACTAGCAGGGAACATTAGGGGTTTCTGGGGGCTGGTAATGGTCCAGTTCTTGATGTCGATGCTGTGATACATGGCTGTGTTCATTTTGTGATAATTCATTGAGGTACGCACTTGTTATGTGTATATTTTTCCACATGAATGTTGTACTTTAACTAAAAGGTCTACCTGAAAGTAATATTTCCTCTATATAGACTTTCCATACCTCGTATGCCTCCAATTCGCATGTCCCTTTGTACTTTGAGTGCAAAAGAAGAATGAGAAAAAATTAAAACAGCTAATAAGTGGTAAAACCAGGAAGCAAACCCATATCCCATGTTTGTCTAATAAAAGACTTCAGGCTCTATTATAAATATATTTCTGAACTATTAGACAGTAGGTTATATACAGCACGCCCTTTTATCTCTCAATACTCCAGTGTGTTTTTTCTAAGAAAATGTATTCTTATATAAACCACAGTACAGCTATCAAATTCCAGAAATTTAACATGAATGCAATAATTTTATTTAGTCTGTAGTCCATATTCTAATTTTATCAGTTTTCTCAATGATGGGCTTTATACCATTTTTCCTTCCTTCTTCCTCATGTATCCATCTATCTGTTCTCAGTATGAACCCATAGGTTTTCAATGATCAAAATTTCATTGTTTTCCTTAGTTATGTTGATGCTCAGTACCCCCCAGATTTGGCCAACGGAAGTCCCTTGAAGCTGCCTCTGTGTCCTTTTGCTGTGATCCATAATTTCTGGCACCTCCTTACCTTCACACAAGGTGGACTAGACTCACATTTTACTTTCTCTGCTGCATGCCTGAAATCACCTTTCTCCTAGGTACCCTGGTTGCTTTTGGTGGAAGATGGTATTAAAAAACCAAATTTGGGGCCCATGTGTGGTCCTTGTTACTGGGGTCCCTTACTTCTAGCCCTTTGAGGAACTGAGATGAAAATTTGTAGATAGATAGATAGATAGATAGATAGATAGATAGATAGATAGATGGATGGATGGATAGATGGATGGATAGATAGATACCCCACAGACATCCGGAGGCGAGAGAGCATCATTTTACAATACGGCTTCCTGTTGTTCTACTGCTCTTCTTCCATGTTCCTAAGCTTGCCCCTGGTACCCTAGCCAGATCTTCCCACCTACGTAAATGCAGTTATGGAGTACTTCATAGTTTATGAGGCATTTTCATGGATATTATCTCCTTTGACCCTCATAACAATCCTCTGATAGGGCCAGGGCGATATCATTACCATCAATTTATAGACGGGGAAATGAAAGCTCTAGGAAACGAAAGTTAAGTGAGTATTTCAAGGTCACATTGCTACTAAGGGCCTACAATCCCAAGTCTAGTATTGTTTCCATAGCTCCTCACTTTCCACACAGGAAAGCGCCTTGGTCCTTGAACTTGGCTGGACACTTCTCCGGGCACAGGTGACATAAATGGAGGTCAGGAGTTTCCTTCACAGCTGTGTGACTACTCAATTCCCAGCTTAACCCACACCTACGCACGGGATGTGTGAGAGATCTGAGCTGTTTTATTTCTAAGCTTTTATTGAATAATACAGTTTCTCATCCTTAGGTTCTGTCCAAAATGATGTGGTAAACAAGCAACACATTAAATTCATCATTTTGAAGACAGTCAAACCACTGTAGAGCTTACAAAAATATGGCATAAATGAAAATGCAGTCTGCATCTTTACAAAATCTTATCAGAAAGATTCCGTGTTTAATCATTTATGAACTTAAGAAAGCCCTGCCAGGAATGCGAGTTACAAGAACATTACTTTTTGAGCATAGTCTCAGGTGTTTGGAAACAATCATTTTAGAGCGGAGTGTTATAACAGAGAGCACATATATCCATCTCGTCAAATATCCTTCATCTCTGCCCAAGTCATGCGGAATGAACCCAGCCCTCTATCCGTGATTATCTCTAGTTTTACAACCCTGACATTTATACAAAACATAGACTTTTATGTGACAATTGTGAAAAATCATGGCTTCTTACATTTGCATTACTTTTCTCCTAAGAGGAGATCTTCCATGAGCATAGAAAATTGATTTGATTTATCAAAACAGGGGGGAAGCCACAAAACCCCTCAAAGCTCTTATACAGAGTAGCTTTGCTTACAGGAGGCTCGTGGCTCTTCTCCACGGGAACAAAACTCCCTCACACCCTTTATAACTGACCTAACCGTGCTCTCTCAGGGTTTCCTGGTTTATGACAGTATGGTCTGTTGGCTAGTTTACCCCCCATTTACACTAGAGGCATGTGCACCACCACCCCCTGCTTCTGTGGCAGGCGTTGTTAACCTATCATGTTTCTGCCTTTCCTTCCAAATACCCTCCTTCCACCACTGTTAGGTTGTGTATGGTCTCACAGTTTATAGGGGGAGTATAGTTCAATAGGAAATCGTGCTATTGGGAGTCAGGAAGCCTGAATTATGTCTTCACTTTATCCAGAAACATCTGTGAGCTAGTCACTTTACTCTCTGGATTTAAGTTGTCCATCAGCACCGTCATCATCATCCTTGAAGTTTTCCAAGCTCTGAAATCCTGGCTTCTCTTTCAAATATAAAGGTCTGTACTAGTTTGACAGTTGCTAGTTTAATAAGAGGAACCCCTCCACTGTGCCTGATTTCTGATATGTGCCTGCGTGCACATAAATAGGGGGTCCAAACAAAGCTGAGTATAATGCTTCCCACTTAGGAAGTGGGACAGGGAATCTAAGTGGGAAATTCATTCATTCATCAAATATTTACTGAGGTCTTCCTGTAAGCCAGCTACTCTTCCAGGCTTGCAGATGCGGCAGTGAACAAGACTGTCCGAGGGCCTGTTCTGGAAAAGCTTCCGTTTTAGAATGAGTGGAGGGACAAACAATAAGCACATAAAGATATTAAAGGAAAAGTACAGCTTCAAATGGTGATTTATGCTATGAAAAAATAAAACAAAAATGGGATGGGAAGGAGCCAGGAGGTGAGCAAATGCTTTAGAATGAATCATCAAGGAAGGCTTCTCCAGGGAGGTCACAGCCACACTGAGCCCCAGTCAATCCTGAGAAGTTCTGGTGGCAGAGCCTTCAGGCAAAGGGAGCAGCGGGTGTGAAGAAAGGTTGTCCGATGGCATCCTGTGCCGGGGGAAGAGAATGAATGCCAGGGTCATTGCCTTGCAGGGTTCCTTTTCCTTGGGAAGAGCCAAGTGCATCGCAAGGGGGGATCAAGTGACACCAAGTGTCAGACCAACTGGGCCAATCATTGATTTAGTCCCTTTTACAGAAATCCTAAATCCAGTGGGAAATCCAAAGTTGGAAATCCATGTTTCAGCGTAAGACGTTTGCCATATTTTTCTTCTGAAAAGACCCATTATGTTCAGCAGAGGAAACCTCAGCCTTTCCCTGAAGAGGGGATTTTGAGAGACAGTAACCGAGAGAGAGAGAGAGAGAGAGAGAGAGAGAGAACGCCAGTGACCGACGATGCAGAATGAAATCGTACAGCCAACTGTTCAGAGGCTGGGAGAGGCACTCTACCTCTCTTGACGTCTGTTTTGACAACTATAAAATGAAGGCTTAGACAAGATAATGTTGAAGCCCCTTTCCCGTTCTAAAGCAGAGTTGTTTATTTGTAGCTCTAAGATAGATTTTTAAATGATTTTTCTTGCTTATTTAAACAATCTCTGTCATATTATACTTAAACAAGACTAAGTAAGAAACATAAATTTTTCTAAAGTATATTGTGGTTTACACTTCCACCCCAAATGCTGTGCATACGTAATTTATATTATTTAGGTGATTTGATTCTATTAGCACATATGTTCTCTTTAAATTTCCTTCTGTTAGCATGTAATCCGTCTTTTGAACAGGATAAAGTGAAGACTGAGTCCTGTAGCACTCCGCCAGAGACCAACGCTTGTAGTCGCTCATATAATCCTATGGAAATCTGCATACCTCCTTATTACTAGTATATCATGCAAATTCTTTTTTTTTCTCTTTTATAAAACTCAAGGCAACATTTACCCGTTTCCAGATATCCAGGAACTCTCCTCTTCTACAAGATTCCTTAAAGTTCAGCTATCTAATTCATAGTACCAGTACTTGGGCAATTAATCCAAAGGGCCCCAGAGGATTAAACTCATTTGAAAGTAAGCTCTCTCTGGTAACTCTTAATCTAGGTCAGATTTCAATTCTTTCTGCCAGTGTCTAATCTACATTTCCAGTCTGGCCATCAATCTCCATCACAGAGAATATAAAGTAAAATCAATATACTCTTATTCTTCTCTTTAAGCTCGATCCAATAAGAATGCCCTTGATTATTTTTTATAAGCCTCAATTCATTCTGGTCATTTATCTTTTTGATATTATCATAATTTGGTCCATGCCATTCTTCAATGTGTCTTAAATTCTGTGTTCTTCTTTTCTTATTTTGCTTGTTCATTTGTATTAAAATGCCATTTTATTTACGAGGCAAAGGATATTGAATAGTAGTTCACAAAAGGAGATATACAAATGTGGACAAAACATGGGAATACATGGTTTATCTTACTGGTAGTCAAAGGAATACAAATTAAAGCAATGAAAAGACACATTTTACCAATCAATTTGGAGAGGTTTAACGGCTAGTGTAGGTAAGGGTGTTGGTTATGGAAACTACTCTATTCTGGTGGTGGGAAAATAAACTTCTACAACCTTATCAGAAGGCAACATTTGATGTATACCTTTGATCTGGCTCTTCCCTTTCAAATAATTTATCTTCAGAGAATAATCAGTTATGTGCGCAAAGTTACATCTAGACGCATATTTATCATAGGGCTGTTAATAATTCAAAGCAGTCTAAATGTCCAACAGCAGGGAGTGTGAGTTAGGTTAAATGAGTTATGGTGCATCCATTCTATGGAATTATGCAAACCTGTTAAATTTAAAATCTTGCAGAAAAATATTTAATGGTGTAGGAAATGTTTGCAACATATTAAAAACACAGGTTTCAAATCTGTGTTTATACTATAATCCAATTATCACAAGTAGTTTTATATATGCATACATAATTTAATTCTTAACCACTCATAAGACCCTGCGCTAGGCACAAGATGTATATCGTGGTCTCAATAGCAGACAATGTTGTTGCCTACCTAACAGTCATTTGCTCTTTTTCTTACAGCAGCTCCCAATTTAGTTCAATTGTCCTTTCCTCCATTCCTTTCCCACTTGACTATGGAGTAAATCCTAAATTTGAGCCAATCATGGTGGTCCTCTTCTTGCCATTTTGGCCAGTGTGACTTATGAAAAAGTCTGTGGGTATATATGGGGGTTGCTTCTAGGAAAGAATTCCTGCTCTTAAAGAATTTCATTGGAAAAGATGAAAAACGTAAAGATCCTTTACTTTGGCTGGATTTTATCTTTTCTGAACATGATGCAAGGAACTGTTCCAGCCATTTATGTCCATGAGAATAATTAACAATTTCCAGTACTCTTCATTCCTTTGTGTAAACCCATGTTTCTGTCCAGAATTATTTTCCTTCTGCCTGAAGGACTTTCTTGATCATTTCTTGTAGTGCAGGTATGCTGGAGGTGACATCTTCCAGCATTTGTGTTTGAAAAAGTCTTTATCTCATCTTCATTATTGAAATATATTTTTGCTGGGTATAGAATTCTAGGTCAAAAATGTTTCTATCCACTTTAAAGATTTGTCTCCACTGTCTTCTCACACACATCATCTCCAACAAAAAATCTGCTGACATCCTTATCTTTGTGCCTCTGTACGTAATGTATCTTTTTCTGCAGGCTGCTTTTAAGATTTTCTGTTTATCACTGGCTTTGAACAAATTAATTATGAAGTACTAGGGTGTGGTTATTTTCATGTTTCTTGTGCTTGGGGTTCATTTAGCTTCTTGAATTTGTGGGTTTATAGTTTTCATCAATTTGGAAAACTTCTTTTTACTATCATTTTTTCAAATATTTTTTCTGTTCCTCCATCTCTCTCCTCACCTTCGGAGACACTAATGACATGTGCACTAGGTTGCTTGAAGTTGTCTCACAGCTCACTGATGCTATGCTTATTTAAAGAATTTGTCTTCTTTCTGTGTTTCATTTTGGACAGTTTCTACTGCTTTATGTTTTAAAAGTCACTAAACTTTTCTTCTACAGTGTCTGATCTACCCTTAATCCCATCCAGCATATTATTCATCTCAGACATTGTGGTTTTCATCTTCAGAAATTTTGTTTGGGTCTTTTTTTAATACCTTCCATGTCTCTGCTGAACTTTTCAAACTCAAGGAATACAGTTCTAACAACTCTTTTTTTTTTTTTTGAGGAAGATTAGCCCTGAGCTAACATCTGCTGCCAATCCTCCTCTTTTTGCTGAGAAAGACTGGCCCTGAGCTAACATCGGTGCCCATCTTCCTCTACTTTATACGTGGGACGCCTACCACAGGATGGCTTTTGCCAAGCAGTGCCATGTCCGCACCCGGGATCCGAACCAGCGAACCCCGGGCCGCCGAAGCAGAACATGTGAACTTAACCACTGTGCTGCTGGGCCAGCCCCATCTAACAACTCTTTTAATGTCCTTGTCTGCTGATTCTAACATCTGCATCAGTTCAGGGTCAATTTCAATTTATTGATTTTTCTCTCATCATGGGCCATATTTTTCTGCTTTTTCTCGTCTGGTAATTATTTTTTGGAAGGCAGAGACTGTGAACTTTACCTTGTTGGGAATTGGCTATTTTCGTATCCCTATAAATATTCTTGCACCTTGTTCTGGGATGCAGTTAAGTTACTTGGAAAGAGTTTGATCCTCTGGCTCTTGTTTTTATGATTGATTAGGCAGCACCAGAACGGCATTTAGTCTAGGGCTGATTTTTCCTAACTACAGAAGCAGAGTCTTCTGGGCACTCTACCGATGATGAGGTTTTCCCATCTGGCTGATGAGGACAGGCACCATGCCCAGCCCTGTGCTGGTACTGGGCACCATGACCTCTCATCCTTTGAGTGGTTCCTTTCTCTGCCTCAGGTAGTTTCCTCACATGTGTGTGCTGATCAGTACTCTGCTGGGTACTCAAGGGGAGCTCTGCAGACCTCCAGAGGTCCATCTCTGTGTGGGTTTCTCCTTTCTGTTACTCTATCTTACGAATCCTAAACACCCAGTCTCCAAAATCCTCACTTTGTCTCCTCAATTCAGACTTGACCTGGGTTCCACCTTCTGAACTGCAGCCTGAAAATGCTCTTAGGGAAGCAAGCTGGGGCAACTGTGGGGCCTCGGCACATATTTTACCTACCTCTCAGGGTTCACTGTTCTTAGTTGCCTGATGTCCAATTTCTTGAAAACAGCTTTGTCATGTATTTTGTCCATTAGTCTGCCTGTTTTAGGTGAGAGAAAAATTCCAGTCCTTATTACTCCATCCTTTCTTTCACATTTTTAAAATGTTCTCTGATGGCCCGTTAGAAAAATTTCTCTGGGAGGAGTAACATCAGCATCATGGCAGAGTGAGCTCTTCCCTTAGACTCTCCCCTCTAAGACACAATAAAAAGAACATTCATAAACAGACAGTCGGCATTCACACGAGACAAAAGATGTCTGAGATGCCCACACAGCCACACATCTGAAGGTCGAGATGCTGGGCCCCTGGGAGGCAGTGCAAGGAGATAAGGGGATCTCCTCTCCCTCCCCAAATGGCAGCTATCTAGGGCATGGGATCTCATGCAGCAGCTGGCAGGGCTCTGAGAGGAGAGGGGACAAGGGCAGCCCTCCATGGAATGGCCCTTCACTCTCAGAGTTGCCTCCCAGACCATGGGAATGCTCTACACCAAGGAGGCCAAGAAATTGTGGGGGCATTTTCACCAAGCCCAGCAGCCCAGGTGGGCAGACAGTGAGGGCAGAGGCAGCGTGTGAGAAAGCGCTCCTCCCCCTGCCTGGCACACCAGTTCACCAGTGGGAGCAGAGGTCCCCCGCCAGAGCGCCAGCACCCTACATGTGTAAAGCAGCAGTGGCCAGCGAGCAAAGACAAACAGACCTTGTCAGCACAGCCCCCAAAGGACAGACATAGCTGCAGGGATCATGGCGGGCTCAGAATACACAGTTCCTGATGCCCCAGTGGTGGCAGGTGGAATCTGCGAACAGATACTATCACTATGCAGAAGCATAAATACACGCCATAAAACAGTATGAAAAAATATATTAAATCTCCACACCAGAAGGACAGTGACAAGCACCCAGAAATCAATCCTGAAGTCACAGAAAAATTCCTCTGTAGTCTCGTTATCTTTTTAGATGCCTCCCACTTGTCTTCTTCATTTATGGTAAAATATTTCTGCAAATACTCATTCTAAAATTTAATCTAACTTCATTATAACCTCTCTATCTAAAACTTCATCTAATCTCTCCATCACTATAACACTCTGAGACTATCTTCCATTTGGACTCGTGGATATTTTGGCAGACATGTACTGTCCTCTGGATTTCCGTTTGCTTGGCCACATATCCTTATGGTTACACAGGCCATGAGACTAGTTCTAAGGAATGGGCTATGAGTGGAAGTGACATGTTGTTTTAAGTCAAAGATTTTAAAAGAAAGAGTGAGTTCTCTATTCTCTCTCTTCACTGTTCCAGGGAAAGCTGAAATCACAAGTTGAGATAGCAGCCCCAAGAGATGGTGGACATCCCATCAGTCTGAGTTCTTGGAGTTGAGCTCCCTACCAACCTGCCACCCAACAGGTAATGTGACCAAGATAAACGTATGTTCTGTAAAACCACTGGGAGTGGGGAGTTAATTTGTTAGTGCAGGACACAGGGCCTAATCTGACTAACACAGCCTAAAATAATATACATCTTTTCTACAAACTAATATATTATTTTCATATCATATAGGTTGTCATAACAGAATTTCAGGCAAATCTCGACTACTTGGAAATAGCAATAACATTTTTTTAATAACAACTCCAAAATAATTTTGGAGTAAAGAAGAAAATGTATGTACAGACTATTTATGAAATGACGACAATGAGAAGACATCATAAAAATATATAAAATGCTGCAAACCCTATAGGCAAAGAGTTGTTAACAGCTGATTGGACTTACTCCTAGAAAATGCACAGTGACCAAATAAGCTTGTTCCAAGCAAGATTTAATGTTAGGAAATCTGCTAGTATAAAGCATCCACACCAAAAGATTGAAAAAGAAAATCTCCAAAGAAGCTAAACAGAAAACTTTCAATCTGATTGTTTTTTTTTTTTTTAACTCTTAGCAAATGTGGACTAGGAAGGTGGTTCTTTAAAATTATAATGAAAAATCTCTCTGAAACGAACTACCAATATCATGCTTAATGACTAAACAGAGATTTCTTAATTTGAATTAATGAAGAGGCAAAGACTTCCTCTATCAGCACTCTTATTTACCATTTTTCTGCAAATTTTGGCCGGTATAAGACAATGAAAAGCAAGAAAGCAAAACTATGGTTATTTGGAGAATCCGTTACCGAGAAAACCCAAGAGAATCACATGACAAGATTTTACAAGAGAGAAAAAAGTTCAGCAATGTGAATATAAACAAATAAAAATTAGATTTTCATATGCCAGAAAAATCTTGCTTTGAGCAAACAAAGGCAAATTGACAGAGAGCACACAGTCAGGCCTCCACAACGATGCATGCCAAGGGAACTCAGAGAGAGCACACAGTCAGGCCTCTGCAATGACATTTGTTGAGGAAACTCACAGAGAAGACATGGCAGTAGCGGCGTGGTCTGTGAGATCAATATTGCCCTTCACGTTCTGAGAAAGCACACAGACATCTAGTAGGGCCAGGTGTCACATACTAGGAGAGGGATCCTGGCCCTAAGGATATGGGACTTATAAACTGCTTAACTGGGAAACCGTCCCTCAGCAAGCATGATCAAGATTATGACAGAAAGTTATCCTTCATCACCAACTGCCACCTCAGCATTCACGGTTTGGGAAGCACCAGTCCTTCCTGTGATATTATTTGGGGACGGTGGCAGATTCTATTATCCAAAAATGGCCACAGCAGTATTTCTGATCCCACACGCTCTTCTGGACCTTGCCATGCTCCGTCAAGAGTAGCGTCCATCTGCCTCCCCTTGAACCAGAGAGTGCAGGTGGCTTTTCTGACCAATGGAATTCAGAGGAAGTGACACTGTGTCACTTTCAAGGCTAGTGCAACAATAGGACAGAGCTCCCAATTGGTGCTTTCTTTTGGGGATGCTCGCTTTGGGGAAACCAGCCAAGACCTTGTGAGGAAGCCCAAACTGCCTAAATGGAAAGGCCAATGTGGAGAACGGAGGCCCCCAAGCCAGCAGCCAACATCAGCTGCCAGACATGTGAGTCAACAAGCCTTCCCATGACTTCAGTCTCCAACCTTCAAGTCTTTCATCTAGGCCCCAGACGCTGAGGAGCAGAGAGAAGCTCTACTCACTGTGTCCTGACCAAAATTCTCATCCATGAGTGTAATAAATGGTGTTTTATGCCACTAAATGTTGGGGTAATTTGTTATGCAAGCATAGTCACATTTAATGAAGCATCTTCCAGTGGACATCTTTCCCCAGTGCTCCACAGTGCAAATGTCCAGGCAGTTCCTCTGGAGCCATCCCACTGGGACTTCTTTGCATTTCAGGGAGCCAGATAGAAAATATAATGGGAAAAGATCACGTTCACATAATAGCCAACAAAATATCCAGAAATGCAAAGAAGGCCCCATGGGACAGCTCCAGAGGAACTGCCTGGACATTTGCACTCTTGAGTGCTGGGGAAATCTGTCCACTGGAAGATGCCTCACTAAACGCCTTGTACCACAAAACTGCCCAAGGGCAGTGCTGGGGGAGTCTGGCGGCTGCTGGGTACCTCGGACTACTGTGCAGGTGGGAGCCAGGCACTAGAGAAGCCGTGCCTGCACAGGGACCCGGGACGAGCACTCCAGAACTGAGGAGGAGGCCTCTTCCTCTTGCAGCGTCTCCTGAGCACCCTCTTCTGACAAAGATTCACATCATGCTAGCTGGCAAAGGAAATATTTAAAGGACCCCGCTCCATTTTCCCAGAGCACTCGATGAAGGGTGAATTTAGAACTGAGAAGCAATAAATTCATTACTGGCACAGAAGGTTATTTGGATTATCACTATCTGATATTAAAATATGCTTCAAAACTATAATGATACAATATGAGAGTGGCACAAGACTTAAGAAACTGATTACTGGAAGAGAGTAAGAAAATAAAAAGTTCAGAAACCGGTGTGTGTGTGTGTATGTACATATGTGTGTGTACATCAGTATATAAATGTAATGTATGAAAGAGGCAGCATTTCAAATCATCGAGGAAATAAATCATTACTTGTTAAAAATTAGCATAAGGTTAGATTCCCATTTCACACCATACACCAAAAAAATTCCAAATGTATTTAAAAATTGAATTTCAGGAAGTCTGATCCTTGGATTATTACTACATCAATTCTCCATGGTCCCACCAAGGCAGCACCTCCCAGCATCACCCACTTGCAGGCATCCATGACAACAAGTAGGATCCTGATAGAGAAAATGTCCTTTTTCAATTCACTTGAAGGAGCTTAATCCAGAAATCCACAGCTCCCCTGGAAGAGAGTTTCAACAAGACACATGCAAGCTGATGGCAAAACAACAAAGGTACTGACAGGGGATGCAGTGGCATAAGGGGGATGCTGAGCTACACTGTCAGCATGCCACCTCTGAGGAGCAGACACCTCGTGGTTTATAATAATGCTACACGTCTCATACATGGACATGTAGAATGATAGCTGACAGGATGAAAAGATCACGCCAATAGAAGCATCATCATGCTTGTGAGGAACAGGAATTATTTACTTCCTCTTAAGGCAGTTCCAAGATATTTTGTTAAAGCGAAGGGTCTGTCACTCCCTGAGACGTCCACTCTAAACTGCATGGTCAGAGTGGCTTTACAGGCAATCCTTCCAGAGGTGCGCCATATTGTTTTTCAGAAACAAATGAAAAGTGTGAAAATGACTTTTCTCTAAGCAAAAATATAACCCTAATTACGTTTCACCAACCACTAATAAAAAGTCAAAAGTACAATGAGGTCATAACATATAAATCAATTTCTCTTCTCGTCTGTGCTGCTGTGTATGATTTAATTTGCAGGTCATATTATTTAAAATGTGAGATTCACATAGCTAAAAACTGAATGCAATTTTTTAAATAAAGTTTTTTTAAATTTGCTCAAAAAAATAGAGTTAAATATTTGTCTTACTCAGAGAGCACAAAGTCTCCAAACATAACAGCAAATTGAAAACCAATTAAGAGGGGCTGGCGTGCTGGCGTAGTGCGTAAGTCTGCTGCACTACACTTTGGTGACCCAGGGTTTGCGTGTTGGATCCCAGGTGCAGACTTATAAACTGCTCCTCAAGCCATGCTGTGCTGGTGTCCCACATACAAAATAGAGGGAGATTGGCAGAAATGTTAGCTCAAGGCCAATCTTCCTCACAAAAAAAAAGGGGAAAAAAAGCCTCACACTGGGACTACAGGGAGTGAAGGGTGATTAAAAATCTGTCAAAAAAAATTAAGGAAAACATTGATATGTTACTGAAAATTTTAAATCTCATACATGAAAAGACACCATAAATTCAAATTTGAAGGCCAAATTTTAGAAGAAAAATTCATGATAAATTTGGCTATCAATAACATGTAGAGTTCCTGCAAGTCAACAAGAAAAATTTTAAAGCCAGTAGAAATTATGCTAAAAACATTATCAGGTATTTTAAAAATAAATCTAAGTAGCCAATAAATATATTACCTGACTAGTAATCTAAGAAACATAAATTTAAAGAAAAATGACTTTTTTCCTGTCAAATTGGCACATATATTTTTAATTATATCAAATGTCTAAGAAGTATGCATACTCTTTCATCCAGCAATTTCATTTCTATAACTTTATCTTAAGGCAATCACAATGGATAGTCACAAAAATGTATGGCCAAAGTTGTTAATGATGTCATTATTTGTAATAGCCCAAAAATGGAAACGCTTCACAAGTCCAACAACAGGAGATTTGGTTAAATCAATTTTGATAAATTCCTACAATAAGAGAACAGACTAGTTTTAAATTAGCTGGATTCAAAGCTGAATCTTATAATTCTTACCTTTAGAGCCTTGGGCAAGTTACTAATTTACCCTAAATCTCAGTATAAATGGGGATCCTAAAAGTGCTTAACATGACTGACATGAGCGTTAAATGAGATAATGCAACCGTGCATTCATGATGTAGTGTCTAGCACACGGTGCCCATGGAAATTAACTATCAGTATTTTCTTTTAATAGAGTATCATTTAGACATTAAAATAATGTCTCAGTAGACCATGTAATAAAATGGGAAAACGTTTATGATGTACTGTTAATGGGAGAAAGCAGGGTATAAAATTTTACGTAAAATATAATACAAATTGTATAACAGGAAAAAACATGATGCAGGTACTAAAAAGCCAGGAATGTACATCAAAACATTAACAGCATTATCTCTAGTCACCATACTATTTCCTCCTTTGTAATTTTCTGCATTTCTCTACAATGAACACCTATTTTGTAATAAAAATAATAATCATCATAAATAAAAACATAATCTGATACATGACTGAATATGTTCAGCTTTCCCCTCCTTGGCTATCACAAAATATTCCATAGATTTCCCCGCTACCTGAGACTAGAGGGTTCCTATGAAACATTTTGTAAGCCGAAATGGTGTTAAGTGAAGAAGCAATTACCACTAATTTATATGGGAAAATTTTTTGAGCATTCCTGGACCCAAACAGTAACCTAGCGAAATAAATCGAGATAAAGCACAGATGCTCACACAGTTGGAAGCTGCGGCAGCTGGATGCTGAGATGCTGCAAGTGGTCCCCAGGGATGGAGTTTGGTGGCACTGCTGTCTCTGCTCAGGATGCACGCTGCCTCCAGAGCACTTGTTGCGAAACAAACACTCAACACTATTTTCACTTGTTGCCTTTTTCCGTAAAAGTGAAAACCTTCCTTGGATGTCTTTTGATAAAACAGGTACCAATGTAGGTCTTTCGTTAAGGCGAAGTGGCAGAAAGCGAACTTTCGGATAGTGGGGGAACCTGAACCACTTCATTTCATTCTTCCAAAGCTCTGGCTCTTACTCTCTATCAACAAACCCTCCTGCATAGGCTGTGATTGGATCCACGGCAGCATTTTCCCATCACTGCTCCCCTTGCCTTTTGGCAGATAGAATCACCAGGAAACCATGTCAAGAAGGCATTTTCCCGGTAGTAGCTGTCTTAACGCCGTGCCACATTTAAAGTCGTTTTAATTTCTTTTCCTTTGGACTCTGATAGGATTAGGGGTAGAGACATAATGGCCCTTTGTTGATTTGCCAATATTCAGAAGAAATGTTTTCCGTTTATTAGAAATAAAGACAACGCAGTACCTATTTTAATAATTTATTTAATACCTTTTAGTATTAACTGTTTTAAGTTGCCTAAACACCAGATATAAAATAATGTTAATAATAATAACGATAATAACAAAATGATAATATTTTAAGTGCCAAGCACTTAATGGATGATCAACAAATATTTGTTTAATAAAATGGAAGTGAAAGAGGTAGCAGTCGTGTGTAAAAAAATGTTCATGTTGAACTTAAGTTGTTCTTAAATTTCAGAGATGTTATGTATTTCAATATTTTTAAACACAAGACTTCTATAAAGTTTTTGCCTAGGGGACTTGGGGACCCATATTGGGTTAGTGTTATTCAGGACGTCCTTGACAATAGCAGTTAGTGACACTTTTCTCCCCTTTACAATAAATAGCCCTGCATTTGCGGCTCATCCTGTGCAAGTGCCTGTCTCCAATGCTCATTCTCTTAGAGCCTGACTTATACTCCTGTCGTTGGTAGAGTCCCTGTTCCTATCACTATCCACCTACGTCTGTCAGGATTAGCTTTGGTTCAAGATAACAGAAAACACAACACCAAGTAGCGCTGGCTATTTTAGGGAAGTTTAAGTTACAGAGTCCAGAGGCGGGCAGTCCACGGACCAGTAAGGGAGTTCCACAAGGTCTTCAGAAACTTCCACAAGGTCCTTCCAACTCATCGTTCTGCCATCCCTGGAGGGTGTCCTTGACTCCATGATCCAAGACAGCTGACGGAGCTCCAGCCAGCACAGTCATGTTCCAGGCAGCACGGTGCGCGATGGCTATGCTGTCTTCCTTTTAGGGGTCTTGCTGGAGGCACCTCATGACGCTAGTATTATCTGCCACCCTCACTGACTGTTTGCTCTTCACCCCACAATCTTTCCTTTTTCTCCTGTCCTTTCTCTTCTTCTACTACAGTCTCCATCCTAAACTCTTTGTTCAACAGAGACCTCCATATGTGTTATTGTTATATAAGAACACGGGGCGCAAAACACCATCTTCTTGCCTCACATTTATCAGGATGCTCAGGAACGCACAGTCTCAGTCACTTTGCTCCCTCAGCCTCCCCTCTAGATCTAACCTAATGTCAACGTGACAAGCTCTCTTTGTAAAATCTCTGAGTCGCACATTTCTTTTCACTCACACTGTAACTACCTCCACATGCACCCTCCACATGCACTATCTGGAGACAGTCCACTTCTCGCTTACGATATCGCCTCCCCAAACCCATCTTCAATCATCCTAGGCGGCGAATGTTACTAAAGCGCTGCAGAAAGGCATCACAAGAAGAGCTCACGGTTAGGAATTTGGGAACTGGGGATCTTGTCTCAGCTATGCTCCTTACAAACCGTGTGACCTCACGGAATTCACAAACTCCCCTAAGACTCAGTTTCCTCCCAGTGATTTTAAGAGCAAGTCACAGTAGGAACACAATAAAGTCCCCCAGTGGTGGAAGGGATGGAAGGAGCATCCCTGTAGCTTCCCCTACTCCCTCAGATCCCACACTCTCCTCAGTGACAGCACAATTGCCAGTGGCTTGACTCCAGGTGAGATACACCCTAGCTCAGCAGCTGGTCAAGGGGTGGGAGAATCCTCGATCTTATTGCCCAGGTGTGCTACATTTCACTGCCCCGTAACTCATCTAAAGCACACGCCTCCCCAACTTAGAGACCCCGTAACTCATCTAAAGCACACGCCTCCCCAACTTAGAGACCGTCAATGGCTTCCCATTGTCCATTCCTCCATTTACTTAACAAATCTGCATTGAGCACTTACATGTGCCAGAGTCTTTGCTGGGTGCTTCGGGAAATGAAGGTGTCCTCAGAGCATGTGAGTATGATGGGGAAATCACACAATTTGAGAAGCAGAAACAATAAAATGTGATATGTGTTTGATAAAAGGTATCATGTGAGCACTTAATAGGGGCATTTAACCTAGTTGGGACGATCAGAGAAAAATTACGAGAGGAAATAAAATCCAAATTTCTTCTTTTCTTCCGAACTCTCATGTTCTAATCCCACCTGCATTTATTCTTTACTATATGTTTGTTACCTGCCCCCCACATAGCCTGCTCTCCAACCAAATGGATTAGCCGTCCATTCTGTGCTGAAGACACTCTACTCTGCTACAAGACCACTGTCTTCTTCTAGACTAGAAAGGTACATACTCTGGAACCCTTCTCTCCTCCCTATTGCTGAGCCATGGATATTTCCAAGCAGTATTTCAGACATGGGGAGCTTTTCATTCTAGCCTAGCAACAAAATTTGGGGGCCATATTTTTTCGGATTGATTTTATAATTGGTTTGTTTCCTTTAAACTCATTTCAAACTCTGCCGTTCAGCCGCCGCCGCACAGCAGTCTATAAGCTGCAAAGTAATTTACTGGACTTGTTCTAGGGGACAATCATCTGCTCCAAGGAAGTTCATCAATGGCCCCCTCAAGGATTCTGGGGATGTTTGGAATCCATTGAGACAGAGAAGTATGCTGGAGACGTTGAAACATATTCTGAAATAGCATCCAGGTCTCTTGTTGTAATGTCAGGCATGGGTGCATAAAATAGATTGAGTTCAATTGTGCCCATTATGTACTCATGCTTCACACCATTAATGATGGGCAAGAAATCAACCAAGCATTTTCAGCACTAGCTCACCAAGCTACTCCACCAGGAAATCATTTCTTTTAGTCCATCAGGTGCTGTGAAGCCATTTCAAGTATTTCCATCACTCCTATTTCAGCCAACTGTTTGATATCCTTCCAATAGTACAATCCTTGCTGAAAAGAGTTTAAGATACAAACTGACATTTGAAGGCTTAGGCAGGATGGTGGTTGAACTCTGTTGCTAGCTTGGGTTCTGCCAGCCATTTGCTGCACGACTTCTCACAAGACACTTGCCCACCCAGGCCTGTTTTTCTATTATAAACTAGAAACTGATGGTTTGAGGCAGGTATGTGTGTAAAAGAGTGTCTGTGAAATCTGGGGAATGCTTTGAAGAGACCGTTACGTAATTTAAGTTCATCACTACTGATATTAATCAGCCTCTCTTCTTGTTACTTTATTCAAGTCAATTAATTAATAGAATTAGTAGTACTCACTTTGTTTTTCAAATGAGCCCAGCACCTCTTTTGTCTTTATTACTTCTTATTCGCATTCAGCCTTCTACTTTGCTTTTACTTTGATTACTTTGTAATCAACCATACATACTTCTCCCATGGAGAAAGAAACACATAAATAGTCACCAATCATTAAAAATATTCCTTTATTTTTGAGAAAAAAATATTCCCTCCCAGTCTTCTCTCTGCCATGCTTTAATGCAGTGGCTGTTGATAATTGTTCTTGCCATTTCTGCCCATAAAAATCTGAGACCGAAAGCCAACAGCATTTGATTATCTTTTTCGTGTCTTATGCAACAATTCACTCACCTCGAAAACATTAAGATTAGCCTGAGTGATGGACTGAAAATTCTCTTCAGTGCCAAATGGAGGCATAGACATAACCTGAGGCAATTTCAAGTTTTGTCTTGGAAATTACATCAAACGTTGGCACCACCACTTAGCTGGGGGTTGGGGAAATATTGAGCCAACCCGAGGCAAAAATCATATACCTTCTATTTGTGTTCTCCCCCAGGGTGCTCATGCTGTCCACAGTTCCCAATTCCTTCTCAGCTCTATGCCCTAGGCTCTTTTCTCTTCCCCTGTGAAGGTTTTTCTAGTCCAATATTGCCTAGAATCCTAGAATCTCAGAGCTAGAAAAGACCACAAGCTCATCTGATTCAAACCTCTATCCAGTGCATCAATTCTGCCTACAACATTTGTCAAAATATTTTCCAACCTCTGCTTGAAATCTCCTAAAATTAGAGATTCACTACCTCTGGAGGTAGCCCATTTCACTATAACTGTTTAAAAGAATTTATTTCCATTGAATCAAAATCCTCTGTTAGTTTGTACTTGTGGCATTTTCTTCATCTATTTGTTTATTGAGGAGGGAACAGTTGGGCAGAATCTTTAAGAGTAACTCTAAAGGTTTCCAGAAGAAGAAAGAGTGTGCACATCTCCAGGTGGACAGAGAAAGCAGAAAGAGCAGTACAGGAAAAAGCACAGAAAATCCAGCTGCAAGCTGTTTGGGCAGATAGCTTTACCCTCCTTACATGTCTCTTTTATGTCTTGGGAATCCTGCATCCTTTACCAACCACGTCCTTCTCCAGGACCTTTTGCTACCATTTATCACCTCTTTATCTCCTGTATCTCTGTCTCTCCTGTATCCTTTCCACGATGCTGAATCTTCCCCAATATAAATGCCTTCCATCCACCTTGTCTGGCCTCAAGCTGCCACCCTCCTTCTTTCTTTCACCAATAACTCACGGCAAGAGTAGCCCAGTGTGCCTTAATGTGTGGTTCATGAACAACTTGCATAGGAGTCGCCCAAGTCCTTGTTTAAAATGCAGCCCCTTGGGCTCCAACTTCAGGACTAATGAATCAAAATCTGTGTGGCAATCTCTCATTTTTGTCTCTTAAAAGGAAGCTGCTGTAAGATTTGAGAACCACTGAAGCAGCCAATGCTCCCCTCAGTCCCCTGTCAGCAAGCTCCCAGCCCCTCTTTACCAAAGCTGTGTTCTCCGAGGGCATCAGAGAACTCCACACTGCCAACTCCCATGGGCTCTTCTCGGCAGCGGTTGCCCCTTCTTAGAGTTCTAGCCTCTCGTTTTCTGAAATCACCACCTTTTGGGGATTTTCCTCCTTATTTTGTCTCCTCTTTCTCTGTCCTTTTCTCTGACTTTTCACTTGCTCGTGCTTTAAATGAAACTGCTTCCCAGGTGTGCATCCATGACCCTTTTCTCAATCTACGTGTGCTCCCGAGGAGTTCTTCTAAATCATGGCTCCAAGTCCCATCTGTACACTATGATCCCCAACACCCGTGTTCTGCTCTACCTCTATCTCAAGCTTCCTGTTAGCTTGAACCTCTTAGGTTCAAGCTTCCAACCTTCCAAATTATCAAAGTCAACATTTAAAAAATAGAATCCTCTCCATAGTCTCTCCCCCCAAACCTGTTTCTCTATTTTTGAGTTTACGAGATATCAATGAGAACGCTTTCAACCTTAAGTAACAGAAACTCCAGATGCAATCAGTTTGAACAATAAGGAAAATGTATTATTTCACGCAATGGGAATTCTGGAGATAGGTCAATCCCTTGATTGGTTAACTCAGAGGCTGAATGACATCAAGCAAGACCCAGCTTCTACTTTTACTTCCTGCCCAACCTTATTGGGGTGACCATTTCACAATATACACGCATCGAGTCATCACAGTGTACACCTTAAAGAAGTACTGTATTGTATACTTGAAACTTGCTAAGAGAATAGATCTGAAGTGTCTTCCCACACGCAAAATCCCATGTGAAGTGATGGATGTTAATTAGCTTGATTGTGGTAATCATTTTACAATGTGTGTACATATCAAAACATCATGGTCCCCATGCTGCCATTTTCAGCCCATTGGTTTATCCTCATGCTGCCCTCTTATGAGATCACACTGCAGTTCCTGGCATCATATCAAGACAGGGCAGTGTCCATTGGAAGAAGATTGGGGCTATTTCTTTTGGTTTGTCTTCAATTCAACAAAGAAAACCTTTCCCAGGAGCCCTCTAGAACACTTCTCTCATCCCATTTGTTGGAATTGTGTCACATGCACTTTCCAAAATGGTCTAATGTAAAATGGAAGGAGGGGGACCACGTGGCAGACCCGCTTCTCCCACACTGCGTGGTTGTCTGTAGGATGTGGATGTCTGAACAGAGCCAGAGTTCTGTTAGAAAAGAGAGAAGGTAGTTGAATCAGTTACGGTTAGGTTTAACTGATATTAACAAAGACTCAATTCAACAGTGCTTTAAATATATAAAGAAATCCAGAAGCAGACAATCCAGGACAGTTGTATTAGCTCCACAAAGTGATGAAGGATCCAGCTCCCTCTAAGCTTTCTGCTTGTCTGTATGAGGCTCTACGCCACAGTCCAGCCAGCGTCTTCTCTCTAGGCAGTAGGGTTCCAGAAATAAGAGAAAGAAACTTCCCAGATGTCCCAGGCAAGACTTCTTCTTATATCGCAAAGGAGGCTGGTAAATCTCATTTTCAACTTGACACATTGTCCAGGGCTTTGTTACCAAGGAAGAAGTTCTACTGGGAGGCAACCAGTAAGTCTGCTTTGGGATAAATGGTTTTACAAGCAGCCAGTCGTGTCTGCTACTTTCACCATTCATCCCCCAAGCCATCCAAGCTAGAAACCAAGCATCTTCTTTAATTGCTTGCTATCATTTGACACATTGAGTAGGACACTGAGCCCTGATGATTTTGTCTGCAACAGATTAACAAACCTTTTCTTTTATCTCATTTCCACTGCCTCTGCCTTGGATCTGACCTTCGTGATATCTAGACTCTTGTGATAGCTTCCTTCCAGTCCTCTCTGTATCCAGACTTATTTCGGTCTATTCCCCACGTTACCTTCAGGTTCTTTCTCAAACTTAACTCTGATTTACTAAAAGAACTACAATAGCACTGGATTGCTTTTCAAATTAGCTTAAGCCATTTAGTATGCCAATCAAAGCTCTCGATATTGTGACCCCAGCCAACTGTCTGCACTTTATCATATCAGACCAAATCCTTTTAGAGAAGCCGGGTAGAACCGATTCATTTAGTGATTTTTGTTTTGATAATATATTACAATATGCTGTTAATATGTATTTTTCCTCTTGTTCCATAGGTTGCCAAACACTTTCAGCCAATGAGACACTGATATGCCTTCCCAAATTATGGCTGTTCTGCAATGTGTATGGTTTATTCCACCACGACCTCTCTGTCTGTAATTTATTTTCGTGATTTGGCGAATAGTTTGGACCATGATGGCTAACTCAAGGCATGCACGTTATACTCTTGGATTGATCACAACAGAGCACGGGGAAAATAACTCCCAGGACTTAAAATGCAGGGGTTTTGTTTGTTTGTTTAGTTTTTCCAGGTTTCCTGAGGTATACTTGACAAATCAAAATTGCATATATTTAAGGTATACAACATGATGTTTTGATATGTGCACACATTGTAAAATGATTACCACAATCAAGCTAATTAACATCCATCACTTCACATAGTTAGAATTTTTGCGTGTGGGAGGACACTTCAGATCTATTCTCTTAGCACGTTTCAAGTATACAACACAGTACTTCTTTAAGGTGTACACTGTGATGACTCCATGCGTGTATATTGTGAAATGGTCACCCCAATAAGGTTGGTTGAACATCCTTCACCTCACATAATTACCATTTTTTGTTGTCGTTATTATGGTGAGAACATTTAAGATCTACTCTCTTAGCAACTTTCAAGTATATAATACAGTTTTGTTAACTATGGTCTCCATGCTGTACATTAGATCCCCCGAACCTGTTGCACTTATAATGGGAAGTTTTTACCCTTTGACCAACATCTCCCCATTTCCCCCAATCCCAGCCCCTGGCAACCACCATTCTATTCTCTGTTTCTATGAGTTCAGCTTTTTTAGATTCCACATATAAGTGGGATCATACAGTATAAAATGCAGGTTACAAGGAGGCTCAAGCACCTTCAAGGAGATAGAGGGAAAAAGAGTAGCAATCATCAGCTAATTTGGGATTGGGGAAAGTCCTCTGACATTTGAGAAGCGCTATGAATGTCATTGCAGACCAGGAGGATCAATCAGCCTTGACTGAAGTCCGAACACGCTTAAGTTGGAGACATATCATGACTTCAGGGATTTGAAGACACATGAAGAGAAACAGCTGGGGGATGATACTGGAAGAATATCTTCCCAAATTTATGCTGTAATAACCCATATTTATCAATTTAGATAGTGCTTTTATTCCTAGGAAGGCATCCCATCTTCGTGATCTTGCAGGCAGAACAGATTTACCATGAAGCTAACAAAGCTGACGAGCACAAGGAGTCCACGGGCACAGGTCCTTTCTGAGTTCACAGCAGCGCCACTGCTGTACGTTTATGTGCCGGTGTGGGTATTTTTTGATAATTTAAAAGTGACAGAAAAATTGCAAAATTAGATACATCGCTATTGCCAGTTGCCCAATAATGTGTTTTATAGCAAATTGATTCAACTTTGGGATTATATATCGCGTGCACTTTAAGTTTCTTTCGACGCCTTCAGCCTGAAACAGCTCCTGAGTCCTTTCCTGACTTCCATGACCTTGATGCTCTTGAAAATTACAGGCCAGTAATTTTGTAAAATAGCCCTCAGTTTGGGTCCATCTGATATTTCCTCATGATTAGAGTCAGCTCATGCATTTTGAGAGGAACGCCACACAAGAAATGCCATGTTCTTCTCCTTGCATCTTCTCAGGCAGTGCATGATTTCTGCTTGTCCTGCTACTGAGGTTGTCAACTCTGACGATGAATCAGGTGGTGTTCATTGGGTTTCTCTAGTCTAAAGTCACTCTTTTCCCCTTTGTAATTAATGTATTGTGGGGAGGTATTTTGAGACTATGTGAATTTCCCATCCTTCCACCCACTGTTGTTAGTGTACATTTATGACTTGAGTCATCACTATAATGGTTGCCCAAAGATGATTTTCTAATTTCCTCATTCCTTCTACATTTATTGGTTGGCATTCTACCATAAGTAAAAGCTTTTTCTTCCCCCCCCATTTATTATTCATTAGTTAACTTATATTGGTGTAAATTCATGACTGTTATTTTATTCAATGAGCAATAATCTATTATTATCATACTTTATTTTGATCTCAAGTTGTCCTAGATTCGGCCAGTGGGAGCCCCTTCAAGCTGGCTTCTGTGAATTTCGATCTGCCCCAGCACCTCTTGCTTTCTAAAATAACAATTTTCCCAAGCTTACCTTGTAATTTCCCTGCTCCAAACCCTGAGCTCAGATTTCCTCTTACCGCTGTCAGACTCCAATGTCCTGCACTGGGCCTCACAGACAACGTCCTCATTCTTCTTGGGCTCTGACAGTCCACATCTATCTATTTTGCTTCCCCCTCACACACTCTCCTCCTTCACCCGCTTTGATACCTTATGCTGCCGCCCCACCACTGCTACCGCTCCTCACAGATGCCTACCTTGCTTCGCTCCAATTAATGCTTTTTTGACTAAATTACTCAAAAAATAAGAGAGGGAGAGAAGAAGAGTTTTTATAAAATAAGGATATTTATGCTTTCACAAATTTGGAAAAGTAAGATATTTTTAACCACAATCAGGTAAGAACACTGTCTCTTCCCACCACAGCTTCCCCTCTGTCATGTGACTCCTAGTGCTGAGTGACATTGGAGTAGCCATCAACATTTTTGGGATCCAGCTAAGGAGAAGATGACTTGCAGTTATATTTAGTTTGGATATAGTGGAATACGTTTATGTTGAATAAATATTACATATTTATACTTAACTTTATTTTGCCACCTGAAGGGCACTTATGTGAGACTTTATTTAACAAAGTGAAACAAATCTGTTCAATTGTAATCTGCCACTAAGCAACATCTGCCATCAAACATTGTGATGCGACAACACAGCTGTCATAAAAGTTGAGAACAAAGATCTTGTTATTGATCATTAATAAGTTTGCAGAATATGTGCCATGAGCTCCTGATTTGGATGCACATAAATGGTACCTCCTTTTATCATATTTAAGTTTATTTATTAAAGAAAAGTAAAAAATTCAGATGAAATTAATGAAATATGGAACGTGATACAACATATAGAAATTATTCTGATATGAAAAGTCATTCACAGGAAGAGATAAGTTTTGAATAAAAGTAATAAACAGACTCACAGATTTTTTTTCCCCCAGGAAGATTAACCGTGAGCTAATATCTATTGCCAATCTTCATTTATTTCGCATGTGGGTCGCTGCCACAGCATGGCTGATGAGTGGTGTAGGTCTGCACCCAGGATCCAAACCCACAAACCTGGGCCGCCGAAGTGGGATGCAGGGAGTCTTAACCACTGTGTCACAGGGCCAGCTCCTCATGGATATTTTTTGATAATCCAATTAATGAAGCGGAGTGAAGCATGTGAATATAGTGAAATAAATATTAAATCTCTTGCTGATTTGACATAAAATAACTGACATCAAGGAAGATAAAATAAAACTCACGATATGCCAGCACAAGGACAACATTAATGACAACAGGATGATAATGTCATTAATTCAAAGAGAACTGAAGATGAGTCACTGCCAAAAAGAAATTGAAATGTCCTTAAAGCTTACAGTTCATATATGAAAGAAATTTGATAATGCCTCAAATTTCATAACACTCCTAAAAATTTAACATGACATTAACAACAAAGAGTTGTGAAATTGAAACATATTTTTTTCCAAATAGATAACAATAGAAGTCAAATTTTATCAGCCATACTAGAAAAATTAATGAATTCTCTATCTTTTTTTCCACATGTACTATGTTATAAAATTGTTGCCATATGAAGAGGCTAGCAAGAAGCATAAACTCCTTAAAAATGTTGGGGAAAAGTATTAGAGAGTTCTGTTGGGCAGCTCTGTAAGTCAATGCTATTTTGTTTTTCTGGATTTTGGGAGGTTTGTGATATTTGTCAGCTTTTACATTTATAAGTAGTCACTGGCTTTCTCACTCTAAATAAATCTTCACTTTACTTTTTCATTTTATATTCATAATTTTTATTAAAGAGGAGACCCCAAATGTATCATCTCCAGGCCCCTCTAGAATTTACAGTACTCACGCTGGCTGCCAAGTCTTCTGTATTCAAGCTGTTCCCTGTGCCTGCACCTGCCACCACCCCCTTTTGTTACTTCTCATTCAAGGCATAACTCACAGGTAGCCTTCTCTGTGAAACCCATCAGCCTCCACTCCTACCCATCTCCCAGGCAGAGTGTTTTCAGAGAAGCGTTTATATGTCTTATTTGTAATGAGATATAGAATTACATCCCCGAATGGATTTGAGCCCTTTGAAGGCAAGACAGTACCACGTTGTCCCAAGCTACCAGCCTTACACCTGTTACTCAGTAAGATTTAGTAAATACTGGGTGACTGATGAATTTATGAATGAGTCACATGAGAGGGTGAAATTTTAAGACATACAGTTGCCAATAACCAGAGATAGAATGGAGCTTTCATTTTGATCTTGTTACTCAGATTTCTGGGTCTTTTCCTGAGCTCTTTTGTGCCTGTAATCTAACTATTATGGCAGATCTTCTGTTGGTGGAGAAACACTTCTATTTTCTAAAGCTGTTGTTAAGGTATCTTTTTCAAACAAGTAATTTATTAGGGGGGAAAGGACGAAGAGGGGAAGGCTGGGTCCACAATGCTAGGGGGATCTTATCATTTCTTTGTAGTGTGGGCAGAGGAAGAGAAGCCTCTGAAAAGAATTTCTTTTAATTTCCTGATCTATAAAGCAATCCGTTAACTTCCTTTCCCCCTTACACAATGAGCTTGTTTCTGTCTTTTTTCCTTTCCACCACAATATGTTTCATTTCCTCCCTGATATTTAGCACATTAGCTGTTTCTCTACAGTTCAGCTCTCTTGCACTGCTTGATATCAATGTGCTTCACTGCAAAGTCGCCTGTCAGGCCTGCCAGCTACTGTTACTCCTGTGTGTTCTCATCGCTGGTTCATGTCCAAGCTGCCGTGCACAAAGCCATACCTGTCTTTGCTCAGGCCTTCCGTGTATATTGTGTCCTAGACTGGACATGCCACCACGCCCAGGACTCACCTGTCCTTCTGCGAGGCATTGTGAAATCCACTGGAGCCTCCAGCATTCAGAAGCAACCTGTGCCCTGTGTTATAAATCTCTGAACATTGTTAATGGAAATGGGGCAGCCTATTATCGCTGAGCAAGTAGTTTGATTATTGCCTTGTCCTTGCTCTCAATATGCATTTATGCATTCATTGACTCAACAAACTATGATTTAGCACTTCATATATATTAGGGACTATTAAGATATTGGGGGTATAACTCATAGCTGTGGATCTTTGCCCAGCGAGAGTTCTGTGTCAGTTATAGACTTATGGAAAGCAAAGAGGCTTTGGAGCCAGAAAATTTCGGTTTGTGTACTGCCTCTGCCTCCAATCAGCCGTGAAAGGCTTGACCTGTCAGGTCTTCGGTTTTGTCATATATAAAGTAGGGAAAATAATATCCATGTTCTAGTGTTTGGATTAAATGACATAATTTTCAAAGCATTGTTAAATGGTGGATTAGGGAAAGAAGAGATGGGGCATGCAAATGTCCTAGAATTTTCTCTATTTTAATTGGAAACATACCCTTTTCCTTTCAAGGAAATGAAAGTGCTGAGGCTACTGAGCAGCACCAAAGACTAGAGAAGCCGTTCCCATGCCAGACTTCAGCCCAGCCCTGAGAGGCCAGTCCGACCCAAGGCGGAGACACCTGCCTGTTCCCTCCTAACCCTACCCAGCATCAAGCCACAGCCCAGAGCTAGCAGCAGTAGAGGCTCCCACATGACGTGACACTGATGGGAAAAGCATCAAAGAGAAAGAAGCAGTGACAGCTGCCCCCAGCCCCAGCGCAGCCCCAGCGAGGCCCCAGGGAGTGAAGATTCCCAAGGGAGAGCAGCATTCCTCAGATTCCCGACTTCCAGGCACTTAGTGCAGCCAACTCAACCTTGACATCGGCTCTTGGCTGCTGCAGGTCAAACCAGTGACCTATCCGCTCGTTCAGTATCCCTTGATTCAGAAGAAAACAGCAGAGCCTCCGGCCGGGGCAGGAGGGCAGCTGAGTCCAGAATGAGTCTTCGGGGTGCAGTCAGGAACTATTGGCTTCACTGAATTCTTACATTTCCTTTAACCACGCACCACTGGCTTTCCCCAGTTTTCTGGCTGGGGAGACACCTGCTCCCCGTGCAGAACTGTAATCCTAAGCACCGCGTACTTTCCACACACCAGGCCCTGTGCTAGAGTATATCTACTCCACCTGCGCCTCTCTTTAAGGGGCGTGCTGGTCCCCTCCTGCAAATGAGGAGCTTGGCTCAGAGAGAAGAGAAGGACCTCGTTCACAGTCACACGGGGGAGAACTTGGATTTCGACCTGGGTCCTGACTCGCACAGCCAGGCTGCTTCCAGCTCCCACCTTGTAGGTGCTTGGCTTTTATGGCATGAATTTTGAATGAATTGTGGGCCTGCTTCCCTCTTCACAGTGCCCAGGAGATTCAAGTATGGGCACTTAAAGTTTTCATGGCTATTACTTACTTTGTCATCTCCCGAGGAAGGCAAGGAACTGTGGATTGCACCCAGGGGAGTTGTTGGAAGTGTTGCTCAGTGGCCTTGCTCCACTTCACATAACTCCTTTTCGGTGTGTGTGTGTGCAAGAGTGCGTGTATGTATAAAATATATATATATATAACTACTGCCTCAACTAACACTGCACAGAGGCGGCTGGGACTTCACAGGCACAAGGAGGAAGAACAAAGCAATATTCCCTCCAATGTTAGTGTCACCTCACTTCTTCCAAGAAACTTTTCCTGAATGAATCCACCAGGTTGTTCGTTCTCACACAATGGCTATTCAAAATGCGTTATCGTAATTTGTTCTTTTTGATTCATTCTGCTTCATTTTTTAAAAGAAATGATATCTCCCTAACTAGGTTAAACAGCTCTAAGGTAAAGCCATCGTGCCTCTTGTTGGTCCCCTACCGAATGCTGTAGGTGCTTCTTAAGCATTATCACTTTTGCGGCACTGAGCATGTGTGTGCAGGGGGCGGGGTGGGGGTGGAGAGGAGAGAGCACGCAGAAGAGCTGGGCTTTTTTAATAAAAGGCACTTACATAGTAACCTGTATCTCCCCAGCCACACCAGCCTTGGGGAGGCTAGCCAGACAAGAGGATCAAAAGAGTTTTAACGAAAGAGTGTCCACTGGTCTGGTCCCTCAGATGACCCATGGGAAGCCCTGCCTGTCCCAGGCCTCCTGGAGTAGCTGAGGGCATCCTCAGAGGGTGTGCTGTGACGTGGACTCCAGACTTCATCCTCCTGCCTTCGAGCTCCTCTCCCCAGCCGACTTACACGGGTGTCAGGTTGTTGGGCTGATGCCCAGCCACCAAGTGGCCGTGGTCCTTGCTCTTTCACTCCTACAACATGGCCACGGGGATCCCAGGAGGCTGACCTGAATGGCATTTCCAGTGTGGAGCTGCTGTAGCGTGTGCCAATCGCCTTAGGCTGCACTGAGGAATTTGCCCCGCCCCCACTTGGGTTACATTCTGTTACAGGCCACAAAGCCACCGTGCCTGCCTGCATTTTACAACGATGCTGGGGAGCAGCTACTTATCAGACCCTCTTCCACCCCAGGCTCGGGCACCGGGCTCTGGATGCTGTGAGGGCCAGAGGGAAATCTGAGCAACATAAGCCTTGCTAACCTCAGATTGCCCCTTCCCTTCTGACAACGACCCATTGTCTTTGGACCAAGCTTGCACACCTCAACCTTCTTAGGGCGAATTCCTTCCCACAAGGCTCCGTGCTTCCTCTTGCAAATAACTCTCTGGCCGGCAAGACTGCCCTGCTGCTTCTCCAGACGTGTGTGGAGCATCAGGACTTGCAGAGGCTTCCGCGACCCAGGTGTCACTCCAGGGCCTGCACACCCGGCTCTCCGGGTCATTTTGAACAGTGGATTCTAAAGGACTTGTGTGTGCCCGTGAGCACTGCTCTCGAGGATCACTCCTCACTCCCTTGGCCCATGTCTGGGTTACAAGTGGGTTTAAAACTTTTTCAGGTTATCATAGCACTCCTGTTTAGAAAACTACTTCCTTCCTAAATGTCCATTTAAAAAAGTAGTCCTTCAGTTATTTAAGCAACTAATCCCTGATACTAAATCCAGTGGACTGGCTCAGTTATTCTATCCCAAATGCACGTGAACTTAGTTATTAGTAAGGGTTATCCTATTTGCGAAAAGTTGCTGAAAATTGGAGCCCTGGCAGTCCTCCAGGTGGAGCAGTACTTTTAAGGTCTTATTTTTTTTTTTGGAAAAGAATTCATGTTCCCCATTTCTAAACTTTGCAGATTTCTCAGAAGTCTACTTAAAGCGCGTAATGGTACTAGCATTGAGGCCAAGATGAGAATTTGGGGGACATAGTTATCTTTGAGAATTTTCAAGAAGTCTCCACTTCAGGAATGCTATTGGGAGAAAAACTCAACTTCAACTGCTTCTCCTATAACTTTGATGTCCCTCCCCATCAAAAAAAAGAAAGAAAGAAAGAGAAAACTTATTTAGAATTGTGTTTAATTAATTAAACACAATCACAATGCACAAAACAATCACAAAGGAAAAACTTTTTTTTTTTTTAGTTTGAGGAGATGGCTTCAATTTTTGAAATATTTAAGTAACTGGAATCGTGAATGTTTAATCTTAGTTGTTATAATGTGACTAATCTCAGTTAAGCTTGTAACGTGTTGCTTAGAAAAAGGCAACTTAATCTTCTTATTTCTTATCCCCTAGAAGTTGATGCATGTGTAATCGGAATAATCCTTGCTCATAATTAAACAGAGGGTCTTCCAGCTTCATGATATTGTGAACTTGTCCTAAATTCCTTCACCGTCTCCAGCAGCTCTCTTAATTTGGATCTTGTCTGTGTGACGTAAGTGGGTAGAAGTGAATTGTGGTAGTTTGCTTAATTTTTTTCTTTAACTCATTTTTATTGAACCAAATGAAACAGACCAAGAGAAAAATATACAGGTGATAGTCTTGTTTCAATAGCTTGGTAGAGATAACCCTCCTGAACAGTGAAAAAGGGCAAATGCCACAAGTCCCTGAATTGGCAGCTTTGTAAAGCAGCCAAAAACAGATAAGTGCAGGTCAGCCAATCGCTGGGACAGGCAGAGGGAGCAATGGGGCACACTGACAGTAGCGACGAACACCAGACCGAGGCTGATAGGTAGAGGCATCATCACATTAAATAATTATCTTAAATAATTTATGCAAACTCAGCTATGCTTGCTTGGGAGAGAAAGAGAGATGGGAAAAGAGTCTTGCCTCCAGCACCCTGGACGATCAGCCTCCCCAGGGGCAGACAGGAGGCATGAGGCTGCTGTGACCTGAACCCTCTCAGTTCCCTCATGAAGCTCTTCCGGTATTTAAATACTCAGCGTGGTGCTACCACATGAACCAGTTATTGTATCTGCTGCTCAACGAAAGAAACAGTGCTCTGTTCCAAAGCCACAAGAAAGCCCGGCCACACGTACTCCTGAGAGATGGTCTGCTGAGCTCCACCTGGCACTTCCCAGAGGAAGTTTCACACCCCATTTGTCTCGAGCTGCTTTTGGAATGCCACCCCGGAGTAATTTGTACCCCAAGGTGCAATCATCTCATTGCCATTTACCTCCAGCCCCATGCCCCTCACCTCTAAGGGAAAACCTGAGATTTCTCTTCTCTGATCCACACACACACTTGTTTTAAAATATGAGACTCAGTCGGAGCGAGGGTGGGAGAGGGTGGAACACAGTTTGACTCCAGAACTCTCGTCAGCCGGGTCTTGGCTCTGCCACACCATCCAAACCCCAGCCGTTGTTTACAACAGACGTGCCCTACAGGCTTCCTGGTCCCGCTCCGTTTCATCCAGCGGAAACCCTATCCCAACCTCTGCAGGCTGAGACTCAGGTCACCTGTGCAGTGAGGGCCACCCTGACCCAGCTATTTAAAGCGTGAGGTCACTTGTTGACATCCCCAGTGCCTCTTGCCTTGCTGTCCTTTCTTTCTCATGGCACTGTCATCGTCTCAACTTTTAACTCTGGCTGTTTTATTCTGACGCTTCTGACTTTGTTATTACTTTATTGTTTGTTACCTGTCTCCCCCCCGGATGTAAACTCCACGAGGCGGGGATGTCTACCAGTCTGTCCATGGATGCATCTCAACCACCCACGACCACCGTGCCTGCCCACGTAGGTGCTTACCACACTATGCTGAATGAACATGCAAGGCTTCTGCGTCTGAGGCCCCTGGGCAGAAACAGTTCAAGGAGCAGTTACTGGCTTAGAGCAGATCTTACATCTGTGCTAAATTCTTTCACTTTATCGTCATCAAAACAGGCCATCATTAATTAGCAAAATCGCTAAAAGTTGCTCAACAGTTACCACACGCACGTGAAGAGAGGACGTCCAAAACAATCGACCATTTTTACGATAGTTCAAAATCCATTACTGCAAATAGATTCGGGGCAGAAATTTGTATGACGGAAAGGTCTAAATCTAGCCAGTGGCCCATTTATTCTAAATTAGGTTCTTATGCACATAATCCTATTACAGCAAAGTGATTTAAAGGGATTCTTCATCTTCTCTTTAATATAACTTACCTCAGTATTAAGAAGACTTCAATTAAACAGTTTGATGAGGAATCTACATTTTCTGGACCACGAGAGTAATTTAAAACAAATGACACTTTCTTAACTCTGCTATTATCAAACTCTCAATAATGCCTCTCTCCGAAGTGATTTAAGTAGTGGCATAGGCAAGCCTTGAATTTTTGCCCTCTCAATTTTTTCCCCTCAGGTGTCCTCAAAGGGTAAAAATAATATTTTCAAAAGTGTGAAGAGTCATTTAAAACACCGATCCACATTTTTCTTAAGCACATTAGGAGCATACCACTGGCTGCTCACTTCAGGTGTAACCATACCACATCCAATGGAATTGATGTTAGCAAATGAATGCAATGCCATTCAGCACTGTGGGTCACATTTTTCTCCTTTTAATAAAAGTCTCGTTTGTCCAGAGTCTCATTTTTCCATGTTCAGCCATTATAATTTGAACAACTGATTTGAGCCACGAATGTCGGGAGACCATATTTTCTCAAATAAAAACAGGCAGCATGCAGTAACCCTTTTGAGAATCAAACAAACATTGCTGAGTAGTCTGGATCCACCCCTCCCAGGCTGAGTCAGACCTTAGGCATGTTCTCTATTTCTTCACCCATAAAATGAGTCTATGAATGCCCACTTTGCAGGATTGCTATGGTAAACTCCAGATACAGTGTCTGGCACGTAGAGACTACATGCTATAAATTGTATCTGTAATCTTAATTATTAACTTTAACTTCTGACTTGACCATTTATTTGTCTGAGAAATCTCATAAAGGCACAAAACATAAATCTCTTTTAATTGTGTTTAATGAATTGCTTTTATTGAAAAACATTGCATGCAGTCAGTGTTATCTTAAAAATCCACGTCATAGAATCACTGCCTTTACAGGTCCTGAGTCTTGCTCAAGACCCTGGAAGTAATCTCAACATTTTAGGAGGCCCAGAGATCACTACTGGTCTTTGTTTAAGCAAAAGAACATATATATTTACCAGTTCCTCACTGCTATGGGTTGAATTGTGTCTCCCAAAAAGATGTTGGCGTCCTAACCCCCAGTACCTGTGGATGTGACCTCCCTTGGAAGTAGAGACTTTGCAGATGGTCAAGTGAAGATGAGGTCATTAGGATAGGCTAATTCAATACGACGGTGTCCTTATAAAACGAGGAAATCTGGACACAGAGACAGAGCCACGCAGGGAGAACATCGTGTAAAGATGAGTTCAGAGAGGCGGTGACGCTTCCATAAGCCAAGGAAGACAAGCCAGGGAACAGCAAATACTGCCAGAAAAATGCCAGACGCCAGGGGGAGGCCTGGGACAGATGCTCCCCCATGGCCCTCAGAAGGAGCCAACCCTGCTGTCACCTTGTTCTCAGACTCTTAGTCTCCAGAAGCGTGAGATGCTAAATTTCTGTGTAAGCCACGAGTTTGTGGTACTTTGTTAGGGCATCCCTAGCAAACGACCTACTCACCCAAGTCGCACGGTGGCTGCCGAGGGAAGAAGAAAGCAGCACATATGCCAGTCCCACTCCCCACGCATTCAGTGTCTTCTGTGGCTGATGAGCCCAGGAGAACCATCAGCTGTGGATGCTGATCTTGAATCAACCACTGGAGTAGTGGGAAGCATCTGTCTGCCACATATCACACACACACACACACACGCACACAAATTGCGGGCTCTAAACAATGTGGTCACTAGTCATCATCGTTTATCAACTACCTAGTGTGTGCCAAGCACTGTGCTAAGCATTGTGCATCTATTATTTAGCAAACATTCATTCAGCAATCATTAAGAGCCTACTACGTATGAATCATTGGACTGGGTATAGGAGATAAAATGATGACTAAGACAGATACAATACCTGTCGTGATGGACACTATTTTTTGTTTACCAAATATCCACTACAACTTTCTTCCCCAATTTAGCCTGCAGAATCTCATCTCCCAGCCTCCCTTGCCGCTTGGAGTTGTAAGCAACCCAGTTACGGCCAAGCTCAAGAATGGAAAGCTTGCTTTCCCACTAAAATGAGACAGATATGGCTGTCCTCATCCCTTTTCCTTTCTTCTGGCTTTAATTTGGATATGATGGCTGGAGCTGCAACAGCTATCTTGAACCCATGAAGAAAAGACCAAAAGAGTCAAAGAGACATTGTGACATTGTTGAGGTTCTGAAACATTACCAGCAGCCACTACCTCTGTACTTCTTTTTTAGATGACAAAAGTGAATCCTTATTTGTTGAAGCCACTGTCAAGTTTCTGTTACTTGTAGCTGAATGCACTCCAAAATGGGTACAACCGCCTTGATGAAGTTTGTAGTCTATCTGGGGAGACAGACATAAACAATTTATTTCACAGTGATTAAGTGACATTGCCACGAGTGCTATTAAGGAGAATTCTGGGGCCCTAGGAGCACATATAAGAGGTCTGTCCAATTCCAAAGTCTATGCTGTCTGGCAACAGAGCGGGGTATAATCCAGATTCTGCCATTTACTGGTTGTATGACTTTGGGCAAACTAGTTAAACTTTCTGAGCCTTGGTTACTTCTGTAAGCTGGAAATGGGGAGTATAATATTAACTCTCATAGGTTTGTTGTGAGGATTAAAGGATAAACTGCATATAAAATGGTGTGTAAGTTCCTGGCACATAGTAAGCATGGTTATTATTGTAAGTAAGCATTATTATATTGTGTTATTATATTATATATCACACATATGTTAATACTGCATACGTATATTAAATACGATTGTGGTAGGCAGAATTCTAAAATGCCCCCAAGATTCCCACTCTCTGATATACAAACCTTATATAATCCCTCCTCTGAGCGTGGACGGAACTTTTATGTAATAATAAGGATCGTGGGTAGTAAATTATATTGACAAAGATAAGCAATGAATAAGGAGTAAATTGAGCGAAAGTTCTTATCTTACATAGGAGTGATTAAAAATGTTGATTTAGTTTTGAGTTAAAAAGACAAATACGTTGTAGAGGGTTTTAAAAAAGTGAAACGTATGTCTAGGAGAATTAATAACAAGATGCCTACTTTCTAAATCACTAAAAAAGTGAGCAAAAATTTTCTATAAGGCCAAAGACAAACAAAACAATCAAAGAGCAAGAAAAGATTAAAAACAATAGTATAAAACAAGGTGATACAAGACCAAACATATCAGTTATTACAACAGATGTAAACACGTTAAAAATGGCTATTGAGAGATTAAAAATCCAAGGGAGGGTTAAACTTGAAATTCCACCTGTGCTCCAGGACACAAAGTGGGCAGATCCGAGATTCTGTTCCTCTTCTCTTTGGCATCGAAGCTCATGCTTTTTCTGCTGCATCATGCTATTAGCCTAAATAAGCTAAAGAAGTTAAGTTCTTTACATTTCAGATATTTAAGTTCATTCTATCTATTTATGTGAATAATATGTACTAATTAAATAGTATAACACATTTCTTTTATCTTTGAGGGAGTAAATAGGTTTCTTTAGGATATAAATGTTGTGTTTACTGATATTTAAAAAAGGAGAACTTAAATTTGATGATATATTACTCCCATGATTATATTACCTAATATGGCAAAAGGGAGTTTAGCAGGGCAGGCCTGGGCTAACCAGACAAGCTTTTCTAAAGTAGACTTGCCTCCAGATTGTCAACATCTGAGAAAAAAGTCAGAGAGAGGTGGTCCTGACGGCCTGCAGGGATAAGCAACTACCCATGGGGCCACGTGGTGAGGACCTGCAGTCAGCCTCCAGGAATGGAGAGTGGTCCTGACCCACAGCCAGCAAGGAAATAGGGACCTCAGCCTACAGCAGCAAAGAAATGCTTTTTGCCAACACACCACATGGACTTGGAAGAGCACCGTGAACCTTAGGTGGGATGGCAGCCCCAGCCAACACCTCGATTTCACCCTGGAGAGACCCCGAGCAGAGAGCCCAGCCAAGCATGACCTACAGTCCTGCGAGGTAACAAATTTGTCTTGTGTTACGGCACTAAGTTTACGGTAACTTGTTCTGCAGCTATAGATAACGGAATACAATTATAGATATTATTATATTTTGTGGAAGAACATATTGCATGATTTTGTATCAGGGTGAAGTCTAAGATGCTTTTTCAAAGAGACTCAATTCTACAGGGGCTCAGAGAATACGGGCGTTCTCTCCCTCCCATGCTGCCGTCCTGAGTGAGCAGGGCAGGTCCAGGTGGCTCTGCTCTACATGGGCATTCAGGTGCTCACGTTTCTCCCAATTTGCTACCGGAGCAATGCCCTCAAAAAGAGCCCTGTCCTGGTCCGCATGGTCAAAGACGGGTCCCGGGCGGACTGGGAAGTGTGAGAGACACCAGGTCCAGAGCATCAACTTCACTTGTAGCATATGATGCAGGCCCTGTGCTCATCACCCCCACTCACACTCCATTTCTGAGAAGTTAGTCCATGGCCACACCCAGTCTCAAAGGAGATAGGGAAATGCAACCTTGGGTTTGGATGGGGACATGCCCAGAAGACGAGGAGAATGGATCTTGGTCAATAATTCATAGTTTCCCCCACAAATATTATAAACTATAATGTTATAAACTAGTAATAATCACTACACTCTACCACCTCATGGCTCTCGGGCCTCGCTCTCCTGTGGGCACTTTGTCTGATTACTCCAGAGAGGGCCAAATGTGATTGCAGAGGAGACGCTGCACGATTCTGCGGTGCTCAGTCACTCGCTCACGAGGCAGTGCTGACCTCTGCCTGGAAGAGCAGCAATGTTAACAGCCACCGTGCTGCTCTCCGCTCATTACTGCAATTCCTCATCCGTGGACTCTTAGTGCTTTGCAGACGGTGTCAAATATGTTCCAGTCCACAGGTTTTATCCAGCTACCCATCCTCACCCAGGACTTGGTGCTGTGGGGTGGCGGCTGATGGAAAAGCAGAACGCAGAGCTCCCCTCACACACAGCCCAGCATTGCCGCACGCCTCGTCTCTCCCCTTAGAGGAGTCTAGGAGGAGGAGTGGTATCGCATCTGGGCCATTTTGCTGTTGCTCAGTCAACGGGGCTAAGAGGCATGTACACTGCTGGACGGTATGTACACGAAGGCAGCTTCAGGTTTTCTGTGAGGACGAGGCTGAGCCAAGAGCCCTTTGTTTAGACACGCCCAAGGACTGCAAGAGGACAGAGCTTTGCGGGCATACGGAGAGAGTAAATTTTATGTTGTCGATTGAATAGTCACTCAATAAATGTTGATGTCAATCATAGTATGTACATTCAAAGTCATCCATTTTAAGGGAAAAGGGAAATTTTCCCACGTATTTTCTGTCTTTTTGTAATTCCTTATCAGTATTCCTAATAAGATTTCAGAACCTTACTATTTCTTTTCCTGTAAAGCTGGGATATTTTTCAAATATTGTGTATTTTGCTAACTGTATATAAATCCAATTGTTATTTCGTCCACAGAACTTGTTTCTAATGCTTTTTTCTCTAGGCTGTAAGTCGATGATACCGCCGGGCCTTGGGGAGAAGCCCGTCTTCCGATAGCATTGCTGTCATGTAGAAAACGCTCTTGAGTTCTGATAACATCTTTCATAAAGGAACCCAAACCACCTTCCCAAATTATAAGCTCCTTCTCTTTTTCTGTTCTACACTCCCACAGCAAAGAGGACATTTAGTCATTAGCAACATTTAGTTATTTTTTCCCCTCAAGAATATTTCTTAAGTAGCAGAATCCATTTCATTTCCAGTTAACCCATCCCAATTAATGGTCCAATTCTCCAGACACTAAATTCAGTCTCTGCAGAGGCAGAGAGCTTGTCTCTGTAACTCCTGCCTAGGATGATCTTGTTTGAGAAGGGAGATCATGAACCTATGGGACAACTCAGAGTATGTCATTCTACTGGCCAGAAAACCTAAGAAGGATGGAGTCTAAGGCAGGATGAGGAAGAAATAAGGAGTATGACTCTCTTATTCCTGTTTCTTTCCCAGTATTTCTCAATTTCAAGGGCCGGGGAAGTACCTGTGCTTTATTAAAATAATAGGCAACCACAAAGACCAAATCGTCTCATTTGCAACAACATGGATGGACCTTGAGGGTATCATGTTAAGCAAAATAAGTCAGAGAGAGAAAGATAAACATCATATGATTTCACTCATATGTGGAAGATAAACCAACACACAGACGAACAGAGCAGATTAGTGGCTACCAGAAGGGAAGGGGCTGGGGGGTGGGCGAAAGGGGTAAAGGGGCACATATGTATGGTGACAGATAAAAATGAGAGTATTGGGGGTGAGCATGACGTGGGTTACATAGATACTGATAATATCATGTACACTTGAAATTACACAGCATTATAAACCATTATGACCTCAAAGAAATAATTTTTTAAAAAAAGAAAAAAGAAAGAAAGAATAGGCAACCGTTCAGGTGAGGAGCATGGCTGCCAGCAGTGTTGGCCTCTACCTGACCAGATGCGTACAAAGAAGTCACTTTGTCCTCCAAGTTCCTGAAAACACAAGTTGTAGGTACCCATCCGGATACAGAAGGAGCACTCCTTTCCACTGTGGTTTGAGATTTTGTCCAGACCTCTGATGAACTATGGAGGTAGGTCTCATGGAGAATTAAACAAACTGACGACCCCTTGAGATTGCATGGCGGTTTGCAGTCTTCACAGATGTTTACAGATGTAGTGTCTCATATGCTCCTCCCAGAGGCTCATGGGGTAGGAGTAACAGGAGCTCTATAGTCGAGCCTTCCCTGTGTGCCAGGTGGGCTTGTACTTGCTCATTGACTCTTCACACAACCTTGGGAGTTGGGTTCTAGCCCCATTTTGCAGATGAGGCTCAGAGAGTTGAATCTCAGAGATGAGATTCCGGAGTTCACGCAGTGGGAAGTGACAGGATCAGCATTGTGACCCTTCACAGTCTGCTTCCAAGGTCAGATGTAAACCACTATGTGACATTGGCTCAATGGCTTTCAGAGAACACACATGACCTGTCACCTGTACACTGGAATGAAGACCTATCTGTCCTGCTCTTTCTTGTTTCAGCTTTCAGCTGGTTTGGGAACCTCTGAAGCTTTGTGCTCAGATAGTTTCCTCTGCCTAGATCCACTGTGGCTGTGGTTCCCTCCACTGGCGTCACTCAGGAATCAGCCTTCTCTCTCTAAGGTCAAGCTCATGGTTTGAATCCCTTAATTTCCTTCAAGTTGACATTTTACCGTTCCATGGTCCCAAGCCTCCAGCAGCTTCTAAAGGAGTGATTTCAGATATGCTCTCCCCACAGTTCTTAGAACAATTCATTCCAATCTTGGGACAATGCCCGGAATTCAAGAGAACCAGCATGATCCTTCCAGCCTGGCGTTTCCTTCCATCTGCTGTCTAAAGCTCTGTCTACAGGCGTAAACTGCTAGGTAAGAGGTGGGAGAAACATTTAGCGTTCCAGATGACGGGCTTTACCTGGTGTTTTGTGTTGGGAAAACAAAAGGCCCAGATAATTGATGAGTTTCTTTATTCATCTGGATATTTTGGGGTTATGTAAACAGTGAAAACGTATGTTCCATAAGGATTTATAGCACCAGCACTATTCTTTAACTACAGTATAAACCCGCCCAATCTAATCATGATAAAAGTTGTTCAGTAGATCTAAAATAAGTCCAATGAGTCTAGGAAAAAGAAAAGTTTTAAATATTTGTGCCAGAGAATGGCTTTAGAAGATTAATGTTAGGGAAGTTTCTATAATGGTCTTTTGGTAACCCAAAAGTATTTATAGGGGCCGGCCCGGTGGTGCAGTGGTTAAATTCACGCACTCCACTTGGGCGGCCCGGGGTTCAGGGGTTCGGATCCCAGGCATGCACCTACACACAGCTCATTAAGCCATGCTGTGGTGGCATCTCACATATAAAATGGAGGAAGACTGGCACAGATGTTAGCTCAGTGACAATCTTCCTCAAGCAAAAAGAGGAGGATTGGCAACAGGTGTTAGCTCAGGGCTGATCTTCCTCACGAAAAAAGAAAAAAGTATTTATAAAGTAGAGACAACAAATAAGGTACAGTAGCCCCCCTTTATCTGCTGGGGATATATTCCCAGACGCCCAGTGGATGCCTGAAACTGCGGATGGTACTGACCCCTGTATAGACTATGTTTTATCTTACACATACATACCTATGATAAAGTTTAATTTATAAATTAGGCACAGTAAGAGATTAAAAACAATAACTCACAATAAAATAGAACAATTATAACAATGAACCGTAACCAAAAGTTACCATAGATCTTAGCAACCTCAGCACATGATTGTTTTTCTTTCCCTATTAAGTCGAGAACTTTCACCTTTTCCGTCAAAAGGAGCACTTTACGGTTTCTCTTTGGTATATTCGAATTGCCAGCATCACTACTCTTGCACTTTGGGACCATTATTAAGTAAAATAAGGGTTATTTGAACAGAGGCACTGTGATACCCAACAGTTGATCTGATAACCAAGATGGCTACTAAGCGACACAGGCGGGTGGAGTCTACAGCATGGATCTGCTGGACAAAGGGATGATTCACGTCCCCGGGCCAGACTGAGTGGCGAAAGCCCAAGATTTCATCACACTACTCAGAATGGCACACCATTGAAAACTTATGAATTGTTTGTTTCTGGAATTTTCCATGTAATATTTTCAGACTGCAGTTGACCACGGCTAACTGAAACCACAGATCAGGGGGACTACCCTAGAAATGTCTTCAGTGACTTAGCCTGAAAGGAACAAAATTACAGCATTCTCCTGGAGTCTCGATCTTGACAGGATGGCTATAGATCAAAGATGGTCTGGAAACAGTGATGAAGGGGCTCCTGGGTTCAACCTTTTTCCCTGTTCCTTAAATTCTACATATCTGCTATTGGTTTTTTTTTAAATCAGCCAAAATTTAGAGTTGTCAACAGCTAATGAAGTAAGACATTTAAAATTAAATTCAATAATAAAGTTTATTAAACATTAGTTGGATGATATCCTTTAAAAGATAAAAGATAAGCATAAAATGCCATGACTCAAAGTCAATAACAATTCTAGAGACTGTTTTAGTGAAAAAGTAAGGCTATTTTTTAAACAATGGCAAAGTGAAACATTATTTGCAAATTTACTTTTTATATACATTTTCATAAAATTACCAGCAAAGGAGTTTGGCCATCTCCAACATACTTGACATAGAATGATATGGAAAGAAGAAAGAAGCTAACATTTAGTGAGTAATAGCTACATATTGAAGAATAATATTAAAAACATAAAGACTTTATGATAGAGAAGCAAACCCTTTTATAGTCTGTTGTCTTCCCTCGTTACCTGCCACTGTCTCCACATCCCATAGCCCATGCAGAGCAGAGCCCTCCCTTACCCTGAGCTGCTCACTTCAAGATTACAATGTGCAAGGGAAATAAACTCCTCCTACATTACATTATTCTCTAATCCTCCACATTTTTGGATCTCTTTGAAAAAGCATCTTAGACTTTCCATGACACATTGCTCCAGTTAATTGCCCTAGAATGACGTCTTTGCCTCAGACCAAAGGAATCAACCTGTTGATACGTATCATGCAGGCTACTTGCTTCTTGGAAGTCTAATGCCACATGTATTGGTAGTCTTGACAATCACGGAATAGGAAAAACAAAAGTCCTTTGGTCAAGATGGCATCAGCAGGAAACTCCCTCCCAGTTCCCTTCCTTCTGTGATGAAGGGATGGGTTACTAACTGCGAAAAGACTGGGCAAGGTATTGTAATATTTTGACTCATAAAATTTTCACAAAAACAGCTCTTTCCCAATCAAGTTTGGACAGGTTGACTTTCTTGGTGTGGGGAGGCACATGCCAATAAAACCTCCCAAGAGTCTGCTGTCCCGCGGTCTATCTTGTTTCCATTTATCCCAGGACCCCAAATGGCCAAAAACAGTTTTTAAATGGGGAGTAGTTTTCCTGGTTACTTTAATGTTATATTTTATGATCCATTTTTAATTTCATTTTTACAACAACCCTTCAACATAAATGATACTCTGCCCATTTTATAGATGATAAAACACTCCAAAAGACAGGAAACTTGCCAGAAGCTAGTGAGTCAGGAAGAAGGAAGCCAGGATTCAACCCTGGTAAGTTTGCCTGTAGAGTCCTGAGCTTTCCCACTGACTCGTCCCTCTTCCTTTTGTGCCACGTTGGCTCTCCTCGACTGCTGCCTGAGCAAGGGATTGGCATTTCACAAGGGGTTGGGAGGGATGCCAAGACAGGAACAACACCCAGTGGGCAGAACAGAGCTGCTTGTTAGAGGACTCTCCCACACGCCCAGTCACTTCAACGAGCTGGAAGGCAGAGAGCGCCATGGAAAAACAACAGGTCTTGAACTCAGACCAGGGTTCAAATTCTGTCTCCGCCATTACCAAATGATGTCTACTGCCTGGAATTGGTGTGGTTACACGTGACAGTGGACTCTTGGGAGGCCACAGTATCAGTGGACCATCAGCCTCTCCTGCATTTCTCCCTCCAAACTGTGTGTTCCTGACTCCTGGTCCCCACCCCAATTCAGTCTTAAGGCTGAGCCTTCCTGCACACTAGACTGGTTACCAGTGGGCTTGGACCCCTCTTGCTGAGTCCTGCCAGGCCAGAGAAGTCTTTGTGGTGGCATCTTACCCTCAACCTACCTAGTTTTCCTCCTTTCAGTTTTCCTGAGGATTAGAATTGGGCTTGTCAGGGCTTGCCCTTCCCGATGGGGCTGCAGATCCCTCCCTGGGAGCCTCCCGGCCCTGTGTTCTCGCTTTCCTCTGAGCCTGCTCCTTTAGCACAGCTCAGCCCTCCTCCCAGTCGCAGCAAGGAGTGCGCAGGGCTGCAGCTCCCCAGACCAGCTCAGAGGTGACCCCGGGTCACTGGCGGGGCTGCCCTGGCCTTCAGGGGGACTTGCACAAATCCCCTCCAGGCTGGATCACCACACCCCTCTCTAGAGCAGTGGGGACAAAGCAGGGATTCTCCAAAAACAGCAGAGCAGCCCGCCACCATCTTAGAGAACACCTTGCTTCCCACCCTTCAGTCATTCAACGTCTACATTTTAACAGGCAGAACAGTATGTTCTGAAGCTTTCGGGGGGGAAAAGAGAGAAGAAGGTGGGTTGAGAGCATCACTACACTCCCACAGAATAGATCCCACTTGATGGGCTGTAATTTCTAGCATAAGCGTCTGTCTTGACATTTGTGTTCCTATTGCATCCGCAGAGAAACACACTAGTTGCTGAATATTTAAAAATTTGTTATGAAAAAATTTAAACATATACAAAAGTGCACAAAACAGTATAATGAACCAGCATGTAGCCATGGCCAGCTTCAACAGTTGCTAATTCATGGCCAGTCTTGTTTCATCCATACCCCTTCCCCATCTCCTGTCTCCTGGATTATTTTTACACATATCCAAGAGTTTATATCACTTCGTGCATGAATATTTTGTAATATGTCTTTTAAAGATAAGGATTCTTTCTAAAAACAAAAGACAGCCACAATGTCATTATTACATCTAAAAGTGAATCATAATTCTCCGATGTTATTAAATAGCCAGTCTTGAGATTTCTTCGATTCAGTTTCCTAAGAGATCATTTGCTTACAATTGCTTTGCTCAAATCAGGAGCCAAAATGCACACATTGCACGTTAACATGTCTCTAAAGCTCCTTATCATATATCTGCCTCTTTTCCTTTTTGTTTTCCTTGCCATTTGTTGAAGGAAGCAGGTAATTTGCCCTGTGGAATTTCCCACATTCTGGATTCTGTGGATGGCCTTCCTGTTACATCCTCTGTCTCCTGCATTTCCCACTAAATTGCAGTTAGACCTAGAGGCCTTGGTAAGAATCCTGCTCAATGTTGTATAAGCACATGTTGTAGTGAGTGTTTTGTGTTTTCTTTTGCATCAGAGGATGGGGCACAGAGTCTGTAGTAGCCTGTCCTCTGTAACGTTACACTTGATCATCGGGTCCTGGCGTTGTCAGCTTGATCCGTTCTTTATGAACCTCCCATTAGTCTTCCCTTTAATGGTTTAGAGTCATTGATGGTCATTGCTCAGAGTCTTCATTTCATTAAGGATTGCCAAATGTTGATACTTAAATTCTATTATCCCTTCTGCATTTATTAGCTGCAATTCATTAAAACAAACAAACAAGAAAACTTCCCCTCACCAACTCTTTGGTTTCTCTGAGATATGGTTCTTATGGGAAAAGCATGATAAATGATTCTGTCTCTCCCCCTCCTTTTTGTTAACAGTTTCCAAAGATGACTAATGAAGTTTCTTTTTTTTTTGAGGAAGATTAGCCCTGAGCTAATGTCTACTGCTAATCCTCCTCTTTTTGCTGAGGAAGACTGGCCCTGAGCTAACATCTGTGTCCATCTTCCTCTGCTCTCTTTGTGGGACGCCTGCCACAGAATGGCTTGACAAGCAGTATATAGGTCTGCACCCGAGATCCGAACTGGCACACCTTGGGCCGCTGAAGCAGAATGTGCGAACTTAACCTCTGCGCCACCAGGCTGGCCCCTGACTAATGAATTTTAAGTATCATTATAAATTCCTGTACTTTTTAACACATTTAATGCATTTCATCATGCTGAATGTTAGTATTTCTATATAAATAACACCCTTTAGCCTGTAGGTGTGGATATGCAATTACAGACAAAGGAACGACAAGGGCTGTGTGCTAATCTAAATTGGGAAGTTGGGGAAGTACAAAAAGGACGGTTGGCAGACATTTGATCAAGCTACGAAAAGTGATCATCAACAACAAAAAGAACGAAAAATGTGAGGCGGAACAGAAAGGACTGTGTAGGGTTGTCCAAGGCTGCAAGCCCAGGAAGCAAGGAGACAGGTTCAGGGAGCAGTGGAAGTCTGATGAGCGATGGGCCAACCAATGAGAACACAGGGCCTCTGAGTCAGCCGGCGGCGACTGCAGTGAGAAGACCGTTCATCTGGAACTAGAGAGGCAGAACTGGGAGCCAGTGAGGACTGCTCGAGTAAGCCCAGGATTAAAGGGAGGAGCCGAGCCAACAAACCCAGCAGGGCACATTGAGAGACAGCTCGTGAATCCGAGTAAGGAGTTAAACTACAACAATCTAATTTAAGGAAAAGGGTCTGTGCATCTCTCCATCCACTAACCCCTATGACACGTGAGCCAGGATGGGCTCACTTCTGTCGTAAGGCATCCTGCTGGGCGTGTGGTGCCCCTCAGAGATGTTAACAGGATGGGGGCAGCAAAAAGGGGGCAAAGGCCTTGGGTTCAAGAATAAAGTCTTTGGAGGAGAAATCTTCGATGCTTCCTTTTTCTCAGGAAGCCACCCAAGGACACTAGGAAAATTCTTTGGAGATTGCCTAGGATCTGTATTATCCCAACAGAAAGCCACGGTTCACATAAATATGTTCATATTCTGCCTTAAGCTAATATAGTAGTGAATGTTGCTTAACAATTATGATAAAGATTTTGACCATTAATTTTAAGGAAAGGAATAATAAAACCGTCAGAGATCGTAGTGTGGGAAAGGATCTTAAAGGTCACATAGTTGTAGTCTTAAATGAGAATATTAAGAGAAAATTCTTATTCCATTAAAAAAAAAGTTGACATTTAGATGAACCAATTCAATGAAGCGCCAAGCTCTTTAGTCTTCTGGGCACAGAAGAAATAACAGGTTTACAAAAGAGTTTTAATGATAAAAAGTAACAAGAAAAACAAACGTAACTCACAATGACTGTAAATTTTTCTTGCAAAAAGTAGTCTCATATCTTATGAAGTTGTAGATTGCCCACTCTATTTCTCTTTCAGAATTAATAGTTTCAGGCCAACCTGCAAACGATTAACATTGACACCAGGATTTAGCATCAGTATGTAAATATTTTGAACTGAAATAGAAAATCAAATGTGGATTTGGGTAAGACTATATTTCCTTGATATTTTTCTTTTTATTAACATAGCTTCAATAATCTACCCTTACCTAGAAAAGAGAAATTTTATGTTTTTAAAAGATACTGATTTTTTGGCCCTCTTTTGTCCTCCTTTTTATTTGAAATATAATATTAAGACCACTGAGAAACAAAAAGCTTACCAGACATGGTATGTTTTCACTTAAAATATCTAATGACAGAATGGTCATAGCCTTAACTTCAGCCTTTTTCTACTTTTTAGCAGTTAAAGGAAACAGATTTTCCAAAACTGCCTCCGAAAAGTCAACTTTGATTGCTAAAAGCATAACTCTACTTTTGGAAGTACTTTCAGTTTCTTAACAAGGTAAATCCTCATTATTAGTACTGAGTATTTCAGAGCAAGTTCACACACGAAGTTCGAGCTCGCCCTTCACCAGCGTTCCTCCGTACATAGGCAAGCCATTGTTCTGCAAGGAAAGGCTGGATGAACGTCAATAAATGCATATATAAATCTGAAAATGAGCATTGAAACGTAGCACTTATTATTCAAAAAATGTATTTAAACAACTATTTTAGCGGCTATCTCCTAGCACAATGTTATCTCTTCAAATCTTGTATACTCGTGTGTGTGTGTCCCCAGATGATGCTAGAATGGCCAATAAAGTATGAGGGGGTATTATTTTGAGACTGTAAGTGAGGAATTCCATAACTAGTCTCTACAAAATGGGGACTTATTCTCTTCTCCTCCAGAATAGTTTTAAAATATAATTTTAATTATTCTGTGTAGACACTTATGAGCTTAAATAAACCAAATACTGTCGTTGCATTGTGTGTCAGAAGGCTAAGCTACAAATATTGAATGTTCTGTTCAAACAGCACTAAGGCAAATTCTGAATGTCCCCTTGTTCTTATTTTGACAGAAATCATAATATACTTTATTTCATGTGGATATTAAACCTCAATAGGCAATAATTTTGAAGCACTTTTCATAGCTAAATGTCATTACTTACTTAGATATGAAATGTCTTAAATAAGGTATGGCCTATCAATAGAAGATATGATTACAAAGCGGTTACGTGAATTCCATCAGCCAGGCGTGAAAACATGTCTTCTTATTGTGGTCACACTTTTGAAGACCTGAGTTCATCTGGAAACACCACCCACCTCGCAGTACTGTCCTAACCAGGAGCCAGCATCCATCAGAAATTGTTTACTCTTGGGAATAATTGCAAAAGTTAAAGGGTGTGGAAAAATTGACTGACCTGACTTAGATAAGAATTATTGATTGTTTCACACTGCCCACCCCTATCTACTTTTGTGAACTGAAGCAAAATTTGTAGGTGTGTTTGTTCCTAAAAGTTTGGTTTAAATCGGAGATAAGGCTAGCTATTTTACGGAAAATAGCTCTGTGTTTCTCCATGGATTGGTGATATGGTCATTTCTAACCTCTTGCAGCACAGCTCAAATAATAAAAAATTCAAGTTAGACTTGCCATTCGTTCCAAAGTAAAACCGACTTTCAGATCCTTATCAGAACAAAAGCTCAGTAAACAAACTTTTGAACCATGAAACAAATAACTCTCCAGTGGTACCTCCTAGAGTGAGACAATTCTAGCCTCCACTTTGGAAAAAGAAAATATTGAAGCAAGCCTGTGTCAGCATTTCAGTTCTGTAACCTCCTTTCCCTCCTCACCTTACGACACTGCGATATCCACGGTGGTTCTCAGATGCCAGTAAAGCCTGGAAGACGTCCTTCCTGATGTTGCTCTTATTTAATGCAGTCCTAATCTGTAGATACTATATCGTCATGTAGCAGTGTTTAGTTGGGGGATGTGGAAGGAAGAGGGGCAGAGGGGCAGAGGAAATGTGTTCCTGCCACCTACCTTGTAGGGCATGGAGTTTGGTCCAGTGAAACATTTGAACCCTGAGTGGCTGGTAAATCACCTTCTCCCACCGTGGCTGTGCTTACTGGCTCTCTGTCCAGCAATGAGGAGTCAGCTGATACACAAAGCGTGGAAACGAGTGTGTCCATCAGTCTGGATTCACCGCACGGGATGGACCGCACTGCATGTGACCCACTGCAGAGGGTAAAATGGTGCCCTGTCAGCCGTGCAATGAAGAAAGTGAAACCAGGACATGCAAACTTGAATGGGCATCCATTTCCCTGCAGCCTCTGACTTTATCTTGTTGGTTGCTCCATTTTATCACCGTATATAATTGTTTTGAAGCATTGGAAGACAAAGGACTGTGTTGCGTGACTGTTTTATATGTGATTTCATAATAATCTGTATCAAAACTGAGCTTTTAAATAAATACTGCCATGTTTTATTTACTAATACTGCACAGGTTTGCTAATGATTACGTATTCATAACTTAGTCCTGTCGCCCTAACTATGAGGTATATTATTTGAGGGAAAAGACAAGGGTATATTAGTTGTGGGTCCCTCTGGCTCTGCTATGTGGGACACCACCTCAGTGTGGCCTGATGAGCGGTGCCATGTCTGCACTCAGGATCCAACCAGTGAAACCCTGGGCCACCGAAGCAGAGCGCGCAGACTTAACCACTTGGAGGGGGCCGGCCCCTGTATTTCTTTTGTACTCATAAAGCACCTGTCCCTGTCCCAGCACGGGATACCCTGTAGACATATGGTTCCTTGAGTACAATTTCTTTGTTCAAAAATTTCAGTGATAGCTGTTTCTGGGGGTGGCCGGTCGTGCAGCGGTTAAGTTTGCACATCTTGCTTCAGTGGCCCGGGGTTTGCTGGTTTGGATCCCAGCTGCCCACTGATGCACCACTCGTCAGGCCATGCTGTGGTAGGCGTCCCACGTGTAAAGTAGAGGAAGATGGGCAGGGATGTTAGCTCTGGGCCAGTCTTCCTCAGCAAAAAGAGGAGGACTGGAGGCACATGTTAGCTCAGGGCTAATCTTCCTCAAAACAAAAAAAATTTCAATGGTAGCTGTCTCTAAAATTATAATGTCACAAAAGCTTTAAATCACAGAAGTAAATCCTAGGGGAATAATATTTAATTAAAAATTAATAATAGCTAACTTATGGGGTACTTATGTTTCGTGAAGTAAGTACTATTACTATCTCCATTTTACAGACGGGATAACTGAGACTCAACAAGGTGACTCAAGTTTACATGGACAGTAAGTGACGGGACTGGGACTCCAACGCAGTTCTGTTGGATTCTATGCTGTAAACCACTAAGTTATTCTTTGTCCTGTATTTACACATTTCATGTGAGCCTTCTGTACTTAAGTTTCTACTTTTCAACTTTAAGTTTTTCCAATTAAAAAGAAAAAGGATGAGCTGTTATGGGAAAGGAAGTCGAATAGGGAAGGAGTGAGGTGGCTGTCAGTGTCCTTGATCCCTTAAATTTACCTGCTCAGCCACGAGGGTTGAGCATCTTTGTTACTGTCTGCACTTTCAAGGAGCCCATGAATATACAGGCTACTCTGATGTCAGAGCGTACCAGGAAAGGTCAGGTGGCTGATTTTCAGCAAGATCTGGATCCCAGGAAACAGCAATGATTTTTATCAGATTAGAAGTCAGGCAGTCTGCTGGTACCACTATCAGAATCAAATGCAACTCCTAAGTTGGAAATAGAGCTGAAAAAAAAAAAACCCATGGAAATGTTGTAATGTTGTAGCTGATAATATTTTGTCTTTTCGTGTAGACTTTGGGTGTTCTATTTAGAGAACTGGTTGGAAATAGTAGCTCAGACAAACTGTGAGAGATGGAGTTAGTCTCCAGAGTCCCCTGCAGCATTAGCCCTGGCCCCTGGTTGGGCGCGTCTTCCTGCTGTCTGTCCAGGGCCTTCCATCCCCTCATTGCAAGTCTCTTCTGAAGAACAGCGCCACATCTGTTTCCGCCGTTTCCCCACTCTCTCGGCACTTTTTACCCTCCGAGCTGGTTGCTAGTTGGCTAAAATGCAATAAATTAGTCTGCTCATGTCACGGCTGAGGCTAATGAGTTAATGTGTTACATATCCCAGGTCTGTTTTAATGTGGACTTCACAGGCACCATGGCTTGACCCAACAATTCTCTTTCTAGGAGTGGGAAGTGTAAATTCAGTAATAGAAGGAAGCATAACACCACAGTGGTCTCACAGCCTGCAGGATTAAATTTAGAGGCAGGAAAAAGCGTTACTGCACAGAGAAGAGCACTGTTGGCGCATATGTCAAACGATCGGGATCATTGAACAGATCAGGTGGAAAAAGAGTAATGACACTTAAATCTCCAAAGTCCAAAGCTGGACTTTGGTTAGCAGTTTCCCCACTTTAAGGTGTAGTGTAATCAAGAACAAGAAATTCTTACTCTTGGCTTAGTCGTTATAGCTTAATAAATTATATTCTTATGAGTAACCATTGGAGCAGCAAAAATTTCTAGTCTTCCATTCCAACTGAAAGCCTGCCTCTGAACGAGCTGTTAGAACACGTTCAGAGAGGCCTATCATGGGAGCATGTAACAGGATAAACGGACGGTGGGAGAGGAAGGCAGGATTAGTCACTTGCAAGCTGGCAGTGCGAAGACCAGGGAAAGGGCAGCACACCAGACTGGCAGCCCTGGGGTGAACTGGCTCCCGGCCTCTGTTTGGGTGGGCACTTACTTCCGAATGAATTAATGTTTTACACAGACTTTTTAAATAAAATTGCCAAAGAAAGAAGCTTAGAATACAATTCAAAAAAGGAGACTTAAGGAGTTTCTCTATTCATGGTATTTTCCTTAGGGATTATTAATCTCCCCCTAGAGAAAACAATGGTTACGTTGGAGAAAGCCTGAAACTATAGACAAGTGAGTCCTGAACATGCCAAGTATCGAACGCTAACCGAATGAGCACAGTCTTGTTCATTACGTAACTGCGCGATTACCTCAAAATACCAGGTCTAGGGTAAATACTTACTGGATAATCATCCTGGTTTTCAAGTATCCAATGATAACCAAGATAAGCACTCTGCTACCTATAAGGCTACTTCATTTACTCAGTGCTTCTGAGACAAGTCTTACGCCAGCAGATGTTTTATCACTAACGCCCTCTTCCTGGTCTCCCGCCATATCCAGTGCCTCCTCTGGCTACTGTGGATATGACTGCGTAGGAAGATGGTGAAGTGGAAGTGATTTTAGCAACCCAAGGAAGGGAAGGGTCAGTCTAAGGCTGAAGGTGTTGGGAAGCAGCAATGAATACTCAAAAACAAAACATAATTTTCTCTCTAGAACAGAGGTGGTGGAGGTGAATAAATGCAGAAGTGGTTATTTTTTTAAATTCCCAATCCATTCAGTGTTTGCAAAAACTGAATAAGGCCACATCCCCCCAGGATTATTGGTGCGTATATCAGAGAGGACATATTCAGAAGACTAAATAAACGAAAGATACATTACATGATCTTTTCTCTTGCCAGTCCTTCTTTTTTTTCCTGTTCTTAGCCTTGCTTAGTCTGAGAGAACAGGCTTCAAAGTCTTGCTGGTGGCATCAACCAGCACCCAATTCATTGCCCAATACCTCCACAAGGCGCGATGGTTTTCCCCAGAACGCGTGCAAGCACAATATAGAACACTTGAAGTATTTTCCATTTCCCCTACCATCTGAGCCTAATGATAAGTTTCTCATTAAAGTTTGTTACAAAATACACAGCCCTATATGAATATTTCTGGTGTTTTGTATTATGACCTTAATACTTTTTTGAAATTACCAGGAAAGAATAGATTCTAAAATGCAGTGGTTAATCTCTCAGACCTCATTATTCTGTCCTCACAATGCGCATCACAATGAAATGACTGACTAAGGACTTTGAATCCCAGCAAATACAGACTCTCTATGTAAATATGCTTGTCGAATCAGGAGAAAGAAAGAAAAAGCTCCGTGGAGTTGTTTATGCTTTCTTGCTTCTGAAGTGCCATTTTCTCTGTACATCAGATAACATATTGATTTTAGTGTACTTCAATTCTCAATTTTCCATAAACCATAAAAACCTTAATGACTTCTCCAAAGCTCAAGTGAGAAACAATCAATTAATTTTCCCAGTAGTTCAACTCTGTCAAAATTAAAGTGCTATTTTAACGAATTTTTCAGACATTTAGGATCTACACCGCAGCAGTTTAAGGCCAAAAAGCCTTTCTTCTACCATTGCAAGGCAAGTTTAAATACATACCAACTCAATGGAAAGTTCAAGCGTTTTAACCTTTGTGATAGACAGGAAGATTCACTTAAGGCTGAGTCTATAGCAGCTCTGAACAGAACTGCTGCAGAATCATCCATAACATAACAGTCAAACGCATCTGCTCCTGCCCGTTTGACACCATTCCCCTGTGTGGTGACTTGAAGAATAATGAAAAGAGACGTCCTATTTTCCCGCATAGGTTTCATCTCCTACCTAAAATTCCCACTGCAATTATCACCTCTTTGAAATAAGGCATTTTTTTAAAGGGCCACAGTAAAAATTCCTGAAAGGGAAAGAGAAGAGGGAACCACCAGGCTTTCATTTGCACAATAGTGACCAACAGCACATTAGCATGGATTAGTTCATCAGATTAGTCAACAGTCTCTTAGAAAGCGGCGTTTACAACTGGGACAGGTGCCGTTTGGGGATAGTGGAGAGGAGGCGGGAGGTTTGTATCTTGAAGTGACGACATGGAAGTCTCCAGGAAGAAAGAGAAGAAACTGCAGACACGGAGGAGAGGATGCTGAGAAAAGTCAGGATTTGAAAAGCCTGGGCGCAGCCTCCCAGTACACCCATTTCTTTCAGGCTGCTCTGAACATAGCTAAGAAGAATAAAGCCCTGGAATAGCCTTTGGAATTACGAAATAAGTTAAAAGTAGAACTAAATTTCTGGCAGATAGGACCCCCTCGTCTGTTTCATTCCTAGACCCCGGACTGTCCTCAGCTGAAGTGAAAGTTCAGGGATGCTCCTTGCTTGATAAAATTCACTTTGTTTGGGGCAACAGAAAATTTACTGTGGTCCTGCGAAGATGCCATCAAGGCATTTCATTAGTTTTTTTTGTTCTGGGTTTTTTTTTTTTTTTTTTCTGTTTTGTTTCTTTTTTTTCACTTGGGTTGTAACGTAAAACTCATTTAGTAACGTAGTGAATTTAGGGAAGTGGTTTTGAAGCATCTTTAACTTGTCTATAATTTTCTCTTTTCACAAGACTGAGTCCTTTACCGTTCCTTCCCAAGGAGGGGGCGCTTCCTCTCACATACAACCATTAAACAGACTAATTTGCAATTTGGCCTGTTTCCTGTTCAGGGTGGCTGTAGATGGTCACATTTCTTGGTGCACATCTAGTCTATTGTTCCCTAAGATGTTGAAGTGATTCCTTTGTCTCCCTGGTAATGATCTCAGGCATTTCCATGGAACAGGTCTTTTCAGATTCCCACGGGACCGCCTGCGAAGTGTGGTGCCAGGGTGACTTCTGAGGCAAGCCCTGGGGTGTCCTACTTCCCCACTCCCAGAAAGCAGGTGGGTATTTATTCTTGGAAGCTGACCTGCCTCAGGGTTTCTAAGAGGAGCTAGCTATTGTCATTCTGAACTGAGCGCAGTCATTCCTTCTTCTGCCTTCATCCCCAGCCACATTGTTTCCTAAAGCTTAGGCTACTGTGTGGGTGGGCAAATGGAAGGGACTGATTATCATTCAGGGCATAAATAAAAATCAGGAGGCAACCCAGTCACCCAGCGCAAGAAGGAAAATCACGTCATAAATCTCCTAAGTTATTTTCCATTTACATAACCCGTAGCAAATATCACTTGTAGCGCTTAAATAATGTAAATATAAACTAGGAGCGACTCTATCAATGGATCTTAATGAAACATTGTCTATAATAAGTGTGGAATAAAAAGGCTCATTGAGCAGATTTTTAAAAGTCAAAGAGAATACAAACAAATGCTCACACATGCATAATACAAACGTGTCAGGCACTTGGCGTTCATCACTGAGATGGAAGTTTCCAGGTTGTAAAAATAGATAAGCTTACCAATCCCTAAGGGACATGTTTTTAAAAAAACCCTTTTGGTACATGAGACAGAAACTGCTCTGAGGTTGGTCTTCCCGGGATTTCGGCAGATTGGCTGGTGTGGGCCCCCGGCGCGTGTGGAAATGAATGCTGCTCAGCGATAAGTTAGAAGGAGATGGATTCGTCTTCACAAAATGCTCTGTTCATACTCTTTGCCGGGACTTCTGGCAATTACGATAAAATCTATTTGTTTCATTCCAGATGTTCACTCACTGTTGCTTTGAAGTAGGCGAGTGAGCATTATTGTGCACTTCTTACACATGGGACTAGGAAAATTCTAGAAAACTCAAATCATTTGTAAATGGCTAGGCTGGCAGAAGCAAGAATGAAACTCAGACTTCTCAAATTCAATTTCCTAGCCTATTTACTTTAGAATTGCTGCTAGATATTCCAACTTCAGAGTAGTTGGGAAAAAACCTCAAGTGTTCAACCATTCGTTTTCACCGTTGTTTTAAAAAACACTATTTACTAAGATTTTCCTATTAAAAATGTAATACTGCTTTTTAGAAAAATTGAAAAATATATGAAAAGAGGAGAATAAAATTCACAGCTAATGCTTATACCCAGAGAGAACATATTTTGATGTATCTCTTCCCTTTAAAAAAAATAATTAGATTCATACTTTATACGTACTGCTTTTCATTAACCTAGCAGGTCATCTATATTAAGACCTATCATTATTTTATGTACTATTAAGAAACAAGGAAGAAAACTGCCAGTACTGTGAAACAATTCTTAATCACTAAGCATTATTACTTTATGCTTGTTGAAAGAAATCCTTTAGACATAGTTTTATCAAATATGTTGAGCTTACACAAAGAAGTAAGTGAAATTTATTGGTTAGGTATTTCTAGAATTTTTTCGTATTCAAACTTCAACTCGTATATAAGATTCACTCTGTGATTCAGACTTTTTGATGTTTGTATTTTTCTGCAAAATTATCTTCTGTCTCCCCTCTGGTGCTGGTGATAGAGCATTTCTTGAAAGTACTTTGCTATTGTCGCCAGAACTTGCCTTCAAGCTGATATCCCCCATGTGCGAGTTTTAATACACATGCACAGGCAATGAAACTACAAGAAATATTATGATCTTAGATATGTAAAAATATGAAAAACTATGCATCTCAGAATCTATGAAATATAGCATGTGTAACCCTCTTTTCTGCTGAACTTTATATCATGAGAATTTACTGCTATCTTTTAAATCCATGATATTTAAAGGCTGTACAACAGTCAATATAATTTATATAAACAATCCCCTATTATTGGACATTTAGGACTTTTCCAATTTTTGCCATCGTAAATAAAAATGGGATAAACATCTTTGAGCATAAACCTTTGTTCACAGCTTTGATAATTTCCTTAAGAGACAGTTCCAAAAATAGCATAACTAGGTAAATGATATGCAGCTCGACTGGCTGTCTATTGCCATGTTGCTTTCCAAAGTGATTGTTATCAGTCTGTCCACTAACCCGTAGAATATGTGGCCACAGCATTTTCTGACCAGTGGTTTTCACTGTCGACCAACAGTATGTACAAGTCAAACCTTGCCTCTTGACCAACCTACCCTTTCCTTTTCTTTCTTCCTTTATTTTTATTTATCACCTGCCAACATGAAAAATAATTCCTTTCCCTTTTTGGTATTTACTCCTTTACCGATCCTATGAATTTCAAACAGGAAAGTTCTTAGTCACCACTTAGCCAATCTATGCAAGATGTAGCTAGCTGCTTAATTTTCCCTCTGAAGTCAGTTTCCTTAATCACTTCATTGCTCTAATTTTTTAGATACTCAAGGGGCTAAACCTGAATTCATTACTAGAAGCTTTTTGTCATGAAGGTAGGAACCCTCTATTTAATTTTCCTGATGAAATGCTTATTTATGTCTAGTCCTCCCTTCAATTAGACATTTTTACTCTTGCTCATAATAATAATAATAAGAAGAAGAAGAAGACATTGCTCTCCATTCCGACCTAAAAGGTTTCTTTTAGAAATATTGTCAAGCCTGGTTGAAATAAACAAAATTTCCATCACGAGCCCATTTATGGGCCAGGTCGTCCTGATCATTGAAGATTTGTTTAGTAAGTGAAAACTATTCTTAGTATGCATCCTTTTGGCATTCATTGGGCACACATTATAAGGTGCAATGCTGGTGCCTGTGGCCAGGAAGCCTAAAGCACATTCCTGGCCTATGATAACAACAGCAACAACAACAACAACAACAATAATAATAATAGTATGTTAAATTTACTGGATTCTCACTGTGTGCCAGGCACAGGTCTAAATGCTCGACATGCACTAATACATTTAATCCACCCAACAACGGTATGAGATTGGTCTTACTATTATCTCCATTTTACAGATAGGGAAACAAAGGCAGGGAGAAGCAAGTCATTGCCTGGGATGACACCAATGGATTTGAACCTAGAATATTTCACCCCAGAATCAGCTTGCTTAATATGTGCTTCCCCAGAACAACTTAGAGTATTGTGGGATGGATCAGACTCAACACATAAGCTGTGACAAGATACTGTAAACAAGAAGATGGGGAGAACGTATGCGGGAGAAACCAAGATCTCAAGAGGAGCTAGAATAGGAATGTTGAAAGACAAAAACAATATTGTCTGGGTGAGAAATGCAAGTGGATAGTTCAATACGGGCTGGGAAGATAATACACCCTAGAGCCCAGTGGCCCCTGGGTTCAAATTCTGACTCCAGCACATACTAGTTGTAAGGCAACTTCTCTTAGCCTCAGGCCCTCAACCTATTTTAGTTCTAATAATGAGCAAGGACATAAAAGTGTAGAAGCATTTGATATGTTTAGGGAATGGAAATAATGCAAAGTAGAGGGGCTTAAGGTGGTATTGGGGCAGTTCAAGGCAAAAAGGCAGAAGGAGGGAAGGAAGGGCATATGTGAGGAGCAGTTGTGGCTGAAGTCAATATGGAATAGGCATGTAGAATTGTTGGCAGACTAGGGAGAGCAGGAAGATAGCTAGTCATTTTACCAAAAGGGACCCACCACCAACCTTGGTGGTTTGGAGGAAGGAGGGGCTGAAGAAGTGAAGCCAGAGGCGGCTATGGGGATTGTCCAGATGAGAGCTAATGATGTCACGAGTCAGGGCAGTGTTTATGGAAAGGAAGGAGAGAGATTCCAGAATTATTTCAAAGGTATATTTGAAAGAACTTGGTAAACAATTGTGGATTTGGGACTGAGTTAAAATGTTCCTCAGGTTGTTGCCCCGGGGGACTGAAGTGACGATAGTGCCTTTTGCAGAGAGAACTTGGGTTAGTTTGGGAGTGAACCAGAGTCGAAAACTTGGGTGTCAGCAGTGTAGACGACTTTGTGAAAAGTTTGGATACAAAGGGAAAGAGAGCGGAGAGTGTGAGCATCAGGAATCGTAAAGCTAATTTTGGAAGGTTTATCTCTTTTGGAGTAACGCTTTCTTTTCTTTAGCAAAACCAAAAGTCAATTCTATATTATGGAGTCTTCTCATTCTCAACAGGGATTTTCATTTCTTTTTGGATTAGACATTCCTTTGAGAACTTGATGAAAACTGTAGACTTTCTTACATCTTCAAGTGTGTATGTGCATGTGTGTGGGAGGGAAAAATCATGGACATTCATACACAAATTTGCATACAATTTTAGGGAGTTCTTGTACTTTTTGAAGCCCGTCCCATGAATCCCAAGAGTCTGCTATGCATAACTTCTTTTTCAACCAATGCAGTAATATATTTTCCAATTATAATTGACCACATGTCATGTACTGTGCTAAGGGCCTTTTCTGTGTTAGCTCATTCAGTCCTCACCACAACATTACCCTATAGGTATTACATTTCCAACAAGGAGGACAGAGGCAGACAGGTTAAATCAGTTGCCCAGGGTTACAGAGTTAGTACGTGGTAGAGGCAAGGTTTGAACATAAGTCTCTCGATTAGTCAGGTTTCTCCAGCGAAACAGAACCAATTGTGTGTGTGTGTGTGTGTGTGTGTGTGTGTCTGTGCGTGTTTGTGTGTGCATGTGTAAAGAGATTTATTCTCTGGAAGTGGCTCATGTGGACACGGAGGCTGATAAGTCTCCAGCTCTACAGTCAGCAAGCTGGTGAGCCAGCAGAGCCGATGCTGTCATTCCAGTCTGGGTCTGCAGGCCTGAGAAGCAGGAAGAATCAGTGGGGTAGTTTCTTTCCAACAGCTGGCAGGCTGGAGACCCAGGAAGATGCGAAGTTTCAGATTTAGTCCAAAGGCAGGAAAAACCTGAAGTCCCACTTCGAAGGCAGTCAGGCAGGATGAATTCTCCCTTACTTGGGGGAGGGTCAGCCTTTTCCGTCTACTCAGGCCTTCAACTGATTGGATGAGGCCCATCCGCATTAGGGAGGTCTATCTCCTTTACTCAGCTACTGATTCAAAAGTTCGTCTCATCCTAAACACCCTCACAGAAGCACCCAGAATAATATTTGACCAAATAGCTGGGAACCCCATTGCCCAGTCAAGTTAACACATAAAATTAACCACCATAGTCTGACTCCAATCGCTGTGCCCTGCACTGTCATTTTAAAATACACTCTCATATTTTCTTGGTTGAACTTTCATTTTGCTTTCACACATGCCTCACCTAAATTATTCATGTCAGAGCTGAGGCTTCTCCCGGGGTTTCCTCTTTCCCCAGTTACGTTCTCCTAACGGGAGATTTTAAAGTAAAAGCCACTTGGATTCATCCTGCTTTGCTTTCTGCTCTCTTTATTTTTTCCCTAAGAAGATAAACTATCCAAGGAAGCTGCTTCTTTCATTCTAAATGTTCAAAGAGGGTTTTGCAGCTAAAAGTGTGTTAACAACATCTAAAAGATTTCATGGGGACCCACTAGGAGTGCATATGAGGCGTTGAGAGTTTTCAGAGTCGCCGCATGCAGCAGAGCAGAAGTGCTGGTTTTTGGTAGCAGTGTTGAAACTTACAGGTGGCTGCTTAGTATGCAGTGTGTGTGTTCGTAAAAGTCAACGCAAGATTAAAAAAATATATTGTGGATGTTTTTAGGCCCTGGAGCAAATCCAAAATAACAGCTGGGATTTTAGATCTGCTGGGGGACTCCTCGAACTCATGAAATTCAGTCCCAAGAAGTCATAACAGTCTGGTAGAGTGGAGGCCCTGTGAGCAGGAGAGCGGAGGCTCAGTTGTTAGAGTACAAAGGGGAGCTGCTCGTTCTCTGTCGCACACATTTTCAGTCCTGGAATGGACTGAGCACATCCACGTGAGCTTGAAAAGGTGATCAGACAGTAAAATTAGAGCTTTCAGTTTACAGATTTTTTTTCTTTTCAACCAGGTGAAGGAGGCACTAATACTACCAGAACCTGTCTCTTCTCCACTTTATTTTGAAAATTTTATATAGAAAAGGAGATCCAGCGAGGCCACATTTAGGAGTACGTCCTATGGCCTGTGCCATCAACTGTGCACGCTGGTTAAAGTAAAACAGTTACAGTAATTTAAATAACTTTGAATTCTGTAAACCCAGATGTAAAGCTATCCAATCTGCACAAATAACTTGGAAGAATTTACATTCAAAAAAGGACCACAAATTCTTAGCGTAAGTGAGCTGATGCTAGAAGCAGACACGGCACTTGTACTTTCAGTCATTGAAGGACAATGATTTTCAAATGTGGAAAAGGAGAATAATAATATATCTTATATCCTACTGGCTGGTAGGTATCTTCTTCACAAAGGTCCTAACAGCGTTACAATTTCCCTGGGATAGATTTTTATATATAATGCTTTGAATACGAGATGACATCAGACAATGGAACTAAATGTATCAGACTAGGTTGCAAATGATTTAGTTCTTTTTTCCTGGTTTGATATTATCAAGCGACTTCAGTGTCATGAAAAGGATTCATTAAGGGCCTATTTTCCAGGGGTGATGTGCTAGGCATAGCCCAAGTGGGGTTAAACACCATCATCATCAACCATCACTGACCAAGTGCTTACTGTGCCTGGCTCCGGAGATGCCAAGGGATAAGCCAATATTTCCCCCGACACAGCTTAGAGCCTAATTGATGGCTTGGATGTACATACAAGGATGATACAAGGCATCGGACATTGTTGAACAAGTGTTTAGACAATAAGTACTTTGAAGATACTTCAAAGGGAAAATACGAATCCATTGTTAAGTGTCTTTACCAGTCCCAGTTGTATAATCTGTAAAATAAAATATCTGACTCCTACACACAGGAGAAAGTATTAATTTGATCTTCTACCACCAAACTGTAATTCTCTTCTTGTATTTCTAGCTTTTAGCCCAGAGTCTAACACAGCGTAGGAATTTTGTCTACCTGAGTTAAAACACTAGTAACAGTTGTGAGCTGGAACTCCCCATCAACTGTAATCTGTCACTCTTCTTAGCAGGGCAAATGCACCAGTGATGGCAATGTAACCATCAGTGTGGTTCCGTCCATACCTTACTGTGTAGGTCTTTTGGAACTATGCTTGTTAGAATAACCACAGACATATAAAATGCTATACAAGACACTATGTTAAGACGTCATTTCTATGTTGTCAAAACCTAGGTCTTTGCCTGTATACATACACCTGATGTCCTGGTTATTGCTGCGTTTGTCCTGTTCCCTTGGGGGAATCAATGACAAATGCCTTTCTGCACAAAAGGTGGGTAAGACTAGATCTTGAAACAGGATTAGGACAAAAGTACCCAAGAAGTCTTATTTATTTCAGGATGGAGGATGGACCATTTAAGGGTGACAGGTGCGACATTCATATTGATTTTCTGGATTTTACTTCTCAAAGAGTCTGGAAAGGAGATCGGAGCAGCTCAGACCGGATTTCCACTGATAACCCCCTGGGATGGTGTGACTCTGCCCTTCTTTTAGCCTTCAATTCCTTCACGGCCGAAGCTTCTGGGCCTGGGCCTCTCCTTGCTTAGGAGAGAGAGCCACTTGCCTTTAGCAGCTGGACAGTTCTGTAATGACAGACAGCCACCCAGCCAAGGGGCAGGGGCAGGAGCACACATCCCGGCCTGATAAGACTGCTTATGCCGTGGCAGGGGGAAAAAAAGATGCTATCTTTCTGTCTTTTGCAGTTAGCACATTTCTCTGGCTGGATTATTTTGTTTCCAAGAGAAGAGAGAGAGAAGGCTGGCAGGAGCCAGTGTCCTCAGTTCGAGAGAGCAAACTGCAGTTCCTTCAGAGGCCAAAATAAACTGCAGGACCCAGAGTCCCCACAGCGCCGTGGTTGGTCCTCAACACCTACCAACCAGTAGTTATAGCCTAGAGACCCGAAATTCTTCCGTCCACATCAGACGCTCAGGGAGTGCAGACCTGGGGTCTCCAGCCAGGCCTCCAGCTACGAGGCAGACGGATGTCAGGACCCCGCAGGACAGACAGGTGCCAAGGGTCAGCTGCAGACTGCCAGGAGCCCCTCTTGGCCTTCTCCCTTTGAAATCACAAGCCCCCGCCCCCAGGTCTGGGCAGAGTCTTCCAGGCTCCACGTAAGGCTCCCCCTATTCATTCTTCACCGGTATTCTATGAGCCTGTGACAAGGGGAAGAAACTAACCATAAAACCTGATCATAAAACCCTTCTTGTACTTGAAGACAGCGATTAAACACTCACTCAGCCAAGGTCTCCTCGCTTCATTTAAAACAAAAGAGGCTCTCCACTCTCGCCCTTCCCACCCCACCAGAAGATGGGTGCCCGGAGCCGGCGCCCGCCCTCCCGAAAGTTGCTCCTTCCCTTAGTTGAGGGCCAAGTTGGCGAACCCGTAGCCGCAAAGTCCCCACTCGGGGGACGGGGCGACAGCAGGGCGGGGGAGGGCGAGGGGGAGGGACCAGAGGGAAGGACGCTGCCCCCCGCCTCCGCGGGGTCGTCGCCCGGCCGGCCGAGCGGCGGCGGGCGTTGGGAGGGCGGCGCGGCGGTGGCGGCGGCGCGGGCGCGGGCGCGGGCCGGCTCGGTACCTGGGGCCGGGCGCGCCTGCCGCGGCGGCGGGGCGGAGGGAGGCTGTGCGCGCGCCCTCCGTGCCCGCTCGGCCTCGCGCGCGTCTCGGGGGAGGCTCCGCCGAGGGGCCGGGGAGCCCGCAGCTCAGTCCTGCCGCCGGCGGAGCTTTGTGCGGCGGCAGCGGCGGCGGCGCCGAGTCCCACCTGCTGGCGGCGGAGAGACGAGGGCGGGAGGCGGGGAAGGAGGAGGGGAAGAGCGGCGGCGCGAGCGCACGCCTCCCGCCGGCGCCCACCTCCGGGGGCTCCGCAGTCCCCGCGCCCGGCCTGCACGCGCGCCGGCCCGGCCCGGCCTGCCGTCCCCGCCGCCGCCCCGCCGCCCGGCCCTGCCCGGCCCGGCCCGGCCCGGCCGCCGCCCCCGGAGCCGCGGCTAGTGCAGGCGAGCGCGGGGCGCGCGGCGCCGCCTCTATGCGCCCGGGAGCCGCCTCGGCGCCCCAGCCCCGCTGAGCGGCCCCGAGCGGAGCGAGCGAGCGGGCGGGCCCGCGCGGCGCAGGAGCGGACACCATGCCCGGCTGGAAGAAGAACATCCCCATCTGCCTGCAGGCCGAGGAGCAGGAGCGAGGTGAGCAGGCGGCGGCCGGGGCGGCGCGGAGGGGCCGGGCGGGGCCCGGGCCGCCCTCCCCGCGCGCCCCCGACCCGTGCCCGGCTCGGCCCAGGGCGCCCGCCCTACGGGGCCGCGGGCTGGCGAGGCGGCGTCGTGCGAACTCTGAGATTTCTTTTTTCGCGGGGGCCCGGGGTGCGGGGGAGGGTGCTGCCGCAGGAACTTTTCGCCTGGGGGGTGATTTTTCTGGAGAGGACGTCGGGGGAACTCTGGCTTCCCCGAGCCCGCTCGTACGGTTAGCCCCGAGCGGCTGGCTGGGGGCTCGGGGTGACGATGGGGGGTCCTGCAGTGCTTTAAGTGACTTTTCAAACTTTCCTCCTCCTCCCGCGGCCGCCTTCGGGGTGTCCCCGCCTCTGGCCGGGCTTCGTGTGCCGCCAAGCCCAAAGTTGCTGAGATTCCGGGAGGAGGAGGAGGAGGAAGAGCGTGGGCGCGGGCGGTGGGCGCTGCCGCAGGTCTCCGCAGGCCGAGGGGCTAGGGGCGCAGGCTGTCCCCAGGCCGAGGGGCCGGGGCTGGCCGGGATGATGCCTCGGAGATGAGTTATGACCCAGCGCAGTCGCCGCTGTCAAGTTAATACCGCAGGACTGCGGGCTTTTCATAATTACTGTCTGTTTTCTTTGTAAAAGGCGGCTCTCCGTGCCAGGTTGCATGTAGCTCTTTTGTGCTTCAGCCTGACAAGTGCGCTGGTCACGTTGCTTTTAAGTGACTTGTAGAGAGGAGAGTTGAAGGCCTTTGGCACCTTAAAGGCTTGGTTCTGTTGGGGTCGTGTCTCGGTGTTTGGATTGTGCAGAGGTTGGCCAGGAGTTCAGCTTGGTCACCTGGATATGATGTACTCGGTGCACCAGAATTTCCTCTGCAGGCCCCACGGGGCTAGAGGGGTGTGCGCGTGGCTCTGCTGGCATCCAGAGGGACCCTGGCTGGCAAGGTCCACCCGGGGTTGATTCCTCTGCGCCTGCCACCCCGGCCTGGCCTGGCTTCGAGGAAAACGCTTTAGAATTGGGCGGGTTTCAGGATGCTCGGTCTGCAGGGGCTGTGGCAGCAGTCGGTGCCGAGGTTAAATGGTGCTGCGTGGGTGGGTGGATGAGCCGAGCAGCAGGGGCACAGTCTGGTGCGTGGAGAAGGCAGAGTTGTCAGCGGAGCTTAATCCAGCAGCTTGATGAGTTGATATGGAGAGCGGCTTGGTTATTGGGCACGCCAAAAGTTTCAAGCTTTTGAAATAATGCTTGCTACTGAAGAACCAACGTACAATTTCCAGTTTTTCTCTAGGTGGCACAACCTGTCTGGTTTATATCCTGTTTAAAGACTCAGGGAATTCATCCCTTTTAAACCACTTCCTTATTAGATGTGTGCATTTCCAGCACACTTTCTGGCAGGTTGACCCACTCCAGAGGCACCCCTGCTTTAGAAACACTTCTGCTTTTCGCTTTCCCAAATCATATCTTAAAAGTTGCAAATCATGGTGCTGATAATTTGTAACCAGGGTAAAGCACTAAATGAAAGCTTTCTGTCCACCATGGAAGTCCGCCCTGGCAACTGAGCATCACAGCGCACTGGTGGTAAATGTATCTGTTTGCTTAAAAAACGCAGTACTGCCAATAAGTTTTATCGGAATGCTCAAATGGGTAGATTTTTGGATTTGGACAAAATGTACCTGTATGTCTTTTAGAAATATATGGTAACTTTCAAAGATGATCGCCTCATCTGCTTGGTGGAGATAAGACTGAATTTCCTCCAGAACGTAAAGATCTGAGTCAGAAATTGCGTCTTCTGCCTTATCTTCTCCAATAGGAGAAAATGGGCAATGGTTGTTACTTGGGGTCTTTTTTCACTTTAAAAGCTTCTTACTTTGTGCTTGTATTCTGCGATGCTTTTCTAATTAGGACTGTTTTTGATTGTGGTGTTTCTTTTTGAGTGCATAAATATGTGTTTTGTTTCTTTTAAAATCTCCTGCCTGGTGTTTGTGTTTCAATTGTGTCTGTGTGTGTACACACATATGCATATATACATATATTTAGATTAGCCGAGCTGTCTGCATGATTTTTAATGCATATGTTAGAGGACACTGCTTGAGACAGGCTTATCCTTCTGGAAGAATTTTATTGTAATGAGCAATGTTTTCTCTTTGCATTTGAAATCAGTTTGTATATAGCTTTTTTCCCTGGGAATTTACAATTTTAAATGATTCAAATAGTGTTAAATTAGGTTCTTGTTAAATATGAACAAAGATTAAACTATCAGCTTGGTCAGGAAAATAATGAACATCAGGGAAAAATACATCTTTAATTTTGTCTCGGGATAACGTTGACCAAAAAGCCAATTTCTCATATCTTACCATTAAATTCCAAGGTTAGATGTGCTTGTAGAAGCGTTGCTCTTTCTACACCCCCCATCCCCAATTTACATTTAAACATTCTAAAACCCATTATGGGGACTACTCTAGCATAACATTTTTTTCATGTAGATTTTATTTAGCTGAAGCTCTTTATGAAACTTAATCCAAATTAATACAGGCTGCTAGCTGCTTTAAGGACCACATTTTTGAACAAGTATTTCTTAGCATTATTCTTTTTTAAAAAATGCTAATCTCAACTCAGAGATTGAGGGAACCTGCCTTCTTCGTATTGTCCCATCCAGACAGAGGTTTGGCCAGTCTCTGTAACTTCATGCCACACCTACACACTGTTCAGAGCTCGGGCTCATCTGGAAGGCCTCTGTCGAGATGCTGTCGCGTGAATGGTTGCTACTGCATGCAGTGCTGGGCACAGAAACTCTAACGTGTGGGTTGTTGCAGCAAATGCGGTCACTTCCAAAATGCCGTGTGGAGATTCGCCCATGTACCGTGACTTACTATTAAAATTCAGAGCCCATTTCTCTGTCCGCCCCCCAGTTTTCTGCCTGAGCTGATAAACCCAATCCACTTAGAAACCACCTAATACACTTTTGGGTAAATCTTTTAGGGGAAGATAAATGATTCTGAAGACTGTTCTATTTAACACCTCTTCTAATCAAATTAAATTAAGTAATTTCTTAGTTGTTTTAATCTGCTTATTAGCTGATCATGTGTAATAGGAATGTAATTGTTAAGGAAGATCTCATTGTAAAGGGGTAGATGCCTCAGTAATTAACCATGCCTTTCTTTGCCTCCTAGCTTCCTTCCAGATTTGTGTGGCTTTGGTTGGTAAATGTTTGTGTGTGTGTGTATTCACGAGAAGTGTATGCCTTGTGTATACCTCCTCTCCCTCTTGCCTTTCTGTTCTTCTCCTAAGTTTTGGAGGACTACAAGTGAACTTGAGAACTTCCCCTTGGACTCCTGTGGGAATTATTGTGTCTGGGGTTTTGCTAATGTTTTGTCGAATGAGAGTGTTTGGCTCTTTTTAGATATAAAGAATTAGCTCTTATAAAATACCCATGAGAAAGCACAGGGGGCTTACGGAGTGCGCCTTTCTTGCATCATTGGTCTGTTTCATTTTGCATGCCACAAGGAGATCTGGTGACCATGCCCCACACAACCTGCTTCACAAAAAAGTCCAATTGGAAATTGGGTTTTGACCAGGGAGGACTGTGGGGAGAGAGAAGAAATCAAGAGGCAGGGAGCAGCCGCTGTGGGGCGGGCCCTGGGTTCGACGTTCACGTGCATTATTTGGAACAGATCTTACCACATGCCTGTAAGGTAGGTTCTATTATTATTTCCCCTGACAGATGAAGAAACTGATGCTCACAGAGTGAATGAATTTACCTAAAGTTAAAAAGCCAAGACTTAGGGCATCAGTTTCTAAAAGATAATTCAAAAAAGAAGTTACATTTCCTGAGATGAAGCTTTTAGTATAATATTAACATTGTAACATCTTATGGAATTTTTTTGGACAGAATTTTAATAAACTACCACTAAATCTTTCATTAAGAATTCAACAGAAGAGTTTTTTTTGTTATACATACTGGGAAAAAGCTTCCAAAGTGTATTTTGGGCTTTTGACAAACTGACTTGGCTGGATAGGTTTATTAACTATAACAGTAAGGATTGAGATGTCAACATATTTTTAAGTAGAATTATTTGACTAAGCTTAAAGAAACTCATTTAAGTGAATGGCTTTTCCACCAAAGACTTGATGTGCTTGCATAGTTTTCCTTCTTTTCAGACAGTATTTGCCATGAAGGCAGGAATTAACAAAAATTAGGTATTCTTCCTGGCTGCAACGAACTGGAAATTACTATATTGTTAATAGTCATTGTGCACTTGCTCTTTTGCCGACGTTTTCCTTAATTAAAGCCATCCGTCTGAAGTCAGCCTGGCCATCTTTCAGGAGGCCCGGTGGCCAGACAAAGGGACTTCACATAATACTTTCTCCTGCGGCAGGCTGAGCGGTTCCTTTCATGAAGAAAAAGAAGTATCCACTTAAATTGGTAAAGGATATTGAGAATTGAGTATCATGGGTTTTCAAACTGCTGTATTAAATGCTGTGTGGTAGCTGATGGTTTAAGGCATTTAGGTTTGATCAGTTTATTTTCAGTTAAGTTATAAGAGTAGTTTAGCAGTACAAAATGCGAGTCATAGTGATACAAAGTAACATGTCTGCCAACGCTGTTCCAACACTAAAGCAAGACCTGGGTTTGCGTCTCTTGTTTTGTCTTCCATTAGAATTTATTTTTTCTTAAATTCAAGGGTGTCCTAAGTATAAATATAAAAAATCTGTTGATACAAATTTCCTTATTCAAGAAGCCTACTTCTTTATGTCAGTGGCCAAAAGGTGCTGTCAGTTTTATGGGAAAGTTAATGTTCTTTAAATATATCGACCGATTAAAATGCACCCAATTGAATTTCTTACTGCCTTTCCTTTCGACACTGATTAAACTTTAAGCACCAAATCAGGGGCTGAATGGAAGGTGAAGATGTGGCTCGCATCCAGGGCGGACTCCTTAGCCACGCCCCACAGAGTGGCTGACAGGTGTTTGAAGTCACACAGCAGTGGGTTTAAGCTCGCTTCAGCAGTTCCCAGCTCTGTTGGTCTTTCAACTTCTCAGGGCCTTCGGTTCTCTTCTGTAAGATGAGGACAAGTAACATTGACCTTGTGGGGGGATTAATGAAACTAACAACTGGGGGGGCAGTGTGCCACAGTACCTTGCATGTGGTTCAGGGCCCAGTAATGGCAGCTGTCATTATTTTTATGATACCTAATATAGATCTGTAAATTTAACACCTCAGGGTGTCCTGATGATGAAACAATAAATTTTTATTCTTTGAAAACTTCATAAAGTAGTAAACCCCCCCCCCCCAAAACTCCAGTGTTTTGTGAAAAGCTACACTGAAACAGAGAACTTCATGAGGCCAAGGTCTTTGATATATTCTAGCTGACTCTCATGGAGATGAAGAAACTCCAGTGTAGAGGGAATGTTTCATCCATTTAGTGAGCATTTATTGAGCACCAACTGTCCTGATGGGGGCTGGTTCCTATTTTCTAGGAGATTAAGTATAGTTGTAAAGTCATGGATGTGACAGACAACTCAGTGCAGCCTCTCTCCTCCTGTCCGTGTTGGTGCTGAGGGAGCAGAGAATAGGGGTTGACTGTGCTGAGGGCAGGTGGGGCCGAGGAGGTGACACAGAGGAAGTATTAAAAGACCTGGAGGCAGGGAGGGGTTTAGGAGTTTGGGAGGGGATGTGAAGACAGATATTTCCTGCAGGGGGCATGGTGTGTTCCCAAACATTGTGAAATAAAATATTCCAGGAACCACTACTAATTTCTTAAGGGGCTGAAGCCTAGACTATGAACGTGCATGTGAACTGTCGAATGTGACTATGCGTTTCCCCATGAGGTGGGGAAGCCGGGTGGGAGAAGATGAGACTAGAGGTGGCCGGATTTGGAAGGACTTTATATTCCGGATTGGAAAGTGCAGATTGTATCCAGCAGGTGATGATGAGGAGTTAATTGAAGGACTTCCAACAGGGAAGTGAAGGCATCAGATCTGCATTTTAAAGACTTTTTTTTTCTTGCAGGGGAAGAGTCCCGTAAGCTAACATCTGTTGCCAGTCTTCCTCCTTCTTCTTGCACCCCCTCACCCCCCCGCCCCCAAAGCACCAGTACATAGTTGTGTATGGTTTAAATTCTTGTAGTTCTTCTGTGTGAGCCGCTGCCGCAGCGTGGCTACTGACAGATGAGTGGTGTGGTTCTGTGCCCGGGAACCGAACCCAGGCCACCGAGCACACCAAATTTTAACCAGTAGGCCATCAGGGCTGGCTCAGATCTGCATTTTAAAAAGGTCACTTTGTAGCATGGAGGAAAGATTGGAAAAGGGAGGGACTGGAGGGGTGGGGATCAGCCCCGTTTCAGGCCATGCGAGATGCTCGGGAGAGGACGGGTGGGCAGGTGAATGCAAGCTGCGTGGGAGGTGCAGGGCTTCCTCAGCGCCTGCTGCCGAGCCTGGTAGGCCTGCCACCACGCATAGCCTTCCTTACCCCTCCTCCCTCCATCTGTGTAGGGGAAGAGTGTAAACATAGTCAAGTAGAATAATATGAAAGTAGAGGACCAGGCTGGCCATGATGATAGCTTCATGTGCACTAGTTTTTTTCTTTTAATTATATAAAATTCACATACTGTCCAATTCTAAAGGAAAAACCATTATCCTGTGCATTTGTCTCCTAATAAAACTAACTTGGAATTTTAAGCAATTTTTTTAAACTGAAAGAGAGAAAAGTAGTAGTTATTGTTTTATAGAAATGTCTCCCCTAGTAATAGAATTGCGTGGGATTTTAAAAATTATTATTTTCTGAAAACAACTAAATGTTCTGTGAATAAAGTTTTCAGGTACTTCTGATACAGGACTCAAAAACAGAAAATGAGGTTAAAGTCTTCTCTTGGCTCTGTTCCTGATTGTCTGGCCAGGCACAGAGGGCCCCTCTGAACCTCTGTCTTCTCATCTGCAGAGTAAGGATGATTCTTGGCACACTGGCCTCCTCAGGTGATGTCATGGGGTGGAAGCTATTATTATTACACTGTTGTTACATTACAAAGGGGAGAAGTTGTTGAAGACTGAGACTCTTAAAGTACATTTGTCTATTAGTTGGCCATTTCTGGATGGAGGTGTAATTTTCATAACTTCTGTCTCATAAACTGGAAATTTTCATTAGAAAAATCTTATTTCTTAGTCTTCCGAAGTGAAGTTCAAATATGTTATGAGGTTTCCACCTCAGGCTCCCATTTATAAGAAAATAACTCAAGTGCTGCAACTAAGTTACAACGCACACGATGCGGCCCAGCTCCTGGAGGCGGTGTCTCCTCCGGCTGCGCTCGGGAAAGTCCAGCTCAGATGCTGAGTGGACTTTGCTGCTGGTCCCTGTTGTTCATGTTCTGTTTCTCTCCAGTTTAAGCTGCTGACCTCAACCCAACATCCAAGAGACCACTACTGCTCAGCTGAAATCATGTATGGAGGCTTTTTAAGGGAGAAAAAACTCTTGCAGATCTCCACTGCCAACTTTATTTTTATTACACCGCTTAAATAGGTAGTCACGTAAAACTCCTGATGCTTACAGCTCCTGGACAGCCACAAAGCCCAAACAGATTTTACAGAGGAAATACAAACAAAACTACCAAAAAGTCAGTAACTTTCAAATTACCGTTTATTTCATGTGACTTGCTATTGTCTGCCTGAGGCTAAGTTCCCTCTTGCGGCGTGAAGACGGTACTTGGTGCCACGGAAGTAATGTTGTCACTTTTTTTCTAGTGGAACTCCTTTGAGTCCTTGGTTTTATCAGGCTGTTGTCGTTTGGTCTTTCCTGGGCATGAACCATTATTTACATGTGAAGCCTTCTATTCTCATTGGTCTCTTTTGCACCATTGTGATCCTGAATACAAAAGCTGGTATTGGCACTGCATGTTGATCTACACTAGTACTTCTGACACTGTTTGTGGTGAAAGGCTGGGTTTTTTAACCCAGTCTGCTATGTGGTCCTGTAGCACAGTCAGTGCCCCGTGTGCAACTCCCTGCCTGAGCATGACCACACCTGCACCTGTTTATTCCCAGTTCAGTGAGAGGAGCCTGTTAATCCCAGACTTGGGTGTCAGGGTGATGTCAGATGGCAGGAGGCCTTTCTGAAGACCCCTCCTGTTCAGTACTTGTTTAACTATGAATAGGTAATAAACAGTTTCCTGCCTGGCCCCGTCCACAGACCGCACTTTGAATAGCACCGATTCACAGTATGTTTACATAGCTGGGGTCGGGGAGGAGGGCTCAGAGGATGGGGGTGTGTAAACGTGTACACACTACTTTTAAGACATACAAATGAAACATAACTTATTTTCTATATGTGCTTTCACCTTGCTTTCAAGATCCCATTCGCACTGAAGATGGAAAACATCTGATCTTGTCAATTAAGAGCATATCACTCTCCAATTTAAAAACTCTTGGGTCGTTTCTCTCATTTCTCAAGGGTTTCCGCTTCCCTCAGTCCCGAGATGGTGTTCGGGAGAGGGGAAAGCTTAGTATCCTAATGGCCCTGGTGAAGGGCGTTTTATTCCTTGTGTGACCTCACTGTGTCCCCTGCTCTGGACGTGGCACGCTTGGTGACCGGGCAATGTGCCCTGGTACCCACTGAAATGAGACTGTTCCGGTTGGGTCTTTTGAATGTCATCCTGGCAGCTGGTTAGGCGTTCCTGGACCCCGCCATTGTGTCTGTTGTGAGGTCCTTGTAGCCTGTGACCTTCTTGTCAAAACCCCGGCCTTTCTAGTTACCAGTGCTATCAGCATTTCCATATCTCTCCTGGGAGCCAGGGCACGCTGAGCTGTTTTCTCTGAGTCATGATGGAATCTGTGGTATCTTAGGAGGTGCCCTCAGCACCACCTGTCTAATGGCACCGTCTACAGATAGTGCCATTCCGTTGCTCTAGTGCCATGTTGAATGGTGCCTGTGTCAAATAGGGGAACTTCATGCTAGGCAGTGAGGGTCATTGGTCAGAGTGTTCACTAATGCCCTCAGCGCTGCTCAGGTTGGTTTTTCTCTCTGTTTGCACTTGTCAAAGAGGTTGGAGTCCTTGCAGGGTATCGGACACTTACATCATTCATTTGCCCCCTCTTTGTTTCTCTTTCTCTGCTGTACCAGATATCTGGAGTGGCTTGAGTGATTTGACAACCTAGAGCTGGAGGGGACAGGTGTCAGAGGGTGCGTGACTGATGAGAGGGGAGGAAGAGTGCTGTTCCAACCCTACGTGCACGCCTCTCCCTGAGATCCAAATGTCAGGGAGAAAAGAAAGAAGGAATGCCGGACAGCCCAGAGAGGACATAGCTTGAAGCTGGCAGCTAATTTCGACCAGTACCTTCTATGGATCTTCCTTGTACACGAGCCTTTCTCACATAATAATTTTCCTAGAAATCTGCCCTTTACGTTTCATCAGCAGATGCGTGAACATGAGAACTGACATATTTCTCCTCATATTGGTAGTTTAATTGCAATGTATGTTTTCTGTCACGTATTGATGTATTTGAAAGGTTTACTTTGTAGTTGAATAAAGATGTTCAGAAGAGATCCCTAGGTATGCGCAAGACTTCTTGTATGAATTGATGTTAGAATTAATAAATGTATATTTTTTACTGGTGAAATCTTCATTTCTTTTTTTCCCATAATTGTTGAATGTAGCAGACAATATGAAAATTTGATACAGAGTCTGACGTCATAAATTACTGGAGTTCATGTCTTTTTTAGGTATAGTCCATCATTTGAGAAAAAACTAATGAATGTAATTTTTACCTGCCAGTACATTAAAAAATAACAAAACAATGGAAGATGACATAGGTAAACATTCAGATAATAATGTAGTAGGTATGTATTTGTTTGTTTATTCTGATGTATACTCTGAATAGTTTTCCTCCTTGATATCTTCGGAAGTCAAGTATTTATATCTCCTATTACTGACGTTTGTGAATTCCACTGAACAAGACCGTGTTGTGCGCTGATACCCTCATGAAATCAAGCTTAGACGGCTGTGAGCATTTCTTCATCTCCCTCTTCACTAGTGTCAGGATGGCTGACTAAAGGAGAGTGGCATTTGAAGTCAGATTTTTCAGATGGATTCAAGTGTTGCTTTTTACATGTTTAATTTTCTAGTATGTGCAGAGCATGTTTTCATTAAATGAAAACCTTGAAGGCAATGTAAAGTTAGTTTCTTTGTTACTATTTCACTTTTCCCTCCATATAATTTTAGTTAGGGGGGTGAAAACTTGCCAGGCTAGAATCAGGCACCTGTCGTGCTGCATCTGCTGAGAGAGCATCTCGTCTGGCCTTGTTAGTCAACTTGGATGCTGCTGCTGTGTGTATGTATATATATGTGCCCCACCACCAAAGAGTAGCCCTGGGTTTTCACCAACAATCATATAAAATTAGTGAGTGTGATGGTCTCGGCTCTGCGTTCAATGACCCACCCTCTCAGCCTCTACTCATCACAATGAAAAGGGAGGGAGGGCAGTGTATTAGTCTGCTTGCGGTTCCGTAACAAAATACCATAGACTGGGGGCTTAAATGACAGAAATTTATCTCCTCACGTTTCCGGAGGCTGGGAGTCCTTGCTCAAGGTGTTGGCACGGTCAGTTTCTGTGGGAGCGCTCTCCTAGGGTTGCCAACAGCTGCCTTCTTGCTGCGTGTGCTCACTTGGCCTTTCCTTGGAGTGAGCGTGAGGTCAAGGGTGGAGAGAGCTCTCTGCTGTCTCTTCTTGTGAGGACACAAATCCTGTGGGATCAGGGCCTCACCCTTATGACCTCATTTCACCTTAATTACTTCCTTGGAGGCCCCATCTCCAAATACAGCCACACGTGGCGTAAGGCCTTCAATATATGAATTTGGGGGACACAGACATTCAGTCCATGACGGGCAGTAGCAGAAGTTTATGTGATGTTCCTATAAATTTCATCTTTCGGTGTCCAGAGGCTGCTCCTTTTGAACAGAAGATGATGTACTGGTTTTAAAATACAGCCTCTGCAACTGTTTTGATAGTCTTCCCGTTGAGTATCTGTGTCTCCTCCCTTTGAATCCTGGCAGGCTTGTGGATGCTTTAGCCAGTAAGGTGCGCTGGACCTGATGCTGTGACTTCAGAGGCTGGGATACGAAAGGTGGTGCAGCTTCCCCCTTGTGAGCTGGAGCCCGGGACCACCGTTGTGGCTGCACTGCTTCTGATGTCCTGAGGCCGCCCTGGCCTGAGGGGGCCAGTTCCCATGGAGAGGCCACCAGGAGGGGCTCTGCTTGGCTATCCTGGCCCTCAGTCTTCCCAGCCCAGGCACTGCACGTGGGAGTAAATGAGCCTTTAGATGATTTGAGCTCCCAGGTGTTGAGTCAGTCGCCCAGCCTTTGAGTCTTCATAACTGAGGCCCCAGACATCAAGGAATAGATGTGAGCTGTTCTCGCTGAGTCTTACCTGAGTTCCTGACTTGCAGAAACTACGAACGTGATAAAATAGTTCTCAAAAGGTGCCTAGGCTCTGGGGTAATTTGTTACACAGCAGTCCCTTATTTCTTGTTCTGCTGTCCTCTCTGGAACTCCCTGTTTGTCATCAGCAAAAAATCCTTTGTATCCCCAGCCTCCTCCCTGAGCTTCCCCTCCCCCTTCTCACTCTAACTGAAACACGGCCTCCATTAGGAATTGCTTCCTCTGCCCCCTCAGGGGTGGCAGTTGTCTTTCACATACCCCTGGAGGAGGGGTAGAAGGTCCTATTTGTTCTTCTTTGCTGCTTCCAGACTGTTCACCTTCCCTCCTTTCTAAAAATCCTAATTTAGGATCTTGTGCCGTCAGACTCCACAAACCCCCGTTTCTCCTTGTTGTGGTCACTTTCTGGAGTCTGTGACCGTTTTAACACCTGGCTCACTACCACTTGTCCCAATACTACTTCTGTCAGAATTCCTGTGATTGCAGTATTCACATGAATTGTCCCTCTGCTTTCTTGGTTTCTCAGTCCTGTGTCCTCCTCTCTTTCAGTTGTTTTATCTGCCACTGTCCCTTGGCTGCTCCCTTCCATGGCCACGTCCTAGACCAGCAGTTCTCAAAGTGAGGTCCTGTGGCCTCTGGGGGTCCCTAAGACACTTTCAGAGGGTCTCTTAGGTCAGAACTGTTGCCATGATAATACTAAGATGTTGTTTGCCGATTGAACTTTCATTTTCTTGTGAGCGCACAGTGTGGTTTTCCAGAGGCTCCGTGACCTGTGATGAACGTCGTCATTCCGGCAACTACAGGAGTCCGTACTTGCATATTCTTGTGTTTTAGTTTTGATATGGTAAATATTAATAGACATAACCCACATAACCAAAACCTTTTTGGGTCCTCACTAGTTTTTAAGAGTATAAAGCCATCTCAAGACCAACATGTTTGAGAACTGCTACCCTCAACCTTGTCATTATGAATGACCACAGCCCTCCTTTGTCTCGTCTTCAAGCATCCTGCTCTCCAGTCAGCACCCATCTCTCTGACTGTTACCTTGACTCCAAAAATCCTCCAGCCCCACGAGGACTAAAATCCATTGACCCTACCCCTTTATAATATTCCACACCCCCCAGGTCATGCTTTCTCTTCTTCTCAACTTAAGTTCCTTCATCTATCATGTCCTCAGTCTCTTAGGTATACTCCTAATCTGTTCTTCCTTCTCTCGTTTTGTAGGACTAACTCGGGAAACCTGGTTAAACTCAGCTATGTACCCCTCTAGTTTACGCCCGTGCAGTTTAATGTGGTTGGAGAAAACCCTCAGCCAGGCTGAATGGTTTCACTTTAATTTTGTGATCGCTCGTCTCCAATGGGCCTTTAGTGCTGCCAGGTTATCAAGCTGTATTTCCTTGGTTGGTTCATTCACGCCTCTGCTCTCCTCGTTGGCTGACACCTCTCGTTCTCTCCCTTTTCCTCGAATCTTCAACACCTCCTCTTCCATTCTCGCCTTCAGCTAAACATTTTGCTTCTTATTTCACTTGGAAAACAGAAGCAATGAGAAGAGAACGTCTGCTTGTATCTGTGCCCACGTGTCTGTCTCTGCTCCTGTGACAGTGGCGAGCTGTGTGCTGTTATCCTGGGCACCAGATCCCATTCCTTCTTGCCCTCTCCAGGTCATGGCTCCAGCACGTTCCCCCCTCTATCCAGGATCCTCAGTCTCCTTCTCTACTGGATTATTGCCATTCTGCATACAACCATGGTGTTATTTAACCTACGTTAAAAAACAACCCTCTTGGGGCTGGCCTGGTGGCGTAGTGTTTCGCATGCTCTGCTTCAGCGGCCTGGGGTTCTCCTGTTTGGATCCTGGTTGTGGACCTACGCACCGCTTGTCAAGCCATGCTGTGGTAGGTGTCCCACATATAAAGTAGAGGAAGATGGGCACGGATGTTAGCTCAGGGCCAGTCTTCCTCAGCAAAAAGAGGAGGATTGGCAGTAGATGTTAGCTCAGGGCTAATCTTCCTCAAAAAAAACCAACCAACCCTGTCTTCACTTCCACTCCTCTAGTTACCATTCCATTTTTCTATTTCCCTTAACAGCAAATCCCACGAGAGATTTGTCTACACTGACTCTATAGCAGTTCCTCTTATTCTGTCTTGAACCTGGTCAGTCATGTTTTTGTGCCCTGTTCTGTGTCCTTTTACCAGGATAACCAATGACTTCTGTATTGTTAAACCTAGTAGCCAATTCTCAGTCACTTATTACTTAGCCAAACAGAAGCCCTTGAGATAATTGACTGCTCCCCTTCTGGAAACACCTTGTTCCCTTGGTCTCTCGGCTGTCACATTGTCCTCCCTCTTGATCTCTTCTGGTGATTTTTCCTCAGGTCCGTGATGTCTAAATCTTGGGGTGTGCCGGGGTTTGGTCTTTGTGCCTCCTCTTCTTCGGTGCTCTCCTCCAGTCTCGTCAGTATGCGGACGCTTCTCAAGTTTGCATCTCCAGCCTCATCCTGTCCCTGAACTCCAGGCTTCTCTATTCCCCTAACTTTCAGCATCTCCATCCGAATGTCTGGCAGATGTCTCAACATATTCAAAATCAAGCTCCCGATTCCCTCCCTCAAACCCGCTCCTCTACTCCTCTCAAGTGTTCCCTATCTTGGTAAATGGCAGATCCATCTTACCGCTTGTTTGTGTCAGAGCCCTTGGTCTCCTGGGTTCATCTGTTTCTTCATACTCCACATTGCATCTGTCAGAAAATCCTGTTGACTCCACCTTCAAAATATACCTAGAATGTGATCCTGGTCACCCATGTGCGTCACGTCCAGCTCCTTTCAAGCTGCTGTCATCTGTATTTACCTGGATTGTTGCATTCTCCTCCTAACAGGTTTCTCTGTCTGTCCCCTCGCCCTATGTTCTTACAACTGTTTTCTACAGAACAATGGGAGTGATCCTTTTAAAGTATGTCAGATCTGATCAAAACACTTTAATGGCTCCTGTCTCACCGAGAGTAAAAGCCAGATAACCAGGCTTCCTTTTACCCGCTTGTCTTTCTTCCCCATCCTTGCTTTTCACTTCCTTTGCTCCAGCCACACTGGTCTCAGACACCCAGTTTGCTCTTGTCTCAAGGTCTTTCTCTGCACTTGCTCTTCCCTTTGCCTGTGTGGCTTGCTCTCTCACCTCTGCAAGTCTTTGCATAAATATCGCCTTCTTAGTGAAGAGTTCCCTCACTAGTTTAAGGTGCAGCCTCCCCATGTGCCCTCTCTCCCTGCCCTGCTTTAGTTTTTTCCATTGCACCATATGACATACTGTTTATTGCTTATTATCTGTGTAGTGTGTATGCCTGTTGCTTATTGTTAATGGAAGCTCCACGAGGGCGGGATTTTTCTCTGATTTGTTACTGCTGTATCCTCAGCACACAGGAGAGCCCTTGGCTCATAGGAGGTGCTCAGTAACTATCTGTTGAACGAATTGAGGCCTCAAGGCAATGTTACTAAGAGAACAAGAGAAAATGATTTTCAGATGACGGAGGAGTTGTGTTCAGACTTAGGTTTTCTGTTGCTCTCAAGGTTTGTGTTTAGCTTTAAGGATCTTGATTCAAGGGGAAGAAGAACCAGGAACAGTTTTAGTACCGTATCATTCCTGGTCTCCTCTGTGAGGATGAAGAAGAATTGGGGACCTGGATAAACTGCTCCCACCCCAAGAGAGGTAGCTGGCAGATGAGCAGGCAGTTTCTCTTCCATCACTGGCGATCTACGGACTGGCCCTTGAAAAGTGCTCTCGCGTGTCTAAAGCTACAAGTATTTTCTGCTAAAATATACCTTTGTTGATGATAGGGTTGATAGTTTAAAGCGGGAAAATGATAAAGGAATGTTTTACAGTAAAAATCTTTTTCTTGATATTCTGAAGAATGATCGTCATGTCAGCAGCTGTGTCATAGTTGTCTTATTTGCGTCCGCTCTGCCTTCCACTGTGTAAGGCACCATGTAGATATCTAATATTGGTTCAGTTAGTGAATACATGAGACAAAATGAGTTGGCATGATGAAAAACCATGGTAGGAAAGAGAGAGGCCTGTTCTCTCCACTTATCTAGAGGCAGAAGCTGTGTAGAAGTCATGGGTAGAGTGTATTGCCGTCTAGTATCAGGACGTATCACCAAATTATGTCATGCACTTGCTCTAAGTGAAAAATAATTTCTGTTTTTGTTACAGGTGGCATTTGAAGGAGTTGTGCCAAGGACAAGGTGGTTTTTTAAAACAAATCTGAATAGTTTACGTACTTCCGTATCTGTACTATTTTTTTTTCCTTCTTGATTCTTAGAAAAGAACTGAAGGCAAAATCTGACAGCCTCCTTTTGGCCCCAGATAAGTCCAATTGGTTTACAAGTGCATGATGACATGCCAGTAAAAGGAAGATTAGTATATTTTGCCCTAACTTTTCTAAGCCAGTTCAGTGTACTTTCAATGGAGTGAAGTAAAAAACGACCTTTAATTGAATAATTTATTATGCCATTTATTTCCTTAATATCAAACACAGGAAGTAGTACTTAATCAATTTCCTTGCTTATTACTGAAACCAAAGGGCTGCACAGTTATATGGCAAGCATTAGGGAACGTTTATGTATTTTGGGGGAACACATTTATAATGTTATGATACAGCGCTGCTCTTTGTTCCAAGGCTGTGTTTCATACACCCGTGCATTCTTAGCTGCATCATCTTTTCTTTAGTTGCGGTTGATTGCATGGTGGACGATCTCCTGTTTTAGCATCACCATGTATCATACTTAGATTAAGGCAGTTGGTTTAATGGAATCGTTTCCCCCTAGAGCATCTCTTTAACGACTAATTTTCCCAGGCTCTTGTTACATGGAAACCGTCATTTGCTTGTGCATGAGTGGTCTTTATCTGCACAAGATCCCTTGATTTCTTTCTGAATTCCCAAGGTATCCACTTGGTTTCCTCCCTCAGCCCCAAACATTGGAATATCAGAACAACAGTCATTTCTACCCTCCACTCTGTTTTTTTGTAATGCCTGGCACAAACAGTCTCAGGCATCACTAAACACTTGTTGATTATCCAAACCCCCACTCCTGTAGACCGTTCAACCTAAGGCGGACTCCTGAGTGATCAGAGGGCTTTCTGGGTTCCTCACCATGTCAGTTAGATTTGGAATGTATGCAGTGGATGAGGAAAAAATACTCAGGGATCAAAATTTTGCATTCTATTATGGGAAAACAATTTAGGAAACTTGATGGTACTATGGGATAATTAGAGATTTGGGCTATTAGAGTCAGAGTTGGATTTGAATTCTAACTCCTACACTGATTGGGTCTGTGGCTTTGGACAGACTGTTTGACCTCTCAGTTTCTTCCTTTGTCAAAGGGCCATAATCAGAGCTGCCCTGCGGGGTTGTAGTAGATTTTACGAGTGTCTGTAAAAGTGCCTGTGAGGGGTCGGCCCTCAGTGATGGTGGCAACTATAGCACTGTGCGCTCAGGATGAATGTGCTACTTAGAGGATCGTGGTCAGGACGAGGTACAGCTTTTCGCATGATGGTGGGCGAGGCAGTTACCTGAGGCTTGTTGAGAAGGTGGGTTCTGGGATGTTTGGAGATCCCTCTATCTCATGAGGAGTAAGGGGGATGTTCACAAATTTCCCCTGCTAAAATAAGTACTCGGTAACACTGTAACTATTTGTTAAAAGTATTTGAAAAAATAATTATGAACATAACTGTAGATATTTACGTAGGCTAATTCATGTCAGATCTAAGGGCCCCAAACTCCGTATGGAATTGCACACGTCTGGATGAAAGGATGGATGTTGAATCCACGCGCCTCCGTGTGCCTGTTGCTGGTATGCGGTTCAGCCTGACATCAGGCTCTGGAATCGCAGTTTCCAGTCCTCTCCCTGTCAGTGACTGCATTTGAAAAATAGCTTTTGTTCAATGCTTGGCTTCCGATGTATGTTAAACCGAGTCAATAAAATAAAGATACTGACCAACTATGATCTCTCCATGTGGAGGACCTGCAAAGACGTGATGTTTGGCTTTTGTTTCAGCTCTTCAATTAACGGCTTACGAGTAAATACAAGACAAAGCAGAGCAGAAAGCAGCAGAGCTGCTCTCTGACCTGAGCTTATGGCGAACCCAGCCTGAGACCTGAGGGGATCCCCTTCGCCGCCCAGACCCCTTCTGCCCCTGGCCCCTTGCGGTGTTTGCAGCCATCAGGAGCTCCCTAGCTTCCTGCTCCACTGACAACTGGATGCACCTCTGTGACCCCACTGTTCAGAGTCCAGCCTGGTTCACAGCCTCCCAGGGGAACCCCTGCCGGGGAGGACTTGATTTGTTATTGAAGTCGGCACTGATGACCCCTTCTGCTTTGGACCCAGTCCCGATCACAGTAGGATTCAGGAATCTGTTGCCAGGGGACCGGTCTAACGGGAGGCTGCACATCACTGAATAGATCAGGAACACGGTGCTAGTTAATTCAGGCCTTCACACGGAGCTCCTTCTGTTGCAGTGGACAGACCATCAAGTGGAAAATTTTAAAAATCCCTCTGCAGAGTGCATTGGCCCTGCCCCTAGTAAATGAGTGTTGAATAATTAGCCTGCCTGGGACGCAAATAATTGGCATCCTTAGGGAGCCCATGGCATGTTGTGGTCCAGCCCATCTCTTGGTGGGTGGGATTGACGTGCCTGCCGAGTCCCTCCGTTCCATCTTCAGGCTCTGCCTGGGTCTCTGCTCCCTGTTCCTGGTTCCTGCTGCATGACTTTCCACACCACCACATAGCCCAGTCCCTGCCAGCATCCTCGAATGCCTCCTGCCTGCTCTGTGTCTCCTTCAGTCACGGGGCGTTTCCTGGGTCCCCAGTGTGTGTTTTTTCCAGCATCTTCTTGAGTCCCAGAATACCTATTTCAGCTTTTTACTAGGACCAAGCATTTCCCTGGTTCCCTGCTTTCTGTCTGGGCATGCCGGACAAACTCTGACCTTAGCCTCCTCTCTATCTCCTTTGGAAACCAGGACCTGTGGGATTTCTCCAGGTGTTTATTATGCAAAAGTTCATTGCGCCTGTGGTGTGTGGGTGCATTGAGGAGGAGGGAAAGCAGTGTGCAGCAGCTGCCATGCTTATTTGATCCTGACACTCTCGCTGCTGGGGTATCTTGGTGGGTCACGTAGTTCAGAGCACGTTGGAGAAATGCTGCCGGCTAGCGTGGTGGCGATATTTGGGGCTTGAAAAAGTGTATACAGCAGGTGCTTCCCCTCAGCAGCGGAAGAGCATCAGTGCTGTGGAGTGGTTGACGCTGAACTTGCCCGGGGTTTTCTCTGTAGAATTGCAGTGTCACTGTAATTAAAATCTCTCCTCCCAGTTCTGATGTTTGGTTTCTGGTTGGCCTTCTTGATTTCTCTTTTCTCTCTAATTGAGAAAAGTCAGCATTTATTGAGAACCTACTGTGTGTCATATGCTGGGCTAGTTTCTGGAAACACAAATATGAGTAAGCTCAGCCTGCTCTTGAAAAACGAATTGTAGTGTAAAATGAACATTTTATAAAGCTGGTGCTACATCAAGCCAATTGTTTTCTTTTTCTTATTTCAGGCCTAGGACTTATTTAACAGGGCTTTTTTCTCTTTCCACTCCAAATAATAAAGGATCCCCTCAGGGTAGAGAAAGAATTTCTGAGCTTGTTACAAAAAAATACAAAAGAGAATAAGTTGCATGAAAATTTAATCTCTCTATACATCAAAATATACCGTAAACACAATTAAAAGGCAAACAGTAAACTAGAAAGAAAGTTTGCAACATAAAAGACAGAAGTTTACTATATGAGCAGATAGTAAATTTTAATGTCATCTTTGAATGAATGAATGAGTGAATGAGTTCAAAGCAATAAGGAAAAAAAATCACCCCAGTAGAAATAGGAAAAAGATGTGAAGAGTTGGCATAGTACAAGTTACACACAGGCACACACACACAAAGAAGTACAAGTCCAAAATCTGTATACAACAAAAGCCAAGAATGCAAATTGAAACAAATAAACTTTTCATCTATTCTTCATTAATTTGATAAATGCTTATTAAGCACTTATTATCACTATACTGTTAAATTGCTTTATAAATTGTTGTTTCATTTAATTTAAACAACAATCTGTCTGAAATAGCTATTGTTATCCTGATTTTCCCAATGAGCAAAGAGCTTCAAGAAACTAAGTCTTGTAATACAGGTAGGATTTTGGAGGCAAGGTTTGGACCCATCTCTGAATGTCCCTGAAGTCTGTGCTCCTCGCTACCGAGGTGTTCAGTTAGCATTAAAAATACCAGGAAGGCGGCCCTGGCCCCGTGGTGTAGTGGTGAAGTTCACGCGCTCCGCTTTAGTGGCCCAGGGTTCATGGGTTTGGATCCTGCGCACAGACCTGCACACTGCTCATCAAGCCGTGCTGAGGGAGTGTCTCAAATACAAAATAGAGGAAGACGGGCACAAATGTTAGCTCAGCAACAGTCTTCCTCAAGCAAAAAGAGGAAGATTGGTAACAGGTGTTAGCTCAGGGACAATCTTCCTCAGCAAACAAAAAACAAACACAAAAAGCGGGATAGATATTTGATGATATGACAAGTTGTTTATGAGACAAGGTTACGTAAAAAATAATTGCAAAACAGTGTACATATATGATCCTACAAATGTTCTTTTAAAAATGGTATAGCATAGAGCAAAATTTGAAAGGATATATTTTATACTATGTGAATGGTGCTTATCTGTGACTTTTCTTTTTGTTTATAGTTTCTAATTTTTCTACAATGTATATATATAGTTAGAAGCAACAATATTTAAAAAATCTTGTAAATTTATGTGTATATCTGTCTGTATGTGAACATGACAACATATATATTTTTTATTGCAGTAACATTGGTTTATAACATTATATAAATTTCGGGTGTACGTCATTATATTTTGATTTCTGTGTAGATTACATCATGTTCACCACCCAAAGACTAATTACAGTCCATCACCACACGTGTGCATAATCACCCCTTTTGCCCTCCTACCTCCCCACTCCCCCTCTAGTAGCCAGCAATCCAATCTTTGTCTCTCTGTGTTTGTTGTTGTTTTTATCTTCTGTTTCCGAGTGAGATGATACGGTATTTAACTTTCTCCCTCTGACTTATTTCACTTAGCATAATACCCTCAAGGTCCATCCATGTTGTCACGAATGGCCAGATTTCTTCGTTTCTCATGGCTGAGTAATATTCCATCGTGTATATATACCACATCTTCTTTATCCATTCGTCCCTTGATGGGCACCTAGGTTGCTTCCAAGTCTTGCCTATTCTGAATAATACTGCGATGAACATAGGGGTGCATGAATCTTTATGCCTTTGTGTTTTCACGTTCTTTGGATAAACACCCAGTAGTGGAATAGCTGGATCATATGGTAGTTCTTTTCTTAATTTTTTGAGGAATCTCCATAGTATTTTCCATAGTGACTGCACCAGTTTGCACCACCAGCAGTGTACAAGGGTTCGCTTCTCTCCATATCCTCTCCAACACTTGTTGTTTCCTGCCTTGTTAATTATAGCCATTCTGACCAGAGTGAGGTGGTATCTCATTGTAGTTTTGATTTGCATTTCCCTGATAATTAGTGATGTTGAACATCTTTGCATATGCCTGTTGGCCATCTGTATATCTTCTTTGGAGAAATGTCTATTCAGATCTTTTGCCCATTTTTTAATTGGGTTGTTAGTTTTTTTGTTGTTGAGATGTATGAGTTCTTTATATATTTTGGATATGTTAACCCCTTATCAGATATATGGTTAGCAAATATCTTCTCCCAGTTGTTAGGTTGTCTTTTTGTTGTGTTGATGGTTTCCTTTGCTGTGCAGAAGCTTTTTAGTTTGATGTAGTCCCATTTGTATATTTTTTCTCTTGTTTCCCTTGCCAGGTCAGATGTGGTACTTGAAAATATGCTGCTATGACTGATGTTGAAGAGCATACTGCCTATGTTTTCTTCTAGAAGTTTCGTGTGTTACATTCGGCCTTACTCTCTTTTGAATTGATTTTTGTGTATGGTGTAAGATAATGATCTGCTTTCATTCTTTTGCAGGTGGCTGTCCAGTTTTCCCAACATCATTTATTGACGAGACTTTCCTTTCTCCATTGTATGTTCTTGGCTCCCTTGTCGAATATGAGCTGTCCATAGGTGTGTGGGTTTATTTCTGGGCACTTGATTCTGTCCCATTTATCTGTGTGTCTGTTTTTGTGCTAGTACCATGCTGGTTTGATTACTATAGCTTTGTACTATATTTTGAAATCAGTGAGTGTGATACCTCCAACTTTGTTCTTTTTTCTCAAGATTCTTTTAGCTGTTCAGGGTGTTTTGTTCTTCTATATAAATTTTAGGATTCTTTGTTCCATTTCTGTGAAAAATATTGTTGGAACTTTGATAGGGATTGTGTTGAATCTGTAGATTGCTTTAGGAAGTATGGACATTTTAACTATGTTAATTCTTCCAATCCAAGAGCATGGCATATCTTTCCATTTCTTTGTGTCGTCTTCAGTTTCTTTCAACAATGTTTTATAGTTTTGAGTGTATATGTCTTTCACCTCTTTGGTTAAGTTTATTCCTAAGTATTTTATTTTTTGGTTGCAATTGTAAATGGGATTGTATTCTTAATATCTTTTTCTGCTACTTCATTGTTAGTGTATAGAAATGCAACTGATTTTTTATGTTGATTTTTTGTCTTGCAGTGTTACTGTATTCATTCATTATTTTAAAAAATTTTTGGTGGATTCTTTAGGTTTTCTATATATAAAATCATGTCACCTGCAAATAGTGACAGTTTCACTTCTTCCTTTCTAATTTGGATCCCTTTTATTTCTTTTACTTGCCTGATTGCTCTAGCTAGGACTTCCAATACTATATTAAATAAGAGTGGTGAAAGTAGGCATCCTTGTCTGGTTCCTGTCCTTAGAGAGATAGATTTCAGTTGTTTTTTTGTTTTTTGGTTTTTTTTTTTGAGGAAGATTGGTCCTGAGCTAACATCTGCTGCCAATTCTCCTCTTTTTGCTGAGGACGACTAGCCCTGAGCTAACATCCATGCCCATCTTCCTCTACTTTATATGTGGGACGCCTACCACAGCATGGCTTTTGCCAAGCAGTGCCATGTCCACACACCCGGGATCCAAACCAGCAAACCCTGGGCTGCTGAGAAGTGGGATGTTTGCACTTAACCACTGCATCACTGGGCCGGCTCCTAGCTTTCAGTTTTTCTCCATCGAGAAGGATATTAGCTGTAGGTTTGTCATATATGGCCTTTATTATGTTGAGGGGCTTTCCTTCTGTACCCTTTTATTTTTTTGTGAGGAAGATTTGCCCTGAGCTAACATCTGTTGCCAATTCTCTTTTTTTTTCACTTGAGGAAGATTAGCCCTGAGCTAACATCTGTGCCAGTCTTCCTCTACTTTATATGTGGGTGGCCTCCACAGCATGGCTGATGAGTGGAGTATGTCCGCACCCAGGATCTGAACCTGCTAACCCCAGGCTGCCGCAGTGGAATGTGTAGAACTTTAACTACCCAGCTGTGGGGCTGGCCCCCTTCTATACCCATTTTATTCAGAGTTTTTATCATAAATGGATGCTGTATCTTGTCAAACACTTTCTCTGCATCTATTGAGATGACCATGTGATTTTTATTCTTCATTTTGTTAATGTGATTTATCGTGTTGATTGATTTGTAGATGTTGAGCCATATCTGCATCCCTGGAATAAATCCCACTTGATCATGATGTATGATCTTTTTAATGTGTTGTTGTATTTGATTTGCTAGTATTTTGTTGAGGATTTTTGCATCGGTGTTCATTGGTGATATTGGCCTGTAATTTTCTTTTTTGTGTGTTGTTCTTGTCTGGCTTTGGTATCAGGGTAATGTTGTTTTCATAGAATGAGTTAGGAAGCTTCCCTTCCTCTTCAGTTATTTGGAGGAGTTTGAGAAGGATAGGTATTAAGTCTTCTTTGAATATTTGGTAGAATTCACCAGGAAAGCTGTCTGGTGAATTTTTTTCATTTTTCGGGAGGTTTTTGATTACTGTTTCAATCCTATTGCTGGTGATTTGTCTATTCAAATTTTCTGCTTCTTCTTGATTCAGTTTGGGAGGTTGTATGATTGTGAGAATTTATCCATTTCTTCTAGATGATCGGGTTTGTTGATGTATAGCTTTTTGTAGTATTCTCTTACAATCTTTTGTATTTCTGAAGTGTCTGTTGTAATTTCTCCTCTTTCATTTCTGATTTTATTTATTTGAGCCTTCTCTCTTTTTTTCTTGGTGAGTCTAGCTAAAGGTTTGTCAATTTTGTTTATATTTTCAAAGAACAAGCTCTGAGTTTCATTGATTTTTTTCTATTTTTTTTAGTCTCTGTTTCATTTACTTCTGCTCTGATTTTTATTATTTCCTTCCTTCTGCTGATTTGGGGCTTTGTTTGTTCTTCTTTTTGCACTTCCTTTAGGTGCACTGTCAGATTGTTTATTTGGGATTTTTCTTGTTTGTTGAGTTGTCTTGCTATAAACTTCCCTCTTAGAACCACTTTTGCTGTATCCCATAAATTTTGGCATGTCATATTTTCATTTTGTTTTCTACAGATATTTTTTTGATTTCTCCTTTGATTTCTTCATTGACTCAATCGTTGTTCAGTAATATTTTGTTTAATCTCTACGTATTGGTGGCTTTTCCGATTTTCTTCCTGTAGTTGATTTCTAATTTCATACCATTATGGCCAGAAAAGGTGCTTGGTATTATTTCAGTCTTATTAAATTTATTGAGACTTGTTTTGTGGCCTAATATGTGATCAGTCCTGGAGAATGTTCCATGTGTGTTTGAAAAGAACGTGTATTCTTCAGTTTTTGGATGGAATGTTCTGTATATGTCTACTGTAGTCCATCTGGTCTAATGTGTCATTTAAGGCCAGTGTTTCCTTATTGATCTTCTGTTTGGATGATCTATCTATTGGTCTAAGTGGAGAGTTGAAGTCCCCTACTATTATTGTGTTACTGTCTATTTCTCCTTTTGCATTTGTTAATAATTGCTTTATATAGTAGGTGAACCTATGTTGGGGGGGGCATGAATATTTACAAGTGTTATAGCCTCTTGTTGGATTGTTTCCTTTATCATTATTTAGTGCCCTTCTTTGTCTCTAGTTACAGTTTTTGTTTTAAAGTCTATTTTGTCTGATATAAGTATTGCTACCCTTGGTTTCTTTTCTTTGCCATTTGCATGGAGTATTTTTTTCCATCCCTTCACTTTCAGTTTGTGAGTGTCTTTAGGTCTGAAGTGTGTCTCTTGTATGCAACATATATATGGATCTTGTTTTTTTATCCAATTGGCCACCCTATGTCTTTTGATTGGAACATTTAGTCCATTGACATTTAAAGTAGCTATTGATAAGGATGTACTTATTGCCACTTTGTTCCTTTTTTTCTGGGTGTTTTAGTAGTTCTTCTCTGTTCCTTTCTTCTTCTCTTGCTCTCTTCTCTTGTGGTTTGATGGCTTTCTTTAATATTATGCTTGGCCTCCTTTCTCTTAATTTTGTGTGTATTTATTATAGGTTTCAGGTTTGCGATCACCAAGAGGTTCGTATATAATAACCTACTTATATAGCAATCTATATTAAGTTGATGGTTTCTTTAATTTGATCTCATGCTAAAAGCTCTACTTTTTTACTCCCCTCCTCATATATTTTGTTTTTGGTATCATATCAAACTTCTTTTGTGTGTGTGTGTGTGTATCCATTATTCTCTTATCATGGAAATAGATAATTTTAGAACTTTTGTCATTTGACCTTCATATTCGTAGGTGGTTGATCTGCTACCTTTACTGTATATTTGCCTTTACCAGTGATTTTATGGCTTTTTTGGGATAACTTTTTAATTTCTATTTTGGGGCTTCTCTTTTCCACTTAAATACGTCCCTTTAGCATCTCTTGTAAGGCTGGTTTCTTGGTGATAAACTCCTTTAGGTTTTCCTTTCTGGGAAACTGTTTATCTTGCCTTCCATTCTGAGTGATAACCTTGCCAGGTAGAGTATTCTTGGCTGTAGGTCTTTTTCTGTCGGCGCTTTAACTATATCATGCCACTCCCTTCTAGCCTGTAAGGTTTCTGCTGAGAAGTCAGCTGATAGCCTTATGGGATTTCCTTTGTATGTCACTTGTTGCCTTTCTCTTGTGACTTTTAGGATTCTTTCTTTATCTTTAATTCTTGACATTTTAATTGTAATGTGTCTTGGTGTGGGCCTCTTTGGGTTTATCTTGTTTGGTGCTCTCTGTGCTTCCTGTACCTGGATGTCTGTTTTCTTCCTTAGGTTAGGAAAGTTTTCAGCTATTATTTCAAATAGATTCTCTGTCCCTTTATCTCTCTCTTCTCCTTCTGGAACACCTATAATATGGATGTTAATGAGCTTGACGTTGTCCTGGAGGTCCCTTATACTGTTCTCCTTCTTTTTAATTCTTTTCTCTTTTATCTATTCAGCTTGGGTGATTTCCTCTAGTCTTTGATCCAGCTTGCCGATCCATTCTTCTGAATCATCTATTCTGCTTTTGAGTTCCTCTAGTGAACTTTTTATTTCCAGTGTTGTATTGTATTTTTCATTTCTGATTGGTTCTTTTTTGTGTTTTTTTTTTGGAGGAAGATTAGCCCTGAGCTAACATCTGCTGCCAATCCTCTTCTTTTTGCTGAGGAAGTCTGCCCTGAGCTAACATCCGTGCCATCTTCCTCTACTTTATATGTGGGACTCCTGCCATAGTGTGGCTTGACAAGCAGTGCATAGGTCCTCATCCAGGATCCCAACTGGCAAACCCCAGGCTGCTGAAGCCGAAAGTGTGAACTTGACTGCTGTACCACCAGGCTGGCCCCTATTTGGTTCTTTTTTATATTTTCCAATTCCTTGTTGAAGTTCTCACTGTATTCATCCATTCTTCTCCCAAGATCAGTGAGCATCCTCGTGACTCTTAGTTTGTACTTTCTGTCCAGAAGATTGTTTATGTCTGTTTTGTTTAGTTGTTTTTCTTGGGTTTTGACCTGCCCTTACTTGGAATGTATTCCTTTGTCTCCTCATTTTGCCTCTTTCTCTGTGCTTATATCTATGTATTAGGTATGTCAGTTACATCTCCCGATCTTGGAGAGGTGGCCTTATGTAAGAGATGCCTTATGAGGCCCAGCAGTGTGCTTCTCTCTCATCACCAGTTCCAAATGTTCCAGGAGTGTCCCCTGTGTGGGCTACATGTGTCATTCTGCTGTGGCGGGGTTGCTTTTGCTGCAGGTGCATGGAGAGACTAGGCTGTCCCCCTGGCCAGCTGGCTGTAATGCTCAGCTGCGTGTGGCTGCTATGGACCCTTCAGTCACTTTATTGGGTGTAGGGGGCCCCAGCACAGTAAGGTCTAATAGCACATTCCTGCTTCAGTTTTTCTGTTAAGTCAGTAGGCCCCCAATGTGGCTGATTACTAGGCTCAGGGGCTCACAATTGCCGCAGGCCTCTGGCCTGCAAGGCTATTGTCATCTCTCTCAGGATTGCAGCTGGGTGGGGCTGGCCCCTGGCCTGGCAGCACACAGTTGTTTCAGGCATTGGAAGGTGGGCCCAGTTCCCTATGTGGCTGTTTGAGAAGCGCAAGTTGGCTGCAGCTGACAAGACCCACTGCCCAGAGGGTCACACACACTGTCAGAAGAGTCCTGCCTTGTGCATGCATGCCAACTCCCTGAAGCAGACCCAGTTGCCCCACTGCAGAGACCCCACACACTTGACCAGTGCAGGCCCACCCCTTGCACATACCCTGCCCTACAGAGGTGGACCTGCTTGCCTGGCTGTAGAGCTTCCAGGCACCCAGCCTATTCAGGCCCACAAGTTGCCGGAGGGCTTGCTGTTGGGTGGGGCCCATCCCTGGGGCAGGCTGCCTGGTCTGGCTGAGCTGGATTAAATCAGTGCTCTAGTGGGCGGGGCAAACCCTGTGCTAACAGGTCAGGGGAAGAACTCCAGTGGTCTCTCCCGGCATCTGTGTCAGCACACCTGTACTCGGTCACAATAATGGATGCCGCCAATGTCTCAGTCTCTGGGGAGGTCTCACCTCTCACTGAGATGCATCCAGAGCCTATCAGGTGAGTCTCTTTTCACCAAAGGACTGTGCACCTTTCTTTCTGGTGATTTTAGGTTGCTTTCTGAAATGGGTGAATTTGTGTGTGGGCCCTTTAAGAGCAGGCTTTTCTTCCCCTTCTGTCTGATAGCTGTTCTGGGGGTATTCCCTGTTGTAGTTAGTAGCCAGCAAAGCCAGGTATTATGACCCTTGTGTCAGTTGTGCTGAGTCCAAACGCTGCTTATTGTGGTAACGCTCCCCTGCTCGGATCCCCCGCCGTTCCAGGGAAGGCTTCCTATCTGAGCATTGCTCCTGGCCGGCTGTCAAGTGCTGTGGCTAAAATGTGGCTTTTTTCTCTCCAGAAAGGAATTTCTGCCTCTTCCACCTCAGTCAGTACTGTCCCATGTTATGGGGGTTCTTTTTATCCAGTTTTCAGTTCTCTCTCAGGGGTAATTGTTCCAAGAGTAGTTGTAAATGTGTTGTGCCCATGGGAGGAGGTGAGTTCAGAGTCCGCCTACACCACCATCTTGACACCATCTCGTGACAAAATATTTTCAAGTTTATATGAAAGAGTTAACAGCACCAACTTTTTTTCCCAAAAGAAGCCTCAAGAGGAGGCTGGTGCAGGGAGTCAAGAGTGAATGAGTAAAGACTAGACAACTCCGAGAACAGGAAATACAGAGATCTAATACATATTTGGAGGATCAGTCAGTACTAGTAGTTAAAGGCTTATGAGTAAAAGCATCTTGACATAACTGCTTTTCATCTGTGAGATCAGGAAAGCTCTTTCAAGAGTGCTGAAACAGGTACTCCAAAGGTACTGTTTTGGAGAAAGATACCTATCTGATGATAGGTATCAGAAGTCTTGAAATTGTACAAACCTTGACCCAATAAGTCAACTTCTGGAATTTGACTCCAGGTAAATAATCCTAAATACTGAAAAATCTTTATGCACTCAGATGTGTACATTACCCATAATAGTGAAAAACTGAAAACCTAAATATGCAGCACAATGGCCATGGGATAATAAATGATAAATCATTTATGGATTAATTTACTCAACAAATATCCACTGATTTCCTCTACTGTGCCAGGCATTGCTTCAGTGCTGAGGATACAGCTATGAACAAAATCTCTTCCCCAAATGAATTTTAGAAAGAAGGTTTGCATAACATGGTAAGTGCTAATTTTTAACATGTTAGGTATAAAGAGTAGGATATTAAATAGTCCTCTACTGTGTGAAAAGTAAGCAGAAAAAGGCCTGAAATGAAGTGTTTGAAAATATTAACAATTATCTTGCAGTTGGATTGTGGATGAATTTTTATTTTTTTATTTTTTGCTATGTACCAAATTTTCTACAATAAAAATATTGCTTTTTTAAATTAGAAAGATAGACATAAAACTTAATTGCCATTATTTATTATTTGTTTGCAATATTCTCTTTAAATAGGAAAATAGGAACTTAAGTCCAAACAATGATGGGAATTTAATAGATCTAATTAAAACTACCAGAATTTGTGATTTTATTGAGCTCCTCAAACAGCTTTGGGTTTACTGGTATGTTTAAAGCCTTAAAGATGTTACTTTCATTAAAACGCTTCTGTGCTGAGTGGTAATTGTGTATTCAACAGATCAAAACTTACATTCAACAGATCAAAAGTCTAACACAATGTCAATTTGATTAGGTAAATGCAAATTTAACAGTCTAGTAATTCTTTAGTCTTCTTATTTTACATGCCATAAAGAGTGCAATAATATAATTAAAATTCTGAAAAAGACTATTTAGGATAATGGTGTGTTTTTTCCTTTTTCTCTTTTAAAGTAAGATGGAGGAATTTAAATTTCCACTCAAGCATTATTTCCTATGGTGAAGGATCCCACTACTGTGATTCCAAGTAAACTTTAATTATGTTCCGTCCTTATATGTAAATTTCTTTTGTGTAATTGGTTTGTGTTTTGAAATGTTTTTGATTCCTTTAAGTTTAGAAATTGTTTTTCTACTTCGTGTTTGAACATTGGTTTGAATTAAAAATAAAGATTTAAGTCTAATTTAAAATTATGAAAGAATTCAGTGACAAATGTTGAAAATAGGTCAGGAAATTCTGTATTTTGGTCATATCAGAATTTATGATGTCCTATGTAATTGTTCCATTGGATTTAAAATTCGGGGCTCAAAATGCTTAAAATTAGCATGAAATTCAGTCATGTTTGAGTTAATAGTAAAGACAAAGCCTCGCTGGAGAACAGAAGGAGTGTCAAGAATCTTGGTAGACCGGAACCCCTGGGAATTAGACCCCACAGGACTCTTGATGTGTCAGGAGGTGCCGTCCTGCAGGTGCTGGAGCTCCCTGAGGTCAGGGGGCGGCGGAGGGCGGAGGAGGATGGAGCCCCTCTCCGCGCACAGCGCTGCTCTTTGCATCACACTCTTGCACACGTGTGTGTCGCTCCCACTGGGGCGGGAGGTGGAACTTGATGGCTTTGACTTGGAGGCTGAACTCGGTGGGGAATGGAAGTCAGCTGAGGAGGGCTCAGGGGGGTTTCTGCCCAGTTTTATCAGAAAACAAAATGGCAGCCGCCCCCTGCCTCCGGGTCCTCTCTGTGGATGCTCTTCTCTCTAAGCGCTTCGGAGAGAGGGCCTCCCTGCAGCAGCGTGCTTCCTACCTCCACGTTTGCATCCCGGAGTCGGGACGGGTTGCGGTGTGTTTGGTCTGTCTCTCCAGGCCTGGTGGGGGGAGCACAGTTACCCCCCTGAGTGGTGCCATCTCATCGCAGTCCTGGCTGTGGTCGCAGTGCGCACAGCCCCGGCGCTGGCACCAGCATGTGCCCGGCGTTGGTGATGGTGGACAAAGCTCCCAGCCAGCATGAGGGTTAAGTGTGCGAGCCCAGCCTCCACACCCCGCTACCACGGCCGGCATCGTTTGCTCCGTCTTTTCTTAATGTAGCCAAAAGTGTGAGTTGAACCTTAAGACTAATTCCTCAGCACTCAGAATTCCACGAGCAGGTGTCACACCGATTTACTCGAATTTTCACTCCCAGTGGAGCGTTTGCCCCCTCCAGACCCACATAGTGTTCAGGTGACCCCCTTTCCCCTGGGAAAACTAATCTAGAAGGACACGGCATTGGTTGTGGCCTTTACAGGAAAGCTGCATCCTCTGGCTGCCACCCTGTGGGGTTGGAAGAGCAATCAGCAGAAAGAAAATTTCCTCGAGAAATAACAGCCTTTCCTGTGAATTTACCTGGGCTCAAGCATTGGGGCCATCAGGACTTTCCTGCTCCTTAAAACCACGCAACGTGGATGTAGGATCTTTCTTTCTCTGTTGCTCTGTCTGGCTCTCTCTCCTCTCCCTACTTCTGTCTCTGTCCCGCTCTCTCTCCCCTGACGCAGAATCCACAATATTTTGCCTGCTAATTAATTTAAAGGAAAAAAATCTGATAATAAAATGGCCCACTCTTCCCAGTATAGACACATCTCGATTTTATTTTTCTTCTAAACAGCAAGATGTTAACTCTCGCTTGTGCTGCATCTGGTTTTCCTCATCAGCAGACCCTGGAGATGGCCTGCTGTCATTCAGATCCTGGCGCTGCCATTTATTAGCTGTGTGATCTTTGGCAAGTCTTTTAATGCCTCTGTGCCTCAGTTTGCTCGTGCTTAAAATGGAGATAATCACCATACCGTTGCCATCTGGTTGTTGTGAGGATTAAATGAACTAACATGGGTAAAACGCTTAGTGCCTAGGAAGCACTCAGAATTATTATGCTGCTGTCAACTTCGTCCCTTCTTCTGGAGTCGTACAATGCGAAAAGCACTTAAAAATAATATCTTCAGGGCATGGATTTTGTTATAGAATTTTTTCATTTTTTTTATTAGAATAGTATATTACATGACTGGATTAGAATCTGTTTAAATTCTAAAACAGAAACATTATGACAGTCACTAGAAGAAAATTAGAAGTAGCTGGTGTCAGCTTGAACTCAGCAGAATGAGGTAAAGAGCAATTGTGATACATAACACATCCTGGGAATCCACAGGAATGTTACAGTAATTATGATTATGACTACAGTTGTACTAGATTTTCACAGTAGCTTTTATTTCAAAGATTTTCAGGGGAAATGTACAGCCACTTAGAAAAATCTGTATAAAAGACTTTAATCACTTTAATTTTCTATAGAAGGTAAATGTGAGCAAGAAAATGGTTGAGTGGTTTCCCCAGGGAATAATACCGGATCGATAAGTGGTAAATCTAAGCAGCTTAATTTCTTATTTACTTCTTTAGTATCTACAAATCCTGGTTCTCTCAAGATGGGACCAATTTGCATGTGAAATTTGGGAGAAAAAATTCTTTGGATTAAATCCCTTAGGAGAATGTAACATGATTTCCTTCTGCAAAGATATTTAACTTGCGGAAGAAATGCCCGCCCCCATGCCCCCCTTCCCCATCCCCCAGGAACCAACTGTGGAAATATCTCTTGGGAGAAACTGGAAGCATCAGTAGTTTTTCTGTAAGCGTTAGTGTGTTTTTCTGGTTCTTTTAGAGTTGAATATTCAGAATTAATAGGCAAATCTCTTAAGATTAAAACTCCTCGCTCTATTATGGAAGGTTCTCTCAGGGTCAGTCACACCCGTGGGTGGAATGGGCCCTAAATAAGTTGTTTCAATTCAGGCTGAGAAATGCCATTGAATTCTGTCCAAATAGCTTCTTTATCTATTCGCTGTTTGAAATTCCACATTAGGAATTCTTTTTTTTTTTTTTAACTTCAAGTTTCGTGTCTTCTGCAAATGCAGCTGTCGCAGGCGTAACTAAGTAACAACACGCTCAGCCTTACAGTGCCGGGTTAGTGAGTTTGTGAACTCTTCTCTGGATTCTGGGGTCACTGGCCGGCCTTAAATCCTGTAGTACTGAGTAGGGAGAGAGTGCCAGGATTCTTGGTGTTGGGAGAAGGGCGGGAGAGGGAGAAGGTGATGCCCCAGCTGTGGAAATGGGGGTGCACGAAAGAAAGGCTCGGTGGTGGAAGCCGGCTGTCACCTGCTTCTCTCTTTTGCTCTGGTCTAAGCCTTCTTTTTAGATCTTAGAGTAAACAACAAACACCTTTCACTTGATGCCTCAGTCCTTTTGGTTGTATCTTTAAGAAGGGCTGATAGATTTTGTTTTTGATTAAGAGCTTGGGATCGCTCTCTTCTTCTCTGAGAAGAAAGAAGATATCTGGAGACTGAACAATTATAGTTTTAGTGAAAGTGGGAAGATTTTCAGATTCTTCTCAAGTTCTCATAGCAGACTTTGGGCTTTTTCCAGAGCTTGGCCATTCCTTCTATCAGCAGGCTCCTATGTAATAAAAATGAATACTTAATTTGTGGCTCTTAAGAGGATGAAACTCAAGAAAGAGTCTGCTGGGTCTATTTCAGTGATGGCAGTGGAACTGCAGGGCTCCCCTGGACCTCTGCCTCAACCACGGTTGCTGGCACACACAGAGCTGGCCTTGGCCTCTGTCAGTGAACAGCACGCACCTGCTAGCCTTTATCTACCCACACGAGCGAGACCGTTTAAAGCCAAGACAGCAGGCAGATGGCCCTACCCTGGGATCCTTTGTCATTCCAAATTGTGCTGTCGTGCAGACAAGTCCATTTGTCTCACGTCAGGCTGTTCTCTGTTTCCTTGCCGTTCACCTGAAAGATGTGTTCTGCTTCTGTCCAGCTCGTTCCTCTGGACACTGACCCTTTCCTTCTAACTCATACTTAGAGTCAGACCCTTTCTGCTTCCCTCTGTCTCAGCTCTCATTGCCCTGACTTCACTCTTCCTCTCACGACTCACGGTCCTGATGCACCCCTGCCCATCAGCACTGTCCCTCAGGCTTCAGTCCGGTGCCATCCTGGTTGGTCTCACCACTACAGTGTCCTCAGTCCTGGCCTCCGACCACTTGCAGCCTGGTCCTCTGTCAGAGCTGTCTTTCTGATGACTCGAGAGGTAAGATATTTAAAGTCCAAAACCAGGTAGGAGACTGGGAATTTAGGACACACGAGCTGTGAGAGATGAACAAGGAGAGAAAGAAAATGCTTGGCAGAAAAATTAAGGTATTTATATCCTGTGAGTTGAAATATAATGAAATTATAGGGTTTGGGGATATCCTTTGACCCTTTGCTAAAGAAAAATATGGAAAGAGGTTGTGAAAAATTCCATACTTCAAAGACATGAAGCTGGTTTGTTTTATTACCTCTCGTCGAAAAAGGGGTGTCATTTCATGGTAGTTTTATGAGGAGACGTAGGTCATAGAGGCATATGCCTACAGAATCAGTAGGCAATAAGTGAATAGTCATGTTAACATTACTATAGATTTTGCCAGAAAGATGCGGGCACTGTCTATGCTCTTAAGGAGCTTACAGGGTAACAGATACAGCAGGGAAACATAGAAAGCAGTTAATTTACTAATTGCAGGTCGTCTTTTGCTTTGTCTTTTCTTCCTTAAAATTTCTTATAAAAAAGAAAAATATTAAATTTATTTGCAATACCTACGAATGGGTCCAAAGTGATATTTTGATACCAAGGCATTCTTGTATGCTGGGTGAACTACGTTGGGACATTTATTTAGATATCCGGTTTTGCTGAGGATTATCCATTCCTTTTTTGATTTGGAGAAGTGTGAGGAAATCATGCTTTTCTCCCCATCTCCTTTGCATGTGAAATTAGAGGACAACCGGTGTGTTTGATTTAATAGTGTAATGATGTGGATTATAAATAATTATAAGAGTAACTGTATTAGTCAGAGTTCTCCATATATATAGAGAGAGAGAGAGAGGAGAAAGAGGTATGGAAATATTTAAGGAGTTGGGTGCTATGGTTTGGCAGGCTTGGCCATTCCACAGTCTGATGGCGTGGGCTGGCAGGCTAGAGGCTTGGGGAAGAGCCGCAGTCAAGTCCCAAGGTGGTTGGCTGGCAGGATTCCATCTTGATGGGGAAGGTCAGTCTTTGTTCTTGTAAGGCCTTCAACTGATTGGTCGAGGCCCATGTGCATTATGGAAGGTGATCTGCTATACTCAAGGTCTACCAATTTGGATGTTTTTTCAGCCGAAAGACACCTTCATAGAAATATTCAGGATAATGTTTGGCCAAACATCTGGGCAACGTGGCCCAGCCAAGTTGACACATAAAATTAACCATCTCAGTAACCAAACTTTCTGGACATATTCTGCGTGCCAGTTATTTCTGAACAGTATCTCATCAAGTCTCTTCTTAATTAGGTGTCTCCATTCCACAGCTGCGGAAACCTTCGGGGTGAAGTGGATACATTACCTGTTCAAGGTCACACAAGCAGTAAGCGGTGGAGCTGCAGTTTACGTTTCTTACCTTTCTGTTTAGACATGAAAATGACAGATGGGCTGAGAACTTTGGGGCCCCAGGGAAGAGACATCTAAGTTGAGTTCCAGAGAACTCTGGATGCACAGGGCTGTGACTCGTTTCCGCGATAGTGACCACAATCGTGATTTATGTCTTTGGGGGCGCATTCTAGGACAAGGCTCAGAAAGATACTTGAAGATGCTTTCTCTAGAGATACTGAGTCAAAGATTATTTCAGCTTGCTGGAGTGGGGACTGGCCTTGAACTCCCGGAGCTCACACGTTGCACCTTGCTGGAGAGGGGGCAATGTGCAGGATAGAAGCTACGTGGGCTGTAATTATCCTCCATTTATCTGGAATTTGGCTAATAGCCAGAGAGTATGTGCGAAAGACCCATGGAGGCCGTAAAATTCATGGATTGTCCGCCGGGCCTTGCATCTGCTGTGTGCTCTCCCTGATACGCTGGTTCCTGAGGTTAGAGCAGTGCCAGGCTGTCAGTTAGAAAGCAGGAAAAGAGGAGAAGCTGTGCAATGGGCAGACAGCTTGACAGCAGTAAGAAATCATAGCTGGTTGAGTAAACTGAGTGGAAGAGAAAAGCTTAATCAAGGCAAGTACAGATGGAGCGTATACCAACCAGGGTCCATTTAGCATAAATTAAAACATTCTTTCACACCAAAGACTGTTTGACAGTATAGTGATTGTCATTCAGAATTAGTTGCCAGGAGTTCAAATCAGGTTTTCACCACTTACTTTAGGCCTAGAAGTGTGCGCTATATTCTAGAAGGATCCCTTGGAAAGTTGGTACGATGTTTTAGTTCTTAAAGGAATAAGGCTTTATTTATCTAGAAAGAAGTTTCTCCATGATGTTTGACGCTCCTAGGGTTTTGTGGAGATATCTTTATGAAACAATCATCCTTTTTGTGAGACTCTTTTGAATTCCTCCTCTTGGTACAGAACCAGTGTTGAGCACTTTTTTGGAAATGGAGCGCTCTGCCTTAATTGACTTTTCACTCGCACCCATGTTGGCTGTAGTTTAAATAGCGTTAGAGAGCCCAGCTGTTCAGAATTCATTCCCAGTGTTAGAACTCAAACTCAAACTGACTGTGTGGCTAGGCTGACTGCCTTTTATCCTGTCTGAAACAAGTTTATTTTCACTTTATGTATTTATAATGGAAGAGTCACTATTTAGGATTTATTTTTTTTGTTCCCACAGCCGGTAGAACATGGCATGCGAAAACGACCCAGAGCCTGCTTCCTTATATCCAACATGTTTTTGGATGTCTGAGAATAAGCATGGTGTTTAAGCAGTAACTGGATTCGGAGGCTGTATTCACCAGTTGTGCTTTGGGGAACTTCCCAAACAGTTAAAAATATAACCTTCCACCTGACCCAAATAGAAATCTTGTCTCGCTTTTGATTTTCAGGAAGATTGTTTACAACTTTAAGTTTTCGGGACTCTATTTTTCATTGTAAAATTGTTTGGGGAGTAAGTGCTGAGAGTATAATATACGTGTGTGTGTGTGGTTGGTGGCTTTTTCTTGTTCCGTGTTTTGGAGATTTGGGGTGAGTTTGGTCACAGTGCTGTGGTGCACATGAAGCCCCTGCCTGGGGCTTCAGGATGTGTGTAGCATTGATTCGTAGCAAGTGCAGAGTCATGTGACATTAAAGTATTGATTGGTAATATTTTTAAAAGTCAATACTGGACCATTTAAGGTGAATTGTGTATTTGCGGCAGTCGAACTAATTCTGGGGAGGAAAATGGCCTTTTGTACGGAATCTGCCTTTGCAACAACAGAATGGGCAGATGCTTTGTGATATTATTTCTGGGGTATCTTCCTCAGACCTTCCCCTCCACAACCATATTTTGAGGTCAAGTTTGAAATGCCTTGGTTGAGAAAACACTTGTGTAAGTTTGGACTAATGTGCACATCGTTGTTTTCTAAAATGGGCTCTGTGGAGCGCTAACTCAAAGGCTGTTAGTAGGTGTTATGAAAAAAGGTTCTGGTGTACTAAGTTTCATGAATACTGTGGGAGTTCTCTGATGCTTTTATATTAATGTACATTGTGAAACTCTAGAGAGAGCATACTCTTTTAATAGTTAAAGATGTTTATTCCAAGCCACAGACACCGATTGGAATTAAGTTCGAAAGAGAGTGGGAATTATTATAAGGATCAGAGCTGTCTCATGGAATGTGAAGGTGGGAAGGGGCTAGGTCTCAAGAATGGTCTGGAAACCTTTGGGATCCTCCTCCCATGACCTTATTTCTGTTTCTTTTAGTCCCTCTGCTCCATTTCTTCCCTTTCTCCACTGTTAGCCTTCTGTGGTGACTCTCCTTGGAAGTCCTTCCACTTTTAATAACAATAGAGGATTTTTTAAAAAGTCTCGGTTGGTTTTCCATTAGCTGTGTTCAGTGTTGGATGGTCAGACAACAGCTACAGATACAAGATGGCCAATGGGAAGTGTATTGACGAGTTTATGTTTGTCACCAGTTTGAATATTTAAAGTTAATAAATAGCTTTTGCTAATTTCAGTATATTTAGGATAGCGCATAGTTTAAAGTAACTTCAGTCATACTAAATCCTCCTCTGTTAAAAAGTTGTTTACAGAAAAACCTATTAAGTTAAAACCTGTTCATATTTAACAATCAAACCTGCTACAGTATAGGGTAATGTCCTGTGGATAGACTGAAATATGATACAAAATAAAATTCATAACCTTCACGTTTTGCTTGAGAACCAAAGGTTGAGTAAACTTTTCTGGTCATAGCCCATGAGAAATGCAAATATGCTTTAATGATTTAAGACCTAGATTTAGTCTTTTATGTGTAAAGAAATGATAAATATATAATTTAACTGTTTTTGCTTGAAATGTAGCTCATTTTCTTTTGTCTGCTTTTGCTTCAAATGAAGAACATAATTCCTCTGTCAGACTGCTATAAAGTTCCATTTATTCAGAATCCAAGAGCTTAAATAATCATATTTTCTTTCCACAACGATGTATAGAGGGAATCGATGTTCAAATAATGCCTTCTAGGCACTGCAAGAATTGGCTTCTCGATCTCCAAAGGAAGATTGCATGATGTTGCTATAGCATTAGCCTTAGAGTATTTTATTCCTATTCACAGACCGTTGGTACAGGATTTGACTGTGTGCTCGCATCCCCACACCATACTGGCTTACACATTGTCAGAGACTCTGCAGGGTTTTAGTGTTTCCAGAAATAGATAAATGTTTAATTACTGTGTTTACACCTGTGGATTCATATTTTTGTGAAGTTTGGAAGAATAGGGGCAGGAGGTGGTAGAGAGACATCTTGGAAACCTTGTCGAGAGAAGTCAAGGCTTCGGGACTTGAGGTGATAAGTGGAGATGTTGTTGGAAGCCTCGGGTTGGAAGGGTTAGTAATTGGAGCTGAAGAGGAAGGGAGGGTTTTAGAGGCCAGCAGCTTATGGGAGAGATGGAATTATGATGCCACAGCTGAGAGTGTTGTGAAGGTACAAAAGTGCTGACGTCTTTGTTCTTTATTACACGACCGTACTCATTTAGTAGAATATATGGTAAGTAGAAGCAGACGCTGATCTGTTCTCATGGTGTTTACTCTGATAGAAGGAAAAAGTATAATGACATGCAAATTTGGTTTCTCAATTTTCTGAGTCCAGGATGATTAATTATAAGCCTTTGGACAAGTCACTGAGCCAACCCAGGCCTCCAGTTCCAATGGTGAAAATCTGGGGTTGAATTTGATGTCATCCATAATTATTTAAATATTAAATGATTTTAATGAAAATTTTACATGAAGCAAAGTCTTATTTACACCGCCTTTTCTCAGTGTATATTGCAATTCTTTTACTTTTATCCATCTATTTCTTCAGCAGATAGTTTTTGGGAATCTAGTATGTGGAGGAAGTGAGCACCATTCTAGAGTTGAGGGTGTAACGTTGTCCCTGCTCTCTTAGAGCTTCCGTTCTTTTGAGAAGGGAGGCACAGCACGCACAAGTTAGAAATCTCTTTGGCTGTTTACTCTGTCAGGGTGCGAGGAGTGAGCTATTTTAGATGGGGTGGTTAGGGAAGTTAGTTTCCAGTTTCCAAGCGGAATCCAGTTTGTTCACTCTCGCTTGTTTTTGTGGTATCTTTTGATGTCCCCTTGGCAGCCGCACATCATTGCTAACCTCTCCACTCCTCGGGATCACATTTTCCAGCAAACACACCACGAGCACTTATTTAAATGTCTAATGACTGGCAGCCGTGCAGCTGTGTTCATCATTGTCAATTCTGATTTGTATGATGTTCCCATCCAAACATACCTCAGGGTACATTTGCACATCTAATTACAACATTAAAACTAATAATAGCCCGATAAAATATTACTTAGACAAATGTCTGAGCAAACAGCTGCCTCTTTCATTGTGTCCTGAAGGACGGGCAGGGTCAGTCTTTGTTCCTAACTTCAGGGCCTGAATTCCAGGCTGCACCCCTCCTTGTGGACACCCTGCCGCCCCCTTAGGCAGGAAGTATCGAATTCCAAGGGATGTCCTTAGATAAAAGAGCCTGTGGGAAACCGGAGCTCTGTGGAACTGCATGGAGGGAAAAAGTGGTTTTCTTTCATTTTACCCAGAGGAAGACTGCGACTAAATTCAAGTTGGACCAAAATACAACCGAATACTGGCACAAGGTGTGATTGAAGTGCCCACATTTCTGTAGGGCACAGAAAGTTAATATTGAAAACTTTGGAGGACAGAAGGCTGCAGAATAATTTAATAATGCCTTTCAGGTATTTGAAGGAGTTATGGTGTTATCACATGGAGAACAATGGAAAGCTCTGTTTTCCATGAGTGGTGGCGTGTAGGTTTGTATTGAGGGAGAGGAAGTTTGGTCATGTTGCTTTGGTCTTGCTGGCGCAGTAAGCCTTCCCACTAGCCAAACCAGCGAAGGAAAGAGAAATTATTTAGGAAAGAGAAGTTAGTCCTTATTCCACATCAGTTTCAGTGCAGGACACAGGCTGTGACCCTCGCCTCGTTAGAAGGAGAGAACTCTTCCTCCAGGACTGCTGGGCGTCCTCTGGCAGGTTCCACATGCCCAAGTGGATTGAAGCTAATCATTAAGCTCTTTTTTGGTTCTTGCAATGTTGACTGCAAAATGTAGACCTGTAGGAAAACTTCTGGATGATGCGAGTTGTCCCCTATTGGAACGTACTGATGAGGGACGTCTTACAATCTTTTCTTTAAAGCTTTCAAATAGCAACTTAAATTTCCGTCAACCTTGATAGCTTAGGCATAATGCTCCTGAGGGCTGAGAACGGATTCAAATAAATCTCCAGGTTGCTTCTTGCCTTCTCATTCCATTATGTGCTGCCCTTTTCAGATTCAGCAGACATTTAGGATCACAGGAACACTGGGCCTGGTATTTTCACATAGATTCCTTCATTTGAGGTAATTCTCAAAAAAACGTGCAAAGTAAATATCATTGTTTCTGTTGTAGAAACCAGTGGTCCAAGAGGTGAAGTTACTCACTGAAAATTGCACGGCTGGGAAGGGGTGGGGGGGCTCGGAGAAAGGACTCGGAATCTGGATTCTGGCTGGACTCCTGTTAGTGGGTCTGAGGTCTCAGGCCAGTGTAGTCCAGCCTGGACCCTCATTTCTTCATTGTAGAGTGAAGGGGTTGGAGAGAGAAGAGTTGGAGTCAGTTTCTCTCCCTCCTCTGCAAGGTGTGCCCCAGGGGGAAGTGAGAGAGATCAGTATCACTGAACAGGTTTTCGTGCGCACCATGTGAGCATCTTGTGTAGGTATACACGTATGTGTTAGGTAATAATATAGATATTATTTCTGGGTTGGGAATTTTAGGTGTGGAAGGGAAGTAAAAACTGACATCTCTGTATAAAACTAGGGATCAAATGCACGAGCTACTGCAGGAGAAGGATTCTCTTCCAGCCATTTCTGATTTCCCTTTTATTTTTTTCACATCTACTTTCCTATTCCAGATTCCCCATCATCCGTCTCCTTTGAAATTTTCTGAGTTTATGACTGATCCTGAACCTTGCTATATTTGATTATACTATGAATAATTAGGAGGCAAAGAAAGAGATGATTTCTTTATTCTTCTTGAAAAGTGAGTTCTCAGCCTAGGGAAAACTGTCTAGATCTGAGCTGTCTAGCACAGTAGTGGCTGGCCTCATATGGCTGTGAAGTAAATGAAACGTGACTAGTCTGAACTAATATGTGCCGTAAATATAAAATACACACTGGATTTCAAAGACCAGTAAGAAAAAAGAACATTACATATTTCATTAATTTTTTTATATTGATTGCATATTGAAATGATAATATTTGGAATATGTTGGGTTAAATAAAATATATTATTAAAACTAATTTAATCTGTTTATTTTTTAATGTAGCTCCTGGAATACTTAAAATTATACATGTAGCTTATTCGTAACTTTCCTTATATTTCTGTATGATAGTGTTGGTTGAGATTGGTGATTCTCAACCACGGGCATTCCCCCACCCTGTAACCCCCAAGGAATGTTTGGCAATATCTAGAGACATTTTTGGTTGTCACAACTGGGCATTCTGCTGCGTCTATGATTAGCGGCCAGAGATGCTGTGAAATGTCCTGCACTGCTTAGGACATACCCTCCCCCGACTCTCCAACAAGAAACATCTGGTCCAAATGTCAATAGTGCTAAGATTGTGAACTCCCGGTATAGATGGTTCAGAAAGGATAAGTAGAGAAAAAAGATTGGGAACTAAAACTGCTTTTGGCTTCGTTTGATTTGAAATATTATAGTGAATAAGTATTTAGCAGCATTAGAGGACTATTATTGTAGGAAGGTGTAAGGAAATTGGAGATGCTTAGGATGTAAGCATAAAAGCAAAAGTTTTGTTATTTCAATAAATATTTATTGAGTGACTGCAAATCCTTTTTGGAACAAGATGAGAGAAGAATAAATACATATACACAAACATATATAAATACTGAATTCTGATTGTATGCAAAGCTTCTACAGGAAAAATAAAGATGAGTAAAATATGGTTCCTGCCTTCCAAAGCCTGCAGGCTATTAGGGGATGGCTGGAGAAGGACACTGTCTTGTAAGGCAGCATGTGACATCAGAAGAAAGACGGTGGGAAAAACACCACCACCACCACCACTATGGATTTCAAAGGAAAATATACCATGTTTGGTTGGGGAAATCAGGTAAGGCTTCATGGAGAAGGTCCTATTTGAAATGTACCCCAATGGGGAGGATAATAACCCATGGAGATGGTGGAAAGGTATGTACCACAGAGGGAACAGCATGGTCCAAGGCAAGGGGGAAGAGAAATATGGGGTGTGTTCGGGGAATAGTCAATAGTCAGGTTGACTTAGAATCCCAGTGGGAAATTGGAAATGAGAATAAAAAAAAGAAAACCCCACACAAAAGAATAAAAGTAAACCAGACTGAGGTCATTTATAACAGATTGACAAGGTGAAAAAAGGAGAGATGAGAGAGGCAAATAGAGGCAAAGTGAATAGGACTGAGCAGTTGACTGGATCTAGGGAAAGGAGAGGAGGGAATCGAACATGATCCTGGGGTTTTAAGCTTGGGTGTCTGGGGACGTTAATTGGAACGGAACTCACGAAGATGGATTGGTTTAGCAAGAGTGGAAAGATGATGGGTTCAGGATTGCCTTGTTGAGTTGAGATAATAGTGAGTAATTGAGATGGTGGAGAGGTCAAGGAAGCCCCTGGGAGTCAACTCTGGAGGCCAACAGAGTAATAAGGACTAGAAATAGAGATTTTGGAATCATCTCAAGTAAAGAGATCGTTGAAGTTTTGAGAAGGGATAAGATTACTCAAGGAAGGTGGTATCCAGTGAAAAGGCTAGGACTCACCCTTATGTGTAACTGTCTTTAGGGGATGAAATGAGGAAGAGAAGTGAAGGAAATGAAGGAAATGAGAGTTGGGGCAGAAGACTCGGAACAGGGTTTTGTGTAATGTGGCGTCATGGAAGTTTCAAGTGGAGTGTCCCACAGTGATAAACAGTACTAACCGAGTGTGGAGGATGAAGCTGACGCAGTGTTTAGGACATGGAGGTCACTGTCTGAAGGCTGTTGCTGCCTTCTAGGAACGGGTGGAAAGCAGATGGTAAGTGAGTGGGCACACTGCTTCTGTGGCCCAGACCGTCCCAGAGCCTGTGTTGGGAGAACAGGCCTGGGCTGATTTTGTGACGTGCTTTCTCTTGGGTCATTCCTGCCTTCAACAATGTTCATCGAGTGTGTATTTATCACTTTACCTACCACGGGGTGGGTCATTAGGTGTGGACAAAGACAACTGAGATGTAATCTCTGTCACCTCCACCGCTGGGCCCAAGACAACAGAGCTAACAAGGCCGTTGCTTGAAAAAAGTGCTAGAAGGAGATTTTTAGTAATTAGGCTCCTAAGTCCTGGAACTTTGTAGTTGTACGTCTTCTGCCAAAGCTCTGACGGTCTTAACATGCCAAACAGGGATCATGTCTCATTCTACTTACCCTTATGCCACTGGGGCTAAGGAGAATGTTTCTGGTAAAAAAATTTGAATAGAAATGATGGGGGGGGGGAGCGTCTAAAAATCTGTAAATAAACTCACCCAGCGCCCATCCCCTTTTCTTAGTTAGAAGTAATTTGAATTTTTAATTTTATCTTCTGTTTTCGGGTTTGGTGAAAATGGAGGCCTAACTGCTTTGTTTTAATATTTATTACTGAGGGGGATATGGGAAATAGCTAAACAGATTTTTATGAATCAAAGAGAGAAAATACTACTTTTAAAGTACTGTTCCAAGTTGGAAACTTTGCCGTTTGAATCTTAAAAACACATGTTAAATGTCTCTTTTTGGTCTTTTTTACGTGTACCTCGTTGTTAGAGTTACGATGCCACGGTGAGATGGGTGTTCCTCTGTCTGGGCTGGGTGGGGGTGTATTTACCTTTTACCCTCAGGTGTGCATCCCTGTGCGCGTCATAACTGATGACTTCACTTCCCGACAGCAATGATCCTTTTATGTCTTAAGGAAAACTTATAATAACACTAGAAAAGATTTTGATTTTTTCTGTATTGTTGCTATCGGAAATAAGTAGATAAATACATGTAAGCAATGCATATTTGAAGAACTTGGATGTTTTAAAATACTACAGTACAGAAAAACACAAAAATAGAAACCTGGTTGCTAGAAATTGCCAGCAGTATAAATAGTCAAGATTCACTCAGCGTGACTGGCACACGTCACTTACTGCTTTTGGGGAACTTTTATACTAAAAATAGATGGAAAAGTCCAAACAATGTTACGTGTTGCCAGAATTTTGGTTTGGTAATCAAAATATATCCGCTTTACTTCTGGATTTGTCAAAGGTTCATTATTCGACCTTGATTAAATTTTGTGTAAACCTATTTAATATTTAAGTCCAAGATTCCATGTTTATAAATGAGAATCCCAGTGAATCTCATTTTCAGCTTCCCAGTGACGAGGTCTATGGGGCTACCATAGGAGCTGCAATAAATAACAATTATACAAATTTGAGAAGCTCTAGAAGCAATGTTCTCCACAAATGCTATGGACTGATTTAAAAATTGATTTGTAAGGTGACTGGTGCATAGAGTGTGAAAAGTATAGTTAGTAGGACTGTAGTAAACGTTGCCCCGGGCTTACTCCAAGACTCCTTGCTGTTCGGCTTTTGGGGTATATTTCTTCTTAAATTATGGACATTAAAAGCGCGATATGGAGAAAAAGGGAGAAAGGAGTCACGACATTTAGTCTTACCAGTAAAAGGTATTAAAGTGGGAACTATTGAGTAAAAAGAGTTCTTAAAAATTATTCATAAATGCCTCTCCCCACACTAGCTGTACTCTGCGTTCTGGCAGATAATGGGGCTGTGGGAGACGTTTCCTTTTCCAGCAATCTTTTCACAACAGTTTCTACTTACGTGAATGCTGAAAATTGCCGATATAATTACACCTATCAATTTGATCCAAAATATGCTCATGAAGAGACTACTAAAAATACATCTATTTCAAAGTGGTTCTGTTCAAATATGGTTCTTTAATTTGAATGTTCAGTTTTCAGAAGGCAGTATTTGAAATTTGTGGGTTTGGTGATTGGTGTAAGCATGGACCCCAGTTCTCCCCGAATTCCTAGTGGAATGGTTGAGAGGGTACAAAAATAAGGGGAAGTCATTATTAGCAAGAGAAACCAGAGACAAGGCTACAGCCCCTGTGGCAGAAAGTGAGGGGGATTTTTGTTAGCGCTTCCTCAGTGGATCCAGATTGAAGGATGTCCCAGAGCCTCTCCCCTTCAGTGGGTACAGAAAATAACCAGGGACCTGAGTGACGCAATGTTTGGAAGTGAGGGCAGGTTGAGGGGCAGCTAGTGAGCATATGACCGTGGCATCTTGAGATTCAGGTTCTTCTGTGTGTCTGCCTTCCTCCAGCTTGCCCTCTTCCAAGTCCTTCTCCTCAGTAGACTCGCCTGATCCTTTCAAGAGGCAGGTCTGTCATGTGACTGCTTTGCTTAAATGCCTTCCGGGGTTTCGGCTGTTCTTAGGGTCAAGGCAGACATCCAGAGCTCTGTGTCCTCCAGGCCCTGTGTCCACCATGCCTTCTGTGCTGCAGCCACACTGACCTCATGGACACCACTGGCCCTGAACTTGTCCCACTGCCTGGACATCCTCTTGCCTCTCTTTCCTGTTCAATTCCTCCTCGTCCTTCAGACTTTGGCTCCGCTGTTACTTCCTCAGAGAATCATCAGAGATCTGTGCTCTCATGGCCCTCTGTGATCCTAATTGTATAGTCATTGTCGTGATTGTTTACTTGGTATTTGTCTCTTCTATCAGATTATGAGCTCCACTTACGAGTGACATCTGGTTTTGTACACCATTGTATCCCCAGCATTCAGCACAACACTCGGCACATATTAGATACTGAGTAAATATTTATGGAATGAATGGATGGATGGATGGATGGATGGATGGATTGGTGGGTGGCAGCATTTGGATTTCAGCAGCTACCTAGGATCCCCCTGACCTTTGCTCCCTACACAGACAACTGCCATACAAGCAAAGGGCCAGGGGTCATGATAGGAATGCTCTGCAGGCTGCTGTTGTTGTGGCTGCCAGATCGGACAGAGGTTTGGGGAAATGAGGCATTTCCCAGGGAATGGGAGCCACGTTGGAGGTCCACAGAGGTTCATTCCGGTTCCTTTACCGTCCCACAGGCTGCTGGTTGTCCTTACTGATAACAAACTGCTTCCTCCTCCTTCCCCTCTGCAGACAGTTTTCACTTCAGTCCAGGCAAGGATGTGTCTGTCAGAAAGATGTGGATGGAAATCTACAACAAATTCTGCCGGAAAGCAACTCAACTCAGGAGTTTATCAGAAAATAAGGCTTTCATGGATTCTCTGTTATTCAGAAGAAAGGGATCACCATTTTCCTAAGGCTTAAGACAAATTGTTTCCTCTGGAATAGATTGACTGTGAGATATGAGACGATCTCGGAAAATATGTTTTTCTGCTTTCAACAACTTAGGGGATGCAGTGGGTGTGAAATTAGAGGCAGCTGAGCAGGCCATCAGGAAAAGGAAAGAGGGGGCATCACCCAAAGCTGACAGATGCGGAATAGGGACCAGGGCGAGACGTTATTGCGCGCCTGCAGGCATCACCTCCCGAGGCCTCCACGTCTGAACTCCTGTGGTCTTCATAACAGCTCCACGAGGGACCCACAGAGATTAACCCCATTAGAGAGACTTTGTGGAGGAGTCAGGAGAAACTGGGCCGCTGAGAAATATCACAAGTAGTGGAGTAGAAAAGAGACTTGGCAAAAATTTTCAGACATCAAGGAAAAGGGATGAAAATGTAGAACAGGGAAACTCTGGGGGAAAACTACAGTAGCTTTTAATGGTATTGTCTTGGGGTGGTGAGAGTAGGGGTGGTTTTTATTTTCTTCATTATACTTTTCAATACTTTTTAGCAGGAGCTTTTAAAAAGACACTGTTCTTTTAACGAAGAGCATAGTTGGCAGAAAGCAGCTCAAGTTTTCAGTTAATAATCGTAAGTAATTCCATGAAAATTAAATTGCATCAGAGGCAGTGTTGAGGGAGTGAGGCCCGAGTGAGGCAGCCCAGGCAGGAAGTAAACTTCCTAATTGGGGAAACAGGCTGGAGAGATTCGCGCTGCTCAAGAGGCGCCCCGACCAGGCACTTTCCACTTCAACTGAAAAAAAACAAGGAAAGAGAAGAGCACTGGCTAGTGAAGAGTATTTTGAGAATTCAGATTGCAGAGCTGAGAAATCACTGTTATACACGCTAATTGGAATCTGGTTAATAATTTATGCTTGTAATTTTAATTATTTATTTTTAATAGAATGTGCATAATAGCTTGGAATACGTGTTCTCTCATTTATCCACACCTGGCGTGTAAACCTCGCCAGCTGACCCTTGCCGTCAGGACCCAAGATACCACCTGGTGGCAGGTGTAGACATGGCAAGTTAAAACCCTGGGGAGAAGTAAACCTCTGATGATGGTCCAGCCTTAGATAGTCAAGTCCATGAGGCGATGGTAAAGGTAGTGAAGGTTTGAAAGTGCTGGGACTGTTCTCGTAGTGTACATTTGTTTATTCTGTCTTGTATTTCTGTGGAAATAGAAGGCTAACGTGTAAGCTTGCCTAGAAGAAAGAAATAGAAATGAAATAGATCTGGAATTTAAAATTCTATATTTCCTTAGTTTCTAATTAACAGTCGTCTGTTTTTTGAATTGCAGAACTTTTTCACAGGCTGTGTGATTGTTCTGTTTGCTTATTCTTATGGGGAGGTGGTTTGTGCTTTCTAACAGTGAAGTGGAGATGGGCTTTTGCAGAAATTGACATCGGTTCTTCACCACATCCTTTGGAGGAATCCTCTGGACTACATTAAAGAAAAAAAAAATAGTGAAAATGTCATAATTTCTTTAAATTGAAATAAGTTTTTGAATACTCTTGTTGGGAGGACCACTGACTAGGAATAAGTATGACAAATGTAAAGATCTCTCGATTAAAATACACTTGTGTCAATCATTTTCTTTCTTTGTGCAGGAATTGAGTAAAATTCAACATGGAAGAATGGTTATTTGGATTTCTGGCCTTTTGTAAGTTTCTAAGAGGTATAGAGATTTTTAAAATTCCATGTGTGAAGTGGTCAGGGTCATAATTCTTTTCCTCTCTACAACTTATAGTTTAGGCTTTGTTCATAGAGCAGAAATTAAGTAAGGTGGTCAGGTTTTTATAGTGGCTCTTTTGTTACAGAGGCATCCTGTGACTTACAGACAGGTCCTGTGACTAGCCAGTGACATTTAGGAGGGTGACCAGTGAGTCCTACCTCGGACGAGCTGCCTCTGCTGGGATTTCTTCCTTCCTCCTCCTTCCCTGTCGTTGCTCTGGGTTAAGACACGCTTCCCTTTCTTCCTCAGTGGTTTTGGTGCCTTCTCCCTGGTTTCTGTGGCTGCATGTCTGTCCTCCTTCCTTCTGTTCTTCCCTTGCTCGTCCCAGAGTTCATTTAATACATAAAGTGCAAAAAAAAGTCACAAAAAAGGCCTGCCCTCGAGAGGGGTTCCCATTTTGGTTGTGAAGATGAGATTTCTGTACATCGTGGAGTAATAACGGAAGCTTTGGCTGAGATTGAGCACCGTGGTTGACTTATTTCCTATGATGCTTACTTATTTCGTATAGTATGTACCCAAGACCTGATTTGAAAATTGCAAGTGCCTGTTGCTGGCCTGGTCACCTACCCTCGGAATGTTAGCAGTAACATTCAGTAATGTTAGCATAGACGTTACTGCCCCAGCTGTGAAGATTTTCCTTAGATGATTCATGTGACGCCTGGAAACTGCGGGTCCTTCCTGGAGAAACACTTCACCTCTTCTGCTCTTGTGTTGAGTGGCGTTACCATGACCATTTTTCATGGTGTCCGTGGTTAACATATTTCCCCTACTTCCTTCATATTTCATCCTGTAGAGCAACAGCTCTGTGTAATCAGTGGCGGGGGACCTGGGCCGCTGGGTGCCTGCTTGTCACTGCTTCCCTGCGAGCTGGTGGCGGGAAGCGTCTGTATTTACACCTTGTCATCACTCAGGGTCGCCGAGGGGCTAACTGTGGTTGCCTGCATTGTGCGACTGCTGAGCGGATTCTGGGACCCTGGCGTCTCCTGTAGGTGTGTGTGTGGGTGTGGGTCTGGGCCAGCTGTGGGCGCGATTGTGAAGTAGGAATTTGCCTGTTGTGCCCAAACCATCACTTTAGAAATCATTTCTCTGTCCCCAACTCAGGGCCCCTTTTTACACCTTTTCAGGCTCGCAGTTTCTGTGCTCTGTTCTGCTGATTAAAACCTGCTCTTAAGAAAAAAAAGCCCACCCCCAGCCTATTATCGACTCCATTTAACGTGCATTTAAGTCAGCTTCTCTTGAAGTGTGTGCATTTTGCACTTTTTCTGAGGGTGGCATGCAGCGTTCCTCTCCTTAGGAGGGTGGCAGGCTTTGGGGAACAGATAGGGGGTTGGAGATTTGTGGGGAGGGACTTCTCGCCTGATGCCTCTGAGGTCCTGCTGTGGGTCTGGTGGTTTTCCAGCTGTTTTTGGTCCCGTATCCCTTTTGCTGAAGCTCAGTATAGAAGCTTGGTTTGTAAACGTGGAGCGGAGGGCTCCGAGGCCCACTTGTTCACCTCCCCTCTTCCTGGGGGCTGCCTCCTAGAGTTCCCTGGACCACAGGTCCAGAAGCAACTCTGCATTTCTGGCTTCTGGCTCGTGTGTAGAAACCCGACCCCAGAAGTAATTTCCAAAGTCATGGCTTTCTTGAACCCGTCAGGGAGCTGAGGTTGCGGGGACAAGGAGGCGTGGGGTGTGGGTCTGGGCTCCTCTGTTGCAGGACCCAGGAGGAAGGAGGCAGGTCTGCCATAGAAGCGGCTATGCTGACTTGAGCTAAAATTGTTAATGAATTGCTGAGTGCGGGGTCGAGTAGAGAACCCATGGAAGTTGCAGACATGAGGGGAGCTCACACCCATCTGAAGGCTCTCCTCCACGGCCTCGCTGGGTGCTCATGAGAAAGACTGAGGAGCGGGAGAGCCAGGAAGCCCCTCTGGTCATGTGGGCCTAGGGGAGGGTAGGAAACAGTCGTGGACCTGGACTTCTGGGGGTCTTCTACCACCGGGAGACGGACAGAATCGCTAAGAAAGCCGCCTTTGGGACACAGGGACACAGGGCCTTCCCAAGATTGAGGCTGGGCAGGACCACAGAGACCACCCACCTCGCCAACCACCACTTGAGCCAAGCTGAAATCACCGTGATATACCCACTTAGTGTTCCAGTATCTGCAGCAGTGTCACAACCCCCCTTGAAATTTAGTGGCCTAACACGTATGCCGTGTATTGTCTCCCAGAGTTCTGCCGCTTGGGCAGTTGGGGCCATTCTTCTGCTCCCCGTGGGGTCTGCCGGCGTTGAAATGGCCATGATGCTTCTCCCTTCCTGACCGGCGCCTCGGAGGGCTGGCTGGGCTGCTGCGGGCTGGGTGGCGTGCTTTCCCCTGCCTCCGTCTTTGGCACTCTTGGTTGCTCTTTTCAAGAGCAGAAGCAGGAGCTTCCCAGCCTGTTAAAGGCTAGGCCTGGAGCCGGCACCACGTTCCTTCCAGTGCATTCTGCTCAAGGCAAGCAAACTAGGGGTCGGCTCCCATTCAGGAGAGAGTTCCTCTCTTGATGGGTGGGGCAGTGTCCATGTCCAGGGAAGGAGAGAGTCAGTGGCACCAACTTTGTGGATTATCCACAATCTCAGTTTGCTCTGCTTTTTTTTTCTGCCCCTGACCTTCTTGCTCCCTTCTATCTATTAATAATCTCTTGCCAAATTTCCACCCATTAAAATATACTTCATTCTTCAAGGCCCACCTGAAATGCCACTACCTTCATGAAAAGGCTGATCATATTATTTATCACATAAATTGGGATACTTTCAAGGGTCAAGGAAGCAGCCAAAAGGACAAGAGTGTGAATTGGGTGGTTCCTGGCAAACTGGGACCTCTAAGAGTCATTCATGAGCTTCTTCCTGGTTTTTCCATTCACAACAGTCTTTCCCTTCTACTCAATTTGTTCCTGCCTCTGATAGGACACATTTCGTTCCTTCTGGTATTTTGGGTGCAAATAACTGTCAACGCTGTCTTAAATTTGTGAATTCCTAGAGAGCAGATTCACTGTCTTACTTATTTGACTTTCTCGGGACATTTGGCACAGCGCTGTGCATACTGTAGGTCTCAGTGGTGAATTGAAGAAGAGGGTGGAAGACAGAAAAAGACCAACCAGAGGTTCTTAGGTCATCAGCAATGTCTTAATGGATTGACTGCCACCGTCGGATCTCAGTTCTGGTAGTTCTTCCCCCGCACTAACCTTTCGTATGATCCTGGATAAGTGATTTAATATCTGTGCATCTAGGTTTCTTCATCTCAAACACAGGGGAAATTATACCTGTGCTACATATTTGATAAGGAAAGGGTAAAGGCAAAGGCAAGGATGTGTGCAAAAGCTCTTTCAAATATATGTGGAAGTTCTTCCGCGGATACAAGGCAGCATTATTATTCCTGTGTGTTTATTTGTTTCCAATGGAGTGGTTCCGATAACCTCTTCATCAGTTGTGAAGTGGTTCTTTACAGTGGAAGTTCAGACGTTAATTCCTTTTTTCCAAAATTCTTCACTCTAGTTAAAAGAAAGTGGAGGCCAGCCTGGTGGCGCAGTGCTTAAGTTTGCACGTTCCGCTTAGATGGCCTGGTTTTGCCAGTTCCGATCCCGGGTGCGGACCTGTGCACTGCTTGTCAGGCCATGCTGTGGCAGGTGTCCCACATATGAGGTAGAGGAAGATGGACACGGGTGTTAGCTCAGGGCCAGTCTTCCTCAGCAAAAAGAGGAGGATTGGCAGATGTTAGCTCAGGGCTAATCTTCCTCAAAAAAAAAAAAAAAAGCAAAGGAGACAGCAGGCCTTCCCCATCTGCAGCTGAGCATGCGAGCAAGTCACTTAGCTTCTTTGAGTCTGTTTCTGTATTTGTAAAATGAAAGAATACCGTCTCTGTCCAAGGGGATAGTGTGAGGCTCAAATTAAGTGTGTGTGAAAATCCTTCTAAAGTAAGTCTAAAGGGTCATGATGTTAGTGTTTATTTCAGAATCCTCCATTGTTCTATGGCTTCCTGCCTTATGTTTGATGATCTATCAATCAGTCTCTCATTTATTTATCTATCATTTCTCTATCCATCATTCTTTTATTATCTGTCTTTGTGTGTTTGTGTGTGAATTTGGAGTTATCAGATATTTGGAATTTTTGAGTGTCTCAGTGCTTTAATTTCTCAGATGTTTGGAATCTCTTCTATCTTCTGTAGAGAAAGGAACCATTTTAACCTAATTTCTTACATTTACGCAAATACGAGCTATAAAGCAAAGTGATGCTTTCCCTTCTCTTTCAAGGGCTGGCATCATGTGCGTCTTAAATAAATATATAGACCTGTTTACAAATGGTACTAATGGCACGAAGGACCTTAGACCTCCTGTAACCAGACTTGCATGGTTCCAGGTTTAAGTAAGATGCTATTATGTCCTTAAATCCTTACTCCAGCCTCCTGAGAGGTTCACAGAAGCAGAGGACAGCCAGGGTGGTGCTGGCGATGGGGCCAATGGCAAGTCACAGCTGGGATTCCTGGTCGCCAGAAGTCTCTGTAATTAACCATCAGGGTCATTTCCACTTCATGCTCTATTTTAGTGCTGCTCTCTTCTTGCCGCTCGTGTGGGGACAGCATTGTTTCTGAGCAGCATTTTCTGACTTCATGCCAACTCTTTTGTGGTCAGCTGTTGAGAATCCTCCTGAATGATGTATCGTGGGTCCTCCTCCTGTAGAAACTGAAGGGAAATTGCTCTCTCGCCATCACAACATGGTTGAAGCCCCTAAGCCAGACGGTTTACGCTCAGCATCCATTAGGGGTTATTTGTTTCCTTCCTTGCACGGCTTTGGGTGTTTGATGCTCTAGTCAAACCATGCATTCTCCCTTCCTTCCTCCCTCTCTCCCTTTCAGACGCCCAACGTGAAATTCTTGTCAGAAGGCTTTGTAGAGTGGTTCTCGAAAGCTCCGAGGACTTCCTGAATTATAAGAACTCGCTGGGCCCAAATTTTAATGAGGATGCCTGTCTGTCTGCTCTAAGCGGGATTTATTTTAGGGCATCTCTGAAGCTTTTTGTTTTATTCTACTCAGAGTCAAGAGACCCCCTCTTGGGGACAGTGAAATACGCCCTGGCACGTTTCTCCTGAGCACGTTTGTATTTCAGCATGAAAGAGCCCCAAGCTTGCTAAGAGTTTATGTAGCAAAGGGTGCAGTTTCTCAAGTTGCTTGCAAAGTCATTATGGTTGATTTGACCCCTGGGATAATACACATCTTAAGGTACTCATGACTATCAGTTTACGCGTTTCTTGATCAGTGTACAACTCTATGTAGACGTAATTGCTGATGAGTATGTGAGCATGTTTTCGTAGCTTTTTTTCCTCTCCTAGATAATAGGACCTGTTCCTTTCAAAAAGTAGTAGCTCCTTGGAAGATGCTGTTTCCGTTCTGTAGTAGAGACTCTGTTCTTCACTGCTCTGACGCAGTCAGTCACGAGCAGAGGAGAGGTTTTATTTTTTCATTTATTTATTTATTTCACACTTAAAATTTTTAACTGTTTTGTTAGGAAATCTTTCTAGAATATATAAAAAATACTCTTCAACTTTTTAAACTGAAAACGCTAAATGTAATTTGACAATTTTTTTGATGACTCAGAGCGTTAATTACTGACTGCAGCTTTTCCCATATTGGTGTCAACAGAATTGTTATCCACTGCGTATTAATAGGTATCTTAGAAAAACGGTTCTCTGTGATCAAATACATTGGGTAAATCCTGGGTAAACGAAATTAAGTAATTTTCTTTTCTTCAGGACTCCTCAGAGCTGTTACCATGTTCACGTGTATTTTAAATCTCCAAGGGAGTTACGGAACGGAGCTTTTCCCCAGTATAATGGACCCGAGAGCGCCCTTTGTGTTGCATTTGTTACAGTTCCTGAAGAAAATCTTTAGAGCTTTGGGGAAAATGCTGCTTAGAGCGATAGCCTCCAGGGCTGTCAGTATACACGGGATTATTTGCCTCTGTGTCAATGACCCCAACTGCCGCTGAATTTTATGTCTCCTTTAAAGATACTTTTTCTCTGCATTCCTGTTTGTTACTCTTTTCGGTTGTCATTGGCAGTGTTTTGGCCTCTCCTAACTGCCTGACACCCTCCCCTCACCCCACATCAGTTGTGATTTGGGTGTTCATTTAATTGGTCATTCAAACCAGAATACTTTTAGAGGTGAAACAGAGCTCTGTTAATAGTTATACTGGGACGACAGCTGTAACCTGGGGCTCTCCAGGGCAAACCAAGATTGTTAACGGCCAAGACACAGCCACTTACTTAAACAACAAAGGGGTTTTGTTGGCTCACGTGACTGAAAATCTCAGAGGCTGCGTCGGCTTCTGGTATGGCTTGATCAGGGATCTCTCTGGCTTTATTTACCTGGCTCCATGTGTGTGGTGTTTCCCTGGGCTGGTCTGCATCATGGTACAAAATAATTGCGGTATTTTCAAGTGTTACATCTTGTCATCCACGTTACATAGTTTGCCATCAGAAAAGAAGAGCCTCTTTGCCCAGAATTGTTAGTAGAGATCCTGAGCTTTGTGCTGGTTGGACGAGCGCCTGAATCAGTCCCCGAGGAATTGTGAGTGCTTATTGGTTTGGATATGATGCAGCACTTACTATGAAAGGGACCTGGGACTATTCTGCTTCATCATGATTGTCAGAGATTATCCCTGGAGGTGAGACCCAATCCCACCCAGATAGAATGGCTGTTATGCACTGGAGGCTGGATAGCACAGATATTGGGGAGATGAACATGTGTCTGCCACATAGCCGTTTTTATTTGTTTCCCCAACTCTGTAAGAGGTTTGGCAACCAGCTATCTAAGTTTATTAGAATTCCCTGTAAAGTAGTAAGAGGGGCTCGAGAGGCCCTCGTGTAGTAAATGTGCATGAATACTGTTTCTGTCACATCTATTTGGGCTGTTCAAAGGCTTTTTTGCTTTCTTCTTAATTCTCAGTTGTGTTCCAGGTAGATGAGGCCAAATAAGTGAGTAGTAGATAGATGGAGTCGTTAAGAGGGATGTGGTCAATAAATTATGGAGAAAATACTAAGAAATAATCCTCTAATCAGATTGGTTTTATCCATTTTATTACATAAGTAATATATAGTCCGTCTTTAAAAAAATAGAAAAGCTAGTTAAGCAATTTGAAGATAATAAAGAGTATTTGTGATCCTGTTGCTCTGACTTAAAAACTAGGTTAATTTTTTACCTCTTTCTAGAATAAAAATAGCCTATTTTTATATGAGCATTTGCATATGGAAATGGAAAGTCTACTTTGTCTTTGAAAATCAGAAAAAGCAATATTTATTCTGTGCTGCACCTGATGTTTTCTTTCCTGGACAAATGTTATCCAAATTATGTTATGTGGTAATTTATAATATCACGTAATACTTTAGTTACCTGTTTTCCCTCCTATGAAATGTAGATTGAAAAATAATAGGTTTTCTCACAAAGGTGAAATGTTTCTCTTAGACATAAATTATTTTCTGCTTACAAAGCTGCTGTATTTATTGAGCCTACCTCAAAGGAAAATTGTTTTCAAAAATGACTGTTTCGAGACACACATGTCTGTATCATTCTGTGAGAGCCCTGTAAGGAATTTGATGCATCCTGCATTTTGAGGGGCATATCTTTCAGTTCTAAATATATCAGGACGTGTTAGGAATCGCATGTCTGTGAATTTGGGGGTCTAGGTGTGATGCTCGAGAAGGCGCTGGTGTGGCTGGGGGCTGTGGAGTGGGTGGGGAGCACACTCGTGGCCCCATCTCGCTCCTGGTCCTGGTTCTGCTGCTGTACTCGAGCCTCTCTGAGTCTCGCCTTCCTCTCTGCAAAATGAGAAGAATGCCATTTAAACTTGAAGTGTTATTTCCAGAATTAAATAAATGATGGTATATAAAGTTCTTGTCATAAGGTAGGGACTTAGTAAGTACATTATTGCTCAACCAATAAGTGATGCCTCAGAAGGCATCTTGGAGGTCTTCTGGTCCAGCCTCCTACCAGTGCAAAAATCTGCTCTGGAGCTCCTGTTAGATGGGTCTTCAGGCTCTCATTAAGTAACTTAGGGACCCCACTGCCTTAGAAGGCAGGCAGTCTACGCATGTTTTTGACACCTGTAATTCTTACTGATAACATAACACGTTTATTTGTAGTTTACAGAATGCTTTCACATGTATTATTTTAGCCAACCTATGTGTTAATTCTGTAAAGTCAGGACAACTTTTAGGAAGCTTTTCCTTACGTTGAACCCAAATGTGTGCTCCTCTAACTTGCGCTTATTGATCTATAGAACTACATGGAGCAAATTTTATTGTGAAAGTCTTTTGGGTTGTATCCATTCAATGCCTATTTATTGTACAACTTCTGTGTGCCAGGCACACACTAGGCAGCAGAGCTGCAGCGCGGAGAGTGAACAGTCTTGCCCCTGGCTCCCCGGAAGTTGTAGTCTCATGCAGGGAACTGCAACCACAGCCTTTAGTTCAAGTCCAGCCCACTGCCTGTTTTTGTAAATAAAGTTCTATTGGAACACAGCCACATCCATTCTTTTACATTTTGTCTGTGGCTGTTTTTGTGCTACAACTGCAAAGTTGAGTAGTTGCAACAGAGACCCAAGGGCCTGTAAAGCCTAAAATATTTACTTTCTGGCCCTTTACAGAAGAATTTGCTGACCTGTGGCATGGTGGATAAGGTAGATATTAAATTCTTGAATGCCTCAATAAATATGTCACATCACATTTCTGTAGAGCAGAGTGCTATGAAAGAGATAACAGGGGGAACTTAATGTAGGTTGGGCAGTAAGTAAGGCCTCCCTGAGAAGATGACATTTAAGCTGGGCCCCTGGGGCTGGCCCAGTGGTGTGGCAGTTAAGTTCACACATTCCGCTTCAGTAGCCCAGTGTTCACCAGTTCAGACCCTGGGTGCAGACCTAGGCACCACTTGTCAAGCCATGTGCTTTGGCAGGCGTCCCACATATAAAATAGAGGAACATGGGCACGGATGTTAGCTCAGGGCCGGTCTTCCTCAGCAAAAAAAGAGAAAAAAAAGAAAAAAGGAGGAAAGTTGGTGGTGGCAGATGTTAGCTCAGGGCTAATCTTCCTCAAAAAAAAAAAAAAAAAAAAAGCGGGGCCCTGAAGGATAAACAGAAGAGCTAGAAGATTGCACAGGTGTGAGGAGCAAATGGCAAAGGGACACTTGCATGAAGTCCTGCAGAAGGACAGAGCACGGCATATTTGAAGAAGTGGAAGAAGGCCAGTGTGGCTGGAGCCAAGTGCAGAGGGAGGGGAGATGGTTTGAGGTTCAGCTAAAGAGGTAGGCAGGGCCTTCTAAAAATATCGTTCTTTTCCTAAGGGCACTGGGACGTTACTGAAGAGTTTGAAGTAGATTTGCATTTTAAAGCAATTACTTGGAGAGAAGTGCTTGGCTTAGCTGTTTGGTGGACCAGTTGCTTTGATGTGCGAGTGAAGGGAGAAGGGAATCTAGGATGACTCCCAGTCATCTAAATTAAGCCACGGGATGAATGAAATTGCCGTTTAGGAGGTAGGGAACCCTGGAGGAGAAGCAGGGTTAGTGGGAGACGGTGACAGTTTAGTTTTGGAGATGTTTAGTTTGAGGCGCCAGTGAGACCTCTAAGTAGAAATGTCAGGAAGACGATTGGATGTGCAAATGGCGGAGCTTAGAGGAAAGATGTGGGCGGTAGTTGTGCTTTGGGAGTCATCAGCATTTATGGCTCTTTGAAGCCCTCTTCTTGGGTGAGATTGCCTAGGGAGCTGGGGACAGGTAAGAGAGTACCAGGCTCACGTCCTCGGGACTCCAACATTTATAGTTTGGGTGGAGGAGGACAGGGAGACACCAAGGATACTGAGAAGGAGCAGCCAGAGGAGTAGGAAGAAGCCTGGGAGGGTGCCTTCTTGCTAAGAGGACAGAGAGTTTCAAGGAGAGCTGGTTTCACGTGCCCCATGAGGGTCCATTGGTTTGGAAACATGAAGCATACTGGTCACCTTAGCAAGGCAGATTCCGCCGAGCCATGAGGGCAGAAGCCAGAGTGGGGTAGGCTGAGAGGCAGGTGAGTGGTAAGTGAGGACAGAGAGCCATTTTCATCAAGGTGGTTGGCTGTGAAGGACAGGAGAGAGAAGGCAGCCGCTCGAGAGGGAGAGGAGGTCTAGGGAAGAAGTTGTTTGTTCTTGAGATGTTGAGCCTCAATGAGAAGAGCAGAGGAGGTGGGAGGAGAGAAGAGACAGCTGAGTTGCAGGAGGACAGATGAAGCCTCTGGTGCTGCTGGAGGGGAGGGTGTCGAGCCTGTGGGGAATGGCTGGCTTTCACTCGGAGGAAGGACGTGCTCTGTTGTAACAAGAAGGCCAGGGGACAGGTGGATGCAGGGGCAGGTGGGTTCACCCATGTGCTGGCGGGACGTTGAGGGGATGTCTAAGGATGGCTTCTGTTTTCCCTGTGAAATATGAAATATGAAATAAGGTCACCTGATAAACATGGGAGGGGTAAGATATCAGGAAGGAGATAGCCTGAAAATGCAGAACCCGTGGTAGTGTTGTTACGTGTTTCTGGGAGAAGGAAAGTTTGTTAACTAGAGACAAGACATAGGATTGCTGGTCGGTTCAGGCTGATGATTATAACTTTATTGTGAGCTAATCTCTGGATTTGTGGTTTTTCTTCAGGAGAGCTGAGATGTTGGACAGTGTAGTGAGTAACTGCCCGGGAGAGGGTTACTGAAGGTGAAGAGGTCAGGGAATTGTGATACCAGCCTATTAGGTCACATGGGATGATGGAAGGGTTTGTGGTGAGACAAAGGAGTCCTTACATCTTCTGTGAATGAGGTGAATTGATAGGAAAAAGAGAGGGAAAGGTCCATGTGCACCTTGGGGGAGCAGTGGGCTAGCCTTGGGAGACGCGACTCCCAGTACTGGCCCTAAGTACACGGGTGTGAGGGCCTCGACAGTCACAGCAGACCTGAACCCTCTGGAGGAGCCAGGTTTCTGGGAAGGCAAGAAGTGAAAATGGCTGTTCAGGAAAGAGGCTGAGGCCGTGGGGGGTTTAGTGGTCTCTGGAGGGCCAGAGGCCACAGCTGAGGGCATAGGAAGGTGGGATAAGTAGACGTTGGCAGAGCAGAGAGCATCTGTTGAGTAGTTGGGGAGGTGATAGCTGTAGCGTCTGGACTGTTAGTGACCTCAGTGGACCATGCCTCTCTGCATCATGTGCTTGAATTTGGAATTGCTTTAACCAATAGACCACGGCAGTAGTGGGGGGCACCAGTTGTAGGACTAAGCTTTTACGCTCTTGCAAGCCCTGAGGTACCGTTAAAAAAGTGTGGCTACCCTGCTGGAGAGACCCACGGAGATACACATGGAGAGGCCATGTGAGAGGGAACCCCCACCACTACATGGAGAGAGAGAGAGAGAGAGAGAGGGAGGGTAGCCCAGGTCATCTGAGCTGAGCCCAGCTCCCAGCCAACCTGCCAGCTGAATGCAGCCACGGAGTGACCGCCAGCAAGTCAACAGACGAACTGTCCAGCTGAGCTTAACCCAGATTGCACGATCATGAGAAAAAAAAAGATGGTTTTAGCCTCTAACTTTTGGAGTGGTTTGTTGGCAGGAGTAGATAATGGAAGTGAAATTTGAGTACAGAGCCCTCCATTTGGGAGGTAACCAAGGAAAGCAGAGAATGTGAGGCATCCTCGTGGAGTTGGTTTTGATGTTCCCCTAGAAGTAGGAGGAGCCTAGGACATAATACAGTTCAGCTGCAGTCTGGACCGAAGGCTCAGGGCTTGTGGTACAGGCCCTGCGTCCCCACGTCTGCACTCAGCTCTGGTGACAGCTCTTGGCTTAGCCACGATGAGGAGGTGAACACATACTGCTGGCGTGTCCTTCCCAAGGTTTTTCTTCTGGCAATATCTTAATTTCCTTCAGTCTTTTCTCATACCTGGTTTTTAAACTCCTTAACATTCTTGTCACCTTCCCCAAGTATATTCCAGCTGTAGCTGAACTCATCAATTCCTGGAGAGGTTGTAGCTGTTTATAATAGAAAAGGACTATGTGTTTTCTTGCTTTAGGCACTTTTCTTTTTGAAAGCAATTTGAGATTGCTTTAGGTTTTTTGGGCAGCTGTAACACTGTTGACTCCAAATTAGCTTGAAGGCAGCTAAAACACCTGTATCTTCTTTTTTTTCTTCTTCTTTTTTTTTTAAACACAAATTGCTATTAGGTCAAATCCTTTACTTGTGAAGTCAATTCTTTGAACCTAGGAATGGAGAATTAAATTTAGTCTGCTGTGTTTGGCTCATTCATCTAATCAATTGTCATCATTTTATATTACCTGTACTCTTAGCTTTGCGTTATGCACAAGTTCGATAAGTTGTGTATCTGTTTTAATCTTCATCTGAGTCATGGATGAAAACTATAGATGGGGATGGTTTGGGGACAGTTTTGTGGCATACCCATGGGAACTTTACTAGGTTGATATCAGACCAGTGAGAAACCTCCTCTGAGGGCGTGGTTCATCTGCTCCTTGCTTCCTTCCACCTCTCCCGTTAGTAAAAGCTCAAGGTGGAGATGGTTTTTGAAAGTCAGAAGACAAGTAACTACTACCTGAGGGTATCATGAGAACTGTTGAAATCCTGTTCCAAGTGCTGGATCCTGGTATTTATTTCTTACCTAGAATTTCTTTAGGATGGACTCAAAGTTTAGACTAAACTATTTTCACAAAGAGTAGCTTTCAGCTTTCCCCCATTATAGATCTGTCCTTTTGCTCGGTGCACTTTCAAAATGTACAGCCTCCTCAGGAGCCTTCACTGAGTCCTATCATCTGTCTTGGATGAAGATCTACAGATCGTAGTCTTTTTCAGTAAGATGTTCAGGAGTAACGAAGGACTTTCACAATATTGATCTCTTTTTCCGTGGTCAGTCTTTAATCCAAAGCAGAACCATTTTGGGTCCAACTGTAATTCAGCATGAATCACAAGCTGTTAATGCTTCTAAAGAGTGTGTGTCATGTAAAACCATTCTGAGAATGATAGTGCATACAAAAATGCTCTGTGCAGATCCAATTCCAGTCCTCGTACTGTCTTCTAGCTGTCTTGGCTTTTAACAGCACCCCGTCCATCCATGTAGCTTTTAGATGGGCTGTGTGCATACCCTGAAAGATAAGTGAACTGAAAGATAACATCTTCCTTCATGTTGTTAGCAAGGCAGGTGAATGCAGTGGCTAATTACTCTCAAAAAGAAGGCTAAATAATCCTCTCTCTCAAAATCTTCAGCAATTAGATAGACAATATCAAATAAATTACTTTTTGGCTTGATTCTCAGGGGAAACAATTTGTGGCTAATTCAATCTGGGGACACAAGAGGATGCAGTTTTTAAAAATAGAAATCATGATTAAAGTATCCAGTTGGTGGTTCCTGCTCTTAAAATATTTCAGACCAAAGTCATTGCTCTCTGTTTTATGATAGAAAAGGCTGGTGTCTCACTTGCTTAGGCCCTTGAAACAAATGCAGAGTTAATTATTGAACCACACCGTCTCTCATGTTTGTACATTTTTTCATAGGCCACGCTGTGTCCAGGTGAAATGACTTTTTCCCTGGAGAAGGGAAGAGGTCGATTTCTTTAACTTTTGTAACTGTATAACATGCACATACTTGTTCCGGAAAGCATATGGATGTTTTCTTTTTTAAATAGTTAATAAGACAGCCTGGCCATTTGGAGAGTCTTCCCCTAGAATATTTTACTATCATTAATTACAAAGTCAACAGCATCTTTAGTTTCTTGAGCACTGGCTCCTTGAACACGAGCCCAGCGCCAGCACTTTATGTATGTTGTGTGTGCTATTTCACACATGTTATGTGTGCTTTACCCCTAAGAGTAGGTATGATCATTTTAGTTGTATGGGTGAGAAAATTGAGAATTAGGGATGTGAAGTCAGTTTCTCAAGTTGCTTACACAGCTAGTAGTAAGTGGTAGGGCTGGAGTTCAGATCCCCTCCTCTCTGCCTCTAGAGTCTGGACTCATGACCATTGTGCCAAACTGCTGTGCTATGAGCTCTGATTTGATGTGTCTTTTATTGTCTATTAGATCACATTCCTTTTTGAAAGTCAGCAGAGTGTAAATAGTAATGTATGGAGTGGCCTTCTGTTAAAATGAATCCATAACCTTATTTTTGGTAGTCTTTAAGATAAATCTTTATATGCAATATGGTGAGTGGATGTGAGACTTGCTTATCCAAACTCTTCATTTCTTCCCGAAGAGTTGACTGTTTCTGCAGATTTTCTTTTGCTTTTTAATTTCTTTTTGTGTGTAAAACTGTACTTCGAGCATTAACGGGGGCAGTACCCCACACTCTCTGCCCCCGCCAGCACACGTATGAAGAGGCGGTGGATGTTGTCAACATTTGGACTGGTAGTATCTTTTCAATGAATATGGAAGGATTTGATGACATTTTGTCATTTGTCAAAAAGAAGAGTTTAAATGCATGCATATTATCCTGTGTTGTAGAAGCCTTTATGATGATTGATTCCCATAGTGCAGCACACTCTGCAGATGTTTTATTCATGAATTATTTCTGTGGAAACTCTGGGTTCCTATTTCATTTTCCTCAGTTGAATGTGCCATGATTTTTTTTTGTTAAATTTATCCTTATATAGGCAATGTTATTTCTGAGATGGCAGCGTACGTGGTAGGGCTAGACCACAGCTGTTTGTAAAACCTAATGATCGTTGACTGCTGTTCAGTCTCCATGAGTTTGCAGGATAGATATCAAAGGCGTTGGTTATGTAAGAAAATTCTGTCTTTGATTTACATGGTAAGACTGTTATACATGACCTAATTTTCCTCTGGTGGCGGGGATGTTGGTAGGGATGGCACTGGAAAGAAAAGACGTGAGTAGTAATAGTAACAAGCAGAACAAGGGATGTGGTGTGAACTTATCTAATACACTTTTAAACATGGTATAGTTTTGAAAACGTTGATGTGTCTAAGGCTGGACACCAGATCATATTTGCCCGTCACTCTTTCCTAATTTGCCTCACTCTTCTTTTTTAGGGGGAAGGGGTCTCTCTTTGCGTTTCTTTCTGCCCTTATAGGAAACGCAATGGATTATTAAAAATTATGAAAGAAGAAGACAAGTTGTATTTACTGGTCACATATATTTGGGATATTACTTTTTGGAATAAATGCTGAATAGATTCCTTTTGTTCTTCCATAGGAATTTTGTTGCCCTAATTTTGGCAGATAATTATATTGAACGCTAGTACACAGTTTTGTGCTTCTGGTGTATTTGTGTGTGTGTATGTGTGTGTGTGCGCGACAACAGGAAGAAAATCATAATGATCTCTTTAGTGATTTAAGGTATGTTTTGCCCTCCACCTATCACCATGTGCGTTCTCTGCTAGAGTTTGTTTCCCATTCTGGATCTCAAAGGGAAGCTGGAAAGGTGGGGAGTGGTTGCCTTGACTTGACCCGGGCTCTGAATTCGCAGGACCTAGAGGAAGCCTTCTTGTGTGTTCTTGGCTCTATAAACCAAGGCAACAGATTGTCCTTGTGAAGTTTTTCGTGGTAAATGGGAAAGCCACACACACGAACAGAAGCCTTTTTTGGGTCACTTGCTGCTTCTCTCTGCTTTGGACCAAATGCTTTCCTCTGTTCCTCCCTTTGTAGCCTGCACCCCTTTGGTCTTCCAGTTTGTGCCAGCTGGCAGCCTCTTAGAAGCAGTCTCCTCAGATAAAGCTGGCAATGTCGCTTTTTTTATGTCAGTCCCCACCTGACTGGACACAGGCAGCAGTGGGAAAGTGATTTTTGACTTGCTTTTGGTGCTGTATTTTCTCTGACTTGTTAATGCATGCCTCATTCCCTTCTTTTCCTCATATATACTTATCCTTAGAGTGTCAGGTCTTTGGAAAACCTGGTACTGTTTTCCCCATTCTAATGTGTTAAAAGTGACGATGCTGCCTAATCCTCCCCTTTGGAAAACCCTGGAACTGGCGTGTGATATTATGCATAGGAGTCAATGGGGATGGAGGTGTGGGGTAGTCATCCGTCAACAGACAGTTTAGATGACTGGATTCCCTTCTGCACTTGGTCAGAGAAGGTCTTATTAAACATGACACACCTCACTAGTCTTTATTGTTGGCGGACTTGTCAAGTAAACTGCTTTTAGAGTTTTCCTTGCTGTGTTTAAATGCTGATCTACCATTTGCTAATGGTGTGACTGTGGGCAAGGTACATAATCTTTTTGGGTGGCGGTTTCCTTAGCTGGGTTTAATGATAGGACTGCCTCCCAGGGCGGTTGGGAGACGTATCTTCAGATGTGTAGTTGCTGGGCGGTGCCTGGCACACAGTAAGAAGCCATTGGTGCCATCACACAGCGGCAGCAGTAGGCAAGAGCTCCCCTCTGGATTTAGACTCTCTGGGTCTGAATCCTGGCTCAGCTGCTTCTAGTCTTGGGAATTTGACTTCATTTTCCTTTGCTCAGAATTTCCGCGCAGATAGTACCTTCCGCATAAGATTTTTGTGAGGCGTGAAGAAGTGATCCAAGTTAAGTGCTTACTAGCACAGTGCCTGGCTGATAGTAAGCACTCAATGAATGTCAGGGAATATTACCATTGTACTGGATTTCTGGTAATTCCATTACTGTCTTTATATTTCAGGACCTTTCAACTCGTCGTTTTAGAGTTGGCAACACAATGTCTCGGGTTGCCGAAGATGTTGTCACCAGACCACTTCCTCTCGTGGCTGAAGATTCAGATTAGATATAGAAGAAAGGGATGGAGACTTAGCTTCTGAGATATTTGAGTTTGCTTTCTGAGGTACTTGAATTTTATGAAAGGGAGAGAGCAGCAGGTTGTTATGTAAACTTTCCAGGGGGGCTGAAGAACATTTCTCCACCTCCTACTGATGATAAGACTGCTTTGATCAGATCTTCATAAGAAAGTAAAAATTCTTTCCTATTTCCTATCCGCAGTGATGAAAATAAATTATTTTGCTTGTCGTCTTTTAACGGTAATACAACAAAGCCACTTTATGACCTTTAAAAAATGCTCTCAGGCTTCACTTGAAGATAGCTTTTTCCCATGGCTTGTAATCTTTTGATAATATATTGAATTTCTCTCTCTTTCCAGTATGCACGTTTCAAACGTTTGTCTATGATTGTGCCCTAGCTTAGAGAAAGCTTGACCAAATTAGTCATATTCTCTGTATTCATTCAGTTTTCTCAAAAATGAATTCCATTCCCAACTCTGTAAAACTTGTATTCCTTCCCTTTTAAGCTGAAGAGAGTCCTTTGTTGTGGCTTTTGCTGCCGTGAAGTGCTCAGCATCTCTCCCGTGTTTCTGGGTCGTGTCCCAGGAAGGAAACTGCGTCATCTCCCTTTTCCTTCCATTCCCATCCAACCAGAGTGCCGTGGCTGGATCCCGTTTGTTGTGTCCTCCTCTCCAGAGCCAGGCTTGGTAACAGTTGGTTTTGTAACAGTAGGACTTCATCCTGTCGTGGAGTGCCTTCTGAACTGGGTCCTCATCAAGCTCTGAGAGAGATAGTCTTACCCACTGAATTTCTTCATTGAGTCCCACTTACCTTGCCATCCAGGTGATTTGCCAGATTAAGAATCTTGAATCTTTCAGCTACTAAGTGTGAAACGTGACTCTTACAGCTGGGGCTTGTTTAGTAAGACTATAGTATCCACGATATGCTGTATAACTGAAAGAAAGCATGTAGTTGGCTCATGCTTTTCAGCCAATTAAGACGTTTTACATGTAGAACTGTACTGATCTTGTAGTAGGTTGAATAATGACCACCCAAAGATGGCGAGTCCTAATCCCGGTAATTTGTAAGTGTTACTCTATTTGGAAAAAGGGTCTTTGTAGATGTAATTAAATTAAGGATCTCGAGATGGGGAGATTACCTTGGATTATCGGGTGAGCCCTAAATGCCATCCCAAGCGTCCTTATAAGAGAGAGCAGAGGGAGATCGCACCAACAGGAGAAGGCGGTGTGAAGACGGAGGCAGAGATTAGAATGACGCAACCACAGCCCAGGAATGCTGGGGTGGCCACAGCCCAGGGACGCCGGGGCAGCCACTAGGAGCTGCCAGGGGCCGGGCAGAATCCTGCCCTGGGGCCCCTGGCGGGAGGTGGCCCTGCTGGATTTCAGACTTCTGGCCTCCTGGACCATGAGGGAATAGACTTCTCTTGTTTTAAGTGCCAAGTTTGTGGCAATTTGTTATGGCAGCTTCAGGAAACTAACACACGTCTACTTTTCTCTCTTGATATTTTAGTTCTAAACTAGATGGAAGAAAGGGGAAAAAATAGTAAGAATGCTCACTTTTGAGACTTCAGTGTTCCTTACAGAGTTAGTAGTATGGAACTACATATTCAGGAAGTTAATTGGAATAGAACTACTATAAATTTAATGTAATAATATAAGTGTGACATTTATTTCTTCCTTTAGCAGTAGTTTGCCACTTAGAATTTAAAACTGTTCATGCCAGTTGGTATCCTTGGGGTTAGGGTGGAAAGGAGGGGGAAGAGGAGGAACAGAGGTGAGGTGAGACATAGATTACTGAAAGGTGGTGTTTCCATTTAGAATTTGACTTTTCTTTAAGTTGGATGTTTAGGATTTTAGCACATTTCTTTAAGGGGGAAAGAAGGCAGATGCTGCCTTTCCAGAGCATGGCCACCACATCCTCCTAGGACATAGTGTTCAGAGGGACCCACATCTGCTGGAGTTCAGCCGGGGAGAGGAGAAAGCAATGGTGAGGAGGAGCCAAGGAGCTGATGGGCAGGAGGAAGCGTGAGCAGTCCTTGACTCTCTCTTCCCCATATGGCCTTCTCTGATGGCAGAAAGCCAACTGTAACTCTGCTTTAACCCCCATGGGGACAAAGGACTTCTTGCTTTAGAGAGGTTTCTGAAGTTAAATATTAAAAGAAAAGGAGAGGAAAGGCCAAGGAAATGAGTAAAGAAAAGGAAAGAAGAAAAGCATGATTCTGGTTCAGTTCTACGGGTAAAGGGCCTGTCTGGGTTCTCTTAAAAATGGCTATCGAAACACATACTATGTCCTGAATCATGAACCCGATTAATTATAGATGTTAATTGTTCATTTGTTTCTTTAAACTAATTAGTAAATTTTAATTTACTTTGTTGTATGAATTGCCTTGTGAAAAAGGTCGGTGTCATTTCCTCTTTCACACCTTGAAGGACAGAACCTTTGTGAGGTTGCAAGTTTAGGAAAGATGCCAAATAAATGTGACATAATGTACCACGCCAGGGTTCTACATTCCAGTCTGTTCGTTCCTGGTATGCAGTGTCCACCAATTATTCTGTTGGTATAGTCCGTGGCAGTGTCTCATTTACATTCTTTGTAATATTTAGGTCAGTGAATGTCAACATGAAGATTTGCTGATTTCAATGCTTTGCTTCAGGTTGTCTTCAACTTTTGATGGACTGTACAATTCACAAGCACTATGTTTTGAGTGGGAAAAAATAGTTGTGCTGCAGACTTTTGGAATAAGGAGCATTGGTCGCGTTTATCATTTCTCTAATAATAGTGAAAGTACTGCGTTTGTTCCAACTGAGTTTGGATCTAATGCTGTTCATGCAATGTGCAGAACTTGCATGATTCTGCAACTCACGTTTCTCTCTTGATTTATAACTTGACACATATTTTTCTAAGGATATTTTTTCTTTATCTTATGCGCAAACAGTCTACCTCGTGTTGAATTCAGCTTTGTTTTACATCTAGGCAAACAGACTCTTCTATCCAAGTGGGATGTTGTACAAATGGCTAGTAGGAACAGTGGGAGGTTGGACCTGCTAGGTATGACGTGCCTGATTCGTTCGTGAGACCTCTGCAAATGGAAAGTGGGAGGCAGGTTGACTGGTTGTGTGGACTCATGAGAAGTGAAGGGTTTGTATGACAGGGTCACAAGCTCCACAGTAGCAGGTATAGCGGGATGCAGGTGAGACAATAGGGAGTGGTGGGGTCGTTGGGGTTCTTGGGTGGCTCTTCAGCTCCAGTCTTTGTTATCACATAGGAATGCAGATCCAGAGTTGCTGGGTCTTGTTTTTCAAGAGAAAACCACAGAGAGAGTTTTTAGGTAATATCCTGATTATTAAGTTTGAGTAATTAATTAAAAATTCTAAAATACACCATAGAGGGTTATACTCTGTGGGCTAAATAAAGCATGTCTGGGTGTGTGAACTTGTGACCTCTGGTCAGCACTGATTGAATGTACTGATCTGTGCTCTCCGACTCCAGGGTCTCACAGAAAATATTTATTGCCTCACACCTGCTGCCCCCCGTGACTGCAGATGTTTTTTCCTCTCTCTTTCACTCCTGGAACCTGTGGGAGAGAATTTAGATAGCTCACAAGCCCTCAATATTATTTATGTTGGGAAATGCTGGTGGAGACTTGGCTCTTTGAAAGCAAAGAGCTGAGCTAGAGCAAGATCTGAAGAGGTCATCAGAACTCATTTCACGAATCTCCAGTAGGAGCCGAGCTCCGATAAGCTAGTAGAGTAAGAGAGGGAGCGATGGATTAGCTGGGAAGCATTTTACAAAAGTACAGGTTCAGGAAGTCCAGCATCACTGCTGAGTGAAGATGACTCCAGAAATATGGGAAGTCTGATTTCTGTCCTCTACTGTAAAGTTACAAGGTAAAATACAGGACATCTGGCTAAATTTGAATTTCAGATAAACAATAAATCATGTTTTAGTATAAGGATGTCCTATGCAATATTTTAAAAATATAAAGATGCCTGAAATATTGTGTGGGGCAACCTTGTACTAACACGTTATTTGTTGTTTATCTAAAATTTAAATTGAACCTAGCATCTTGTTTTTGTATTGTTTATATTTGCTAAATCTGGCAACCCTATCCTAAGAGCCTTGGCAAAATTCAAAGTCTAGGCCAGAATGTCCAAAATTCACAAGCCAGAGTACAGTGAAGCATAGTAACAAATTCTGTCAATAGTGTTTGGACTGATTTTCTGAAGTTGAAGTGTTCTTATGAACTTGCTGAATTTATTTATTTATTTTTTTGGTGAGGAAGATTATCACTGAGCTAACATCCGTGCGTCTTCCTCTATTTTGCATGTGGGATGCCACCACTGCATGGCTTGATGACTGGTATGTAGGTCTGTGCCTGAACCCACGAAACCCAGGCCGCTGAAGTGGAGTGTGCAAGCTTAACCACTATGCCACTGGGCCAGCCCCTGAACTTGCTGAATTTTAAAATAAGCTTTACTAGGACTGCTGCAGGTGAGGAGGCAGACCACCCTACGTGTGGGCAGAGCTATTGTGGATGTTCATGGGAGAATACGATTCTGGTGTTTGTCCGTAATTGACTGAAGGCTCTCCAGAGGGATGACATCTTAAGGATGCTTTGGAGGCTGATGGAAATGATTGGTTAGATGTATAATCAGACACATGATAATGGGAAGTGATTAGATATTACTAATGGCTAATATCTAATTCCTATTATTTGGCTAGAAAAAGAAAGATTTGGAGAAATATACCTGGTTCCTACACATTATATATTCCATAGAAGCATGGTATCCTTTTATTTTAACATGACACTGACCTGGGTATCAGATAATTGAACATAGATGCTATTCTTCTTGTAGAGTTTACCTGACTTATTGATAAAATACCGTGACAGGCACTGAGGAGAAGAAGAGATGGACAAGATAGAGTCGCCTCTCCCAAGAGGGCCCCATTCAATTTCAGGTGACAATAAACTTGGGAAAAGATGGAGTAATACATGATATAAATGTGTGCTGTTGGGTGGCTTGTTGCTCTGTGAGTTGTAGCAAAGATTTTAAAATCAAGAAGGGAAGAAATCTTTGAGCTTCTGAGTCTGGAAAAACCCAGTGAGAGGGAAGCAGCGCAGTTGGGGGCTTTGAAATGGAAATGGTGTGAGACAAGGTGCGAGTGCTGAAGTTACGGGACAGACATTCCAGGAGGGAGGTCCAGTGTCACCTGTGATCACCTGTTATTATCAAAACATCTCATGTTACGCCTACAACTTAACGTAAATTGTGGGTAGATGGATCCGTGATATATAATTGTCTCAACTATCTCTCTATTTTTATTTTTTCCTGTTTTCACTGTTAATCCTCGTTTGCCTTTATTTCTTTTTCGCCTTCTCTTTTTGCTCCCATACGGGCATCGATCGTTTAGATAGTTCTGCTCTACACTTTTCCTTACTGGTGGTTAATGCCATTCACCGTTACCTTTAGAACCTTTAGTTGGTTTCAGTGTTCACTTGCTTAATCTTCACGTTCTTGAATTACAGTTTTGCTTTGTGTCTTGGTGACTTGGACAAATCTTCACTCAATAAACAAACAAAATGTTGTATCTGGAGTACCTATTCTGTAGAGAGGCATCGAAATAGAGGGCTGAGAGCATGGCATACAGGGATAGCCTCTTACTTGAGTTTCAACTTGGCTTTACCACTTATTAGCTGTGTGGCCTTGGGCAACTTACATAACCTTCCTGGGCCTTAGGTTTCTGGGCTGCAAAGTAAGATGTTAATAGTATTCCTTAAAGCTGTGAAAATTTCATAAGCTCACACAAGCTTGGACAGTGGCCCACTAAGAATTGTTGTTTTGTTATTATTTTTTGCTCCATTGTTCGTGTGGAGTACAAATAAGACAAATTCCGTGGTCTTGGAACTAGATTTTCCTTTTGATGTAAGTGTTATGAAGAAAACATCCTAATGGGATACAGCTGGGGATGTGAGGCGTGGTCAGCTTTGGCCACGGTGGTCACTTTGAGGGGCTCTCGTTTGAGCTGAGACCTGAATGAGGGAAGCAGGGAAATTGGGAGGAGGGGACTAAGGGTCCAAACACTGGTTTTTAAAGAAAGCTTTGGAGCGTGTTTTAATGCTGATGGGCGCGACCCACTTCTCATGGAAGCAGTGCGGTCTCTGAAATGGACAGGGGACCAAGTACAGCTGAAGAGGCTGGTCTCCGTTAGAAGCTGGGACTCCTCTCCATTTGTAAATGAACGTGGACTTGATGCAGGTGGGTCCCTGTTCAATCATCCTCTTCAGTTACTTTCTTTTCTCTTTGAAGAATGAGATGAGACTTGTTTGAGAGGGGCCTGTAGAGATTGGGAGCGGGAGATGAGTAAGGAAGGGGAAAGGGCCTGAGTTTGAAAGAAGAATTTGTGAAATGAACTTATCAGAGAGATATCGTGGGGCTCCAGGCATTCTTGTGCTCATTTGGGATTTGTGGTGATGAATTTAAAATGAAACTAGTCAGCGGGGTTGCATGCCTAAGCAAGCATTTTTCTCAGAAAGGTACAGGGGTGGTATATTTTCTAAGCTTTGTCCGGAACTAAAAAATATTTTTCCCAACCTTCAAATGGAAATTCCAGCTTCCCCATGCAATTATTTGGTCAAAAACTTTTATTCAAAGCTCTATGGTGCAGCCTGTCCAATAGAACTTTCTGCGGTGATAGAAATGGTCTGTATCTGTGCTGTCCAATACAGTAGCCAGTAGCCACGTGTGGCTGTTGAACACTTGAAACGTGGCTAGTGCCACTGAGGAACTAAAGACTTCATTTTATTTGCTTTCCATTAATTTAAATAGCCACGTGTGGCTAGCGGTTACCATTTTGTCCAGCACAATTGCAGACACTACCGTGTTGCCTGCTGACATATGTTATTGTAGAGGAGAATGCAAATTCAGTCTGTCTTGCCTTTGGAAAATTGAAAATTTATAAATGACGGATATGACTTTTAGATTTTTAAAAAACATTTAACTTGCTGAGCACATAGCAACCGCCAGTCCTTTTCCATTGAAGTCCTTGAAAATTTTCTTTTAGTGTATCTTTTGGAAGCTGTGATTGACAAAAAAAACCCACATATATTTTAAGGTCATACAGACCTGGATTTGTATCTCAGCTGAAAATGCCTTAATTTTTTTCAGAATTATTTTCCTCCAAGAGAAAATCAGGTTAAAATAGAGGATTCATTCCTTTGCTCTGCCCAATTCGTTTGCTTTGGTTTCTCCTTCAAGAATACCTATTATTCGTGGGCAGGGTTTCTGACCAGACCTTCACAGTGCTTCCCTGCAGACATCCTTTTCATCTCCGCATTTGTTGTTTCGGCTGCTTTCTCGAGTTTGTTCTTCATCCTTATTCCATTTTTTTGTTGTGTAAAGTCTGTTTTCTATTGCTTCTGGTGTTAATTAAATTTTATTGCTGTACTTTCTATTTTTCTGCTCAGTTTTCTTACCCTGCTGCTCATATTTCATAGAGACAGTGTCTTTTTGAATCTTAGTGTGAGCAGCAAACACGTGTGCTCTTTGTGTTAACATGTCTTGTAAAAATACTCAAGAGGAGGATTTTGCATTAAATTTTTGGGGAAACGTCACTCTTGAGCTGCAGATGTTTTCGAAGGTTCCCTTTTTAAAAATTCTTGAGTAAAGGCAAAACTCCAGTAGTGGAGGACAGTCAGAACCTAAGGGTGACCCGTTTCTCCCTGTCAGTCTGTGGCCAGGGACTGCCGTCTTCTTAGGTCTTCTGCTGGGGGTTGTGCGGTGGACAGTTGCCACAGTTCTTGGGGTTCAACGATTCAGTGCAGGCTCTTCCTGCCTCCTTTTAAATGAACAGCCTCTCGATGATTCTCCTGGAAGTGAAGGTTTTTCTGAGGTTTGGAATGAGAGGTGGTGAGAACCTCTTTCAGTTGGTTGAATTTCACTCAAAGGAGTGGGAAGGTGAGAGAAATCCACACGATCCCAAAATACTCAGAGGAATATGGAAATCACGGGGATCCGGTTTTGGTACAGCCCCAATCTTACTCTGCCGTGTGTCCCAGGATGGGCCGGTCTTTGTCTACCAGGGACCAGTGCCTGACGTCGTGCCATTTTTTCCCTGGGGTCAGGGTGAGGGGAACCAGTGAGTTTGATTCCTTCATGTTCCCAGGGAGCTCTTGGTGGGTGGCAGGAATGGTGGTGTGGAAGAGCTGGATCAGCAAGGCTGCTGCTGAGACTCCAAGGCCGCGGCACAGCGGAAAGGCCGTCAGAGAATCCCAACCCCAGTGCCTTGGTTTTGGTGGCAGGTGGCTGCTAGAACGTCTTTATGTGGTCAAATGTGTCTCTCTTTTTTTAATCGTAAAAGAATTTCAGATCATTAATTGACATTTTTGACAGCTTTATTGTGTAATTCACATCCACCATTCACTCATTTAAAGTGTACAACTCAGTGGCTTTTAGTATATTCACAGTTGTGCAACGATCGCCACAATTAATTTTGGAACATTTTCATTGCCCCAAAAAGAAAAAGCCTGTCCTCATTAAGTAGTCACTCCCCCTGTCCTCCCCCCGCCCCAAATCCCCAGTCCTCAGCAACCACTCCTCTACTTTTTGTCTCTATGGACTTCCTCCCTATTCTGGACATTTCGTGTAAGTGGAATCATATCATCTGTCGTCTTTTGTGACCGGCTGCTTTTACTTAGCATAGTGTTTTCAAGGTTCATCCATTTGTAACGTGTATCAAGACTTCATTCATTTTTATTGCCAAATAAAATACTCCACTGTATGGATGTACCACATTTTATTTATCTTTTCATCTGTTGATGGATATTTGGCTTGTTTCTACTTTTTTTTTAAAGATGAAAACACTAGTCTTATTCTTTATTGGCCATAGTACCAATAATATTGATCCAACTCTTGTTTTATTTATTTTGTTTTCAGTTATTTTATTGAGGTCATAATGGTTTATAACAGTGTGTAATTTCAGGTGTGCATTATTATTTATCAGTTTCTGTATAGACTGCATCGTGCTCACCACCAACAGTCTTGCTATTATGAATAGTGCTAGTGTGGACATTCCTGTACAAGTTTTTGTGTGTATTAACTCTTGTTTAAATGTTTGCTAAAATTCACTAGTGAAGCCATGTGGCCCTGGGCTTTTCTTTGTGGAGGTTTTAAAATTGCTAATTCCATCTCTTGTTAAAGGGCAATTCAGATTTTTAATTTATTCTTGACTCACTCTTGGTAGTTTGTGTATTTCTAAGAGTTGTCCATTTCATTTAGATGATCTACTTTGTAGGCATACAGTTTTTTAAATAGTATTCCTTTATAATCCTCTTTATTTCAGTAAGGTTGGTAAGTAATGTACCCTCTTTCATTCTTGATTTTGGTAAATTGAGTCTTCTCTCTCTTTTTTTTTAAAAGTTTGCAAATTTTGTTGATCTTTTCAAAGAGGCAACTTTTGGTTTTATTGATTTTCTCTTTTTTTTGTACTTTTTAAAAAAAATTAATTTCTGATCTAATCTTTATTATTTTCTTCCTTCTTCTTGCCATAGGTTTAGATTGTTTTCCTCTTTCCAGTGTCTTAAAGTGGAAGATTAGGTTATTGATTTGAGAAGTTTCTTCTTTTTGATATGGCTGTTTCCAGCTATAAATGTTCCTCTAAGCACTGCTTTTGCTGCATCCCATAAGTTCTGGTATGTTGTATTTTCATTTTCTTTCATTTCAAAGTATTTTCTAGTTTCCTTTGTGATTTCTTCTTTGATTCATTGGTTATTTGGAAGTGTTTTTTTTTTAATTTCCACATATTCATGAATTTCCTAAATTTCTTTGTTACTGACTTTTAGTTTCATTCTACTGTGGCTAGAAGACATACTTTGTATAATTTCAATCCTTTTAAATTTATTTGTGGGCTTGTTTTATGGCCTGCCATATGGTCTGTCCTGGAGAATGTTCCATGTGTACTTGAGAAGAATATGTATTCTGCTCTTGTTGGGTGGAGTGTTCTGTAGATGTGTGTTTGGTTTAGTTAGTTTATAGCATGTCTCATCTTAGACATTTGCTGAATAGATTTACCAAACTGTTTAATCAGGGCGTGTTGGTCTTTAAATATCTCTGAAAGAGCTAACTTCCTGTTTGGTTGCACTTTCTCTCTGAAGTGACATATATCCAAACACACTGATGTTGAAATTGGATTAAAAAGCAAAACAAAAGCTAAGATTTTTTTAGAAACCTTAAAATTATTGTTCTAAGGTTTAAGCATTAAGCTTCCAGTGAGGGATGTGGTTGCCAAAAGCAGCCTGCTTGTTCATGTTCTGTCACTCAATTGTCTTAGAATCAGTAGAGTTACTGCTTCTGTAAGAATTGTGCAGCACACTGAGAATAAATTCACAGTTTTAGAAGAGATTCACAGATTTTCACTAACGTGCTTTAAGTTTCTGCAGTTGCCCCTGGACATCTCTATTAGCAGACCACAGCCCTTAGCGTGTGTGGGGTTCAAGATTCAACGAAGTGCAATCTATTAAGGAAACGTACTCACAGCGTTCTTGGAAATTTGAAATTGGTTGAAAGTATCTCAGCACGACCATGAAATTTCTGCCTGTGTAAGTCGTATTTTGAGCGGTGTTTGATTGTGTTCTCTTCTGTGAAAGCATTTTCTCTTTCATGAAACTGCTGAAATTGAGGCCAAGAGCTCCCATTAGTGCTATTAATCTGGAATCCAAAGTGAGATGCGCTCTGGCTGAATATACCCTGGAGAGTTAAAGACATTGTTCAGTCTAACAGATTCCAGTCTTCTCATTGAGATAGTTAATATTGATTAAAATATACTTATTATTGCTAAGTATATTTTTGGGTATATTAAATTATTTTTGCACAGCGTTTATAGAACCATTAACTATCTAACTGGCTCTATCTCAACATTGCTATTAATAAGTCATTTAGCTGTCGCGATATGAATTTGTGAATATGGTGCCCATTATTGAAAAAGTTGGTTGTGCCCAAGCTGTCTTTATGTTTTCCTGTACTCTTTTACTCAGAAATAATAATTATTTGCAGAAATGAATAAAGTATTTTGACAAATAATTGCGTATTTTACTTTCACTTCTGATGTTATTAAATATAACTTCTTCATTTCCTCTCACTCAGCTATATGGAAGAGATATTTCTTTCCTGCCCTGCCTGCTGAGACAATGCCTTGTTCTGCCTTATTTGTAAATGAACCTACCTCTCTAATTACTACTGATTTTTTTCTGTTGCGTATTTTTTGTAGAGTCCGCATGAGTGAAGAGCTGATTATTCCTGAGCGTTTAAGAGCCCTTGCCTCCCAGCTTGCTGTATGTTGCCTTTAGGTACCTTTGTTTGAATAGTGGAGAGAATAGATACAATGGTTTTAAATCCCAGCTTAACCACATTACTGTGTGATCCTGGGCAAGATACCAAATTTTTCTGAGTTTTGGTGAGCCCTGTGTAAGGGGGAATAATGGTGGGAAAAGAAAGTAACATGGGCATCATTGTCCAGGTTGTTGGGAGAGTGAAATGGGCTCATGGCTGCAGAGCACCTAGGATGATGCCTGGTGAACAGGCCGCTCAACCCCTTTCGCTTCCCCTTTCCTTCCTGCCTCTCCTGTCCAGTGGTGGATGAGCTCCTTCATGTTGGTAGGTTTATATTAATTACCTCAGTATTTTTCAAACCTCACCCAGAGCTAGAACCCAGGAAGCGTTAAATAGATAATTTTTACAGCTTTAACAACCTTTCCCCAGATATTCAGAACAAATCCTCATCTCCGCAGGTTTCTAAGTTTTCAGAGTTTTTGGCCATATTTCCCTCATCCTTGTTGTGGGCTGTGCCTTTTGCTACTCAGGAATAGGCATAATATAATGCTCTTAGAACTAGCAGCAGTACTTTCATTTATTTTCATTCTATGAAATCTTATCAAACAATATCTAACTGTATATTTGCAGTTTGATCATTTTCCCTTGGAATTTGTAATTCCTTTTAAATCATTCACCGTTTTCCTCCCTGCCTCCGACATTGCTGCAATCCATAGAGCTGGCTGTGTACATTTCTCCAGCTGTAGCTAAAATTCCCTTAAAGGTTTTTGAGCTATCAGCCTGACCGTGCTGGAGCCAGACATTCCGTTTCCCACTCACAAACTATCATCTTCCCTTATTTTTCTTCCTTGTTTAGTGACAGTGTTCATTGTTGTTCCAAAGCCAATTTAAAGCTTAACTTTAGAAACATTGTATTTTAATCTGACAATATTAGACATAGAAAAAAAGGTCTCCAAGCATGAGATAAAGGTTTTCTGTTTAATCATGATTAATAACCTATTTAGATGTATTCATCTGAGGAACTGAAGATATTTTGCCGTCAGGCCATTTGTATAAGGACACAGACATATAGGTTTTGCTCTGAATGCTGAAGGTGAGCAGGTCAAATGCCCCTTTAATTGCTTGGGGAAGAAGATTTCTACGGCCCTGACTCCCTCCCAGGGACACCCTGATCTTCCCTGTGACACCCCAAGTTTGGTACTTTGCAACAAAGCAAAAAACCTCTCTGCCTTCATTCAGTAGAAACTTCCATGCTGTACTGCAGCTGGCTGCTCCGAGTGACAACAAACAGTCTCCAGTGAGTGAGTCAGTCTGCATTTTAATTGTGAAGCTGCCACAGGTTTACCTACAAGAGTATCAGGTAGACAGGAGTTGAGAAATATTGGAACATTGGCTGGGAATTGCCTGTGGCTCTTGGGAATGACAGCTGTAGAGTCAGGAATTTGTGAGGCACAGTTCAGTCCTCCTTGACCTCTTGGCTGTTTTGTAATCTGTTCTATGAGACTAGTAATACCTTTCTCAGAGGGCTGTTTTGAAGGCGGAGTGTAGAGCTCTGGTCCATGGTAAGTGCTCAGCAGGTCGTAGTTATCATGACATTTAGTCTCTGGACGTCTTTATAGATGGAGTTCTGATCACTGGTTAGCTTGCCCATCCATTATTCTAGTTCATAAAGTTAAGCAAATCTTAAAAACTGAGCATCCTCCATTATAAAGTGTGTAGTCAAATCAGTTCCTTCTTTATTGAGAGCTAATCAATAAACACTTAGCTTCCTAACTGTCTTTTGAATAACTGGATAAAGGAACAAGCCATACAGTTTATCAGAATTTGGAACAAGAACCTCAAATTTCCAAAACATGGATCAAAACTCAAACAGATATCCTTCATAAATAAGTCTGGAGCATCAGAGAAGTCGTACAACGCTGTGCCTCATAAGCATTCAGTTATTTATTGGTTAAAGGAATAAGTGACACCATTAGATTACAGGAAAGAATTAATGAGCACCATTATCTTACACCGTCAGAAAGATTATTGTTTGGAGTCCTTTCCTAATTGCTTATTGATCTGAAGAATTTGTGACTAGGAGAGACTTAAATCTGTCTGTTCTGACCTCCAGCTTTCTAAATGAAGAAACAGGCCCTGGGGGTTAAGTGACTTGCCTGCAGTAGCTACTTCTGACCAAGGCAGCCTGGCAGTCAGGGTAGATTCACCCAGGGCAAGAAGGAAAAGAGAGCCCACCTCCTGGCCTCACGCACGGGCGGTGCTGTTGACCCGGCCTTTCTGAAAGCGACAGTGGTCAGCAGGATGGGCAGAGAAAAGGGAGCCCAGAGAGGCAGTTTTCTAACAAGACTTTAAATGAAGGAAAAACTTCTTCCTTCCTAATTTTCTGTGGGTCCAGTGAGAATGGAAGATGTGCGACCACCACTCGTGGCTGACCACTCTGTGGCCTTCTGACCCTGTAAACAGAAAGTCATCTAAGCTACAGGATGTTAAAAAGGCCAGGCTCCAGGTCGCACTCCTTTCCAGAAGGTGGGGGTACAACCTGTTGTGTTCACATGGGTAGATTTTCTCTCGGCAGGTGGTCCTTTATGTCTGTAGTGGGAGACACACCTCTGTGCTCGAGCTGTCCAGGCAGGGGAGAAGGTGAGGAGGGAGAGAGGATGAGGAGGCTGATGAGAAGGCAAGGGTCTAGAGGACAGGGCCTGCGGTCCAAGAGTCATTGCCTTTTATCTCCAGGATTACTGCCTCTCTCAGTATCTCTCATTCATTCAGCAAATGCTGGTTGAGTATGTGCTCCCTGTCAGGTCCTGTTCCAGGTGCTGGAGGTGGCACAACACCCTCGTCTCCCCAGAACTTACGTTCTGGTGGGAGGACACCATCAATCCTATTTCTCCCCTTCCCCACCCGCTGACCTTGATATCCTGCCCTCTGGGTTCTCAGTCCTCTCTCTTTCCTAGAAACATCCAGGAGTTCAACTCTATTCTAGTTTATTTCACCTTCCTCTGCTCCTTGTTAATCCAGAAAGTTCAAATACTCTTACTGAACCGTTTATTTGCCTATCAGACCCTAAATAGGGAAAGCTCCTGTATGTTGTTTCTTTTGATCTCCACGGTGTCTCTGAGCCTCTGGGAATTTCCATATGTCTCCACGTCATTCTCAGATAAGGATTTTGCTAATGCAGGTGTATCTCTTGCATGGATTGTGGCTGTGTATTCAGAAGGAGTCCAGAAGCCAAGATTTGCGATTGAGTTAAGTAATGTGTGAGATTTAGGTCAGTTGGGGCAAGGGCATCGTGCGCTGGAGAGCAGTGTATCACAGGGGTGAAAAGGATGACAAAGAGAAAAAGTAAGCAGCATGTTTAAAAGGATGACCCTGAATTCTAGACAAAAAATACTGAGCACTTGTAATCAGAGTGAAATCAGTAACTTTCGCTGATCACTGACCAGAGGAGCATGAATCACGGTGACAGAGTTGTTCTCCGGTGTCCTCAATGAAGGAGCGACAAATGACATACCATCTTGGTAGAGCAAACTAAGATTTGATTTACGGTGCTTTTTTAGGGCGAGATGAAGTGTTTCAGAGGTAGAAGGTGCTCCTAAAGATGACATTTTAACTTTGAAAGCCTGACTGGCAGTGCTCATTTTTCCAGTTGAACGTGGTGATAGAAAAATTCTCATCTTTCGTGAAATGAGTCCTTATTTCCCTAACTATTCCCATTAGAAGGGTGACTTAACCTCAAATTTGTTCCCCAGGAAGTTGAAATTGGATCAGATGCAATGGAATTGTGAATTGGAATGTCTTGGAGCTCTATAGCAGAAGGAAATTTAAACAGAGAAAATGTTATTTTTACAATAACTCGTGAGGTATTTAATTAGGATGTTGTTGACATCACATATTTAATTCTTTTATTTTTTGTTTAGGTCCATTGTATTTAGCTTCTGAAAATCCTAATTCCCTCGTTGTGACAGATTTTGTTTTCCAAAGATGGCTGCCACAGTGTGTCTCATGCCGCAGGCTGTTCCTGCAACTTGACATCGACATCATTCCATCAAGTGGTGGGTCCGTGTCTCCTCTCTTTGGACCTGAGCATGATCATCTTGACCAGTAGACACTATGTGACTTCTGAGGCTAGGTCATAAAAATGCCATGTACTTCCGTCTTATTCTTTTGGGATGCCTACTCTTAGACTCCAGCCACATGCCCTGAGAAAATGTGTAGGTGTGCTGGCTGATTGCCCAAGCCAGGGTCCTCCCTGACAGCCGGTGATCAACTGGGTGAGCGAGTAAGTGAGTTTTCAGATGATTCCGGCCCGCAGGCATAGAGTCACCCTCGACCTTAACAGCTTTTCAGCCACCTGGGTCGACACCATGTGGAACAGAGACACATCCTGCCCAGATTGCAGATTCATGAGCAAATAAAATGATGGTTGTAGTTTTAAACCACTAAGTTTGGGATTGTTTGGGACAGTTTATTCCACAGCAGTAGATAACCAGAATACGTGGCTGGTATACCCAGACTGAAATAAGTCTTATTAACCGAATTCCTGTTGGAGGGGCTGCTGGCTTCGTGTGCCCACTCTAGAGAATAGTCTCTTGCCTCTGAGAGCCAGACAGGGTCAGTGTGATCTGGTCAACAGATAGCAACATTGGGATGTATTTTTAGTGTAGTGGTTGAGGGTGAGACTGTCTGTACCGCTCTATCACCTCCTAGCTTATGGGTTAGTTAGGTTGCTTAGTTTCTTCATCTATAAATTGGAGATGATACTACCACACTTAACTTACAGAGTTATTGTGAGGATTAAAGGAGTTAGTGTACCTAAAACACTTAGAACAGCACTTGGCTCATAGTAAGCTAAGCATTCAGTAAATGCTAGGTACTGTTAGCATCATTATAATCCTGATGCTTTATGAAGACAGTTCAAGGATTTGTTGAGAGCATTTGAGCCCACAACTGACTATGAGTGACCCCATAGTTTTCCACATGTTCTTACATATGGTAAATTTATGCCGTATAGTGGCTTTTGGTGTTAGTCCCAGGTTTTTCCGCAGAAAGGAGCCCTAATGAGAGTCTCTAACTAGTGGGGACATGCAAATCCTTTTGGTCCAGACTACATCCTCTCTGTGCTTTTGCATCTGCTGAGATGTCTGCCTTTTGCTATAGACTCCTTATAACCGTCCTCCCCTTTGCTTATGCTCCTGAAATATAGCCTTTAAGTATAGACTGGAGGCCTGATATATCTGTGGATCTTGAAGGGTGGTGTAACTGCTCTTGAGTTTGTTCTGCAGACTGCTGGCTGTGGTCACATTGTGCCGTATCTTTAACTTGAACATCCCTGTCTGTGTTTTCTTTGCTGTAGTCGATGTCTTCTGCATGCTGCAAAGATAGGAGGCGGGTTTTAAATCTCCCTTGGTGGGAAGAGTTGCTTCCTGTGTGGAGTCTGATTTGAAAATAGATACCCCATTGTGCAAAAACACAGACGCCACAACACTTCCTGGGTAACACCATTAAGAATACCGTGGGTAGCAGCCGCCAGGGGCAATACTGTTAATCACTTCAGCACAACACCCTGTAAGTTACATTGATGACACTGGCTGATGAAGCATAGGTATTGAATTTAATTTGCTACTTATTGGGCTTATAGTTCAGATGTTTTTGTCAATTATTTTGAAAGTGTAGACACAACTCCATGAAACCCATATATAGTATTGGGGAGAGATTTAAAACTCTACATTGTTGAATTATGTTAAATAAGAATAATTTATTATGATGTGATTATTAAAATAATTACCTACAAATAATTTATTTTAGTCTTCAAAAACTTATTAGTAAATTGTTTTTGAAAAAATATTGCTGAGTTGAAATTATTTAAACGTATCTGTTCATTGTCGGTAATATTATACCTAGTCTTGCTGTTAAATGTGACTATTTTGTGTTCTTAAAAATAACAATAATGCCTTATTTTATATTGAGTTTTGTGAGAACACAGCACTGCTGAACACCTCTCTGGGTGGGAAAGGAGAATGTTATTAACCTCCAATTTTATAGAGAAAACTGGACAACCTGCCAAAGCTGGAAAAGGAGTAAATTAGTTAGAACTGCATTCGACTCTAAATAATAAGACTCAAAGAAGCTTTCTCTTTTTTGGTAACAAAACGTCAAAAGGAAGGCAGTGCAGTGTTGGGATGGTAGCTCCATGCTGCCGTGAGGACCTGGGTTCTTTCTCTCTTTCTTCTCTGCCTTTCTTGGCTGTGGGTTTTGTGCTCATGGTTACAAGATGGTGGCTCCAACCTGAGGCATCGCATCTACATTCCAGGAGGAAAGATAGGGAAGGGAAAAGTGCCAAAAACTCGTGACAGCTGTTTATCCCTTTTTATTGAGAAAACAGTAGCTTTTCCAGTAGTCCCACTCATTAGACGTCTACTTGTATCTCATAGATCATATAGCCCCTACCAACTTCGAGGCAATGGTGTTAGTTATCGTCACATAGCAAATTATCCTACCTTACAAGCTGAAACCCCAAACATCTATGATCTCATAGTTTCCATGGCTTGGGACAGAGGCTTAGCTGGGTGCCTCTGTCTCAGTGTCTCTCACAAGCTTGCAATCAAGGTGTCAGTGGGGGCCGTGGTTTCATGTGAAGACTTGACTGAGGGAGAATCCACTTCTAAGCTCACTCACCTGATTGTTGGCAAGATTCAGTCCCTAATGGGTTGCTGGACTGATGGCCTCAGTTCCTTACTGACTGTTGACCAAAGTTTCTCTGTTCCTTGCTGTAAGGACCTCCTCACAGGTCTTGTCACAACATGGCAGTTGGCTTCCCTCACAGTGAACGAGGGAGTGAGGGGGCAGCCCAAAATGGAAGCCCCACTCTTTTTTTAACCTAATTTTGGAAGTGCTGTCACATCACTTTTGCCCTCTTGCATTTATGAGAAGTGTCGCTAGGTCCACCCCACACTCAGCAGGAGGGGATTACACAGGCACAACAAGACAGGGATCATTGGGAGCCACCTTAGAGGCTGCGTACTTCTTACTTGAGGTGTTGCCATTGCAAACGAATCAGGAAGACAAGGAGATTGGATCCTGGGTGGGCAGTTTGCTGTTGCTGCTACAGAGAGCGGACAAGGAGTACGAAGTGTGGAGATAGAAGGAACTGGGTTTGAGTCCCAGAACTGTCATCCATTAAGTGAATGAATGAACACCTTTGACCTTCTATTTTCTATTCTAATTTCTATTGTCCAAATTAATCGAAATAATATAGCATAAAAGTGTGCTTGGTACATTCGCAATGAGTGGTAGCTCTCTTCTGTTACTCTGGAGTGGAGCCGGAACTAGAATCCAGTTCGAAAGGTAAAAGAGTGATTTCCTCCAAAATAACACAATGCAGCCCAGACATACAAAGCCTAAGATTGGGAGCTAGGAAGACTAAAGTCTGGGCATTTTACTTTCTTATTTAGAAATTAGCATCTTTTTGAGTCGGGGCTCCTCACCGTCTAGGCAGATGTGAGAAGAGCCGAGTCCTTTCTGCGAATATGCTGTTAGAATACCTGCATCGATCCAGGGTGTGCTTCCTTTATTTTTGAAAAAATATAGTTTTTTGTTTATTCTTTTAAATAGAGTCTTTATCTTCCTAACCTGTCTTTGTTTAGATAAAGGTATCTCAGGTCTTTGCTGCAAAGCTAAATCTTTTTCTCTTCTGCTTTTTGACCTTAAATCTAAGTTATACAGTTTTAGTAATAGATAGGAACTGATTCTTTATGTGAAATCTCTTTTTGTCACTTTCAGTGGCTCGAATAACTAATCTATGTCTAGAATTTAAGGTATTATTACAGCAGAGTCACTTGCCTAATGTGATAGTCATTATATAATTATCTAGTTATTCATTCAACAAATGTATGTGGAGGGCCTGCTTTTATGCAAAGTGCCAAGGAAGTTGCTGTAGGAGAGAGGGACATCAAATGTAATTTTGACATCAAAGAGTTTATAATGCAACAGGGGAAGTAACACATGAACGCAAGTAGTTATAATAGAGGGTAACTTCTGATAAACATCATAAGAAGCACTGAATGTTAAGGGAATTTAGAGAGAGGAAGGGACCACTTCCTGCTTGTGGACCATCGGGAAAACCACTCTTGTGCATAGCCAACTGCTGATTACACCTTATGCACATTAGGCCTGTGGAAGGAAGACCTGCTGACATTGTCACCTTCTCTGCTTAAGTGCTTGGTTGACATAAATAGAGCTTTGTTTACTATAATTCAATTGGAATAGAAGGGCTTTTAAATCAAAACACTTAACCTCTCTGCCCTGGGAAAAGTAGGAAACAGCACATTTGCAGAAGGAACTAGCCCTGCTGTGCATGGGTCCTTTACATGCTGGGGCCTAGTGGTGACTTGGCCAATGCCCAAAATGGAGTGATGGAGAAGAAGACAGACAGAATGAAGGAAGAGAAGAGGCATTGAGTGGAAACAGTAACGTGGATAAGCTGAGTCCAAACTTTCTCTAGTAATGGAGACACTGTTGCGTGCTAGTGAAGAGATGCTCTGGAGTCAGACTGCCTGGGGTGTCTAGCTGTGGTTCTGCCTCTGTCTAATTCTGTCACCTTGGGCAAGTGAATTTCTTCAAGTGCTAGTTTCCTCATTTATATCATAAGGGTAATAATATTATTATTTCTGAGGGTTGTTGTACTAATTAAATGAGGTAATGCGTATAAAGTCTTAGAAGAGTGCCTGGCGCATGGGAAGCACTCAAGTATGTTAGCTGTTATTGTTGTTTCCCTTGTGGTGAATTTCTAGAATGCCGCTCACATTCAAATATAAGTACAAAACACTTCTTCAAAAGCACATTGATGAACTGTTTTTAGTATTTCATGTCATCATGGAGAACTAAGAATTAGGACATTTAGTTAGCGATATGGGATTGTGACTGTTCTGATTTGGCAGCTGGAGTCCTGTGAGAGTGGGAGTAGAAGGCTTGCGGCCACTCTCCCAAATATACTCATCATAGCCTGTGTTAGTGTCCTGGGGCTTCCACCACAAAATACTGCCAACGGAGTGGCTTCAAACAACATACGTTTACTCTCTCACCGTTCTGGGGGCTAGAAGTCCAAAATTGAGGTGACAGCAAGGTCGTCCTCTCTCTCAGATTCTGGATGGAGTCCTCGCTTGCCTCTTTCTGGCTTCTGATGTTGACCGTGGCGCCCTGGTGGTCCTTGACCTGCAGCCGCATCCCGCCAGTCTCTGCCTCTGTTATCACCTGGCCATCTCCCTGTGTGTCTGTGTTTTCACAGGGCGTTTTCCTCTTATGAGGACCCCAGTCATATTGGGTTAGGGCCCACCCTAATGACTTCACCTTAACTTGATCACATCTAAAAAGACCCTATTTCCAAATAAGGTCACATTCCAAATAAGGACATGTCCACATCCGTAAGTGTAAGTGCGTGTCTTTTGGGGGAGACATAATCCAGCCCATAACACAGTGTCTCTCAAAATGGGGACTTGGAGCCCTGGCAGGCGTTGGGAGATGTTTTGGTGAATTCATGGAGACAGGAGCTGTAGGGCTCTAACTTTTTAGCCTTGGCTGCTATGGGCTGTTGCCATATAAAGAAGGTTAGCAAGTCACTTTCACTCCTGGGTCCACTCATTGAGTTTCTTTCTACCTTCACAAAATGTGTCAGTTTGTATAAAAGTAATTCCAGGATTTTCTAGTGGTGATGGTATCTGCAAGATGAAAGCTTACTTTATTTTGCTTTTTTAATAGAAGAGAAGGTTTGTGGCTCAGGAAGTGTTGTGTGACTTCTCAAGTGAGGTCATGGGGGTCACGGTGGGATTTATTTCTATGTAGGGAGAGCAGTGTGTTTCCTGTTTAATTCCTAGGAAGAATCACACATGGGATCACAGCGGGTTTAGTAAATCATGTATCCTGGGGCGGCAACCCAGATGGTGTAAAGTGGCTGACCCAGCACAGAGAGGTGGGGCATGCTGCCGAAGGCACGGAGCTTGGCTGCCTTCTGCGGGCTCGAGCGCTGGCCGTGTCACGGTCTGCTACTTTGCCATTTGTCCCCATGGATCCTGAAAGCTGCAGATAAAATTTTCAAAGGCTTAGCTGCCTGTAATTTAAGAATGAACTTGGTTAGAAGTCAGACCAAGTAAAAAAAAAATGAAAATGTCATTGCACAAGAGAAAAATGAACCATCTGGTGGAAATGCAGTATTTTTAAAATAGAGTATTTTTGTTTTTCTTTTTTTGTTGTTTACTTTTTATCTTAGCTTTGGGGGCAAATACTTCTCATTTTGGCTTTAGTAACATTAAATGTTTGGGAAAAAATAGAAAACAGCTGGTCTGAGGCAGATGAAAGAAGGGGATGCTGACGTGTGATGCACCGGGCACTGTCACCCATGTGGTAGCATGACCTCCTTGGGAAAAATATGATCAGTTTGAGGAAGACTAGGGCTGTTAACATGATCACCCAAGACAGAGGCTGATGGCGGAGAGGGACTGGTCATTTCAAATCACACAGTCGACAGGTAAATCACACAGTCGACAGGTAAATCACAATTACGTGATTTTGACATATGTGCACTGATTTGATCTACAAGTCAAAAGACTTACACTCTATTTCTATAGAAGTGCTTTTAAATCAGACTTTCAAAATTTTAGAGTATAGTGGTTTGCTCTTACATTTTTTAGTGTAATAAACGATAGTTCCTTTTGTGCGTGTGTGAATGTGTCCTCCACCCTATCAAAGAATCATCGTAGACCCCCAGAGTTGAGTCTGTTTGTTTAATCCTGTTGAGATAGTTTCTGGATTTGGATTTAAAGTCTAAAATGTAAAACTGTATTAAAAGAAGAGCTCCAACTCTGGAACTAACTCTCATGACTGAAGGAAGGCATTCTTTGGGGATATTAACTACAGAACTTGAATGTTGGGGCTATTTTTGATCCATGCAACAACATAATTGTGAGCGAAAGAAGCCTGATACAAAAAAGTACATATTGGATGGTTCCTATTTACGTAAAGTTCAAACATCGGTAACACTGATCTAGGCTGTGAAAGGTCAGAATAGTGGTGTACTTAGGGGAGGAGGAGTGGCCTGGAGCGGCGCGATGGAGGTGTCCCGGCTTCCGGTAGTGTTCTGTTTCATACTGTGGGGGCTGATGCCTTGAGAGCGTTCGTTTTGTGAAAGTTCATCAAACTGTATACTTGGTCATTTGTGTACTTTATGCTCCATTTTTGTTACATTTAAAAAAGTTGAAAAGATATGTGATGAAACTTAATGAACCCTCAGAACTTTTCTTAAGATAATTTTATCCTGAAGAAATTTAACTTTTGTAGGCTTGCTGATGTATCTTGATGAAAATTTGACCTGATCTTGAACATGGCAGATTTGGGAATACTAGTGTTTATATTTTGTTTTTTCATAATTGCACCAAAATTGAGGAATCTCTCTCTGGGAGCTGTCCATTGATGTTCCTTGTAATTACCAACCTGCTTCTGTTTTTGAAATTGTATTTTCAATCATCTAAGCGTGTTCAAAGACCTCAGTGGGGGTCAGAATTAGCTACAATTTATATTCACTTGAAAACATAGAACTTGTTTCTCAAATTTCTCATTAGCTCCGAGGTTCATAAACTTGAACCTATGTAGGTGTGTATGTGAGTTTTAGGAATCGGAGGGTTGGACAAAAGAGAAAGACTAATAAGAGAATATGGAGGAGCTGTAGGAGAGTTCAAGAAGAGTGGAGGGAGCTACGTGGAAATAATGAAGACACAAGTCTTCAGATGTTCATTTAAAAGCAAGAAAATGGAATATTCTTTTGGCCAGACCTGTGACACATCAGTGAGGCATTTCTCTTTAACTCCTGTTGATTGAATGGACTTAGCTATTCAAACTATAGACGAAGTGATGGTGGTGGTGATGGTGGTAGTAGCGGTGGTTTAAGGGGTTTAGATTTCCTTTTAAATATTACTCATTTAAAATACTTTGGTTCTGTGCTAGGTGAGAAATATAAAATATATGGTATAGATGATATAGTATAAAATGTCTGCCCATCAGAAACTTTTCCTGCCTCTCAAGAATTTATTCTCTAGTTGGAGAAATAAGGCATTTAGAGCTAAAGTGATTGGGTGAAATATGTGTGCAAGATAAGTGGTATAAATACAGTAACAATATTTGACACTTATTGAGCATTTCTTTGTGTGCCAGTCAAGTGACAAAGACCAACTTTCTAATAGAAAAATGACAAAGAACTGGACCAGGATGTCTGTAGGGAGAGGTTTACAAATGGGCACTACAGACGTGGAAATTTGTTCAGTATCACTAGGCATCAGAGAATCACAAGTTAAAATTTCCTCTGTCAGGTTGGCCAAATTTAGAAAGAATGGTATTAGCTACTGTTGATGAAGTTTAAGGAAACCAGGCGTGTCATGGTATAATGTTTCCAGTGGGAAAGTAAGCAGTGTGTATCGAAATTGAAAACGTGCCCTATGACCAGAGGCAGATTTGGGTTTGTGAAGGCTGAGACTTGTGCACCTTACAGAAGCGTTCTTTTAAAAAAAGATTCTAAAGTTATGAGTATAAAATTGGGTATGAAAGTAAATATTTAGCTTTAATGAGAAAAATATCATAACAAATTTTTATGAAATTGGTGAATACCACAAGCATCAGAGAATCCATCTCTTAGTGGCAGACCTTAGTCAGTCTGGCTCCAGGGCTTCGCTCATGAGAAACAGCTTTGCTGTGACTGCCTCAGAGTGCATCACCCTATATGTCTGTTGACTGCGAAAGACCAACACGTATCTGCCGCTTCTCGCCACCTCCACTGCTGGTGCCCTGGCCGACACCGCCATCTTGTCTCTCCAGGATCATTGGAATGGCCTCTGCACTGGTCTCTATGTCTCAGCCTTGAGGGGATGTACATATTATGTTGATTAACATTTTTAGTAATTTACTTCTGATAGTCCTCTGTAATGTTTTATTTCTCATTTTGGTTACTCTCTGATTGTCTTTTCATGTGACAGTGATTTTGTATTATTTTCTACAAAGGCACAAGAAAGATGATTAAGCCCTCTAGCGTGCTAGGGTAGAGGTTTCTTTTCTTTGTTGATAGGCTGCATAAACCTTGAAAGTTCACACGCACACGTATGTGCTCTTTGTAGTACTGCTACAGGTTTGTTGTATTTGTAATTGAATAGACTCTGTTACTGAATATATTCCTGACCGATTGCTTCCATTTAGTCTAGATGCCAATGAAAACCAAATCAAATCCTTTGCTTATAATTTTAGACACCTGATGACTGGAAGAATTTCTTACAGACTAGCTCCTGGCTCTCTACATTTCTTTTTCCTCCACTGCCCACCTATTTCTGGTGCCAGACTTGGCAGGAGGCGTTGTCCTTGTGATGTGATCTTTGGCCCTGGGGGGTGAGTTGGAATGATGGGCAGTAGGAATACTCCTGGCCATTTCTAGTCTGGAATAGCTATCACTAACTATCTTTGGAAGTCCATATATAAAAGCCACTAAACTAAACTAAAATATAATTCCCAACTCAATTTACCCTTACTGGATTCTAGAAATGCCCATAGCTACTCAACATAAAGGGAGATTGATGAAAGAGAAATTGAAGTGGAAGGCAACAGCAGTCATAACAGATGCAGTTAAAATATCTTATTTCTACAAATTTTACAAAAATCATCTGGCCATGTGAATGTATTTTGAGGGCGCTGCTCATATCTTGGAAGAGGCTCTAGCAAATGAAAGGCCAGATTAAGCTTTATTAGGCTTTTAGTATATATGCCTCTCTCTGTGACCCATGGTTGCATTTCCAATAATTTATCCTAGGGAAAGGGTGCAATAAAAATCAGTAATAGCAAACATTTGTTGACTGCCTACTATGTCCCAGATACCCTGCTAAGACTTCATTTTCATTTTTATAATGAGCATTTTGGTTACTTTATAACAAAAATTATATTTCTATTTGTAAAAAATTCCAGAGAATAATACCAGTATTTAAATGAGGATTTGAATTTAGACAATGTTGAAATTATGATCATTTTTACTTTACTTTTTCACTTCATCCTGTGTGTGAACGTGTTCATTAAATATATGTGCCAACTACTTATTGAATGCTGGGCACTGTTCGAGAGGTTCAAATCCCTACCTTCATGAAGCTTATATTCTAGACGGGGGAGATACTACATAAATAAGTCACCAAATAAGATGAATAAGTGAAGTCTATAGTATGTTGTATAGTTATAAGTACTAAGGAAAAATAATATAGCAGGCGAGGAGGTAAGAAATGTGTGTGTGTGTTGGGAGTAGGCGTTGAGATCTAAGTGGGTCACGTCACAGGGAAGGTGACATTTGAATAAAGACCTGAAGGAATTAGGTGGCTTTGTGGGGCACAGTAAGGATTTTAGTCGTTTTCTTTGAGTGATATGGGAAGAATTTGGGACATGTTGAGGAGTAACGTGAGCTGACGTACATTTTAATAGTATTTTTCTAGCTGCTGGGTTGAGAATAAAAGAGGTCAAGGGCAGAATAGGCAGATGAGTCAGCAGGAATTCTAGATCTGATGGGGGGTCACGGGGACGTGGTCCAGGGAGGCAGAGTTAGATGGTGAGAAGGGCCAGACTCTGTGTTTGGTCTTTAACTGTCAAATAGACATCTGAGTGGGGGACTCGAAGGCCGTCACAGCACAGTTCTTAGGAGCCAACGCTAGACTCCACTGGTCAGACTGGCTCCGGGTTCTGCCACTCAGGATGATTGAGAGGGACTTCTGTTCATGTCTCATGGTGGTTTTTTTCTTTAGAACTGGAAAGACAAAAATAAATGTAAAGTTTGTGCAGAGAGGTCTAATTGCAAGGAGATAACCTCAAATCTTTCATGCTCTGACTTCTAGTCAATTGTTATGAAAAAATAACCTTACAGATATGGTGAAATGTCAGGATGGGGTGGTCTTTTTTGTTTGTTTAGAATTTTTTATATTGTGGCAACTGTATTTTCTTGTTTAATATTTTAAAAAGAGAGAAAAACAAAGGAAGACAAAGGAAAAAGAAAGAATGCCCTCAAACCCTGGAATCTAGGAAAAGGGCAGACTTGAATATTCAATGAGCAAAACAATCTTCTTATATAATTTTAATGCCTAGATTAAATTAGGTTGGTAGTGAAGAGAAACCACAACTGTCCCAGAGGATGATGCCCTTTTATTTGCTGTCTACCCCTGGAGAAGGCAATATGCTGCCTACAGAATTGTTTTGGTGTTATGTTACACTAGGTCTTTTATTGAAAGGCATTGGAATGAATTGCTATTTAAGGTAACAGAATGATCTTTCCTGGAGTTCTTTAAAAATGTGGTAAACTCTGGCATGGCAGTGATGTTTTGATTTAGGCCAACAGAGGTCAGATTACTTGACAGCCCATAGGTCCTTTGCTTTAGTAAAATGAGTTCATTCAGACTTCAAGAACGATTTCACAATCTACAGATTCAATGCAATCCCAATCAAAATCCCAATGACATTCTTCATAGAAATAGAACAAAGAATTCAAAAATTTATATGGAACAACAAACAACCCTGAATAGCCAAAGCAATCCTGAGGAAAAAAAACAAAGCTGGAGGCATCACAATCCCTGAGTTCAAAACATACTACAAAGCTATAGTAATCAAAACAGCATGGTACTGGCAAAAACAGGCACACAGATCAATGGATCAGAAGTGAAAGCCCAGAAATAAAACCACACATCTATGGGCAGTTAATCTTTGACAAAGGAGCCAAGAACATAGAATGGAGAAAGGAAAGTCCGTTCAATAAATGGTGTTGGGAAAACTGGACAGCCACATGCAAAAGAATGAAAGTAGACCATTATCGTGCACCATACACAAGAATTAACTCTAAATGGATTAAAAGATTTAAAGGTAAGAACTGAAACTATAAAAATCCTAGAAGAAAATATAGGCAGTACACTCTTTGACATTGGTCTTAGCCACATCTTTTTGAACACCGTGTCTACTCAGGCAAGGGAAACAAAAGAAAAAGTTAACAATTGAGACTACATCAGACTAAAAAGCTTCTGCAAAGCAAAGGAAACCATGAACAAAATGAAAAGACAATCCACCAACTGGGAGAAGATATTTGCAAATCATTTATCGGACAAGAGGTTCATCTCCAAAGTATGTAAAGAACTCACACAACTCAACAAAAAAACCCACAAACAACCCGATCAGAAAATGGGCGGAGGATGTGAACAGACATTTTTCCAAGGAAGATATACAGATGGCCAACAGACACATGAAAAGATGTTCAACATCACTGATTATGTGGGAAATGCAAATCCAAACTACAATGAGATATCACCTTACACCAGTCAGAGTGACTGTAATTACCAAGACAAAAAACAATAAATGTTGGAGAGGTTGTGGAGAAAAGCAACCCTCATACATTCCTGGTGAGAATGCAAACTGCTGCAGCCACTATGGAAAACAGTATGGAGATTCCTCAAAAAACTGAAAATAGAACTAGCATGTCACCCAGCCATCCCACTACTGGGTATCTACCCAAACAACTTGAAATCAACAATCCAAAGTAACGTATGCACCCCTATGTTCATCGCAGCACTATTCACAATAGCCAAGACATGGAAACAATCCAAGTGCCTATCCACTGATGATTGGATAAAGAAGATGTGGTATATATATACAATGGAATACTACTCAGCCATAAAAAAAGACAATATCATCCCATTTGCAACAACATGGATGAATCTGGAGGGTATTATGCTGAGCGAAATAAGCCAGCCTGAGAAAGACAAACACCATGTGACTTCACTCATATGTGGAATATAAACAAACACATGGACAAAGAGAACAGTTCAGTGGTTACCAGGGGAAGGGGGGTGGGGGGAGGCACAGGGTGTAGAGGGGAGCACTTATGTGGTGACGGACAAGGAACAGTGTACAACTGAAATTTCACAAGGATGTAAACTATTATGAACTCAATAAAAAAAGCTTAAAACCTAAAAAAAGAAAAAAATTCAAGAATGCTTTCAAATGCACCCTCTGTATGGAGGCAGCAGGATCTGGACCAAGGGCATTGCAGGGGTCTTTAACAGACTGCAAGAGGGGTTTTGAAGTGCGTTTTCCTTTTTTTTACAGTTACCATGTCAGTCAGAAAAAAAAAAATGGAAAAAATAATATCCCAAGACTCTGAATAAGCTAGATAGTGAGGGGTTTTTTGATGTTAAAGAATACTTAAAAAAAAAAAAAACTTTCAACCATAGTTCTCCTGAAAATAGCATAGTTTTACATGACACATAGATTTATAAAAATTAAATGTTACCATGTTTATAGAAGAAGAATGATGGACTGTGTTTCAGAAAGAAATGGAAGCAAATTTGTGTGAAAATACATAGATGCTGTTGAAGTAGAAATAAGACTGGGTGTGGGGGCGTCCTGCGGTCTGCTTTCATCCCAGCCTCTCAGCCGCTCTGTGGTGTCTCGGAGCTGACTCTGAAACCGCTGTGCTCCGTTTTCTTTTGTCTTCCCGTCTCCCCCCAGCCCCCTCTGGAGGGTCAGGGATTCCTTTGAGAGTCTGAAGCAGCCTTGGAAGCTCTTCCATCAAAAATGCACATACACACATAACAGATTTACATGTAAATTCACGGGTGTTGTATAATTTCTGGAAACCATCTGTGGACCTCAGCTGAGTGTGAGTGAATTAGAATGTGTCAGTAAGAGCATGGAGGCTACAAAATACGCCACGTGAACAATGGTTCGAGCATCCCAGAGTGATTAGCTAGAGAAAGGAAAGCTTGGGAGCCAGGCCAGTAATGAACTATCATTCATATTAGAGGAGCTGTTACGTGAAAGGAGTACATCTGTTCTGGGTTGCTTAAAGCTAGGTGGGCCAATGCTATAGCCACGTGTGGCTAATTTAAATTAAAATTAAATAAAAAATTCAGTTCTGCAGTCCTAGTAGCCACATTTCATGTGCCCAGTGGCTGCGTGCGGCTGGCGGCTACTGAATTCAGCAGCACAGATACAGAATATTTCATCATTGCAGAAAGATCTGTCAGAGCTGCTGTAGAGCTTTAAAGTTTAAACAGACTGGATTATGGAAAGGCAGATTTCAGGTCATTATGAACAAAAGTGTTCAGTCCGTTTAACCATTCAGTGCCAGTACTTTGGAGCTTCCTGTCATTTGATGGACTCAGCCCGAGACTGGATCCCTACCTGGTTGGAATGAAATAGAAGAGGTTCCCACATGGAACCTTAGGGTATTTAAATAGGAGAGGACTCATGGATTCAACATTTTTTGTTTTGACTAAAGATGAAGACACAGACTCAGAGCTAAGTGATTCTGCCCAAGGACCCCTGACTGGTTAGTGGCGGAGGCTACCGTCCTTGTGAATCGTGGTGCAGTACTTTTTTTCTGTTCCACTCACTGCCTAATGTTTTAATAACGAGGTCCTCAGGGTTCTTGTTGAACAACACGTTTCTGATTCTGGCCTTAGCCAGCTTTTCCACTGTCTTTCATACCGCCGTACTCTGCAACAAAGACCGCGCTGCAGCCAAGCTGTGCTGGAACACGCTGTCGTATTGTATCGGCTGTATGGGAACATAGCATTCTCATTTCTGCCTCCAAGTCTTTGCCATTGCTGTGCTCTTTACCAAAGTGACATTTCTTCACAACCTTAATTCTATTTATTTTCTAACTCCTGCTTGAGTCCCAGAATACTTCAACTCATGCCATTCCTTTTCTTGGCGGAACTATCTCGTTACGTTGTACTCAAACATGTATACTCTTTATGACTGTTAAATTTTGTTTTACCATTATGATTAGCTTCTTTAAGCTGAGGTTACTATTTTCATGTGCATATCCTTTTTTGGTCTCCCCCACGAGAATGTAACTTCTCTAAGGGCAAGGGCCATGGAGGTCTTTCATCAGCATATCCCCACTGTCCAGCACATGGCCTAGCATCATAATAGCTGCTTAATAACTATTTGTTGAATGAGTGATTTTTTTATCTCCCAAAGTACTTGGTACTCTGCTAAGCTTGTCATGAGTTCTCCATAAATACTTTCCCAAGCAAACATTTCTGTTCTCTATAAAAATAAATATTAAAAATATGAGTATGAGGTCTGGCCCGGTGGCCGAGTGGTTAAGTTTCTGTGTTCTGCTTCAGCAGCCCAGGATTTCGCTGGTTCAGATCCTGAGCGCGGACCTAGCACCACTCATCAGGCTGTGCTGAGGCGGTGTCCCACACAGCACAATCAGAAGGACCTGCAACTAGAATATACAACTGTGTACTGGGGGGATGTGGGGAGAAGAAGCAATAGCGGAAAAAAAAGAAGATTGGCAACAGATGTTAGCTCAGGTGCCAACCTTTAAAAAAAGATGAGTATGAAAACACAATGTAAGAAGCTCCAACATGTAAAGAGCTTGGAGGTCATCAGTTCTATCCTTACAGTAAGAAAAAGCTGAACGAACTGAAAATCAAGACTTTTCTTGGACTCATCAGCAATCGCAGAGCAAATACCACCCTGGAATCTGGAGAAACAGGTAAATCCAGTCACAGCTGAGATTGCTGGCCTGCTGCTGAAGCGGCAGGAGCCTAAATGGGAAGGAGTACGTAAATAGTAAGTTTGACGACTTGCTAGAGTCTGAGTGTGGTCTGGCTTGAGAGTGGGAAACTCCCGGGCACAGCAGCTTACAGGGGGTCTCGATCTGACCTGGACCTCGCCTCCAGGAGCCCCACGGGGCTGTCACAGTGAGGAGCCAAGGAAGATCCTCTCCTGGTTCTGGCAAGGCAAGGGAGAAAGGAACCACTGTGAAACAGTCCCCGAGTGTCCCCTATGGTAAAGGACAACTTTCCAGGGGCAATGACTTTCCCAGAGTCTTTGACCACCTGGGGAAAGGACCTTTGTAGCTTTCTGTAACACCTAAGCGGGGGGGAGAAAAAAACTAAAAGAACGCTTGTAAATGTCACTGCACAGCAACACAAGCCATGGAAAGACTGAGGTTTAAACAAGAGATTTTGAATGCTTTCCCCTCCCTACTCCTTACCACCACACCAACAGGGTTACCTTGTAATAACAGTAGATTACAGCTGAAAGAGCTGTGGGATGCAGGCTGTCCGGGGGGGGGGGGGGTCCTTAGGAAAGCCAAAAGATAACAGGAGAGACAAAACAAGGACACAAGAGAAATTTGAAGTTCTTGGAACCAACAGCTACAGCCAACATTAAACACAGCCCAGCTCCCAGCCAGGTTAACATAAAACCTCACACGAAAGTCCTATTTACTTCAGTGCCTATTACCCAATATATTGTATCTGGTTTTCAACAAAAAATTACAAGACATGCTAAAAGGCAAAGAAAAACACAGTCTGAAGAGACAAAGCAAGCATCAGAGCAGCTTCAGGTGTGACACAGATTTTGGAATGGTCAGGCAGGGAATTAAAAATAACTATGATTCATATGTGAAGGACTCTAATAGAAAAAGTAGACAACATGCAAGAACAAATGGGTAATGTAAGCAGAGAGATGGAAAATATAAGAAAGAACCAAAAGGAAATACTAGAAATCAGAAACACAGTAACAGAATGAAGAATGCCTTTGATGAGCTCGTCAGTAACCTGGGCATAGCTGAAGAAAGACAGGGAGCTTGAAGATAGGTCAAGAGAATCTTCCCAAACTGAAATGCAAAGAGAAAAGATAATGAAAGAAAACAGAACATCCAGCAGTTGTGGCTCAGGGTCAGAAGGTGAAACATTTGTGTAATCGGACTATCAGAAGGAGAAAAGAAAGAATGGAACAAAAGCAATATTTGAAGAAATAATAATTTTCCAAAATTAAGGACAGACACCTATCTTCAGATCCACAAAGCTCAGAGATCACCAAGCAGCATAAATACCAAAAAAAAAAAAAAAAAAAAGTATACCTACGTATGTGATACTCAAACTGCAGAAAATGAAAGACAAGAGAAAATCTTGAAAGAAGCCATAGGGTGCGAATGGGGAGATCTTACCTAGAGAGGAGCAAAAGTAAGAATGACAGTGGACTTCTCATCAGAAACCATGCAAGTGGAGTGAAGTATTTTAAAGTACTGAAAGAAAAAAACCCCACCAACCTTAAATTATATATCCAGAAAGATTATCCTTTGAAAATAAGGGATAAATAAAGACTTTCTCAGACAAGCAAAACTGAGAGAATTCATTACGAGCGGACCTGCCCTTCATGAAACGTTAAAAGAAGTCCTTCAGAGAAAAGGGAAATGATGTAGTTCAGAAACTTGGATCTACATAAAGAAAGAAAGTGTCTCAGAGAAGGAAAAATGAGGGTAAAATAAAATCTTTTTTTTAATTATTAATTGATCTAAGACAAAACTAATTGTTTAAACTAATACTAGTAATATATTAGATGATGACAGCATATGGACGACTGAAATGAATGACAGCAGTGTCATGAGAGATGGGAGGGAGGAACTGGCAATGCTGTAATAAGGTGCAGTCACCCATGTGAAAGGGAATGATGTTCCTTGAAGGGGGCTTGGTTTAGTTTAAAATGTATACTGCACACTCTAGGGCAACCACTGAAAGACTTCTTTTTTTGAGGAAGATTAGCCCTGAGCTAACTGCTGCCAATCCTCCTCTTTTTGCTGAGGAAGACTGGCCCTGAGCTAACATCCGTGCCCATCTTCCTCTGCTTTCTATGTGAGATGCCTACCACAGCATGGCTTGCCGAGCGGTGCCATGTCCACACCCGGGATCCAAACCAGCGAACCCCAGGCCACCAAAGTGGAACGTGTGCACTTAACCTCTGTGCCACTGGGCTGACCCCTAAAAAAAACTTTTAAGAAGAAGTATAATTGATATGCTCAGAGAGGAGATAAAATAGTGTCATATGAAATACTCAAAGTAATAGAAGGTAGAATAAGAGGAGAAAAAAGAAACAGGAAAGCATATAATGAATAGAAAACAGTTACAAACTTGGTAGATATTAATCCAACTATGTAAATGATTGCTTTAAATGTGAATGGTCTAAATATACCAATTAACCAGTTAAAAGACAGAAATGATCAGAGTAGATTAAAAAAATAGACCCTGCTCTGTGTTGTCTACAAGAAACCCACTTATTTTTTATTTTTTATCTTTTTATGAGGAAGATTGGCCCTGAGCTAACATCTGTTGCCATCTTCCTCTATTTTATGTGGGATGCCACCACAGCATGGCTTGATGAACGGTGCTAAGTCCATGTCTGGGATCTGAATCTGTGAACCCTGGCCTGCTGAAGCAGAGTGCACGAACTTAACCACCGTGCAACCTGGCTGGCCCCAAGAAACCCACTTTAAATATAAAGTCTCAGGTTAAAAGTAAAGGGATGGAGAAAGATATACCATGCTAACACTAATCAAAAGAAAGCTGGAATCACTGTCTTAATTTCTGACAGAGAACACTTCGGTACAAGGGAAATTATCTGGGATAAAGAAAGACATTCAAGAATGATAAAGGGGTCAGTTCTCCAAGAAGATATAACAGTCCTAAACATGGGTGCACCTAAAAACAGAGCATCAGATATGTGAGAGAAAAACTGATGGAACTGCAAAGAGAAATAGATAGTCCGCCATTGTAGCCGCAGACTTCAGTAGCCCTCCTTTAGTAATTCATAGATCAAGCAGGCAAAAATCGATAAGGATATGGTTGACCCAAACAGCACTATCAATCAGCTTAATCTGATTGTTTTTTATAGAAAACTCCATCCAACAACAGCAGAATTCACATTCTTCTCAAGCGTGGGTGGAACATTCACCAAGATAGATCACATTCTGGGCCACGAAACACACTGTAACAAATTTAAAAGAGGAAACACTATACAGAGTATGTAAAGAGACTACAATGAAATTAAACTAGAAATCAATAGCAGAAAGATATTTTGAAGATGTCGAAATATTTGGAGATTGAACAACACTAATAGATGACACATGGATCAAAGAAAAAGTCACAACATAAATTTTAAAATATTTTGAACAAAATGAAATTACAACTAATCAAAAATTGTGGGATGCAGCAGAAGCAGTGTTTAGAGAAAAATTTAAAGCATTAAATGCATGTATTAGAAAAGTTTGAAACAGTGAAGCAACAAAGGTGTGTTTCAGTAGGGAAATGGATAAACTGTGGCGCAGCTGGACAAAAGTACAATAATTGGAGAGAAGACAAATCTCCTCTGCAGAATTCCAAATGTTTATGTAGACACCTCACCCTCAAGAAGGTGGAACGGAACTCTCCACTCCTTAAGTGTGTGCATAGTGACTTCGTTCTAAAGAGGACAGTGCGGAGAGGAAGGAAGAAGTCGATGCGCAGTGGTTGCAGTCCTTACAAACATTCCTCAGCCGGGTGATCAGGATGGACAGCGGCAGTGGAAAGTGGCGTCGCTATTATGTAATCTCGAGATGATGTGATGAACATGCATTCGACCTCTGTGGTTTTCCTCCCCAAACCCAGAACCCCAGTCTCATCATCAGACAAATCTCAATGGAGGGACATTCTACAAGAACAAATACTCCTCAAGACCAGGGAAATCCAAGTTGTTAGAGCCTAGGGAGGCCCGAGGAGACCTGACAACTTAATGAAATCTGCTGTCTTGGAAGGAATCCTGGAACAGAAAAGGATGTGAGGGAGAAATGAGAAAATCTGCATAAAGTAGGGACTTTAGTTAGTACTAGTGTATTAATACTGGTTCATTAATTGTAGCAAATGCACATGCAGGATGTTAATAATATGGGAGTCTCTGGGGTTATAGGAGCTTGCTGTACTGTCTTCACAGTTTTTCTGTAAGTCTAAAACTGTTCTAAAAATACATTTTATTTAAAAAAAGTCAATGTAAGTATACCTGTACATGTTTTATTTGTAGAACTCTTACTCAAGGCCATTTGTTTCAGTTTCAAGGGTTTCTACTGAATAAAACTTTTGGTATTTTGATATTCAGTTTATTTCTAGAATATAGCACTTGTTTTATTTTCCCTTACAAACATTTGCAAGCACAAAATTATCTTTTCGTTGTTAAAATTCTATGTCTTCCATATACTTTTCAATGCTCATGTTATTCATTGCCATTTTACAACTTGCTGTTTCAGGAGAACTATGTATTGTCACAAATGAAAAATAAAAGTCTGTCTCTTTCATCTGCTCCTTATTTTATCATCATGTTATGAAGTGCTGGTATGGAGAATGCGTCACCTTGAAAGCAGACTGCACGGCAGAAACTGCCTTTTGCAATGGTGTCATCCAAACTCTGGGGAGTTCTGTTACTCAGAAGTCTCCCTGGTTCATTCATGCATTAAGAGGATGAGCCTGGCCCCTTTCTCATCCTGACAGAGGAGAATGTTGCCATGGCAGCTGTTAGGAAAGTGGAGATGCTATAAAGAGCATCCATAATGAAAAGAGAAGGTAGTCTGGCTTCTTGGATCTCACTGATGATGCATGGAATATCATGCATGCATTCTCAAAATGCTCTTCGAAAATCGGCTAGCTTCATTTTAGGCATCATACTTTATAGTGAAACAAATGTATGTACACACAGGGTTCGTGTCTCAGTAGCCTAAGCAGTATGGAGAAAACTCAAACTCCAAATAAACCACCCATAGGTACCTCCTCTTTCATCTTTAGAGTGTAGCCTGAAGATCTATCATATAGAAGATTTTTAAAAATCTGGTTGTTTTGTAAATGATTATAGTAAAGGGAAAAATTTTCCAAAAAGAGGAAACCTTTTGTTAAAACGTCATTGCTCCTCAAAACTTGGAAGATTTTAGAGGATAATCAGAGAGCCAAGTAGGACTTATCTCTTTTTGTCCCAGAGAGAAACATACATTGTCTTTATGTAGAGACATTGAAAGAATATTTTCTGATTAAAGGATATGATACCTTGATTTGCTTTATGATCCTTTGCATCATGAAAATCATGATTTGTTCTTTTAAAAGATTACTTCGGTAACACTGTGGAAAGTGTTTGGAGTGTGGCCCCAAGCAGGGGTAACAGTTAGGAGGCTATAACAGTAATCCTGCTAAAGGTTATGGGAAGATGTGGATGGAAAGACTAGACTGTTGGGCAGTCACTCAGGAGATGGAATCAAGAGAACTTGTCACTTGACTGGATGGAGTGATTGAGGGGGCAGAACGGAGTCCGGGGTCACACCCAAGGTGCTGGCTTAAGCTCTGAAAGAAGATAGGGTCATTTCCTGAGGCAGGAAACAGGCAAGCACAGTAGATTTCGGGGGTGGGTTGGAGATACTGAGGCTGGTTTTTGTCACGTCTGGTGTGAGGGAGCAGAGTGACTTCCAGGTCAAGGTGTCTGCTTGACTGTGGCTGCCGAGGAGGACTATCTGGGCTGGATCTGGAGTCAGGAATCTTCAACTCTGAGATGAAACTAAAGCCATCAAGTGAATACGAATGTTCCAGAAGAGTGTGTAGACACGGAAGGTAAGAACAAAGTATTGGGGGTGAAAGGGAAGCAGGGAATCAGAGCGGGCCGTGAGAAGTTTAGTGTTCTTCCCGAAAGTTCCGTGACATCCTGTCGTGTGTTATTACTTTACAGAACGTTAAGGAGAACCTGTAGTTCCCATTCTAGTTCTGAAGCGGTAATCTTGCTGAGTTACTACCACTTTGCACTTGTTCTTCGCCTGGCAGGTGGGCCCAGTGGTGACGCCTGCCTCTGTCCTGGGTTTGCAGTGGGGACTAGCTGAGACGGATGTAAACCTCTAGCACATAATGTGTCCGCAGTAATTGTCGCCTCTTCTCATTGTCATTTTTAATTATATTGCTCTGTTTCCAGTCTGGGACATTAGTGCTTACGGTTTCCGGCATCGATCACAGATTTCCACAGGTGTGGGTTGTTGAGTGCGATGGGGGCACACCTTTATGTTACATGTGTGGATGTGTATGTATGTGAGTAATTATTGAAATACACAGTAAACCTACCAATCACTAATTACACACTGTAAACCAAATGATCTTAAACTGAAAGCAATGCTTACTAAAATGCAAACCCCGGAGTAAAATTGTGTGCTGTTGACTAAACCTGACTCGTTGCTGTTTAGTCAGCGTCTGCTCTTTCCTTTTTGTTTTCAGATGAACCTTTATATTACTACCTTGAATATCTAAAAGTCCTCGACCCATGCCTATTTATTGGCTCATTAAAGTGTGTGTTTGCAGTTTTTTATCTGTGTCTTCTTTGATCGACATCTCGATGGCACGGCTTCCTATGGGGTGCTCACTTCTTCCCGCTCCTGCCTGTTTTCTGCAGACAGGCTCCTTCCTTCTTTAATATCATGCTTTGGTCTAAATGGCCCTGTTTAGCTCTAAGAAAAGCACGTTGCGAAGGCCTCATGCTTGAATTCACTGTAAGAGCCTCCTCTATGACTATCTTCTCCTAATCAGAAAACTCCTCTCCACCTGACCCACTTTTTCTGTCTTAATTTCATTCCCCTTTGAAGTTGAGTATGGAAGTTTCTTTGCATAAAATTGTTTACGATAATACCTTAATCCTGTTAGTAGGTTTCCATACTTTTCAAAAAGTTGCCTTTCCTGAAGATTTCCTTTTATTATTAAAGGAGATAGACTGTTTTCTCCCTAAATTTTAAAACTGTCTGTTAGCTTGTGTTACGCTTGCATCACCACTGCCACAGCCATGGCAAAAATAGATGTTTTAATATCCAAAAGGGAGGAAGAAAAATATAGCTATAAATATATAAATACCCGCTGAAGTAGGCTGACTTCAAGGGCAGACTGAGGCAGGACTGGCCTATTTATGGGGGAGCTTTCTGCCTCAAAACATCATTCTTCACGCTGTTAGGCTGTTTTCTAAAGTTTACATGGTAATTCTGCATAAAATTCACCCTTTTGAAATATCTTAAGGTAAACAAATATCATGTTTTAAAATAGAAATATATTCATTCAGTAATCAGTTCTATCTGTTGGATGCCAGGCAGTGATGGTTGTTTCCTAGCAATAGAGTAGACCTGGTCATTGCTCTCATGGAGCTTAGCATGCAGTGGGGGAGACAGACACTACACAGATAACTAGATAAGTATTCAATAAACAGTCGATGAACAGATGAGCTTTAAAAACACTGGGATCAAAGGTGAGCCCAAGAAAGGGGAGGGCAGCTGAATTTTTCTCACCCTCCTGAGCCTTCTGAACTCATGGTCTTCTGCAACTTGGGCTGTCATTAGGATCAAAAGATGTTACGGGTGAAACAGGCTTTTGTAATTTTTTGTTAAACTTTACTTCTCATAACATCGTCTGTGGGAAGATGTATGCTGAGTTCCAACTAGCAAACTAAACGATCCTTGGGAATGCTTCCCCTGTGTAAATGGGGCTTGCTTTTTCCCATGTGAAGTCATTCATCCTTCTTCCCACCCGAATTCCCTGCCTCCTCCTGCCTTCCCTTCTCTGACTCCTTCTAAAACAGCAGTTGGCTCCCTCCCCTGCGAGGTGAGCAACTGAGAAATAGAGAAATTTAGGAAGGTGACCCAGGTTGGGGATTAATGAGAAGTGATGTAAAATTCCATCTCTCTTTTTATGAATGTATGCCTGTTTCGTGGCCTGTTGAAAAATAATATAGATTTAAAATATTTTAGGGGAGATTATAAAAAAATTCTCTGTGTGAGTTAGACTCTGAACCAGTGTATGCAATAATTTGTGTGCGGCAGCAGCCTTGGACACTGTTGTCCGTGTCGTCTTTGCAAAGTCCCCTCCCTTGGGGTTTGTTGGTGTTCAGCCTGGCTCATGGTTGCTGCTCGTCTCTGTTCCTGACCCATCATGGTCTTCAGGTGGAGTTCCTGAAGCCCTCATTTCATCACATTTTTCTATCAAGGTTTCTCCAGCTCACCACTATTGACGTTTTTGGTCTCAGTAACCTTCGTGGGGGGGGGGGCCTGTCTTTGCACTGTAGGATGTTTAGCAGCATCCTTGTCTCCTCTTCGCTAGATGCCCCCAATTGTCAACCAAAATGTCTTCAGACATTTTCAAATATCCCCTGAGGGACAAAATAATTCCCCCACCCCTGGTTGAGAACCCCCGCTCTATGCTCTTCCCCTAAGCAAACCCACCAGTACTCCCAGATTCGGTTATGATCTACATGTTAATCATGCTCATTGTACAGCCTCAGTTCAGACCTTGTTTCTGAGCTCCAATGACAGCTTGCCTTCTCAGATATTTCAAAGAGCTTGCAAAGCTAAAAGCAGAAAGTGCTGATCCTCTTCCACACTTCCTCTCATGGTGTTTCTTATCTCATGATAAGGCACTACCTTCCACCCATTTCCTTAATTTCCTGCTAAGTGCAATCCAGCTCTACCGCAGATCCGTTCCCTTCTCTCCTGTTTAACCCCCACCTCTGTGGGTCAAGTCACCGTCATCTGTTGCCCAGACCACTGATGGACCTCAACCCTGGACTTCATGAATTTCTACTTACTTTCGATTTATTCTCTCTGTCACTCAGAGGCTCTCATAAAACAATATATTTGAACGAGTCACTTACACATGCTTCTTTTTCGCTTTTAGGTTGCGGACCTAAATCCTTAATAAGGCTAGATGACCATGTGATCTGGCTCCTGCCCACCTTCCCTCCATTTCCTGAACATACCATATATCTTTCCACTAACATGTCTCTGCACATGACTAGAATATTCTCAGCCAGCTCCCCCTCAATCCCATCATCCTAGCTAATATTAGGGAGATATATATATATGTATGTGTGTATATATATATCTTTTCTCTAATGCTACTATAGGGAAGATAGCTTCATCAGTTTCATCTTTTGTTTGTGTGCTTGTTTCTCATATTCAGAAAGTTAGAGAAACATGACAACTTGAATATATTACACCCTTTTCTAAAAGTGAGAAAATATATTTATAAAAATATGAAACTAGCATGAGAAATAAGAAAGTGGAGATTGAATTATATACATATATTCACATATGTACATGTATATATATTTGAAATTACTTTTAAAAATAATATTATCAATTTTTGTTGTGTGTTTTCTATTTTTTTTTTGTTATTGTTATTAGAATGTATCAAGATGTTTGGAAAAATGCTCTGGCAAGAGAATGTTTTTAGATCATAAAGATTCAAAAGGAGATAATTTGTGGCTACTGAGCCAGAAATGTGTATGAGTCATAAATTAAACCTGACAAACCTGTCATAAAATATAAGTTTTAATAGAAGCATAATCTGCGCTTTCATGACTGTGTCAGAATCAGTAATACGTCCTCAGCTGTTTTTTAGAAGTGAACACATTTTTTAGTCCATGAGCAAAATTGTAAAGTGTAAATGTGGTTTAGGCAGAAAAAAATTCTATAAATTAGTTTAAATTGTAGAATATGGAATTTGGAAGGTTATTGTTTACAAAGAAATAGGCCATAAACCAAATGAGAAGACAAATGACAAACGGGTGAAGGATGGTTAAATATATATACAACAAAGCTAATTTCTTTAATATACAATACTATCACATATCAATTAAAAAAACACACCAATAGAAAAGTGGGCAAAGTAATTGAACAGAAAAAATGTTTAAAAGGCAATTCAAATGGCAAACCAATGTTTGAAACAATGTTCGTAATTGAACAGAAAAAATGTTTAAAAGGCAATTCAAATGGCAAACCAATGTTTGAAACAATGTTCATCCTAGTTATGAATCAGTTACAACTACAAAGAGTGTTTTATGCATTAAATAGGAAAAGATGAAAACAGAGAAAACCAGTAAGGATGGAGTCCTGATTCTGGAGACTGTGTGGGCAGTGGGCACTCATTCTCTGCAGCTGGGGCTCTGGACACGCTTTCATGATATGCGTCAGAAGCCCTAAACTCACCATTTCCAATTCTAGGAGTTTATCCTAAGGAAATAGTTTGTCATAAGCATGATGATTTTGATAGCAGAAAGTTGATCCCAGCATTGTCTATAATACCAGAACATCTAGAGGCAGGATAAATACCCATCAATTGATGATGCTGTGGTTTAGCCAAACAGTGGAATATTATGCAGTTCAAAAAATGGTAATTTAAAGTGTTTAGTACATGGAAAAATATATGAATTGTTAGGTCAAAATGTAGGATGCATCTGGCCCCCAGATCTTGGTTTCTGGTACCATTCTCCAATGAAAGAAACCAGGGCTCCTTGGAGAAAGAGCTGATTCCAGGATTGTGCCAGGAAATGTACAGAATGAGCCTGGAGTATCTTGTAGCTCCAGAAAGTACGGAAGTGTTTTTAAAAAACCCTGTAACAATAGGATGTTTCAAAGGGACACAAGAACTAACTGAAGGAACTTCCAATAGCCAGAGCTGGGACCATTTGAGCAACAAAATAAAGAAGTGTTAGATCGTACTCCAAAGTATAAAATAAATATTCATGAGTGTATGCTAAAATAAATAAATAATTGAATAAATCAATAAATGGAGAACAAGAGACAAATCTCCCATGCGAAAAATTCCAAATAATTTAGTCCATCTTCAAGGAGGTGGAGTGTAACTCTCCATTCCTTACATGCCATCTACACATAGTGACTTCCTTCCAAAGAGCGTGGTATGGAAAGAGGGGAGAAAGAATAGCTTTACAGTGGAGAAATAGGGGAAACGTTGTGCATAGCTCCTCTGCCAGAGGTCCTGGAAGCAGTGATATCCCAGTAGCAACAGGCATACGCAGCCACCAGCTAGTGTCTAATACCATTCTCTAATAGAAGGAGAAGTGGCTGATTCTAGGAGCAGGACAGGAAAATACAAGATTAGTCTGGGAGGAAATTTATGGAGAAGTGGAATATGTACATAGCCTCAAACTACCTCCCCTGCGCTAAATATGTACTAATCGCTGTGGTGGTTTTAACAAATGTCCACAAACTCTTTCATGCCCCTCCCTCCAAGAGCTGGGGCTCAGTTCTCTTTCCCTTAAGCGTGGACTTAGTGACTCACCTTCTAAAGTTATGGGAAGAGAAAAATAAGAACCTCACGTGGAGAAACCTGTTAGATGCCACCTTAACCAAGGGATCAAGTGACCGCCACCAGTGGCAAGTCCCGTTAGTGTCAAACACCGGGAGAGGATGAAATGAGAAAGGCACTTTACCTCTGGTGTCACATTCTTTCCCCAAATCCGTAATGCCAGTCTTTTCATGGAAAACAACAACAACAACCACAAAACCTCAAATTGAGGGACATTCTATAGCTGACCAGTTTGCTTCACCGTGTCAAGGTCATGTAAAAGAAGGGAAGACTGAGAAATGGCCGCAGACTGAGGAGACAGACAGCTAAAGCAGCGTGCCGTCCTGGCCTGGAGAGCAGATTAGTGGAGAAACTGGTGAAACCCCAGTGAGGTCTGAAGGTTAGCTAGCAGTGCTGTATCCGTGCTAATTTCTTAGTTTTGATAAATGTCATCCTTAGGGGAAGCTGCTTCAAGGGTATATGGGAATTCTTTGTTCTATCTTTACAACTCTTCTGTAAACCTAAAACTGTTAAACCTAAAATTATTGTAAGATAAAAAGTTAAAAAATTTGGCATACATAATAGTATTAATTGACTCAAACGCCGTTTATTAAGTACTTCATACCTGCCGGGTATCTTCTATGTACTAAGAATACAGCAATGAATAAAACATGATATTTTAGCCCTTTAGAGCTTTCATTTATTACCAAATTGATCCTTTTTTTAAAAAAAGAAACTATGTATTTATTTGTAAATATGTAATCTATACCATAATATACGTTTTGCTTTGAAGGTTTCATTGGACGGTAACTGGAAACATTGGATGGAGGTGCTCTGACGTGAAAGAGGAAGTGTGTAATTTAGGCCGGAATGTGGGGATTTGAAGACAGAAAGGCCGTGGGGAGAGAACCTCGTTCCCTCAGATCGGGGGCTCTCTAAGTGCCCTCCTGGAACCGGCTGCACCAGGGTGGCCTGAGACCTTGGTAGGAGGGCACGTTCTCAGCCTAAGCACCGGTGCCACCAGACTGGGGACTCGGGCGGAGGCTCCGCAGTCTGGTTAACAAGTCCTCCAGGTGATTCTGCTCTTCCCAATCACAGTGTCCTCGTCTGTCAAAGGCAGACAGTAGGAAGACCAGCCTCGGATGCCTTTATGTATAATGCAAGTGTGGAATGCAAACCAATTTGGCAGTTTGCCTGGCACGTTGCCAGTGGTTCAGTAAATGGTCGCACTCAAGGCCAGATATCGTCACCAACCCCCTGAGATGTCTTCGCGCCTAACTCCTCACCTCCTTTGGGCTTTTCCTGAATGGTGCTTTGTCAAGGAGGCCTTCTCTGCCCTCCTTATAATTGCAACGTGCCTCTCCCTCTGGCCGCTGTCAGCCACTCCCAGTCTTCCTTTCTCCTCCCCCAACAGCGCTTACTGCCTTCCAGTAAATTCTGTGATCTGTATTGCATCCCTGCCGGATGGCATCTCCTCATGGGCGAGGCTCTTTGTTTTCTCAGATGGAGCCCAGGTGCTGGACACAGTAGGCACTTTGCTCCTGGTTTCCACAGTGCATGGTCGATATTATTGTTTTATGAAAGGAGTTTCCAGGTGTTCTCCAAGCACCTTCGGTGTCCTGAATGTTTGATTTGACTTACAAAAAGTTCCCGTGATTAGTCTGCGGTTTAGACTAATCTGCAGGTGATTAGCCTGCTCTGGGTGAGGGTCTCCACACCCCAAAGCCTCCTGGAGAGCTGCTGTGGTTTGAGGCAGGAGGGGGGTCCCAGTCCACTTGGCTGCCCCAGAGGTCCACCCTTCCCCTGGGGCTCTAGTCCTAAGGGCTGGATTCTGGGAGAAAGTTCCCTGACAAAAGGACTGTGGAGCTCAAAGAGGTTGGAACTCACTTCTCTATGTCATTGAGTTCGAATGAGTTCCTTTTCCCAGATACTGGTGAACTTCGCAGCCATTTTTACTGGTGAGAGTGGCAGTTAAGAGCTACGACATGGTTCCTGGCAGAAGGCTCTGAGTAGAGATGTCACGAGGAAAGAGTTAGGAGGAGGGAAGAGGTGAGACAGAAGGGTTTAGATGGACCAGGCAGAGGCAGAGACAGTGGTGAATCAAGGGGAGAGGTGGTACAGGCAGAGCCCATGCGAGGGGGAGGCCACGAACCCAGGCAGAGACGTGGACTTTGTGCAAGGCCATGAGCAGAGGATTCTGAGAGAGAAGTGTCATGACAGTTGCAAACGAGATGGATTTTGACAATATTTTTTTAACAGATTTTGGAGTTGGGAAGAAGTGTTGTAATCTTCTGAGCAAGAGACCAGATTCTCAGAGTGAAGTTGTGTTTCAGGAGTAGAGAGAGGCCAGACCCTCCGTGTCTCCGTTGCAGGAGGTATGCACGCGTGTGTGTGTTGCGCCCACTCTCTTTGGTCTTTCATTTAGCACTGATGCAGGGTTACCCAGTATTATTCAGCTTTGTCTGCCTTTATTCTTGCCTCTCTATTTCTTTTTTACTGTTTTCTGCTCTTCTCTTGTACTACCTCTCAATCTGTCATCCCCGGGGAGAACAGGGGGTCTGGACAAGAAACCACTGAAAACCGTGAGCACCAAGCCGCGGCAAAACCGTAACCATGCTGAGGGACGGCCTTTCTCAAAGCCTGCCCTCTCTGTTATTTTACTGAGCAGGTTTAAACTGTCTTGATGTCTCCAGATAACCATTGTGAGCATTGTGATTTATGCTAAAAACAAACAAAACCAAAACACCTCTCTAAGTGTTAGTTTTCTTGTCTTAAATGGAAATAATGACATTAATACCCAAGTCAGAGAATTGCCTTGAGGATCAAGTGGGACAATCATTATGGCACTTCCTCAGGAGCTGGAACAGTAGTGAGAACGGAGTGAATGACAGCTGCTAATGTCACCATTGCCACCCCCATCCTCCAGCCCCCCACACTGAGTCAGATAAATCGCCTTCCTCCTGCTCCTGTCCTTCGTAGCCTTGGTATGATCGCAGTTTCCCCTCACATGGAGTGTGTCTGTCCGTTCACACCGGTGGCTTAATGCTCAACAAATAGTAGACATTCCATAAATATTAACAAAATGAATCAATGAATACATGATTATTTCGGATTTATTTTTTAGATTAAAAAACACTTTCAAAAAAATGTCATTTCCCATTTGTTGCTGACTGACTGATTTCTTTGGAGATGTGGTACCATTTCTGTGCTTTGAAAACGTACTTCAGTATAGCATTTCCTCTTCTGATTGGGGCTGCAGCTATGCTCAGCCAGCTCTGGAATTTAAATTTCTATGTGCGGCATAGTCAAGCCATACAGAATATTTATAAAAGTCCTCATGTAACTCTAATCATAAACTTGAATAACTTTGCAAGTGTGCACAATACAAATGAACTAAAAATGGCATATGTTTGCTCATCAGAATCATGTTCCTTTCAGTATTCTAGGGCCTGGATCATGTATGCAATTTATGAAATCATTCATCCAGCAGCAAAAAGAGAATGTTTTTAATGAGATGTCAAATCAGATTGAATTGTGGTCATGAAAGATGTTGAATATATTGAGTCACAGAAATCCGAACTCTATTGAGATGAAACATTATGCTTTGTATTAAAATGAAAAAGTAAATGTTTATCTGCCATTCATATTTTATTTTTAAGTCTTGTTTTACCATAGCTAAGGGCCAGAGGGTGCGATCAATCATGGAAAAAAATGAACAAATTCTGGTGTCGTTTTCTATACTTTTGTTATAAAAAGAAACTGTTGTTTACCCTTTTATTGGGTCCTAATAATAGGCCATTGACAAATAATACTACCTGCGATTCATTCATAATCTCGAGCTTTGAAACTGTCGACATTTATACAAGAGAAAGTCAGTGCTTTAATAATATAATCTCTTTCTCCTTTTTTTGAGGAAGATCAGCCCTGAGCTAACATCTGCTGCCAATCCTCCTCTTTTTTGCTGAGGAAGACTGGCCCTGAGCTAACATCTGTGTCCATCTTCCTCTACTTTATATGTGGGACACCTGCCACAGCATGGCTTGACAAGCAGTGCGTAGGTCCACACCTGGGATCTGAACCGGCAAACCCTGGGCCACCAAAGCGTAATGTACGAACTTAACTGCTGTGTCACCAGGCCGGCCCCAATATAATCTCTTTCTTTTTTCTTGAGGAAGATTAGCCCTGAGCTAACTGCTGCCAATCCTCCTCTTTTTGCTGAGGAAGACTGGCCCTGAGCTAACATCCATGCCCATCTTCCTCTACTTTATATATGGGACGCCTACCACAGCATGGCTTGCCAAGCAACGCCATGTCCGCACCCGGGATCTGAACTGCTGAACCCTGGGCCGCGGAAGCGGAACATGCGTGCTTAACTGCTGCGCCACCCGGCCGGCCCCTGATCTCTTTCTTGATCACTAGAATCTCTGATGCCCTCGCTGTCCAAGATCCAAAGAATACATTCAGTCCTCATTTTGTTTGCTCTCTCAGCCGTGTTCTTCCTGATGGCCGCTCCCTCCTTGAAACTGTCTCTTCCTCTGACTTTGACACGTGATTTTCCTCCGCGCTGTCTGTGTGCTCCTTCTGTCTGCTCTGCTCGGCCTTTGTCCTGTGGCTCCTCAAGGCTCACTCCCTCCCAGTGCCTCTTCCTTCCCCGCTTTCCCTCCCGTGCCCTCTCTTTCCCTTCTTGCCCCTTCCTTTCCCTTTTGTCTCTTGCCACTTTACACTTTTTTCCTAAGTAGTCTCATCGATGACCCTGTCTATCGTCAGTTACCTGCACTTTGCTGTTGATTCCAGAATCAGTCTTCAGCCCATGCTTTTCCTCTGAACGCCAGACCTGCCTGTGCAGACATCTCCCCTCTGCCTCCAGGGCATGTTCATTGCTCGTTGTAAGAGCCTCTTCTCCATCACCACTGTCCAGGCAGGTCTATAAACCAGAGACCGAAGTGATCTCCTGGCCATGCCTCTCTCTTACTTACCCTTCCAAGTCTGCTTTCAATTCACATGTTTGCTTTACCGCCAGTAGCTTCTTTTTATCATGAATGCACCTGGCCAGATGCTCCAGGCTAAGCCAGCACACTGGCCTGGACTACCCTAGGGATGGCTATTATAGACTAGAATAATCTCCAGCCTGGTTTTCTCACATCCAGGTTCCTCACTTAAGCGTTATCCACATTGCAGCCAGAGTAATCTTTTCAAAATAGAAATTTGATTATGTACTGTCTCCCTCGTTAAGATCAGAATCTTTAACGGACACAAGTTCCTTCATGGTCTGGCTCCCACTGACCACTGCACCCCGATGTCGCAAGATGCTGTGGTCTCTGCTATAGCCACACTGCCCTTCTTTCAGTTCCTGGGGTGTGCCCTGCTCTGCTGCCACAGGATCTTTGTAGCTGCTGTTTCCTCTGCCTAGAATGCTCTTCTCATTCCCCAGCCCTCACCAATGACTTCTCAGCCTTAAGATCTCAGTTTAAATATCATTTCCTCAAGGAAGTCAATACCACTTAAATATTGTTAATATCAATAAAATATTATATTATTACAACATATGTATGATTATTAATATCACAATACTAGTAATTGATAGTATTATTTCCTCAATGAAGCTTCCCCATTGTCCTTTGTGTCACACTTCATGGCATTTGACACAGCTGTAATCATACTTTATTTATGCATCTATTTGATTAATGTTTGCTGCACTGTCAGCTCCATAACAGCAGGATCCTGACTTTTTTCTCTGCCATTTTGCTCCCCATGCCCACCATGGTGCTGGATAAATGAGTCTGATAGATGCGGGTCGCGTGGCTGAATGAAAGCGAAAGAAATTCAAATGTTTGTGAATTGCTTTTCCAGGTGCCCGATGTTGAGCTGGTCAATCTTTAGGCGGTTTCTTTAGAAGCGGCTTCTTGGATCTTGCAGGATGAGAACATTGCACACTGTCTCTAAGCTATAGAAGTGAATGACCATCTACTCATCAATAGTCAATATTTTCTTAATAAATATAACAAAATTAAATATCAGGATGTTTTAGAACAGTGTTTTTCCAAAGTTTTTGACCATGACCCAGTTTACCTCATGGTCTAGTATAAACACATGTGCACACCCACTCAACTGAAATAAAACTTCAGAAATCAGTATTTTCCATTGCTGTTAATTTCTATTATTCTATTTTGTGCTCTTCTATCTTATTTATTAGTACTGGTTAGAACTAAGTTAATTGATTTCCCAGCTGGAAAAAGCTTTCTTAGAAGACATGTTTAAAGCTGTGGCTTTTAATAGATATAAATATTAAAATTGAGTAATAAATTGATTAAGATCGGATATACATTTTATTTCTAATTCAAGAAAATTATTTTGACTAGCAAAAGGAAAATGTTTTTGAGGGTCTACGACACTATCTCATTTTAAAATATAGGAGAATTAATATATCAAACTTGTTTTCCAGCTAGCAGTTGGAAATCCTGAGAACTACTGGCCTTTCTGGAATGCCCTTTATCTTTGTATCTAAAACCATGTAGTGCGATGCGGAGATTATGCTTGGTTTTGAGTCCATAAATCAAGGGTCAGAAGGGTTTTGATGGTGTTTTGATGAAGTTTTGGATAGAGAAAAACAAACATGAGAGAAGGAAAATTTGAAGGAAATAGAAGCTCTTACACCTGTTGTCAGGTCGTGGCCTTTCATTTGTAGAGCCGGCTCTCGGGTGCTTCCCACCTTGCGGTGCTGTGCAGGGGCCGCACAGAGTGAGGACGGTTGGCATTCATGCCTTTCCATGTCTCCTTTGTGGAGGAAGATACACAGTTTGTCATTAAGACAATTTCACCTTAATTAGACAAACATTTTCTTAGAAAAGGTTTGAAAAGAAAGAGAAAGATCCATTTTCCACTCATCTTTAATTTATCCTTCATCAGTGCACTGTGACCATTAGCTGTTGGGCGTCGAAGGCCGCTCTTAGCCGTGGATTGGCATCCCCATCATGCAGGCTTTCAGAGTCAATTGCACGCAGCCCTCTCAGCTGACTTCTCAATCCAGTTGCTCAGAGTAAAACTGGAGGAAGATGGCTTTATGGTTCTTTTCCTCAATTAGAAGAATTTTTCTACTTGTTTTTTTAGTTTTCTTTTTTTTCCCTTTATAGAAAAGTCTCAAGAATTTTTTTCTAGGAACCGGGTGCACCTAGGTTAATATACATATGTTTTTTTCTAACAGCTTCTTTTTTATAATCAATAAATTTGAATCATGGTAGAAGGTGCTCATGATTATGTCTTAATCATTTTCTTAAAGAGCCAAAGGGCCCTATGCAAAACATTTTCAACAAAATCGAGCAATTGCTTTTTGATTCGTTTAAACTAGTTTAATGATATTAATTGGTGAAGAAATGGGAAATAATGCTGAGTTGGAGGGCAGGTCGCCTGCCCCTTCTCTTGATTTCCTCTCCTTTTCAGGTCGGCTGTGTGCTTCTAGTTTATGCTTTTAGCGGCAACACGTCTTTGGTAATTTATAACAGAGCTTCCCCAACATTGGCTAAAAATGGAAGTGAAAGAAGATATGAAATGAAATTCTGGGGGCTGGCCCTGTGGCATAGTGGCTAAGTTCACGCGCTCCACTTCCGTGCCCCCAGGTCCGCCAGTTAGGATCCTGCGTGCAGACATAGCACCCTCATCAAGCCACGCTGAGGCAGCATCCCAAATAGAAGAATTAAAAGGATATACACCTGGTTTATACAGCTGTGTACTGGGGCTTTGGGGAGGAAAAAAAAGGAAGATTGGCAACAGTTGTTAGTGGTAGGAAGTTAGGAAGTTGTCCTTGATGCAAATTGAAGAAAAGATAGAACCTGTGTGAATGTGTTTCTTCTCTCTTCTCCCATTTACTGATCCATCCTTGGACACCCAGCTCAGACAAAGCCTCCATCTGAAGCCTTCTTCATAGCCCTAGAAAGCTGGCCTCTCCTCGTCTTCTGTCCCCACTGTACGATGTTTGTCCATCTGTTTTCACTCTCTGTTTTTAGTAGTTCATCAGGTCACATCTCTGTCTCTCCCTGGATGATGAGCTCCTTTAGGACAGGTGCCATCACTTATTCATCTTGGGGACCCTTTTGTCTGACACTGTCCTTAAGAGAATATCTGCCCAATAAAATTTGATGATTGAATAATAAATTTTCTTGTCAAGAATTCTTAAGCAGAGTCATGGCCCAGGTCATTTAGCTAAATGAAGTAGAGAAGAGTGGAGAAAAGAACAGTTCGTTATCTAACAAACCCAGTGTCTGAGAAGCTGACTAAATACTATTTAAGGACACATCCCAAAGTCCACCCTCCTCCAGGATACATGATGGCAACTTAAAGTGTTACAGTATTTCTAACATATAAGAAACACCAGTTTTATAAATCAATCTTTTAAAAACGTTTAAACCGTGGCCTTGAGAATAAGCACGTCATCTGATTTTTAGTGTGAAGCTTTCTTTGCTACAGTGGGAGTGGCATGTCTATCTTGACGTGATCTGATGGTCTGAGGTGAAGCCACTTTATTAGGGGCTTTTACTGGCCATTCTTTTATAAACCATGAGGTCCTGCATCCTTAGGGATGGCTCTGAAAATAACTAAATATGTGACAGAGGAGGCAGGAAAGAGAGAGTATAGGAGCAGCTCTCTTTTCTACACTGACCCAAGAAGTGGTTCTTTCATTTCAGCTGCAAATGTTGCTTACAGAGCCTGTCACTGTGTGTGTGGTTTTATGTCTTATACTTGGTTATTGATGAGGTTGGTAAATTTAAGGAATCCTGCAGAAATAGCTTGTCTCAGGAGAAATCTCGCTGTTGAGAAGATGCTGAATAGTTGAAGCTGAAGGGGGGCTAACATTTTGGTGACAGTCCTCACTCACAGTGCCTTGTCATTGATGTGGGAACGGCTGTCACATCAGAGCATCAGTCCCTTGTATGCTGGAAATCACCCATCTGTCATCTTGCTCAGAAGCGGACAAAAATTATTGTCACATCTAAAAGCTAAACACATGAAGCCTCGTGTACCCTATCAACTGTTTTCATCCCCTTCGACTTCTCCCTCTGTTATACATATTCTCCCCCGCCAGCGTTCAGGAGTAATCAGCAACAATCACGGTGATGAAGAGGAAGCTATGGGGATGGAAAACGAGCCTCGTCTTCTGAACAGTTCCACGTTTCCAGTGTAAGGCCTCAGCATATCCTTGTGGCGACTGTGGTGACAGGAGTCTGGGAAGAAGGATTAGTATGCAGAGCACACCAGCCCTGGCTCAGTAGATCTTACAGGAAACAGACTAGAATCCGTGGGCACAGGATGATTCATCACTGGATGTGGGTTGAAAGGGGACAGGTGAAAGTATTTGCTACCTACACTGTCGGTGGAAAGCTCCAGCCATTCTATTAGTGAAGACACTCTGATACGCTTCCTGCCCTTCTCAGGTGGAAAGGATGAGAACTTCTGGTCAAGCAGTGGTTCTTAAAAGGACGGAGTATTAGCCACGCCCTGAACATGTTCGAAATGCAAATTTCCAAACCTACTGAAAGCAAAGCTCTGGGGATGGGGCCCAGCAATCTGTGTTTGCCAAGCCCTCCAGTTGACTCTGATGCATGCTAAGCTTGAGAAGAACCATGTTAAAGTATGTGAAGGATAATACATTCTCGAAAGTGATGCTGATACATTTAGGCTAACTCTTGTTTGGAACTGACGTCCATCATTTAGGGCATGTATTTGAATATAGTTGTAATGGAAAAATGTCATTGTTTAAAACCACAGCTACTTCCTAGGAATTGGGATCTTTTTAAAGGAAAGGCTGTAATCTCAGGCTCTCTGCTGGGTTTGGATGATTCAAAGCTGGACTCGGAATTGAGTTTATAAGTCAGGCTTGGAGAGAACTGAATTGCTCTAAATAATAGAGGGGGATTATGTAGAATTTTCTTGGACCTTTTGGGAAGTAGAGGGAGAGAGGGGCGCGCGAATAGCGAGGGACCGAGGTAGAACGCCCTATGAGAATCCCGGGAGGAAAGGACGTGGAAAGGTCTTTTAGGAAGAGGTTAAGTTGTTGACTGGGGAGTGCTGCTCAGTAACCCCTCTCGCTGACCCGCCAGCTTTCCCTAAACGTCTGCTCAGTGCAAGAGCTGTGAATAATCGTGTAGCAGAAAGAAGGGCAGGTGGAGGGGAGTTCCGCCTTGGGGTCTGTGCTGAGGTTGAGGAGAAGAATAGCTTCAGGGTATCAAGCAACGAATGAGAATTCAGCAGCAATGGAAAATGAGAGCCAGAGCACGGGAGCCTCCCCGGCTTGCTAAACATGCGGGAGGATTTCTGATTCTTTCGTAGGATGCAGAACGGACATTTGAGCCAATTGCTGTTGGATTATAAAGGGTGTCAAGGTGGAAGATGACATTTGGCCTCCGTTTTTATTGTAACAGGGAGATGAAAGTTTTCGTAGTGAATCTTGTCATCTTGTGAAAGAGAATGGCAATTCCATATTAAAAACTTCTTACGTAATTTGACCTTTAAACTTTTTGATGAGGAAAGAGTACAAATGGCCAGTAGTGGCCTTCTGGGTGATGTCCTGGGCCCTGCAGGACACTAGAAAGAGTTTGCCTTCCCCTTCTGACCCTCCGTGTTGCTCTCCTGTCATTTCCCACCTCTCCCAGCAGCCCGGCAGGTCACAGGCTTTGCGCGATCTCAGAGTTCTCTGCCGACACGCTGGCTCTTGGCGTTGCCCTCCTGCTTTCTCACCGCCTGAGATGAATACACTGGCATTCCGCTCAGCAAAGTGCCCCCTCAGAAAGGTAAAGTGCTCTACCCAAAATGAACCAGTGCTCCACTTTATCAACGTGACTTACCAGCTGTACGTCACGTCTGCTTAAAAGGTTGTAGCCCTTTGCACTGGAAAGAGACACTTTTTATGGTGGCTTCAGGGTCAGGCTCTCTGTCACACTCCCTATCCTGCTCCAACTCTATCAAGGAGGAAACTGTGTTGTCCACAGTCCACAGAATCAGCACGTGGGAGCTGGGAGGGCCTTCGACATGACAGAGTCTGACCTGTGCATCTAACAAATCAAAAGCCTGAAGGGTAAATGAGCCTGCTCGCCCAAGAGCCGGTGCTGTTTCTCAAGGTCCTTTCTGTCAACGAGGTGGAGAAGGGCATCGGATCGCCCTTGCCCCTGGAGTCTGCCTGGGAGAGTCCATGGTGATGTGGCACTGGCCGCTGCAAAGCCTGGGACGTGGAATTTGTGATCATCTCTGGGTATCAGAGAAGCATTGGAGGTGACGGATTTTAACCATGATAGTTTTTTTTTTCATCACCTGGGTTAAAGTGAGCCTTTTGAACACATTTAACCTACGAGGATATTGGATAGACCGGCTGCCTGCTTCAAACTGAGACAAAAGGAACTTAAAAACCAAGAATATTTATATATCTTGAATTATACTCTCCCACTGTTTTAGTAGATTTTCAGTTACATTGCATTTTTAGGGACCACTGAAGATCCTTTTTAATTAAAAAAACAAAGCACTCAAACCAGAAAACCTTCCACACGTTCTGTGGTTCAAGAATAAAAAGATGATTATGATATCTAGCAGATAAAATTTCTCATGTGGAATAACCTGTAAATGTATTTACTGTAATGCTGCTTCCCTTTTACAAATTTAATCAGAGACATGCTTACTGCCTTTCTCTCCTTTTGCTTTTGTTGTGAACTGAAGTGATTTCATGGAAAAGAGGAGTATAGGTGACATTAAACTCTGAATATTTGTAATGCTGTCTTTTTAGTAAAGATGTCTTTAATGCACATCACACTTATTTATTTATTTTTGGTGAGAAAGATTGGCCCTGAGCTAACATCTGTTGCCAGTCTTCCTCTTTTTGCTTGAGGAAGATTGTCACTGGGCTAACATCCGTGCCCATCTTCCTCTATGTTGTATGTGGGATGCCGCCACAGCATGGCTTGATGAGTGGTGTTTAGGTCCACACCTGGGATCCAAATCCGCAGACCCCAGGCTGCTGAATTGGAGCACGTGAACTTAACCACTACACCACCAGGCCGGTCCCAATGCACATAACACTTAGACAGAGGAAATCAGTTTAGGAATATCACTTACCTTGTTACATATATCATGGCTCTTTTTGACAGTCAAATATCCTGTCATCAGAAAGTTCTTCCTCTCCGTCCCCATCAACTTGGACTTGTTCTCAGAAGGCCCACGCCTGCTCACGTTGAGGCCTTTGCACAGGTGGGCCCTGCTGCAAGGCCTTACTTCACGACTCCGCCTGCTTCCTCTCTACGCTCACCCCTGTTTGTCTTTCAGGTGAGGGTTAGCCAGAGAAATCCAGCGTTAGTTTATTTCAGATGTGCCAGCAAGGAAGATGGAAAGATTCTGCATAAGATTAGAAGGCAAAATTTTCAATGAAGGAACCCTTGAATTTTGACATTTGTACCCCTTTTTATCTACTAATGCACATGCTCACGAAGCACCGTCTATAAATGACGTCTCTGTAGTGTCACAGCACACACTGCTTATTCTGATCTGCCCTTCTTACCAACTACAGGTATTGCATGAAATGAAGGATGTCAGGCATGATTAGTCACAGAGGCTCTGAAAAATTATTCCCTTCCCCGCCCCCGGACTGTTTAAAATACTTCTCATTGTTCCAGTGTCAAGTAAATTTGGGAAGCTCATCTGCGGATCGTTTGTATACTTGGAGAGAAAGTGGATCGAAGAAGGTAGGAAGACCAAAGGTGGCAGTGTTCTGCCCGGTAGCCAACTACATACTAATGCAAATTCATGAGTGAAGAAACCTCTCATGACTTAGCATGAACAAAGACATGGGGCAGCCAGGAAATCACAGAAACACTGAAAGGAGAACAAAAAAGAAGGCTGAGAAAAGAAAGAGAGGCTGGTAAATTCCTCACCCTCGCTGGGAGTTAGTTTCCCCACCAGAAAAGAATGATCCCGGTGGCACCTGCCTGTGGTCATCGTGCAGATTAAGTGAATTAGCACATGTAAAGTGCTTGGACACACAGTAAAGGCTCAAGGAAGGTTATTTGATAGTAATAATGTTATTGTCACCCCTTTTCAGGGTGGAAACTCTTTCTTGTCGATTCTTCTATCAGTAGAGCTTGCCACAGAGCCCAGCACAGGACATGGCATGTAGTTGGTGCTCAATAAAGGCTTGTTGTGTAAGCAATTGGATGAATTCTGTCTTTGACTGTAAAAGATGGAGAGTTTGATAACTGTTGATCCTTACAGATGTAGATTATAAATAATCCTTCGCTGAGAACTGCTAGATATTGCAGAAAGACCAATAATTCAGGGAGAGCATAGTAATGTGCCTGGATGTCATTTGACTGTATGTCCTTTTATTTATCAGTGTATTTATGATTCTGTTGTAACATCTTGGGAGTGGTATGAAGTGAACATCACGGGGTGAGAAGAAATGGGAAGGCCGGAGTGAGCGAGGGTTTTCAGCCTTGGTGCCTGATGACGCCCGTGGAAGCACCTCAGGGTAAAACGATACAGGCGGAAGGAACACTTAGCTTTGAAGTACAAAAAGCTTAGGGGACCGGCTCTTTTATGGAAGTGGTATTAGATTTATACTGTGTAGCTCAGGATGGAAGGATAAAAATAACTGAGGAGAGGATTTAGATTTCATTGTGAAGAAGTCGTTTCAGAAATGGTGACAGTGACCTTATAAAAGAAGTGAGTCATTGAACTGTTAAACAGATACCCAGTAACCACATGTCAGGAGTGTTACTGATGGAGTCCTGTGTGGCCTGGGAGACTGGAGCTGAATAACCTCCATGAGGGTGTTCCAAAACTAAGGTTTTAAAGGTGAACAAATGAATCGGCTGATTTGGGTTTTAGTCCCCTTAGGAATTGTGACCTTGGGCAAGTCACTCACCCTCTCTGAGGCTCCTCACTCTCACCATCTTGTTGTAACGTGCCGTTAAGGTGTACTTGCTTCTACTGCTTGTAGAAACCATGTGCTTCTACTTTGATACGTGGGGTGCGGTTGACGGCCTCCAGTGATGTGGCGGTGCCGTTAGGGGAACAACAGCTCCTGTGCTCATTGATGTAATTTTGTTCTTCTCCTGTGGGCAGGTGACCATGACCAGGCTGGAGGGCCGTGGGGTCTGGAATGCAGAGGGTTTGGAGAGCCGGTGCTCACTGAGCACTTGCCGTTGGCCAGAATGTTCATTTAATTTTCACCACGCTGGGGGTCTGTAGCGTATTAGCTCCGTTATTGTGGTGATGAAGTTGAATTTCTGAGAAGTTGATTAACATTCCCAAGATTCCAAATTTATTAAGCTGTGGAGGTAAGATCTGGATTTGGGATTCTCTGATGCTAATGCCCAGCACCTCTCTTTCTGCCATGGGCCTGTTCTAAGCAGGATGAAGTGAGACCCAGGAATGCTCAGTTCCTGCCCCAAACATGCATGTGCGTGTGCACGCCCCTGCCACACACACACACACACACACACACACAGGTTCTTATCAGTATTTATCTTTACGTTTACCGTGGTGCCTTTGAAAGAATGAAGAGATAAACCAAAACGGTACATGCAGGCTGCTTCGTTTCTGCTAAAGAGATTTTGCTGATTCATGTTGTACCTTTTAGAAACTAACTCCACCAAACAAACTGTGTTATACTTTTTGGAGGAAATCAGGAAAATGAAAGACATGTGATTCTCTTATGTAACCATGTGGCATCTTAAGATAGTGAAAGCAGGTAACACTTTTTGTGCATTTTTTGTTTTATATAAAGATGTCTATAAATAATATTGCAGAATATAAGCTGGTATTTTTAAAGTTTTTGAATGAATTATAGTTTAAGTGAGAGATAATGGAGTACGTTTGTAAACTATCAGTTATTTTCCTTTATATCTGCAAAAGTCTTACGGGAAGTATATTTCTTTTCCAGGCAAAAGCTCTAATGCTTTTAAGTAAAGGAAGACGTGACCCTTTGTAGGTAGAAGTGAAATTCTGCTGACTGGACTATTTCTGCAGTCTGTGCCCCACTTGAAATAGCACACAGGACTTCCGCGGTGTACAGGTCTCTCCTGGCTCTGACCTCAGGGCCTAGTTCATACTCAGTCACTCTCTTTGCCAGGGTATATATTGGACTTTATCTATTTTCATATACCCATCTCTCCTACTAACCCTAGAACAATCTGAGGGCAGGAGCTTTTTTATTTTTAGATCCCTAGAGCCTAGCATGTATTGAGTCCTTAGTAAATGTTTGTTGATTGACTGTATTATAATTGGATGACTTCATATGTATTATAATTGGTGGATATTCATCTCCTCATCTCCCCAAAAGAGGTTGGTCTTCAGGAAATGCTCTTGGCTTTGGAACCAGCATGGAGTAGACACACTTCAGTCTCTGCCTCCCCTGTGACTCGGTCTGCCAGCCTGCCTCTGACACCGGAACCAGACCTTTTTTCCAAATAACCATTTTACTTGCTCCCTGATACTGAAACTGCTCCCCTTGAAGACACTGGTCCTTTGGCAAACTTCTCTGAAGGAGGCCATGCCTTCTCTCATTTCGCCAGATTCATAGGGGCTGGTGTCAAACCTGCAGAATTCTTCATACGCCCCTCGGACACTTCTGGACTAATGCTCCTGCTAGAAATATAATGTATAATAGAATATAATTCTGTTGTATAAGAGAATATAATATAATGGCATCCCTGTATGTCATTTAAATGTTCTGTTAGTTACATTCAAAAAGTAAAAAGAAACTAATGAAATTAATTTTAATTATATATTTTATTTAGTCGAACATATTCAAAAATTATCATTTTAACGTGTAATTAATATGAAAAGTTCTAATGGCATGTTACATTCTTATATTCATACTAAACCTTTGAAATCTGGCATTCATTTTACCCTTTCACAGCATGTCTCAGTTCAGAGTGGCCCCATTTCCAGTGTTCGGTAGCCACTGGTGTCTAGCGCCTGTGTACTGGACAGCAGGTTAACAATTGTTCCCCTGTAACTTCTCAAAATTTTGGAGCCTTTCTCTTAAATCACCTATTTTTTCAGAATCTTTGCTGTGACCAATAAGATAATTTCTCACGTTTCAGAATTATGGTAGCACTAACTGCTATAGTTCCCCCCAACCCCTTTCCATGTTGTCGTCTTTGAAAATTCTAATGTCTATGGTCTGACTGCATCTCAGTGTCTTATCTCATCTCCACCGGCTCCATTCTTTGATCCTTGTTATCATCGCAACATCTCTTAACCTCCGTAATTCCTTCCTCTGATACGATTCCTGGCATTCTGTAGTCACCTATCATTGTACCCTTTCCCCAAGACTTTGTGAATTTTGGGGGACCCATTGTTACAGTTATTTCAGATGTGAGCTTGTGGACTATGTAACTACGCTGCTGTGCCTACCAGCTCTCAGAAGCACTAGTCATTGATCCATTTGTGAATATGAATTAAGCACCTACTTTTTACTTCTCATGCACTTTTCTGGATGCTTGGGAGAAAGCAGTGGACAAACAGCAGGGATCCGAGAGCCTTGCCCTCATGGAGCCTGCATTCTGCTGAGGAAACATGAGAAAGAAGCCATTGTCATGTATAGTATGTGAGTTAATGGTAAACGTCTCTAGTAAAATAGAGCAGAGAAGGTGGAGGTCTGGTGCTGGGGATGAGGGCTGAGACTGCAGATTACTTGGCCAGTGAGGATCAACCGAGAATAGCCCTGGAGAAAGTTCGGCAGTGAATCACGCGGGTGTCAGGAGAGGAGGGTTCCAGGAAGAGGGAACAGCAGGTGCAAAGGCCTCCAGCCTGTCCACAGGCCCATGCTGATCAGAGAAGCCTGTAGAGGAGAACCATCCAGAGGAAAGGGCAGTCATGAGCTTCTCCTCCAAATTGAGGCCCACTGGCTGCAGCATAAAGACAGGAGATGGCAGAAACCACTGAGTCCAGCCCGCTCCTTTACTGATGAGAAAACTGACACCCAGAAGAGTTAGGTGGCTTACCCACCGTCACAGAGCTGTTGGATCCAGGTTCACCCTGACTTGGGTCCCTGACACCAGCCCTGACATTTTTTATTTGTGCTGAATAAATGTGGTGGACAGTGTAATAGTGCATCCAGTTCCGATGCTAACCAGGCCCGGAGTTAGCACAGATGCCACAGTCCCCAACAAGACTGCCCTCACTTAAGATGCTGGCCATAAGTTTAGGTGTCCCTGGGCCCCTTGCTCTTCTGACCAACTGGTACAGATTCAGGGGTTCCCACACCCCCTCAGACTTGATAATTGACTAGAATGACCCCCCAGAACTGAGGAAAGCACTCTGCTTATGGTTACAGTTTTATTATTAAGGATACAAATCAGAACCAGCCAAATGAAGAGACAATACAGGGCAAGGGCTGGAAGGGCCTTGAACACAGAGCTTTGATATGTTTGTTTTCATTGCCCTCCAGACACATCAGTGTGTTCACCTACCAGAAAGCTCACCAGAGCCTCAGTGTCCAGAATTTTTATTGGGGTCTCATTGTGTAGGCATGATTTATTGAAGTGTCGGCCATATAATGGAAATCAATCCTTAGCCTCCCTTTCCTCCCCAGAGTTTGGACGGATGTCACCTGGCTCAAAGCCCCAACCCTCTAATCTCATGGGGCCGCGGCCAGCCCTCATCCTGAAACTGTCTAGGGGCCCCTGTGAGTCACTTCATGAGCATAAATCAAATGCAGTTTGAGGACCTACCGTGAATAACAAAGACACCCATGTGGCGTGGGCAATTCTGAGTTTAGAAGCTCCATCCCAGGTTCCTCAGGACAAAGACCAGACGCATTCTTTATTATACAGCAGACAGAAATTCAAAAACTATTTGGCTTATCAGTTTTATTACAAGATAGTCAGCCCAGAGATAAGAAAGTAACAACTAACTGAGACACAAAAGTCCTGACTGTGAAGGGGGGATCTCACAGCCAAAGCTCAAGTTCATCTCTTTTTCAGAAGGAGCAGCTGCTCAGGGTATAAAGGAACAGTGGATGAAAGTGTGTTTACCTCATCTTTTTCATCCAGGCTTCTTCTGGAGGACAGTGTATCCTGGAGGGGTTTAAATTGCTCAGGATAAAGTTGATGTCACCTGCTCCTTGGCTCGAGGGTTTTGGCAATTCTCTTTGCATTACCTCAGAGACCGCAGGAAGATCTTTGCTAATGAAGTTCTTGCTGGTGTCTCCTGGGCCGAGGGTAAATCTCGTAACATATTTGTTCAGTTGCTTATTCTGTTTCCCCCACCAACTCCCATGCTCCCTGTAGGATTTTTCAAGTTTAAACGAGCATTTACTTGTGTTTAATCTCTAGTTAAAACAAAAAGCTAAATAAATAGACAGCTTGTGTTGAAAAAGAAGAAAAACATTGGACCAAGTAAAGAAGTATTCTTCAGTTTAGGAAACTTGGTAATTTCACAAGTTTTTGTCACTTGCTGTTTTTAGTGTTAAAAATTTCGTTGGAGTTTTAAAAAATCCATTCAAGTGTTTATCCAGCAAACATGGTTTTTAGTATCTGCCATATGGAGGGCACTGTGTGAGACGCTGGTCCCCAGACGTGACCAGGGCTCCATCTCCCCTTTCCGATCTGCTGCCAGCTGGTTACAGTACAGTGTGGTGTGGTCGGTTAATGTGGTTCTTTCTTATGTGTGTGCCAGCACAGAGGAGGAGAACTTGAATTACCCCCAGGGAGCAGAGCTACGAGGCTCAGAGAAAGTTGCTTGGAGGAGGTGATTATCTGAACTAACAATTAAAGGATGAATAAGCATTTTGCTGGGAAAGTGTGTGGCCTAGGACTGTTCCAGGCAGTGTGCACAGCATGAGCAAAGGCCCGGTGGTGAGACGGAGCTTGCAGTGTTTGAGAAATAAAAGCAGGTCTGTGGAATAGAAAGTAGCACTGTGTTATGTATGTAGGTGGTCCATATATATCCATCCCCTAGGATGTGAGCCCCTGAGGGCAGAGATGTCCCATTCTTCATTTCCTTTCATTGTGGTCTCCTCAGAGCCTGCCACATAGTAGGTCCTCAATTAATTTTTGTTGAGTGAACAATATGCAAAAACTAAGATGCATACCCTGGTTGCACTGTGTAGAAGAAGTTAGATAATAGATGTTATGCATTCAGCAAGATAAGTGAATTTCAAAATCAACAAAACGTTAAGCTGATTTTCTCCACGGACTAGAGTTATGTGGGGGGAAAATGTCAGCAATTGTTTCTATATGGTATAAGACAGAATTTATTTTTAGTTTAATTACGCACAAGTGATCTCATCTTATATTGTAGATTTCTCTGGAGAGTTAACATGTTGATGCTCCCAAACCCTGCGCAGCTCCTTTGGGAAGAGCACACTCTTACTCATGCCTTTGTATTGGCAGGAGACTTGGAAAAGAGGTGCCATCTCTCTGTTGACTGCACTCAAGGAAAAAGTTAGGTCAGATCATCAAAAGTTAATTTGCTTTGGAAACCTATGCTCAGTGAACAAGTCCAGTATCCAGAAGAAAAATTAGACCAAAAGCTAAAAGATGTCCCACAAAGGAAAGACTGTTAATAAAAGCGGAAGCTTCCCCTGTAGGAGAACATCATCCCTTTCGTGTTCACTGCGGTCACCCACACTGATGACCTGTGAGTCTTCTCTCCCTCTGATTTCAGCCCCTTGAGCCTAATGCCTTGGATACTGTTTCTTGAATATATATAATCTTTATGCTTCTGCTCACCTAAGACACTTAATTCAGTGTTGGTGTCCAACCAAGTGACCTATTGGTGACGTCTCAGAGCCTGGCACCTAGGAGTCCTCAACCAGATACTTGTTTGAGTGAATCTCTTTTTAAAAGTTAAAATATTTAAGCAGTTGGTGGATGACCCTGATGATTCCTTTCCAGGGCAGCAATTAGTTCTTAGAGTGGTAGAGTTTGCAGTTCGTCACCTTTCTCAAATGACTGATGAAGTAAAAACAGTTCAGTACGGATAGGTGGTTAGACTGATGGGCTGGGTGTCTGTCGGTTCATGCGTTTGTTGCTCTTGGGCAGCTGGCATCCTCATGAGGCTGTCTTAGGGGGCGTGGAGCATACTGAGACACATGCCACTCCTGGGTCTTGGGCTCCAGCACCGCTAGCGAATTTGCTTGGGGTCAGGAGCCTGTATGTTATCACTTAGTCTTTCTGGGCTGTGGCTGAAAAGAATAAATCTTCGATGCTCTCGGCATGTAAGATATGAGAGGAAATAATGACTTCTCCTTACCCATAAGAATACGTATATTTTTAACACCATTCAAAAGAATGTCACTTTTCTTCTGCTATAATCTTCATACTCAGTGAGTGTAATAATGTCTAGCCATCACACCATACAAATTCACTGTTTTATCTAGTTGTAAGAAGCCTTCAGAATTTGACATATAACCTGTAGTCGATATTGGGGCCATATGGCAATTTGACAAAATACTAAAAAGAGAGGTCTAGAAATTCCACAGTAAAGAAATTCTTGGATGCAGTATTAGAAAAATCCTGGAGGCTTTTCTCACTGGTATTTTATCTAGTAATCCCAGATTTCTAATTTCTGAGGTTGAGTTTGTCTCTCCTCACCTTTATTTAAAAAAGGATGTATATAGTGGTTACTTTCACTATTTTCTAAATCTGAGATAGTCGTCCCAAATGTAAAAAAGCAATTAGGCCAATTATTTTTACTTAGAGATTTAAATAGTGCTTGCAGATTTTAATCTCTCTCCTAAAATATTAAAATAGATGGCTGCTACCTATTTCTCTCCTGTATTTCACTATCACTCTTCCCCAACAAGCGTCTTCGGTTTCCCTTTCTCCATCATTCTGCTTCTTGCTTAATCACCTGCCAGAGGGATGTTCTCTGTTATCTTTCTGACAATTCCAAGGACACCAGGGGCCTCCCAGTCCTGCAGTGTTCCTTCTTTTTCCTTGATGAAATTGTTGACATTGATGGTCATCCCTTTGCAAGATTTCAACCCGCACGTTGCCTCAAGTCCTCTCTCTGACATGACGTGGTTATCATTTAGCTCTCGGACTGCTTCTTTGTCTCTCTTGCTCCAGTCCTTAAGTGTAGCAATTTTTAAGGTTCAATTCTTGGCCCCTTGCTTTTTTCTTTTATTCTGTTTCCCATGAAGTTGCTTTAATTCTGTTCTCTCGACTTTCAGTGTCCATTTGAGGGCAATAAATGCAGAAAACAACAGGCAGAACAAAGTGTAGAGGGGGTGGGGGGAGTGTGTGGCATCTTAGGAAGTCTTTCATCCTGCGTGCCCCGGTGGCTGTGGTTTTTCTGTACTTCTGAACGCTGTCATCTGGTAGAGTTGGGAGAAGATCCCACCTAGGCCCATTAGAACTGCTCTAAGTTAGGCTGGACCCCTGGAGCCAGGACGGATCTGACACACCAGCCTTCCCTTTGCTCTACATCTGGCGTTAGACTTGCTCCCTGGCAGACAGTGAGTAAGGCTATGAGCTCTCTGAATCACCTGTGTGGTCAACACGGTCAACACGAGTCTGGATAGAACTTCCCTCCTTCTAGGATGAAAACAGAGGACATATAAAATAAAATACCAGTGCAGGTTAAGGGAAAGAAGGCATCAAGCTGAGGGATCAGAGGAAGCAGTACTTCAGAGCATAATTTATTACAGGAAATACTATGCTACATAAAATAACTTAGGCGCCCTCCATCGACTGCAGAGAGGCAGAATCTCAACGACAGAGTATAAAGCCCAAAGGAAGGAGTGCGCTGAGGTAAAGAGAGAACCTGAGTGACATGAGCAAAAGAGGACTTTTTATTCAAGATGGGGGGGAACTAGACAAGGTACAAGGGAACAGATATGTAAACGAGGTAGTTTCGTGTGTGACATATGCTGTGAAGGGACCAGATCTGATCAATATGAGAGTGGGAGGTCACTTCAGAGGGAGTGGCCAAGGAAAGTGTAACTTTCCTGTGAAGTGGGAACACGTGAGCTGAGACAGAAATGCTGGAATGAAACCAGCTGTGCAGAGTCAGAAGAACCTTCTAGAGGGAAGGCATAGCAAGTGCAAAGGCACTGAGGTTGGGCAAGTTCGGGAAATGACCCATAGTCTCATGAATTTGCTTAGAGCTGGAGCTGAACTTCTCATCTGGATTGTTCTTATTTTCATACGAGGATTGAAAGGAACATTTGGAGATTGGAGAGAGTAGTGGTCTTGGGAGTTAGAATGAGTCTGATTCTGTTCTCAGCTCTGCCAATAACTGTCTTGGGCAAATTATTTAACCTCTTTTGGCCTCAGTCCTCTGATCTGTGACATGGGGGTGATGGTCTATGGCTGTGTACTTGCACTTGGGTAAACATACCATCTGCCCTTGGGGACACACTGGGGTGTGTCCGTGAGGTCAACCCAAGGCCACAGTTACAGAGACTGTGCAACCTCCTGGGCTATTAATTTCACTAAGGGTTTGGGAAAAGTTATATGTAAATAATATTCTGCACTAGAATGCAAAATTGCCTTGCATTTTTAAGATTAAAAGGTCAAATGTCAAAGATATTTCATGCTTTTGACAGCCAGTCTAGGCTCTGCCTCCATACTCATGAAACGCTTGCCTCATGGATTTCAGTGGAAAAGTTTGAAAAGCATTAATCTAGACGCTCTGTAAGGTTTTCCCAGCTGTGATTCTATGGCCCGTGATTCTTTTAAAAGTTCTTCCTTCTTGGGCTAATTATTCTTAACCTTTTTTCCTCTGTGAATGAATGATGGTATAATGTAGATTGGTTTATGTTGCTTTTAATTCAAGGGGGCTCCCTTTCAATTCAAAGAAAGAACTTTAAAACCCAAGTCCTCGGAAGTGCTCTGGAGGGTGTTAAACATCAAGTTTGGAGAGAGGGAAAAGAACCTCATAAATGATTGTGGTAGGTATTGTTTTCACTTCGCAACCATAGTCACAGATGCTTCTCTCTCCTTCGGGGTCTTAGAGGAGACACTGTCATTCTGGTCAGAATTCACATTTAACAACGCACATGTATTCGGAGGCACATGCTCTCCTCTCCTGATCTGGTGTTCAACCAAGAGCTTCCAGAGGATTCTGTCAGGGTGTTTGTAACTCTGAGTAACAGAAAACCCCACTTAAATTGGCATAAAGAATAAATAGATACAGTGTCACACATCACTGGAAGCCAGCAGTGTGCAGTCCCTCTCCATTTTTATAGGGCCTCAGCTCTGCTCCCTTCTCCTCCATGTCACCTTTTTTCTCAGGCCGGCTTCCATGATGGTCACAAGGTCATTGCCACCAGTAGCAGCAATTGTCCCTCATTGTAGTGCAAGAAAGAGCATGTTCTCCAGCCGTAGACTAAAATTCCTTCCCTCCAGGCTGATCAGCTCACCCTGAGCCATTAACCAAGGCCAGTGAGATGGTCATGAGAAGAGGAGGTGTCTGGACTCAGCCGCGGACTGGGGACAGGATCTCCCTCCCCTGAGAACTGTGGCTGCATTGAGGAGGGAAGACCTGAATGAAATCACAGCTCCACTGAGAAAGAGCAAGGGCAGGATGGATGTTAGGTGGTGAGCGCTCCTGTTAGGAAGAGTCTACAGAAGTGACTAAAGGTGTTCTGGTAATCAGTTCTGATTTGTTCTTGACTCGTGGCCGCCAAGTTCTTGGGAGGCAAACAGAGAGGGACTGAAATTTTTCATTTAGAAAATATTTACCAGGTTCCTACTGTGTTTCAAGAACTGAAACCCACAGGGCAGCCACATAAACAAATAATAAGAATAGTGGCAGGAATGGCCAAGAGCACAGGGACGTGTCTTATTGGTCTCATTCGCCTTTGATCAATATGTGCTCAGTGGGCGCTCTGTGGGAGGGGGCCGTCCCGTGGCTCTGTGCACTGTGTATCTCCAACTTCTAACACGCCGCCTGACGATCCTGAGCACGCCACAGATATTTATTGAAATATGCTTACTGGAGCCAAAATCATTAATGATTTCTGAAAGGATCCTGGAAGATTAGAGGCAAGCAACGCTCAGTGACAGGCTTGAGTGGTTGGGAGGTTCTGTAAGATAAGAAGTCCGAGGAGGTAAATTAATTCCTTCTCACTTGGACGGTGTCAGCCTGTAACGAAGGACTTCTGATGTCGGAAAAGCTCTGGGACCGTGACATAATGTCACAAGCTGGGGTGTTGGCTGTGCCCTAGCAGACTTTTACTTGGGGAGAATATTTAGCACAGCACCTACATGGCACACAGTCAGTAAACAATTGATGAATGAATGAATGGTGAGCTTTCTAATTAGATTCGGGAGAATATTATGATTAGATTGAATAGTTCATATCCGACTGTGCCTTCATGCATTGATTTTTTTCTTTGCTTTTAGAGCTGTGAGTTGTGGTAATATGGGTGCTTTGTGATTTTAATGGAGAGCATATTTCTGATGGAAAAATGTAAGCTGGTGAAATGCGCTTTGACTCAGTACTCCATGTCAGACAGAAGTCTGCCGCTTTGGCGCACACAGACGTAGCCCCCACACCTGACAAAATTGCCTCCTTTGTGTCTGAAAGCAAAGAACCTCAAGGCCTTACCGACCAATACGCCGATTGATGTCTAAAATCGTCTAGAGTAGTTTGATGGCGTACTGGGAAAGGACCTGAAAGGCCAGCTGATCCATCCGTCCCGTCGTGTAGCTGAGAAAACACGAGAAGGGCCACGCAGGGTGGGGACTTGCGGTGGCAGTGCTGGCAAGTGGTGGAGGCAGGATGCGAACTTGGGTTTCTAACTGAACTGCGGTTCCAGACCATGTAGGAGATAAAGGATAATCGGGAGCAGCAGGCTGATTGTAAAAGTTTGATTTTGTGCAATAGCTGGCTTCCAGTCACGGGGCCTTGCAAGTCCTGAATAGACCTTTATTTCGCTAATGGGCCATTTGGAATAGGAAAAAAAATTACAGTAACAGTCTCCGTAGGTGGTGGAGAACATTAGTACATGTCAAAGACTGCAGTTATTGTCAGAGGAACTGGTAACATTGACTGTAAAACACTGAGAATTTTAAGCAAAAACTCCTCAGTGACTCTTTCCGAAAGTACAGTGTGGGGTAATGGCTTTGCTGACCCTGGGGACGGTGACATCCTTTGAGAATACTGCTGTAGTTGCCAGCGTTCAGGACAGGCTGTTGACTCACCTCTGAGAGTATCTGTTATCATTGTTCTTATACTAAAATATCTAATAAACTTAGTTTATTAATCACAATTCATACTGTCATGCTGTTTCTCTTTATTCAAAAATTTTCTGAAGCAGGTGTGACTATAATATGTATGGTTTTTAGGGGATGCTCCACGTTTAGAAATCCCTGACGTTCTGCATCCCGTCTATGTGACGCAGGTGAAAGGTGAACATATGTCAGTCTCTCTTCTGTGTAACGTACGAGGGGTCTTGTATGACACTTTCAGAGGCCGTACACACTGGAGGATGTGTTTCTACCTCCTTTTGTCTTTTCAGCACTTTTCATATTCCAGCGTGTCCGTCCTGACCTGACTCGTGGGAGGTTTGAGCAGCTTGCGCGCTGCGTGGCCATCTGCCCTGACTTACTTCGTGGGCGCTCCCGCAGTCTGTTTCACTGGGGGCGTCGGTGTGTATGTGTAGATATTTACTTGGCTGTTAAACAAAATCTCCGACTTTGTTTCTAGGATGGCAATTTCAAAATTCTTCTGGCATTGTTTCTTGAACTTATCTTACAGAGCCCTGTGGACTTACTTCCTTATACCCTTTTCCTGTGCATCTTATCTTCCCAAGTGCCTGAAATCTGTTAGAAAAGCGAGAGTCTTATCATTTCTTTTCAAATGATATGTCACTAATAGCATAGTTTATTTCTGTTTTGAGTGAAAAATTCTCATCTTGCCGTCGTAGGGTTGATCTGGCTTCTCTTCGGAGGTTGGCATCGTTCACTTTGTGATACGTCTCAACGTTCTCTCAGTCAGTCAGTCCAATACAGCATCACCGTTCGTGTCAGCCGAGTGCATGTCCATACCGAGGTTTCTGCCCAAAGAAGACAAAGGAATTCAGAGAGTGTGATCGTCTCTGCTGATGGCGCAATTCTGGATGCGTTACACAGACACATTCATCTCTCTGTACCTGCAGTACAGGCTTGGTTCATTTTCCAGAAATTTTCCTAGATTTTAGGTGGAATTTGTTTAATGTATAGTTCATTCGGCGAATGTTTCTCATGTGCCTCCTGGGTGTCAGGCTCTTTGCTCCATGGTGGTTGGGACAGATATGGTGTAGACTAGTCACACTGTGAGCCAACATTGTCTCAGTGCTTCCAGTGTTGCAGGCGTTGTGTTAAAGTGTGCTGAGCACTTATCTCATTTAATCCTTTCACAAGCTCCTGAAGTGCAGATACGGCAATTATTCCCATTTTATAGATGACGGATTGAAATTGAGGGTAAGGGAGCTTCCCAAGATTTCTCAGCAAGTGGATGAGATTCCAGTCAAGTCTTTCTGAATTTAGGCTCTGGGCTCTTGATCTGTCCTGACTCATAAATACAATGGGGGTCATGATTTGGTAGAGGGAGCAATGACAGCCCTTATCTTATGACTTCTACCTTTTTTCTCAAGTGCAAGGTGAGGTCTGCTGAGTGTTGAGTGGGGTTAGAACAAGGATGGAGGTTTCTGGAGAGTTGAGGAGACTGGGAAGAACTCTTGTTGAGTAGGAGGGTGAGGGGACGGTGGAGGCTGGGTGGGAATGCCAGGCATTTCCATGAATCGGTTGATGCGGTGGACCATGAAGCAGTGGTGGTATCAATCTGCCAAATAATGTGCAGTGTTACAAGACAAATTTTTAAAAAGAGAATCAAACAATCTAATAACTATTTGTATCAATTGGGATTAGTTTCAGCCGCCAGTAATAGAGAGGGGAGATACTAGTAACTAAGATAGAGGTTCATTTTTCTCTTCTGCGAAAGAAATCTTAAGGTAGGTAGTCAAGGACTTCTGTGATATCTATGTAGTTCTCAGTGGCTCAGCTGTTTCTGTATTTTTTCCCACTCTTCTCAGGCCAGGCTTTCCATCCTCAAGGTCACCTCGTATTCACAAAATAATTTCCAGAGTTCTGGCCATCATGCCCACATTCCAGATAGCAGGAGAGAGAAAGGAGGAAGGGCAAAGGCTGTCAACTGAGTCAACTCCCTTTGTAGCTTTTTCCTAGAAGCCTGTTGATGACATGCTCAAATCTTTAGATGCTCTTAAATACAAGGAAGTTTGGGAATTGTAGTTGTCTTTTTCCTTAACCCAGGCACATTGCTGCCTACGACAATATAGGGACCTGCTTTTAAAGAAAAAGAGAAAACTGGATATTGAGTGAGCTGCTATAGTCTCTGTAACACTTTCCTATTCCCACTTCTTCTGGTGTACACCCAACACATGGGAACTTTAGATGAAAATTATACACCAGATCGGAGCATTTTGAAATTCCTTCACAAGGTTAGAACGTAGATAGCTGCCAGCATCGTCTACTTTAAGGTGTCATGAGAGCATGAAGTCGTGATTTTACAGAGGGGGAAAAAAGGCACAAAATGATGCTTCCCCCCCTTTTTTCCAGAGCAAAGCTTATACTGTGTAAATTGTTTTGGGCTTACTGATGTGTTTGTTCTAGAGGCGAGGAAGCTGGATATATTAAAAACGTGTTTATTGCCGATTGTTCTGTGTATTTATTAATTGGTTTTCTTCATTCTTTCCCAAAGAGACTTTCACAATTGTTGGTTCTTCTTATAAACCGTTAGTTCCTAAATGAAATATAAACCAGCTACATTCTGTCTAAAAAGATAAAGTAAAACAAACACTTTTGAAACAAACACGATGTGTTTCCTATTAATAATTTTCTATATTTCTGTTCTTGGAAGCAGTGGTCCTTTTTTCTAATTCCTTTCCGATGGCAGGCAAGTGGAGAAATGAGCAGGAGCCTCTTAGCGACTTTATGAGGACCAAGGAAAGAAATTAAAGATGGCCTGAAATCATGAGAACCTGTAAAAGAGGAGACGTCAGAGCCTCAGGAGAAACAGCACCTTTAGATCTACAGGACTGATTCTTCCAACGTTCAAGCGCCTTTCTGATCCAGCTCCCAGCTTCTCTGGATGGTTTTAAGCAGGTTCAGACTGACGATTTGTGTTTTCAGACTTGGTTCTTTGCTGGTTGATGTTTAAACTCAGTGTCGCGTCCTGCCCCCGGGGAACAGCTGAGTGAGTGGGTGTGGTCAGTAGTGTGAGGCACCCGTGGGTCCCTCAGTGTGCTGGGTGCAATAGCAGGGGCCTGCAGCGTGCGAGAAATCAGGGCACAGGGCCTGGGGGGTGGGAGGTGGATGGTAAGATGGGTTCAGCTGGGGATTAGAAATAAAGAATAAGGTGAAGGAATTGCTCAGGAGCTGGTTGGAGGGCAGCTCAGATGCCTTCAGCAGATCCGGCTGGGTTTTGTTCTTGTGTGTCCATGTGTCAGTACCCAGGAGCAGGAACAGTCCCCTTCCTCAGGGTCTGGTGTGGAATCTGGCATGGAGCTGTTCACAGTTGACACATCTTGGATTTATGGAAAACAGTTTTCTTGGATGTTTCATCTGCCTCCCGGGATGACGTATCTGGTCGGGGGCTCTCCTAGCATTTTCTTTGCTGTTATAAACAGTCCTCGAGCTGAAAGGCTTCTGAACTCATCTGTTATTTCCCTCTGGGTGGGAAGGGATATCTAATGACTGGTGGCAAAGGCTCACGTATCACCTGCCTTTGATGGTAGCATCAGGGCATCTCATTTCCCAGTAGCGTGACTTGAATTTCCTGTCATTGGGATGGCTGCATTGGGAGGCTGGGCTGTGACATCCCAATGAAAGCAAGTGACAGAAGCATCCTTTCCTCAGGTTACAGTTCTCCAGAAGGCGTTCAGAAGAGTCCTTCTGTGCCTCCCTCCAAATGGACGATCCCACTGTTGCCCTCAACTATTTGGTGGGGAGATGGGGGTGCCGGGGAGATAGAGACTGGTACCTCAAAGTAAGTGGGAGTCTCACAGGGCAGCAGAGGCAGTTCTCATGGACACTGATAAGGTGTGACAGCAATTGCTAGGATCAGAATGCCCAGAAGTTAATGCTCAAGTGGAGGGAAGATGAGGAAGAAGCTGAATAGAGACCCCCAAGGTGATGAAATTTTAAGGAAAGCCTTTTGGGGTCTGGGCCCAATCAAGGCTGTTCCTGTCCACTGGTAACTAAAATGTGCATGAATGACATAGCTTTTTTCCTGGATTCTTGGAAATATTGACTGAGAGTGATCAGTGAGAGGGAGGTGATTCTGAGCCAGACACCAAAGAGTCTTCTGAGTCCTTGGGTTTCTTCCATCAGTTCCCTGATGGCCCTTTTCACTCACAGACAGGATGACTCTTGTCACCCTGATGACAACTTTTCTTGGTAACTCCAAGAATCACGGCTGGTGCCGAGTGCTCTTTTGAGCTTTTGGGACATGAATGTCATGTGCACTTTGTCGTCATGACTGTGGGTTTTTCTCTAGCGACGTTCACCTGCTTGGAAGAGAGAGAGAGAAGGCGCGTGCTTGGTTATAATCAAGTGATCGTGCGAATGAGGGAGAAGGGCCAGGGGTGAGTGCAGGGGAGAGGTGCCATGTGGCCACGAGACAGGGAGCCAAGCCAGCAGGAGAGTGAGGATGCGAGGGAGGCGAAGAGTGGTCCACTGCCGCACTGCATCGGTTTCCATGGAAGAGAACTGACAGTGCGGGACAACTGAGATTTTAATATTTAATACGGTTGATCAAAATATGGTGTTTTGTGGTAGTTTATTTTTTCTTCATCCTAATTATTGATAATTATGTTTATCTTTATGGGTTTTATGATTCAAATTGGCTTATAATTACCCAAAATAAATGAATCAACAAACAACCTACTCTTTATATAAATGTTCTTGATATACCTGTAAAATATAATCTCCTTTGGATTTGTGTGATTGATAATTGTTTGCTTTTCTAATATTTTTAGTTAATCTGCATTTCTTAAGCAAACTTGTATATCGTCTTCAGTGTATGAATAAATATTCCCACCTAGAAAGACTTTAGCTTTACCAAGGTAAAAGTTTACTTAAGGTGTTTTGGTACATAACAAGATCTGTAATATTTCTTAACACATCTACAGCCTTTTTCCTTATTCGAGTGTCTCCTCTATCCTGCTTTGGTGGGGAGATGAGTCGACACTGTGACACATTTTTCTGGCTGACTTCACTTCCTTCTCCCTCTTGTTGGAATGGATAATTGAGCTAATTATCTTGGGGCAAAATCAATCCTGAAACCACATTCCTGCTTCATTTCTCTAGTGTCATTGAGGTGCCTCCCTTTATGTCATTAGGAGACAGACGACAGTCTATTTTGTAAGCTACAATGAAGGAGAATGATGTAATAAGTACAAACAAGTTCCTGTGTCGTCTAGAAAAGAAAAGGGAGTCGCAGAGAAGGAATTTGCAGTTTTCCCCCAGCACTGCCCCGAGGGCAGGTGTTCTTATTTTTAATGAGTCATCTTGCTCTTTACACAAAAATATCCCCAAGGTAGAGAAGGGCAGTTCATTGGGCTACGCCATCATTTGGATTCCCCAAGGACTGCCATAATCTTTGCCCTCTTCTGTTCTCACCGCGCCAACTGCCACTTGCTAACTCCGCTTCACCATCCTCTGCCCCCCACCCCAGGAAGGACCTGTTCCTTACAGATGTGTCCCGAGTTCTTGGGTCAAATAAAATCATCCACTGAAATAATTGATGATTTTGGACTTAAATAGGTTCCTTTTTCCTTAGATAATTGTGAATCCCTTCCATTATACCTGTGTCAGCCTGGGGGACCAAACAAAACTGCTTTTCTGAAACTGCAAAAAGTCCGACCCTGAATGGTGATGATGACGGGGAGCAGGCCTCCGTGAGCCTGAAGAGCAAATGACCGTCTGGCCTCACCCTTTCTGGCCCATTCACGGTGGATGGTCAGTGTTTGTGGATTATTTTTTCATGTACCTTTTAAGGTTATTCCAAGGCACTAAAGAAAATTTAAATAAGATTATGTGATATTTGTATTAATTTATTCATGTATTCTTTTCATTTTACATTTTAAAAAAATATCTTTACCTTGTAGCATTCATGATATTCTGGGAGTTTAGAGAGCAGTTGCCAAATGAAGATTGGCATTTGAATTAAGGCTTAACATTTTCTTTTAGTTTATCTTGATCATCACACTGTTTTATTGGGAGAGCTAACATAAATCATATGGAACTCTTATAAATGTGAGAAACAAAGGATCATTTTTATGCTTGAGAAGAAAAGTTATTCCTGTTGATAAGGTTTTTCTGAATAATTGTTGTCTGGAAACATTTTAATCCTCTAAAACTCTGAAATTAGGGGAAAGTACAGAATAAAAGGAAGTACATTTGGGAATATCATTGGTTGGTGTGATAGTTAATTTTATTTGACAGGGCCATGGGGTGCTCACAAATTTGGCCAAACATTATTCTGTATGCTTCTGTGAGGGTGTTTTGGATGAGATTAGCATTTAAATCAGTAGATAGAGAAAACAGTTTGCCCTCCCTAATGAGGGTGCGCCTCATCAAATCAGTTGAAGGCCTGAATAGAAGAAAAGGGCTGACCTTCCTAGGAGGAAGAGGGAACTCCTCCTGCCTGACTGTCTTTGAAGTGGGACATTGCTTTTTCCTGTCTTCAGACTCGGAAGGAAACTTCAGCACTTCCTGGGTCTTGAGCCTGCTGGCCTTTTCAGACTAGAATGGTGCCATTGGTTCTCAGGCCTTGGACTGGAACCATACCATTGGCTCTCCTGGGTCTCCAGCTTGCTGACTAACCCTGCAGGTCTTGGGACTTGTCATCCTCCATAATTCTGTGAGCCAATTCCTTATAATAAATCTTTTTGTCTTTAGATAGGTGTCTGTCTGTCTGTTTCTCTGTCTATCTCTAGCCATCCATCCATCCATCCATCCATGCACATCCTATTGGTTCTGTTTCTCTGGAGAACTCTTGCTAATACGGTTGAACTAAGTAGTTTTGATTCAGAGATACAAAGAGAGACATGATGGAATGTAATTATTTTCAAAATTACAAACACCAGAGGGAACATTATATAAAATGACTTAATTTGTCCAGTTTAATGTTTTCTAGAATATCTGATTTAAAAAGAATGATGCTGAGAAAACAGGAGAAATGGAAATAATGTTCTCAAAATGGCTCAGAACATTCTTTAAAATGTCTAGTGATTGAAATTAATGCAGTAAATTTCCCCTCTGGCATATATTAGGCTTTGGATAAATAATGATTAAAATGAAACACTATACTTGGCATGTGATAAAAGAAAATCATGTCTTCACCTTCTGTTTATCAATTAATGTCATACTTTATATTATCATGAGAATATACAGTTCTATAAACCCTAATTTATGCTTGATAGTCATTGTGGCGTCGTTTTACAATAAACAATTAAGAATAGATCCTCTTTGGTAAGTTTTTTTCCTCCCTACTTCTCCTGTTACTCAGTAATTCATTCCTGGGTGAAGGAAAGTGCCTTCACAGCTTTTGGAAAGAACCCTTTGCCATGGATGGACTGTCTTTGAAATAATGTATCAAGAAAGTGTCAAAGTTATTGGTTACTGAGTTTTGACGATAAGAACGGCAACATGTGACTGTGTCCTAAGTTAGGTAAAAGCGAGCACAGTAAAATATGAGATGCAGAGCTTGAAAATATTCTTTAACTATATGGGCCACAACATTAGGATTATGGTAGACTCTGAGAAAACCCTCTCCACATTAAATTTAGTAAATCCTCTCAGTGTGTTACAGATCACCAGAAAATAGGTCTTGAAACTTGGAACATTTGTAAGGAAAAATACTTTCTAGCTTTAACAAACAAACAAGCTCCCTTCTGATTGACTTGATAAAGCTATGTTCCTAGGCCCGGGTGATGGCTGTCTGGTACTGAGCAAAGTTAATTTTAACACAGCGACAGAAGTACAAGTGCTTTCTTTAGACTGTTAGGCCTTTTGATCCTAGGCAAGAAGGCAGAGTATAAGAAACCCTCACTATTTTATGTTATGATTTTTTTTCCTACCCAAATATTCAGTCCCTAGATTTTCTTGACTGTTTTTCTGATGGTGTCTCCCTTAGCATTTGTGCAAAAAAGAAAAAATTAAAATTTCAGTATGTTTTTTTAATCCCCTAAGAAACTTGTTAGGATGAGAGATTTTGAAGTATGTGCATTTAGCTTTTTAAAAAAACCACGATGCTCCTAATGCTTTTTATTTGAAGGTGGATTTTTTTTTTTTTAAACACAAGAGGCACTTTGCAGTACACTGGCACTTCTGACGGGGTTGCTGGAAGGGGAGGTGCTGAGCTCGTTGTCTGGACAGAATCAGGACTTCCCGGGGAGGCAGCCTGCACCCTGCGCTTGATGAGGTGTCAACCGCGTGTGGGCGCAGAGGAGCAGAACACGGAGTTCTCGCAGGCAGGCCTCCTAATAGGAGCATCTCCGCCCGAGGGGGGCTGCTGTGGCCTCCCGCCTGAGAGGGCAGATACACAGGTAGCTCCTTGTTCTTTGGAGGGGCCACAACCTAAATATCATGTAGGACACTTTGTCTTTTAATTGTAAATTTAAAAAATCAGTTTATTGACCGCTTTCCCTTTTATTAGGCTTTCTTATAAAATCCTTTTCTATGTAGGGCAGAGGTGGGTGTCCTTAGGGCTCACCCTGTGCACTGTTCCGAGTTAGCACACACACGCATGCATGCACAAGTGCAGGGAGCCGTGGTGTGCAGCCAGAGCTCAGTGGGTCCCTAACCCAGCCCCCTTTGCCCCACACAGCTGGCCAGGTGCCTTCCAGCGTGGTCCGTTTCTCGCCCCGGGCTCCTGGGAGAGCGGGTGGGGACCCTTCCTCTCCCGGTGCTTCCCCCTGTGATTGGGTGTGGACAGCTGGGCGCGGAGCCCGTGGGCGGAGCTCTGCTCGTCGTCCCTCGCAGCGCCCAGCCCCAGGCGACCCAGCCCGGGCTCCTTGGATCTGGTTACCAGCAGCGGGGAGCCGTCCTGGGGAAAGTCAGGCTTGAAGCCCACCCTGATGCACTTTACTAAGACATGTTATATATGAACCCCGTGAGGACGCTGCACCGTGGGGAGAGCTGCGCCGTCTCCAGGACCCACCTGGTGACGTTGGCAGTGCCCATCCTGTCACACCGACCCCCGCCCACGCCGAGGGCCTGCGAGGACCCTGCCCTGCTGATTCTCTCCCTGCTCCGCCCCCTCTCCTTTGTCCCTAGACCTCTTTCTCTCGTTTCTCTCGTCTGCAGCTCGCTGTCTCCTGTCTAGACAGCCTGCTCTTCCGTCTCCAGATGGCTCGGTCTGCGGAGCCGGGGTGGTGGCGGGAGGGAAGTCCTCCCCGGCGAGAGCTCCCTCCCGGGGTGCGCGGGCGGGCTCGGCTGGCTCCCGGTGTCACTCCAGTTAGTCAGCGCTTGCCAAAGGAGGAGGCCTTTGCCAAGAAGAAAATGACAGTATTTCTCCTCACTTAGCGAATTCTTGGAGATGTTTATTCCTTTCAGCGGTTAAGGCCCTTCACGTGAAACCTGTCAGGATGGGCATCTCAAAAGCGAATTCTGATCCGCTGCGGCTCCTGTCTGGCTGTGTCATTTGCCTGCTGGGGGGTGGGGGGGGGGCCCTGGATTTTAGGAAAGGCATTCCCTCAAGATAGGTAAATTGAGAAATACAAAACTGGGCCATCAGGGGTGGGATTTATGTCTCATAAAATAGGAAAGCTTTTTTTTCTCCTCCTCTTTAGTCTGATTTTAATTAAGCGTTCTGATTAGACCCACCTGCCGTGTCTTCGTGGTGGTTTTTCTCCTGCCCACACGCATGCAGATTCTTTGGTCTCTAGGTCTCGTTTCTGTACTCCGTGACCCGCCAAACCTTTCATGGGGGGAAGCTGGATGGGGCGGCCTCTCCCAGGGCCAGGCAGCTCTTCTCATCTGCTGTGACGTCATGGGCCAGTTGATCAGTTCTGTCATATAGCGGATGCACTAACCCATCCCACGATCCTCTAAAGGGTTCCTTTCTTACACAGTCTAAAGCAGACTCTCACTTCGCCCATGGTTCTGCTATTGCTTTATGATACCCTGTCTTAGGTGGAGGAGAATGCACTAGAATTGAAACTAGCACACCAGGAATTGCCAGGCCGCTGGGGTCATTGCTGCTGTGCTATGAAAAGTTTCGATAATAGCCAATTAAATTAATATCTATATCACAGTTATTAGCAAAACAGCAGAAAAGATGAGGCAGGTAAAATTTGCAATAACATGATTCACATTATGATTTAAAAATCTATAAATTCTATGTGCTATAATTTGAAACAATAAAATATTGTTCTTATGCTTGTTCTTCAATAATGCATCTTTTTTGCTTAATTAACTTTACCTGTGGAATAGTATTTGGCAAAAGAGATTCGAATTAAAAACAATTACTTGAAATAATAGTAACTGTATTCATTTTTTCCCGCATAAAATGACAAAATTTTGAAGTCGTTTAAATTGCAGCTTCCTGACTCATATGCCTATGAAATACTTTTGTAAATACCATAGCGAAAATTATGTCACACTTTCAGTTTATTTCATCACAATTTGGTTTTGTCAAAAACAGATTAGGTCTGGGGAATATGTTATATGTGAACCTCATCTGTCAAATGTGTTGTGAAGAAAATAAAGGTCGAAAACTGCGCTTCTAGAGATAACAACCTGAATGAAGCAAAAGGAAAATACCTGTTCAGGAGTATTTATAACCTTTACCAATATTGTTAAAAGCAAACAAACAAAAACCTAGGTAGCAAAGCTGGAAGAATTTCTCTTTCATTACTGGGGCCAGCATTATTGATTATTCGCCTCTCATAGTCTTTGAGATAGATATTATGGGTCATATTAAAAGCAGTTACATCCCAGAATTTGCTTTTTGCACAGTGAGAAAAGTGGTTAAATTTAGAGAGAAAGAAAAGATCTGCTTATTTCTAATAGTGTCCTTCTGTAATCCATGGCCCATTCCTCATCGGTTAAACAAGGATGGCAATTATACCAATCTCATAGGATTGTTGTGAGAATTGAATGACTTAATGTGAGTACCTCATGACAGACAGCACAGTAAGTATGGGCCATTATCATTATGGAGCCCCGGCTGGTGATGATTCTTCAAATCCAGTATTTAAATACTTTTCCAATGATAAGAGTGAAAAGGAATTATCTACTAATAGACTAGATTTCAATATCAAATGGTATAAACTATGTAATATTTGAATGTTCTCTCAGTTTAATTTGTCTTACTATTACTACTTTCAGGTTTATTACTTGAGTGACCTCCTGACCTAATGGAATAGAAAAAAATCCCTCTTTAGGCTGAAGACATTGAATTTCTATCTCCAGCTCCAGAAAGCATTTGATCTTGTCACATTATTGCCGTAAGGAGCAGCTTTATATAAACTATGCTGAAACTATTGTTATTTTGTAATAATTCTCCAACAATAAGTAATAGCTTCCTGAAATCTGATTTGTTCAGTTGTTTGGGGGCATATTTAAGATTAGTTTTTTTTTCTTGAGGAAGATTAGCCCTGAGCTAACATTTGTGCCCGTCTTTCTCCATTTTATCTGTGGGTCTCTGCCACAGCATGGCTGACAAGTGGTGTAGGTCCACACCTGGGATCTGAACCTGTGAACCCAGGCTGCTGAAGCTGAGTGTGCCAAACTTAACCACTATGCCACGGGGTCAGCCCCACAAGGTTAATTTTGTCTGGAAGATCTTTGAGGAGTTCGTGCTGCTGAAAACCGAACATCCTACTGGAACAGCACTGAGAGTCTTTTTTCTTTGTCTGAGGTGGTGATATCTGTTGCTAAAATATTCAGGCCCATGGCATTCCTGGTGGTATTTTCCAAACTATGTTTCATGGGCCATTAGTCTGGCAAGATGTTCTGAGAAATGGGAGCGTCATGGTCAGATAAGTGGACTGCCCATTCTGTGCCCTCTTTGGGCGGTCCACACTGCATGTCAGCTGATTAAAAGCTCTGAGAAGTCTTGGAGCGAAGAGATGCTTAGAGAAACAGTGTTCTTTGGTATGAGATTTTGGAGTTTCAAACAAGCACCTTGTTCAGGTACTTGAGCAAATCCAAAGCTGAGTCCTGAGGCCAATTATGGCCCAGATGCGGCCGGGGCTGCCTTGTGTGGAGACGAGGTGACTCTTTACCCAGATGAGGACTATAGAAGGTGTTTCAATTCTGTATCGGAATGTTAGCTTTGCACTTTCATGTTTGGACCCTGAGTTCTTCCTGTGAGCATGAACCCAATGTACCTGCACTGTAAGTTTTTTCCTTAAAGTTTAACCTTGAGGTAACTTCCGCCTTATTCTCTAACAGTCAAAGCAGAGGAAGAGAAATGAAGAAAATGAGTCATCTCTTTTCTATTAATATAAGTTCCACTCATGAATTAATGATCCTGGTTTACAAGAGAACTACGTTCTTGGCTTCTTCAGGGTAGTCCCCCATAAAAACACCCTCACTAAATGACATTAATACTGTGCCCCCGATTTTATTGAAGACCTGTGGAGTACATAACATTATTAGGATTGTTTTCCAGTCTTCTACTGCATATTTTTTTGAAGACGTGGTATTACTAAATGTCATTTGTTTAAATTCCTTTGATTAGTACCTCTTGATAAATTCTAGTAGGAATTTAGTAGGAACAATGTTTGTTTTTTCATAAAGGAGAAAACAAACCTGAGTATTTATCTTACCAGATGCATCAAGTTTTGTTAAGTATTCTTTCATGTTTTCCTTTTTGACTAGGCTGCCAGGAAGATCAAAGTCAAGTTAATACATAATAGTGTCTATGCATGCTTGGTTTTTTTTTTTTAAATAGGCTTATATACTACTTCAATTCTCTTGAAAGCAGGTGGTACTTAAAATTTTATATTAATAGTAAATATACTTCTTATGCAAAGCCTGTGTTCAGAAAATTTATCTTTAAGCCATTTTAACTGATAAATTTTTTCATAAAGTTATGTGTGTGTTAGATTTCATAGTTGCCTTCAAAACTTCTTAATTCAAAATATAGTGAAATTCCTGTGTATGGAGATTGTGGTAAAAAAACAAAGAAATGCTGTGAAATGCTTTATAAAATTTAGGTATGCAAAGCATTTTGGAATGTTATTTAAGCATGATAATTTTCGAAAGCTTTCAGTAATTAAAAGGTAATTAAAAACTGAAACAGTAACACTTAATGAAAAATAGATCCTGGCTATGACAGCTGGAAACGTAGGCAAGATTACTTAGTTTATTTTTATAGACTGAGCTTCCTTGATTACTTCTGCTACAGGTGTATACAAGTACAGGTTTATCCAGCAAAAATCAGACGTAGTCATCTCAAACGGCATATCTCAGATGCTTGTGCAGACGTTGACGGAAGCTGCTAGTACACCATGTTCATTCCAATTTTGAACACTACATTGAACTGTGCGTTTTAATGAAGGACAACACATTGAACATATCATGTATTGTACTGTAACATCAATAAACCATTTTTATGTATGTTCTTGTATGATTTGGCCGCCCTGTAGATTTCCATTAATTTTGAATGTTAATAATGAAGAAAAATGAGCTCTATCATTTTATTATGTCTAATTTCAGTTACATATGTTTTTCTTGCTTCCAGGATAGCACCAGGACTACTCTTATAACTATCCCCAATAAAACAAAGTTTCTCCCACAGGAGGATACACTTCTTCAAGCCTCTGTTCTTCCCAAATTCTCTTGTGTTGGTTGCATGAAGCCATAATATAATCGGTGTAATAAAGGCTATTTGCTCGAAGAGTAAAGGTCAGGGGAAGCGATTGATGACTGAACTCACATCTTTAATGATAGTCTCCTGGGGAATGCTGATGGACCTAGTCTGTATAGACTTGGAAAGAGAAATAGAGCCCAAGGACTGAAGCCTACAGGAACATAGATTTCAGCCCTAAAAAGAAAAATTTCTGATAATTACAAGTGTTAGAAATAGAATTGACTGCCTTGTGGAATTACCCATCTCTGTGTATGTTTAAGCAGAGTTTCAGAGCCGTTTTCCAGCTGTTAGAGCATCTGTTTCGTGGACCCTCACAGCTCCCTGTTCTTCCCCTGCCATAGGACCTGAGCGATGTCTGCTCTGAGTTTTGCATCACTTGTCTGTCTCCATCTCCGGGAAGAACCCCTTGAGGGCAGCAACCAAGTATTACTTATTTTGTATCTCCATCCCTTGGCGCAATGCTTGGCACGCAGAAGACGTTCAATAAATGTTGAATGGATGAATGCGTGAATGGCTGCAGCTTGATAAAGGTTTTTAAACTTCTTTTCCAAGCTGTGGAACCTGTCCTTCAAACTGAAGTCTGACGCGGAGATATAGCATGAGAAAGAGAGGAAAATGGAGCTGCTCTGGTTAGGTCAAGTTCTGGGGCCTCGAGTACTGCCTGCTTAGTCCTTGAAGCACCTCTGAAAAACACAGTTTACGAATCTCTCATCTACAGAGTTGAACTTAGAAGAATTCTTTGGTTTACTTTTTGATCTTCAGGTCTTTGATTCTTAATCTCTTCATTTCAAGTTTTCTGTGTTTCATTTTCAAACTTTTATTGTTCTCAAAATGTTTTGTGAGGTTAAGAGCCAGGTGCTAAATAGGAGAGGCTTGTGCTTGTGTTCACCCCCAGACCCAGTTTCATAGGCTCTGAAGCTGGAAAGGCAGTGACGCGTTCCTCAGTTCTTATTTAAACATTTGCGATGGGCTTTTGGTTTCCATACGTTTTGGGTGGTAATGATGTGTCCTCAGTGTTCTGGCTTCTGGCTCTGACTGTGGATGAACAGGGAGCTTTGCAAGCCCATGGTCATTACCCAAACATGAAATTACATTTTATAGAAACCAGGAGGAAAAAAGGAAAGGGGAGGCCCAAGCCTAAAGATGGAAACAGATGTCTCGATGGCCCTCAGCCCTGCTTCCCCATTTGCACAATGGCAGAGAGGGTGAGAACTGGGGGCTGTTGCCTGTGGTGAACTCTGTCAGCAAATGGGCCCAAAGGACAGAGGAAAGGAGAGTAATGAATGGCGAGAAGAGAGGGGAGAGATGGTCCCGGCCTGGCTGCTGCCTCCAAGCAAGGGATACTCCTACTTCAAGTGCTGCTGTGTCTGGAATTCTGTGTCCTACCTGCACCAGGCATCCTAGTAATGGGACTTTCAACCGTGAGCGTCTCGTAAAGGAAGACTTTGGTTCACTGCACTGACCAGAGAGAGGAGAATTCTGGGATTGGTTGTGATTTCCTTAGATGAGGTGAGAAATTGAAGCGGTGGGGATGAGATATTCTGGATGCTATCAGTTTATGGAAGATCTTTCATCCTATTTTCAAGAGATTTGACACTATTATGGAAATAACTTGGACCCATTGCATTGTGTTTGGTCAACTAACTAGAGGTGGTGGTGGTTTTTAGTGCTGTCGAGTGGATCCCGACTCCTACTGACCCTGTGGACAGCCGAGCAGACCCTTGTCCAGTCTTTTTGCACCATCCTCTCACCTCCCAGTGCTCTATCAGACAATGCTCTGCTGCTATTCACAGGGTTTTCATGGCCAACTTTTTGAGAAGTGGGCGGCCACGTCCTTCTTCCTGGTCTGTCTAGTCTGGAAGCTCCCTGAAACCTGTCCACCACGGTGACCCTGCTGGTGTGTGAAATCCTGGTGGCAGAGCTTTCAGCATCAGAGCAACACGCAGCCGCCACGGTATGACAACCGACTGATGGGTGGTGTGGTTCCCTGACTAGGAAACGAACTTGGGCTGTGGTGAGAGTGTCCCATCTTAATGCTAGACCACCAGGGCCAGCTACACTAGAGATGGTATTTTTCTGGGGTAAAGAGAAAGACAAGGTCGAGCAGGGGCTAAAGAGAAACACAGGGAGCGAGGAGATGTTTTGGAAGAACGTCGTAAACCTGTTCCCACACATCCTGTAGCCCCTCCATTATCGCGGCTTTCACGTATGCTTACTTGGATGACGAAATGAATGCATTCAGTAGGCACTCAGCAAATCCTAATTGGGTTTATGTAGGAAAGAAGTGAAAGAGTAGACAGTGGAGACATAGCTGACTACTGGTGACAAGGTTGGGACGAGAAGAAGCCTTCAGTTGACCATGTGAGCTGATGAAACACCCCTGTTGAAATGTTCTGTAAACAGGTTTTAGGTTGAAACTAGTTTTGCATATGGAACGATTTTCAAAATCCTTATCAGTACTGAACAGGTGAATAACCTATTTGTCTGCACTGTCCCGTAGTTAGCATTCACCACACGCTGTGTGCTCCGCGTCAGCTCCCTGCCCCTCAGCAGATGACCTTCTCTCCGGTTTCCTAGAGAACACTAGAAGGGTCTGCTGGCTGCTGTTCGAGAGGCCCTTTGAGGTGGAGGTGAGGGAAGCCCCAGGAGCAAATGCATCGTATCGATGTACCAACAGGGCAACATGGTAAAACAGAGGCAGCGAATGATAACAAGGACGGAGAAAAAAGTGAAATAAGGATGATTAAAAATATTAAGTGAGCAAGAAAAAATTTTAAAGTAAGTTGGTGAACGGTATTAGCAAAAAAATAAAAGAAAGGAAAACAGCAAAAATATCAAGGAATGTGCTAAAAAGGAAGAAGGGTGTTTAGTGCTGGGGGGGTAAGATAGCATCTATGAGGTCTGAAGCTTGAAGATTGACGTTAGCACCTCCATTGAGGGGCAGAGCTGCCGTGTCTGAGGCAGTCTTCGGGGCACTGCAGGCTTCCCTTGGGTCCTCTGAAACCCAGGGTTTGTTTTTAGGTTGAAGTTTGAGTGGTGGACATCTTGGATGCACTTCTCTTTGACGTGCGAGACAGACTTTTCGAGGCTGGCAGTTACTGCGCTGCCTTCAGCTGAGGAGCTGCGATGCGCCGACCTCCTTGTGCAGGACCCTCTCCGGCTCACCCCTTCCCTTTGGCCCAGGGAGAGGGTCCTCCGTAAACACACGTTCTCCCTCCTGCCTTCGGTGCACTCTCTCGCTCCTCTGCCTCCCAGACGAACTCTCCAGAAGGGCGTCTTCAGGACATGGCCCTGTTTCTTCAGATCATGCCCATTCCTCAGCTTGTTTTCCTGCGGTGTCTGCACCATGACTGCTCTGAACCGGTCCCAACAGAGGTCGCCCGTGGCCGCTGCCCTGCTCGGGGCGGATGACAGGACTCACCTCAGCGCCCCTGCTGCCCGCCCTGTGGGGTTCTCTGCCCCCCGAGTGCTGTGACAGAGTGCTCCCCCGAGTGCTGTGGCAGAGTGTTCCGTGTGCTCGGCTGGGACTGCCGCAGTCTTTGCCGGCTTCCAGTCGGCCCCTCACCCCTTATATCTCAGTCCTTGACTGCCCTCCTGCCAGGCTGGGATCTGCACTCTTCATCCATCTTGTGTTCTTGTGGGTTTTGATCCCTGGTGTCATCAGAATCTATATTTTTAGCTGAGACTGGAACATTTAGAAGCCATAAACCCTGCCATTATACCTCCTACGAGATGTAATTCAAAATAAAAGCACGACTGAGCCATTAAGATAAGTTTAAGGAACTTTAACCAAGTTCTTACCATTTCCATGATGTTGATGCCTTTTTGGGAAAATAATAAACCTATTTTTCAATTTTTTTTCTTACTTTTGCTACCCTAATTTTGCTGATGCCCTAATGCTTGTCCTCTTGAGGGGTGATCCAACGCCGTCCCGTCCCCAGTATCTCTTGACCCTTTGTGTGTGTGATTCCTATGGAGAGACATGACCCTCCTCCCCTCTCTTTGCTCCCGCTTCCTCCCCGCAAATAACTCAGAAAATGAATGGAACTTGTTGTTATGCATTTGATGTAGGAATCTCATTCTCTTTTACTTTTCTACCCATGTTTTCTGGTATTTCTTTGTTCTTATTTGAAGTTGTTCATCGTGTATACAACTGGCGCTTCCTCTCTTCCCGGTTTCGTTTAGCCTGTCTTCTTCACACTCCGCCCCTCCATCATATGTTTAAACGACGGAGCATTTGAAGTCACTGGACTATAACAAGAGCTTCTGACATTTGCAGATACTGTTCCCACTTTCTGGAATACTCTTGTCCTTCCTTCACCTGGCTAACCCCTGGTTAGATGTCAGCTTACTCCACTCCCCCAGGGAGTATCCCCTCGCCCCATAGATGAGTTGATGTCCCTTGAGGAAGGTGACCCAGTCCCCCTTACCACCTCTCTGGAATTCTCAGTGCATTTGCCTTAACTTGTTTAATACCTCACAAAATGCTAAGAGCAGAGACCATTTTTGTCTTGTTCAAGGCTGTATTCGCAATGCCTCACATTCTTCCAATTACTCTAAATATATGTTGAATGGAACAGATGAGAGAGAAATAATAAATAATATATAATAAATAAATATATATATAAAAATATATAAATAATAAATTGGCAAAGTCCTGCTTTATTTTTCCAGATCCAGTTCAAATGTCCTCTTTCTCTGAAGCCTCCTTACCCCCAGGCAAAAACATAGTTCCCTCATAGAATTTACACGTTCTATTATGATTGCTCAAAAGTCAGCTAGCAAAAATGTCAAGGTCATGAAAGACAAGAATAGACTGAGGAACTGTCCCAGAATGGAGGAGACTAAAGAGACGTGATGTCTAAATGCAACGTGGGGTCCTGCAGGGGATACTGGCACAGAAGAAGGACAGGGGTGGAAACACTGAAATACAAGCAAAGTGTGTGGATTAGTTGATAGTATTGTACAAAGGTCAGATTCTTAGTTCTGATCATTGGTATGAAGATTATGTGAGATCTTAACATTAGGGCAACTGGGTGAAAGGTACATGGGAAACTTCTGTACAATTTTTAACTTTTTTCAAAATCTAGAATTACTTCAAAATAAAAAGTGAAAAGAAGAGTCAATGAGGAGCTTTCCATGGGCAGGAAGTATGTCTTAAATTTTAGATTCCAGCCCCAATAGGGCCCAGGCTTGGGTGCTCAGTAAACACTGAATTGGCCCTTGCTTGCTCCTCTGTTCGTTATCTGCAGTCTCTGTTTTCTTCTTGCCCTTCCTGCCTTACCTAGCAACAGCGTGGCACCTTGAGTGAGGACCTGGTCCCAGAGTGCGTGCACTCGAGAGGCCAGCATCCTGCCTTTTGGAGGCAGCAGTGCTGAGCCACATACACCCTGTGTGTTGGCAGTTTGCTCCGTCAGGACTGAGTGCAACAAAGAAGAGTTGTGCTAGAGAAAAACAAAATAAAAAGGGAAATCTGGTCTCTTTATACCTTGATTTCAAATTGTATGTGTTTACCTTTGAATTTAAAATTTTTGTTAATATTGGAATGCCAGGATATTCCAATCAGATTCCCAATGGAGCATCTTTTTCTTTTCTTTGGATTTAATACATTCTTATTTTATTTTATACATTGAGGACTGAGCACCTCTTCACTAGTAGCATCTCGTCTTAAATTTTGTGAGGAAAATGTGCCTCTAAAATGTCTTAAACATATAAAAGAATATCTTTATCCTAATACATTATTATAGAAATCCAAAACACTATAGCTTTTAAGATAACTTGGAAGAATAAGTTTAAAACCTCAGAAATCCTTGTAAAAACATCCCTGAGCATTCTAAACTTAGTCCATCACTTTAAAATGACAATATAATAGCACATGTAATTAATAAGAGCTATAATAAGCCCTTCTAATCAGCTGGAAATTTAAGAAAGGCTTGCTAGAGGTCGAATCCTTTATTGAAATTTAAGGTCAGTGTGTAGTTATTTTCCTCTTGCTTGTAAAATCTTTGACTTGCAATTATTTCCTATTGAAAACAAATGGTGTTGCATTTCAACCATAACTGAGCTGTCATTTGCGCTCATAAACCATGCACTGCTAACAACAGAGTTGAGGTTGTCTTAGCAAAGAAGAGTCCCTCTTGCCTGTTTCTTGGCATCCTCCTCTAGGGCTTTCTGCTTTGCATAGCTGCCTACCTGTGTACTTCTGTGGCGTCTGTCACCTCCGTATCCCGGCACTCACACCTCACAAACACAAACATCCGTGGATGGAAAGTGTGGAGCCTGGAGCAGAGGCTTCCTGCAGCACACGTTTTTGCAGTGCAGGAGCAAGACACCTCGCCACACTCCTGTTCGTTTAGCATAAGATATAGGTAACTGAATGGGGCAATTTCAACTAGAATTCATAAGAAAAAAAGAAACAGAGAGCACCCAGTTTTCATATATATGGCCACTGTGAAAACATTTGCTGAATCCCCGAATGCTGCCCACTTTGTGAGGTAGCACAGATGCTCCTGCAGGGCCAGCGTGTGTAGACACAGCCCCATTTGCTGTATCTGAGGACTGAGTGTTGAAGTCGCCTTTCCTGGGCACACGGTGCAAGTGGCCTGTTTTCTCAACGCTCTTGCTTTTCCGTTAGAAAGATGAATAATAACCAATGTTACATTTTAACAAGCTTCCTGTATTTAAGGGTGTGGGGCTTCCATACACAAAAAACTAACTATGTGATGAAATCCCTAATTAGACCTTTTTTTAGGCAGAATCGTAGAATATAAATGCTCAGCATTTCGTACAGGTTCCTTACTTAGATTGTTTTAATTTATCACTTCAGCCAGCTCTCAGATCAACTGGTTTTCCATCTGAGATCTTTGTTTCTTGTCGTTAGGACTAATACTTTCGCGACTTCCATTTTTCCATGCAATTTCATACAACAAAAATGAAAATATACGGAAATACGCAAAGAGGCACTGCTGTTCACTTCAAGATGGCGTCACTGTCCAGACGTGAGTGTTAGCAGCAGGTAGCACCACCATGCAGTGGTTTGAGATATTTGTTCAGTAGCTGGTGTGCAAAAGTCTGGGTTATAGAAAGGTGAAAGACACATCTAAGAAGATTGTTTCACAGTGCCCTCTAGCATGCATAGCAGGAAGAAAAATGTTTCCCCTCCCTGGTCTTCATTTCTGGAGGTGCATTATTTAGCAATAACCTTTTAGCAATAGGCAGGCTAAATGTATTTGTTATTTAAAGGGTATTAATCTTCTGTTAAATACTCCTTAAAATGCTTTTTCTTATAGCGGACGTCAATAAAGTCTTAAAGCAGATCTTCTTAAAGAGCCAGGGCCTCTTGCAGGAGAAATAGCCAATATCCTAAAGTGTCAACAGGTGCAGAAACACAGCCCTGCTCTTCCTGGGGGCTCTATCATCAGAGCCCTTTGCGTGATTCAAGAAAAGTGGAGAAGAGCTCCTCTTCCCGCCCCCACAGAAAAGCAGCGATCCATAAACTATCCTTGAACATGGCAAAGATGGGCATCCTTGGTGGTATTTAATTACCATCGATCCCTAACTCATTATTGTCAATTACCCACATTCTCTCCCTTCATATCATTTTTGGAAAGAAAAAGATCCATAGAGTTAAGCCTTCCTGGCTATATTGATTGAAGTTCAATAAATGGACTTTAAAGAGAAAATGGAGTATTTCCTAGAATCTTTCTCTGATTGCTTGTTATCCGTGGTTTTCTTCCCCATCTCCCCTTCAAGGAGAAACCTTGAAAAACTAAAACTTTAACCCCAAGATTTTCATTAAGCCCATGATATATGTCTTCTTCAGACATCTTTTTGTGCTGAGGAAGATTGGCGCAGAGGTAACATCCCTGCCCAACTTCCTCTACTTTACACGTGGGATGCCTGCTACAGCATGGCTTGACAAGCAGTGCATACGTCTGTGCCTGGGATCCGAACCGGTGAACCCCAGGCCACTAAAGCAGAGCACGTGAAATTAACCACTATGCCACCTGGACAGCCCCCAGACATTTTTAAAGAAATAATGTATCTCTTATCTTTAACATCGCCAAATTGTAGAAGTAGGTAAACAGTAGAGCATAATTTATTCTGCTCTGTCACTAAATAACCTTGGAAGCCTTCTAAGAAGGCAGTCTCTCTCCTGCTTATAGAAAACGTTTAATGGGAAAAAGTACTCCTGAGGGTTGCAGTACATAGACTTTTTAAGTTAAAGAAATATATTGCTGCACATTTATACAATGCCATAAAGTACTATAATGAATAATTAAAACAGAATTAGAATTGTCAAAATAAATGATAAGTATGCATTGTGGTATGGTGCTCTTAATTTTTTTCATGCTTTTTTAGCTGGCTGATTTGCATAGCATAGGAATAGGCAGAGGGTTTCCTAGTCATTAAATGTGAATTAACAAGAAAAGATTTTAATGGGTATTTTGGTCTCATTTCAGATTTTAGCCAGTTATTTAATTCTATACTCTTCTCTTGGATTTGTTCTAAAAAATAACTTAGTTGTTAGTATAAATAATGTGTTTGAAGATAAACAGATCAGAACTCCATGGCTTGAAAAATAAAACGTAGCAATTAATTTTTCACGTAGACATGAAGCTTTCCCTGGTGCTCGATCCTGAACATTGAAGAAATGAGCAGTTCAGACAGAACATGTATCTTCACTATTAAATAATTCAAAAGTAGTAAAAAACAATATACATCCAGGGCCTTTATATTTCATTTTGATATGTAGGCCCTTAAAGCAACCTCACCATTTCTGTGTCTCTGTCCAAATATATTAAATGATTTCTAAATGGATTTTCCTAGGAGACTGTCCCTATTTCTTGCGTTAGGTCGTTGGTGCTGAAAACTCCGCTTCACTCTCGCCCTCTCCCTGCGCCTCTTTTGCAACATTCCAAATGGCCTTCCTGGTGACTTTAGCTTTGAGCTGATAAATGGAACTGGCACTTTCCACAAGTTGTCACCAGTCCTGGATGCAAGGACTGGGCGTAGGATGAAGACTCCTGCCTGACGGCCGGGAGCCTGCTCAGGTGACCTGTGCTTGAAGCTGGTGTTCCTGCCACATTCTTCTATCTTCCTAGAGTTCTTGCTGAAATCATTGCTCGGACCAGCTGTTTCTTGGCAGTCAGTGCCTAATATCACATTGTGAAGGCCCAGAGTTTTTATCCAGGTCTATGCTGATGTGGCACCCTCATTTAACCTTATAATGTATTAATATGATCAAACGGTGCTAAATATGTGTACCTAAATCCAAAACTATGAATTGTGGAGAGTGGGAGAAGGGACGGGGTAGGGATGTGGGAGACAGGGAGAGAGTCTGACGTTTGCTGAATACCCACTAGGCGTCAGGTGCTTGATGTGTATCATCTCCTTGAGTCATTGCAGCATCATTGTAAGGAAGGAAGGGACTGGTTTTCCAATTTTGCATGTGAAAAATGTTCATTGCTTTCCCAGTGTCACCCTTATCCACTGATTTTGGATTGCCGACAGGTATTTTTGGCTCCAAAGCTCATGTTTTCCCCACATCTGCACAAGCTCAGGAAGAAATACTTACTTTTGTTGTTCTTGAATGCACTACAACTCTGAGAAGGCTTAAATACGTCAGTGCTTCCCAGACGTTACAATACAATTGTGGAACATTACGTGGACGTTTGGTTTGTTACTGCAGTGAAGAGGCAGCAAGGAATTAAGAAGAGCAGGTTTGCACCCTCCTGTGGCTCCCTGGCTCTTGTCTGCTACTGAGTTTTCCTCAGGCCAGCAAACAGACTTGGACCTTAGGTGTTACTTGCAGGGGAGTAATTACTCCGGGTGAAGAGACTCAGATGCTGATTGTGAAGGTCATCCAGAGTATTAAGCCTAGCATACATCCCACGTTTCTTGAGATAGCCCTGAGTTCAGGTGCTTTCATTCTTTGCCATAAAAGCCATCTCTTAAATGAGCGCCATCTTACCTTTGGGAGACTGTTCCATACCTTGGCACAAAAGAAAAAAGTTGCCCGTCAAACCATATAACCTGATTTTTCCATTCAGACGTTGTATGTTTACTACAGTCACAGGGTCTCAGGAAGCATAAGGACAACAGAGTGAAATATTTAGGGCTGGATGGAAATATCATATTCCATCATATGGAAACATCATATCCCCCATATTTAGGATGGAATATCATATTCCATCAGATGTGTCATGCACATGTCCCCTGTGTCAGCCAGAGTGACAGTCTTAGGCTCGATTCTGCTTCGCTTTTTCTTTTGTCTGTTTCTTAAAATAACTGAGCTCTGTATTCTTTCCCCTCATCATGTGAAATTGCAGATGTTTACTGGTTTGGTTCTTTCTTTTGTTTAACTGACTCCCCCTCTAATGGATGTTTTTTGTTTTCAAAACAAAGCTCTACATTTCCGTTTGAATAGCTCCCTCTGATATGATAAAGTTCTGTTATTTTACTTATATAATCAAAATTTCCTCTCATTTTAAAGTTAAAAATAATCTAAAAGAAGTGAAGGATAAATTTCTATGCTACTGACTTCAACTTGGTGGTCTGTTTTCATCCCTGGGTCCCTCCACTGCCCTGGGAGAAGTGTGGATAGTGGGGAAACGGTGGGGCAGTGCTTTCAAAAATCATGCAGGGTTTGAGAGCCAAGACTAAACTTATTTTGTCTTAACTTGCATGGTAGAAACTGCTAGTTATCTACCCAATATACAGTCTACCTTTGCTCACAGAAACCCGATCTTTTTCCAGCTGGAAACACTTACTTCCCAGCTTCCCTTGGGTGGTCAGTGAGGTTAAGCTGAAGGTGTTGGGTGGGCTAGCACTAAGGCCAAGTAAAGCCCCCCCACTCGGCTGGGACACACACCTTCTTGAACCTTTGCTCCTTCCTCCTGTTTCTGCCAGAAATGTAATGTCTGGTGCTCCACAGCCACTTTGGGCCTCAAGGATGAGAAAAAGCCCTGTGGATACATAGGATTCAGGGTTCCTGAAGATTCTGGAGCTGACAGGGCCAGCCCTACTGTCTGCATCTACACCTCCTTTATCTGAGCTGGAGACTGCTGTCTTAAGTCGCATATTTGGGATTTTTGTTATATGCAGACAAACCTGATCATACCTCATCTGTTTTCTTTAGCTTTCCCGTGACTGTAATGCAGAAACATCTATTCCTGCTTCACTAGCCTCTCTCTTCTCCCAACTCAAATTCACCTTTTCGCCTTATGACTAGCATGCAAGAGCAACTTGCCAGGCAGGAAGTGCCTGTGTGCAAACTGCGGGTGCAGACGGGTCCTGCCAGAGAAATGTATTCACAGCTATTTCTGCTGTTCCTTCCTTCATTCACCTTCAAACACAGAGCTTTTCAAGGAGGACCAGAGACTTTCCCCAGCAGCACTCGCAGCAGTGGTTGTAGGGTGGGGTATGCAGGACAGGGCAGTGTTTTGCGTGCAGGAGCCACTGAAGTCTAGAAGCTCCCTGGAGCAAAAGACGAGTCGGCCAGGGCCTGGGTGTCACATGGAGCAGGAACGTGGTTTCCTCCCCGTGCCGTCCATGGGAAGCAGATTGTGTCCCACAGCAGCACTTCCCTGATGTTTCATGGACCAGTGAAGTAGAGAGCTCCCTGTCAGCTTTTACTGAGCTGGGGTCTCTCATTGCTTTCCTGCCACATTCTGTGGGATTGCTAATGTCAAAGAAGACAGAGGTCACTTTCAGCCCGGGGTAAATTAAAGGAGTGATCCAGTGAGAAGAAAGTAAAACCTCAGAGAAACAACATGAACATCAATTGGCAAGGTAGAGCACATTACTCAGGTACAAACCCAAAGGTGCATGGATGGGTACAACACAGAGAAAGCGGACAGCCTGCTCCCTTTCCATGCCACAGGCCCCTGCTGGAAGGGAGGTGCTGTCAGCTCTGTGACATCTATGTGCCATGTCACATGCTCTCTCCCACAGCCACCATCAGGATGCTTGTTGCTGAGGCCTTACATAAACTTCCCTGCTCAGCAACCCAACCCCTGCAAGCACAGTCTGTTAGCCCTCTAGGCCCCAGAGCACTTGGCATCTTGTAGAGAATAATTTCAAGGTAGATTATATTGTTGATAATAAACACACTGCAGTGGGCACAAGCTGGACTCGGAGAGAGTGTTGTAAAAAGAAATCTGCCATGATAATGGATTGTAAGTTGATAATGAATATCCTAACAAGATAAAGCTTTTATTAAAATTACAAATATCTCTCACTCCTATAAAAGAACTGGGAGGGGTTATTTCAGCTTTCCTTGGCATAGGCTCTTCATTAAAAGAGGAGTGTATCTTTGTAGTATATATGCATTTTGAGGGCAACATCAAGAGCTTGGAAGGGGTCCAGAGAAGAGCAAATACAATCATCAACAGGCTGGAAATCAGAATTTTAACAAAAGGTTAAAGGAGCTGGATGCCTTTAGCGTGGAAGAGAGGCCATATGATAACTGTTAAGGAGCTGGTACTAAGGAGGACACTGACCCGTATTCTCTCCCCCCACAGAGGCCACAACTAAAAGGAATTGTTTAAAGTAGAGGAGAGGAGAGGGATTTAGATTAAGTCTTGGAAAGCATTTCTTGAAAGTGAGTGTCCTTAAAGATAAAAACATCACAAAATATAACCAGTTATTGAGGAAGGTTGGAGAAGTTGTGTCTTAAGACACTAGTGCAGTGGGCCTGGCACAGGCTCTGAACTCAGAATCTCGGTTCTTGCCTGAGCTGTCATGAGTGAAATGAGAAACCCTCCACTTTGTAGGATTTGTAGGGATTATGGAACACGGTATTTGGACAAGCATTTAGGTGATAAAGGTGATAAATAAACATTATTTCTTCCCCGTAACTTCCGAACTCTTATTTGTTGGAGATTTTACAGCACAAGGGTTAGGCAGTATATTCTTGTGAGTATTGATTATTTTTCTTTGTTTTGCAAGGATTCGGCTTTTACAGAAAAATGGATCCTAACATTTTGTGGCAGGTGATTATTATTACTTGGTTTTACAGAGCCATAACTGGTGTGTGTGTGTGTGTGTGTTTGGATTCACACTTACACTGTGCACAAAGCAGTGTAAGAAAGGTATTTCAAAATCAAAGTCAAGAAGAGTTATGTGTTACAAGTCACGAAAAGAGATCACAGGTCTCAACACTGTATGCTGGGGCACGGTGTTCATTTCCTCTGTTTTGCCATAACTGGATCTGTTCACATTACCCTGTTTATTGTCACTTTGTCCCCTCTTTGTGGAGATCTCTGTGTAGAGGAAACCCCGCTCCATTGGATCTCAGTGCCGCCATCACTGACTCCCTCCCGTGCGTTTGAGGTTGGTCATCGGTGGACAGAGAGCATTTCTCTTACGTAAATGGTATGTAAGCACGTGCAGTTGTTGAGCCTAGTGTCAGCTTTCTGGGTTTCCGGAGGCTAATAATGAAGAACCAGAAACTTTAGAAGTTGTTAAGCCTTGACCTTGACCTCCGTGGAAGTCCGAGAGTCTTAGACAGTGACCCTCCTGCCCTCGCCGAGTGGGAGGACGTGATTGCTCGCTCTTGGGGTGGGGCTTTAGAGCACTTTCAGGGAGCTGTTGCCCTTCTCTGGTAGAGAGCAAACATGTATGGAGGGCCTTCTGGGCGCCAGGTGTCAATCTCCATGCTTCAGTAATTCATCCTCCCAACGCCTGTGGATTTGGTGCTATTTATCATTGCTCACGTTTTGTAGATAAGAAAATGGGGCCAGAGGATAGAGGTGGCATGCTGAGGATCTTGCAGCTAGCAAATGACCTCGCCATCCCTTGACACCGCCTCTGCTTGAGGAGCTTCCTCTGCCATGGAAGCAGGACCTTGGAAGGCTGTCTGGAAAGTTCCTTGACACGTTCTAATCGTTTGTTCCCTTATCATGGGGATGTTGTTGTTTGTTTGTTTTTTGAGGAAGATTAGCCCTGAGCTAACTACTGCCAGTCCTCCTCTTTTTTGCTGAGGAAGGCTGGCCCTGAGCTAACATTGTGCCCATCTTCCTCTACTTTATACGTGGGACGCCTACCACAGCCTGGCGTGCCAAGCGGTGCCATGTCTGCACCCGGGATCTGAACCGGCGAACCCCAGGCCGCTGAGAAGTGGAACGTGCGAACTTAACGGCTGCACCACCGGGCCGGCCCCCATGGGGATGTTTTTGAAATTCAGGAACCCAACAACTGCCAAGCTAGCTACCTAATCCTGGTGTCGTGACACTTGAACTTAGAAGACAGAATTTATTATGGCTGGTTCACTTGGAACTCTCTCGATTCTAAAAACAGCTTCCTGACTGATTCTTCAGTCTGACAAAGCTGTTCTCAGTGGCGGTCTTTTAACCCCTTCACGTCTTTCTTCAGGTCACTAAGATTTCAATCTATACCACACCTTTGAGGAATGGTGTCCATTCACATGCAAAAAGCGGATCACAGCTGACAGCTTAGGGGCCCTTCTAGAATTCACCAGACCCCAACTTAAACACTCTCTTCTAAATCCCAGGGGGAATCCAGGCCCTCTAGACATTTTTTTTTTTCCTTTTTTTTGCAAATTCCTGAGAGGTAATATTCCCATGCTCACTTCTGGCTTTAAGTTTTTGTTCCCATTGAAGTCCCGTCTCCCTGGCTCGTTTCTTCACTCTGCTCGAGGTTGACCTATACCTGGCTTTCCACCTCTAGGTTTCCCTGAGATTGCTCAGACAAGGCATTTTCGGTGTAACAGACCTTTTTGAATGTTTGGGGCAACAGGGCACAGTTGGCAGTTATGTCACCACAGCACGGTAACCTAGAATTGCCTTTAGACATTCGTTTTCCTAATGTCCCTTAGCCACTCCATCACAGAGAGTTTCCCATAAGTCACCCTGTGGGAGGCTCCAGCCTCTTGCCCAACCTCACCCCACTGTGGTTCTCTCTACACGTCAAATTCAGTTTTTCTTACTGTTTATGCAGTCATCTAGCCACACCCACTCTTTGGCTTCATGCCACCTTTGTCTGTCTAAGCATTCATCAATATTTCACTGAACGCACGGCCATTACTTCTTTATCAGTAGAGCAGAACTGGCCGTGACTTTGGTATTTCAGCCTTCTCTCTCCTTCTCTGTCCCATGCCCTCATCTCTGCTCAAGTTCTGAAAGTGGAAAAGATCAGAGGAGGAAACATGTTTTTTTTCTTAACATGAATTTTGACTTTCCTATTAGATGGCAGAAGTGGCTTTAGTTAGTTTGAATTTTAAATACGTTTATTCTTTGAGCTAAACTAGTAACAAAGGACTATTAACATTATAATTAAGACAGAGTCGGAACCACAGGGTACCACAAGATGTGTATAACCTCCTTTTCTTCTGATAAATGAGTGTTAACATGAAATTAAACCAGTAGCACAGTGACATTAACCACAGGAGGTGGTGGCAGGTCTGGGGCTACCTTTACTTTTGAGGACAAATCCTTGAATAAGGCACTGATTGATAATGAAATGTCAGTTTTGCTTATTAATGGTGCGCAGTAGAGCATGCGGTGAACTTGACACATACAGGACTCAGGCAGAAGCAAGCAGAAAGAATGGATCCAACCAAGCGAGGCTGTGACTGTTGACTCTGTTGTAAGAACATCTGAGCAACCCAAAGATGTGTTCAAAGAATGTGTTTGCTTGGGCAGTTGTGGTCCCACAGGTTGCTGGCAGGAGGAGTACACTGGGGGCTCCGGGTGGAGCACAGAGGGCCAAGTCAGGCATGGCTGAGCCACATCAGAGACCCTGTTGCTTCACGGCAGAATCACAGCCACTGACTGGAGGATGGCAGCAAGACCCTGGGGGCCGGGGGAGGTCACATCAGATAGGGGACAAACCCATTGTTCCAGTCCTAGAGGGAGCCTGGGTTATGCTCAGTATATCCAGGAAGATTATGGAAAAGTATCTCAATACAGTGGCTAGAAAAATTGCCAGCGGGAGGCCTCATGGATGCCTATTGCTTGTCCCATGTAGGGGCTGATTGACAGCAGCACAAGTTAATTCTCAGGCCTGTGCCTGGGAGGCGGTCTGTCTTCTGATCTAATTCTTGCCATTTTCACGATTAGCTCAGGAACTGGGGCAGGCTTGGGCATAGGAGGAATTGGGAAGGCAAAGGCAGGGGGACGTGGCAGGGCCGTGTTGCAGAGCACCATCAGCACGCTATGGATACAGAAGAAACTGGCTTTCCTCCTGGGGTGTAGACCCCTGAAAGAGCATCCTTCCCGTCCTCACCATGACAAAAGTTTTAAACCATGTCACACCACAGGTTCATGTGTTTTCTCACACTCATTTGAGAGCTGGGTTGCAGGACAACCAACTGACTCAAAATCTAAGGAGGCAGGGGCCTGCAGGAGGAGGCAGGAGGCAAACGCCGGCTTACCTGTGGCAGACGCACTGGATGCTGATCGGTAAATTGGCAGAGGCTGACTGCAGACCAGGGAGGGAATGTGGAGGCTTGGGGGGGGCAGGAATTGGGGGAGTGCACTCTCTTCTCCATGAACCCCAAAGGGCGCTCACAGAAGGGTGCGAGAAAGGCTATAAAAGTATCTCTGGATAAAATAGGCGGAAAGGGAAGTACCATAATTCTAAAGACGAGGGAGCAGGCCCATGCAGTTCTGAGGGGGAGCGGTCCAGGCTGACGGAGCAGCAAGGATGGAGGCCCCGCATTGGGAGTGGCTGGGTTGGTGAGAGGAATGGAAAGGAGGCGAGTATGGCTGGAGCAGAAAGAGCAGGGAGGGGAGTACTAAGAGGTGAGTTTGGAGAGGTAGTGGGGGCTGGAGTGGGTAAGGAGTTTTAGGTGAATAAATGGACTTTGGCTTTTAACTGGAGAAGCCACTGCAAGGTTTTGAGCAAGAAGTGATGTAACATTGCCTTTTGGTTTAAAATGATCCTGAAAACAGTTTGGCAATTCCCGATAAAGTTCAACATACACTTGCCGTATAATCCCGCAAGCACAGTCCTGGGTATTTGTCATAGAGAAATGAGAACTCACGTTTGCACAAAATTCTGCACATTAATGCTCATAGCAGCTTTATTTGTAAAAGCTAAAAACTGGAAACAACCCGAATGTCCCTCAGTGCTCAGTGGGTGAATAGAAGAACAAACTTTGGTACATCCAGACAGTGAAATACTACTCAAGAACAAAAAGAAAGAGCAATTAAATGCATGTGGCAACTTGGATGGAGCTTAAGGACATTGTGCTGACTGGAAAAAAAGCTGATCTCCAAAGGTTTTATAGTTTCTGGTTCCATTTATATAACATGTTCAAAATGGCAAAATTGCAGTGATGGAGAACAGATCAGTGGTTGTCAGGGTGAGGGTTGCGGGAGGGTGTGAATGCCGAGGAATAACGTGGGGGTTCTTCGTGGTGATGGAGTAGTTCTGGATCCTGATGGTGATGGTGGTTGCACGAATCTGTACGTGTGATACCATTTCAGAGAACAAGATGGTAAAAAATGAGTACATGAAACAGCAGTGAAATCCTAATAAGGTTTGTAGTTGATTTAACAGTGTTGTACCAGTGTCGGTTTCGGTTGTTTGATAATATGCTATGGGTATGTGGGATGTTATTATTGGGGGCGCTGGGTGAAGGATGCATAGAATCTCTGTATTATTTTTGCAACTTTCTTGTGAGTCTAAAATTACTTCTCAGTAAGTTTAAAAAGGGTGTCCTTGGCAGTCGTGTTGAGTCAACACTGAAGGGGAAAGTAAGGAGACCACTTAGAATCTACCGTAGTCCTCCAGATGAGAGAGGGTGGTGGCTGGGACCAAGTGGGATTGGTGGTGGAGCTCCTGCCTGTCCCTTCTAGGCTGGGCAATGGAGCAATCTTCAGAAGAGCCAGCCTCCTAGGCTGTCACTATCCTGTCACCATATCTGCTATCGTCTCTAGATCCAGTCTTTGACCCAGTGCTCATCCTGATGCTACTTTCTGCCGTTGTGGCTGCCCTTTGAGCCACACAGCCAGTGTGGGTGCTACTGCCCCTGATGATACCACAGATTCCTGCTTCTTTGTTGCCAGAATTTCCCAAGCTTTCCTAGGCCCCCACTTTTACTGTCTGAGCTGTTTTTCCACTGCCCATCTATTAGAAAGGAGGCTACCACCTGCCCCGTGTGGTTTGAACTGGACTTTCCCACTATTTCCTGCTGGAGGTGTATCATATTCTGTTCTTCCCACTCCGTCTTTCTCAGGAAAGATGGTACAGTCCTCTGAGGCAGCTTCTAATTCCTTTTCCACGTCCATGGAGGAAGAGGCCACCTTAGGCATATTTTCCAACGGGGTCTCCTCATCTCTCAGCTCCTGTTCAAGACACGTGCCTATCTGAGAGAAGGAAGGAAAATCTCAGTGTCAAAACATCTTCCTTCCTACTGATCCAATTGTATGGGATGTGTCCTCACGTTTTCTCAGGAGGATGGCTAGCTTGATGATCTGTGGGGAAGTACCAAACAGAGGCTCAGTCATCCCAATTTCCATCCCCTATGGTATAGAGGATGCAGCTGCCCCACTTCTGTTCTTGGCAGTCGACCCTTTAGGCATCCCTCTAGTATCAGCACACTGGCCCACACCCTTCCAGTGCATCCTTCTGGTGGGAGATAAATCTCTCCTTGTGGATTCCTGGCTGCAGTCAGACACTCCACCATCCCATCCTCCTAGAAGCATATGCTGCTGGCTTTGTGGCCACTCAGGTATGAACTCTTTTCCAGGACTGGCAGCCCTGCCAGGTCCTTGATACACAAAATTTATATTAAGTCCTTGAGCGGTTCTGGACCATTGAGTCATAACGGCAGTCTATTTCTTAGTAAGGTTATAAGAAACCTTGCGTGAGTTTTGAATCATCCAGATGTAGACTCAACCTTTATGGAGAAATATAAAAGCTTTAGCTTACTTTGAGATCCTTCCACTTTTATTCCATTAAAACAAGTTCTTTATCAAAGTATACGTGACTTCTAGGCACCTTATAACAATCATAAAATTGCTACTAGAAAACCAACTCTGTAATTTTTAGATCAACATTAAGATATAGCCACACTTACTTGTTTCCCCGTTTCCCCCCGAATCCATATGTTCTCTGTGATGTTATTTAAGTCTCTAAGAGACCCCTCGCAGTCATCGAGCATCCATCCACTGGTGATCCCACGAGATGAAAGATCCAAAGCCTCAGCTTCAATTCCCACGTGGATGCAATTCTTTCTAGACGTAGCACATCTGTTACCCTCTTATACTCCCTGCCCTCCTGCTAAAATTTATCTCTAGTCACATAATTTATTTTTCAGATCTAAAGATGGTTGACCTATTAACGTGTATAATAAACTCATTTGTATTCCAGTTACAATCATCTGAATTATTTGCATTTAAAACTTTTTACCTAAGCCTGTTTTTCTAATTTCGTGTTCCCTGCTGCTCACTCTCAGGTACAGAGCAGAGAATAGTATTTAGTTATAGGTGTATCACTTCTGAACCCTATGTCATTTTTCTCTGTCACTTGGACTAACAAGGAGGTTCTTCAGTCTTCCATTCAGATTTTATCAGTGTTAATCGTCATCATCATCAGTGTTTTCTCAAACAATTGGGGTTTTCTCAATCTAAAGTATACTTAAATTCAATTTTATCTAAAGTTTTTAATCTAATTTTGTATTCAACAAAATTGAACTTTGAATGTTCTCAAATCAGCTATTAAAACTTAAAGGCTACGTATGTTAAACAGTATGTACAGTGCATGGCATACGCAAGGCACTCAATAAATGACAGTTATTATTATTGTTACAACAATATTGTTACAGTATATCGTTGTTATTGTTACAAATGCAGCCCCAAATTCAATGATGTGAACATAAGAGGTTACTCGTTGTAACACATGATGGCACTTGTGTCGTTGCCACCCAGGAAGGAAGCCCAGGTGTCACACATTCATGCTTTAACGTATTCTACAAATAGTAGACAATTTAACCTAAGAAAAGTAGTGTTATCTAACTTTTGTTAAAATTTGGAAACCAGGTAAATATATCTAGTCTGATCAGAAGCAAAGGATATATTTTAGCTTCTGTCACTGATCCTTTAGCACAGTTTATAAGACATATTTTGAAATATTCAACATATATATAATAATGCTCATTGGATCACAGTTCTTAAAAATCTGTGAAACTGTAAAAAACAAAAAAGAATGCTCGCCTGCATCCATGCCAACAATTTGATTTACAATAGGAGGAGTGTGGCAGGCTAGGAAGAAACAAGTTTGGTACCTGAGTCTGCCGCTGGCTTTATGCCCTTGGACAAACCATCCACCTTCTTAGAGCCTCATTTTTTCTAGACCAACTGTGTTTTCTGGCATTATTTCTTCATTAACATCCCACTGTGGTTATAGAGGCCCACATTGTTTTTTCAGATATAGTCTTCAAACTTGGTGGGACACCATTCTTCAGGTTGAAGTTGTGGCTTGATTTACTTAAATGTGGCAGATTTTGAAGTCTGATGATAGCAACTCTAATTTTCAGAGGTAAAACATCATATGCTCACAGAATTTTAGTTCCTATCAGCAAAATAGGAACCTGGAAATCTAATTTGGTCCACGGTTCTCAACCCTGACTGCGCATTTCTTTAACCTGAATAGGCTTTAAAATTTTTAAATTCTCGGGCCCCACCCCTGGCTGGTTGCACGAGAGTCTCAGCGGTGGGATGTGGCCTCCGTGTTTGTTGAAAGCTCTCCGTAACCCTGAGGATTGTGATGCACATGGAGGACAGAGAACTGCTGATTGAGGGCTATCTTTATCTAAATTAAATCTACTTTTAATTAAAGTAGCATTTTTTTCTTCTGACAGGGGAGCATCTGGGAATAAATGTCTTCTCATTCTTGGTGGTAAAACTCTTCTGTGGCTCAGGAGAAGCACTTTAAATCTCCCTGTTTCTTTCAGTAAAGTGAACTTGAAAGTTTATAAGGAAACGTTTAAAATTATCATAATCATATCCTAATGGCCAGTTCCTTAAGAGATTTGGGATCTTAGGATAGCAGTATGTAAAGCATGATAATCCAAACACATTGTCAAAACATATGTCTTGGTCCGTTTGGGCTGCTGTAACGAAAATACCGTAGACTGAGTGGCTTATAAATAACATAGATTTATTTCTCACATTTCTGGAGGCTGGGAGGTCCAAGATCAAGGCAGTGGCAGATTTGGTGTCTTGGTGAGGGTTCATTTTTCATAGGTGGCTGACTTCTCACTGTGTCCTTACGTGGTAGAAAGGGCAGGGTTGCTTTCTGGGGTCTCTTTTATAAGGACCCTAATCCAAATCATGAGACCTCCACCCTCATGACCTACTTACCTCCCCAGGGTCCCACCTCCTAACACCAGCACATGGGGGCCGAGGATTTCAACATATGCATTTCAGGGGGACACACACATTCAGTCTATGGCAATATAGATAGAATTTTCAAATTGGTTAAAAGGCAGCTAAATATCAGATATAAATAATATCCTTGACTCTAGAAAAAAACAAAAGACCTGGCTGAAGATATCTGTAGTTTATTAGTCTATCATTAGAAATGATGACACTGCTAGCTGACATTAATGGGCTCCTGGTGTACCAGACAGCGTTCTCAGCACCTTAGCGCAGGACCACATTCAGTCCTCGCAACAATCCGTGAAGCGGGTACCACATGACCCCATTTTACCCATGAGAACATTGAGACACAGTGAGCAATTTTATGTTTATAAATGTTATATAAATATTATCATTAGTAATTACAATATGAATTCTAAGCCTTCTTTCTCAAAAATTTCGATACCTTAGTAGTCCTTATTATTTCCAAGTACTGCAAGTATATGAGATGCCACCCTTTATTAAAATGCTTTGTTCCTAAGGCAAAGCCAGAAGGCAAAGTCTTCAAAGCAGTTGACTCTCCTACGCGGACATAGTTAACAAAGCCGGAAAAACAAAGGGGAAGATCAAGTGGTTCATCACCAAGGTTTTAGTTGCTTTGCTTTCCCAATTCCCTGACTTTCAAGATTTGAAACTCACTTGATATCTGAAGAGTGATAGTGGGAGATAATGAGGTGGGTAGAAACCACGTGGGGAGACAAACTTCTAGTTCCAGCACTCACTTAGGGATGCGATCTTGCCAACCCCGTGAACCTGCTGAGACTTCGTGTATGTCCTGTGACACAGAGGGAGCAGTAGTGGTAATAGTAGTTAACAACGACGTCTGCCGTAACTTCTTCAAAGTACTGTTGTCATGATCGAATGAGATATTTGTCAGAGATTGCTTTTGCTGTATGATGATGTATTAGATATTAGTTTTTCTTATTATTATTACCTTGTTATTATTTTTACTTTATTACCTTCTTCTTTTTGCTTATTATTATCACAAATCCAGAGTGGTCCTGCCCTTCTAGAGTAGATGGAGGGTAGGATGAATGAGTGCTGGAGACAGGAGCCAAGCTCAGGAGTCTACCCTTGAAAGAAGATGGGGAGATTTGAAGCTTGGGAGCATGAAAGTATTTTTAGCAGGGAGATATCTTAGTTAGATTTGCTTTCAAAAAAGGGAATTTTGACTGCAGAGGGAGAAGATATGTGGGGAGGTTGTAACTGGCCTTGAGGAATAAGCCCTAGAAGCCATCCAAGATATAGATCACTGTTCATTTATCAGTCCAAATGCACACTTTTTCACTTTTAAAACTAGTCGTTTTTATTCTGTTGTGAGCACTTTTACCTTAAAAGCCTCTATTATGTATGATTTAAGGATGCTCTCCTTTTCTTCCAAAATTATTCTCTATCAAGGTCCATATCCAGTTATGAAATGAACTCTCATCTTACTAATTTACTTTTAAGTGGCTGTTTTCACTGGAGCCTGAAAGAGTCCACGCTCAAACGGTGATGCTGCATTGTGGTGCACTTCTGCAAGCTCGTCTTTGCTTAGAGGAGGTAGCAAACAAACTAAACCTTGCAAATAAAAATAATCTCATCCCACTGTGTGCTGCATTGGATTCAGACAGTTCGTTGTTGGGCGTTACGGGATCTAAGTTAGCGGCAGGCACGGTTGTAGTACAGACTGCGAAGCAGAGGCTTGAGTTCTATTCCTCAACCTTCTCACCACTAGTTTTCAGGTTCTGACATCATTGAGTCTGATACTTTCAACAGGAAGACGGCCTGGACTCGGGGAGTCAGGGACGCTGGCTTTGAATCCAGGCTTGCCGCTTATCAGCTGTGTGACCGTGTGCAGGTTCATTCACCTCCCTGAACCTTGGACTGCTTCATAAAATGGGGATACGAGTGTCCCTGTCATGCTGTGAGGTCATTGTGAGGATTGAATAAAGAGTGAATTGCATCACCAGGGGTGTCGAAGGTCTTCAGTACATTTTAGCTGCCCCTCCACCCCCCAACCCACCATATTCTGCCTACAAGTTTTCCTATAATTTCTTACTTTAAAATGGACAGTTTTCCTGGGGAGATAGGAGGAAGTGAATTTTGCTCTGTATTGGATCTCAAATCATCTTTCCAGTATTAGTTTTGATAGCAAAGATGCTGCTAGTTTAATTTTCTGTAGATTGGACATAGAATGTGTTGGAGGGTTTTTAATTTAGCTTCACATACAGTAACTTTAGTTTTCTCTAACTATAGCACTGAAGTCTCCATTTCCCCGTTTCCTTGTAATTTTGCCCATTAAGGTAACAAGGTCAGTTCCAAGTTAACTCACTCTTCTTTCGTGTACAGACCCAGTCCTTCAGAGTTCTTTTCTCTCGGGGGGCATCTGGGTAGCAGAGTGGGACGTGAGTTCTGCAGCCTCGAGGCCTTGGAGAAGAGGCAGGGGCTGGCTCATCAGCTGTCTTCTGGTTCCCCCTGCCTTCTCCAAGGTGGCTCATCCCACCTGGTCTTTGGGCGCTAGCTCCTGCCCTCACTGCATCTGCTACTGCAGTGCTGTGCTCGGATCTTAGCACGGTCAGTACCTGGAGGGCTTTCTCTGCTGACTTCACCATCGCTTTGGCGTTTTCCTAGTGCTGTTTTCTCTCTGAGATTCAGCCACACCCTCCTAAAGTCCTGGCTTTGGTCTACTCACAGCCTGTGCTGCAGGTCCTCACTGTCTCAGACCACCTGGATAGAATAGTGCATTGATTAGCAACTCACATCCCCCTCTGTGTCCCTCTCAAGGGCCCATGGAATTTTCCAGCTCTCCTCCATGCCCTGCTGGTGCCAAGGGGAGCTGGTGTGGAGGGAAGCAGGAGTAGCTAGTCCTCTCTGTTGAAATCTTCCCGCTGGCATTTCTGTTCTGTTGCAGACTTCTTGAGTGGCATTGGCACCATTGAGGGTTTCGAGTGAAAGGAACCATGAGTGTCCTCTGCTTTTGGATGCTAAGTATCTCTGGAGGGTTCCTGTATAAGTGCCCTGGGGTTTTGATCCCAGTGGGCAAGATCCGCCAGGTTCATCCTAGCATTTGCTCAGTTCTTCAAGCCAGTCTTGCTATTTAAAGCATATCTTTGGAGTCCAAGGAAAATCCCTTAGTACCCAGCTCTTACAAGGGAAAATCAGGGTTTTCACAATCTGTTTTAAAACAAGTCTACTTTAAAGTCCAAGATGAGCAATGGCTTCATCTTGCTGTCTGGCCATGCCCTTTCCTTTAAGCAATGGATGCCTCAGTTTCAAAGAGTGGAGGACTTCGAGGTAATAAGAATATTCCAGGATTCATATTTAGGTGATATTTCAAAATATCATTCCACTACCTACACAAGTAATGTTTCACTTTTTGTTTTTTTATTTTATGTTTTGCGTTTAGTTTTGTTTTACTTTGCCTTTTGGTCCAAGGAGTTGTGCATCAGATATTCATTGGGCAGGTCTTGTATTCAAGACTAAGCTTTATCTATGTGAAATTTGTAACTTCTCTTTTTGTAGTCCATTTACAGTTTTTGTCTCTAAGGTTCCATTTTTTATAATTCTACATTTTATGATCATTTCCAATTGGTGTCAGCTCTGCTGAATAGTAATATTTTAAGCTGCATTAACTTTATTTCCTATTCCTATATTTTGATTCTTATTCCTCTAAAAGAAATGTATCATTTATCATAAGAAGATTTTAGAGAGTAATAATCTCATTTTCTAGTCTTAGCCTTCTCTACCAATTATGGATCCTCAGTGATGTGCTTTGTATCATGATTAGAGCCTGGAGAGAAGCAATTTCTTAAACAGCTCTGTGTTCCCTTGTGGCTGACGAGAGTCTTAATACAGCAGTGGGAGGTGCGGATCTCTGCTCCCTGCTGTAAGCAAAAGCACTAAGTGGTCTTGCTTAAATTATTAACAAAATACACAGGTCAAGCCTGCAGCCCTTTGCCTGGCTTTTCCCCATTTCTCTGCTCTTAAAAGTGCTGTTGTAATGTTGCACAAAAGGCATTCAGATATGATTTGAGTTAAAAACCTGAACAATTGGTTGCCAGAATGTGTTGGAGAGCTAACATTTAGTAATTGCAGTTTTTTTGTTCACGCATGCAAATGCTCTGGAGTGATCCACTTCTCTAACTCAGTGGTAATAATCATACCTAGCATTTTTAAGCAGTGTGACAGGCATTATGCTAACCACTTTGTGTGCATTATCTCATTTAATCTTCACAGTGCTGTGAGACAGATACCCATTTTGCAGATGGAGAACCAGAAATTTAGAGAAGTTGACCAAGGTCACATAAGTGGAAGGTAACAGAGATTAAGCCCATCTGCCCTTTTTCCCACCATGTAACGTCGTGTCTGAACGGGGACATCTTTGAGAGTGAAATGGGACACTACTGCTATTTACACTAGGGTGACAGTTATAAACCAGAGTTTTTCTGTGCAGACCAGGACATATGTTTACCCTCACTATAAGCCCTCTTGGCGAGGAGCATTCCGTCATTGAGACAGTCAGACTCTGGGGTCCTCTCCACGGTCCTTTCTCTCAAGATCGGAAAGTCCCCGGTCTCTAATCAGGTTCAATTTTTACTCAAAAGAGGCAACTTTCCATGACTGTGTCCACTGATGCAATACCATGTAAACATGGTCAGGACTGTACCCAGTCCCTCTCTGTCTATTATAGAGTTTCAGTTTGCTTATTCAACATGTATTTGTCCAACAGTTACCATGGATGGAGCATTTTGATGGCTACTGGGAAAATGAGAATGAAAAGACATGATCCATGCTCTTGAGGAACTTAGAATCTAGTGTGCAGATGAGAACCAGCGGCCACAGAATAAGGTGAACAGAGCCAGAAAGGGGAGCGGGTCATGCGTGGATGCAGTAGGGCCACTGCTGGAGGAGTCTGTCAGGGGCACATATGGGGAGCCCCAGAAGGAGAGTGGCATGGTGGGCTTTATGTGGAGAATGGCTGTGAGGGGCAGAGACCAGAGAGACAAGAGGAACAGTAAGTGGTGGTTCCATTTATTCAAGTGAGAGATGGTAAAGGCAGGACAGTGGGGAGGGATGGAGAGAACAGAATGACCAAAACAGAGGGGCAGAATCCTCATAACCTGGAGATCGATGGAATGTGAGGAGCAAGAGGGAAAGCCCTTCCTCCCTGTTTGGTTTCTTACCTTGTGTTTGTCTCGCCCATTTCTGGAGCCAGAATCGGTCCAGCAGGGGCGTTCCTTTAGTTATCACCCTGGCAGGGAATGGCAGCGTGGAGCCGGGACTTAAAGCGGCTCAAACTCCTGCTCTGCGAGCTGGAGAGAATCACCTTCCACGCCACAGGGCTGTCGTCCCATCAGAAAGAGAGCACAAGGGAGGTGCTTTTGACACGGAAAAGCAAAATGTAAACAGAATACTATTATTACTATCAATATTAATGATTATAATAGTCATTCTGGGCTTATCTTGAAACACAGTGATGATGATAGTGGTGATAATAGTTAATACTGTATTTGGCAACTTTAATACGTTCCTGACACAGTTCTCAATGCTTTAGATGCATTGACTAATTTAATTCTCATTTTACAGATGAGGAAACTGAGGCACAGAGAAGTTAGGCAGTTATGCAAGGTCACAGCTATTCAATGGCCTAAAATGGGTCTTGGTTCAGGTTCTTTTTTCTCCTGTTCCATCCTCGTCAGATGTCAAGTTCAATATAGCCCTGAGTTTGTGTCCAGTCTTTTTCTGGTGACCTGCAGGTTTCCTGCCCCTCTGTACGCTGTCCTGTCTGCCGGCTTTCCAGGAGTGTCCCCTGTCTGACTTATTATTAGTGCTGTGTTGGCTCTGGTGCTCTAACATCTGAACTGACAGAAGAGTGGGCTCTTGAGCGACGGCAGACTGTGTTCCCACAGCGGGTGCGGGCAACAGGGCACAAGGGTTTGGGTCTCCAGTGAGCGTTTATGGACAGGGGTTGGTACCTGTCCTGTCTGTGTGCCCCTGGAGGAGCTAAATGGTGCCTATGCACCCAATGGAAGAGAGAAAAGGGGGAGAGAAAAGGGACGAGACTGAAGGAAAGAGAAGCAGAGAGGGAGGCAAGGAAAAAGTGAAATCATAGGAACTAGAAATAGGAATTAGATACCACCTGTCTGCCTAATTGAGTGGATGAATGAATGAAAGGACAAAATTTTGGGGTACCTGCTGTGTACCAGGCACCCTATTAGGCCTTTTAATATCAATGATCCCAGTTAAGCTGACTCCTATTCCACTCTTTGTTGAGGAAAATGAGGTCTGGCATTTTGTGCTGGCTGTGGACGCCTTTTCTCCTGACAGCCCACAGCCACGTGTTGACTCCGGGTTCTCCTTGCTGGGTCTTGAGCAGACAACTTTGTGCTTGACCCTCTTCCCCTCCGTGAAAATGTCTGTGGGTTTCCTCTCTGCCGTCCTCGGATCCTTTTAAGAAGACCTTCAAAGCTGTGAAGCTCAGTGGTGCATGTGATGGATGATGTAGGAAAGATAGCAAAAACAAGTTCTCCATTCCTCCCAGGTCCCACAAATGAAAAAGTGTGAATAATGGGTTAAATGGAGCTCTCAAGTTATAAAAGTCACAATTAGATATGCGTGTAATTTTTAGCACTGAGATTTATTAATTTGCATTCAGATCATTAGAGCCAATTAGCAGCTTCCGCTGCTCCAGCGATGCTCTGAATCTTTTCCCTTTTACTGCCCTTGTGAACCCCGCATCATGTCTTTACAGACTAAGGCTTAAAATTGACCTTGGGTATTAGTGTCCAGAAAAAAGGAGTTCTGTACAGCTGTCCCCTTCCCCCGCTGCCAGACACACAAGCTCCTTCTCCTTTTTCTCAACGTTGGGGCCTTTTTTAAAAAGGAACTTTGCTTACCACTCAACAGATGATCCATTTGGAGCAATATCTGTAGGAATTAATAAGCGAAGGGAAAAGAACTGAAAACTCCCTTCAGTCTTCTTTTTCCTCCTTAATTGAGGCGTCTACTTGTTAAAGGATAAGGACAGAAGAGTAACTGGAACTCTGCTTGAAAACCTGCCTCCTAGTGTTGGGCCACAGGTGAAAACTGGACATGATTTCCTCACTCACTCACCACTGCCTGGGGAATGGTATCTGCCGGGAACACGTTAAGTCAACCTTAAGAAACATTAACAAAAGTCTATTTAATTTTTAAGGGTTTGCCTATGTTATGGTACAGGTCAGTTAATCAGTTCAACATTCTTTGGGGGTCCCTTTGGCTAATCTTTGGCTGTTACAAATTGGTTATATGTATTCTGTCACGTTCCTGCTACTTAATGTCCGTGGCTGGCGTTTTCTTCCTGTTGGTTTTGCTCTATTCCAGTCATATGATAAACTGAGCTGGAAGCAATATAGCCTGTGTTCCTTATTACTAGTCAGTGAATCCTTATAAATAATTTAAAAACTAGTCCAAGAATCCATCATGTCCCCCCCGACTGTCTTTATTCCCTGGTTATTCCTGCGGTCTCTCTACCCGCATTTCCAAACAGCGGGGAACGGATCAGGATCTCGCATCCGTGATGGTGACCGATGTGTGCGCTGACCTGTGGACTCAACACCCGGGCACTTTACCTTCACTGCAGCCTCAGTTTTGTCATGATGCATTTATTTTGGGTCTCCTGTTAATTTGCTGTCAGTTTAATTAACATGGCTGTTTCTGACCTTCTTTGTCCTAAAGCTTTCACCCGCCCCCCCACCCTTTCTCTGAGCACGTGATCTTACCACCCACAGTTCTAGAAAATGGGAGGTCTCAGGGTTCATCTGCTCCATCCCTTGCACTCTAGATTTGCTCTTGATTACATCCATCCTTAGCTCCTTCCTGCCATGGCATGGCTGACCACCCCACCTCTGCCCTTCCTGAGCTGGCCTCTGCTGCTGCTCCAGCTTCGGCTTTTGCAAATACTCTCACTCCCACTGGTCTCCCCACCATATTAACCATTTGCATTTCTTCAAGTGAGCCTCTGTGTAAACACCTCTGCCTACTGTGAACAGACACCTCAGCCTTGCCAAGCTGGTTTCACTCTTCCTCGTCTGAACGTGGCTCTGAAGTCTGGGTTTTCAATATGCCTCCCCCAGGCTCCACAGCCTCTGTGCGTGTCTTTATCAGAGCGCTAGTCGTGCTGTGTTCCAGTTCTCCTAACCTGTCTTACCTGCTCTCATATTGCCACCTCTACAGTAGTGCCTGGTACATAAGCTCCAAGAAATACGCGTTGAAAGTTGAACAATGAGAAGATGAAGGAATGACTGACTCTTATAACTAGGTGCCGTCCAATCCGTTCTGCCCCGAGAGTGCCTCTTAACTCTGTGGCTGTCTCTGTCAGCCCTCCTTCACTGTTGCGCTTCCTCCAGCTCGAGCTTTTATTTATTTTTGGAGAGGCGGTTCGTTCCCTAGTTTTCAGCACTGTCTTTGGAGTCTTGCTGCCTTGGTGTGGAGCCAGTGTGTCTTGGTTGGCTAGCTGTGTGGCCTTGTCCAAATTACCTAGTCTCTGTGCTTCTCTTATGTCTCCTTGCCTCTAAATGAAAGATAATAATAACACCTGCTTCCACAGGCTTGTTGTCTGGATTAGTTGACGTTGTTCCTGGGAAGCAGTTAGTGCTTGGTCCATAGTAAATGGTAATTATCTCTGAACTATTTTAATTATTCCTAGCATCCACTTTTGCAATTTTGTTTTCTATTTTTGTGAACTATTTCAGACATGTGAGTAGGAATAGAGATTAATATGGCAAACAGCTGTGTGCCCACTACCAGTTGAAGAAAGAAACAACAAAGATAGTAAGAGCCACTTGAGGACATTTCCTGTGTTACCTTTTCCTCCCGCCTTCCTCCACTTCTGCTGTCCTCCATCCCAAAGATGGCCCCTGACCTAAATTTGGGGTTTATCATTTGTATCTGTATTTTTATGCATTGACTATGTAGCTGGGAATCGTGAACACTACACGGTATGCCATGCATTGTACAGCTTTTTTATCTCCCTACCTCTGGTTACCCACTCCCCAGCGCACCCCTCAAATCAGTAATCCATACAGTTTCTAGAGTTATTGCTCCAAAACATGAATCTGATTCTGTAAGTCAATCACAGTCTATTCTTTTTTTAAAAAGACTTTGTTTTTCTAGAGCAGTTTTAGTTTACAACAAAATTGAGAGAAAGATAGGGAGATTTCCCGTGTACCCCCAGTTCCCACATATGCATAGCCTCTCCCATTGTCAACATCACTAACCAGAATGGTGTATTCTTTATCAAGGATGAACCTACACTGGCCCGTCATAAACACCCAAAGTCCACAGTCTACCTTAGGGTTCACTCTTGCTGTTGTACATTCTGTGGGTTTGGACAAGTGTATGATGACATGTGTCCATCATTATAGTATCAGACAGAGTATTTTCGCTGCCCTAAAAGTCCTGTGTGCTCTGCCTATTCACCTCTCTCCCCCTGCCCTGCTCCCCACTCCCCACCAGCAACCACTAGTCTTTTTACTGTCTTCATAGTTTTGCCTTTTCCAAAATATATAGTTGGAATCATACGGTATGTAGGCTTTTCCGATTGGCTTCTTTCACTTAGTAATATCCATTTAAGGTCCCTCCTGGTCTTTTCATGGCTTGATAGCTCATTTCTTTTTAGTGCTGAATAATATTCCACTATCTAATGTATCACAGTTTATTTGTCCACTCACCTACTGAAGGACATCTTGGTTGCTTCCAAGTTTGGCAGTGATGAATAAAGCTGCTGTAAACATCCACATGCAGACTTTTTGCGGACCTAAGTATTCAACTCCTTTGGGTAAATACCAAGGAGTGCAGTTGCTGGCCTGGATCGTAAGAGCATGTTTAGTTTTGTAAGATACTGACGATCTGTCTTCCAGTGTGGCTGCACCATTTTGCCTTCCGCCACCAATGAATGAGCGTTCCTGTTGCTGCACATGCTCGCCAGCATTTGGTGGTGTCAGTGTTCTGGAGTTTGTGACCACTCTGTACCTATGAAAATGGCCAATCTGTTCTTGCATCCCCATTCCACATATTGTCGTCTCCTACCAGCTGTTGTTTGAATGCCGCCATCTCAGGGGGCCCTCCCTGGACTTTCTAGAATGGAAACACTCTCCTCCTCTTCCCATCTTCATTTTTCTCCACGTGCTTCTTACCTTATGCTGCACCATATATTCTTTCTTATTTATCGCTTTGTATCTTTCGCCAACGAATGTGTAAGCTCCAAGAGGTCAGGGAGTTTTGTCTGCCTTGTTTTCTGCTGTATCCTACTTCCTGAAACAGTCTGCTGCACCGGGGGTGCTCTGCCTTGTTCGTTTAGTGACTGTTGAATGTATAGACTATGGTCCCAACTCCTCAACCTGGATTTCAACTCCATCTTTATTTTTGCCTTCCCCACTTTACTTGCCCTGCATCTTCTCCCCTCCCAGGCCTCGCTTCAGGCTGTTTCCTGTGTCTGGGCTGCCTCTCCTCTCCCGCTCCTTTCTGCTTAGCGAAGCTCTTCTCTCTCAAGCTCAGCTCAAATCCTACCTCTTCCAAGAAGCCGTCTCGGATTCCCCGGGTTGAAATGAATCTTGCCCTGTCCCAGGCTCCTTTAGCACTTTGTGCCTCGTTTCATGCTCTTCCTTATTTCAGGGTTGTTTATATGTGTACCTGCTGCAGGAACATGGAGTGTTCAAATCTCTGTTTCCCTTGCTCTCCGTAGCACCTGGCACAGTGCTCCACCCGTCTGTTCAGTGGGCGCTCGGTAAATCTTTGTTTAATCAGTTGAATCTGGGTGTGAGGAGGGCCTCCACAAAGGCCATTCGTATCCCTTGTTGAGTGATCGTTGGCTGAGAGGCCCCTTGGATGGCACAGCTCTGAGGACGCTTTAAGCTCTTCTGTAGTTAAAGTTGTGATACTTCCTTGTATTCTCTGAATATTTCCATAATATTGGCCTGCAGTGTGGAGCAGTTGGGTGACTTCACTTCCATGTCGTTTTTCTCATTTGCCATCCGTTGTTTCTATTGTTACAACTTTCACTCAATTTTTAATATTTTTTCATTTGAAATTAATTCATAAGTGTAGTCTCATTTTATTCCTAATCCAACCGACTTTCTGCCAGGTGTGGTTTATGTGAGGGTTCAGAGGAAAGAAAGAATATATGGGGGGTATGTGGAATGCCATTTTCTGCCTTGCGGGCTAGGAAAGCATTTTGTACTATGAAAAAATGTGTAAATTAGGGAATTTCCCGAAATATAAGCGTGTGTTCTGAGAGCAGTAATGCTAAGTAATAAGGAGTGTATAATTTACTTTTGATTTTGGCTGTAGCCACTTTTGTAGAGAAAATCCATGACTATGGCTTTATTTAACAGAATGGAGTAGACTCTTAAAGCTGAGTGAGTCTTAGATATCACCTAATCCAGAATTTCTTTATTCTGTCTGAACCAGTGCACTGTTTTTTGACAAATGTTTAGTAACAGTGCCTTAGTGGCTTCAAATAAATTTCACCAATAATATAATCAACACACATAGATTTTTAAAAATCAGAATGACACCCTGACTGAAATATAAAGGAAAAATAAGAATAAAATACTGTATTATAAAATTAAATATATGTATATAAAAATTATACATAATTTTATATAAAATTATATTTATAATATATAAAAATTATACGTGCACATATACATGCCTCATTATCAATAAATAAAGGCTTGAGCATGGTGCTTCTTGAAGATGTATGAAGCTGTAAGATGCTTGCATCTGTGCATAGAATCAGACCATGAATGGAACAATCGCAAATGCTGGAGGATACAGGTGTCTTTTGTTGGCAACTCAAACACCGTAACTGGCCTTGTGTCAGTGGTATAATTTTCCCAGATGGTGAACCATCATTGATAAAGTTCAACATGAAGCAAGTTCACTCATACACGCTGTCACCCACACATACACATATATTGTAGCCACAATCTTAGAAAAATCAGTGCGTATTAAAATATCACGAAACAAAAAATACTTCGTGTTTACATGTGAAAAAGGAGTTAGTGTGTAGGCTAGATAGTTATAAAAAGGGTTGATCTAATATTTGAATATCTGGTGGAACACATGGCAAATCATGCAGAATGTAGGATGGTTTTTCCTTTAGTAGAATTATCTGACTCCTTACCTCTGTGACTGCCCCTTACTCACCAAATGCCTCAAGAGTGGTCTTCGATCATTTTGATCCCACCACCCCATAAATGTCCAGATTGCTCCCTAGTGTTTGGTGCCACCAAGCTGAAAATCTCTAGCCTAGTCCTATCACTTCCTGGAGGAATTTGAGAACCAGAAAGTTTCAGTTACCTGAAACTGGTCACATAACTAGTTAAGCTTCATGAGGCTCATGAGCTGCTTGACAACTTTGCTATGTCTGTAGCTACTGTGTCGATCAGACCTATCGTCAGAAATATCCAGAGTCAGACTGCCTGGAATTTGAACCTACCACTTACAAGGTTTAGGCAAATAATTTGTGCTAGTTAACCTGTTTTAATCTCAGGTTCTTCAACAGTAAACCACAGGTAATAAAAGAACCTGACTCACAATTAGAAAATGTGTGTAAAGTACTGTTATAGAGTAAACATTTGGCAGTGGATAGTGATGATGATGAAGACAAGAATGATGATGATGATGATGATGGTGATGATGATGATGACAACAATGATGATGATGGCAATGACAGTGATGATGACATGGTGATGACAATGAAGATGACGTTGGTGATGACATGATGATGACGATTGATGATGACGATGGTGACAATGACAATGATAAAGAATTGTACTTGAGAAAAAATTCAAGTTGTCTTTGATTTTCTTTCTGACTTACCTAGAAATTTTTTCTTTAAGCAGTTAGATAGCCTAGTTTTTATTCCAGTCTGCTCCTTATTATCATTCCTGCAGATTTCATTGTTTTAGGTTAAATGCTCACACTTTTCCTTTTAGCCAATACTATAATTTAAATTGTCTAACAGTTGAAATCTTTTCTTCACTGACACACTGGAGATTTGCATACGGGACTTTAAATGAAGTTATACTAATAAAATCCTTTTTGCGTTGGTAGAGAATAAATATCTAAATTTTATTGCACCACTGTTTTTGAAAAGGATGTTTCCCTTTGCTTTTGTGGAAGCTGTGTCCCCAGAACCTGGCTGCCGTAATGATTCCTTGAGTAGCACACAAATTCTGTATTAATCTCAGCAGTTTTCTCAGTTAAGTGCATTTTTATGCTCAGCAGGATTAGGGTAGTCTAGGAAAATTGGTTTTCTTCTCTTATTACTTTTCCTGTTTAATTTGTAACCAGTTAAAACACCACGGTATGATGGATGGTTGATCCTAGTAAAAGTGCAGAGTTAAGGGATAATTGGCAGACTTCGGCTAAGCGATGACATCTTCCACTTCCTTCCAACAGCCTTTAAGACAATCTCATTATTAAAACGTACATACTAGCACAATTCTGGATGTGCATGGAATGTAATTACTGACTAAGTGGCAGTGATGCCAGGGTTTTATTTGTATGGTGGATGTGTAATGTTTGTAAAGCAGCCTGTGGAATGAGTGAGCCCAGCAACCACAGAGGAGCTTGCATGAAAATGAAATTTTGCAGCTAGGCATCTACATCCTGGCCACTTCCTGTTCGCTTAACAGGAGCCCATCAGTGCAGGACTTCCAGTTCAGTGCAATCAAGAATCATTCCTGGAAATCTAGCTCAATTTACATATTTTGCTGGTGGAATTAAATCTTTTCTGGTGATGACAATACAGGATGTGAGCCAATTATTTCCCAAAGAAGCTGAGGTCCCATTTTGTAAAATTGTGGCTATTAGCAACTTTATTTTTAGGATGAGATTGGCTCATGAGATAATGAATGAACAAGACAGGGTGACCTAACACCCAAGCATATCTTCTCATTCTTTCATTTATCCAATCAATCATTGCATCATTTTACAAATGTTTGTTGAACACTTACTTTGTATGAGGCTCTATGCCAACTACAGGAAATATGTAAGCTAGACATGTTTCCTACCCTCATGCATCTTATTGCCAATTCTGATGGATTTGCTAAGGTATGTGTGCATGAAGTGTAATACAACTTAGAGTGTGAATAAAACAACCGTCTCATGGAATGTTAGCCACAAGAAGTTTAAAAATCTAAAATCGTAGCCAAATATGAAAGAGTCAGCATTGTGGTACATGAGCTATGTATTCATGGAAGCAATGTGTAATCATAAGATTCTTGTCAACAAACAATTGTTGACAACCACTCTGTAAATGTACTGGACTGGGCATCGATGGATAAGACCCAAGGCCTGACCTTGAGGGGCAAACACACTTTCCATTTACAAAGCTGCTGGATATATTTTCTTCTGGAAAGGATTGGTGTCTTAAGAGTAATAGCTCTCAGGTGTTAGCTTTGCAATCAGACAGTCAAAGCTTTTAAATTTACCAAGAGAATAACTGATGAGCCTGGATCTTGAAACAGCATATATCTCCCCCAGATCACATACTGATGAGGAAAAATGTCCTTTGATAATCTTAAGAGACTCTTCATAGCAGAACCTGTTTTTACCTAGAAGGGAGCCAGGAAAGATTTCAGTGCATCTTTGGCAGTGGTGTTAAAATGCAGAGAAATGTAATTGAATTTTTCAATGGAAAACTCAGCCGCAATGATCTGCTCCGTGAGTATGATATAAATTATCATGCCGTTATCAACACTATCTTCCATCTATAAAACTAGAGGAAATACATGAGCATCATAAAAATCCTTTTATCATCAAAGGGATTTTATATTCATGATATTGCTGTGAAAGCAAACACAAGATTTTTCAAGAGATCTTTAACTATTTTGCATAGAAATCATAGCACTAGGGACTTATGATAAGCCGGAAGAAAACACAAACTATATATTCATTGGGACTATTACTGAGAGATTTTAGTATTCAGAATATAAGTAGTCACAGGATTCTTCTAAATGGGCATTGCATAGTCAAATTATGTACTGATGGATGAAAAATGGAAAGCAAAATTGAGAAAGTCAGCTTATCTTTTTGGGATCTATACCAGATGCAGAGTATTATGATAGCATCAAGTCTCAGAGTACCCCAGCAGTCCGAAAATCTATGACTCCTAGACATCTTTAGAATTAACATTTGGATTCTAAATCCATTTTTGTCAGTATCACTGTGGCAGATTTTATTTTCCAAAGATGGAGGCAACAATGCCTCTCATCTCACATGCTCTTCCACAGTACGACTTGGCCACTTCCTCAGCAGGACCTGGGGTCTAATTCCCTTCCTCTTGAATCTGGGCAGGCTTCTGACAGCTTTCACCAATAGAGTGTTCTGGAATTAACATGGTGTGGCTTCCAAGATGGGTCATAAAAGGCAGTGCACATTCCCCTCGTTCACTGGGACTTGAACTCCAAGAAACAAGTCTGATTACTCTGAGGCTACCATATTGTGAGGAAACCAAGTAACATGGAGCTGCTCCAGTCAGTAGTCCTAGTCTTGGAGTCACGTCAGTCCAGGCATTGGAGATCATCATGTAAGAAGGGGTCTCCAGATGATTCCAACTCTCAGCCCTGAGTCACCCTTCAAGTCTTCCTAGCTGAGGTCCGAGATCTTGGAACAAGAGGAAAACGTCTCATGTGTGCCCTGTCCAGATTCCTGACTCACTGTACCTGTGACCGTAATAAAGCTGTTGTTTGAAGTCACTCAATTTTGGGTACTTCATTTCACAGTATAGTTAACTAGAAAAATGACTCGTAAAGTTGACGTTATAATGACAAAGCATTATTGTCAACTGCAAAGGCCTGAACAAAGTCTTTCCTTCTCTGTAGAAACAGTATTTATTGAAAATTTTGGAGAAGAAATTTGCATATTTAGGGTAGACATAATTATAGCAACTGCCATTTCTAAACACCAGGTATTTTATCTGTATTACTGGTAGAGTTGGTGCCTGTACACCCTTTACTAGTGGATGTAGCTCTCTCAGTCAAGATCTTTAGCTGGAAAGCAGCACAAACCAACTTTGGCTGATTAACCAGAAAAGCATTTTATGATAAGAATATTAGGTAGCTCAGAGAATTGTGTGGAGAGCGCTGGAGTCTGAACATACATGAACAGTTGGGTCTAAACTTAAAGAAACAATCCTAAAACCATGCATCAGAACTGGCCCAATGAGACTGCAACTGTACTCTTGCCCTCTGAGCACCAGAGGAAACCTGGGGCTGGCTGCCCCTGGTTGTTGGATGCTCTGCTGCCACCAAGACGAGCAAAATGCACTCCTCCCAAAGCTTGTCTCCTCAGGTTGCTTGTTTCCAAACCAAAGATTCGGGAGCACATGACTTACTGGCAAACTTAGTCTCTGTTCCTGGATCCTAGCTGCAAGGGAGTCTGGGAACCTGAATTTTGGGGATTCTGCTCTGATGAAGCCAGATCCATAAGGCTGCAGATTTCCCAAACCCAGTGAGTGTGGGTAGCTTGCAAACATGACGGTTATGCATGAGATGGATACATTAAAAGAAAAACAGAAGTCTGACTGGCTGCAACTCAGAAGATTGTACTATTCTGGTGGTGCCAAAAAGCAAAACTAAAGACAGCTGACGAAGTTTTCAAGACTGCCTGCAGACTAGGGTGTCAAATTTCATACATATATAAAAGTCAGGAAAAATCCTTTGCCCCAGCACAACATTGCTCAGTCTTATTTTAATTTCAAGTCAATCTTAGCAAAACCTTACCTGACATAATAGGGAGATGGGGAGAAATATTATCAGAAGAGATTAAGTAAATCAGTTTAACTCTGCAGTCTTTACACTTTAGGCTGGGGATGGGGTCCCCTGCTCATCACTTCCTGTCTCTTGGCATAGTGTGATCTTGAGAACATAATGATGATGATGGTGGTGGTGGTGGGATGGTGATGGTGATGGTGATGATACCAACACTTATTGAGTGCTCACTATGTGCTAGGTACTCTTTCAACACTTTATGGGTATGAATTCTTTTAAATCCTTACAACAACCGTATAGGGTAGATAATATTGTTACCTGCTTTTACAGATGAAGAAACTGAGGCACAGAGAGCCCTCATAGCTAATAAGCGGCCATGCTGGCATTTGGACCCGCCTAGTCTGACTCTAGATGTGCTTTCTAAAGCACTGGTCAATAACGATTTTACTCAGTGTCTTGGTGGTTGTATTTTTCCCCCTTGCCTGAGTGAATGCTAGGAATATATAACTCTTAGATATTAACTGGGGGGGGGGAAGTAAAAAATGTTCTAAAACAATCATCACAGGTTTTCATATGCTGGTCCTGTTTAAAAAAGGAGAAACAGGCAGCTGCAGCCTTGTTTAATCCTTGAACAGTCTGCACCCCGACCCTGATGCCCAGGAAACCTCCTTTCCCGACCTGCAGTTGCAGTTGTAGTTTTCCAAGTGTTTGCTGTGTGTGAGCCTCACAGCCATGCTGAGAGATTGGTCGTTCATCCCTCTATTTTGCACATGAAAATAGGAGTCTCAGAAGGGTTAGGTATTACAGTCAAGATCACACAGACCATAAATGGTAAAAACCAGGCTCTGAATGCAAATCCCACATTCTCAACTACTGTGTAAGTCACGCTGCTATGGTCATCAGTGAAATGCAGCAGTTCAGCAGAGCCAGACAAGGCCTGAAAGCTACAGTGGCGACGAGAACAGACTGGTATGTGTCTTTGGAAACGGAGTAGCTCTTTACAAAGTGGCAGCATACAAAGGCCACGACGGTAAATTCCAGCCTTTGTGAACAGTTGACATCCTCTTGGTCACGCACCCATCTGCCCAGCCTGATGCATGAACCCAATCACTATCTCTTTTCTGTCTTCATGGCCATGCCCAAGTTTGGCTCCCCTCACGTGAGAAATAACTTCTGCAGTTAGACTAGGTGCATTTGGTGAAACCCGGAACTAGTAGGAAAAAACACTTCAAAATCCGAGCTGCAGAATACAGCTAATTTCAGCCTAACATTTTAAACTTTTATACTATGTCAGACCATACTGATATTCACTCTTTCTTTGCACAAAGAGATGATTTGTGGAGGAGCAGAGTTGCTCTCCAACATAAGAAAAGATTTGGGATCTGCCCACACATGACTTTGTCAAACATTTCTTCAAACTATTTTTTTCAACTCTGGTCCACTTCCCAAGATGAAAGTAAATTTGCACGTTTGCATTCTGTTTGGTAATACTTCTGTGATTTAAAAGGCACGTAAAAGGGCCTGCCCTCAGCTGTACCTGTAGTCATGGAATTTGGTAAACGTGCATATTTGCCCAACTCTCTCGTAGAATGTTTATTTCTGTCATATGCTTATCAGATTTCATCTCCAGTCAGGGACTTGCCTGTTCTCTTTAGAGCAGTGGTTCTTAAACCAGACGGTTTTGCCCCCCAGGGGACGTTTGGCAATGTCTGGGGATATTTTTGGTTGTGACAACTGGGAGTGTGCTTCTGGCTTCTGCTGGATAGGAGTCACAGATCTGCAGTGCACTGGACAGCCCCCCACCACAGAAAGTGACCCACCCACAATGTCCGCAGGGGATGGAGAGAACCCTGCTCAGATGTCTGTCTCTGGCTCCTTTCTTACTCGATCTGTTTTCAGGCACAGTCACAGAATCTGGATTTGGTCCTATGGGAAAATAGCCTTTGTTTTCCCAAATCCTGCCTGAAAACACTTGGAAGTTTTTGGTTTGCACGTTTAGAAAATGGCTGAGCTTAGGGCCTTCCTTGCTTTCCTAAATTGTTACTGATGACTCCGAGTCCATCATCCTGTAAGACACTTTTGTGTTTTAATCATTCGTTTGTACCTGTCTCAGTGGAGCACATCTGTCACTTTTCATGCCGCTCAATTCTGTGCCATTTTCTTTGCCGTTTGTGTTCGTCAGCTTGACTTCTTATCTGCAATCTGGAATACTTTATGGCCTCATCAGCCAGATGATTGATATTTTTTAAAATGTTAATTAAGGTCAGCTGCAACAGACTCTTTGTTGTTTATGCCTTTTCATTTAGAGAAATTATACATTTATCCTTCCTTCTTGGTTAGTTTTGAACCAGTTTTCTTCCCTTGACAAAACATTTTCTCAGTTACCATGCCATTCAGTTGGAAAAGTATGTCCACAGGGTCTTCTTGGCCACACGCCGCTGTCAGTCTCAGAGAATTCTAGTCCCTCAGTGAAGACTCCCCCCCCACAGAGACCGCGGCTGCCTCGCCTCCCCCCACAGAGACCACGGCTGCCTTGCCACCCAGCAGCTGTGTTTCCCGTTGTGGTCAGGGGTGGATTCAGTTAAAAACGGAGTATCTGTTAAGGACAGGTCAGTGTGCAGGCTGTCAGGACATACAAAATGAATAAGAAATAGTCCTTGCTAAACAGCTTAAAACCTAGTTAGGGGTGGAAAGACGTGGAGATGAATAACTGTAGAAAGACATACGAGAGATGGGGAGTTTCCGGGGTGTGTCTGAAGCATCAGGCTGTGGCACCTGCCTGCCAGTCATGTGTGAAAGTTCAAGTTACTGATGGAGGCTTCCGGAACCCATATTCTGGATGGCAGCCTTCCAGATTCCTCGTATAGGGCTAATTTTGTAAATGACAAGGTGTACGTTTGGCCCAGTGTTTCGCTGCTTCATCCTGAAGTTCCTTGAGACCTCTGAGTGTTGGTGACTTAGCTATGCCCAGCATGTCAGTTAGACGCAGAGCGTTAGTGTATCTTAATGCTAACTTGACCTCTCTGCTTCAAGAGATGATTTTAACTTTCAGATCTCCCTAATAACTGCTGCTGTAAGGACTCAAGAAAAATTTTGTTTAACTTCAGTGTTTTTTAGTTGCATCATTTTTTGGGTAGATGACTGCTCTCTCTTCCCTCCACTCCAACTGTATTTTGGGGTGGCATGGTAGGAAAATTATAGGCTTTGGAGTCACATATATCTAGATTTAAATCCCTGCTATAACTTGTGTCCTTTGGGTGACTTTTCTAAGTTCCCGGAACTACTGTTTCCTCGTCTGTCCAAGACAGAATAATAACATCTACATTTCATAGTTTTGAGAAGATTAGTTGAGATGACATATAAAATGCTTCCAAAAAATGCCTCAGTGACTCCTCTCCCACCTGTTCATCTTCCTCCTTTAGATCACATTTCTAGAGGGAACTCTCTCTCTTCCCCTCTCTCAGCGGTGGCTTCTGTCGCCTCGCTGTTTACCAGCACAGATTTCCCATGGTCACTTCGCAGTCATTAGGATCAACAGCATACATTTTCCTTCTCGTCTTCTGATAAGGTAGATTTAATGTGAAATTTTAGCTAAATCCGTATTTTACCATTGCTATTGCCTGAGTATTCGTGTCCCTCAAAAATTCGCTTGTTGGGATCCTAACCGCCGACGGTGATGGTACTAGTAGGTGGGGCCGTTAGGGGTGCTTAAGTCATGAAGGGTGGAGCCCTTGTGAGTGGGATTTGTGCACTCATAACAGAGGCTCCGGGATCTCCCTCGCCCCTCCCACTATGTGAGGATGCAGCAAGAAGTCTGCCTTCTACAACCTGCAAGAGTGCCTTCACCAGACCCAACCATGCTGGCCTTCTGATCTTGGACTTCCAGCCTCTAGAACTGTGAGAAGTAAATTTCTGCCGTTCGTAAGCCCAGTCTGTGGTATGTTGTTACAGCAGCCTGAACAGACTAAGACAACTGTAGTTTCCTTTGCTTAAGTTAGGTGAACCACGTGCTGCAGTTTTCAGCAGTTTTCCTTCTGGAGCCCATACATCTTGAATAGTTATGTGATATTTATTGTTATTCGTCTCTTACCAGTCACTACTTTGTGTTTCCTATTCCCATATTTGTATTAGAATAAGGAATCAGATTTTCCCTTTGATATGGAATTTAAGTTTAGTGTTGGTTAATACCCAGCTTTTCTGCACATCTTCCTATAGAAGGTTTTTGTTTCCTGTTTAGCAATCTGTCTCTGACTTTAGGATGCTGGTTGAGTACCTGCTGTGTATGAAGTGATACACTGAGAGCTTTTATATTCGTTATCTCACAACTCTACAAAAAGGCGTGAGGTATCTTTATCATGAATAAATTTGTTTAGTACCACATGTGGTTTTCTGGTGGATTTATTTTTATTTAAGAGTGTCTACAGAAAATAGGTGCGTTTTCTGCCATTTTTAAACAGATAACTTTATCGATCACAATTATTTTCAAAGAATGGGCATGAATAATTTTGTTTTTATTGAATATTGAATGCAGACAAGATAATTATAATGCGTGTATAAGGCATAAACAATAAAACAGCACTCTGCATCCACCAACCAGTTTAAGAAACAGACACAAGAAGTACATTGGAAAATTCCTGTATGCCCCTCACCTGCCCTTTGCGTACTCCAGCTATGCCCAAAGATAACCTTGAAATGCTTAAACTTTATAGTTTCTAATTTATAATGAAAACAATGATGCTAATTCAAAGTTTCAAGCTTTTCTAGCGTTGAATCATTTCAGTCAAGGGGCACCAGTGTCTGTCTAGGAAGGTCAAATTTTGGTCATGGTTTTTTTAATGCACAATATAAAATAACTGCCTTTTCTTCCTAAAATCATTTATGTTCAGGTCTTTCTCTTATTTCTTATAGATTTTTAAATATGATTATAGATTATTTCGTATGTTTTCTCTGGATGCAGTGCTGGCACAAAAGCCACCGAGTGAAGAGTCTCTTGGGGGCAGCACTTAAAGTCACAGCCCCAGGAGGGGTCCAGAGAGAGGACCTGCAAGAGGAAGGTTTGGGTTCCTACATCTTTTCTTGCTGTACGCAGACCCCTGAGCAAAAGTGTTGAGAGCCATTTAAATTTTCTTCTGGGGGTTGACAGGACGAAATGGAGAGTTAGGTACAGATGAAAAAGATTAAACTTGGGGAAAGGAGCAAAGCAGGCTTGAGAAAAAGGCAGAAATAGGAAAACTGCTGAAGAAAGATGATCGTTCAGGGATACAGGAAGGTAGGCATAAAAGGACACCTCGTGCTTTGTTTTCAGTCTTGCCATCCTGGGGAAGAAAATGTTATTTGTTTTGCTCTGAAGGTTACAGAAAGGAGAGAGAGAGTGATTGATTGATCAATTGATAGATAGAGATGTGAGCAGATGGATGGATGGATGGATAGATAGATCAACAGAGAGGCAGACAGATAGATGTGTAACATAATGAACAGGATGGATGGATGGATAGAAGCATGGCTGATGGATGGATGGATAGAAGCATGGGTGATGGATGTATGGATGGATGGATAGATGGATGGATGGGTGGATGGATGGACAGATGTAATAATGAATAAACTGGTCTGCTGACTGCTATAGATTGAATGTTTGTGTCTCCCCAAAATTCATATGGTAAAATCCTAACCCCAAGGTGATGGTATTAGGAGGGGGGCCCTTGGGAGGTGATTAGATCTTGAGGGTGGAGCCTTCATGAATGAGATGAGTGCCCTTATAAATGAAGCCCCAGAGACATCCCTCATCCCTTCTGCCAGGTGAGAACACAGCAAAAAGTCACCATCTATAAACCAGGAAGTAGGCTCTCACTAGACACCACATCAGCCTGTGCTTTGATCTTGGACTTTCCAGCCTCAAGAACTGTGAGAAATACATTTTTATTGTTTGTAAACCACCCAGTCTCTGGCACTTTGTTATAGCAGCCTGAAAGGACTAAGACCTTTTAAAACTGTATGTATCAAATTAAGAAGGCTCCTTTGCAGCTGGAAATGAATGTACTTATGTCCACACAAGAAAGCTACAGCAAAGATCTATTACTCTCCTTAGGTAGTCCTTCTTACTGCCTTCCTGCTCTTGAGAGATTTTCCTCTTTTGTAAAGGAGAAAGTTGTAATTTTGAGAAAAATAATAAGATTCTGTGATTGGAAACTGTGTTTTCTTTTTTAAATCAGGAATTTCATCACAATAAATCGTGGTTCAGTCCAGAGACACAGACACTCGAGTTTGTACAGCCATCTGTTTCTGCTAGGAAAAATAAAGTGAGAATCCCCATAAACTTTTTCCTATTGAATTTTACAGCAATAATCTACTTGCCATGCTTCTTTGAGCTAAAATATTAAAAGCTGAATTTCCAACTTGCTGCTGGGCTGTTATCTTATAGTTCCCTGACACAGATGTTTAATTATTCACTTACTCATTTAACCCAGCAGATCATTACTTCTAATTTGAAAATTAACTATAGGTCTGGGACATGTACAAACAGTGCTGTTTCTTGGTCACTGACGTTTTAAGGGAGCATTTAAATTCTTCAGCTCTGCAGGTCAAATTGCATTACAACGCATTTCGTTAGCGGAGAGATCTATATAGCTCTAAGACAGTAACAAGTCCCAGCCAATGGACCATGTATTTAAAGAAATATAGTAGTCCCCCCTTATCCACCGTGGCACTTTCTGAGGTTTTAGTTACCTGCGGTTAACCTGGTCTGAAAATGTTTAAATGGAAAATTCTAGACATAAAAAATTCACAAGTTTTAAATTGAGAGCGGTTCTGAGTATTATGATGAAATCTCAGAGCCCCCTGCCCCCGTCCCGCCCTATCCAGTTCAGAGATGTGGCTCATCCGTTTCTCCAGCGGATCCACACCATCTACAGGACCGCCCGTTAGTCACTTAGCTGTCTCAGTCATCAGATCGACTGTTGGGTATCCCAGTGCTTGTGTTCAAGTCGCCCTTATTTTACTTAGTAATGACCCCAAGGTGCAAGCGTCGTGATGCTGGCAATTTGGATATGCCAAAGAGAAGCTGTAAAATGCTCCCTTTAAGTGAAACGGTGAAAGTTCTTGACCAAAGAAAGAAAGAAAAAAAATCATATGCTGAAGTTGCTAAGATCTATGGTAACTTTTATTACAGTATATTGTTATAATTGTCCTACTTTATCGTTAGTTATTGCTGTGGGTCTCTTACTGTGCCTAGAGTATAATTAAGCTTTATCATAGGTATGTATGTTTAGAAGGAAACAGTATATACAGGTTTGGGTACTGTCCGTGGTTTCAGGCATCACTGGGGGTCTTGGAACAGATCCCCCGCAGGTAAGGGGGGGCCACTGTAAGTCACAGATGAGAGATTAGAACTACAAAAGTTTTGAACCACTAATAACTTTCTAGATTTGATCTGTAGAGTAACAGAGATCTTGAAAAATGTCAGCACTTCCCAAAATGCTGTAAACGGGCCTTTAAAAAATTGTTTTATATAGTCAGATCATATTATCAATGACTGATCTTTATGGATCAAGTTTACAGCTCAATTTAAGAGCAGGCATTGAGTTTCAGGTAAACGGGGTAAGTGTAAGATTTATAAAACTGTCTCTGATATCTAGGAGTTTACAGACTATTTGGAGAGATGTGACATGTACTCAAAAACCATAATATCGTGTAGATGAACACCATGAAGAGTGTACCAGAAAAAGTGAAAAATTTTCATTGAGAACGATTACTTTTGGAGCAGAAGCCATGAGACCAGGTCGCAGACACTAGACGTAACGTGAGGCACTTAGGGGGCAGCTGGCTGAAAGGATTCTCCGTGAAGGGTGGATGTGGTCCCTGTGGTTGAGCGCGATCTTGACAAGTGGTGGTGAGGGAAGGGCGTTTCAGTCCCAAGGAACATCGGTCTCCTGGATCAAACCCTCCAGTGGTGGGCCGACCCTGGCCTCCCGACCCCAGCTCAGTGCTGTTCAGTGTGGCCCCCGTCCCTGCTGGTCTGAGCATGGCGCTGGGTCTGTGAGGAGCTGGATTCCGAAGCTCTGACAGGGTAGACACTGCCGTGATGTTTTAGTTGTATTTTATAAGGTCATCAATCTGTAATGGATTGAGAAAACCAGATGAGTGGTTCTTCATCTCCGGGCATTGGAGGAGCGCTCCCCCTGCAGCTTCACTCCCAGCCCCTCGGGCAGGGGCCCTTTCCCTCTGCTGGGGGGGGGGGGGGCACCGCCTCCGCCTGACCTCGGGTCAGCTGTCACCTTCTCACAGCTGCTTTCCCCATCAGCATCACCGAAGCACACCTGCCTTGTCCCTTGCTCTCCTGACTTTGCTTCTCTCTTCCTTCCTCCGGGTTCTTAATGCCTGGTGTGTATTCGCTGGTTCATTTTTTATCAGCGTCTCACCCACAGAAGTCAACTCCGCAGGAACAGGGACTTGCTTCTCTTGCACCTTCTATCTTTCCTCCACCCACAGTAGTGCGGCCGCGGACTTGGCCCGAATCAACACTTGTTCAGTGCATGTGTGGGTGGGTGAGTGAGACGGTGAATGGCAGGAACCATTGCAGTGCAGCCCGAAAATGCAGATTTGGTTTAAGGAACAGTAAGCAGTTCAGTTTGGCTAGAAAAGGGGACAAGAGGAATAAAGTTTGCCAGCTCTGGCTTCAGTTCAAGTAGGTAAAGTCGCATTTTGGTCCTAGACTGCAGTACGAATAATAAAAGAACATTTTTCTTTTACTGAGACTTACCAGATGCCATTATTACCATCAAGGATGCTTTTCCTAACCCGCTTTACATGTACTTGTTTTGTTTCGGTACTGCAGCCTTAGCACTGTATTTCATATTTTTAGTTTCGTCATTGTACTGTGTAAGACTTTGCTCAGAAAACTGTGGTTCATCTCCCCAGAAACTGCAGTGTGCTGGAAAGGCTGATGGATGCTGGGTGAGTAAGGCTGCCTTAACCCTTTGTAGAGCTGGACTCCGGGGGGTGGGGGGGGGGGGTGGGGGGGGTAGGGGGGGGCAGCAGGTTCCCTCCCAGCACCGCAGGGCCCTCAGGCAATGCTTAGTCCATGAAAATTCATAGTTGGGAAGCATCCCTCTGAGGCAAGGAAGGCCTGGGGGTGTGCCGGTGAGGCTGGGCCGTTGGAAAGAAATGTCAGTTTTCCCAGGCTATGGAGGCTATTCCACAAGATGGGAGGAGACAGCCGGATGAGAAATCTGAGCCCACCTGTGCCCCCAGCCCTCTTGGCAGTTCTGATGTTTCCTTCCAGGGCCTTCCAGGGTGCCTTGGTCTCACTAGAGGAAACAGGCCCACTTATGAGTGGCAAGGAAGCCATTTTCTCCTTTCAGAGGGCCTGTGTACATCGTTAATGTGCCCCAGAAAGCTGTTTAAATTAATTATGGGATTGTCCCCCAAGAAGTGTTACACGGAGGAAGTATTTAGGTGTTTTAAGCTAGAATCTGGGAGTCCCAGGTTTTTTCCCAACTGTTATGTCTTTGTGACCTCAGGCAATTCCCTTAATGTTCCTCTAAAGCACCTGTGAAATACTTTATTGATCTATATTTTATTCATACTTTCCACTTCTGAATCTCAGGGAAACCTCAACAGAGCCTTTTCAAGGGTCGTTGGGTGACAGCCAGGATTGCCCTTTGAGATCCTCTGTAGAAAATTGCTTGAAAGGGCTTGTTACCTATATTTTTTCTGACGTCCCAAAGTAGATATTTCATAGCATTATTATTCTTTAATGTGTTCAGTTAAACCCAAATTTCTGCTTAATTCTTTAAAATCGAAGACTGCCTAAGAACTGGGTGATCAGCTCTGGCAACTAGACTATTCAATAGGAAAATTAAAATCATTTCAAAATTATGCCACTATGATGATAGAGCAAGTTGCCTTTTCCTTGAAAGATGTCAGTAGGAAGGACTTATCAGGCCTCACATCTTCCCACTCATTCCTTTCTTGACATTTGTGCTAAAGTATTCGACCAGTTTTAGGATTTAAGAGGAACCTACATTCAGTAGTGACTAGATTACAGATTTGTCTTTGCTACTTTCTCATGTCTATTTCTTGTTTGTGACGGGTGCTGAAAATACTGTGCACTAACATTGTGTTGATTAAGAGTCAGGTAAATTCCAGTGGTGCCCAGAAAACCAGATTTTTCTTTGGGAGGAAGAAACAGTTTTTTCTTCTCAATGGCCATAAGGATTTCTCTGTTCAGCCTGTAGTCCCGCATCAGTATACGTATCTCTATAAAATGGTTCTACCTTTTTAGGCAAAAAGAGCATTTTTGCTGTATGGTGTTCTCTCCAAATGAGCCAGTGCAGAACCCCAGGAAGCTGCCTTAGTTTGCATAAACCTGTTTCAAAAGCTGCAGGAAATTTCGCGTTATTATTCCTGACCAGGATCCTTCCTTTTTTCTGCTGCTCCTCAGCAGCTCCCCGGCAGATGGCGCTGTGTGGCACCAGATGACAGCTTCCCTTTGCAAATATGGCTTTGCGTTTCTGGCATGCATATTTATAAATACTCATTCTGTTAACATGACAGTGGAGAGCATGACACTTTTTGGAAATACAAGGTATTAAATGTCAGTGATTTAGAAATTTGTGTCTTCTACCGGCACATTGCTATTTAGTGTATTGTCCTCTAGAAGTATAACGAAACTGTTTCTTGTTCCTTAAGGAGCTTTCTATTTTTCTGACGAAGAGCATTGTTCACTCGATAGCTTGTTCTAATGGGGAAGAGTTGTATCTTCACACTAACAGTCCCCACACTCATATTGTCCTGGGTGCCCCGGCCTCTGTTGGTGTCAAGGGAAGGTCATGGTTGGACTGCGGGGAAACAGCCCTCAGAGCTGCTCACAAACGGCTCGCGGCTGTTGCCACTTCATAGACTATTGTCGGGGCCAAAAAGGAAGGAAAAGAAAGGAAACTAGCACTGAGTTGCTCAGAGTGGGGTCCTCGAAGCATGGGTCTATTTGGTGCTTGTCTGAGATGCAGTGTCTTGGGGTCCACGCTAGACGTAATGAATCAGAATATGCTCTTTAACACGATTCCCAGGTGAATTGTATGCACATTAAAGTTTGAGAAGCACTGAATTAAGTGCCTCCTCTTCCTTCAGTGTGACGTGGACGTTGAGAGCCTACTGTGAGTCACGCAGCGCGTCCTGGGCTTGGGTCGTGGAGATGGCCAGAGTAGGTTACTAGCCGTCCGGGAGCTATAGGCAAGGGCTGGGCAGTGTGTTAACGAAACAAAGCCAGTCCGGCACTGTCGGTGCCGAGAGAGGTCGCTCCTAGGTGCAGGTGTGTTTGGTCGGCTGAGATTCACAGTTAATCTGTGTCACGGCTCTGAGAGAGGCGGAAACTCTGCAAAGTCGTTCATGCCACCAGTCGACAATGAGTTAAAGCTTAAACCCAGCTCTGTCAGGCTCTAAAGTCCAAGCTTTTTCAGTATGCTGTGTCCTAGAAGTCCAACTTTTTCAATAAGTTATCTTTCTTTATAGCCTCTGTTACAGATAACAAAGGACCCGGTTGATTTCCAGACCCAGGCTCTGAGGACCTGACATTAAAATGTAAATTTTGGAAAGTTTGTGAGTTAAGCACTTGAGTGACTTCCCAATGAGGGCAGTGGTCACTTAGACCTTGCATGAGGTCTGAGTTCCTACATCAGGACACCTGGGCATCTGATGGAGCCTGCCGCCCTGAGGAGGTGTGGGGACTGACTGCAGGTGGGTGGCTGTAGGGGACCTTTAGGTGGAGAATTTGTAATAGAATGGGATTATGTTAATGCTGAGCTCAGGAGAACTAAGATCTAAGTATTCTGTCCCAAATCCATCCAGGTGCCACTTGCAAGTCAACACTCATCTTGAGTAACACTGAGCGTATTGCCCTCAGAGCGCTATTGTTAGCAACTGCCCAGATTGACGCTGATCCCTTCACCGCCAGTGACAGGGGTTAATACAGTTGTAATTACCTACGCGTATATGATCCTGGGTGTTTTATCGAAGTTCATTGATGAGTCTCCCGCGGAGAGTGGAATTGGACGTCTCAGGAGGAGAAGGAAGTTACATCTATTTTTGTTACTGTACGTGGAGGATTATTGCTCAGTCTGAAAAAGGTTATTTCATGCAGAGCCTTTTTTCTTTTCATATTAGTTATTAATTCGTGTATTATGCATACTCTGAGCAGAGCTGAATGTTGAATTTGAGTAATGCTTTAGAAGCAGAATCATACACAGTTGGCACAAACAGAACTTGCTTCTTGTGAGGAAACTATGGATCATACAATGATGCTCAAGGAGCTAAATGGCCTGTGTCTTCCGTGGCTAATATTGGTATTTTGCAGAAAATGCAGGGAATATTTATCCTAGTCTTTTCAGCCTCATTTTGTTATTTCCAGGCAATTTGTTGCAGTTAGTATCCCAGAGTCAAAAGTGGTTTTGCTTCTGGCTTATTTGTCTGTTGTCGGTGGCGAATGCACATTCCAAATAGAATGCATTTGGAATAGCAGTCCTGTTCCCAAACAGGCCAAGTGGAGTGGGGAGTAGTAGAGATTGTCGGGGAAATACCTGCACACGTTCACAGGGATTGGGAAGTCGATAGGAAAACCAGGCCAAATGTGGGTAGGAAAACTAGTCATAATGGTGTGGTGATGGCTCGTCCATGAGCACAGTGGCCTCGGTCTTTAAAGGAACAGCTCTGATGCCCCGAATTTCTCCATGACTAACCACAACAGTAAAGACACTGAATTAACGCCATAGCGCTGGATCTTATTTCCGGGGATGAACTGTTCCTCCGTTTCAGTGAGTGATTCCCTCACGTGCTCCTCGGTACCCCTGGATCCTTTCTCCTTCTCCATTTTGCGTCAATTCCACGGCTCCCTGGAGTAGAGGGACTGTATGTGAAATGCAGAGAGGGTCAAGGGGAGGTGACGGCAACTCTGAAAGAAGTCTGTTGTGGACTATGTTTGGTTATTGTCCAGAAGACTTTCCAAGGTGGACTCTTGACCCTTTCATTTTACCCTCACCTTTCTCTGTGAGAAAATGAGCTGTTTCCCAGCAAAACAGTAGACATTGTAACCTAGTATTTCATCCATGGGAGAGCTGTAGTAGTTACATCTGCAAAAGAGACAAAAATGCCAAGAAAAACAAGTCAATTTGAGTGATTTATATTTTTAAGAGTGGTTCTGGGATCTATCATAAAGTCAGTTCACTTTCATCTTCATTTCCTAAACATACAAAGCTCAGAGTCGTGAACGGTATCATGGTGGTGAAAGTGACTTATCACAAGGAAGCAGTGGGAGTGCCGTGTGTATGATAAAATATGCCGAGCTGTGTTTTAGGTAAGAGCATATGGACCATTTTGAAAATCAGAATAAAAATTGTCTCTTGCGTATATTGTAATCCTCTACTAACCACGCTGTTTAATTAAACAGAACGTCCATTCCTTTCAGCATGCTGGATAACAAACTTCACAGTACTGAAAGTGAAAAAATACATTAAAAAAACCCCCAAACCAACAAACAAAAAACACGTGATGAAGATCGAGAGAGTTGTCCTGGAAAATATGATCAAAGCAAAAGCGGAAGGTGTTCGCTGCATACTCCCTGTGCTCCAGCCAAGCGGAGCTGCTGAGAGCCCCTGGATGTGCTCTGTTTCTTCGCGCTTCTGTGCTCTGCGTTAGTATTGACTCCACCAGTCGTGTCAGCTTTGACACCCTGCCCCCTCTGCACACTCCATGAGCTTGCAGGCATCCTTCAAGGTCAGATCAACTGTCCTCTTTGAAGCCAGCTGATCAATCACCCCTCTTCTCTTCTTTCTATTAGGTCCTTCTGTTGTTGCTCTTGTCTCAATATGCTGAAGTTATACGATGACATGCCTTGCCTCCCCAACTCCCCAGATGAGCTCCTTGAAGTCAGGACCTACATTTTATTCAGTTATATATCCTCAGTGCCTAGTTTGTGGATGGAAAATTTGTGCACACATGCCTCCACTCTTCCCTTCTGCACCTGTGGCCAACACTGCACAGCACTCATGCACTTTTCTCTCAGTGACTAGCCATAGCCCCTTGGTATTTCTGAGCACTTACAAATTCATTCTGATGGACACGCTTGTTTCAGCTGCCTCGCTGCCACTGGCCTAGGAGAACACCTGGCTCATAGTAGACAATCATTGTTATTTTTATGTGAAAAATGATATTAAATGGAAATCACATAAAATTCATGCTTTGAGTTTCGATTTCAGTATTCTGATGGAGTTGAATCTAGAAATGTTATAAAACTTTCTGGTGTCTCAACTGAGATTCAGCCACTTCTGTTGTTCCTCTTTCATTATTTTGAAAAACTCTGAATTAAAGAAGGTTAAACAGATTTCTTTACAAGACTTGTCAAATCCTTTATGTGCCAGAGGGCGTTAGGAATCTGCGTGAAAAGAATAAAATATTCAGTGTTTCACAGAATTATTGGAACAATGGAGTGTTCTGTGGCACTAGTGTTCCCCAGAACCCACTTTGGGGATCACTGCTGTCACAGATTCTAGAAAGTTCTGTTCATGTCTTCAGCATACTGTGTTATTCCTGTATTTATATTATTTATTGATATTGGGAAGGAGGACCACAGGCTTTTCTTTTTGCTATTTTAGAATGATATAATCTCTAATATCCTTGCAGAAACATGTGGGAATGATGGCTTCTCTAACTCCTTGTTGATTCTTAGATGCTTTGACCTTCGAAAATATATTATTTTTTTCTCTTTCTGAAGCATGAAGATAAAGCATTAAGTGATATGAGTCCACAGGCTTGGAATCCATGACCCCAAGACTGACATTTCACAAACTCTGTGAAAGCGTACTTGTCATTTCTCTTCATGACTCAGTTTTGTCACCCAGAAAGTGGGGCTGTTGACTCCTGAAGTGGGAATACAGGCACAGAACGAACGAACAATGCAAGAATATGTTTTTGCTCTGCCTGATTCCAGATGTAACACTCTTAAGGCTATTTTTGTTAAAACCAACTTGCTTAGAGAATAGTTTCATTTCCAGAAGACAGAGATGTCTTTGAGAGTGACTAATAGCATCTGGCCAGTTATATAGTGCGCCTTGTGTGTACAGTAGCAGCTGGTAAAGCCTAATATTCCAACTCAATCTTCATGACTTAGTAACGTAGTTTGAAACATTTCATTACCAATGTGATTTCTCCCCAGACCCCACCCTTCTCCCCTGTCCTGCCCTCACACACACCCAAACAAAGCAGATAGGAAAGGAATTGACAAAGATTGAGACTGTGATTTAAGAATAAGTCATTCCTTTTAACAAAGTGCCATGGGATATAAACTCCATAGAGAAAGCATTTGGGGATTTCTCCATGTTATCTGCCTTACTGGGGAGTGTGGATAGTAATGTTCCTGTCCCTGGCCCCATTCCCCAGATTCCCCTCCTGCATTAACACTGTGACTTCTGCTTTAATTGATGGCAGCATCCATGTACTGGTCATGAAACTTAGGTTGCACACGGGTGGTTCATGTTTCATTTTGCATTTTGTGCAATGTGGTGGCATAGTTGGAAAATCGGGGATTGCATACCAGACAGCATTTTAATTCCAGTGTTATCACTTACCAACTGTGGGGTCTTGGAAACCGTTTCATTTTTCTTGGTCTCCCTTCCCCAGCTATGAAATGGAAACAGCGGTATCCAGGATGTTGTGAGGATTCAGCGAGCTAGTGTAAGTCAAGAAGCTCGTATATCATAGCTGCTCAATTGATGTGAGTTCCCACAAAGCCCTCCCTCATACCACTCCTAGAGTAGCTAATATAAAATATTAGTCTGAATTCTTCTGTTAAAATCCTTCAGTGGCTCCCAGGATCATCCCGAAACTCCTTGTGAGGCATACAAGACCCCTCTCGAGTTGGCTTCTTTCTAGCCCCATTTCCCACCATTCTCTTCTTCACACTTTGTGAAAGTCACCCTAAATTCCCCAGCTGTCCTCTGACAGTCATGCTGTGGCTTGTTCTGACACACAGTCCCTCCTTCCCTTTGCTCTCTACCCCTTGCCTCACCGTCTAGCGTGGGTAGCTCTCTTCTGTGCTCTCCACATCGTTGCGCTTTTTCGTTTTAATGTAATCTTTGTATCTGTCTGTTCCCTCACAAAATGCATGCTAAGGGTGCAACATGTCCCTTTCTTCCTTTTCTGTTCCTGGTGTACAGCATCTGGCATACAGCAAGTGATCCATAGCTCTTTGCTTCATGGGTTCTCCCACACCTTATTTTTTCCCTTATGCCTGTCAACCCAAAGAGGGTGAAAAGATTCATCATGATTTATTAATCCTAATAGAGTCAGACATATTTTCGTAATTTTGTGTATCAGAAAAAGAATATGTTATAATCCAATGTTACTGCAATTGAAAAATAAAAAATAAATAAGCAAAAAATTTTTTAATAATAAAATAAAATAAAATTTGGAATCCTCAGTAAGAATAAAAGAAAAGAAAAAAGAAAACGCAAAAAGCAATTACACCAGTTTGTATTCACTGCACATGTTCACCTATTTGTATGGAAGAAAAATAAACATCTCATAAAAAAGAAAAAAGGAAATTTAAAATATCCATTTTTACTCTCTTTTATAGAAAAAAAGATTTGTGTGTATGTTTTTTAAAAAAATCCAATGACAGAAACCAATCATATTCATGAATTCTCAAATTATGTGTTATAGAATTAAGGGTAAGTGAATTCAGATATTGAAATCTTTCTGCAGCCTCATCATAGTTACCTTAGTAATTCTAGAGGAGTTCTATTATTAGAATGCATGCCACTAATTGTTGGCTAGATAATTAGTGAAAGGCACATACTTGAATTGGGTTTTAACTTTGGCCCATGATTTATAAGTGTATAAATGGCAAAAAGACATTTCAGAATTTTATATCTTCCTGGCTGTGGTGTGGAGCTGCCGAGAAGCAGCTCGGGTTCCTCAGCGCCGGGCTGACATTTATAAAGACGAAAACCTCCTTGTAGCAGAGGCTTTAATTATTACTTAAGAGCAGAGTCATTAAAATGGCTCCCTCAGATACTTGAGCTTTTGATTATGGGAGGAGAAAAAAAAGATAAATTAAAAAAATGAAGTTCAGTCAAACAGTTTGCACTGCCAGTTACTCTGTAATTCATTTTGGGGACAACTTTTACGTTTGGTCTAGGAAGAGAGCCAAATATCAGATGTGTCACTGGCTGCTGACAGGTGATGATAAAGCCTTCAGAAAAAGACGTTTGCCTCACGTAAGGAAGATTTGGGGACATTTAGAGATGTATTTGAGCATCTTCAAAGTACACGAGCTCCACAGCAACCGAGACGTATAAAATCTCCTTTTCCTGTTATTCATGTAAAGAACTCTCCTGGTTACTGGAGAATTCTCCCAGTGAGAAGAGAAAGCCCCCACGTTTCAGCCGGGAGACACGCACGCGAAGCTGATAGCATCTTAGTTGCCTGATGCTTCTCGTGTTACTCGGGGACTTTGACAAGGAGAGCCGTTGCCTGGGAGGGTGCAGCACGTTCTGTCAGCCCGGCATCTTCACCCTTGTACTTACAATAAATGGAGGTCGGTCTGCGCTAGGATGGGAGTCTATTCTCCTAAGACATATATGCTGATAGCACTAATGATTTGCAATATTTAACAGTAAAACTGTTTTACTTGCAGTGACTCCAGGCTTTGAATTATAAATGGAATCATTTTATATCTTTTGGCATTAGTTGAAATACATGGGAATTGGCCCAGATTTCCCATTAATAATGTATCAAGTAAATGTTGCAAAATCATTAGAGTTGATATCTCTATTTAATTGGCATTTGGAAAATCCATTTTATTTGTCAAAATATACATTTATAAAATTTATACTAATCTGAAAAATATCCAAATTTATTTTAATGGATACAGTATATCACATATATACTATGTTATGTTTACCTGTGTGTATAAGCATTTTGTATTTGTTTATTGTTTTGGGTAATTAATAATCCTATCTAAACTCTGGAGATGCTAAGAGTTTGTTTTCTACTGTGGTCTCATTTTAAATGGCATTTCCTTTTATTTGACCTCAAATTTAACTTTTTGGGATGGTTGCTAACTTAGCACAGTGGGTAAATCTTGGCCTCTTTCCTGATTTAAGGCAAACTCATGCAATTTTGGAAAGGCATCAAATTTACTTTTGAAAAAAATTCCCTGGCACAGTTAATTTGCGATATAATTTTCGTGACTAAAGTAGATACCAAAAGGTGTCCAAAAATGGAAGAATGAATTTGTGTTTTTACGGACAACCTTTTGTGAAGTCTTGACCCAGTCCTTCTCGACTAGGGTTCCTGGCTGTATTTATGGAAGACTTTAAATACCCCTGAAAAGCAGTTGTGTTTTTTATTTGAAATTCTGTCCCCTCTGTTTATAGATTATGACTCTAGGACATGATGATGTGGTGAGGAAAAGGCATATTAATCGTGATGATGTTAGTTGTAAATGGTGTAAACTGTCCTGACAGGTGGGCTTTTGAGAAAGGTTTATGATTATGTATCTGTGAAGACAGAGTCAACCTAAAAGTTGCAGATAATTTAGGATTAAAGAAAGAATGCCCACTCCTTTAACACTTTGCTTATTTAATATGAAGAAGAAAAAATTTTGAGGCTAAAATTTGAAGAGTAAGGAAGTGAGGATCCAAGATCCTGGTGAGCTGAGTACTATCAGGGGCTGGGCGAAGGTACCCAGTGTCCGTGGTGAGGGAAGGCAGAACTGTGGGATTTTGGAACTTAAAGGGAACTTAAATTAGCCCATTTTACATATAGAGAAACTGAGTCCAGAGAGGGACGTTGGCATGCCCAAGCTCACTTGAGCCTCAACTTCTGATTTCCATTGCATCGTATTCATTTCTAGAATGGCCCAGCTGATAAAATCTTACAGGACAAGTACGAGGCCTGCATGATGAAGATTTGGTTAGCTGTTTGCAATATAAAAAGGCTATATAAATTTCAAATGTCATTGTAATAAAACTGTGTATTCTGGCTTCAGGCTGCACAGCTCCCGGATGGACAGCTGCTCTAGCCATGAAAACTTCCTCCTGCCTGTAACTTCCTCTTTTATCGTCTGCAGAGGCACTTGCCAATGTTCTGCTTCTCGTGTGCAGCCTCCTGTTTCCCCTTCCAGATGTCCTGTGTCTCGTGAAAGAGTGTCAATCCTTCACATGGGGAAGCTTTTTGAAAGGAACAGCTATATCACTCACTCATACTTTACCTCCATAGCCTCTGTCCCCAAATTCCGCCTGCTTTGCTGTTTATCCTTTTGCTCAAGAAAATTAGGGGTAATTTGAATGGAGAAAGGAGGGGAAGAAAACTAACATTTATTCAGCACCTACTATTTGCCAAGTATTCGCTTCAGATCACTTTTGGAATGAGGTCAGTATGAACAAATAAATCAAAAAAAGATCCTAGTTATCATGCTAAATACCTTGCCACGTTATTACTTGCTGGATAATCGAGGCTCAGAGATGTCAAATGAGTCAAGGAGAGAAATTAAGAAGCCAAGAAGCCCAAAAGGAGAGACATCACCAGGTGAGAGGTCACATTTCCCTTTCCACATTAAAAAAAAAGGAGTGCCAAAAAAAGAGGAAGGAATATGGTTACATGCTGGCCACTACCCGTCTGAAAATAGTATATCAGTATATCTACATAGTTTTTTGGTATCAGAAAGAGTACTTTAAGAAAATGTGCTCTGAGTGTCTTGTCTGCTGACGCTATCAGTAGCTCTGGCAGGAGGGTTCCTGATGTCCCAGCCACCCAGGCGGGCACCTCTGGGTGTTCTTGAGAATACCCTGTGGTTTCACTGGAAACATTCTGTTTCTATTACTTCACTCTCCCGCCCCAGGCTAATATTGCATCAAGATCTGTGATTCCAAGATACAAAGTTTGAAATCTATCCTTAAGAATTGTTAAGACAAAAAACAAGCCAACAACAACAACAAACAACATAAAAACTTTGCAACCTGCACGTACAATAGGGTGGTATTTTACTAAGTCTTACGATACGCTTCCATCTTTCAACAGAGGGCTATTCTGACTAAGTTCAGAACTGTTCCAAGACCTTGAAAATCGTGCAGTTGCCTCAAGAGCCCACATCTGTAATCATAAGGGAGATGCTGTGAAAGGAACAGAGTTTAAACTGCTTGGTGATGGACGGATGTGGTTAGCTGACCCCCCAGACGGATAATGTGTTCAAGGCATGAGCTGTTATCTTACCTGGACGAATGTTTACCAAATTCATTTTGTCTGTTGAACTTGTAATCTAATTCGTCTCCTATTTCGTCTCACTCTCCCCTTACCTCCACCTGTGCCTCCCTCTTGAACCAGCTACCCCTCTGCTTATTTAACGTGTCCTGGGTTATGGAGCATGAGTATCTCCATGAGGCAGAGACTAAAAAGGGACTCTCAGTATTACCTGGACCAATCTCCTTCATTTTGTAGGTGAGACAGTTGTGGCACAGAGGGACTGGGAACGAAGTCAAAGTGAGCCAGCTGGAGACCAGCGGAGCAGAAAGGGAACTTGGGATGCTGGGCCCCTCATCACGGGCCTTCTCCACTAGACCATGTCTACTGGCTGAAAGGTGCCTGGTCCTTGAAAATAAAGAAGAAAGAGAGATTGCAGATGAAGGAATATTTTGTTTCTTATAAGTCCATTTATTCTAGGCATGGCGCAAATGGCATTTAGGAACTAGGTGAAAATTTATGTCTTTATTTTCATTCAATTCTGTGAGTAATATGAGCTTAACACTCCTACAGAGAGGGTGGTTAGGAGCCAGGGGCGGAGGGTAAATAAAAGGATTTTTAAAAGCTAAAATAATTTGTAATATCATTAGAGAAATAAAAATAATACGTATTATAGTGTTGGGTAATAGAAAGGAGGTTTCACAATAAGTGGCACAGTAGATGTTCCGAGAGAGGGGAATCAGTGCAGGCTGGAGTCGTCTGGGAAGGTTTCATAGAGAAAGTTAGGATGTGGGGGGAGCTTCCTGGGATATATCAGAAATGACCAGATGGGAAAAGAGGCCGAGGGCTCCTTGGCAGGAGTGAGCAGGTGTGAGTGACCCCCGCGTTGTGTGTGCCCTGTAGCCTGGTCAAGGTGGAAGGCTCCTGCTGGCTTGATGAGGCAGGAGTGGTAACGCAGGGCGAGATGAGAGGTTATCTTGAGGCCACTAAATATCCTGGAGGCAGAGAGGGGACCTGGAGCAGGGCCTTAGAAAGAGGGATCTGGCGCCAGTGTGAGGGGGGACTGGAGCTGGGAGGAACCAGGTGGGCAAGAGGCGACGGACATGGAGACCCAGACCAGGAGGGTGCAGAGACGTGAAGTGGGAATCCCAGCGTGGAAAGGAGTTCGCCAAGTGCCATCGCCTCATTTGGGATGAGGCCTAGGAAGTTGAGGTGACTTCCTCAGGATTATACGGAGGTTGGGGAAGGAACTGGGTGTAGCCAGAATACTTACAGTTAGACTCTCAATCAGTGTTCTTTCTGCTTAAGTTGAAATTTAATCAAAATGTCCATCTGGCTAATTCTTTGATGCCATAATTGAGATGTCACTTCTTTGAGAAGCCTTCTGTGACCCCTGGGCAAGGGTGACTTTCCTTCCCAAGTGCTTTCCTGGCACCCTCCACTTTCTCTACCAGAGCATCTCCCGTGCTTGGTTATGATTACCTGACGGTGGGTCCCTCCTCTGCAGTGTGAGCTTCCCAGTGATGGGATCGTTTCTGCCTTCTCACTCTTTCGTCTCCAGGGCCTGGTTCAGTGTCCACTGTAGAGAAAAAGTGCTCAGTACGTTCTTGTTGAATAACTGAATGACTGACTAGCTGAAAGAATGGATTCACATTAGGAGAGAGAGGAGAGGAGTGGGGGAGAGAGAGAAACAAAGAGAGGGAGGGAGGAAGAAAGGAAGAAGGAAGAGAAAGAAGGAGGAAAAGGAGAAGAGGGAAAGATTTAGAGATGAAAAGAACTAGTTTAGGGTTATTACAAAAGAACTTTTTTTTCATCTAGGCTTCATGTGTCTTTCCACAAAGCCCATTAATATTGATTTTATATGATGTTAGCATGGCAGCCTTTGAAAGTCATGTAGGATGCAAATAGTGTCACTTGTGACTGCTTCTGTCTCCTAGTAAAATGAATCAAAATTTTCAGGTTAGTGAGGGAAATTATGACAAATTCAAGGATCAAATAAACTTACTTGCTACCTCTTAAATAAATGCTTTATTTAAAATGATGATAATTCATCAATAAAAAGAAAATTACAGCACATTGTCATATCCTATTTCCGCACCTTAAATGTTGTGGGAAAAATTTCATCTTGAAATGAGTTGTTAGCGTGCTGCCATTGGGTCGTGAGGGTGTTTATGAGTCTGACGGAATTGTCAAGCACATTCTAAAGCAGAATTTGTGGCTGTATTAGCTCATAAAGTTCCTAGAAACAGGGACTTTCTGAACAGAACATTTTCATCGAGAGATTCAATAATCAAATTTAAGATGTCTACCTGAAACCTACTCTTTATGTGGAAATAAATTCAGCCATTTTACCTTCAGGGTTCATATTAATGATGCAGATAAGTATGTATAATGGCTGACAACATCTGATTAAAGTTGAGTAAGAGTATTTAATTTGCCAAACAAAAATAAATCCTGTAACTGGAATTGATCTCAGATGTTCATCACTAAACAATTCTTTCAATAAGATGTTCTTGCAGCTGGTGTCGCTCAGCAGGAAGTACCTTTTTGTGGAACACATGACAAGTTATATACAGATGTGGGCAAGAATTAAGTGTGACGTTCGAGGAAGCAAGGTGCAGCTGCGCCTGGGAAGTAAGAAGGGACCAGAGTGTTCTGGGGCTCATGAACCGTGCTGGAGAATTCTGTCTTCATTCTAAGGAAGTAGGAAAGCTCTGACGGATTTTAGGAGCGGGTGGAGAAGGAGTCAGAGGTGAAAGAGCGTGGCCACTGGGAGGTGTGGAGGAGGCTGCTGAAGTGAACAGAGCAGGGTGAGACGCTGGGAGTACAGTTGTTGGAATGCTGTCTTGACCGTGTTTTGAGGCGCTGGCTTGCGGCCAGCCAGCTACCCTTCTGGAGCCGCTGATTAAGTCCACACCACCAACCACCTCCTTCACAGGGCTCTCACTCTCTGAGTCCCTACCCACCTCTCTAATCAGCCCAGGGTGGGGTACTCAACAGCGGGGGACAGAGTCCCAGAGCCCAAGGGAATTATTCAAATGAGCCAATCCTCAACTGCCTTACCCTCCCTTGCCCATTCCTTCATGTGAATTCCATTCATTCCTACTGTGAAACCACAGTAAAGGCTCCTGCCCACAGTTCCTTCCTCTCCCTCTGCCTCTGCCTCGTGAGGGACCCCCAGCGATTCCCTGGGTGGCCTCCCCTAGTGTGACATGTACTCCCTCTCTTGGGAATTGTGAGTAGAATGAACTATCTTTGTAGCGGCAGCCATCTGATCTGTTGGCCTTACCGTGCCTAAATAATAATAGAACCTATTAAAACAGTGTCAGACTAGGTTGGTGGTGGAGACAGCAGGATTTCGGTTAACTGCAGAGATACGTGGAGATAACATCAACAGAATTCCATGATAGGTCCTTGCTGAGGATGAAGGAAGCGTAGGTGATGAAGATGACTCTCCTCGATTTCTGGCTTGTGTAACAGAGGCCATTCATCGCGGTGGAGAGAACTGGGAGAGGCCCTGGTTTTGGGATAGTCTTGAATTCAGTTTGGGGCATGTTGATCTTGGGTCACTTTGAGATGTTCAAGTGGAACTGTCAAGGAGACAGTTTAGAACTGGTGACTAGATCTTGTTGAATAAAGAAGGTATATGAATAATAAACTTTAAAAAACCCTACCAGCTGGGAGTTATAGATGGTGGCATCACCAAAGATGGCAGTCTCCAGAGGCTGTTCGTCGGGAATACTTGCTGCCAGGAATGGGAGTAAGACAAGAGCATTGTTGGGTTGAGGCAAGAGAATACTAAGCAGGAGAAACAAATAGTGTGAACGAAGGTTTGGAAGCACAATGTGTATTGCGAATTTGGGCAACAATGAATAATCCAGCTTAGGAGAGCGGACAGTTTGTATGGGGAGGGCTAGGAGCAAGGGTGTTGTGTATCCAGATGCCAAACCATTCCGCCCTTGAGGGCCTGAAAGTGCGGAGTGTATTAAGGGCCAGCAGTCCTCGGGGCACTTCATTAAGGGAATTAAGTAGAGCTCCTCTTGTTGAGGCGTTTCTGTCTGCTGCGTAGATGTCCCTGCAGGATAGAGAATCTCCTTCGCCTGCTGCTAATGCTCAGCTAGTGTAGGGTATTGTTTGAGGCTCCAGAGAAGATTAACCAAACATTGTCATGTTAATTTTATTTCAATCAACTACCAAAGACTTATTATAAGTCTACCATGTGCCCAAATCGAGGGACCCAGCCCATGATCCCATGGAAATTACAGTTTTCTTGGGGAGAACTTATACTTCACAGTGATTTAAAACGAGAGAAGTAGAACCTAAAAATTAATGCCAGAAAGAATATGTCATGAAATATTTTTATATTTATCCCTAAACATTTTTGTTGTATATTTCTTTTAAATTGGTAAAATATACATAACATAAATTTTACTATCTTAACCTTTGTTAAGTGTACAGTTCAGCAGTCTTAAGTGCGTTCCCGCTGTTGTGCAACCAGTCTCCAGCACTGTTTTCATCTTGCAGAACTGAAACTCAGTGCCCATGAAGCAACAGCTCCCCACTCCCTCCCCTGTCCAGCCTCTGCAACCACCATTCTATTTTCTGTCCCTATTGAATTTGACTACTTTAGGTACCTCATATAAATGAAATCGTGCAGTATCTGTCTTTTTTCTTTTTGAGGAAGATTATCCCTGAGCTAACATCTGCCGCCACTCCTCCTTTTTTGCTGAGGAAGACTGGCCCTGAGCCAACATCCGTGCCCATCTTCCTCTACTTTATATTTGGGACACCTGCCACAGTGTGGCTTGACAAGTGGTGCCATGTCCACACCCAGAATCTGAACCAGTGAACCCTGGGCCGCCGAAGCGGAATGTGTGCACTTAACCACTGCGGCACTGGGCTGGCCCCACACTATTTGTCTTTTTGTGACTGGCTTGTTTCACTAAGCATAATGTCCTTGGGGTTCGTCCATGTTGTAGCATGTGTCAGAATTTCCTTTTTTAAGGGTGACTAATATTCTGTTGTACATGTATATCACATTTTGTTTATCTACCTATTGAGGGACACTTGGGTTGCTTCCATCTTTTGCTTGTTGTAGATAATGCTGCTGTGAACACAGGTGTACAGATGTCTCTTCCAGACCCTGCTTTCAATTCTTTTGGACATATGCCCAGAAGTGGAATTGCTGGATCATGTGATAATTCTATTTTTAATATTTTGAGGAACTGTGATACTTTTTTCCATGGTAGCTATACCATTTTACATTTCTACCAGCGGTCCATAAAGGTCTCATTTCTCCATGTCCTCAACAACACTTGTTATTTTTGTTTTTGATTGTCATGGTAGCCATCCTAATGGGTATGAAGTGGTATCTCATTGTGGTTTTGATTTGCATGTTTCTAGTGATTAGTGATATTGAGCACCCTTTCCTATGCTTTTTGGCCGTTTGTGTATCTTCTTTGGACAAATGTCTGTTCAAGTCCCTTGTCGTTTTGAGTTAATTTTTGTACATGGTATTAGGTAAGGGTCCAACTTCATTCTTTTGCATGTACATATCCAATTTTCGCAGCATCCTTTGTTGAAAAGACTGTCCTTTCCCCATTGAATGATCTTGGTGCCGTTGTTGAAAATCATTTGACAGGAGTTTTCTTCTAGGCTTTCTGTTCTATTCCATTGGTCTCTACGTCTTTCAAGTACCACTGTTTTGATTACTGTAGCTTTGTAATATATTTTAAAATCAGAAAATATGAGACCTCAAACATTGTTCTTTCTTTTTCAAGGTTGTTTTGGCTATTTTTGGGGTCCCTTGAAATTCCGTATGAATTTTAGGATGGATTTTTTTATTTCAGCAAAAGGCGCCGTTGGGATTTTGATAGTGATTGCATTAAATCCAAAGGTTGCTTTGAGTGCAATACATCTTGACAGTATTAAATCTTCTAATCCATGAACACGGGATATCTTTCCATTTATTTGTGTCTCTGATTTCTTTCAGCAATGTTTTATAGTTTTTAATGTACAAGTCTTTCATCTCCTTGGCTTAGTTTATTCCTAAGTGTTTTATTCTTTTTCACACTATTATAAAGGGAGTTGTTTTCTTTATTCTTAAATGTTTTGTCATTAATTCAGAAGTAATAGCTCATGTTTCAGGAATTGGTTTAGGAGGTTTTGTCCCCAAAACTAGTCTATTTTGCTGTTGTTTTCTCCCCACAATTACTAGATATTTTCTCAGAGTTTTTATGTTTGTTTTGTTTTTGGTAAGGAAGATTGTCCCTGAGCTAACGTCTGTGCCAGTCTTCCCCTATTTTGTATGTGGGATGCTGCCACAGCATGGCTTGATGAGCGGTGTTTAAGTCCACACCCAGCATACGAACCCACGAACCCTGGGCCGCTGAAGCGGAGCCAAATTAACCACTGTGCCACCAGGCTAGCCCCTCAAAGTTTTAACAGGAATTTCTTTGACAATTTCAGTTTAAAGCTCTTTCAATCAGATGAATGAATCTCTTCCCAGATAGACATTTGTGTGGTATTTTGGCAACTTTAGCAACCTTCATTTTACTATATCAAGTGGTTCTACATGCTGAACACTGTCTTTGATCCCAAGGACATAAGAAGCTGATGACTTTCTATATATATTTTTTCCAGAGTTACATCTTACACACAGGAACAAATGAAAATGTGACAGAGCTATGCCCCTAAGCTAAAAGCCATTGGTTCATTGAGTAATTCACTGAATGGCATCAATTGAATATCCATTACATGCCAAACATGGAAATCTGTACAAAATTTTATTTCTGATAGTATCAGAGAAATTCCTGTCAGTCCTACTGGATTTTTTTCTGTTTTATATACACTCTTTTGCTATGATTTTTTTAGCCTCTCACCCCCGAAAGATGTACAAAGTAATTTTATCATGACAAATACTAACAGCTAACAGTACGGAGCATTCATAATGTGTCAGGCACTATGTAAGTGCTGTGCTCATTATTAACTCATTTAAGACTCAGAAACGCCCAGAGGAGACCAAGTCAGGGAGTCCTGATGGGCACACACAGTAAGTGGAGGTGCCAAGGTCCCACCCAGTCTCACCCCAGAAACAGACTTTACTAAAATAGACAAGTGAGTGATCAAATCATGGGATAGCCTTCCAGTATAAAATCATGCGTAACACATTTTCCATGCTGATGTACAAAATATTACATAGGATGTAAGATTATATGTATAATAAGACCTCACTTACATGAGTTATGTGTATAAGAAAACTAATAGGAAATATGAAGATGTTATCAGCGAGTATTCAGGATGTTTGGGTTTTTTTCTGGATAATTCATTTATTAATTAAAATCTTCTTCTACAGTGGACATATAGTTTTAGAAAAATAATTTTTAAAATGTGCCTCTTCTCAATGAGAGGACTGATATTAAAACACTTGAAATTAATCTCCATTCTGGGAGTGGCATGGGGCGAGAGTAGAGAAATCATTGCTGATCTGATTTTGGCAAAAATCATCATCTGTGAAGACTGTAGAACACTTTGGTCCTTTACATGTTTTTAAAATAAAATCTGTATTTTGAACATGTGTGTGTTTATTTTGCCTAGTTTGCCTTTGTAAATGTGATTTGCAGAATAGGGAAATACAAGCCTTTTGCTTGGAATTTGTGAAAGGAGGATCTTACCCCAAGATGTTCCCCAGAGATAATGAGGCCTCCTGGGGTGCTGACTTGGTTCCCCCATTTCTCTGGTCTGGTTGCTTTATGTCAGCTGACTGTGGCCACCTTTATGGATGTACTACACGAAATCACACTTGAGACTTGAGATTTGGGCCCAACTTACAAAGGCATGAGATGGAGCTGGTACCTGTAAAACATGATTTAGGGAGTTAGAGGATAAGCCTCAAAAGTATGTGTTGAAGAATGTGACCAATAATGAAAAGCCCGGAGTCATGCTCTGCTTCATCTCATGTCTTTGTGTTTTAGAAATATTTTAAAGAACGTTTGCTTGTTAGATGAGGATCCATGTTTAACTAGACGTGATCCTTGCCTTGCTACAGGACGTTGCTCCTAGCCTCCTCTTTGGCGCTAGCACATGTCATCTTTTATTATATGCTCATGTTTGTTTTACTAGGAGTCTGCTCACTGGGGACAGGGTCATAACCTTCTTGGCATTCCTTTAAGGCCTAGCAGAGGGGCAAGGAAAGGAGGAAGAGGCAACCACGCAGGAAGCAGCCGCTATATGCCAACCTCTCAAGCCTTCCATTTCGGTTCCTTTTTGCCTCTCACTCCCTGAGGATTTCCCTTATATCCTTGAGAGTTCAGCTGTGCCAGATTTTGCAGATAAAATACAGGATGTTCGGTTAAACTTGAATTTCGGAAGAGCAGCAAACACTTTTTGTTAATGGAAATATATCCCAGTGTTTGGGATATACTAAATTATTTGTTGCTATCTGAAATTCAGATTTAAATGGGTGCCCTGTATTTTACCTGGCAACTCTTTTAAATTTTAAGAGAATGTTTTTTATATTTTTGCCAGGTAGAAACAAGTAGCTGAATGACCAACCCGTTGAAACAGAAAAGACTCAGTGGGCCTGTCTGTGCAGGCTGGACAGTCGTGTCGTTGGTCAGGCACTGGAGGGCCAGAGGCAGACATAACTCCTGCCATTTAGTGCCTCTCAGGCAGCCCAAGTGACCAGTTCGAGGGTTTGGGGACTCTTGTTCCTTCAAGTCTGGCGAGTCGTAGGAGGTCAGTAGGTTTCAGTTTAAACCATAGATTAAGTGGTATGAAAAATCTAAAGTATCTCAGAGTTAATACTACCGCCTGATGTTGTTAAATGACTTCATTTTACAAGGTGGATAATAACATCACTGGCGAGAAAAATGTCAGCCAATCAGCTAGGAAAAATTTTACATGGGCCTCATTATCAGCACAGCCCTTCTGCCGTTGTCTCAGGATCTGGTCCTTCCTGGCTCTTGTCCAGGACAAATATTCTTCCTTTCAAGCCGCCTCTTACATTGTTTCCTAGTCATTTCCCTAGCCAATTAACATTTGGAACATGCTGAGTTTTTACCATTTCATTAGCGATTAACAGTCACCACCTCAAACTTGTATCTCATCATTGTTCTTTGATCGGACTAACCTGCATTGCTTTATGCTTGAAATGATGGCTGTGGAAATCAAAAGCCCTTCGTCTGCTTTAGTTGGCAATCAGTACCAGGAACAGATTATTATTACTCTGATTATTTTGAATTCCCAAGTCGTAGAGGTTTTCCTTTAATTACATATTGAGGGGCTGTTTTGTCCTTGTGCTCGAGGTCTCTGCAGCTTGAGCGAGAGAATTTGTATGCCTGACCAATGAAACAGCAATGCAGGCCCGGAGCCCGGGAGTACCAATATCTAAATTAATTTCCCATTTTGGTCATGGATTAAATGGTATTGAACTTGCAGCCTTATGGATTGTATTTGCCAGCTAGAGTATCTGCTGAGCACACTGTCAAATGTAAGTGGCAATAATACAGAGATAAGAGAGGAGATTGGTCCAGGGGCCAATGATTGGGAATCCATCTGACCCTCCGTGAACCTGAAGCGCTTGGCAGAGAGCCTTGCACAGAGTAAGAGCGAAATTAATACTTGTGAGCTGAACTCTGACCCCGTCCCAGTCTGACAGGTAGGATTCCTGTCCTCCTGGGTGAGTTGTCACTGAGCTGACTGCCACCGAGGCTGTTTCAGGAACACACTGTGCCGTGAATTCTTGTTCTCTTTTTTGGCCTTGGAAGCCCAAGCTTGTCCCTTTGGGGATATATATCCTCCTTGTTTCTCATGCTGCACAGCTGCGGAAGCTGAGTGGACCGTGTTGGATTTTTCAGATGTTTCCTGTATGACCGTGAGTGTACATGCAGTCTCATATATATATGCATAGACTGAGGCATTAGTGTGTGTATGCAAATATATATTTAAAATAAGCTCACAGACAAACCTTACATGCAATTAACTTGCAGAATTAAGTCCTTTTGAAAATTCTCACCCCGTAGACTTACTGAAGTTTGACGTCCGTCATAAGCAGGTGACATGGGAGAGCGTCATCGGGGCCTCTGTCCTTGTAACTGCTTGCCCGCAGTGGTCTCTGATAGGTTCATTGGGCACAGAATCCCCGATTCGGCAGTTGTGGCTGCTGAATTATTCCACCTGCCAGGTACTTACTGGCAATGAATGGGTGAATTCCTTCTGTTCAGTAAATGCAAGCATTTCCATTTTTCTCTGTTTCTTTTTGTATTTTAACCTCAAATGTGAGTCTATTGGGAATTAAATCCAAGTTAGTCTAATTGTCTTTCATAGCAGTCATCATGTTCCAGTAATGCCTATTACTGCAGCAAACAGCACTTAGTGTCTTGATCTCTTGCTGTTTGCTCTGAATGTTCAAGTCTGTGCTGGAGTTCTGGGTGTAGTATTTGTGACCGAGGCAGCTTATCCTCTCTGCCTCCACTCCGACTTGCCCTTTAAAAATGTCTTAGTCACTGCTAAGTTTAAAATTGGCCTTTATACATAGGAAGCTGCCCTTCTCTATGACCCCAATATTTTACTCTGACAATTCTGTCATCCTTATGCCTCTTCTGTCATCCTTTCTTATTCAGTGGGCTTCTCTTTTTTTAACCTCTTTCATTTTCTCACATGCCCAGCCACCGCTGTTACCAAACCAGAAAGAATTACCTGACTCACCCACCTATTTTTATCAATCCAGCCAAAGTACACCATGCCCCCCTATCAGGCGCTGTTCTGTCCTTGTGCTTTCTTTTCCTGTTATTTAACCCAGTTGCTGATCCCAAACATTCCTAATCAGATTCTTTAGCTTTGTTATGTCTGAGTTGATTTGTCCCCATGCATGAGTGAGTGTGTCACACCTCTGCTCCTGGCAGGATTCTTGTCTGATCAGTCTTGCATCTCCTGTGTTTGCTCTAGGCAAGCAGAGTTCTGTCTCATTAATGTAATCCTGATGTTCCAACCTCATCCCTCTATTCTCTTAACGATTTTACCCATTGCTCCCCAAGCTTTCTCACTTTGAAACACTTGAAATATTTTTTAAAGATTTTAGAATTAGTGCTCTAAAAAACATGGAAGCCTAAGTAGTACCCAGTGATAGATTAATGAATGAAAAAGATTTCTTCTCCCTCGCTTCTTGCTGTTCTGGAAAGGATGAACTCATTGTCTTTCCTCCAAAACTGTTCTCCTGCTGGATTCCATCTCCCTTTCTCAAAGAACTCAAGCTGAAAACGGGATCCTCTTTGTTATTTCTGAGTTGTGAATACTTGACCTTTCTTCTCTCCCACCCACCCCCCCCCCCCACCCCCGCCACTGCCTTGGTTCTCGCCCTCACGCCGCTATGCCTGGACTGTTGCAATAGGCTTCTGTCTCCCTGCCACCCTTCTTCGGTCCACTCTTCATGCTGCCATGTGAGTGGTTTTTCTAAAACTTAGTCCAGTTTGTGGCTGTTCATTGTTGCAAAATCAAGCATTAACTCCTTAATATGCCCTTCCATTACCCTGCCCTTGCCAACTTCTCCATCCTTGTTTCACTTTTCTGCACACATTTCACATTGCACTAATTCCAGTAGGCCCCTGGGCATTGGTGCCTGTTGCTACTGCTGCAGAAATGCCTTCTTTTCTGCAGGTATACTAAGAGCCCATCAAGGATTGGCTCAGACATCTTCTCCCTGCCGAAGCCTTCCTTGACCACTCAGTAGGGTCAGTCACTTGCTTCCGTGTTCTTTCTCCATATGTTTCAGGTACCTTCGTTAATTCAGCTCCTCTCTAAATCTCTCTCTCCCTTATTCTAGTGTGAGATTTCCAAGGTTGGAACAATGTTTTATTTACCTTTGCATCCTACTGGCCTGCTGTGTCTCATAGTAGGTACTCAGTAAATATGTGTTAAGTTAATTTGAATGAGAGAATAAAGGCCTTAATAACTTTTTTTTGGAAAGAGAAAAGCCATGAATAGTGAATCTTGGGAAATAAATGAAAGTGACAGATTCCGATGATTCAGTGCACCATGGAAATGATCATACTAGGTCATTTGACAGCAATTATCATTTGGATAAAAGCTTGCATTTCCTCCTCTATAACCCGCATTTGAAAGACGGGCTTTGAAGAGAAGAACAACATGAATGCACCCTCCTTTCTTTGAAAGAGCAGTGTGCTCTTTGATGGCGGAGCTTCCCAACTGTGAGCAATAAACAGCCTCCTCTTTAACTGAACTCATCATCACGCATACTTCTGGGGGCCCACCTGCTGCCAGCCCGCAAATGAGGCCTATTAATGATATTACTCATTTCAAGTCTGGAAATGAGAACACAAGGGAAGGAAGACCCCAAGTACCCCTACTGGCCATTAATCCATGTTATTAATGGAGGCGTTTTTATCAATGCCAGTCTCTCATCCTTTTAATGAAGGAGTTCTCATTATTTCATTGTTTACAAGTTAAAAGGTGTGTGTGTTTAAAAATAGAGATTCATGAGCAGAAAAAAATTATCCTTGCTGTATTTTCTCTCCAAATTTAGTAAAATCAATTTAGGGGAGGGTGGTTGTGGGGATCCTTCTAATGACATTTCTACTCCAAGAGCTATGGCCTATTTTAAAAGATGTATTGAAGAGCATGCTAATGTAATTGCCACTGTGTCACTGCCTGAAAGCTCCTATTAGCTAGTAACAGGCTTATATAAAAGGGCTGAGGAAGGAGGCCCAGGAAGTCTGGAATCCAGAGAAGGCGGTGGGGAGGCAGGCATCTCCTGGGAGGAGGTGAGGTTCGGGGGCTCCCAGGCCTGGGCTCTTCTCCAGGCTTTTAGAAATGTTGAGATATGTGTGAGGTTGTTACTCATGAGGAGTACTTACTCATTATTTCTTAGATGGGCGGTGAGATCTTAGATATATCAGGATGTTGAAACAATCATGTCATCATTGTTGTTTCGTGAGAGCCTTCACTCCTTACCAATAGCATTCGCAGGCTTATGTAAAAGGGCTGTTTTTACCTGGACGTGCAATGCAGCCAATTGTGTGCTTCTACTAAAATGGTATAAATCATCAGCAAACCTCAAATACTTTACACCCTATTTGAGGCAAATACGATGAAAAAAGAAATGCTGATGTATCGTCTGCTGATTTCACCGTTACTAATTGCTATTTGACTAAAGCTTAGTTTTTCCTTGATCCTAAGGCAGATCTTTAATTTCGTTTTCCCCTTGGGATTGTAAACCCTTATCGTGCTTTATCTTGTATCTGTATTAATTTAGAGCCACAGTTTTCTCATGCATCTACCCAGCTGTCAATGATGAGTAAAAGGCCGTTGCTTAATTATTTCACTGAGGCCGTGCAGTGCAAGGGTTTGAATCCTGGTTCTGCCACTTATTAGCTGTGTGGCATGGGCTGATATATCATCGCAAAGTCTCAGTGTAATCATTTGTTCCATGGAGCTAATGAGAGTAGCGCCTAACCCATTGGTCTGTATGGAGGATTAAATGATGTAATCCTTTTAAACGGTTTTTTGATGCCTGGTACATAGTGAGCCCTTGATACATTTTGTCTCTTATGATCTATTAAGGCTATTCTCTCTACTCCTGATTCTTGAGCTTGCATTTTTCTTAAGGTAAGAGAAAAATAACGTTGTGACTTGTTTTACTCAGCTGCACACAGAGTCCAGCTTCAGGAGGATTTTTAAATTGCAATAATAGTGAAGACAAGAATCAGCACAATTTACAGTTTAAAGTTGATGCTAAGTGTCCAGTGTGGGGGTAGGAGGGGGGTACAGTCTGTAGGTTATGAGGGAACCAGGGGAGACGGGTGGCGGGGAGGAGAAGGAGGCGAGAGGAGATAGGAGAAGCTTGGGCCTGGTGGTCCAGCAGAGAGGCTGCTCCCCTGGAGAAAGGGAGACCACACGACAGAGAGTCTCTGAATGATGTGAGGCCCTCTGGATCCCTGCAGGGGAAGGAGACGGGGGTTTTATGGGTCTCACTTGGGGCCCAGGGAACAGTGGTTGACAATATGGTGATGCTTCTGAAGAAAACGAAAAGCAGCCTCGTCTCGTGCCAGAATAAAGAGGGTAGCAGGAGTTGAATATTAGAGGAGGCCCGCCATGGAGTGCAGTCCCTGCCTCAGAGCCGTGGCCAGGGGCCCCTGTAGAATAGAGAGCCTTCGCCCCACCCTAGGCTGACTCGAGCACCTTCCCTGTGCTTGTGGCAGCAGCCAGGAAAGTTGGCAGCATGGTGCAGCGATGGACCCCAGGTTTAAGGAGGAAACTGGCTTCATGAAATTGGGAATTCCAGGGTAAGACTATGCCCCTTAGTTGGCTGGGTTCCATCTCTATGTCTGTGTAAGCCAGGCACTTGGTCAGAGAGCCACCAGGAGGAACACATCTCAAAGCAAACCTCGTTCTGCAGGGCTGGAAGATTTCAGCACGTTGGGGTGCCTGTGGTCATGCTCTTAGCACTGTGGGTCAGAGACTTGCACTTCGGTGGCATCAAAGATCTCCCCCTGGGGAACCACCTGTTACACAGCATTTGACAGTCACTGATGTGCTTTACTTGATCTCACAACATGCCTGTAATATAAGCAGGACGGTTGTCCCCATGCCCTTTTGGGGGGGTCGCCTAAGGGCAGATCAGCAGGAAATGAAGAACCCGCTGTAGAATCTGTTTCTCCTCACTTCCAGTCTAGAGGTTTTCCCAACACTTCACTGCCACCGGGCGAGTACTCACACCCCTGCCCCCATTTGCTCCATTAATAAGGCTCAGTCTGCAGTCAGTCATTTCCTCACCAACTTCTGCAGTTCTGAAAGGAAAATAACAATGTTCCTGTAAACAGATGATACAGTTTTTGAATCGAGATATTCATTAGTTCCAGGAAGGATGGAAGGAAGAATGCATTAAGCATTTATTTAGAAGGAAGGAAATCAGCTAAAGTTCAAGAAGCCCGTTTGTGAAACACCGTGTCTCTATGGGAAGATGGTAGATTGCATTTTATGTACCCGACCTTGAGCCCAAGAAACCAGAGGCGCGGTGCTCGTGGCTTTGGGTCTTTCCAGGTCTGACCTATGAATCAGTTACCACAGAAAGCTATAAAATCTCTTTCTCTGGAGGTACTTCAGAGTGAGGCAGATAATTTCAGAAGGGACCAGGCCACAGCTTGAAGATGAACCCAAGGACCTCTCGACATTTTCTAAGCATGAAACTAATTCATGAGAATGTACAGGTCTGAGGTGTGCATGAGCGAGTCTCAGAGGTAACTTGTCTCGGCTCACATCTTGTCCTGATCTTCTGCAGAGGCTAAAACATCTCCAAATATGACTCTGGATGAAACAAGAAGTAGAGGAACATCCAACGTATAACTCAGACCCATTAATAAATAAGAAGAATGGTTAAAAATATGTACGGAACACCTTTCTTTATTCCAGGGACTTTCCAAGCTCTATGCTTGGGTTAACTCATTCGTTTTCACTGTGGCCTCTGCAATAGGTGCTGTTGTCCCAGTTTTAAAAATGAGGAAACTGAGGCTTCCAGTGTTAAGTAACTTGGCAAGCAAGAGGTAAATGTGGCTTCTCTAGCACGTTCTTCCCAAAGGGCAACACCTGCCTCTTTGGTGTGAAATCTAGAAAGAGTGTGTGTCTTGGAGAGAGACTGACCTGGGTGCAGACTCCAGCACTGGCATTTTCCAGCTGTGTGACCTCAGCAAAGTTATTTAACTTCTCTGAGTCTCAGTTTGTAAAACTGTGAAAGGAAGATGAAATAATTACTTTGAAGTGGTGTTTGTGAGGACGCACATGGAACAGAAACTCTTAGCTGTTATAATTTTGAAATATGTCCAGGGAACCTAGTTGGGTCAACGTATGACGTGTTGAAGACTCGATTAGGCCTACCTTTAAACTTTAGGTGACCGTGTCAACTCATTCTTTCTCTTGTCATTCTTGAGAGAAATTGCTAATGTAAGATATCTCGAAGTCCGTGAAATATCAATAACATTAACATAGTGCTAATGTGAATAAATCAGCATGAACTAATCAGCATTCCTGGGAAAACAGAGCCAGGTGTCACCTTGTGGAGGTGAAACAGCAACTTACCGTGCACGTCTGAACCTGGCTGCATGGCCAGCTCCCAAGTGGCTGGTGGGAATGACATGCAGAAGTCACTGCCTTGGAGAGGAAGTTCCAGATGGTTCCTGAAGCCTCTGAGGGGGGTCCTGGGGTGGGGGTAGAGGACAGAGAGGAAGCCAGGCTAGACTTGCACCCACCTGCCACTCCTCATCACCTTCCATCAGAGCAAAACTGCTTTGATCTCTCTTAAATATTGAGAATTTCATGTAAGATTTTGAAAAAATAATTCTGTTGTTTAAAAGAAAGTTTGAAAATCACATGTCAGAAAGTATGCTAGTCTGTATGGCTTTAGAATATGAATACTTTAAACCATTTTGGAAAATGAGTACTGGTAACCAGTGGTGAAAAAAGGTGGTCATTGTTTTCAGCCTACCACTGGGGCCTGGGGAAAGGAGGAGGAGGTCGGAAATGGTGGAGGGCCCTCCCTCAGGGGCTGAATGTCAGACCATTGCCGCCCTTCGCTGAGTGCTTCTCTGAACAAGGGCACTTTTATGAGGCAAATGAAATATAGAACACATTTGAAAACAACGGAAAGTTCCAAATAAGAGGCTAAGTAACTCAAAGATCTTCCGTGCAGAGAAGCACGGGAAGCCAGAAGGCCCTGCTCGCAGAGGACCGAGGCTCTGTGGAGGCCTCCTCACCGAGAATAGTCGCAGCTGAATGTGGAAGAAGACGTTTTACCATGATCTCCATTGAAAAAAGATACACTCATTCCGTGTAATGAAAGTCAGACTCAAAAGTGGTGGGGATAAGTCATACTTGATTCCATTTTTACTTATCTAAAATGAAATAATAGTTATGAATGTGTTTGGAAAATGCAAAAGCTATGGGGATGTGAGGTGTTGGTCACTAATAACGCCATAATCTCCAAATCGTATTGTTTAAGTTTTGCACATGACTAGGTTAGACAGTGGGTGGTGTGGCCTTACATTTCAAAGGATGAACTCAACGTCAAGAATTCCAAGTATTGTCACACTTACGTATTAGTTCTTTCTAGTGTAGCCTTTGGCAATCTCTTTAACCTCACACGATCACATTATCCGTGATTGTGCTCATGTCATCTGCAGTTCACAAGGACTGTTTTGAATGTATTAAAGACTGTAGGAAGTGTGGTGTTGCGTGAATGTTAAAGGAAGATGAAATAATTACCTCACCACAATGCTGGTAAATGGTCTCATCTTGGGACAAATATTTGGCCCATTTTGGACCCAGAGGTATAGGAGTACCAGCTTCAGGGCAAGCCCAGTGTTTGACGGGGAGTCTCTGCTTCCTGGCACAGGCTGGAGTGCCCCCAGTGAAGGTCAATGAGAAGGTGGGTCACCCTTTCTTCTTCACAGTAGCCTCCAGCCACTAGGCAGGCTGAGAAAACTAGGACCAGACAGACACACTTACTCTGTACTAGGCCAGATAGGCAAGAGAGGTTTTTATGAGAAGGAATCTATTTTTAAGTTTGAGTTGTAGACAAATGTATAGCTAGTTTTCACAGTCATTGCAAAATAATACGTCAAAAGAACCAGTACTTAACTGGTAAAGGGAAAAAAGGGAAAATGTGGAATGTAGACTTTTTCAGGCTTTTAAAATCAATATTGCCATTCTTCTCTTCCACTAAAAATGAACCACTAATAAGTATTAGAATACAGCTTGTAGCAGACAGACTCTCAGGTGGGACCATGCACTCTGTGGGCTGGTGCTCATGCCCTTGTGTGACCCCCCAGCCTTGAAAGTGGACGGAACTCATGACCTGCTTCCAACCAGTAGGACAGGGCAGAAGCGACGGGCTAGACGTGATTACAGGTCTGTAATGCCGCAGTTCTGTTACATGAGAATAGTGTCTGCCGTCCTGTGGTCTCTCCTTCTCCCCTTTGCTGTTTTCGAGGAGGCGAGCAGCCGCTCTGGGGAACCCGTGTAGCGAGGAACCATGGGCAGCCTCTACAAACTGGGGGCTGGCAAGAAAGCAAGCTCTCAGCCCTCCTGCTGCAGGGAGCACCATTCTCCAGCGCCCTGAGCGAGTCCCGCAGTGGGCCTTCCCCAGCTGAGCGTCAGATGAGGTCTCAGCCTCGACGCATTGATTGTAGCCTTGTAAGACCCTGAGCGGGGGACCCAGTTGAGCCTGGCCACGGCTCCTGACCCACAGAAACCATGAGATAATAACTGTGCGTTATTTTAGGCCACTGAGTTTGGGTCATATTGTTAAGTAATGATGGATGCGAATACTGAATTTGGATTTTTCTCCACATCCAAAAGCTCACCTCAAGGAGAAGAGAGAGAGTCCCGGCCATTGGCATTAAACGACATGCTAGTCGTTTTGGAAAATAAACAATGTATTCAGGATTGTTTCTATATTGATTTACCTCTAGCCAGACTCTCTTTTATGCATTTTCAAAAAACAAACACACACTATACCCAGGGAATATTTTGAAGGGAGGAGTTGAGCTTCTGATATATTCAGAAGGTGAGAATTCTTCCCACCTGCGCCCCAGTTTTAACTTAGTCCAATGGCATTTTAAATTTTGAGCTTTGGAGGAAAATCATTCCTTCCTTCCTTTTATTTTTTTGTTGAAAGGATTTAATACATTGGGTTTTTTTTTTCTTTTCAGTGACTTCATTTTCATCTAACATGTGTAAGGCAGAGATCTCTCTAGACAGTGTTTTAAATCTCTAACTCCAGTAGCATTTGAGGTTGTAACAGAACGGAGGACTTTAGTTTTAATTACTCTAAAATAACATTTTGCTAACTTTTCATTTATCTGCCTAATTCTTTACAAGTACCTTGGGATCATAAAAACTGAATATTAATCAAAGGTTGAGCTCCTTAATTCTTTTTTTTTTAAAGATTTTATTTTTCCTTTTTTTTCCCAAAGCCCCCCTGGTACATAGTTGTGTATTTTTAGTTGTGGGTCCTTCTAGTTGTGGCATGTGGGATGCCACCTCAGCGTGGCCTGATGAGCAGTGCCACATCCGCACCCAGGATTCAAACTGGCGAAACCCTGGGCCACCAAAGCAGAGCACAGGAACTTAACCGACTCGGCCACAGGGCCGGCCCGAGCTCCTTAATTCTTAATCATTTTTATACAAGAGACATAGGATGCTTTATAACATTTTTAAATATAGTTTTGTTCCTTGAAAAAGGAAGAAGGGGATTTGTTATTAGCATCCAAAGTGCATGCCCATCGTTTTGTAACAGCTGCAGCAGAGTAACAGCTGACATCCATTGGGTGCTCACTACTTGCGGTCGTCCCCACAAGCAGCTGGCGATGTGGATACTATTGTTATGCCCATTTTACAGCTGAACTGTGGGATGAAAGGGTAAGTGCCTTCTCTAGAGTCTCAGATATGGTAACAGGGAGAGCAGGATGGCTGCCAGACTGACTCCAGACCCTGAGATATCACTACTTACCCCTAAAATCCAGGATGGAGGCATTTCTGTTGCTAATTGGCTTCCCCAGGAGGAAAGAGCTAATGCCTTTGTTCTAAATAGTCCGAGCATGCGTAGTACAGGCCGACTCTGTGACTTCTCCTGCCTGTGTTTAAAGGCACACAGAGAAAGGCAATAATAATAATTCTATAAAAATCCCTGTTCAGTGAAATACAAAGTAAAAATCCTTATAACATGGAAAACTTCAATTCTGAACTGACCCCTTTAGCATCTGCCGGTGTGAGCACACCTCTCCTGTGTCTACTCTCTGCCCTTGCCCTGCCCATCTTTCCACTCAGGCTCTCTTCCTTCTTAAGAGATCCATAAATATCTGCTGTTACTGATTCCTGCTCTTAACAATGGAGAAGAGGGAAAATTGAAAATCTTGCAAAAGATTCAGAGTTTCCTGGGATCGATAAGAAGCTGTGGGCAAACTGGTCAAACCTAAAGACAGAATTGGTCTAGTTGGAAATTGAAGGGGAAACATAACCAAGAGTGCGGTGACAGAGGCTCTTCAAAGGACGGTGATTTGTGTGTCAAGGGATTAAGAGAGGCTTTTGGGAAAATTAATAAAGCCCTTGAAAACTTTTACTAAAATGACCTTTTCTAGCCTGGACTGGGAAAGTTCAATATGAAGTGAGGATGTTAAATTTTGCTATCATTTAATTTTGTGCTATCGTATAAATTTCCAGTAAAATTTTTAAAATTATGCCCCCTCTAAAAACGATAAAAGTCAATAATTGATTCCTTTTCAGGGCTCCTTTTTGCAGCCTTCTTTCTGCTCTGTATTGTGAAATTTAGCTTCTGTTTGAAATGGATTCACTTTGAGTGGCCTTTTCTTGGTACCAGTTATCCTTGAATAATGAGCCTTCCTGTGCTCCCTGTAGACAAAGCCCAGTTATTTAACTTTTCATCACTGGGCCAAGTGAAAGAGAAACTGGACATCCACCTGTCCTGCGGCTGCAGAGGGGAGTCCACCTGATGGGGAGAAGGTGGAGTTTGGGCTTCGTGACCTTCAAGGCTCGCCACTCCCGACGCCAAAGCCCCACGCAGGCCTCTGAGCTGTCAAATCAAGAAGACCCAGTAAAAGCCTTGAGGCAGCAGTAACTGCCAGGTGACATTCAAGAACAGCTCCTCATGGGGGGCAGTCCTGCTGTCAAGGCCTGTCTGGGTCTGGAGCTTCAACAGTACGTGCTGCGTCTTCGTTCATCTCTCTTTTCTCTATCTAGTATTTCCTTTAAGCAACCCAAAAACCACCTCTCTGAGGGCCTTTCAACCAGTAATTCTTGCTTCTTTACTTCCCACCATTGTGTATGTGTGTCTGATTGTCTGGTTGATGATTGCAGTGCCTTTTCCTCGAACCTCCTATTGTTTAGGGCTTGTGCCCACCCACCTTTTTCTAAATCCTGGCCGACTCAGGGCATCTGCCGTGGTTACTTCATGGGAGTCATTGCTGATGCCAAGCCTTTTGAAAACTTGTCAGGCTTTACAATGATGAGATGTCAGGTCCTTGTGACGCTGGAGCTCCTGTCTGTGTACTGTCCCGGGACGGACAGAACTATTAACAAAGTTAGAGCTGGTTACACCTGGGAGTCATCAGGCTCCCTGTTTCCGAGTTGAGGCTGGCATTGCACTTTTTTTCAACATATTGTCCAACTGATAGGAAATTTAGTCCACATGTGGCAGTGAGAGCCGTGGGTATGTGTTGGTTTCTGGGCTTGTCCTCTCTCCTGCAATCCTTTCCGAACGCGTTTCCCCATGAGTCTGGCCCATCCCCAGTGCTGTGAGTGCCAGGATTCCCAGGTCTGGAAAGAGCTGCACAGAGAAATGAGGCCCTGGCCCTCCCAGTGGTGTTCAGTGAGAAACTCCTTGATTTTCAGTATTACGTCTATTAAACGTCTCTAACTCTTTCAGCCAAAGTACAGAGTCTTAATTTGTCTGCTGTAGAGATGGATGCTTCTGGCTGTTAGGTGCCAGAGTATGGACTAAACACGGAGGAAGGAAGAAGATGAATCTTAAAGGAGGTATAATTTCCTTATAATCTAGTACGTTAGCAAGAGAAGCTTTAAATGGTCATTGATCATTTTTATCATGAAAATGTTAATGTGCAAAGCACTTTACTAGACATTATTGGGTAATTAACCACAGAAATCTAGAGATCTCCATCCTCAAGGAATTTCAATCTCCTGAAACAGACACAAAGGCAGTAACCTGAGAACCATCACTAGCACACATCAAATAGCACATCATTGTAAAAAATGATTCTTTGCAACGCTCTCTTAATTTCCTAGGAAATTTTGATATTCAGGATGTTTACCTGTCTGAGGATATACAATTAGATAGTTCTGGAATTTTAGAGCTGTCAAACACATAAAGTGTCATATTGTTCAGTCCCCTCATTTTACAGATGAGAAAACAAGTCTGGAGAGGTTCGGTCATTTGCCCAAGGTCATGCCGTTAGTTAGCGGGCTCTGCTGGAGCCAGTCAGCAGGTCTGTTCTCGATAAGAGACCTATTTCTGCATCACTAGCTTAGGCTTTATAAGTGGAACGGCATACTGACCTTTCACAGGTGTGCTGAGAAAGCATAAGGTTTTGTTAGCCAGAAAGCATTACAGGTGAAAATAAGAACTCAGAATGATGAAGCCACCTTGCCGGGTGTTCTGCTTCTAGGGAGGTTGCAGTATGGCTTCTGGGCTTCTGGTAAGTCTCTTACAAGTCAGTCTAACTCATTTTTTCCTAGCCCACCTACATGTTTCAACTGCGTGATGCTTTCTGAATACCAAGTATCTGGAAAGAAAAGGAGGCACGTTTATTTGGACGCTGTGCACACACAAAAGATAGAAGTGGCACCACCACTTAGCTCCTCTTCCTTCTCTGGTCCAGGGAAAGGAATGCTCATCATCGGGGTGTTCTTCCTGGGATGCATGTGGTTGGCCAAGGACATGATGCTCACAACCCTGCTCGGACCACAGTGGCAGCAGAGCCTCCACTTGCTGCTCTTTAATGAGGTCTATGTGGAAGCGCCCCTCGTTCTGATGGGGGTCCAGTCTCCTGTGCAGTCCACGCCTTTCCCTCAGAGGTCACCTGCTTCCACAAGACTGCTTCAGAAGAGGGGTTTTGCTGATGACCTCATTGGTTTATTTTGTTTCCAAAACCCAGAGGAGTGAGTGTGTATAAGAGGGGTTTCTAATTACTATTGGTTCAGTTTCCCTCCAGAGACTAGGTAGCAGCCCTAAAAATTAAAACATAACTTTGACTAAATTATATTGACAATGATAGTGTTTTTATTTCTGTCGACTGACACTTGTTTAACTTTTTCTCAGTCTGTTAGAAAATTACAAACAGAATCTGAAGAAATATTCTTTATTTTTTATGTCAGGAAGCAAGAAGTCAGGGAAGCACCACAGTTATCCATGTCCTGAGGCTCCGGAATTGAGTACTCGTGGCATCCATAAAGAAAGAACAGTTATCAGTGACCTTTGTTCACCTATAACTTTCTGTATTTTGGCTGAGATGTAAAATCTGGGGCACCATTTTCATTGTGCTCATTATCTTTTGATAAATTTTAAAAACAATGTCAAGTAAAAGTTCTTACTCAATTTTACTTGTCTCTACCAAGTTCATAATTTTACTATAATTACTAGGATAGGATTAGGTTGAATTAGGCAAGTATTAAAAATAATAACTTTAGTTTGACATTTTTAGCATAAAAATCTCAGAAACTACTTCGTACTGGCATTATAAAGAATACTTTCAATATACCAATCTATGTTATTTAAAAGCTTCCTTTACTAAATGGTTGGAGTGCCCAGTCCAATTCCTGGTACATAATAGTTACTCAATAAATATTTATTGACTGTTGAGTGAATGGTTTAGTTCATGTGTTTTTACTGTATTTGCACTGTGAGACAAGTACCCTAAGAATAATAGAATGTAATTACTTACAGAAAACAACATTTGAAAGGCTGATTACTTAACATTAAAATATTGATGTTTGTTATTACAATTCAATATAACTACCATGTTATGCTATACATTGCTCTAGTTGATTTTTAAACCTTGTAAACACGTTCATCAGCTGAGCTCATTGACTGAAAGGATTACATTTGTAATCTCAGCTTTGAAATCACCAAAATAACAAGGTTTTGATATATACACAACGGTTTGGATATTACCTCCAAAAAAAAAAAAAATAGAGGCAGATCTGCTAACTGAGGTGGCCAAGCAAGGGGCCTTCTCTACCAATCCACCTGGAAGCACTTGCAGGCAAAAATGTTAAATAAGAAATGTATTCTTTCAAATGCACTAAACTAAATACATATAAAAGACATTTAACGGAGTTTTTAGCATGTATACTTCTCAAATTATTAAACCTTTAAATTGCACTAAGATTTTTGGGAAAGCCTTTGTTAGAACTTGAAGCAAATAGCAGGAAACCCAGGCTCTGATCTGTTTTTGCTCAGAAGTAATTGTGTATAACAGGGTTCTCAAAAGTGTGGTCCATGGACCCCTGGGGTCCGTATTATTTGCTGTTACCCAATGGTACATGGCATCTTTGGAGAGTTAGCGCAACGATAGTGGCACCAAAGTATCCTAGTCATCATTATATTCTTCACCACACATTTGCAATTAAAAGCAAAAAGCAGGTTTCACTTAAGGATGTCTTTGATGAGGTAATAAACATCGTTTTAATATTCTGTGTTATGAAATGGGAAGTACTCCTAAAGCACTTCTGTTGCATACCACGTACGGTGGCTGTCTCAAGAGAAAGCTCGTGCTGGATTGTTTGCATTGTAAATTGAACTAACCACGTCCCAAGGAATAACATTTTATTGGAAGAACCACAGGCAAACCATGGTTACTCAGACTTGGGCATTGGGCAGACGTTTTCTTGAAAATGAACAAAATGAACTTTACTTCAAAGACAGCAACAGATGGGGCTGGCCCCGTGGCATAATGGTTAAGTTTGTGTCCTCTGCTTTGGAGGGCTGGGTTCACGAGTTTGGATCCCAGGCACAGACCTACATACTGCTCATCAAGCCATGCTGTGCTGGTGTCCCGTATACCAAAACAGATGTTAGCTCTGGCCTAGTCTTCCTCAGCAAGGAAAAAAAAAAAAAGGCAAAAGATAATTTTTATTGCCAGTGATAAAATCTGAGCTTTCAAGTGAAAATTGGAAGTTTGGGACATTTGTATCCACCGTCATGAGCTTGACATCTTGCCAATACTTAGTGACTTTTCTGATAAGATCAGTGGTGATAATGAATATGATGTTTTAATATGGTAGAATAAAACATATCAACATTTGGAGGACCTGCATAACTCATCGAACCAATATTTTCCAAATGAAAATGCATGATGCTGCAAAACCATGTGTAAAAATATTCAAAATGTAAGCTAGACCATTGAATTTTAATGTAACAGGGTACGAAAAGTTAACGTAACAGAGTATAAAAGTTCATTTCAGATTCCGCATTGCAGCCAATCTTTAAGAAACTGCGTCCTGTTGAATTCTGGTGTTACGTCAAAGAAGAATACCCGCTCTTGTCTGAAAAGGCTGTTAAAACACGCTGTCCTTTTCCAACTACATGTCTGTGGGAGGCTGGATTTTCTTTGTATACTTTGATCAAACAACACATTGTAAGAGTTTGAATGCAGAATCTGACATGAAAATGCATCTTTTTCTTATTAAGCTACTCGTTAGATTTGTAAAAATGTAAAACAAAGCTAATCTTCTCACTAAATTTTTTGTTTTGAGAAAGACAGTTATTTTTCATAAAATTATATTAGCGTGTAATGGTTTTTATATTAATGTAATGTTTTTATATTAACATGTAACTGTTATTATTATTAACGTTATTTTAAAATAAATTAGTAATATAGTTTCAAATTCTCAGTTTTATTTTTAATATGGTAAATATCAATAGATTTAACTCATGTAAATAAAAGCCCTATGATGTCCTCAATCTTTTGAGGACATAATTTTTAAGAGAATAGAGACTTCTTGAGACCAGAGCGTTTAAGAACCGCTGCTGTAGTGGGAGATGGTCCGTGGGAAAGAACACGTACTGTGGGGAAGTAAGTTCGCCCCCTTTCAGACAGTCAGGATGCACGGTGGCATAGAAGTGGCATCGAAGCTCTAAAAAGTCCTGCAGCTGAGAAACATAATTTTGTTTAACTTGATGTTTCTCAAACTCTTGGAGAAAGTCCTATTTGTTTTCTGAGGAAAGAGTACTTTGTATTGGTTAAAATGTTACTGTATTGCAGAATTTCATTCCCGTTTACGGCTGAATACTATTCTGTTGTGTGTGTATACTACGTTTTATTTTCTCTCCATCTGAGGGTGGACATTTCAGTTGTTTCCACATCTTGGCTCTGGTGAACAGTGCTGCAGTCAACAGGGGACGGCTCGTACCTCTTGGAGATCCTGATTTCACTTCTTTTCGATAAAGACCCAGAAGCGGGGTTGCTGGACCCTATGGTAGTTTTATTTTTAATTTTTTGAGGAGCCTCTGTGTTGGTTTCCACAGGGGCAGCCCCATTTCACATTCCCACCAAGTTTCAGTTATGCAAGGTGAGTAAGTTGTAGAGATCGGCTGTACAACGTCATGCCTACAGGTAACAATAGTTTATTGTATATTTGAAAATCTGTTAAGAGGGTAGATCTCCTGCTAAGTGTTTTTACCACAATAAAATTAAAATCGAAAAAACGTTAGTATAAACCTCACTGTTCTCTAGTTTGGAATATGAAGGATGACGACCCTAATCGTGAGGCAAATGATATGACAAATTTGATGAGCACAAGGGGCTGACAATCTAGTTTTTGTTTTATTCCAAATATTTTCAAGTCTCTGTAAGAAGTTCAGAGTCTTTATCATCAGAATTCTTGTTTCTTGTCATTCAGAATTTCCATTGGTGTAGGATAAAAATAAGGCTGCTAATGTTAGAATAATCATCTGAAAATTCCAACACCTCTCTAAGGTGAGGTTTTGTGTCTATATTTTAAAATAGTAGCCTCAAGTTTTGTCGTTTCCTTAAAATGGACCAGCATGGTTTGTTGTAAGAGCAGGGATGTGAGGAGTCCTACAAGTTTGGTTTCAAATACTAAATCCATAATTTATTGTCTTAAATGGGTAAGTTTATAAATATCGGCACCTATAAAATTAGATTATTACACCTCCTCACTAGGTTGTTGCACAGAGAAAATGAGATTTCAACAGAGCCCTTAGTCTAGTCAGCCCCTAGGAAGTGAGTGCCCATAAGAGGGCGGGCTCTCTGCCAGGTACCAGGGAAACAAGGATGGACAGAGCTGCCTCTTTGCTGAGCACACCTTGAGATCAGCCCTGGGGAAGGTCAAATAAGGTCTCAGTCACAACAGAGACTAATAATGCTATAATGAAATAAGTCAGGGGAGACAAATTGGTTATCCTCCAATACTTATTCATCCATTCTTTATTAATAGAAACTCCCACATTTTAACTAGGCACGTGGCCACCCAGCTAGAAGCACCACATTTTCCTCCCTCCCTTGCAGTAAGGTGTGGCCACTTAACAATGGCGTGAGCAGTAGTAGTATGTGCAACTTACCAGTTCTGTTCTGAAAAGGAAACTTCACCATCTTTTTTCCTCTTCCTTCAGACCGAAACTTGGCCATGGCAGTAGGTGAATCACACTCCTGAGTATCAGGACAAGATTTCAAGGTAGAACCTTTCAGATAGAAGGACCCAGGCTCGCTGGATGAGTTTATATAGCAGTGCCGCCTACTCTCTCCAGCCCCCGGCCACCATCTACCAGCTCAGACATTAATATGAGAAAGAAAGAAACCTCCCATCTCGTTTAAGCGCCTGAACCAGTGTCCTGACTAGTAGAGTGAGGCCAGGATGCTGTAGCTCCTAAGCCTAGACCCCTTGGAGGGGACAAGGGAGAGGGATGAGCGAGCTTTCCTGGAGGAGGGGTCCCTGAGCTGGCTCCGAAGGGTCCTGGTGAGTTGGAAAAGGCCCCTCCCCAGGGGATGTGGATACTCCCATCTTATGAACCCCGCCCCCATGAGAATCACTAATCACACGCTTTATAATGGGGCTTGACTTTTCTTTTGTTAGTAAGATTCCAGTGGAAGATTGAATGGAATAGTAGTTGCTTCATTCTTTAAACAAATTTGTGTGGAGCACTTACTATATACATATAAATATCCAATGTAGGTCCTTCTTACTGATTTTCTTTATTTACTTTTTGCATAAACTGTCATCCCTCCCACCCCCCTGCCGAATATAAGCTTCATTAAGATATGGTCATGGTCTGCTTTTTATTTTGTATGGTATCCAGAGTCCTCAGTGGTTCTGGTCACACAGTAAGCATTCAGTAAATTCTTTGTTGCAAGAATGAATGAAAAGAGGGAAAAATATATGCTTAGACATCCAGTCTGCAACAACGAAAAGGACCATTTTGCCCTTGAACTCACAGTTAAGAAAGCAGAAGATTAGAGGGTTTTGTAAAGAGCAGCTGTGATAGGGTTAATGAATATGTTCTGCGAGTTAAATTTTGACAGGCATTACTGTGCAAAAATAATTGAATTTTATTTCTGTAAGAATGCATTACAGAAAGAGCACTTAGATAGCCTTGTCCATAGATGGGCTTTGAACTGGAGTTCAATTCTAACTACATCACTAAATAGCTACATCACTTCTGGAGAGTTCGAAGTCGTCAGGGTGCTGCTTATGGAAAGAAATTTACTCAGTGATACACCAATGATATGAAAGAAGACGTCAGTATGGGTCTGGACAACTGACGTTCATGCAAATGGTCGTTATAACTCACTCTTGGGCTTTTCGGGAGCGAGCTCCCCTGCTGGTGGATGGTGTGTAGTGCAACTTTAAAGAAAATTTGTTCAATTCAATCTGTGAGTTTTAATGTTTTGTTAGTCAAATTTTCCTTGGTGTAAAATCTGCATCCACAGTTTGCCTTTTCAATAGTTTGTAATTGAAAGTTGATACTGTGTAACAATTTTTAAGCTGAATAAATAAAAATTGAACAGAAGGTTCTCATACACGGAGTGGAATTTTGGCTTCAAAATTATAAAGTAGGTTATCAGGGGTTTTTTCCTGTGTGCTTTAATATTGTATCGTTATTACTTTTACTGAGTTACTGATAAGTGCAGAATGACAAACGAATTGGCAGTATTACAAAACGAAACATGTTTAAGTAAAGAAAGCTTCCTTTTTATTTATAATCTAAAAAGGCAGGTAAGTACAGATAAATACAGTAGTTACCCAGCACTCTGTAGCACTCAATCCTCATTTAGTTTCCAAGACCCCTGTGTAATATGATGATTTCTTCAATGAAGGTATTTTTTCCTGCTTTCATTGAAATCGATGCAAACTGTTTAAAGAAATTTGCCATTAAGAAATGAAAGTGGAATCAAATTTCTACGGAATGCAGAAAAAAATACTCCTTATTTTTAGAAGACTTTTTCCCTGAATAATTCAATTAGGTCACTAGTTTGATTCTGTCTAATCCCTAATTATTTGTGGTGTTTATTAAATAAAGCGTGGAGCCACCTGCCTGAACAGTCATACGTATAGCCCAAGTTTGCTAGGCTGCAAATTGATGAATAAACTGAGCCAATTCATCCATCTGTGAAGTATTTCAAGGTCGACCATCCATTGGCTACAAGACTTTGAGTTAAAAAGACAGTGGAGGACGGTGCTTATAGTTTGATGATGTTTGCTTACTGAGCGTGAAATGAAATTTAACTGTGGCATGTCTGCATTTGTAAATTTATTGTGGTTGTTTAGACTTCTTGCAAAATGAAATGTCAGGCAGTCGTTCTGAGATTCCAAATATATTAGGCTTCAAAGGACTTGTATAACAGATTATTCTTTCACTTTTTAAAGATTTTTTCCCATCGTGTAAAATTAATTAATATGTTCAGTGAATAACTCAGGTTGGAATGAGCATAGGAGAGTTAAAAATAAAAACTTAAGGGCCGGTCTGGTGGCATGGTGGTTGAGTTTGTTCCCTCTGCTTCGCCGCCCTGGTGGGGTTTGCTGGTTTGGATCCTGGGTGTGGACTTAGCACCGCTCATCAAGCCATGCTGGGGTGGCATCCCACATAGAAGAACTCAAAGGACATACAACTAGGATATGCAATTATGTGCTGGGGCTTTGGGGAATAAAAAAAAGAGAGAGAAACATATGTTAGCTCAGGGCCAATCTTCCTCACCAAAAAAAAACACATAAAAACTTAAAATTAATTTCCAAATTTGAAATGCTAAATGTGCCATCTAAGTATTATAGGAGTTTCAAAACTGTGCACAGTATCAGAATTTGTATTTTCCCTGAAGATGTAATGTATCGTAGATAGAAAGATTTAGACTAGAAAGTCTCTTGTAGCTGCAAGATGTTATTATTTTTAAGCAGCTAGATGGCTTCAAGTGATAGGGAAAAAAATCGTGCTGATTATGAAGTCTTTTTAGGTAATTGTGAGACTTCACTCGGTCCATTAAAGCTCCATTTTGATGGTTCTGAACAATATATTACCTACTGGGAATTCATTCATACTTCCTCCCTCCCTCTCTCCCCACTTCCCCCCTCTCTTCTCTCCTCCCCCCACCCCAATTGTCCTTCCAGGCTACTAGAGAGCAAGAAAAAAATCTGTTTATAAATGGCACACATTTATTTGTTTATTTATGTTTCTTGGTTGGTTTATATTACCAAAGCGTTGCATTTCAAAAAGCTTAGGGTTTTGTTTTTTTATATATATATATAGGTTCATTTGGCTACAGGAACATTTTCTTGGTATTTAAAATAGTTTCCTCTAGTCTCACTTTTTTTCTGAGTTGTGATGACTAATCTAATTTAAATTTCTCTTCTTTTCCTTCCTCTAAGTGCTTTGCTGTATGATTCATCTTACCTTCCTGACCTTTTTCTCTTAAAGCTATTTCTTAGACCCACAATTCTAGCTGTCATTCACAGCATGCTTGTCTGGGTGGCTGTCACAGTGCTTACGAGTTGTTGGTTTTCAAAAGCTGTTGTCCACTTTGGGTTACCCTGGCTTCCTGCCCCTCTTCTTGGCTTTTCCTGTTGAGCCTTTGGCTGCTTCCTTCTTCGGCTTGTGCGTTTACTTGCTCACTTGCTCCCACGTGCATATCGCACACTCTGTGGTTTTGAAGCAGTGGTGTGCAACAGGAGATGGGGAGAATTCTAAGCTTCTTTCTACTTGATATTAGCTTTAGTTACAAGTTTAGTGAAGAGTTTAAAGCCGTTAGTTTCTAAGGGCTTTTGGGACATCTTTAGCTTTAAAGATTCGTTTATTCACTCTGTAAAATGCATTTAGCATCTGTGCATGCTAGCTGCTTAATCCACGCCAGCTCTGACCAACCTTTAGAACTGGTCCTATTTCATATCCTTGCTGGCTGATTTTGGTGCCTGATACCCCTTTTAGGAAGGAAACTTGTATAACTTAAATAGCGTGTTTCCATGAACCATGAGCAGTATGTGCTTATCTCAGGCTAAATCTGACTCCTTCATTCCACAGGAGCTTTCTAGGCGCTGTTCATGCCCCGAGGCGGAGCAGTGTCCGTGAGCGCGAAGGTCCTGACTCTCACAGAGGGAGGGCATATTCTGGAAGAGAAGAAATGGATCACATCCAAGTCAGCACATTATCAAGCAGTAATTTCTGACAGGGAAGAGTGACTGGGTGTTACAATGGAAAGTGACTGTGAGGACGATATTAGGGTGGGGGGATCTGGGGTGACCTCACCAGGCGGAGACAGAATTTGAGCTGAGACCAGAGTAATACAGAAAGACCCATCCAAGCAAAGATCTCAGGGCAGTGCATTTGGCACAGAGTCACCAGGCAGGACAAGGGCTCTGAGCTTGGTTGGCACTTTGCCGGGGACAGGAGCGGTCACTGTGGAGCAACACAAGGAGAAGCTAGGAGATAGGGAGGGACCGCTCAACGTGGGCTTTAAAGGCCCTGATGAGGATTGTGGAGTTTTATTTTCTGTGCAGTAGGAGCACATAGAGTTCATTGCAGAGTTTTAAGCAGGGAAGTGACCTTATCTGATGTATGTTTAATCTGATCGTTCTGCTTGTTGACTGGAAAACAGCAAGAGCAGAAATGAGGTGCCTGGTTAGAAAGAATGCTGGCTGGCTTTAGAGTAGCAGCGGAACATAGGAAAGTGGGTAGATTTGGGATTTGTTTTGAAGGCATGGCTGGTAAATTGGATGAGGGTAAAGTCTAAAGGGGGGGAATCAAGGATTTTGGTTTGAACAAGTAGAAGGAGAATACTGTTGGCCAAGATGGAACTACGAGGGGAGGTACAGGTGAGGGCTGGGCCTAGAGTTTCTGAGCTTGCTGTCTTGGAGATGCCTGTTAGGCGCCTCAGTAGGAAGTTGGATATGGTTATGTGAATCTGGAGCTCAGTGGGTGCAAACTATGTGGGTGACAATACAAACAGAATAGCATTCTCCTTCCATTTAATGGCATAGTACCAGTTATAGATTGGACTAAGGTGCTTCTCTCTGTTTATTTAACCTTGCATCATCCACCAGCAATGAAATATTTAAAAGGCATAATGTTGTCCATACCTGTTCAGTAAGCTATATACCCATTTTCATAAAGTCAGTGCAGACAAAAATTTAATTTAGGCAAATAATGGATATTATGCACACTTGCAAAACTAATTTGGATATTTTGAAAGACTTATCAACAAGCTCACTCTGACTTTGTGTCATTCTTCTTGAAAAAAATAATCCAATGGTTTATATTTCTTTTTCAGGAATATTTAATCTTTGTACAAAAAAGAATAGAGGTTAAAGTTGATCAACAGGGTAACTCTCCAATTTCCAGCCTTTCTTGATAACATTTTACTTTTGTTCTCACCATAAGGCTGAATTTCCTGACAAGAAACAATTAGTTACAATCAGTGAAACTTAAATCAGTAGACCAGAATTTCCTTCCTTGGATTGACCTTTGAGCTGCATGGATTATGGGATTATTCTCGCATAATCCAGAATTCCGGAAACAGCCAATTCCAAAAACATCTACCAGGGGTTAAAAATAAAAAACATAGAAAAAGGCAGAAACGGGGTTTTCAAGATCCAAAGAAAGTAAGGAGTGTGTTTTTTTTTTTCTTAAGAGTTAAGGCCAAGCCTAATTTAGATTTTCTAACAAGTAGCCTTAACTGATCCTCAAACTGAAGAGGATCTTTCACATCCTGATCTTAATTTTGGGAGGACCCAGGTAGCATTCTCCTCATGAGTGTATCATGTGTCAAGATGCACATTCTTGGAACAACAGGAACAATGATGGTTGCCAGTCACGTGCTGGGACTATTCCTATGCAACCATTGTTCTCTTTCTGAGGCTCCCCAATGTGTATTTGGGCCTATTCAGCCCGGGGTTGGGTGCTTGAGTGGTTACAATTAGAACTGAGAGAAACCTTGGAAATTATGTAACACTTCATTATTTCGTCCATTCATTCCATCTTAAACATGTGACGTCCACTCTCAGCCCAGTACTGTGCCAGAGACCGAAGATCTAAACGTCAATAAGATACGGCTCTTGTTCTCTGTGCCTCCCAGTCTAGTCAGGGAGACAGATAAAGGATAGACGTCGTAGGACGGCAGGAGCTGTAACAGATGAGTATGCAATGGTACCTTGGTCAGCACGTACTGTATGGCTGCATTATGAGTCACTCCCCAAATCCAGCGGTTCACAGCAACAATCGTTTGCACTCTTCTGCTCACTGGTCTGCAGGGAGTTTGCAGTGGGGTTAATCAAGGCTGGGCTCAACCTGGCAGCTCGGCTTCAGGCTGCCAGACCTGTGGGCTTGGCTGGAGCTGTGGCTTAGGTTGGCTCCATGCATCTCTGTTCAGGTCTGTCTCCACTTAAACGGGCTGTGGATTGCTAGGTGTGTTCTCTTGGAGCATCACGGGAGGGCAAGACAGCAAGCCAAAACTTGTGTCTTCCATGCCTCTTCTCACATCCCTGTCCTCCCTGTGACCTGTTAGCCCAGGAGGACAGAACACAGCTATATTGACGTTATATAACAGCTCTCCCACTCCCAGTGAGCAAGCTTAGCTTTGCCTCTTGTCTCTTTAGCTTCATTTAATCAATTATTCATTCATCCATCTATTCACTCTTCATTCCATCTTTCCTCCACTCATCAGACACTGAGCATAGAACATGTTCTCCCAGCTAAGGATACAAAGGTGAAAAGGAACCACCACTACATTTAGGCAGGGGTCTCAAACGTTTTTGCACTAAGGGCAGTTTCGAAAACAAATGCATTCCCTACAGATTTTTAACTTCACATCTAAAGTTTTTCATGGTACTTTTCATCATTTGTATACTTGCAAGATAGATCATTTCTAGCATATTATAAATTTTAAATGAATCCATTAGATCACTCATTTGAGTGTATACAGTGACATCTAAATGCCATAGCAATCTGTTATAATCTTCATTCAGAAAATACTGTTAAGGGGCCAGCCCCAGGGCATAGAGGTTGAGTTCAGTGTGTGCTCTACTTCAGCGGCCTGGATCCACGGGTTCATATCCTGGGCACAGACCTACACCACAGGTCAACCATGCTGTGGTGGTGACCCATATATAAAGTGAGGAGGATTGGCACAGATGTTAGCTCAGGGCTAATCTTCCTCAGGGAAGAAAAATACTATTAAAGTAGAATAACTCTTGAGAGGCAGCATAGCATGATAGTTAAGGGCATAGACTCTAAACTGCCCGGTTTGTTATTAGGAGGTTATACATTTTAAATTTTAAATGTGAAGGTTATATAACCTATGAATTTCATTTCAGACTGGTAAATGTGCTGTCCTCAGCTATGTGGCTGAGAGCAAGTTAGTTAACTTGTCTGTATCTCCCTTCCTCATCTACAAATGAAGATACGTGATTGTACCAACTTCATAAGATTGTGGGGAGGATTAAATGAGTAGGTGATGCTCTTGAAGACTGATGCATAGCAAGAAATATTTAGATGTGATGTTTTTGTTGTCATTATTATTGATTAATTTACTGTAAAGAGGCTTATAGAAAAAATAGCAAAGAAGGTTAAAAGTCATAAGTTAAATGTATATTTATGATTTTCCCTGAACTAAAACAAAGGTAGCATATCGAATATAAATATGCAGACCATTTGACATCCCTCGAATTAGTAATGATGGCTACTCGGCCTTAAACAGCTAGACCGTGAGGGGGAGAGTGATTGTTGTGGAAGAGGCGGAAGCACAGTTCATTGGTGTGCAGAGAAGTCCACTCTTCTGCTCCCAGAGCGGAGTCGGGGTGCTTCAGGAGGAGGGGGCCTCCTAGGATTTCCGGTGCGAAGCTGGTGGGACCCTGGGGTTTGCATGCTCGTGGGGAGGGGAGAGGGGAGAGTCTGGGAATGAGCTCCGAAATCTCTTAACATCAATATTTTGTGAATCTAAATTCTTAAGAAAAGTCCATGTCATTAGAACTGTATCTTTTGTTAACTTCAGTATCTTGGCATTGCCAACATGTGAATGCAACAGAGGGATTTCCTGAGCTCCAGGAACATGTGAATGCAACAGAGGGATTTCCTGAGCTCCAGGAACTGTGAGTGCCCATCTCTGCGTGGATGTGTCCTCTTACCCCAGCTGTGTGTGCCTGAGGACGGTTTAGGGAAGTTCCCTTTTACTCTGAAAGCACTTGACTTCAGGCTCTGATGAGCGCCGTTTGGACCATGAGCTGTTGTTTTACTATTTATTTTTTTTCACAATGGAAACAAGTGTTTTCATTACTTAAATAAGTGTAAGAACTGGAGTGTTCCTTGATTGCAGGGCCTCGGTGATTTTATCTAGAATGACTTCATTCTAGTCTACCAACAGACAGCGTTTCCTTCTAGGAGATCCAAGTGCGGTTATGGCAGAATAATCATTTAGATGCTTTGGGCTTTGTGTGAAGCACTTATTTTTAATTTGAAGCATTTATTTTGGAACTTGGTTTCTCTAACATTTTGTACAAATTCATGAAGAGCAAGAATACAGAAAATGTGAATGTTATACCCTTCAGATTTTTGTATCTTGAATATGAGCTGCTGAAATAGCTGAGTAATGAAATTAGTCTCCACCCTTCAATGGATCTTAAACCAGGAGAATGAAGAGGCGTGGGGAGGTCTTACAGGACAGGAAGAATTCCAGGGGTGGGGCAGCGTTTGAGTGGTTAATGTAGCCTGTGGTTTTCAGCCAGAGCAACCCCAAATGGCCTGTTGGTGTGGTTGGGAAGTTTCCAGGGGCGCTTTGGACTCTCATACTGCTGGGCAGGACGGGAGGGGAGAGAGGCTACCAGCATTTCCCGGGTGGGGGCCTGGGGTGCTAGAAGTACAAAATGAGGAGGAAATCCTTCCACGCTGAAAACTTGTCCTGCGTCTGCACAACTTTCAAATATCTATGTGCATAAACATTCCTGTAAGTGAAAGCTTATTTATAATTATTTGAGCCTAGAAGCTAACAGTGTTATATACAGAGGCTTAATGTATTTGTTTTTTCTTTTCAAAAGACTTTATTGTTCAGAGCAGTTTAAGATTCACAGCAAAATTGAACAGAAGGTACGGAGATTTCCCGTATAGCCCTGCCCCTACACACACATAGCTTCTCCCATTTCAACATCCTGCATCAGAGTGGCACGTTTGTTACTGTCAATGAACCTCCTTTCACACATCGTCATCACCCAGAGTCCACAGTCTACCGCAGGGTTCACTCTTGCTGTTGTACATTCAGTGGGTTGGAACAAATGTATAATGACGTGTATCCCCCGTTACAGTATCATACAGAGTAGTTTCACTGCCCTAAAAACCCTCAATGCTTTGCCTCTTCATTCTTCTCTCCCCTCTAACTTCTGGCAACCACTGATCTTTTTCCTGTCTCCATAATTTTGCCTTTTCCAGGATGTCACATGGTTAGAATCATATGGTAAATAGCCTTTTCATATTGGCTTCTTTCACTTAGTAATATGTATTTAAGTTTCCTCCATGTCTTTTAGTGGCTTGATAGCTCATTCTCTTATCACTGAATAATATTCCATTATCTGCTGTATCACAGCTTATTTATCCACGCACCTTCTGAAGGACATCTTAGTTGCTTCCAAGTTTTGGCAGTGATGAATAAAGCTGCTATAAACATCCAAGTGCAGATTTTTGCATGGACATGTTTTCAACTCCCTTGGGTAAATACTAAGGAACATGATTGCTGGATCATATGGTAACAATATGTTTAGTTTTGTAAAAACTGCCAAACTGTCTTCCAAAGTGGCTGTTCCATTTTGCGTTCCCACCAGCAATGAATGAAAGTTCCTGTTGCTCCATATCCTTGCCAGCATTTGGTGTTGTCAGAATTCCAGATTTGGGCCATTCTGAGAGGTGTGGTAGTATCTCATTGTTGCTTTAATTTGAGTTTCCTTGATGGCATATGATGTGGAGCATCTTTTCATATGCTTTTTTGTCATCTGTATCTCTGCTTTGGTGAGGTGTCTGTTAAAGTCTTTGGCCCGTTGTTTAATCGGGTGGTTGCTTTCTTATTGTTGAGTTTTAAGAATTGTATATTTTGGATGACAGCCATTTATCAGATGTATCTTTTGCAAATATTTCCTCCCAGTCTGTGATTCATCTTTTCATTCTCTTGACATGAAGTGTTTTTCACAATTTTAATATATAGCAAATGTACTAATTTTTGCTGGGGTGTCCACCTGTGGCTCGAGCCTGGTATTTTCTGTACATTGTATGGAATGGCATCTGATCATCTCTTAAATTTGAAATTGTTCATTAGAGGTAGGTGCAAGGATCTAACTACATCTTCTGGTATGGTCATGTCCTCAGATTTACTAATTTAAATACATATTATTAAACATATATTTAAATATATATCATTATGAATACATTTTATGTATAGATTATGTGTACATATGTCACATGATCTATGAATTTCATTTAGACTAGTAAAGCGGGATATCACAAGTCATTTGTACATAAAGTGGTGTTGGGTCTGGCAGGGTTAAGAATACCTTCATTACCAGGAACCAGAGTATATTCCCTAGTCTGCCATCCGCAGCACGTCAGAGTGTCTCCCCTAAGGTCACAGGGAGGCTGCCACAGTCCTTGGCATCACATGCAAATGCCATGGCATCTGAAAGGGCTAGATTGACTCAATGTCTGAGAGATGTCTCTAATAGACCAGATGTCCCTTACTGCTCCTCGGTAAATACTGGGACCATTACTGAATCTAAGTAAACACAGAAGGCGCTATTTAATCAGTGATCTAGGGGACGGTTGTAAATGGAAGATTTAATCTCAGTAGTTGGTCTAGCTCTCTTTTCCTAAAAGGGGACGGAGAACCTAATTCAGAAGGGTTTGGAAACCACGCAGATGCTAGTCAGGCAATTGCCTACTTCTCAGGGAGAAAAGAATTAGCTTTTTAAAATTTTTTTAATATTTACTCACCTATATTTGCTATTCTTGGTTGAAGCACATTTTGTTGAATAATGCAACCTACTTTATTTTCTCATGTAAACAAGTTCTTTCTAAGAAATTTAATTTTATTGTTTAGTGAACATTTAGCTTAGTTAAAACCAATTTGTCATAATAATCTACTTTATTTACACAAAAATATAGGGGAGCTGAAATTTCTCTTAAAGAAATTAATATTTTAGAACTGGCTAGTGAGAAAAGCCCCTCAACCAGGGTTCGCAGCACAAATGCCTGCGGGGGCCAGCTGGTGGCTGAGGGAGAGAGCTGGGCCTGGGGAGGGCACCGTGACTAAGTGGAAAGCATATGTTTACTTCTGGGTGGCAGCCACGACTCGGCTCTAATCAATAGTTGCCATGTTGGAACTGGGCCCAGAGTTGCCTGATCTTTTGACTCTTCAAGAGAAAAGGAAATTCTGATTTATTTATGAATTTCCTGACTTTTAGAATGGCTCCAGTTGAAAAAGCAAACAGACTAAACAACACTTATGGGAGCCAAACAAAACACATTGTGGAAGATACTTGTTCTGTGAACTTCCATTTGCAACCTCTAAACTGTCTCATCAGTTTAGACTGTAGAGTGCAATAACTGGTGAGTCACACCACTTACCAGTGTTTATGCTACAGTGTGAAAGGGTGATTTTCTCTACAGAAACAGTAGTACGACTGAGTAGAATTGAACTGCACTCGACTGTTTGTCAACTGTTGTGGGTGTTAGCTGACTGCTGCCTGACAGCAAGTCCTTGTAGCTTTTAGGTTGGTCCTCCATTGCTAAGCATGGAGGATTTAGGATAGAAGATGGGAAAAATTCAGAGATATGGACACAGGATCTGGTCCACCTGCACCACCCCTCAGGCAGAGTGGCAGTGGCTTGCCTTCTATCTTTTGAATTGTGACACATACACACAAGCTCCCCCTCCCTCACATGGCACGCTGCCACGTTCTTTCATTCTCTGCGCCCCAAGTAGACCTCCTGTAAATAGCAGATGCCCTATTCCTGCTCCCCAAGCATCCAGGATTGTCCTAATAAGGCTGTTGGCTCCTCCACCACACCGCTCCAAGTATATGGCCGAACTCTAAACTCTTCCCCAGCACCGCCAAACTTCATCTTGTATAAAAATGTTGTCGTTGTAATCAGATACTGAAATGTTAACCTCCCAAATAAAATCTTCAAAACTAGGAAAATAATAGAAAGGTACTTTAAGCATAATTTCTGAAAACAGTTTGTTAAGTAGACAATTTTACTTTGCATTGGTTCTGTTCAAAAATGGTTGCTTACCACTGCTTGCAGAAATCTTGTTCTCTTTAAGTACTGAAATTAAAAAGCAGTAAACTGTAGGGGAATGTTTTCAGTTGGTCTATGCAAAAAGGATCTTCTCTCTCTCAAAGCCTCATCTGTTCTATAATGTCCGTCCTTTTAGATTGAACTGGGAGCTTAAAACTACAAAACTTAAATAATGTGTCCTCCACTAATTTAGGAGTTATAATTTAGGTGTATTTGGGTAAAATTTGTTGCCTGTATAAACTCTGGGGTTAAGTGTATATGACAAATTAATCACATACACCAAGACATATGTTTAGCTCATGTAAAAAATGAAAGTCAACTATTTTCAAATTCCATGTGAATAGCAAACTTACGTAGAAAACCATGAAACACTGAATGCAAATAATTCTTAGATATAACTTCCGAATTTGTATGAAAAAAACCCCTGGTACGAGGTGGTACTCAGCAGTGTTACCTTCACAATCTTGGACAAACCACTAAAACGTCTTTGAACCTTCTTTGGTCATCCATAGAAATATCACCTCATTATAAAGGTTCATAGGAGGATTAAATGAAAAGATGATGTCTTGTTATTATCACTTATTTAGTGACCTATTCAAGATCTAGACCCCAGATCTTCACATGTCTAGTTCACTGTTTTTTAATTGTTCTAGTTTATTTTGGTTGAGGGAGTCAGAATAATAAATAAAGGATTTGGAACCTAAGGACAAGTGATTTTTTGTTTAAAGATGTTCGTGAAACATTTTATAGCATCTTTTTGTCAGCATCATTAAGTTTGTGTTTCTCTTCACAAACTCACTTGTAAGGCATAAAAAATGGCAAATCTCTAGGAACTGGGGAAATTCATGTAACCATTCGACCTAACTTTACATATTTCATAGCTGAAATATTTTTGGTTGTTGAATATTTACCTCTTTCAGTAAATGTCTCCCTACCCATCATTAGCACTTACGATGTGAATACAGAGAGCTAGCTCTAGAGAGAGGCAGATTGCCTGTGAATCTAACAACAAATTGCATCTTGCAGTCATTTCCCTCTAGGATGGCCCTACAGGCTTGATATTACATAGATACTGACGATCTTTATACAGTAAGCAGCTCTTTAAAAAATTACATTTCTGGGAACATGGAGCTGCAGCATATTATTAGTTTACTAGGTAATTTGCTCACATGTTTGATTAATTCTATTATAAACAAATTGAATTTTTCCTGGTGTTAAAAATTCACATTCGTTTAAAGCCCTGAAGAAAGAAGCTGGAGAGAGAAAGAAGCTCCATGAGAAACGCTGGCCTGTGTAGACTTTAGAGTACCTCCTTGGTCTTCTCTGAAGTGTTTCTAATTGTCCTACTTAAAGAAAAAACTGTTTGTGATTTTAGAGACAAAGGATGAACAGGGTGTGTGTGTATTGAAACTTCTCTCCCCCCTCCTTATTCACCAAGAAGAACTGTTTTATTTGTTCTTTAGCCCATTTGTTTTTATTTATTATTTTTTTTAAAGTCTAACAACTCAGCTAGATGTATATTTGAGTTCAGTGTAAGCAGAGTCGGATTGCTTGTATTTCTTATCCCCAAAACCATGCGGTGTCCTTTATTTGCTTACTATGGTATGCTGTTACTAGGCTTTCGGCAGCCTCTCGGTGAAGTGCATTTTAATATTTAGATCAAACAGCGATTGGAATACATTAATGCCCAGCGGGTAAATGTGTCATTTGGAAGCAGCTGCTGAGCCTTCTCTCTGCTGCTCCAATTAACACATACAGCACACTTTTGTCAGCAAGAGGGAGTACGTATGGAGGAAACCACTTTGCTGCTCATTAATATGTTATGCAAGTGCGCACAAGGGGTTAATCCGTCCGCCCCAATTCAAAATAATAGCTTTCGAAGAAGTTTCCCAAGCACGTGCTTCGCCATCAAGGGTGCTAGGATTGGGGGTGGGATTGGCAGGTAAGAAAGTCGGTTCGGTCTCCCGCGTTGGTTCAGTCCGCTGACTAACAAGTTTCCCCGCCCCTCTCTGCTCCTCCACCCCCGCCCGGTGATGGAGACGCTGGATAGTGGATTTCCAGCGCCGGCGCTCCTCTCGCCTCAGCTGAATCTCTTGTTGAACTTTGTTCTGTTTTGTTTTGAAGTCCAAAGCTTTGCTGTTTATTTTTTCTCTTAGTCTTTCATTGGCATTTCACTTTCTCTCTCTTTTCCTTTTTTTTTTTCCTTTTTGAATTGTGCATTTGACAGTTTATTGAGCAAAGTAAGAAATCTTGTCAAACCCATATCGCTGTGATTTTTCCCCTCTCCTGGCTAGAATCTCTGCGTTGATGGTGGCACAGAGGCAGATGGAAGGTAGCGCGTCCGGCCCCAGGTTTGTGTCGGGCATCCATGCTCCTCCAGCTCCCTGAGCAGCTGGGCTGTTGCTCCGCTCTGGTGCTGGCTGAGCCAGGCTGCAGGGTGAGTGAGAGATGGACCGCTTCCTGGGTTTTGTCAAGCAGATAAGAAGATCTAGGAGAAGAAAGGGGAAAAAGTACCGGCCAGAAGAGGATTACCACGAGGGCTATGAGGATGTCTATTATTACGCGGCAGAGCATTTTCGAAGTAAGCGCCCCCCTCCACCCTCCGTTCCTTCTCGCATGCCGGGGCTAACAATAAACCTTGTGTGGAGCTTAAGTCTTAAAAGCAAAAGGTTTCCCAGATGGTGTTCTCTGTGAGCCGTCTGTAAGTACTGAAGTGCTACGTTTTGCTTGATTTGTTGCAAGAATAGCCATCAGATAGCATCTAGACCGTGTAACCAGTCGAGGTCTATACACATGTTAGTATTTTAGGTTCAATTAATTGATTGTTATCATTTTAATGAGCCATTCAAAAAAGTGTCTTGCAAACCAGTGTAGTAGGTGGTAAGCATATTTTCTGTTGAAATTGTTGTTCTTAAATAACTGGGTTTTTCCTTCCTGAATAGGGAAGGCCAGCTTATTTGGAAGAAACAGTTGTTCATGTTCAAGTCGATGCTGATGATTAAAGCTCCTGATACTGACTTCCAGACAGTTTCTGTGATTAATCTGAGGGGTGGTTTGTAGAAGGAAGTTCAAATGCTTTTCTCTGATACACGTTCATAATCTTGTTATTAAATGAAGGAAACTTTGCTATCAACTAGAAGCAGCAATACCTATAGAATAAAACAAGACATCCGTATTAAGACATTTGTAAATTACCTTATAAGTAGTAGAGGACTAGAATTTTTCTTGTTCTTATCAGTGCTGCAAGTTTCTGGTGAGGATTTAGACTTGTCTCAATAGATTTTAAATGCCTGGAAATGCCTAAGGGTGCAGAGAGAAAAAGCAGCTTCATAAAGCTATCAGTGGCTTTATGAGGTGCCCTTAATTGGGGAAACTGACAGTTATATATGATCTACACTTACAAAATTAAAAAGTTTTTGTCTTCTTGAATAAGGATCTTTATAAACTTGTATTTCAAGTTTAATTCTTTCTAGCCTTTTGATGTCTAATCTTGAATATATCCCATTTACAACCTCTGAGCATTGACTAATAAATAATTTAGATTCCATTTCTGTGGTATTAAAATCCGTGAGAATTAGCTCTAAGTGCCAGAAATTCTGTTGTGATTGAGGAAAGTTGAGGGTTGAAATTCCTGTGGTGGCAGTAACACAATAATGCAAAATTCTTTGACATTTTCTTGAGTAATAGGGCTATGTTGCTTTTACAGAGTAGTCTCTGAGTTGTAGAGAGATTTGTCTTTCATAAAGCTTTTACGTGAATAATGTGTGCTAATGTGGTGACAATGTTTCCTAAATTTAGTTTCCATAATATATTCAAGAATTTAACTGAGATTTGTGTCACATCAAAAACTACTGTTGGCTTGCGTACGTAATTCTGAAAACTTGGAGAATGAGGAAAAAAAAGAAGCTTAGGAACTTTTAATTACATTGATGTTCATTGTACAGATTCTTAGGACCAATGGATGCTGAATCAAATTCACACCTTCTTGGTTTTGTATAGTAACGTTTGTACAAACAGAATCAATCTCTCTCACATGCCTGCATCCTACTACTTTCGGTAAGAATTTAAAAATAACAAATATTTTGTAAGTTTATAAAATGCGCCCACAAGGAGAAATATTTATGGAGATATCTAATAAATATCCCCAAACTAGAGGTAAGAGAATAATAGAGCGAAGGCAGAAGTCTTTTTACATCAAGTGCAGCAACTTCTAGAGATCCCTGACTTAATTTATCTGATTTGTCAAAGTCATGCTAAGAATAAGATGCTAAACATCAAGAGTCATTTACTTCAGATGCAAAACTGGTATGTTTTCATCTCTTTCTTATCAGCAAGCACCCATTATATAACATACAACTTTGTGGAGTTCCATGCACGTTGAGTCCCCAGCTTCAAGCTGCTACATCATCAACAGAATGTGTCACAGTTGGATTCGGGCACTTGGGAATTGACATTTCATCAAATGTCAAACAGCCAGGGCTTTTAGAGAAGATGTGTCATATAACATAATGCCCTCTCGGTGCATCCTTCGGCTTCAGCTTCAGGGCCTCTCTGAATTGGGTAGGGAGACATCCACTTATCCTTAATAGCTGGAGAAAAGTACTACAGGGTGAGACTGATCCTTAGAACCCATCCTCTCAAATGGGTAATAAGGTTGAATTCAATTACATCTATGGCGTATCTATTTTAATTAGTCTTTGGCATAATTTGAAAGTTTATGCCCTGTGTTTCCCTAGATGGCTTAGAAAAACTATTTACATTAAGGCTTAAAACATGGTAGAATTTGCTGATGACATTGCCATCTTAGTTAATGGTGCTATTGATAAACCAGAAGTGTTGATCTTATTTTTCTCCCTCTGGTGTTTCTTTCTTGAAAGAATTTAACTCTTTATCTTGTCAATTTGTCTAGTGATCCCGATTACCACAAGGACTTTATATAGAGAGTAATGAAAGACTGAGATCGAAAAACTTTCCCAGAAAATCCCCCAGGAAGTCTGCCCTTCCTCTGTATGTTCTCAGGTGCTAACTGATGACTAACTGTATCCTAAATAATGTCTCTTCTATTGTGATTCTGATTCAGAATTTCACCATCCTTTCCTTCCTCTTAAATACAATACAGCTTATAATCAAATTAAGTGCCAGAGTCTAAATTAAAATGTTAGTAGGGTCAGATGCTATGAAAGAGAAGTTATTCTAAAAATGGATGATTTTTCGGTAGCTCCATCAAAATTGAGTTTTAGCAATTGTATCATGACGATAGACTGGCTTTGGATCTTCCCTGACTTTGTATGGACATGATGTATGTCATTGTGCCTGAATGACTATATTTGGTTTTTTAAAGATCTGTTTTCATCGCTCATCTATGCTTTCATAATTCTAGAGTTAGAGTTTACATAAACTAGACAAATGCTTTGAGCAAAAAACCAAACTTTTTTGGGTTTTTGTCTCCTAAAGTGTGACAGGAGGTGGCTTTATTTCTTAAGATTTTTCAAGTTCTAGCACTGTATCATTTTAAACTTTGTTTTATTTCTAAAACAACTCAGGTGAAGGTATTGGCTGAAGGATTTAAACCAAAGAATTCCCCTGAATGTCCTGAGGGATTGTTTTTCTGGCAGGAATTGTCAGTAGGGAGATTGCTGCTCCTTTAGGATAATAGTCTGTCATTGAATATCAGGGAGTTGTGGAGACTGTTGATAAACTTGTGGAATTCTGAACATGTTGGTACATCCTAGACCTCACCTTATATTTAATCTTATCTGCCAAGAAGCGCCATTTACAATGAAAGTCTCACATAGATGATTCCATTGGTGTTTTTCCTTAAGAAAAACTTGCACTGACTACAAAACTGATTCATAAAACTGAATGTAACAAAAAGCTAGAAAAGGATCCTGAAATTCAATTTTATTGTGTTTGGTGCTTTTATTTGTTTTTCACTAAATAGTATGTTATAGCAATGCCTTTTTAAAGGCTCTGGAAGATCATATTTTGATTAATCTGTCATACAAAAAATAAACCCTCTGGCCCTATTTTTATGTATATTTTTATTAAACCACACTGGATAACATTCAAGTTATAAAACAGGTAATGCACGATTTATAAGCATTCTCTTAACTCTGTTCACATCCATGATGGAAATCCTGACCTGCCTTGGTCCATGCAGCGCATAGGCACTGAGTTACTTGAAAAAGAGGAATTTGTTTGTCTCTTACAAATACGAAAGGTATGTGAGCCACTTTTGTTTATGGCCCTGGCACCTTGCACATGTGTAATGGCATTGAGTTAGGCACGTGGTTCCTCCATGGTAACCGCTCTCCTCCCTTCTCCTCCTGACTCACCTGGGTGGGAGGAGAGCTGTGTGGGAAAGCTGCTCAGGGCAGGTGGAGTGACCCACTCACCTTTCCTACTGACTGGAGAGAGGGGGAATGTGAATATGGTTTAGACCTTTTGAAGAAAGGTCATTTGTATTTACAAATTATTTTATTGTTTTGTTGTTGTTTGCCTATTCTAATAGATAATGAGCAACGATTCTGATGTGTGTGTATAAAAACACTGTTAGCTGAGTTATTTTGTTAACCAACGTATGCATCTCAGGTCCCTAGTTAACCAATTCAGGCTTTGACCTGCCCGAGATGCTCAAACTGCACTTTCAGAGGGCTGCGTACTTTCTTTTGTTTCATTGGAAAATGCCCTGTTCTTCTTGGAGGAAAAATGGTAGTGGGTGTTTGTAGGGTGAGAATTTTTAGGAACTTGTGTGGGTAATTAGTTCAAGTAATTTCTTCTCACTCATTCCGTTAACAAGATTTTTTTGTTTTTTTGTAAATTCACGTAACCACATTCTATCTGCTTCTGGAATTGACATCTATTTAGGATTCTCTTTCTTGATAAGTGTGCCAAAAGGAGAAAGTGAGCACTTTTGCGTATACTTTGGGAAGATGGCTGGTCCCTGGTCCCGCCGTGTAGAAGCTGATCACACCATCAAAGGGGCTGTGGGCTTCCTCTGCCTGTGGGGGGGAGGAGGGCAGGAGGAGCGGGGGAGAAGCGAGAAGGGCAAGGAGAGAGGGCAGCACATTTCGTAGGTTATCTTTACCTCTCCAAGGTTTTCTATGTTAAAAACAGTGATCATCGAACTGACAGGTCTTAGATATGAGTTACTGGATGATTCAAACCTTAGCTGTACTTAGTTTGGCTCAACAAATCCCTAACAAATTAGAAGAAACCTCGATTATATAGAAACAGGGCAAACTTGCTGTTTTATGACTACTCTGCTCATTTTTCTTTCCTAAGAATTGCTTTCCAGCCCTAGGGTAGTTTCTTTGTTGAAAATTGATTCATTACCATGTTCCATTTGTCTGGGGTGCTTTGTGTCATCAACTTTATTGTCTCAAGCTGTATTTTTTCCCCACATGGAATGATTTAAATAAATATTAACCTAGAAAGGGACCAACCCGAATATTTTTTAGTTGAATCAACTAGGATACAAACCAGTGACTTTTGCAAGCCCCCAATACTGCTTGCAGAACGAAGACCAGAAGAGAGACTTCCTGAAGAACTGTTCCTTTCCCTTGTAGTTAGCTTTATTCTTTTGAGCAGTGGGTCATCTTATCTTACACTAAACTCTTGAAGAAAAACTAACTCCTAACACAATACTACAAAGTCAGGTTAATGTGGTGTCTTATTTATAGATGATTTGTAGTGATTGGCATTGACTAAAAAAGCCAGCTAACAGTGTTTTTTGTATCACCTCCCATTTGCTCTGTGGTTTGCAAATACAGCCACTTTTGTCAAAAAGCGTCCCTTTAGGGGACTTAAAATGGCATAATTCTGTCAGGAGTATTAGAATTAGGAGGAAGCTTGGAGTTCGGTTAGGGAAGCCTGCTGTTCAGTATAGGAAGTCCTTTCTCAGCATCCCTGCTCTATGGGCATCCTGCTTCTGTTTCAACCCTTCCAGTGTAAACGCATTCCCTTCCAGACAAGGCAAGTCATCGAATAAACCTCTGTCTCTTTTAAACAAGTTATAAATTGTATGTTAAGTTGTTTGCATATTGCAGCAAATATAATACATACTCAAAACTTTGTCTTGACCCAAATATAGACTCTTTTATATGTAATGTGCAGTAAGATTTCATGCCTCCTCACTATTCACATTATTCTTTCACTGCTGTAACATATGGTATGTGGAGGTGAGTAATTCCTTCAATGCTATTTTTATTTTAAGTATACAAACCCAGAAGAGCTCTATATTGAGCCCACATCCATGTGGTAATTTTTCTTTCCTTTTTTCTTCTCTTGTTTATTTCTAAAAGGTCACCAAACCTTTCATTTGTTTACTGAAAAACACAGCCTAGTGCTTTTTGTTTGCATGATGTAATAGATATCTATTTGTCTGCCCTGAAATTCATTTTTTTCCCTGGGAAGAACAGTCCTCGTATTTAAAACACCCTTGTTTCCACTCCAATTCAGTTATTATTCATTGATCAAAACTGACATAATTATACCATTTCCTTGGCTGTGATGATTGGTCTGGCAATGGACACGTAAACCAAGCTGAGTCAATCCAAGTGCTCCTCTGGGAGTTTGCAAATTCCACTCAACTCCCTCTATCACGTGGTAAAATCCAGTCTGGAATGGGACAGAATCAAGTCAACATGCAAAAGAGATGGAGATGAGAGATCCAGAGGCCCCTCACAGTTTTGTAGTCACTAGTTCCAGTCCTTGAGTTCTCTCGGGCTGCCCAAATTGCAGTTCACATAGCTAGAAAGGACCAGAACCAGGATTGAAACTCAGATCGGCTAGTTTCTAGTTTGGTAGTGTGGGTAATTTTTAAAATTTGGAACACATGGTTATTTGGTTATCTTCATGTGATAGAAATGAGTGCCAGAGATGGAAACTAGATTCTTTCAATTAAAGTTTCTACCCTCCAAAAATTTAATTCTTCTGGTGGAACTGAGAAACTATGTGACTTTGGATGAATCACTTGGATCTCTATGCTTCTTCAGTTTCTTGCTGTAAAATGAGGGTGCTACAGTCCAGTGCAGAGTGCGACAGACCCCAAGAAGGGAGTCATGGACAGGTCTAGTCGGTGGAGCTGTGTCTCAGGCCAGCACACAGCCAGAGCAGGTGGAGGAAGGAGACAGCCAGTGGGCAAATGGGAGCAGAAGACATGATTTCTCTCAGCAGCTTGACTACTGTGCATTTGACATTCTCTGCCCTCACTTTCTGTTCAGAGTTAAATCTTGCTTTAGAGGAAGCCACACAACTTTCCCCACCCACGTCTCACCAGAGTTCTGCCAACAGTATCTACAGCTGCATAAAAGAGGGTTTGGATACTACAAGACAAGTCTTTCTTATAAGCATGTGCCTTGAAACTAGATACTTTAGAATGCCAAATGTAGGACAGTGAGACCCCCAAAAGGATATTTGCATGTGCATGTGTGTGTACACACACACACTCACACTGCACTTATACAGATATTTGTGAGAACGAAAACAAAACTCTTTCTTTACTCTAAGGTGACCTCTCTTTCTACAGAGGCAGCTGCATCCTGCTGGTTAAGGGTGTGGGGCCTGGGTGAAACTACCCAAGTTGGAATCCTGACACTCTCTCTTAATAGATATGTGAACTTGGCAAGTCAATCTTGTCTGTGCCTCAGTTTCCTCATCTGTGGGATTGGGTCAAGAATATCCACCTCTTAGGGGTATTGTGAATTAAATGACATAATCCAGCACTTAGTGCTTGTTAATAGAAGAAAGCTTATTCATAAAGGTATTAAGTAAAGCAGGGTGGATAGTTATGAACGGCAGGCTAAGGAGCTTAAATTCATTGTGTAGGCACTGTGGCACTATTGTAGGTTTTTAAGTAGAGGTATAACCAGAAAAGAGCTATACTTTAGGAAGAGTAGTGTGTATTACTCTATAAAAGGGATTAGAGGGGAAGATATAAGTAAAAGGGCAGATATGGCAGTTGTGGGAAAACGTTAGTGTGAACAGAAGAAGTATATTTGACATGCTGAGTTTGAGTTGCCGAGAAGATGCCCAAGGAGAATTGTTAGGAGGCAGCTTCATATGTGGAAGCTGGAGTTATGGAGAGGGACTAGGGCTCAAGAGATTTGGAAGATACGTCAATATTTGATGGATGGATTGTAGGACCAGATGAACTTGTTGAGGAAGAGGGGTCTTTTGACTCAGTCTTAGGCTGACTATTCTTGGGGCTAAACCAGGAAAACCGATTAAACATACAATTCTCATGATGTAAGAGAGAGTTTCAACAGATAGAGGAATTAACCCTGTGGCTACGTTAATAAAGGAATTTGCGTTGAGTACTGAATGGATTTCCCATTTGATTAATTTCTTGTAATGATCATATAGAGGATTAAGTGCAAATTGATTATGCAAAGGGAACTCAAAATGAGCATTGGGATTCATGAGTTGGATTTTTATGATTGTTGTACATTCAGTTGTGGTGTCCTAGAGATAAAGCTACTTCTGAATAAGTTTAGAAAGATAGGGGATGAGTACATGCTGCAACATGGAGGAACCTCAACAATATGCTAAACGAAGAAAACTAGACTCCAAAGACCACATATGGATGCAAACGGACACAGGTTTCTGCATGGGATGATGGAAATGTTCTAAGAATTAGACCGTGGTGCTGGTTGCACAACTCTGTAAGCTTGCTTAAAAATCATTAAGTTGTTTTTTTAAAAAGATGGAGGGATAGGTGCTCAAATGAATATGTGCATGTTTCTTTGTTTCTTTTAGCAGCTCCTAAATGGGTGGAGTTTTTCCTCCACTATGGAGTGTCCCAGATATTTGCTCAGTCAAGAAGTGTTTATATATTAGCTCAGTCAAGTACTCAGAAAAAAAAATCAAATGAAGTGTAGAATATGGAATAATTCACCATGATGTCAGAGGGAAACACTCTCAGTGGTATTTTAGAATATGTAATAGAATTGATTACATGCCTTTTTTATTTGAAGCGTTAGAATTCCACCCAATATCTCATTAACTATTACATAAGCTTAGAGCTGAAAAGCTTTTCTGAAACATTGAACCATAGAGCTGGGTTCTTTGAATTTGTGGATTTAAACTAAATATCAGCAATTAAGTCTATAGATGTGTAGAAATTGAGTTGAATTTCAGTTAATATACTAAACCTTCAAAGGTCTCTGTTCTAGAAACTCTTTGATTCAAAATATTATGAGATTATGGCCAAATAAATATTCATAATTATTAATATTTTAAATTAAAATATAGTATAATGCTCAAATTTTCTTCCTTTACTTCCCTACCCTGTCGAGAAAAGGAAGATTCAATTTATGATAAGCATCTCACTGTTGTTATTTATTCAGCAAATACTTGATGATGCCCACCAGTGGCAGACATCATTCTCAGTGCTGGAGATAGAGTAGTAGAGAAGACAGAGAGGATCCTTGCCCTGCTGGAACCAGCGATACAACAGGGAAACAGAAAGTAAGAAGTAGTGGTAAGTGCAAGGGAGAAAATGAGACCAAAGCGACGAGATAGCGTCAGAGGTGGTGGAGGGCTGAGTGTTTCAGCTAAGGGGATCCTTCGTTGAGAATTAATGTCTGAGCTGACCTTGACTGAAGAGAGAGAGCCACCATGTGACGATCTGGATGGGAGGCTAGGGCATAAGACCCTCCTGAGTTAGAAATGTATTTGTTCACTTTAAGACAATACTTACATTGACATCTTCTGAATAAGCTATTTCCTTAAACTTCATTTGTCAAATCAGTTGTTTGGAATTCTGAATGCTTTTCTTCTTAGGAAAATGTAGATTGAAAGCCAGTCCTGATCATAAAGGCCTTTGCAGTATTTTACTAACAGGTAAAATATGATTGCAGCCAAAGAAGGCATAGTTATTGGAGAAAAACTTTATTTTGTTGAAAAAGATGGGGCTGCGGTTGAAATTCATATATAGGGGTTTTCTGTTAGAAGACTTCTGCCAAGTTGGGGGCTGCCACAGTGGCAGTGGTGCGTGGGCGATGAGAAAGTGGTTGGCTCCACCTTTAGATTAGTGTCAGTGTGTCAGGGTCTACCTTACATCTGGACTCTAAACATCCATTGGGCACAGGTCTTAAACTGAAAGTGTGTTTGCCTTGTAATCAGGATACTAGAATGTACGATTGTTTTAAAGTTTCTTATTTGTTTTTTGTAGGACAAAAATATATTATACTTCTCCCTAGTCTTTCAAAATCACCACATTATAGAGACTTCTAATGGCTTGTGCATTTGATAGCAAAGATTATATCTCAAAGAAATTTTTTACAGAGAGCCGGCAAAGTTGTCCAGGATCCTTTGGGTTACAGCCCACAGCATCACCGTATTCTGTGCTTTATGGAGAATTGGACCCTTTACGTTTCTGTTGTTTATTATTTTACTATCAATAGATAACCAGGGAATTTTATATTTCGTATTGGAATATTATTTTCTAGATCAGTTACTCTTTGTTAAATATGATGCAGAGGATCAATCTTTTATATTTAGAAATGATAAATTCATTATAAGATAAAATCTGTTTTCTGATGATCATCTGAATTGCTCTTCAGGAGATGCATCTAACCAGCAAACTTTTTAAAAATATGCCTAATTTCAGTACAGTGGCTCGCATTTTGTGAAAACAGGTGCCTTTGATTACTGCTGAGCTGGCCTCATGCTTTCCTGTTGCTCTTCTGCTGGCCATGGTATGTGATTCACGAATTTGCAGGTGAGGAAAATAGCATTTGATTTGTGAAGCCCCGATTTTGAGATGAAACTAGGCACATGTCAAATGTAACCTGTATAAAATGTGAAGCCAACACTGGCATCTTCCTGATTCTAGAAGTTGGATGTACGTTAACAAATAGTTGCAGTGGGGAGTTTTACAAATGATTACAGTTGTGGTTAACACTTGTTTTTTGTTAAACTGTGGTTGGCATATGGAAATATTAATTTCTGCAGGTGTTTTGAAGACATGAATATGAACTCATACTTTGAAAATACTTTGCTCAGTACATTTCACCCTGCCTAGAATTGTGATCACATTTCGGGGAATGGCTGTCAAAATTTAGGGTGAGAAATACAGGAGCTCAGCCGCTGGTTATAAATTCCCGCTTTATGGATGTACAGTGGCCTTTCATTACTGAAGTAGAGTTGGGAATTCCCAACACCTGGGAACTGTTGTTTATGGCTGATTTTATCTACCAGTATGGAGTTTTCATGATTTATAGGGACAAGTACCTCTTTCATTCTTAAAAAGCCCAAAGTTTTTTGTGCAATGGTGTTTTTCTGACCTTTTGGAAGATGATCAGGCATAAAAGGAGTCTTAGAGCTAAGAAAAACTATTGCATCTTCCAACCCAGCCCTCTGATTTTACGTATCACTGTTATCCTTAATAACATAGTCATTTGCTCAGTCGTTGTGTTTTAAGGCTTAAAGAGAGAAAATATCTAACTCCGGATTGCATAGTCAGCTAAGAATAGAACTGACATAAGTATATTTAACTCTCTGAACTTGGTGTATTTTTAACCTTTCCTTTCTCCAAACCCTTCCCATTGCTTCAAAGACTTCATAGGAAGCTCCCCATCCGACCCCAATCCCAGGTTAGCTCTGGGGCGCCTGTGCATATGAATGATGCCTCGCTTACTCACTTGTTTTGTGATGCGTGTATGTCTCGCCTGTGAATGCCACTTCCTCATCTTTATATTCCAGCACCTAGGACAGCACCTGGCTCCTGGCACACTGGGCCATCAATAGATGTTACTTGCTTGAAAATCTGTGCAGGAGACTGATTCCCATGAGCCTCCCACAGAAACTTATTTCATAGTCACTATTCACATATCTGAAATGATGAGCAAGTTTAGAAAACAGTACACTTTGGCTGTAAGAATTTGAGTTTGCCCTCTGCGTCATTGTGACACTGCCCCCCTCCTACTACTCCAGCAGCGTAAGAGAATACAGCTCTTACTACAGATTTTTAGAGAATCTAAATACAAAAAAAAGGAAGAGGAAAGGAAATATTTATATTTTATAATATTTTATAGACCTACCTTCTCTTTTTCAACACACATTTGTTACACAGTTCTCAACGCTTGGTCTCCTGAGATGAGTCCATGCCCGGCCCTGTGCTGAACACTTTACATGCATCGTCTCGTGTACTTCTCACAACTCTCTGAGATAGATGTGATCGTCCTTATTTTCCATAAAGCTGGGACAGACGAGCTTAATTAACTCTCCACATGTCCTACAATTATCTGAGCTGTTAGATCTTATTAGCGAATATTCATTAAGCACTTACTGTGTGCTGAGAGCTGTGCCAAGTGGTCACATCTCCCAACTGCCATGCTGTGTGCCTTCCTCCCACGTTGCTGTTCAAGGATGCTGTCATGATGGGAACCTCAACCCTCTTGACAGGTTGGTAAATTCCTGAGTCATGTCGGATATAATACCATGTCTGAAGAGGTAGAAAAAACAGCAAAAACAACTGCTGTTATGAGTAACTATTTTTGTAATGAGATAAATTTTCATTTCAATCCTCCTCATTCAATTATTTTGAACTCAGTTGTGCTTCGAACCAGAGAATTTGACCTACATTCTGGTGTAACTGTAGGGTGTGTGTGTGTCTGTCTGTGTTTTCCCACTGAACCTGAAATTAGGAATTGATGTATATAATTCATAGCATATTTGGATGAGAAGAAAACTTATTATCACTAAGATGAGCAAACAAATCTGGTGTAGGGTGGCAGCTTGACTAAGCCTTGTTCCTAACCCCTCAGCATCACAAAAGCAAGAGCAGGGGACAGTGACATACCTGGTCACCTGAATATCTGAATTTGAATGCATGTTGTGTTTGTGATGCCTAAAACTCAAATTATTAAAAGTTAAAAAAATTACAAAAGTACTGTTGTTCTAATCTATAAGAACAAAAATGTGAACATGGGTATAAATCTGTTGTAAAAACAAAGAGTTCTCCCAGGGGTTCCAAATAAATCCTAAAATTCATGAGAATTTGCAAATGTTATAGGAAGTGGTTTTCCTGGTTTATATGCTCTATGACGAAGTCACACATGAATCATATCCCCCAAAATAAAGTAAATAACCACATATCAACTTTGCTCATGGGAAATATTTCTCAAGTAGAGTGAAATTATTTACTGTAAGGTGTGACGTTTAAGAGTGCATATTGTTCTGATTCTTGACAGCAGTGTTCGGGGAACTCTCAGTGTCAGGTTATATCATTTATATCATCCAATTTGAGCTTGGCTTTGTCAAAGTGTCTTTCTTGGGGTTTTGTAGTTGTCTCAAACAATTAGCTATTTATTCTTTTCATTTGGAAGATACTGATTTTTTACTTTAAAATTTTTTCCTTCTTAAAGTTACGTTTCCCAAATAATCATAAATCGCAATATTTTGCTAACTTGACAGGAGTCTCTTAGTGTGAAATGTAACAGCAAGCCTCAGGAATGCCCTGATATTACTTGGAATTATGTAATGTTAGGAGCAAAGTATAAATTTTAGGTTATATAGAGCAAAGGTAGAGTGAAGTGTATCATTTTTAAAACGTAGAATCAGTTCTCCTGCTTTGTTAAGACATTTGGCAACTTAATTTTATGAGGTTTCCTCTGTCTATTTTTATATCCTTTTCTGCTCAGAAATCTCATAGAATCCCATCTTTCAACCTCTCCCTCGCCACCAAATCTGAATGTTGAACTCTCTCGTTCAACTTCAGTCCCTACCTGTCGTCTCCGCCTGTCAGCACATCGCTGACTTCTCGTTCTTCCGTTAGGCATCCAGCTCTCTGCTGCATCCTCAGGCCCCTCCTTGTTTTCTCTCCTGGACTTCAGCCTCTCTTGCCTGCCGACACTTGGCCTTAGTGCCACCAAACCATCTGTGGTCGTTACTCCTGCGCTCAGGCTACTGACGTTCCTGGGAGAGAAGACTGTTCAAGCATGAAGGTTGGCTGCATTACAGGTTGATGAGTGCCCGCCTCAGCTGGGCTGTCCGCACTACTCATCAGTCTTTGTCTTTATCTCCAGTCGCTCTCTTGGCCTTTCCCTGATCCGTTATTCTCAAACTTCTGCAGTCCCAACCTGCTCCTCCCTTCCCTAAACACACCCTCACGGAAGACATGGTCTGCTTCTCACCTCTCTTGACTCTGCTTCCTCGCCTACCCCCACCTCCCAAATATCTTTTACAAAAGTGCTGTATGTATTGCTTGCACTCGCCCATCCCTGCGGCACAGAGAAGGTGCTCGGTTGACATCAGACTGACGGAACGATGCCTCGTGGTCCTCTGGATTGCACACCTGCCGCTTCACTGAAGGTGGTACAGCACAGAGGGTGGAGACCAGCCGAATGTAAATGTAGTGGCCCTTGCAACTTCCTAAACTTTGTTGATCTCGCTGTCACATTTGACAACTGGCCATCATTTTGGTCTTTGAGTGTTTCCTGCCTTGGCTTCTCTGACTCGTCTTCTTCCAGGTCTTTCTTCCCTTCTCTGGTCACCTTATCCTGCTCCCGTTTAACTCTTGAATTCTCCAGAGTTCAGGCCTGGCTCTTTTGCCTTCTGTCTCGGTAAACTCTTCCTCGGCAATCTCTTGCCTCCCTCTTTGTAGTTTAGATGTCACAAGTGAGATCCATAGTGCCAACTATTGTCTGGATGCTCCATCACCTTCTCTCTTTTAAAGGCATTGTCCTCGAAAAATTTGACCAAAATAGAAACCAAAATCATTCCTCACCCTTCCTTCTCTAAGTTTTCAATTATATTTTATCCACTTCGTCTACTTTTTACTTCATCTTTGTATTCCCTCTGCACCTAGGCTAGCCCATAGTTAGACCTTAATAAATGTTTGGTTTTATTTTATTTCACACCAAACTATAGACAACTAGAATAGTGGATTCCAAGGGACATATCTGTCTTCAACTCTGATGTATGTATTAATATTTAGGCCCACTGGAAAGATACGTGGCAGTTTATGATGCCTCAAGGCTAAAATTCTTCTGCGGTAAAGTATTCTATTAGTGTCATGGTATTTCAATTCATGATTTTGACCTTGTTCATTAGAAGCAAAGTGGGCAACTTGAGTCGCAAGGACCGGTGTAGCTGGAAATATTAGCTTGGAGTCTAGAATTCAATAACCATTGATTGCTCAGTCCAAAGCATTTTATTGTTGGTAGCTTTTCCCTAAAATGGAATCAATTCTTCTTGCCTATGCATTTTTATTAATGGACTGGCTATTTGGACTAGAGCAATGAATTGAAATACAGTGGCATATGGAAAAATATGAAAAATAAAGTGTTTTTCAGTGACCTCAAAATGTTGATCTAATAAATCCCAAGTATATCAGAGGAAGTTTAGTGAAGAAAGGCAATAGAAGTAGTGAGAACATTTAATCGATTCTAGATGGTACCTTGAAATATGGTTTAAATTTAACATCAAAGAAAATTTTGTCTCTTTTTTATAGGACAGAACCTTTTTTGCTTACAAAAGTTACTAATTGACCAAAGTGGTTAGAATTTTCATGTTCTTTGTAATTTTCACTCAGTTTTTCCTTAAACAATTAGACTATTTTCTCACAGAGAATAAATTAAAATAAAAGTATGAGAGGTTTAAATTCAGAGGAGAAATAATTCAAATTGCATGGTTTTGAAAAGAATGGTCAAGACCGAGCAAACTCTGGAGTGCCAATTTCAAATTTACAGACATGTTTAAATAGTTAATAGAAAATAAATTTCACATGCCAGTAAACAGCAAATTAATTATGAATCTTATTTATTTGTATAGGAGAGCCTGTAGATTATAGTTTTGATAATAAGCATTGCAATAATTATAGTTTTATTTTATTTTAGACTTTTACAGTGTTTTTATATGCATTTACTTTGTGGTTCTTCCAGCAATCTTATAAGCTGATAAATCAGCTCTTAGTGGTGTTGTTCTCCATTTCACAGATGAGGGAATAGCACTGGAAAGTTAAGTGGCTTGTCCAGTGTCACGCAATTAGTGAGTGACGGCACGCCTCTTGTTCTTCTGTTTCCAAGTATTATGGACTTCTCTCCTTTCCTGATGGGCTTTGAGCTCTTTGAAACAGGCTACCCTGCCCTCTGTATCCTCTTGTGTCTGGGACATAGCAGGTGCACGAATATATTTGTTGCATAATTAGTCTACACCAGAATGGAAGTTCAACTGTCAGTCTCTTAAAGAATCTCACTGCACAAATACATTATTTTATCACCCTAATAGAATTATGCTGTGCACTGCAAAATATTGAAATTGAAATCGAAAGTCCTAATAAATAAAGTACTTTTTATAAATTGAGGGTTGTCATGGGAAACATAACAAAGAGGCAAAGGGTGAGTATTTTATTGTTAATCTTTTTGGGATTAATTCCATTCTATTAGTTATGTATTGCATCATGACAAATTATCCCAAAATATAACAGCTTAAAACAACAAACTTTTATTGTATTGTACTTCCTGCAAGTCTGAAATCTTGGACCGAGCAGCTTAGCTTGCTCCTTGAGCTCACTATGTCCCATGAGGCTATGATCAAGGTATAGGTTGGGGCTGTAGTCAACTCAAGGCTGGACTGGGCCAGGACCCCCCTTCTAAGCTCACTCGTGTGGCTGTAGTCTCAGGTCCTTGCTGGCTGTTGGTTGGAGATATTAGTTTTTTCCACATGGATGGCTCCAACATGGCAGCTGGCTTCCCTCCAAGCAAGTGGGCCCAGAGAGATTGAGCAAGGGCATGTAAGGCAAAAGGCACAGTCTCTTCATAACTTCATCTTGGAACTGACAACCCATTGCTGTGTTTTCCGTTCATTAGAAGAGGGTCACTGGGTCAGCCCGCACTCAAGGGGATGAGATTACACCAATCGTGAAGCACTGGGGCCACCTTAAGACTGTCTACCACATTCATGTTAAACACTGTTGTGCAAATACAGTAAATCAGAAGAAATAAAATTCCAACAGACTGACCTCTATCTTGTCCAGAATTTTTAAGGAAAAAGGTACAGAAACACAACTCAAACTGGCTTTAGCCAAAAAAAAGGTAATTTATTTGTTTATTTAACGAAAATGTCACAGGCTTGTCCTGACTTTAGGTCCAGCAGGGTTCTGTTCTCTTTTCCTCCCAGCACTCGGCTCTGTGGATTCCATTGATCTCTCTCGTGCTTCATGCCCATCCAACAGCCGGGGGGAGTGGGACTCCCCAAGTGACCGGTCCAGGGTCACCAACCTACCTCTGGAACCTGGGAGAAAGTGACAGGAGCAGAAATCTAAAGTCGTATGGACTGAGGGAGGGGGGAAAGAAAAGAAAGCTTGAGGTGTTGTTACCACAGTAAGGGTATTGGCCAGTTGCTGTTGCCCGCTGCACCCGTCTGTCCCCCTTCTGCCTCCACCTGTTCTAATTCCTGCAATTTACTCTGTTTGTGGTGGACCTAAAGGTACACAGGATGACATATCTTGTTTTAGTGGCAGAAATGAGAACTGCCCTCCTGAACAAAGGAGTTCGTGTTAAATAATTGTTTAAAATCAACAAGCAATGGTAACCCATAGTTTTGCAGAGCAAGTGTGTCCTGTGGAAGCAAAATGTTTCTAAAGCTTTTTTGTGTAACCTTTAATTGTTAACAGAGCACATCCTTAGGACTGAATCCAGTTCATCTATCTGGAGTTTTAGCATGAAAGAAAGCCTTATTAATGTGTTGACTTACAGAAAACACAGGTGTGTGTGCCCAAATAGTAATTGACTCAGCTGGGGCCATTTAGGGGTCAAATCCTAGGCATCCAAGGTCACTAATGTGTAAAATTCAACCTAATATGCTGCAATCATAGCTTTATTGCTGTTTTTATTGGTTTGTTTTGGGATTTTTTTTCTCCCTTACTTTCCCGTATCTAAAATCTTAGACCTGAGAGGTCAATTGTGGCTCTTTTTCAGAAAGAAAATAGACTCATTAGACTGCCATTGTGATTAAGTGGTTGTATGAGATCAATAGCCAAACCAGAGCTCATTCGTCAGACCTCAGTGCAGCTTCCACCCTGTGGTTCCATGTCGGTGGCCCCTGCTCTGATTGAGCATGACTGTCGCCTCCTTCTCTTCTGAATCCTTTGAGGACCCTGGGAGTCAGTATGTCCGAGGAGCCAGCCCAGCAAGGCTGTCACCACCCTCCTTCCAGCAGCAGCACCTCACAGGCCGGACATTGGATGGGAAGACTGTTCCAGCAGCGTTCGTACTTGAGTGCTCATCACTAGACGTTGTGTGGGGCACTGGGGATGCTGAGAAAAACAGAACATGGTCCATGTCCGTGTGGCGTAAGAGGGAAATGACGTATACTTGGGCTGGAGGGAGAAGAAAGCAGCAGCCACGAAGGTGAACTTGCCTCCTGGAACCGTCCACAGCCCTGCTCCTGCCCGTCAGTTGCCGTGTGGCTCACAGGTTGTGTTCCTTCCAGGCCTGCCCACCAACAAGCAATTATGGCCTCCACGTGTCTCAGGCATTTGGCCACTGCACCAGTTCAAAACCCTCTGTTATCCATGAGGACTGATTTTTATTTTCCAAAAATCATAGTCATCATATCCATCCTCCAGAATGGATTTTGGTTTTCTGCCCCCACCACTACCCATCCATCCCCAAAGTCCCAGTCAGCTTCACCCTCTCTTCAACTCTTCACCTCGTCGAAAAGTTATCCTCTCAGTATCAAAGCTTAGTATCATTGGCTAAACCAAATTACCTTCTTTTTAGAACTCAGAAGGTGTGTGATTGTCTGGTGACCCACGTTATTACGGATGAGGTTTTCCTTTTGTTTTTGTTTGTTTTTGCTTATTAAGCCCAATAAATCTTTAAATGATGGGATTTCAGGCAGAGTAGGAGAGAGCGTTTTGGACTGCATTGCTTTCACTAAATTTTGCTTCTGAGCATATTCTCTTTAGATACGAGGACACCTTGAGAAGGGGAATGTGCAGCCTCTCCTGTCAGAAATAGTTTCCTCCTCCCCTTTCCTCCTTCCCCCAGGACTTGCCTTTCTTCTCTTTCCTTTTCTCACATCCGGCTTCTTCTTCTTTGGAGTCGAAGGCCTGACAGTAGAATATTAAATAGTCTTCATATGTCAAGAGAGCTATGAAATTGGTTAAAAAATCAGTCTTCAGATGTGATAATAAAGAGAGCCAGCACATGGAAGGTGGGGATAGCTGTGCTGTGGTCCGGGCTGGTCAGAGCTCACTGGGAACATTCTGTTTGCTTCAGGGAGATGTGGGCAGGCCGAAGCACTGCCGCAGAAGGGTGACCTGCTACATGAAAGGCACGTACGGAAGCCATGAAAGAACAGACGCTGTTTACCTTGGTCAGGAGGAGCCTTCACAGAATAGCAGAGAGGAGATTGGAGGTACAATGATGCTACCAGGTGCAACCCAAGAATTTGCTTTGTGTGGCCTTTAAGAAGAAGGCTGAGACCAGTGGAGCTTTGAGGGAAGATCTTTTTGTCTGGAAGCAATAACCCTTCTTTTCTGTGACCACTGTTAGCAAGGAGAGAGAAGAAATGTATGCATAGAGAAGCACGATGGCAAATGGCTAATATATGACGTGCTAACTCCAGTCACTTGGTGGAAGCTGGCTGTAATGGCACAGTCATTATGAGCATGGACATTGGCATGAAGTGAACCTGGCTTTGAATATTGGCTCAGCCCCTTCCAACTGTGTGACTTAACCTCTGATTCTCGTTGTCTACATCTGTAAATGGAGATAATAGCATTAGCTATCTCATTAGGGATGTTGTGGGGCTAGGAAAGGAGATAATGCGTGTAAAGCAATTAGTACAGTGCCTGACACATTATAAGCCATAGATGTTAGCACTGAGAAAGATCGTGAGGTGAGAGAGACAAAGATTGTAAGATCGTACAAAGTGAGGAAGCAAGCCTGGATCAATTAATGATGTCTGCCACGGGAGTGAAAGAAAGTAGGCCATACATTTATCATCTTTGGGGTATAGTTGAATGAAACAATCATTTACACTCAGTCTTTGTATTTGGTTTTTTTATGTTACGTAGTTATCTACTTACAACTTAAAAAAATAAATTAGAGGGAGCATTAGTTTAAATTAGGGACCTTCTCCCATGCATATTTCCTTTCTTTCCCTCCGTCTCTACTTGTATATCATAAATTTAAAATTATGACAGTTATATGGAAGGAAAATACAATTTTTGTTCTACTCTTCTATTAACCTTGCTAGTCTTGCAACATGAATGAATTGGCAGGAAATACGCTTTACAGTGCATAATAAATGAGCCTGTGCTGTTTAGGTGTCTTGGTTCTACTATAGATTAGATATTTAGAAAGCAGGTGAGGAAAATCAAATCCTCAAGCAAGCTATCCTTTGCCAAATCATATGTGCCTTATCTGAATCTACTTTACTTATATTTGTATTGAACTTAAAATAGTGTATTTTCAGCACTTTTCAGGGTATGAATAGTTATTTAGATTCCACTTGGAGGACTTTATCTTAAATATCCATGGATACTTAAGAAGGAAACTGTAAAATGATGCGTTGGCCATGAATTTTTAACACTGCCTATTGCATGTTGTCAAGAACGTTGCTAAGGAAATAAAGCTGTGTCATTAAAAGAGATAGTGTTGCGGAGGTCATCTCTCTGGGTGTTGAATAACTCCTAGAACGCCAAGCACAGCCGCTGGGAGGACGCCAGTACCCTGCAGATAGCCTTGGTCCAATGATGTGTTTTCCTCAGATATGAACAAGTGAGAACAACTGGATTATAACATAGAAGTGAATTGCTTACTTTTTTCTGTGACGTAATGATCAAGAAACAACACATCTATTTACTCATTTGTCCTTCGGCTTAAAACATGGCAATGTACAATTAATTCAAGGAAACAGTATTGCCCCTTGGTTTAATCTCAGACTCTAGAGTGGGAACTAATTGGAATCCTGGCTCCTCTACTTAACTGATTTTTAAACTTGTCAAAGTGTATGAACTTTTCTAAGCATTTCCAGTTTTTCTCTCTGTAAAACTGGGATAACTTTTATACTTGTTGTCTCTGTGGAAATGAAATTAGATCAATAGAAATATTCTTACCACAGAATTTGCTGCATGATAAGCCATAGAGTAACTATCTTTATTAATAGGAAAAAAGGTTTATGAGTGAAGAGGCTTGGGTTATGGAAGCAGCTTTAACACTAACGAGCTGTGGAATTTGCAGCAAATCCTATCCGTTCTCTGGACCTTAGTTCCCTTAACTGTAAAGTGAAAGAAATTGATTGAATGATCTTGAATGTTATTTCCAACTCTAAAATACTGCGCTTATTAGCAGAAGCATTTAAGAACTCTAAAGAAAAAGCCTCCACCCTTCCTAAGCGGCACTTGACTCTCTCAGTCTCTATTTAAACACCCTTCACGTGAGAGAAAGTCCTTTCTCTCTTCCCACCTCCGCTTCCCCAGGAATCCTGTTGCCTCCAGTTCAAGGGAAAGGTGTTAAGGAGAAAATTAACACCTTGTTGTTACTGTGTGAACACTAACTGCTCTTAGTTGCTCTCTTTAACGTAGCTCTCTGTTAATGGGCTGGGAAATCCTGTCTCCCTCCAGATTCTTAATATTCCTTTATCAAACATAAACCTCTCCATTTTTAAGTAAGCTTTTTATCGAAGCCTATCGCTCACATAGAAAAATGCACAAGTTATAAACATATAGCTTGCTGAATCTTTACGAAGTGAATACACCATGTAACCAGCACCCAGATCAAGAAACAGAACATTAGGGGCTGGCCCAGTGGCGTAGTGGTTAAGTTCATGTGCTCCACTTTGGCAGCCTGGAGTTTGCAGGTTTGGATCCCGGGCATGGACCTAGCACCACTTGTCAGGCCATGCTGTGGCATCATCCCACATAAAACAGAGCAAGATTGGCACAGATGTTAGCTCAGTGACAAACTTCCTCAAGCAAAAGAGGAAGATTGGCAACAGATGTTAGCTCAGGGCCAATCTTCCTCACAAAAAAACAAATCCAGAAAAAAACAGAACATTGCCAGCACCTCGAAGTACCCCCTTTCCATTCGCTAACCGCTATCCTTATCTGTACCATCATGGATTACTTTAACATGCTTTTGAAGTTCATGTAAATGAAATAATATAGCAAGTAGTCATTTCTCGTGAGTATATCCCTTGGAGTGGAATTGCTGGGTCATGGCCTATGTCCATGTGCAGCTTCAACAGGTACCGCCAAACACTTTTCAAAAATAGCTGTACCAATTAACACACGCGTGTGCCAACCCAAACAGGGAAGGAGAATTCTATTTCTAATTGTCTATTTTAAAAACACGTTTCTTAAAGCAGGCTGCTATTTTGAATTAAGTTATAAGATTTCTTCCCAACACCTCCACCCTCTATTGCAGGTGGTAACACCCTCTGGTTTGCCCTGGACAGACCCTGGATGTCCCAAGTGTACACTTGTCCTTGCAGAATTATTATTAATGCTCCTGTCACTTTCAATTGTCCTAGGTTGGGGGATGAAAATGTTCCAAAATTAAATTGCAGTGATGGTTGCGGAACTCTGTGACTCTAATTTAGAAAAACATTGAATTGTACACTTTATGTGGGCAAATTTGATAGGATGTGAATTACATCTCAATAAAGCTGTTTTGAAAAATTGTCCTGGTTTGGATGATAAATTATGTGTTCATCTTACTTTATCCCATTTCTACCATTTGCAGATAAGTTTTTAAAAAGGGAGAGAAAGAAAAAAGAAACTGAATGAGTCTGGCTGCTTTTTCAGGAAAAAAAACTTCCCTGGCATGGTTTTTGAAGCATTTGCTAGCAGGAGATGCCGTCCAAAGCAAAGGGAATTGATTATGCTGTACCAACCCATTAATCCGCTCTTCTGAAGGGGAAGTCCTTTCACTGGCATTGAGTTTGTTTTATAATTTACTGAAAATAAAGACGACTTTTTAAATAAACATGCCTTATAAACTTTGTCATGAGATCAAAAATCTTAATTAAAACTGTGGTCTCTCTGTTACTGTTGCTGGGTGACAAAGCACTGTAGACCTCAGTGGTGAAAGTGACCATTTTGTCCTTCTCTTGTTTTGGGGCCTCAGGGCTTCAGATAGAGCACAGCAGAGGGAGTTTGTCTGCTCCGCACTTTCTGGGGCCTCAGCTCAGCTGTGAACCAGAACACTCACACGGTGGCCTCTCCCTGGAGGCTAGTTTGGGCTTCCTCACAGTATGGCAGCAAGGATGCCAGAGGGAGTGTCCCCAGAGGCAGAGTGGAAGGGCCTGGTGTCCTTATGCTCTAGGCTCAAACGTCCATAGAGTCCCTTTTGCCATTCTCTCTGATTGTTAGCTACAAAATTCTGCCCAGATTCAAAGGGAGAGGCCATGGACCACTTGATCGGAGGGATGTCAACGTCACCATGTAATAATAACACTTATATTGGGAGATATCGTGAAGTGCAACTTTGGAAAATATACCTCCCTTTTTATCTGGATCTCCACTTTCTTTCATCACTATTGTTCGTGTCCTGATCAATTTTGATTCCACTCCCAGTGGTTTCTCCTCAGTGTGGGGTCCTGTCCTGGAAGGGAGCACTTCCAGAGTTCACAGAGGCCTTGCCGTGGGCCCCTTGACCTCACTGGCTTTTGGACTGGCAAATTTCAGCCACTCTTTGGCGAATCCTTGCTGGGGGTCCTCCTGTTCTCAAATCCATCAGACACCTCTTTGCTTCTCTTTCTTTCTGCTGCTCAGATGCTCACCTCGGGGCTCTCAGTGGTCTGTCCTCACCAGCATGGAATTTGGAGTTTGTGAACTCTGTTGTCTTCCAGTTTTTGTGTAAAGCTTGTCCCTAGCCTTTTGACTCGGCTGTATAGGTGCTCTGTTGTTATGTGGGGATTCGGGAAGATCCAAAGTTAGGCTGCCACTACGCCATTTTACCAGAACTCACCCAGAGTGCTGGCTTAGAAATGTGAGCCAGATCATGCCACTGCTGCTTAAAACCCTCCAGTGGCATCCCATTGCAGCCAGAATGAAATGTGGATGTCTTATCCTGTGCGGTCAGCACAGCAGGACTTCACTCCTTCTCCGTCCTCATCAGCCACTCCTCCCCGCCTGTGCTCTGGACCCACTCATCTTTCTGTTCCTTGACTACTGGGCTCTAGGCCCTTCGAACTGGCCTGGCGTGTGCTTCCTGAATATAGTCACAGGGCTGACTGCTTCTTACCATGTGAATATCAGCTTCAGTGTCATCTCCTTGAACACATTTGACCTCCGGTCTGCAGCCGCTTCCCAGTCATTCTCTACCACATCGCTCTGTTTCTCCCACAGCGCTTCTCATTACATGATACTATGTGTTTGTTTATCGTCCCCCGACAACAACCTCTATAATCTAAGAATTCTTGTCTGTCTTATTAAACACTATTGCCAGTGCCTGGTAGATAGTACATGTTTAATAAGTGTTAGTAGGTAAAAGAGAGGGAGAGGGGGAGAGAGAGAGAGGGAAAGGGAAGGGAGGAGCGAGGGAAGGAGGGAGGGAGAAAGAAAATTGCATGGTTAATCCAGGTTCCCCGATTACGTGATCCTGTCACTATGTTCTCTAAGCTGCTTTGTCTGGTCGACCTCAGTTTACTGAAAAGCCTTCGCATCTAATAGTCTTTGATACAGTAGACCCGTGGCATTCATAAAGAATATGCTCAGGGTGACTTCTTATTTCCACAGATTCACAAATATTATAACATAAAATTTTCTCCATAAAAATGCAGTAAAGTATAACTGAAAAATTTGTGACCCCTTAATGTTTCTTTGAATGCAGAACTAAAATCTTTTCTAAAGCCATTAAAATAAATTCAGCCACTAAAATAAATGCTGTACTACGTTTCACAGCCTTCTGTTTTCAAGAGGGTCGGGTTGTTCCCTTGACACTCATGGTTTGGCAGCTAGTAAGGTCCAGCTTAATTCGAAAGCCCTTTGTATTGACCTGGCATAGGAAAGGCACATTGTCCTTGGGCACCTGAAATCTCATCTCACTTTTTCTCCTTGAAATTAGACGTTAACCAGGTGTTTTCTTTATGTAGATCGCGTCTTCTTTATTGAACAGGTGTTTTTGTTTCTCTTCTCCTCCTCTGTGAATTCTTTTGTTTTGGGAAAGTGATGTGGTCAGCTCGGTGCTCTCCCCGGAGCCTCACACGGCACAGAGCTCCTCCTCAGTTCCCAAACCCACTCTTGCTGGCCGTGAGGTCGGTCTGGACCCTGCCCTCTGTCTGGGATGGTGGTGTTACACGCTCCACAGCTTTCCATCGGGCTTCTTTTCCCTTTCCTGTCTCTACTAAAGTTTCGACTGTTGAGGAATTCGGTACTTACTGAATACTGTGAGGCCGTTTCCATATAGAAATAGGGCCCCCACCCTGCGCTGAAAATTCAGCCCTTTGTTCCTTTATTTAACTCCTACTCATACGTTTCTGCGTAAGCTTCATATCTCTTTTCCTTTTCCAGAAGTAATGCAATCTGCACAAGCAAACAGAAAAATGATGCTGCCCCCTCCATGGTGGGAGGACTCATGACTTCATCCCAGCCTTAGGAACTATTTCCTCTGGGGAAAATCTTCCATTTTATCATATACCTTTGTGTACCCAGCACCTTACATACATTTATCTCATTTAATTCCCCGCATGATCCTGCGGGAGAGGTGTCAGATCCCTATTTTACTGGCTCAGAGAAGTTAAGTGAAAGCAAAGCTGGTTTTTATTCCAGGTCTGTCTGTGTAACTCAGTCCCTTTACCATTCCTGTTCCTGTGTCCGTGCGTATGTGGACATAGAGCCATCTGTCTATGTTTCTGATTTAGGAGAGAGCAGCACTATCCAATAGAAATATACTGTGAGCACAAATGCAAGTCACATATATGATTTTACATTTTCTTGTAACCACGTTTTTAAAAGTCAAAAGAAAAAGGTGAAATTAACTTTAATAATATATTTTATTAAACCAATATATCCAGAATAGTATCATTTCAACATGCAGTCAGTACAGAAATTGCTCGTGAGCAGTTTAACATTCTATTTTCTGTACAGTTCTTCACACTTTGGTTTGCATTTTACACTTACAGTGTGTTTTGAGATGGACTGGCCACATTTCACGTGCTCATTAGCTGCGAGTGGCTGGTGGTGACTGTCTTGTGTTGTAGAGAGAGAGGGAGGGAGGGAGGAAGTAATTGCATACAGAGTCCACAGTGCCAAACAGACTCCCTGCATGTCTCATCACCAGTTCCTCATCTTTCTCCTCAAAGCAAACACAGCTGCTTATGTACTTATCGGAGTTATTCTATACATCGGGAATATTTTCCTCATTTTTTTTTATACAAATAGAGGCACAGTATACGCACTTTTGTATTTTAGTGCTTTTTTCCACTTAACACTATATCTTGGAGGTCACTCCTTACTAATATGTGTGTGTGTGTTTGGGTGTGCATGTGTGGGTGTGTGCACATGTGTATGTGTGGGTATGAGCTCAATTAAACTTGACGGTTGTTTATTGATGACCTACCATGTGCTGCTTGTCCTGGTGGGCACTTTGGTTGCGTTAGTGACCACATTGATAAATGCCTCACCTTTGGATTTTACATGTCAGTGGAGAGGGGGCAAGAAACACTAAGTAAGTAAACTGCGTAGGATGTTAGAAGGCGGTAAGGACTACGAAAAAGAGAAGAAAAGGAAAAGGTGTGGGGGATGGGAGTGTGCATTTCAGATAGGTGCCTGGGGTAGACCTCACAGAGAGGGTGAGGTTTGCTCAGTGCCTTGAGGGAGGTGAGGGGGTATGCAGGGTCAGTCTCGGGGGAAGGGTCTTCCAAGTGCAGAGGCCCACGGTGGGAGGTGCCTGGCCAGTGGAGGATCAGGAACAAGGCCAGTGTGGCTAGACTGGAGAGAGAAGGGGCATCCGCTGTGAGGTCAGACTGGAGAGGACACTGGATCTTGTGCACTCTCTGGGCTGCTGTCACCAGTGGGACTCCTGCTCAGAGTGCAGGGGGTCTGCCATGTGTCATCAGCAGACACAAGGCCCCCCAGGTGTGGCTGCACTGTGATTCATTTACCAATCTCCTGTAGAGGGGGACACTGTGGTTGTTTCTGACCTGTTCTTTATTCTAAACAATGCCGTGGTATATGTCCTTGAATCTCCGTGTTTTTGCTCATGTGTGTGCACTTATGTGTAGAATAAATTCCTAGTAGTGAGATAGCTAGATGTAGGGATGCTTATTTCTAATTTTCCTAAATATTGCCAAATTGCCCTCTGAAGAGGTTGTCCGAATTGATACTCCCATCCACAGTGTGTGGGAGTGCTTGTTCTCCCGTTATCTCTACAGCAGTTAATCAAAAGGTTATTTTTGCCAATTCTGTAAGCAGCAGTGTTCTCTGACAGGTGTGATTTGGGGTGCTCCCTCCTCTGCTCTGCATCGTATGACAGAACTGGTTCTATTCCATTCCTCTTCCTTTCTCGGGGCTCAAGACTGCTTTGCATTTTACATCAGTTACAGCATATATTGCTTTGTGTTTTAATTGTTTATGTCCTTGTGTCCCACTCTTTTTTTTTTTTTTTTTTTTTTTGAGGAACATTAGCCCTGAGCTAACTACTGCCAGTCCTCCTCTTTTTTGCTGAGGAAGCCTGGTCCTGAGCTAACATCGTGCCCATCTTCCTCTACGTTATATGTGGGACGCCTACCACAGCATGGCGTGCCAAGCGGTGCCATGTCCGCACCCGGGATCCGAACCGGCGAACCCCGGGCCACCAAGAAGCAGAAAGTGGGAACTTAACTGCTGCTCCACCGGACCGGCCCCTGTCCCACTCTTTATTATAAGCTTCTCAAGTGCAGGGCTAACCTCTTATTTTATACCCTCCCCCAGGGACTAGAACTTTGCTTAAAGCACAATGAGCAGTTATTATATCTTTGTTGATTAACGAGTGGATGACTGAATCCTGTTTGAATTATGCTGTGTGATCTTATACTTGTGTCATCAATTTAATAATTAAAATGGTAGCAATGACTGTCACTGAAACTCTTTGATTTATTGGATTACATGTTTTTGACTGCTAGCTGACAACAATTATGTATTCTATCTGTAGTGTTCGGGATGGAAATAGTCACTTTGTTACCTTATTTCTAATCCCTAAAGTAAGCATTTCTTTAAAGACACGAAAAACCTGAGTAGGACTGAATTGGATGCCTATGTAGGTGACAGTAAATACAGTTCACCCAGATTCCTGTAGCTTTGTCTGCTTCTCTCTGGTTTGTTATCTTGAAACTGAGCAGCAATTTCTGGTCTGTAGCCTAGGGCGTCTGGCTGCTGAGGTCATCAGGCCAGTGGCTATGCCGTCACCTAGTTTGGAGTATCTTGAAAATGTGATTTGAAAATGGGTTTGGACAGAGGAGTGTGTGCTGGGTCAGAAGATGAGCGGCTGTCCTGGGCTGGGTTTCCCTGTGCTTGGGTCCCTGGGGATGGCAGCAGATGTTCCATTCTGGAAATGTTATACTGCGTCTCCCTCCTCCGCACACATAAGCACATGAAGGCTTCTGAGAAGCCCTGCGGTAGAGAAAAGTCTTTATCCCATGTTTCTCAAATTGCTTTGACCACAGAAAACTGTTTTTTTCTTAGTAACACCTGTCCGCAGAGCACAGGATACTAGTTTTCCACAGAATAGAGTTGGAGAAAAACAAGGGCAATTTTTTTCTTTGTTTTTAATTGTGTACCAAGAGAAGTAGTTATATAAAAATTATCCTTAAATGTATACATTTTAAGTTCCTAGCATGTGTTCATTAAATGAAGAGATGCTATCCAGCATGGGCTGGTTTGTAGCCGTTTGACCACAGAAATAGGGCCACAGATGATTGAACATTTTAATATAGTGATCTATTTTTTTCATAGACTACATCCTAAGACTAACTGGAAACATTAAAACTAACCTGAGAGTTTAGGAACAAGTTTAAGTCTGAAAATTGATATATGAAGAAAGTGATGATGTTTAAAAATAAACCTAGATATTAATTTCCCCTAAATATATAACATTTTCAGATGCCGGAAATGTCAGAGGAATGCTTCTAAAACTTCTGTCTGCGTTATCAAAGATGCCACTTCATGACTGCTCCTGCTTAGATTTTAAATTATGGAGATTCATTTAACAGGCACTGGGAACTTTAATGTGTGCATAGAAATTCTTAAATGACTCTCCCCTGCTTTTGTTACAGCTTGTGTTTTTCAGGCTCTCTAGTGCACTCACCTGGCTTCTTCCTCTGCTTCTCATTTCTCCCCCTTCCCTCCCTGTACTCCTTAAAAACATCCACTAGGCTGGCAATTAGGGGCTGAGCACAGATGCATCCTTTAATTTAATTTCACATTCCGTCATTTGCAACATGACCGAGTGTGTGCGGCTGATGGCCTTCAGAGTGCTGGGAAATCAATATGTTAATTCATCTCCATCTTTTCTAATCATCTCTGAGAGAGAGCAAGCCCCTCCTGTGACCTGAGAGGCTCACACTGGGGGCGGGTGGCTCTGTGTCTGAGCTGTCACCCCATGTACTGGTACTCTCACGCCCCACCCTGCTTTGTGGATGAGTTGTGTTCCAAGTACATTTGTAAATTCACTGTTTGGAACTTTGAACACGTTTTTTTCTTCCTCCTACTGAAAAATGTTATTCAGGGTTATTAGGATTCCAGACCAGCCTTTGAAAACCCCTTAACCCCTAGTGTAGTCTAAATCAGGGTGCAAACAGTTAATTCATGAGGCTGCAGTGAAACTGTGTTTTCCACTGGCAGAGAAGTCACAGTCTGCTTATCCTACTGTACTTATCCTACCGGTACTTCCATTAATGCACCTGATAGTTGCATCCCCTTTTAGCATCCAGGTCTTACTGGTGACCCCTATTCAGCTGGTGGTAAAATGAAACCTCCAGGGTTTTCCCTGCATCAAATGCTCCAAGGTTAGGGCTGTGCCTACCCGATGTCTCATACCTGTGCAGGTAGAATGTTTTATATGGATGAAAGCTTATCCCTGTTACATGCCATCTCATTTGGTTTTGTCTCATTGTTCATGCAGGTGGAGTGCTTTATTAATCTTTGTTGAGTCATTATTCAACACATTAGCTTTAACTCAGTCATGTCTCTTTCATATTGGGTTAGTCTTACTTCTATGCCTTTATACAAACTGTAGATAGCAAGATAGGGCGTGGCAGCTTCCAGAGCATTTTCACAAGAAAACGTTATCTCAGTTGAGCATCCCTCAAACTTTGGGGACTGAGCAAATGGTCCTAATGATCTCCATTTCTGTGGACGGCCAAGTAGGGGCAACAAGGTTATGAGTAAATGATGCCTCTGGACCGTACCCTAAGCATTCAGTTTTGTCCTTTTTCTACTACGTGAAAGTATCTCACTGAAGTTATTCTCAAATATACTGTTCTCTATTTTTTTGAACTTTGATGTATGTTTCTACTCCCATCTTCTAGCACCATTCAAGTTTACCATGACTATGCAGAGATTGACCACAGTGGTTCTTGAATCTCTGATCTTTACTTCTTGGTTTCAAGTTCTTGGTTTTAGGAACTACTGTGGTTAATCTCTGCACAGTCATGGTGAACTTGAATGTCATATGAGTACAAAAAAGAGGCTCGGTACTTCTGTTTGCTTTTGATATTTTCTTAACATTACAGCAACAAAAACATCCCCCCCATCAAAAACATAAACAATAACCAGCAATAAGTTGGTCCCTTTCTTTGTTCTTTCCAAGACCAGGCCTAATATAACCAACCTCAGCTTCCGAAGGTCCCGCTGACCTGAGGGTAAATGAGGGCCTCAGTAACTACTCACATGTCATTTCCAGGCTGTGCCTGCCATCACCAATTCCACTAGGTGTCCCCACCACTAACACAATTGCAGGAATTCCTTCTCCTCTTAAATCTCCTCAACATACCAGCCCTCCAGCTCGCTTTGGAAGTCTTTTGTTTACTTGGTCTAGGAAGATCTGGTTCCCAGATGCCGTATGTTGGGGAGGGTCCCCTCCCTTGTGGCTTTGTGGGTCTCCCCCAACTCCTAATGCTGGGGCATGGCTGCCATCCTGTGCTCAGGCCCCATTCGAGGCTCCTGTGGGCTTCGAGAGCCAACCCAAATGGGAAAAGCCCCTTCCCTCCCCCATGTCCTGTACTTTGTTACATGGACCCTCCAGCAGGCTGCTCTGTGCTCTCCAAAGCCTGAAGGGCTTTAAAGAAACAGTGTTTTTCTATCTCCGGTCCCCAGAGCTCTGACCAGAGTCTAGAGGGTGGGGTTACCCACACTAATGACTCAGAAGCAGCCACCCCTCTAACTTGATGCCATTATCCTCTTAGACCAAGCCTCATGTGACAGCAGCCTTCTCTCTTAGGATGTACAATTCCCTTGGTGGTTTCTCACTCCTCTGTTAAAGACCTAGCCATTAGCCCCGTAGACTGCCCAGCTGTGTCTGAAGCTTGGCGCTAACAGGATTTATGCTCTCCATCTTGAGCCCCATCCAGAAATGTCCTTTATGTCATTTTCAGTAATATTCCAGAGGACCTGGCTTCTTCAGGGTTTTAGCTCCCCACATGGTCCTTTGGGATCACCCTTTAGTGTTCTTGTCCATGTTGTAGAATTTCTGATTTAAGATCTAAACCCACCGAGGAGTTCCCTTGCTCCGCTGCTGTCCGCTGAGAGGCGGACTGGGGTAGGGTTGGGGGCTCCAGCTCGCATATCTGCACATGAGTGGGCAACGCACTCCGTGTCACTAAACCACAGATGCCTAAACTGTAAATGGGGGTGATATGGTACCTATCACATGGGGCTGTTAGAGCATCGAGTGAGACAACCATGTGAAGTATCTGCACAGTGTCTAGGATGCATTAAGCTCTCAGTAAGTCTTGGCTATTTGGTTATCACCATTATTATTATCATTTTTATTAGAATTGTCCCCTTGCCGTTCAGTCATTTTCATGTATCACTTGTATGTGTAGGTTTTGTTTTAATAAGTTGAAGACTCTTCTATTAATTGTGGCCCTTGCAACTGGCCTCCATGGATTTACCCTCCATCGTAGATCCTGAACGTGGCTGTAGGAATCCGCAGGATCTGGGCTCTTTCCGGAGCTTGTGAAATAACTCTTCTTCTTTACTTCAGGCTTAAAGGAGTTACTGTTTTTCAAAACAAACAGAAGGAGACTCTGCTCTTGAGATGGCCTTTGTTCATGATAACTCCTTCAAAAGCCAGGTCAGTTGTGCAACCCTCTAAGCAAATTTGAGTGAGTCTTAGAATTGACCCATCCCTGGGGGGCCCTCTGCCCTGGGACTGGCTGAAAGCAGATTGTATGCAAAGCCCTTTGGACCAAAATGAAGCTGAAATTTAATTCAGCCTTCGCATACACTGCACAGCTCTGCAGCAGCGGACAGGGAGTGGGCCTCGTTTCCTGATGTAGTCTAGGGTCTGATGATTTGCTTGGATAGGAGTAGCTGCACCTATGCGTGTTACCTGTGTGCGTGCAAGATCCTGTGTGCTTATGGCCCAATAGATACATTTAAATATAGTTGAAACTTAATGGTGCATTGTGTTACTGTATTACATTTGAGTATCAGGTTGGAAAAATGTAATAATGAGAATAAAATGCCATCATTAAAAATGAATTTCCTTCAGATAAGCATTTTCTGAGTTGAAGTGGGAGATTAGGACTCCGAAAGATGAAATGGTCTGTGGTGGTGAGTCTTTGGCATGTCTCTGAATAATAAGCTACAATATGTAGGCCAACTGCTGAGTTTTTATTGTGGGTTTGACTGATAGAGTGAGTTGGGGCTGTTGTACCGTGAGATAGGGAGTATGGCTGGTTCCGTTTATCAATATAAAGGAGAGAAAATCCACAAGCATAGCAAAGTTAAGGCAGATCCCTGATCCATTTGAGCATCATTGCCTACACATTCCTCCCTCTCCTACCTCCCCCGGCCATCTGATGTCTCTCCTCCACTGCCCTGCCTCACCTTCCCCAGGGGCTTAATTGGTGGGTCAGCCTTGGGACTTCACCTCCAGCCTGCTATTTGCCATTCTCTTTTGGCTGTGTGCTCCATCGTAGCAAGGTCTGAATCTCTCTTCTTTTTCTTGGCAAAAGTTGCTTTCACAGAATTAACTTGGGCCTGACCCAGCTGTAAAAAAGTAAGTTTCTTAGCACTTCTGTTAATGAACTTCATACTGGATCAAACTCTCCATCCATGCAATCTTAAATTCTGGATGCCCTGAGCAATAACTCAGTCTGAACTTGAAGTTGGACAGCCTTGAAGGACTGCCTCTCCTACTTTTTTATTTGACTAGTCGTTGTTTATTCATTTAGTCCATCCTTCGTTCAGCACTTGCTGAGTGTCCACTATGTCGTAATAGAAACAAAAGCTCATATTTATTGAACACTTACTGTGTGCTAGACCCTGTGCCAAGGGCTTTATATGCTTCAGCTCATTTCAGTAATCCTATGAATTAGGCATTATTGTTCTCTCCATTTTACAGGCAAGGATTGGGGCATAGGGGGTTCAGTAATCTCCTCCCAAGGCCACCAGCTGGTGAGAGGCAAATTCGGGATACAGCCCCATATTGGAATGGCTCCAGAACCCCTCCTTCAACTACGTTACCCCAGTAGTTTTAAATTATAAACAATTAAACTAGTCTATTATCCAGTTCCTTATTCCTCATTAACTCAACCTGACAGTGTCAGCAAGGTGGGCTGGGGAAGGAAACAGCCCCGTTTCCTAAACGCCATCACATTTTGTGAGCTCAGCAGTGGGCGCAGAGACTGAGCCGGATGCGGTCAGGAAGACATAGGGGGATATTGAAAATAGTCGTTGGTTGGTGCAGTGAACTTGCTGGAAAGGAAGATGTTTTCCTCCTACATTCAGAGGGTTTGCAGCAGTAAGAAAGACAATGAAGAGTGTGTGCTCAGTACACTGGAGACTCTTCTCTATGACGGAGTCAGTTTCTCAGACGCTGTGTTCTGGAAATGGCACCTGTGTCCTTGACCCCTGCCCCACAGAACAATGCGATGAAGAAGGCGCCCTCAGGGAATTCACTCTTCCCCCCTTTTCAGGTGGGGCCTTAGTGGCCTTTTCTTGCCCAAGTCCTTTGGTTATTAGGAGAAAACTGCTTCGTATGCGTGCAGGAAGAGGGGTAAGGAAGCGGTTCTCAGACTGTCCTGAGTGCAGTCACAAGGGAGGGGCAGTAAAATGAAGTTCAGGAATTCTGATCCCGTACATCTGGAGCCGGGCCTGAGAATCTGCATTTTCAACCGACACACCAGGGATTCTGATGGCAGTGATCTGAGGACCACACTTACAGAAAGACTAATGTAAAAGAACGTTTCTGGTCAGAGAATCATTCACACAACGGGATACATTTAATTGAGGCAGTGATGCTCCACGGCGGTTCCGGGACAGTGTCAGCACCACGTGGGAACTTGTTAGGAATGCCGGTTCAGACCTGTGAGCCAGAAAGTCTTGGGGTGGGTCTTAGCGATCTGTGCTTTAACAAGGGCTCCAGGGGACACTGAGGCATGGTCAGGAGCGAGACTGCTGGAGTAAGGGACACGAAGTGCTGTTGTGGAATGCCATACCACTGGTTCTCAGATGCAGCTGCACGGTGGAATCACCTGGGGAGATGTAGAAACTGGGTCACATTCCCAGGGATTCTGATAGAGTTGATCCGGGATGCCGGCTGGGCATCAGGATTTTTCCGAAGGTTCCCCAGGCTACAATAATGTGCAGCGAAGTTTGAGAACGCCTGCCCTCTGGCTCTGATTACCTGGGATTTTTTTCTCACTCTATAAAGTGAAAACTCTTTAATGCCGCATTGCTTTTGTCCCCATTCACTAATAATGAAATGCCACTGTATCAAGAAAAGGGTAAATATTATCATGTATAATCAGAATCTAACTGACATGTTTGTTTCCCGTAAATATACCCTTATACTATAACCCGAGCGTGGAAAAGACAAATAACTTCTTCCAAGCCATTGAGAAAATCAGCTGCGAGGCTGAAATGAGAACATAGTGTTCCTGCCTCACTCCTTCTGCCTGCTGGCCGGTCCATGGGGCCACTCAACTCTCACATCACCAACTGCCTCAGTTCCCGAGGTGCATCACCCCCTGTGCTGGCGAACTCTCCTGTTTATTACCATGGAAGCAGTTGGCAAGGTTGCAAGTCCCAAGCAGCAAGATCTGTAGCATCCCCAGCTGCATGTGGCTGTTTGTGAGGGTGCATTTGTAGACAAATACTTCAGTGATTGGTGGCGATAAAAAATGTTATTTGGGGAAGTGGTGCCTGCTAAACTGAGGTTACATAAAATATTCATTTCAGTGAAGTTCATCAGAAAGTCCCAGCAATTCTCAAATGGCGTTCCCTGATGGAAGACATCCTTCCCCAGCTTTCTCAGTGTTCCACCTCTAAGCACGAGTGGGCAATAGTAATGTGTTGCCCTGCCTCCACCTTCAATAAAATATATAGCAAATAGAGCATTTAGTCAGTGTCACAGGATGTACAGTTCTGTGACTCGAGCATTTCTCAACGTGCTTCTTCAAGGACGTAGAAGTTATTACTCCTTGCTGAAGCACATTGATTATACCTTTTATAAGCCTGCAGGATACAGACATTTGACAGGAATCGTGTTAATTCTTACCCCTCTCTTCTTCCTGTTATGAGGCCTGTGGTTGTTTTAACAATACACACCACAAGTGAGCCATCGGGCCTCAGCATTGTGCCAAAGGGGAAAAACTCGAGGCTGTTATCTTGTTAGAAGACATTACCTCATAGGGCACCAAAACAGGTCCCGTGTTATGTCTCTGGTGGGGAACCCTGGGGAGAGGCAGGCTGACGTCCTGGCAGGGCTGCTCCTGCACCGTCTCAATTGACTCATGTATAAATTATTTGCTTGTCTTCCGCTTCAGTGATTATGTAATTTTCTCTCATGTTAGTTGCAATTTTTCAGCCTACTGTGAGAAATCGTGCCTGGTAGCCTATTAATCCCGTCAAAGGTCAGTTACACTGATTAAAGCCATTTTTTAACGTAGAGACAGCCACTTGCTGGGAAGGCAAAAATGATGATGTATAGCGTTCTTCTTGAGGTTCTGCGTTTAATTAGATGTATCAGAAAACTCGTGTCCTTAATCTTGTCCCGGACCTTTCAGTTGAAATAACTCTTTAAACAGCTAAGCACTTATTCATATAAATAATGAAAGTAGTTTTGTTTGTTTGGTTTTCCCTAAGTCCCTTATCCTTAGATGCTTCTGAGAATTCCTTCGCTCTTCCTCTTCCCCTCCTTACCGGGAGGTGGTGACTGGCTTCTGATTTGGAGTGTTTCTGGAGATATTTTGTTAATGTGAAGTACTTTTAATGTGAAAGCAGTCTGGACTTTAAAGGTGCCTCTTTGTAGCAAAAAGAGTATTTTAAACTGAACTTTTAAAGTAAATGAAATTGAAGCATTTATATTCAAAAGTCGTACAATGGCTTTCTGAGATTGGAAGGGGATTAGATGGTAGCAGGGTTAAAGAAATTGATCCACATAATTATGGATCATTCTTTAAACCTCTGCTTTCTTTAATGAATGTTACCTGGAAACACAAAAGCGTGTAAGTGGAGGATGGATATGCAAACACACTCAGGCAGTTGCTTGCTGAATTATACATCACCCCATAAGTTATTTTGCCAAAGTATTCTCTATTTCATGGATGAAGAAACTGAGGCAAAAATGTGTCATGACCTACCTTTGAGCCAGTGATTTCTAAGTTATGATTTTGTTTGAGGTTTCTTTGCTCCTTCAAGGATATAAGAATTTTAAGACTCGGGGCCAGCCCCGTGGCCAAGTGGTTAAGTTCGCGCACTCAGCTTCGGCGGCCCGGGGTTTTGCCCGTTCGGATCCTGGGCGCGGACATGGCACTGCTCATCAAGCCATGCTGAGGCCGCGTCCCACATAGCACAACCAGAGGGACCTACAACCAGAATATACAACTATGTACTGGGGAGCTTTGGGGAGAAAAAGAAGAAAAAAAATCTTAAGACTCACTTGTTAGCTTTGATTTTATACGTGTGCTTTTCATAATGTCGTTCGATTAAAACATCAGCCTTCCTTTTGATATGGGAAGTGGGCTTGCTGTTATTAGTGTATTGTACCTCTAATTAATTATAAAAATCTTTTTTGGGTTATTATTAGACAAACTTCTGGATTTCAAGCATTATTTGCATTTAAAATAATGATTTTATTTTTGTCTAGTTGGGGGCCAGCATTAAAAAGATCTTGCTCCCTAAGCATAGACATGCTAAACTGACTTTCAGCCTTTAGTATCTGAGCTGCTAGTCATCTTTTTTGCTAATTACCAAAGCAATTAGGTCACCTGACCTGCTGCTCAATTGTCAGGCTTATCTTCCTTTAGTTAACGGTGTCTGGTTCACCTTGAAGTCATTTCAGTTTTCTTAAAATGCCTTAAAACCAAACCACCGAACTGTAGCGTTTTGAGTCTTCTGTAACTTAAAGATCAAACCCAGCCTATATTTAATGGGTAGCGAATTCCATTGGAGAAAAGGAAATCAGAGTGATTCCCTGATCCACTTATTTATTCTCTTATTCATTCATAGTGAATGCTTGCTTAATGGTGGGTGGATTCTTCAGCAGATATCCTTCAAAACTTTAGTTGCTGGGAGTATGCTTTCATGAATATTGAATTAGAAAAGAACAAGTTGGAACTCCATTACATAAAAATCACAAGTATGTCATGAGGGGCTGGCCCCATGGCCAAGTGGTTAAGTCCGCATGCTCGGCTTCCAGAGGCCCGGGGCTTCGTGGGTTCGGATTCTGGGCACGGACATGGCACCGCTCGTCAGGCCACACTGGGGCAGCAGCCCACATAGTACAACCAGAGGGACTCACGACTAGAATATACAACTATGTACTGGGGGGCTTTGGGGAGAAGAAGAAGAAGAAAAAAAGAAGATTGGCAACATCTGTTAGCCATAGCTCAGGTGCGAATCTTTAAAAAAAAAAAACAAGTGCATCATCAGCAAGTTCATATTTTAATGAAAAGATCAACCAATCTTGGCTTTGATTGTTGATCTTTGAGTCAAGCTCTTGTCGATATCTGGAAACCTCCTATACTGTTATTGCATCTCCTTAAATGTAGAACTGCCCATGCAGAGCTGTTCCTTGTGTGTTTGATTCCGCACAGGACAGCTGTGTGGGAAGAATGGGTGACCAGGCAGGCCTGAAACAAAGGCTGAGGATGTAAAGATGACCAAGATGCAGTGTGCGCCTCAAGGGGGTCACCGTCTGGTGGGGGAGACAGACATGTGAACTCAAAGCTACAATGGGGTCAGAGCTTTAATGGAGGTGTGTGTGCTGTGTGCTTGAGAAGCTCAGAGAAGGAATGAGAACACTGTCTGGAGTGCCAGCCACCTTCTCAAAAGAGACGCCATATGCCGAGATCTGAAAAACCTTAATGAGCTTTTATGTGAAGTCCCAGGGGAGCCCCAGTAATTATGGCTGGTCTGGGAGGAACCACTGACCTCCAAAACGTGTCTGCCACTTGCTGGTTGATACACTAAACTCAAGATCCGGAGCTTCAACCCTCTAATAGGAGGTTTCATTGCTGTTAAAAATACACTTTTGATGGTGCTAATATTTCAAGTTGTCACCAGTCATTTATATCTTAGCATGGACGAGCTTCATTTTTTTCTGAGCATGTTATCATAGTTTAAGGGAAAAAACCAGAGCCCCAGGACAGTGAGGCCTAGTGGAGGATGGCGAAGGGCTCAGGAAGATGGATGCTGGGACCAAAGAACAGTCCTGGGCCGAGTGAAAGCTCTGAAGATAAGGATGCCTACCTGTCCTTCTCTAAGGGCGTCCTCCCTCTGCAGCCCCTTCCTCCTGCTTCTCCCCTGCTTCCTCCTGGTTCCCCCCTTTTCTCCTCCTGCCTCTTCCTTCAAATACAATGGATAATTCTTTCACTGAAAGAGAGTGGAGGTAGTGAGTTTTCACACCACTTTTAAGAAAAAACCTGCTTTAGCTTCACTTATTAAGAGCTTCCCACTCTATACAAATTTTCCATCTTACTGGTTTTTAGTAGTTTTCCCTGAGGCGATGTGAAGAAGCAGTCTGAGCACATTCAACACTGGAGGAGCCAGAGGAAGCTACTGGGGAGTCTGGAGCAAGGAGGAGTGTGACTGCCAGGAATGAGGATCACGTCTCCCAACCTACAGATGGGGACCAGCCTCCTCATTCCCTTGTATGGAATTCTGTAATATCACACTCTTGATTTCAGCTAAGATCTGTTAAAAAAACCAAAAATACTATGACATCTCTCCTGATTGTTTCACTTGCGTAGAGTAACGCTGCAAAGCAAGAAGTTCTTGGTTGACTAAAGAAGAGCCGTTTCAAAGACTGTCACGAGTATGAATCAACACAAGAACTTGGACACCCGGGGCTCTCTGTTGACAAGATGGGCCGGAGGTGCTCAGATGATGGTCGGAAATCCATTCCAAAAGGAGGGTTCCCGCAGTGGGTTGGACATTCCCCTAAATGACTGCAAGGTCTTAAGAGTGTTTGGGTCTATGGAGTCTCATTGTCACATCAGATGAACAGGCTGTGACCAAGGGCCTCTCCGAGCAGCCAGGAAGACCAACTGTGCTTTCAGTGAAGGGTGCGTACTTAGTAGGATAAGGAACTCCATCTTTCTAGTCGTGTACTCTATTGAGGTTGCAAGAGGGTAATCTTTATGAGAAAAAATATGAATATATGTACTTCAATCTCCCTATCTATTGAATAAGGATTATAATATAGCCTACTTCATAAGATTTTGTAAGGATTAAATGAATTACTTCACATAAATCACCTAGAACAGTGTCTGGAACATAGGAAACACTAAATAAATATTAGCTTTGTTAGTAATATTGTTGTTATTGTTCTATTTTGCAGTCTCCTTGCTGCCCCCCCGTCATAGGTGGGGGAACATAGCAGTGGCTCCAGAGACCAGGCCAGAGATGGAGGGCTTTGCTCAAGTTCCAGTGACATCCTTTGTGTCTGGTTATACTTTATCCCAACAGGGAAGAATATAAAGAAAAGAGAAAGCAAACACAATCTCCTTTCCCACCCCTCATCTTTTTAAATAACTGTGAATGTTAATAGGTTTTTGAAATATATATAGACCTTCTAGAATTTATCCATGACTTAGGTGGGGCTCCAGTAATTATAACCCATTCATTTGCTCTGAAGTGTTGGTGGACTTCTTGTGATGAAATGAAGCACATCCCTGAAAAGCTGAGCTTAAACTAAATTTTGGTCAAGGATCTCACTATAAATAAAGAAGTAACTACGAGCAAGATTGTTTTATCATTTATTATGTTTTCCTAAGGCATACCTTGAGGTTAAGTAGGCTGATGCAGCTATTATGGTGCTCTAGCCAACCCCATTAAGACTACTAATTAAGAGTGAAATGACTGTAGCCAAGAGCCGAGATAAAGGAATTCTAGCTCCTTTCATCTTTAGTACTCAGACTAGATCTTACGTTCTTTATATTGGTCAGCTATTGGCCTCTGATTCTTTCCCACTTATTTTTCACTCTCTGCTCATTTTTCTGTGGCCAGAAACACGAATGGAACCTATTTTCCAAATGATTGTTTATATCCAGTTTTTATTTGGACAGCCAAATGGCCTCTCTGCATGGTCCACATCACTCCTGCCTTTCCAGTTCGCAGCTGCACAGTCCTCTTGGCGCCTTGGCTGGTGGTGGGGGCGGGGGGCACGATGTCCCATGGCTGTCCGTGGCAGGCTGCATTTGCCTTCTTAGGCAGTGTAAGCGCTTGCTGCACCACTTTGTAATTTGTGTCACTTTAATACAAGTGGGAAGACTTTTAGGGAATTTTCAGAGAAAAATATAAAACAAACCCTTTGAAAGCATGAGAGCATAATACATGCTTAGCAGATAGCATTGTCATTGGTGATTTGTGTATAATTATTACTCAGTTTTAGGTGGTACTTAAGCCCTTTGTCCAGGATGAGAAGATTCATTTGTATACATCATCATTATCTCCCCTGACATGTGCTTGGGTGACATTAATCCGGGTTTTATTTCCTGCAGCAGTAATGACGGGGTTGTCTTTTGTGGCTTTATTATGTTGTCATGTTTTTTCAGTGATCGTCCTCATAGCACAAAAGAAATAGCTCATGTGGGGATAAACTCCAAAATGACTGACACTTAAGAGTCATGCTGGCAAGTTTTCCTCCACTTCATTCTTCCTCTCTGTCAAGCCGAGTCCTGGGGAATCAGCGTTGACTGTGGCAGACCGAGGGTGGTTTGTAACATTATGTCAGAGCGTATTTCTGAGGTAGAGCTTGTTTCTAAAGACCAGAGGGCTTGCACACGGGTAGGCTGCATGGGATGTCAATTCAGGCCTGGAAAGGACCAGCTGATTTGAGGGAAGCTTGGAAAAAAGGAGTGATCGCCCAGTGGCTGGTTTGGGGAGACCACCGATAGTTGTGATTCCATTCTATGGCCCGTGTAGTGAAGGGTCGGCTTCTAAATCCAGGGATGGAAGCGCCAAGGGAGACAGGTGCACCAGGGCTGCTTCAGAGCACAGCCAGGATTACTTAGCAGCAGAGATCTAATGATCCAATTTTAAGGCTACAGTTTTTTTAAAAAGGTGTCTCGAATCACTTTTATTTGCATTTTGCAGTAACAGAGCAAACAGTGGGGGCATGGCTTCTGTGAACAGAATATTCAACATTATGCTGGTGGTGACTGTTCTCCGTACTTCTGCTCAGTAGCCCCTGGTAACAGCCTCACGTACAAAACACAGTAAACATGACGAGTGATGACATGAAATCGACCAGTATTGTTTATTAATTTGTCAGATGTTTTAGTAAAACCAATCCCCAGGGCAGAATCCATCTGTGTAACCACTGCACATTGTCTATGCTCCTATCAAGACTTTTTTTTTTGCTGAGGAAGATTCACCCTGAGCTAACATCCGTGCCAATCTTCCTGTTTTTTAGTATGTGGGCCGACAGCACAGCATGACCACTAATGGAGCGGTGTAGGTCCATGCCCGGGAACCAAATCTGGGCCACTGAAGCTGAACACGCTGAACTTATCTGCTAGGCCACCAGGGCTGCCCAAGGCTTTTAACACATTACCTTACGGTTGTGTGTTTTCATGTCTGTCTCCTTCAAATAAATGTGAGTTCCTGGAGAGCAGGGACACTGCCTCATTTCTCGTAGATTCCCCAGCGTGAGCACAGTGCCTAGCACAGAGAGGTGCTGGTGGTCTTCAGGGAATTGCATTGAAGCAGAGATTGAACCAAATATTGCATCTATTTGATGAAAGATTTAAGCAGATGTTTAGCTACAAATTTCAAGTTGTATAGCACACATTGTAAAACGAAAATAAGGGGGAAATGGCAAGGGTATGAACCACAGGTAATAGGAAAATGAAACTGGGAAAGGAGGCCTGCCAGCAAGCTTCCATCGCCAGCCCTTTGTCCTCACTGTCAGCAACTCTGACTGACGGCTGGGGCTCCTCCTTACAGCCCCTCTGATGGGGCTGAGGGGGGCGGGTCAGGGGAAACTGTTGGCACAGTTGTGTAGCAGGAGGCTTCCTCTGGGCCAGGAAAATTGCCTGCGGTCTAGAATCTCCTTGTTGACAATTATGCCTTGACATCTAATGTTAAGTGAAGCTCATATGAAGTAGATACAAATCGCCAGAAAGTTTCTCCAAGTTCACAAAACCAGTATCTCAAAATAGGAGGTGACTGTCACAGAAAGAACAAAAACATGGAGACCCAGTTTTAATGGTCTTTTAGTTTATTAGGTGTCAGGCACCGTGTGAAGTGCTATGCAGACACTAACTCATTTATTTTCTTAATAACCCTCTAGAGTAGGCGGTGTAATCATCTTTATTTTATAGATGAGGAAACCGAGGCAGAGAGAAATAAAGTCACCTGCTCAAGATCATGGCCTAGCTGGTGTGTGGTCCGGTCGGAACTCAGCCCTGGGCCATCTGGTTCCAGAGTCCCCGCTCCCTCTGCTGGCCTGTGTGGCCGCCCTCATTCAGTTATTTAGTGAAACACAAAGACTCGAGGAAGCAGGGTTTGAATCTTTTAGCTCTACGATTCCTTCAAAACTCAGTTATAAACACCAAAAGCCCTTGAGATTGATGTCTTAAAGTTCCTCTTTCCATCAAGAATATGTTTAATGGCCTTGCTGTGTGCTAGACTCCAAAGAAAAAGCCAAGATAAATATGACATACTTGTCCTTAAGATGCTTTTGGTCGAGTAGGGAGATAGTACAGGGCAGAGTTAACTGGGGGTCTTTGAGAAGGCCCTGTCCCAGCGTGGTGGGGATCGAAGAAGAGAAGAGTTCACATGCAGTTGAGGAAAGGAGATACGGGGTTGCAGAGCCTGGAGTGTTGGAGAAGGACTCTGAAGGATTGGTAAAGGCTTGGAGGTGAGGCTGTGAGGGCTTCATTTTAGGTACAAAGAAAAGATAAACAGAGATGTAGAAACAGGCAGAGCGGAAAACATAGTGGAAGAGCACACACCTGGCTCTGGCTGGAGAACATGGCAGGTGCGGCCTTGAGTGACAGGCAAAGCTGCATGGACTTAATTTGGAAAATGAAAGCGAGAGTCCATGGAAATTTTTGAGCAGGGAAATGACTTGTGCTTCAGAAAAATTTATCTGTAGTGATGCTTGGGATGAAGGAAAGGCAGGATATAAGTAAGGACCTATCACAGAGATGTCGAGCAGAATAGCATGGGGTGGGGACAACTGGAAGGGAAAGAACAGATGGGAGGAAATGACTGATTGAGCTCAGAATGTACAAAGGCAAGAAGGAGTGGGCCATTCTGCCACCCAGTTGAAAATATGGACTAATCTCAAGTCATCGGGGTGGTGCGCCACGCCATGTCACACTGGGCGGTAATTTGGAGGGTGCTAGAGAGCTCAAAGCTTTCATTGAGTTGTGCTGCCTTTCTGGCATTCTGGCCAGAATCATGGTAACAGACAGAGGTGCCCCAGACCACTTAGGAGAGCAAAGAAGATGCTCACTAACAGGATGAGTCCCGGACATTGAAACGAGTTCCAGGTGAGATTAAAGATGTACATAGTGATAGTGCATGATCTTCATTGTATGTGCATTTTTATCTCAAATTAATCTCAGAATATTCCTGTTTTTGGAAATATTTCTTTTATTTTTCTAAACCAGCTACATTTTGTAAGTATGTGTTATTTTTCACGGATTTCGTAAATTTTCTGGTGTATTCCTACAATAAAATTGATGGGAAATTTTTAATTTTCTTCCTAGATTTGTTTTGGGAAAAATGAGAGGATTTTATGCATCAGTGAGGGTTTTTCATTTCAGAGAATCATTTTGGGGATTTAACAACAAAAAAAAGAGGGAGGTAGTGCCTCAGCAAGGTTCCCAGCACATGGGAGGGCTCAGATTGATTCGACTGTTTGATAGAGGGGCATCTCTGTAGCCCGCGTGGTTGGGGCCAGGCTGTGCGGGCAGAGAGCCTTCACTTCAAACCCCAGTTCTGCCACGTACTGGCTGTGTGGCCCGAGATGAGATCTCAGCTCACCTGCTGACCTCAGTTCTTCGTCTGTCTCTGGTGATAATGGCTTACCTCACTGCGGATGGGACTAAATGGGGGGATGCACAGTGCCTGGTCCCAACCAACAGTGGTAACTCTCTCCACTGCCACCACCCTGCTGCCTCCTCGGCCATCACTCGCACCCTGCCACCACCAGTCCTGGAGCTCTGTGGCTGCTCTAATATCTACAATAAAAAATTATGATAGAAACTAGGTGCTTACCAGAAAAGAGTACTTATGAAATGAAAGGTTGTTGTATGATCCAGGTTTCTAGACAGTTGTGATCTCCAAGTCAAGGATCTGTTTTCAAGAAACAAGTTTACTGCTCCAATGAGCTATCTCTCAGTTCTGCAGAACATTGTGTTCTAGCCAGAATTTTCTAGAGATTCGCCTGAGGCAAGGATTGCAGTACCAATATTTGGAATGTACAAATCCAGGTCAGTGAGGTGGAGAAAAAGGGAGGGGAGTCACAGGAAGACAGGTGAGGTATCTGAAGCAGTCAAACTCATGGAGACGGAAAGTAGGATGGTGGTTGCGGGACTTGGGGCGGGAAATGGCCAGCTGTTCATGGGTACAGAGTTTCAGTTTTGCAAAACAAGAAAGTTCTAGAGATCTATTGCATGACAATCTGAATATGCTTAACGCTGCTGGACTGCACATGTGAATATGATTAAGGTGGTAAATTTTATGTCGTGTTTTTTACCACAATTTTAAAATGAGGGAGAGAAAGGGAGGCAAGAGAGGAGGTGAAGCAATGCAAAGCAACGGTTCCAGTGCCGGGTACCGCGTCACAAGGCCATCAGAGGACACAGCCACTCGCGAGGCAGCTGCGTCCACGTGGCCTGTGGAACTTTTCTGGACATGCTGGAAGAAAGAACCATGCCTCTGAACAGGGCGTAGGAGGGAGACAAGGGCCGTAGCTCCCAGCTCCCTCCCAGCTCCCAAAGGTGGGAGTTTGCTGCTTGGAAAGTAACTCCCCCATGTTTCCAGGTTGCATTATGTAGCTACAACTCTCCAGCTGTTGTGTGGGATGCCAGCTCCCACATCCGTAAGTAGCAGGAGAAGCCAGAAACTCCAGGTGGGTGACTGATGGGCCCCGCTGCCCAGCAGCAGCCTTATGGGAACATTCAACATTCCTAAGGCGAGTGAAGCTGGTGGTGAAAACTGAGTTTCCTAGGTGGGAGGAAGCCTGGCCAGGCGGGTCTGAAGATGGGCCACGGAATCCCTTTTCATCTTAAGGAGATAATTGCCACTGCACTCTACCTTCTTCGTTTTTTCTTTTTTAATAACAGAAGAGCATTGCTGTTGGTCGATGTGCCTCATATCAGAAGCCACTGTTCATCAGTCCTTGGCTGGATGCAGGGCGTGGCTGTGAGATTCTTGCCCACATTCTTTGCCCTCTTTGCCTTTGGAAATAAAGTGAGGCCTGGTTACTTATCCTCGTTACTTATTTATCACATAATGCAATGAGAGAGAGCAGTTTCAAAATATTTCACATTTCTAAAAAATATGACCATCTTGATTTTTCATAACCTTCTTAATGTTCTAAATATTAGCAAACCTCATGCTGGCCATTATGTTCTCAATTGCTACTCTGAGCTTTTTTTTAAGGAAAACTTCCTGATAAACATCACAAGTTCCCTTAAGTTTTCTTTTGGCCCAACTTTCTTTTGTTTTAGTAGAATCAACACTATGTTTGGGAAGTCAGATCAGCCAATATTTCCTAGAAAAAAAATTAAATGTAGTGACATGTAAAAATATTTCACATTTAGGGGGCCGGCCCGGTGGCGCAGCAGTTAAGTGCACACGTTCTGCTTGGGCAGCCCGGGGTTCGCCAGTTCAGATCCCCGGTGTGGACATGGCACCACTTGGCAAGCCATGCTGTGGCAGGTGTCCCACATATAAAGTAGAGGAGGATGGGCACAGATGATAGCTCAGGGCCAGTCTTCCTCAGCAAAAAGAGGAGGGTTGGCAGGAGATGTTAGCTCAGGGCTAATCTTCCTCAAAAAAATAAAGAGAAAAAAGAAAAAATATTTCACATTTAGAAAATGTGAAAATTATACTGTTCACCTCTTGGGAAATGGTGGCATAGTTTTAAGTGTAGAGAAATCGATTTTTGATCACAGCCCTCAGACCAAACCATATGGCAGCAGACTGGATAAAAGGACGTCAGAACGAGGCAGGCAGACCCCGGGAGAGGGGCTTCCCCAAATGCTGGCCTGTAGGGTTATTTTTAGGGGCGTCTGGACCTTTCACTCACCACTGCTTTCTGCTCTCGGTGTCCCATTTCATCTATATGAAGATGGGCCGCCTCAGGCTGATGTTGGTTTGAGAATGAAGAGAACTCCTTGTTAGCCTTATTTCTTCTGGAGTGATGATGTAAACCCTGAGTTTTAAAGGGCGGTGGTTTAGGACGAATTGTGCTTCTAGATCCCATGGGACCCCACCCTGAGTGGGCAGTATAGTGACAACATCTGCCCTTGCCAGGAGTCTTGAGAGCCGTAGAAACTGCATGGAAATATAATATTTTGTCTCTTTCATTAGTTAAACCATAGATTTAGTCCAATTGCATTCTGTGTGTGCATGTGTGTGAGTGTGTACATCCCGTCTATAATCCCCAAGGAATCCTGCAGTGTGATAATGCAGCCTGGGGAGAGAGGCAGGCACATAATACTTATCAACTCAGAAATGTATGGGCTTTCTTTCAATTTTTGATATTACAGACTATAAATCAAACCTTTGCATATTTTCGGTTTCACATTAATATTTATTTTGCAGACCCCCCCTTTTAATTATGTGTGGCCAGATGACTCTTGAGTGAATACCAGAGATATCCTTCCAACAATCTGTTTTCTTTGTCAAAAGGAAAAATAAAACTCTTCTCAAAAATTGCAACAGATCACAATTATTTACCAGCAAGTTGTCACTTAAACCCTCAGGGGCTGTTAACAGTCAGAGTAAGAGGAAATGCATTTATGGTCGTTGGGTTGGATGATTCGCATTGCTAAGCATAGAAAGGGGTGAGGAATAAATGAACCATGTTTATCCAAAGAAACGTTCCTGTTTCGGCATGGCGCTCAAGGGTAAGTTGAATACATTGCTGGATCCAACAGTAGTGTTTTGTCACCAACCAAAAAAAAAAAGTGTTTTCCTTTGTGTTCTAAATCAAATTCACATATAAGCATTCTGGTAAATTAATACAACTTTCTCAGATGTCATCAATCATTCAAGAACTTTCAATAAACATCCGTTGAGTACCTACCGTGAGCTAGGTGTCAAGGATTCACAGTATCTACCCTCAGGGGGCTCACAAGCTAGTGGAAGAATTAGACAGCAATAAATAATAAATACACATGATAAATGCTCTGGAAAGACAATGAAGAGGGTGATTAATTCTGCTCCAGGGGGTGGAGAAGCCTTTGCAGAGGAGGAATCTTTGATCTATGACCAGAAGTTAAGTAGGCATACTTGTTAGGTAAACAACACCAGCTGCTGGAGCAGGTCGACTCCCAGATCTTGGCGGCTTCATGCAGTAGGAGATTTATTCTCACTCCTGTCACAGGCCAACAGCCCGGAGCAGAGCGGGTCAGCAGTGGTGGAAGGCGGCTCTGCCTCACAGAGTGACTGGGGGGCCCTGGACCTTGGCTTTGCTTCTTTCAGGGCTTAGGAATGGGGTCTCTGCGGATGAAAGTCTTTCTGGGCAGACCAAGAAGTGGCCCCCATCACTTCCATTCACATTGTTTTCTGGGACTCAGATATATGGCCATGTCTACCTGCGAGGGAGACGGAAAATGTGTTTTAGCTATCTGCACAAACAGAAGAGGAAAACACAGATATTAGCAAGTGCCAGTAACCTTGCTACAGGGAGATTTTTTTACATGGAGAAGTAAGATTGGATAGCAGTGTGAACAGCAGAGAAAAGCACGGAAAACAGTGATGCGAAAGTTCAGGAAGGAGGGAGCAGTCCATGTTGGCTCAAGTGCACAGCCTTGTGGGCAGGGAGGGGTCAGTGAGAAATAATATGAGGAAGGCAGTTCATGGCCAGATTGTCAAAGGTCATAACTGCCTCCCTGAGAAGTTTCCACCAGTCTTAGAGCTGTAGTCTCCCATTGTTACTCTAACATTACAAGTAAAAATCAACTGATGTGCTGGGCTGAAATTTATTTTTGAAATAGATATTATATTTATTATTCAGATCTGAGGCATTGTATTTTGATAATGCAGTTTTTAAAAATGCAGGCTTGGTTTTTTCAGTAAGATTGCAGTCTTCCTGAATCTAAGGGCCGCACTCACACTTCGTGTACTTCCCTAGTTTTCCTTGACCGCTGAGGGAGAAAAGTGCTCCTTCAGTGTTTAATTAATTAGCTGAATGGCTTTCATTTAAAGAGGTACAAGAAAGCAGTGTCACTAGCCCATGGTACAATAACTGAATAATTGAGCAGTTCGTACTGACTGGCACCTAAGGGACATCTGAATTGTATCATCGCATCAAATATGCTAATTGCCCTGGTGTCCCAGACTTTGAGCTGGACATAATAGTGAGAACAAGCCCTTGTTCTCTAGGTATTTAAGATCTCAGATAAACAAAATAATGCTTGTCCTTGGAAAGCTTTTATGATATTTTTGAGTGTACTCTAGTTAGTTCTGTATCAGAACATGTTTGGTTTAATTTACTATAAAATTAAATGTCACTTTGTCTCAAACTAGAAAACATTTAAAATATACGTGTGAATTTAGAGTCCCTACACATGCTGGAGTAATGGGACCCCTGGATGAAGGACCGTGCAGGTGTTTGATAAAAATACTCCACACTCCAGGCGGTCCACTTGGTCCATTCCATGCCACGGTCCTCATAACCACAGTTTCGGTTGTCTCTTAGATGGAAGCTTCTAACCATAATAAAATCTTCTGTCAGACTTTGTTAGGGGTTATGATATGGGTAGATATTTTCTCTCTCCAAGAAGCATTTTCATTAGTGACTTGTTGAACAACTGAGGGCCTGCCACTGAGGACGAGGACCGAGGGTCTCTGTGCCTGTTGTGTTGGCGTCTGGATTTGTGACCGGCTCACCTCATGGAGAGTTACTTGTTATGGCTCTGTGCTCTGCTCTCGCTGGAGATCGCAACAGAGTTATTTCAGTCCCTGTGGATTTCCTTTCCCACCACGGGACCATAATGGAGACTTTAAGCTGGTGACACGTGTTGTCAGCACTTTCAGATTATAAGTAAATTGGCCAAGTTTATAAGTGAGATAAATTTGGTTCACAGTGTAAATCTATTCATTGTGACTAAACAGACTGGATTGTTTCTCATTGGAGTTAGTGAAAGCAGCACCCTGAATCTAGTGGCTCCGAGCCGGTCACAGGAGTTCGAATGCTCACTCCTGGCCTGGAGGCGCCCACCCTGTTGGGCGAGAAGACCCCCTGGAGGAGGTGACTTTCTAGCCAGAAGTGGAATACACTGAACCCGGCACTCAGTCGTTGCTCCCGGGGCTCCGCCTGCCCTTCTGGAAGAAACAATCCTGAATATTCCTGTACCTTTAATCTCTGAAGTGTGTGGACTAGGTTGGGGGTTCGGGCGGGTCCAGAGTGCGGGCGTGGACGAGAGGAGTTTCCAGTTAGGTTGATTGTTTCTCGTCTCCGTGCTTTGGCGCATCCATGACGTCACGTCTCTCCCAGCTTCCCTCCTCACCTGCCTCCACTGTGAGTTTTAGTTTTCCTCATCTTTTATTTTTCAATTCTCTTTTCTTCTCCCTCACAGCTAGAGGTGTTGGGGTGAAACGGCTCTGTGAGGGAATGCAGAGCACAGCTGAGGACACCACTCCGGTGTCCCTGCCGCAAAGTCTGGTAATCAGAACTCTGGAGCATTCCACAGGCTGCATCCATAATTCTTTCTCAGTTTCTCACTTAGGTAGTATTTTCATCTCAACTTAAAACCTTATTTTAATCAATGCTACTCTCCCAAAAGCAGACCACTCTAATAAATACCTGAAGATGAAAGAGAATAAAATTATGGCAACCTTAGCATATTTTAGCCTTTATTAGTTTAAATTACTCTTCCTGTTACTTTAGGAGATGCATTACCGTTCATTGCCTATGCTGTTTTAATGATCACACGTAAAGAATTTATTTTCAATTCTCTTTGATATCTGTAGTTTGGTGACTTAACCCCTATTTCACAAGTCTCTTGCTTATTCTGTCAAATGGTGTTGCTGTGAGTCTGTCTCATTTAAGACGGATTTTAGGATTGTATTCCTTCTGCTATCTGTAGAGTTTTTGGCACTCTGATCTGATTTAAAAGAACTTACTTCAAGTTGTTATTCAAAAGCAGCTATATGTCCTCAGAATTGTACAGGGCGTGTCAGCGCTGGGCTGACCCTGTTGACTCTGGGTTGACTGGACAATAGCGAGATGGGACAAGGTGGAGGAGGAGGGGTTGCCTCCTTCTCCCAGTGGGTGAGGTTACATCTAAGGTCAGCTTCCCGTAGGACCTGTGGCTTCCTCCCCTTGATGGCTGGGCTGTAGCATCCAGATGCCTGGCTTTCCTATAAACTGTTCATATAAACAGCTGGCACCCTACATAATGGCTGTCTGGCATTGAGCACTGATGAGGCTGCTTCCTGTGCTTGCCCTATAAAATGGAGGCAGACCAAGAAAGAGGATTCCTCCACTGGAACTCAGACCCAAACTGTGGGCACAGCAGCACCCGGCCCCAGTGTGCTTCTCTGTGGGATGATGAAAGAATCCGGGGGACCCTTGGCTTGTACACATTTTCCTAATAAAGCCGGTTCTTTAATTCATGCCACGTCCTGTTGTAGAAGTCTCCCCAAACCCTGGGGAGACTGATGGAATTCACCTGATTTGACAGTTCTGGGCAAAAGAAAGCAAGCTAATATAATCTCCGCCCCAGTAGGAGAGAAGAAAAAGGCACGAACAGACTCTGGTGTACACCATCGACTTTGGAATGTCGTGTCTCGGGTTTGTGGGCCGACTTTGTAAGGGTGGTGGAATCCACATGAAATACCTCTACTGGTCCTTGGCTATCTGCTGAGAAATGATAGGCGTGTGAGAGAGGTAACCCGAGAAGATGATCTGCTTTTATGTTAGTTAAGACATTAACTAAGGTAGAAATTTGTTTTTCTCTCACATACCCATCTGGGCATAAGCGGTCCATGGCGACAGGGACCCAGGATTCTCCTATCCTGCTTCTCTGTCATCCCCAGGGCACTGTCTTCATGCAAGGTGTCTCACCACCACTATATCTGCATTTTATCAACAGGAAGGGCGAAAGGCAGGGAGGGGAGTCCAGAAGGTACACACGTTGGTTCTGCCCACGTCTAGTTGCCGCAGGGAAGGCTGGAAAATGAAGTCAGCGCCACTTACCTCAGGGGGCGAAACGGCCAAATTACCTCCACAGGAAGCCTGACTACTATATACAAGTCAGTAAGAAGGATTATAGCTTTGTCAAATTGGCGTTTAGGAAGAGTCAGTAAAACACAGCAGAAAATATATGAATACCTTACAGAAAATTCATTCAGAGAACAGGGATAACCTCATCAATTTTCCCATAGATGCACCATTGCCTAATATATGCCTGAGAAAAGGCGAATTGTCTGGGGTGATTGACAAGGTAAGGGTCATTGAGATCTGTGTTTGTTTCTTTCATAACTTCTACTGACTAAACAACATGGAAAACTGGTGGATCAATAAATGGAGCGTTCATTCATCATTTACTCTATGCCAATATGTGCCAGATGTTGTGTGAGGAATTATGAAAATGAGGTTGAAGGAGACGGTTTTTGTTCTTGAGTAGCTTATATTCTAATGAGGGAGGGAGACAAACGTGTAATTAAATATTATAATGGCTACACCCAGATGAAAGGGCTTCTGTAAACGAAGGGGAGAAAGGGAGGAATGGGTACTAGTGGGAGCTAGCAGTCTCGGATCCGTTTGGCATGGTAATGAATTTACTGAACAAATGTTTATTGAGTCTGCTAAATTTTAGCCCTGCTCTAGGTATTAATGTTACAGTAGTGATCTATCTATCTATCTATCTATCTTTCTGTCTATCTCTCCCTCCCTCCCTCCATCCATCTACAATGTATGCATAGTGAAAAGTCTGGGGTTTATACATATAAAGTCTACAAAAGTGGTCACGTTTGGGGGTGGATACACTTCTATTCAGTATAAATATTTTATAGAATGCAGGACTTATCCATGTAATTTTTAAAAAGTACTTTAAAAATGGTATTAGCAAACAAATTGTAGCAAAAGCAAAGAATATCAAAAGACCCAGGAGCATCTGGGTAGGAAAAACCGCATGGAAAGTCCACACAGCCAAGAGACAGCAGCACATTTGTGGGCTCAGGGCTGGCCACTGGACATTGTGAAGCAGAGAAATTTTAATTTTCTGCACAACAGAGATAGAACTGGAGCGTGAGACTCTCAGATCCTACGGCTGCTAGGCACACCGCGTTCTCAATACAACCTTGTTTTTGGTTACTGGTGGAACTTTGGGATACATCCATCAACATCCAGGAGGAAAAGGAATGTGCTGCTGCCAGTGAAGTAGGGAGAGTTAAAAGGCAGCCAGGCAAGAACAAATGCTGTGGGAAACGTGTGAGATTCAGGGATTACTGGTAGCTTTATTTCATAGATGAGGAAACAGCACAGCGTTAAATAGGTCTCCTAAGATTGAACCTTTAAAAATGGTGATGCCGAGATTTGCACCCAGCCAGTCTAGCTCTAGAGTCCTAATGTGACTAATTGATGTTGGTGGCTTAGAATGTGGAGAGGTTGTAGGATAAGAATGCAATCGAAAACATATATATATATATATATATATATATAGCCAAGAGGCGAGTATTTACATGTACCTATATTATATATTTACATAAATATGTGTATATCCCTTCTCTTTTTTATAATTTTTGAACTTTTATTGAATATGAATCACAGTTTATTATATTCAAAATGTTAGTGTAACCCATATTTCATTCTCTTCAGAATTAAAAGACCAAACATTTATTGAGTGTTTCTGAATGAGACTATTTAGACTTTTCACCAAGTCCTTGAGACAACCCTAAAAAACAAAAGTAGGTATTGTTAAACCCATTTTTCAGATTGAGAGATGAAGTCTCAGAAAGGTTAAGTAACTCGACTCTTGCTGTGTATAAGCTTTTGCTCAAATCTAGGCAGCATTTTACCTATATAGCTTTTCTTTTGTTTGCTAGCCCCACAATTTTCCTTGCTCTATTCTCCAAAAATAAAATTCCTTTTGAAACTCTTTTATTTTTCTCTGGAGCCTTACCTATCTGTTTAATCACCCAGTGAGAAAGTATAGAAAGAAATGCTTGTTTGCTTCACGTTTATCATAAATAATTGAAATTTGGGGCCCATGTCAAGAACATTTAGCTTGCCTGATTTTAGAAGCTTCTACTGACGGACGTTCTTTTCATGCCCACAGTTGCCTCTTGGATCCTGTAGGCAGTAATGCTGTGACTGTTATTCCAGTTAGAAATGCCTTCGTTCGCTATCTCCCCCACGCCTTTTTTTCTCTAGTTTCACTTTTTAAATAGTTTATATAGCCAACCAATCTTTATTTTCTATTTACTGTATTTCTTCTATTTACTCAGCTTTTTTTTTTATCCCTTATATTCTTTCTAGGGGTCATCTTAAAGTTTATTTTTTACTATAAAGTATATAATTTGATAATTTCCTTCTCAGTTTACTTCTTTTCAACATCTCCCTAAATGAATTCTCTCAATTTTTCTAATCCTGAATCCAATTTACTGTTCTATCTGTCCATGCTTTTTTGTTTATCATAATATGTAATTTAATCTGAGCTAGTCTGCTTAGCTGTCATCGGTATTATTTCCCTAACTCAGAAGAATATGGCTTAATTTATTCTAACTCTGTTTGGCCCATAAGTGGATTCTAATCATTTATTGTTCTGCCAGCAGTGGCTTGCAGTAGACCAGGACAATATATATCTGGAAGCCTTCCCAGCTCAAAAATAACTCTATCCCGTAGACCAATTAGAAATCCATTTGGATTAACAAATACCCTTAAAATGTCAGTGCTTGCTGAGAATGTTAATTCAGTCAGCCTTTCACACCTTAGTGTGTGAGATATTACTTTAATGAGATAATCATATTCTTTTTCTCTTAGTACCTATTAAGCTCAGTCACAATGACGGAGGCATGTAGGTAATGCAAGTATTATGAGGCATTCTAGGAAGTGTCTGACATGCCTGCATGATTTCAATTGAGAGAACAACAAGAGGGCGCTGAGGACCAGAGGTGGAGAAGGGCTTAGCAATAGCTTCCATGCCTTCTTTGTAGCATGGACAACTTCCCCCGTTCTATAAAACAATGCTTCTCCAACGTCAGTATGCACATGAGTCACCTGGGGATCTTGATAAACTACAGATTCTGAGTCAGCAGATCTGGCGTGCAGCCCAAGATTCTGCATTTCTAACAAACTTCTAGGTGAAGCTGATGCTGCTGGTCCAAGAACTACATTTTGAGGAAGAAGGCTATAAAATACCCAATGTGTTCACGACAAGTTATGGGAATAAGTGGTTTTCTGGATGCTCTTCCATTTCTAAATTTTCTTTTACTTCCTCTCACTGAGATGCATTTCTCTTCTATGCTCTTCTCTCAGCAGCATTATTTTGTTTTTCAAGCAACAAGGTTTCCGATGTTTCCTTCCCTTTTCTCTTTTTTTAACTCAATAGACGTGATAGACAGCAAATCCTGCTAGTGCAGAATTTGTCTTTTCTCATAGCTGGACTGGTCCTTCATACGATGTTTATTTTGTGAAATATTCTAAGCTCATACATGTGAGAACTAACTTCAATGAATAAATTTACCCTTCTTAAACTTTAAGCTTTCAGTATACTCTGCAGCAGCCGAGGGACCCCGTGTCTCTGACTGCATGTGGTTGGGTGATGGAGCCTGGCATCTCATGGCCTGGCTATGCTGCTGCTTAGCCTGCTGCCCACACTGTGATTGCTGAGCATCTCTCCCCTCGTGGCTTCTGGGATGCCCCATGTCTTGCTCCTAACTGTCCTTTTCATTGCACTTTATTAGCTTTACCTCCTTTCTTTGTCATTTCTCCCCTTTTCTTACACTTTGAAATGTCTCTGTACCTCTCTGTGCGTGTCAAGTCTTACTTCTTTTTAAGACACGATTCAAAGGTTACTTCCACCTGCTCCGTGCAGTTGTCACTTCTCTCGGCTCTGGAAAGGGCTCTGCGTGATTCTACTGTAGCACTTACCATCTATTACAGTGTTTTACTCATGTGTTTGTCTTAGTTCTAGAATGCGAACTCCTCAAGAACAAAAGCATTCTCTTGTTTGTCTTTGTTTCTGTAACTCCTGGTGCAATACCTGGGCCCTACTGGGCACAGAATAAATGATGAGTGAATGAGTGCATTTATTGATCAGCCTGTTTTTCCTGATCATTTACTCGGTGTGACTCCTAATTTATCATTTACTCCACGTAACTTGCCCTTCCTCAGCTTTAATTTGTCTGCTGTCTTGGCCAAACCAATGAGGTCTTTCTGTTCTTTATATAAATGATCTATAAGTCATTTGTATGTTTTCTGCTGGGTTTTCTGCCTATTGCTGAATGCTGATTCTGTAAAACTGCAGTCCTTTTTACTGACTGGTTTGTATATGTTGCAGGCAGGCTTCCTGTAGAGGTAATTTGGCAGCTTTGCCACCTGGAGCGATAGACACTTTGGATGTTCCTCACTGTCTGTGGACCTCATGTGATGGAGCCGTCCTTTCAGTTACAGCTGTCAGGTGGTGCATGAAATGCTTTGTCCCTGACATTCAAGTGGCCCCTGCAATGCAGTGCTTCCTACTTTTGCTTTTTACAGGACCAAAATGACTTTGTTAGAACTGGAAACCCAACTCATTAATCTCCTGCTGGTGATATATAGCCATACATTATTATGAATTTAGTAATTGTCAGCAGTACTAATAGAAGTGTTTATAATATAATTGGGTAGGATTTCTGTGTATGAAACTAAATTATGATGGATGAGTTACTCAAAGGATGGGGGAAAATAACCTTTAAATAGTACCAGAGTCTGAGTGGTACTGGGTGGTGTACGCGGAATCGGGTGCTGAGCTGAAGCACCAGGGGCGGGGCTAAGGTGCAAAGATGGGAGATGCACAGGGTGGGGGCCAGGCCTCTGGAGGGGCCTGGGAATGAAGGGTCAACATTGAGGTCTGCAATGACCTTAACAGACCAGAGCGGACTGCTTCACAGTCAGGGACTCTCCTTCAGACAAATCTTGGAGGTCAGAATGCACAGTAGCACCCAAACCCAGGAAGACAGATGGGACAGCAGGAATCCCCCTGAGCAGTCTGGGAGCAAGAGGAACCAGAAACTCAGCAAAAAAATCTATATAGGAGAGAGATGGGGCCCTATGCTTTTTATTATCTCTCGGGCACCAGTCACCCAAAAGGGGTAGTCTGTGTGTTACAGAAAGAATTAAATGATTGGAGAAGGCATGACAAGGAAGCGGAAGGCTTTTCTTAAAGGAATGGACCATTTTTTTCAGGAATAGAGGGTGACCTTGGTAAATGGTGAGGAAGGAAGGGGAAAGAGGGCCATGAGGTAAGATTAGTGTTAAGCAATGTTTAAATTCTTTCATTTTTAATGTTTTCATGTGTGTATTTGTTTGTTTGCATATTAATTTGCTATGCCACTTACTTCAGTAACTTTCCGCTGCCACCACCTGGAAGGATAGGAGCTAGGAAGATCTCTAGGGAGCATGCTCATGGAATGAAGATAACATTTTAATTATGACACAGGACGCAATGGAAAAGCACTGAGGGCACCTGAGAAAGAAATAACTGTTGTCACAGGTAAGGGCAAGCAAGTCTGTGCAGCTGTAGTGTCTGTATTTTTAACCGAAAGTTAAGGAGGCTCCTGGTGATGAGAATTCGCCCCTTTCCACTTAACCTGTAATGGAGAAAAGGCCCTCCACGAAGATTGCAGACTTTCCGTACCCATGGCCTTTGTGGTAATCCATTGGGAACTGATGATTTTCCATAGGAGAGAGATTAATTTGTTGGCCCACTGATCTTGCCACTATTAGTCTGGTTTGATTATAGAATGTTAACTTTCTTTCCCCTCCTTGTTATCCCATACTCTGGTGGGCTTGCACAACCTCCTAGACACTCCAGGACAAGCTTCTTCTAAGCCCTAGTAAAGGTCAAGTGGCTGGTTACGAAAAATGACTGCACACATTATAGATCTCATTTACTCAACTTGCCCCAATGGAGAGAGAGCATGGTGCTGTTGCCTACTGGCTCATGTATTGACTTCTCCCGGGTCCCTGGCTCCTGATCCGTGGATTTGGTTAGATCAGTCAGAACTTGGCTTCTGATGGGGTTCTTCTTCGTGACCCCTCCTCTGATTGGGATTCTTAATCAAGTTCCTTCTGGTCACTCCACCTGCTCAGATCACAGCAGGACTCCTGGTACCACTCAGTCTTAACCCTCCCACTTTGGGGAGGTTGCCGCCAGGGCAGTGGTTTTCAGCATTTTTCTACCCCAACGTTTTTGGGCATAGAAATATATCTACTAGTAACCCACAGCTGTGGCCATTGTCCCTCAATATTTTCAACAAATGTTTAAGGAGTACCTGCTGTGTGCCAGCGTGACACTAAGCACTGGGGTGAATATTAGGGGAATAAGATGCAGCCCCTGCATTCTAGCTTCCGACAGTTCACTTCTCATTTCACTTTTCCACGTCTACCGTCATTGTTCCCGTGGGTTTTCAAGAGCTGCTTGTTAGCCTTGAGGAGATATCTCTTCCTGGCCTATTTATTTGCAAATTCTGATCCGGAAAGGCTGCGGCACCATAGTATGCTGAAAAGGTTCTTCATCACCTAGATGTTAATGTTCTGTTCACAGAAAGGTGCGCTGCTCTTTTTTCGATCTGAATTTTATCCGAAGTTGACTGTTTTACCCCCTACTTTGGCTAGTCATTAACTGCCTTGAATTAACTATTATTTTTAATTATCAAAATATAGATAATGAATTGGACTGACAGTCTGTTTTTTCTTGCCTCGTCATGTTGTGTCTGCCTTGGCTTCTCTCAGCCTGTGCTCTCTTATTATCATCTGGGGAAAAGCAGCCCTTTCCTCGGGGTTACTGCCTTCTCTTTCCCAGTCCATCTCTCCCTTGAAGCGACTTGACAATGCAGTATTTTGGTATTTTTCCGAGGAAAGTGTGTCTGGTGTGATACACCAGACATGACCACAGATCCACCTGATCCAAGTAGTGCACATCTGTTCATCCCCTCATTTCCAGCTCACCTTTCTTCAGGTGAGCTTGGAAATGCTATGGTTGTCTTTCTTCACTTTCTAGTGACCTCCCTGTGATAACGTCTTTTAAGTCCAGAGGGCTTGGGGTTGTGTCAGGACACCCTTCTGGGCCGCATCGCTCCTTTGGGCAACTTCCTGCCAGTTTCTTGACTATTTCAAGTGAACCTTCTGTCTGGGGTCAGTTTTTCCTTGGACTCTGTTCTCTCTGTCTCGTCTCTCCATCCTCCCCGCTCTCAGTTTTTCCTGAGGAGACTGTTTTATTAGTAGTTCATTTGTAACAAATATCCCAACTTCTTTGAAAGAAAAGATGAGTTGAGGAGGCTTTCAGTAAAAATGCAGATGGGGCAGGATGGTTAATGTCGGAGAGAAAGATCAGACCTCTCATGGAGGAAACCCTTTATGGAATTTTCGGTGGTAAGCCTCCGAAAAGCTGGCGGCCCTTATAAATCAAAGGGAAGATACATGAAAATAAAATAATACAAGAGCAGGTAAATAACCTAGGTGCTGTATAAAGCAGAGGAGAAAAGGTGTATAATTTTACACTTCTGTATTGTGATTTGTTGACCGAAAATTGTTTTCTCCAATATGAGTTGAATGAAGAGTTGGTGGAGAGGATGGGAAAAAATGAAAGGAAAGAGTACCAGGAAAGAAAAGGAGGAGGAAAGAACGAGCTGTTCTCTGAAGGTGGGAAGCCATGATGTTCTAGAAACTTGAGGAGTATTCAGATAGACAGTCTAGCCCTGGGCTATCCAGTACTGTGGCCACTAGCTACATGTGCTCTAGAGTACTTGAAATGTGGTTCGTCCAAATCGAGATGAGCTGTAAGTGAAAAATGCATACCAGATCCCAAGTCTTAGCATATGTATGATTATATGCTATATAGCATATATATAATCTTAACTTTTAGATTGGTTACTTGTTGAAATAGTTTTGATATATTGGGTTAAATAAAATGTTATTAAAATTAATTTCACCTATTTTTTTAAATGACTCCAGAAAATTTAAAATTTCATATGTGGCTCACATTCTGTTTCTCTTGGTCTAGCCTTGCCCCGCATTAGTATGACTATCTTCGATCTTTGGCATTTCAACCCTAGTTAACTTTCTTATGTGACTGATTTTACTTTCTCCTGACATGTTCCCTGTGAATTTTTTACTTTTTTTTTTGGTAGTTGTTTTATCTGTTTTGGAAATTTTAATTTTAAAATAGGAGGTAGATAGGAGTAAAGAGAATGAGCAGTATAATTGGAGAATTATTTTTATGGACAGGCTCTGGAGACAATCCACTGAAATAAAGGATTTTTAAGTACTTCTTAAGTAAAATGTCCTGTCAAATTTTCATTATTGATAGATACACTACACAAAAAGCAGCTGGGAGAATAAATTGATTCGGAATAATTCTTTTTTATTTCTGTTAGTAGGAAATGTTGAGTCTTTGAAAAAGAGAACTATGAACAGTTGTTAACGAGAGGGGAGCTGTTTATCTGAACATCATTCTTCACCACCAAGCCCCTTTCTCATAGATTCGAGAAGGCTCCGTCAAATTGGATGTTTTTCTTTAATTGCATTTCTAACTTTGGAGTTTAAATTTGCATACATTTAAAACATACATGTCCATGTCCATGTCTTCAGTGTATCTGGCTATGCTGAGAGAAAATATGAACCCTTCCATCCAGGATTGAGAATGAGGGCTTTGGTTGGTTCCGAATTCTCTCATGTCTTAGCTCTGTGATCTTAGGCAAGTTAGTTAATCTCTCCAAGCCTAATTTTTCTCAAATATATTATTCAGGTAATTATAATAACTACTCATTGGATTATTGTGTGAATTAAATGAGGTAATTATCCAAAGCATTTATCAGTGTCTGGCATATTAGGGTTCAGTAAATATTAACTAGTCTTATAGGTATGATTTTGATTGTGAAAACACTTTTGTCACTTACCTCTCCATATTTTGGCCCTGGATTCTTCTAATGGGATGAATCAACAGAAGGTTGAGTGATTCTTACAACATCTTTAATGAGTTAAAAGCACTCTTGGCATTAGAACTCTAGTTTCAACCCTTCTATGCCCTGGACCAGGAGCCAGAAATTATTGCTGGCCACAATTCAGGTTCTGGGTGAGAGGCTGGGGTGACTCCGGTCCTAACGTCCCTTTGTTGAATCAGGAACCTTATATTGGTCCTGACACTGTCATTTGTATCACTTATACCTCATAGACATTGACAGGGCTGGGATGACCCAGTTCAACTCAGATGGGTAGAACCAACTGAGAGAAACATGAGCTGGGGTTAGATCTTTCCAATTATAGAGTGGAGGTGGGGAAAGGAAGGGCAATCAAAGATGATGGCAACAAATAGACTTATATTCATCATCAGGGATCCAACATACGTGGCACTGTAACAAGGACATGGACCCCTAGAGCACGCTCAGCCCTCAGGCTTCTTGACGCTGGCAATATTTGAAGATCTACTCACTTCACTTCTGGAGTGTCTGTTAGAAGAGCCTACAGAAAATACTAGGATCAGGACTGCAGAGGAGAGCTGGAAAGGGGAGGATCCCAGTCCTAGGAATACTGGGCTTGCTACTGGGGTAGAGCAATCTGTCTACCAGACTTCATGTATGAAGAAGGTGGGGCCCCAGTAATGGGTAGAGGCTAGTTCTGAGGACCGAGCCTCAACAAACTTGTAGCAAGATTAGCTTGGTGGTGATTTTCCCTTAAAGAACAAAATTAATCCAGTATTCTTCCTTAAATCTCTCTTGCCCAAGATCCAGAACCTGACATGAGGCTGGGTTCACAGACTGGAAAAGGAGTTTGGAGAGGAGACTACTAAATGACCCCTACCTAGGAAAAGACCTGATAGGGAGAAGTAGTCAAGCCGTGGTAACCCCAGTCGTCAGTGGCAAACTTGGGTAGCACGGAAAGTGTGGAAACCCTCAGTACAGCTTTAACTGGTGTATAGGACTTGAAGCCCAAGATTCCTTTGAAAGATAAGGCCTCTTCTCGTGAGGTGTGCAGAACCCCAGCAGAGGTAGTAAATTACTGCAGAGTAGGCTCCTGGCTCCATCATCCACTCTCTGTGCCTTGATGCAAATTATTGTGCTTTTCTAAGGCTCAGTCTAGTCATCTGTAAAATGGAGAGAAATTACAAGATCCACCTCTCAGGAGTTCTGTGAGGTTTAGATTAGATATCAACCTAGAGTACTTGACATATCTCTAAGTACTCAGTAGATGTTAATAATAATTACTGTTATCTACTTACTGATTTTAGCCAGCCCTGGTAGTTGGGTTAGATCTGGTGCTCTCACCACTGTGGCCTGGGTTCATTTCCCAGTCAGGGAACCACACCACCCATCTCTTGGTTGTCAGACCGGGGCAGCTTTGTGCTGCTGTGATGCTGAAAGCTATACCATCAAGATTTCAAATACCAGCAGGGTCCCCCATGGTGGACAGGTTTAGGCAGAGCTTCCAGACTAGACAGACTAGGAATAAGGATCTGACGGCCCACTTCAGAAAAAATTGGCCATAAAACCGTGTGAATAGCAGCAGAGCATTATCTGATACAGTGCCGGAAAGGGAGAGGATGGCCCAGAAAGACAAGGCAGGGGTCCATTCTCCTGTCCACACGGTCACTAGGAGTCAGAATTGACTCAACAGCACTAACAATAGCAACTTCTCAATCTTGGTTCTCTTGTTGGCAGGTGTTATGATAGACAATGTACTTCTTCAATATCATGATCCTTTTGGCCCAGAACTTTATCATGGCCCAAGCAAATGGTAGACCCTGTGTTTGTAGTCACTGTAAAACATGCTGACTTGCTAATCATGTCAATCTGTGAACAAATATCTAAGGCTCTCTTGGTCAAGGATCAAAGTTCCTGAGGAACTTCTGAACCAAACAAAGGACAGAAGGACACTGAATGTGTAAAGGAGGAATTGGGAAGGTGGGTGTGGAGCAGGAGTGGAGAGGCAACGTGGGAAAGTAAGCTTCTAGCCAGAAACAGTTTAACACCCTTATGTTATTGCAGTAGGAGAAACATCAAGGGCATTTATTAGGGCATTTATCACCTTCCCGCTTAAAATCTTCCAGTGGCTTCACATTGCTCTTCAAATTAAAAAATCAAATCTTACACTTACAAAGCTCTCATGTGAGCCCTGCCTGCCTCGCCAGCTCTTCTCCTGCCCTGCCCCCTCTCAGTCCATCTTTGTCCTTCTTTCCAGTCCTCAAACATCTCTGCTTCTCTCTGCCTTGAGACCTGCCAGCCAAGGGGTCCTGGGTCCCAGAAATGGGCGCCCCACCCCTTCCTTTCTCCTGCCCTTTTTCCCAAGTGAAACTTTCTTGATTTCCTTGAGCTGACCAGCTCCGTTAAATGCTCCTGTGGCATTCTGCCCTTCTTCTTTGTAGTACAGCATCACGACCTTATTAAATAATCACCTGTTTAGTGTCTGCCTTCTCAACGAGAATTTCTACACCATGAGGGCATAAAATCCGTCTGCTCTGCTCCTTGTGGTGTCCTGAATGCCTAGCACAGCATCTGACACATGGTGGGCAGTGATGAAATGTTTGTTAAGGAATGGACAAAAGAGTTAAGAAATAGGACCAAGACAGAGCAAAGAGATGTGGCAGTATTGTTAGCTTTTAAAAATAATCTCAAAGGGATACTAGGTTGAAGGGAGGTAGAAGTTATGCTGGAAAGACTAGAGAGGGAAGGAATAATGAGGTGATTTTGTGAGGTGAGAGTGTGTAAAAGACACAGGCAGAGGGTATCCTGAGGATCACTAGAGGTGACACAGAGGACGATTTGCAGAACCGGGAGAAAAAAAAGGCAGGCAGTCACAGCGAACTGCAACCCTTGTGCAGCTCGGGGTCGTGACTTAGTACCGTTCTGGTGCAAAAGGGGACAAAAGTGGCCTGTTTAGCTCTGTGCTTTATTTAACTGACCGAGGTGCTCACAGGAACATGGTCAACTTTTAAACATTAGTCTTCCCTGACGCTTTGCAGCTGTACCTGAAAATTCCAAATGAATAATTGTCGATCTTCGTGCATGTTAGGATGTTAGTATTTTAACAACAATAAAAAGACTTGCAAAGCAACCAAATGCCAAAGTCAGCACCAATATGTATTCAGTTTGAAGACTTCTTTCCCAGAAAATGCTATAATGGATCTGGTCTAATTTCAATGTGTCTTTATGACACTAATTCATCTACCTAGCAAACCTCTTTCCCAGTATCTCTGTAAGTTTTTCATGTAGCTTATCTCCCCAGGGATTTTTGGCAGCAGGTAAGTATCACTTCAAATATTTAGAACATGTCTTCACCTTCTCCGTCCTTTTCGTGGGTGCCGCGTTGCGTGTCTGTCTCTAGATTCCCCTTATTTAACTGTGTCGTATCCTCAATGCTGAGGCGTATTCCCTGGAGGGTGGGCTCAGGCTGAAGTTGATAAGAAGCAGGATTATGAAAAGATTTGTCTCCGTCACGGCAGCATTTGTGTCCGAAGGTCCCACCGCCGATCGATCACCCCTCTTCCTGCAGCCCTCCCTATCGGGGCTGTTTTCTGACAACTTCTTGACAGTTCCTGTCCCCTGACAGCTTACTTCCCCCTTCCTGCCACCTTGCTTTTCAGGTTTTCTCCTCTTGTCACCTCTATTCCTTTTTTTTTCTCCTGCTGCCACTTAAACTTTTTATCTTCCTACCAACTTTGATCAGATTCTCCCTTTTATCGTAAAGGAGCTTTAGAATGACTCCAGGCAACGTGAAGCGAGGCAGGAATTTATGTCTGGACTCTGGGCTTGTTATCCTGCCAGGCTCCCCGTCACCACTGTTACTGGGTTCCTGAGACTTTATTATTGATTCTGCAGTCTCCCTCAGTGACTCTGTTCCAATAACTTTTCTTTACTTCAAAATTCTTTCATCTTCCCAATCTTTTCTCCATGCCTTGGAAAATTCTTATTTCCACATTACGCACATGTAACTTTTAATTTCTGTATGAGTCTCTTCAAACCTGCTTATCATTCTTTCATGACACCGTGGAAGTCTGTTATAGCAAAGCTTACTATTAACAGATTCCCACCATCTGGGACAGGCAGGCTCCTTTAAGTAGGATGAAGAGGGACACAGAAGGCCCCGCCTCTTGCTGGCATCACTGCTCCGAGGGCAAGTATTTGAACATTTCTTTGCTCCAGTTTCCACATCCGTGAAATGGGAATAATGAAAGTACCTCCCTCAGAGGGTTGTCATTGGTGTTAAATGAGTTCATACATGTAAAAATGTTCTCAAAGGGCCTGTCCACAGTGAATGCTCCATAAGTTTTAGTTGTCATGTTAGTTACACTTCTTCTTGTTGTTATTATAATTGAAGCTCGTCATAACATGCAGCCTTCAATATACTGTCAGTCTTAAGATGCGATCTCACTCATCTTTCAACCTCAGTTCTTCTCCGATACTTCTCTCTAATAACAAATCTCCCCATGTTGCCTTTTTGCTGTGCTTTCACCACTCTTTTTCCATCATTCGCAAAACTTGTGTTTATTCCCATCCATCTGTGGAGAGTCCCACTTCTGAAGTGATTTTCCTCTCCCACTAATCTCAGGCAATCCCTTTTTTCAATCTCTTGCTTATTTTGTTCCTTGCAAATCGTTCCACCATAGATCTCTGTTCCAGGAAAATGAATACTTCTGCTTCCTGACTCTGGTTTCCCTCTTTGAGGTACAGCTCACAGAGGTGGTTTGAATTCTGAAGCACTAATCATTTTGAGCCTTTGTTACCATGGAAACCACAGTTGTCATCCTGAAAGATGACAGCAGCCATCACCCCGACAGGTCACAGACCTGAATATTCAGACAATCGCAGGCACGGTAATTTGAAGGTCTGTTCATTTAGAATTTCCTCTTTCACAGTTTCCAGGAAGCACAGCTCAGGCCCTCTTCCAGTGCGTCACAAGCAAGAAGAGGCCTGTAGATGGAGAGCTGAAGGCCACCTTGCAGGCCGAGGCATCAGTCCCAGACACATTTTTATTATTCTCTGGAAAATAAGGTTGTAAAAAAGTAATTGCTGACACAACCGTCATGATAGCACTTTAAGTATGCGCCTGTAATTAAAATAGGAATTTTATTACACTAGACCTCCAAGGGCCTACACATGCGCCATTCGGATCGCAGGATTTACAAAGCAAGCAGCTCTGCTTCCTGCTGCTCTGCTGTGCCGGCCACGTCTGCTTGTGCCACTCCTCGTTGCAGCTTATGTGGAAAACCACCGCTGTCCCGGCGCAGAGCGGTCAGCGACTGTGTTCAGAGGGATGCCCTGCGGGGCGGGGCCGCAGCCTTCAGCTCTCTTAGCTCTGAAATGTCGTGAAAGGAGCTGCTCTCTCTCCTTTAAGTGTCCCTAGAATAAGGTGTTTGCCTATTGTGCAGCGAGGTTAAAATCCTACAAGACATTTTGGTTAAAATTTGAAGAGGGCTGTCTTCTTTCGGTGGGATGTCATAGCCATTTTATTCCTCAAGGCTTAGTTACAAATTGTATACAGCTGCTAGTTATAAAGATCCAGAGATAGTGGCTTTAAAAAATTAGTTGATTATTTTTCTCCTGTGATGAGAATTTTAGGGGTTGGGGGTCCACATGTGATGATGCTACCACCTCTGATGGGATCCAGGCATCTTCCATTTTTCCTGCTTGGATATCCTTATCATGGGGTTGTTTCCTGAGGGCCCCAAAACAGCTGCCAGAGCTTCAGCCATCTCATCTAAGTCCCAAGGAGGAAAAAGGATAAGGGGATAGGCTCATATCCCAGCTAAGTCAGCCTTCTTAAAGGAGTTTTCCCCAGAAGGCCTATCCAGAAACTTCCACTCACATCTTTTTAGCCAGAACTTAGTCACCTGGAAAACATAATTAATCAGCTGAATATATTGCCGTCTCTCCGAAAAATCAGTGTTCTGTATTAAGGAAGAAGGAGAGAGTTACTGTTGGTTTGGCAGTGGGCAGTCTGTGCCACAACTGGCAAGGTATAAAACAAACATAAATAGCAGATTCCCTCTCTCCAGGGTGTGCGGTCTTCCCACAGTAAAGACTTATTTATTCAGCATATAAATAATCAGAAAGCTGCATTTTTTTTCCTGTTGATAGCAAAATTACTCTTCTTCAGGATAAAATTTAGCCCCAGCCCTATCCTTAATGACTTTTGGAATCATCAAATATTCTTTTTTTTAAGTATCATCTTCATGTTACCTTAGTGTTTGAAATTATTGAATAGTTGGCCATTTGGACATGACGCTTTGGGTACCAGCCAAAAACAATGTTTAATTTTCATCCATGTTACATTTCTCAACCCTTTGAATTAAAGCAAATTTCTTATAAACCAGAAATCCAGCACGTATTTGTTTAAGAAGCTAAAAGTGGGGTCCTTGGTCCCTTTCGTGCTCTACTACAAACAGGCCCTGCCTCGGTTACTGGCCGCCTTGGTCCGTTGGAGGTGCTCCAATGTGAAGAATTTGCTCAAGGATTTTTTAAATTGTGGTAAAATATACAGCACGTAAAATTTGCCATTTGCCCATTTGTAAGTGTGCAAGTTGGTGGAATTAAGTATGTTCACATTGTTGTGCAACTCTCCAGTGTGTTTTATTAGGACCTAGTTCTTTTCTTGTCTACCGTAGTCTCTGGCACAAAGTAATGTTCCATCAGTGTTTGTTCACGCAGGTGAATTTCTAGGTGACAAGTAGTCATGTTCCCATATGTTTACTTGGGATTCCAGTGATTAAATAAGGCAGATATTTTGTAAATGGCCATAAACAGATCTAATTGGGCAGTGTACTACTTAACAGTGAAATTTCTTATCCAAAATAGCACTCAAGTGACAATCCCTAAGACTAAATTTAAGACGTGGAAAACTCCAAATGGCTAGCATCATCTTTATGACATGAGAAATTTAAAGGCTCTTCTGAGTCCAGTGTGTTACAGTACTAGCTTAATGATAGTCCAAAGATGTTTCTCATTTTTAATCTTTTTAGATGACAATTATAATAAAGATGTCTCTTCTTTTATATTCTATTTATTTCTGTTTTGCTTTAATTTGTAGAATCTATTCTTTCCTTCTTTGGCAGTTGAATGGTTCTCCTTAAAATAATGAAACCCACCAGCAGAGAAAATATCTAATGAGATCTCCCTAAGGAAACATAACTGTGTGTAGAAGACCTCACAGGCTCTTTATGACCCCAGAGCTAGCAAAGGGGCTCACAGTCTCCCTGTGTTATTTAACCAACAAGGATAAAAACAGCTGTGATTTTAAAATTGATAATCATGCTTTCCACATTTACTTAGTGCCTTTTCTTCCTGAGAGTAGAGAATATTCTATTTTTATGTAAAATTTCCGTAACAGTAGGGCAACCCAAAGCACATAGAGAAATAGAAGTGATATACAAATCTTTCGAAAATTCGAAATAAGAATCCACGTTCTTTGCAGACCAGCTCAGTGCTTTGCTCTGACCTTCCCCCTTGCACAACAGGCGCAGGAAACCCCACGTATGAGAGAAGTATCCTCTTGGTAGGTGACCCTCTTGGCATCTTTCTCTTGGGCCAGCTTTCAGCTAGGGTCTCCACCTTGCTGTCATGAACAAGCATATTTTAGGTTAACAATTTGTGTCTTCTTCGGGTAAGCTATTTTTGGGAAAGAGATGTGTAGTTCACATATATTTTTGAAATTAGAGCTTTTTTTGGACAGATAATTATAACTGTTTTAAAATCAGGAGATTGCTGTTGATCTTTAAGTTGGTAACAGAAATTGTAAATACGATCATAAATACTGCCTTTTCCAATCATTGTTCTTGCTTCTAGAATGTTTCAGTAAACTATATACACATAGTTTGAATATTGCAACATTTAGAGTTGTAGCTATTTATGAAATAATTTGCAGTATTCTAAAACCACAGCTAGCCATTAGTGATAGATGATATTGCATAATAGAAATTCAGAGTGGTGGAATTGTATATGATGTTGGGAAGTGTTTGTGATTTTTAAGTGTTATTGTAAACCAAAAAACATTAATGTGGTATATATGTATCGGAAAGTGGATTAAAAACAGAACTACTAGTAAGTGTAATAATTTCACATTTCATTCACTCATTCTACCACTGTTGAGGGGCTATTTTATATGAGTCACTCTGCTGGCCATTGGTTTTGTGGTGAATTAGAGACGAAATTTTCTGAATATTCGTTTAACTAGAAGATGATGATAAGATAAAGTATAAAAGTAAAGTCAAATATGTAATTTTCCAGTTATCTCAGAAATGCATACCATTTTCCTTAAGATGTGTGCTGTGATAACGCAGAGGTTAAGCTTGACTCTTATAGTCAGAGAGACTTAAATTCGTATCATGGTCTCATCGTCCATCGTTGAGTAGCGTCTGACCATGAGCTAATGACTCGACCATTTCAAGAGTCTATTCTGTAAGTTGGAAGATAGTCTTTCCTTCTCTCTCCTTCTAGGTGTATTTTTGCAAAAGGAATTAAATGGAATAAGGAATGTCAGGTGCACAGCATGGTGCCTGGCACATAGGGAGTGTTCACTAGGTGCTGTTGTCTTTATCTTATCTTTACTGTTAAGCCATATACTCTTTATTGGAAAAACCCTGCATATAATATACATAGATAATTATGCACATTCAAAATGAATATTCTATATGCAATAAAAGATTAATTTCAACATGGTTTATCTTTATTGTTAACTAAAACTTTCTGGATAAAGTTAAATATCAGAATATAAAAGATAATATGTGCCTCTTTTTTATCAAATTTAGACCATTAATGCTAGCGATCAAGATTAACACATTTTGTTTGAAGAAAGCCTTCTTTTTTCGAGCTTTATTGAGATATAATTGACATATAAAATTATAAGATATTTAACATATACATCAAGGCAATTTGATATATGTATATATTGTGAAAGGATTTCCCCATCTAGTTATCTAACTCATCTATCATCTCACATATTTATCTTTTTTTTTTTTTTTTGGTGGGAACATATAAATTCTATTCTTAGCAAATTTCGATTATACAATGTAGTGTTATCAACTATACTACTGTGTTTTACGTTAGATCCTTGTGAACGAAGCTTTCTTTATCCACTTTTGACACACCAACCCTTTTTGATCTGACTGGTGAGATGTTTTGGATAATGTTAAAGATTACTGGATTTTGGATTTTAATCAGCACTAAGGAAGGGAGGGAGGGAGGCAGGAAAGTTTATAGATGGCACCTTAGTTTTACGTGTGCTGGAAATCTGCGAGCTGATGTTCCTAGCGTTTTGTTTAGATCTCAGAGTGAAACGCTGCTGTTTTATTTCTGAGTTTCTTCTCTCACTTGCCACAGCGATTTAGGGCAGGCTGTGGAAGGATTGCTTGTTCCTGGCCTACATGTTACACTCTCGACGCAGTGAAAAGTGTAGAGAGGCTCCTGGTCCCCTAATTCTTCCTTCTTCTTTCTTCCTCCTCCTTCTTCTTTAACAGTGAAACACCCAGTTTTTCACCTGGGCTCCTTCCTTTAAAGCTCCTTGTGACTCTAAGCTCTGGCTACTATGACATGAGCTGAGGTGTAACATGGAGTGACTGGGAAGTACCCTTCAGAGAGGGGGCAGGGTCTTGATCTTTTCCTCTGCTCTGTTTCCTGAATATGAATGTGATGGCTGGAGATCAGGAAGCCATCACAGGGCTGAAGGGGGAAATGTGTTGATAATGGTAGAGCAAGAAGGTGGAAAGATCCTGCGCCAGTGGCATTGTGATGAGCCGTGCCAGCCCTGCATTTATTCCTCTGAACTCTTTTATGAGAGAGAAGAAATCATCCTCTGTTTAAGCCACTATTAATTTAGATTGTCACTCATAGCCAAACATAATCCTAAAAATTAAAAGCAACGTGAGAAAGTTTTTATAGGTTGTAGAATATGAGCTACATTAAAATCTGAATTATCTTCCTCTGTTTCATTTTTGTAACATGTCAACCTTTGAGGTGGATCTTTGGTCTTTGGTGGTGTGTCTGTTGTGGTGTTTTTCTCTTCTGAGTACCTAGTCTCTTCTATAAACTCTTAACATCTTTAAGTATTAATTAACCTTCTGAATTCGAGGACTCAACTTAGGTCAAGAGTTAGCATCATCAAGGACAGCACTGTGATAAAAACTGAGATTTATTTGCATATTTCTATGCCCATTTCATCTATCTCAGCTGCTACATTTCATCTTATAGATCTTCGTAAGACTACCATCCTTAACTTCCATGCATTTCTCTTCTTTTTCTGCCTTCTTTCAAGAGGGTATGTGTTTAAATAATGGAGAATTTGTAAAAGTAGTTTTGAAAATAAATAAAAGAAAAAGATTCTGTTTCTGCATTTTCCACATTTGTGTCAGTTGAAGTTTTTCTCCATTAACACAGCCTAACAGACAACCCCAAAATCTCCGCACTTACCAAAACCTCCTCTTATTTTTCTCACTCCTGGGTCTGTGGGAGGCCTGAGACAGCTTTGCTTCTGATGTGGACCAGGTTCAGATCTGCTCCGTGCCTCTCATTCTGCAACTGGCAGCTTCCTGGTTCATATTCTTCTAGTGGCAGATCGGGGGAGGCCTCACCTCAGAACTGTCATTCTGTCGCTTCTGCCAGATTCCACTGGCCAAAGTCAACGAGGCAGAGATATCTACCCCACCTATTCTGCTGAGACGCATCGCAAAGTCACATGGCAAAGGATGCAGATCTGTAATCCTGTCACAGGAAACTGACATATTAGAAGCCATAGTTCGTTCTACCAGACCATTGATGTGTGCGTTCTCTGACACCCACCATACGCACATCTGTGCACGTGTGCACATGCGTGCACTCACACAAGCACAGAGTCATCTAATTCTGACTCTAAGATCTAAATGGAGTAAGATTCAAAAGGAGTATATGTACTTTGAGAGGTTTGAGCTGTGTGTTAGAGAATTCCTTATTTTTATAGTCTTTAGAAAGAGAGATTTTTTGCATTTTATAGTATTACATAGTACATAGGTTGATCAGTTAAACCAAACTACATACTATATGTATTTAACTAATTCTAAGTGCCAGGCTACCAGCCAGTATCCTGAAGGGCATGTTGGGTCTCTTGAGGAAATCTGCTTTTGCTTCTGGTAGCTGGTGTCACTTCATTTTAGGATCCAGCTGATTTTTCTTAATGGACAGAATGAAGATAGTGGCTAAGTTTACTGCCTCGGACCCTTCCAGCTCAGTGATGCTCTGAGAACTGCGCTAAAAATACCCTGCTCAACAGAGTGTAGTTCTCTGTACAATTGCAATATACTTTGGGGCCTCGGTGGACATAAAATATTATAGCTCCATGACAGGCTGCTTCATTGGTTGTTGGAGGTCAAGCCAATTATAAGTAGGTGCTTAAGCTTTTAAAAATTTATTGTTCATGCCCCCAGATCACAGTTTGAAAAACAGAAACACTAATCATGATGATATGTTGGGCACTGCAGTTTTATACTAGTGAAGCTGAGGATATGCTCATTATAGTTAGTTGGTTTCTAACAATTTTGGCGTCACTCCCTGAGGAGGAGAGACGTTTATGGCTCATGGCATATCCTTATGCTCCCCCACGTTTTCTGGCTCCCTTGCAGTTGGGTAGGGCCAGTAACTGCATCGAGACAGTGAGTTGTGAATAGCTACTGTTGTCATGTTCCTGGGCCAGTGCATTTGAGAGCCAGCCTGTCACCCTCCTGCTCTTCTTCTCCTGCTGTGTTGACCTAGAAGCCACAGGTGGAGATGGAGGTGTGACAAGACTGGGAGCAGCCTGGGTCATGGAGTTCCTACCTGGAGTACAGCCAACCTGGATTCTCACTCAGCCTGCACTGGAATTGGCAAAACAAGAAATAAAGGTTTTGGAGTTATGTCTTACATTCTTTTAGATGTGTAGGGGAGTCATTTCCATTTTACAGATAAAGAAATAAAGTAACTTAAGTTTATAAAATCAATATATTTTGTAAACCCATAGAATGATAATCTCACATATTCTACAGTGCGTAAAGTTATCCGAACTACTGACTTGTGTCTGTAATAGCTTGATCTTTATTCAGTTGTAAATTTACTGGACCTGCTACCTTAGAAAGTTATAAAACTGTGTGAGAAAATTAACTCATGAACCATACATTAGCTATTATGGTGATTTTATTTTTCTCATGGGAAATGTTGAGCATTTTGCTATATGTTTTATGGTGCTGTGCGCTCACCCATCATCACCTCCACTGCGGACAGACAGACATGCGCACACACACATCTCTCTACCAATGGTTAGTGATTCAGAGTGGCTAGGAGATATGAGATGGTGTGACATGGGAACAGGGAGGTCTGGACATGGCTTTGACAATGCCATTTGTTTACTCTGGGACCTTAGGAAATCTCTTAATTTCTCTGAGCCTCAGTTTTCTTGTTCTTTAAAGAAGGGGTTTAGTTAGATTAGTTGTTCTCAAACTGTGGGTCACAACCCAGTAGTGAGATATGAATGCACAGAAAATCTCCGCCAGCATTTTTTTTACTTAATTATTTTGATTTTTTTCATTTTAGGATCACATCAAAATAAAGAGAAAGGTGCAGAGATATCCTGTCTACATTCTGCCCCCAACACTTGCATCGTCACCCCCATTATCAGCATCTCGCATCAGAGTGGTGCATTTGTTAAAATTGACAAATTGGTACATTTGTTAAAATGCACATCATAATCACCTGAAGTCCATAGTTTACTCTAGGGTTCACTCTTGCTCTTGTACATTCAGTGGGTTTGGACAAATGTATAATGACGTGTATCCATTCGTTATAGTATTATACAGAGTATTTTCACTGCGCTGAAAGTCCTCTGTACTCTGCCTATTCATCTCCCCCAACCCTGACCCCTGACAACCTCTGATCTTTTTACTATATCAATGGCTTTGCCTTTTCCAGAATATCATATAGTTGGAGTCATACAGTATATGATCTTCTCAGATTGGGTTCTTTCACTTAGTGATATGCATTTAAGGTTCCTCCAGGTCTTTTCATGGTTTGATAGCTCATGTCTTTTTAGTGCTGATTAATATCCCACTGTCTGGATGTACCACAGTTTCTTTATCCATTCACCACTGAAGGACATCTTGGTTGCTTCAGCAAGTTATGGCAATTATGAATAAAGCTGGTATAAACATCCATGTGCAGGTTTTTATGTGGACATAAGTTTTCAACTCCTTTGGGTAAATACCAAGGAGTGCTGGATCCAGCTACATTGCTGGATCATATGGTAAGAATATGTTTAGTTTTGTAAGAAACCACCCAGCTCTCCTCCAGAGTAACTTTATCATTTTTCATTCCCACCAGCAGTGAACGAGAGTTCCTGTTGTTCCCCATTCTTGCCAACATTTGGTGTTGTCAGTGGAATTTTTTTTTTTATTGAGTTATTGATAGGGTACAATCTTGTGAAATTTCAATTGTACATTAATGTTTGTCAGTCATGTTGTAGGTGCACCACTTCACCCTTTGTGCCCACCCCCCACCCCACCTTTCCCCTGGTATCCACTAAACTGTTCTTGGTCCAGAGTTTTAAATTCCTCATATGAGTGGAGTCATACACAGATTATCCTTCTCTCGCTGGCTTATTTCACTTAACATAATTCTCTCAAGGTCCATCCATGTTATTGCAAATGGAATGATTTTGTTCTGTTTTGCAGCTGAGTAGTATTCCATTGTATATATGTACCACATCTTCTTTATCCATTCGTCTGTTGATGGGCACTTAGGTTGCTTCCACGTCTTGGCTATTGTAAACAGTGCTGCAATAAACATTGGGGTGCACAGGACTTTTGGGATTGCTGACTTCAGGCTCTTTGGATAAATACCCAGTAGCGGGATGGCTGGATCATCTGGTAGTTCTATTTTTAGTTTTTTGAGGAATCTCCATACTGTTTTCCATAGTGGCTGCACCAGTTTGCATTCCCACCAGCAGTGTATGAGGGTTCCTTTTTCTCCGCAACCTCTCCAACATTTGTTGCTATTAGTTTTAGATATTTTTGTCATTCTAATGGGTGTAAGGTGATATCTTAGTGTAGTTTTGATTTGCATTTCCCTGATGATCAGCGATGATGAGCATCTTTTCATGTGCCTATTGGCCATCAGTAGATCTTCTTTGGAGAAATGTCTGTTCATGTCTCCAGCCCATTTTTTGATTGGGTTGTTTGATGTTTTGTGATTGAGTTGTGAGAGTTCTTTATATATTAAGGATATTAAGCCTTTGTCAGATATATGACTTGCAAATGTTTTTTCCCAGTTAGTGGGTTGTTTTTTTCTTTCAATCCTGTTTTCATTTGCCTTGAAGAAGCTCTTTAATCTGATGAAGTCCCATTTGTTTATTCTTTCTATTGTTTCCCATCTCTGAGAAGGCATGGTATCCGAAAAGATCCTTTTAATACTGATGTCAAAGAGTGTACTGCCTATGTTTTCTTCCAGAAGGCTTATGGTTTCAGGTCTCACCTTTAGGTCTTTAATCCATTTTGAGTTTATTTTGGTGAATGGTGAAAAAGAATGGTCAATTTTCATTCTTTTACATGTGGCTTTCCAGTTTTCCCAGCACCATTTGTTGAAAAGACTTTCTTTTCTCCATTGTATGCCCTCAGCTCCTTTGTCAAAGATAAGCTGTCCATAGATGTGTGGAATTTTTTTAATAAAATAAAAGGAAAATAAAAATTATTAGAATTCTTTTTACAAAATGGGGAAAGTGTTGTTACATGAAACTTTTGTTTCTTTTGTGTGTGTGTGTGAGTGTGTGTGCGTATATAATACAGACGAATATGTGTACTGAGTTGCGATGTAAAATATATTTTTACTGTAGGTTGTAGTCAAACTTTGAATAAATGATCTCTTACATCTTTTGTAGCCGTAGTATTCTGTGCTTCTGTGAATTTTCAAACACACACAGAGACACACACACACTCACATACATGTACGATTTAGTGATTTAAAAAATATTCATAATATACTAAGTGAAAAACATCATTTTGTAAAAGCAACATATATACATATATATTTTCTGTGTGTATAAGTGTGTGCATATATATAGTCTAAAATACATGTGTTTATATATATAGTAGAAAAAACTGTAAAGATAATACCAAGATTATTTCTGGGTATTTAAAAAAATTTTTGTTAGTTTCTTTGCCTTTACGTTATGTAATGTTTTATGTATTACTTCTATTTTTTTTTTAAACATACTATAAAAAGTGTCTCTCATTCTGAAAGGAATCCCCAATTGGCGAGCTGTTTGTTTGGGTGACAAAGTGGAGAGGAGTGCAGTGGGCGGGATGGGGCAGCATCTGTTGCCATCAGGGGTCCACACACCTGCTGTCACGCCCGGGCGTCTGACCCAGGGTCAGCCCTTGGGTGCACTCTGCTTTGACAGCATCCTTCCACTTCTGCAGGCGAAGTTTCTCTGCGCTCCCGGGTTTTTTGTTAGAGCAGCAAATGGTGATGTTGGAAACCCTGGGTGATGGCGGCTTCGTTTATGTGCCAGTTACAAATGGACATCGAAACACTAAGTAACTTCCGAAGGAAGGGTTCCGGGGTACAGAACACCACGTGGTCACCAGTGTGAGACAGTGAGGCTGCCTGTCGTTAGCACCTTCTCTGGAGTCCAGTTTGGACATCAGATGACCACAGCCCCCCGAGTGAAGCAGGAGAGCGGTTTTTAAGGTAAACAGAGCTGAAGGCTGGCTCGCGTTTCACTGAGGTGTGCTATGGCGAACGTGGTGTTGGACAATGAAGAAACAAGGCACTGTGATGCAGAGAATTTCCCTCTGCCTCAGTTACCTAAACCCACGAAATGATGCACAGTGCAGCTCAACACCTCTGAGCCCTTCTGCCCGGGCTCCAACTGAGAAGAGGTCACACCAGCGGTCTGTTCCTGTGGCTACTGGGGCACCCCATCTGCTCCTCTATTCAGATATGCCAGGAACTTCTCACTGTGGGGGAAGCAAAACAAGCTTTCCAAAAAGCCATTCCCATCATACAACCATCTTCTCTCACTTCTCAGTATGAATCCCTGGGTCTCCTAAAGGTCTTTGTGGACTACGTCAACGCCCAGCCTCTGATTCTGGACTGGGGGAGTGTCCAGGAGTTACAGCGTGAAGGTTTGATGCTCTCCTACCTGATCGTTTCTACAAGGTGCCACTTCTGGGTTTATTTTATTTCCATTTCCTAACCCATCTCTTCCCTACCATTCACTGCTTCATCTGTAACCCGTTGACCCAATGAAAGAAATGCTCATTTCATTGAACCACAATGTTTTATTCTTCGGGTGTGTGTGTGCAAAATGACCCCCAAAATGGGCAGCTGTGCTTGAATTCTTTGCGCTGAAGCTGTCACAGATAGTTTCTGATTTTCTGTTTCTCCTGCCTTTTCTTGGTATGAAACATCTCTGATTGTTTTGCACGTAGACACCTTGCTGTTGTGTGACTCTGTGTGCCTCAGAAGACCCAGAGCGAAGCCAGGTGTGTGTGGAGAACTTCTTGTTTGCGTTCTCAAGCCAAATAGAAAGTGGGAAACTCTTTTTTGATGGAGAATTCTCATGTGTAGAGATTCAGTTGATTATGTTCTTTCATTTATTCATTTGTTTTCCCAAAGACGTCGACTGAATGCTGTCCAAGGCCTGAGCCCTGAGCCTGTGGCTCCAGTGGGTTGGTTTAGGGTGAGTGAAGGCTGGAAGACAAATGGGCCCTACAAATGTAGGGTTTTTTGTTTGGTTTTTCTTTATCGATTTGATTAAAGTGCTTCAATACAATGAATATAAAAAATGGCTTTGACAGAACAAAAATGATTATAGGGTAGAGGCAAACGTCATGGAAATACTGCTGTGCTTGCCTTCAGGTGATGTGACTGGGGGTAGAATTCCAGCTCTTCACATTTTAACTGTTTCACCCTGGTCACGTCATTTGCCTTCTCATCTGTAAATGGGAAGTTTTGATCCTATATTACTATATATCATTAGTAAAGGACATAAAAGCCGATAAGATTAATTAATTCTGTATTGTCTTTCTTTTGACTTTCCCTATTTAGGAACTAGAAGGATTAGAGATTTATTCCCAAAACCACATATATAACTACCTATTTTGATAAAATAAGAGAACTCAGAGCCTTACAACGCCTGAAAATTCACCCTAATTTGTTAATATATGCTATTTTCTTATGTGAGAATAGGTAAAATGATTTTAACCTTCTGTACATGTCCTACTCAGATTCATACCTGGATTATGATTTCAGCTCTGCCCCTAACTTAGTGTTTGACTTTGGGCTAGAGGCTTTATCTCCCTAGGCCTGTGTGCTTTTGAGGAAGTGAATAAACTGAATTAGAGTGATCTGCAAGGCTCCTTCCTCTCCATTTTGTTCACCTGTAAGTTGTACCTAAGTCGGAACCTCCCAATCCTTTAGTTTTAACATCTCTGCCCTGGGGATTTCCAGGTCGTTAATTTTTACATAAATGCAATAGGCTCTTTGAGACCAAGGCCTCGTGGTGAAGCGTTCAGTGTGGTTTCACTTATGTGAAACTGAGTTACTCAAGTTTGGCGATATCTCATTTGTGCAGCAGTGTATTCTTCCTGTGCCTTTGGGCAAACAGTTAATTGAAAAAGTTGGACTGTAAGACATTTTGAGTCCACCCTTGAAATAATCATGTTTATTTGGATTGAATTGTGGTAATATTGCCAGGTTTTACAATAAGTTCCTAGTAGTGAAATCATAGAATTATAGAAACATTAGTTATGTCTTTGAAGTCGTATACTCCTGGCTCAAACAGCACCCCTCACTGGTCAACATCCAGCTGTTAGGGTACCTCTTGAGAGGGAGGGAGGGAGGAGCTGCATCTTCCCAACAGAATCCTTTCCTTTTCGGACGAATCTGACTGCTAGAAAGGTCCTTTATGCATTGTGCAAGAATCTCCCCCATGTAATTTACCCTTCCTCCTGTTGTTATTGTTGTTGTCATTATTGTTGCCTTCTGAGCAACACAGAATAATACCCATCCTTCCTATACGTTACAGCCTTCAAGATGGAGATCAGTATTATGACTGCCTTTCTGTTATCTAGCCCTCTGAATGTTTTGTTTTGTTTTATGCCTTTATGTGGTGACCATACCTCCCATCCAGGACAGTCTGAGTTTGTGCCTGTTTTCCCAGCATAAGTAGTAATGGCATCTCCATTCACTGTAAAAATTTCCCTAACTGGGCAATAAATTATATAGTCACTCCCAGCCTCTATAATAGTGTCTACCAAATTTATTCTGCAGATTTCTAGATCTCAAGACTATGAAAAAAGAGAAAAAATTGGAAACATTTGTATGAATCATCCCTCTTCCTACAGATTCACAAAGGACATTAGTGGGAATTTCTGCAGGCAGGAAATCTCCTTCCTTTGTCTATCCTGCTGTTTCTCCAACTTATTTGGTCATGGAAATACCTGTTGTTCCAAGAAATACAGCTTGGAACTCTCCCTTTTAGAAAAATAGCTTAGATGAATTTTAGTTTCAATTTTAAGATTTTTTTCCAAATTGTTAGAAAGATTTTTTTCCCCGAATATTAAGCACACTGGGTCTTTGTTTTCCGTCTGTTAAAATGAGGGAATTGGAGTGGGCGCTGAGCCTCAACAAGCTGGGAAAGACTTTGGCCACCATCTTAGAAGAACCTCCCTCGTCCTGTTTCTCTAGTGTTGGTAACAGAATCAGCAGGCCACCTGGGAGGCGGGGGTGGGAATCCTTTGGTATTAATGAAGGACATGACTGCAGCCCGGGAGGACTGATTGGCCATCGTGTAAACGGTAGCTGGAAGGGTCAACAGCTGTAAACTAGTCAAGGAATTTGAAGAAGATTGAAGAGCAGTCACCAAAATATGATGTCAGAGGCAGATCTCCATAGAAACTGTGTTGGGATGATCCTGTAGCTCTGATTCTGACAGTGCTCCTATCTCCAGGAACACATCTTCCCAGGAAACAGGGTGCCATCTACCAGTTGTCCCTGCAGAAGAGAACTATGGATTTGTTATCATCTAGTCCAAGAATAGCTGTGATAACCAAGACACAAAATTGAGAAAGAGACTTCCTCTGGAACACCAAATAAGATTTTACATCGTTATCTTTGAAAGTTCTCTGTCTTCATTTGTGTGTGTGTGTGTGTGTGAGGAAGATTGGCCCTGAGCTAACTTCTGTGCCAATCTTCCTCTATTTCACGTGGGATGCTGCCACAGCGTGGCTTGACAAGCAGTGCCAAGTCTGTGCCCGGGATCCGAACCTGTGAACCCCAGGCCATCAAAGTGAAGTGCGCAAACTCAACCACTACGCCATCAGGCCAGCCCCTCCACTAACTTAATTTTGTTGTCACTTGGGTACATTGAATTTAAGTGCAGTACCGTTTATAATTAAAGAAAAGACCAACACAATTACTGTTCAGTGTGCATCCATAGAGATGCACAGGCAGCTGTAGAGAGTCGATTTTAAAATGATCTGATAAAGATTACATTTTTAATTGTCTTTCAACTGCACTAACATAAATCACTCTGGCAATACATTTTTCAGATTTGCATAATGACAGAGCACGACAGGATTAGTTATCATTTTTAACTACTGAGTTTTCTGGCATGATGCTTGTCATCACATCTGTGTGTATGCCCTTTCCAAAGCTGTGTGACACCAAAGGCATACATTTTTCTGAACCGAAGAAATACACACCTTCCTGGGTCATGTAGTGATTTTTTTTATGGTGAGCAAAATTGTCAGCCCACTATAAACAACTGAACAGTATTTTGAAGTTTAAAAGGACCATTACAAAGCTGTCTTAAAGAAAGCATTTTCTATAAAATTGGCACCTAGGTTTTTGCTTGAACAGTTGGCTTGCACATGCTGCCCTCTGTCTACAAAATGCTAGAAAAATAAATTTCTGTCATAAGCTGTCTAGTAATAAGGACAGGCTGTTATAAACGTGTATGTTCTGTAACTTACTGGACATCTGTCTCTGGGGTAACAGAGACGGTTTCTGATTTAAGAATAAGTTGTGTTTCTGAAGATCACTCGTGACTAAGGTTTTTGGAACTTAGAACATATTCTGTCATAAATGCAGAGTTATATAAATAGTAATCAGGTTTTCAGCAATTGTGTCATTCTCTCACCTGGGCTGTGTGTTTGGCTGTGACAGCGTCAGGAGAGGAGACTGTTAAAATAGCTGACTTAGCATACTCAGGGGCAAGCTCCAGTCTTGAGAGTTGAGACTGGAGTTGATGAGGCTGTCACTTTTCTTCTTCTCCTATAAGCCCCTCTCCCACGGCATCGCTTCCGGTCGAGCTCCCATGATGGCTGGGCAAGTCCAGATCCAGAGTTTAATCGTCTGTCATTGGCCCAAACGTCTGTGTTCTTGAACACAAGCTTTCTTTCTAAGGAGCACCTTCTTAAAGGAAATAAACCCAAAACAGAGATTTTCAACCTAGCTGATTACTGAGTTCTCCAGGGAGCTCTTATTAACAGGCCTGTACCCCAGGCTTCTCTCCTGGAGCCCCCCACTTCCCAGATCACAGGTGGGCCTGGGCATCTGCATGGCTCCAGGAACCTCTAATGAACAGCCAGGCCGGGGAACCAATAATCACAACTTCTGAATCCCTTCCCTCCTAATCAAAAACCCTGTTTCCTCAAATCAGTTAAACTCGACTAAGGAAAAGAATACAAATTAAATGAATTCACTTAAGGTGGGAATAAAAATAGTAAATTGAATTTATTTGATTTTTTATGCTTCTACAAGTAGTTTCACTTCATCACATTTGAACTTTATAACAGAGAAAAAGGGGAGGTTATTATAATTTTTTAGATAAGGAAACTGACCTTATATATCAGCTACAGCAAATCCTCTTTAGCACAAAATGGGTGTAAATAGACCTCAAAAGCATCATCAATGAGAGGATTATAGACGGGTGAGTAGGACATTCATGCCAGGTGAGCAATAGTTCTTTTGGTCAGAGGGTACCCGAGGCTGACTGGGCCTGAGTGAATGTTCTGGTGGGAAAACGCTCTTAAGTTATTCCAAATTGTCAGTTTCTTCCCCTCTTGAACTTCTAGATCTAAAGTGTGTTCACCAAAGCTGCCGCTGCAGACTCAGTGAGGACAGGAGAGGAGGAGAGAGACGAGCGGAGGTGGGTGAAGGAGGCAGCAGCAATTCGTGCGTCTTCCTTGAGTGGTTTATAACTCTGCCTGTGTTCCCACGTGTTACATGTTTCAGTGTTTTCATGGTTTCTGGCACTGCTCAGAGCAGGACCAGTCTTAGTCATAAGCAACGTAGACGACTATTCATTTATTCAACCCATATTACTCGCTATCTTCCTTCTGCCAGGCGCGCTCCTCCTGACAAGGGGGCGACAGAGGTGGAAAGAAGTGCTCCTGCCCTCAAGTGTTCAACAGACACAAAAACAAACAAACGAGCCCCGGTTAGAAGGCTGCTGAGTCGGAATCACGCTTAATCTCACCTCTAATGGATAAAGTAGGAGTTTGTCAGTGCAATAAGTGAGGAGAAGGTTCTAGGGACTGGGATAGCATGAGCTGTCTAAGGAGGAGCGAGACCATATGACAAGTTCCAGAAGGTCCAAGTCATATAGCGGGTCTTGTCTGAGGAGTTAGAGCCAAATTTCTATTTGGCCTGGGAGGCAGATCATAAAAGACCCTGTGTACCTTGCAGATAAGTTCAGATTTTTATGCCCTTGCCAATAGAAGATAACTGAAGGTTTTTCAGCTGGGAGTTACAAGGATCACTGGCCAGAGCTGAAGAAGAGGAGGAAAAGCAGACGTGAAGTCCTGCCCTAGAGCAGCGGAAGTGAGCACAGGAAAGAGGAGAGAGCTACAAGAGATATTTATGGAGTGCAGCGTGTGGGACCTTGAATTGACCGACAAGTGGGTAGATGGATGGATGGATGGATGGATTGGATGGATGGCAAGGGAAGAATTTAGGCTGACTCTCCGTTTTCTGGCTTGACCACCCGGAAGACTGAGAACACCATTCACCAGTATATAGAAAGGGTAGCACTTTTGAAGAAGTCATCTTAACAAATGCTCATCAAATAAAACTTCATGACATGCAGTTTTCTTGTAGCATGCTGGATACGGTAATGTTCGTTGCAAACCGTGCATGACACATGCAGTGATTAGTCAATAACTATCTTTTGATAGTTTGAAACTATAAAAGGAGTGAACATTTTATGCTGATCTCCTCTGCAGAGGTTATTTGGTACAGTTACAGACACATTAAAATTATGTCATATATTTATTTTAGACAGGTTCTGACACAAACTTTTATGGTAACAGAATAGAAAATGAGAGATTTTGGCAATCAAATTGATGATTAAGGCAGCTCATATTCCTTACTGACCCTCTGTGCTTATGTATTTCCCTTAATTCTTATAGTCTCTTGTGCTCATAGTATTTCAAAGAGTTAAATTATAATTTTCAGTGAAATATAGTGTGACTTGAAAATGTTTACTTCCAATATTTCACATCCTGAATACACCAAATCCTTAAGTTATGAATTAGATTCTATTTTTATTTTCTAAAAAAGCCTTCATTATATATCAGTCAGACCAAACCGATCTGCTGGGTAGACTTAGAGAGTGAAACAAAGATATTTCTTCACATTGGTTTAGAAAACCAAGTCCTGAACTTAGAAATGACAACTGAAGACATCTTGTAGGGCATTTTGAAATAATAATAAAATTCTGTGTCTTGGAAAACAATCCTGCACATTGGGGAATTTTACTGTGCCGGGTCACTGAACTGGCAACAGTGTGAATTTCAACAATTTTTTTTACTCTTGCCTCTTCCTAACTAAGGACATTCCCAACTTTATCTGTCCGGGAGCTTTTTCAATTTTCCATTTGTAATTTAGGAAATGTTTCCTGACCCTCCACTGCATGCCAGGTCGTGCCAGGTACCGGGATGCAGAGGTGAGCAGGGCCTGCTTTCTGTTGACAGAGCCCCTAGACCAGTAAGAGAAGCAGATGTAGAAACCAGTAAGCCACACAGCTGCGTGGGAAGTTTGTCATCAATAGAGATGGGTATAAGGTAAACAAAGAGAAAGAAGGAATTAGCTCTGTAGGGGACAGGGAGGATCAGGAAAGTTTCCTAGAGGAGGTAGCTTTGAGCAGAACTAGGAACGGGGAGGCGGGAGGATGATGGCGCGCGCAGGGTATTTCAGACAAGCAGCGCAGCGTGGCAGTGCCCCGAGAGCACCAAGAGTGGGGGTTCAGGAGACAAGCTTGCTGACTTCCGGGCCTGGCAGCTGGAACTTCTGTTTCCATTGTTCTGAGGGGGAACCCAAGAATCTGCATTTTGACCAGTGCCCCAGTGAGTCTTAGGCAGCCCACAGTCTCACTTAGTGCACCCATTCTTAAATTGTAAATTTAAGAGCACATGACAGGTCATCCATAAACGTACGTTGAGGACAGGACCACTTGCTAGATAATTCCTGCTCGATTTCTTGGGCACTTTCTGCTTTGGCTGTGAGTCGATGGGTTGGCCACTGCCTTGCCTGCTTTAAGAAAGTAGAAGGTTACTGTCATAAAGACCAAAATTAGGGAAGGAAATTTTTGATGGGAGGCTATTAGGTTATTTTAGTGGAAGAAAAAGTAGGCTTCTTGTTTATTTTCTGTCTTTTCTGCTTCAGAAGCTTGTAATAAAGATAAAAGAAATGGTCTATGAAAGTACTTTGAATGTTTTGAATATGCAGTGTTCATTCATCATGCTTTGGCCACCATTTGTCTTGGACTTAATAATCTGCTGATATAGTCCTGGGACTAGAGAGCGCTCAGTGAGCACTCAACCTACAGGTGAAGGCAAACGAGCAAAACTCAGTTGTCTTCACGATGACGAGTGCCAGGCCTGGGGGATGGGTGCTGAGGATTGAAGCACTTGCCCTGTGTTATCATCTCATTTAATCCTAAGAACCTTGTAAGACAAATATTTTACAGAAGATGAAACTGTGTCTTAGAATTTAAGTGATTCACCTCAGCTCATAAAATAGCAAGAGGTGAAACTGAGTTCGAACTCAACGTCTGTGAAAACACGTTACTACTACCCACTGCATTTCTCCATCACTGTAGTCTCTCCTTTTGCTTATGTTTGGCTTTTTGTGTATGCCCAAATAATCAAGAAATATAATTGGGCTGTATATATAAGATGAACTGCCATCTTAACTTCCCTCAAAATTCCAGTTCAAAGTTGAAAGGTGTCCCAGCGGAAGCAGAGTACCTGTGTCGTGTCAGTGTGCTCTCTGACCTCAGCAAGTCAATCAGCATCCTTGTGTGCTGTGTCCTAACTTGTTTCATGCTGTAAATTAACGTTCTGCTATTTTCCCAATTCTCATGGGATCTTAAGAATATTAATAGGTTTTATCTACAAATAATATCCATTTCCTTTGACCAAAAGTACTGTATTTCTGCATGATGATTTTATTAATATAAAATATTTTTCCAGTTGGTAGGTACCAAGGTTAATTGAAAATGTAAAAGTATAAATTGTGGTCAGAAATCGGACTGCTTGGAAACAGTACATTTTGTTGCATGTTAAGCAAGAGATGTATGGGATTGTATTAAATTTCAAGATTTGAAAGCACCCCCCACATTTTTAAAAAACTTATTTTTTTAAAAACTTGTCACTAACATAAAAAGAAAAGTATGGTTCTTAGATAACTGAGTTCAGTTGATTTTTCATTGTTGTGGTAGTTTTACATGAATATTTATTTTAAAAACCATTATATAAGTCCTAAAATCACTTGAGAACTTTCTGTTCATACCAACTAATGGTCCAGATTTGAGTCACCCATTTAGGATCTGTGACTCAGAGGGTTCTGTGCAGCTTGGCAAATAACTGCCTGAGTGTTCTCAAACTCAGTCTGTGAACTAACAATGTTATTAGTCATGTCTTCTCATGGATAACTCACTGTGGCAGACCCAAACAGGCCAATTCTGAATTCCAAAAGGACGTCGTTGGTAGGTAGCTTCTTAGTTTATCCATTAGTTATGTATTCATGCCCTTGGATTTATAGCTATTCGGTTTATAAGGCATATAAATTTACCAGGGTTTGGGTCAATGTGAACTCAATTATTCTACTGAGAAAAATCTCAATGTTGAATATAAATATGTGTTAAAGCTAGCGTATTTTAGGCTTTTTAATATCTAAGAGCACAGTGAATTTTGTTTTATTGATATATTTCAAGGCTTAGGGAAAATTTAATTTTCTTGATGTCAAAACCTTTTGTTGATCTATGGCGAGATAAAATTTACCGCGCTCAGAAAACTTTCTTGATGATTTAATTATGCTCATAAATTCTTAGAAATCTCTGGAATTTTTTTGTATAAGCATTTAGAAAATTATATTTCTCAGGCACATGTATTTACTAATGACAACTGAGATGCATCAATTTTGAATCCATTTTGAGGGCATTCACTTTTCGCTTTAAATGGAAGCTTTTAGGAATACCTTTTATTGAGATCCTGTGTTCTCGTTATTTTTCTCCTGAATACATTTTTAACCAAACATTTTGAAAACACTCTTCCTTAAAGCAGGAATCAGAGAAACAAGCTTCCAGAGCAGATTACGCATCTGAGTTCTACATCGTTCCCAAAGCTATTTCTACACTGGTCTAGTAAATAATCTCACTACGTTTGAAGGTGAAGGAAAAGATATCCCCTATAAAGTCACAGCAGATGGTTTGAGACAAATCTCCCATATCTGAGCCAGACACACCATATTATCTAGTATTTTCAGAAACTCTTGTGATTTGTACTACTGTCATAAACTATGCTAAAGTGATCCAGAAAGGCAAAATCCTATGGAAGATTCTTCTGTAAATTCATTTACGAGATGTTCAGACTTACTCATGTATTGTCTTCCTTCCCCTTCAGAAGCCTCAGTCTGAATTGCAATTTGTGGTTTTATTTTTTAAAAGAATTGCATGAATATTTTAAATGCAATTTGGCATACTATGTTATTGATCGTGCATTATTTATGTTAAGATTCTCTTTAATCATAAGGCCTTGCAAAGTGTATACACAGGGAGTGGATTGAATTTCTTCTTTGTATTCGGGGTCATTAACTCAGGGGTTATAGCAACAGTAAATCCTCAAGGTAAGTGCATTGGTTTCTCTGCATTTTGTTTATAGATATGAGAAAGTTCCTATAAAGGTTTGGAAACAAAGCGATTGGGTTTGGAAACATCCACACCCGTGTACCGCATTCACACGTTTTAACAAATAGATATTAACTTCCTTCAAGAATAAAGACATGTTTGCAAAAGATGGATGAAGCGTAATGGCTGACCTGCTTGTTTCCAGTGAAAGGGAAAACCATAGGCGGTTTCCCAGTGAAGCTCCGCTATTTCCTTAAGAGATCAGTTTTTATTCTAAGAGTTCCCACAGCTCCCGAAGGGCAGAGTGTATTTTGTTTATTTTATTGAACTATTTCTCTTCTCTCTTAAGACATAATTCTACCCTTTTCTACTTTAAAAACACTCTAGAAAAGGGGAACGTGACTCCCCACTCCTTAAGTTTGGTGTGCACGTAGTGACTTCCTTCCAAAGGGCACAGAATGGAAAGGGGAAAAAAAGAGAGACTTTACAGCAGAGAAACCTGACGAACACCCCCTAAGCCGGGTGGTGTCAGCAGTGACAAGTCATGTTGCTAGAGGCATCCTTCATATGATATGCTGAGAAGGGCGCTTCACCCCGTGGTCTTCCTCCCAACCATAGAGAACCCCAGTCTAATCAGGAGAAAAACAGGAGACAAATCCCAACTAAGGACAGTCTACAAAATACCTACCAGTGCTCCTCAAAACTGGCAAGTTCATCCAAACCAAGGAAACGCTGAGAAACTGTCACAGCCGAGAGGAGCCTGAGGAGACGGGACAACGAGTGGCGTGTGTTATCCCAGATGAGATCCTGGAACAGAAAACGGACCCTGCATAAGAACTAAGGAAATCTAAATAAAACATAGGCTTTAGTTAGTAGTAATGTATCAATATTCATTCATTAATTTGACAAATGTACCACACTAAGATGTTAAAAGGGGAAACTGGATGTAGAGTATTTTAAAACTTTTTGTATTATCATTATTTTTTTATAAATCTGAAACCATTCTAAAATTAAAATTTTATACAAAAAACCCTAGAAAGTTATGTCCATGAATTATCTGCATTATAATCCTCATCTACCCAGAGGAGTCATATTCGTATAGAGGTTATTGGATTTTTCTCTCATTTTTAGAGAGCCCGGTCTGGTTCTAGCTGTTCAGAATTAGTATCCTGCATAATGACCAGCATTGTCTTTAGATGGTGATGGTGTCACTTCTGAGCCCTGGATTATCCAAATTTATATTTCTAGACCAAGAGGTCAAATCTTAGGACTCAACTCTACTTCCAGTGTGGTCTCAGGTACTAGCCTTTCTGTTGTACATAAAGAAATGGGATTATGTGCACATTTTAAGGCAAGATTTTTTACTCAAATGCAATGTGTTATACAGCAAGTCCGGGTAACCATGATCTGCCATTCATGTGCATAGTCGTTAACTCAGGCGGCATCTGGTGAACATCTGTTCTGTGCTAGCACTGGCCTAGATGCTAGGGGTGATGAAAAGATCCCTGGCTTAAAGAGCTCACCCTAGTGGTGGGGACAAAGCAAACAGTTATACGACACTTGCAGGATAAGAAGGTACAAGGAGCAATGGCTGCCCTGGGAGGGGCCCCCACTGACAGCAGGCTCACTACTTCTCATTGCTTGTCGGCTCATTCATTCATTCATTCAACAAATATTTGTTGAATGACTACTACTTAACAGGCTGTGTTCTAGGCACTTAGGGCATGTCAGTGAACAACACAGACTGATACTCCTGCCTCTCTGAAACTCACAGTCTGAAAATTACAAAGTGCCCCCTTTTCTTGAGCTGAATTCTGAATCCCTATAGCTCCTATTAGAAAAAAAGTTTATTTTTTCCCTACGTGAAGGTCTCCTACTTGGGCCGGCCAGTAACATAGTGGTTGTGCTCGTGCACTCTGCTTTGGTGGCCTGGGGTTCACCAGTTCAGATTCTGGGCACAGACCTACGCACTGCTTATCAATCTGTGCTGTGGCAGGTGTCCCACATACGAAACAGAGGAAGATCGGCACAGACATTAGCTCAGGGCCAATCTTCCTCAGCAAAAAAGGAGGATTGACAATGGATGTTAGCTCAGGGCTAATTTTCCTCCTCCTCAAAAAAAAAAGTCTCATACTTGAGGATGGCTGTTGTGCCTCTAAATCCCGCCACCCCTCCTTTCCCAGAAAATACCATTTCCCAGTTCCTTCCTATATTCTCAACGAGGTTTAGACTCAAGTCCCCTTCCTAACTTTTCTTGGGTGGCAGTGTTGTCGGAAAGGCGCTCCAGAAAAGTCAGGAAGAACTGGGCTCCAATCCTAGTTCTGCTGTGTAATAGCCATGATCTTTGCATCCATCATTTGACCATATTGAGTCTCAGCTTTTTCATCTATAAAATGAGAGTAATAGTTCTACTTTACTTTACACAATCATTGTAAAATTATTTTATAAAATGACTAGCAATGGGCTGGGCAAATCGTAGGTGTTCAAAAAATAGCAGCTCACTCTAAAGCAGCCGATTTTCCTTTATTAATATGCTGCTATTAAATTAAGTCTCTCTCCTGCACCTGTGCTGTTGGGTTTTTGGACGTGGGTGCTTACTGACATTTACCCCTTTTTGTTTAGATTTGTTATATATTCATAATCTCTTATCAGAGATCCGCAAGGCAGATGTGTTTTCAACTATCAGCCTTTAGAAGGTAATGGAGTGCCCCCTGTGTTAGCTATTAGGTTTCAAAATATGCCCCCTGGGCCAGCCCCTGGGTATGGTGGTTAAGTTCAGTGTGCTCCACTTCAGCGGCCTCGGCTCACAGGTTCAGATCCTGGATGTGGACCTACACCACTTTTCAGCCATGCTGTGGTGGTGAATCACGTACAAAATAGAGGAAGATTGGCATAGATGTTATAGATATTAGCTCAGGGCTAATCTTCCTCAGCAAAAAAAGAAAAAAGAATATCAATAATATATGTATGCCCCCCAGCAGGCATATTAATACTTCCACAGTGAAAAAGTATGGATATTCACAATAAGTGGGACTAACAAAGTCTTACATAACCTCGTGTTAGTTCACGTCAGGTTTTGACACCAAAAGAGTTAAAAAAAAAAACCTTCCAGTTTTTGTTGCTTTCCGTTTGGGGATTGTAAATAAGGGATTAACTTTCTTCACTCCATTGTGCCACCCTGTTAAGATCATTTGGAGTCCTGAGTCTGTTCCCCAACAGCACATGAGTGTTCGCTCCTCCTTCTGAGTCATCAAGAACTTTTATAAATATGCTTTAAAAACCTTACAGTCACTGTTGAAAAAGACAGGGACAAGAAACGTGTTTCTTCTCACAGATCTGAGCAGATCCTGAGATGTTTCATTTTTCATTCATTTTTAAAAAGTTATTTGCCCTTAAATATGATTCCTGAATACTTAGATAAGCTCTAAAATTTGTTTCAAAATGCTTTCTTTTGAGTATTTCCTTTTCTTTGCGGTATAGTAAATGCCCTGGGAGCTTCTCTCTTTTTCATTTTGTTCTCATTCATGATGATATGTTATCATTCATGATGGTATATTATGTTCCCTTTTGTATTAACTCCCCTCTGCTGTGAAAGTCTTGTTGCATGTAATGTTTTTAATTTGTCAGATTTTACAAATTGTGTTTATCTTCTCTGTCAAAACCTTGACAAAAATGTGGGTTTTTTACAAAGTATCATTTTTAGCCAGCAGAGGGAGTCAGCCACAACTAAATGTAGTTTATGACGGACATTCAAAGAAAGAGTATAGACTTTAATTGGTGGATTTTAAAATGTATAAGCATATAGTTTTTAAGTATATACTCATGATCAAAACTTAAATATAACCTGACTTCATGAGTTTTCATTGTGGACTGACCACAAGTGTATTTGACTTTTCATTTCCGTAACCAAATTCATCTGTATTCTTCTGTCCTTCTACCTGACATACTGTTTTAATTTTGTTTTACTACAAAGTATAAAAAAGATATGAATATTACATGAACACATAAAACATGTTTATATTTGAGAGCTGCATAAAAATTAATTTCTCTTAATACTCTAGAAGACTATTAAGAAGTAAAAATATTATAGCCATAAAATATAGTTGTATCAAATTGTATCTTTGAATCTGTGATTTATCGTTATCAAAGGCACTGTTCAAACTATTATAAAATCTTAAGGTGAAAAGTATGTTATCATCCATTTTCCTTAGAAACCGGTCATGGATGCTGCACAGCCCTTACTGTTGGCTCTGGGCTGGTCCGGGAGTGCCCGCCTCCTGACCCCATCAGCAGCTCTGCAGCTTTTTCTCACCGCCCCTCCGCTGCCCGCCCCTCTACCTGTCCCTGGCTGCATCAGAGCCCTCCTCGGGGTTAGTTTTACTTTGCTGCATTGATGGGGAAGTAGATGCAGCAGGTTCATTAGCCGATCTGGTGCTTAGGCAGGTGTCAGGACCCATCCCTGATTCAGTGTCAAAAATGTCTCCACTCCATAGGATGCTACAAAGTAAACACTAGTAAATATGTGCCCCCGTGCTGCCATCCCCACCTCTTACTCCTTCAGAGGGGTTGGGCCCACCTGCCAGAGGCTACTGTTTGACCTGACATACTGTCATAATTGTGGTTACTATTTTTCTTTAGTTTTGGGAAGAAAAAGAAGGCTAAGAAGTTAACTGAGAGGATCACTGAGGGGTTGGCTTCATTTGTTATTCTGTTTCTGAAATAATTTGTTTGATCCTAACTGGGATTCACATTGACCTACCTGAGCCTGAACTGAGAAATTGAGCATTGCAAATTAAAATTTCCTAATAGAAGTTAAAAATAAACTAACAGCGCAGGTCTGGTGTTATAAACCTTTAGCATTGCCTTGAATTAATAGTCTTAAAAAAACACTCCTCTCGAGCCAGCCCTGAAGGCCTAATGGTTAAAGTTCGGTACACTCCACTTAGTGGCCCGGGCCCAGTTCCTGGTGATGGAACCTCACCACCTGTCTGTCAGTAGCCATGCTGTGGCAGCAGCTCACACAGAGGAACTAGAAGGACTTACAACTAAGATATACAACCATGCGCTGGGGCTTTGGGGAGGAAAAAGAAAAAAAAAAAAAAGAAAGAGGAAGATTGGCAACAGATGTTAGCTCAGGGTGACCTAACAAAGAAAAAACCTCCAAAGAGAAAAAAACACTCCTTTCATTTACACATGCCTAAAATTTAAACAAACAGAAGTTTAGACGGGTTAGATTTTTACTTTCTTTCTTGGTTTTTTAAACTACCTTCAATTTGCCACCTTTGATTCTGTAAGGAGCTATGTTTAAATCTGTTTATCAAGTATTGATGTTGAGGAGCGTCATGAGCACCATCATTACATTCTTCCTACTGGGTGCCTGCGGGGTCCGTGCTCTGCGACCTGGTGCTGCTGGGGCTTTGGTGGTTTTGCGGACCAGTTCACCTTTAACATTCAAAAGGAAGTAACAGGGGATCCTGAAAATATGCCCTTTTAGACTATTAACAGCATTCTTAGAATAGGGATTGTATTCAAATACTCATTGGTTATCTCTGTTTCTCTCTTTTTTTCATCTTTATTGTGGTACGTTTGACGAATAAAATTTTGAGATATTTAAATTGTACATCATGGTGATTTGATATATGTATACGCTATGAAAAGATCCCCCCCTTCTAGTTAATTAATTCTCTCAACTCACGTATTTATGACCCCCCCCCCACTTTTTTTGGTGTGAACACTTAAATTCTACTCTCTTAGCAAATTTCAGTTACACAATACTGTGTTGTCAACTACAGTTACCATGTTATACACTAGAGCCTCAGACCTTATTTATCATAGAACTAAAAGTTTGTATCCTTTTACCAACCTCTCCCTATTTTTCCCACCCCCCTAGCCCCTGGCAACCACTTCTACTCTCTGTTTCTATGAGTTCCATTTTTTTCTTTTTAGATTCCACCTAAGTGACACCATGCAGTATTTGTCTTTCTCTGTGGGGCTTATTTCACTTAGCATAATGTCCTCCATAGTGTTCATCTGTGTTATCAGAAATGAGACGATTTCCTTCTTTCTCATGGCTGAATAACATTCCACAGCATATATATTTACCACATCCTCTTTATCTATTCATCCATTGATGGACAGTTAGGTTGTTTCCATATTTTGGCTATTGCTGTAGTGAACATGGGGGTACAGATATATCTTCGAGATTGTGGTTTCATTTCCTTTGGATATATACCCCGAAGTGGGATTGCTGAACCATATGGTAGTTCTATTTTTACTTTCTTAAAGACTTCCATACTGTTTTCCATAGTGGCTGCACCAGTTTACATTCCCACCAACAGTGTGCAAGGGTTCCCTTTTCTCCACATCCTTGCCAGTATTTGTTATCCCATCTTTTTGACAAAAGCCATCCTAATAAGTGTGAGTTTGGGTTTCCATTTGCTTGATGATTAATAATGTTGAGCACCTTTTTATGTATCTCTTACCTATTTGCATGTCTTCTTTGGAAAAATGTCTATTCAGGTTCTTTGCTCATTTTTAAGTTGAGTTAGATGTTCTTTTGCTATTGAGTTGTATTAGTTCCTTGTATATTTTGGGCTTTAACTCCTTATCAGATATGTGGTTTGTAAATATTTTCTCCATTCTATAGGTTGCCTTTTCATTTTGTTGGTGGTTTCTTTTGACGTGCAGAAGCTTTTTAGTTTGATGTAGTCCCACTTTTTAATTTTTGCTTTTGTTGCCTTTCTCTGTCTCTTTTTAAAAATTATTAAACCTCTCGCAGGCAAGATGGACCCTCAATTAACACTCATTATTACACATAATTAGAATAGCACTAATTTTTTAAAACTCAGCGTAGTATATTATTTCAAAGTTTCTTTTAATGACACTAGTAATTTCTTTTTTATTCTGTAGTATAACAATAATATGTACCATGTTAAAACTGATGGAGGACTGTTTTAGCAAAAATACATGGGCTTTCAATACACAGCATTACAAGGAAATGAAAGGAATTTTAGAAGTGGTTGAATTATAAGGATGTTCACCAGGTTCCAACTTTGTAAAGAAGGAGTAATGCAGGAAGGAGGTGGAGAAAGGAGGAAGCCACCATCTTATTTCCCACTTTCACAGTATCTATTCTTTTTAAAAGAAGTAGTATTTGCCTCAACACTCCACTCACATCAATGGATAGATAATCCAGACAAAAAATCAACAAGGAAACAGTGGAATTAAATGAAAAGTTAGACCAGATGGACTTAATAGACATATATAGAACACTCCATCCCAAAACAGCTGAAAATACATTCTTCTCAAGTGTGCACGGAACATTCTCAAGAATAGACCATATGTTGGGAAACAAGGCAAGCCTCAATAAATTTAAGAAGATTCAAATAATAACAAGCATCTTTTAAGATCACAATGCTATAAAGCTAGAAATTCATTACAAGAAAAAATCTGAGAAAAGGACAAAGATGTGGAGACTAAACAACATGTTATTGAATGAGCAATGGATCATTGAAGAAATTAAAGGAGAAGTCAAAAAATATCTGGAGACAAATGAAAATGAAAACATACCATACCATAACCTCATATGGGGTGCAGCAAAAGCCATTTTAAGAGGGAAATTCATTGAAATACAGGCTTATCTTAACAAACAAGAAAAAACAAAAATAAGCAATCTCAAATTACACCTAATTGAATTAGAAAAAGAAGAACAAACAAAGCCCAAAGTCAGCAGAAGGAGAGAAATAATAAAAATTTGAGCAGAAATTAATGCTATTGAAACAAAAAAGGCAGCAGAAAGGATCAATGAAACAAAGAGCTGGTTCTCTTAGAAGATAAATAGAATTGACAAACTCCTAGCCAGTCTCACAAAGGAAAAAAAGAGAGAAATCTCAGATAAATAAAATTAGAAATAAAAGAGGATAAATAACAACAGATACCACAGAAATGCAATGGATTATAAGAGAATACTATGAAAACCTATATACCAACAAAATGGACAATCTAGAGGAAATGGATAAATTCTTAGACTCTTACAACCTCCCAAAGCTGAATCAAGAAGAAATAGAGAATCTGAATAGACCAATCACAAGGAAAGAGATTGAAACAGTAATCAAAAGCATCCCAAAGAATAAAACCCCAGGACCACACAGCTTCCCTGGGGAATTCTACCACACTTTCAGAGAGGATTTAGTACCTATCCTTCTCAAGCTATTCCAAAAAATTAGGGAAGATGGAATGCTTCCTAATACATTCTATGAGGCCAACATCACTCCGATACCAAAGCCTGACAAGGACAACACAAAAAAGGAAAACTACAGGCCAATATCGCTGATGAACATAGATGCAAAAATCCTCAACAAAATATTGGCAACCCAAATACAGCAATATATCAAAAGGATCATACATCATGATCAAGTGGGACTTATACCAGGGACACAGGGATGATTCGACATCTGCAAATCAATCAATGTGATACACCACGTTAACAAACTGAGGAATAAAAACCACATGATCACCTCAATAGATGCAGAGAAAGCATTTGACAAGATCCAACAGCCATTTATGATAAAAGCTCTGAACAAAATGGGGATAGAAGGAAATCACCTCAATATGATAAAGGCTATATATGACAAACCCACAGCCAACATCTTACTCAGTGGGGAAGACTCAATGCCATCCCTCTGAGAACAGGCACAAGACAAGGATGCCCACTCTCACCCCTCTTATTCAACATAGTACTGGAGGTTTTGGCCAGAGCAATTAGGCAAGAGAAAGGAATAAAAGGAATCCATATAGGGAGGGAAGTGGTGAAACTCTCACTGTTTGCAGACGACATGATCTTATATATAGAAAATCCTAAAGAATCCACCAGAAAACTATTAGAAATAATTAGCAACTACAGTAAAGTTGTGGGATACAAAATCAACTTACAAAAATAAATTGCATTTCTGTACTCTAATAACGAACTTACAGAGAACTCAAGAATACAATTCCATTTACAGTCACACAAAAAAAGAATAAAGTACCTAGGAATAAATTTAACTAAGGAGGTGAAGGCTTTTTACAATGAAAACTATAAGGCATTATTGAAAGAAATAGATAATGACAAAAAGAGGTGGAAAAAGATTCCATGCACATGGATTGGGAGAATAAACATGGTTAAATTGTCCGTATTACCCAAAGCAACCTACAGATTCAACGCAATCCCAATCAGAATCCCAATGACATTCTTCATGGAAATAGGACAAAGAATCCTAAAATTCACATGGAGCAACAAAAGACCCTGAATTGCTAAAGCAATCCTGAGAAAAAAGAAGAAAGCTGGAGGCATCACAATCCCTAACTTCAAAATGTGCTACAAAACCATAGTGATCAAAACAGGATGGTACTGATACAAAAACAGGCACACAGATCAATGGAACAGAACTGAAAGCCCAGAAATAAAACCGCATATCTATGGACAGCTAATCTTTGACAAAGGTGCCAAGAACATACAATGGAGAAAAGACAGTCTCTTCAATAAATGGTGCTGGGAAAACTGGACAGCCACGTGCAAAAGAATGAAAGTACACCATTGTCTCATGCCATACACAAAAGTAAACTCGAAATGGATCAAAGACTTGAAGATAAGTCCTGAAACCATAAAACTCCTGGAAGATAATATAGGTAGTACACTCTTTGACATCAAATTTAAAAGGTTCTTTTCAAATGCAATGTCTTCTCAGACAAGGGAAACAACAACAAAAAATAAACAAATGGGAGTTCATCAGACTAAAGGGCTTCTGCAAGGCAAAGGAAACTAGGATCAAAACCAAAAGACAACCCACCAATTGGGAGAAAATTTTTGCAAATCATATGTCTGATAAGGGTTAAGTTCCATAATATATAAGGAACTCACACAACTGAACAACAAAAAAACAAACAGCCCGATTAAAAAATGGGCAGAGGAGGTGAACAGACATTTTTCCAAAGAAGACAGATGGCCAATAGACACATGAAAAGATGTTCAACATCACTGATCATCAGGGAAATGCAAATCAAAACTACACTAAGATACCACCTTATGCCTGTTAAAATAGCTACAATCACTGAGACTAAAAATAACAAATGTTGGAGAGGGTGTGGAGAGAAGGGAACCCTCATACACTGCTGGTGGGAATGCAGACTGGTGCAGCCGCTATGGAAAACAGTATGGAGAGTCCTCAAAAAACTAAAAATAGAACTCCATACAACCCAGCTATCCCACTACTGGGTATCTACCCAAACAACTTGAAATCAACAACCCAAAGTAACATATGCACCCCTATGTTCACTGCAGCCATATTCACAATAGCCAAGACATGGAAACTATCCAAGTGCCCATCGACCGATGGTGAATAAAGAAGATGTGGTATTATATACACAACGGAATACTACTCAGCCAGAAAAAAAGACAAATTCATCCCATTTGCAACAACATGGAACGACCTGGAGGGAATTATGCTAAGTGAAATAAGCCGGACTGAGAAAGACAAACAGCAGATGATTTGACTCATATGTAGAAGATAAACAAGCACATGGACAAAGAAAACAGTTAACTGGTTACCAGGGGAAGAGGGGTACGGGGTGGGCACAGAGGATGGAGGGGAGCACCTGTATGGTGTCAGACAAGAAATAATGTGCAACCGGAATTTCACAATCATGTAAACTTTTATGAACTCAAATTTTTAAAAAGTAATAAAAAAAGAGAAGTAGTATTTGAAGTGTTCAGAGAGGGTGATAAAGACTTTATCAGTGCCTCTAAATAGGCCAGCACACAGTTTCCACACTTTTTCTTTAAAATCACTGATTGGCTGAGACAGTAAAAATCACAAGGCCTCTCACTGCCACTCAGAGAAGAAAGATTGTGTTTGCTATTTTCAATCAGATTTTGGAGACTGAGTGTAAGAAAGTTTTTATCCATGTTGCTTATTTACGTGGTGTGTTTTAACCTGTCAGAATATGTGTGTAAATCTGCAGTAGTGATAAATAATTCCTCAGATCTCACAATCTAAGGGCCACATCTGGAAGTTCTCAGAACAGCAGCTCCAGCTTAAAAACCAGGACATGAAGGCTCTCATGCAGGAAGTCTCTGAGAACATCGGCACCTTGGGGACAGAGTGAAGGTGACAGATGGACCTGGCATGAACAGCTTCATGCATGGGGAACCAGCTTACAAGTTGAAAGGTGGCTCAGTTTGTTTTCATTTTTCTCCTACTGAAAAATTAAAAACAAATCTGAAACAGATGTTTTTATTATTTTTAAATCCTATATAATATTTCACAGTTTGTTTATAAAGTATTGACTTTTAGTGCAGTAGGTGAGCTGTATGAAAGGATGCTGTGGTTGATGGCTTTTATTGTAATTATTCTGAATGAAAGAGTCACGTAAGATCATCATAGAAGCTTAGGGAGAAAAGAAAACAGTAAAGTAAAAATGATCGCAGTCCTATTCTTCAGCGATCATTCACCCCCTCATGCATTCACTCAACAAGAACTTTGTATTAAAGGCTCTATCAGTTGGTGGGTGTACAACAGGGAAGAAGACCTTCATGGAGCTTACTGTATGGACCAGACATCTGAACGAGGAAGACAATTAATCTCAGCATCATGAGCATGATGCATTGCATAGCATGGATAGCACTGTGGTCAAGGTTCGGGAACTGGTTGAGATTTGAACGAAAAGGAGGAATTATCTAGAAGAATAAGGGGAAAAAGTTTTACAGGCAAAGGGATCAACAAATCCTTTATTTTTCAGTAGAAAAAAAAAAGAGAGACTGTGATGATATGCACAAATCTTGGCTCTATTTCTGAATATTTCTTTAGGATAGATCCAGGCAATGCAGTTACTGGGTGAAGGGATGGGATCATTTTTAGGCTCTTGATACAAGCCATCAGAGAGCTCTCTGGACGAGTGTCACCCGATTGGCCTCCTGCCAGTGGTTCATAGGCACATACGTGTCCTGCAGGGAGCTGGTGAGCATTGGGGAACTCTTAACTTAAAGGAGGAAAACCACGGCTCGTTGTTCTGTCTTACAGTTCTGTGATTATCCGCGATGCTAAAGAGTTTTTCCTATATTTATTGGTTATTGTATTTGCCCTTTACTGCCCTGTTTCTTCAGATCTTTAGTCCGTTGATCTATTTGGATCTTAGTGACCTTTTCATTGTTCTTTACAATTCTGATTGACCTTGTAATTTTTTTGACACTAAGATTTTTTAAATATGAATATGTGTTGATATTTTTTCTTTGTAATTTCCTCCATTGCTTTTATGCTTTGAGCGTTCTTCCCTATCCACAGATCAAATATTCACCTAAATGTTTTTCTAGATATTTCGTGTTCTTTGTTTACATGTTATGCTTATCAAACTGGACTTTATTTTGATGTTTATGTGATGTGTCTACATTGGCTTTTCTGGAGGAGTGAGCCAACTTTTCCCTCTCTCTCTTCAGTATTGATGTCTCCTTTCTCTGTCATCTACTGCATTCTTCTGTACACTGGGATCTACTTTCCGTCTGTTTCGCCCCATTGACACATGTGTACTTCTCACGCGTTTGTCACATGGTTTTTGTTTTTATCATTTTAAGTGCACAATTCAGTGACATTAATTTCACCCACAACGTTGTGCAACCATCACCACTGTCCATTTCCAGCACTTTTTCGTCATCCCAAACAGACACTCTGTACCTATTAAACAACTTCTCGTTCCCTCTCCCCCTACACGGTTTTAATTATTTTAGATTTGTAATGTATTTTAATGTCTGATAGGCATAATATCACCCAGCCATGGCTCTTCTTTAAAGTCAATGCTCTTAATTTTATACCTGTGTAGTGGTGTTTGAAATGTTTCCCCTGGTTTATCTCCTGTCCCGTGAGTGGCTCCACCCCCCAGCAGTCACCCAAGCATGAAATCTGGTTGTCATCGAGGTCCTTCTTTCTTCCTCTCTCCTCATATCCAATAGGCCCTTGTCCTGTCGATCGTCTATCATTAATAGTCCTCGGGTATCTACTTTCTTTTGCTCTTCACCGACCGTGTCCTTGCTGACGTCCTCATTACCTGCCACAGGGATCATTGCCTTAGCCTCCCTGCAGATCTTCGTTCCTTTCTCTTTGCCTTCTCCCATCCATCCTCCATGCTTGTGCCACCTGATTGTTTTTTTAATACAAATATGATCATGCTACCGCTTTGGCTTAAAACCTTTCTGAAGTTCATGGCTTTCAGGATAAAGTTCAGATTCTTTGACATGTCTTAGACAGTCACTACTGGTCTTTCACCTCAACTCTACTTCCCTCCTTGTGTGCACACACACACACACGCACACTCACTCACACTCACGCGCATAAACACAGCCAGCAAGCTTAAGCCTTCCTGAGTTGCATTCACACTCCAGGAAGGACAACCTCTGTCAAGGTTCCACATCTCTGCTCCTGTCCGGAAACCTCGCCTGCTCCTCTCTTTCTGCCTCTTCCTCTGCTCTCCATTCCCACCTCTGCTCCAGCCTGCCAGGTCTCCTTCACTGAGCTCCAAGCACTGTTGCCAGCTCCACCCTGGAGGTCAGGACACTGTGATGTAATTAACTGTGTTTACTCCCCACAGTTTCTGTGAAGGTAAGATCTCCGTCTTTCTTTCACCAGCACAGGTTATGGATCAATAAATATTTACGGAACCAGAGTGAGGGTGTCAGTGTGTACTTCCGCTCACCGGCACTTCCTCTCCTGGTGTTTCTTTAAAACTGATGGAAGTTATCAAGAACTGTCTGAAATAATTTTTCACGAGGTTACCATGAGTTAGTTGTTTTCTTCCTTGAATTCCAGCTACTACTCTCTGTTGATGGCGGAAGAGGCCCTTCCCACTTTGCATCCCCGTCTTGTTAAATAGAAAGATTCGTTAACTTACAGAGAAAGAAACTTCCTTTTTCTACCACCCACTCTGTATTTAATGTCTGAATAAGCTATTAATGTGCATTGCATTGTGTCTCCTTTTTGCTTTATGATGGTGACTTTTAATTGAAGTTGTCTTTATTATACTGTCTCTTATGGCCATTTTGTTATAACTCATTTCCTAGTAATTGGATATGTACCCTCTCTGAAATGTAATTTTCTTTGGGCTTGTAAAATGCACAGAGCAAGCTCTACACATGAACCCTTTCGTAGGGCTTTTGCTGTCATGAAAAATAAGAATCAAAAATTAGTAGTCTGAAAGCAGAACTCTAGGTATTTAAACCATGGCTGGGGGGCCAGCCCGGTGGTGTAGTGGTTGGGTTCGCGCACTCCACTTCAGCAGTCCAGGGTTCATGTGTGCAGATTCTGTGTGTGGGCCTACACACCTCTCGTCAAGCCATTCTGTGGCGGCATCCCACATAGAAGAACTGGAAGGACTTAGAACTAAGATATACAACTATGTATTGGGGCTTGGGGAGGAAAAAAAAAAAAAAAGAAGAAGATTGTCAACAGATGTTAGCTCTGGGCCAATCTTCTTCACCAAAAAGCATAAAAAATAAAATAAACCATGTCTAGAAACTGTCAAAAGAAAAAGAGAAGTGAATTTAGCAGAAGAAATCCCAAAGTAGGGGAGGAAAGCATAATTCTACAGGATTATTAAATGAAAACATCATTGAATCATAGTGAAAAGAAGCATTGGGTCTTCCCCTGACAGACTGTCTGAGATCCATTCCCTTGAAGAATAAATTGAATGAGCTTGGTGGTCTCCTTTTAATGGAATATCGTGAATATAATAGAGCCAAAATTTTAAATTTAGCAGGACTGAGTCGATAGCCTGGTGTAAATAGGTAGAAATAGCAGAAGTAGTGCCCTTGTTGAGGTACAGCAGGAGAAGTCTGTACTCCCTGTTTTCCACCACTTAGGACCCTGACTCCTCAAAGTACAGTTGGAATTTGTGTTGCGTGACCAGCTCTATGATCCTTGAATGTCTTGCGGGGTAGAATTCTGAGTGATTGCATTCACTATAATCTCAGCATCCATCCTAAGAAATTTTTCAACTACTTGTACAGTTGGAATACTAAAAAGTGAGTGATGCCCAATTAAGTAGATAGCTGTTACAAAAGTAACCACATAAAAGCTTCTGAATGGGTTCTGTTAAAGGTTTGCGTGACATACCCATTTAAGCTAGCGTGAAGTTAACTCAAGGAGGTTTAATGAATCAGCAGGTATTTATTGAACACCTACTGCGTGTCTAACACTCTGATGTATATAACAGCCTCTGCCTTCAAGGAGACAAAGCTAATATGTGTGGAACAACTCGAGGTTAATGATGTGCTGATGTCTGGGTCACTGCTCCACAGCAAACGGGAGGAATCTGGAGGAGGAAGGGAGCAGTGACGGTGGAGGTGGAGACACTTCTTTGGGCAGCCTGAAGAGTGAAGCTGCTGATGCTTCCACATGTCTTGTCCATCTTCCTGGAAGTATTCTATAAACTGATAACAACAGGTGCTTCTGGAGAAGGGACCTGGGGAAGGACTGACTTCTTACTGTAGTCTCAATTTTACTGTTTGGATTTCTTTCCTATTCACAAAATAAAATGTGTTGTTGTATAATTAAAGTGGGTACTTCCAGGAGCTACTCAAGGGAAAAGCCTCAGAGTAAACAGTGGCCAAGAGGCGGCTGTGGGGCGAGGCAGAGGAGAGCAGCGAGACCACATTGCTCTCTGGATGCCATTGGGGAGTAAGAGTAGGGAAGCAGAACCATAGGAATGTGAGCAGAAAGGTGGAGAGGCTGTTTTGGGTAGTTGCACAGGTTTCCGAGTCAGCCTAGATATGCGTTCCAACTCCGTCATCTACCCACTGGTCTTACCTCTCTGAACTTTACTTTCCTCTTCTGCCAAGCAGGAGTTATTAATACCCACCTCATGGGGATTAAGCTGAGGGTGAACATGAAGGCCAGGCATGTAGCCTGGTGCCTGGCACGTGGCAGGACCTTAGGCTGCCTGTGGAGGATTCACAATGGGTTGGGAAAACAACAGCTTGGAGGCAGGGAGACTCAGACAGCAGTAAAGCATCTCCCAGTAAAGGTCTGCCAGTCATACCTCTGAAATATGTCTCAACTCCGTCCTCTCCCCTTGGTTCCTGACACTGTTGTCTCAGGTCAGGCCCCTGGAAGCCGTTGAATATCCTAACCAGCCTGCTGTTGCCCCTCCAGGCATCCTCAGCAACCACCAAAGCCGTCTGTCTAAAACCCAAATCTGTGTCACACCCTGATGAAAAGCCTTCCGTGGCTCCTGTCACCTCTGATGAAGACCACTCCCCTCAACATCGCACACCAGGCCCTCCAAGCCCAGCCCTGTCCAGCCTGCCTCCCCAGCCTCACGCCTTCCCCTTCCAGCCAGAGCTTCCAGCCCCAGCATCACCAAACTGCGTGTCGTCCCAGCGCACACCATGCCATGCCTCGGATCCCTGCCTTCACCGATGCTCTTCCTCTGCCTACAATGGCTTTCCCCCTTCCCTCTTCCTTCACTTTCCTGACTCCTGCTTATCCTTTGACACTCCTCCAGGACTTTCTCTCTGGTTTCCCCTAAGCCCCGCTGCAGCCTGGGCTGTGTCCTCGCTTCCGTCGCCACTTCAGTACTCGGCGTATCTCTCGTGTCCCTTGGGCAGGGGGAGGGAAGCTTCTGCCCCCTTGCTGCGTGACTCTCCCCTCACTTGCACCTTCGCAGGGGGTAGACTGAGGATCTGGTCAGTTTGGGAAGAAACTGAGCTTGCTCTCCTCAGCCACTCCCTCTCCCCTGGCTTGGGGAGCCAGCGCTCCTTGACTCCTTCATTCCTTACATTCTGCAGGATCAGGCCTCCTGCAGGGGACTGAGGTTGTTGGTACTGCTTGTGACATTGACAGCCTGAGTCCGTCTGACGCAGGATGTCCTGGCCAGCCCTTTGGACTCACACACTAAGCCACCTTCTCCAATACTGGCTTTATTAGGTACGAAGGAGCTGCTTTGCTTTCCATCTGCCTGACTCTGTTGCACATCTCTCTCATTTCTGACCTTGGACGGGGAGAAAGAAGCGTTAGCTGTTGAAACGCTCAAGGCCCACCGGCACTAACTCAGTGCATTTTTGCATTTTAATCACCTGTATGTGTCTGTCTTGGACACTAGACTTACTTCCTTAGGACTGAGGACTGTTTCTTATCTTATCTTTGTATACCCAGCACCGAGTACTCCTGGTGTAAGATGGGGCTTAGTCAGAGTTCTTACTTGTTGAATGCGTGTGGTAATTAATCCCCTGTGAAGTGGGCCTGGGCAAGGACTGTGGTGAGAATGGAGAGGACACAGTGGATGACGATAATAATAAAAGCAGCTCGCGTTATTGAGTGCCACAGGGCTAGTCCTCCATGTAAATTGCCCTTAAGCCTCCCAGCCATTCTATGAGGTGGACACTGCTGGTGTCCCCACTTGGAAAATATGAGTTTTCCCGTAGTCACATCGTAGCAACAGAAGTTCTGGGATTTCACCTCGGGCTCTAGAAAACTGTGCTTAAAAAGTCCAAGAAAGAAATGACAGGGTTTAGTATAGTAACTTTCGTAGGATCCCATGCGGCTCTTCCAGCTACTTCACCTTGGACTCCTGAGCAGACAGATAAGTTCGATAGACCCTGTTAAACCCCAGGACGGGAGAGGGTGGAGGACCATCCGAGGGCCAACAAGGGAGTGGGCAGTGGGCAGTAGATGATTATTATCCTCTCCATTGAACAAATGAGGAAAAAAGACTCAGAAATTAAATGACTTCCCTCCCAGTTCAAATCTGGGTATTTCTAGGATTCTAGTGATGACAAAGTTCTGGAGGATGAAGGCAGGAGAAGAGAAACTGATTGTGCCTAGATTTCTAGTGTAGGAGTCTAGAAGCCTGGTGGTCCAACTGACAGAAAGGAGATAATTAAAATGGAACCATCTTGGGGAGAATTTAAGTTCTGCTTTGCATATGTGGAATTTGATATGACTGTGGAATTTTCAAATGTTGATGTCCTATGTGTAATTGAAAATATGGCACAGGTACAAGTATAGCCTTTACTATTCAATAAATATGTGTGTTTAAAAAGTATCAGACATTCTCATATATAAAAAATATGATGTTGTAGACGAAGTTTTCTTTCTAAATCACTTGCAATTAATTGCGATCTTAATTACGTTTGCTCACTCCTGGGTCTAGTTCTGATGTGTTGATTCCTTCCAGTGCATATTCAAGTCCAGGTGCATATTGATAGGATGGTGACTGAGCAGAAGAATTTTGACACAGATCTCATGAGCGTGCATATCTGATGGCACAAGTCCCATTTAGTGATGCGTTTCATTCTTTTTTAAGCTCCTGATCTCTGCTTATTTTAAATATTGTAGAAACCATTGCTTTCGATATTCTTTTCTCTGTTGGGTTCTATGCACTGAAGATGCTTTTCTAGTTCTAGGATCCAGATGAATCTAGATGTATGATCTCAATCAATATTAAGAAGATCACTAAGCTTTTATTCTTATTCCACTTCCCTTTCCTGAAGGGGTCTTGATTTGCATTCTCTGCTTAGAGCCATTTGTCTGCAATGTTGACATGACAAACATAGTTTGAATGGTGTCATTGCTTCCTGCAAAGAGAATAACCCACTTAAACTACCGTCACATCTTCATTGCTTTTCATTTTCCTTCCACCTTCTCTCCTGGAATTCGGTTCAGAATCAGGTCTTTCAATGGACAGAGAAAGATGCATCGAGCGTTCCTGCCCCCCAGCTCAGCTCAGTGCAGGCAGACGGCCCACTTCCTGGCCCTTCGCCGCACACCCCAGGGCAAGATCTTAAATTTGTGACGGCCGCATATTGATCCCTGAGTGAGTCCAAGGCTGAGGACCAGGTGCGTTTGTTTTGTTGGCAGTTTTCGGTGTTGCCTCATAGCCAGTTCCCTGTTCTAGTTGAAGATATTTAAGGTATCATCAAAATGACTTGTTAAAGGTGCGACAGCTGTGTTTTCACAAGAAGCTTATATGAAATTAATGCCTGAGGTGGCCGTCTCCAAGGAACTCCAGGAGCTTTGCACATATTAACACATTTGTCCTTCCCACTCCCCTCAGAAGTGAGGCAAAGATCATTTTTATGCTTCTTGTGATCCAAGGAAAGCAAGATATGGCAAAGATGAAGTGTGAGGTAGGGCAGCAAAGAATGAGATCCAGTCTTCGTCTTCTTCCTTTTAGATTTCACTCTCTCATTTCTTTTTTTTTTTTTTAAAGATTTTATTTTTTCCTTTTTTCTCCCCAAAGCCCCCCGGTACATAGTTGTATATTCTTCTTTGTGGGTCCTTCTAGTTGTGGCATGTGGGACGCCGCCTCAGCGTGGTTTGATGAGCAGTGCCATGTCCGCGCCCAGGATTCAAACCAACGAAACACTGGGCCGCCTGTAGCGGAGCGCACGAACTTAACCACTCGGCCACGGGGCCAGCCCTAGATTTTACTCTCTCATTTCTTGATCGGTAACATTCAAACAACTCCATCCTTCTATTCATTCATAGATGTGCTTATTCCTTCATTTGTTCACTATCAAATAATTATAAAGTACCTGTTGTACGTCAGGCACTGGGTCAAACTTGTCCTCGGAGCAGGTTAAACCTTCAGGGTTGTACAGAAACTCTTTGGGGTTTACAGAACCCAGAGCCACCTCCAGGAGGACAGTTTGTAAACCACTGAAATAGAACGATCATTCAGTCATTCAACAAGTACCTTTAGAGCATCTGCCATGTTCTGTTAGGTGCAGGCTGCCTAACATCCCTCCCAGATCTAACTTTCTATAACTATAATTATTTGTTAAATTTCTTATTCACATTGAGTGTATTCTACCCTTTTCTAACATTCTTTTTGGCCTCTGACCTTTATGACTATTGGGAATAAAGAACTTATAGAATTCGTTCTTCGTTAATCCATCCATAACAATTTTTAGATTAGTATTCTACTTTAGCATCTTACTCATCAGAAAACAAATTTTTCAAATGACAAAGAGCATGCAGAGCTAGACTTTCCAAGAGATTCAGAGAGCTGAGTGGGTTGACTTGTATTTCTGAGTGTCCACTGAGTTGAGGGTCAATTCCTGAGAAGTCGGGGTACCCTAAGTTTATAAAGAGCCCCCAGATGGGAAGTACTATGATGTGCTGGCCTCATAAGAAAATGAGGTTTTGAGGTAATAGTTACTTTGCTTATCATCAGCTTCCCCAGCACTCATTAGCGAAATTGTAATTTGGTTTTCTCTTCACCTCATCACTTGGTTCCTTCAGTTTCTTTCAAGCTTCATTCCCATATGCCCCATGCCACATGCTGTTCCTGGTGCCTGGAATGTTTGCCTCCTCCTCCGTGGACCTGCTCCTCCTTGTCCTTCAAGATCCAGCTCCAGTGCCATCTCCTCTGGGAACCCTACCCACGGTTTCCTCACTCCCTCACTTATCCATTCTCTCACTAATGTGCTCCCTCCTTTTTTCTTCTACAACATTCTCTTGATGGTACTGATGTAACATGTATCCCATTGAATTGAATACTTGTTTAAAGTGATCCTGTAGATCTCAATTACTTGCAGAAAAGGCATTCATTAAATGGTATTTCCATTCTATTCTGTCATCTTCAGTAACCCCCGAGACGCTCCCCAAGACAAGGCTCATCTTGCTCATTGTGTCCCTCTAGCACCCTCCCCCCTACTAGAAACACTTGCCTTTAGACCTGTAAGAGCACACAGCAACGGTTCTGGATAGAATAACCTCCCACATGCCTAGCAAGGTCTTTCAGATTTATGCCCGCAGATCAATCCCATTAGCACTGGACATGGACTAGAGCCAAGGGGAGGAGTAGAGCCAGCCACTGACGGGGCGGCAGGTCTCCTCCCCACATGTGGCCCCAAGCCCGTGCCGTGTGTGCCAACCTCGGGCTAATCAGCCCGTTTTTAGAACAGGTGTTCTCTGTCCTGCTGCCATCGCTGAGAGCAGAGGGGAGGACTTTGCCACCTGGTCAGAATTTGTGTAAACAGATGCTGTAAAGAAACAGCTTCGACCGCATGCTTTGTCAGCAGTGAGGAACGCTCTTAGCTAAATGTCTTCCCTCCTTAGAGCCAGGCTCCTCTTCACGTGGGCACTGCCTGTCTTCTCCACGCCCAGGAGGCAGAGCCTGTTCCAGGAGGCACTGTCTTTCCTGCTGCTCCTTTGTCCTCTGGAGAACCTCACGCAGCTCACTGCACGGGGAGCCTGCTGGTCCTTGTGGCTTGGACAGGGACAGATGACTTGAAAGAGAATAAAAAGCCTTTCTCCCTTATTTTAAAAAGAATTGCCTTTCTTTTATGAAATCAAGACAACAACCACCAGTAAGACTTCAGGGCTTCAGACAGGGGTCCATGCTCAGGTGGATACAAAAGTAGAAGGTGCCTCATAGTCGTACCCTCAGCCCGGAGCTGCTTCTGCCCTTAGCTTCTGGTATTTCCTGGTCGTTGGGATGCCTAGTGTGGTCCTCTGGGAACTGCTCACTATCATCCACCTCCTGGGATCTGGGGTTATTAGTATTGATTCCTAACGATCGTATCCCCAGAAAACTGGGATGACAGGGCACTAGACAACTGTGGCTAACTGTGGGTTGGGGGAGTACATTACACCCCAGAAATAGTGACAGTTATTGTCACCACCAATATCAACAACAGTGAATAGTGACTGTGTGTCGAGCATGATGCCAAATACTCTACATATGATTTAATATCCTTACAGTAGGTATTTTTTATTATCTTAATTTACAGTAAAGGACACTGATGCTAGCAGATGATAATAATAATGACATATAATACATATTGGGCATTTACTCTGTGCTGCTGGCACCATGCCTGTCTGCCAAGATCTTGAAAAAATCATGCGTGCGTGAAACCCTGGTTTTTATGGCCATAAAACGAAAACTCCTTGGGAGAGTCTGGGTAGGGGGTATGTGGAAACTCTCTGGTTCTCTTTTTGCAGCTTTTCATTAACTCTAAAAGTAGTTCAAAATAAAAAGTTTTTAAAAACTCAACGTAACAGCTCCTCAGCACGGCTCCCGGCTGTCCCGTCTGGATACCGGCCTCCTGTCCTAGCGATGAGTGCATCGCAGGGACATCACAGCTCTGGTTGTGCTGGGAAGTCCTTGCAGCTGTGCACTGCCGAGTGCCGTATGTCTAGGAGGTGCCATTCTCAGCTCAGACCCGGTGGACACCTGTACTTAGTGTAGCACTTTCCCCCAGCAGATGGCAGTGGAACGTCTTCAGAAAGGAATGCCTTTTTGTGATGCTCACAGCGGTACCATTTGGGCCAGCAGCGACCCTGGCAGTGAGGGGATATGGAGGAAAGGGGCTGGAGTCAAGAAGTGTTTAGGAGGTGAAATGAGATAGCCAGCCCATCTGGTGCTTTGATTTTAAAGATGTCAGATTTAACGGAAACCAAATGACCCACCAAATTTATCATCAATTCGAAGCATTTAATCTTCCTCAGCAGAGTCCTTCCGTGTATGCCTCTGCATAACTTACCTCATTTTAACCCTGTTCTCCCCCTGGCAGCGACGTGAGACACAATAGGAATCTAAGGAAGAGTGTGGAGTCTCTCATCTGTGAATAAACTCTTAAAGCTGGGGACTTTTCCCTGAGTGGGCTTTAGGGGGTCCATAATCTTCCTAGAATTATCTTGTGTTGCGAGCACATGAATTTTGTGTGCATTTTACCTGGGGAGGGATCCCCTAACATTCACCAGATTCTCAGATGGGGTCAGGGCCATAAAAACACATCTGTCTGAGGGCATATCACCTCTGGAGGCCTAAAATAGGTTAGGAGGGTGACAGGGGCAGCAAACACAAGTGCCTACAAGGGCCAGGCAGATGAAGTAAACCTGGGGAGACTGGTGAGCTGTGTACTGTACGCCCCAGATGTCTAAAGAGGCGGTCATTGCACACCCCAGGTGGGAGCTGCCGTGCAGGGGTGCAGGCCCAGTGTGGGGTGACCTCTGGATTTTTCAAGAGAAGCCACAAATCCAAAATTGTAAATGACTGCAGAAATTTCTAACGTGTATGATTAGTGAACATTTCTAAATAGCTCCAGCAAAACGAATGTACCCACAGTTCGCGTGTGACCCTTGAGCTGCCAGTCTGACAACCTGAGTGAAGACATCAGCCGATGACAGATGAGCTTGAGCCCTGGCTCTCTGGGGATGGGGAGACATGCCACGGTAGGGAATACTAATACCACAACTAATTGTTGTCGTTGTCATAGCAACCACATCCATAATAATAAAGGCCAACACTCCTGCACCTACTGTGTACCCAGCACTATGCTCAGTGCTTTATTCACAATAACTCCTGTAACCATCTCCACAACCCTGTGCGGTAGCTTACCACTGGTTTTGCAGACATTTATGTAGCATTTACTGTATGTCAGGTACTATTCAAGGGGCTTCAAGGCACAAGGCTTAACTCATTTAATTCATATAACAATCCTCTGAGTAGCTAGGGAAACTGAGGCACAGAGCTATGCAGTAAGCCACCCCCTAGCTCCAAACCCGGGCAGTCTGTTCCAGAGCCGCACTCTTAACTGCTGTGCTGTTCTGACTGCCCTGCGGGATGCTGGGTACTGGCTCTTCCCCTCCCTCTCAGTGGTGGCACTTAGCGGTCCCAGACAAGCCTCCCCACGTTGGCATGGCGATGAGCACTTCCAGCCAGGTGTAGTCAGCCCCAGGTCCTCTGTGAAATCCATGTCATTTTCATGCATCACCAGACACACTTTATTCAGTCTTTGGGCTTTTTTAATCTCCTCTGAAATGAGCAGATCATAAATCCTTTGCTAGATGAGATTTCCAAATAATAGTGATCGATGGCTTGGTCTTTGTCTCCCAACCGGTTTAGCCCCAACCATCATCACAGCTGCCGAAGACGGTGTTGGAAGCAGACGCGGTGCCAAAAGAGAAAGGACTGCTTAGTTGTCCACTCAAATTCCTGTCTCCTCTGAACCTCCCCAGATGAGAGAAGTTTCCTGAAGGTCTGCACAAAATAAACTCCTAAGTGAGAAGTTACGGTTGTAGTGACAGAGAGTTAACATTCATCCGCAGCCGCCGCGTGGGGTCTGTGTCTGATGCGGGAGGGTGGGACAGGACACGGGAGCGTGCAGTGAGGTGCCGAATGCCTTGTCTGCAGTGCTGTCTGTCGGTGCCAATGCGGAAATCCAAACCCTGCTGAGAGATTGATAATGGGAAGCCGAGGGAGGGAAGGAAGGGAAGGACAGGGTGGGAATTTACTCCACCGCTGTCGTAGGCCGTGAATTGTATCAAATGGGTCTCTAATTTCCTACTTAGAAGATGCCCCATAATGAAAAAAAGAAAAATAGATTTGGCTGTTACTTTGCAGCATTGCATTTCCATCAGCACACCAGTTTATGATGCTTCCTGTGAGCGGTGGGTCTTAGTGGTTGGTGCACTTCCATTAGCATATGATTCTGCAAAATATTTCATCCTCCTGTGAATCCCTTTTCATCACTGAAGCCCCTGTACCTGCCTCCCTGAACCAGTTCAGAGAGAGGGTCCGTGGAAGACCTCTCCTCCTGGGGACTAGTTTCAGTGTCGGTCCTGAGAATAAAACATTAGGTATGAGGCGAAAAGAAAAGTAACTTTGGAATTAAAAAAAGCCTGTAAAAAAAAAAAACCCTTTCATTGACCACTGGGACTCACAACCAAAAATATGAAAGAATGAGTGAGCACCGCATTCCGAGAGCCTTGCAGGATCCCAGGCTTCATAGTATAGCCAGCCATTAGAAGCCATTCAGAGGTCTATACAGCAAGAGAGGGGAAACCTGGTGGATCTAACCACCTTTTGAAAAGTGTGTGTATTTTTTTAATATCCTGTGAAAACTTGAAAGTAGACTTTTCCCCATTTTCTTTTTAATTAAGTGTTTTGATTTTTTTTTCTTGCTTTATGGAAGAAAAATCTGCTGTGTCCATTTGACACTTTTTCTTATTGACCCTAAACATGAGTCACAGGATTTGCACAAACCTAATGGTTCTAATAGATTGTGCCCTTGTCCTCAGTTAGGACCACGAATATAAATGACTGAAGGCATGTTGCTTAAAGAAACTCTTACCTGGGGCTGGCCCCGTGGCCGAGTGGTTAAGTTCGCACGCTCTGCTTCGGTGGCCTGGGGTTTTGCTCATTCGAATCCTGTCTGCACCGCTCATCAGGCCATGCTGCGGTGGCGTCCCACATGCCACACCTAGAAGAACCCACAAGCAAAATATACAACTATGTACTGGGGGGAATTGGAGAGAAAAAGCAGAAGAAAAATAAATTTTAAAAAAACATATTAAGAAACCCTTACTGTGAGAAGTGACCTCATCAGAATTGGTTGAGAAAGTCTGAATTTAGTAGCAGTTGCTCTGGAGTTGAGCATGTGGAGGACAGTTCTAAAGTTAGAAGGTGAGGCAACAATCTCATAACGTCAAAATTACCTCAGATCAACCTTTGTATTTCTTGAGTTGAGCAGATAGAATAGTTGGCTAAAATATAGGGGCTGGGTCATAGTCGAGTACAGAATCATAATTCAGTGTGATGAGATGCTCACCTGACAGGAATCAACCAAGAACTGAGACTATGAATGTGTGTGTATAGAGAGAGAGGAGAGAGACCCAAAGTAGTTGAAATCGTATAAGTGAAATGTGTGTAATTTGCCTCCACTGTATCGCATTGTTGACACAGAGTGTAGTGATGTGGTTTTTTTTTCCTTACCATAAATCCACGTTTTGTCCTTCCTTCCAAGGCTTGCTTCCATGCAGCCTGCCTAGAAGACCTGAGGCCCCAAGCATGTTTTCTTCACCCTGAACGACCACGGCACAGGCACTGCTGACAGCTATTTCAGGATTCGTTTATTTGGGCCTTTTCTCAAGAAGAGCTTCACTCCTCAGGGCAGGTAGCCAGGTCCAACTTCTCGTTTGTGTCTCTAACAGCATCCAGAGCGTACTCATCCCAAGACAGTGTGTGTCATTGAGTGGGTCGTTTTACAAGGCTCTGTACTAAACCTTTTTGGTTTGGGGCATGTGGTTGAAGCTCCCCCATCTTCTGCTTCAGTTAGTATTTTTCACGTAGACTAGATTCTGTATCTGAAACTTCCTATTGACTTATAGTTCACAGTTTGCAGCTGAGAATTATCCTGGGAAATCTCTTGACCTGAAGAAAATGGTCTGTAATTTTGTTCCAGATTGTTAATGCTTCTTATAACTGGTGATGATTAACATTTTTTTTAACAAAATCTCAGCCTTTTTGAGGAGCAGGGGGGAGAAAGGGAAAGGCTTGAGAGATTTTCCTGGAGATAAACACACACGCACATTTATGGACATATTTGTATGTATGTGTAATTTTATGTTTTATGCATAGATATGTTTTATAAATATTTTTATAAATTTTTATAGATGTATATATAATAATTTATATAACAATCTTACAAGCTTGGGGAGTTGGCAGGGCAAGTTAACAATTCAAATCATATAGGTGAGGGATCTGAGGTTTAGAAAGGCTGAGTGACTTCTCTGAGGCTATGTAGCTAGAAATTGATGAGGTCGCATCTCAGACTGAGGTCTTTGGAATTTTACTGTCTGTTCTTGTGTTCATTCATTGTGTTCTCAGTGTTCCAGTTACACATTCACTGTTACATATTCAAAGACAAACAAGACCCAGGGGTATAGCTCAGGGGTAGAGCATTTGACCGCAAAGACAAACAAGACCCATCTCATCTTTAGGGAGCTCACAGCCCAGTAGAAGAGATTACCAGTTAAACCAATCAGAACGGTCCCCAGCATCCCAGGCAAGGGTGGCAGAGGGAACAAAGGCGCGGACTCCAGAGTAGACCGGCGTGTGCTGGGTGCCCCTTGTCTCTCTGCGTGGCTGGAGCTTTACAAACAGGCATGTTGAGACAGGGCTGGAAAAGAGGCTGGGACTACTTCATGAAGATCCTTGAAGGCAACGCTACAGAGACTGAAGGGTTTAAGATAGGGATAATCAGCCCTTTTTTTTTTTAAGCAAACATCAGAACGATCAGAGAAGTAGGAGATGAGAATAGAGGAGATTCATGCAAAGTTAATGCTAAGACTAATGCAAAAATTAGGCAAGACAAGATGTGGTGGTAAAACAGGGCAGTAGCCACTGAGATGTGGAGGAGTTGGTGAGCGGTTGGGCGTGAGGAGCGAAGAAGGTCAGGATGACGCCCAAGAGCCTGGCCTAGGGAACTAGGTGGATGGTGTGTCATTTACCAGGGTAGGAAATGTCAGGGATGATGCGAAGCAGAATTTGTGCCACAACAAAATGTTGCATCCTAATCCAAGTTCTTTTCATAATTATCGTAACATAGAGTGTGCTAGGCCTGTGTTGTTCAATATGGTAGCCACATGTGGCTAGTGAGCACTTGAAATAGAGCTCTTCTGAATTGAGATGTGTTGTAAGCGTAAAATACACACCAGATTTCAAGGCCTAAGGACGAGGGAAAAAAATGTAAAAATCCCACTGATAATTTTTATATTGATAACATTTAGATATATTAGATTGTATAAAATATATTATTAATTAATGTCATTAATGAATTTCATCTGTTTCTTTTTACTTTTCTAAATGTGGCTACTAGAAAAAAAGCTTATATATGGTCTTGCATTTGTAACTTGTATTATATTTACACTGAATAGCACTGCCTTAGAAATCAGTAAATAAGAGATGTTTGAAAGGCTTAGGGCAACAAGGATTTCAGAGCAGCAGTGCAGAATCCCTCCCACGTGACTCATCTGTGTAGCTGATTTCCCACTGTCCCTCAGGATATTTTTTTTTTTTATTGCAGTCACATTGGTTTATAACATTCTATAAATTTCAGGTGCACATCACTATATTTTAACTTCTGTATGGACTACATTGTGTTCACCATCAGAAGTCGAGTTGCCATCCATCACCATACAGATCTTTTTAAGAGCTCTCTGTGGCCAAAGTGGCCTGGGCGTATTTGGAATCTGCTGGCCCTTGGAGCACTTCTACTGCATTTTCTGAAGCAGGGGCATTTCTAAAGCTCTCTAAGAACACTCTCAAGAGCCTGGGATCGTGCGTCCAGGAAGCATGCTTGGGGAGAGGCAGAAGGCACGCGGAAGCCTCTGGCAGCACAGGGAGGACCCTGAAATGGGCAGAGAGGCCCGGGACTTGACGCTGCTTACCAGGGCTCTCCTAGCCAGGGTCCCCCAGGTGGTCCTGAAGCATCCTGACACACGACGTGCCTGCCCCCAGCTCTTGGTTAGTGTAAGCTCCCTACAATGTCTGTTTATTCGACTTCTCTGGCACAGGAAAGAGCCTAAGAGAGAAAGGTCCAGAGGTGGCAAGGACCTCCTGCAATTGAAAGCTGCTGCCAGGACCCCGCTCCCTGGGGCTGAGGTGCCTGCATTAGGGCTGCTCTCAGGCACGCACCCGTTCTGTGGTTAGCCCTCAGCCTCTTACGTCCCAATTAGTAGGGACTGTACACTTTGAAATAGGAATTCTTGTTCTCCTAGTTCTTTCCTCTTACGCCCCCTTCATTCATTCATTCTTTCATTCAAGAAAAAATTTATTAAGAACCTACTGTTCTGCAGATCCCAGGCCCTGAGCTCCCCAAAATGAAACCACCCGTGTCCTCCAGAAGCTCTAAGTACCCTGGAGAGTGGACTGTACAAACTGACAATCATTGCTCCAAGGCGCAGTGGGCACTTAGGAGAAGGCACTCCGTCCACTGCACAGTGAGGGGACTGACAGTTCCTCCTGCACAGGCTTTCTGGGAGATTCAGTGAGGACATGCATGTCTAGGCTGACACCATTCCCAGTACACAGGGAGCTCCACATAAGTGCCAGCCATGCTGCTACTGCTGCTCCTAACAATGACAATGATGGTGATGATGGAAAAGATGTCAAGAGTCATCATGACCAGTTGATCTGACGGGTTCTCTGAATTCTAGCCAGAACCCAGGGCCCCTAACCTCCTCCCCCCTTTCCTTGACTTCATCTCCCCCTTGGCTTTCTCTACACCCCCAGTTTCTTGGTGGCTCTCTACCTGTGCTCCTGTCACTGGGTACTCAGGTAAATCCTTGCATTACTGTCGACACAGGCTTTGTCATAAGCCATATAAGAACTTTGAGGGCCCGCTGCAAGTTAATTCTCTGTCTCATGATGGGAAGCTGGACTGAGGTCATCTCCAGGCCACTGGCCTCAGTTTGGTCACCCGGTCAGTTCCAGCCAGACGCCCTTGCCCTGCACTCCCATTTCTGACCCTCCACTGCCCTCTAGTACCTACTCACCCCACTGTGCAGCCAGAACCCCAAACCCACTCCGCTCTTGCCAGGTTGCAGGGGGCTCACGGACCTGATCTTAAGAAGATGCCTGATGAAAGAAAGTGACCCACTTTAGAATGACCCTCTCCGCCGACTTCTCTCTTCTCTTTCCTCGTTTCTGCCCTCCTTCCACCTTTACAGAGCCCTTTTCCCCTTTAGGAATTCTTGGAGGGCTGTTTCCTCTTAAAGAGACACCTTGACTTTTCTTGCCCTCAGAGTCAGTGATCAGTGATTGAAAGTGTTTACAAAACATCCCCAAGGAACCCTTTAATGTTATTTTTATGTGAAAAAAGTGAAAAATAATGGGAACTATTTTTTTTAAGTGGGAGAGAAGGGCTCTTCTGGGGTATGGTAATGAGCTTAGGAAGACAGGATATGGTTAGTAGAAACCTTTGAGATTTGATAATGTGGGTTTCCTCTGAGAGAAGCACAGAAGGACAAGACGTTTCTCCTCCTTGTTTTCTGAGTCTGTGCTTCTCATATAACTGTATTACAAACGAGGCAGACTCCAGAGCCCCCTAACTTTTTTTCAGTGTACACACACACACACACACACACACGCACACACACGCACACACACGCACACACATACATACATATTTGGATACTACCATTTCCATAAACCCTCATGCTCTTTCTAGAGCACTCTCAGTTGACAAAGTGCTTTCTGATTCATGATCTCATTTGATCACCATAGCAGCCCTGTCAGATGAGTGAATTCAGTGTCATAATAGAACGGCAGAACTCCGTGTAATAGAATGGCAGACTAGAATGTAAGGAATTTTAGAGACACAACTTCCTTGTTTTACAGACCAAGAATCTGAAGCTTAGCAAGAGTATTGGTCAAGACTTTTTTGATCTCAGGTGTCAGAAACCGAACTCAAACTGGGCTAACAAAAGGGGGGCAATATTGACACATATAACTAAAAAGTCCAGGGTGTTACAGCTTCAGGAATGGATGGATCCAGATGTTCCAACAACATCTCCAGGACTCTGTCACTCTCCATCCCTTGACTCTGTGTTCCTCTGTCTTGGCGTGGTTCAAAGACAGCGTCTCCCAAAGTGGTGATAAGGTGGCAGCTCCAGGTGTATAACCTACCATTCTTGGTGGAATGAGATCATCTCCTTTTGCAGTAGTTCTAGCAAAATTCCTGGGATTGCATCTCATCAGCCTGGCTTGTATGGCTGCCTATTTCTGGACCAATCCATGTGGCTAAGGGGATGGTATGCTCCACTTGGTCAGACCTGATGCCCAGCCCTGAGCGGGGGGCAGTTGGAGGGAGTGCCTGCCCCACCCACACCACATGGACTGAGATTGGGTCCTCAAAAGGAAACCAAGGTGTTACTCCTCTTTAAAGGGGAGGGGCTTTGATGCTGCACAGACATAGTAGTTTATAAACATTTTCTGTAAAGCAGTGCCACAGTTTGTAGGTTGGAATTCTGGACTGTGGGTATAGTGTTCTGAGCTGGAATTTCCCCCTACTAATGCCCTTTTCCAGCAAAGAGATTGCGTCTTTTTCACCTTCGTACTTGCAGGGCCCGTGGCGGTGGCTGGCATGCAGGAGGTGCCCAGGACTTTCATCAATGGCCAGTCTACAACAGCCTCCGAACCCAAACCTGAGACTGCTGACTCCTTAAGACATCTTTCAGTTCTGCCATCCTATTTCCTGGATTCGATTTGCCTTTTTTGTACTTTGCACCGTCATTTCAGTGTTATTTGATTAAAATATTCTAGTGGGTGGTGGCATTTGTCACTGTTGCATGTGTTTAATGACCCAGGATACCCATGGCTTAAAGGAGTGAAGGAGTTTGTCCTCTTCTTTGTATCAGATAGAATAATTATGTCAAGACTTACTTCTCCCTCATTTTATTTAAATTCTTTAGATTTTAATGCATCTGTAACATACCTTAAAATAAGGCCAGCTCAGTTGTAGTTGTATCAATGAGTATCACCGTTGCTTCCAGGGATCCGGGTAGAACCAGTGTTAGGGGTGCTGCCATTGGCAGCTGGGTCACGGGTTCTGCTGTGGCTCCTGAAGCCTCCAGTTGCAGATGCCACCTGCCACTGCTGGGGGGGGGCAGGTGCTACACCACGAGTGCTGTTGCTGCTCCTGCAGCCTCTGGTTGCCAGCACACACTGGTGTGCTTTTTTTTTTTTATTTTTTTAATTTTTTTTCCTTTTTCTCCCCAAAGCCCCCCAGTACATAGTTGTATATTCTTCGTTGTGGGTCCTTCTAGTTGTGGCATGTAGTTGAATGAGTAAATGTCTTAGAACTGAGGAGCCTTTTGCTGTAGTTTGTGTGTTGTGAAGCACGCATGCTTACTATGGAAAGCTTAACTCCTATCTCCACAAAACGAAAGGTGTCGGAATAGCAGCTGACGCAGCAACAAGATCAGTTAGAGCTTAATTGTTGTAGTACAAAGCCCCATGGAAGACAGAATTACAAAGGTTTCAGCCTTGTGTTGCTGGATATGGAAACTTTTTAAAACAGACGCATCCTGTTACTTCCGAGATACACTGTATCCTTGCCAGGCGGTAAGGATGATTTGGGGTCACAGTCTACCACCGGGATGACTGTGTATTTGCTGCTTTCTTCATTCACTGAGCCAAGCCTCGAGAGAATCCTTTTTAATTTTAGTATCTTTTACTTTGCCTTTTTCTTTGTTGCTCTTGCTGCTTCTGACTTCAGTGAAAATCTAGCTGGGTTGTGTACTTCTTCATATTTGGGGAACAAGGTCCTTATGAATCATCTTGTCAGAAGCCCCAGGAATGAATCTGAGAGGTGTGCTCTGGAAGGTTGGGTACGTGCCACATCTTTCCTCCACAAACAGGCAGTTTTCAAGAAACATGTTGTTGTTTAGAAGAATATGCACTTAAAGTGGCAGAGCTTTTTTTTTAAGTAATTTTTAACTTCTTTTGTAGAAGAGCTTTAGAAATGATATTGCTTATAAAAGAATCCACTAGAAGGGACATCTCCCCAAATTTATTTATTCAACAAGAAATTTATTGAACACTGGCCATGTGCTTGGGACAGTTCTAAACAATGAACAGAACTGACAAAATAATTCTGCCCTCATTTAAAAAAAAAAAACAAAAAAGCTCCAAGTGGGAGAAGGCAAGCAATAAACAAGTAATTAAAATAATGTGTTGGGTGATGCTTAGTGATCTGGGAGAAAATAGGTTGCACTAGGTTGGGTGTGGGGGGTACTGGGAATAACCGCTTCCTCCAGCCCTCCTTTAGAAACCTCATTTCTTCCGTTGGTCTGAGCTGGTGTCCAGCACGCCACCACTCCGTATGGGTGGGCCTTTGAATTAGTTGTGTTTCCTGGGGGTATGGAAAACAGACATCCTTTAAGTCAGCTTTTGTCTGTGCGCCTACAGTTAGTCTTTTTAATTTCAATAATGACTTTAGAACTTCTCCTTATTGGATTTCCCACTTTTCTTTATTCTTCAGATAACATATTTATCTTCCAGGTGATGTGCAAATTGTTGGTCATGAGTATTTGACATAATGGCTGTATGTTGTCCTAATGCGTGAGATTAGTTATATGAAAGTTCTCTTTCATTTAGCCCGAAAAAGAACAAATTTGACTAGCACTACAAAATTTGAAGAGTGATGCTGCCCCCAAAGAACTACGCAGTTATGGATAAAAATAAAAACAAGTGTTGCCACTGATTCTGGGATGAGGTAGGAGGTATTCCCAGGAGGGCCCAGTGCCTTAGTGCCTAGAACAAAGTGGTCAGTGAGTGTTTGTAAGAGGAAACTCCCACCGCAGAGACCACATGGGGTTGGACAAAGATGCTGGGGTCAGAATGGGAGTGTGTTAGAGAGGTCGAAAAGTGGCCTGGAAAGGAGTGGACTGCTGAGGAAAAAGGTGACAACGCCAGTGAGTTCCCGGAGGAGGAGCAGGCATCCTGTGGGGATAAATGAGGAGCCAGGTTGGGTTCAAGTCTAGTTTGAGATGGTTGTGAAGGGCGCCCACAGACCTGGGAATCAAGGATCAGGGAAGGTGGTTTTGGAATGAGAGAGCAAAATGGGGCTGAGGATGGAGATCTGGGATTCAAAGCAGAGAGATGATTGCTACAGCCTTGGGAGTCAAGAAACGCTGAAGAGGGAGACCAGGATGCTGTGCCCGAGTGTGGGGGAACTCCGTCATCTGGGAGCTGGAGAAGGAAGGGGCCTGAGAGCGAGGAGATGTTGTGGGAGTTGAGGGAGGGGGGTCACTTTGTGCCGTTGCGATCATGGAAGAGTTCATGGAAAAGGAAGCATTTTAGCTGTTCATCCCAATGCCCATCTGAGAGTCTGGGCTCTGTAACCAAATGCCAGATTATATGACACCAAACATATGGTGTCTAACAAAACCTTTTCCTATTCTCTGTTCTCGGCACTGTATACAAATAACATTGTTAAGCCTTAAGCCTAGAAACGATTTTTCACTGTTTTACAGATGAAGAACAGACAGGTTAGGAAACTTGCTCAGGGTCCCACAGCCATTTAGTGGTAATAGCAGGATTCAGCCAGGAAGTATGGCTAAAACCTGGGCTTTGGGCCACGACACCGTCCTCACTCTACATGATGCCTCCGTAAGTAGTCGGATCTGATGTAGGCTTTTAGGGGGCTGACTTCTGGTGGGTTTCCTCCTGTACTGCATTTCTCGTCTTCTCCGTAGTCTTTTCTTTTAACATTTCCCACTAGGTGCTTTGGGCTGACACATTTCTAGGGTTCTTACCTTTGTGGGAGCTTCCCTGGCCTTCTCATGTTCGCCACAGGCAACCCTCTTCCCTCCACCCCGAGAAGGGCACGGAGCCCCAACTGGATAAGCAGATAGTGCATGGGATGCACGTGAGTCCCTCCCTTTGTGTCACAGCACACCAGAGGCTCAGCACCACTAAGTGATTTTTAATCACCCCAGATTTGCAAGAGCATATCCTGATGACATTTCCTAAAGGGCATCATTACTTCTACAGAAATGTTTTCTCATGAAATATTTGTAGAAACTGCCTAATAAATCCTGTCTTGGGCAATTACACCAACTCTCCACACCCGAAGAAGCTCGTCATCAAATGAGGTCTTGCTTTTTCTGCTCCTTGTCGTGGTTCCCTGCTGCCGCTCAGCAGTGGGAAGTGCTGTTGGCCGCCTGACGAGGTATTGGGTCTCACGTCACATGCTCCGTGAATGAAGTGACAGACCCTGGGCCCCAGGATGATGATGTGTTTGAGGCTCCCAGTTGCTTTCAACGTCTTTGAGAAGGAAACTGGAGATGATAATAAGCTGAGTCAGTGAGATTGTCCCTAAGGAGCTAGAAGGGGGATGGTCACATTTTCAGACCTCCGTGAACCCTGTGTTCAGGATGGGCCTGGCAGTTTTGAACTGTGAGGGACGACATTAGTATCTTCAATATTAGCCAAATTCACAGGGTCCTGTGCTGTTTAAATAATGACCTAAACATGTTAAGCATTTTGAATCAACTGCATTCAAAGAAAAAGAAAGGTAATAGTTAAATAAATAACCAAAGAAATGGGATCTGTCAAGTGTATTTTGTAACAGATTTGCTAAATCAGCTGAAGAAGAAGGTACAAGTTATTTTAGTAACTTAATCAAGTTGATTCTAATGATATAAAATAGTGGGGTGTTCAGCTGTGGAGTTAACCCTGTTGTTTTGTCGTTTATTTTTTAAATGAATTTCCCGCCTGTAGGTATATGGCAGGAAAGTTATGGTTTATAATAATTCTTTCTTGTTAAGAATTAGAAGAATCTATAAACAGCAGGGATTATTTCGGGGGCGGAGATGTGACATAGAAGAATGAATACCATGGAGGAGAATCAAGGAGAGAGAAAATTAGCAGAATGAGGTAACTTGTGTGTGGATATGTGGGTGTGGGGGGGTGGTCCCACCTGCTGATGGCATGGTGGAATGGTTCTGAAAATATAATGGAACCCTGGGGCCAGTCTGCAGGAGCCACACTCCCCACCCCCATCCTGTGATGAAATTAGTACCATACTGTCATTGGCAGTGATATTCAAAATATTTAAAAACAAGCGTGACAGAGACACCAGCCAGTCAGAATGGACAAGCTGCTTGGTCAAATGGCTTCCTTTGGTAAACACTTGGTGCATAATGGCCTGGTACCTAGAAGTACCTGTCTTAACTGCCTCTGGTTTCTGGTTCCTTCTGGTCACCGTGGTTCTGGACACATCAGCTGTGCTTCAGAGGGGTGAGGGCATGGGCAGAGGATGAGAGGAGGAGAAGGCAGCAATCCAGGTTTGCCTGCCGCCATCCTCCTCAGGGCTCTTAAAGATTCTTTGTTAATTGGATTTTTTCCCCTATAATCAGGACCACATTTTTTATCAGTGGAAAAAAGACGCAGTAAAAAAGCAAGGAATAGAAGGAATATTCAGCAGGGGTGAGAAGCCTTGGATTTTTTCCTGTTCTTTACCACTTACTAGCTGAGCGACTTTGATGAAAAATCCGCTGAGAACCAGGTTCCTTATCTGGAACAAAAACCCGTAACAGAGTGGCTCCAATGATGCATTATGTGTGAAAGTGCTTTATAATCCGTTAAATTATAGATATATATAAAAAACATAGTGTACTTGTATTATATCTTAGGAAAACTAATATTTTAAAGAAAGCTTGAAATAAGAATTGTCATTTTAAGGGAATAACCAGCCCTGAATCCAGCAAGCCCATGTTTTCCTATTTCGAGGGTGTTTTTCACAGAGGAGTAAATCAAATGAACTAGCTCTTCTCCAGGTCACTTTGGAGCGTACTCAGATATATATATTTTGTAGCATGTTGCCTGCTTTATGTCTCCATGGTCCCCACTTGGTGACCCTCAATGAGCGTGTTGTTAAGTCTGAGTTGTCTGGACAGCTGAGCCACCGAAATTAATGTGGTTGATTACAGGGTTCCAAAGACACATGCTTGTGTTAATCTGGTGGCTGAGAAGTGGTGACTCTGTCCCGTGGTGGCTTGTGTTAGGAGTCTGTGGTCCAGTTCCCCCAGCTGCCTTGGCCACCTGGGATCTTGGTCCTACAGGTCGGGAAATTTTGAGATAGGAAAACTTGCATCCTGGAAGGCACATTGCCAGCATTAGAGTTCAGGACCTGAGGCTAGGCTGGAAGCAAGGGAAGGGAGGAGGAGGAGCATACGGCAAGAAGACTGAGCTGGGCCTGGCCCCACGGAAATCTCTGAGGACTAGAGAGGCCAAAAATGGAAGAAAGTGGGAACGCATGGCAGATTCCCTCGTTTCCTGGAAAAGAGTTACCCCAGGATGGCTCTTTTTCTGTAAGATTCCTGACGCTGAGCCTGCTGGTTCATAGGATATATATGAATTGGCAGCCACAAAATCCAAAGAAAAAAAAAATTCCCCTAATTTGAGCCCTCAGGAACCTTTCAAAGGGTTCCAGGATGGGTTATTTCTCCTGCCAAAAAAATTAGGACGTTTTAGAGTTGTGAAGATCTTTCTTGGGACCAGAGGACAAAGCTTTAAGAAAACTTGAGCATTCTAATAAAAGAAGAATTATTTGATCATTTTAGCCTTAAGGAAGAAGCAAATTAGGTCTGAGTAGGCATAATAGCAGGGGGCAAGAGATTCCTTTGTGATTTTGGGTTTTGTTTGAATAGATATTAATAAAATGGGCTGGAGTGTTGAAGTTCCACGGACAAGGTTTTCTAATGCTGTTTGACAACTGCATATTCTGAGTGCCTGGATTTAAAGAAAGGTGTTAAATTTGGGGTAGGATCTTTTAAAGAGCTAACTATAAATATTAACCTCACCTTAAGAAATAACCCAATTCTCTAGCACTAAGGTACATCTCTATTTAAAGCAAAAAATATCAAGGAGGCTAAAACCCTGTGAAGGATGACCCTAGAGAAGAAAATGAAATGGGTTGAAATTCAGAAACAGATCTATGCTAATTGCAACAGTTGCAAATATTTGATTCTGCAATATGATCCATTTAATATCCTTTCCTATTGATTCCTGGTGGCTGACTGCTTTTAGAACATACTCATACGAGGACTCAGTTCTTCTCAAAAACCTTTAAAGTAGATGCTTATGATATTCAGCTATTTTTCACACAGAAATTATTTTTCAATTGGACCCCAAATAGAATGCATATGCTTTTCAATATCAGTGGATTGAAATTATTTGACTTAATATGGAATTTAGGAATGAAGAGGAGAAAGTTCTATCACTAAATGTGGAAGAGAGGAAGTTATTTCAGAAACCAGCTTGAAAGTTTTTTTTTTTTTTACAGCCTTAGAGTAGAGAATAAGACTGTATGAATAATTCATGTAGTCCTAGAAATATTAATCAAATAGTTTGGACAGTGATGTATCTTTTCATTTTGACTAATTGACTAATCTTTTTTTAAGTTCCTGGCCAACCGTGAGTTTTTTTTCTTGGTTTTCTGAATGTTTGTCTTCCCTCCCGTGGGAGATTTTTTTGCTTTTGATTAAAATTCCATGCCAAATGTTCATTTGTATTGACTATCTAGTGAGTAGGCTGGTGCTGGCAAATGAAGCAGTGTGCTCTGCCTTCTTGTCATTTTGTGAATGGATTGGGAAGGCTTTGCTAATTTGCTCTTCACTCCACTGGAGCAGATACTCAAGTATCTACTCTGTTGCAAGACTGTTTTATCTGCATAATGAGAAGAATGGTTTGGGGCAGGATTGTTTGGGAAATAGGATAATAAGGTACATTAAAAATAGAAATACTTGGCGTTGTTTGCTTTTTCCTGGTATCTTTAGAAACGGTCTTGACTGTATTGCTTTCCAGCCAAGTCCTTTTTTGGAAAGGGTGGTTAAGAGGCTGGGAGTCCATCTGCCTGATGAGATCTGCTTGAGCCTTTCCCTCGGCGCTTCTTGGGTTTCATGGCTAAACCTAGACGGTCTTGACGGTCATGGATCTGTAAAGTGCCAAGTAGGTCCTTCTGACTCAATCAGAGGGCTGCTTCCCTTCTATAAGCAAGAATATTATTCTCTCCTGAATCCCCAAGGGAAACTGCCTCCCTCCAAATGATACATACATTTCCTCCTAAAGAAAGAGTGCAAGCATGCCAGGTGCCTTTCCTGTTCCATGCGACCTGAAGCACACTGTCTGGATGCTGAGATGGCAAGGGGTGGGGGTGGCTGAACCGGCTGCAATACGGAGCCCTTTGCCTGAGACTGAAGGCATTGCTCGGTGCTCAGAATTAGATTTACGGAATGGCTCCTCTCCCAGCGCGTCCCTGCTCTCCACAATTTGGTGCTTTGTTGCTATCGAAACAGCCCCACTTAAGCCTTTGTGGCTGTGCAGGGGAGGAGGCTGTGCGGGCAGGGGTGGTAGTAGTGGTGAATGACACAGCTTTGCCAGATGACATGTAGCGGACCTCTGCATCAGCCAAGAGGAATTAAGCTTTGTCACTCCCCGCTGGGACTACCTTTCTCCTGGTATGTGCGCAAGGAATTCAGATGCTGCCGCTGCAGCCGCCAGAGCAGAGCCCTGAGTACACTTTGCCACAGAAAGCAGGGAGCAAGAATGATAGCTGTCTCGTTTAAATGCCGTTGTCAAATTCTGAGGCGACTTACTAAAGGTACCGTGATTTCCTTGTTATTCACTCAGCCAGTCTGTTGCAGGAGCCTCTAAACACAGTTTCATGGGTTTTCCTTTCAAATATGACTGCCTTTACAATTTATTGTCAGGCAACAAAGAACTCAGTGAAAGGTGTATAGGTATATAAACGTACAGGTAGCCTCGGCTTGTTTCCCTCCTTACATCCTGCTTGTGTTTGTGGCCGAAAACGTGAACCCGGCTTGTGTGATTTTTTTTCTTGGCGACTTCATTCATTGCTGAAAAGAACATGTGTTTGGGTCCGGGGCTGAAGTTATGATGGGAAACCGTCCTTTTGCATGCTGATTAACTGGTCAAGAGGAGTCAAGTGTGTGATCCTGTCCTCTCCATGATACGTGTGCTAAATGCAGCTGGCCGCTTCAGGACTCGCACAGCTGGTGAAGCCACAGAGTCGTTGTTTATTCTATTAATTTCCAGCATCTTGTGAGCTTTGTCCCAGGACAGCTTTAATTTTTTTTTACGTGTTAGAATTGCATGTTCAGAAATGTAGGTAATTTGAAATGCTTGGTCCTACGTGATATTTGAAGAAGTTTATTTGAAAGTAAAAATCATTCTTCTCTAGCTTATCATCGAGAATTACTGGCTTGAGATAGTCTCTCTTAGAACTCTAAAATATTAATTAAATGTCTCTGTAATATTGAAAATATGCTTTTCTTTGAAATCACTCTATCGATATCATCTCGTTTACTTTGCATGCATTCTATTGCAAAGTTAGGGAATGGTTGCCTTAAAAATCCTGCCTTAGGTGCGTACAGATATGTGAGTCCCCTTGCCTTATTTCCTTTAGATAAAATCTTCTTTAGAGAGAATTTATTATTCCAAAACAAAAAAAAACTCCTCACTCCGAGTGAAAGTGTGTAGCTGCAAATGCGTTTCTTTTTTAACCTGTACTATAGAGTGCTGTCAAGTAATTAATGGATGTAATTATGCTCTGGAAGTTCTGAACCTATAAATATGTTAATGGATGCTATTTCTGTCACTTTAGCTTGACATATCAGAGTTCTTCGATCACCAGCAGTGCAGCTAAAAATGCAATTAATATTTTATTTGGCAGAAGAATGAGCACAAAGCACATAGTGAGAAATAGATCTTGAGTCAATAACAGGAAAGAGAATAAATGCTAAAGCCCAACTTCCTGAATACATTTGCAAACTGTTTGAAGAGCAGGGCCAGCCCTCGAAAAGATGCTTTGAGGGAAATACAGGAAAGACTATCCATGTTAAATTAGGCTGTTACATGGGGCAGTAAATTCTGTTTTGACTTTATCCTCTGCAGTTGGTACAAATGTACAATTTCTGTTTATGAATCACTGTTAAAAGATGATCCTTATGTGATGGTTTGGACTGAGATTTTCAGGGACTCTTACTCTAAGAAGTTCTTTTCTTAGCTGATTTTAGCATTGGCTTAACTTGATGTTGAGAAGTTGGTGTTCCTCCTACATTGCAGTCATGAAACAATCAATATTTTCTGTTCATGTGTATCGGAAATTCTTTTAAAAATCCTACATACTAGGATGAGAGCGAACCCAAGCAATTTTTAGTTCTTAAATATTTTTAAACTTTTTCCAATTTTCTGAGTCCTATGGAAGCTTTGATCTCCTGCACTAAAGGAGATAGACATGTTTACTAAGATAGTTGCTAAAAATCTGGATCCATGAGGAAGGTATTGATACGTCCTTTTTTCAAAATCTTTATATCTGCTCTTTTCTATTTGGTATTTAGCTGAAGACTGCTAATTGATGACTAAAATAAAATCTCCATGTGGCATCAATTTGCCTTAATTTGGCTCCTCTGTGTTTGGCTGGATGTCCAGATGCAGGGCGGGCACGTGCCTGAGTAATGCGACACCTCCCCCACCCCACCCCCCCCCCCCCCCCCCCCCCCCCCCCGCCCTTACGGTCCTCAGAGTTCAAGTCCCACCAGTGCCACCTGTTGGTCTGAAGTGGATTCACTGAGCTCCAGAACCCCACCCCTCCCCGTGGTGCTATTTTTCTTAGACTATAATAATGAAACCGAGAAATATAGGTGATTACAACCTGAAATGCCCCTTGTTTGTTTTTACTGGCAGAGGAGTAGTATGTGGATGTGCACTTGGGTGAAGTTTCTTTTCCTGTCCCATCCCCCCACCCACACAGCTCGCACAACCTCACCCTCACCCGCTAAACCTCACCCTCACCCGCTAAACACGCGTATTTCTTTACGCTCCTTGAGGGCTGCACCTGACACACCTCGTCCAGATATTTACCCCAGTGCCCTGCACAGGCAGGCATACAGTAACTGTTAAAATGAGTTGGATTTGCCTGGTTGAAAGTGGCAGGACTTTTGAATTTTCTGTGAGCTCTTAGCCAGTGCTTCAAGTTCTTTATTAGACCCCTTGCGGCCAGAACTTTACCCAGAGCTTGGGGCTGGGGGGGGGGGGGGGGGGAATTTTACTCCTGTTACTGAAACTACCTTGCTATTTGTTTGATGTCACCCACAAGAAAGAGCGGTATGGCAATTGTAGTATCTTTTTAATTCCCTTAAGGAGAAAAGGATGCAATTAAAGGGAGACTGTTTTCTATACACACCCACATTCTTAGAATTTTACTTGTTTTTAAGGTTTCTTCATTTGTCCATCTATTGTCTACTTAACACATGTCTGTTGAGTACCCATTCTGTGTGCCAGGCACTGCCATTTTTGCACTGGAATCTGGGACTGGGACATTGTATAGGGATATCTAGGCTTTTTAAATCAATATATTTTTAACAATAAATAAATTTTTGAATTTATTTGAGAAACAATTTTAAAACATCTATAAAATGTACATTTTTTAGACAAATCCTCTGATCGCCCCACAGAGAGGCATGACCCCCAGTATTATGGAGGAACGTATTTTAGGTGAACTTACCACTTCTCAGACTTGAGAATTGAGTCCTTTTCCTTCTTAAGGCTTCAAGCAACTGTTCAATTTGTGTGCCTTACCGGCCCCCGACCAAGGCAGAACAAGAACAAGAAAATAACCTTTACGCAGAAGGCCTGTCCCTGCCATGAAGACAGGAACTTTGGGCCACTCACAGACCGACACCATCCAAAGCGTTGTTTTACATCAAATATTGAAATCTAGAGAACAGACGCTATCTTCTGCCTCTGCCCTTCCTCCCTCCCTCCACCATGAGACTGTCTGCTGGTTACCTAGCCTTGGAGCCAAAGCCAAAAATAACCTTTTCTCAGCTTCCAGCCACATCTGACAAAGGAAGTTCCGTGAGTGAGGCGAGCTGGCCTCCTGGCACCTGGCTTCTCAGCTGCTTACCTCCGAGAGGCCTGCTCTCGGCCAGAGAAGCGAGGATGTCCTCTGAGAAGGGAATATATTGCCGTGGCTTCTGTCGGCTTTGCACTCTTCCTCTTGCCTTGATTGTGTCATTTCTTCTTCCTTGAGTTTGGTTGGCCTGATGTGCAAAGACTCCTTCTCTGTATGATGACAGGGGTGCCCTGCTTCTTTCTTGGCTGCCCCTTCTTTAGTTCAGACATCTGAACTTCCATGCCCCACGGGCAATGGCACTTTCTCTTCACAAGCTTTGCTGAATCCTCAGACAATATCACCAGTAAATATTTACTAACGTTCTACAGGGACCCTGGCTCCAGTCACCTTTTGGTTTCTGTCACCATTCACTTTATCTTCCTGTCTTCTCTCTACTGGCTCAAAACTCATGTCCAAAAATCTCTGCCTGTATTTCAGTATGGATTTTCAAAATTATTCCTTACAGCTGCCTGAGCATCATTTTGTTTTCTTCTTGCCTTCTCTTCCTCTCTCTTCCCAAACACACATGTGGCCTAGAATGAACTATTCCTGCCTCTCCCATGAGCTTACCGCAGGCAGCCCTGTTGACTGCATCCCAATGGGCGATCTGAGTAGAACATTTGTAGCTGGCATCTGACTGCCCCCTCCTGTGCATTCTCTTTCTCTCTGCCTCTCTTTCTCCTTCCTGATTTCTCCTCCCATCCTCGATAGCCTTTCTTCTTTTCTGCTACCCGGGCATTCATGGGCATTCCTTTATCCTCTGACACTGAGCAGGATTAAAAGGCTTTGTTCTGATCACACCCACGTTCCCCTCCTTTCAGTCCTTTTTCCTTACACTGCCCCAATCATGGAATCATTGTGCTTGAAAGGGAAGGTCAGACATTAATCTAGGACTTGTCTCCTGAGAGGACTGAAACTCAGCCACCTTAGACAGCCAGCAATCTTATTCTTCATTCTCTCCAACAAGAACAATCTCACAATGTGTCTGATAATCTTTCAAAGGATTATTCAAGTGACCTCTGAGTCCCTTTAAACTCTTGGACGCTTAGCCAATGTTTAAAACTTTTTCTATTGAGAAATTCATTTTCTATGTGTAATCTCAGTCACCTTCAACAATACGTTTAATTTTTTTGTCTTAATGGAAGAGGAAGAATGTTTCCTATCTCCTCCCTTTGCAGCATTCTTTTAATCCAAGGGATTGTATATCTGTCATTGAGTTCAATGTCATTGTTCTGAACATGATAGCTCCTCTTCTGATAGCCTCAAACTTTCTGCTCAGGTCCCTCTGCACTTTGCCATTTGTCTGTGTCACTCTCACGGCTCCTCCAGCATTCTCCTCTAATGGCTCCTCATCTACTCTCTGATACGATTCAGAATTGATTATCATCTGGGTTGAGGATGCTCTCTCTCTGCTGGACCTCATTTTTCCTGTCTCCCCGTCCTCATTCCTTCTGCTAACCCGCACTGGCCTCCTCTGTCAGGTTCTGCCATCTGGAACAACGTGGCTGTAACTCTCCACCTCATTAATTCTCCATCCCTTTGCAATTCTCACCTGAAAACATATCCTTTCTCCTTTGCCTCCACTCTTAACTTCATGTCATGAAACCTAGTTTATTTCTTTATCATTCAGGCCTATTTTTAAAATACTTTTAAAAATGCCATGCACTTAAAAGTTGTTTCACAATAAGACTGTCTTATTTTGTTTCAGTTTGATCTATTGCTGGGGCACAGGACATATTTCTCTCACAAATAGAGATCCTACCTGAATAGGAGAATTCTGCAACCAGATCTCAGGCGGATCTTGCTTTTCTCCAAGTGCTCTGACAGTATTGACTGGGATGGACTTCTTGCTGTGCTCCTACTCCAGTGCTCTGAGGCGGTTTACATTGAACAGGGGCTTGGACCACATTACTCCTAGTAGTCTGAAGCTTTCCTTTTCTAAAACTGGCTAGACATCATAGTTGCAGGTTTATTTCTCCTCCATCCTCTGGATGGGAATCACATACTAGAAATGCTTTACCTCCTTCCAGGAGGCACCCATCCTTCTGATGGAACACTTGGCTATCCCGCATATAACCTCAAGGAGTCCATACCCTTCTGATATGATTGTGGCTGATCAGGAAGGAAAAGCTGGTTTGTTGCTGGGAAAAAGAAGACCAGTGGAGGATAGGCATTCTAATGTGTTAACTCATACACTTTGGGAAAATGGGGTCCAATGTTTCAGTTTTGCCATCACTTTTCCTAGAGTAGGAGAAGGAGATGGGAACCACACACCCGCCCACCTAGAATATTAAAGAGAAATCAACCAAGGCGGCGCACGGCCAGGCCCTCAGCACCCACATGCTGTGGGGCACACAATTCACTTGGGAGTAGGACAACTGTGCTCCTGTCCCAGCTCCTCTGTCCTCACCTGTGTGGCAGAAAAAAGAATCAGACCTCCTCATTGAATCTCAGTTTCCTCATCTAGAAATTAAAAATCACTTGTGAAAACTTTTCTATGGTTTCATGCTCATGTTTAGCTATAAGAAACTAGTTTAATTTTAATTTTCTACTGCAATCAACTTATTTGAATTTTTATCTTAGTAAGTTCACTTTATTCTGGCAGAAAACATATTTTTGGTAATTTCCCACTATTTGAGAGAAGGCAAAATATAGTATTCTGAAAATTTCTGGGAATATAAAGGAGCAGTCAATGTTTATATCCTTCTTTCTCTTTTTCTTTCATGTAGTCTCTGGCATTATTTTCCCATATACATGAGAATTATATGTTAAACTGAAAATTAATAAATCCATGCTTTATTAAATCTACAGAGGAAAATATTTTTTTGCACACTTTCTTTTGCAGTTGCTTTATTAAAGCTTCAGTACCACATGTTTCCAAGAGAAAAACCATGCGCCTGAGCTTTATTACACGTAGCTTCTTGAAGGGTCTTCCTTCACCTTTCAGATGCACGGAGACACCTTGCCCTTGGCATCACAAAAGCGATAAAAACAAAATGGCCTCATATTTCTCAGTCAATGATGACCACCTAAATTCAGACTAAGCTTCTTGAGCTATTAGAAATTGGGAAAAAGCTTCTTATTAATAATTCAAACTCGATTATTAAATAGCTGAACATAGGAAGCAAAGCACACTGATTGAAATTTGTATGAAGGAAATTTTCTACCCGATTTTCAAAACAAAGATGAATTAGGAGAAAAGGTAAAATCTGATGTCACTAAAGATATGTTGCCATTATTGTCATGGAAACGGGGAAGTTGGGGAGGGACAAGTTGATTTCCAATTTATTCTGTGTGCTTTTTAATAAGAGTTGAAGTTGTATGTGTAATACATATTTTTGTTTTACTTTTTCTTGTTAAAACTATACCATTTGTGCGTGTTAGTACACACTTGCCCCAGGATAATGTTACTATCTCTGAAGTATTGCATAGTGTGGATTACTAGAATTAACAGGATTCCCTAGTTTGTTTCGAAATTTTCACTCTAATAAATGATGACGTTGAATGTCTTTAAAGATTTTTTTCTGTTTTGAATTGTTGCCTTAGTGTATTTCCACTTTAATGTCTCCTGGCATGTATTTCCTGAGAATTGTGTTTAGGATACATATCCCACACATTTTCTTAAAGGCTTTTTTAAGCAAACAAAGGTGGCAGGAAGAAAAACAGGGAAGCAGCATATGGATGTTGGAATATCCTAAAAGCATAGCAAGGGTGATATTTCAAACAGCAGAGAGAGCAGCCTTCAGTGAGGAAGAAACAGCCATTCGGTTTTGTTATCTGGGTCATTGCTGACCTTTGAGAGAGCAGTTTCCGCAGAGTAGTGATGCCCACAGCCAGATTATAAGGCTTTTAGGCATCCCTGAAGGCCATGGTATAGACCTCTCTGCTAGGGTGGACAATGAAGGCAAGGCTCCCAGCCGGGCTGTATGCTTCAGGGACAAGGGTGGGGCCGCAGGGAACAGGGAAGGGTATTATGGGATAGGAGAGAGCTGAGCTTTTTTGTTGTTATTTAAAAGAACAACAGAGAGGTGGGACACTTTCAGATGCAAACCAGAGGGGGATAATTGCTAGATCCAGGCAGGGTGACTGGGGGCGGGGGGGGGGTGGGGGGGCGAATGGAGGGGGGGGGTGGAGGACTGAATGCAGATGGAGGATGCAGATGGACGCCAGCCTGGGCAAGCAAGAGGGACTCTCATGTCGTAGAGACAGGAAAGCATAGAAGAAGGATCTGGAGGTAGACATTAAGGAAGTCAACCTAACTTGACTTTCTTAGTAAATGAGAAGGAGATGCTAATAACTCACATTCTTATGAATTTGCTAATCCAGGGATTTCTAAGTTTGTCTCGGCACTGGAGTCACCTGGGGACCTTAAAAAAATAATGACACCTGCGTGAACCCCAGAGATTGTGATTTAAGTGACTAGGGGTATGACCTGTGCTTCGGAATTTTTAAAAAATTCCCCAGGTGATTCTACTGTATAGACGAGTTTGGGAGCCACTGACCTAACTATGTAGGCAGCTTCATAGAGACGCCATACCGGGCCTTTGGAATCAAACGTGTCTCAGCCAGAGACCAGCCTAGGCATTGTATTCACTTACTGGGAGGGGGCAATCGAGTAGATGAGTCTTCCTGTGCCTTTGAAGGCAGAGCCCATGTGAAAATGGAAATAGAGCCAAAAGAGAGACACCCAGTCCCCACTGGAGGCTCTGGTCAAGATTTTCCTCAAGTGAGCTCTGAGCTCTTCCCCAGACTTCTTCAGTTATGTTAGCCAATAAGTTTCCCCAAACCTAAGCTAATCAGAGCCAGGTTTTCTGTTGGCTACAATCAAAAGAAGCATGATATGGGTTGTAGCACATTTGAGTATATACATTTGGATAAGAGTTTTAATATATAGTTAAAAATGACAATTCTCTCAACCATTTGTGGACTCCTGAGTCACTCACATTCCGCAGAATACCAGTAGAGACTCAAGAAATCTTGGCCACCAGCCGGGTGTTGATGTGAGCACCACTGCTAATATGGGGATTCCCGGTGTATCATTTTGTTTAGTGGACCATTGAGCAAGTGCCCCATGAGCATAAACTAGGAGGAATGTCCAGATAGGGATGGAAAGGAATGTTTCATTTCCATGAGATTTTCCTGTCCTTACTATTCCAGGAGCTAAGGGCCAACTGACACCTCCCCTCCCTCCCCTCTAAACCAAGGTGACCGTTCGGAGAGCGCGGCTACAAAGCAGAGTTACACAGTGGGCTGCTTGAGATACAGGGAATGCCTGTTTCTCTGGGCATCATCAGCTCTTCTCCTTACTCCCTCTTTCCTTCTGTTACGTTTCTCCTTCCACTTCTAACTGACATGGACCTGCTTCTGGGAAAGGATTCTACCCTCACTTGTATCCTGCAGCATGTCTGACACCCCAGCCCCGGGTTGGGGGGGTAGTTGCATGCTGGAGCCACCTTGTACAGGTTTAAAAGAGCCAACGGTTAAATTTTCAAGAGTTTTGTGAGCTGGTTGTTAAACATTTCTATTATTAAGTATTATTTTATATAAACTGGCAATTAAATTATATTAAAAACAAAGATAGTAAATACTCAAAATTCATCACTTCCTAATTATTATCTTACTACATTTTATTGTCTATACTCTTGAAGTCTAGGGTACCAGTATGGTGGAAATACTGTGGAGTATGTGCTGCTGCACATCTCTTACCAATTCCGCATTCAGTGACATCACAGTGGTAGCTTGAACTTGACTATGAGATGAGTATTCATACTATGGAAATTGGCAAATGCTATAAATCAGGGCTTCCTGCTAAGCTCCAGAAAGCCAGTCAAACATTTACCAACACATGACTGAATATGTATTCATACCTATATGTTTGTAAAATACATGTATATATTCATAAAACCTGTGTAGATGTCTTTCCTTATGCTTTAAGTAGGATGGTAATTATCTGTATACAACCATCAGACTATGAATTCTTTGAAGTTAGTGTACATGCTTTACTTATCATTATAGCATTAGCACGTACAGAGTATTTGGTGCAAAGAAAATGCCAATAAATGTCTGTTGAATGGATAGTGGTAATACATAAAGATCTCCTGGGTTAGCCAATCTCACTGTTTGCTCTGGATTGGAATGTTTCAGATAGCTCTTTCTCTTTTGCCAGAGCTCTTGATTTTTGAAAATTCTTTCGGGTTTTCATATCACATGAGGAAGTGAGCCTTAGGTCTGTTGCAAAGAGCTTTAGCTTCCTCTAACCCCTGCTAATTTCCCCATTTCCCTTTTAACGAGAAGGGTGTTCCGGGCCCTCCTCCTTCCCCTCCTCTTCCCGAGGCTGCTCGGGGTGGTCTGGAGGAAGATACTGGCAGGAGGCCAGGAAGAGCACCGGGGAGCGAGAGGCTGAAGGATAAAATGTTGTTAAATTCAGCATGACAAAATTCCCGATTGAATTCATTCTGGGGAATATCTAGGACCCCACAGAGTTTCTGATTGAGTTGAGTCTTTCCCATTCTCTAAAGCTGGGTGACCTCATGCAGATCAAAAATGAATTTCACTCATTGCCTTTGTTTTCTAAATGTTTTTTTGGGAAATTTGGTTCATAAAGTGTGTAAATTCAGTTATAAAGTCCCAGAATCAAGACAGTTTTCAAGAGGGTTAATCTCTGATGATAGTTTTATGTAGATGATATTTCTTTGTTTGTTTTCAATATATGCCTCCCAAAGGCTAGGAGCTCAAGACACATTCACCAAAAACTTCCCTCAGCTACATCCCAAAGCAAGACAGTGAAAAGGACAGTTCCAAAAATGGGAGGAACGGATATCCAGAGACCAGAAACTTTTAGGAATGTCTGAAAGATGGAGAGTGGACACACCAAAGCAAGACATTGAAGTCCAGAGCAAATGCAAGAAGAGGGGAGAGGAGGGGCTCGTGTCCTGACAGCGGAGCCACAGAGAGGCTCCAAATGTGTGTTGGTTTGGGAGAGCAGGAAGAAGGGGGTAGAAAGTAAGGTGATTTTTTTGAAGGATGGCACAGTTGGGGAAGTCACCCCCTTTAATCACCCTCCATGATGGTGTTCTTCCCTAATCTAAAACTAGAAAACCAGTCTTTTAAGAAATTCCTGAATTGGCGGTGGTGATGGCCCTCAGAGTAGAGCCCTCCCCATTTTGGTGTTGAGTTGGCGAGGGCCAGTCTAACAGGCCTGCTTGCCGTGCTGTCTGTTCCCAGCTGAGGCCTTCCTGTAAAGCCTGCCAGCTCTCATGCCTACTTTCTGATGGAGGGTTGAGTTTGAAAACATCTATGTAACTCACACTCGCTCTTGTATTAAGCAACCTAGTTCTTTAGTAATAAATGTAAACTGATAACTAACTGACATTTGAGGACTAAGAACTGACCTGATGAAAGAAGAGGTGATTCAGGCACGAAAGATACACGTTAAAAAATTCTAACTTAATTCTCATTCTCAGAACATTCAAGAAGGTATTACATACATAAAACAAGACCAGCTATAATGATAAGGGGGCAAAGAGAAATATACAGAATTATTAGAATATAAAAATATGACTACTAAAATAAATACTCACTAAAAAAATGTTGACAAAGTCAAGGCAGATATTTGAAAAAGTGGGTACATGGAAGACCCATTGGAAAGACACTTCAGTCATCTAAAAGGCACTGAGAGAACAGAGGGGAAAAGGGAGAAGAAATTTTAATGGATATGATTGATGTAAATTCCTGAAACTAAAGAATGTTTTGAGATTAAAAGGGCCCATTGAGCCCTAAGCAGGATGACTAAAGGAAGACCTGAACAGATTCCCTTGAAATTCTAGGACATTATGAAAAAGAGAAGATTCTAAGGGCTTCTCAAAAGAAATAAACATAGCTTCCTACAAAGGAATGATAATCAACTTGGTGTCAGACCTTTTATCAACAGGAGATCCTAGAAAACAATTTCAATGCTTTCAAAGTTCTGATAAGATGTATTTTTAAAACTAGAACTATCAATCAAGGGTTGACATCAAATGAAGACACTTTAGGCGTGCAATGATTAAGTCAATTTATATCCAACATACCCTTTTAGAAAAAACTCCTTGAGAATATACTTAAGCAATATATATATGGAATCTAGGAAAGACAAAAGTGTAAAAGCCAAGAAGCAGTGGATCTAATTTAAGAGTGCAGTGGAAAGATATCCCAGAATGGCAGTTATGTAGTAAAGAGCAGTCAGTCCACATTAGAACAGAGATGGAGAGCCTGAAGAATAACATCTTCTGAAGAACTTGGATTTCTTATAACAATTAATAAGTTGGATAAAATTAACAATGAAGTAGAGATATAATTATTCTTTTGTCAACAGAAGAAGAAAGGCAATTAGAAACCCTAAGAGTACAAAAGCTGGACCAAAATGTAAAAATCCAAATGTGAAGCAATGTAAAATGTGTCATTTTATAGTTGTTGGAGAATGAACTTGACCTTCTACTTGGAAAATTCTCCAATGAAAAGCACAGATCTAGTAACATGGAATTGCGTCTCCTGCTTTAGGGAGCCCATCACATTATTTTATTTTGCAATGAATAGTATTTATATAATCATAATTTTATAATTGTCGTTTATTGGATTTTTCATTTTTATAGTCTATCTGTACAGAGAAAGCACAAAACTAAATTAAAATTAGAAAAGAGAATGTAAATGTTATAAATTTTTATAATATAATTATGTACCTGATAAGCTTGGAGGTTTATGGAGGAAAGAAAAATGGAGGGAAGTATAGGGCTGCTGATTCCCTCAATTTATGTAGAATATATCATAAGGTACTATGTGAAGTTGACATATTAAGAATAAAAGACTGCAATTAAAAAGACTGACACTATCAAACGTTGCCCTAGATATGGGGAAATTGAAACTTTCATACACTTCTCGTTGGAAGCACAATGTGGCACCACCACTTTTGGAAAACTGTTTGGTAGTATCTGCTGAAGCAAAACATGTACATTTCGTATGACCCAGCAGTTCCTCTCCTAGCTTTGTACCCAACAAAAATGCATGATATATGGCTCCAAAGACTTGCACAATAATGATCATTGCAGCACCGTTTATGCTAACACAACAACTCGGATCCCACTGAACAGTAGAATGGATACATATGTTATGGTGTTTAATGGCCTATTATATGTAATTAAAAAGAAAGCACTCCTCATTTTGACAATAAAATGGATGAATCTCACAAGTGTAATGTTGAGTGAAAGAAGCTGAACACACAAAAAATTGCATGACTCATTTACTAAACAGTGAAAAACACTTAAAATCAATCTGTAAGGATAGAAGTCAAGATGGTGGCGGAGCCAGGAGGGGGCCCTGCGGGAGACTGGTACTGGCCTGTCTCAGTCTGAGCTGGGATTCCATGGGTGTGTTTACTTTGTGAAAACTCACCTGGCTGTTCACTTTTGATTTGTGCACCACCTGTGTGTATGCTATATTTCAAAAAAAGTTTATTTTTACAAACCATCCTTTTAAGTACATTATTTACATTTCATGAATATAACTAATAGCAGAATTAACGGTAACTACCAAAATAGAGAGGAGGAGGAAGGAAAGAGAGGACCGTGGAAGGGAAACAGGTTTCTCTCTTTCACAGACAACGTTGACAAGTACTGTTTAAAGTTGGTAAAGGAAGAAATGGTGTCGTTTATTATGGTATTTTCAGATGTTTGGAAACTGAAACAGTAAAAAAATATTTCCTATTGAGGAATGGGAGTGAGGACGAGAAATAACGAGGAAGGAAACTTTTACTTTGTATCTTTTACTCTTCTGTACCATTAACATTAAAAAGAGAAACACAAAACAATTAAAAGTAATATTAACAATATTAATAATAACAGCTACCATTTATTTCGTGCTTCCTCTTACTGAGATGCTGAACTAGGTATTCTGTGTAGCTTATTGCAATTAAATCTTCATCCTTCATATCCTTCACCACATTTATTAGGGTGGAATTTATTAACCCAGTTATAATGATCTAAAACATCAAGATACCCAATTAATACAAAGACGTAAAGCATTATTTAGAAAGAAAAATTCTCAGCACCCTAGAATATGTTTGTTGTTATATTAAGGCACAATGGAGTTTGAGCTCCCTGGCAGTTAAGGGGGAGAAAATAAACTCTTATTGTGTTTATAAATCTCATTGCCCATTAAAAACCTGGAGAGATAATCAGTACCTGGCAACAAATTCTAGAAGGAATGTACATTATCAATGTTTATCTAATGTATGCTATAATTGTGTTATGGTAAAAAGATAGAAAAGTTATTTTAAAAACTCTTTCTCTTACTGACTTACTGTAAAAGCCAAGAGCTTGATATTATATCATAATACAGGGAAGGAATTTCTTCAGGAAATGCAGGTGGTAGAGTCTGGACATAGCGATTTCTGGAGCATTTCCCAACCTCTGTTCTTCAAAAGACCAGTTATTCTGGATTTTAATAGTTACTCCATCGAAAATGGGTTCAAGTTCAATTATCTTGGAAAATGCAGCAAACTGCAATCTCCTTTTTGTAGATTCAAAACCATATTAACATATCAAAGACCCTTAGAAGTCCAATAGGAAATAAAGCTAATTAATTTTGTTTAACTCAGTATTTTCCCAATTGATCTGATGCTGGGACCTTTCTCAAGTAATCTGCAGAAAGCAGATTTGGGGAAAGTTCGTTGATCTCAGCACAGGTTGGAGTACAGCAGGCAGGGAAGTGGGGGTTGTTAGTCGATCGTCAGACGGTAGCTTTCCAAACTCTTTGTTTCACTCTTGGCAAGAACTAGAAGGTGGATTTTCCAAGAACCGCCGCAAGTGCCAGTATTTTCTGCTATTGTTTATAAAATTAGAACCATATGATTTAGAGTTCAGAAGCTTAGAAAGCGAAGTTTGCATTGTGTGACAAGAACTTAGGAGTCTGACGAATTCTTTCCTGGACATACTCTTCCCATTTCAGGCAGAAATAAACTGCAGCCATGTCTGCAGGTGCGTTCAACTCCCTCCCCAACGTGCCCCCCAAGTGCAGAGCCGTGGGCATTTGAAATCTGTCAGATTATTTCAAGTCAATTCTATGAAACCACTAAGTTCTGTGCCACAAAGCACGAAAGAGATGATTTTAATTCATAACATTTCAAAGGCAGCTGTCACAAACTGGCCGCCCAGACTATGAAAGAGGCAGGTGACCCTCACCCACCGTCTAGTTTTGGAAACAACGGCTTCCTGAGGAGCCTGGCAGATTAAGTTCTCTACATAATATGCCCTCCCTCCAGAGCGCCAAAGGAGGAGACTTTTGGGAGGCGGTTCAGTTTTTCATTTACATATTAGAGAATGTCTGCCAAAGATTAGCATTTTATCATAAGTATATCTTATGCTAAATTCTTTATAGCGATAATTAATCGATACATCCTGATAATAAAACAATGGCATATGGTCATCTACCAGTTTGGTAGGACCTCTGGGCATAATGCCGACAGAGCTCAAAACCAGTATCAAGTTATCTTGAGAAAGGTTAACAAGAAAGGGGATGCTACACCATTTAGAATTAGAGTTTGATCTGCCTAACCAGCATTCTTAGCCACTCTGATTCTGACGGTGGTTTTATGGCCCACCCTTTGCAAAAGCATCGATAGCTTTCTCTTTAATCCATGAGTGTAGGGCTTGACTCATAGATAGCTCCTGTTTATGGAGTCGAAGGCTCAGTGGATAACGAGGGCCAGGCAGTGATCAGCAAGGCGAAACTGGCTTCTGAAGGCAAAATAGTGCATGGGGGGACCCAGGCTGACCATTTTGTTTTGTTTTGTTTTTATGAAGAAAATAAGTCATAGTTTTACACTTTGAATGAAATGTAAGGTGGTTTCCCACTTTGGAAGGAAAGCCCACCATGAAGGAATTATGCTAAAGACAGTCATGACAGTAAGAGGCCTGACAGAAAAGGCCCAGCCACAGGGCACAGGATCTTAACAATCTGGGAGGAAGAGGTATTTTACTGAGATCTCTTTCAATATTTAGGTAAGTGATAGAAATTTTTAAGAGAGGTTTTTGCTTGCTTGTTTGTTTCTCGTTTTGTTTTAATCAAATCCTAGGAAGAGGCAGGCTCGTAAACCATAAAATGTGGGGAAAGCATCATGAAGTAATTCACCCAATCAGCTAAAGAAACGTGTGCTTCTCCTCTTCCTCCTGGAGACGTAACTCGGGTGACAACGCACAGGGACCTCGGCTCTTGTCAGCCAAAAGTCGTTCCCAGAAATTTCCTAGAACCTTTCTCCCACCCCAAAGGAATATGTTACCCGGAAAAGATTTGAAGTTGAGCAGTCAATGCCCAATTTCTCCCACACTGTGTTTAACTTGTGCAGACTTTTGGTGGGAGGGTGGAGAGGGAAGAACTGGCTTCTTGACTACAGCACACAGTGAAGTGAAATGACAAAGAGCCATCAAGATTGGTAGATACTAGTCAGCCACGGGGCGAAGGAAAACCTCTCCAGAAGGACATTTGGAATGGAATAAATGTGGATCTTTCTCAGCCTGGTTCCTCATTTGAAACACAGAATGCTGAAAATGTTTTGAGTGACTATTTTCTTAATTCTTCCAAGGATGATACACAGTTAGTGTCACTGCACATACACAGGAGTATGGATATCTTAGAATATTGGGGCTTCCTTCTCTCACTGAACCCAGAGAGGGAGAGGCTGCAGTGTTCCTTATAGGAAGGAGAAGATCCTTGCTTTGTTTAAATCTTACCTGGCCCAAATTCCACTGTTCACCTGACGCACGTGGTGAAATCTTAGAATAGTTACATTAAGTGCTAAAGATTAATCTTAGGATGAATTAATCATTTTATTCAAAATTTCTTAAGGACAGAGATGGCAAGAAAAATAGGTTGGTAATTGTATAAGTAGAGGACACTGGCCATTGTAAAGGCTTGAGTTGGTACTTGAGTAATGCTTAAAGGAAAACTAAATGAGAACTCAGAAAAATATTAGTTTGGGAAAAAGAAAGTGTATGAATTATCTCATCTTTTCCATCACTTTAGTGGAATTTTAGACAATACTGAGTGTAAAATATGTCTATAGTGTCTAATATTCAAATGAAGTTTGTCAGAGATTTTAATAAAGACTATGATGAATTTTCTAGATAGGGCTGACCCCAAGTCAAATTGAAAAAGTAGTAGATGTGGTTTGTTTGGGTTTCTTTCCCACCTGCCCTGTTTTTCCAGAGTCTAACAAGAGTTTCAGTCTCACAGGCACTTGCTATCAGAACCAGTGTTTTGGTTTCGTGTGTTTTTGGAAAGAAGTAGTCTCTGCTCTGAGAAATTAACTGGTGGGGACTCTGATTGCTTCACTGCCCCAGGACTTGACCTTTCCGATGGGAATTCTCCATGAGCAAAATCTCTTCAAGACTCAGGTCTCCAGAGGCAGAAATGTAAACTCTCTGGCCGGCTGAGGTTCAGCGCAGGAAGTTCACATCAGCTGCGTGGGTTGCTTCCTACTCTTAAGGACAATTCTGCTTTCAGATTACTGTGTAGAAGCCATTTTTCCCCCAAGTGTTACTCAATTTCTATAAGGTCATAGATCTTGCATCACAGCTGGAAACTTGAGCATATTTCTGTGTTTCTAGGAGAACCACCCTATATCTGCGTATTAAGCTTTCATTTTCTTAAAAACTATAACACCCATTCCAACTTCAATTTCTTTGTGTGTTCAGGGTGTAACTAGTGATTTATATAGAGAAATGAGATGATGTATGTATGTATAATCTGTAGTATATATATTTGTATATATGTAACATATCATTTGTATGTATACATATAACATATATATGAATAGACGTATATAGATGCACAGACATGCACACACAAACCTGTTGGATGCTGTGTAAAAATGCACTTCCTTTTCCCATATCTAAACAGCCACTGCTGTAATGGGCGTGGCTATGTCTTTCTTCTCTCAGTATTCCCAGCACCTAGAAAATGCCTGGAATATATCAGGCAGTCAATAAATATAAATATATAAGTAAATAAAATTGCATTGATAATTAAACTTATAACTTAGCATTCTGTTCACACATCTCCCCTCAAAACAGAAATATGTTAGTGTGTGTTACCATATGAAGTGGTGAGCTGAAAATGGCTTATGAGAAATATATGTGAAAGTGCTTTGTAAAATTTTATATAAATATTGGGTAGTATTATCGTCCCATGAAATACAAACATTGAAAATGTTATACAACACAAGTGTTGTTTTAGTAATAGACCCTAGATTAATAATAACCAATTGATACTCGATCATTAGCTAAGGAATATGTTTTTGATTTCAAATATCAATAAAAGGGTAACTCATGGATTTAATCATTTTTATTCCTTTCCTTAAACAGCATTAAACGTTTAGCTGTGACATAGGAGCAATCTGATAAATGTTCTAATACTAAGATAGTGCCCTTCATTTGGATGTGTAGGCATATCATTATAAAAGGTGGTATGTTAGTGATGATATTGATTTCAGTATTAAATGTTTAGCGGTTATTTTATGGTACGAATAGAGATCATTTTAATAGCAGAATTAAGGTTTGAAGATATATGCAGAAAATTCTAATGAGGACACAGTATTGATTCCTTAGCCCCAAAGATGGCCAACGGTTCACCAGAGAGTGGCTGGGCTGAGGCTGGTGAATCTTAAGCAGTTTAGGCATCAACATGAGAATCATAGAAAACAATAGTTTTCCTCTCTAGAGAAGCGTGAACATTGATTTATTTTGATGGCTATCTTCGTACAACAAGCAGAGTTATTTTAATAGAAAAACAATCCTTTGTTTATTTTATGTGTAGAAGCTGTGTGTTGACTTGAGATGTATTTGGAGAGTTTGTGCTGTGTAAGACCATTTTTCTGGTCTAAAAGCAAGGTAGCACTTCTTTTTCGTTTCCACTGGAGAGAGTTTACCGGAGAATTGCACGGCAACAATTCACCAAGAGTTAACATTACCGAGCCTCTGGCGGGTATATGGGTACAAAACTGGGTCCTTCAAGAAATATATCTTTTAAATGTCCATGTTTAGAGGACTTACTGGATACGCTGTCAGAATGCACAGCCATTTGAAGGGAAAAAGAATGGTTCTCTTAGATTGAATGCAGTGTGCATTTGCAGTTCATGTTAAATTAGAGTCTATACTGAGACTGGTGCATACGTTCTTCTTTAGCAGCCTATAAAATGGACATAGTACATTAATATTCACATCCTCAAGACCGTGTGACACTGTATTACATGCATGTGGAAATGTATTGTTTTGAGGAAAATAAGACAATGTTGTTTTCGAAAAGGAGTGTCCAATGACAGCTTCATCCGTTCATTCCCAACTATTTATTGAGTACCTGCTAAGTGGGAGATGAAGCTTTGGGTGGTGGGGGTTTACACGGCAGTGAACACACACGTGGTGCCTGCGTCTGTGCAGCTTAACTCCTGATGGCATAGTCAGACAACAAACAAATGCATATTCTCAGTGTTACACAGGAAGTTAAAGTAGGATGTGGAATGAGGGGGAGGTGCTATTTGAGGTGGCATCGTCAAGACAGCCTCTCTGATGAGATGACATTGGAGCCAAGACCTGAAGACCATGTGAATATCTAGGGGAAGAGTGTTCTATCCAGAGGGAATAGCAAGTGCAAAGGCCCTGAGGTAGGAATGAGCTTGGCATGTATGGCTCACGGAGGGGACCATATTGTTAGAGCAGAGGAAGCAAAGCAAAGAGTAGGGGAGCTGCTTTTTAAATGAGGGGTTTTAAGTTGATTGCTTATCATATCCATTTGCAGTCACACCCCTGAGATGCCCCATGAAGGTGCAGATTACAAGAATACAAGACTACAAGTTGATTGACTACTGTACTTTACTTACAAGGCATTTCTTCACATTTATAAGGTCCGTTCCTAGCTGCAAAGAGAGCCCTCATCCAGATCCACAGTCAGCATAGGTTGCATTAAGTTCTCAAAAGTAATTTGCTAATTATAGTGGCAATAATCTTGTGCTTTATTTTCATTGTTCTTAGTGATTGCTTTTGTTCCTACCTCTCTAGGGTGTTTTTTTTTTTGCACTAACATGTCAATTGAATAAGCATTCTTCATCTTACATATTGTTTATTAACTATTGAAATAATTGTGTACCATTAATTTCACTAGTAAGTACATTTTAAACTGGAGAATTTGCCCTCCCAGAGGTTTTTTGGGAGGGAATTACCTTCATAGGGTGAGAGAAGACTATGAACTATTCACTTATAAAATAGCAAATATCTTTTATGTTTCCGTAAGAACCAAAATTCAAGTTAAATCCCCAAAACAAGTGACCTTTTCAAACAGTTAAGAGTAAACTTTAAAATCACCTAAAATAGAGTTTTCTGGAAGACATGATGGCCATCATGCTTTGTGTATTGTCTTTCTCTTACCCATCTGTGAAGATTTTATTAATTTTCATGGCAGTTTGATACATGCTAAATGTGGATGAAATCTTTAAAATGCAGCAAAAAGGACACCCGTTGTAGCTGGAAATAGACCAGCTCGAACTCATATACACAGGGGAGGAGGGGCTGCCACTTTTAGAATCTGCTTCTCCAACCACAGTCAGACGTCCTCAACTTTTAAGCCTGGAAAAAAATTGCTTTCTAATTAAAGGTCATTTTTCTCAATAAAAATAATCTCCTGTTGATGTAGAGGACTTGAAAGGACTTATTTCCTTTGCGTAGAAGATGGAAGGAAACTAGAATTTTCAGCCACAAGGACACCCCCTCCTAGAGACATCAAGCTTGCCCGTCCTCACCACCTTTTCTGACGCTGTGTCCTGTCCAGCTGTGAGGACTGGGCACCAGAGCGGCTCCCGGAGACAGCAGTGTTCCTCTTCTCTGGAGGGCCCCTGAGGTCTCAGAGTGACTCGTTCGGGATCACAGCATATGCTGACAGCGCGTCATCCTCCTTTCAGGAGCCCTGCTGGGGATGCATCCTTGATCGAGAAATTGGCATTAGAGAGTTGTCGTGTTTCACTTAAAGATGACAATTTGATGAGGCAGATCTAACCTTTTGATTAATTGCCTGCAACTGGCAATGCGAAAGCTAGAGTTAAAATGCACTGCTCCCGTATTTTCTTATTTAAACCAAACTCAACCTAATTTCAGTTTTTAGAAATATCATATGTGGTGATAGCAGGTTCCGCCAGAGTCACGACTGGTCCTGTTGGGTCAACCTGATAGAGAAAATAGAGATTAGGAAGGTTCCCAGATTATTAGGGAGGATTTTCTGTTGGGATGAAAACTGTGTGAGAATGAATACTAGAAAGCTAAAGAGAAAGTTCCTTTCTTAAAGTTCACATAAAATACTGCATTTTTAAAAGTACCTGAGAAGAGAGAGTTGGGCTGCAAGCTGAAATGCCAACAGGAGCCAGGCATTTAATATTTATTCAATAAATAAATAAGTGCCGTTTCCCATGACCCAGACGTCTGACCTGCACACACTGTTTGCCTGTGAGATGCCAAAGGACACAGTCTTCCCTTTTGCAAAGAAATATGTTCTCTCCAATTCTGTGTGAAACATGAGCCCTCTCAGTCCATCTCTGTTTTTTCCCTCTCTCTTAGAGGCTAGGATACCATGAAATATTTCCTACCATAAGAAAAACAACAGTGCCAGCAGTAATCCGTGGTCACTGACAATCGGCCTTTGTGTCAGAAGGGCGATGGCCAGTGGTGGAGTCACGCTGGAGACGTACAGCCTGTTTCAAGGCAGCTACCGTGCCTCATCTTGACTGTTGCCAGGCGGAAGTACAAGCCAAGCATTGTCAGATACTTCGATTTTGCAGTAAAAGCCAGGAATCTGGTTTTTTAATGAGAAATCTCCCAATTTTAAAAGGTTGATTCTATTTAAAAAAATACCTTGTTGGCTAACAAAATGTACTTATATTTCAAATTTTGCCTGTGGTTGCCAGTTTCTAAGCTGTGCATTGCATATTCTATAGCAAAAAAAAGAAAGAAAGCTGTTTATTCATTTATTCATTCCTTCAACAAACATTTATTGAGTACCACATCATGACTGGTGCTATGGAACTTTCAAGGATAAATAATACATTGCACTCAGAGAACTGAGTCTGGTGGGTGTCTCACCCTAGCCTGGAAAATAGATCCATACTCATAGTTCAATTATGCCCAGTATGTTTATAGGCTTCAAATCAACTCTCGCAGTGCAGTCTGTCACCTGACCTTCAGTAAATCTAGTTTCCTTCCAATAGGATCTATCAATAAACTCAGCCCATTTGTATCAATGTGAATACATGTTCAAAGCATAATAGTGAGAAAAAAATTAAAAACTTGCAAAAAAATATGCAGAATGATTTTATGTGAATTTCTAAGGCACACAAAACAATAGTATATGTTATAGAAGCATCCAGCTGTAGGAAAAGTGTAGAATCCTCCACAGCCGAAGGATAACGACACTTGCTTGAGAAGGGTGCTTGCCTCTGGCGGAAGAGGGAGGGAAATGAGATGGAGATGTTGATCTCTAGTTGTATCTGCAACACTTTATTTCTTCAAGAATATCTGATGCAATTTCAACAAAATGTAAACATTTGTTGCATCTTGATGACGGATACTTAGGCATCCCATATTTTCTCCATCTTCCTGCCTACAGTAGTTTCCATAGATTATAAAAATAAAAGAAGAATGTAAAAAATCGGCATGACTAAATTAGATTTTTTCCCTTTATTTCTAAGGGAATGGCTTTTCTAAATTTCACCATTGCTTTAGTGGCGCTAGCCTCCCAGACTGAAATTATTTAAATTGTCCCTCTTGTTCATCCCCAGTGGCTAACCCAATCTATTACCTATGAAATCTACCTTCAAAACGTCTCTTTCTGTTTTTATTGTATCGTTATGTGTCATCATTTCAACCTCTGCTCGCCGGCACGGTGGCCGCCCAACTCGCTGTTCCATGCAGTCGTCCTGCATCCGTTGACTTCTGCATGTGAAGGGCTTTCGTCCCTGTTCTCTCTGAGCCCGTGGACCTCAGGTCACTGCAGTCTGTGTCCAGTCCTGAGCCCAGTAGGCCACTCCAAACGCCACCCAATGCTGGATGTTTCAGTTCAAAGTTTGGTCCACAGATACTTATCTTGTTTTTAAGTATGGCTATGCCCCCTTCATTTTGTTTTAAATTTTCATTGCTATGTGTTTGGCATGAGCGGGAGGAATTCTGTGTGTACTCATGCCACAGTCCACTGCATTGCAGTGATATTTTGGGCGATTATCTTGGATGGGGTATACAGTAGATCGGTCAAATTCTTATAGCAAGTAGTTTCTTCCCTTAGGTCCAGTGTGGACTGGCAGTTTCTTGTTTCAGTATCCTCTTCAGTGACATCAGCGCTGACACGCCAGATTGAAGCATGTAGAAACTGAGGAAAAGGTGATATTGAGATGAAGCTTCTGTTCTGTACATCAGCTTAATAAATGGAGGAATTGCCAATCCAGAGATGTTAGATTGTTCACTGATTCTGTTGCCAAAATTAGTACTCACTCTGGGTGATATTTTCAGGAGATTTGTGGGCTGGTACAAAAAATTGCTAAATATCCTGTGAAAAATTGCTAAGTATTCTGTTCAGCTTACTGGGGCACCTAAAGTTTATAAGTGCCTAATTTTAACTACTTGGTGTTTTCGCCAAAAATAGATGTTTGGAAAGTGAAGCAGTAATTAGATTGATTACATATTAATACTTGTGGGGAAAAGATTTTTTTTTTATCCCCTTTTAAATTTAGCAACAGGGAAAATTGTTTGTGGAGAATGAGAGCCTGTGATCTAGGAATCAGTGTCAAGGAAGCCAAGGATTCCGCTTTTACCGTGAGTGGCAAAACCGTCGCACATTCGCTGGCTACAGTTTTTCTGGCACAGAATCGTTGTGAGCACAAGAGAATTTATCACGGAACAACCAAATAAGAACACTTTTGTATTGGAGGTTCTTTAGATAGGCTTCTTTACTTTTGGAATCTTTCCAGTAGAGCAACTGGCATTCCTGCTTTACAGATCAAACAAACTGGAGATGAAACCCCGCAGCCAGTCGCAAAATCCTCATTTGCACCTTTCTGCCGTCTGTGAGGTGTCCACGGCACTGAAGAAAGACCCAAGTAGGCGTCTCTGGAGTGGAAATCTTTCATCTGATCCTGAGAGGAAAGGCTAGACTCCTCATTAGTCCCGTCAGCCTTGGCCACGGTGGGCAGAGCACATGGAGAGAGAGATGGCACAGCAGCCTGCAGCATCCGCTGTGCAGAGGCCCCGCCGGGCGACTCTGCCCGTGGACACCCACACTAACCGCCCAGTGCCTGCTGCCAGCCTTCCAACTCTTGTTTTCTCTCTCCCTTGTGTTAGATTCCCCATGACAACAAACCACTATCGCTGATAATTCCTTGTTTCCTCCATAGCGCCCACTATAGGACTCACATTTTGGAGTGATGGAACAAGAATTTGTTGCACATGCTTTGAATTTTATTAAGAAAACTTCTCACTTTTCCCAAATGGTGGAATACTTCTCTTCCATTAAATTTAAACGTACTACGCAGAACCCCATTTGCTTCCTAGTATTTAAATTTTTCTCACAATAATTTTCAGATGCCACAACCTCTGCTGAGAAAACTCTCAAATGTGGTGTCATTATAGCAGGAAATGGGTCTACACAGCCCCACCTGCTCCCTTCCTGATTCTAGTATTTTTTCCTTAATAAAAACAATGTATTCAGAAGTGATGGATGATATTATTTAGTTTAGAAAGAAGCAGCAAAAGTTCCCCCTCTCTCCTCCTTAGTGTTATGTCCATGGAGATTTCCGCCAAGCGAAGGAATTTTTTTCCTCATCACCCAATATTGTAAAATTCTACTTCACATGTTGCCCTCGTGCCAGGGAACGGTTACAGATACGATCCTAACATGCTTGTTTGCTGTTTCCCCAATTAGTCGTGGTGTATTAAGTGAATAAAATCTTCTGAAGTCTTTTGGCAGCTGTTTTTGCTGAAGTGCTCTTATCTATGCTAAAAGATCAATAATTGTGAGTATTCTGATTTGGAAATAAAGAGAAATGGAGAATGTTGGTGGGGAGGGAAGCTAAATGACAGGGTTAGGAAACAGTCCTTAGAGCAGAACACAAAAGCTTCAGATTTAGGAAATAATTTAAATTTTGCTGATGCCTCTCCCCGAACCTCCAGCTCTCCTGGGCTCTGCAGAAGATTCTAGGATGTGAAATGAATCGAGGATCAATCCTGCTTTAGGATAATCCTTTCATCTATGGAATGTGAATGTAAGGAGATTAATGGATACCATGAATTGACATGACGCTCTAGGTTTCTTATTTTGGTGCTTAATATTTCAGAGTTGCTAGACCACTGATTGACTAGGCAGGGTGGAATCCCCTAAAACTACAAAATATGTGCGTCCTGATGGGAAATGAATGCTCTAGCAGGAGGGCCTAACACATTTAGGGAATACATACCAACACATAGTAGGCGATAATAATAGCTACTCACGACATTGACTGAGCTCTTTCAATGTATATTAAGCATCATTCTGAGTGTCCCCATCTTATCCCCTTTAATCCCACCACAGACAGGGCCGTGAGTTGGGTGTTATTACCATGCCCCTTTTAAACATGAAGAGGTCTGGGGACAGGGAAGCTAAGTGGTTTCCCCGAAGTCGCGCTGCTAGATTTGAATGTGGTCCGTGTGGAACCAGAGCACCACACTGTTACCTGTCTACATTTACAGTAAATATTTGCTGGATAAATGAGGGGTAGTAGTTTGAGGGAAGAGTTTAGTCCTCAAGTGTGTCGGGGTTGCCAGTTGGGTTTGTAGAAGAACGTTTCACAACATTGCAAGAACCTGATAATCTAAAATATTCCATACCCAAAACTAGAAAACACAAGGGTGGCACCAGTATATGTTTGTGCTCATTGCAAACCACATATCAAAGCTCAGAGAGAGCATCTTTGATCTGTAATGTCCTATGCATTTCAAACTTTGGTTTCTTCTCCAATTCTTTCTTGATAATTAAGATCAACCTGTGGTCTAAACCCCTGAATAGTGAATAACAGTGACCAGTATGTGTAAGCTATCCTTCAAAGAAGGTATTACTTGTCTGGTGCTTGAGATAATGCGTGAAGTATTTCCATTCAGCCCTTTCTACTGAGAAAACTTAAGTTGCATCTCCCAGACTGTATTCTACTAAAATTCAAATTCCAAAACATAACACGTGCAAAGCTTCATCTTTGAGGGCTCAAAATTTCCTCAGCATCAGACTGACAACAGATAAGATAATTTCTCTCTAGTAAAATACACTTTATTTGCTTACTAAATTTCTTGGGCAAAACCCATGAGAGTAATGAATATTTCTGTTCTGATGCTCCTTTTCTCCCTCAAGCATCCTGAGATATAGCTGGCATAGATGTGCTTTGGCCAGTAAGGTAGCCCATTGGCCAGAGGACCCAATAGGCTTTTAAAAGCACGAGTCCATCAATGACTTCACCTGGGGTACCGATCACTGGTGCTGCACAGGTGGGGCGGGCTCCTCTCACTTGGACTTGGGGCCCACCGTCATGGGGCCCAGGGACGGGGTGGCCAGGAAAGCCTGTGCTTGTTCACTCAGCTGTTGTTGGGGGAAGACAGGCAGAGAGTGGATGCTGGGACGTGGGGGAAAGATATAAAACTTTGAAGCTTTAAGTCTCAGATCTGTCACTCACTGGATGTATTCCCTGGGAGCACTCTAAAAGCTTTCTGAGGCCCAGTTTTCCCTTTCTCTAAATAAACATAATACCTAGCCCTAAAACTCACCACTTTGGTCCATACCATAAGGAATACAGTATTTCCAACCTCTTCTCTCACTACCTGACAACCCAAGAAAATCAGATACATCCCTCCATCTGTATAGGTATGTGCTTTTTCTATTTCAGTGTCTTTGATTATGTTGTTCTTGCTGCCTGGTGCATCCATGTTCCTCATTTCCTTGGGTCCGAAACCTACCTCTTTTGCAAGTCCTAGTTTAGATACTTCATCTAAAATGAAACTTTCCACACTTCCACCAAGCACAAGTAATTTTCTCTCCTCTTTGTTCCAGCTACCCTGGCAACACTCGAGGGCAATTGGCATGCCCTTCCTTGGGTTGCACCCATTTATATGCTGCTTGCCTCTGTCCTCCTGGACTGCAAGCTCCTTGTGAGGAAAATCGTGTCTGTTCCATCGCTGGATCCCTGTACGGTGCTCAGCATGGCTCCTTGCACGTTGACAGTCAATAATTGTGTGTTGAATTGAATTGAATGAGAGGGGGAAACTGAACTTTGTGCAAATCTCTGGACCTTTCTCTCGGCCCAGGCTTGAGGGACTCAGCTTCTATGACGGAATCTGATACAACGTGAGGTGATGAGGGAGACAGAGCTGATGCTTTCTGTACTTCTCCTGCTTGTAATCTTCTGTATTCTTCAGTAATCGATTGCTCCTGGTAGAAGGATGCACTCTTAGGGTTTTATAGATTGATTTTATACATTTTTATGTATAGATTTTGTAAAATTTTAAAAATACTACCAAAGAGAATCAAGCCAGACCAAGTTCAAACATGAAATTGCAGGGGAAAGATGCAAACATTCTGAATTTTATTTGATTTAGGTTAAGAAACGCATTGATTTTTTCTCTCAGTTATTGCATATGGTCTTCTTGTTTTTTCAATTACAAGAGTGTTCATTCCTTTCTTTGCTTATCCCCTGTGAGTCCATATGGTAAAAAACCAAGAGAATGAATTTGCACATTGCCATGTGTATGATAAAATGGAAGTCACAAAATGAACCTAAGTTTATCAATAGTGTTCACTTGTCGGGATCATTGACATATCTTATGTATTGATTTTTCCCTCTATATTGTTTTAGAAATATTTAGTTACCAAGTTTCCTTTACAGTGTTATTCATGCAACTAGGTGATACAAAAATGCCTTTAAATATCCAGATAAAAAACTGAACTTTAGCTGTGGATTCACATTGGACAGTCTGGTGCTAAAGATTTGCCATCAGTGAACCTCAAAAATATTACAGCGTGGGTAATAATCTCACCAGCTCTCCTGCTCTTGGTGCCTTCAGCCCTTCTCGCACAGAATCCTGGACTCGAATACATTGTTCTGTCTGCCTCTTTCCTTGCTTCTCGGCAGCTAGCAATTAACCCAAAGGACTCAGTCTTTCAGAAGGTTTTCACAACCCCAGTGATCACACTGGAATGCTTTAGAATGAAAGGAACATTTTGGCTGATATTCAATTCGACAGACATTTATCGAGCAACTGCCGTGAGCTGGAAATCCAGAGATGCCCATCCACTCCTTGTTTTGTTTAAGTTTAGAGAGGGATGAAGACACGCACCCAGCTCTCACACAGGTCAAACCATGATGAACATGAACAGGGAGAGGAGAGCAGGTCAGGATGGGAAGGAAAAGCACTAACACTTACTGCAGACCATATCCTCTCAGGAGTGGTAGCAAAACATTCAACAGTCTCTACGGCCAGACACTCACCAGACAGAGCGGACAGTGGCCACAGCCTGCAGCAGAGTCCTGCAGAGCCATACCCCTTGAGTTGCCAGAGCACGGGCAGGTCTGAGGGCTTTGGGTCGAGGGAGAGGAAGGCACTGGCAGGGGTAGGGGATGCGGGGAAGCACATGAAGGCAGCAGCTTTTACTACCTGTTTTCACAGTGTTTTGATATTTGGCATACCCCTGAAATGGCCATCTTGGTGCACAGTGGCTGAGGATCAAACATGGCCACCCCGTGAGCTGAGTATTAGTAAGAAGAATTATAAAATGAGGAAGTCACGTATTCGGGAGGGGATCAAGGTGCACAGCGAGTAGAAGAGAGGATGGAGTTTAACCTGCGTCTCCCTCGTCCGTCCGTAATAGTAACTAATTCATTCTGACAAATCCAGAGAAGGAGGGGGAGGAGGAAGATGCTTATGATGCACAGAGAAAGCGCCTGTGAGCTGGGTCTTTAAAGTCAAAAGATATTTTATCATCTCATCTCCAAGAATACGTGATGTCAGGTTAGTTTGTTCCACCCCCAGGAAGGATCATCTTAGTGCTCTTTCCTCACCAGCCTTCTCTCCCTTCCTTTCTTCCCACGCTTACCGCTTTCCTCGGACAAAAGTTCTTAGTCTAGCGTTCAGGTGCAAGGGGGGCATGAATGAGCTTCGGGGACCCTAGAACCCATTGCAGTTGTGTCTGCCAACATGCTCTTCTTTTTCACCCTTTCTCCCATTTTTTTCCCCAAAGTATTTAAAGGCTGGTTAAGCAGCAGTTATATTTCTCAATTATAATTTGATTTCATTTATTGTTTTATTAAATAGAATATTTACATTCTCTTGGGAATTGTGTAAATATGGAATTTGGTCCTCAAAAGTTTTAGGAAGTTAATTCAAGGATATTGCATCCCAATATGCATTTTTGTGGGAAGATGATCCTTAGTTTTCTTCTGGTTCTCAAGGCCTCTGTATAACTCCATTGCATTAAAGGAAACTAAAAATGTTCCACAGGTGGATATTTTAAGTATTATGATGTCATATAATGTAACATTCTGAAAATCCAACATATCCACATCAATTTCAAAGACCTGAAAAAGTGAGTACTCTCTCTTTGTCACTTACATTTATATTACTGTCAAATAATGGCATTTCGGCTTGCACATACCAATGAATATGCTAAGCATCTTAGAGAAATGAGAGACCTCAGAACTTAGGCACCCAACTTTGGCAGACATGGCCACATGTTAACCATGGCCACATGTTAGCCATGGCTGACATTTAGAGACCACAGGTCATACGGGCAGTGCCAGCACATGAGGCAGTGGTCTGGAGTCAGTGCAGTGGTCAAGTTCAAGCTCAGGATCCGACAGCTGGGGTTGTACTTTGGCTGTTGCTTCCCTGCTCTGTAGCTTCAGACAAGTTACTTATCCTCCGGGTGCCCACATATCCTCATCTTGAACATGAGGGTCCTAAAAGTTCCTATTTTCTATAGTTCTTGTGGAGATTAAGTCGTTGATGTAAAGTGGGCTGCTGGACCCTTGCACTAAGGCCACAGTGACAGAGGATCCGAGAACCCAACGTTCTCCGAAATGTCCCTCCTGTCCGCTCTCACCTCATCTTTCTCCCTGGCCTGTTTGTCATCACCTGTGTGCCAGGATCCCCTGTGGCTGTCCTCTCGTCTTCATCCATGGCTTTCCCTGTCGCATTGGTGGGGTTGGGACAGATAGAAGGAATGAAAACTGTGACATGATTCTGGAGGCTTGTCCTGTTTTAATGTAGCAAATAAAAATACCTCAAGATTCCAGAACTACTCATTTGATCGAGTAAAACTCAAGACAAAAGGAAGCAGCTCCTCTGTTTTATGCTTTACCCAGCAAGGCTTGTATTCTTTGTTCCCTAAGACGTTTCTAAAGTACAATTTACACTTGTGGCCATGTCAGTGAAACCATCCATCAACAAACACTGCTTGAGAGCTCAATGTACATAAAACATAAAGGGAGATAAAAAGTAATTTGATTTGTAAAAACTAAACACACAGGATGCAATGATTAGCAAAGATTCGGTGAGTATTGTCATGCATTCCTATTTAACTGAAATCTCATGTACCTTTTTTTGTGTTTAGAGTTTTATAAAAGATGAATGGACATGGCGGCCCATCTTGAGAAAGCCATGGCAAACTCAGTTAAGAAACATCACTCTAGCACTTCTGAACCTTCTCTTCCAGCAAGTGTAATCCCCAACAGCATCTCCTTTAATACTGATGGTTCCATCCAATATAAAGAAAAGCCATATTCCTCTGCCTCTGAAGCTCTAGACGCTTACATTGATGATTTTCATTTAAACTGTGAGCTTCCTGATATTAATGATGCAAAGGTTAGCCTGGATCAGAGCCCTCTTGAAGTTCTTGCTAAACTAAACAGTGGTAAGCCTTCCTCATTCTCTGAGTTTAATTTTTAATTATCTGTAGAAAGCTGATGCTCTAAGAAGTTATATACTCTAAAAAACTTTTTCCTTGTAAAATAATTGTCTTACAATTCATGAATCTTTTCATAAGATTGTTACATAATTTTACGGTCCCAAAACTTTTTTGGCAATGGATTCCTTTGAATTCAGGGTGAATTATAGAAAATGCTTCCCAGGCTTGATTTCAGAGTGGCAAAGCTGTGGCCTTGGGCTATAAAGCCTTGAGCTTTGTGACTGAAAGTGTGACAAAGGCACTTAAATACTCCAACCTACAGTTATCCCTTTATAAAATGAGAATAATAAGAATAATACCTCACAGGTTATTGTGGGAACTAAATGCATGTGGAAATGCTCTGTGAATTGTCGTGGCTGTGGACTCCTCAGGTTCTTTCTGTAGCACAGGGAACACCTCTGTTACAAGAGGTGGACGACTTGAGCTCAGGCTCCATCCTGCTGATGACACGGGGGCGCAGAAGAGTCCCTGGGCTTTAGCGTTTCTGTCAATAGGATGAAGAGACTAAACGCTGTGAGCTCCATAACTTTAAAATTCCATGTTATGTAAATGGAAGAAAAATAAGATTGGTCAACGTCAGTATTTCTCGTTTAAAAAGTGTCATTTGTAGAAGCTGAAAAAAATACTATCATGAAAGCAAAACAGGATGTGAATCTGAATTTGTGGCTGATTGCCCATGAAACCCTTGGAGAAATAAACTCCTCTGATAGTGACTCTCTTATCTATGTGATAGGAATAATAATAATAAGAGTAGAAGTTCCTGGCCTTCCACAAACGTGGTCTTTTCAAGATTATATGTTAGCATGCCCAAAAAGAATACTGGAAAAACTCTACATTTATTCTTGTTGGTTTTAGATTATTATGAAAAAAATTTACCATATTGTTGCCTGCTAGACTCGATATGCAAAGTTAGAGTCCGTGGAACAGCTTCTAATTGCTTCATAAGTGAAAAAACATAGAGTGACATGAGGACTCGTGCAGATGTGACATGGTCCTCCCGAAGAGAGAACGTGCCCGTTTAAGCTAGTCTTACTGGTTGTAGTACTTGATGTGGTTTGATAACCGGCAGCATGATGTGGGGACTGAGTGTGAAAGTGTGATGTAAGTGTCTGCGTTATCTGTGCCATTGAAGTGCAGATGTATTGTAATTTATTCAGTAGTGCCACTGGTTTTCCTGACAAGGGCTTTCATTCTATTTTTGAGGTTCGGTGGTAGAAAGAGTTTTTTTGTGTCAGTTTTCCTCCTTGAATCCAGAGACGAGACTGTAGCTGGCTCTTGTTAATGACTCGGAATAAGATACAGGCACTCACTCTGTCCCACGTCCTTTTCAGTTATTAACTCCACCGTCAGTGTTATCTTGACACTTCTTTATAAAGGGAAATAGAGTTTCACTTTTTTATGATTATAAAAGTAGTATGTACTCATGGCAAGAAAATTTCAGAAACCCTTAAGAAGAAAGCAAAAACCAACCGTAATCCCAACAGAGAAAACTTCTGTTAATGGTCCCATATAAATTTCCCCTTTTTCACTGCAAATATATATGATGGAATTTACTGTCCACACTGTTGCATTTCCTTGTTTATTCACTTACCAATATATTGTGAATATCTGTTCATGTTATTAAAATAGTTCTGTATCTTTACATTAAATGGTGCTAAAGTGTTTCCTGGTCTCTGTCAAGACATTTGAGTTGTCACTAGTATCTTTACTATTCCAAATGTTTCCATTGCCACCATTATACATACATGTTTGGGTAGGTGTCCAGTTTTCTCCTTAGGATAAATTCCTAGGAGTGAAGTTTCTGGGTCAAACAGCACTCACATGTTTGAGAGTTTGATTTGTATTGTTAAATTGTTTTCCAGAAGGGACATACAATGTTAGACGTTCTCACCAGTGGAGTGGAAGGGTCCTCGTTCCCCAGTAATCTCACTGCCCGTGAATATTACAAGCTTCTTCAATCCTTGCCAATCTGCTGGGCGAAAATTGATGTCTGGCTTACATGCGCCTCAGATGTTAGACGTGTGAGATGTTACGCGTGTACCACTTGCCTCAGATCTTACACATGTAACACTCACCTCAGATCTTGAAAGTCAAGTGATTTTCCTTGTTGTGGAAAATGTGCTTTGAGAGAACCAGAGAGAAGATTCCCTTGAAAGATTTTGGCAAAACCCTGTATGGCTTTTACTTAAAACATTAATCCCTTGAATACTTCTCTTTTAGTTTTTGTGCTCATATGTGGAAAAAATGACCCAACAATGCTCTAACAGGCTATTTTTTGGATGAGAGAGTTGTTCATTTACAATAATGAAAAATCATAACTATTGATTTGAAGGTGGACTGATCTAGAAACCAAAGTAGAGTTTCAGTGAATGTAAGAAAGAAAAAATTTCGTACTGCTCCTCAAAGCAACTTTGAAAGGCATTGTCTGAGATTTCTGTCCTACCTTAGGTATCTCTGGGGCATTGTGCCGTATAATCTATTTGTAGTTTTAAGGTGGAGAAATAAAGAATTTGTTTTAAAGTCATCTTGTTATTCTAAGGATGATAAATTTATTTTTTAATCTGCACTTGTCTGGTTTTGAATGAACAAACTACATGCATTTATTTAGTGCCAAATATGTGCTAAATAATATGCTTGGAATTAGGGGTGGACAGTCAAGCAAGGAATCTGTTTGAATAACCATGACCCCTACCTTCAAGGACCTCATAGTTTATTGGTAATTCAAATAAGCATAACACCAACAATTGTCTTCAGCGTGGTAAGGCCTAAGGTGGAAGCATGCATGAGGTCTGGGAACTAGAGAACGTGCACCTCCAGCTGGATGGATGATTGGAGAGGCTCTTAGAGGAAATGACCCTTCAACTGAATTTTGGAGGCCAGGTAGAAAACATCAGGCCAAAAAGAGAAGGAGCGAGAGCTTTCTAGAGAGAGGTGTGGGTATGTGGAAAGGCACGTCATGCATTCAAGAGCCTACTGGTAAGTTCAGGATGGATAGAAAGAAGAAGGATGTTGTTTAATTCTATTTCCTGAGAGTTTGTCTCAACTTGAGTTTTAATTCTACTGGTATAGCTGTGTGTACTAAATTCATCCAGCTCTTCATATGTGTCATGAGAAAACAGAGTTTACTCATTCTGATGGGTGGCAATTTTTAATAGAAAAATGACAATGTGGCTATTTTATGCAGGTGTTTTCTACAACTTTTATCTCTGAAATTTTAGACTTTCATACTAGAAAATACAAAAATTTTTTAAAAATTAAGAATTTGATCACAGTTCAAGTGGACATTTTATGCTGGATTGTTTATCAGTTTTTTCCATGGTTCTTTCTGACTCCTGGAACAATTACTTAATCCCTTCAAAGCCTGCTTACCTGAAAGAGTCTTGTTCCACTTGCTACCCGGCCCCTGTGGGCGCACCTCGACTTGGTCTCCACTCCGACTACTGCACTGTAATTGGTCCCTTGATGCTGGCGTCCTGCTTCACTAATCCACTCTATAGATCGCGCTGCTTCATGCTATGAGATGTCGCTAATACCGTTCCCTCCTGCTTGAAATAGCCTCAGTCCTCAACACACGCACCTTCCTCATATGAGTGGCTCTGCTCACCCTTCGGAACCCAGCTCACGCTGAGCCTCTGCCAGAAGGTCTGCCTAATCCTTTTCTACCCAGATGCCCTGTCTCTGTGCTCCTGCCTCCCACCTCCGTGGCCCTTGAGTATACTAACAGGAGTATCCTCTACTATTAGTACACGGTAGTACTCATAGTAATAAAATACTTAACATGTATTAGTATATATAGGATACATACATATGAGTGTATGTATATTTGCTACTAATAGTGACACCTAACATTTATTAAATTCCTACTATGTGTCAGGCTATTAAATGTTTTATATGCATTCTATCTTCTAGTACTCACAACTACCCTATGAGATCGTATCCCCATTTTACAAAGAAGCTCAGACACAGAGAGGTTGCGTGAGATGCCCCAGGCCACAGAGCTGTAGGTGTTGCCTCTGATTCCTTGACTCCGAGGCCCCCACTCAGAGCCCAAGCTCCCGCGTGCACTTTACATGTGTTATGAATAAAGTCATGGGAGATACGACAGAGACCAAAAAAAAAGAGAAGAACAAAAGAAATCCTAAGACTCACGGTAGACATGATGATCTGAGTTTTAAAGAAGGACCAAAATTGACAGACTCGGTTTCATATTTTATTTCTTTGATTCATCTTTGTAGGAACTAATTAATGAGCAGGAATAAAGCCAAAAAGATAAGAAAAGCCCTTAAATTGGGGGAGGAAGCCAAGAGCCTGGCTAATTAGCTCTTGACTTGCGAATTTTTGTCATGATTTAGAAAACTATTTTTAAGGCAGTCGTAGAGAGGGAGTATAGTGACTGAGTCCTGGGCTTTGAGCGAGAAGAGCTAGCTTTGAATTCCAGCTCTCTCGCTCACCTGCGCTGCAACCCTGGACAGGTTATTTAATCTCGCTCGCTCGCTTTCTCATTTCATACATAAAATAGAAAAGTAATACCTATCAAGGATGATATAGTGAGGATTAAATAAAATGATAAATGTGAATGTACCTAAAACAGTTATGTGTCACATTGCCAGTGCCCCCAGAATAATTTGTGTACTCTGGTGGAATAAAATGTAAACTATGGCATTTCTTGGTGGTTCCAGCGTTCTCTTGTTACCTCTTAGCTCTCCGAGACTCTAACAGCTCACCATCGCTCCTGCCTCCCGCCATAACAAAGATTGCTGTATGTTTTCACGTGGACAGCTACGTGCTCACCCCCAGGGGACAGTTGCTCCTGACTGTGGGTATAAGCCTACGGCGTGTATCTCACTGGCCCTCGGACCTTACATATACCGTGCGGAGTCTTGGTTGACAGCATACGAAAGATTTTTTACCGTTCACAGTGCATTTGGTAGCTGGCATGGATTTTGCGGCACTTCTGATAAAATTGTGATTTATGTAGCCAACTCTTTAGGCAGTTCAGGTAATTTATTATATCAAAATCTTGCTTGCTTAGTTATGCGTCCCAGTTTTGCCCTGAAACTCCAAGTTTAATACTCTATTTATTTATGACCTTCCATTTTTCTCTCTCCTGCATTATCATATGATAGACACTTATGCTGGGAAATTGTATAAGGAGCCTGAGCAAGACTAGAAGGCTCTGAGATCAATAGAGGATTCCACGGTCTTAAAGGAAAATTGGTTCCCAGGGGCTCCGTTTTTTAACGGACAAATAAAAAGTTGAGATCTTTAAATTGAGTACAATTACTTTCTTTATCTCCTTGTCATCTTTTGTAAATAAAAAAGCAGAAGAGCATAGCGAGGGAAGAGAGATAAAATTATCAAAAAATTTTGGTTCAAGATGAATGAAATATAGTTAAGCTATATGTTTACCCAAAGATTGTAGATTATCATTAATTTCATTTATTTGTTAATAAATATGCTATATATGTAAAATGAAAGTATGCCAAATGGAATATGTATGTTTTAAAGAATAATAATATGGCATCCACATGCATACCACCCAGCTTAAAATATGAAAAATTAATAACTATGTGAAGCCCCTCCGCTCCCCTCCAGGACATCATTGTTCTTTATCTCCCCTGATGTAACTCCAGCCTATGTTTTTAATTTATTATTCACCTGTTTTTCTTTATAGTTTCTATTCTCTTCTCGGGGTACATTATGGTGGTTTCCAGATTTTGCTAATACAAAAGCTGTCCCGGTTAACTTTCTTGTACTCATCTCACGTTACACACGTGCTGGAGTTTCTCTGCAGGGCACACTGCAGTGGAGTTACCGGGTTATGAGTGTGCACCCCCTGGGCTCTGCATGACCAGGCCAGCCTGCCCCACTCTACGGTCCTATCAGCAGTGGATGACCTCGCATTGCTCCATTATCACTGTCTTAGTCAGCTTGGGCGGCTATAACGAAATAGTGTAGGCTGGGTGGCTTACACAACGCAAGTTATTTTCTCACTGTTCTGGAGACTGGGTTGTCCAAGGTCAAGATTCCAGCAGGGTTTGGTTTCTGGGGAGAGCTCTCTTGCTGGCTTGCAGACTGCCACCTTCTCACCGTGTCCCTGATGGTGGAGAGAGAGAGCACGCCCTCTGGTGTCTCTTTTATAAGGACACCAGTTCGATGGGATCGGGGCTCCACCCTTATGAACTCATTTAACCCCAGTCGCTTCTTTAAAGGCCTTGCCTCCGATACAGTCACACTGGTGGGGATGAGGGGTCATGGCTTCAATGTAGGAATTAGGAGGCGGGGGACAGACACAGTTCAGTCCATAGCAATGACAAATGCTTGCTACTGTCAGAAGTTTGTTTTTTTTATTTTTGGTTTTGTTTTTTTGTTTTTTTGTCAATCTAGTGGATTTAAATTGCTATCCCATTGTGGTTTTTTCTTTTTTATTGACATAAAATATATATAACATAAAATTTACCATCTTAGTCATTTTTAAGCGTATAGTTCAGTGGCAGTAAGTACATTTATTTTGTTGTGCAATCATCACCACCATCCCTCTCCAGAACTTTTCTTCTTCTCAAAAGGAGACTTTATACTCCGTAAACAATAATTCTCCATCCCTGCTTCCCCAGCCCCTGGCAACCACCATTCTACTTTCTGTCTCTGTGAATTTGACTGTTCAATGTACCTCATATAAGTGAAATTTTGCTGTATTTGTCCTTTTGTGCCTGGCTTATTGCACTTAGGATAATGCCTTCAAGATTGATCCATATTGTAGCATGTCAGAATTTCCTTCCTTTGAAAGGCTGAATAATATTCCATTGTAAGTCTAGGCATACCTTGCTCTATTGAGCTTTGCTTTATTGCAATTTGCAGATACTGCATTTTTTACAAGATCCACCATCAGCAAAAAGATTACAACTCACTGAACATTTGGATGGTGCTTAGCGTTTTTTAGCAATAAAGTATTTTTTAATTAAGATATGTACTTTTTTTACACATAATGATATTGCACACTTAATAGACTACAGGATAATGTAAACATAACCTTTCTATGCACTGGGAAACCAAAAAATCGCTGTGACTCACTTTATTGCGACATTTGCTTTATTGTGGTGATATGGAATGGAACCCACAATATCTCCGTGTGTGCCTGTATTCCATTTGTAAACCAGATCCGTTTCGTTTATCCACTCACCTGTCAATAGACACTTGGTTGCTTTTCCTTTTGGCTTTTGTGAATAATGCTACTGTGAACATGGATTTAGGAATAAGTGTACCAAAATGGGTGTACTGTTTGAGTCCCTGCTTTCTGTTGTTTTGAGCATATATCATTAATTTTCATTTCCCTGATTACTAAAGAGGTTGAATATTGATCTTAGTTTTATTGGTCATCATTGGCCATTATTAGCCATTTGTGTTTGCTCTTCTTTAAACTGTATGTTCATTTCTTTTACATTTTTTTTCTACTGAGTAATTTGTATTCATTTTCCTTATTGGTTTTTAGGAGTTATCTGTGTATTCTGGATACTAGTCCTTTGTTGCTTACATGTGTGGCAATTTTCTTCTCTTCATTCGTGACTTGTGTTTACAGTCTCTTCATGGTGGCTTTCTGTTGAACAGAAGCTCTTCATTTTAATGTAGCAGAATTTATTTTTCTACGACTTCTTACCTTGTTTAAGAAGTCTTCTACTTTGAGATTAAAATATTTGATTTTTAAAAATTCTAGTGAAAGCACACATGACTATTTTAGAGAGTAAAATGTAAACCATGGGTGAATGTTTAAGGTTGAATTTGAAACTTTATTTGTCAAATATTTATTGAGTCCTACTATGTGCCAGACACTATGAGAGGTCCCAGATTCTTTGCCCTCATGGAACTTACATTCTTTGAAGGAGAAAGACAAGCACCAAATGAATATAGAACATGATGCCAGCTTGTCATAAATGCTGTGAGGAGAGAATAAAAGCCATTCCTGTTGTTAGGGCCATGTGAGCTGTGTGAAAAGCACCCGAGGGTGCCGTCTCAGCCCACAGACAGGGCTTCCTCACCCTTCTTTGTCACTCTTTCTGTAAATTGGGTGAAGCTCATCTATTTGTCATTTAAATGTGTGAATTGAATTGCATAACCTGTATGACTCCTTTCACCTTGAAAAATTTTCTAGGATCCTGAGAATCTAAAAGATTTTTGCTTTATTAAAAGTCCTTGGGATAAACCATTTAGAAGGAGGTAATATGATAGTTTTAAGTTTTTCTAAAGTTAAAAGAACATAGTTCACTTCCAATCCTGATTCTTAACTGTATATTCTGGGAAGAATAATTTTTCATCATTTCCAATAAAACCAACATTAGATTCCAGCTGAAGCCCTGTAAATGGAGGGCCATTTGTAAAGGAATTTCCCTCTAATTAAGATGACTCTGCAGAGAAAGCCATTAAAGCAGGTCTTCCGTGATTGGCTGCAAAAAGGAAAGCACTAAAATGACTAAGTAATACTAGAGATTTCAAAATTTATATGTGTCTTTAGAGCTAGTCTCATAAAAGGAAGGATTATTTAACAGTCTAAATTTTCAAAAATGGTTTTCATAGTGGAAAAAGAATGTAACACATACTGCTGACTTCTTTATCTATGGACATTAAAATGTAAATTTCACCTTGGAGCGGGTGGAAAATCTTTCCATGGAATGAATGCTAAATTAAGTGTGACAGGTGATTGTGATTAATCATGACTTATTACCAGAAAAGGAGGCTTTGTTGCCTAGTGAAATATAACACAACACTAAAGGAAAATGCAAAGATGGACCATTTTTGAAGTAAAACGTAAACCATTTCACATCTCTTTGAAAATCCAAGCTTCCTATCCATCTGAGGGTTCCCCTGGGCTCTGACTCTCTTGAACTTGAAGGTTCAGAGTTCCTTCAAGATAATACTCTCAAGTGTGCTTAAAGTATGGTATTTGACCATTGGTAACTTCAGTCTAAGACTTTACCAGTGGAGATGGATGAAGCCAGAGATTGCCTAGGCTGCGGCCAGGCAGCATCTAGTAGCCCAGGTACCAGCACAGCCCCTGGAACACAACTTACTCATTCAAATTCTAGTTCTGTCGTTTATAGCTAAGAAAATTTGGGCAAGTTATTTAAGTTCAGGTGATTACTACTCATTAGTAAAATGGGGATAGTGGTAACTTAATCCGTGTCTTTACTGATTAAAAGAAAAAAGCTGTGGCCATCTTTAGGTTTTAAAAAGTTATGAAGCACCATTTCTCTCTTTCTCCACTCCCTCTGTGGTCTTTTGAATTTGGGATGAAGTTTTCACTTATAGAGAGTCATCTTAAAAATTACAGACGTTCCCGTATCTGCTATAGAAACTGATAGATTTGTTATTCTGCCCTTTACTGGCCCTTGAGCAAGTCACTTACCCTCCCTGAGCTTCACGTTTCATATTTATAAAGTGGAATTCATACCAATTGATAAGGGTCATAGGTCCCCCATGGACTCTGAGTGTTAGACTTTATCAATACATAATAGATCAGAGTAAGAATATGCACATTTATCTTAAACAGTGAGTTCTTTGTTTGTTTGTTTGTTGAGGAAGATTCGCTTCTGAGCTAACATCTGTGCCAATCTTCCTCTACTTTGTATGTGGAAAACCACCACAGTATGGCTTGACAAGTGGTGTAGGTCCGCGCCTGGGATCCGAACCCGTGAACCCGGGCTGCTGAAGCAGAGTGTGCCAGACTTAACCACTGTCATAGTGGCCAGCCCCTTAAGCACTATTTTTAAACCTTAGATTCAAGGATGAGTTTCTAGGATTCTGGAAATAATATGTATTTGTGTTTGTATTTGTGCTTTTTTCTGGAGAGAAAGTCCTTATCTTTCAAAACATTCTTAAAGGAGTTTATGACCCAGAAAAGGTTAAGAAGCACTTCCTCAACATGAGACCAAATAACTCCTTAAAAAACAAGCCTTGACTGTAACCTGACCAAATGTGTTAATATAAATCCTTAGGACTAGGATTTGGTCCTCACTGGAACTGTAGTAAATAGGAGGTCATAGATGTAAATATTGGCACCATCCAGGGAAGAGAAGAAATCTGAGCTAATTCTTCAAGCGTTCCAAGCCCAGTACTTAGATCACCCCTAAGATAAAGATGGAGAGGAGTCCTTCTTGTTGTAAAGAGCTCCTGTTGCCACGGCATTGCCATCCTTTTAGATGTGGCTCCTCCTCTTTGAATTCCCTACTCACCCAGAAATCTTTGGATGATATTTTGTCTCCAGTGTATTCTGTTTACAGAGAGTCTTCTTGTAATTTCTCATTATACATCAGTCTCAGTAGACATCAGTTTCTTCCATTTGGTAATGCATTTCTCACCTCTGAGAAATGGGGCCACTCTGGGTTTGCTAACAAAGCAAGTTTCTAGACCCACAGGGCAGAGGACCAGAGGAGAACCCTGGCAAAATCACCAAGGAGTCCATGCCACCTTGGAAGTCCTCATAGGAGACAGGAGACTGAGATAGTCAGTCCACTCACTGCTCCTCACGGTATTTCGTGTCATTTTCCATGTTGAACTTCTCTAGGAAAGGATACCTACCTCCTAAGGTTGTACAAGATTTAAATAAAATAAGACATGTAAAATACTTAGCCAGCCCTTGGCACATATTCAGTGTTAACACATGTTTGTTCCATTTTTGCTCTAGTCCTGTCACCTTAAGACACTCACCTTGTGACACTCCTCTGCTTAGACAGAAATTTCTGCATCAGCCAGCTCACATGGTAGGATCTCCATGCTACAGTTTGTCACCAGTCTCTTGTAATAATGACAAGGATAGTTTCATTTGTCCTTTTCCCTTTGTTACATAGAAAGTCAGATGGTGACAACAGCTGGCATTGTATTAAGAGGGAGAGAAAAATCTTGCCTCTTTATATTTACAAGCGGAGGAAAACGACAGTAAAAAACAGTGACACCTTGTGTATGTCTTTAGTATTGCTGTTATAATCATGAAAAGGTTGGGTGTAGGTAGTGTTTATTTCCACTGTAATAAGTTTTGATGTTCTAGATGAATACCACCTTTAATATCCCTTTTATCAGAGAATAAACCAAAGTCAATGAACAAATAGTAAGCATCTATAAGGTGCAAGATACTGTATAGAGAATAAAAATGGATAAGAAATCGTCCCAGCGCCGTTGATTTTCCAGTCAAGTCCGTGGCCAAGGAGGTCCCAGCTTTCCCAATTATCTTACTATCATTACAGTAATAGGAAGCTTTACTTTCTTCATCTGCTGTTCCCAAAGTTATCCCAATAAATGCAGCCAACATATATGGAAACTTCATTTCACAGGAATGTTTTTTGGTCTTTTCTTCTCTATAGGGCAATCCCAATAAAATCCTAAGAACAGACATTTCTCCTTCAATAGTGACTGTCATCTGTTGGAGAATTTCTTTTACTGCATGAAAATGCAATGAGATGCAGAAGCAGGTGTTGCTCTGTGATTCCTAAGAGTAACAGAACCGTTCTTGAGGTCTCTGCTCCCTGCCCCCATGGGCTGGGCAGCCTCATGGTGGTGAAACAGCTAAGTTTTTAGTGAATGGCCTTAAAAGACCTGGGAAGGTATCCTCCATTTTATGGCACTTTCAACTCACTTCTCTAAACCTTACTTTTCTCACTTGTCCAATGAGATGCATTCTTTCACTCAAGAAAAATTTTCTGGCTCTAAAGTCCGTGTTTTTCTGCCCCACAAGAGTTTAAGCTCCTTGAGGGCAGAGAACAGAGAAACAAACCCAGGGAGGCTCTGAGGTGGGATTTGAGGACAAGGATTCTGAACTCCTTACATCTTCTTCAGTACTCAGCGAAAAGGGCCTTGCCCAGTGCAGTGGCCGAATACAAACACAAAAACAAAAGGTTCCTCAAGGCCCCGACACCCTGACCTGTATTTGATAGAGTAAGAAGCAGAGACTTAAGGATTCTCAGGGAAAAATATATATATATTTTTAAGACAAAATTAATCTTGTATCACTTGAAACTAGAATCTTGAGGCATTTTTTCATGCAAAATTTCAACAGGGAAATATGAAAGATGAGTGGGCTTGCATGCTTCCAGGTGAAGCTCTGTGAGTAATTAAATAATTCATTGCCTCATGGAGAAGGTAAACATATCTGGACAAAAATAGGTCCAGACGGTGTTCAACAAATGATTGTCACACCTCCACTGCTTGTGAGACTCTGGAAATAGAATGGTACAAAAACAACTTAGTCCCTGCCTTCTGGGAACTGACGGTTTAGTGGGGGAAATACATTAATCAAATAATGACAAAATAGATCAATAGTTCTAAACTGTGATGATTTACATAAGAGTTTCTGGACCTCAGCTTACTGACCTTTGGGCCAGATCGTTCTTGGTTGTGGGAGCTGTCCCGCGCGTTGTGAAGTGTTTAGCAGCATCCTTCACCCACTGCATGCCCACAGCAACCCCGTTCCCAGTCATGACAATCAAAAATGTCTCCAAACATGGTCACCTGTCCTCGGGAAGGGGGAGCAAAATCAGACCTGGTTGAGAAGCACTGATTTATATGAAGGAGAAACGCAAAGCGTTTTGAGAACGTGTAAGCGGGAAGCTGGCCATAAAATGGCAAGGCTTTCTGAGAAGTGACATGGTGGCATTTGTGTTAAGCTCTGTTCAGGGGTTAACTAGACTAGAGGACTGGGGGAAGTGGAAAGGACATAGAGAGAAGGAGGCGGGAACCGAGGAAAAGAACACGTTCTGTTAGGTTTCTTTCGGAGGGCCAGTTCTCTGCTGTGCTGGTTATCCTGGTGGATTCCTCAGGGGCCTGGCCGGTGCCCTGCTCCTGTCCCAGCCTCCTGCCTTCACTGAGGGCTGGGTGCTAGAAGCACTCAAGTTGAAGGCAGAATCCGTATCCAACCTAACCGGCCCAGTGCTAAGCCCTGGAGATAGAAGCATGCCCGGGCCGTGCCCTCTGGGATCTGTGAGCTCACAGTCCATTGAGAACAGGGTGAAGGAAGTGAGTAATCCTAGGGGCAGGAGAGAAGGGCTCCCCTCAAGAGGTGGCGTTTGAAGAATAGTGAGGAACAGGCACATGCCAGGTGGATATGTGTGGCCCCCGCGGCCCAGGCAGAGCTGGTGGCTTCCTCCTCAGCACTCATTTTGTGGCTTGTCAGGGCTGCCATCATTGCCCTTAGAGCTTTGGGGCACAGCCAGATCTAAAGGCTCCGGTGTTGGAATTGGCACCTCTCTTCCTCTGACCGATAGATAAATAGACGGACTATCTATTCCAACATACGTAGATATATAGAGTTTATATGTCTATATCCATCTATATCTATATCTATATCTATCTACCTATCTAGTCCATGGATCTCTCTCTCTCTGTCTGTGTCTCTCCCTCCAGCCCACCCTCAGGCTCCCCCCTCGGCTGCCTCCTTCCCTCCCATCCTCACTCCCAGGTGGGCGGGCTTCTTCCCATGGTGGTCTTGCACTCTCTCAGCTCCACCTCTAGCAGAAGTAGATGTTCCTCCTTCCTAACGGCTCCAACGAAAGGCCCCAAGAGGAATTGTGCTGTGTCTGCCAGAATGCTCGTCACTCCCTGAACCAGTCTCTGTGCCCAGGCCTCCGCAGATCTGCAGGAGAATGAGCTCCACCAAACGGCGTGGGGTCAGAGTGGGCAAAGCTGTTTCCCCAGGTGAGTCCAGGTACTGTTGAGGGAAAAGGCACAAATGACTGCTAATTAGAGAAAAGCCTCACTTGTCCACTACAGTAACCCACCTGATTTGTCCTTCCGTTACTACACCGTGAGCCCCGCTCCAGTCAACTTTGGTGCTTGTAAGACAGGTGCTCGACACATGGAAGATAGTCAATAAATATTGTGGCTATTTGTTGATTAATGAGTGAATAAGTGAACTGATATTTTCATTTCCGTTTACATCTAGGGCTCTGATGATGGAAGGAGAGGAGTCAGGGAAAACAGTTAGGACTCTGGTAGTCCAAAATAGAGGCTTGTCTGACTTGGTCATTGGGCTCATTTCAGGGTTGTGATCTCCGTCCTAGTACGGAAACGTAACATTCTAAGGTGAGACTCTCTATGTCTCTGCCACAAAGAAGCCACCTGATGGAGGGCCAGTAGCAACACAGTCTTCCTGAGGTGAGTGTCGAGCTGTCGTGAGTGGTGAGGAAGAACCCCTAAGTGATCTGCACCAAAGGAAAGGGTGCAGCTGCCCTAAGCTCTGGAGGACACGTAATGCTCAGCAGCCGGCAGCAGGTTGAGCAAGAGCCTGATCTGTGAGCACCTGCAGTTAGAAAATGGGAAGGCACACTGTGCAGTGACATTTGAAGCTTAATGTCCGTGCAGATGAATTACTTGGACCAGGCAGAGATGGTCATGGAGCACAGGAGCATGAATCCTGGCAAAATAGCATCCTTGCCAAGTCTCTGGGTGTCCCAGCTCCGTGCCCTCTCTCTGGCCACCTGCAGAGCCACCTCCGCAGAAAGAAGCAGGCCTCTCTCTCATCAGGGTTCTATGCTCATTTCCAGAACCATGAAACTGACTATACATCTTTCTAATTGACACAGTGAGGCTTCTCCCCTTCCCCAGCTCACAGGAGAGGGGGACAGAATATGAGACGCTCATGGAAAGAGACGCCAAGAGAAATAAGGACAAGGCAGACTTATTAGGGCAAACGGTGACAAATGTTTTCAGGATATGGGCTATCCAGCTACGCCTAGCTTCTGCTGGCTTATATTCAAAACACTTAAGAAATTTATCCTCAATTTTCTCTATAGAAATAACTATTTATATGCACGTATTCAGTATATATTATGTGTATGTATATGTATGTATGTGTCTGTATTGTCAGAACACAGTATATATGCATCTTAGTTACAAATGTATTAATTTGTAATTGATCTTTTGTTTCACTCTTTTGGCATTTGGTTTTAAAGATAAATATACTTTTAATGTGCTTTCAAGACTATTGTGCTGGCTCTTGCCTCTGCCTGGAACACCCTCCCCAGAGATGGGGCTGGCTCCTTGTCCTGTCTGAGGTGCCTCCTCTCTCCCACTCAGGATCTGAAATTCTGAGTAGGCATGAAATAAATATTTGTTGAATCCTATATGAGAGATGCTTGCGAATATCTCTTACATACTGTTTATACTAGTTATATTTTTCGCAAACTTCTCATCTGAGTAATCCTTGACTTCTCAAATCTGTGAGATTATCTTAAAATTATTCCTTTTTGGAGCTCCATTTAAAATTCATGTTTGCTAAATTTTTCCACCCCGGTGACATTTTCTGTTAAACTCTAAGACTTAAAAAGCTACTTATATTGTATCAAATTGTAAGGTTAATTCCCTCATTTTGAATTTCTTAATTTTATGTACATTGTCGGAGAGTAATTAGATAAAAAAAATCACTAATACAAACTATGATTTTTCATATTTAGTGGTATGTGACTATATTTCAATCTAAATTTCTAAAGATTTTTACTTTATTAAGTCTCTTTGAAAATTAATGTAATAATTTATAACATAAATACTCAGAAAAGAATGTTACAAAGCCGTCATCAAGTCATACGGGAAAGTACACCTGTGAAAATCTGTCCATTTACAAGAAGATGTATGAGCCAGATCAGGGAGGCGGGTCAGTTTGGGCAAAGCATAATGTAAGCCATCCATAAGGAAAAGCTTTTAGAATGTTAAAGAAAGATCTGAGCTATATTGGTTAGCAAGAAATGAGGCTAATATAATATGTGTGACTTAGAGAAGACTGCCACCCATCTGGTCATTTGAAGGCCTGTCTTCAAATGGCAGATTTGTAAGTGTAGGGTCATGACAGACGTTAACATGTGTCCCCCCCCTCCCTGAGACTTTTCTACCCTGTGTTTTAAACAAAGAATAACATTACAAGTTTACCACCTACACCAAACCTGTCTTTCTGGAAAAGGAACTGGAATACATGATCTAAAAGTAAAATCTAGCCTTGCCTTGGTTTTCATTTGCATTTGGCTTTTAAACATGGCAAAAACCAATACTGGGTTTTCACTTGGAGCTATTTCGAAATGTTATGTTGGAAATTAGCTGCAAATGTTACATTCTCTGGAACAAGTTAAACTGGAAACGTTGTCCATGCTCAATGAAATATACCCACAAGCGTTCTTAACTAGGAATGAGAATTCTGGAAGAAAAATGAACTTTACACACAACTTTTAAGGATTTACTGCATTATATGAGAAATTTCACATGGCGAAAACCAAATCATAACCACTATCTTTCCTTAGAGATACATTAAAAAGGGAAAGATGTATGAAAATGAATGTATGTGCCTCAGCCTAGTGCTTGCTGCAGAGAATAATTTTGATTCTTTCCTGTATGTCCCTAGCATAAATGATTATTTTACATCCCTTATTTCTCTAATACATTCAGAGAGGATCAATAAATTATATTTATTATTCAGATGCAAGAGATGTTTTGCAATATATCCAATGGTAAATTTCTACTATATCCGTCTTGCTTTAAAATGTTACTTTACTTCTCATTTTTTCTCTCTTTGGGGGGATTAACTCACAACCATAGCTACTTATTATACACTATGACTTGAAGTTGTAAATCATCTTGTATATTTTTTGTACTTTTGGAAATGAGACATTTTGTTTAATTATTCAAACCAAAGTAATGGTACTGACCCCTCCACAGTTGCAGTCTGGCCTTTGAGAGGGCAAATATGAATATGGAAAAAGAGGACTCAATGGAATAATTTATTTTTTTACAAAATGTTTTTTTAATATCCTAAATCGTAGAATTGTTTCATTTCCATGGTATTGGACAAACCTTTTTGATGGAAAAGATACTGACTTCTTGAGGGTAAAAGTTGTATTTTCATCATCTAGCACAGAGCCTAGCACCTTGAAAGTGCTGAATAAATATTTGAACAAATGAATGAATGAGGAAGGAACGATGGAACTGTGTTAAAAGAGACACCTTGCTGTGCAATAATAATAATAATGTGGCTGAAGATTAGTTTTACTGAAGGCAGCCAAAAGATAATACACTTAAAAGGAAATCGTTTAAATATCCTTTAAAGTGATAAGCTTAGGAACTGCCAGCTAAGATTGAGAAAAGAACCAGAGTCAGTTTAGACAGTTATTAGAATACATTGATGAAACTGAAAGCAGGGAGGTATCAGAAGCCAAGTAAGTTGTTTTGTTTTTAATCTTGAAAGTGAACATGGTCCATCTGTCCTTGAACTGCTCAGCGCCTCCAGCAGCTGAGGCTCCACAAGGAATGAATGAGGAAGTGGGCTCAGGTCTGAGAGAGGAAGTTAAAAGAATTAAGGGATAGAGGTTATGTGAGAACCAGTTAGGGAAGTTGGGACTCCCAGGAGGTGCATCAGACTTGTGAGCCAAGTTTAGAACATCATAAATATCACGAACCTGACCATGCTTGTAAGTCTGAAGTGGTCAAGTTATGCATTTTTTCACATTTACTTGAGACTCGTCATAACCAAGAGATGTAGGCTGATCCACTCTAAATACTGAGGATATAGTGATCAGAATAAATTATAGACATGGTCATTGTCTTCATGGAATTTCTAATCTAGAGGGAGAGACAGCTAAATAAATACTAATTCTGTAGAGTAAATCCAACATACAAGGTGCCGTGGGAGCTCAAAGCTAGCACATCAACCCCCTAGCTGGAGGGATGCTGGGTGGAAATGGGGGCAGATCGTGGGAGACTTCCTGGAAGAGGTGCTGACTGGGTGAGACTTGAAGGATGAGTATAAATTGGGCAGGTAAGAGAGCATCTGTAGAATATCCCAGAGCACAGGAGACTCAGAATTACTGAAGTCAGATGACAAGGGTGCCATGAGGCTAAACCAGTAGCAGTGACCAGGTCCTGAAGGAAAACCCATGCCACCAAGTTTGAACCTTGAGGGCAATCGGAAGCCAGTATGACGTCACCTGTGCATCTTTTGCTCTTTAGCCAATCACATTGTATTCGTTTGGGTTTTATCTGGGGTCAGAGGAAAGAACAGATGTAAAGTTGCACTGAAATTGTAAAGTGTTTTCTATATAAGAGTTGTTCCCATTAGAGGTGTGTCCCAAGCAATATTTTCAACCCCTCAAATCAATTACTTTTACTCCCCCCTCAACAATCAAAACCCGTATAATAGTAAACCAGTATTTTTAAAGCTATTCTTTTTTATCCTCTGTACATATGGAATTCTCTTCAGATGTTTGCTTTTCCAATGGAGAATAAAATGAGGTGGACGCTGTCCAGTCACCCGCTTCTTGTAACCATTTTGAGAAGGTCATTGCTTCATAATGACCCTCAAATCTTTTTGTCTTTCTCCTTTTGGTTTTCTTGTACAAGGCAGATAAAAATGAGCAAGTTTACTGTTTGAGCCATTTATAGTCTTCATTGATTTCACCTTCAGAGTTCATTTATTGCTCTCCTTTCCTTTACCCGATACGTGGCAAATGCTGGAAGATTTCTGCTCTGTTCTTTTTGAAATGGGCCTCCAGTACAAAACCGTGAGCTGCTGTTTTTGTTAAAGACGCCACCAGGAATAAAGTGAAAGTTCCCTACTGTGCGCTGTTGATTCAGGGAGACCAAGAAAACCACCCAAACTGCTGTCTCTACTCACGTCCCCCTTTTCTACTCTCCGCTGGCCCATCCCATCTTATGATCTAGTACCTAGTTCTCAGTGTGTCACTTTAAATTGTGAACATTATGTGTCCATTGGAAAATGCCTTTGTAAGTTTTTGGCTGCCTTTTTGAAAGAGAAATAGGACTCTTGTGTTGTAGTACTGCTCGCCCTGTGGCTCCGGCACTATTTCTCTATTCACAACAAATTTAATGTGCACATTTCAGTTTATTTTATTTTGTCTTATATGTTAATATTGATACCTTGGGCTCTTTTTTCATTTTTAATTATCCCTGCAAGACCCCAAATAAATACAACAACAAACTTGGAGGAAATGCCCTTTATACTTCTGTTAGAGCATTTTTAAATACCCTCAGTTCATATCTGCTTGAACATCATGTTTAGAGTAATAGGATTTTAACCTCCCAATATCAGAAAACTGTAAAAATAAAATAAAGTCAACAGGTCCTTTATTTATCTTATTAAGATGATTTGATGGTTGCTGAACATCTCATTGTTTTTCATGATAGATGATGGTGGGACTTGTCTTTTTCCAAAGCCTCCATCTAATAAGCTTTAGTTCCTGATTGTTTTACAAGTATGACATTTAATCAACGCTAATTCTCAAGAAACTTAATTCACTACATGTATTACTGGATCTTTACAAGTGTTTCATTATGCACATGCATTCATGAAATGTCTTTCAGTGTTTATCTTTTGATGTTTATTAGACTTCCTTGGCAAAGAAAGCTGCCAGAGAAAATTTTCAGTGTATTCACTAATACATATATAATAGGTTTTTGGAAAATCCAGAAATTGTGACATCCTAATCAATCATTCTTTATTTTCACTTTATTTTTTTGAATAGGTGGATTCAAAATAGGTAGATTCTGGTAAAACCAGATGGTTCAAAACACAAAACCTATGAAAAGGCATATAGTGAAAAGATTCAGTATCTTCCATATGCTCCAGGCAGCTGGTTCCCACCACTATATACACAAAATGAAAACCACATTTATTCATTTCTTAGAATTCCTCCAGATGTTCTTTATGCGAATATAAGCAAATATAAGTTCATATTCATAACTCTCCTTTTTAAAACAAAATGTAACATTCTATGCACACTGTTCTGTATGTTGCTTTTTTCACTGAAAAATATATCCTGGAGATCTTTCCATGTTGTTGTAAAAAGAGGTTCATCCTTCTTTCTTTATAGGTGCATGATATTTTCTGTGAGTCCGCTCTAATCTACTTAACCAATCCCTCATTTGTAACATGTGAGTTGTTTCCAGTCTTTATTTACAAACATTTGAGTTGTTTCCAATGTTTTGCTATTATGAAACTTCTAGAATGAATATCCTTTTACATATATTATTTTATGCATTTGTAAGTATATCTGTAAGATAAATCACAGTAGTGGAAATCTGGGTCAAAGGGTATATACATTTATAATATTGAATAAATATTGCCCAATTGCCCTCTTTAAAAGTGATACGGGTTCATATTCCCACCTACAATGTATGACAGTACCTGTTTCTCTACAGCCTCGCTAAACTGTGTGTTATCCAATTTGCAGGATTTTGCTAATCTGAGAAGTGAAAAAAAATGGCATTTCATGTGATTTCAATTTGCATTTCTTATGAATAAATTTGAACATCTTTTCTTACTTTTAAGAGCCATTCGTATTTCCTTTCTCGTGAATTTCTGTTAATATCACAGGCTCATTTTACTACAGGGTTTTGGTTCTGGTTTCAAAATCAATATATGTAAATATCTCAGATTTGGGCAAATCTTGGAAACTGATTTCTAACCAAAACCCACCTTTCTATGGCCTGTCAGACTCTTGGAATATGCCCGCTGTGGGTAGAAAAGTGGGATATCTAGGTCATCCCTGGGACTCCTACTTTCTTTGAGAAGTGATTCTAATTAATATTGAGAGAAATAAAAAGAGAACGTGATGAAGCATTCATATTGCTAAATTAATTCATGCGATGATTCAGTACTCTGACATCATTAGCTTCCATTAAACATCATTCTTGTAAAAACAATTAAGAGCTAAAGCTTATTAGATGGAGAATGTCACTGGAAAAAGATGAATAGGACCACCAGCACACTCATTTACAAGCCTTCTCTTTTTTCCTAAGACTGTGTGGAGGGAAGAGCCAGACCTGATATGGGGTCTCTTTGGATAATTAAAGCAGAATTATCTCCCAGCCCCAGTGTGAAGCTGATTTTCTGAAGTTGAAAGGGACCTCCGGCTGTACATCTCTCCACCTCCCCCAGACAGACAGACAGACAGACACACACACGCATGCACACACGCACGCACTTCCACCTGTTGCTTGTCAGATTGCTCCCTAACTCTTGAGGAAACGGGTTTGGTTTTCTTTTTCCTATGACTGACTTTTTGGGAAGCGACCGACCTTTCAGAACAGCATCTGCAACTCCAGTATCGCCTGTTGGGATTTATCCTAGTATGTAGGTACTTCGCTTTAATTTCCATTGATGCCTGGAATGTGCACGTCACGATCAGGCCATGGCCAGAGCAGACTGTCCTCATTTGGGGTCAGGCCCGAGCAGTAGCTGCTCATCCAAACAAATCCTCATTTTCCCCCCAGGGAAGCAGTGGTTGAGAGAGGGAAAGATGGTCACTTCAGTTGGTTTTACTTGTTTATTTGGTTGATTTTCAAGTTCTGAGACCAGAAAGGCTTTGTCCCTCCTTCTTTGTGTAATCGATGTCAGCGCCTTTTGGTGGCTGAGCTCTCCCCACCCCACCGTCCTCTCCCCACACCACATGCTCATGGTTGGAGTGAAGGCAGAAAGCAAAGAAAGTCAGGAACACGGGGCCCATCATGGATGCTGAGAGGCCACTCAGCCCAGGCCTCGCCTTCATGAAGAGCCACACACCCAGACATTTACCATTATCCGCAGACGTGTGTCCCAGAGATTCATGGAAGCAGTGCGAGGAGTAGGGGTTCCTCTCCCAGTTTTACAGTGTGTGTCTGCACAGTAGGTCACAATCTCCACGTGCATGAAGGATAAGCATTTTTTATAAATCCTGTATTATAAGGCACTCTTTGGGATGTTAATATGTTAAGTTGTTCAATGTAAATATTTAAAATATTCCATAATTTTGGTAGCCCCCTTTCGATCTTTCTTTATTGAAAAAAAAATCCCAGTTGTCTCAAAAATTTAAAGTGGCCCGGGCCTCTCTCAACAATTCTAATGCAAGTATACTGTTAGTTAACAGGTTGCCATTTATTATGAAGACTAGCGTATTCATTTAAGATAAATCAAATTTATGATTCAAAATCATATTTTTGCTTGCTCTGCATACCAGATGTGTACTTTGCTGCTGAATTTGGATTTCTTTGTGTAGTCAGTGAGTTCTGAACCGTCACCCATTTGTAAGATAAAGTAAGGAACAGCTGGCTGCATCTGATGCTGCCGTGGGGGCCTGGCCAGGCCCGACTCTGCCTCCCGCGCTCTGTGAACTGTTGTTGGTGGCTCACTGCCCCTCTGGACATTGTAGAATAAGAAGGTTGCATTATAATTTCTAAGGCCCTTCCCAGTCCTTGGACTCTATGACCAGGAGCATGGTTTCATTATTTTAAATTATTATGAAGGACTGTAGTTGTTATGTGTGACTTTATTATATGGTATGTCTATACATCATTACATATATATGTTGGTCAGGAATGCATTCAAAATATTCATTTAACAAATACCTCTTGAATACCTACTATGTGCACACACACAGACAATATCTGCAAGGCCCCTGCTCTCGTGGAGTTCATATTCTAGTGGGAGAGACAGACACTAGACAAGAAAATAAACAGACATTTCAGATGGTTCTGAGTGTTGGAAAGAAAGTTAACAGTCAGTTAATAGATAGAGAGTGACTTGGGAAGAGAGGGCCAAATTGGGAAAGGATGCTCCAGAGTGAAGAGCTAACATTTTAGCAAGATCAGAATAATAAGAGGCTGGTTGTGCAAAGACCTGGGGGAATAAAGTTGAGGTAGAAGGAATAGCAAGGTGAACACTTTGAGGTGGGAGTGACCTGATTGTGGTCCAGGAGCAGGAGGAAGACCCATGAGGCTGGAGGGCAGCAAGCAGAGAGGGGAAGGATACAGACAGACAAGGTGAAACAGATGAGAAGGGCCAGCTTACACCTGACACCACACTTGGTGTCTGGATGTTGCTCTAAGTATAATGGGAAGCCTCTGGAGAACTTTGAGCCAAGGAGTAAGTGATTGTTTGGGTTTTAAAAGGTAACTCTGGTGGCCATGTGGGCTGTAGGTGGGCAAATTTCAGGTCTGTTTCTGTAGTGCAGAGAGGTGATGGGGCTTAGACCAGCGTGGGGGCAGTGCAGGTGGCGAGAGGGGAATGGATTGGGGATGTGTTCTAAGGCAGAGCCAGCAGAACGTGCTTATGGATTTAGGTAGAATGTAAGGGCCAGGGAGAATCCAAGATAACTCAGAGGTTTGGGGCCTGAGTAACTGGCTGAATGGGGACAAGTCAGGGGACTCAATCATTCTGTTTTGGGCATTTAAGATTGAAATGCCTTTTTGATATTCAATCAGAGTTGCCAGATGCACATTTTGGAGCTCAGGGGTGTCATGCCTGCAGATAAAAATATTAGAGTCATTGGCATTTAAAAGCATAGAAATGGCTGAGATAAGGAGAGAGGGGTGTAGATACGAGAAGGAGAGGCATGTCGGTGTTTACAGGTGTGAAAGAGGGAGGGAGGCACCAGCAGAGGCTGAGCAGGTGTGGTCGGCAAGGTAGGTGGGAAGCCAGGACCATCTGGTATATCCAAAGCTTAGAGGACAGAGGTTGACTCCCCTAATGCTGCCAAAATGTTGAGAATGAAGACATCAGGGAATATTTTTAAAATAACTTTAATGATGATGTGTTGTTAGACGAGATTTCTAGCGAACCTTCTGACCAGAAGTGGGTGCTGCCTATACTGCATTTTAAGTGTGTGCACTTTCTATCATGTTAAACTCCAGGATGCATAAGCCTATTTTTTTAATGCTTGCACAGAATAATCCTTAATCCAATGAAAAGTAATTGCCCCTTAATAGTGATTCAAGAAAAGAGAGCAAATCGGTGTGCCCTGGGCAGGCTGCCAGCACATTGCTCCTCTTAGCTGCAAGATGATTTGTAATACCCAAGAGTACTCACCTTTTGCCATATTTCACTTTTTAGAATAAAATTTTATAGAAAGAAATTTAAAAGTTCTTTTTTTTTCATAGTTGTTGCCAAACTGGCTAATGATACCACCTGTCATCTGTCATCATGTGTCACGTAAAACAAGGAGACTAGTGCGTACTCATTATTTAAAAGCTGTGGATGCCTTGTTATTTGATTGTTTCTCATTCTATTTAATTAAAATTCTGAACTGAATTGTAACATGTCGGAAACTTTCCATGTGTAGATGCAACGTGCGTCTCAGAGTTGGGCAGTATACAGAACGATTCATTGGAGCTATTTAATGGAACGAATACAAACCAGATGTATGCAGTTAGTGATAATTACGCATAAAGGATCAGATGAGCAAATCACTGCCCTCTACTTAAACCTTTGCAGGGAGCATTAGTTCTGGGGCCACGAGCGCACCATAAAAGGTGGAGATTTAGGAGATGTGTCCTCGGACCATAAAAGAAGCGGCATTTGCCCACCCGATGTGTCTGCTTTAGGGACTAGGTTATGCCTCTGGGAGGATTTACCGTATAATATTTTAAAGATACGGTTTATGTGTAATAGGTTTCGTGTGTGTTTTGGGGATTATTTAATTATGTTTTTAAGGAGCCATTTTTAGCCCTCTCAGAACTCATCTTTAATCAACTCAATTATGTGTGTACTGCAGCGTTTTTGTTCTCTGTTGTTTGGGTTCTGTCTTTCCCTCATAATAAAATAAAAACTTATGAAAAAGAAAAGTTCTAGGCTTTTAAAAATTTCCATTCACGTAATTTTTATTTCTACCAAATATGATCAACTAACATGTGTCCATTGCCCAAGGCGTCCATGAAATCATAGCTGGCGAAGTGGCCTGGAGAAGCAAGGATGATAGAGCCCTGCTGTACACCAGGTCTTTACATGCCCTCTCCCAATTCATCCTCAAAGTTTGGAGAACATTGTTACACCCATATGAGAGAGGAGAAAACCGAGGCTTAGCAGATTTCTGTAACTTACCCAAAGTAAGTGGAGAAACCAAATTTCAAACATTTTATAAACATAATGCCTGTGCACTTTCCACATTGTGTGTTAACTCTCTACAAAGGAACCCCTGTTCCTATGTATGAATTGTTTGTGGTCATCTCAGCCGAGAAATGTTAGGCATTGCATGAGTGTAATATAAGGAAAGTGCGCGCATGCACTCTGTTGCTATAAACCTGGAAGAAAAACAATTACCTTGTCTCACCTATTTCCAATTGGCTTATCTTTGCTGATGGCAGAAAAAGCAAATGTGGGAACTGTATGCCTGCTTTATATTTGTAAAGTTTGTAATAGGGCTCCATGCTCCACAGTCTGAATGAGAAGGGATCATTCAGTGGATGTGCATCTGTCTGTAAGTTTGATAGACATTACTTACAGAACAGCTCACTCTCAAATTACTCGGAGGGCTTACAGAGTGAGAGTTCAGCCTTTGCTTTGTACTTCATCTCAGTTACGCTCAACTGTGCAATACAAGGAGAAAATTCTGGGGTCAAAGGAAAAAAGAAAAAGGAAATGGAAAAAGATGGTTTAATTATGCAAGTTGCTTGGGGCTTTCTGGTATTTCTCCACCAGATCTAACATCTTCTTTTCAATTCAGCTTGTAGATATTTAACAAAGGTGGCAAAGCTTTCTATTTGGTTTAACAAGGAATTTTTTGACCTAAAAGATTTTTAGCTAAAACCTCTCATAATTGTAATTTTAAAAGCATCTCTCGAAATTGCTTTCTAAACGGAAGATGTCGACAGGAGTAGCACCAGCAGTGCTTGCATATTTCAGTTTTATGATCTCTGTTTACGTAAATGTGACGTTTTTCAGATAACGCACAAACGCTTTTACTTATTTCAAGCAATACATCCCTAATTGTCAAAGAAGCAAATATCTGAGTTTTATTGTACCCAGAATAGCCATTATGCGTTGTTTACTCTTTCTATCACAATAAATATTGAATGTTTTGTTAAGCCTGTCTTAAGCAAAATAGAAGCTGCTGAAGGCTGTGGTTGTACAGTGGAGAAATGTGAAGGCGGGCTGCGCTTAAAATCGGTACCCAAACTGTTCAATAGATCTACACACACGTGCATAACCTTTGTAAGCTACTTCTTTGTGCAGTGGCTGTGTAGACAGTACGTGTCAAATGGTAACCGTGCCCACCTCTACAGTGTCTGCTGTGCTGTGCTTGAGTTGTTCACTGTGGACCATTGAGATGAACTAATTTCTCACATTGCTCTTCTGTTCTTGTGCAAGCCATAGACCTGCATTACGTGTTTGTAGTCTGTCTCCAAGTGAAATTACAATTTCTCAGAAAGCATCTTTTGATACAACGTGGCAGTCCTAAATGTAGAATTCCAAGATCTATGAATTATATAAATTAAAGCACAAATTTGCATATAATTTCTAAAAGTTGAAGTTTCTGGAATATTACAGAAGCTCTTTGCCCTCTTGGGTCTTGCCGTTAGCTCTAAGCTCCTTGTCATTCTGCTGCAGGGCTCAATAAGAAGTCACTGGGATAAAGATGGTGATCTCCAATGTCTGCCCACTGTATTTTGCCTGGCAGAATGAGAGAGGAGGGATGTCTTGGGTTGAGGGGCCCTTTTAGATCTCCTGTTCATATGTGTACTTCTTCTTAGGAGTGCTCATAAAGAGGTACATATGTATGGGTGACTCCATCTATGAAATATGTGTATGTATCATATGTATGTATGTATATGTTTCTGTGTATATATGCATATGAGGGAGGTATATATACCTTCCTGTTTTTCTCATATAGCATGGATATACACTGATCTAGAAAATATAAACAGTGTTTACATTGAAAAATACTGAGTGATTTGCCTGTCAAAATTGGATTTCATAAAAACCTGTGTTTCAAAATATACTGTTGGCTCAGAGTTAAATGCTTAGGAGTACCCTTCTAAAGCTTTGACATTGTGATTTTAAAATACCTTCAGGCAAATTACGTAGCAGATGAGAGCGAGTCAGAGGAAGTTTCAGTTATCATAAATGAAGCCCCTCTAAGGTATCGGTGCTAATAGAATCCAATATCGTTTTACATGATTACTTTCATGATTGAAGTGTCCCAAAGCAGACCCAAAATTCAGTAATGAAACTGACAAACAGTGATGGAAAGAAAGGTTTCTTTTATTCTAGATGTTTGTAAATGTCAGTAACTCGTTAATTGGAAAATTGGAAGAGTTCTGCTGAGTATAATGCTACAAAATCAGTTCAAGATGAAACATTCACATTCTGTGGAGTTGAATTGCATTTTCCGTGTTTGTCCTAATTAACTGTAGAAGCTGACTCTTTGTTCAGGCAAGATTTATGAGAAAAAGTAGTGAAGTTGATGAAGTAGACATAACCCAAGGAGAGTTAGACAGGCAAGTAATTCGTGAGGAAATTGTATGTCTGAATAGTTTGTCTCAGAAGCAAATGAAGATAATTTGATAATCTTTGGACTATTAAATCTAGATACCTTGGTTTTAATTTTTATTTTGCCACTGACAAATTAAGTCATAATAGACCATTTGACATCAATGAATTTCTCCAACTAAAAACTCAGCAAATTGTAGACTTTATTGAGGCAGTGAGGCAATATCAGGAAAAGAATGGTCTTGGGGTCAGGCAGACCTGAGTTAGAAGCATGTCTCTGGCATTTATTAGCTGTTTAGCCTTGGATTTTTAACTTTCCTGAGATTCAGTTTTCTCTTGTCTAAAAATGGAGATAATAATATCTATGATTATAAAAGTAAATCCCCCCTAAAGGAGTTCGTACGTAGAGAGAAGCAGGTTGGTGCCGGTGAGGTAGTATGACACTGCTAACGTGGAAACATGTTTTTTGCTGAGGGATCTCTGAGGGCGCTGTCACTCAGCTTCCCCATCCACCAGACAAAGGATGAAACCACCACCGCTTGGACTCAGACCAGGCCTGGTGCCTTATTTACACTATTTTATTCGATCCTCACAGCAATCCTATGAGGTAGGGACTATTTACATTTTATAAATGAGAACACTGAGGCTCAGAGAGAATACGTAACTTGTCCAAGGTCACCCAGCTAGTAAGTGGTGAGCAGTATGAACTGTGAAAGTTGCATTACAGTAAATTCTACCGTGTTAGAAATGGGTTTAGTGTTTTCTGTACGAAAATGATTTCTGCTCTAACACCCTTGTAAGGTTTTGTCTGTGTTGATCACTGCCTCTCACTGTAAAGCCAGAGAGGAGCCAAAGCACGGCTTTAAACAACGAAAATCACAGCCTCCCTGGATTCTGACAGCCATGATAAATCCTGCTTTAATCATGCATTAAAAACACATGTCATCTGTTTGATGAGCGGTTATCTGCTGTTGCTTGACCTAGCAAGAATTAATAGAGCAAAATATGTGACAATCAAGGCATGTGGATGAAATACACTATTCCCAAGGCATCCAAATGTGATTCTCACCCCCCACTCGGGGGCAAGAAGGTGTTGGTTCTAAAATGGTGTGTAATGACACTGGCTCACACTTGGAAATTGGGCATAAATCTGTGAATTTTCAAAACGATAAGCTATGAAAAAAGGGAGTTCAGAGAGAGGTCTTGAAATGAGCCAAGGCCAGAAGAGATGACAGTCTTGGAAAGAATGGCTCATGAGTGTTAATCACCTGGGTTTCAGAAGCTCCCTGTGACATTCATAAGTCTAGCAAAGACCCTGCAGCTGTCCGCCCAGTAACTCTGCTACACAGAGCCACTCTGGAATCTGAGAGCTGAGATTGCCTCCCCTCTAGTCTGGAGCCTGACTATTTGTAGAGATGGGCTTGGAGAGCCGGAGGGAGAGGAAAGACAGACTCAGTGGTCTCCTTTGCCAACCTCACAAGCCACACCGCCATTTTCTTCATTGCATCTCTAGGTGTCGCCTGGCCCAAGATTTATTTTCTCCCTCTAGCTGCGTGAACACTAATGAAAGGTTTGAAATATTGTAAGCAGCAGGTTCTGAACATGTTGTCTGGAATACTAAAGGAGAAAATAGAGTGTCCCACTCTTTATTCGTTTTAAGATGATAAACCACTTGTAGGAACCAGTTCATAAATGCTCTATCAGTAGAGAAAGGTTGGCATAGAGTAGGAGTTAGAGAGATAAATTCAGCCAGGTTTCATCTCCTAAAATGCTCAGAGCTTCTTGGCTAAAAGGCGTTCTTCCAAGTGATTGGTTTATGTGCCAGAGAGAACCTTGAATCTTCTGTCATAAATTAAACCAGGAATTCATGACAAGGAGGTGAGATCTGAAAACTGGGAGACACGGTGTTTTCTTTTCTCAGCTGAAATTCCAGGAGATCCTCAAATGCAGCCTCGCATCCCTCTCTCACTGATATATAGTCACACCAAGCACACGCAGTAGTGAGTACTGTCAGGAGTGCCTCTCCTTACACACATACATGCACACACACAAAATTCCAAAAAAAGTCTGTGAATCACATTTTGATAAATAGTCTATCATGGTGTTGAAGAGCACAAACTCAGAAGTATAGTTCTGTAAGAAATTATTTAGATTACTTGTGGGGAAACCAATGGCATTGATGTATAATGAAAGAAGCATCTAAAAATTTTGTATGATTACGGTTGAACCCTCGTTCTTCTTCACATGACTTACATACAACCCAGGGGCTTGACCCCAGGCTCACTTTTCCTTCCATCTACTTTACTCTCTGATAACTCATGCCTTAATCCTTTTTCTCCATTGCCACAAAATCTCACCTCTTTTTCCATTGTTTTGATTATTAATGAAAATAGACTCCTGGAAAAAGCTTTGGTTTTCCTGGGCATATTGTAGACATCCTTTGGAGCTGTGACTCCAAGGCCACCACACACTTCAGACATGTAAGAGGGTTTGGAGTCACACACTGGGTTTGGGCACATATAGGTGGTCACATGTGGTCCTTGTGCCTCAGTCAGATCAATGACCCTGGGAAAATATTCTGTGCTCCTAGCTCCAAAATGTTACTCAAGGTTATAAATTTATACTCTTCCTTTTTCCCTTTCCATTACTCCCGGATGCTAGATATAGACACAAATTTTCAGCTTGTATATTGGAAACTAAGTCTGAACAGTGGTGGTAATATTTTTTTTCAGTTTTCATTTAGAAATTTGTCAGCAATTGACATTTTTTTCAGTTTACACTATACTTGGTTAACAAAAAAAGAGAGAGAGAGAGAAGAAGAAAAAGGACAGAGACTGAGCCACTGGCCAGGTTTGAAAGTTGTAAGTTGTTCTGCCTAAGTTATCAAATTTCATCATGTCGCTGATTGCCGGAGTGACGGGAGGGCTTTGACGGCTGTTTACTGCATAACCAAACCCCACAGGTCTCTGGGAATCATCCTTTTTCCAACGACATGCAGTGTTCATTTCTACACTGGCATCCGATTTAGACCTCTTAAAATAAAGTCATCCTGATTGCATTTTGCTTCCTCTTATTTTTTCCATCAATCTTGACCTCATTCTAGCAAGTATCATACTGAAATTTTCTAAATATAGCAACCTTTGCAGTAATATCATGTAGGAGAAGAGTTCTTGGAGAGCCCTGATCTTACAAAAATCTCCATCTTTTTCTCTACAGTTTACATTAGAAATGCAAAAAAAAGTCCCAGACGAGAAGCAAAAAAGAAGTGATTTAAGTAATGGAGATATAATCATTTGGTTAGTGAGGTTTTGAAACTGTGACCATTGTTACTAAAACGTTAAAAAACCACTCTCAACCTTTTCAAGGAAGACATTTTTACCATTTTCTTTTATGAGTTATCTCAAAAAACCTATGTACTATTTTAAATTTTTTCTCCAAAATTTACTTTAAGTTGTGATCAATATTTATCAATTTCTTAATTTCATATTATTCATTGGTCAAAAAAATTGGGGGAACCTTAATTTCTCCAAATGTCTTATTTATTTCTATCAATCCTACCATCCAGTTCTATTTGCTGTTACAGAAAATCACTGATTCTTATGACCTGCCAACAATACTCAGATACGGTCTAGCCTGTTTCTACCCACATAAATGCATGCTTTTTCCTGAAGAATGGTGCATTTTTAAAGTAAGAATTCAGAAATGTGGTTTTAAATAGCCAATACTCACTACCCTGAAGTAATTCTTATTTTTCATCAGATTATTATTCTAATCCTAAGACCTTGTTGAACCTATGCATATTTTATAATGTCAAGATATCGAGAATGTCAGCTGGCATAATCTAATGGTTCAACCAAAGATTTAAAGCATATAGCCTCCCTACATAAAGAAAATATAGAAGCTGTACTGAATTTAAGATTGTAAATTTTTAAATTAGGATCTGATATGGTATTGAAAATGAGCTTTATGGAGTGGGGTCCTTCCCTCTAGAAATCTTGATTCCTTGGTGACGAGGCCCATCTGTGACTCTTGCTCCTCTGCCCTTGCTGGAAACAATACTAAGAAGAAGCCTAGGAGTTATCATTTGTGATTCAGACACATGAGCAATAGGAATGCCAGAGGCAGAAAATGTGCAATTTCATGCTCATTAATTTCAGAGAGGATTTACAAATTAACCTGGCTAGAGAGATTCCTCTTCCATAAGGCTCGAAGGCATCAGTGAGCAGCGCAGTTACCACATCCATTTCCACAAGGTTGACCGGATGCTGGGAGGCCACAGTGGTCCTATTTATCCCCGTGTGGAGGTCATAGTCAGGTTCTGTGCTGGAGACCTGTGTGGTTGCAAGAGTTGTGCAGATGAAGGAAGCGACTTTGTGTCTGAAGAGTTTAAGGAGATAGTGCCATGGAAGGTTCTTCTCCCGTGTCCCTACCATGAGGCAGGACATAACTTTTCATGCTCAGTTGTCCTTTATAGCTAAGGGGCAGTAACTCAATTCTGTTTCCTCTCTCCGCCCTAAAGTCTAAATCAAATAATAGATTATTATTACAGTCAATCAATTGCTCCAGGTAATCTGACCTCAGGTGTATCCAGTTACTCCCATAAGTCAGCCATTTTAGGACTGTTAAGGAATTTAAAATGGATCAAAAAAAGTTGGAATTCACTCAAAATCATAATATCACAACAGTTTCATTTCCATTCGAGGAAATCATTCCATAAGCAATGTGGAAATCATAGTATTTGAGGCCTGGCGATACTGTTGAAGCCATTCCACCAGCTTCTCTGTAGGCTTCTGCTGACACAATCGGATGAGACATCAGGAGGGATATGCCCTCACCACCTGTGGAACTGCTGCTGGTTGTCTCAGCTGGGGCAGGGCTTTCCAAACTTTACTGTGCATCCGAATCACCTGGGTTTTTGTTAAACGTGCACTCTGGTTCCGTAGGTCTGGGGTGGGGCCTGAGAGGCTGCATTTCCGACAAGCTGCCAAGTGATGCTCGTGCTTTCTCATCATGGACCACATTTGAGTAGTGGGGAGTTAGATAATGGAACCGTGAGGAGAAAAATGGTCTGCTGAGAGGGGCGTACAGCGATAGGAGCTGCATGGTTGGCATTCTTTTCAGCTGTAATATTTAACCCCTGAAATGGCTATGTGATTGTGATCAATATAATTTTAGAGGACATTCCATCATTGTGAAGAAACCACTGTACATTTATTTTTTAAATGAAGTTGTGCCCTATTTGGATGATTCTTTTTTAAATGTTCAAAAGCAAAAGTCCTGGTCCTCTTTAAGAATATGAAACACATCTGTGTCTGATTTATGAAACTATAAGGAAACCTGCAGAGTCAAGGATAGACATTAACGCCATGCAGGTGCAAGATGATCCATGAAAGAGAGGAGGCACAGTAGATGGTTGGAGGGGAAATCATCTCTTAGTAGGAGAGAGACTGTAACAGAGCAGCCTGCTGCCTCTGATCCTGCCATCAAGCTCAGGTCATTCTCTCTCCCTTCTGGTTTAAATCGAGTTGTGTGGACCACTTTATCCCGTGAGGGAAGGAGATGAAATTAATTCATTCTCAATGATCAGTGGTAAGGCACTATCGTGTCATAGCGTCGACAAGCCAAAGCAATAGAGCTGCAGACCCGGCAGGACCCGGAGGCTTCTGACTCCAGGAAAGATTGAGATGCACTTTTTGTTTGGCTCTAGAAAAACAGGGTTATTTTAGTCAGGGATTAAGACCTATTTAGGACTGAAGAAGAGTCTTTTGCATTTCTTTAAATTATGCAGGACACTGTGCTTATAGTTACACATTATTTTAATAAGAAGAGAAAGACATCCTTAAGTTCTATCATCAAAACCCTCTGACAGCTACCCTTCAGGAACTCTTGCTTAAATTTTAGAGTGTGCCATCAACTACCAAGGGAGCAAGCTGAGCTGGAGGTCTAGTGTCTGAAAGAGAGAAGCAGCCGACCTGCACTGTGCTCCTGCTGGGCTGGGATGAAATGTTTACGGGCCCTGAGTACTGAGAAGATGATGGTCCCACATCATGCAGAACTTCCGTGTTAGCTGAAAGTTAAATAACCTATTTCTTGACTTTTCTGATTGCAGAACTCGGGATAAATTCATTGCAGTGGCGCTCCCTGTCTCCTCGCGTGCCCCACCTCCACCCGTACCCTAAGCCTGTGCTCATTTTCCCGCTTGGCCGGTGAAGCACGTGTTCTAGTCTCAAACCTATGAAGTAATAAGATTCTGCAATCACCATTCCGCTTAAACTTTTATTGTCTTTTATCCACTTTAATTCTTAGTTTGCACATAGTAGGCACTAAAATTTGCAGAATGTAATTGAATTCAAGGGACAGACTATTTCTTTCACAATGGATCTCATTTTGTTCGTTCATGAAATAGAGTTTTCTTCTGAGTTCGTAATGACATGCCTGAACATTGTGGCACGAGCTGCCTGTCTCCCCACTGCCAGGAAACAGTCATAATGTTTAATTGCACAAAATGCCTTTTTTTCTAATCAAGAAGTTAAGGGATCTGCTAGCTTAGCAGGTGTCTCGATTGTGCATACTTCATTGCTAGGAATTGTTTAGCACAGGCTGATTAGTCTCAGCCAGAGGAAATTAATTTTTTTTTTCTTCCACAAAGCCCTGAACACAGCTCGAGATTCTTGAGACCATAATCATATCCGGTTCCTTTGGGAATCTCAGGCCCTGGGAATGGCAGAGGCCGGAGATGGAAAGACAAGAACCAGCCTGATTACACATGGATGCTATTTGACGCCAGGCAGATGTTCAAGGTTATCAGAACATGAGGGGACTTGAGTCCATTCTTCCAGTTCTCTGGCTCTGGCGTGGGCTTTGATTGTGATGCAGAATGAAGCGCTGGTCCTCAGGAGCCTGCCATTTGCTTTCCAAGTTTATAAACACTAGCCTTCGTTGGAACATGTCATCAAAACAAGTGATCTGTGTTTGCCTCTCCTGTGTTGGGCACACGAGGAGACTGGTCAAATTGAGGGGAATGAGAAGGACAGATGGTGCCACCCGTTGTTCTGCTTCTGTTTTAAGAATATGCTTGACTAAGCATTTTCTGTGTCTCTGTCACAGTGTCGATTCTCCATTTAATGGAGGGCACTTTCCTAGCCTCATGGGATGTCCCTGTAGAGGGGACCCATGCTCTTCCTTGTTATGACGAATATGCAGCCTTTGTGACACTGGGTGGCCATCGTGTGGCAGTGATTATCTGGCTGCTAAGATGTCATTAGGAACGGCTGACAGTTCTGATGCCCTGAGCTGCCCGTGGCGATTACTTGTGGCCTTCACTTCAGTGAGCAGTAGCTCCCTGGCTGAACGGCTGCTTTGCCCCTATGGTGATTTCAGTAAGGACCGCCTGTTAGTAGGATCCACCGTCAAAGTCAAGGCCGGGAATCTGGTATGAAAATCAGAATTCTTTTGTTTAAAGGTTGTTCGATAAATACCTCTGTTGTCTAAATGAAAAGTAAAGAAAATATATTTTAATACCAGTTTTATAATGAATCACAGATTTTTAACATACAAGAAGTCAATACTTGATAGCTGATGGGCCCTGATGTGACTTGAGAAGGAACAGGCTTTAAACCTAGAAAAAGAAAGTCAGAGGTCCAGAGGACTCATCACAAATGTTTGGCTTTCCTCAGGTTGCTTATTTACAATAAATGCTGGTTTGAAAGGTGGGATATAATCCAGGCTTCTATCAGAAAATATGTGAAGAATGCATACGCTGTGGCAGGGATATCATCTACTGGTTGATTTGGTTTTTTTTCCTTGTGACTTGGCCTATTTTTTAATTCATTTATGTAATTGGATGGAACTCGAACGTCTAGTCAGTGTCTCCCTGATAAAACAAAGGGGAGGGATTCACATAGATCTTATCGTTCAGAGAAACTTCAGAGGCCCTTACTGAGGAACAGTGAATTGTATTGGCGTTTATTTAAGCTTTTGTCTTCAGAAAAGTAAACTCAAAAATAGAAATTGGGAGCCAACCCCGATGGCCTCGTGGTTAGAGTTTGGCGTGCTCCGTTTTGGCAGCCCAGATTCGGTTGCAGGATGCAGAACCACAGCACTCATCTGTCGGTAGCCATGCTGTGGCAGCAGCTCACAGAGAAGAACCAGAAGAACTTGGAACTATGCACAACTACGTACTGGGGCTTTGTGGAGGAGGGGAGGAGAAGAAAAGGAGGAAGACTGGCGACAGATGTTAGCTTAGGGCACATCTTCCCTGCGAAAAGAAAAAATTATATATATATAAATTGGTCCTGAGGTGCAATTTAAGTGTACTTCATTTTAAGCAAACAAATATGGTGGGGAGGGGGATGAGATTTATAAACACACAAGAAGAACTGGCTATGATTGCTCATTTTCATAGGCTTCTCCATAGGAATTAACTTACATCATGCAAGGCCTCTGCTGGGGTGAGATGTCCAGCCATTACCTGCCTGATACAGAAACACACACCTGACAGCCCATCATATCTCACTGTCCATCCAAGAGGAAATAACATAAAGAGGAAAGAGCATGGGAGTAAGAAGAAAAGAAATTCAGTCTCAACTCACTCTAGATATGTGTCCTTCTGTAAATTCCCCTCCCTGGGCCTCAAGTCCTGACTATAAAATGAAAGACTAGTCTAGATCATCCCTTATAATCTTGAAATTCTAGCGATATATCCAGAAATCTCCCTTAAGGGACACGTGAGAAAACCACAATAGAAGGCTCCATAGCTCTCCATGGCTTAATGCTCAAGGATTAAAAATGTACCCCAGACATTCTTGTCCTCTCCTCTCCTATTACGGAGCCATCAGCCACTGATTCATTCAGTGTCTTCCTTCCATTTCTATTTCCAAACAAAGTTTGAATCAAGAGTTAACTTTGAGTAAATCGTATAAAGAGAGTTGATGTCCATTCTGTGATGGGTAGCTTTTTATAAGAGGCCCATGATTCCTCTTAGAGGTTTAAAATAAAGAAATATTCTTGGGAAAAGTTTCTTTAAAAACAAGTGTTAAATGGTGCCATGCTGCTCTGGTGCTGTGCTCTCCTTTACTCTCATGAAGAACGTTGCCAAGATTCTGCCTCACTTCTGTTAGGAATTACTGCTTTCACCTTGGTTGACTTTGGCAAACTATTTCTTAGATAATATTGAACTTATTTCAGTCTGTCTTTTAGCCAATACAACTTTTGGCTTCTAGATAATTGTTTACTTTCGCCTGTGCTTAGTAAGGACACCCTTAATACTGGGAGTGAGGGTGGGGCGAGGGCGTGGATATGTAGAGGCTGGCCAAGTGGCCCTCTATAATTCAGTTCAACCTTTTAAGGATATGCATAACTAGACTTTCTCAGCTCTACGTCAAGGAAATTGTTTTCAAATATAAATGAGAAAACAATTTCACCAGGGTTGACTACTTCTGTAATGCAAACTGGGTAAATTTCTGAAGAAATGACCCCTTAAAATAGAGTATCAAGCGCAAAAAAAGCCAGAGTCTTCTGGGCAAATCTCTTACTGGCCTTTAAGAAACCCCACACCGGATTCAACCCAAGACTTTAATTGGCTGGACTCTTGACAAATTAAAAACTGAGGCAAGCTGGTATGCTTCCAAGATGCCGTCCCCAACACTGGTTGTTATGATCTATGTCTCCTGGCTCCGTGCTCTGTACTCGTAAACACACACTTTCAAAGTCTTGGATAATAAAAGGAAATATATTTGTAAATGGGTTTTACAAAGAATCCAGATTTAACATGTGGTAAGTGTGTTTTAATGGGTGCTATATAAAGCATAGTGCTTGGTTATTAAATCCACATTGAGAAAACCACTCAGGTGCTCGGGTGGGAGTGGAGGGGCAAGTGGAGCCTTGTCGTGTGGAATGCTTCCCTTCTGTTTTGTGGTTTGTGACTTTGCTCAGAGTTGCACTTGCAAAGAGAAAGAGTCCAAGAGCTAGGAGACTGCTTCATAAGCAAAGACGATGCTCCCGATTGGATTGGTATCTGAAAGTTGCTCGTTTGTCTTCATGGTTGGAAGAATATAAAAAATTGTGTGACAAATGGAATATAAACATGAAACAGTGTGACTTCCATTTTTTAAGTTAATTGCAACTTACAGCAGTGTTAATATTTCCTTTTTGTCATTGCTGATAGAGATCTTGTTAGTTTTATGAAGAAATTGTGAATCATTTCAACCCAAAAGTACATCTTGGAGAGGAGTTGAGTTCCTCAATTTTGAAACAAAAACCACTTAGTTGGGAAAACTAATGTTTTCAGATGACAAAGCCTTGTTGCTGAATTAAATCCTTGTTATATTGAATAGTTTGCCATGAACAATATGGTTCTTTTTAATCCTTTAGTGATTTCCTATTACAACAACAACAAACAAACCTTATAATGCGGCCTGCAGTAACCTTTGGGTCATGTAGCATGACTAGATATACTGGATAAATATGTTACATTATGTCTACTTGGGCCATATACATCCTATTCTTGAAAATGTTTAAGGCCACTCAGACATCTCTTTCACTTTATACAAATGCCCCATGCAAACTAGGAAGAATTCTTCCTTTCTATTTTATAACACTAATATTTCCCATCCTAGAGTATTACTGTTATATTCCAAGCCAGATTAATTTGTTTTCTAGATTTTAAAAAAAATCACTTTACTTAGAATTTGATGGATCCTTCACCTCTATGAGCTCATCAGCTAGTGTTTTGCTCATGCAGCTTCTTGCCTAACTCTCAGATGTACAAGCTTTAGTTCTTCTGTCTTTTCGGTTACTCTGCTATGATTCTGCAGGTTATTTTCATCTCTTTCTAAAAGAGGGCAGATCAGCTCGTTGCAATATGTGTCTTCTTTTGCCAAACCATCATTCCTTCCCTGTTCTCCACCTAACTTCTCTTGTCTTGCTCTGAATGTCCCCGTCCCTCCATTTTGTGCTGGATGCCAGTTCACACTTTCAAGAGGAACCCACTAATTCTGTGTGTCTTTATTCCCCTGCAATACTAATGCTCTATCTGCTTATCTGAAATATAACATTTCTTTTCATTTCCTTTGTTCTTCTACCTGATTATTCTTAGTGCCCATTGAGCCATTTTATTCCTTCTTTGTCTTCCTGTTACTGATATTCACTGATACTTATTTATCAGTGAATGTAAGTGACAGGCAAATAATTTGTAGACTATATTTGCATACTTCTTACCATTTTATGCCTTCATGTGCACTATAGGTTGATCCTGACAATCCTAAGAGGTGGATGAGAAAGTATACCCCTCTTCTATAGGAGAGGAAACTGACGCTCAGAGCATTTTAAATGACTTGACCTCCAGCTAAAGCAAGGTTAGGAGGCAGGTCTCCTGACTCTCTCTACTGTTCCACACCCTATCACCTCTCTCTGGAAGAAGGATTGCAATCCACTGAAAAATCTTCACTGCGTGAGAAACTGGATGGAAATTAACCAAACCCTTCATTGTACCTTTGCAGATGAGAGTCCCTACACTAAATCCGCCAGCCAGACAAAGCCGCCTGATGGAGCGTTGGCTGTGAGGAGACAGAGCATCCCAGGTTAGACCGGACTGCTGGGTTTTTCAGCTGTTTTACTTTTGAACCGTTATTTGGTGATCCTAAATAATTCCAACTTGGTAATTAAAATCAAATGCTATTTCATAGGGTGTAGACGGGGTTCTGCAAAACTTGTTCAAACAATATTCAAAAAGCTAGACTTTGGAAAAGCTTGCCAGCTTGTGAGAATTCATCTTGTGTGCAAATCCTTTGTGAAATGACTTGCATTTCTATCAGCTCTCACTCATTTACTGACTTTCCCCTCTGTGTCCAGGGGCTGACTTTCACAGCGGCATCTACTTCTTTACTGAGGCATACCCGCCGGAACAAAGGGGCTCAGAATTGCTGGAGCAGATCATATAGATGCTGAATAACAAATTGCTTCTTTCTTCTTATCTCTTTGCATATGGATTTACTTCCATTGGACAACTCTTACAAAATTCCGGGGCTTTGTTTCCTTAGGAAGCCGTGATTAGGATTCTTGTAATATAATAAGTGATACATGTTTTGCCAACAGAACATGTCAGATAAATATCTTAAAATGTCTTTACCCCAAAACTTTTTGAAGCTTTGAATTTGAGAATGACATAAAAGTTCTAAAATTAAAAGAGAAAGGAAATTCAAAGTATTATTCAGACTTTGAACTAGGTAATTCATGGAAAAACCTCTTATGGGAGCAACTGTGCTTAGCAGAAGGGTTAAAAGCCTTAATACATTTAAACATTTATGAAAAACAATGTCTTTATATGTATTTTATACAAGTAAACTGAGTACAGCTAAACCTTAGCTACAGGATTTTAGAGTAGAGTAGTTTTAGCAGTTCGAGAGAAACGAGGCAGTGTTTCCAACCTTAAATATATGGTTTGGCAAATCTGTCAGTGAAAAGGGGAGTTTTCCATTTGAATAAAGAGCAAGATGAGTCCAGTTTCTGAGCAACCCTTTTCATGATTGTTATTTATTTTTGTAAGAACTACATGTGGTTATGTTTGTTCTTATTCTGAAGGCTTAGATTCATTATGAAATACATGGCTTATAAAGAGGCATATTGTGAACATATTATACATCCTTGTTTGCATGCTTTGAAGATTCTAAAGTGATTTGAATTCTGTAATGAGATAGTATCACCCAGTGCCAAGATTTCTTCCATTCCATCCTATAAAACATCATTCTTAGTGCTGGTCACATTTAGGAAAACTACTGTAGTCGGCTACAGGCTATGTTCTCTGCTTTCTCCGTATCAGCAATAAAGAGGCACCTGGAGTTTGAAGTTCCAGAATGCCAGTTATACATCAGTCCCTTCTTGGCTTCTCTACCTTAGCTGGTGCTCAGTTCTCCTCTGGTGGCAAGAGGGAGGAGACTTCCGACGTCCTTGCCGCTTCACGTGATACCAAATGACAGCACTGACCATTATCGAGTGCTCCTGGTTCTCTAGTGGCACATACTAAATTATAACACATGTGAGGGCTACACTTTTCCTTAAAGTCATTAACTAGTTTTTTAAGTTACATGTTAGGCACACAGAAGTTGTTAACCATGATCCTTAGTTCATGACACACAAGTGATTCTTCGTTATAGAATTTCTCTCTGTTCCTCCTCATGTCAAGTTAGAAGTCACTGGAATCTTGAACCTTTTTTTTAGGCTTCCTAGGTCATTTTCCTGGGGTTGAATGTGGACAAACACCTTTGTGTTCATCTCTCATAGCTGGTCAGACGGGGCAGGGGTCTTCAAAGTCTTCTTAGTTATTTAGGATAGTGCAAGGAAAAAGACTTCACCAGCCAGAGGGCTCAGAAACCCAAGCGGTTAATAGCTGGGTATTTCTTACTATTATCTTAAGGAGAAAATTAAGGAACTTCTTGGAAACTGCTTCCTGACTGACTGTTGACCCTTAGAGTTCTGAAGCTTTACTTTACTTTTTTACCTAAAAGTACCTGTTAATTCTCGTTCTGGCAAAAAGAAGGGAGTCTCTGCTGATCTTCGGCCAAGAAGTCACTAAATCAAAGACAGATCTAACCCAGCTTCCAGAAGTCTTGACCAGCCACCTACCTGTCTACCTTCACACCTGCTAAGCCCATGAGAGAGAGACGCACAGAGGAAAAGGCCACGAACGTGCACACTCCTTGTTGTTTGCTGGAGCCTCTGCTGAAAAGTCCCCAAGTGTTCTCCTGGCGAAGTAGGTTGGACCACATGGAGCTCTAAGAGCAAAGTGCAAGTTTACAGCCTTTTGCTCCTGTCTCTTGTGCTTGCCTCCCAAACTTGCTTCCCTCGAGGGCATCATTACCACCCTGGTAGCAAGGAAAGATGTGTCTAGAGAAAAGTGCACCGAGGAACTGAAGGAAGGCCTAAGGAGAGCTTGGCTCATCTGCGAGCCCCTGGACCTTCTCTGTGCAGAGGCGCATCTCAGGGCAGATGCAGCCACAGGGCCATTGTGCTGCCCCCATTACTGGGGAGTAAGCAAATCCTAGGGAGCTGAAACCTTAGAGGGGCCATGGCTTTCCCCCCACTCCCCACAAGCTCCACTCCCAATGATCCAGTGGTGGTGACTGAATTTGACCATTCGTATGAGCACGTTCTCTGCTGGAAGGGGTGGGGTGTAGTGGAGGACGAGTGGAGGGGATCAGAAGGCATTTTAACCTTCTCTATCAAGTTTTATGAACGCTTAGGCTGTTCTTTGAAACATATTCTACAGATGCAGATCTGGTGCCTCCTGGAGTAAGTATTTAGACACATACAGAGATAAGATTTCTTAACCTGGGTTCCTCTGTTGCCGTGGCATAATGAAGAATAACTTTTAATAATTCTGTCCCAAAGAGGTTACCTTGAATGTTAACAGAAATATAATTTTCTCTTCAGTCATATCAAAATCCACTACTGCTGTCTAAACTCAAAATTACTACAGCAGTTATTTTATAATCAGGAGTCAAATATGTGTCTTTTATTAAATGCCGATTCTAACTGTAAATCCTTTCATCCCTCCTTTTCTCGTCTCAAAAAAAGGGACTGGATTAAAACATCTCTTAGGAGCAAAATGCATTTGCTTTGGATACAGGGGAAATACATTATTCATGTTATTTGGAAACTTGTCAGTTTAATCATGTCTCTTATGGCATAAAATGTAAAAACAGAAAGATTTTCTAGTCTTTCATAAGATTTTGTAGAGTTTTTAATGATGATGATAGAAAAAAATGACACTCAAGTTTAAATTTAGATTAGTGGAAACATTCTTTTAAAAAATATTAAGGAGGTGTGTTTTCAATCTAATTTCTGCCCCTTTTTTTTTCAAAAAAAAGATGAAGTCCAAGTATAAAGATATTTTGTAAAAAAAAAAACAAAAAAGAATCTCTTGATCTGATTCTCCTTTATTTGACAGATTACTGGTAAATTGAAGTTTGACCATTGGAAAGGTTTGTCCCAATTGTTGGAGGAAATCTGTACAGACCTTGGGTTTGACAGATTTTGAAATATTGTGACTTTGCCCTCTTAGAGATGAGGCATTTAATCATGTCTGTCTAAAGTTAGTGAAGGGAAAAGACAGGTCACTATATAGACCTCAAGGCCCAGAGTCAGTGTGTTAGTTATTTGACCCGCTTCCTCTTTCCAGGTAGCATGGCTTTCTTTGCTTATGCTAGTCTTGACAAAGAATTCTGGACAATTCGCAAATGCAGGAAGATGTCAAGCGCTTACATCTATTGGCATTTCCAAACTTTGGTGCCCCAAGAAAATTATCTTAACTCTGTAGCCAGAATGAGACCACAAAAGCTTGTGTGGGATATTTTTTTTCCTCCGGAATATAAGAAAAGACACTTATCAACTTGGTCATAATGGAATGAAGTTGTCATCAGTCTTTCTTGCTTCCCATGTTCGGGTATTTGCGGGGGGAGTAAAACTATGGAGCTGAGAGTCTGAAAGTCCATCAGCCCAAGATGTAAACACTCAAGCTGCTTAGAATACACCCAGGAACAGGCAACGCCTCTTGCAAAGTCCACGTCTGGAAAATAGTACAGCACCCTGGGCACCACCAAGAAGCCGGCCACCTCGAATTAAGGGAGAAAGGACAGGAATTTTCGAGGTTCTTCCCTCTGTTCAGCATTTTCCTGTTTTGTTAGCCTACAATTTGATGCTTCTTTGATCTAAATTTTCATTATTACAGCAGATACATAGTGTGATATTTGCACTAGGATTTTATGGCTATCATAGTGTCCAGGTATGTGAAGGGCATTTACTCAGATTTTCAGGCCTGGGTCTGCTTCCTCTGTCTGGTTCCCCCGTTGAACCCCTCCAAGGAATGGGCGAATCTCACAGATGGGAAGCCAAAGCCAGCTGAGTCAAACAGGTGTGCAGTGTCACCCAAAGAACGGTGCTGCCCAGTGTGCACGCACCTGCAGTCACCCCACTGTTCACGTCATGTGGTCTTAGTGATGTCAGCTACACCCCCGTAAAGCTGGGGGAAGAAAAGGTAAAGGCCATATGTTTGCAGTGTCCTCTTATGGAAAAAATAGATGTCTGTGTGTGGATGAAGCATATGAAGGAGTGCTTTATAGTGTTCCTGCAACCCATATAATTTCCATATTTCTCATATTATTTCAGAATTAAAAATTTTTTAAAAAGAATGGTGCTGCCGATGCTGCCCAAAGATGCTGAGTCAAACTCTGCTGTTAGGGAGGGTGTGAGCCGCATGGGAAAACACGAGGCATGAGCACCCTGCTGCCCAGTGGGGCTGTCCCTGCGTCCTCAAAAGCCTCCCATGGGCCAAGGTGTGTGCAATGGGACCAGGGTCCAGGGAGTGCCCCATTAGAGCCCCCACAGTGCATAGTGAGAACCCAAAACAATGACGTTTACACGTGTAAAATGTAGTGAACATTTAAGAACTTAGCAAGACTCTGTCACTTCTGTGGAGAGACATTTCTAAGATAGTAAAGTCAAGACCCTCAGTAGCAATGCAAGTATGTCTGAGATTTTTCCTGCAGCCCCGTTTGTTTTTTCCAGAGAACTTATCACTATCTGAAATTAACTGGTGTATTTATTATGTTTTTCTTTTTCATTCCCTCACTAGAATGTAAGCTCCCCGAGGACAGGTGCTTTATATATCTTGTTACTTTTGTATCTCAGTGCATAGAACAGTGCTTAGCAGGTGGGAGGTATTCAGCCAGTCCTTGTGCCTGCCTGGCAGGCGGAGACCCACCGTGGGGTTTTCTCTGTGCAGAGTCTATTACTTTGTAGCTGGTGTACTTTCCTACAAAATCACTGTGCAAACCAACACAGTCTCTGTTTGCTATGTATTTTCTGACTCTCACGCTGTGTAGCGACTGTTCACGTTGGCCTTGAGGCTGCATCAAATATGACATTTTTAAGGAAATTGTCCACCACCCAAAAATAATGAATGAAATATTGATCAGCTAGAAGCTAGAGAACTTTAAAGGTCTCCCCCCACCCAGGCTCTTCTGTTTCTGTTGGCACAGAAAATGTCCATGCAATCCTATAACACCTGAGGAGAAAGTTTGAATACAATTTAACAATAAAATTGACAAGATGAGAATGATTCCTTCTGGTGTTCTGCTATAGAAAAAGACTAAAAAATATGCGAAAATAGCTGGAGTCTATAAATAGAATGATGCAAAGCAGAACTTATTACTTATTATGGCAGGTACGCATTATGGATTTCCCCCAGAGAACTGATGCACTCTGCTGTGTGGCTGGTTGTACATACCGAGCTCTCCTCCAATAGCACTGGGCAAAGCGAGCCGCTTGATTTGTGTGCTCAGTGCTGCAGCTCTCCTTAGCGATTCGGAGAAATGACAGCCTATGATGTTTGAACTTCTCTCATGCCTTAGGAGACATGGGTGAAATGTAATAAAGTGGTCCATATGCTGCAAATCATTTCTAAATAATAATTCTTCCAGCGTGCACTTTAGGGGAAATTCTTGGTAGTGAATTAGTACCGTCCCTCGGTATTTCCCGAGCCCCACTGTGTAACAGGAGTGGTGGCATTTGGTCAGTGTCGTGCTCCGGGCCACACAGTCATCGGAGGGAGCCTCCTGGCGTCTGAAGAGCATTTTACAAGGAGGCTCGAGGAGACGCGCACAAGAACTACGAGGAGAGTCTTCCCCTACAACTGTGCACTGAAGAATGATCAATTCTCCCACTCTCCGGGTTAGGGAGACCTTCGGTCCAGGGCTTTCAAATTACGTGGCTTTAGAGAATTAGGCTTGGTGGAAGTTGTATTGATTAATTGGCAGTGGAGAGAGTGAAGACCCATCCTACATGGGTTACTGTAGACTAGAGTACTTGGCTCTTTAGTACCCCTCTTTTATTTCAGTTATTTTATTGGGGTTATAATGGTTATAACATTGTGTAATTTCAGGTGTACATGTATTATGTGTCTGTTTCTGGATAGACTGCATTGTGTTCACCGCCAATAGTCTAGTTTTTATCCGTCGCCGTACATATGTGCCCCTTTACCCCTCGTGCCCTCCCCCCACCCTCTTCCCTTCTGGTAACCACTAATCTGTTCTGTTTATCTCTGTGTTTGTTTATCTTCCACATATGAGTGAAATCAGGTGGTGTTTGCCTTTCTCTGTCTGGCTTATTTCACTTGGCATAATACCCTCAAGGTCCATCCATATTGTCACAAATGGCACAATTCTGTCCTTTTTATGGCTGAGTACTATTCCATTGTGTATACATACATACATACATATATATATATATATACACACTACATCTTCCATTGAAGGGCACTTGGGTTGCTTCCACATCTTGGCCATTGTGAATAATGCTGCAATGAACATAGGGGTGCATAAAGCTCTTTCATTGCAGCATGCATACTCGTCTCTTATCCATTGGGCTTATGTGACTTAGAATAGCTTTGCAAATTTCAGTCACTCACATGTTATCTTCATAGTGTTTGTTGTACATCTGTGTTCCACCTCTTCTATAATTAATATGATTTGAAATAAATTTGAGCTGATTCACTTTTTCACTTAGCTTTATCCTAAGCTTTATCATCTGGGATTTGACATGCTCATTATGTTTTTGTAATTCAGTCATGTGTTGCTTAATGACAGGGATGTGTTCTAAGAAATGCATCCTTAGGCAATTTAGTCATTGTTAGAACTTCATAGAGTGTGCTTAAGCGGAACAAAATTTGCCACTGAAAATGTGTCTCTTTAACATGAGGATTATTTTAGGCTGATTATTTTTAAGAAAGTCAATCCTGATGGTCTAGTGGTTGAGATTCACACTCTCACTCCCACGGCTCAGGTTCATGTCCCAATCAGGGAACCACACCAGCCATCTTGTCATATTGTAGTGACTGCATGTTGCTGTGATGCTGAAAGCTGTACCACTGGGATTTCAAATACCAGCAGGGTCACCCATGGTGGACAGGTTTCAGCAGAGCTTCCAGACTGAGACAGACTAGGAAGAAGGACCTGGCCACACACTTATGAAAAAATTGATCATGAAAACCCTGTGAGTAGCAGCCGAGCATCATCCGATATAACACCAGCAGATGAGAGGATGACACAACAAGAGCAGACACAGGACTCTGCTCTGCTGTCCACAGGGTCACTAGGAGTCGGAATCAACTCGATGGCACTAACAACAAAATTTTTAAGAAAGAAGACTCAAAAGTTTTTCTTGTTACCTTCCCCTTAATTGCCTAAAAGAATTCAGGTTAAAAAAACACCTGTCTCAGGAAGCGAGCTATCACCTGAGCATCACATGAACTGGGTGGTGGACAGGGAGGAACCTAGAAAAGCCTGTTTGTGGGGTTCCCCTCTGTGTTCTTCTGTTTCTGTGTGGCCAAACACTTGTTTTCCAAATGCCAGCTCCTTGTTACCTACCTGTCAATTGCCTTCCCTCCCTTTGAAGTCCCTGACTCTCCCCACCCCCAACATCTTCTTGTGTCTTTAGCTGAGGGTGGTATTTAAGGCGAGGGCTTCAGCCGTTTTGGCGAGTTACTCGTTTTCTTGGGTTTCTCTCATGTGTACATCTTATTAAACCTTTGATTTTCTCCTGTTAGTCTGTCTCATGTCAATTTAATTCTTAGACCAGACAGAAGGACCTAGGAGAGCAGAGGACTCGTTCTCCCTCCCCTACAGTTAAAATGTAAGGTGAGCAGGAGGCCCTGAGTGTGGGTGGCCTTGTCCACCTGAGTCCACAGAATCCGTCTCAGTCATCACTGGCGCCCTCGATTAGAGGGGCTCAGAGGAAGGAGCGGGCATGGGGCCTTCCTGTCATTTCTCTGAGTGACTGAGGCCTAGGAGGGACCGAGGAGGAAGACCAAATGTGCTCAGGCCATGCTATCATGTATTCTGTATGTTCATGATCTTCAGAGCTTCTGCTTCAAGGAAAAACATTAAAATTGGCCAAGCAGGCTTTTAAATCCCTGTTCTTAAACTGGTAACACTGTAACTATATACTTTATGTTTCCTTTTTTTTTTTTTTTTTTGAGGAAGATTAGCCCTGAGCTAACATCTGCTGCCAATCCTCCTCTTCTTGCTGAGGAAGACTGGCCCTGAGCTAACATCCGTGCCCATCTTCCTCTACTTTATATGTGGGATGCCTACCACAGCATGGCTTGATAAGTGGTGCCATGTCTGCACCCGCAATCTGAACCGGAGACCCCAGGCCACCAAAGCAGAATGTGCACACTTAACCGCTGCGCCACCAGGCTGGCCCCTGTGTTTCCTTCTTCAAACCTTGGAATAATGCAAAGCTTTAAGATAACACTGAATCAATGAAATGAGTCCCTTGTTCTGTGGCGGCACATTTAAGCTGCATGGAGGTTTCTGATATCAGTTCATAGATATCTCCCATCATCAGCGTCTGTGAGTACACTGACTCCAGGCATTGTGCTCAATATACATAGATATTTTAAGTTCTTTTAAAATTAAACATTCTTACACATTTCTAATACTTATTACTAAGCTAGATGTTAAACTGTTATAAAGATTTCTGCTCCAAAATGTGGGGGAAATACTCTCTAGCACCTGGCAGATCCCTTTTCCTCTTCAGGAGTCAGATGGAGCCTGTGGGGCTTTTCCTGCTGGCTGCGTCGAATGTAAACTGCTCACACCTGGATTCCCTGCCTTCCACCCTTGCACACTTCACCGCCTGGCCTTTTTTTCTCCAGCTGACCCTTTACTGGATCCCTAATTCCATTATAACTCAAATGATCTTCTCTCACTTTTTCATTTTGAGTTCTCCCCTAAACTGACAGTCATTCAACGTTTAATTATTCAACAACTTCTTGAGGACCTACTATGTACCTGATACTGTTCCAGATGCTAGGAATAGCCTACAAGCCTCTGTCCTGGAGTTGGTATGCTAGTGGGGGAGACAGACAGTCAACAAACATTGACTGCCTCCCAAGCGGTCAGGCTCTACTAAGTATAATAAGGTGAAATGAGCTATAGTGTAAGGAGTAGAGAGTGGTGGGAGCAGAAAGACATGGGCTCTGTGTTTGAAAGGAAAGTCAAGGAGGCATCTATGAGGCGGTAACAAGGGAGTGAGCCTAAAATGAGGGGTGAACCACGTCATGGTGTAGAGGAGGAGGATTCTAGGCCAGGAGAACAGCAAATGCAAAGGCCCTGAGGTCAGAACAAGCTTGGCTTGTTAAAGAAAGTGAAAGAAGGCCAGCATGGCCAGAAAGGGAGAAGCAAGGCTGAGCACGGTGAGAGAGACAAAGGGAGGTTCTGGTGAGCTTGCAGCCAAGGTAAGAGTTGGGGTTTTATTCAGAGTGTGGCAGGAGGCTGTTGCAGGGCTTGAACAGTTGAGGTACTGATGTCGTTTTTAAAACTCTCTCTAGCTTCCATGCGGAAAATAGACTTTAAGGGGACAAGAAGGGAAACAGGGAGATCACTTGGCATGCAATATTTCAGGCAAGACATAATGGTGACTTGGATGAGGATGATGGAGGTGGAGGTCGTGAAAAATAGTCAGATTTTGAAGAAAGAGCCCAAAGAACCTGCTGACAAAGTAGATGCGGGATGTGAGAGAAAAGAGGAGTCTGGGATGAGTCCATGGCTTTTGCTCTTAACTGGATAAATAGTGATGCCATTTCTGAGACAGACAGCCGCTCGGGAAGAAACAGATCAGTGGAAGGGGGAGGAGGGAACTCAGAGGGGGGTCAGTGGAGACAGAAACTTGCGAGCTATCTGTTTGTGTTTACCCCCTTGGGGAGAGTGACAGCATCTAGGTAGTGCTGATAGATTGACCTGGGGTCCCAGGGCATGCCGACCTTCAGAGGTCAGCAGTGAAGGAAGTTTCAGCAGAAGACATGAAGAAACAGGCAGTGGGAGAGGAATGCGGGGCCCTGGAATCCGAGTTAAGAACCACAAGACACTAAGGAGGGGAAACAAACTGGGTCAATAGTGATGATAAGATGAGCAAGACGAGGACTGAGAATTGGCCGTAAGATGCTATAAGAAGAGAGTTTTTACATTTTCAGTGAAATGGTGGGAGCAAAAGCCTGATTTGGGTGAGTTGAGGTGAGAATAGGACAAGTCAACAGAGGCAGAGAATGTAGACAACTCTTTCAAAGTTTCAAAAAAACTATCAAGAGAGCAGAGAAATGGGACAGTAGCTAGGGGGACATGTGGTCTAGGGGGACTGTTTTTAAAATATGGGAGGGGGTACAGCAAGTGTGTGTGCTGATGTGGCTGATCTGGTGGAGTGGGAGAAATTGGTGCAGGAGGGAGAGGGGATCAAAGCAAGAGCAAAGTCTTTGAAGAGGCTGGGCGTGGGGGTAGCCAGCATGCAGGAGGGCAGGCAGACGGGGGCCAAGGCGCAGAGGCAGGACAGTGGGAGATGTCCTGCTGAGAAGATAAGTGAGTCCCCTTCCCATGGCGCTGTCTTCTTAGTGAAGAGGTGAGGTCATCGCAGAGAGCAAGGAGAGGGAGGGGATGTTATAGGCTTGGAGAGGGAGGAGGAGATGTCATTTCAAGGCTGGGAGACTGGATTGCGAAGGGCAGTGTCCAAGGGTTACCCTGCAGGCTTGTAGATCCCTAATGAGATAGGACCCTCTTCACTCTTGCAGACCCTACCTCTTCAAATCAGAAAGGGATAAAATGAACGTTCCTTTCTATGGCTGATGCTCCTCCTCATCCCCATGTATCGTATTCCATCTCCCCTGGGAGGTCTCCTACAACCTCTCCCTTCCATCATCATTTCTGTCAAAACGTAGGATGCTATGTGTTTTTGTTGAAGCTTTTGGCAGTTTAGCTCATCCTGTTTGAAGTTGCTCTGCAATTATTCTCCTGGGTTCTGTGCTTAAAATTTAAGGTTACAGTCCCTTAAATTCAAGAAAATATTTTTTGTTCAAAATTCCCCCACAAAGTTTTGCCCGGCAGAGCCCATAACTGGGTGCAGTCCTTGTTTGCTGTGTTAAAGACTCTCCTTCCATCACCTCCCTTAGGATCTCATCACCATCAGGCATCAACCCTCACAGAACAATGAGATGGAGTGATGGAGTACAACTCAGTCTTCCTACTGCTCCTTCGCTGACAGACGCCTACACCTTCCACGCACACTCACACGCATGCGTGCACAGCTTTCCTTCTCTTTTCCGCTTTCCCTGTAGGAAAGCCCACATCTAACTTCTTCTGCTTCAATATTTTTAGAGACAGGAAACTTACTATCTTACAAGGTAGCCCCCACCTTTTTATATCTCTGCCTGTTAGGAAGTGTTCTTTATGCCGATGGGCTGAAATTTCCCACCTTCTACTTCTCTACCTATTGGCTCTCCTAATTCTTCTGAACTTCCCCCAAAGTAAGTCTTTCCAGTACTTTAATGTATTTGTCATCTCTTCCCTGAGTCGTCGTTATCGTTTGACCAGGTAAAGCATGTTCCCTCCTTCAACCTTGCCTCTGTGACATGTTTCCCACACCCTGGGAGTCTCTCTCCAGTGTGTCACTGCTCATTAGCATGTGGCAGCCAAAACTGAACCCTTCCTCCCGCTGAAGAGAACAGAGTACAAGAAAACCATTACCTTCCCTGATCTGGATGTTCTACTCGATTAATGCAGATTAGATTGTATTTTTAATTAAAATAATGATGTGTGTTTCTATTGAACCTGCAGTCAATAGGTCTTGTTCTCATGAGTCACTCTTAAGAGCTACGCTTCCTCCTTTGAGCAGAGCACTCCATATAATGCTGGGCAACACTGTACCCCGCATTCACTTGTCTGCACATTTATTTCTATCATATTCAGCCAGTAAGATTTAGAAATAGGAGAGAAGACAGGGTATTAATGATTGTTGGGTGTCTATCATGTACCAGTCTTATTTACTCAGAATAAATCGTTCATCATCCCAATTTTGTGGAGGGAAAAATTAAGGCTCAAGGAGGCTTAAGTAACTTGCCCAAGTTTATCAACAACAAAGCTGGTATTTGAGTTTAGAATTACCTTAATCCAAAGCCCCTCGTCTTTCAGCTGTGTGCCCAGCTCTCAAATGGTTCAGCTCATCTTTCCAACGTGTAGAAATAGGCTCCATTACTGCTCGTCCCATATATTTACCAGTCTTCTTAGCAGGGAATTAGCGACAGATTTGGTAAGCCTCTAAGGAGTGTTAAGAACTTTAAGGACCAAGGACAGAGCTCTGCCTCATCCCTCCGGAAACCGTGACTCTTCTCTTGAACACCGGTGGGCAGGTTTTGGGTCCTTCCTCGGTGAGCTTCAAAGCCACAGACTTTCAGTTCACAGTCCTCTTTCTGTCCACAGGTTATCATAAGAGATCTTTCTCAAAGCCCACTGAAATACTCAAATATACATTTACGTTATATTGTCTTTATATATAATGTTGGTTTGCATGCCTTATTCTTCAGTGGTGTGATAATCCTTTCTAAACTTTCACCAGGACATGCCATCAGTCTCAGAGATCTAGGATTTCCACAACCCGTCCTTGTAGAAATTGAAATGCTCACTTGTCCCCAGCCTTTTGGTGTATCTTTCATTTTTATCATTGTTTCGTTATCACATCTGCACATTCTTTTAATTCCCTAGGAGTTCATTTATCTGACTCTAGAAACTCAAATATATATTAAACAGCTAAAGAATTCTTTTAATATCACTTTACCTCCTACCTTTGGCATAAATTTCCTCTTCCTTGAATCTTAAATTCTATCCTTTCTAGTTTAAGATTATTCTCCTTACCAGCCACTGGAGATGCATCATTGGCATTGAGTAGCTCGGCATTGCACCATGCTATAAGTAACTCTATGCCACCTTCTACCAGAATTTCCCCAATCCCCATGTTCTTCTTGTTCTGGCCTAAAGAACTTGGAGAAATTCTTCTAGTTGTTCTTAACACATCCTGTTAGCTATAGTTCTTGCATGACAAAGTTGTCCATATTCTAATAAAGCATATCCAAGATCTACTCTTCCTAGGAGGCCAGAAGAAGGTGGTAGTAATTATGATGGCAAAAGCTCCTCTTCTGCTCCCTAGGCACAAGGAATAAAGGGAAGAAAGTATTTGCAAAAAAGAAACGGCAAATATTTAAAATGCTGATTATATTAAGTGCTATCAAGCATACAGGAAAATAGAAACATATATTGTTGGTAGGAATATAAATTTTTTAGAAGACACATTGGTAGCATCAATCAAAATGTTTAAAAATATAAGCACTTTTCCCAACATTTCTGGGAATATATCCTACACTAATCCTCACATTTGTGCACAAAGATGTAACCATACTTGCCTACTTATAAGATGTGGTAATTTTTGAGAATCATCCTGATCTAGTAAAGAAATGCTTTGAAAACCATGTAAGTAGCCCCCACGACCACTGTCATCCTCTCTCACTGCTCCTGAGGTAGAGCATCACTGGCTGTGGAGGAGGGTGGCTCTGGGGATAGGAAGCCTCTCCCAACTCCGGTGCCTCACTGTTGGAAAGTGAGACCTGAGCATCCCTTCAGTCAGCCATGAGTGGACAGGTAGTTGGCCATGCAAATGGGCAGGACTGCGAATAAAATGTGCCAGCAAATTGGTGTGTACAGAGATGATGATTGAAGAATTGCTTGTTAGGGAAGTATTGGAAGCAACCAAAAGAATCTATCAAATGAGGAATGGTCAAAAAATTTAGAGTGTGGCAATTCTAAGAAAAACTACAAAACTGTTTAAAAAAAGTATGAGTAGACCTATAGGCCACGTCATGAAAAGATCTCCAAGACATATTGTCATGTTGAAAACAGCAAGTTGTTGTGTTATCTAATCCGATTTAGGTTAAACGTTAGTGTCTGAAAAGAGAGTAGAAGGTTGGGCACAAACTTTGACCGTGGTTTCCTCTGAGATGAGAAGAGGAGTAGAAGGACAGTGTGAAGGGTGCCCTCAGGCTTTGCTCCCTATACATCTTGATCATTTAAATCTTATATTAAAATGTATTTGTGTAATACCTGGGTATGTTTTTAAATACTATAATGGCAAGAAGGAATATTAATGGGTTGGACTACCTGGCAGAACCAAATCCTGCTGGGCGTGCTAGACCCAACCCTGCAGACAGAGAAAAAGAGGAGGATGCATCTCTGCCTGCTGATACCACACAGAGCCAACAATCAATATTTATTCAATAATCAATATTTATGCACGTGTCAAGAAGACCATCTGCAAGAGAGAAGAAGAAAATGCCAAGATCTTGCCATTCATATAAGTAGGAGGAAATAGGAGATCTGAAACAAATATGATCACTGGCCTCCAGTATTTTAAGTCATATGGACAAGGGGTCAATGTTCTCCATGATCTCACAGGCGTAACTAGAACTCCTGTCAGAAGTCACCAACCCACATCCTCCTGTTGGCTGGAGGCAGCCTACAGGTGCATGTGTTTGGCCAGCGAATACCGTGAGGCAGCACCTCTTGCCCTTCACTCTAGTTCATGTCTACACCCTACTGATCAGGTTACACACAGTCTGCTTCATTCATTTAGTGTATTGAATTGGTACCTGCCTTTGGATTTTTAACCCATGCTATAAGGGTAAGTTATGGGAAATCAGATTTGGAAGCAACTTAAGGTAGAACTTTCTAAGAAGTACAGAAAGGCAACTTAGTGTCCTGGCTAGAAACACAGGCTCTGGGGTTAGCCTGCCTTGTTTGAACTCCGGTCCTGCCACCTACTGCTGTGTGGACTCTGGCTTGTTGCTTAAGTTTCATGCTTCATGTATTAGTTTCCCCATTGATGAAATGAGAGCTTAATAAGGACCAAATGAATAAATGCATATAGAGCATCTATATTAGTTATCTATTGCTGTGTAACGATATTACCACAAACTTAGCATCTTAACAACACACACATTTATTATTTCACAGTTTCTGTGGGTCAGTAATCCAGGCACAGCTTGTCTGGTCCTCCTTTTGGGGTCTCACAAAACTGCAATCAGGGTGTCAGCCAGGGCTGCAGTCTCATCTGAGACTTGAGTTAGGAAGGATTTGCTCCCAAGATCCTTCAGGGTGGTGGCAGAATTCATTTCAGGGCTTCAGTTTCTTGCTGGCTGTCACAGCAAGAGGGCACATTCAGCTCCATTGTGGCTGCCTGCTTCCTCAGAGCCCACAAGGGCGGGAAAGTCTCCAGCAAGATGGGCACTACAGTCTCATGTGCATAATCACGTACAAGTAATCACATACATCCCGGCACCTCTCCCACGTTCTACTGGCTAGATGCAAGTCACAGGTCACACCCACACTCAGGAAAAGAGGACAGAGCCAGGGCTCATGATCAGGAGTCAAGGATCATGGAGGACCACCCTCAAGTCTATCTGCCACAGAATACAAGTCAGGCCTAGTACATATAAGGTGCTTAATAAATGTAGTTATTATTCATTGAAACTATCTGAAGAAGACAAGATTAGTTTCCTACGTTGGGGATGTTCAGACAGGCACTGGATGGTGACTGTAGGCACGTAGCAAAGAAAACCAAATGGAGGTAGGCCTTGAACCAGAGGACCTTTAAGATCATCTGTGATTCAGTCACCAGGTGAGGTCAACGAGCTCCGCTCCCCCTTCAAAGTCTCCTCCAGCATCTTTATGGGTTCGTTGCTTCTCTTCTTCTTGCATGCTGTCTTTTCATTTTTACCTGACTTCACCTGTGTCAAAATTGGACCTGGAACATTGTGTATGATTTTCTCTGAGAATTCTAAGAGTAACTTTGGTCCTTCTTACAACGGCCAAGCTTTGGGAGTGGGGATGGGGAGGAAGGAAAGAAATCCATTTTACCTTTACTGAGACGTGCAGTGGCCCAGCTTCTGTGTTTCTCAAAACCCTCACCAGGTTTGTGTACCTAGACTGAGCTCAGTGGAGGCCATGTAACGTTACTGGGGTCTGCTGGAAGAAGGAGAGATGATGAATTGGACTTCTGGGCTCTCTCTAGATCTTGCTGCTGACAAACAAGGTGTTTACCTGCTGATTCACCCCGCGCTGAATCACCTGCCTCCAGTATTTGTATAGAAGTGTGGTAAACATAAACTTTCTGTTTAAGAGTCTGGCCTTGGAAGAGGACAGATAAGGCAGTTCCCTTGTGGCACACAGAATCCAGAACTGTGTTTTTTATGCCTGAGACATTATTGATTTACGACATACATACCCTTGCATGTTGATTTCATTAGTGCATATACCAAACCTGTTTCTGCATTCAGCCTCTGCAGAATGTGACTAAAGAACCATGTGGCCCCACCTGCAAACACCCAAATACACCCTGAGTCAGGCACACCCCAGCTCTGGGCCCTGCTGTCTGAGGAGGGTGGGTGGGAATCACTGAGGCGCTCTTCAGCCACGCTAGTAACTAAATATTAGAGATGCAATAACCACGAAGCATCCTTATTATTTCTTTAATTGAAGCAATTTCCCAGGAGAGTGTTGAGGTGTTAATTGCTTCTGCACTTCTTCAGTTGACAGACGTGTCCTTGTTCACCTGGGTAAGAGAAGCAATTACCACAGTGCTCTCCTGGGCTTGGGGAGATATTCTTAACGAATTTTAAAGGCATTGGGAGGGCATGATGCTTTTTAAAAGGAGCTGTCCTCTGCTCGGTTCATTCCTGATAATCCACCATACCTGGTGGTTGGTCTATTCAGACCACATGATGAATCTGTTAAAGGAAAATATGTGATGGAAAAAGAGAGATAGTAGTAATATTTTTTCAGGAAATGTATATCCAGATTTCAGATATGAGAAAAATATGTTCCTGTATGTGTGTATATCACTGAGTTAAAGAAAGATTTGAAAAAAACAACAAAAAAGAGTAAGCCTTTTCTTTAGATATCCAGCACGGCATATTTCTCAGGAATTTCAACACAAAGTTGTTATTTTCTGGAACTGCTGTGGCCTTCCAAATGAGGGTTTGTCAGGTCGCTACCTCAATGCAAATCAGTAAATATTCTTTTACCCGTTGTGTGAAAGTGACTTTCACAATCCTCTTGAACCACGATTTATTTTAATGTTGCATACTTACATTCAAGAAGAAAAAGAAAATAGTCTTAGAACTTTTTATTAGATTTTGGAACTTTTTTTTAAATGAACTACTTTGGCAGTTTTTCAAGCCAAGACCACCTATGTTACCAAAGTGACGCAGTGGAAATAAGATTGAATTTAGAGTTAGAGCACCTGGTTTTAAGGTCTAGCAAAATGATTTGCCTGATGTGGTGTCCTTAGGCAAGTCACCTGACCTTGAAAAGCTTCAGTGTTTTCATCTTTAAGATCCTGGATTTCTGTAAGAATCACATAAGAAAATGTATGTGACTCTACCGGGCGACTCTTTCAGCGCTGTACAGACGTAAACGGTATTGTCAAAGGAACATGGAGGTTTTGAGGCGCCTGAAGCTTGCACAGTTTGACGGAAGGCAGCTCTCTAAGGAGAAGTACACAAAAGTATGTTTTTGAAAATTTTAAAATACCATGTGAACATTGTTGGGACCCTACCAAGGCTTGTGGCAGTGAAGGTCCTGAAAACTTGAGTCATTAGCTTCTCCTGTGTGTTATTATTCCAGCCTTACAGAACGCCAGAGCTGGGATTGGCCACAGCTGCCATTTGATGGGCGTTCACACCTGTTGCTTTGAAGTAGAAACCCCTTTGGAAACAAAATCTTAAATGGAGGAACAAAAGAGAAAACAGACATGAGGAGCTGAAGTTAGGACAAGGGATTCAGAACTTCGCCTGCTTGGCCTCCTCCTTCCACGGGTACCTTAAGAACTTCACTTGAAAGTGGACCTTGGAGGAGCATACTATATCCTATTTATTTGAAGAGCCTCCCTCCCCCGTTGAACAGCTGTGAAACCGGGATGCATCTGACTGTTGTCCTTGAACCTTCAGTGGTTGTGATGTCATCATCATTGCCTGTGCGTCCTCTTACTTGGTTGTAATTCCTGGTGATATGATTGGATAAATGCAACCCCTTAAAATTTCAGACAGTAAATCATTTAAGGACCATTTGATAAAGGAACATGCAGCATTTTGTAAAATGTTGTGTTGACACTTTCTGGTAAGATCAAGGAAGTACAAGCATCAAAATTTACCAAATGGATCTCAGCAGCTTGGAAGAAAGTCCAAGAGAAATAGCAGAGCACTCTCTAAGACATCTGCATCGCCAGTGTTCTTAATGTCCAGAGGCCAATATCATATGGAAAATATGGACATCAAGGACACTGGTTCAGAAAGTAAATGTGAAGAAGTTGTAGCGTACCTTAACCAATTTATTTAACTCACATTTTCCTTTTCGTGTATGCACTTTGAGTTCTTTTGTAAGACTGAAATAAAAAAACTTAGTAATAAGAAAGCATTATACTGTAATTTCATTGGCAGCATTTCTTAGTGGTAAATAAAATAACAGTGTGCCTTAAAAGTGATGGTGTCTTGAAGCCAATGAAATATGGTACTTTTAAAACCGTTTAGCTCAATTCTCATTTCACAGTTGAGAAATTAATGCCCAGAGAGGGGTAGTGACTTACCCAAGGCAATATGGCTGGCTTTTCCAAGACATAATGAACCAGATGCAAATATTTTCCAAGCAATTATTTCCTCTCAGCCTCAGACTAGAATCCCTACCCTTTGTTTTGATAATCATCACTAATCGTATTTGTTATAATTTTTAATTGCCTAGGACCTGTATTTCTTACAAGAATATTAATTCCTTGAGGACAGGAACTAAGTCTGTCTTGGTTATTTGCTCGATAGCAAAATGCCTAACATTTAGCAAATTATCAATAAATATTCAATGGAAGGATGGTGGGATGGCGGTAGGGAGAGATGGAGGGCAGGATGGAGGGAGGGAGGAAGGAATAGACGGATGGATGGAGGGAGAGAGGCATTTCATACTCAGAATGAGGCTACCAGATAGTTGGGTAGCGTGGAGTTATGTGTGGTGACTGAGGTACTAATCCAAAAGGCCTGAGCAAAGAGGAAATAGTAATGACTCTGCTTTGTCTGCTGGCTCCTTGCTGCTCGCCTTAATGGGGAGCCTTTCCCTTGGGACAAGAATATAATTGTTTCTCATGTGGAGCAGAAGCAAAGAGCTGGACCAGGAGAGACAGCTATCCTTGTCAGGGTGGAGGAAGCCGAAAGGAGGAGGTGGGAGCTTCCTTGACGTGGGCAGCACAGCCCCCTCCAGTTCTGCCTTCCAGTGGGGTCTCAGTTGAGCTCAATAAAACTGACTCGCCGCGGCAGGCTGCCTGGCTTCTCCATGGAGAGGCACCGGGCTCCCTGACGCCTTGCCCCTTGTATCTGCAGAGACTTCACTATTAGTTTTCCATCTGTTCCTATATTTGAAATGCATCAAGTCTTATAAAACAAGAGCAAGTCAAATAAATGCCCCTGACATCTGTGACAAAATGAGAAGGACTGATTTACTGATTTCCCGTTACCCTGTTGGCTTGGAGTCCACCTGAGGCTGGCTTTACTTTTCAGCCCGTTTCTCATCTACACCTTCCTATGTCCATTGTTCAGCAGTTACTTTCTGACTAGTCTGTACGTTTATGGTGGAAACTAAGACCTAGAAAAATTAAGTAACTTCTTAATAAATTATTATTATAATAATTATAACAATCCCTGGGAAGCTTCATAGCAAATTTGGACAATTAAATCACTGATTTTTGGAGAAGTGCAAAACTGAAAGAATTCTAGTATTACCATATTTTAAAAGCAGTGGGTTTTTTTCTTGGTTCTTTAGGAGACGTGATACCTGAATTGGTTATGCCAGGAGTCCATATCTCCGTTCTGTCTGGTTTTTTAGGTCCTGATCTCTATGTCACATCTTTTAGGGTTCTTGAATTTTATATTTGGTCCTGCATATTTGTGAATACGCTTTCTCTTGAAGTGCTCTAAGAAACATACAGATATTAATCCAGCCTTTCCCGTCACTGTGTGAGACAAATACTGATCATAATTTTGTTTCACATGAATATTTGTGCTAGATAATATTTATGTGCTGTACATCCCTGCCACTCATCTAACTTATGCTCCGATGCCCAGGGGATGAGAGAAATTCTGGTGCATCCCTCATGTCACTATACAGAGGTAAAAGTGCCAGAAGAGCTTTCTCTGTTAATCTGGGTGGCAAGAACTGAGACTGAAAATGTGCAGCTGTTCATCACAGAAACCCAGCTTTGATCCGGCAGCTTTGCTGAACCAGAGGATGTTAGGAGGACTTGAAATGAGTATTGGAAAAAGCATCTGTTTATTTCCTGAGGGGGATAAACTTCCTAGTGGCACTACTAAAAGTTATATACAGATAAAACTGTAGTGTGAGCAATAACGTTGTCTCCAAAAGTAATACACAGACACAGCTCTAGTATTCTGGTGTGGGCCTCAATCCCCGTTACTAAGGCAATGGTAAAAAAAATAATCAAGCCAGGAAGCTTAGGGAAATAACTCTGTCTGCCCCTATTCAAATTCTACTCCTTTATCATTTTGTTTCCGTACCATCCAGCAATAATTCTGTTCACCACATGCCAGTGCTCATCGCCCATCATGATTCCTTGTGTAGGACCAATGAGCTCCTCCATTCAGCGTTCCCAGGGAGCACCTGCTAATGTGCCAGGCAGCGTTCTAGGTGCTGGAGAGACAGAGAGGAACAAAACACCATCTCTATCACCAGTGATTGAAAATTTGTAACTTATTGTATAGAGTTTTGATCAATAATATTTCTATTTTACTGTTTATGATATTTGTTAAAATTCCATGTAGTGAACAGCACTTGAAGAAGTGAAGGCTTGCACGTGGGCACAATAAGTTTCTGTTGTGGTTGAGCCATTATTCATTTTGGATTTGTTGACACAACCTCGCCTAACTTAATTAACGCTTAGATGCCTGCAGGGGCCTTCTCATGGTTCTCCTTGACCCAAATCCAATGCCTTTCGCCCCAGCACTTCATGTCGTCACTACCAAATCCGCTGCTGTACACTAGTCACAGGCTCACCTTTCCGAAAACGCAGATCTGAACGCTTCCAGTGTTCACGTCCCAGTCTGTTTTCCACCAATCTCTCCTCATGCACCAAACTCGAAATCAGCATCTCTCCATCTTGACTACATGTTAGAATCACCTGGGGAGCTTTAAAAAACAAATACCAATGCCCAGGAACCCACCTGCAAGGATTTTCATCTAGTTGAAATAGACCAATTCCTTCAACAGCAGAAACTACTACAATTCACGCAATATGAAATAGGTAATTTGAATAGCTATGCAACTGTTAAGGAAAATGTAATTCTACGCAAAACTCAAAAAAAAAAAAGACGAAGAAATATCCAGACCCATACGGCTTCATTGGAAAATTACACCGAAAGTTTAAAAAGAATAAACGCCAATTCTACACAATCTCTCGCAGAAAATAGAAGAGGACAGAATGTATTTCCCAATTCATTTTATGAAGCTGGTCTTGTTACCCTGACACCAAAACCAAATATAGTGCAGAAAGAGAACTGCAGATTCTATCCCTGGTGAATGTAGGTGCAAAAATCCATCCTTAACAAAATATTAACAAATAGAATTCAGCAATATATACAAAATTATATACTGTGACCCAGTGGAGTTTATTTCAAGGATGCAGGATTGGTTCAATATTAGAAAACCAATCAATGTAATCCACTGTCTTCTCAAACTAAAGAAAAATCCTGTCATATCAATCAATCTGCAAAAAATTTGACAAAATTCAAATTCACTCATGACAAAAACTCCCAGAAAAATGGAAATAGAGGGGAACTTTCTCAACACGATACAGAACACCTACAAAAAACTGAGAGCTGATGTAATACTTACTGATGAAACACTGAACCCTTTTCCCTCAGACAGGGAGCAGGGCAAGGATGTCCACTCGCACTGCTCTGATTCAACATCATGCTGGAAGCCTGTGCTCCAGGCAAGAAAGGGAAATATGAGGCATACAGATTGGAAACGAAGAAATAAAACTGTCCATTTTTGTAGATGACATGATTGTCTGCTTAGAAAGCCCTGAGGAATCTACCAAAAAGAAAACTCCTAGAACTATTAAGTGAGGTCAGCAAGGCCACAAGTTACAAGATAAATATACAAAAACCAATTGTATATCTATATACTAGCAATGAATGCATGTACATTGAAATGAATAATACAATACCAACTGCAATTGTTCCCCCCAAATGAAGTACTTTGGTGTAAAACTGATGAAACATGTACAAGACTTATACGCTAAAAACTACAAAATGCTGACGAAAGAAATCAAAGGTCGACACAATTGGAGAGATAGAGCATGTTCATGGATTGGAAAAAACATAGTAAAGATGTCTATTCTTTCCAAATTGATACAAGTTTAATGCCAATTTTATCAAAATCTCATCAAAATTTTGTAGATATAAACAAGATTATTCTACAATTTATATGGAAAGGCAAAGGAACTAGAATATCTGGAACAATGTTTGAGAAGAAGAACAAAGTGGGAGGAATCAGTCTACCCAATTTCAAGACTTATGATATAGTTACAGTAGTAAAGACTGCGTGGTATCTGTGGAGGGTTGGACATGTAGATCAATGGAACAAAATAGAGAACCCAGAAACAGACCCACACAAACATGCCCAACTGATTTTGACAAGGTGCAAAAGCAATTCAGTGGAGGAAAGACAGCCTGTTCAACAAATGCTGCTGGAGCAATTGGACATCCATAGGCCCCCCAACATACATATGAACCTTGACTGTCTCACATCTTATATAAAAACTAACTCAAGATGGATCACAGACTAAAGCGTGAAACATAACATTCTAGAACTGTGTAAACTGTAGAGAGACCTAGGAGAAAATTGTCAGGATCTAGGACTCAGCAAGGAGTTCTTAGACTTGACAACAGCGTGATCCATAAAAGGAAAGACTGATCAGTTAGACTTCATCAAAATTAAAAACATTTGCTCTGCAGAAGACCTTGTTAAGAAGATGAAACGAAAATCTGAAGACCGAGAGAAAATATTTGCCGACTTGCATATTCAACAGAGGACTGGTATCTAGGATATGTAAGCAACTCTCGAAACTCAAGAGTGAAAAAGCAAATAATCTAATTAGAAAATGGGCAAAAGACGTGAAAAGGCATTTCACTAAAGAGGATACACAGATGGCAAATAAGTACACACAATAAAATGTTCAACATTTCCCATTAGGAAAATGGCTCAAATTACCCCAAAATTAAAACCATGATTAGATATCACTGACACACTTATCAGAGTGGCTAAAATCAAAAAGAGTGACAACAGTGAGGACTGGCGAGGATGCAGAGAAACTGGATTATCCATACACTGCTGGTGGGACTGTAAATGTAAATGTTGCAGCTCCCTTGGAAAACAATTTGGCAGTTTATTAGAAACTAAATATGCAACTACCATATGACCCAGCAGTTGTACTCCTGGGTGTTTGACACAGAGCAGTGAATACTTATGTTCACACAAAAACCTGGACATGAATGTTTATGGCAGCTTTGTTCACAATAGCCCAAAACTGGAAGCAACCAACAAACACTTCAGCAGGTAAATGGTTAAACTGTGATATGTCTACACCATGGAATACTACTCAGCAAGAAAGAGGAACAAACTGTTGCTACATACCACAACTTGGATGACTCCCCAGAAAATTATGCTGAGTGTAAAAAGTCAGCCACCAAGGTTTCATACTATATGATTCATTTATTTAACATTCTTAAGATGACAAAATTATAAACATAGAGAATAGGTTATAGGTTGCAGGTGTTAGAGAAGGGGGGTGAGGTAGGAGGGAAGTGGATGTGACTATAGTGGGTAATATGAGGGATCCTCGTGGTGCCGGAATGTTCTGTATCTTGACTGCATCAATGTAAATATCCAGCCTGTGATATATTGTATTATGGTTTTGCAAGATGTTATCCTTGGGGAAACAAGGCAAAGGGTCCAAGGGATATCTCTTTATTATTTCTTACACCTGCATGGGAATCTACAGTTATCCCACAGTTAAACATTTAATTTTTAAAAAAAAATCCATCAGTGGGTATTCTGATTGGTTTGGTGTAGGGTGGGCCCAGGCATGGGTGTTTTAGGAGCTCCCTGGGTGATTCTAACATGCAGCTAGAATTGAGAAAGTGCAGATTGAACTGATGGACTCGCTCTCCCCAGAACCCATGTGATCGCCCACCATTTCTTGGTCCTCTGCCTTTAACATCCTCCCCACCCCATTTGCTGAGCTCAGGCGGTCTTCAGACTTAGGGATAACTCCTCCAAGGAACCACAAATTGCCCAGTCTGACAGGGATCCTCCAGGCTGCACCATGATAGCCCTCATCACTCTTTGCTGTCATCATCACTTTTTGTCTGTCTCCCCTCTTTTGGCAACTATTGTTACAATTGTTCACTTTGTAACCCTTGTTCATCTAGCCCCTGAATTTGGGGAAAAAGCTAACTCCCTTTCTCTGGTCTAAGCCTAATTATACTTTTTAAATAAGCAATGAGGCAGGAATTTCCAGACACCAAGAGTTTCACGGAACACAATGAAATTAGTATGCTGTACCTTGTTTTTCTATGTAAAATAGTGTATAGAGAACACTAGGATGGTCTCATATGGGTTCTGAATGGCCTGTGCCTCTGATGCTTTTCTTTTCTCTCTTTTTTTTTTTTTTTTTTTTTTGTATAGCCAAGCAGATCTAGACTCTGACCAATGCTTGGGGGGCAGAGACAGAGGCTTTGCCAGCCTCCCCACCCCAGGCTCCTGCTTCCGGGGTGTCTGGTTCTTTTTATAATCTCCCTCGGAGGAGATAGGGTTGGTCGTGCCACATCCAGTCATAATTCCATGACTTTGTTCAGGTAGGCTTCACCGGCAGGCTCTCTCTATTCTTTCACAGCCGCATTAAACAGCAAGCTGGCATACTTTGGGAGCACACTTCTTCACGGAATCTTTGCAACGATGCATGTTTCATTTTTGTAATAATATGAAATATTTCTTGTGCCCAAAAAATCCTCTTGGCATTTTTATTGATATTGTGAATTTCATGGATTAATTTAGGGATAAATGACATATTTTTGATGTTGGGTTATGCTCTCCACTGGAATATTAGTTCCTAGATGGCACGGATTTTCTCTGTATCTTCTGTGTGTTCTGTATCTTCAAAGCCTAGAATAGTCCCTGGCACATAGCAAGTGCATGGTTTTTACTGAATGAATGAGTGGGATGCCTTTCCATTTGTTCGGATCTCATATCCCTCACAAGTGTGTTAAAGTTTTTTTCCTTTAGATCTTATACATTTTTCGTTAAATTTTTCTTAATGGATTTTACTTTTGGTCTCTTATAAATGGGTATTTTTTCTTCTATGATAACTTCTAACTGGTTGTTTATATAAAAGCTATGATTTTCTGCATATTAATTTTGTAACCATCTATGTTATTGCATTTTCTTATTTGTTTGCAAGAACTTCTCATAATTCTCTTGCTTTCACCAGGCATCATTGTTACTTTTCTTAAAATTTTCTGGAGTTCAGTAATTAAGAGGATTGAATTACGAACCCAAAGAAAAACAGCAAACAACTGAATCCCATTCTGTCAGTGAGATTCTTGTTGGTTGCGTTGAGTGGGGACTGATACAGATGTCATCCTGCAATTTCTTTTCTAAGATAATTAAATCAGATGATTAAGGAAAACATCAAATCCAGAACCATCTCGTTCCTTGCTGGTTGGGTATCATCTGTTCCCTGTGTTGCTTGCTAATTTGGAGAGAGGACAATCTTCTCTTCGTAGTCCTCTTGATTTGGGGAGGGCTATTTGCAATGTAATTCACAGAGAAATTGTCCGTGCATATTGACTTGCCCAAGTTCCACTGTTCACTGCAGAGCTTTCTTCCATAGCTTTGATGTATAGATGAACTCATGCAAATGAAGGCATCTGTCTCCAATTCTCTTTGCCATTAGATCATTATGCAGACAAACACCAAAAAAGACATAAAAGGACTGATTAGTCTAGTGGAGAGCGCAGGTTAGCAGAAAGCAAACTCCAGAAGGATGTTCCTTCCTCTCCTGATTGCTTCTTTTCTCCTACTCCCTTTCAAAACACCCATAAAAGATTTAGTCCATCCTTCAGGGACCCAAGATACATATTGGCAGTTAACATTCTTGTGATTCAGCACATTTTCTGGAACAATATCCTATCTTTACTCCTGAGTTTTGTGTAATTTAGATTCCTCCTTTGGTCTGCTCAGCTAATCCTGGTCAATAAATGCAGATAGATTAGACAGAAGACAAAATTGTGAAATAAGTGTTGCATTTAGAAGAGCAAGCCTTCAGTTGACATTGTTGCCAAGACTGTCTCCTCTGTGGCCACCTTCCCCACAGCCCACACTGAGGCTGGTGGTCTTTGATTCATTTGCCTCCGTGACTAGGCTGTAAGCATCTCTGACTTCTTCCACCTTTGACTTTCATTGTCTGGCTGTTCATAGTAGGCACTCAATAAATGCTTGAATAGATGAATGTGCAAATTACTCAATTCGCTGATGCGTGAATATTTTCTTTCTTTCATGTTATTAAATCTAGCTCTTGGGGAAAGATTTGAAATGTTTTTAAGCAAGAGGGTAATTGACTATTACCTGTTTAAAAAGCAGCCCAGATAGATTTATATTTTAACAGAGATCAAATTAAACTAAAGGAATTGAGCTTTTCTAGATTTTCAGGATTCATCCAGAAGCCTGGGAAGGGTGTGGGTTCCTTCTGGATAAAATTGTATTGCCCACGTCTCATAAGGCTGCGCCTATGTACTGGTATCCCGTTTTATGCAGGAAGCATGCTCTTGAAAACCTGAGCAGGAATGAAGTTCTCATTAATTGAAACTTATATCTTACTTGCCCGGTATTACTATTTCATAGTTGCTTCTTTGTGCATTTCTGGTTGACCTTTAAAACAGACCCTGGGGCCAGCCCCATGGCCGAGTGGTTAAGTTCCTGCGCTCCACTTCTGCGGTCCAGGGTTTTGCAAACTTGGATCCTGGGCGCAGGCATGGCACCGCTCATCAAGCCATGCTGAGGTGGCGTCCCACGTGCCACAACTAGAAGGACCCACAACTACAATATACAACTACGCACTAGGGGGTTTTGGGGAGAAAAAGGAAAAATAAAATCTTTAAAACAGGCCCTTAAAAAACTATGCTTCCAACTCTTCAAGTGAAGATCTACAGTCAAATGGTTAAATATACAGAATCAATCTAGATACTTAAAGAAAATGCACAGAATTCCTTGGTTGGGGAAAATTGTTGAGAACGTTACCTCTCTGTAATCTGATTGGTCATCTATGATGCTATATTCATTCTTTAATTATTAACCTTATTTTTTTAATAATTTATACCTAGCCTTCTGCCAAGAAGGATTTACAGGGGTTGTTTGTTAAGTTGATCCCTTCAAATATCAGTTGGGCCTATGTATATTTTTATAGGATGTATAGAAGGTTGTTTGTTCTATTTTAAGGGGGCGCAGGTGAAATGCAGACAATGGTGGACTTCAATTACAAAAGCTTCTGGTAAATGCTATATAAGGCCCTGTGCTTTTATACACTTGACAAGAATTTTGATCCTTGCGTGTCAACCATTATTTGGTCTCTCATACAAAATGTAGTTGATGAAGCTGACGTCATCCACACTCATAGACTCTTCTTTGGCTTCTGCCGTAAAGGACGGTAACAACTCACGTATGCAGTGTCGTGAAACTGCCATGAGAGGAAGGACCGCTGGGGTGCTCCAGGACCAGGCAATCGTGAAAGCCTGGCCTGGAATGACATTCTGTAGTCACTGAGGAAATCAGGGGCCTGTCCCCACCTCCTGTCTCCTTCCCCGGGTACTGTGTTCTCCTTACCAGACTGGAGGAGAGATTGTTTTCTTCCCTGCATGATTTGATTTTTTTCATTGGCTAGTGGGATAGTATACCAGCAGCAACAACTGAAAAACCTTTATGATAAGCATTCATATAGATTTTTGAAATGATAATTAACTCTGTTTTGTATGATTAAAGAAAGGGCAGAAATTTACAAATGATCTTTTTGGTTTTTTGATTTTGAAAAAGAAAGTCTGTTTTTTGCATTTTAATAGGGGTGTCTTAGATGTCCTATAAATTCATAACTCTTGAAATTCATAACCTGATTCAAGAGGAATTGGAAAACTGTCCAGTTTCCCCATTTTTCCTACCCGGAAAGTGTATATGCTGAGGTGGGATAACATAACAGAGAATTTTTAAGTATTTGTCATAATTAGCCTGTACATAGGTAAATGTTGACACTACTTATTTGTATTTCTGAAAGGCAGGATATTCTTAAAGTTTTCTTACCTTCTATTGTGCCTAAAATCAAAAGGTTTGGGTTCCCTCTTAGTGTTTAGATATTATCCCCACAAGAACTGTGAGATTTTCAGGTTTTGAAAGTCCAGAGTGAGGGATTTACAGCAGTTACCTGGGGATTCCGGGCACCAGCCCCGCCTTACTGTATTGTAACACGTTCCGTAAGATGATGTGAGTTCTTGCATGCAGCCATTGTACTCTGCTTTCTGAAAGACAAAAAAAAAAAAAGTAGAGAGTCCGTAAGATTTTTCTCGAGCCTGTGGAAAGCTCTCTTCTCTTGAGTCAGTTGTCTTCCTCAGCTGAAATGTGCCGGGAACTTAGAGTCGGCTGCTGCACTTTGTGCATTTGTGTTATTATTTAAAATTCTGTTCTAGCCCCTTATCTTACAACTCTCAGTTGTTCCCTTTGGAGTTACAAGGAGAGAAACCAGAGAAAGTCACTTGAGAATGGCAGAAAACAAAGGGCAAATATTATCATTTGTGCAGAAACGGAGTCGGACTATTTATTGTGAAGCCGGAGTGAACTACCCCACTGGTACCCATTTTAATAATCTATAATGGAATATCTGCCTCAGCTTTATCTACACACACATCTTTATGAGATCCTCTGCAAACCGCAATGGAAAAGAGCCCACAGATCTTTTCTCATAAAAGAAAAAGTGGGAAGAGTATATGGGGAAGAGTCATTTCACAGACACACAAAACACCAACTTGTGCTCCTCCTCTCATTTAATAAAGCCAATGCTTTTCTTTTCGCAGAGGAATTCAAGGGCTCCACTGTGGTTGAGCTGATGAAGAAGGAAGGCACGACCCTCGGGCTGACTGTCTCGGGCGGAATCGATAAGGATGGCAAGCCTCGAGTATCGAATCTGCGGCAAGGAGGAATTGCCGCCAGGTAACTGCCTCTCGGGGAGAAGGGGGAAAAGGCATGCAGAGTGTAATTAATTCAAATATTAAAGCTCCGTCAGAAAAGGTCACTAATGAATAAATGACAGCTGCCATCTGCTGGGCAGAAGCACGTTGGGGCATCTTTCAGAAGCGAGGCTTTTCTGGCCTGTGCCAAAGTCCCCAGGGAGATCTCGTGTCATCTCAGGAGCAGCCAGGCCCTCATAAAATATTCATTTTAAAACGCCTGTATGGCTCTAGTCCCCAAATGCGCCTCTGTGCAGCAGGCAGACTGCATGGGAGGGAGTCTAAATGTGGAGCAGGTGACCCATATAGGAGCGTAGGAGGAACTGCCAGAGAGGCATGTGCTGGCCAGACGCCCAGCTGGACGTTTCTAAGTAATGATTTTGCTTGTCTCGCATCTTCTCCACTTTTCTACTTGTGAGATTTTCCTTTTCATCTAGACAAGATGTGGTTTCCAAAAAGACAGAAAGCTGATATGAGGAGGTCTCGCTTTGTCCTTGTTCCAGTGAACTGCAGACTTCACTAGTTACTGCCGAAGGCGCTGTGTCCCGGATGCCGGGCAGGGGTGGGCTGGCTTTCTGGGCAGAATCTAAATTTCCTGCAGAAAGAGCTGTTGTTAAAAGTGACGGAATGCACCTTAGATCCTGGACACCGATATTCTTGTCCACATAATCACAAATTCAGTTTTAGAGTTCTTGCCTTATAGTGTCATCTGAAATAGTGATGACTTTTGATGATCAACCTGTTTGTACAATTTATAAACGTAATCCAACTGGTTGCTCCATGATCCGAAGCATTGTTTGTAAAACGGGCTGATGTCAACGCAGGCACCTTCGTCTCCTTTCTTCAGGCTTGTGGCACACTTCTTTCCACACCCGCAGCCTCCTTTACTTTATCACAGTCGTGGGCTTCATATGTCTCCTGAGCTTCTCCACATGTAGCCCTTGAGGCACGTGTGGACGGGGGAAATGCCATTTTCAGTTGTATTCCTGCTGTAGTTAAAGTTGCGCTCTGCCGATTGTATTGATTATCGATCACCAAATAGTCCCTGTTTCAGGCACTGCTGTGTTACAGAGAGTCACCCAAAATAGTTAGACATGATCCCTGCCCTAAGGGGGCTTATAGTCTATTAGGGGAGGGAAATATAAAAACATGAAAAGTTTGGGAGCAATAATAGCCTTGTGAATTGGTAAAGAGCAGCAACACAGGAGTTGCCACGAAGCGTGAGGCGATTAAGTTGCCCAATGAGTGTCAGTGAACCTGAGGAAGTGACAGCGTCTACCGCAGCCTGGAGCGGATTAGGAAGGCTCCCCAGAGAGGAATGATTGGAGCTGGACTTATATAACATAAATAAACTAGATCTTTCTATTTAAGGAGAAAATATTTTTGAAGGTCCTTCTCAGTGACACAGATTTTAAGCCCTATCATTGGTCTTACTGTCTGCTCTCAGTTTAGAACTAGAGTTTGAGTAGAAGCCCAGAAATAGCCAAGATTCTATTACGGTGCTGAAAAGAGAGGAGAATGTTACTGAAACCCAGTAATTTCTTCTTCACCAATACTCTTTTTTATCAGTCCTGCTGTAAGCAATAAATAGCAAAATAAGCTGACCCTTTCCATGGCCCTAGGCAAACTCCCAGTGAAGGTATTGAAAGCTGTGAAATGTCCAAATGGCAGGCAGCAAAAAGGGGAGGGAATGGGAAGAAAGAAAAAGCTCTGGTGTGTCCGCGATCTGGCTAATATTCCCCCAGAGAACCAACTCTTTATGGGCAAAGCAACTAAAAAGATTTTTCTCTTTGTTTTGTTCTGTGGTGCTCTCTAAAAATAAAAGAGGCAAAGGGTTAGGAAAAAAAATCAGAGACAGTAGCAGACCCGCGCATACTTCAAAAGTGTAACAGCAAGACTAAAAGGGACCCATTGATCTCTTGTCTGCCCTCGGCTCTGCTCCTGCTCCGAGGGGCCAGCCATTCCTGGGAGGCAGGGACTTCTACTCTACTGTCGGCTCCTGGGCTTGCAGCTTACCCACGCAGGGAACTGGAAAATACAGTCAGACTGGCCTGCGGAGAGGATGGTCCTCTGAAGCGACATTCCCTGTTTTGCAGAAGTGATCAGCTGGATGTGGGGGACTACATCAAAGCAGTGAATGGGATCAATCTGGCCAAATTCCGCCATGACGAGATCATCAGCCTCCTGAAGAATGTTGGAGAAAGAGTGGTTCTTGAAGTCGAGTATGAGCTGCCTCCTGTCTGTAAGTCATCCCAACTCAGGGGCGGGACAGCTGCGCCACGTTTTTGCCTAAAACAATTGGCTTCTCACTTTTTTCTCTTTTGCCATCATCTCATTACAGGAATAGCAGAGCATAGCTTTTTGGTATTTAAAAATTATTTGAATGTATAAACTTACAGAAACTTACCCAGAAAGCATTAAAAAGAACATAGATAGTAATGAAATCATATGGGACTCAAGTTCCATTAGGGTGATCTATGAACATCATATTTGCCCTTAAGCTATTTTAATAAACAGTCAACATGTTTATATGTTCTGTGCATTAAACACCATCCAGGCTCTGTACTTAGTGACTAGGTGTAGGCAAAGCACGTTTAACGTGTTTTATATTGATTCTTATATAGTTACATTAATTTCTGAAGCATGAAAATCGATTCAGAATACGTTATTATCAAGTAATACTGAAAAGAGCGGCCAACGCACTTTGAGAGCTTACTAAACGTCTGGCGTTACAAGGAACCTGACTTACATTGATGGACTTAAATCCTCAGCATAAGGAGGGTCAGCAGAGCAGAGCCGAACTGCAGTGTCAGAGAGCCGGGTTCAGATCCCAGCTCCACCCCTTACGAGCTGCATGCCTTTGAGAAAGTTACTCAAGCTTTCTGTGTCTCAGTTTCCACATCTGGAAAATGGGAAAAATATTAATTTCTACTCATGGATCTGTTGTGAGGATTAAATGAGTTAGTATTTGTAAAGCACTTAGAACAGTGTCTGGTACTATAAAAATTTTTGATACGTAATAAATACACGTATCAGTCAACACTACAAGAGAGGCATAATTATCATTATTATTCTCATTTTATAGAGGCTTAAGTTAAGTATCTTTCCCAAATGAGTAGGCGGCATAGTCAGTGTCTGAACCCAGGCTCCTGACTCAAAGTCCGGGCGCTTGTTCATTGTGAGGGATGCTTCGTGCGATGTGTTACTGCTGCCCTGCATGTAAGCTATGCTGGCCTCCCACCACCTCTCCTGTTATTGAGCTATTGACATGGGTGCCACCCTGGGAGAGCTCGTGGCTCTTCTGTCCTGGTGAGAACTCAGACTGGTTATCCATAGTCGATAATGCATTTGTTTAGCAATGACTTACTGAGCATTTCCTGTGTTCTAGCCACCACCAGGTACGTCAGTGGATTTACATTCTAGCAGGGGAAGACAGGTAATAACATAAAACCACACTAAGTCAGTCAATTACACAGTATGAATGCCATGGGAAAAAGGAAGTAGAGCAAGGAGAAGGATTGAGAGTGTGGCATTGGGGTGGGACCGCAATTTTAAATGGGGGGGTTAAGAACAGCTTCATTTGGAAAATGACATTAGTCAATGACTGGAAGGAGCTGAGGAAGTCAGCTATATGGATTTCTGGGGCAAGAGAATTCTAGAAAGATGGAACAGCCAGTGCTAAGATCAAAAGGCACGAATATATCTGGGGTTGTTCTAGAAACACTCAGAGGAGCAGTGTGGCTGGAGCAGAGTCAGCAGGAAGAGAAGTAGAGAGGTGGTCAGAAATGTACAGGAGAGGGTGTCCTTGTAGGCCATTGGAAGGACCGTAAGTTTTGCTCCCAATGATACAGGAAGGCTTGTGTGGTTGGGGCAGAGGAGTGACATGACCTGATTTATGTCTTCAAAGGCTGCCTCTAGCTGCTGTTTTGAGAACAGACAGCAGGGGTCAGAGGTAGAAGCTGGGAGACCAGCTCGGGGGGTCTTGCAGTGATCCAGGGGAGAGACGGTGGTGGAGACAGAGACACACAGTCACATTCTCCATCTGTTTTGAAGATGGAGCCAACAGGATTTCCTGGTGGGTTTGATGTGAGTTGTGCAAAAACAGAGTCAAAGACCACGCCAGGTGTTGAGCCTGAGCAACTGAAGGGTGGGGTTCCACTAATGGGGGTGGGTAGGAGCTGGTTTGTGAGGGGAAGATCACAAGTTCGTTTGAGGAGCTGTTGAGGTGCCTGTTTAACAT